>NC_133510.1:95207500-97707500 GCF_049354715.1 Callithrix jacchus | reverse complement strand
GTCGTTTCTTGAAGCTGGTTGTCCAAAACCAGGTTGGAAAAACTGTTGTAGGTTTGCATGGCTTGACTTTTACTTTGCAGATGATATTGCACATGAAAAGGCCACCCAGAGCTTCCCGATCCTCCCCACCAAGAGGTCCAGGGTTGAAAGGTCCTGGGCAGTGGCCAACCTCTGGAAAGGTGTAATGGGTACCTGGCCCTGTGTTTTCTTAGTAACCAGGACATTTATTCATGATTACCCCAAGGGGTAGCTGCTGTTGTATAGATGTGGTAGTTGTTGTAAATGGGTGTAGTTGGAACTGGCCTCTGTGCCAGTAAAGATGGACACCATGCGTTCTTTACAGCCAAGCTTTACAGGCTGTGAATTTGCTCCTAAGGAACAAGAACCCTAACAAAATGCACAGTACCTGTGAGACCAGAAATAAGTGTTGGGTGAATGAAGGAATAGCTCGAGCTTTGGGAGCCAGGCAGCATTCTAGCCAGTAGCTTGAACAAGCTGCTTAAAGTACTTAAGCTCTCTGAGCCTTGGTCCCTCATCTGCAAAACAGAGGTGGCATTGCCTCAGTTGCAGGGTTCTCAGGTGATGACGTAAAAGTGCCCAGCTCATGGTAGGCACTCAACAAATGTTAATTCTCTTTCCTTAAGTAACCTGCTCAGTTCACTCTGCTTAGTCTCAGATTTTTTTTTTTTCCTGCAGATTTAGTCCAGGTCCAGAACACAGGATTGATTGTATTGTTTAGAATATCTTTTCTTTTCAGAGAAATAATGAGGTCTTGTCAACGTTAAGTATTGATGGAAATGAATATTGCAATTTGGCAGCTGCTGATTGACACATTTGCTAAACAGCCACTCAAACTTCAGAAAGTTTGCCTAGAAGAAGAAAATAAGTAAGATATCCCAAGAACATTTTTAACTTCTTTGCCAGGTATTTATTTATAAAGTTATTTTCTTTGGAAGGTTCCAGCTGAAAAATTTTTATACAATATGAGCTAGCTTTGGCTGAAGAGTTCAGGTTAGCCTGCATAAAAAATTAAACTTCAATACAAAACTGTTGAGGCTTTTTTGGAGCCTCTTTGCCTTATAATTTTTTTTTTTTTTTTTAAAGAAGGAGCTGGTCTTTTGGTCACTGGGTCTTTTTTTGTATCTGCCGGGAAGTCAGAGTAACAGGCTTCGTGTCTGATTGGGTTCCATGGCAACAAAGGGTTGTGACTTTATTAAAGGAGAGTTGAGCATGCCTAGAAAGATGACAATCAGTCTGGAAAATGTCTGACCAGATGAGTGTGTTTTTTAGACCACGTGTGCTCTGGACTAGAAAGATCTCCTGAGTTGACATCAGTCTCCATTACAAATTTGAATCTCACTGGGTTATCATTAAGGTCATAGGGATCAGTGCTTATTTAAAAAAAAATAAAAACCATCTGCCTCTTTGCTTTTATTCATTCATTCTTCCTTTTTCAATGTCTTGGTATATTTTTAAAAATTAAAGCAGTGATGGTAAGTACCTAACAAGAAAGGATTCTGATTTTTCAAGGTAGAAAAAAAAGCTAACACTTTCTTTGTGGAACTGATTACAGCTGTATGTTGTGAGACAGTGTGGGGGACCAATTAGAGGCAATTATAACTCCCTGAATTAAAGTTTGCTGGATGCTTTCCAAGCTGGGGGGTTTTGTTTCCCATCCATGTTTCTCTTTGATGAGTTTGGAGATCCTGGTTTCAGGCCATGGGTATGGAGTACTCCTCTGTCCCAACAGAAAGGAGCAGGCTGTTGCCATAACCAAAAGTGTGTGGTAATTAGAGGTCTTTTGCTGAAGGTATAATATTTGACCAAGAAATGGTGTGATCCAAGAACTCTGAATCGTCCTGTGTTCCCACTTTACCTGGTTGTAACTCTGTGGGACTGGATTTACTTTTCTATGAAATGTATACTTGCGTATTTATCCTCCTACTGATACTGAAAGTGAAAGAACTCCAAGGGCGGGTTGATGTTGGATACTTTACCATGTCAGTCATCCTTTAAACCAGTGGCGTTCTGACATGCCCTAGGTTCAGGCTTTATTAATCACCTAGGGTCTTCTCGTGGTGAATCAAAACTGCACAGATAATGGGGCTTTCATGATTACTCATAACAACCAGCAGTATTGGTCTAAGAGGGAAGAATTAGCTCACCAGGTTTCGCGGCTCCCAGCTATAAGTCCTTGGTGAAATCACTTAAACTTCTTGGACCTTGATTTCCTTATCTTAAAACGAGGTTGACCTAAATTGGTATTTCCTAACTTTCCTGTTTAGATGAATAACCTGGGGCACTGCAAAACCTCCAGTAGAGATTTCCAATTCTCTGCTCTGGGGTGTGCCAAAGATCGCTGGGACCCCATCCACTCTTATAGTTCAGTGTTCAGGAAATACTGGTCTAGCTCAATAGTTTCAAACTATTTGGACATAAGAATGGGTTGGAGGTGGGAGATTGAGAGGAGGCTTTCAGATGCATATTCCAGGTTCTGTCCCTGAGATTGCCTGAAGCCACCGCTTGAGAAATACCAGCCCCAAAGCCTGCTCTTCCACATGCTGGTCCTCACTTCCTCGAAGGAGCCAGAAGAGCTGTGTCCTCGATGAGAGAGCCTGGTGGGTTTGCTTACCTGCAATGTTAACTCTAAGCCCTATATCAGTGTTTGAGAAGGTTACTTTAAAACTTTGGAGTACTGCAATAGTGAACAGGTTTGTTCACAGAATTCTCTATGCTGTGTTTCCTTGGGATAAGGCAGTGTTTTTTAAGCATGGTTACTTTTGGTGTGCATGAGGCCATGCCAGCCACATCCAAGTTACCCGTGGAGCTTGTTAAAAAATATATGAAAGATTTAATATGTCCTATATAAGGCCTAAGCATCAATCTTTTTTCTTTAAGACCTGAAGGATTTTTATGTTCTTTTTAAGGTTTAGGGCAAAACCTTAAAAACTGACCCTACCCCAATTTCCTGAGTGAAATAGACTTTACGTATAAACGCGAATGTTTAGCACAAGGGAGATGGTTTAAATTGAACCACTTAGATTGTAGAAGAGTCAGTAACACATAGAGCAAGTGCCTTAGAGAGAAATACCCTGATCTTCTGAGAATATTTAATGATTAAACCATTAACTGCTAAAGCAGACCCATTTTAATGCATATCTGGTCTATACAGTTTCTATTTGTGCCTAGTCTTTCTAGTTCCTGTTTAGCAAAGATGAAGTGATATTGTTAAATGAAGTGTTTAGTAGCACTAAATGATAAAGGTTCACTTTTTTTCTGTTAGCTAGCTTAAGAAGTTGAAGTTCATTTGAAAAAAAACAATTCCATAGGCCGGGCGCGGTGGCTTATGCCTGTAATCTCAGTACTTTGGGAGGCCGAGGTGGGCAGATTGCCTGACGTCAGGAGTTCAAGACCAGTCTGGCCAACATGGTAAAACCTCATCTCTACTAAAAAAAAAAATTAGCCGGGCGTGGTGGTGGGCACCTGTAATCCCAGCTACTCAGGAGGCTGAGGCAAGAGAATCACTTGAACTTGGGAGGCAAAGGTTGCAGTCAGCTGAGATTGAGCCATTGCACTCCAGCCTGGCCAAGAGAGCTAGACTCTATTGCAAAAAAGGAAAAAAAATTCCACAGTACTAAAGGGCTTAAGGCAAAATTAAAGTCTCTCTTTCCAGTTTCTTGTCCTTTTCCCCAGAGATAGCAATGATAGTAATGTTATGTTTCTTTATGTGTCTTTACAGAAATAGTCTTGACACAAAATATACATATGCATGATTTGTTTAACCAGTCCTCTATTGATATACAGTTTAAGTTCCAGGATGATTTTTTTTCGTGTTGATTTCGCTTTGTCATACTGTATTGCCAACTTGTGTACACTTTTCTCTACAACCATATTTGGATAAATTTCTAAAAGCAGAAGTGTTAGGTCAAAGGGCATGTGTCTTTTAAATGAGAATAGAGACAAACACATTGTTCTTCCAAAGGTTGCACCAATTTGCAGGATAAATCTTTTATTTTCAGAAGGATTCTGGGGCTCAGCTGAGTCTGGTGCAGCGGGCAGCTCTCCGAGTTTACTTAACCACAGGAGACTCAAGGGCCTCTGCCTGGAGAAATGTGAGAAAGATAGAATTTAAAAGGTATTTAAAAAGTGTTCAGAGAAAGAAAAGGGTAGGGACTGGCTTAGTCATGAATCCTGAATTTATAAGGAGGATGTTTTGGGTCATAGGAGGTTGCAGATCCTGATCTGGGTTTTGAAGAAAGGAAGATGGCCCTGGGGCATGAGGTAATAGTGAGAAAATCCTGCCCAAGGTCAGGCAAACAATTTCCTAGATGTGACCTGCTCCGGTAGGAGAAGCCATAGAGCAATTCTTAGTGAAGTAATGTATTAGCACTGAGATGCTGTGCCTTTTAAACACCACCTCAATGTGAGTCACAGTGGTGGAGTCAGACATGTGTATGTGTATGTGATGCATATGTCAAAAATCATGTGTAAAGGGAAAGGATTACGTCTCAGTAGTCTCTCCCTGAGACTGCACCTCTCATCAGTGTCTGAGGAATAACTCAAGTAGACCAGGGGCTGGGTGCCATGGGGATGTTGCCTTCTCGGTGGCAGATTCCATCTAATCTGGCCATTGATCTGCTTTCATTTTTCCCCCTATTGGCAGTGGGGTAGGAGAGCATCTTATAGACACACAAATAAAGTTGAGTCTATTCACGTCTGCGATGTTCAAGTCTATTCAAGGCAGAGAAGAACTAGAAGGTATCTTGGGTCTGTATGTCAGTGGGGTGTCAAAATCTTAGAGGCTGGCTAAGAAGGATGGGGATGTGAATCATGTGTTTAATGGGAGCCACCCAGAATCCAGAAACATCAGAGAGAGGCAAGAACCTCAGGTTAGGACTGCAGATGTGAGGGAGGGGGATTTGTTCTTCCTCGGCCCTTAGGGACCAAAGTGTCCTCTCAAACTGGTCATGCTTGAGGCATGTCACATGTGCCCAGGTTGAAGACAGCCAGGAATAAGAGTAGTCCTGAACACCATTAGCTCTGAATGGAATCATTATCTACATTTAATCAAAATAATTAAATGAGCCAAATAGAGAACTTTGAGGCAGTTGCCAGATCATTTTGTATTAAAAACGTGGGCAGGTTTTTATAAAAGATATTTGTGGGCCAGGCGCGGTGGCTCAAGCCTGTAATCCCAGCACTTTGGGAGGCCGAGGTGGGTGGATCACGAGGTCAAGAGATCGAGACCATCCTGGTCAACTCTGTGAAACCCCGTCTCTACTAAAAATACAAAAAGTTAGCTGGGCATGGTGGCGCATGCCTGTAATCCCAGCTACTCCGGAGGCTGAGGCAGGAGAATTGCCTGAACCCAGGAGGCGGAGGTTGCCGTGGGCCGAGATCGCGCCATTGCACTCCAGCCTGGGTAACAAGAGTGAAACTCCGTCTCAAAAAAAAAAGATATTTGTGACTGAGACACAGAACGTGAGGTACGTGTACTGAACTGGGCTCTGGGTGAATGGATGGGAACATATGAAGCCACTAGGGAAGAATGAGAGGGAATAAGTGATCCTGAATGTATTTTAGGAGCTAAGCTGGAGATGAAACAAAATATCCAGTGACCAAGATATTTTCAGACTAGGAAGGAGCCATAAAAATAGGTAAAGACAAGTTGGAGCCCAGATGTAAAGGCAAAACCTGAAGAAAAATGAACAAGCTTAGCTATGTGGAATTGAATTATGTATGCCTTTTTGGTCAGTCTGGTTTCAAAAATCTTATTGTAGTTTTAAAATATTCATTGTAAGAGTTATAAATAGAATTAGCAAAATGACCTAGCAAAGAAAGTCTATACTTCTCATATACAGAGTGTACTATTGACTTAATATTTGGTTGAAGGCAAGATCCATTTGCTGGAATTTATTATTTAACATGACTTAAAACCTTTACTTGAACTGAGCCAGAGGATAGAGGCTATACAATATTAACTTTGGTAGACACTCTTCCTCTTAAATATTACAGTATAGTGTTCACAGAGTAGGCTTTGACTTGCCTTCATTAGGCTGACAAAATTCTCCCTCTTTCCCAAACCCCGCTGCCCTTTTCTCTCCATCCCACCCCTCAACACAGAGTTAAATCAACAGCACTTAAGCCATATGGCAATTTTGAGACCTTTGCATTTGTTATTTAATGTCAAAGGCAGGAAACCCCTGGTCCCCTAGAACAGTCTGGCCTTAGTTTTTCATATGACTTGTGGCAATTCAAATATTTGAGAATCTGTGCCTACAAATATGGTCAAAAGGGATTTAAAGGTGAGTGACAGCAAGAAAACTGGTAATCTGCTGCAAAGGTTAAGTACTCAATTATAATACAAAGCAGTATATGATCACAAAAGGGCAAGAGGAAAATATTAAATATATTCTGTTTGCCATGACATCATGTCCTTTTCCAATTTCATTAAATGCCAAAAGGAATTTCCTTAGGTGAGACTAGAGTCCCAAACAGGTGAATTTACTTGCCCGAGTTCACATAGCTGCTAAGAGGCAGAGCTGGTGTTTGATCAGGTCTGGTCGTCTATGCTAGTCTCCTCAGAGAGGTGTCTAAGGCACTGTCACCGATGGGCGCCAGTGCTGTTTCTTCTGTCCCTTTCTCTGTGTCTATCAGGACAGCTGTGTTTAAAGGTCCCATGGGAACCTTAGGTTCATGATGTCTCAGGCTGAACACTCTTGCCTGTCTTGTGGATAATCTTAGCTACCAGAAAGAATGAAACAGAAGTGGGGCTTTCCTTGACTTGCCCCTGCACCCCCACATCCAGGTGATGTCAAGTCCTCTTATTCCATCTCCTTCATAGGCTTCTCTCGACCACCCTACATCCAGCCTTCACCAGGTCTTCCCATAGATTGCCCCAGCAGGCTTCAGTTGGCTCCACAGAAGGGCATTTTCCATCTTGCTTTCTCAGAAGGACTTGTCTAAAACAGGGATCTGATCATCCTAATTCTCTATACGGCTGCCAAGGGACCTGCAGGGTGTACTCCAGATACCTCACGTGATTTAAGTGGGATTCTCAGGGTCTGACCCATCTGACATCCTAGTCTTCTCCTGCACCAAGTCCTCCAAATCCTTACCTCTCTCTAACTGATTCACCTTCTGATGAGCCTTTGTTTCTGCTTTCCACTGACTTTGTCCCCTCCCCCTTTCCTCTTCTGTCCCCCTTAGTCACCCCTCCCAAATGCTCGATTAGTACCAAGTACTCTCCTGGCACTTATCTGTAGCTGTCATTGTTTCTCTCCCCCGGGGCCACTAAGTCAGGAGGGGGCTATGCCTCTGCCTCCACAGCACGCCTTGCTGCGCCTGACACACAGAGACACCCAGCAAGTGTCTTCTCACAAATGAATCAACAGAGGGAGAGTCTCCTGACTGCTCACTGTCTTTAAGCCACTTCCCTGCCCTTGGCGCTGGCTGGCCCCTTTGCTCTGCCTTCATCACGGTGGTGTTTCCTGTGCCCAGTCCACGGCTGGCATTTGCTCAACCTAACAAGGTTTGTTGAGCTGAGCCCATTTACTTGTTGGTAAAGAGAGAGTACCAGACCCAATGTCTGTGCTCTTGCAATCCCAGAGTCGGGGTGATTGATAGCAGGCACCCTGGTCGTCGACCTCCCTGCGAAGATATAGAATGTGGATTTCTTTTACTGGCAGCACAAAGAGCCCATTTGTACAGCAGTGTGTTGAATACAGTGCATTATTACTGGCATTTGTATTGGGTACAGTGCAGGGCGTGGAGTTTCTCTGAGACAAACACAGGAATACTCAGAGATAATGTGAGCAGTATCTCCAAAGTCCAGGCTGAGTCATACGGTAGGTGCTGTTTGGAATATCTAGCCCGCCTGCCTTGCAGATTCAAATGCCTCGGGCAGGAAGGTGAGCTGGCTGCCGATCCTGCTCTGCTCCCTGGTTTGCTGTGTGGCCCTTGGTAAGTCTTTTCACGGCTTTTCCGTTTCAGCCAGAGTGTGTAAATATGTATTGTGGAGCTTTGTGGTCATTAATATCCTGAGAGATGCTGGAAAGAAATACGATTTGTCTTTGTGCTCTTAACAGTTATCTTTGTGCTTGCCCAAATCCCTCCCCAATTTCTCAGTGGGTTTCTAGGTATTTAAACTGCCTAAATGCCTAATGAACCACCAGTCTCCTTATTGTTATGTCTTTTTAGAAATGTCAGTCCAGTATGAGTGATTTAACAGATGGACAAATAATCTGGGTTGGATTGTGCCGGCTACTGGCTGGATAAGAGCCAGGTCTCCTCCCACATCCTGGGAGTTCGAAAGTAACCCTGGGTCTAACCAGGCTCTGAGTTGGAATCTAACTTTGTACTTTCACATCTCATCTTTCGACAAATGGGTATCTTTGAGTTGTCCTGCCTTGCCTAGAAACTTGAAACTCTGTGAAACTGACTTTGTGTGACGCTGCCCTGCCAACCTTGGGGAAGAAGGGTGTGGCGGCTGCCTTGAGCTGTGGGCTGGGAGAGGAAGCAGCTGTAGGGGGAAATGGAGAGTGCATCTGTACTGGGGCTTCTCAGACCATGCTGGACACCCCAGAGTGGGATTCTTTCCCCATAAGGTGGTGAAGGCCTGGGTTCGTGTGATCTCTGCCTGTGGGAGCTGTTCATCTCATGGGGAATCTGTATTCACTTGTGGCTCTTTGTCATAGAAGACTTCTGTATATTGACACAAATTATGATCTTTCTTTTCGTCTGTGAATATTAACATATTTGCACACATTTATTCAGGTTTTTTCTCCCCAGTCAGTTCTGTAGCAAAGGTTTGCCCATTGTTGATAGCGATCCCCAGTCTTCAAAAACCAAAACCCCTCAGGGTAGGGGAAAGTTGGAGGAGTTTGCTGCTTGCCATTGGATCATTTGCATCTTGGCGATTACATTTCTGTTGTATAAAATATAAAAATTAGCCGTGTGTGGTGGCAGCACCTGTAATCCCAGCTACTCGGGAGGCTGAGATAGGAGAATTGCTTGCACCCGGGAGGCGGAGGTTGTAGTGAGCCAAGATCACGGCATTGTACTCCAGCCTGGATGACAGAGTAAGACTCTGTCTCCAAAAAAGAGAAAACAAAATTCTGTTATTTAAAAAAAAAATCAAAGGGGCCAGTTGTTCTGACAGCAAATCATCTGATAGCCTCGTAACGCTGTGAGCACAACAGCTGACAGAGCTTGACGCACACAGTTGCAGTTGGAATAAAAGGGAAAATGCTCCCCAAACTGCAAGAGCACTGCTTGTAAAACAGTTACAGCTGCTTTCTGTGCCAGACTGTTCAAAAAGATTTGGGAACAGGGCTTGTCCTGGTTGGCAGGCCATTCTGGAGAAACCCTGACAATGCTGGGGCCCCTCTGCTCTCCTTCCCACCTGTTCCTTTCCAGTCAGCTTATGGAGAGTAGGTTGTTTTTCTTCCAGGGGATGACCTGTGGCTTGGGGTAAATTACAGGGCTTTCTCCTGCCTACATGCTTCGCATTCCTTTGTGTAACCAGTGAGGATAATGATCCAGGAAGATCATTGCAGTGGTGACCTGAGGGCCTTTGAGACCAGGTTATGTTTTAAGTAGGATCTCAAATTTAGATTTTAACATTACCCAAAGAGTTAAGTATAGAACCAGAGATAAAGCAATAGGATTGAAAGAAGTCATTCATTCTACAGATTGAGCAAACACACACACACAGACAGACACACACTCTCACACACACATAGACACACACACACACACACATATTTTGGTTATTGTACTGTATAATTTACTTCATAGTTTTTATTTTAAAATGTTGGTAAACTAATATTACACAAAGAAGGTATTCCATTAAAAAAAATAATAACATGAAACACCTCTGTGTGTTATACTCAGAGTAAGGAGTTGAACTTGACCCTGTGGCCTTCTTCCCTGATTGAGCATCCCTAATCACAAGCCCTCCCACTGCCAAGAGATTATCACTGCCCTGAGGTTTATGTTAACTGTTCTCAAGATTTTTCTCTTGTACCACGTGTGTGCTCATACCTAAACAAGAGCTTGCCTGCATTTGGCCTTTATAAAGTAGAATTCATACAGGATGTGTTCTTTGACTTGCTTGTTTTAAGATTTAGTCATACCCAGGCTGGAGTGCAGTGATGCAATATTGGCTCACTGCAGCCTCGACCTCCCAGGCTCATCCTCTTGCCTCGGCCTTCCAAATAGCTGGAACTACAGGTGTGTGTGCCACCATGCCTGGCTAATCTTTTTTTCTTTGGTAGCAGCAGCATTTCATCATGTTGCCCAGGCTGATTGATCTCAAACTCTGGGCTCATGTGATCTACCAGCCTTGGCTTCCCAAAATGCTGGGATTATAGGTGGGAGCCATTGTGCCTGGCCCATTTTAATTCTTGTAGCTCTGGTTTATTTCATTCCAGAAATAAACAGTCTGTGTGTGTGTGTGAGTGTGTGTGTGCGCATGTGTGTGTGCGTGTGTGTGTGTGTGTATCCATTTTATTGCCCATAGGCTTTGGATTATTTGTGGGTTGTCGTTTTTTGTGGTTGCTTTTGTTGCTTTTTCTTTTGCAAGTGATGCTGCTGTATATATTTTCAATGTATTCTCCTAACCTACAAATGTAATTTCTGGATCTCTAGGGGATGTGCGTGCTCAAATGCCAAACAGTTTTTAATGTTTTAACAATCAGTTAAATGCAAACACTGCAAATATACCTTGTAATCTGCTTTTAGCATTGCTTCATTTAAAAATGAATCCTAGAACCACTGAAAAAAATTTTTAAAGTGAAAGTAGTCTTACCCTGCTTTGTCTTCTGAGAAACTGACTTTAACCTTAAGGAGATAACATTAATTTTTTTTTGTAGTTGTTGCTATAGAAACGATTTTTGAAGGACAAAACCAAAACTTGAGAACCATTTGGGCACACTGGCTCATGCCTGTAATCCCAGCTTTGGGAGGCCGGGGCAGGCAGATTGCTTGAAACCCAGGAGTTCAAGACCAGCCTGGGCAACATGGCGAAACGTCATCTCTACAAAAAATACAAAAATTAGCGCAGTGTGATGGTGTGCACCTGTCATCCCAGCTACTAGGGAGGCTGAAGTAGGAGAATCAATTGAACCTGGGGGGGTCAAGGCTGCAGTGAGCTGTGATTGCACCACTGTACTCCAGTCTGGTATTAGAGCAAGACACTGTCTCAAAAAACAAACAAAAACACCAAACTTAAGAATCACAGGTAAAACAGTCTAGCCTCAAGAATCACATGAACTGTATGTAAACAGTCTCTAGATGAACTCTGTGACCTTTCTGTTGCCATGAACGGATATACAGTTAGCCCTCCACATCCATGGGTTTCATGTTCATGGATTTAACCAACCAAGGTCAAAAATATTTCGGAAAAAAAAATTGCATCTGTACTGAACAGATCCAGAGGGTTTTTTTCTTATCATTATTCCCTAAACAATACAATATAACTATTTACATAGCATTTACATTGTATTAGGTAGAAATAATATAGAGATGATTTAAAGTATACAGGAGGATGTGTGTGGCTTATATGCAAATACTACATCATTTTATATCAGGGACTTGAGCACCCACAGATTTTGGTATCTGCAGCAGGTCCTAGAACCAATCCCCCATGGATTCCAAGACACAACTGTATATATACGCCTATCATACACAGCCATGGTCTGCTCCTATGAGTATTATCAGTGAAGAGTTGTTATGGGAAACATGATTGCCCATGAAATACAGTTTCAAAGCTGTGAGCCTTGGGCAGCCCAGTTCTCAATGGAAATATTTCAGTGGCATTGATCCCTTAAGAAGACAGTATTTTATGATGTTATATAAGATGTGAAATTAGCATACAATATCTTAATGGGATTTTTACTTAAAAACTTATATTTATGACTTGGCAATTCCAGCTTAGTCCCATAAAATTTGTTTTAGAACTACCTTTTAAGCCATGGTTTTATTTTCCTGGGAAATGGAATTTAAAATTTCTCTTTTCAGTAGAGAGTTACTTTTCTAAAAGTAATTGCATAAACAAAATTCAGTTAGGGTGAGTTACAAAAATGCTTACTGTCCTATAGATTATTTATTTTGCTACTGTTAGTAGAATCATAGGTCCCTGGAAGAGACAAAGTATCTCAAGTATGCTAATGAAATTTTGCAGGAATTTGCACATTAGTCTCACTTTGAGATTCAGGCACTAGGGACTTTTTAAAAAAATGTGAAAATAAGGTGACTTATTCTCTCAAAAACAGAATATAAAACAAAAAGTATCTGCGTCCCCAGATTCCCGGTCCTATTCCCCAGAGGCAACTACCATCCACAGTTCTGAAGACAGCTTCTAGAAATGTTCATATACATAGAGTATATAATTGTACACATCTGTTATAAATTCCTCCACCCCTACTTCTGATAAGCATAAATAAGTGTGCACAGTAGGCACAGCCTTGCATCTTGCTTTTCTCTCTTAACTGTTTAGATTGAATAGCTTCCCACTGTAGCCCATTCAGATTCATTTCCATTTTAGTGGCGCCATCATTTTCCATTGTACTAGAATTTTAAAAAGTGGTCCCCTATTGATAAATGTCTATGATGTTTGCAGAATTGGCAGCAGACGAGGTGGTGGTGGGTGGTGGTGGTGGTAGGGGTGGCAGACCAGCATTTTTTTAAGCAGCAGCATAGAAGAATCAAAGAAGGAGGCAGAAGACTTGTAAATATTTTCATCTCCATTTCTGTTCTTTAAATCTCCTGAGAAAAATTTTTTTTGCCTGCTTTAAGGTGTTTTGGGGACTATATGGAGGCTCAAAAGAGCTAGATATTTTTTCTTCCTAGCCCTTCTTCCCTTGTGATCATGATGGAGAAGATTATGATATGTAACCAAAACACTGGGGAAGAGGAATGTATTTACACTTGGTGGCTAAAGGAGGTTTCAGTTCTCTTCTCTTCTACGTCCAGAGCAAATACATTCAATGGTAACTGGATTATTTGTTTTTAACCAGATTAGCAAGCATTTCTAATGATAACCTGTTTGGACGTGGGGGAGTTTTCCTTATGCAGAGTTGATCATTGCATAATATCCATTCGAGGTGGTGGTTGCAAACACTATGGATTGCCTTTCCAAACACCCTTTTCCTTCCCTTTCTCCCTGGCTGGCAGAGTCTATTCCTAGAGGCTGAAAATGTTATGTGTCACCTCCCCAGCCTCTCTTGCAACTAGGGCATGGACACAGAACTCAGCTCTGGCCAAAGGGACCCCAGGAGAAATCTACAGAGGAGCTTCTGGAAAAGTTTTCCTCCCTAATAAAATATGAAAGAAGATATGTATCCTCATCTGTAGCCAGAAATTGACTACATGTGATTGGTAGAACTACAGTAGCTCTCTTGTCTCCATGTGAGGACAAAGCAAATGGCCCAAGGATAGTGTAGTGAAAAAAATAGAGAGAGATTGAGTATTTGATATCTGTAAGCCACTGACTTAGCCCTGCCTTCTGTTCTTAGGAGACCATAGATGCGCCCTTATTATTGAAACTGATTTTATTCAGTTACTGAAGTTACACAATCTGATAACATAATTTTACCCATAGGAAATAATTTGAAAATAGCAAAATGACTCAGTTAAGATAGTTGAGTGCCTGCTGTGTTCAAGAGACTATTAATATGAGGCTCTGGGGCTGCAAAATTTCAAGTTTTTAAGAATGTGAGGTAAGAACAGCAGGAGTTCTGAGTAACCACTGATTACTAGATTTGGGGTGATCATACGTGACTGTGGGGGAGGTGAAATTGAGCAGACTCTGAAGGAACCCCCAGGTTTTGGTAAATAGGAAGTTGGGGATGGCATTCTAGGAAGCCTGAGCTTTTACAGAGAACACGGGCTGTGGAATCACACCTGGGTTTAAACCCTAGTTTGTGACCTTGTCAAATTCCTTGATTTCTTCTTTCTTTTTCTTTTTTTAATTTTTGAGACAAGAGTTTCACTCTGTCACCCAGGCTGGAGTGCAGTGGTGTGATCACAGCTCACTGCAACCTTGAACTCCTGGGCTCAAGGGATCTTCCTGCCTCAGCCTCCTGTGTAGCTGGGACTACAGGTGCATCCCACCACACCCAGCTAATTTTTAAATTTTTTGTAGAGATTAGAGGGCAGGAGCATGGTCTCGCTTTGTTGCCTAGGCTAGTGCCAAACTCCTGGGCCCAAGCCAGAGTGCTGGGATTACAGGTATGAGCCTCAGTGCCTGGCCCAAATTCCTAGATATTTTTGACATGCTAAACATAACTAGCATAATTGAAGTGAGAACTAGAAATAAAATGTGTCACACGTCTGTTATGCTGATGTGCATGTAGCAGGCACAGAGTAGCTGGTGGAGTGGAAGGCGCAATAATGCCTACATCCATGTAGCACTCCTGAGTAAAGAGTGAAGGGAGTTAGGTAAAATGATCTTGGCACGCTATGCTCGAGCTGGACATAGTTCACCTGGACCCAACCATCTGGTCCAGCTAAGAGGCTGAAAGTACAGGATCTGGACAGAGACAGTTTGAGTCAAGATAATGAGGACTTTGACTTCTGACTTCAGGAGTTTAAACCTTATTCTGTAACCAACCTATGGTGGTGACCACTGAGAGGAGCAGCCTGGAGAGAGAGGAGATAGATTGCTGCAGTGGTCCAGGTGTGCAGTGTAACAGACCTAGTGCAGGCAGGTGTCAGGTGTTGGACAGAGCAGAAGGGTCTGATGTTAGAGTATCAAGAAAGAAGAAAGAACTTAGTGATGTGGGAGGCAAGGGAGAGGGGAGATTCAGTGATGAGTCCCAAAGACTAAATACCTGTCAGTTGTGGAGTGTGAAATTCAGAACAGACTTGTAAGACTTTCAGATAATCATATCCTAGGTGGAACAGGAACAGTTGGAAGGATTTATTGACATTTTTGATGAAAGATGCTAGATAAGTGGAAAATAAATGACGTTACCCAAATCTGATTGTCATTTAATTCTTGTCTAATTACGCTTGTCACTTTACCTTTGTTTACATATAAAGTTTGATTAGTTTGAAAGATGTGCCCCTTAATAAAATAAACATACCCTTGCCTCTGATTAGATATTGTTGAACTCTCTGAGTCAATCCTGTAATATGAAGTATATATTCACTGATTGTTGACTACATATTTATCCAGAAAAAAAGCAATCAAGCAAAGTGTTTCTCTGACACAGGGATTCTGGTACTTACAGATATATTTACAATGGTCTTATTAATAAAACATCAGTCATAACATTGAAAGCAATGAATGACATCAGAGTCATTAAAGTATAGAAACCAAATAAATTTTAGTTCATCAAGTTCAGGGTGATACCCTGAGCTGAATGAGAAACTTCATAATATTCTCAGTTCATGAATCATAAACAGATGGTCCCCTAACATTTTGAAATGCTGAATAAGGGAGGTGGGCTGAGTCAGATTAATCAAGTGTACCACACCGTATAAAGGTAGGTAGTTAGCAGTCCTTGGCATCCTATTAAGTTCACTTCCTTTCAGCCTGGGCATGGTGGTTTATGCCTGTAATCCAGCATTTTGGGAGGCCAAGTTGGGCAGATCACTTGACGTCAGGAGTTCAAGACTAGCCTGGCCAACATAGTGAAACCCTGTCTCTACTAAAAATACAAAAATTAGCCAAGCATGATGGTGTACACCTATAGTCCGACCTACTCAGGAGGCTGAGACAGGATAATCACTTGAACTTGTGAGGCGGAGGTTGCAGTGAGCTGAGATCGCTTTAATGCACTCCAGCCTGGGCGACAGAGCAAAACTGTCTCAAAAAAAAGTTTGCCTCGTTTCCCAAGGCAAAAGGAAACCCCATAGTTCATAGAGAATTTGGCATGAGTAAAACCTCTTGGGCATTTAACCCTTTGGGCATAAAATTCATGTTTTCAAATGACAGTTCTGCACACAGGCAGTAGTTTTGTAGTAGGCTAAGAGCAGGTGTCCCTGAGTGAGAGTTCTCATGGTCTCGTTGCATTGTTAAGGCTCTAGCTCAGGTACAGACCCATGGTTTGGCTGATTGCAATTCCTAGTAAAGAGAAAAAAAATGTCTAGCATTGAAGCTTTCGAGACTGCCTTCTGTCCATCCTGCTACACACATACTTGTTTTTTTGTTTTTTCTGTTACTAATCTCAGTTGGATTTTTGTTTCAGACGGAATTTGAGTCATGGTTAGCACCTGGTTCAATGGAGTGGATAGGTATAACCATAGTGCTTTCCTGCATTCAGGAGAATCTGGGATGTCTTCCCTAACTATGACTTAGAGTGAGGGGAATGTGATTTGCTTTGTACATTGAGGGATTTCTCTTTTCAGTCCACATATAAAAGAAAGAATTCCACTCTTTAGGAGAGTCATCTCAAAGTCCTGCCATTTCGTTCATTCTAGGTGAAAACTTTGCCCTTCTTAATCTGTCTAGCCCCTTGATGGAAAGTACCAAGGCTGTGATAATAATTGGAATTCTATTATTATTGAGCCTGTAGAAGAGAGATGAGTGGAGGTGGAATAAATAACAAATCGTGTATTTATGAGGCAAAATGCCTGATTTTCCATCTCATGATGGACAGTGTTCTTTGAGGTAAGAATTCAGCCATTCTTAGCTTCAAATGATGCTTAAAAAAAAAGTCCAAATCACATAATTATGATCCCAGCATCCCAGACAGAGGCCACTTAAAGTTGTTATGTCATGATCAATTACACAGATTCATGAATGACCCATTCTTAGGTGACGTGAACCAAATCCAAAATCCTTCCATACAGTATAGTCACAGTGCTGCATTTTTAAAAGAGTAATAAGAAACAGTGTCTGTATTTAGGGTAAGGCTCCTTTTCTTTTGAATATTCCAACTTTTGTATTTCCCAGTATTTTCTTTTCATGATTGTAAAAACGCCGCCTGCTTTAGAATCCCTGGCTTCCCTTGTCTGTGTGGTCAGGTGTCGAGCCTAGCCTGTTGGCAGAGCCTGTTGCAGGTTGTCTGTGTTCTTCTGAGCCTTGTGCCTCCTCCCTTTAGAAATGCTTGCCGTCACCTCTTTTTCGCCCCAGCCCTCAATCGTGCCTTGATTTAGAATGACCCATTTAGCCATTCTCAATTTTAGACACTCCAACTTTTAGTTTCCTGAATACATATTCTAGTTTTTCCTTCTGCAGATACATTGTGCTCCTTGCTAGGCTATCAGGTGATTTTTGAGCTGCCTCCTCTGAGCCAATTGTCACCTTTCCAGAAGCTTCTCATTGAAGCCCCTGCTTACTTATTTCCTCCCCTCAATTCCTATAGTACTTGTTACTTTTTTTTTTCTTGAGATGAAGTCTCACTCCATTACCTAGGCTGAAGTGCAGTGGCACAATCACGGCTCACTGCAGCCTCGACCTCTTAGGCTCAAGAAATCCTCCCACCTCAGCCTCCCAAGTAGCTGGGATCACAGACACACACTATCGCAAGCAGCTTTTTTTTTTCCTTTTTTTTGTTTTGTTTTTTGGTAGAGATGGGGTCTCACTATTTTGCCCAGGCAGGTCTCAAACTGCTGGGCTCAAATAGTCCTCCTGCCTTAGCCTCTCAAAGTGCTGGGATTACAGGTGTGAGCCACTATGCCTGGCCTTGTTACATTTCAAAATTCTGTACACCTCCCTGCCCAAATGGTGACCTCTTAGCGCACAGCTTATCATATTTCTCTGACTCCAGTTCTTTCAATACACTATTTAGTTCACAAAAGATGCCCAGGAAAACATTTTCAAGTAGCAATTTTGTATTTTGGCAGGCTCGGTTTGTAACCTAATCATTTCCATTAGCTATCATAAAAACAATTTGGGCTAAGTGAGCAAGCCCTAATTGTACTTTGTGTGCTTTTTAGTTAAATTCAGCCTCATTGAGAAACATTGGCTTTCTAAATGACTATTAAGTAATAAGGCACTAGCAATCTGGATCAACATGGTATTAGGATTTTGCTGCATTTTGCAGAATTCTAAATTGCATACTTTTGTATCTAAATCTGATGTATTTGGTTAAACCGCAGATATTAATGCCTTGCTAGTAAACCATGTGGATTTCTGCTTTTTCATTGGCTCTTTTATAGTCTAAAAACAAATATTTTTAGAAAATATTTGACGTATAAAACAGTGTCATGAAAGTTTGGGAAACTTCAAAAATGTTAAAGAGCTGACAGAACGCATTACAGGTTGACATGCTAATGAAATTTGAGGGTTTGTTTCCTGCTAGAATTGAGCAATATTGTATATTTACTCATTGTGCGTTTGCAATGTTCACAGGTACTATAAAGATAATTTTGACCGTTCCTGCATTTTTGTTATCTAAGTTTTTTTTACATCTTATATTTTACTTTTTTGGTGTTTAACTTACAGTAAAGTGTATGCTTCTTAAAAGTACAGTTGGGTGATTTTTACCTGTGTATGTCCTGAGTAACTGCCACCTGGGTCAGTGTCGTCAGCCCCCCCCCCCCAGTGCTCTCTGGTGCCACCTTCTGGTGAATCATTCTCCCTCCCCCTACTCCCCGGTAAAGGGTAACCACTCTTCTCACTTCCATAGCACCCTAATCATATAGCATCACATATTGGTATGTGGCCTCTTTAATTAAGTATTACACACATGAGATTCGCCTGGGTTCTTTGTTAAACACTTGTTCGTTCCTTTTACTTGTTGCACATGGTTTTTAACGACTTGTTGCTTAATTTTTATTTTGGTAAATAACAATTATTATAAAGGGCCAGGCACAATGGCTGACACCTGTAATTCCAGCACTTTGGAAGACCAAGATGGGCAGATCACATGATGCCAGGAGTTCAAGACCAGCCTGGCCAACATGGCAAACCCTGTCTCTACTAAAAATACAAAAATTAGCCAGGTGTGGTGGTACACGTCTGTATTCACAGCCACTCAGGAGGCTGAGGCACAAGAATTGCTTGAGCCTGGGAGACAGACGTTGCAGTGAACCAAGATCGCGTCACTGCACTCCAGCCTGGGTGACAGAGTGAGACTCTGTCTCAAAAAAATTAAGAAGTTAGATTCATTATAAAGAAGAATATTCAGTTTGTGTTAGTTGGTCTGTGCTAATAATTTTTTCTTTTTTGAGACGGAGTTTCGCTCTTGTTACCCAGGCTGGAGTGCAATGGCACGATCTCAGCTCACTGCAACCTCCGCCTCCTGGGTTCAGGCAATTCTCCTGCCTCAGCCTCCCGAGTAGCTGGGATTACAGGCACGTGCCACCATGCCCAGCTAATTTTTTGTATTTTTAGTAGAGACGGGGTTTCACCATGTTGACCAGGATGGTCTCGATCTCTTGACCTCGTGATCCACCCGCCTCGGCCTCCCAAAGTGCTGGGATTACAGGCGTGAGCCACCGCACCCGGCCTGTGCTAATAATTTTATACTATTGGTATTTTGCATGCAGGCTGCCCATCTTACAGACCTAGTAGTAACAGGACTGCTGAGTGTAAGAGCTGCAAAACCCTTAGAGGTTGCAGAGTTCAGCCACCTTGCTTCGTCATGAGGGCCCATGGTTAATTGGGTCCCAGGTCCCCTGTGTGATCTAGTTGAGTTGGCTTCTTGAGGTCACTGTTGCTGTGTCACAATTCAGACTTGATTATGTGGATGTCTGTGGTCAACAGGAAAGCAATCTTGGAAATTTAGAAATCCACCTGGCCATGGTGGTGCACACCTGTAGCCTCAGTTACTTGGGATGCTGAGGAAGGAGGCTCACTTGAGCCCAGGAGTTTGTGGTCAGCCTAAGCAACAGAGCAAGACCCTGTATATAAAAGAAAAATTTTAAAACAAAGAAGGAAATCTAGAAATCTCTAATTAGCAAGACTTGGAATTTCAGTTATCTACAAATTTCATTCACTCATCTAGAATACTTAGTGTCAATTAAATGAGATGCTGTTGACTGTTCATGGAACTTTGTCTTTTATTAAAACCAATTCTTAAAGGAAAAGGAAGGGGAAAGTGTAGCCAGTGCACGTGTTTGCTTGGCACTTTCAGTTTTAAGGCACTGTCTTAAACTTTGATGTTCCTGGATTTCATTCTTTTAAAACCCTGTGAAAACCACAAGAATTGTTCTCGGGATGCGAGGTCTTAGGGTAAGTTCTGAGTCTGTGATCTCTGCAAGTCAAAAACCTGTCCCTAATCTTATACCTTTCTGCTGAGGTTGTAATGATTCACAGGAAGTTTCTTAGAAAGGATTTTGAAGGAGAGATTAGTTGACTCAGTAATGGAACATTAAGTCCTTCATTGGCCAGGAAGTAGCCACAGAACATTCTACAGAATGTTAGGGCCTTTCTTAAGTATGACTAACAAACACTGGGACAAGTGGCCTGTGTTTTTTCTAATTATAAAGCAGTGTTTTTCAAACAGGATTATGGTCATGAAATAAATTTGATGAGTAATAACTATCACTTTATATTCTTATATGGAAAAGCAGAAAGAAAATCACACAAAATACTCATCTCTACCTTACCCAGATTCAACAATTTAAAATGTTCTTATTTTCATTGTGTGTGTTTGTAATCTATTTAAAAGTAAGTGGTATTCAGATATCAAGGCACTTTGTTTCTTTTTCCTTTCCTTTTTTCTGTGACAGGATCTCATTCTGTCACCCAGGCTGGAGTGCAGTGGCATGGCTCACTGCAACCTCTGCCTCCCGGGTTCAAGCAATTCTTCTGTCTCAGCCTCCCCAAGTAGCTGGGATTACAGGTGCACACCACCACACTCAGCCTTTTTTTTTTTAACTAGAGATGGGATTTCACCATGTTGGACAGGCTGGTCACGAACTCTTGGCCTCATGTGATCCACCCACCTCAGCCATTCAGAGTGTTGGGATTACAGGCGTGAGCCACTGCACCTGGCCTTCTTTGTTTTTAATTTTTTTGAGACAGAGTCTTGCTCCGTCGCCAGGTGCCAGGCTGGAGTGCAGTGGCACAATCTTGGCTCACTGCAACCTCCACCTCCCAGGTTCAAGTGATTCTCATGCCTCAGCACCCCTGCTGAGTAGCTGGGATTACAGGCATGTACCATCATGCCCAGCTAATTTTTGTATTATTAGTAGAGATGGGCTTTCACCATGTTGGCCAGGCTGGTCTCAAACTCCTGGCCTCAAGTGATCTGCCTGCCTCGGCCTCCCAAAGTGCTGGGATTACAGGTGTGAGCCACCACGCCCAGCCAGGGTACTTTGTTTCTAATATGTATCTGCAAACAAGGATTTTTCTACATAATAAAATTAGCAAAAATAATAATTTCTAATATCCAGTTGTCCAGAAAACAAGGTAACTGTAAATATAGTTACATTGTGTTTAGTAAAGATAAATAATATTTCACAAAATTTGTTGAATGTATATGTGCACATACATATTGGTAGACATGTATTTCTTTCTTGGATGTCTCATTCAGAATTTGTAATATCCTGGGTTATGGCATAGAGAAATTTGGTAGGTATATAGGTAGTTGCTGCTCAGTGATCCTGCTCATTGTATGCTGAGTGTTGTATGGCACCTAAGAAAGTGAATGCTTTCAATAACCAGTAAAACACCCAGCAAAGATGCTGAAACAAGGAGGGGCCCAATGCAACGTCATATATCAGAGCCAAAATGGATCCGGAAGAAGGCCTTTGGAAAGGCCTCATGGAAGAGATCTCGAAGGAGTGGTAGGATTTGGATGCGAAAGAGGCCCTGAAATGCTGTGTCCAGAAGGGAAGGGTATAAGTATTGAGGTGAAACAAAAGGTTCAGAAATACCTTCATGTACCACAGTGCTGATATCCGTCTGGTGGATGGTGAAGGGAGGAGGAAGACATTGGAAGTTGAATAGGAAAAACTACTCAGGGCTCAAGTACCAGCAGGGGGAGGAATCCAGTCTCCTTACTGGATTCCATTAGTGTAATGACCTCCTAGAGACTAGATGGAAGGAGTAGAACACTGAAAACAAGGAAACCTGGTGAAACGGTTGCCCTTGCTGTAGGAGAGATAGGAAATGAGGGTGTGGGTTAAGATAGATGGCCCTGAGCATAGCAAGAAAGAGTCAATCTGGAGAGAAATTACTGGGCAAAAAACAACAAAAAACAAAAAAAGTAGGTGACAGTTTTAAAGAAGAGATGAAGAAGAGAGAACATCAATACAATAATTACCCCATTTACACATAAGGTCACGGAATTAAGTATAACCAAGTCCCCAAACACCCCATGTAATATCTGTAAAAACAAGCTTCCAAGTGTAATTCACATTCATTTATTATTCTCTCTCTGTCTCTCTGTCATCCCCCGCCCCCACCCCACCCCACCCTCCTTTTTTTAGAAATGGGGTCTTGCTATGTTACCCAGGCTGGCTCCCACCTCTTGGATTCAAAGGATCCTCCTGGCTCAGCTTCTTGAGTAGCTGGCTAGCGCTACAGGCACATGCCACTGTGCCTGGCCATGCCATAATACTCTCAAAAACTAGGCTAAGAAGGCTTTTTAGAGGAAGTAGCAAGTTATAATCGTTAGATATGCCTTTCTAATACGATTTTGTCTTGCTTAAAGACTTGCAGGTGGAAAATGTTAGACATCTGTGTTTAGGGTCTTAATTCAGAATCCCAGTTTTACTTAAAATAGCAACAGAGAAGACTCATGACAATTATAAAACATTAAGAGTTGGCTGTTGAGAATGTAAAGTTTAGTTATTTGACGTAAGGTACCTCTGTACAAGTCAAGTTAAATACTAGGTAAGACTCTGTAAAGCAGTATGGCAGTATCTTTGGCTTTGTGTGTGTTGGGGGGAGGGTATCTTTTAAAAATTATCTTTCCTTTTCAGGTTCATTGAAACTTGATTCTTAAGGGACTTCCTGGTATGAATTTGAGACCCTGTTCGCCACTCTTTACCCTCCTTTCTGCTGCAAGATGCATAGACAAGAGGCAGTTTGTGTGACACAAACACTTCATGCCTGTGGGGCAGTGGGGACAGTGACCATCTTCTGTTGAAAGAGCTTAGTGATGGTGACAGCAGCAGCACTGTTCTTGGCTCTGGAGTTTTCTGAAGTTCCCACCTATCTGGGGTATGTTAGGTTTCATAATCCACGGCCAGCACCTACAGCACTTACTCTGTACAAGACCCTATCGTAATCATGAATTCCTGTTATCCTCACAGTCACACTGTGAGCCAGTAGATACTGCCTTCCTCATTTTACAGATGAGAAAATGGAGGCATAAAGTAACTTGCCCAAGACGAGGCAGTTCACATGACTGTGCTGAACCTAGGCAGTCTCGCTCTGAAATCTGTGCCTTTAACCACTAACTTAGGCTACCACCCTGGAAGTGAATCTTTATTTAGGATACGTGGCTATGGAATTAGAGCTTTCCCGTGAGGTCTGAGCTGCCTAGTTGCTGTGAGTGTTGTGAGTGGCCCTGGAAGGCTGTTCCCTGTGTTTTGGAAATATAGCCAATCCAAATATAGACTTAGATTCTAAGAAGGGTCATGAGAGTGTTTATCTTTAAACTCACAGTCCACCATTCGTTTCATTTCTTTTAGCCCAGATCACAAAACAGGATGATCTTAGAGGACTGTTCTCTGTCTGAAACATGAATCTTTGGAGCCTTTAAACGGCTGTGGCTGTGGGAGAAGAAAGCTTCCTCTTATCTGCACCTTGATAGCAGAGCATTTAATGACTGTAGAACCTGCTGGAGCTTTAGCCAAAGAGAGAGTTTATGTACAAGCCGGTCTGGAGGATCTTTGTTAGTGGGTAAAATAGAAGTAACCCACATTTTTTATTATGCAAGGTATCTTGGGATTTAAGCTGGTTTCTTCTACTTATTGATGTCAAATTGAGAACAGCTCCAGTAATTGCCTCGTGGCTCCAAGGAGTCTCAAGCAGCCTGTATTTGCTCTTCTGGTTTCTCTGTCATACATATTTTTTTACATTTGCAGTATTTAATGGTAACACAGTGGTTTGAGTAAACTAAGTAGATTTGAGGGGTGTTAGGGGTTATAGGAAACAGGTGTATGTATGATAAATGGTTTGGCATACACAGATCTCAAGAAAAGGTAGGATATTCCTGGAGCCAGGTGTACCTGGGCTGGAATCCCACGACTCTGCCACTTACTAGCTTTGAGTCCCAGTAAGTCAGTTTTCTCCGCTAGAAGATGGGAGTTTGAATTCGAATATCAGATTCTTGAAAGGAAAAATAAAATAATGTATAGGAAACATTTAGAAAATTATTTATTTTTGAGACAGAGTCTCACTCTGTCACCCAGGCTGGAGTGCAGTGGCACGATCTTGGCTCACTGCAACCACCACCTCCCAGGTTCAAGCAGTTCTCTGCCTCAGCCTCCCGAGTAGCTGGGATTATAGGTGTGTGCCACCACGCCTCACTAATTATTTATATTTTTAGTAGAGACGGGGTTTCATCATCTTGACCAGGCTGGTTTTGAACTCCGAACCCTATGATCCACCCACTTTAGCCTCCCAAAGTGCTGGGATTATAAGTGTGAGCCACCACCCCTGGCCTTAGATAATTATTTGATGCTGATAAGTCTTTAGTAACTGGTGCCATCTCTTTTCTGATGAACTTGAATGATATGGCAAGATCCTGTCCTCTCTTGAGCCATTCTTCTTGAGGCCTGCTTGCATCCTTTAACCAAGTCCTTGCCTTCTTGGACTTTGGAAGGTGAAACAACTTTCCACTTCTGTGTTCATGTTCTACCAAACTGTGATTTCCTAAGGGCCAGGAAACTACATTTGAGAAGAAATTATTTATTTTTAATTTTTTTTATTTATTTTTGAGATGGAATCTTGCTCTGATGCCAGGCTGGAGGGCAGTGGCCCGATCTTGGCTCACTGCAACCTCTGCCTCCCAGATTCAAGCGATTTCCTGCCTCAGCCTCCTGAGTAGTTGGGATTACAGGCATGCATCACCACGTCTGGCTAATTTTTGTATTTTTAGTAGAGTCAGGGGGTTTGCCATGTTGAACCAGGCTGATCTTAAACCCCTGACCTCAGGTGATCTGCTTGCCTCTGCCTCCCAGAGTGCTGGGATTACAGGCGTGAGCCACTGCTCTTGGCCTGAGAAATTATTTTTTAAAGTTTTTTATTTGATGCAGTACAAGACTGCTTCCTTATGCCATCCCAAATAATGGATTGAGTGAGAACATATGGGTGTGTCCAAAGGAGGAGGCACCTGAGCTGTCTGCCACAATTACAATGGTCCCCACAGGGGAAAAATCCCTTAGGGAGGAAAGGATCACATTCATATTCTGTAGGTAGGAGATCTTAATGTTTCTTTTTCTTTTTCTTTCTTAGAGACAGAGTCTGGCTTTGTTGCCCAGGCTGGAGTGTAGGGAAGCAATCAGAGTTCACTGCAGCCTCAAACTCCTAGGCTCAATCAGTCCTCCCACCTGAGCCTTCTGAGTAGCTGGGACTGTAGGCATGCCACTATGCCTGGCTAATTTTTTTTAAAATAGAGACAGAGACTTGCTATGTTGCCCAGGCTTGTCTCAAACTCCTAGGCTCAAGTGATCCTCTTTCCTCGGCCTCCCAAAGTGCTGGGATTACAGGCATGAGCCATCATGCCTGGCAATATTTATCATTTGGTAATTGATCACCTCTGTTCCACTTGGAGCAGTGAAGAGCCATGACACACATCAGTTTACTATTTGACCTCTTGTATGTGATGCAAGCCGTGAACCATTCACGGTCCAGTCTGTCTTGAAAGAGACCCAGCACAATCTCAGTTGCAAGTTCTTCTTGATCTCATTGCAAACAGCTGAACAAATGTAAACAACTAGGGCAGCTACTTGTCCCTAAACAACAGGCCGCCCTAGTTGGCTGCTAGCCAACAACTGATTCACTTAATAAGCACTAAGGTCCTATTGATGAAAGAGTGTGGAGCAGACACAGGTGGCCTGGTAGACAGTAGATGATCCTTCCTCCAAGGAGGCATCCAAATGTTGGAGGAACAAATGTTCTTCAAACACCTGTCATACCTAGCAGAATAAGCACTGTACAGGGAGCAAATGCAAATGGGGGAAGCACAGAGGAAGCAGTCAGTCCTAGCTGGGCGTGGGGGCAGGAGAACCTTCGTGGGAGAGACACTGAATTGGTCCTTGAAAGAGAATTGGGAAGGAGACCTTGCTAGGGTGAGGAATGAACACAGAAATCGCAAAGTGCATGCAGTGTTCAGGTATGGCCAGCTCGTCACACACAATGGAATGAGATGGAGGTTAAAAGGTAGACATTAGTACAAATCCTGGCTCTGTGTCTTCTTAGCCGTCACCATAACTTAATTTGATGCCTTCCACTTTTAAATCTGCAAGGCAAAGCTAATGACGTGGAGATATGAGGGTTTTTTTTTTTTGTTTTTGAGACGGAGTTTCGCTCTTGTTACCCAGGCTGGAGTGCAATGGCGCGATCTCGGCTCACCGCAACCTCCGCCTCCTGGGTTCAGGCAATTCTCCTGCCTCAGCATCCTGAGTAGCTGGGATTACAGGTACATGCCACCATGCCCAGCTAATTTTTTGTATTTTTAGTAGAGACGGGGTTTCACCATGTTGACCGGGATGGTCTCGATACCTCATGATCCACCCGCCTCAGCCTCCCAAAGTGCTGGGATTACAGGCTTGAGCCACCGCGCCCGGCCCCGATATGAGGGTTAAAAGAGAGTGTATATAAAGGTCCAGCCTTACCCTAGGGCTGTAAATAGATGTGCTCAAAACATCGTAATGGACGGATCTGCTGGAAAATGACTAGGATAGGACCCTGATCAAGAGAGCCTTAAATTCTTTGTTAACTATTTCACACTTTAGGGAACGTGAAAAATCCTTGGGAAAGAACAGGGTATAATCTAATTTATCTTTTGAAAAGATGATTTTATTCAACCCAAGGAAATCAGAGTGTTTCTTTGAAACGCAGTCTCATTCTCACCAGGTTGGAGTGCACTGGTGCGATCTTGGCTTACTGCAGCCTCCACCTCCCGGGTTCAGGTGATTCTCCTGCCTCAGCCTCCCAAGTCCAAGTAGCTGGGACTACAGGCGCACACCACCATGCCCAGCTAATTTTTGTGTTTTTAGTAGAGACGGGGTTTCACCATGTTGGCCAGGAGGATGGTCTCGATCTCTTGACCTCATGATCTGCCTGCCTCGATTTTCCAAAGTGTTGGGGTTACAGGCATGAGCCACCATGCCCAGCCAGAGTGTTTATGTTGATGGCCTCATTTGGAGGCTGAGCACAACTTCAAAGTCAGGCTGTTTTTCTGTGCTGGAAATAAAGACTGTACCAAAATATCGATTGAATGTACTTTTCATGGACTCTTTTTTCTCTAAGTGGAACGCTATATTATTTTGATACAACTAAAGACAGCTTTTTAGTTCTAATTGCCATTTTGTTATAATACTGCTGCCTTATATTAGAAAAAATAAAACTGCCCAAAATTAGCTTCAGGATCGCAAAAGGGAAAGATGTGACTATTGATCAGTTTTTCTTCTACTCTTGAAAAGCTACTTGTTTCTAAGCTTTGTCTGATAGCTAGCAGTATTCTGATCCATTTATAAGAAAATGCTATACTGCAGATCATCCAGTACATATGTTTCCCCTCCAGTATTTGTTATACTACCAAAAATAAATGCTCACCCACAGATAATGATTTGATTATGAGGCTTGCGTTTGCTCTGGGAATACACTTCGGGGCTTCAGTACCAAACGCTCTTTTCTGGCTCAGTCTTACATAGCAACTTTTCAAAGGACACGAGTCAAGTTGTGAGCATTATGTGGCTTTCTCTGATGCCCTAGGAATGGGGATGGGGAAGTAGTGGTGCACGTTCATGAGCTGGGTGTGTTTGACCACATTCCCACTATGAAACATAGGAGTGCTGATACAGTGTTCGTCTCCGGGCACGATAATGTACCTAGCATCTGTAGGTTAAAGTATACCCTCCTCTTTCCACCAAGATTATGATTATGATAAGACACATGGAAAATAGAGTAGTGCTAATACCCAAAAGTCAAAAAAGGAGGGGAAAACAAATAGGCTGATCACCACATCTAACAGTTACTCAAGTCTGATTCTGAATTTCCTAGCATCCGAGGCAAAAAGGGAAACAATTATTGTCATCTGATAGATAACACTGCGCACCCTTGTTATATTCTGGGAAGCTATACTTCAGGAGACAAGTTACTTTTCCTTTTGTGTAGGGTGAATATAATGAACACAGCATGGCCTGATAGAGCTCGTTCAGGCTGGAGATGCCGAAAGACTCTGCAGGACAGATGCTGGATTTGTAACTATCGTTTAGAACCTTACACTAAGTACAGGTCCCTTCCAAGAAGGCCCACAGGCGTGTTTTAGGGGTAAGTGAGGTGGTGAATGAATGGTACGAGCAAGGAGAAGACTGGGTCACCAGCGCAGGGCAGTAGGTGGGCCTTCTGCTCCCAGGCTTGGCCTCTTTGCTCTGCTCTCTAAGGGCCTTGGAGACTCGTTTTTCCTGGGGTGGTTATCTCAGAGTAAACACGGTATGCCCACATCCCCTTCCTTGCTGGCTTCCCCTCTTCCTGGGGAGGCTTTACTGACAGACACTGTCAGAAACCTATGGGAATGAACAAGCATGGATAGGAAATTTTCCAGAACTGCCCCCAAAAGACCTTAAGTTTAGTAGTGCTCGGCAGCTCTTGCTCACCTTTTCTTCTCCTCTGATGAGTTAGGAACGAAAAGCCTCAGTGGACATTTGTTCTGTGTTTAGTCCTAAAATTAGGGCTTCCTGCTGCTGCTTCAGAACTCAGCATCCCCCTTCTCCCCAGAAGAGGAAACTGTGAACCCTTCCTTCAAGAAGGCCTGCTTCTGCCAGGCACAGTGGCTCATGCATATAATCACAACACCTTGGGAGGCTGAGGTGAGAGGATCGCTTGAGCCCAGGAGTTCAAGGTGCCAGTGAGCTAGTGATTGCGTCATTGCACTCCAGCCAGGGTGACAGAGAGACGTGTGTGTGTGTGTGTGTACACATGTACATATTTAAATTTAAAAGGTGTGGTTCTTACTCCTGGGCCTGGAGAGGTAAGGGGGCAGATATTAAATGGACACTTTCCTTTCCCAGACTTGCTCATTTTCAAGGTACACGGGGTCCCCAGAGACTCTCTCCTCCTCTTAGAAATAATCTGTTTTGGGTGTTGCCTCACATCCCTCCACAGTTTCCTCCCCAGGGACTGTGACTGTCCTTGCCCTGCAATTGGTGCTCATGTAAAGTTGGTCTATTTTCATCACCGTAGCCTTCCCTTCCTTTCAAGGAACATTCGTGCTGAATCTGGCCTTTCCCCACCTTTAATTCTTACGTAGATTTAGTACTTAGAAATCTTTACTGGGTCAGGTGAATTTTGTAAAGGATTAGTTTGTATTTATTGGAAGTGTGATTTATAAGCTATTTTGAAGAAAGATATGTTTTTTTTAAGTGCACATAACTCAAAGTAGATTACCACTGTTGCCTAGTAGAGGCTTAATGAAAAGATAATTATTTCTAATTACAGTATCAAGTGTTTGTGAGTGCTTGAGGATGCTTGAAGAATTTGTTTTTGAGAATCTTAAACACTGCCTAATCTCCTTTGCACTATTAATTCACAGTGTCTGGAGAAAGAGTTGGGTCCTCGAAGATATGTGTACTCTAGCTCCTGTTCCAAATGATCCCTAATTGCGGAGTTATGAGATTTTACTTTACCTTTCTTTTTTTTTTTTTTTTTTTTTTTTTGAGATGGAGCCTGTTATCCAGTGATCTTGGCTCACTGCAACCTCTGCCTCCGGAATCCAAGTGATTCTCCAGCCTCAGCCTCCCAAGTAGCTGGGATTACAGGCGCCTGCCACCACACCCGGCTCTTTTTTTTTTTTGCATTTTTAGTAGAAACAGGGTTTCACCATGTTGGCCAGGCTGGTCTCAAACCCCTGACCTCAAGTGATCCACCCACCTCAGCTTCCCAAAATGCTTGGATTACAGGTGTAAGCTACTGTGCCCAGAATTCTTGATGCTACAGAATTTCTTTTGTCAGTGATGCCAAGAGAGGAAGAAGGGGGGATGCGAGGAATAAAACCTTTCTGGAAAAACTATTGACTCAGTTCCCGTGCTGTACACGGTGTACTTATTTAAAGTTCAGAGTGTACTATTGTCAGACCTGAACTATGAAAGGAAATGTTCCTTGTCTAAACAAATTAGAACAAACACTATACTAAGACACTCTCCTAATAAAATGTCCTTCTGGATACCCTATGAAGATCCTTAAGATTTTTCTTCTCCAGCACACAGTGGAAGAAAGTACAGGTTTCTTCTAGCAAATGTAGGTATTGAATATTCTGTGTTGGTGTCCCATGAAAGTATTAATATGTTTCTAGTAACAGATGACAAGGAGTCTTACCCAGCCTCTGGAGTTATTTTTCCAGTATAGGTTAGCTCTGTAAGCAAGGACGCTGGGATCCAGTGTTTCAGTTAGCTTCCCTGGGTTTGCTGTTCACTCACTTTGGCTAGACATTTTGCAAATGCAAGTAAGGTGTGACCCCAGGATAGAAAGAGGGAGCTGGGCTAGTGGTATCTTATATATTTCCTTTTATTTACTTTTTTGAGACAGGGTCTCCCTCTGTTGCCTAGCCTGCCAGGCTGGAGTGCAGTGGTGTGATCTGTGCTCACTGCAACCTCCGCCTCCCAGGCTCCTGACCCTCCTGCCTCAGCCTCCCAAAGTAGCCAGGGTAACAAGTGCATGTCACCATGCTTGACTACTTTTTGGGTTGTTGTCGTTGTTTGGTAGAGACAGGGTTTTGTCATGTTGCCCAAGCTGTTCTCAAACTCTTGGGCTCAAGCAATCTCCCCTCCCAAAGTGCTGGGATTACAGGTGTGAGCCACTGCACCCAGCCACTATATATTATATTTTGGTTTTTTTTTTTCCCCTACAAGGAAGCACCATTTTAATTTAAAGAAAAAAATATCAGAAATTGTCTATAAGAATAATGGAGCAAAACAAGTCCTGAAATAAAGTTCTGCATCTTGGTGGTCATATTTATTGGAAGAACTTTAGAAAAATTAAAATGCCATTTAGCTTAAGAAGTTGTGAGTTATCTGCAAATCAATTCAGGAGTGGGAGAATCCCTAGAATTATTTATTAATATCAGAATGTATGCAGGTTTCTCTTTTGAATGTCTTGTACATTTAGAGGCTACTGTACGAAGTCTCCTATTTTCCATACAGGACAAATTCTTTGTTTCACCCAACTTTCAGTGGAGAGGTAACCAGCACAACCATCTCCCTAGACAAAGAGCGTTGGAATATTCGGTTTCCTTGATTTATATATCTCTTCGTATGTTTCTTCATCAATTTCTATAGTATCAGTTTCTTCCACATTTTCCAAGATCATATTTAAATGTTCATAAGCATGTGATCTGCCTCAAAGCTCTTGGTCATTTCTCATTTTCACATAAACTCGCTCATCTAAGCTGAGCCGGATAACATCCATGGGCTCCTCTCCAGTGTCGGTAGTTTGTTGCTGGTCCGTGTCTTCCGCCATGTTTCAAGCCCTGCGCCCTTTCCCACTTCTCGCGAGAACACACGAGCAACTCCCATCTCAGAAACGTGAGGACACAACCACCTTGTTTCTGATAGAAAAGTGCCTGTTCTTCTGGGAGAACACCCAAAGGCACCCGCTGTGGGCCCATACTGAGCAGTACGTGGGTCTCCCAGCTGTATCACCCAGCACAGAGAAGGGCGTCCTCCCTTCCCTCCAGGCAGATCCAGGGCTCAGCTGTCGTTTGCCTTTTCCCACTTGTCCAGGTATGAACCTCTCACTTGCTAGATCCTTAGGGCTTCTTTCTCCAGAGGTCCTTTATCTTTTATCTTCTGCTTTTATCTCATTCTCTCTCTTCTATTAATGATTGTAAATGTGTGGGAATTGTTCCAATACAAGCGGTAAGCTTTTTTATCTTCATAAAGTTATTAGGCCCAAATCACTGTTTATATTTTAGAATATGGACCAAAGCAAGTCACTTGAAGCCAGGAGTTCAAGACCAGCCTGTCCAACGTGTGAAACCCTGCCTCTGCTAAAAAAAAAATTACAAAAATTAGCCGGGCATGGTGGCGCGTGCCTGTAATCCCAGCTACTTGGGAGGCTGAGACAGGAGAATTGCTTGCATGTCGGAGGTTGCAGTGAGCCGAGATCTTCACACTGCATTCCAGCTTGGGTGACAGAGAGTGACTTTGTCTCAAAAAAAAAAAAAGATTAGATTTTATGGACTATGTCAAACATGATTGGTGTGGCTCCAGGAAGCCACACCAGGCCTGTAGACACAAAGTTACAGCCAGGATGATTTCAAGTTCAGCCCGAGGGAGAATTTTCTGACAGAGTAGTCTAAACCAAGCCCAGATTGTCCATGCAATGTCTGACCATGTCAGGGGCATTGCAGAGGTTCTCACAAGGTCTGGGGCCAAGCTGGCACGACTTGCTAAGTCTTGCCTATTTCATAAACCTGAGTTTAACCCCACCCAAGCTATTTATTACTCATGGGCTTCAAGAAACATACCCTTTACAAGCCTTGGTTTTCTCATAAAGGGGGGTTGGCGTGAAGAATATATGAATGCATAAAAAAATCTTCAGCGCAGTGCCTGACTCACAATAAAAGTATTCAGTCATTGTTAGGCAGGTAGGCTCTGGAGACAGACACCCTAGATTTCCAGCCTGGCTCTGCTGGTTACTAGCTGTTTACCTGCAGGCAATTTACTTAACTTCTCTGTGACTAGTTTATAAAATAGAAATTATAGTAGAACCTACCCCAGAGAGTTTTTAACAAGTAAGGTACTTTCATGATATTTTACCTCCTGGACTTGTAATAGGATTATACTTCCTTGTCCCCTAGAAGTCAGGTAGGGCCAGTGTAATGAGTGGAGAAAGTGTCTCTTTTAGAGAACATCCAGATGGTAGAGGCTCTACCATTACCTGGGTTCCTCCATTGACTCACAGCCAACTTTTTAGCATTTGCAAGGAATAAACCTTTCTTTTATATCCACTGAGATTTTGACATTAATACCATGGCAAAGCCTAACATGTTCTAGTCGGCATATCATGGAAGCAGCCTAGACCAGAGGTTTCCAATCTTTTGGCGTCCCTGGACTACATTGGAAGAAGAATTGTCTTCTTCCATAAAATACACTGACATTAACAATAGCTGATGAGCTTAAAAGAAATTGCAAAAAAAGTCTCATATTGGCCAGGCATGGTGGCTCACACCTATAATCCCAGCACTTTGGGAGGTGAAGGCAGGCAGATTATCTGAGATCAGGAGTTTGAGACCAGCCTGGCCAACATCGTGAAACCCCATCTCTACTAAAAATACAAAAATTAGCTAGGTGTGGTGGTGAGTGCCCATAGCCTTAGCTACTTGGGAGGCTAAGGCCGGAGAATCGCTTGAACCCAGGAGGCGGAGGTTATGGTGAGCCAACGTTGAACCACTCTACTCCAGCCTGGGTGACAGAGTGAGACTGTCTCAAAAAAAAAAAAAATCGCATACTGATTTAAGAAGGTTTACAAATTTGTATTGGGCTGCATTCAAAGCCATCCTGGCCCATGGGTTGGACAAGGTTGGCCTACACTCTAGAACTGAAATAGAGTTCAGCTAAAATAATTAATAGTAAAAAAATGTCAGTGATATTGACTTACATACCAAGGCCACAAGGACTTGTAAAAGCCTTCAGGTATTGAACATGCAGGTTCTTGTGGACCTGTGCCTAAATCTTCACTTACATGTACTTGGAAATACCTGTTGCCTTGGAAATGCCAGTGCATTTGAACGATCTGACCCTTTCTTAATAATGTCTGAGCTCAAACAGCCTTTCTTTAAGCAAAGGTTCATTGTATTCAGCCTTGAGACTAAGCAGGCAGTTGTCATCTGTCACATTGCTCTGCCAGCTCCGCATCCCTGCACGTTCTGGTCACTCTGTAGCCTCCAGAACCTCAGAGGACTCCTGCCACAGTCCCTGTCCTTCCGGGGTCCACAGGAGCCCCCCATCCTGCTTCTGTTTGATTGGGGGTTGGGTGGCATGCCTCTGGATTGGTACCCTTCCCTTTTGGTTCATCTCCCTCTGGAGCTTTAGCGGGTGAATACAGAGTGTGCTAGGAGACAGCCTTCTGCGAAGCCTGCCAAGTGTGTCCAAGCAGCGCTGGGGAAGACTTGAGTTTCTGTGCCTGCATCCAGTAAGGTGAGCTAACTTGGGGAACTGTACTGGAGGCCTGGTTCATTGCAGAGGTGGTGTAGGGTCAGATTTTGACGTCTGTCTGGGACTCAGGCTTTTCCTCAGCCTTTGTTCTAGAGCATTCGGATGACAGTGGAAATGTCTCCGCTGTGCTGTCGGAAAGAAAACACAATTAGGAATGGCGTTTCACTAGGCGGTTCTGCCTTTCATCTAAAGTAATAACAGCCAAGTAATTCTGCAAGAACTGAAAGAAGCTAGTAGTCATTCTTAAAAGCAAAATCTTTTCCACCAAAACAGTAATACATTTTATTTTTTAAAAACTTGAAAATACAAAAGAATGACCTCACACAACCCCGCGGTGCAAAGGTCAGCATTGTTAACACTGGAGTTTGTGTCCCTTTCAGTTTTTATATACATTTTTAAATGACATTGAATTTGGGTACATTTTAGAATGAAATTGGGATAAGAGTAACAAACATCTGTTGAAACTATTCAGTGTGCCAGGGGGTCCCACTTGAAGAGGTGAACAGTTTATATACATTTTCTCATTGATTCCTTACAACTCTTCGAAGAATCATCGTCTCCATTTTCAGAAGAGAAGCTGAGACACAGAGGGGCTAAGTCTGTGTGACCTTTCTCCAAGGTCACACAGCTCTTAAGAGCGGTGCCAAGATAGAAACCAAAGCAGTCTGTTTCCAGAGCCCTTGGTCTTATTTTGATGCAGTACTGTCTCACAGTAACCATAGCTTAGATTACATTTGATAGAATTGTGCAGTATGTTCTTAGTTGTTTGGTTCTGTCTGCTTGTTCTGTAGATTCAGAAATGGAAGCCCATAGATAGGACTCAATTTACCCAAGAAAGCATAGATAGTAAATGTCAGCGCCCAAAGGAACACAGTGTCCTAACCCACATAGTGTACACTGAGTCTAGATAACCAGAAACCTTTGTCCTCCCTACATCCTAACCCTGAAACCAAGCTGCACTGTATAGTGTATTGTATAGGGTCAGTGCCAAGTCTGAATTAAACGGAGGGTGGACGACTCTGACAGCTTTCTTCTAGCACATACACGTAATTTCAGTTTGTGTTCAGGGAATTTACAGGCATCTAACAGTGATGGGTACAGCTGTCCCTTAACTATGCCATGCAGTGCTAGGGTTATAAAAGGGCAAAAGGTACAGCCCAGCATTAGTTCCAACTTTATACCCTCATCAGACATTTTTACTGACAAGCAGTAAGACTGATTGATTTCGGGCTTTAAATGTTGTGGCTTTCTCCAGTCTGGACTCTTGAGAACATGCCAAGCATTGTTAAATCATTAAGTAAGCCAAAAGTCATTTGGCAATCTATGCATAAACATTCCCGTGCATACGAGGCTGTCCTGTAACCAGATGTCTGTGAGAGCATGAGGCTTTGCACTGTGACTCAGAGTTGGATGGCCAGCCCTGGGGCAGCTGAGAATGAAAGGAATAAGAACAGGTGTTGACTTACTGCATGGTTTGGTAAAGAATAAAAACCTTTTTACCTTTAGATGTTGTTGTGGACTTCTCAATAGGGGATGCCAACCAGATTTTAAATAATCTTATCTGTGAGCTCCAGGAGGGCAAAAACAAGTTCTTATGAAACTCACAAACAGTGCTGAGTGAAAAATGACAAGAAAAATACATGTATACCACAGGCAAAACTAATGTATGCTGTTTGAAGTGAGGATCCGGGTTGCCCCGGAGGTGGGGGTGGTGGTGTTGTGATTGAAGGAGGACACAAAGGGGCTTCTGTTAGATTTCTTTAACTGGCTGCTGCTCACAGTGTGTTCAGTTTGTAAAGATTTGAGTATTTATTTTATTTGTACTTATTAAATGTACTCTTTCCTAAGCATAAATTGTGTTTCAATTAAAGTTTAGAAGTCCTTATTTGTATTTGTGTATCTTGTTGCACATTGATACTTGGGAAAAAACCTCTGTTTCATTGAAGCAGTTTCAAATGGTGCTGGATTTATTATCCAGGTATTGGGAAACCATCTTCACCTGGAATTGTCAGGGCTATGCAAGCAGAACATTTTTTCTTTCTTTCCCTCCCTCCCTCCCTCCCTCCCTCCCTCCCTCCCTCCTTCCCTCCTTCCCTCCCTCCCTCCCTCCCTCCCTCCCTCCTTCCCTCCTTCCCTCCTTCCCTCCTTCCTTCCTTCCTTGATGGAGAGTCATTCTGTCGCCAGGCTGGAGTACAGTGGAGCCATCTCAGATCACTGCAACCTCCATCTTCTGGGTTCGAGCAATTCTCCTGCCTCAGTCTCTCAAGTAGCTGAGATTACAAGCACGGGCCACTACACCCAGCTAATTTTTGTATTTTTAGCAGAGACGTGGTTTCACCTTGTTGACCAGGATGGTCTCCATCTCTTGACCTCGTGATCCACCCGCCTCAGCCTCCCAAAGTGCTAGAAATGTGTCTTAAATGATTCCAGTGTAGACTCCTTGGAATAAAGAAGGATGACACTTTGGTTCAGTAGACAAACATTTATTGACAGCCTCCTAGGGAAGTATTAGAACTTCAAGCTGTGTACAGCTAATGACATCATACCTCCCAAAAGGAGCTCGCAGTCTACAGGGGGTTAAAGTGCATGGGTGGTGATAAAAGGAGGAGTCAGGCAGTGCCACAAGACAAGCACAGAGCACCAGGCGTGTCAGAGAATAGAGAGGTGTTCCGCTGGGACTAGGAAAAGCTTCATGGCAGAAGAGGCATTTGAAATGGGTTTTAAAGAGTATGTAGGATTTCGATGAACATGAGTAGATGGGCAGGCGTTGTGAACATCATGCGTATGAGAAAATCCATAGGAAATTCATATATATTCTGAGAATTTAGGTTGTATGGTTCGCTTCAAGATATCATTTTTTTTTTTTTGAGACACAGTCTTGCTGTGTCCCCCAGGCTGGAGTGCAGTGGCATGATCTCACCCCACCACAACCTCCACCTCCCAGATTGAAGCATTTCTTCTGCCTCAGGCTCCCAGGTAGCTGGGACTACAGGTGCACGACATCATGCCCAGCTAATTTTTGTATTTTTAGTAGAGACGGGATTTCACCGTGTTGGCCAGGCTGCTCTTGAACTCCCGACCGCGTGAACTGCCTGCCTCGACTTCTCAAAGTACTGAGATTATGAGCATGAGGCACCATGCCCAGCCCACTTAAAGATATTCTTAAGGTGTCCTTCAGGTGCAGGGTGAGGCCTGAAAGGTGGGCTAAGGCCTTGTAGTCCTATAAAGCCCTTCTTAATGCCTGCCAGATGAAATGATACACCAGGTGATATGATTTCATTTAGCAGGCATAACGAAACCAAAGGAAGTTTCTAAGATGTAGACTAGCATAATCAGATATAATTATTTCCTGTGAAGTCAAGTTTCTAGCCTCAGTGATTGTACAGTTACCATTAATTACCCATCTGCCCCAAATGAACGTTTTCTAAGTTTCACGCATTCTCTGTTGCTATCATTTGGGTCCTGTTTGGGTCCACTGAGGAGCCACAGGTACAGAGAGTCCTTGAGCTTCCTGTAGTTGACCCTCTAGGACTTAAAGATTATTGTACATCATCTTTATTCCTCATCCCCATCCTTCCCTCTTGACCAGGTGAAGTCACAACTCCTTTATCCTTTTTTCATATATCCTGCTTGCTAGTCTGTGATGGGGCATTTACTTCCTTCCAGCTTCTTCTATATGGTGCTCCTTTGCCAGATAAAGCAACCAGTGTCACTCATGTATGACAAAATTGTGCACTGGAAGAGAGGGGCCAGGAGCTAATGCTAACGAGTGTTTGTAAGTTGTGGAGGAGGCCTGGCCTGCCCATCTGGGATGGTGTCCCACTCTGCTTCTGTGCTCTCTCCTCTGGAATAAAGCACTGGGCAGGATTTATGTGGTGAAGTGTTAATGCTCATTGCTGGGTATGGTCCATATTTGGGTCTGGATCACTCAGTCTATTAGTCTGTTCTCATATTGTTATAAAGAAGTACCTGAGACTGGATAATTTATAAGAAAAGAGGTTTAGCTGGGCGTGGTGGCTCATGCCTATAATTCCAGCACTTTGGGAGGCTGAGGTGGACAGATCACCTGAGGTCGAGGGTTTGAGACCAACCTGACCAACATAGAGAAATCCAGTCTCTACTAAAAATACAAAATTAGCCAAGTGTGGTGGCCCATGGCTTTAATCCCAGCTACTCAGGAGGCTGAGACAGGAGAATCATTTGAACCCAGAAGGCGGAAGTTGCAGTGAGCCAAGATTGTTTCACTGCACTCCAGCCTGGGTAACGAGTGAAGCTCCATTTAAAAAGAAAAAAGTTTAATTGGCTTACGGTTCTGCTGGCTGAACAGAAAGCATGGCTTTGTCTGCTTCTGGGGAGGCTGCAGGGAGCTTTTACTCATGGTGGAAGGCAAAGCAGGAGCAGGCACTTACCATAGTGTGCAAGAGAGGGAGGTGCTACACACATTTAAAGAACCAGATCTCAGGCGGACTCGCTACTATGAGCACAGCAGCAGAGGGATGATGCTGAACCATTCATGAGAAATCCACCCCCATGATTCAGTCACCTCCCACTAGGCCCCACCTCCAACACTGGGGATTACAATTGAACCTGAGATTTGGATAGGGACACAGATCCGAATCATATCACTCAGTGTGAGATTCATTGATTTTTTTACTATTTTTTTGCTATCAGCCTACGAGTCCTTTAAAAAAAGGTAACATGCTGAATATTGTCTTGCTTCTCATTTGATTTCTGTTGAGACTTTATATCAAGACATTATTCTAATCAAGGGGATATTAACTTGACAAATGGATGCTTCAGTTTAGATCTTAAGACTTGTTTGGAGATTGTGTTTGAACTCTGCAAAGAGCCGTTTTTTCATCCTCCGGGGACATCAACAGTAGAGTGAACTGACATGGAAAGAGGATTACAGTTGGGATGGCTTGGATTCAAATTCTGGCCGAATCCTCTGTTTCTGCATGTTAATGAATTTAGCGTGTCCTTTGTCTGGCATAGTAGTGAAGCATGCAGAGGCATCCTTAGACCCTGGCCCACGGTCTACTTCTGCATTTTCCTTTCAGAGTGCAAACTTGTAACCCCTTCACCAGGAGGCTCAATGCTACCTTGCAGTTCTTTTCTCTAAATGGCCCATGTAGTCTTAGTTTTATCATACTTTTCTTTTCTTTTTTGAGACAGTCTCACTCTGTTGCCCAGGCTGCAGTACAGTGCACAATCTCAGCTCACTGCAACCTCTGCCTCCCACGCTCAAGTAATTCTCCTGCCTCAGCCTCCCAAGTAGCTGGGATTACAGGCGCCCACCACCATGCCCAGCTAATTTTGTATTTTTAGTAGAGATGGGGTTTCACCATGTTAGCCTGGCTGGTCTCAAACTCCCAACATCAGGTGATCCACCTGCCTCAGACTCCCAGAGTGCTGGAATTATAGGCGTGAGCCACCGCACCTGGCTCTTTTGTTTGTTTGTTTATTTATTTATTATTTTTAATCACTGTGGTGTGGTTTGGAGTTGTTTCCATTTCTAAATACTGTTGTTTTACCCAATTGTTAAAGTTAATCTTGTACCATATTATTCTGTCACATCTTTTTAATTATGCCATTAAGAAAATAATGTTCTTGTATTGATGGATGTACCCGCTGGTATCTTTTTCCCTATCTTTCTTCCTTTTTAAAAGATTCTCCGTCTATTAAGTAAGTGAGTTCTGTGTAGGATACATTCCCTATAGTGGTGAAGTTCCCAATGAATGGGGTGTGGCAGGCATTCTAGTTGCCTGGGCACTTTGGGAGACCAGGACAGACTGGTGACCTCATTGTATTTTGCATTTTCTACCCTGGGAACCAAGTTACCTAAATCTCATCACACAAGAAACTGGATAGCCTGGGAGATCTGAATCTCACAGCTACTTAGTGTGGATGGATGCAGGAAGGAGCCAGGCTGCCCCTATGTTCAACTTGAGGGGACAGCAGAGGGGTTTTATCCTGTGACACTTGGAGTTTGAAAATCTGGGACTTAATATATGTATATTGTATGTGCACAGGTTCTATCACAGTAATTATCTCTTTGACTTCAGATTTTAATGTGCTTCTTTCCTGTCTCTTTCAGGTAGAACGTCATGACATGAATACCTTAAGCCTGCCCCTGAACATACGCCGAGGGGGGTCAGACACCAACCTCAACTTTGACGTACCCGATGGCATCCTGGACTTCCACAAGGTTAAACTCACTGCAGACAGCCTGAAGCAAAAAATTCTAAAGGTAACGGAGCAGATAAAAATTGAGCAAACATCACGCGATGGGAACGTTGCGGAGTATCTGAAACTAGTTAACAGCGCGGACAAGCAGCAGGCGGGACGTATCAAGCAAGTCTTTGAGAAGAAGAATCAGAAATCAGCTCACTCCATCGCCCAGCTGCAGAAGAAGTTAGAGCAGTATCATCGAAAGCTCAGAGAGATCGAGCAGAATGGAGCCCCCAGGAGCTCAAAGGACCTTTCCAAAGACCACCTGAAGGACATTCACCGCTCTTTGAAAGATGCCCACGTGAAATCTCGAACTGCACCCCATTGCATGGAGAGCAGTAAATCGGGCATGCCAGGAGTATCACTCACTCCACCTGTGTTTGTTTTCAATAAGTCCAGAGAGTTTGCCAACCTGATCCGGAATAAGTTTGGCAGCGCCGACAACATCGCTCACTTGAAAAATTCCTTAGAGGAGTTTAGGCCAGAGGCAAGTGCCAGGGCCTATGGGGGCAGCGCCACCATCGTCAACAAACCCAAGTATGGCAGCGATGATGAGTGTTCAAGTGGCACGTCAGGCTCGGCCGACAGTAACGGAAACCAGTCCTTCGGGGCTGGTGGAGCCAGCACACTGGACAGCCAGGGGAAGCTCGCCGTGATCCTGGAGGAACTGAGGGAGATCAAGGATACCCAAGCTCAGCTGGCCGAGGACATCGAGGCACTGAAGGTGCAGTTTAAGAGAGAATATGGTTTTATTTCTCAGACCTTGCAGGAGGAGAGATACAGGTATTTCAAAGTATTTGATTGGTGGCATTTTTTTTTAATTTTTAATTTTAGTGGGTACATAATAGGTGTGGCATTCTTTTAGATGTATAAGTTACTGCAGAGAGATTGTCTGCTTGTTGTATTTTCACTAAATATAGATATGGAGTAAAAAGCATTCCCTATAGTGGTGCATCCCTCATTCGAATATCTGAAATCCAGAATGTTCCAAAATCTGAAACTTTTGGAGTGTCAACATGATACCACAAGTGGAAAATTCTACACATAAATAACACAAACTCAAGGCACAAAATTATTGAAAATATGGCACACTGTTACCTTCAGGCTACATGTATATGGAGCATAGGAAGCAAGTGAATTTTGTCTTTAGACTTAGGTATCCCTGAGGTGTCTCATTACATATACACAAATATTCAAAATCTGAAAAAAAATCAAAATTTGAAACACTTCTGGTCCCAAGCATTTCGGATAAGGGATACCCAACAATTTTCATCCATCATGATGCCAAGTTTTATAATTTGTGGCTTTTAGCTGACAATTTAGAGAAGGATATATGTGTGATGGGTCCCTTAAAATATCAGTTACAGGCACCGACTCATGTGTGTCCTAAGATTCTGATTCAGTAGACTTCTGTTATTGTGTTATTATGCTAATTCAGAGATCTATATTTGATTTCCATCCCTAACAACTATTAAGTGAAAAACACTAGTTCATTACCCAACAAAGTTAATTTTATTTGGTACGTCAATCTTGACATCCTTATGTAATATATATTTTTTCATGTTTTGTACTTTACTCATTAAACTTTTTACTCTAAATGAAGAACTTGCCAAAGTCATCTTGAGATTAAAGTATACAGTCAAACCTTGTGGCTTGTATTAGCTAATTTTAAAAGTAGATGTTTTGTAGGCTGGCTTTTAGGGGCTTATAGCTTATTAACAAAAAGTGTGTAAGCCCAAATATAAGGTCATTTTCCCCATTTTTCTAATAAACAGATACTTCAAAAATTTTTTAGTGAACGTTAGCAATACATTAACTTCTTAAAATGTAGATAAAATAGTAAAATGCCTATTACAAACTATAACATTAAAAGTTTAAATTTAGCTTACACATTGTGTTATAATTGATGTATGATTTTATGTCTGTATTAATTTAGAAATGGAGCTTTTTCAATTCTCCTATTTTATGAAACAAAATTTTTTTCTATATATATCTCTGGAATCTTTTACACAAGAATTATTTTTAAGTCACAGCTTTTCCAGACCATGAACATCAATTCTGTCCAGATAGTCTAGGATATAGCACTTTTTAGATGTACATTTTCTCTCAAGTTACAGATCCCCATTTATGTGAGTTCAGGATGGTTTCTGTTTGTGTCTGTCCTGTGGTTACGTTGGTGACCCGTGTCACTTCCTGTATTATTGAAGAGACCTTTAAAGGCTTATTCACAGCAGTAGCAGCATTTGACATCTGAGAAGTCATGCCTGAGAATAAACATTAAATCTGGATGAAGCTTTTTGGTCTCCAAATAAAATGGTTCTACCAGGTGACCTTTGTAAGCATCTGAAATTGGCATTGATCAAAGTCATTTCAGGGTAATGAATGCATCTTCTCCAAACAGTGCATCCTGTTTCACAATACACAGTATGAGGTTTTTTGTTTTGTTTTTTGTTGTTGTTGTTTTTACTCCTATTTTTTGAGATGGAGTCTCACTCTGTCACCCAGACTGGAGTGCAAAGGCATGATTGCAGCTCACTGCAGCCACCACCTCCTGGGTTCAAGCGATTCTCCCATCTCAGCCTCCCAAGTAGCTGGGATTACAGGCACATGCCACCATACCCAGCTAATTTTTGTATTTTTAGCAGAGATGGGGTTTCACCAAGTTAGCCAGACCTATCTCGAATTCCTGACCTCAGGCGATCCACCCACCTTGGCCTCCCAAAGTGTTAGGATTATAGGCATGAGCCACCACCATGCACGGCCAAGGTTTCAAATATGAGAAGAATCATCTTCAGTGAGAGGGACAGGACACAGAATGAGAATCTTTGTACTTCTGTTTAGATTTGGACATTTGGAAACACCACATGATGGACCATCTATATTTTGTAATAACCTTAATTTTGTATTGTCACTTAGGTTCCAAGAGCTGAAATCCATAATCAGTGCATGTGTGCGTGCTGGGAGTTAGTAGAGTTGGCTCCAGAGTAGAAGGTGATACTAAAAGCATGGTGCTTTCCCTGTGAGTTTTCTGACCTTGAACCACAACAGTAGTGTCAGGACAGAAGAGGGAAAAGGCACCGCAGACACCAGAGGTCCTGGCCCTCATTTAGCAGGATTCCACAGGGCCCTGTCTCCTGCCTGACCCTGGCAAGTGCGTCAGCTGACAAGCTCTATCTTGAGGTCACTGCAGTTAGCTAAGGTGCTAATCTGACCCCTGTGCACCTTCAGTGGCAAGAACAGAGTCAAGACCCCAGAGACTGGGTCTTTCCAGATTTGGGAGTCAGTTTTCTCCAAAAGCACATTTCCCACAGCAAGCCTTACTCTTTTGGAAAAAGAGCCCATCAGGGGATGAGAGCAAGCCAAAAGATACTGGCAAAGGAAGATAAAAAGAACATTGTTCTGCAGTGCGCTGTGAAATGTCACACTCAGAATTGGCTCCTCTCTTTTAAAGGTATGAGCGACTGGAGGACCAGCTGCATGACCTGACGGACCTGCATCAGCATGAGACAGCCAACTTGAAGCAGGAGCTGGCCAGCATCGAGGAAAAGGTGGCCTACCAGGCCTACGAGCGCTCACGGGACATCCAGGTACCTTTCCCTTCATGATTAGACACAGGCCTGGGCTCTTCCCAGGCCTTAATTCATTTAATAGACTAAGTGCTTACGCCTGAGTCTTAGAGGATTTCTGGCACACAGGACAAAATGTATTCTCTGCACAAACATGTTCTCTGTACCATGTTAACCCTACTAGCTCATGTTATAGACATTATTAAGTAAAAAAACAATATTCTATTTTTTTTGAGGCAAGTCTCACTCTGTGGCCCAGGCTGGAGTAGAGTGGGTGATCTCAGCTCATTGCAACCTCTGCCTCCCGGGTTTAAGTGATTCTGCTGACTCAGCCTCCTGAGTAGCTGGAAATACAGGCACCACCACTCCTGGCTAATTTTTTTGTATTTTTGCTAGAGATGGGGTTTCACCATGTTGGCCAGGCTGGTCTCGAACTCCTGACCTCAAGTGATCTGCCCACCTCAGTCTCCCAAGTGGTGAAATTACAGGCATGAGCCACCATGCCTGGCTAAGAGACAATATACTTTCTGCCTAAATCAGTTAACAAGTATTTATTATCCACCCCAAGCCCATCACCACCAAAACCGTAAAATGTAAAAATATGAGATAAACTGCCTTAAGGAAGCTCATTGTCTGGGTGGAGAGCGTGGGATAGCACAACTGCCAAATCCCTCAAGACAGCACAAACAAGGGCCGAGTAACACGACATGGACTCTGTAAGCCACAGAAGTTTAGCCATGTGGTGCCCAGCAAGCTGCGGACTGGGGGAGCAGTCAGTCATTTAGTGGCAAAACATTGGCTTCCAGTCTCATGGCTGCCACATCAGTTGTGTCGCCCTGAGTAAGACTTGAGCCCATTCACTCATCTGTAATATAATAGTGCTCATATTTGTAAGAAGTTAAAGCAATTCAGTGCGTACTGTGTGCTCAATAATAGCAAAGCACTTGACAGGTTTCTTTTTTCCCATTTACTTCTCAGTAACCCTTGAAGGTAGTTACTGCTATTATCCCCACTTCTCAGATAAGGAGACCAAGGCACAGAGAGGTTAAGTGGCCTAAACAAGGTCTTGCAAATCTTCCTTATGGAAGGAATGTAACTGAATGTCCTAGAGAAGGCGGGACTGGAAGGAATGGGTAGGATCTGGGTGGATGGAAGGAAAGGATAATGGGATCAATATAAACTAAGGTGTGCTCCAGTATTACCTAATGTGATCCTGGCATGTAGAGAAACAACCCCAGGCTTCTTGATTGCCTTAAAAAATGTTTCCCAGGGCTGGTGGCTCACACCTGTAATCCCAGCACTTTGGTAGGTTGAGGCAGGAGGGTCACTTGAAGGCAGGAGTTCGAGACCAGCCTGGGCAACATAGTGAGACCCCCATCTCTAAAAACAACTTTTTAAAATTAGCTGGGTGTGGCAGTGTGCACCTATAGTCCCAGCTGCTCAGGAGTCTGAGGCAGGAGGATGGCTTGAGCCCAAGAGTTCAGGGTTAAAGTGATTGTGCCAATGCTCTCCAGCCTGGAGAGCGACAGAGTGAGATCCTATCTCAAAAGAAAAAAAAAAAAACAAAAGACTCTTGGAGCAATGCCCAGCTTCATTTTTATGGATTTTTTTTGTGGACAGTAGTCCTTTTCTCCAGCTCTAGGAAGTGGCCTAAACAAGGCTGTGAATCCAAGCCCCACTTAACAAAGGAGAAAATTAAACATAAAGATAGCGCTTTCTCCTGTAGTGTGTGAGCTGGAGTTTCAGCCGGCCACATTTTATTCCACTCTGTTGAGGCCTGAGCCTGTGCTAATCCCAGATGCCTACTTGGACAATTCTGGGAACCAATGCATCAGAGCTGATGGGAAATTCTGCCCCTAAAGACCACAGCACAGAAGACGCTTGGGAGGTTTCTGGCCCTGTTCTAGATTAGGAGACTTCGCTTCACCACTGGCTAATTCAAGAAACTTGAACTCATTTAAGTGTTAAATGTTGCCAAGTGGGCCGGCTGCAGTGGCTCATGCCTATAATTGCAGCACTTCGGGAGGCTGAGGTAGAAGGATCACTTGAACCAGGAGTTCAGGACCATCCTGGCCAACATAATTAGAAAAAAAAATTGTTTAATTATCATAGCTGGGCATGGTGGCATGCCTATAACTTCAGCTGCTTGAGAGACTGAGGAGGGAGGAGTTTGTGGCCACAGTGAGCTATGATCACACCACTGCACTCCAGTCTGGGCAACAGAGCAAGACCCTGTCTCCAAAAAACAAGTAAATAAAAATGTTGCCAAGTGAACAGTACAATTGCTTAACTAAGTCGTTCTATTTTAGAGCATGTTTTGGATGTCACTGTGTGGTATCTAAATACATGGTTTTCTTATTTAGGGGATAGTTTGGGTTAATAGTGTTCTATGTTTTAAGAATCATGTTAGTGGTGAAGAGGACAGATAAAGAGAGGGGACCACACAAAGGGAACTTAAAAATCCAGAGAGGTTCACTTTGATGTCTTCTGGTTTCACCTCTCACTCAGAATTACAAAGAGGACATCTGTGTGAATGAGTGGAGTGCCTTCTCTGTCATGATCGTTAGAATCCTGGCTCTCTCACCTCTGCTGAGTGGCCCTGGGTGAGTTAGTGCTGTGTACCTCTGTTTCCTCCTCAATAAAATGGAAATGTTAAAGAGCTCTGCCTCAAAAGGTTATAAGGAGGGTTAAATGGAGTAGTCATGTAAAGTATTGAAATCTTTGCCTGGTGCATAGTAAACAGCGGAAAAATAAATACTGGCCATTCTTTTGATCACATCCGGGAGTAGCCACGTCCCTCAGGCCTTCTAGCAGTTGGCCTCTTGACATCATCTTTATTTCTCATTTCTTTTGTTCTTATAGGCAGGGTCACACAAAGGGAAAGGGCTGCTGTGGATGAGGGAGGCTGTTGCCTGCAGAGATAAAGGAGTTTTGTTGTTTTAAACAACTGAGTCATTTTTTTAAACCCTGAATTCCCAGTTGAAACTTGTTTCAGGATAACCGTTTTATGGTCGTCATCCCCAATAAGGTAATTACTGGACCCAAGAAAGTACCAAAAATGGTGGAGCTGAATACATCTGGCTGCCGTGACTAAAGTTCCTTGCAATTCAATGCTTACTTTTCTTGGATTTTTCTTTTGGTTAAAAAAGTCTGACAGCAGTTATAAGACAGAATTAGGATTGGTCTATTTGTACATGTAATTCATCTTATAATCAGATTCACAGATTTGCCTAAAAGATTGGCCTTCTGTCTTGTTCCATCACCTTTTCTGTGCTATGCCTAAAATGGAGACCTTGGACCCAAGTGGTTGAAAAGAATGCATAATTTCAGGTACATGCCTGTGACTGTTGAAAGCCAGCGCTTTCTAGAACGTGAAGATCTGAAGAAGTTTTACCCTTTTCGTTGGTAGCATAGTATAATAGAAGTTACTATAGTAACAGAGAACCTGTTATTTGGCCCATAGAGTTATTCAGCAGAAGAAAAGCAAATCAGTCATGGAGCCATTATGCTTGTTTAAAACCTGAAAAGATGACTATATTTTAATTGAGCAAACGCAGATTGGCAATGTCTTAGAACAGAGAGGGGCACATTGTACTACCTCTAGTTAGGTCCTTTTCACCCAACAGGCTCAGGTTTTTTTTTTAGACAGTCTCGCTCTGTCGCCCAGGCTGGGGTGCAGTGGTGCAATCTCGGTTCACTGCAACCTCCGCCTCCTGGGTTCAAGCGATTCTCCTGCCTCAGCCTCCCAAGTAGCTGGGATTACAGGTGTGTACCACCATGCCCAGCTAATTTTTGTATTTTGTTTTTAGTAAAGATGGGGTTTTCGTAAAGAACTCCCGATCTCAAGTGATCCACCCACCTTGGCCTCCTAAAGTGCTGGGATTACAGGCATCTGGCACTGTGCGCCTGTCCAGCCTCACATTGTCTCACTGGCACACAGCTGTCTCTTCATATTCGCCTGCTGCATGCCTGGTGCTGGCTCTGTGCTGGAGAGGACAGCAAATGCAAGATGGGCTAGTTCCTGTCCTCAGGCAGCGTATGTCTCCTATGTCTCGTGGTTGGGGAGGAGAGCTGAAGGGAGACTTGACCTAATCTCATGGATCAGGAAAGGCTTCCCCAAGGATGTGGCAATCAAGGTGAGACATGAAAAATGAGTGGGAGATCCACAGGTGAAGAGGAGGGAGTGGGGGAGGCACACGCCTCAGGCAGAGTCTACTGAGTGTGCGGAAGCCCTGAGGTGAGTCTGTGCTTCTTTTCAGAACTTAGAATAAAGCTGGGTGTCGGGGCTCTCACTTGTAATTCCAGTCATTCAGGAGGCAGAGGCAGGAGACAAGAGGTTGAGGCTATAGTGAGCCATGGCAGTGCCATTGCATCCTAGCCTGGGCAACAGGGTGAGACCCTGTCTCTTAAAAGAAAGAAAGAACTTGGAAAAGGCCAGAGCACTGTGACAGGGCAAGGGGCTGGCATGAAGTCATTCAGTGAGGGAGGAAAGGGTAGCTGACCTGGTCTTTAAAAGGCCTCAGAAGGCCATGGTAAAGATGGGAAAGGTTTTATGAAAAGGAGTGATATCAAATATGCACGTTTAAAAGAATATGCACTTGGGCTGCTGTGTGGAAAATGGATTCATGACGGTGGGGAACAAGAGGGTGTATAGGGAAATTTGTGTAAGGTTATTGCAGGCGGGAAATCCTGATGACTTTGATCGGGGTGCTGACCCGGTAGGCAGAGAGCCGGACCGGTTGAGCTAGAAACTGGATGTTGCCTCTGTGGCTGGGAGGCAGGTTGGTTGAGAAAGGTATCTGGGTATGCCTGTCAGGCTTCTGGTGTGAGGAACTGGGTGGACCATGGTACTGTACTCTGAGATGAGGGACACTGGAGGGGAGCAGGGTTGACTGCAGGCGTTGGGTAGCTGCAATACATGAAGCCACATTTGCACATGTTGCATTGGAGGTGCTTTCAAGAAGCTCTGATGGAGATGTCACAGGCACAGGGATCTATGACTTCATCTCCGAAGAGAGGCCTGGCCTAGAGATACACTTGTAGCGATCTGTGTCTCAGTGATTGAAGATGGAATGGATGAGATCCAGGGAGATAGCCTCGGAGTAACACCGCGTTCAGAGAGCATGCAAAAGCAGAGTTACCCCACACTCGGCCCCAGTCCCTTCCACTCCCTTCTCTCACCTTCCTTCACCAATCTAATTGATGGACAAAATCTTTGAGCAGTGGAAATGAGGACTGGCCATTGGAGATCCCACACACTCCTTGGCTGAAGGTGGAGTAGTCACAAAGTGGAACCTCCCTCCTTCTCTGCTTTGTCCCTGATGGCACCAACAGGCACCGATATTTTATAGCACTTTATTTCAAAAATACATAAAGTCAGGCCAGGCACGGCAGCTCATGCCTATAATCCCAGCACTGTGGGAGGCCGAGGCGGGCAGATCACTTGAGGTCAGAAGTTCGAGACCAGCCTGGCCAACATGGTAAAACCCTGTCTCCACTAAAAATACAAAAAGTAGCCAGGTGCGGTGATGGACAACTATAATTTCAGCTACTCAGGAGGCTGAGGCAGGAGAATTGCTTGAACCCACGAGGTAGAGGTTGCAGTGAGCTCAGATTGCACCACTGCATTCCAGCCTGGACGACAGAGTGAGATTCTGTTTCAAAAAAAAAAAAAAGGTAAAGTTGGCCAGGTGCAGTGGCTCATGCCTATAATCCCAGCATTATGGGAGGCAGAGGTGAATAGACCAGGAGGTTAGGAGTTTGAGACCAGCCTGGCCAACCTGGTGAGACCTCCATCTCTACTAAAACTACAAAAATTATCCGGGCGTGGTAGTCCCAGCTACTCAGGAGGCTGAGGGAGGAGAATCACTTGAACACAAGAGTCAGCAGTTGCAGTGAGCTGAGATCGCACCACTGCACTCCAGCCTGGTGACTGAGCGAGACTCCATCTCAAAAAAAAAAAGAAGGTAAAGTCAAAAAAAGCTTAGCCATACTTCCTCATTTGTGGTATTTTGTGGTCGCATCCACATGCTCTTCTATTTGTGAACAACAGGAGAAAATGAGCTTGGAGATTCTTGTTCCACATCTTTGTCTATTACCATCATCATCAGCTGGGGATTCGCAGCTGCCCCAGGCATTGGGCTTTCTGAGCTGGGGCTTTTGTGTACAGCTGAGCAAGCGCTCACATGTTGCTCAGGATCACAACAGCATTTGACCCTTGCTCTCCCTCTTGCCCACAGGAAGCCCTGGAATCCTGCCAGACTCGCATTTCTAAGCTGGAGCTCCACCAGCAGGAGCAGCAAGCTCTGCAGACGGACACCGTGAATGCTAAAGTTCTCTTGGGAAAGTGCATCAACGTGGTCCTGGCCTTCATGACAGTCATCTTAGTGTGTGTTTCTACCATTGCGAAATTCGTCTCGCCCATGATGAAGAGCCGCTGCCACATTCTCGGCACCTTCTTTGCCGTGACTCTTCTTGCTATATTTTGTAAAAACTGGGACCATATCCTGTGTGCCATAGAGAGGATAATAATACCAAGATGAAGCCACTGGTTCCTGCCTTCAAGTTCTTTCAAGTTTTTATTTTAAAGAACACTCTGTGCATACTACCAAATTTTACAATGAATGATTATGCTGACTCGTGTGCAAGAAAGACTAGGGCTGTGTGGTGTATGTAAATAACTAGAGTTCTCTTAACTCGGGAGCAGTTGCCAACTCAGTCCTTGTACTTGGTTAAAACGAATCTGTTTGAAAGCTCTCCTACCTTGCTCACTGCCTTAATCAGACCAATTTCCTGCCCATCTGACTAGCCCAGCGTGGTAAACCTCTGTATATTGAGACCTTGGAATAATTGGGTGATCCAGAAGAAAAGAGATCTTTCTCTTAAGTCTTTGTCAGAATTGAGCTTCACGATTGCTAATGGTTGTGTTTTCTGTAAGTCCTATAAAAAGCAAGGATGTGCATGATTCAGGGAATGAAGAACCACAGGCTTGGGCAGTGTGAAACACTGTGGCCTATGGAAACACAGGTCCCTGTGTGATCCACCCCGCTTGTCACCAGGTGACCATAGGTCCCGTCATGTACTCAGTGTCCGCAGCGGTCGTGTGTGACCCTGTAATGTGGAAATCTTACCACACACCTGTTTATCCAGCAAGTCTACCTGAGGGGTGTTGTTACACTTTAAATGGTAAGGCATAGGGATTTATGAATGGGGCTTTTTCTTTCTCATACCCAGGCATCCAACACCTGATTTTACCTGAACTGGCTAGCAAATGCCCAGCCTTCAGAGTGTGCAGCAAGGTTTTCAAATTCCTCATCAGACTGTGACTTTAACATTAATTTGGAATCCTGTGAGCACTACTCTGAAGGTTTGTGTTTTGGCAAATCTTTTTTTGTTTTTTGAGACAGGGTTCTGCTATTATTGCCCAGGCTGGTCACAAACTCCTTGCCTCAAGGTATTTGCCCACCTCAGCCTCCCGAGTAGCCAGGACTGCAGGCACAAGCCACCCTGCCTGGGTGTTTTGGCAAATATTGATTGTGATAAGCCCACCTGGAAGATGTGATTCGCTTTATGTGAGTCATTTTATTCACAGGTCTGTGAGGGACTGCAAAGCTTGCTCAGGAAATGAAAACAGATGATGGTCATGTTGCAGTTCTTCCCTTGAAGGACAACAGAATCATGGCCTATAAAGTTAAAGTGCACTGAGGTGTAGGAACACTGAACACATGAGGAAAAGAGGACACTGGGTGTGACTGAATGGCGGCTAGATTAGTGGGAGCAATTCACCTGGATGAAGATTGAGAGAGTCCTCTTCAGGAAGGGAAAGGCAAGCAAGAATGAAATAAGTCCAGTGTTTGAGCCAAAGTTACCACCTGTCTCTGCTTTTTTTTTCTTTTTTTTTTTTAAGATGGAGTCTTGCTCTGTTGTCCAGGCTGGAGAGCAGTGGTGTGATCTCAGCTCACTGCAGCCTCCGCCTCATGGGTTCAAGCGATTCTCCTGCTTCAGCCTCTAGACTAGCTGAGACTACATGCGCATGCCACCATACCCAGCTAATTTTTTGTATTTTTACAAAATACACCATGTTAGCCAATATGGTGTCGATCTCCTGACCTCATGATCCACCCACCTTGGCCTCTCAAAGTGCTGGGATTACAGGTGTGAGTCACCTCGCCTGCCCGCCACCTGTCTCTTAACATCTCACTGAACCTATGTTTGTAGGTCTTAGGATGCCCACACTGCCTCTGACCTGAAAGCATTCAAATGTTAACATCCCTGTTTGGGGCATACCATTCAGCCCAGATGATGCTTTCCTTTAAATCTGTATCTGTGTGTATATAACAAAGAGGAAGATGTAAGCAATGTTCATGGAAACTGCTGTTGAGCCCCTTGTCCCACCACTGCCACCGTCTGCTGCAGGCAGGAAAGCATGAGAATACATTTTCTTTCAGAAGACATAAAGTCTCCTGGGTTCAAATTAAGTGCAATATTTTTCAAAGAGCTCTTCTTAGGGAAATCTCCTGAAGGAAAAAAATGTGACAGAATGTGCCATAGTCTGAGAGAATGGAATAGTTGAGCATTTAGTATAAGTCTGAGTGTATACGAGTGGGACTCATGCAGCTCAAACTTGCTTTCTTTTTTTTCCAAGTATATAGTTCAGTGGTTTTAGTAAATTTGCCCACTTGTTCAGCCATCACCACTAATTCCAGACCCACGCTTTTTAAAACAATAAATATCATTTCATGGACTCTTTGGTGATAAAGTATTTTGGATTCAGGGAAGAGGGAGTTATCAGTCCCACCCCTATCTCATGGCTATGTCTCCTTTCATTGTCAGACTCCCCCAGCCTCCATGTTGATGTGTATACACTGATCTTTCAAATCCAGGGGACAGATAAGTAGGCCAGGTGGAAGGCAGGGAGGCAGAGAGAATGCTGTTTTTCCTTTAGCTTTTATATTTCAATGGCCAGCATTACCCTTGACCTGTGGGCCTCAGACTCAGTGTGGGCTGAGAGCTGAGTAACTTACACTCCTAAATCAAGCTGGGGACTGGGTGGGCCCCTCTTGGTATCTGTGAATCTTTCCAAGCGTCACTTTGGACACACCAAGGATTGAATGCTGCTGTTAGTTTAGAGATTGAGAGACTTCTAACCCTTGAGGTGAAGGGCTTTGGGAGGGTCCGAGAAGACATAGGCCTCGTTCTCACACCAGCCCACACCATTCCAGTGCTCAGCCTAGCAAGTGTGCTTTAATGCACGCTTCTCAGACCTGTGATCTGTGTATCTTCTCCCCAGTGACGGAAGTAGAGAAGAGAATGGAAAACAGCATACTCCAACCCCTCTAGTCTGGAGCTGTTTTATAGACCCTGCTAGAAAGAAACTAGCTTTATTCTAAAATACTGTAGTCTATAATCCTCCTACCTGGATCATGAATTCCTTTTAAATAATTCATATTTTCATTGACTCTCACTAAATGTCAAATTGCCTTGTTTTCACTTGGATAGGCTCAACCTGCCTGGCATATTTATTTCACAGTCTTGTTGAAAGTTCATGAAACTTTGTACTTTTTAATAAGATGATACACTCAAGGAAACTTTTAATCTCTGCAGTTTATTCTCTTCTTAAGGAATAAACACTCCCACTGCTTGTTCTCTTCAGTGCGTAAAGAGATTAAATGACGTTTTAGAAATATTATAATTAAAAATAGTGACGTAGCTATAACATATGCTGGAATCAGATATTTGATTTATATTTGTGTCAAGTATAATCCTTTCTCCACACCTTTCATTTATAGTAAACATCTGGGGCAAATGCAAAGATGAAAAGTGCTTGTTAGACCAATCAGCACCTGTCACTAGCAGCCATTCCTGAGTGGTTGAAGATGCTGACATTGGATTCTAGCACTGGGTTTATGAGGTGACAGACTCTCCTGTGGGTTTTGAGTTGGTTATTTCAAGCTCAAATTTTGAGTATGATTAAACCAGAGCAACCCCCCCCCACCCCCGGCCAAAAAAAAACCCATAGTAAAACAGCAAGAAAGCACTCCATTGCTGGGTTTGGACAATGAACGTGGGATTAGTCCCAAATTTCCAGCTTGGAATGGTAGCATTTTTGCCTACGTGATCCTGATGTCCTATTGACAGATGGAAATCTTCTGAAACTCTGTCTCATTTTATCCGGTGAGGCTGTTACTCTTCTCTGTCAATTAGCATTCATGTGGTTTTTGCTCTTTCCAGCTCTGTCACTCTTGTTTTCATTTAAATATTGCCACACTCTGTGTGTTTATTGCCTTGCCATTTCTCTAGCATATCAGGTTTAATTATGGGTTCAGTAATAATGAGGAACTAGCTTCCCTCAGGCGACTAATTACTTTTGTCTTTTTTGGTCGGATTGTACAAAATTATTTTGCATTGAATGGGAACATTTTTGCAGTGAATCCAGATATAGTTGTATTGGTTTGGAAAAACATTTAAATATATTTATTCATAGGAACATGTGTGATTAAAGAACTTACTTTGCATGTTTCTGTAATTCTGAGGAGTGTGCTGGGAAGAAATGAGTGGAAGAAATGGCATCACTTAAAATTCAGGGTTTATGTGGAGAAGTGTTTTAAGGTTAGCGCATATACAAAGGAACGAGTTGGTTTAAAAAGACAAATCACTGCAAAGAATGAAATTGGCTTATTCACATCAAAAGTAGATGTTAAAAAATATGAAACAACTAACCTATAGTTTTCTGAAATCAGTACAATTATCTTTATAAGAAGCTAGAAAGTAATGTACCTTGATTGTTTTAGGAATGATTTATGTGTTGCAATTTTAATTTATTTAAAGCATGTCTGCTGTGTTTGTCCTAAGAGAAATGTTTCAACAAAACGTGCTCTGTGTTTAAGATATGTTTAGGCAGTAGTTCAACTCTGAAAGTAGAAACTGGAAATGTTTATTGTGAGATTTGTTGCGGAATTTCCATTTTGTGAGTTACTACATAGTTTCATGTCAGCCTAAAATTGTAAATTCCCTGTAGATCTCCACCCCATTGTGGTGTCATCAATGAATTCAAAGCCGGTGCCATTATTTTTTTAAATAAACACTTGATGTTAGCTTTGGTGTTAAATAAAGAGGTAGCTTTCTTAAATTTTCACATTTGTTGGAGGCCATCTCAGTAGCAAATGTGTGTGTGTGACCAATTTTTTAATAGATTTTCGTTTTTAGAGCACTTTCAGGTGCTCTAAAATTCACAGCAAAATTGAGCAGAAGGTACAGAGATTTCTCTTATAACTCCTGCCCCAGATAGGTATCGCTTCCCTCCATGTGAGCGACGTCTCCCACCAGAGTGGTGCTGTTGTTAGAACTGATAAACCTGCATTGACACACATCACTATCATCCAAAGTTCATAGTTTAGGGCTCATGGTATTGTCATTCTGTGGGTTTGGACAAATGTATGACTACGTGTATCCCCTATTACAGTATCACATAGAATAGTTTCCCTTCCCTAAAAATCCTCTGCTCCATCTATTTGTCCCTCTCTCCCCCTGTAATCAACTTTTAAACGAATCTTAAGTCTTCTACATAGTAGGAAGTTGGCGGTATGTGGCCTGTCGCTTGAGCCCTGGCAGGAGGAAGGGTGGTTTATTCACCGTCGTGCTAGCAAACATGTCCTTGTGTTGAAAAGAGGAAGTGATGGGGAGGACAAAGCAGAGCCTTTATGAGCTGGAATGGGACAACTAGGACAATGCCAATCTGGGCAGGCACAGGGCGGTAGCACAGGAGGGAGCAGATGCCTGACTCGAGCAGGCAGCTTCATGGGCTGTCTCCGGATTGTCTGGGGCTTTGGTGTCTACAATGCACTTGATTTTCATAGTGTGTGAACTCATATGAACTAGTCCAGTGATACAGATACCAATGCTAGTCCTACCAATGCTAGTTCCCCTTTATCCTCAGGGGATGCCTGAAACCTCAGATAGAACTGAACCTTGTATATATAATTTTTCCTAAAATACACACTTATGATAAAGTTTAACTTATAAATGAGACACAGTAAGAGATTAATGACTAAAAATAAAATAGATTAGGACCATATACTGCAAAAAAGTAACATATTACTGGAGCACAAGCAGTTCATCTGATAACTGAGACTGCTGCTAAGTGACTCATGGGTGGGAAGCGTCTACAGGGATGTCCAATGTTTTGGCTTCCCTGGGCCACACTGGAAGAAGAATCATCTTGGGCCACACATACAATACCCCAACATGACAGCTGATGAGCTGAAACAAAATCACAAAAAAATCTCATAATGTGTTGAGAAAGTTTACAGTTTGTGTGGGGCTGCAGTCATAGCTGTCCTGGGCCGCATGCAGCCCGTGGGCTGTGGATTGAACCAGCTTGGTCTACAGCATGGATACACGGGACGAAGGAAGGATTCAGGTCCCAGTTGGGACAGTACAGGATAGCGCCAGATTGGAATGGCACACAATGTAAAACTTAACAGTTGCTTATTTCAGGAATTTTTCTGTTTTTTTTTTTTTTTTTTTTGAGACGGAGTCTTGCTCTGTCACCCAGCCTGGAAAGTAGTGGCACCATCTCGGCTCACTACAACCTCCGCCTTCCAGGTTCAAAGGATTCCCCTGCCTCAGCCTCCTGAGTAGCTGGGATTACAGGTGCCTGCCACCATGCCCGGCTGATTTTTTGTATTTTTAGTAGAGACGTGGTTTCACCATGTTGGCCAGGATGGTCTCGAACTCCTGACCTCAGGTGATCCGCTCTCCTTGGCCTCCCAAAGTGCTGGGACTGCAGGGGAGAGCTATTGCGTCCAGCCGATAGAAAATATTTTAACTCCAGTAGCCCATGCTGTGTCCTGGAAAATGGAGCATAACTGAATATTTGGAAATCTTATGGGAACAACTGTTATTTTGCACACTATTGTCATTTGATGTCTGAAGATCAATACAGACAATGAAAGTGATTGAATGAAATATGTGTCCAGCCCAGCATATTCCCAAAGGTTGCATTAGGGACAACACCTTACCAATTCTACATTTCTCCGAAAAAATAAAAGAAATGGGGAAAAGTTCTGTTAGTTGGTTTCAAGCTTCATTAAGCATAGTGCTACAGAATAAAGCAATATTTCCCAGTTTGGAGTGATATATGGATTTTTTTCTTTTTTGAGATGGGGTCTCATTTTGTCACCCAGGTTGGATGTGCAGTGATGCCATTATAGCTCATTGCAGCCTTCATCTCCCAGGCTCAAGTCATCCTCCCTCCTCAGCCTCCCAAACAGCTGGGACTACAGGTGAGTGCTGCCATGCCCAGCTAATTATTTTATTTTATTTTTTTATAGACAGGATCTTACTTTGTTGCTCAGGCTGGTCTTGAACTCCTGGGCTCAAGTGATTCTCCCACCTTGACCTCCCAAAGTGTTGGGATTATAGGCGTGAGCCACCATGCCCCACCAGGACTTCTAATATTAGAAATTATTTTGGGTTGGGCACTGTGGCTCATGCCTGTAATTCCAGCACTTCGGGAGGCTGCAGTGGGAGGATTCCTAGAGCTCAGGAGTTCAAGACCAGCCTGGGCAACACAGTAAGACCCACTTCTCAAAATATAAAAAGAAAAAGAAGTTATCTTGTACATCTGAGGAGGTCCATAGTCCCATTTGACAAAGTAACTTAAAGTCTTAATAGCATTTAATAATAGCCTTTTAAAATTTGCAATTAAGTTTGTGAACATCTGCAGTCCCACAACTCTAGTCCAACTAGAGTTGTTTTCTAGTAGGTGTGATTATGAGATGTAGAAATCTATGGTTCACATAAGGAACATGGCAATCAATACCAAACAGCACCTTTCTGGGCATTCATAGATCAGGAACGACACCTGGCAGTCTTCAACATTTACTGCGTACAATGTGCTGTGCCAGGCGCTTTACTTGCACTATCAAATGTAATCATTCCAGCACCCAACAAGACAGGCACTACAGATGAAGAAACTGTGATTCAGAGAGGTAAAATAATGAGCAGCACCATGCAGCAGGTACTAGGGGAGCCCCAAGCTTGTGTTTCTCTAGCCTACCCAGTGACCACTACCCTATACTGTAGTAGAAGGAACTGAGCAACTGGCTTCTTGTCAGTCGGGGCTCACTTTAATCCTAGGACTGTAGCAGTCAGTCATGTGGCTGAAAATTGTGCGTTTCCACCTTCACGCTGCTGGCCATACTAGGTAAGGGGAGAGATACCTGAAGCCAGCATCCTTGATTTTTGAAGAGCCGTGAGCTGACAGATTTGTGGATAAAGAGAATGGAAAGCTATCATTACAGAAACTTTTACACCCTCCCTGGCTTCCTGAAATTCTTGAGGTTTGTAATTGGCAGTTGACGCAGCTGAGTGTTTTTCAGCTTTTTTGCTCGGCTCTGAGACAGTGACGTCTCTGGTGGCTTCTGCTCTGAGGCTGCATGACATCTGTTACCATCTGCGGTGGCTACCTCAGAAATCTCTCTTCTTGCTAAGCCAGCCAGAATCTCTCCCTTGCCAGGCCTTTAACTTGACTAAAGCGGTTAACAGGAACATGCGTCAGCCATGTTAACAGCTGTTTTGTTGGTGGTTACTCCACTCTGGCTTAGTGCTGAGAAGTTTTTTTTCTGGTCTGCTTAAAAATAAGCCACTGAATATTAGAAAGAAAATAGTCAGCCAGGCGCAGCAGCTCATGCCTGTAATCGCAGCACTTTGGGAAGCTGAGGCAGGAGGATCACCTGAGGTTGGGAGTTGGAGACCAACCTGACCAACATGGAGAAATCCAGTCTCTACTAAAACTACAAAATTATCCAGGTGTTGTGGTACATCCCTGTAATCCCAGCTACTCAGGAGGCTGAGGTAGGAGAATCGCTTGAACCCGAGAGGCGGAGGTTGCAGTGAGCCGAGATCCCGCCATTGCACTCCAGCCTGGGCAACAAGAGTGAAACTCCATCTCATTAAAAAAAAAAAAGAAAATAAAGTCATGTACTTTCTGGTCTGTACTAGGAGTGAGGGACTCCATTTGCTAAAGAAGCTCTCAGAGGCCTGGATCCTTCTCTGATTCTAGGACTGTCAACGTCACAAGCAACAATGCTAACCCAGCCTTCTACCAGGAGTTTCCTCCTGATAGTGCTTTTGAATTCTCTTCCTTCATCGTATTTCTTCTGTGTTTTGATGCCCAGGTCTTGTAGCTCCAGGGAACAGTGAGCTGTAAGACCCCAAAGCTTAGGCCACAAGCAGAAGTATATACATCGCCACACACAGTGGCTTAAGCCAGCAGAGACGCAAAGGCATGCTTGGATTCAGAGAGGTGGCTGTCCCCAAACATGGTCAGAATTGTTGCAAGGTGACTTCCTGCCATGCATTGTCAACAAGAAACAATTGCCTAAGAAAACCCATGGAGGCCAGGTGAGGCAGCTCACGCCTGTAATCCCAGCATTTGGGGAGGCTGAGGCAGGTGGATCACTTGAGGTCAGGAATTCGAGACCAGCCTGCCCTATATGATAAAACCCTGTCTCTACTAAAAAAAAAAAAAAAAAAAAAAAAAAAAAAAGCCAAGCATGGTGGTGCATGCCTGTAGTCGCAGCCACTTGGGAGGCTAAAGCAGGAGAATTGCTTGAACCCAGGAGGTGGAGGTTGCAGTCCAGCCTGGTGACAGAGTGAGACTTTGTCTCAAAAAAAGAAAGCAAGCAAGTTCATGGAAACCATGAATAAGAAGGAAAGGAGGAGAACCATTTAGTCAATAAGCAATTATTCTCAAAAGAGAAGTGGAGGGATTCAGGAGGCCAGTGGCTGGCTCTCTGGGTGAGCTGCAGAGTGGCAGCTGTGTCCTTGGAGCTGATGGGGATCCTGCCTGGCCAGCTGCCCTCGGTCTTCTGGGTTTCTGGTTCACAAACTCATTTGTGGCCTCCCTGGGGATATTGACTCTGTGCAGGCTCCAAGCCAAGCTAGGGGGTGCTTGGTGGCCTCAGTGGACCCTTTCTACTGGGGACAGACTGAGCTGTCCGGCAGGGCAGAATGTTTCAGCTCCTTGGCAGCTGTCTGTGCTTGAATGTAAATCACTACATTTGCTTTCTCTTGTCAGGGATATTCTTGTCAGAGTGAATCCATTAGCATGAATCAATTTCACAGGTGTGGGCACCTAATAAACTGATAAAGGCATTTCTGAACTCCACGACATGTGGGAAGCCCAGTTCAAAACTGGGGGCTTTCCCCTTAATGGCAATTTGATCAAATGAGGGTGAAGGGATGAGAAGGGTGTTTCTCCTCTCAGAATCTCCCCTTCCTAAACTGTTAACTGCCCAGGATTATAGGAACTAGATAAGATAGTAGATGCTCAATAAATGCATTACATTATTGAAGGCCTGGGGTGCAAGGGCCTTCAGTAATTTAATGCATCAATTAATTAGATTACTTATTTATTTGAGGCAGAGTCTCGCTCTGTTGCCCAGGCTGGAGTGCAACCTCTGCCTCCCAGATTCAAGCTATTCTCCGCCTCAGCCTCCCAAGTAGCTGGGACCACAGGCATGCACCACCATGCCTGGCTAATTTTTTATGTTTTTAGTGGAGATGAGGTTTTACCACATTGCCCAGGCTGGTCTCAAACTCCAGGCCTCAAGTGATTTGCCCATCTTGGCCTCCCAAAGTGCTGGGATTACAGAATTTAATGCATTTATTGAGCACCTATTACGTGCCATGCACTGTTCTAGGCACAGAGTGTAAAACACTGTTCCTATCCTCGTGGAGGTTACATTCTGGTGAGGGAGGAGTCAGATGGAAATATGATAGTATTTGGAAGGGGGAAGGCCCATGCTCTTGACATGTTAAACTTAACTTGATATGCTTACAGAGAAAATGAACTTCCTAAGTGTTTCTTTGAATTTTCACAGATAGTTGTACAGCATAGCTGAATAGACTCTTCCACGGTGGAAATATTTCTGGGTCAGAGAGACTCAACACAACAGCAGGAGTACTGAGAAGACCTGGGGTGGTTCTGGTTGGAAAGGGGATGAGATGCTCCTGGTACTCCTGCTCCAGTGTTTTTGGCCCTAACTGAATAACATGCAAATGAGCACCTGAGGCTGAGTCAGCAATGAGCAACCCCCTCTGCGGGACACCCAGCCCTGAGGCAAACACAGGGCTGCCCCTATGGACTCCTGCACCCCTGAGGCCTTCCGCAGCAGCCTCTGCACCTGACCCCCGGCCCTTGCTCATGCCACCTGCCCAGTCAGAATTCCAGGTCAGGCCAGCGGCTCGTCACACCTGCCCAGGCCTCAGGGCTCTACTGATGAAAACAACATTCTGGAAGACTGGGACCTCCGTGCTTCTACCCACAGCAAGTGCTGAGTTAACCGCTGCCTTTCCTGACACCCTCATGCTCAATAGCTTCCCTTCTGCAGAGAGCTGGGGTCCCCACTTCATCAGGCTCTCCCCTCGGTTATCCCTCCTTCTTCACGCTTCTCCATCCCTCTGCCCAAGACAGACTATCCCACGTGGGCCCCTGCCTCTTCTCAGAGCCGGCCCCTCCTTTATCACATCTGTTTTCCAATGGGTTCTTGTCAGCATCCCCAAATGTCCAGCCCCTGCTGTCCCAAACCCACTTTTATGATCCTGCATTTCCTCAATCACTACTCCTTTTCTTCCCTGTTACTACCACATTTCTTAAAAGAATAGTTTCCGCTCCTGTCTCCCAGGATTTCTTAATCCACTAAAAACTAGTGTCAACCCCTAACACTCCCCTAAAACTTCTCTCAGTGGGGTCACCCAGGATCCATTTGTACCTCGGGTGCATGCATCACAGGCTGTGTTTTTACTAAACTTCTAGTCATTTCCCTTTGCAGTGCTCCCTCCCGTCTGAGACATTTTGCTTCCCTTGGGTATTTTCTTTTCTTTCTTTCTTTTTTTTTTTTTTTTTTCCTGAGTCAGAGCCTAACTCTGTCCCCCAGGCCTGCAGTGGAGCTCACTGCAGCCTCTGCCTCCCAGGTTCAAGCAATCCTCCTGCCTCAGCCTCCCAAGTAGCTGGGATTACAGGCATGCCACCACGCCCAGCAAATTTTTGTATTTTTAGTAGAGATGGCATTTCACCATGTAGGCCAGGCTGGTCTCGAACTCCTGACTTCAAGTGATCTGCCTGCCTTGGCCTCCCAAAGTGCTGGGGTTACAGGTTTGAGCCCCTGCACCAGCCATTGGGTATTTTCTTGATCAGCTCTCTGGTTCTCCCACCACCTCTTGACCACCTTCTGGTCTTCTTGGGCTGCATGATCTCCATCCATCCCACGGCCTTTGCACAGACTCCTCATGAATCAGCCATCATTTCTAAAACCCCACCATCTCTATGTAGCAGTACCTTCCTCTTTTCTGAGCCACAGACTGTATTTCTATTTCCCCTTCATCTCTACAGAGACATCCTTAGAGCACCTCAAAATATAAAACCAACCTCATTTTTTTGCCCTTACTTCAAATCTGCTCTGTCTACACTGCCTCATTTCATAAAGGCACCAACACCATCCATTCATTCACCCACCCATGCTGGAATCTTAAAGCCGTTCCTCCTGTTTCTAACCAGTGCCGTCAAATCATGTCAAACTCTACCTTCTAAAGACACCCGAAACTTGTTCACCTTACTCTTTCCTGCCTTGATTCAGGGCACCGTGATTCCCCCCAGGAGAGTTGTAACAGTCTCTTATGTGGTCCTCGGAGTTCAGTTTTGCCCATACCCAAGCCACCCACCATGTAACCTACCTGTGAGATCTAAAATGCAAATCAAATTGTCTTTTTTCACTGTTTAAACATTTCAGGCCCGGCACGGTGGCTCACGCCTGTAATCCCAGCACTTTGGGAGGCGGAGGCAGGTGGATCACGAGGCCAAGAGATCGAGACCATCCTGGTCAACACGGTGAAACCCCGTCTCTACTAAAAATACAAAAAATTAGCTGGACATGGTGGTGCGCACCTGTAATCCCAGCTACTCAGGAGGCTGAGGCAGGAGAATTGCCTGGACCCAGGAGGCGGAGGTTGCGGTGAGCCGAGATTGTGCCATTGCATTCCAGCCTGGGTAACAAGCCGAGATCGCGCCATTGCACTCCAGTCTGTCTCAAAAAAAAAAAAAAAAAAAATTTCAGTGGCTCCTCCTGCTCGGGTGGTCGTGTCTGAATTTCTGAGTGAAGCCCACTAGCTTCCCAGTATACTGGAGCCCATGCAGTGCCCCAGCCTCATCTCCCATCCCCTGTTCTACGCTCCACACAACAAGCACTGAGCCCACTTTGCTAATTCATGCCCTTGGGTGACACACAAGCACCTTCTTCTCCCTGCAATCACATTTCTTCCCTCCTTCAAGACTTTTCAGATGTGAGCTCTGCAAAGCCCTCATGTCTTCTGCTGCCTCTGTATTCTGTAAAGGAGTGCTCTCTTAACACCTTTATCCTAGTTATTGAGAAGTGTTTCTTTTAGGTCTGCTCCTGAAGTAAACAGTGAGTTCGTTTTGGCCAGAGCACGCCCTTACTATTTCACTCATCTTGACCTTCCACAGGACCTTGCCAAGTGTCAGGCACATCTGTAGTTGGTGTTGAATCAAAGCAATGAGCAAAGCAGCCCATACTATGAGAATGAAATATCTGGCCGGCTCGGTGGCTCACGCCTGTAATCCCAGCACTTTGGAAGGCCAACGCAGGTAGATCACTTGAGGTCAGGAGTTCAAGATCAGCTTAGCCAACATGGTGAAACCAACCCCATCTCTACTAAAAAAAAACACAAAAACAAAAACAAAATATTAGCCAGACATAGTGGCAGGTGCCTGTAATCCAAGCTACTCAGGAGGCTGAGGCAGGAGAATTGCTTGAACCTAGGAGGCGGAGGTTGCAGTGAGCCAGGATGGTACCACTGCACTCCAGCCTGGGGGACACTGTGAGACTCTGTCTCAAAAAAAGAGAAAAAAGAGAAGATATCTAATGGTGCTATTTTCTTTTGCCCCTAGATTGTGAGCACTTGGTGGGCTGGGAGTATGTCTTTTTCTTATCTGCCATACGTAGACAGCTGGTGTTCAATAAACAGTTGATTATGATTGGGTCTACTCAAACCTTCCAAAACCCCCTCCCAATGCAAAGGGATAAAGATAACTCTAATGCTGCCACTTCTGAACGGCTCTTTGACTTCACTTTACCTGATACTGACCTTTACCTCACCATGCCCTTCCCATTCTCCCCGCACCCCATACTAGGAGGAACTCTGGGCTATAAAGCTGATCTCATAAAATTTGCTGGAGTCTGAAGTCCACCCTAGCTAAAAAGAGAGCACAGCCCAGAGCCCAGCCCAGGCCGGCTTCAGGTACTTTCCACTTTTATTGAAATTATGGCCACATTTCTGGAATCAAAACAGGGAAACATGACTTATAAAGAACTTTTAAATGATAAAGGGAACAAGTTCCTCTTCATGGAATATGTCATTTTCCAGGCCTGGCTTAGGAGCTTTACGTGTCATCTCACTACATCCTCACAGCAGCCCTAAGAAGAAGCTGCTGCCATCTTCTCATTTTATACATGAAGGAGCAAGAGGCAATGGTGCTGAAATGGTGGAGAAATGGTACAGAAATCATGGAACTGGAAATCAAAAACTCCTGTCTGATGCCACACGATCAGGTCACTTCCCGGGCATGAAGCAATCTGTGACATGCCTTTGGGATCCTGAATTAGCAGAATTTCTGGGATTTTAGTGATTTACAAGAACACTATAAAATTAGTAGTATTTCTATACAATAACAGCAAATTACCTGAAAGAGAAATTCAGAAAATTCCATTAACAATAGCTACCAAAAATTAAAATACTTAGGAATAAACTTAAGGAGGTGGAAGATCTGTACACTGGAAACTAGCAACTGCTGATGAAAGAGATTCAACAAGACACAGATAAGTGGAAAGTTATCTCATGCTCATGGATTGGAATACTTATTATTGTTAAAATATCCATACTACTCAAAGCAATCTACAGATTCAATGAAATACCGATCAAAGCATCAATGATATTCTTTCCATAAATAATAAAAAATACAGTTACAAAATATATATGGGAATCACAAAGACTGCAAATAGTCAAAGCAATCTTGAACAGAAAGAACAAAGCTGGAGCCAACACATTACCTGACTTTGAAATATATACAAAACTATAGTAAACAAAACAGCATGATCCTGCCGTAAGAACAGACATATAGACCAGTGGAACAGAATAGAGAGCCCAGAGGCAGAATATTAAAAATTTAGAATTTCTGATTTTGAGTTTTCTAGGATGTTTGAAAGCCATCATCTCAGAATAGGATGGCCAGAAGTTATAGAGAGGGACCCAGCCTTTACTTATAGTTATGCAGCCCTCCCAAGGCTGGGATCTCTCTCTCTTTGGAACCTCTTTGGAACGTCAGGAGCTTGAAGATTCCCACTGGGCACAAGGAAGTTGAAATCTGCTCCCAGATTCTAGTACTTTATATTTATACATTATTAGTAAATCAATAAATATATAATATATAATAACATATACTACATATTTAGGGTATCTAGTTTATATATGTAAGTAATTTCATTGGTTTAAATTTTGAAGTGATCATAAACTTAGTGAAAAGTTGAATGTTTCATACAAAGATTTATATTTTTCCTGAACCATTTGAGAGTAACCGTCAGTTGCCAACCTGATATCCAGTCACATGCAGGTACTTTAATGTGCAATTCCTGCAGATAAAGACACTCTCCTTCATAACTGTAACCCAGCCATCAGAATCAGGAAGGTAAATTGATGTCTTACTTGACATCCAGTCCTCAGACCCTATTCAAGTTTCACCAATTGTCCCACTAATTGCCTTTGCAGCAAAATAGCCTAGTTCAGAATTACAGGTTAAATTTCGTTATCTCTTTTGTCTCCTGAATGAAATAGTTCCTCCATCTTTCCTTGACTTTCATGATCATGGCACTTTTGAAGACTATCGGCCAGTTTTTCTGTATAATGTCCCTCAGTCTGGTATTTCCTCATGATCAGACTCAACTTATCACATCTTTGGCTAGAACATTGCAGAAATGACACTGTTCTCATTGCACTCTGTCACACAGGGCTCAGTTTCCATTTGTTCCATTACTGATTATTTTCCTTTGATTCCTTAATTCAGGTGTCTTCCAGCCTCCTTCACTGTAGAGATATTTTGTCCCCCTGAGTAATGAATGAGTATTTAGTGGAGAGATATGTTGTACCTCCCATTTCTCACCAAACTTTCAGTTTATTCATTTATTTGTTAATGTTGGTGTGGAATAATGATTTCCTATTTCATTCATACGGTTGTAATCCATGATTATTATTCATTTTAATAATAAGTTGAACCCTGTACAGCTGAGGGAACTCATTTAAGCAATCTTGTGTGTCCTTTTGTCATGTCCTCATTATTGTTTGAGCAAGTACCCCCTTGCTTTTTGGTACAAGGTGCTCCAGGCCCATGTTGTACTTTCCTTACCCTAAACCTAGAACGGACCATTCTTGCAAGGAGCCTGGGTTGCATTTTAAAGCCAAGATCTGGGTCCTAGGTTTGCTTTATTATTAGGGCATCACCACTCCCAGGCCCTCATAGTAGACAGAGGTAGGGAATACATACAGTGTTTGTATATGGATATATGTATGTGTGTATAGTATGTAATGATATAGGTACATACACATACATCTGTTATGGCCTGAGTGTTTGAGGCTCCCAAAATTCATATGTTGAAGCCCTAATCCCCATTGTGATAGCATTTGGAAATGGGGCTTGTGAGAAGTAATTAAGGTTAAATTAGGTTATTAGGGTGAGGTCTTCATGATGGGATTGGTGGCCTTTTAAGAAGAGAGAGCATGGCTGGGCGAGGTGGCTCACACCTGCCCTTTGGGAGGCCAGGGCAGGTGGATCACTTGAGGTCAAAAGTTTGAGACCAGCCTGGCCAACATGGTGAAACCCTGTCTCTACTAAAAACACAAAAAATTAGCTTGGCATGGTAGCACACGCCTGTAGTCCCCGCTACTCGGTAGGCTGAGACAGGAGAATTGCTTGAACCCCAGAGGCAGAAATCGCAGTGAGCTGAGATTGTGCCACTGCACTTTAGCCTGGGCAACAGAGCGAGAATTTATCTGGAAAAAAAAAAAAAAAAAAAAAAAAAAGCAGCACTCTCTCTTTCTTTCTGTCCCACGTGAGGACTCCATGTGAAGGTAGGAAGCACACCAGGAAGAGGGCCTTTGCCAGGAACAGAATTAGCCAGCATCTTGATCTCGGACTTCCCAGTCTCCAGAACTATGGGCAATGCATGTCTGCTGTATAAACCATCCAATCTGGGGTATTTTATGATAGTAACCTGAGCTAACACGACGTCTGTATTTGTTTATACATATATTCATTTATATGCAAATTTAAATCTCTGCTGATTTCTGCATCTGTCTCTATGTTGAAAATCATGAGTGCACACTAATACCTCCAATACCAGTCAATACCTTTGGGGTCATTCAAGTTTTCCTTTCCATGTTTGAAACATTTTCTCCTACAGTGAAAGCATGGACTCATCGTCTCTGACATATTTATTCATGTTCTCCACTCCCTCTTATAACAAATTTCCCATCTCTGGTGCCCACATCTCCTCCATGTGGTGATGGTTGGGCACTAACACTCAGTGCTGACTGCCTCACCCTACTTGGGTCTGAGGCAACCTTGCTGGTGGCCCAGTGCATGCATGTCCCCGCCACCCTCTCTGGCTTTGACACATGCTCCAGGCTGCCCACTTAAGGAAGCCTTCTTCCACCCTGCTGGACTGATAACTCTGCTGGGTACCTTCTCCCCTGTGTCCTCCTCCCCATGCCCAAGCTCAGCCACCTAGCTCTAGGCCACCAGCCCCTCCCACCCTCAGTCCCTGCCTTGCTCTGTTCTACTAATCACTAATGGCTTTAAAACTGAATTATTCAGGAAGGAAAGGGAACAAGGAGAGGAAGAGCATTCTATTGTGAGTTTTTTCCTGATTATTTTAGTAATAGAAAATGACTTGGAGACATTGGGGAAATAGCGAAGAGACAGAGAAAAAGATAAAAATCCACATTAATTCTTCCACCCAGAGAAAACCATTATTATCCCTTTCCCTCCAAAAACATTAAACTTAAACAAAACAACCTCCAACCCCATCCCCACCCGCCAAACTCATAGTTTCCTCAGTAGAGGAAAGAATAGATGCACAAGCCAGGCGCGGTGGCTCACGCCTGTTATCCCAGCACTTTGGGAGGCTGAGGCAGGCGGATCACCTGAGGTCAGGAGTTTGAGACCAGCCTGGCCAATGTGGTGAAACCCCGTCTCCACTAAAATTACAAAATTAGCTGGGCATGGTGGCATGTGCCTGTAATCCCAGCTACTCAGGAGGCTGAGGCAGGAGAATTGCTTGAACCCAGGAGGTGGAGGTTGCAGTGAATTGAGACTGTGCCATTGCACTCTAGCCTGGACGACAGAGCATGACTCTGTCTCAAAAAAAAAAAAAAAAAAAGAGTATATGCACATGGCTGAAAAATTCAGAAGTCACTTTTCTTCCTGCCTAGATCCCCAGGACCCCTCCCCAGATGCAATTGCCGATGTCTGTGTATTGTGTATTCTTCCAGCTATTTTCTATACATATATATGTTTATTCCATTTCTCAACCAAATTGGACTTTTACCTTTCTTACATATTTCCTCTTAGTCTTTTTTGCTCTGCATGTATATAATCTAACAAAATATGAACTTTTTCCTGTGGTCCTGTATTTGGCTTCTTCCAAAGTTGTCACCTGAAGTGCTGTATACATAACTTTTCATCATATATGTGTTTCATTGGCTTCATCCCCGGTTGTTGGATAGCTGCATTATTTACTATCATAAATGATGGGCTTTGTCTTTATTGTGCCGGGGGAGTCATGAAGCCAGCCGAGTGCAGTGAAGCAGTTCGGTTGCTTTTGGTGGCTAGTAATGGAATATTCAGCTAAAATAATAGAGGCTTATTTTTCTCAGTAATAAGCATTCCAAGGCTGGGCACAGTGGCTCATACCTGTAATCCCAGCACCTTGGGAGGCGGAGGCTGGTGGATGGATCACCTAAGGTCAGGAGTTTGAGACCAGCCTGGCCAACATGGTGGAACACTGTCTCTATCAAAAATACAAAAAAAGTTAGCCAGGCATGGTGGCTCACGCCTGTAATTCCAGATACTGAGGAGGTTGAGGCACGAGAATCGCTGGAACCAGGGAGGCAGGGGTTGCAGTGAGTTGAGAGCGTGCCACTGTGCTCCAACCAGGGGGACAGAAAGAGACTCTGTCTCAAAAAAAAAAAGCATTCCAGAGTTGGGTGATTAAAGCAGTTTTGTACAAGATGCCAAAATACAAAAGATAACATTTCAAAGCCAAGTCACTATCGGTAGAATTTCCAAAGCACAATTTTGAGGACTCTCCCTGTGTTCCCGAACTCCTCAGCCTTCTCAGAAACATAACAGGATTCAGAGAGGGGAGAGAAAGAAGATTCTTCAACTGGTTTTTTTCTTCAGATTTCTTCTGAGGTGCCTGGGATGGAGGTTTGATTGCCCTCATCTTACAGCAGGTCTCAGCAGAATGTTGAGACCTCCTTCTTAACTGATAGGTGAGAGAGCTAAGGACTTGTGGCTGCCAGCAGGAGGGCTGGGATGGAGGCAGCCACTGTGATGCTGAGTGCTTCCCTGGGTCTGGCGCGCAGTACTCAAGAGAGAAAAGCTGCTTGTCCAATGTGGGCAGGGCACTCCCTGAGAAGAAAGTTCGAAGTGGGCCCAGCACCCCTGTGAGGCTGAGGAAGGAGACCCCAGGACAGGTGCATCCCCTTGGGCCAAGAGACCCGCAGAGAATCCCAGGGTGGCAATCTCCTAAGAGGCCACAGAAGTATCCTTGAGAAAATCAGCAGGAAAATCAACTAGGTTGGCCAGGCACAGTTGCTCACACTTGTAATCCCAGCACTTTGGGAGGTCAAGGCAGGTGGATCACCTGACATCAGGAGTTTGAGACCAGCCTGACCAATGTGGCAAAACCTTGTCTCTATTAAAAATAGAAAAATTAGCCAGGTGTGGTGGTGCATGCCTGTAATCCCAGCTACTCAGGAGGCTGAGGCAGGAGAATTGTTTGAACCTGGAAGGCAGAGATTGTGGTGAGCTGAGATCGTGCCACTGCACTCCAGCATGGGCAACAAGAGCAAAACTCTGTCTCAAAAAAAAAGAAAGAAAAGAAAGAAAAAAAATCAGCTGGGTCACAACAGAGACCCCAGCTGGCTTGTGGTGGTACCCACTTAGGAAAGACTCTACCCGTCATCTTTCCCACACCCTGTCCCTGAGGGATCAAGCACACCCTCGCAGCCTGGGAGGGGTGAGCGCTGGGTGGAAGGAGAAGAAGCATGAGGCACAAAGGCACAAAAAGAAAGAAGCACCAGCCATGGGCTCTTTATACCTCCGGCTTGGAGCTTGATGAGGGCTGGTGGTGGAAGGGAGACACAATGCAAAATCAGGTTCAGGCTTTTATTCATCTTGGACTATTCTGATTCCACAATTGCAAATCTGCTAGGGAAAGTGACTTTGGACTATCTGTTACCTGACGGTGAGGACAAAAGTCATGGACCTGCCAGAGTTTTCATCCAGTAAAGGAATATCACCCCGCTGAAGTTTCCAGGGCTGATGGGAAACAATAGTGGAGTTCATTTTTATCACACCTCACGAGCTATGTGCTCGACATTCCTCTTACAAGCAGAGCTAAAGTGGTTAGAGCAACAAGAGTTTCCTTTTCTTGGATTTTTTTTTTTTTTGAGATGGAGTTTCACTTTTGTTGTCCAGGCTGGAGTGCAATGGTACAATCTAGGCTCACTGCAACCTCCAGATCCCAGGTGCAAGCAATTCTCCTACAATAATCCAATTAACTGGATTACACTCACTGCTAATTTTTGTATTTGTAGTAGAGACGGGGTTTCACCACATTGGCCAGCCTGATCTTGAACTTCTGACCTCAGGTGATCCACCTGCCTCAGCCTCCCATAGTGCTGGGATTACAGGCGGGAGCCACCGCACATGGCTGAGGGTTTATTTTTTCTCACCTAAAAAGAAGTTGGGGGGCAGTTGGCTGCAGGGTTGGTTTATTAGCTCAGTGAAGGCCAAGGACCATGGTCATCCCTCCTCTGGCTCTACCAGCCTCCCTCTAATCAGTAATGTCTTTCCTCTTGGCCACAAGATGTCTGCCCTAAATCCAGGCATCACATCCTCACACAGAAAAACATGCCAGACAGGCTCTCCTTCTGTTTGTTTGTTTGGTTTTTTTTTCCCAGATGGAGTCTTGCTCTGTCTTCCAGGCTGGAGTGCATGGCGCAATGTCGGCTCACTGCAACCTCCACCTCCCAGGTTCAAGCAATTCTCTGCCTCAGCCTCCCGAGTTGCTGGGATTACAGGTGCCTGCCATCAAGCCCAGCTAATTTTTTTTTTTATTTTTAGTAGATACAGGGTTTCACCATCTTGGCCAAGCTAGTCTTGAACTCCTGACTTCATGATCCACCTGCCTTGGCCTCCCAAAGTGCTGGGATTACAGGCGTGAGCCACTGTGCCCAGCCTCTCCTTCCCTTTTACAGAGAGGAAAATCTCTTCTAGAAGTCTCCCCAAAAGACCAACTTTATGACTCTTGAGTCAGGACTTGGTCACATGACCATCCTGAATGTCTCCACTTCCTGAATGTCTTCACTTCCTCACTGCCTACGTTTCCTCAAACCACTATAAACTGGAATCAGTGCCACCCTCCCATGAATTGCTGCCAGTGAGGTCATCGATCACCTAATTGCCAAAACCAGTGCATATATTTTACAGCCTGGCCTTACTTGTTTTCTAGATCAGTCAGTACTGGGGACCTCTCCCTGTTCTTTGAAGCTTAGTCCTTCCTTAGAGTGTTTTTCCTCTGGGTCTCTGTGTACCTCTCCACCACTCTTCAGGGTTCTGTGGCTCCATTATCCACTCCCTTCTTCCTACACGCCCTCCGTGGACCCAGCTGCCACCTGTGTGGCAAATACTGCTACAGTTGGAGAGCTAGCACCTACCTCTTTTCCAAGCAGTGGATCTATATTGTGATTTTTTATTTTTTGAGATGGAGTCTCATTCTGTGGCTGGGCCGGAGTGCAATGGTGTGATCTTGGTTCACCGCAACCTCCACCTCCTGGGTTCAGGCGATTCTCCTGCCTCAGCCTCCCAAGTAGCTGGGACTACAGGTGTGTGCCACCACGTCCGGCTAATTTTTTGTATTTTTAGTAGAGATGAGGTTTCATCATGTTAGCCAAAATGGTCTTGATCTCCTGACCTTGTGATCCACTGAGGGATCGGTGGATCTTGACTTGCTGTGTCCTCACCCTACTCCACAGATCCCGTGCTGGGATTACAGGTGGGAGCCACTGCGCCTGGCCATATTTTAAATTTCTTATATAATATTGATTCAGGATATCATATATAATATTGGTTCAGGAGAACCTCAAACTAAAACACCAAGGTCATTGCTTTTTCCCTTATACCAAGTCTGCTCTTTCTGTACTCTTTATTTTCATTAAAGGCACCACCATCACTCAAGCTAGAAACCTCAGAGCCATCTTCCTCATCAATGCCGCCATCAACCCATGTCAATTCTCCCTTCTAAATACATCTCAGAATCATCATCTTTCCATCTCAGCTGCAGCTGCACTGGTTCTGGTTTAGTTCTTCCCAGGACAGTTCTAATAGCCTCTTGACTACTGCCCCTTTCCCTTTTTTCCTGCCTTGTATGATGATGTGATGCCTGGAACTGTGGCAGCCACCTTGCAGCCATGAAGTGATGAGAGTGAGAACTGAAAGCCAAGGTGCTAAGGATGGCAGGAGAAAGACGGACAGGAGCAGGGTCGCTGTGAGCTCTGTTGAGCAGTGGAGTCAGTGCCGGGAATCATCTGTCTGCAGATTTCTTGTGATGTGAAGTCATAAATGTCTGTCCTTATGCCTTTGTTAGTGGCCCTTAGTTGTGTCATAAGCACTTCCTAACTGAAACAGGGAGTAGGAAGATAAGGTAGCAATATGAGCAAACTTATGACATGTTGACGTGGCGCTCTTGAAGCAGCTATTTTAGTCGGAGAGGCAGTTTTTTTAGGTAGCTAGAGGGAAAACCAAACTATTAAATATTTAGTTTTAAATTGTTGCTACTAAGTAGTGTATTCAGTAATTATCATGCCCACCTCCCCTGACCCTCGTTTGTCTTTTTCACTTAGGCCTGCTTTTAATTTTTAATATAAAGCAGTGTTTGGAACAATTTTGTGGCGTATGTTTTAAGATGATCACATCAAACATTCCCTGGGTCAAAATGGCTGCACACATAGGACTCCACCAAATGTATGGCCTCACCTGGAGCAAAGGCATGGGAGCAGGGATCTATGGAGCTGGGTGAGGATGCAGCAAGTCAGGATGGGGGGCGGGGGTCACATGGGGTGGAACTCAGAGACTGGGGGGTTGAGAGTAGAGTGGGGGAAAAATATGTGAAATATATTTCCTAAGCAGGGCTTAGGAAAGGTGGGAGCCCTTCTTTCTTAATTGCAAATGGGGGCGCCCATTTCGCTGGGGCGTTCTTCGACTCCATCTCATCTTGCCTACTTTGCGCACCTCCAGGTGGCCTGTCTTGGCCCCACCTGGGTGCCTGTGGGAAATGTGGTTGTCCTAATGTCACACAGGAAGCATGGCCGTCTCTGTTGCTGAGGTCTAAAGTCCATCCTGGGGTGGAGGTGCGGTCATCTGGTTGGAAGCAGGGACTGGGGACTTGACTGGAAGTTTCTAGTGGCTGATGCTGCTAAGGGTAGTCACCAGACAGTCCCCATGATGTCACCTGCAGAGGAAGTAGAAAGATGAGATCCAGAGCAGGGAGAGAGTGGAGGACCCAGAGGCTGATGGAGACAGTACAGAACATCCCCATCCATATTCACACATGCAGATGGACTAGAGTACTTGAGGATGATTATGGAGCATCCGGATGGGGAGTGAAGAATTCAGCCTCCACCAGCAAGAGCAAAGTCCCTGGGACCAGCCATCCAGAGTCACCCAGTTCTGAATCACTAGACCTCTAGAGATAATGGTCCCCATCCTCACACGTCACCCTTCCCCAAACTGCCCCAGATGTGGCTCTTCTGAAGACAGTATTCTCCAGGCTTTATGAAGCTTTACTAAGTTATTTCTGAAGAAATTGTTTCCTGTCCTGCTGTTGAAGGACAGCACTTAAGCAAACAGGGAAAACACCTAATAAGCCTTCCATGGCCATCGGCCTTTGGAGAAATCTTGTCTTTTGGTCATATCACTTCTTCTAATGTGGCTTTTTCCTCCTCAGAGAAGGGTGTTTGAGGACTGGGCATTTTCCCCTCTAGACATTGTCAGCGGGACAGTTCCATGAGTGTATTGACGGTTCCTGGTCACATGCTGTGATCACCAAGGTGCAGCCATTTTTGTGTCTGGGGAACCGACTGGTTCCTTGGGTATAACACACCCCATTGCTGAGGTTGTAGCAGCCTCTAGGGGTTGCCACGGGTTACTGAGTGCTGGGTACAGTGTCTTGGATCCGTTTAAAGCTGGAGTTCTCAGGATTTCCTCTAGGTGTTCCAGAAGAGCACAGAGGATCTGATGGCTGGACTTTAGCATCGCTTCCATCTGCTGCCCATGGTCTGGAACTTAGGTGTCAGCTTGCCCAGACCCACCTACGAATCTCCCCCACTCTAACTGCACACACGCAACATACGCACGAGCACACACAGCCCCTGTTCTGAAGGGGTGTGCGTTCAAGTCGTCGCTCCTCTTGTTGAAGGCCCCCAAATTCCCCTAGTTCTTCCCCATATCCCCAACCTCCTCATTCTCTGAACACAAGCACGTGGCCCTGGAGAGCTGTTCCAAGGGGAATTTAGTGTTTTCCTGAGTCTCTCAGCAGGTGTGTGTTCCAGACGCTAGTTTTTGTGATTTATCTCAAAATCCAATCCAATATTGTCACTCTCTGCTTAAAGCCTTTGGTGATTTTCCATCTCCTCTTCTTGTGGCTTATAAGGCCCCTTTCCCATCTCCCTGCCATCCTCAGCCTTGTCTCTCCTAATACACCATCCCTACCTGCTAGTCAGGATGATTTCTTTTTGTACTTTAAAAGCTCCCTTCTCATTCTCGAAATTTACAACTAGTCCCCTCTGGCCACAACTCTGTGTACAGCATGGCAGTGTCTAATAATTACTTACGAGTGTGTGAGTATCATCCAGGATTCGGCAGGGCAGCTGTGATTTGTCCACTGCAAAGCTCCAAGTACCCACTTTGAAAGATACCAAAGAGGGTTAAGACACAGTTTCTACTTTCCTGGAATTTCACCTTCTAGTTGGATAAGACATGAACACATAAAATGACTAGAAAACCATTCAGTGTTAAAACAGAGGCTGCAAAGTGGGAGATTATGGGCTGAAGCTAGGCTTTAAAAAATGTGTCTTGTTTCAAAACAACAATCTTAGCAAGCTCAATTGTGTTGTTTTCTGATTTTTTTAATTGTGGTAAAATACATATAACATTAAATTTACTATTTCAACCCTTTTTTTTTTTTTTGAGATGGAGTCTCACTCTGTCACCCAGGCTGGAGTACAGTGGCTCCATCTCAGCTCACTGCAACCTCCGCCTCCCAGGTTCTTGCAATTCTCCTGCCTCAGCTTCCCGAGTAGCTGGGACTACAGACTCATGCCACCATGCCTGGCTAATTGTTTGTATTTTAGTAGAGATGGGGTTTCACCATGTTACCCAGGCTGGTCTCGAACTCCTGAGCTCAGGCAATCCACCAGTGTTCGCCTCCCAAAGTGGTGGGATTACAGGCATAAGCCACCACGCCCAGCCTATTTCAAACATTTTTAAGTGTAAAATTTAGTGGCGCTAAGTGCATTCATATTGGAGTGCAGCCATCACCACCATCTACCGCCTGAACTTTATTCATAATTTTTAAAATTATTATTGAGATGGAGTCTCACTCTGTCCCCAGGCTGGAGTGCAGTGGCGCAATCTCAGCTCACTGCAACCTCTGCCTCCTGGGTTCAAGCAATTCTCCTGTCTTAGCCTCCCAAGTAGCTGGGACTCCAGGTGCCCACCATCAAGCCTAGCTGATTTTTTGTATTTTTAATAGACACGGGGTTTCACCATGTTAGCCAGGCTGGTTTCAAACTCCTGACCTCAGGTGATCCGCCCACTTTGGCCTCCCAAAGTGCTGGGATCACAGGCGTGAGCCACTGCACCCAGCCTAGAACTTTTCCATCTTGTAAACCTGAAACTCTGTACCCATTAATCACTAATTCTCCATTCTTGCCCCCTACCCACCTCCTGGCAACCACCATTCCACGGTCTCCTTGGTTTTGACTACTCTAAATATTGTGCCTTGTACAAGTGGAATCAAACAGTGATTTATCCTTCGATGACTGACTTATTTCACTTAGCAGAAAGTCCTGGAGCTTCATCGTGTTGCATCTATCAGCATTTCCCGCCTCTTAAGTCTAAATAATATTCCGTCACGTGATCTATATTTATGTGTGTCACATTTTGCTTATCTATTCATCTGTCAGCGGACACTCGGGTTACATCCGCATTTTAGCTGTCGTGAATAATGCTGCTATGAATATGGGTATACAAATATATCTTCAAGACTGGTTTCAGTTCTTTTGAGTATGTACCCAGAAGTGGAATTGCTGGATCATATGCTAATTCTATTTTTAAAATTTTGAGGAACTGCCATACTGTTTTCCACAGCAGCTGCACCATTTTCATTCCTACCAGCAGCGCTCCAATTTCTCTCCGTCCTCACCAACACTTAGTTTCTATCTTGTTTTTGTTTTGTTTTCCTTTTTAATAGCAGCCATTGTAATGGATGTGAGGTGGCCAACACAGTGAACATTTTTCAGAATTAGTTACCAAGGTCTAAAAATCAAATTTCACTTAAAAAGTGTATATTTTCAGTGTTTTTGAAAAATCGGAAAACTCTGAATTCCCTGGCCTGTCTTTGTCTCTGGTGACAGTTGGTTAGAGCTAAGTAGCAACTGCCCCATGGCACAGGGCTGGGCCTGCAGGTTCCAGCACAGCTCGCCCCTCTTCTGTAGGCTCCTGAACACAAAAAATAAAAGCAGGTATCTCTCACCCCAGCATTGCCACTTTTCCCCATGGAACAGTCCGGAAGAGAGGAGTTTCCTTGTTTTCATCCCTGACAAAATGTGGCAAAACTAAAAGGCACGGAGTGAATGTCACTTTTGTGATAGTATATACCTATTATGTTTAGCTGGTAGATTAGTCCACTCTCACACTGCTGTAAAGAAATACCTGAGACTCAGTAATTAATTTTTTTAAAAGGGAATAAACAGGTTTGACCAGGCTTGGTGGCTCACACCTATAATCCCAGCACTTTGGGAGGCCGAGGTGGGTGAATCATAAGGTCAAGAGATCAAGACCATCCTGGCCAACGTGGTGAAACCCCGTCTCTACTAAAAATACAAAAATCAGCTAGGTGTGGTGGCGTGTGCCTGTGGTCCTAGCCACTCAGGAGGCTGAGGCAGGAGAATCTCTTGAACTCGGGAGGCGGAGGTTGCAGTAAGCCGAGATTGTGCCACTGCACTCCAGATTGGTGAGAGAGACTCCATCTCAAAAAAAAAAAAAAGAGGTTTAACTGTTTCATGGTTCTGCAGGCTGCACAGGAAGCATGATGGCATCTGCTCCTGGAAGGCCCCAGGGAACTTGTAATCATGGCAGCAGGAGAAGGGGGCAGAGTGAGACATCTCATGGTGGGAGAAGGATCAAGAGACAGAAGTGGGTACGTGCTAACCAGTTCTCATGTAACTGGTTACACAACCAGTAAATAACCAGTTGAGAATACCCAGATCTCATGAGAACTCTATCACAGAAACAGCACCAAAAGGATGGTGCTAAACCCTTCATGAAGGATCCACCCCTATGATCCAGTCACCCCCCACCAGGCCCCACCTCCGATACTGGGGATTACAGTTGAACATGAGGTTCAATTTTGGGGACACAGATCCAAACCATATCAACTGGCAAATACAGTTTCTTAGTCAGTCCCCTCACTTGTGTTCGTTCTTCCTGGCCCCTGTCGGCATTTGAGTTTGTGATCCTTGGGTTCAACTCTTGGCTACCAGGTGTTCTGAGACATGGCTGCTCTGGCTGCTGGCTGGTCAAACGCAGTTTGAGAAAGGAGACAGATTTTCACCTCTCCCTTGAAGGAGCATATCTTGGTTTGCTGGGATTGCCATAAAGAATACCACAGACTGGCTGGCTTAACAACAGAAACTTATTTTCTCACAATTCTGCCGGCTAGAAGTTTGAGATCTAAGTGTCGGCTGGTTGGTTTCTTCAGAGGCCTCTCTCCTTGACTTGCAGGGGCCGCCTTCTTGCTGTGTCCTCACGTGGTCTTCCCTCTGTACCTGTCTGCATCCTGATCTTCTGTTCTTTCAAGGACACCAGCCATATTGAATTAGGGCTCGCCTCTGTGACCTCATTTTACCTTAATCACCTCTTTAAAGACTCTCTCTCCAAATAGTATCGAATTCTGAAGTACTGGAGGTTAGGACTTCAACATACAAATTTTGGAAGGACACAATTCAGCCCATAACAGATAGATAGGACCAGGAAGGAGGAGGGGGAAGGTACAGTGGGCCTGCATTTTGTTACCTTCTCAGCACCTGTATTCATTTCTCATTGCTATTATAAGATATTACCACAAATGTATTGGTTTTAACAACACAAATTCATTTCCTTCCAGTTCTGGAAGTTCTAAAATCAAGTATTGGCAGAGCTACAGTCCTTCTGGAGGCTGTAGGAGGGATCTAGTGCTTTGCCTTTTCCAGTTTACAGAGGCTGTCCATGTTCCTTGGCTCATGGCCCCACATTATCTGACCTTCACTTTCATCTTTACATCTCCTCTGTCTCTGACTTTCTTGTGTCTTTTTGTTTTTGTTTTTTGAACAGAGACAGGGCCTCACCCTGTCATCCGGGCTGGAGCACAGTGGTGTCATCATAACCCACTGCAGTCTCGAACTGCTGGGCTCCAGTGATCCTCTTGCCTTGGGCTTCCAAAGGTCTGGGACTATAGGTGCACATCACCACGCCTGGCCTCCTGCCTCTTTCTTATCAGGATCCTTGTGATTACATGAAGGCTGCCCAATAATCCAGGATCATCTGCCTATTTCAAGATTCTTTTTTTTTTTTTAAGACGAAGTTTCGCTGTTGTTGCCCAGGCTGGAGTGCAATGGCCTGATCTTCTGCCTCAAAGCCTCCTGAGTTGTGGGATTACAGGTATGTGCCACCATGCCCGGCTAATTCTGTATTTTTAGTAGAGATGTGGTTTCTCCATGTTGGTCAGGCTGGTCTCGAACTCCCCACGTCATATGATCTGCCTGCATCGATCCCCCAAAGTGCTGGGAATACAGGCATAAGCCATCTCGACCCACCTCAAGATTCTTAATTACATTTGCAAAGTCCCCTTTTCATGTAAGGTAATGTATTCACAGCTCCAGGGATTAGGACGTGGACAGGGAGGGGATTGTTCTTTCTACCACAGCACATCTTCCTTTTTCCCCTAGTGGGTGCTGTCCCTCAGAACACCCCAGGGGAGTGTTCACGTGACCTACACTGGCCAATCTGGCCATTGGTGGGGTTTCTTGAGAGTGACAGAGCAGTGCAGTTTGAGTCAGGGACTACAGGGGTCAAGCCTCCTGTAAGGTTGAAGTTTTTGTCTGGACTTGCGGAGGTGGAAACTGAGGTCTAGCAAGAAGGAGATAGTTCTGCTGGCATTTTTATCACTGGTTTCAATTGTTCCCAAGGCCAGCAGTTTAGGAGTCAGTATATCCTCCGATTATTTTGGTTCAGTTGGGTTTCCATCCCTGGAGATCAAAAATCATCTTGACACATGCAGCAGCTGTTTTGAATGAAAACTAGACAGTATGGGAGTGTGGAGACAGCGGAAGAAGTGATGGGTTATCTTGAAGCTAATGAAGCTTGAGCTTCAAGGCCACTGCCTTACATGAGTTCCTCCAAGGCCCGAGATGGGAGTCATGTTCATATGTTTCGCAAAATTTTTAGAAGATGCATTACTTGCATTTATTAGGACCACACCTAGCCAAGTACAGTGTTGTGCACCCATAGTCCCAGCTACTCAGGAGGCTGAGGTGGGAGGATTGCTTGAGCCCAGGAGTTTGAGAACAGCCTGGGCAACAGTGATACCCCATTCCCCAAAAATAAAATAAAATAAAATATTAAGACCACATCAGTCTCCTTCCATTTCAATAGAGGGATCTCCATTAAATCTTCCGCATACCTAGCCTTGAAGTGAATGTACATATTAAAAAAAAAAAACAGCTATGGAGAAATTGAGTTGAGGACATGTTTAATTTGTGTGAAATAGGTTATATTTATAGGGTTTCCAGTCGTTTTGTTAAGTTTGCTAGTTGGTAGGGTATAGACATGGTTTTTAGAAAAACTCTTGTTCGGTTGGGCATGGTGGCTCACACCTGTAATCCCATCACTTTGGGAGACCAAGGCAGGCAGATCACTTCAGGACAGGAGTTCAAGACCGGCCTGGCCAACATGGTAAAACCCCATATCTATAAAAACACAAAAATTAGCCAGGCGTGGTGGCAGGTGCCTGTAGTATCAGCTACTCGAGAGGCTGAGGCAAGAGAATCACTTGAACCTGGGAGGCAGAGGTTGCAGTGGGCCACGATCACACCACTGCACTTTAGACTAGGTGACAGAGAGATACTCTGTCTCAAAAAAAAAAAAAAAGAAAAGAAAAGAAAGAAAGAAAAACTCTCTCCGCACTGTCCCATCCAACCTCATAATAAGAAGGTGCAGGGCAAGAGGTCAGATTGGAGTATGCACGTGCCCCCCAGTGCTGGCCACCAGAAACATATGGGGAATGAAGGAGAAATGAGTTGGAAATGAACAGGGCCAAAGGCCAGTCTGTTGAAAAATTATTCCAATCATCAGACTTGTAAAATTGTAAAATGGGCAGTTGGATTCTTGATTTCTGGTCTTTCCTGTCCGGAATACACCAGATAAAGCTATCTAAACATATTATACCTTTTTTCTTTTTTTGATGAAAATGGTACAAATTTAAATTTATTAGGATTTCTACAGAACCTGGTAATAAACCCACAGAAAGTAAATAGTGAGTATGTCTTTGTGTGAAACTGTGTGATTCATACATCCTAATGTATTGGGCTATGTCTTAGCAAGACATTACCAATAACAGATTGTGAAGCTAAAATAAACTTTTCTAAACTATCAACCATGCTAGAAAACAGCCTGAAACCTCTTTCTATTCCCTTTATGGATAATGGTATTTCAAACTTCTTGTCACATGAAGAGACAGTCAAAGAGTATGCAGCCAAAAATGAATGAAAAAAAGTATATAAAAGTGTGTCAGACAATTCATTAACACAAACTCGTGTTATTTTTCTGTATTTTGTATTTTTCTGGTATGTGTGGGCTTCTGATCTTTGTAATTTGTTACAATGTATTTTCTAATTCTTTTCATCGTCATATTTAATTTTGTATTTAATTTTTTTTTTAGAGTTGAGGTCTCACTGTGTCACCACAGGCTAGATATAGTGGTGCAATCATAGCTCACTGTGACCTCAAACTCCTGGGCTCAAACAATCACACCTACGCCTCCCAAGTAGCTAGGACATGCTCCCACCTCAGCCTCCCAAGTAGCTAGGCATGCACCACCATACCTGCTTTATTTATTTATTTATTTATTTTGTAGAGATGGTCTTGCTATGTTGCCCAGGCTGTTTTTCAACTCCTGGTCCAAGGGATCCTCGCACCTAGACCTCCTGAAGTGCTGAGATTACAAGCATGAGCCACTGTGCCTGGCCTATAAGTTTGCATTCATTGTCTTTAAAAGAACTCCCCATTATTCAGGCCCCACTGCTTGGAATAGCTCCTATGCACAGGCTACGGTGAAAAGAGATATAGGTGGCCAGCCTGCTTAGAACAGGGGCTGAAAGCCAGGAATCATGACAAGCAGGGAGAGAGGGAGACAGGTAGGGACACTGAGAATGGGGCATGTGAAAAACCAAGTGTGGGAGGACAGGCTTGCTGAGGTTGACACTGGGTGCACGATGATTCCTGTCATGGAGAGTGACAGGAGAGAGGGGCTCTTTTTCTCTGCGAACAGATGCTTCCAGCTGCTTCAACCTTCTGCACCTGTAATGAGTGGAGAGATGATTAAAGACTAAAACAGGTGGTACGTTCCAGAATCCTGAAAAAGAGTCAAAAATGTGTCACTCTGTGCAACTGAGATTTTTAAGAGCCAGCATCAAATGGATGAGGGTAATCACAGGTTGGGTGCCTCCCAAATCTCACAAGAGTCCTCAAGGAATAAGGTAGCCCCTCAATTCATCAAGAGTTGAGAGTGTATCCTCAAACCGCATCCGGGAAGCACCAATTGAAATGTAACTAATAAAAAATGCACTTTCCAATAATACAGCTAAAAGATAATGACACATAATAAAGTATTTAAAAAGCAAATTTAAAAGTAGCAGCTCCACGTGCATACATACACAGATGAATACATTAGACTAAAAAAACCAGGAGGCGGAAAACATCTGATGATTTTTACGCAAAGACAAATGACACATAGGGAAAGTATTTGTAACTCATATCACAGCCAAAAAGTAATTTTCCTAATGTATCAGCACTCCTATAAATTTATTTTTTAACACAAAATCTAATAGAAAAGCAGGTAGTTCATAAGAAAGGAAATGAAAATGCCTCCTAGATGTAGGTTAAAATATTAAATCTTCTCTGCAATAAGAAAATGAAAAATAAAATTACACTGCAATATTACGTTCTTTTTTTTTTGTTTGAGACAGTCTTGCTGTGTTGCCCAGGCTGGAATGTAGTAGCATGATCTTGGCTCACTACAACCTCCACTTCCTGGGTTCAAGCAATTCTCTTGCCTCACCTCCTGAGTGTCTGGGATTACAGGTGCCCGCCACCATGCCCAGCTCATTTTTTGTATTTTTAGGAGAGATGGGATTTCACCATGTTGGCCAGGTTGGTCTTGAACTCCTAACCTCAGGTGATCCACCTGCCTCGGCCGCCTAAAGTATGGGATTACAGGTGTGAGCCACCACGCCCAGCTGCAATATCACTTTCCAACTCACAGACTGGCAAAGATAAAAGAAAGTTTGATGAGGATGTGTGGAAACTAAGTCTCTCAAAAACTGTTGGTGGGCCTTGGCACGGTGGCTTGCGCCCATAATCCCAACACTGGCGGGGCTGAGGCAGGAGGATTGCTTGAGCCCAGGAGTTCAAGAGCAGCCCAGGCAACATAGTGAGGCCCCCTCTCTACGAAAAAATTTTAAAAATTAGCCAGGCATGAGGGTGCACACCTGTAGTCCCAGTTATTCGGAGGCTGAGGTGGGAGGGTCCCTCAAGTCCAGCAGTTTGAGTGAGCTGTAATCACACTGCTGTACTCTAGCCTGTGTGACAGAGCAAGACCCTGTTTCAAAAACTAAAAATTAAAAAATCATTGGTAGGGGTAGAGATGCAATTTTTGTGGAGAACAATTTGGCAATTTCTATTCGTATTATAAGTACATATGCCCTTCGATGCAGCAATTTAACATCTTAGAATGTCTCTTATAGATATGGCCACATATGTGTGACACGACATATGTACAAGATTATTTCCCACACTCTGTGATAAAGATGGGAGGCAGCCTACATGTCCATCTAGAGTGGCCAAGTAAATAAATTACCAGACATCCATATATTGGAATATTACTCAGCCATAGAGAAGAATGGGGGAGCTTAAATGGACATGAAGTGATCGTCAAGATACACGAAGTGAAAAAAGCAATATATAGAAGACATGTAAAGTACTCTACTATTACAGTTTTAAAAAGAACAGGTGGGGCCGGGCATGGTAGTTCATGCCTGTAATTCCAGTACTCTGAGAGGCCAAGGCGGGCGGATCACCTGAGGTCAGGAGTTCAAGACCAGCCTGGCCAACATGGCAAAACCCTATCTCTACTAAAAATACAAAAATTAGCCAGGTGTGGTGGTGGGCGCTTGGATCCCAGCTGCTCAGGAGGCTGAGGCAGGAGAATCACTTTAACCTAGGAGGCAGAGCCTGCAGTAAGCCAAGATTGTTCCATTGCCCTCCAGGCTGGGTGACAAAGCAAAACTCTTCCTCAAAAAAAAAAAAAAAAAAAGATGGGAGGAACATAGCTGTGTGTGTATCTGAATCAAAATGAAGTATCTGTAAGGTTCTATCAGAAACTCATGACATCCACTGCCTCGAGAGCGAGGCTCTGGCTGCGAGGATGTAAGAAAGAGCCTAGTGTCTTCCTGGTATGGAGAGTCATAATCAGCTCAGCAAATACTAGCTGACAGTTGGCCTTGTGCCAGGCACGGTGGCGGGTGCCAGGGATGCAGCAGTTGATAAAGCAGACGAGTGCCCTGCCCTCCTGAAACTTACACCCTAGAGAATGAAACAGGCAATAAACAAGTAAAATAGATGGACAGACAGACAGGAAGAAAAAGAGAGGTCCAGTACTTGAAGAAAATTCAAAATGGCACGTGGAAAGGTAAATGGGGGTGGTAGTGCATATGCCCTTTGACACAGCAATTTAACTTCTTAGAATGTATCTTATAGATATGGCCACATATGCATGACACGACATATGGACAAGATTATTTCCAACACTCTGTGATAACAAAAGATAGGAGACAGCCTACATGTCCATCTAGAGTGACCAATTTATTTACATGGGGTGGTGGCCAGGGAAAGTCTCATGTCATCCAGATATCAGGGGTGTAAGTATCCAGGACACAGCAAGTGCAAAGAACTGACTGACATAGGTATTATTGAGGAAGAGTGAGGAAGCCAGAGGGGCTGGAGCAGGGAGAGGGAGAGGGACTGAGACCGCGCTGAAAGGTGCCCCCTCATCACCTGTTCTCAGGCTAAGTGCAGCCTGTCGGGCCTGCTGGGGGTGGTGTGAACTGTGGAAGGGAAATGGGTTGGGACATCCAATATTCTCGGTGATGCCTGTCTCTTTTTAGCCAATGGGTGTAACACTTCTGGGTGGTGTGAACTGTGGAAGGGAAATGGGTTGCGACATCCAATATTATCGGTGATGCCTCTCTCTTTTTAGCCAATGGTGTACTGACTTCTCTCTGAAATAACTTTCTGGGACCAAGGCAGTCCTTTGACAACTCTAGTACCGTGTCCCAACATTGCGCTTGTCTCGTAGCACAAACGCCGTCCCCCATTCTCTTAGAGAGCCTGTGAGACTTGGAAGGAAACAGATGCAAACATCTTTTCTAATATTGGCTATTCCTGCGCCTGTATGTTCCAGAAGTGGCCACAGATCAAACAGCCTTCCACGCTTCTGTTTGGAAAGATGGCTGGGCCCCAAGGGAACCCTGGCCTCCACTGGGGGTGCACTTTCTATGTGCGACATGTGCTATGTCAACTCTCCGGTCACAGTGGGTCCTCATTCTTTAAGACAACAAATCCTCAGGGGAAGCGGGTTGACTCTTGCATAATTGGTGAGTTGGCTGTATCTAGAGAGGAGTGTTTACAGAGCACATCAAAAGCCGGCCTGGGGACCCACGTGTTTGCTCAGTATCCACATGGCAAACAGCAAGAGCCTCCCTTGAATGGAGGAGTCAGGAAGGGATTTTCCTCAAGTCTAAGTAAGCCTCTGGGGTGACGGCTCATTCAAAAGGCCGTGGTGTAGCAGAGTGTCCTGGAATATGGGTGCCAGGCCTTTGTCATCTGGAGCGGACAAAGAGTCTTTGCTCTCCCGGTTTGCTTTCTAGCAAGAGAATCGACCTTGGGATACTGATGGGGACTTGGGCCTGTTTCAGGGGCATGTTTCAGGGTCTAAGTTTCTGGAATCAGAACCCAAAGGCCAGCTGTCAAGCAGGGGCGGGGAGAAGGAGAGTGGCCCACTAGCTGTGCTCATAACAGAGACCCAAGGCTTTTATGCACATGATTAGTGATGAGCTGGTTGCCTGGCAACCACAGCCCCTTCCCCTTCTATCCATACCCCTCAGGCAGCGTGTAATGTTTGTGACATTTTTCTTTTCATAGCAGAGACAGGGAATCGCCCCCTTCATTATTGGAATATGGTGCCCACCCGCCCATCCCCCCTTGGTAGCTTATTGACCTGACTCCCGATTTCAAATCATCTCCTCAGAGCAGTTAATTATTCCTCGAACAGAAGACTGATTGCTATACCAAGATAACCCCACAGCCAGGAGTTCATTGAAGGAAAGCATTTAGACCAAGACCTGGCACACAGGAAGAGAGGTGTGAAAATGAGCAGTTAAAAGAATTACCAACATCTTCTAGGAAATTCCGGTCCTGAAACCTATACTGGCCAGACGTCCACTCCGCTGTTTTCTTCTCTCAGCCTCGCAGAATCCTGCAGCCCTAGATCTCTTCCACTCTGCTGCTGCAGCCAACTGCCCCAGTAGCCAACTGCACCAGCTTACAGACAGTGAAACTGAGGCCCAACCAACGAGATAGTGACTTTGCCGAAGTCACACGGCTCAGGACGCCAGGGCTAGAAATACAGACCTCCTGCTCCCCAGTCTCTTCCCACTACACCTCTAGCCCTCAAAATTTAGCATGCCTAACAATTCTACCTGGAGTACCTCAAAAGTGCGGATCTCGGAGCCCCTCCACAACACCATATTGGCTTCCCAAGGTTGCTGTCACAAATAATTACAAACTTAGTCGCTTAAAACACCACAGATTTAGCATCCACAGTGTTAGAGGTCAGAAGACCTACAGTGGGTCTTGCAGGCTGGGGGTGAGGTGTCGGCAGGTCTGAGCTCCTCCTGGAGGCACTGGGGGAGGTTCTCTTCTGCGCCTTTTCCGGCATTCCAGGCCACCTTCATCCTCAGTGTGTGGCTGCTTCACTCCGATCCCTACATCCCCATCCCATCTCTGCCTCTCCTGCCTCCCCTTCCCCTTATTAGGACCCCATGATCCAGGGGCAGAAACAAACTTGGAGCCTTTTGGTGGATTATCTGCGTGGAGCAGACTGTTGGCAGTTAGGGGTCTGGGGAGACAGCAGGTGGTCCAGTGGGCCGTATAGGATAGTCCAGGATAATCCCCCCATTTTAAGATTCTTAATTTAGTCATAATTAAGGCCCTTTTTCCCATGCAAGATCACATATTTACGGGTTCTGGGAACCAGGACATGGACACTTTTGGGGGTTCATTATTTTGTTCCTCCGGCCCCACCTCTGAGGCAGGATTCTGACTCAGCCTCCTGGGGTAGAACCTAGGAATCTGCATCCCGAACCACTCTCCTTCCAACTGGGAAGTGGGGGCTCCTGGAGCCTGGAGGGAAAGGCTGCGCTACACCCACAGCAGTTGGAGGCGTCTCTTATCGAAAAAATGACTAGGGGGGCAAGGCTGTCATTCCCATTTTATAAGACAGGAAGTGCAAGAGAAAGGTGAATTTCTAGAGAATGGTGAGAACAGTGAATTTCTAGTCCAAGTTTCCACAGCTGAAATTTATTTATTTATTTATTTATTTAATGTACTTATTTATGTATTTATTTTGAGATGAAGTCTCACTCTGTCACCCAGGCTGGAGTGCAGTGGTGCGACCGTGGCTCACCACAACCTCTGCCTCCCAGGCTCAAGCGATCCTCCCACGTCAACCTCCTGAGTCACTGAGACTACAGGCATGCACCACCACCCCCAGCTAATTTTATATTTTTTATAGAGATGAGGTCTCAGTATGTTGCCCAGGCTTGTCTGAAACTCCTGGGCTCAAGCGATCCTCCTGTCTCAGTCTCCCAAAGTGCTGGGATTACTGGTGTGAGCCACTGCACCCGGCCTGGAGCCAGAATTTAGATCCAAATCCCCTATGTCCACACCCACTGTTCTTTTTACTACAGCACAGTCACCACCTAAATTCTCTCTCTATTCTGTAGACACAGTATGGTGGGAACTGCCCTCCTCACCTCACAGGCAGGGACACCATGGCACAGAAGGGGTCCAACCAGCTGCCCAAGGCCTGCTGCCTGGACTGACCCGGGAACCCCTGGACAGATCAGGCATCTCCTTTGCTTTCTCCTGTGGAGATTTTATCCCTACCCATCTGCTGAGAAACACTTTTTAACACAGAATGACGTTGATGTGGTAGACTCATTTCAAATACAGAGGGCAAAAACAAACTCGGAGCCTTTTGGTGGATTATCTTCGTGAAACAGACTAATGGCAGTTAGGGGTCTGGGGAGACAGCAGGTGGGGGTGACAGGCTTTTCTGTCCCTGTCCCATGAGGAAACCTAACAAAGGAGACCCTCCTCGCTGGTGCGCAAGTGTGTGAGTTAGCGCCAGGGGGCAGAATTTGTCCAGGAATGAGAATGCACACGCTACTGTGCTTTGGCTTAAGGCTGATGTTAAGAAGGACGAGCTTCTGGTGTGCAGGGTCATTGCCTTTAGTACGACCTAAGCCAATAGGTTTCTAATTGGGCCATTTATCTGGAAATAAGTGTGACATAAAAGCCCCGGAGGGTGGGTTGAGAGCAGATGCAAAGTGAATAAGGAGCATGCCACCAATGCGTTTTTATAGGGTCAATTGTCTCATAATCTGTTTCTCCTTTGGTGTGAATTAAATTCCGACCACTACTTGGCAATTTGTCAGAAGGTAGTCAGTTTAAGTATTGAGAAACATTAAATAATATTTCAAAAGTTTTCTAGTACATAGCCTCTGCAGCTGGAAAACATTTTATAAAAGTTCACTTATTTTTTCTTTATTATTTATTTATTTATTTTTAAGAGGGAGTCTCACTCTGTAGCCCAGGCTGGATGGAGTGCAAGTGGCACAATCTCAGCTCACTGCAACCTCCACTTCCTGGGTTCAAGCGATTCTCCTGCCTCAGCCTCCTGAGCAGCTGGAACTACAGGAGCACACCACCTCACCTGGCTTATTTTTGTACTTTTAGTAGAGATAAGGTTTTACCATGTTGTCCAGGCTGGTCTCGAACACCTAACCTCAGGTGATCCACCTTCCTTGGTCTCCCAAAGTCCTGGGATTACAGACGTGAGCCACTGTGCCGGCCTTATTATTTTTGAGACAGGGTCTTGACCTGTTGCCCAGGCATGAGTGCAGTGGCATGATCATAACTCACTGCAGCCTTGAACTCCTCGGTTCAAATGATCCTCCCACCTCAGCCTCCCAAGTAATAGGACTAGAGGCACCTGGCTAATTTTTTTTTTTTTTTTTTTTTTTTTTTAGAGACAGGGTCTCATGATATTTCTCAGGCTGGTCTTGAATTCCTTGGACCAAGCAACTTTCTGGCCCCAGCCTCCCAAGCATTGGGATTACAGGTGTTAGCCACTGCACATAGCCAATTTATTTTCTGTTTTATTATTACTATTTTTTGCAGATTGATGTGCTTATGCACACGCAGTAGCTGTAGAAGCTTTCCCTCACATCTGCCCCCACGCTGTCCCAGCCCCTGAGTGAAACAATCTCTGCAGAGGTGGAGGCAACACAGCACACTGAGTACGTTGCTTGGGAATTAACTCTAATGACACACAAGTCAGCCAGCTGCGAGGCAGCAACATTTGGACAGATCTGAATTATCAGTGGCCTAAGGATGCTCTCTTCTTTAGAACACCAATAAATACCATTCATGAGAACTCCTTATGCACCCGGCACTGGACTTCTCTGGTAATATCTCATCTAGGCAATAAAACAATCCTATAAAGTAGATGCTATTATTATTATCCTTATTATGCAGTTGAGGAAACTGAAACGATGAAGAACTAAGAAAGTTGTCCAAAATTACCCAGCTAGGCAGGCTGGGCATGGTGGCTCATGCTTGTAATCCCAGCACTTTGGGAGGGCGAGGCAGGCAGATCATTTGAAGCCAGGAGTCGGAGACCAACCTGGGCAATATAGTAAAACCCTGTCTCTACTAAAAATACAAAAATTAGCTGGAGGTGGTGGTGCATGCCTATAATCCCAGCTACTGAGGAAGCTGAGGCAGGAGAATCACTTGAACCCAGGAGGCGGTGGTTGCAGTGAGCTGGGCAACAGAATGAGACTCTGTCTCTCTAAAAAAAATAATAATAATAAAATTTTAAAAGTTACCCAGCTAGGAAGTGGTTAAACCAGGCCTCAGACAGAGCCATCTGACCCCAAAGCCCAGGGACTTAGTTCTTTCTTTCCTGGAAGCCTGAGCAACCCTAGCCCAATGGAAAAAAACCTGGTCATAGATTCTGACACTTTACATTCTAATTTGAACATGGTGCTGATTTGGTGGGTGGCTTTAGAAAAGTGACTTCACATCTCTATTGAATCTTAAGATCTTAGAGTGAGGCAAATACTTCATAACTCAACATGGAATATGAACTCTATGTTGGAGACATTTGGGGCATCAAGAGCCCAGACTAGTATGTGCTGTCAGGGGCCATCACCAGCTCTGAGATCTATAGGAAGCTGGCACTGGGGTCAGAAGGAAGTTTCTAAATTTCTTTTTATTATTTTGAGATGGAATCTTGCCCTGTTGCCCAGGCTGGAGTGCAATGACACGATCTTGGCTCAGTGCAACCGCCGCCCCCCACACGCCACAGGTTCAAGTGAGTCTCCTGCTTCAGCCTCCCTAGTAGCTGGGATTACAGGCATACACCACCATGCCCAGCTAATTTTTTGTATCTTTAGTAGAGATGGGGTTTCACCATGTTGGCCAGGCTGGTCTTGAACTCCTGACCTTGTGATCCACCCGCCTTGGCCTCCCAAAGTGCTGGGATTACAGGCGTGAACCACCACCCAGCTGCAGAAGGAAGTATCTATAAAATGGAAATGTAATGGGATGATGTGAGATATGAGTAGAATTATTCTCTCAACCTCCTGGTTGTAAAAGGCACAGAGAATGTATCTATCTGCCCACAGGCTCAGGTTTTGGAGCTGAGGACTTGGCAGAGGATGGTCACGTGTTGGGCAAAGAGAGGTAGGCATTGGAGAGAAGTTGCATGAGGCCATCAGCTGGGGTTAGCTGGAAGAGGAAGCCACATTTTCCAAGGGACCCCTGGGAGCTGCTTGGCATTGAGTACCAGGGCAGGTCTCGAAGCCCAGTTGCTAAGCCATGGAGACCAACAGTTCTACCATAGGCAATCACAAAAGGACATATTCAGCTTTCTCTTTTCTTTCTTGTCCCCCAAAACTACAGACATAAGCACAGGCAAGGATCGGGTGGAGAGAAGTAGACCTTGTCTCTGTGCCGCCACTCTCAAATCTTTTAAAGCTATGAGTCCAGTCGGCACTAGAGGCAAGGAGGAAAGCTTTGAATCCAACAGAAGATTGAAATTTTGCATTGAACAGAGCTGAATCGTAATAACTGGAGAGAAACTATTTTGATAACTAAAATGAAAAGTTATAGAATCAGACTGAGATATATGTAGCTAATGGAGCCTGCTACCCAGTGGGAAAGGGAGGTTCCACAAAGCATAATTGATAGATTTTATTGGGGTAAAAAAAAGCATTTCATGTTTATCTCTCCAGAGAACTGACAATCTTTACTAAACCTGTTACTCAAAGGCAAACCAGTAAATATATATTCTGCCTAGGGTGAAGGACAACAGCCTAGTCTTTCACGCTGCACAGTTAGTTCCTGTGCATGTGGGATAATCACGTGGTTCTCTGGGACTTCAGTCTTGCAGAAGCGTCTTGGGTACCTCAGGTAATGGTGGGGAAAGCCAAGAGTTTCTCTTTTCATCAAATTTGTAAATACGGTTTGTTCTTCTGCTTCTACACAAGTATTAGGTTAGAATATTCATCTTAAGTGCCCTTCCTCTGCTCAGAGACTTCTGCCCCAGGAGATGGCTGGATCCATACCGACTCCCAACTTCTGACGCCCCTCCTCACCCCACTCTCCACCTCTACCCCAGCTGTGTTTTCCTCCTGAGCTTTCTTTTTTCTGAAATGGAGTCTCACTGTCACCTATGCTGGAGTGCAGTGGTGCAATCTTGGCTCACTGCAACTTCCGCTTCCCAGGCTCAAGTGATCCTCCCACCTCAACCTCCTGAGTAGCTGGGACCACAGGTGCATGCCACCATGTCCAGTTAATTTTTTGTATTTTTGATGGAGATGGGGTTTCATCCTGTTGCCCAGGCTAGTCTGGGACTCTTGAGCTCAAGTGATGTGCCCACCTTGGCCTCCCAAAGTGCTGGGGTTGTAGGCATGAGCCATCTTTCCTGGCCTCCCTCCTGAACTTTCAGCAGTCAGCTTGAGCTCTGGGTTTCAGAAGAGCTATACAATATGAACTTAAATTGTAGTCACAATGGTGATAATCTCTCCTCAACGCTGAGTTTCTACCACCCCTTGACTCTAGATTTAGGCAGTACAAGAACCCCTAGATAGACATGTCCATGGGCCAAAGGCAGGAGTCCAAGGATGAAATCCTGATTCACACAGACCCAAGCATGAAATCATATTGTACTCTATGATGAAGGTGCCATCACCAATCCATGAGGAAAATCAAAGTAGTCCATAAACAGTGCTTGAATAATTGGTTAACTACATGCGGGAAAACCTCCATTTAAATTCCTGTTTCTGATGAGGCTCAAAACACAATACCCCAAAATGTGATGCCTTGGCATACAAAGTATTTTAAGCTGAGAGAAATTGAAAAAAATCACAGAGGCAAGGTCTCTCTGACCTTCCCCTGCCCCCTCTCTCCTGAAGTAAGGCCAGTGAAACTAGAAGTCCCCTCAACCCTTTTTCCCTGAAGCAGGCCATAAAATTGAGAAAAGTCACTCTTTGACTTTCTCCCTCCCTTCTCCCCTGAAGACCTTCACATGGCAGGTGTCCTGCCCTATGCCCAGAGAGAAGAAATATCATGGCGGGGTGCCAAAAAGAATCTGAACAAATGGGAGGCTGAAGCAAGAGAATCACTTGAACCCAGGAGGTGGAGGTTGCAGTGAGCCAAGATCACATCACTGCACTGCAGCCTGGGTGACAGAGCAAGACCCTGTCTCAAAAAGAAAAATAAAAACAAAAATTTCTGGGTGTGGTGGCATGTGCCTGTAGTCCCAGCTACTTGGGAGGCTAAGGTGGGAAGAGTGCTTGAGCCCATGAGGTGGAGGCTGCAGTGAGCTGTGATCTCATCACTGTTCTCAAGCCTAGGTCACAGAGTGAGACCCTGTCTCAAAAAAAAAAAAAGTTATACTTCTTTCTTGTTAATGCATCTTTTGTTATGGGAATGTCAGCCATGAACCTAGGAATGGGTGAGGAAAAGATACCACTTTTCCTCTTTGTTTCTTTTTTTTTGAGACCGAGTCTTACTCTGTCACCCAGGCTGGAGTGCAGTGGTATGATCTCAGCTACTGCAATCTCCACCTCCCTGATTCAAGCAATTCCCTCGCCTCAGCCTCCCGAATAGCTGGGATTACAGGCACATACCATCACACCAAGCTAATTTTTTAAATATTCTTAGTAGAGGCTAATGGTATCTCTACTAAAAATACACCATGTTAGCTAGACTGGTCTCGAACTCCTGACCTAAGGCAATCGGCAAACCTCGACCTCCCAAAGTGCTGGGATTACAGGCGTGAGCCACTGCGCCCGGCCCAGTTTTTCTCTCTTATGCTTCACATCCCTCAATTTCTGACGGATAAAAGAGTTAGAAGCAATAGAGAAAAGAATGAAATTGTAAAAGAAAACTTAGATACATATTTATCAGACCTTGGGATTGGGAAAGAACTTTACAAACATAAAAACCATAAAGAAATCACATAGGAAAAAAATGATAAATTTTAATATATAAAATTTTAAATGTGTACCAAAAACAACACAAATACAATCAAAAAGTATGGTAGTAACAGGGTCCTCTAATCCCCATTGCACCAGTGAACAGCAAGCCAACACCCAGCATGTGAGTGAGACCATCTTGGACCAACCTCTCCCCAGCCATGGCACTAGCTGACACACATGCGTGAATGAGCCCAGCTGAGGTCAGCCAAGCCTCGTCCAAGTTATCAGATAAGCCCTGCTGCTCCACTGACTTGTAAGCAATAGTAACTTTTTTTTTTTTGGTTTAGAACACCAAGATTTTTAAGGGAATTTGTTATTCAGAATTAGACAAATGATACAAAAGAGAAATGATGAATTGGAATAAATATGTGCAAGAAATATGAACAATAAAGATGAAAATCTTTAATATGAAATGAAGTCTTATAAATCAAAAGGAAAAATACCCTCTGCCACAGTGAAATGAATAAAAGACCCAAGCAGTCAAGTCATTAAGGAAGAAAGACGAATGACTAATAAATGAAGGAAAAAGTATTAAACCTTACACAAATAAGAGAGGTGCAATCTAAACATTAGATGACACTAAGTTATTTTTTTACTTAGTAAATTAACAGTTTAAATTAGCAATTTAAAAATGTTCAGTAATGAAGGGCACTCTCTTATTTATGGGTGGAAGTCTAATTAACAGATTTCTGGAAAATAATTAGCAAGATTTAGAAAATGTCTTTGGGGCAGATGTGGTTGGTTGGTGTTGAGTGCTGATTCCTTGCTGCGGCCTGAATCCATGCTGTTTGTATGATTTTGTAGTTCTTCCCGCTAGAAGAAGAGTGTATTTTCTTGCATAGTGATGTGGTAGTTGGCCTTGTGGCTGTTTTTAGCCAGTGGGAAGTTCACAAATGTATGCTGCAAGCAAAGCTTTAAACATCCTCTGGTTTCAAGTTTGTTCTGTTGCATGTCTCCCTTTACCACAAAAAGAACTTCTGTTACGTAGTCCTGCCCCTTCAACATGATCTCTAGAGTGAACACTTGGGTTTAGGAAGTTGGAATGGTGGTGGCAGAATTGCACTTGAAACTTTCCTAATTCTCACATAACAATAGCCAGAACAAACAGAGCAAAACCAAAAATCTGCAGACATTTCCAACAGAACCAAATGAGGTGTCCCTTTCAACCCTGAAAATAGAAGTAGCTGAGAATAAATCATTGGTAGTCACAAGACCTGTGTGGCATCCTCATCTGAGCAGGAGAAAGCAGAGGAGAGTACCAAGGCATTTGACAAACCTGAGAACAGAAAACCCCTAAAATATACCACAAATATTCACTGGAAGGCTCGGCAGGCTAATGTTGGAAGAGTAGCTGAAACTGTCTTGCCTACTCTAATTTGCTGGTGAAAGCAGTGGGGAGCCCTTCGTGATGTCTGAAAGGTATAGAGCAGTCCAGCCCCCGTGAAGTTTCAAAACCCACCAGGTAGAGATCTCTTTTAGGGAAGGGTCCTTCCCTAAGGAACTACTAGGACTAGAATGAAAATGGAATAGAATAGGCATTACAGAGATGAAGGAAAGAAGGTAGACAAAAGTGATGAGAATCTCCAGGAAATCTTACAAAGCAAACTCTTTTTTTTTTTGAACTGCATGAAACATAACAGAATAGGTAATTTTGTAAAGTTGGAACAGTTATTCTGAACAAAGCCTCAATCTGAAAGCTCAAGAAACCAAATCCATATAAAAATAAGCAACAATAAAGTATTGTAGTCAAACCTCATGCAAAGTTATTGTAAGAAAAATGAGAATAGAGCAAAGTAATACCCCTACAGGTAATGAAAGCAGAACAGAAAGATTTTCTTTAAAAAGAAAAATAAAACTCTAATGTATGATTTCAAAATAAGCTGGAAGACATTAAGAAAATGATACAAAACATGAAAGAACAACATAATCAGAGTTAGGAAAACTCAGAAGCGAAGTGACAGAACTCAAGAAAAATGTAAAAATAAAATAAATGAAGACTCAACTATAAGGGACACAGTGAATAAACATAGCAGACAATGCCTTAAGGGAAATAGAAAGTAAAAATAAGGAAAATATTAAGAAAGCAAAAGGAAGCTAAGAAAGAGAGAAAGATTGAGGAACAACTATTGCATGAATGTAGGCAAAGAAGAGCCAACATAGGGATAACCAAAGTCTCTGAATAAGAAAACCAAAGCAAGAAAATTAAATATTAAGTGTTATAATTCAAGAAAAAAAAGTTAAATAAAACAGATTTGAAGGTACATATTGAAAGAGACGGGCTGGGTGTGGTGGCTCATGCCTATAATCCCAGCACTTTGGGAGGCCGAGGCAGGTGAATCACCTGAGGTCAGGAGTTTGAGACCTTCCTGGACAACCGGGTGAAACCCCATCTCTCCTAAAAATACAAAAATTAGCTGGTTGTGGTGGTGCATGCCTGTAATCCCAGCTACTTGGGAGGCTGAGGCAGGAGAATTGCTGCCGGGGGCAGAGGTTGCAGTGAGCTGAGATCACACCACTGCACTCTAGCCTGGGCAACAGAGTGAGATTTTATCTCCAAAAAAAAGAAAAAAGAAAAAAAGAGACTATGCATATGAAAATAGTGAACCCAAATGACCAATACTAACACATATTCTAGTATGTCCTTTATTTTTTTCTTTACTTTTTTGTGTTAGCCATGTTTTTGTAATAAACATGTTTTTCAGAATTAGGAAAAAAAAATACACACACACACACACACACACACACGCAACAGGGTTCAGTCGTGCCTCTTCTAAGAGAATTATTTTTACTCATCCAGAAATTAGACAGTTATCTAAACAGTCTATTGGGTTACTGATACGGCTTGAATGTTTGTCCCTTCCAGATCTTATATTGAAATATAATCCCCAGTGTTGAAATGGGACCTGGTAGGAGTTGTTGGATCATGGGGGCTGATCCCTAATGGATGGTTTGATGCTATCCCTGTGATAATGAATGAATTCTCTCTCTGTTAGTTGACATGAGAACAAATTGTTTAAAGAGCCTGGCATCTCCTATTCCCCACCACTTCTCATGCTCCATCTCTCACTATGTGACATGCCTGCTCCTTCTTTGCCTTTTGCCATGAGTAAAAGCTTCCTGAGGCCTCACCAGAAAGCTGAGTAGATGCTGGCTCTATGCTTCCTCTACATCCTGCAGAACTAAACCTCTTCTCTTCATAAATTACCCAGCCTCAGGTAATTCGTTATAGCAACACAAGGACAGATTAATACAGATACTGCCTTTTGGCACTTGCTGAGAATAGTCATTCATTCATTTATTCATTCAACAAAAATACTTACTGAGTGCCTACTGTATCCTAGGTGTGGTTCTAGGAAACTAGGATCTATCAGTGGAACAAACAACATCCTTATTCTCAGAGAGCTTACATTCTAATAGGGAAAATGTGACAGTAACTGGATGAATGGGGAAAAAAAGCCAGCCCGTGATAAGTGCTTTAAAGCATAAAGCTGGGTAAGGGATTGTGAACAATGGAGGTGGTATGAGGTACTATATTAGCTATGGAATAACTGCTCTAGCAATGACTTTTGAATAGATAACCAAATAAGTAAAAGAGAAAACTCTGAAAACTTCTAGGGGGAGAAATACTTCAGGCAGAAAGAGCAGCCAATGCAAAGGCCTAAGGTAGGACAATGCTAGGAATGTTTGAGCAGGAGTGTCTGGGACTTGTTTGGGAATAGCAAGGAGGTCATTGTGACTACAGCAGAGAGGTATGGTAGGGTCAGAGAGTTGGGGAGAGGAGGTTGAGGGGTGGCAGAGGTCCAAGGATGCAGGGCCTTAAAGGCCTTGGTGAGGTCTTTGGATTTGACCCTGAGTGAGACGGAATTGAGATACCATCTCACACCAGTTAGAATGGTGATTATTAAAAAATCTGGAGACAACAGATGCCGGAGAGGATGTGGAGAAAGAGGAACACTTTTACACTACTGGTGGGAGTGTAAATTAGTTCAACCATTGTGGAAGACAGTGTGGCAATTCCTCAAAGACCTAGAAATAGAAATTCCATTTGACCCAGCAATCCCATTACTGGGTATATATTCAAAGGACTATAAATCGTTCTACTATAAGGACACATGTACACGAATGTTCATTGCATCATTGTTTACAATAGCAAAGACCTGGAACCAACCCAAATGCCATCAATGATAGACTGGACTGGGAAAATGTGGCATATATACACCATGGAATATTAGGCAGCAACCAAAAACGATGAGTTTGTGTCCTTTGTAGGGACATGGATGAATCTGGAGAACATCATTCTCAGCAAACTGACACAGGAACAGAAAATGAAATACCGCATATTCTCACTCATAGGTGGGTGATGAACAATGAGAACACATGGACACAGGGAGGGGAGCACTACTCACTGGGGTCTTTTGGGGGGAATAGGGAGGGACAGCACGGGGGGGAGCTGGGATGGATAGCATGGGGAGAAATGCCAGATGTGGGTGAAGGGGAGGAAGACTGCAAATCACACTGCCAGGTGTGTACCTATGCAACTATCTTGCATGTTCTGCACATGTACCCCAAAACCTAAAATGCAATAAAAAAAAAAGAAATTTTGTTTTTAAATTTGATTATATATATACACTTTTAAATTTACCATTTTAAGTGCATAGTGTACAGTTTAGTGCCATTAAGTACATTATTGTGTAACTGTAACCACTATCCATCTCCAGAACTTTTCCATTATCCCAAACTGAAGCTTTGTACCAATTCAACAATAGCTCCCATTCTCCCTTCCAGACAGCCCCAGTGAACACTGTGTTACTTTCTGTCTCAGAAAGTAACATAGTGAGTTTGACTATTCTAGGTACTTCATTTAAGTGGGTTCATACTATTTATCCTTTGATGTCTGGCTTATTTCACTTAGTTTTGTAAGATTAATGTCTGCAAGGTATCATCCATATGCTAACATGTGTCAGACTTTTATTGGAGGGTGTGATGGTTAATTTAGAGTATTAGCTTGACTGGATTAAGGAATACCTAGATAACTGGCAAAACATTATTTTGGGGCATGTCTATGAGGATGTGTCCAGAGCAGATTGGCATGTGAGTCTCAGTGGACTAAGTCAGGAATATCTGCCCTCAATGGGTGGGCATCATCCAACTGGCTGAGGGCCCAGGTAGAACAAAATCCTAGGAAAAGTGAATTTGCCTCTCATCCTCTCTCCCAGAGCTGATACACTCTTCTCCTGCCTTTGGACATCAGAACCCCAGACTCTCTGGTCTTGGGATATTCCAGCATGTACATCAGCAGCCATCCCAGGTTCTCAGTCCTTCAGCCTTGGACTGAGAATTACACCATTGTCTTCCTAGTTCTGAGGCTTTCGGATTTGGACTGAGTCAACCTGCTGGCATCCCAGGGCCTCCAGCCTGCAGACCGTCTGTAGTGGAACTTAGCCTCTATAATTACATGAGCCAATTCTCCTTGTAAGTCCCCTCTCATGTATCTATATCTATATATATCCCATGACTCTGTCTCTCTGGAGAGCCCTAACTAATACAGAGCGTTTTGAGCTGAGGAGTAACAGGACTTTACTCACACTTCAGAGGGATAACTCTGGCTGCTCTGTGGGAAGAGACTGGAGGCAACCAAAGAGGTGAAAGCACAAAGACCAATGATAAGATTGCGGTTGTGGTCCAGGTTGGAAATAAGAGTGGACTGGACTGGGGTAGTCATGGTGGTGGTGATGACACACATTTCAGAGTCGAGATATATTTTTAAGGCAACGCTGACCAAATTTGCGAATGGGTTGGCTATCAGGTATGAGAAAGAGTACAGGCAAGGCTGATCCAAAGAATTCACCCTGACAGCTGTTAGAGCGGCGTAGTCATTTACAGAAATAGCCAAGAATGCCAGTACAGTAGAGTTCAGTGGTGGGGCGGGGGAGGGGTAAAAGCTCACTTCTGAACTGTCAAGTTTGGAATGATGATTACTCATCCAGGTGGAGATATAGAATGAACAGTAGATCTATGATTCTGCAATTTAAGTGAGAAGAGAGGGGTCAGGGCTTGAGATACAAAACTGGGTATCATTGGCTCATAAAAGGCATTTCAAGCTCTGGATCAGGATGAGACTCCTCCCAAGTACCTTAGTGCAAATCTAGACAAAACGTGCCTGAGGATGAAGCTCTACGACCCTCTGTGCTCAGAGGCCAGGAAGATAAAGAAGATCCAATAGAAAAGATTGAGGAGGAGGGACCAGTTCCTTAGGAGCACAGCCATGAAAGGGGGTGTCCCAGAGGCCTAGGGCAGAGAATGTTCCAGAAAGATAGATCACCAAGGAAGGTGAAGATTGAAAAGGACCATGGGACCTGCAATGTGGGGGTCTCCTGAGACCTTGTCAACAGTGGTTTCTCATCACTTTTCCACATCCCTGGGGAAGTCATTTCTGGGAGCTTATCTTCATCCTTTTTTATTTTTTTAAAAATAAATTAAAATGCTTTTCTTTTTTAGAAATGGGACCTGGCTATGTTTCCCAGGCTGTTCATGGGCATAATCCCACTACTGATCAGCACAGGAGTTTTGATCTGCTCTGTTTCTGACCTGGGCTGGTTCACCCCTCCCTAGGCAACCTACTATCTTCCACTCCTGGGAGGTCACCATATTGATGTCAAACAGTGCAGATGCCAGATCAGCATAGTGACCACTGCCCACAACTCCTGGGCTCAAGTGATCCTCCAGCCTTAGCCTCCCAAGTAGCTGGGAAAACAGGCATGGGCCACCACTCCCAGCTTTTCTTCATTCTTCTAGAGGAGCTTTGGAGGGAGTTAAAGAGAGTGATAAAATGTAAGTACTGTTTATCCAATAAGTGCCATCTTCCAGGGTCCTACCAACCTCTTTCTGCCCTGAGTCACATGAGCCCTTGCTGCTGAAGTCACTGGCGAAGCTGATCCTTGAAGTCACTTAGCTTCTCTTTGCGCTTCTTACCACCCTTTGGATCACAGATGCTCCAGGATTTTCAGAGCTTGTCCCTGTGGCCCCCATTCTGTTGCTTTGGGTTTATCTCCTTGCCTTGTCAAGTTTGACTTTGTACAAAAATTTTCCACTTATCGTGCTCCTGCCTCTGTCTTCTTGACCAGACTATTTGCATCCATTAAATATTTTTCCCTCTCTTGACTGCTGACCACATCTCTTCTCATCATATAAATTGTAGCTTTACATCAATCTCCATTTCTTTCCACCTGCTGCCAAACTGAAAACATCTATTCATTATCCTGTGAAAATTTTGGGTGTCGGCTGTGCAGAGCTCTGTTATCAATGCTACACAGTATACCAATAATTATGTCATGGCTGTTGTCTTCATATTTCCTCCAAGGTAATTGGGAGAGAAAAAAAACCTAAAGATGTAAAATGAGAGGTAATAAAACTAGACAATAAATCATATTTTCCAAAAATTGCTGTCAAGTCATACTGGTACCAGATGGAAGACAGGGAAGATGACATTTGAGCTAGAACATTGAAAGATGAGAGGAATTTAAATAGTAGAAAGGAAAGGGGTGGGCAGTCCAGGAGTAGGAAAGATATGTAAAGCTTTGAGGACAGGAAGGTACAAGGAAAGGTAGATGGGCTTCAGATGATGGAATATGAAGCACTAAGTGCCATGAATTTAATGGTGGCTGCTCAATAGTTTTTTAATAATGTAAAAGCAGTGTTGGAAAGAAGAGCTTGGAAGCTTTGGTTGGTATGAAGAATTCAATGATAAGGAGACTAGTAAAAGAACTGGTGCAATAGTCCAGCTGTGACAAGGTAAGAGCTTGAGCTTCAACTGGTACAGAACAAGAGCACCTGTTTCCTGAGGATTCCAGCAATGGATTACTCATTGGTCCAGGTTTGGTCATGATCCCCATCTTGAGCAAATCTCCAATGGCCATGGATATGTGGTGATTTGATTGGCTGGGCCCTGGATCTAGTGGTGGTACCAGCTCTACCTAAGCATGGTTAGAGAAGGAAAGGGGTGGCCCCAAAGGAAAATCAAGAGAGGGTTCCCAGAAGGGATAATAGATGCAGGAATGTTAAACCAGTCCTCCTTACTATCTTCCATTCATTCTTCCACTTACCACAGGCTAACCTACCCCTCCACTGAAACTGTTCTCACCAAGATCACCTCCTAGTTTATGAAATCACAAGACCTTTACAGGCCTTATTACAGCCCAACTTCTCTGCCCATTTGACACTGTTCGATCCTGTAAATATTAGTATTTTCCAAGGTTCTATTTTCAGTTTTCTCTCTTCTTACTCTCCTTATTTTCTCTTTTCCTGGCTTTCTCAAGAGTTGAGATGCTTTCCCCTCTCATCCACCATGGACACACCTCTATTGCTGCACATCTTACTCTGTATTGTGATTATATATGCATGTGTCAGGGACCTTATGTATCTTTGTAGCTATAGCTCCTGGGACTTATTGGGAGTAGATTTAATGACTAAACAGAAATGAGGTATGCTGGCAACAAGGATCAATGAAGAGGCAAACATGATGCCATGATTTTGAACTTGGGATTCATGACCAGAAATAGAGAAGTCAGTTTTGGAGAAAAGAGAATGAGTTTAATTTAGATATGTTATATCAGGAATGGTTAGGACATCAAACAGAAAAGTCGAGTGGAGACAGTTAAAGATGTTGTGCTTGAAGTCTACTAGATTATAAGTTTCATGGGCATAGAGACCTTGCCTGTCTTTTCCTCACTTTTAGAACATGGCACAAAGTAGGTGCTCAGTAAATGATTGTTGAATTACTGAAATAAGTGCACTCTCTAATCAACGCAACACTTTTGCAGATCTGACACTATCTACATGAGATGGCATCGGGTCCCATAGATTGAGGGCTCATTCCCACAAGATTGTCCCCACTTCAGATGCCAGTTGCAAGCCTTAGATTGTGACCTGTGCTTTAGACTTAGTGGCTGTAAGTTGAGGTTCCTACAGCCCCCCTCCTAGGGTTCAATTGAATTGCTAGAGCTGCTAAGGGAATGCTGACTTACTAACATGGTTTGGCTGTGCCCCCAACCCAAATCTCATTTGCAATTGTCACTTCCATAATCCCACATGTGGTAGGAGGGACCTTGTGTGAGCTAATTGAATCATGGGGGAAGGTTTTTCTCGTGCTGTTCTCGTAATAGTGAATAAGTCTCATAAGATCTGATGGTTTTATAAAGAGGAGCTCCCTGCACACACTCTCTTTCCTGCTGCCATCTAAGACATGTCCTTTCTCCTCCTTTGCCTTCCACTGTGATTGTGAGGCCTCCCCAGCCATGTGGAACTATGAGTCCATTAAACCTTTCTTTTTTTTTTTTAGTAAATTACTCAGTCTTGGGTATGTCTTTATTAGCAGCGTGAGAACAGACAAATACACTTACATTTCTCAGTTTACTATGAAGGATATTGCAAAGGGTACAGATGAACAGCCAGATGGAAGAAATGTATAGGAGAAGCCATGGGGGAAGGGGCACGGAACGTCCATGACCTCTCCAGGAACTTCCACATGCTTAGCTATCTGGATGCTCATCTGAAACCTGTCCTTTTGGGTTTTTATGGAGACTTCATTACATAGGCATGATTGATTACATTATTGGCTATTGGTGATCAATTCAACCTTCAGCCACTTTCTGGAAGTCAGGATGTAAGGCTGAAAGTTCCAACCCTTTAGTCATGCCTTGGTTTTTCTGGTGACCAACCCTCATCCTGAAGCCATCTTATTATCATACAAAAGACACTATTATCACTCCTGCGATTTCAAGGATTTTAGAAGCCGAGAGCCCTGAACTGTGGATGAAAGCCAAACAGATATTTCACAATATCACACAGATGAAGTCATGTGAGTGGCTGGGATTTTTAAGAGTGGGCACAGGATTAGGTAGGCCTGACCCCAGAAGAAGGGTCCCATATGTGAAAGAAAGTATGGAGACAAGATATGCCCGGGATGTCACAGGCAGCCATCTATTCAACAAACAAGAAGGGAGGGCTTTCCATGGGTTCCTTATTTATTAAGAGAGAAACCTTTCTTAGAACCCTTGTATCAGATTTCTCCAAATTCCATTACTTGGAATTAGGTCACATGCCCATGCTGGGCTGCTGCAAGAGAGGCAGAGGAAGCAAATATATTGCATTTTCAGACTCTGTAATGGGGAGTTTGATTTTGACAGCAAGGAAGAAAAAAGACGATACCGGATGGGTAAAGGATTTTTTTTCTGCCTCCCAGAGAGCAGTGAAATTTTAAATGAGGAAAAGGCCGTAAGAGTTTTTAAAAATATCCACTTACTTTGGGGACATTCTTTCAGGTTCAAAAGGTTCTTTCACATTACGTCTTCTGGCACATTAAACAATGTGCAAATGACCTGGGAGAAAATACATCTCCTCTCCCAGACCCTCTTGTTTACATCCTCTCATCCTCAGCATTGGGGTCTCGGTTTGAACCCTTAAAGCAACACTCTGCTATTTATTCCTTCTCCTCCAGGTCAGGGAGAAGGTTGAATTTAAATAACTCCAGTTCAGAGCAATGGCGCACTATAGGGAAAGTTGACTTTGAGATTTGCCAGATGGGTCAAGCCTATTTGCAGCCTTAAAAAGGCCTGAAATCACAGCCCTGACACAAAGCTGCAGGAAGCAGAAAGTGGCAAGCTTCCTCTCCAAAAACTGCATCAAGTAAAATGTTATAACAAAAGAATTCATTTTCCTACTCCTTACCCTAGACTGCAGTTGGGCCTAGACTCCAGTTCCTTGGGGGATATATCACAGCTGTGCCAGATGGGCAAGGAAAGGAGCCCATGATTTTTTTGATGCTATATTTATGAACTGGAGAAATGTGTGCTAATATCTAGAAAAGGAAGCAGGGCAGGCTGGAGGAAGTAACCAGGAAACCGCTGAGTGGCCAACAGGTATATGAAGAAATGCTCACTCCATGAATTGTCAGGCATCTGCAGACTAAAACCGTACTCTGCACCTGTCAGAATGGCTATTATCAAAAAGACAAAAGATAACAAATGTTAGAGAGGATGTGGAGAAAAGGGAACCTTTGTACACTGTCGTTGGGAATGTAAATTCCTACAACCATTATGGAAAATAGTATGGAGGTTCCTGAAAAAAATTAAAAATAGAACTACCATATGATCCAGCAATCCTACTTTTGAGTACATATCAAAAGGAAGTGAAATTAATATGTCAGAGAGATATCCCCCATGTTCCTCGAAGCATTATTCACAATAGCCAAGAGGTATGGAAACAACCTAAGTGTTCAATGAATGAATGAATAAAGAAAAGGTGGCATGTGTACACAGTGGAATAACATTCAGCTGTAAAAAAAAGAAGGAAATCTTGTCGTTTGCAATAAAACATGAATAAATGTAGAGGACATTATATTAGTGAAATAAGCCAGACATAGAAAGACAAATACTGGCCAGGTGCTCACGCCTGTAATCCCAGCACTTTGGGAGGTGGAGGCAGGCAGATCACCTGAGGTCAGGAGTTCAAGACCAGCCTGGTCAACTGAGTGAAACCCCATCTCTACCAAAAATACAAAAATTAGCTGGGTGTGTTGGTGGGCACCTGTAATCCCAGCTACTCAGGAGGCTGAGGCAAGAGAATCACTTGAATCATGGAGGCGGAGGTTGCACTGAGCCGAGATCATGCCAATGCACTCCAGCCTGGGCGACAAGAGCAAAACTCCACCTAAACACACACACACACACACACACACACACACACACACACGCAAATACTGCAAGATCTCAGTTATATGTGAAATCTGAAAAAAGTTGAACTCATAAAAACAGAGAGTAGAATGGTAGTTACCAGGGGCTAGGGGATGGGGGGATTGGGCAGATGTTGGTCATACAATTAAAAACTAAACAAAACAAAAAGCTGCTTCTATGGCTAAGGCCGTGGACAGAACAGGAAAAGGCCTGTGACAGAGACAAGGAAGGGAAACGCCACAGCCAACAGGTGGCTTTGCAATGTCAGGATGACAAGGGAGATGTTTGTAAAAAACAGTGGCCTTATTATGAAGCTCTGACTCTGTGCCAAGTCCTAAGCTCTGTAAGGGTATTAGTGTATTCGGTAGGTGGTCTTGCTGTTCTCACCTTACAGGTAAAGAGGTTGAAGCACAGGGAGGCTGAATCTCTTCCTTGCGTCTCTTAGTGGCTGAATGGGGAAGCTGGGGTGTCATGAGGGCTGACTGACTCTGCTTAGCACTTAGCACTTAGCACTTCTCTGCTCAACCGCTTCCAGCTCACTGACTTATCTTATCACTTGGCAAAGACATCACTGGTCATGGGGCAGCTGACACTGTGGCAACTCTTGGCCACTTTGTCTTCCCTGCTGATGGCTGTGGAAGGACAGGCAGAAATGCAAGTGCCTCCTTCTTCACACCGTGCACAGAGCAAGGGCCAGACATAGTCAAGCTCAAGCATCCATTGCTCACATCAGTCATCCCTCATTTTATGTATTAGTTTGTTCTCATGTTGCTATTAAAAATACCTGAGACTGGGTAATTTATAAAGAAAAGAGGTTTTATTGGCTCACAGTTCTGCAGGCTGTGTAGGAAGCATAGCAGCTTCTGCTTTGTGGGTGGCCTCAGGAAGTTTCCAATCATGGCGGAAGGCAAAGGGGCAGCAGGCGTCTTACATGGCAGGAGCAGGGGCAAGAGAGAAAGAGAGGAGGAGCTGTACACTTGTAAACAACCAGATTTCATGAGAACTCGCTGGCTATCGTGAGAACATAATCTACAGGGATGATGCTAAACTATTCATGGGAAACACAGCCCCATGATCTGATTACCTCTCACCAGGCTCTACCTCCAACACTGGGGATCAAAATTTTACATGAGATTCGGGTGGGGACACAGATCCAAACTATATCCCTTCGTCAACGAGTATTTGAGGCAGAAGAATTTCATTCACCTTCTACCTCAACTATGTGAAAGTGGCTTTATAAGGAGAAAATAGAAGCTCAGAATGCCTAAGTCACTTGCCTAAATATTGCAGCTAAGGGCAGATCTGGAATTTGAACACGGAGCTGGCTGACTCCCAAGTCCGAGTTATTTCTATTACATCACACTTTTTTTCAGTGATAACTTGGGCTCTTTGAGACCATGTTGGGCCTGCTCCTTTCTGTGCAGTTTCAGCCACTGCAGGGGCATCTAATGGACCCAAGGCAGAGTTTAACTTATGCGAGTGGAAGGGGAGGGAAATATTTTTGCTTGTCATCATTCATGTCTCCAACAGGATTCTCAAAAAGGAGCCACTGGAAGCCATGGTTTGGATGTTTTGTCCCCAAAATGTTGAAATGTTGGCCTCCAGTAATTAATAGCCTACTGAATAAAAAAATTCCAGGACCAGATGGATTCACAGCCAAATTCTACCAGAGGTACAAAGAAGAGCTGGTACCATTCCTTCTGAAACTATTCCAAACAATAGAAAAAGAGGGAATCCTCCCTAACTCACTTTATGAGACCAATATCATCCTGATACCAAAAGCTGGTATAGACACAACAAAAAAAGAAAATTTTAGGCCAATATCCCTGATGAACATTGATGCGAAAATCCTCAATAAAATACCAGCAAACCGAATCCAACAGCACATCAAAAAGCTTATCCACCACGATCAAGTCAGCTTCATCCCTGGGATGCAAGGCTGGTTCAACATACACAAATCAATAAATGTAATCCATCACATAAGCAGAACCAATGACAAAAACCACATGATTATCTCAATAGATGCAGAAAAGGCCTCAAATAAAATTCAACACCCCTTCACGCTAAAAACTCTCAATGAATTAAGTATTGATAGAATGTATCTCAAAATAATAAGAGCTATTTATGACAAACCCACAGCCAATATCATATCATACTGAATGGACAAAAGCTGGATGCATTCCCTTTGAAAACTGGCACAAGACAAGGATGCTCTCTCTCACCACTCCTATTCAACATAGTATTGGAGGTTCTGGCCATGGCAATCAGGCAAGAGAAAGAAATAAAAGATATTCAAATAGGAAGAGAGGAAGTCAAAATTGTCTCTGTTTGCAGATGACATGATTGTATATTTAGAAAACCTCATTGTCTCAGCCCAAAATCTCCTTAAGCTGATAAGCAACTTCAGCGAAGTCTCAGGATACAAAATCAATGTCCAAAAACCACAAGCATTCCTATGCCAATAATAGACAAAGAGAGAGCCAAATCATGAGTGAATCCCATTCACAATTGCTACAAAGAGAATAAAAATACCTAGGGATACAACTTGCGAGGGATGTGAAGGACCTCTTCAAGGAAAACTACAAACCACTGCTCAAGGAAATAAGAGAGGACACAAACCAATGAAAAAACATTCTATGCTCATGGATAGGAAAAATCAATATTCTGAAAATAGCCATACTGCCCAACATAATTTATAGATTCAGTGCTCTCTCCATCAAGCTACCAGTGATGTTCTTCACAGAATTCGAAAAAACTACTTTAAATTTCATGTGGTACCAAAAAAAAAAAAAAAAAAAAAAAGGCCTACATAGCCAAGACAATCCCAAGCAGAAAGAACAAAGCTGGAAGCATCATGCTACCTGACTTCAAACTATACTACAAGGCTGCAGTAACCAAAACAGCATGGTACTGATATCAAAACAGATACATAGACCAATGAAAAAAAAAACAGAGGCCTCAGAGATACACCACACATCTACAACCATCTGATCTTTTACACACCTGACAAAAACAAGCAATGGAGAAAGGATGCCCTATTTAATAAATGGTGTTGGGAAAACTGGCTGGCCATATGCAGAAAACTGAAACTGGACCCCTTCCTTACACCTTATACAAAAAGTAACTCAAGATGGATTAAGACTTAAACATAAGGCTGGGCGCAGTGACTCACGCCTGTAATCCCAGCACCTTGGGAGGCTGAAGCGGGCAGATCACAAGGTCAGGAGATCGAGACCATCCTGGCCAACATGGTGAAACCCCATCTCTACTAAAAAATACCAAAAAATTAGCCAGGTGTGGTAGTGTGCACCTGTAGTCCTGGCTACTCAGGAGGTAGGGGAATTGCTTGAACCTAGGCAGCGGAGGATGCCGTGAGCTGAGATTGTGCTACCGCACTACAGCCTGGGTGTCAGAGAAAGACTCCATCCAAAAAAAAAAAAAGACTTAAACGTAAGACCTATAACCATAAAAACCCTAGAATAAAACCTAGGGAAGCCAGGTATGGTGGTTCATGCCTGTAATCCCAGCACTTTGGGAGGCTGAGGTGGGTGGATCACCTGAGGCCAGGAGTTCCAGGCCAGCCTGGACAATATAATGAAACCCTATCTCTACTAAAAATACAAAAAAATTGCTGGGCATGGTGGCGGGCACCTGTAATCCCAGCTACTAGAGAGGGTGAGGCAGGAGAATTGCTTGAACCTGGGAGGCACAGGTTGTGGTAAACCAAGATCTTGCCATTGCATTCCAGCCTGTGCAACAAGAGCTAAACTCTATCTAAAAAAAAAAAGAAAAAGAAAACCTAGGCAATGCCATTCAGAACATAGGCATGGGCAAAGACTTCATGACTAAAACACCGAAAGCAATGGCAAAATAAGCCAGAATTGACAAATAGGATCTAATTAAACGGAAGAGCTTCTGCACAGCGAAAGATACTATCATCAGAGTGAACAGGCAACCTACAGAATGGGAGAACATTTCTGCAATCTATCCATCTGACAAAGGGCTAATATCCAGAATCTACAAAAACTTAAACAAATTTACAAGAAAAAAACAACCCCATCAAAATGTCGGCAGACTATGAACGGACACTTCTCAAAAGAAGACATTTATGTAACAAACATATGAAAAAAACCTCATCATCACTGGTCATTAGAGTAAGATACCATCCTATGCTAGTTAGAATGGCAATCATTAAAAAGTCAGGAAACAACAGATGCTGGAGAGGATGTGGAGAAATAGGAAAGTTTTTACACTGTTGGTGGGAGTATAAATTAGTTCAACCATTGTGGAAGACAGCGTGGCAATTCCTCAAGGATATAGAACCAGAAATACCATTTGACCCAGCAATCCCATTACTGGGTATATACCCAAATGATTATAAATCATTCTACTATAAAGACATATGCACATGTATGTTTATTGCAGCCCTGTTCATGATAGCAAATAGTTGGAACCAACTCAAATGTCCATCAATGATAGAATGGATAAAGAAAATGTGGCACATACACACCATGGAATACTATGCAGCCATAAAAAAGGATGAGTTCATGTCCTTTGCAGAGACATGGATAAAGCTGGAAACCATCATTCTCAGCAAACTAACACAAGAACAGAAAACCAAACATCACATGTTCTTACTCATAAGTGTGAGTTGAACAATAAGAACACATGGAGACAGGGAGGGGAACATCACATCAGGGCCTATTGTGGGGTGGGGAGCTAGGGGAGGGATAGCATTTAGGAGAAATACCTAACGTAGATGACAGGTTAATGGGTGCAGCAAACCACCATAGCATGTATATATCTATGTAACAAACCTGCACATTCTGCACATGTACCCCAGAACTTAAAGTATAGTAATAAAATAATAATAAAATAAAATAAGAAATGTGGGCCTCTAATGTGGGTAATGGGCTTGGTGGGAGGTGTTTGGCTCATGGGGGCAGATCCCTCATGAGTGGCTTGGTGCTGTCCTTCAGTGAGTTCTCACTCTCTGAGTTCATACAAGATGTGGTTAAGGCCAGGTGCGGTGGCTCATTCCTGTAATCCTAGCACTTTGGGAGGCTGAGGCGGGCCGACCACCTGAGGTTAGAAGTTTGAGACCAGCCTGGCCAACATGGTAAAACCCTGTCTCTGCTAAAAATACAAAAATTAGCTGGATGTGGTGGCACATGCCTGTAATCCTAGCTACCCAGGAGACTGAGGCCAGAGAATCACTGGAACCCAGGAGGCAAAGACTGCAGTGAGCCAAGATCACACCATTGCACTCCATCCTGGGCGACAGACCAAGACTCCATCTCAAAAAAAAAAAAAAAAAAAATGCCGGGTATGGGGGCTCACACCGGTAATCCCAGTACTTTGGCAGCCAGGAGGATCATGCAGTCAGGAGTTCAAGACCAGCCTGACCAACATGATAAAACCCTGTTTCTACTAAAAATACAAAAATTAGCCAGGCATGGTGGTGTGTGAAACCCCATGTTGGTCAGCCTGGGCTCAAACTCCTGACATGCACCACCATGCCTGGCTAATTTTCGTATTTTTAGTAGAAACAGGGTTTCTACTAAAAAATTAACCAGGCATGATGATGCGTACCTGTAATCCCCACTACTTGGGAGGCGGAGGCAGGGGAACCGCTTGAACCTGGGAGGCGGAGGTTGCAGTAAGCCAGGATCATGCCATTGCACTCCAGCCTGGGCAAGAGATTTCATCTCAAAAAAGAAAAAAAAAAAAAAGAGATCTGCTTGTTTAAAAAAGCCTGGCAACTGCCCCCTCACTCTTGTGCCCTCTCTTGTCATGTGATGCTCTGGCCATGTGATGCTCTGGTTTCCCTTCATCTTCCACCATGATTGTGAGCTTCCTGAGGCCCTCACCAGAAGCAGATGCTGGCACCACACTTCTTACACAGCCTGCAGAACAGTGAGCCAAATGAACCTCTTTTCTCTATAACTTATCAGCCTCAGGAATTCCTTTATGGCAATGCAAACAGACTAACACAGGGGGTGAATTAGTGCAGGGAATTTTTAAACTTATATATATATGTACATTTTTAAAAATTGAAGTATAACGTATATATGGCAAAGAACGTGAACTGTGCTAATTATAAGTTTAGAGCATGGTTAATTTCTACCTCTGTAGATGCCTGCGTAGCCATCACTCACATTGTGATAGATAGAGAACATTTCCTGCCTCTTCCCAGGCAAAACCCGTTTCCTCCCCAGAGATAACCACTATTCTGATTTTTATCATAATCAGTTTGTTTTGCCTATTCTTGAATTTCATAAACAGCAATGGTGATTAATACTTCTTTTGCTCATTAGTGTTTAAATGAAATATACAAAATGGTGTAAAGTAAAACACGAAACTCTTTCCCCTAACTCTGCCTTCCCAGTCTCTGTTCCTAGTGTCTAGCAATGGAATCCTTTGAATCTATTTCCTAATGTTCAGGTACCCTAGAAAACAGAAGAGGAGTCTTGCTTTTAGTGTCAACTTGTGGCTTTTTCCCTGTGTTTTCTAGAGGAAGAGACTTACCAGCTACAATACGCACAGGCAGGAAATCATTAAGAGCTTCCCTTATAAAGGGAGGGTGCTGGAGGAGGAAGCTTAATTGTTCTTCAAGAAAAGGGGGATCATTCCCGGGGTGGTATGGGACACAGTGGTTCTTGGTCCATGAGGCAGAAAAAAAGATTCCTGACACCCTCACTGCAGAGGAGAGCTGATATTGGAAACAGCAGCCCAGCCAGAGGCAGTATTTCTCAGCTCCTGCTTTGCACCTGAAAAGGGCTATGTTCTCAATAAATAGCCAAGGAGTTTAAGACAGGGGCTTATCTTCTCTACTCTTTCTCCATCTGCAGGCTGGATGCAGAGGACTCAGAGATCCTAGAGACCATAAAGGAGGGTGCAGTCACAGAATGGAAGGCGTCCGGGCTTCTAGATCACCATGTAGAAGGCTGCATGCCAGGTAGGCATACCCACGTGGGACTATCACACCATAAGGAATACTCATGTATTGTGTTAAGCCACTAACACCTAGGGGTTTGTTTAAGTAGCAATATTACCCTGAGAAATGCAATCCATGAGGAAACAAACTCCCGAGAACCAGGTATGCCCTCGCAGGTGCCTAGGTGTGCACATGGGAAGACTGGAAAGCTAGAGTGTCAGTACTTTGTGCTCTGGCCCAGATATGCATGAGGATTCTATGTCTGAGCAAGACAAGTCTCCCCTACTTCTGGAGGCTGCTGGAGCTTTGAGGGGGTGGCCTCCTGGGGCAGGCAGCATGACCTCTTCCTGCAGCCTCTATGTGCATCTGCATACACTGCCGCTGTCTCCTACACACCTGAGCCACCAGTGAATGGCATCATGGTGCTCCGTAATACTGGTCCCCTGCCGCCTATATTTCCACCATTTCTCATTGTGAGAAGGCAGGGAATGTAAAGTACTTTGGTTCAAAGGGCTGTAGGCGTTTCAGCTGGAGCTTCCCCACCAGGTGTAATGTGCATTGACGAGAGTGCAAAGAATCCACATCATCTGTTTCAGAGAATGACAGTGCTTTAGCTTTGTGGCTATTACTAAAGCTGGGGCTTAGCCTGACTCTCATTTTGAACAGAATTACACCCAGCTCACTCCTCTGCAGCAGTCAATGACCTAAGGTAGTGGGACTCTGCCCCCAAGACCCAAAAGCATTAGGGAGACTGCTGGATGTATAATGGGAGAGGACTGACGTTCTTGGAGAAGAGATAGATTTCAGGCTTAGGACATCTCGAGCTCTGATCCTCTGAGGGTGGACCTGGAAAGTGGCTTTAAACTTTTCAGATCTTGACCCACAGTAATAAATACAACCTATATAGTGACTCAGTACATATTTCTGGAATGTACTCTGGTATTATCTATTCCATCCCATTCCAAAATACATTTACTTATATTCCATTCCTCTTTCTTTCTTTCTTTTCTTTCTTTTCTTTCTTTTCTTTCTCTCTCTCTCTCTCTCTCTCTCTCTCTCTCTCTCTCTCTTTCTTTCTTTCTTTCTTTCATTTTTAGTAGAGATGGGGTTTCACGACATTGGCCAGGCTGAGCTCAAACTCCTGACTTCATGACCTGCTGCCTCAGCCTCCCAAAGTGCTGGGATTACAGGCATGAGCCACTGCACCCGGCCAAAGTCACAGATCTTTTTTTTTTTTTTCCCATTCCATTTTCTAAAAGCTGATCACAACCCATTCAATTGATTCCATCACAGTAGGGCACAGCAGTTCATACTTTGAGAGACTTGGACTGGGACATACTGGCCGCCTACCCCTACCCCAGCTGTGCATGGAGCTGATGGTTAGGAAGATGTCTCTGGAGCCAGAATGCTCAGATTTGAATTTTGCCTCTTACTCTTATTAATTTTGTACCCTGAACAAATTCCTTAACCACTCTGTTCTTCAGTTTCCCATCTGTAAAATGGGGTTGTTTTCAAAAGTACCTACTTCATGGAGTTGTGGTAAGAACTAATTATACGTATGTGAAATTAAGGAACAGGGCCCAGCGTCTAGTCAGTGCTATGTAAGTGTTAGCTTTAATTATTAGTTAATTGGGTTATACCTTCTTACTCTGTATTTTGTTGTTGTGTTGTTTTGTTTGTTCAGCTTTGTTTTTTTTTTTAGATGGAATCTCGCTCTGTCTCCAGGCTGGAGTGCAGTGGCATGATATTGGCTCACTGCAATCTCTAGCTCCCAGGTTCAAGTGATTCTCCTGCCTCAGCCTTCCCAGTGGCTGGGACTACAGGTGTGTGCCACCACACCTAGCTAATTTTTGTATTTTTAATAGAGATGGGGTTTCACCATGTTGGCCGGGATGATCTTGATCTCTTGACCTCGTGATTTGCCCGCCTTGGCCCCCCCAAAGTGCTGGGATTACAGGCGTGAGCCACCATACCCGGCCTCCTTCTTATTCTGAAAGGACAAATATTGTGGAGGAATTTTTGAAGTCCCTGGGATGCCTGAGGATTCTGACTAAGTAAGCCCCATGTGTTCTGGGCTTGGAACTGTTTCTCAGGCGGAGGCAGTGTGACTCTCACCCAAAGGTGTGCCATGACAGATAGGACTAAGTGGCTTAGATCCTACTTGGTTTGTGGCTTGGTGGAAGGTGCTATGGGAGAAGTGCAGAAATATGATTCTGATACTCTCTTTCATGAATTCGGGCTTGGAAATTAGTTCTTCAAGATGGCCACCCCCCATATATTATTCATATTCGAGGCTCAGTTTACATGTGAACACTTCCGTGACAGCTCTGCAATTATCACTGGGAAATAAAGTTTTCATAGTCTGCTTCCTCTTTACATCTCTAGTGGCACATGTCTGAAGTTTACTTTCAAGCAACTTAAAAATAAACTTCAGACATGATTATGTATCCATCGGTCAGTTTTATTGAGATATACTTTGTATATAATGAAATTCATCCTTTTAAGTGTATAGTTTAAGTTTTGACACATTCAGCTGTGTAATCGCTACCACCACAGTCAAGTTACATAACATTAACATCACCGCAAATAACTCTCTTGTGCCCCTTTGTGGTCAATGCCTCCTGTAACCCCCAACCCCAGGAAACCACTGGTTTATTTTCTGTCTCTAAAGTTTTTTTTTCCATAATGTCATAGAAATCGAATCCTGTAGTGTGCAGCCTTTTGAGTCTAATTTCTTTCACTTAATACATGAGATTCACCCAAGGTGTTGCATGTGTCAATAGTCCACTCCTTTCTGGTGCTGAGTAGCATGATAGTATTCCATTCTGTGGATGTATCACAGTTTATGTATCCATTCATCTGTTGAAGGATATTTGCGTTCTTCCAGTTCTTTTGAAGATAATGAGTTGCCTATAGGTTTTTGTGTAAATATAAAATTTCATTTCTCTTGAGTAACTCCTTGGGATAGAATTGCTGGGTCATATGGTAAATGTAGGTTTAACTTTATAAGGAACCGTCAAACTATTCTCTAAAGTAGTGCTATCATTTTGCATTCCCATTAGCAGTGTATGAGAGTTGCAGTTACTCTACAACCTTGCCAGAATCCAGTCCAGTTTCCTTCCACCTTCCCTCTTCTCCTCCCTGTAATTTATTTTTACAATGATAATAGGTATATAGGGAATAAGCTTTCTGTTGAGGTATAATCTACATACAGAAAATTGCACAAATTATAATTGTCAAGCTTGAGCTTTTCAGCCAATACACCTCAAAAATAACTTTATTCTGGCTTCTCTCAATGTAGACTAATTTTTGAACCTTACATAAATAAAATAATATACTGCATACTCCTTTCTATGGCTTCCTGTGCTCAATATTATAGTTAAGTGATTCATCAATATTGTTGCTTGTTGTCATAGTTATTTTTCTTGCTGTAGGATATTCCTGTATATGAATATACATCAATTTGTCTATTTTAGTTGATGGCCATTTGGGTTGTTTCCAGGTTTTGTCTATTAGGAATAATGCCTCTATGAACATTCTTGTTGCCATTTGGGAGATCTCCAAGACTATCCTTAGGTTCAGTAATTCACTAGAAGGACTCACAGAACTCAGAAAGAAAGCTGTTATATTCACCACAATCATTAATTACAGTGAAAGAATACAGATTAAAGTAGCAGTGGGAAAAGGCACAGAGGACAGAGACCAGGCAAGTTCCCAGGCTGAGCTTCCAGTCGTTCTCTTTCAGTGGCATCCTGTAGACAGTGGTTACTTCTCTCAGCAGTGATGTGTGGCCGATCCATGGAGTAATGGCAACCAGGGAAGCTCCACTAGCCTTGGTGTCCTGGGATTTTACTGGGGGTTGGTCACATGGATATGGCAACTACCATGTGGCCATTCCTAGTCTTCACCTTCTCCAGAGGTAAAATTGATGCCATGTGGCCCAACACCCTGGCTATAAGTGACATTGCTAACATAGGCTATTTGGTGCAGCCCAAAGCCCCCAGGTAGGACACTCTTATTCCAAGGGCTTAGAGGTTGCCTCCTGATCAAGGGCCAAACATTGCTTTGGACAAGATTAATCCTTTACTGCATACTCGTATGTCTTTCAGTGAACATATATAGCATTTCTGTTGGCAGCTCTATTCTTAGCATACCTAAGAGGAGAGTTACTGTGTCATAGGCTGTGCATATGTTCAGATTTAGTGGTTATGATCAGTTTTCCAAAGTGTCTATATCAATTTACATTCTCCCCAGAGTGTCTGAGAATTCCAGTTGCACCATGTCTTCTCCAACCCTTGGTATTGCCAGATGTTTCATTTTGCTTATTTTAGCCATTCCAGTGGGTGGGTAGTAAACTCTTACTGTACTTTTAATTTGTATATCCCTCCTGAATAATGATGTTGAGCACATTTTCGTGTGTTTATTAGTCATTTTTATATCATCAGCATTTATTATTATCAACTCCCTGTATTGTAATTTAATTCAACAGTCTTACTAAAGCCCTTGTAATGGTAAACACACTATAGTTCAGCACACACACACACACACACACACACACACACACACACGAGACATATACACAAAGAAGAAGCTCCTTACCTATTGATATGCAAAGATCCTTAATATATACTCAGGGGAAGATGGTGCAGAGAGAGTGTGTATAGTATGCTGTCATTTCTGTGCAATGTTTGTGGAAAAAGTGAATGCACATACACATATACATTCTTAAATAAGCATAAACATTTTTCAGAAGGATAAACAGAAACTATAATCACTACTCTTAGAGGAAGAAAACAAAGTTCATGGGGAATGGTGTGGGGGAGGAAAGAGTGATTTTTCACTGTACATCATTTAATATTAAACTTTGATGTGTGAGCAATGTAAATCTTTTTATCTAAACTAAATCTTTTAACCTTTGTAAACCATTCTGCAGAAATATTAAAAAACAAACAAATGTCACTTTATCTTCAAGATGATTTTATAGTCCAGTTGGGAGAGATTGTTGAGGAGTTATGGGCACAGACAAGAAAATAAGTAACTGCGGCTGCCTGGATCACACCTGTAATCCCAGCACTTTCAGAGGCAGATCACTTGAGCTCAGGAGCTCAAGACCAGCCTAAGCAAAACAAGGAAACCCTATCTCTACAAAAAATACAAAATTTAGCTGGGCATGGTGGTGTGCACCTTTGGTCCCAGCTAATTGGAAGGCTGAGGTGGGATGAACACCTGAGCCCAGGAAGCTGAGGTTGCACTCCAGCTTGGGCAGGAGAGTGAGATCCTGGAACTTTGAACTTGAGAGATGTTATTTAGGGTATCTGGCAGAAGAAATTTCTAACCAGCAAAGCAGTCAAGAGGTGACTTGGGTGCTGTTAGAGGCATTTAGTTTTATAAGGCAAGCAGAGCATAAAAATTTAGAAAATTTGCAGCCTGACAATGGGATAGAAAAGAAAAACTCATTTTCTGAGGAGAAATTCAAGCTGGCTGCAGAAATTTGCATAAGGAACGAGGAGCCGATATTAACCCCCAAGACAATGAGGAAAATGTCTCCAGGGCACATCAGAAGTGTTCACAGCAGCCCCTCCCATCACAGGCCCAGAGGCCTGGGAGAAAATGGTTTCGTGGGCTGGCCCTAGGGTCCCCATGCTGTGTGCAGTCTAGGGACTTGGTACCCTGCGCCCCAGCCACTTCAGCTATGACTAAAAGGGGCCAAGGTGCAGCTTGGGCTGTTGCTTCAGAGGGTAGAAGCCCCAAGCCTTGGCAGCTTCCATGTGGTGTTGAACCTGTGGGTACACAGAAGTCAAGAATTGAGTTTTGGGAATCTCTGCCTAGATTTCAGAAGATGTATGGAAATGCCTAGATGCCCAGGCAAAAGTTTGCTGTGGGGTGGGGCCCTCATGGAGAACCTCTGCTAGGGCAGTGCAGAAGGGAAATGTGGGGTCAGAGTCTCCACACAGAGTCCCTACTGGGGCACTGACTAGTAGAGCTGTGAGAAGAGGGCCACCATCCTCTAGGCCCCAGAATGGTAGATCCACTGTCAGCTTGCACTATGTGCCTGGAAAAGCCACAGGCACTCAATGACAGCCTGTGAAAGCAGCCAGGAGAGGAGCTATACTCTGCAAAGCCACAGGGGCAGAGCTGCCCACGGCCATGGGAACCTACCTCTTGCATCGGCATTGTGACCGGGTTCCAGTGTGCAGGGGAGACTCAGCTCCCCCAAGAGGATGTTCTTCCAGGCCCTTGGCCTCTCACTCACCCAAGAATGGGAGAGGGAACCATGCTGGGTGTGGTGGACTCAAAAGTAAATATCAGACCCCAAAGAGTTTTTGCAGAAAGTAATTTATTTAGGCAAAGAAAGGAAAAAGGAGAAAGAAAAAGATAAGAGAGAAAAGCTTCCACTAGACTGTGAAAGGGGACCCAAATAGGGAATCCGAATGGGTGTGGAAGAAGGGGACTTTTAACCTGGGAAGAATTCCCACCTCCCTTAAGTTTTCAGGCCTATGAAAGGAGTTCCTTTAAACTTCCACTGGAGTGATTGATCTTTGATTCTTTCCAGCCCACAAAAATTTAAACAAAGACCTCTAATCCCTGGATGGAGAGGTGGGGGATGCATGGCACTGGGAAGTTCTTGCCCTTGAAACTATGCCCCCTTGTGGACCTGAGAAGAGAATACATTCCCTCAGCATGACCTGGATGTGAGACCTGGAGTCAAAGGAGATCAGTTTGGAAGTCTTCGATTTGACTGCCTCACTGGATTTCAGACATTCATGGAGTCTGTACCCTCTTTGTTTTGGCCTATTTCTCCCATATGGAATGGCTGTATTTACCCAGTGCCTGTACTCTCACTGCTTCTAGGAAGTAACTAACTTGCTTTTGAGTTTACAGGCTCATAGGTGGAAGGGACTTGCTTTGTCTCTTTTGGTTTGGACTATGGACTTAATGCTGAAATTAGTTAAGATTTTGGGGGATGATTAGGAAGGCATGATGGTTTTAAAATGTGAGGACATGAGATTTGGCAGGGATCAGGGATGGAATGATATGATTTGACTCTGTGTCCCCTCCCAAATCTCATCTTGAATTGTACTCCCATAATTACCATGTGTTGTGGGAGGGTCCTGGTGGGAGATAATTGGATCATTGGGGCAGTTTCTCCCATACTGTTTTTGTGGTAGTAAGTTGCATGAGATCTGATATTTGATAAGGGAAAACTCATTTCACTTGGCTCGCATTCTCTCTCATGCCTGCTGCCATGTAAGGCATGTCTTTCACCTTCTGCCATGATTGTGAGGCCTCCACAACCATGTGGAACTGTAAGTCCAATTAAGCTTCTTTCTTTTGTAAATTACCCAGTCTTGGGTATGTCTATGAAAATGGACTAATACAGTCATTCTTGCAAATTCCACTTCTAACACCAACTCCAAAGTTCAGGTGTCTCCAGGATCACCCTCACTCTGACACCACTTGAAAGTGCAGGGATTCCCAAGAACACTCTCAGTTTTAATAATTTACTAGAAAGACTCACAGAACTCACTGAAAGCTGCTACACTCATGGTTATGGGTTATTACAGTGATGGATACAAATTAAAATAAACCAAAGGAAGAGGTGCAAGGGGCAGAGTCTAGGAAAGTTTCAAGCATGAAGCTTCCAAGTGTCCTCTCCTAGTGGAGTCATAGACAGCCCTTGTGCTTCCCAGCAACAATGTGTGGCAATACTCATGGAGTACTGCCAACCAGAGAAGTTTGGTGTCCAAAGTTTTTATTGGGGCATGATCACATAGACATGGTTGACTGCCCACATGGATGACCTTAACCTCCAGCTTCTCTAGAGGCTGAGCAGATACCACGTGCCTCAAAGCCCCTACCACAGATTAGTGTAATCATAGACTATCTGGCATTCTTCAAGGCCCCCAAGTAAACAAGGATACTTTCATCAGGCAAGACATCCCAAGCGCTTAGAAATTACCTTGCAGGGGCTGAGAGCAAAGGCCATACCTTACTTTGGGTAAGGTTAATTCTTTCTTACACAATATGTTTATCTATCTATTCATCTATCTGACTGTTATGAATATCCTAATAGTTACACCTTTTTTTTTTTTAATAAATAGTTTTCTTTTCTTCTTATTTTTTGAGCCAGGGTCTTGTTCTGTTGCCCAGGCTGGAGTACACTGGCATGATGATGGCTCACTAAAGCCTCAACTCCCTAGACTCAGTTGATCCTCCTGCCTCAGCCTCCTGAGTAGCTGGGACTATAGGGGTGCACTATCATACCCAAAAAGCTTTTTGTATTTTTATAGAGACAGGGTTTTGCCATGTTGCCCAGGCTGGTCTCAAACTCTTGGGCTCAAGAGATCCTCCTGCCTCAGCCTCCCAAAGTGCTGGGATCACAGGCATGGGTCATCATGCCAACCAGTTTTATTTTGTTTATAAGAAAGAATACATGTCCTTTATATGAACAAAATAAACAATATGGTAAAGTAAAACAAGGAGAGCAAATCCACTCACTAGATGATACAATTATTGATACATTAGTATATATCCTTGTGCACATCTTTCATTGTTGTCGATCCATGTAATACATATAAAGTTTTCTATAAATAAAATGATTCTATTTATGTTGACATATAACTGGTTCTTAGACACTTAAGTTCTTTAAATTGCTTTTATTAAACATTGACTAGACACAAAAATATTTATGAAGTAAAATGAAACACATTTACAACAAAACACCTCTATTTACCACCAAATTTAAAAGAAAAAACGCCAAAACATTAATAATGCCAGGTGAGGTGTCAGAACCCTGGCATTGGGAAGTAGTCAACTCATGGGTTGGTAAGTAGAACTTACCGACAAAAGTATAGGTTTGAAAAAGGAAAGTTTATTAGAAAGAAGGACTACTGCCAAAGGGTACAGTGGCACCTCAGTGAGAGGACTGTGTGTGAGGTGGTGGATTTTCCTTAGGAGATTTTATGGACCTTAAGGCGGGAGCTTAAGGGTAATTTGGGCCATGTTAGCCACATAGGTCATGACAAATGATTACATTTATAGACATTTGGGTGCCTAACGTCAGCAAGTTTGCACAATGAGTTGCGGCATGGAATTCCCAAAATGTGTAAAAATTCTAGTTACTTAATAAAAGTTGAAAGAGGCCTGGAACCAGATGCTGACTTTAGATCGTAGGGAAGTTTAATTATTATTTTTACTGTTTGAGATGGAGTTTCTGTCGCCCAAGCTGGAGTGTGGTGGCGCAATCTTGGCTCACTGCAACTCTATCTTCCAGGTTCAAGCAATTCTCCTGCCTCAGCCTCCTGAGTAGCTGGGATTACAGGTAACTGCTGCCATGGCAGGCTAATTTTTGTATTTTTAGTAGACAGGGTTTCACCATGTTGGCCAGACTGGTCTAGAACTCCTGACCTCAGGTGATCCGCCTGCCTCGGCCTCCCAAAGTGCTGAGATTACAGGCACGAACCCCTGCACCCACCTGGGAAATTTAGAAGTAAATTTAGAAGTAAATTTCCCAGGTAAGTTTTGCCTTCGGTTGGACTGTTTGATGGTCACCAGGTGTTCTTTGCTGTTTTCTAAATTCCTCAGATAAGGAGTTTTTGTCTCTGGGCCCTGTTCAATGGTCTCCAAGTTGTTTTCGCTTTCTTCACTCATTACCTTTAAAGTCTTCTGTGTGCCTCTCTCCAACCCCATCCTCCTTTTCTTCTCTCCAAGGTAACAACTATCCTGAATTTAGGTCTTTTATTACTGTACTTTTAGGCTTATTGTGTTGGGGCTGCATTAGGCTTCAGACTGAGAGCACCGGAGAGCAGTAATGTAGGGAAGGCCTTGTGCTCATCTTTATCCACAGGAAGTTTCTCCAGAAGAAATACAATCATTAACAGAGAAAGTTAGCTCACAGGAAAAGAGAAGAAAGTTCTGACACCATGCTCAGAGAAACTCTTATCAGAGGCTATTATCTTCAGGGCTGCTACTCCAGAGACTTTATCTACATAATAAGACAGCCTGGTTGGGCTCAGTGGCTCAGGCCTGTAATCCCAGCACTTTGGGAAGCCAAGGCAGAAGGATCACTTGAGCCCAGGAGCTCAAGATAAACTTGGATGTAAGGGAAATGGTTTCACTATAGTCAAGAGTGGACCAAGGTAAACATCCGGTGCAATATGGCATAGCAGGATCAAAGCGCAGGTGCACAATTCTGTGCATTATATAATCACAGTTATATAACCATCGTATGGGTAGGCTCATCACCTGGCTCTGAGTAACTATTGCCTGTGAGGTGCATAAATGTATCCCTGCCACTGTGAGAAGTTGATTGATAAAGCTGGCCACCTTGCAGGTGAACAGAAAGGAGCCAGGAAGTAGCAAGCACTCCAGGGAGCACAAATGCAGATGTGAGGGCAGCAGGAGCCATGGAGCTGGTGCTGAGAGGGACTGCAACCAGAGTGGGCAGCTGAGACAAAGGCTTATGGAGAAGGGGAAAGAATAAAGCCATATCGCACCTGCCAATGGCCCCCCAGAATGTTCTTTCAGCTACCTGCCACCTGTTCTCTGACTCCCCTAACACCCCAACTTGAGCTGGAGCCTGACAATGGGCAACATAGGGAGACTCCATCTCTACAAAAAAATTTTAAAAATTAGCTGGGTGTTTAAAATTAGCTGTAGTCCAAGGATTCCCTGAGCCTAGGAGTTCAAGGCTGCAGTGAGCTATGATCACACCACTGTACTCCAGCCTGACAATAGAGTGAGGCGCTGTCTTAAAAAAAAAAAAAAAAAAAAAAGGCTTTGTTGACAATGCATTTCCCCTTTAATATCACATAGCTTGTTATCACAATCCTTCAGGAGCCCCAGCCCCGTATTCTTTTCCATATTGGTGTAGAACTTTGGCTGGGCATGGAGGCTCACACCTGTAATCCCAGCACTTTGAGAGGCTGAGGTGGGCAGTCATGAGGTCAGGAGTTGGAGACCAGCCTGGCCAACATGATGAACCCTGTCTCTACTAAAAATGAAAAAATTAGCTGGGCATGGTGGCACGCACCTATAATCCCAGCTACTCAGGAGGCTGAGGCAGGAGAATTGCATGAACCCGGAAGGTGGAGGTCGCAGTGAGCCAAGATGGAGCCATTGCACTCCAGCCTGGGTGACAGTGTGAGACTCTGCCTCAAAAAAACCAACAAATTTTAGCCTGTTGGTCCTTCTCTAAGTCTCATATTTTGTGCGGTTCATGTGCACATAATAAATTTGTATGCCTTTTCTCCCATTAATCTGTCTTGTCGGTTTATTCCAGAGACTCAAATTATCAAACCTTGGCCAGGCATGGTGGTTTATGCCTGTAATCCACGCACTTTGGAGACAACAGGCAGATCACTTGAGGTCAACAGTTCAAGACCAGCCTGGCCAACATGGTGAAACCTTGTCTCTATTAAAAAAACAAAGATTAGCCGGGCATGGTGGCACATGCCTGTAATCCCAGCAACTTGGGAGTCTAAGAGGGATCGCTTGAATCTGGGAGGCGGAAGTTGCAGTGAGCTGAGATTGTACCCGCTCTAGCCTGGGTGACAGAGCAAGACTCCATCTCAAAAAAAAAAAAATTATCAAACTTTGGAGTATGAAAGGAATGTTCCCTTTGCCCCTATAATCACATTTGTTTTCCCAAGTAATTAGTTTTGTGTGCTTTTGGACTTTATACAAATGAAATTGTAGGGAAGAAGACACCTTTTTCCTCTACCCTTCTAGCAGGCTGAGTCTGTGAATTAAAATAATGAAAGACAGATTAGCAAGAGAAAAAAAGGTTTTAAATACATGCTTATGCACATTAGTTTAAATAAGAAATGAGATGCAAAGAGGTGAGTAGGTGATTGAGACTTATCTACCATCTTAGGCTAGACAAAGGAAAAGGGGTTTGGGGTTTCTGGGTGGGAGAGGCAAGTTATGGGACAGCGAGGGGAGGAAATGTGTGATAAATAAAGGCTGTCTTGTTTTGCAGTAAGAGTCTTCCAGGTAATAAGGGTCATCTCTATGAGTAGCTTTCTTGCTGGTAAGGAGACACCCTTTACAAATATAAATTTGCTTTGTAAATATGAATCCCTTTGTAAAAAGAGAATTTTATACTGCATTTTTAAGTAGTAAGAGGGAGGTAAAGAGCTTTACCTGTGTCTACTATTTCTCAATTGTCTTTCGCTCAAAATAATCCTGTGGTAAAGAGGCGTGTTTTGGGGTGGCATACTCTGGTACCCTGCAGAACCATACTGTACATATTATTCTGCAACTTGCTTTTTGTCACAACACAACATTCCTGAGATCATCCATGTCATTGTGTCTAGCTGTGTTTGTCTATTGTATTGTTGATGGACAATTAGAATTATTTCTTCTTTCTTGGTCTTACAGTGTGGATATAAACACATGTATAAGAGTTTCTCTTGAGTAGATGCCCAGAGTGGACCTGCTGAGTCATAAGACATTCACATTTTCAGCCTTAGATAATGCCAAATTGTTTTTCAAGGTGGTCCTGCCTGGCGGGGTGCAGTGGCTCAAGCCTATAATTCTAGCACTTTGGGAGGCGAAGGCAGGCAGATAGCTTGAGTTCAGGAGTTCAAGACCAGTCTTGGCAATGGTACTGGAAAGGGGTCCTGATCCAGACCCCAAGAGAGGGCTCTTGGATCTCGCACAAGAAATAATTTGGGCAAGTCCACAGTACAAAGTGAAAGCAAGTTTATTAAGAAAGTAAAGGAATAAAAGAATGGCTGTTGCATAGACAGAGCAGCCCCAAGAGCTGCTGGTTGCTCATTTTTTACGATTGTTTCTTGATTATATGCTAAAGAAGGGGTGGATTATTCATTGAGTTTTCTGGGAAAGGGGTGGGCAATTCCTGGAATTGAGGGGTCCTCCACTTTTTAGACTATATAGGGTAACTTCCTGGCATTGCCATGGCATCTGTAAACTGTCAGGGCACTGGTCGTAGTGTCTCTTAGCATGCTAATGCATTCTAATTAGCATGTAATGAGCAGTGAAGATGATTAGAGGTCACTCTCATTGCCATCTTGGTTTTGGTAGAATTTGGCCAGCTTCTTTATTGCAACCTGTTTTAACACCAAATCTTTATGACCTGTATCTTGTGCTGACCTCAGATCTTATCCTGTGACTTAGAATTCCTAACCTTCTGGGAATGCAGCCCAGTAGGTCTCAGCCTCATTTTACCCAGCCCCTATTCAAGATGGAGTTGCTCTGGTTTAAGCGCCTCTGACAGCAACATGGTGAAACCCCATCTCTGCATAAAATACAAAAAAAAAATAGCCAGTAATGGTGGTGTACACCTGCAGTCCCAGCTACACTGGGGGCTGAGGTGGGAGGATTGCTTGTGCCACTGTATTTCAGTCTGGGTGGTAAAGTGAGATCCTATCTCAAAAAACCAAAAGACAAAAAAACAAAGCGGTCCTGCCAGCTTACAGTCCCACTCACAGTGTATGAGTGTTCCAATGACTTTACATTCCCACCAACACTTGATACTTTGTATTTGTATCTTTGTGTACTGTCATGCTGTTCAAAGTAAAATTATAAACTTGTAATAGGTTTTGCCAAATTGCTCCTCATGTAACTGCCTGATGGATTCTTCCTGCCTGCTGCACAAACAAAATCAATCCACTGAGACCATGGTATTGCAGTAAAGAAAGCATTTGATTGTGAGACTGGCTAGGCTACATGGGAGACGGAGTTACAACTCAAATCAGTCTCCCCAAAGGCTCATAGGTTAGGAGTCTTTCAAAGATAGTTTGGTGGGCAGCAGGCTAGTGTAGGAGGCATGCTGATGGGTTGGGGATGTCATCATGGGGGTGGGGGTGGAAAATGGTCCTCATACACTGAGTCTGCTTCTGGGTGACAGCCACAGGACTGGTTGAGTCACAAGTCTGGGTAGGGTCCTCCAGTTGTCAGAAATGCAAAAAACTGAAAAGACATCTCAAAGGACCAATCTTAGGTCTATAATAGTGATGTTACCTGCAAGAGTAATTGGAAAAGTTGCAAATCTTATGACCTTCAGAATAATGGCTGGTAATTATTTAGAATTCAGACCCCTCTCATCCTTCTAATGTGGTGGCTTTTTATTAGTTTTACAAGGGCAGTTTAGTTTTGGAAAAGGGCTATTATTATTTAAACTGTAAACAAAATTTCTCCCAAAGAAAAATTTCCGGAATGAGTAAAGACAGCCAGTCCATGAGGATAGAAAGAAGCAAGATGGAGTCAGCCATGTTAGATTTCTCTTATGTCATAATTTTGCAAAGGTGTTTTCACTCAAAAAGATCTTACCAATTTATACTCCCACTAGCCATATCTGAAAAACTGTGTCTTTACACCTTAGACAATACTGAAACTTTAATTTTTAAATATTTGCCAATTTTAATTTTATTTGTTAAATGACAAGGTGAAAAAGTTATCTAATTTTACTTCGCCTTATTTGCCTACTAGAGAAATTGTATGGTTGTAATGTTTTCTTGGTGTTTGTATTTCTTCTTTTGTAAAATGTCTTTTCATATAAAATATTTTTTCATATAAAATTGTGGTATTTGTAGATCCAAGATTGGAGGCATGAGAGAAAAGCATCGGGTAATGAAACTTCTCATACAGAGTAAACAGGGATGGTTCTGTGCAGAAGAAGAAAAGAAAATTAACTCTGGAGATTTTATCATTTCGATTTTACTAAGTCTCTTTCGCTCCAATTGAACGTGTCAGAGGCGTTTGAAGCGGAGCAACTCCATCTTGAATAGGGGCTGAGTAAAGTGAGGCTGAGACCTACTGGGCTGCATTCCCAGGAGGTTAGGCATTCTTAGTCACAGGATGAGATCAGAGGTCAGCACAAGATACAGGTCATAAAGACCTTGCCAATAAAACAGTTTGCGGTAAAGAAGTCAGTCAAATCCCACCAAAGCCAAGATGATGACAAAAGTGACCTCTGATCATTCTTTCTGCTCATTATATGCTAATTGTAATGTATTAGCACACTAAAAGACACTCCCACCAATGCCATGACAGTTTATAGATCCATGACAATGTCAAGAAGTTACCCTATATAGTCTACAAAGGGGAGGAATCCTCAGCTCTGGGAATTGCCCACCCTTTTCCTGGAAAATTCATGAATAATCCACCCCTTGTTTAGTATATAATCAAGAAATAACTATAAGTATACTTAGTTAAGCAGCCCATGTTGCTGCTCTGCCTATGGAGTAGCCATTTTTTTATTCCTTTACTTTCTTAGTAGACTTGCTTTTGCTTTGCTTTACAGACTCACCCTGAATTCTTTCTTGTGTGAGGTCCAAGAACCCTCTCTTGAGGTCTGGGTTGGGACTCCTTTCTTGTAACAAAGGAAAACTATTGCTATAATATTAGATTTTGACAGACTATCAAATTAAATTTTGTTTTCACTGTATAAAACTTAAAATTTATCAGATTGAACAGAATTAGAAAGTTGTTTAAAAACAGCATTTACATAATTGCATTTGATATAAGTACATCTACAAATAACCATGCTGGGCTTGTCCATTTTCTCCAGTGATCTCAAAATAATATTCAGATTATTTTTTATATTTTATAATGAAAAAACTGAAACCACAGGAAGACAAATGATCTTTGTTAGATCACAAGTCAACATGAAGGTCAAGAGTAAAATTAATTTTCAGTCTATCATTATGGCCCAAACTCTCCAAACCCCCTGCCAGGTTTTTACTTATTAGGAATCTAAGTGTTTCAAAAATGGAAGCCTTTAGCCAAAGAATTGTTAGTTAAAATACAAAACAAAAACATTAGCATTGCGAGTTTCTAAAGTGTTGAAAGCTAAGTGTTTTAACGCTAAAATCCTTGACATTTAAAAGGCTCAGGAGCCAAACCTACTGAAAGCCAACTAACATGTAAATTATAACAATTTATTTCTCTTAGGCCTTGGCATGCTTCTTTTTGGTGCCAGAAGTAGAGTGAGATATTTGCGATTCAAACTCTTTGGAAACTTTTATAAATTAGATCTATATTCTCCATAGAAAAGTGCACTTGCATCATCTTTCCTGTTTCTTCCCTTAGGAATTCACTGGACTTCACAGCCAACTTTGGGTTAATGTGGAGAGATCAGCTGTGAGAAACATCCATTGATTTCCTCAGGCTGCCCTTTGCATCTTAATGCTTCAGGTTTTGTTAACCTGTGCCATTCTTCTGTCTTCTTTCCTCATAAGTTGTTCAGATACAATTTTATCGTCAATAATTAAAGAGTGAGAGTGAGTGGCAATGGGCTAGCATGGTTGCATCCAAACTCCAAAGTTCACATTTTGGAATACTGATTTTTGTTTGAGAACAACTTACCTAAGAACCATGGGAGTTTGGCAGGGAAGGATGTGTTGGGAAATATGTTGAGTTCTTTCAAGGAATTTAACCTTCATTTCTGGTGGAGTAAAAACAGTGGCGTAGTGTTCTCTTTCTTCTGTCCTCCTTCCCCCAAAAGTAAAGAGTTCACAGTCATTTCAGAGCTCTTCCAATTCCATTCTTTCACAGCCTATCTCCTTTCATCTCCATCTCAAACTCAGTGTTTTGAGGCCATTCAGGCATCAGTCTAAAGTTAGAACAAAACAACCGACATAGCTGGAAATCATCTTGAGAAGCTAAAAATAGTGTAGGGAAGAAGAAATCTTTTCTCACCCATAGCTAGGTTCATAAATGAGGCCCCTATAACAAAACACAGATTGACAAGAGAGAAGCATACATATTTATTTAATGTAAGTTTTATGGGACACAGGAGCTTTCAGAAATGAAGACCCAAAGAAACAGGGATATGTGTGTATTTTTATGATTAGGGATGATGAAGAGTAGACAGTTCTGCAGAAGTATGATTGGACAAAAAGTTACGATAACTACGAGGAACTCAGCAAGGCCTGTTTGTTCGGTTCTTCTTTGTATCCTTGTGTCTTCAGAGATAAGGACCTGCCTTTCTTCCAGGTGTAGGGTGAGCACCTCTGGAATGAAGGTTTTGTAACCTGCTTCATGGAAGAAGGTTGAGGGGAAGGGAAGTGACATTCCTGCTTCTGACATTTTCTGAAGGTACCATATTTTGAGGTGGTATTTCCTGAACCCCATCAATAAGAAGGTAGATAAAAGCAATTTTGGAGTAAACCCACCCTGGAATGTAATTCCAGCACTGAATTTCTCACTTTTCCCCTTTTCCTTCATTCTCTCCTTCAAGAATTATTCACTGAGCACCTCCTATATACTCCTAAGTTTTGCGTATACAGCAATGAAAAAGACACTTTCCCTGATCCTATGGAACTTACGCTAGTAAAGATTTCTGATACTGATAAGTGCTATTAAGAAAATAAACATGTGTAGTCCCAGTTACTTGGGAGGCTGAGGTGAAAGAATGGCTTGAGCCCAGGAGTTCGAGTCCAGCCTGGGCAATGCCGCAAGACATTAAGACATGTCTCTAAGAAAAGAAAATAAAAATGATGTGAACTGAGAGCCCCAACAGGAGGCAACTTTAGATAAGGTAATCTCTAAGGAGATATTTGAGTTGAAACCTAAAGGATGAAAAATAGCCAGCTAGGAAAATGCAGCTAAGAGAAGTTTAAGGTAGTTCCTACTGCAAAATCTGAGTCAAATGCTTATTCTGGATGGTCTTTGGAGAGTGGAAGCAGGAATATGGGTTAGAAAGTTCCTAGTTAGGAGTTGCTATGGTCTGAATGTGTCCTCCCAAAACCATGTGTTGAAAACTTAATCCCCAATGCAACAGTGTTAGGAGATGAGGCCCAGTGAAATGTGATTAGGCCATCAAGGTGGAGAGAATGGATAAATGCCATTTTCAAGAGAGAGGGTTCATTATAAAAGAGGGAACTTGGCTCTCTTTTACTCTCTCTCTTGCCCTCTCTTTGCTCTTCTGTCATGATATGACACAGCCAGAAGGCTCTTGCCAGATGTTAGCCCCTTGATCTTAGAATTCCCAGCCTCCAGAATTGTGAGCCAGTATATTTCTGTTCATTATAAACTAACTGGTCTGTGATATTCTGTTATAGCAGCACAAAATGGACTAAGACAGGAGTCCAGGAAAAGATGATGGCCTTCATTAAATTGGTGGCAATGGAGGTGAAAGGAAGTAGATTTAAGAAAAATTTCGTGGATAGCACCAGGCTGGAGTGCCATGGCTTGATCTCGGCCCTCTGCAACCTCCACCTTCTGGGTTCAAGCAATTCTCCTGCCTCAGCCTCCCGAGGAGCTGGGACTATAGGTGTGCACCACCATGCCCAGGTAATTTTTATATTGTAGTAGAGATGGGGTTTCACCATGTTAATCAGGATGGTCTCCATCTCTTGACCTTGTAATCTGCCCGCCTTGGCCTCCCAAAGTGCTGGAATTACAGGCATGAACCACCATGCCCGGCCTGGAGAATGTTTTAAGAAGTAATCAACTGTGTTGAAGGCTGAGAGGATGAGCACTTATCCTGTGACTTTGAGTGAATGACTTCATCTGTCTAAACTCAAGCTTCTCATCTGTAAAATGTGGATAAAAATAGTATAACACAATGTTGTTGGGTGTGTTAAAAAACAATATATGTAATGTTCTATGTGTTTGGCATGTAATAAGTGATAAATGTAGCTAGTTTTAGTCTATTGCTGTTGAGTTCTAAATTCTATAAGAAGAAATATAAACATGTCAGGGGAAAACTACATACATATACTCAAAAAGTTCTGAATAACAGATATTCAATTTTATCCCATCTTGCAAATCGTTCTTTAATGTTCCTTTTAGTCTTTGTGTCTTTTTAGCTCTTCTGGAGTCAGGGCTTAAGATATGAGAATTCCTTCTTCTCTGGATAGTCAAAAGTTGCTATGACAACTGGCTGGAAATGAAAGTCCTCTGCTTTATTTATTTATCTGAGGGTGATGTGCTGCAGAAAGAGGGAAGTGAGACTGCCACAAATGTGCCTCACAACCTTTAGAAAGAAGGCATACGAGGGCCACGTTTTCTCCCATCCTGTCCGTATCCTTTGTTGTTTATATATAATTTACCCACTTTTTCTTTTTCTACAAAGAATTTGAGGTCATAAATATTCAGACACATATAACTTGAGGCAGTTTAAGGAAAATAAATCAGATGATTAAATACTGTTTGAAGAAGAAATGTATAATAAAAAAGTAATACATAACAAAACAGAGTTATTAACACCATGTAACAAATTTAACTCCAAGTATTTTGGAAGACAAACAATAATAATAATGGTTTTAGGCATTCTCTGAAGTAGGCTTAAAGGTCACAAACATGTTCATTAGGAGAGAAACTTTTAAACACATATATATGTTGTTCCTTTGCAATAATAGTAGTGGCCGGTCGGGTATGGTGGCTCACACCAGCAATCCTAGCACTTTCTGAGACCAAGGCAGGCAATTCACCTGAGGTTGGGAGTTTGAGACCAGCCTGGCCAACATGGTGAAACCTCGTCTCTACTAAAATAGAAAAATTAGCCGGGCGTGGTGGCGGGTGCCTGTAATCCCAGCTACTCGGAGGGCCGAGGCAGGAAAATTACTTGAACCTGGGAAGCAGAAGTTGCGGTGAGCCAATATTGCACAATTGCAACTGGGCAACAGAGTGAGACTCCATTTCAAATAAAAAATAAAAAAATAATACTAGTGGCCAACATTTCCATACCACTTTACAGTTTATGAAGCATTTTAATGCTTTACAGAAGGTAGTATTACAATGATTCTTTTTTGCCCCAAACCACACAGTAGATTAAAGAACTGGAATCATGACTCTTTTCTTTTAAATACAGAAAACCTTTCTTTATTAGTAGTCAAAATACATAAGCATCTCATGAATCTTTTATTTCCAAAACCCTATTCTTTCTACTGTACCAAGAGGCAACTTCCTTAATCACAATTTTTGAAAAATCTTATGAAACATAATATTCACAAAAGTATGTAAAATTTGTGTCTACATTTTAAGGAATAACTGCAAAACTAACATCTACATAGCCATCACCAAAGTCAAGAGATAGAATACTCCTAGAACTCCAAAAGGCCGGGTGTGGTGGCTCATGCCTGTAATCACTGCACTTTGCGAGGCTGAGGCGGGCAGATCACATGAGGCCAGGAGTTCAAGACTAGCCTGGTCAACATGGTGAAACCCTGTCTCTACTAAAAATACAGAAAGTAGCCAGGTGTAGTGGTGCACATCTGCAATCCCAGCTACTCAGGAGGCTGAGGCACAAGAATCGCTTGAACCTGGGATGCGGAGGTTGCACAGAGCCAAGATTGTGCCACTGCACTCCAGCCTGGGTGACAGAACACAACTCAGTCTCAAACAAACAAAACAAAAACAACTCTGGAGGAGCAGTTTTCAACCTTTTTGGTCTCAGAACCCTTTTATGCTTTTAAAAATTATTTAGGACCCCAATGAACTTATGTTTATATGACCTATATCTAGCAGTATTTTCATCATTGGAAATTAAAACTATTGAGAGGAGTGATAGTAACCTTTTTTTTTTTTCAAGTTTCTTTAATGTCTGCTTTAATAGAAGACAACTTGATTCTTACATCTGATTCTGCAGTCTGTTATGACGTTGTTCTGGTTAAGTTATACGAAGAAAATCTGGTCCCACACAGATATGTAGTTGGAAAAGGGGGAGTATTTTAGTAGCCTTTTCAGAGAACTGTGGATATTCTTTGTACTATAACAGAATTCCACAAGTGCTAGTTTTTAAAGGTTAGTTGTGGCTGGGTGTGGTGGCTCATGCTGGTAATCCCAGCTACGTGGAAGGCTGAGGCTGGAGTTCGAGGCCAGGCTGGCAACATAGCCAAGAAACTGTCTTGAAAAAAAAAAATTAAAAAAATTAGCCTGGCCAGGCGGAACATGCCTGTTAGTCCCAGTTACTCGGGAGGCTGAGGCAGGAGGATTGCTTGAGCCTAAAAGTTTGAGGCTTCACTGAGCCATGATCACGATGCCACTGCACTCTAGCCTGGGTGACAGAATGATACCTTGTCTCAAAAATAAACAAATTTTGAAAAATTAAAAATAAGCATTAGTTGTAATGTGGAATCTGAAACCTTAGTATTCTGTTACATTAAAATAAATTTGTCTAACTTGGCCTTTGAATGGCTTTGTCACTCATGTGTAATGTTATAACATGACATTCATTTGAGAAATACTGGTTCACTGAGTTATCCAGATATTCCAAATGTTGACATATTTCTTCTTTCCTTCCTTCCTTCCTTCCTTCCTTCCTTCCTTCCTTCCTTCCTTTCTTTCTTTCTCTTTCTTTCTTTCTTTCTTTCTTCTTTCTTTCTCTCTCTCTCTCTCTCTCTTCTTTCTTTCTTTCTTTCTTTCTTTCTTTCCTTCCTTCCTTCTTTCTTCTTTCTTTCCTTCCTTCTTTCTTTCTTTCTTTCTTTCTTTCTTTCTTTCTTTCTTTCTTTCTTTCTTTCTTTCTTTCTTTCTTTCTTTCTTTTCTTTCTTTCTTTTTCTTTTTTTGTCTTGCTCTGTTGCCCAGGCTGGAGTGCAGTGGTGTGATATCAACTCACTGCAACTTCTGCCTCCCGGGTTGAAGTGATTCTCCTGCCTCAGCCTCCCAAGTAGCTGGGACTACAGGCATGTATCACCATGTTCAGCTAATTTTTGTATTTTCAGTAGAGCTAGAGTTTCACTGTGTTAGCCAGGCAGGTCTCAAACTCCTGACCTTAACTTGCCTTGGCCTCCCAAAGTGCTAGGATTACAGGCATGAGCCACAGCACCTAGCCTTTTTTTTTTTTTTGAGATAGAATTTTGCTTTTGTTGTCCAGGCTGGAGTGCAATGGTGTGATCTTGACTCACTGCAACCTCTGTCTCCCAGGTTCAAGTGATTCTCTTGCCTCAGCCTCCAGAGTAGCTGGGATTACAGAGGTGCACAACTACGCCCAAATAATTGTGTATGAATAGTAGAGATGGGGTTTCACCATGTTGGCCAGGCTGGTCTTGAACTCCTGAACTTGTGATCTGCCTGCCTAGGCCTCCCAAAGTGCTGAGATTACAGGCATGAGCCACGGTGCCTGGCCCAACACATTTCATTATACTGTATCAAAAATCACATTCATTAAAATTACCACCAATCTTAACACAAAAGTCTTTAAATATTGAAAATTTCTAGTTTTCATTTGAAAGCTCAGATTTTGTCACTGGCCAAAAAATGTTGTCAGTTGTTTTCCTTGCAGTGATTAGCTGACTTATTTTTGAGACAATCTCTTCCAGATACCCAAGTCTGAATAACTACTGTTTACCAGCATTCTTTCAAGTAAAAATGGTGTTCAATAAAGTGACTAGTTCAACCACTAGCAATTACACAAACGCTTTTCCTTGAGACAAACATTGTACTTAAGGTGTACAGCAGAAGAAGCTTTATGTTCTTGAACTGTGATCTCCAGACCAGCAGCATCAGCACCACCTAGGAACTTGCTAAGTATACAGATTGTTGGGTCCACTGTAGGCCTACTAGGTCGGAAACTGGAAGTGAGGCCAGTGGTCTTTATGTGCTATATGATGCTCCAGATGATTCTGATTCCATCTAAGTTTGAGAACCACCACTTCAAACTTAGAGCAATGGCTCTCAGTTTTGGTTGCAGATTAGAATCACCTGGGAAGCATATATGTGTGTGTGTGCGTGTGTGTGTGTGTGTGTGTGTGTGCATGTGTGTGTAGGTTTTTTGAGACAGGGTCTCATTTTGTCACCCAGGCTGGAGTGCAGTGGCATGATCACAGCTCATTGCATCATCAACTTCCCAGGCTCAAATGATCTCCTACCTCAGCCTCCAAGGGGGGTAGCTTGGACTGCAGGTGTGTGCCACTGTGCCTGGCTATTTTTTTTTTTTTTTCCTGTAGAGACACAGGTCTCACTGTGTTGCCCAGGCTGATCTTGAACTCCTGGGCTCAAGTGATCCTCCTGCCCTGGCTTCCCAAAGTGCTGAGATTACAATCATGAGCCAGCCCCCGCCTGGCCACACCTGGGGAGTTTAGAATCTTTGGTGCCTAATTATTCTTCATCAATTAAGTCAGAATCTCTGAGGGTAGGAGTCAGACATCAGAATTTTTAAAAATTCCCTTGATGACTCCAAAGTGCAGCCAGTGCCTTAGGCTATCTTTCTGAAACAGTTCTCAGCTCTGTTCTTGTCTGGGACTGGACAGCTGTGTATTGAAAATGGATCTCTCTGACAAGTTCCTGGAGTGTTAATAACTAGGCTGCTGCTGGGTAGAGACAAATGAATGTTTTCAGAATCATTTTCCCATCTTAAATAGTCAGAAAATCCCAAATGGTGAACAAGAAAATGTCATAGCAGAATTCAATAATAATTCCCATTAGTTAAGCCTCTTTTTTAGGAAAGTGGAAATCCTGGTAGGTCTGGTGAGGTCTCTCTGCTTTGATTACCACTGAAGCCTCCTTTTCATCCAGGAGGGCTTGCTTTTCTCCTTAGCTTTCATTTCTCCAGATTGTCTTAAGTTAGCAGGTCTCACCTTTACCAAACTCAACATTTCTATTTTAAAATAAATATTTTTATCACCCTTTTATTATCTGCAAATGAAATATATAGAATGCAACCTAACCTAAAATTTATTATAAAAATTTCAAACATAGAGAGAATAGTCTAATGAACTACATGCTTCCTCAGTATCCAGCTTCAACAATTATCAGTTATCAATAGCCAATTTCTTTCATTATTACCAATGCTTCTTAAAATGTGGTCCCTGGACCAGCAGCTTTAGTGTTACCTGGAAGATGGTTAGAAATGCAAATTCATTAACCTTACTCCAGACCACTGAATCAGAATCTCTGAGGTAGGCTTAGGAGCCTGTGTTATAACAATCTCTCCATTTGATCTGTAGGTCCACTAAGGTCTCAGAACCAAGGATCTAGATGACATTCCTGCCTTCTCAGATTATTTGAAAGCAAATCGCAGATAGTGCCCAGATATATTATTTTATCCATAAAGAATTACTTTAAACAATATAATCATATACTACTACGTCACTTAAGAAAAGTTTGAAACTATAATTATTTAATCTCATCAAATATATGTAATTTAAATTTTTTCTCAGATTTTCACAAATGTCTTTTGCAGTTGATTTGTTTGAATCAGTTCAAACAAGGTCTATATATTGCATTAGGTTGATAGGCCTCTTAAATATCCCTTAATCTAGAATGATTGCTTTTTAAAAAACTTCCTGCCATTTATTTGTTGGAGAAGCATTTGTCACATTGTTTCTCACATTCAGGATTTTGCTAATTGTGCACCTGTGCGTCATTTTGTCATATTCCTCTTTTTTCTGTATTTACTATAATCTGGCTGTTAGATCTAGAGGCTTGATCTATCAGGTTTGATTTTTTTGGAAGGAATATTTCACAGATGAAGCTGTGCCCATCCCATTACATCATAGCAGAAAGCATATCAATATCTGGTCTGTTTCTCTTTTTCAGTTATGGTTGGTTAGTGGGTTCAAGAATTGAAAGCATAATCTAGCTTATATAAAAGTTTCCCATCATCCCTTTAGCTAATGGTCCTAGCAGCCACTGATGAGCATTGACTAGGTCCATTTTTTTCATTAAGGGATAATAAAATGATGATATTCTAATTTTTATCATTTTCCAATTTTATTACCTGGAATGCAAAGAACTTTTTTTTCAAATATTTGTATAGGAAATAGTTTGTACAGAAAAGGCAAAGTAAATGCTCAATTTAATTCCTTTATTAACTAGACTTCAAATAATGAATTTGAAGCATCCTCTAAATTTTTACTTTTGAATATCATGTACTATAGATTTTAATATATTTGATATTTTTAATTCATTTTAGTAATAATTCATTATGATGCATAAATTGTCTCATCCTTGACTAGATGGAGTTTCTTCAAATTGGCTCTTGAGTTCTTCTGAAACAACCTTAACAGGGCATGATGCCTTCCTTACTTTTGGGTATGAAAAGCTATTTCAAGTTCATCTTATACAATTTTGCCCACACCAACCCTGGAGCCAGCTATTTCTCAAAGGAAACTTTGTTCCTTTTACTGGGAAATGGTTTTTAGAGACCATAACCTGACTGGTAGAGGAGATCATTGCTATAGGGCTATTATTCCTAGTCCTTTTCGTGGAAAGAGCTATGAAATACATTTTTTTTCCTTTTTTCTTTTTTTGAGATGGAGTCTCATTTTGTTGCCCAGGCTGGAGGGCAGTCGCTCAATCTTGGCTCACTGCAACCTCCACCTCCTGGGTTCAAGTGATTCTCCTGCCTTAGCCTCCTGAGTAGCTGGGATTACAAGTGCCCATGACCACACCCAGCTAATTTTTGTATTTTTAGTAAGATGGGATTTTGCCATGTTGGCCAGGCTGGTCTTGAACTCCTGACCTTAAGTTATCCACCCATCTTGGCCTCCCAAAGTGCTGGGATTATAGGTATGAGCCACTACGCCCAGCTGAAATACATATTTTTAAAGAGAAAATTAAATCTTGAGAACATACTAATGCTTCCAATTTAAATATAAGACTTAGGAATATTAGGTCTTTGATTTTATATTTGCATATCTTTCCTCTTACACTAAAATATTTGGTTCCTAATGATACTAACATAATCATTTATTTGCTTTACCCATATATACCATAAAAATATTTTCATAAGGACAGGTGCGGTGGCTCACGCCTATAATCCCAGCACTTTGGGAGGCTGAGGCGGGTGGATCACGAGGTCAAGAGATCGAGACCATCCTGGTCAACAAGGTGAAACCCTGCCTCTACTAAAAATACAAAAATTAGCTGGGCATGGTGGTGCACGCCTGTAGTCCCAGCTACTCGGTAGGCTGAGGCAGGAGAATTGCTTGAACCCAGAAGGCGGAGGTTGCGGTGAGCTGAGATCGTGCCATTGCACTCCAGTCTGGGTAACAAATAGCAAAACTCCGTCTCAAAAAAAAAAATTTTTTTTTTCATAACAATATTAGTTTATTAATAAAAATGTAACTAAAATTCAGGATTTCTCTGTAGTTTTTCCCCTTCCTTTCTTACATAAAAGTTACTATATCCAACTGTTCCATACCTTGCTTTTAAAGTTTTTAACTTATGTCCTAGGATTGTTCAATAACAATATTTAGAGATATTACCCAGTCCTTCTTATAGCAGCATAGTACTCCACTACATGAATCTATTACAGTGTATTTAAATAAATTCTCTGCTGATAACATTTGAACTGAAAGGTGTCTTATACTATTACAGATATTGCCAATAATAAATATCCTTGCATATTCATAATTAAATATTTTTGTTATTTTTCTTTGGGCTAGATCCCTAGAAGTTGCATTTTGGGTCAAAAGTAGATGAACTTTTAATTTTGCCAGCTATTGCCAAATTCCCCCTATGGAAAATACCGTTTTGCATTTCTACTGTCAACGTGTGAAAATTATATATACTTGAAATTACTAAGGTTGGATTTTAAAGAAGACAACATTCAAAGGAAATATTGTCATTTTTCTTTATATTTCCACTTTGAAATAGTTTAAGGGGGTATATTCATATACATACGTGAGACAGGCACAAATATAGATACAGGCATATTGTATTGGTGATTCAAATATCAGGACATTGTTGTTGCCAGTGATTTTTCAAAATGGCAAAAAACATTGGTAAAGTTCAAACAGCACAAACTACATTTTACTCTTGATTTACATGGAATTTGCATTTCTCAAAAATTCAGTAGATATTAAAACTGTACAAAATCATTTTTGTTTATATTTAAAATAGGTTTTAGACACAGATAATTCCAGATAATGGTAAAGGTTTTTGTTTTTTTTCAAAAACATATATGAATATCTGCCTAGATATATGAAAATCATGAGGTATAAAGGACAATTCTCGTTATGTGAGTGTTGCTGTGGGAGCTATGGGAATGTACTGGTCAGCTCTTCGAGTACTTGCGGTAAACACTGTAGTTAGGGAAAGCCTCTTATTGCTACACCTCAGAGTCACTGCAGGATTCATGCTGAGTACACACTCCTCCTGAGCTACTTTCAGCCAATGACTGAGCATATAGTCAAGACAGGCTATTCCTGCCCAATGTGGGATTCCTCTAACGGGTCATCTTTGTTCTGATAACTCTGTGTTGGCTTGGTTGAGATTTCACAAAACTGCATTACAGCCTAAGACTCTTCCTTTTTTTTTTTTTGCAGTCCAGAGGTCTTTTATTTATTTTTAAATACCTATTATGCCATCAATTTCTATTCTTCTTTCCTTCCTTTCTCCATTCATAGATGTCACTCTGGAGGCTCTTTCTGCCTACTCCCTTTGCTTTTTATACATCACATTTTCCTCAATAAATCTAATTTTGTCTTGGTGTCAAAGACAAAAACTGATAGCTAGTACTGGGAGTGACCTCAGAAAGCAAATAGTAAGGGTTTAGAGAGTCTATCACTTACCATCCAGCTGGTAAGGCCAACCCATTCTCACTGGAATTTGGGGCACAGATAGTACTTGACACATGGTGGAAGTTCAGTTGCTAAAGTTCTCACTGGGTGGTAGCCTGGGAAAAAGTGCCAGTGTAGGGAATGTCCTTGCCTATATAATGATTTGGACATTTAAAAGATCTTAGTAAGCAGACTGGAGTTGGCTTCTTATTACTAAGTTGTACTGATGCCCTGCTGAGAGAGAATGAGAAACTGAAGGCTGTTTACAAACATAGCCTAAGGGAGAGAACAAGAGGCCTCTTTTGGAGCTTATGCAAAACTGGGACATATAGAGTTGATGGGTCCAGCGGCAAATCAATATTTGAGGGGCAAAATAGGAAGATATGAAGAGTGCTGCTTAACATGTACAATCAGAAGGCGAGAATGGAAGGGCAGGAAGCTAAGGGCGTTCATATCAATAAATGTCTTCGTTGTTCAGTTCCTAAATTTAAGCAGATTTTCAGATCTAGAGTCCACTGACTGAGGATGTGGGTAGGTCCCTAGGAGGACCGTGCAACACTGTGGCAAGTAGATATTTTAATGATCCCTCCTGTCATTCTCCAAAAGGAGTTAGGGCATATGCTTGGGAAGGGCATTTACACTGTGGAAAGGGAGTTCCCAGTTATGTCAGAGGAGCTTTGGACCTGGGAACTAAGTCGAGTTTGGAAACTGGAGACCCAAAGTGTTGTCATGGCTTCTTATGCGTGGAAAGTTATGAGAGTAAGTAATAAAGTCTGCCTCACCGTGAGTTCACTGGGTCTGAAGACCCATCTGCTAGGTATTTCCTTGCCCCTGGGTATATAATTACAACAGGCATCATTGGTAGCTGTGTTGGGTCCTTGAGCTGTTAAAGAGCTATCATAATGAGAAGACCAACTGCAAGCCTTTGAAACTGTCCCCCACCCTAGCCAAGATAGAATATGAACGACATTGTGTTCCAGGGTAGATTAGTACCAGGCTGCATCCTACAGAGTGAATGCAGGCTTCCACAGCAGATTTAAACAAGTAGTACTCTCAACTGAAACTATGCTGGACATGGTATAATTGCTAGGGCAGATTAATAAGGCCTCGGTCACATAGTTTGTAGACACCAATTTGATGAATACATTATTTTATATTCCGATCAGAAATAAGGATAAGAAATAATTCAACATTCATGTGGAGGAGATATTTATTTCCAGCTTTGTCCAAGGAGCACATTAACTCCTCTACCCTCTATTGTAATACAGTCAGAAGAGATCTGGACTGTCTGGTCATCCAGTGTTTAACATCACATTGATATGTTAAATCAGCAATATGTGGACTGAGCAGAATGAGCAAGATGTAGCTGAAATACTAGAGGTCTTGGTAAGACATATTTCCAGAGAGTGGGAGATACACTTTTAAAAAGATTCAAGAATTTACAACTTCTGTAAAATTTTTTCAAGGTCCAGTAGTCAGTGGCCTGTGGAGCTATCCCCTCCAGAATAAAAGACAAATTTCTGCATTTTGCATCTCCTGCTCTAATGAAGGCCAATGCCTGGTGGGCCTTTTTGGGTTCTGGAAGCAATTAATTCCATGCCTAGGAATACTGCTTTGGTTCACATCTATGCAACGTGTAAGGCTGCCTACTGTGAATGCCATGTGGAGCAGCAAAAGCCTCTGCAGCAGTCAGTTTTGAGTTTACAGCAAGTCTCATTGGGAGACTCACCATGTAGGTGAGTGGGCTTTGGAGCAAGGCCATGCAATCTGTAGCAAAGGATCTTCTTCAAGAAACAGCTCCTGGCGTGGTACTGGGCCCTAGTAGAGGCAGAAAGCTTCACCATGGGATACCAAGTCACCATATGTCCAGAAGTGTCCATGATAGTTGGGACCAGGGCATGAACGAACTGTATGAGCTAGCTGCCCAGCCCCCGTATCACTCCTATGGTTGTACTAACACCCCTTTCTCAGTCTACACTGGCCATAGAGGTGGTTATATGTGGCCAGCTGAGGGAGAAGAAGAAAGCTCAAGTTTGATTTATGAATGAGTTGGCTTCATATGTGCATGGAAGCCAAAAATAGATGGCTGTAGATTACAGCCACATTCAGGGGTGGCCCTAAAAGGCAGTGGAGAGGGAAGATCTTCCTAATGGGCAAAGCATCAAGCAGTGTGCCTGGTCATCCATTCAGTATGGATGGATAAGTGACCTGTGGTAATTTATATAGATTCCTGGGCAGCAGCAATGGTCTGGCCAGCTGGTCAGCATTTTAAAAAACAAATTAAAGCAATTGGAAAAGACAGATAAGGTCCAGAATAGAGTCTTGCAGAGAGATATGTAAGAGTGGGCACAAAAGGTGAAGACGTTTGTATCACATGTCCATTCCTAAAAGCATGTACCATAGAAGAGGAACTGAACAACCAAGCAGACAAAGAGATTCCACCAGTTAATGTTAGCCATGTTGTGTCATGGCCGACCCCAGAACTGGCACAGTGGCACATGAACAAATGACCATTTGCAGAGATGAAGGCTACCCATGAGCACAAGAGCATGAATTCCCATGTTCCAAGGCCAATCTAGCTACTTGTCCCTGAAGGTCTAATTTACCAGCAGCAGAGACCAACCTTGAGTCCCTGATATGGCACTGTTACTTGAGAAGATAAACCAGCCACTTGGTGGCAAGTCAACAACACTGGGCCCTTTCCATTCTGGAGTGGCCAGCAGTTTATCCTTACAGGGATATATATATATTCTGGGTATGGGTTTGCCTTTCTTGGCTTCAGAGCCATAGCCCATACCACTATCTAGAGGCTTAAAGAAGGCCTGATCCACAGGTACAATTTCCAACTCAACATAGGATCCAAAGAGTATGAACTCATGACTAAGGGATCTACTGGTTTTAACACGTACTGCACCATCTGGAGCAGCCAGCCTGATAGAGCACTGGGCAGCCTATTGAAAGTACAGCTGAAGTGCTGGTTTGGACACAATATTCTGCAAGAACAGAGTGCCACTTTTCAAAATGCAGTATACATACTAAATCAGGAGCTCTAAAGGCACTGTCCCTAATAGGAAGATTACATGGGTACAGGAAAAATGCAGAGGAAGCAGAAGTGGCCCCACTTACCATCCACCCAAATGACTCATTGGGGAACTTTGTGCTCTCTCTTCCTGCAACTCTGGGTTTTGAAGGTTTAGAAGTCCTGGAACCCAGGGTGGGCATGGTGGCTCACACTTATAATTCCAGCACTTTGGGAGGCTGAGGTGGGTGGATTATGAGGTCAGAAGTTTGAGACCAGCCTGGCCAAGATGGTGAAACACTATCTCTATTAAAAAAAAAAATTAGCCAGGCATGGTGATGGGTGCCTGTAATCCCAGCTACTCTGGAGGCTGAGGCAGGAGAATCACTTGAACCTGGGAGGCGGAGAGCTGAGCTGAGATCATGCCAGTGCACTCCAGCCTGGTGATAGACTGAGACTCTGTCTCAAAAAAAAAAAAAAAAAAAAAAGAAGTCCTGGTCCCCAAAGTAGGGTGAATTTTTGCCAGGAAATACAAGGAAGGTCCCATTGAACTACAAACTATGGCTACTGTTTGGGCATTTTGGACTCTTTGTGTCAGGGAACCAGCAGGCAGGAAGAGGAATCCCCATCTTGGCAGGGGTAACTGACCTAGATCAAGAAGAAGAAGAAGAAGAAGGGCTACTTTTATACAATGGGCAGAGAAAAATATGTGGCCCCTAGGTGATCCACTTGGGAGTCTTTGGAGACTTACTTGTAACTGTGGAAGGATATGTTACATACCTCAACAATCTCGGCATGAGGTATGTGTAATTGCTAATAAATACATATTTCTCATCAGGAATGAGGATTTGGGTCACATCCAGGTTACACCACTAAGATCAGTGAAAGTGGCAGCTGAAGGAGAGGAGAACTTGAAATTGGTACGGAAGAGAAAGATAAGTAGCAGCTGCAGCCCTGAAACCAATTGAGTGACAAGGAGTATGGTTTGTCCCAATAACCCCTTTGTCTAAGTTTTCCCTCAAGATGTGAGGTCCAGAGGAATCAAAGAAAAGCTACACCTAGAACATGACAGGTTCAACAGAGAACAGCTGGAAAGACTAGAAAGCAAAAATAGAGTTGAGGAAACCATAAAGAAGACAATATAGATACTAATTCTTCTAAAGTACAGAAATATCAGGAAATAATACTTATGAAGCTGAAGCAGATGACAAAGATGAAGGAACAAAAAATCCTTAGACAAAATGCCTCCAGCATCCATTAAAAATGGCAGTGATCCACCTCCAAAACCCAAGATGCAAAACAAAAATGCCTCCTAAGCCGTCCTATTGAGAAGAAGCTAATGGCCAAGTAAACAAACTAGTAAAGCATTTGCTAATGGTGATATGAAGATTTTCTAACAAAAAATACACAAGACTTTGCCTATAACTCAGGTGAAGGGTTCCAGATAATAAAAAATAAGGTTAGCGGTGATGCTAAACCTGTGAATGCAGATGAAATTGACAATGAAGTGGGACCCTCAGCGTCTAAACGAGAAAGAATAGGGGTGAATCTGTGATAAGATTATTGATACTCTAGGCAAGGTGAAGCCACCCCTGTTAAGGTCTGATGCTATCCCTCCTGACAATCATAAGTAAAATGGAAAAGATGCCATGAAGTTGCCCTAAGGTTTCCAAATGGCTTTTGCGGTCAAACTAAGAAACAAATCTGCTACAATTCGATAAAAAATGTGAACACTTATGCAGCCTGGCAAGTTAATTCATCTTGTTTTCCACGCAGGAACTCAACTCCCAAGCCTTTTCTCCCAAAACTTCTCATTTTGTATCCCACTTTAACCTGGTTTAAAAAAAAAAAAAAGACAGAAAAGAAAAAGATAAAGAAAACATCAAAATAATCACCTTGGCATGTCTCAGATGTTCTGATTTATGTATATCATCTTGTTCTCTTGCTTTACAAGTAGAGTTATCTAAGCATCATTTCTGTTTTGCTTTCAAGAGAGAGAAAGAGAGACAGAGAGACAGGGAGAGAGAGAGAGAGAGGAGAGAGACAGGGAGAGAGAGAGGAGGGAGGGGGTGGGGGGGAAGAGAGAGAGAGAGTGAGTGAGAGAGAGAGAGAGAGAGAGTGAGAGAGAGAGAGAGAGAGTGAGAGAGAGAGAGAGAGAGAGAGAGAGAGAGAGAGAGAGAGAGAGAGAAAGAGAGAGAGAGAGAGAAAGACCTGCTGTGAAGACTGTAGCTAGCTGACAGTCTTCTAGTGTTATCTATACCTTGGAGATTTACCATGGCATTTACAGATTTGGTCCCTACCCAAACTTCTTCAATGGCTGAGCACAGCAGGGGTTACAGAGCCAGGTGTATCTGCTCAAATTGGGACACTCTCAAATGGTTAGTCTTGCTCTGTGGCTCCCTATTGGACTGGCCAAGACATTCTTAGAGCTGTTACTATAATCTAAATCTAAGGCTGTTCCAACTGAGTCCACCTCCCTTTTCTCATGACGTTGACATGGGTGTCAGATCTGCATCCCAGTGTTAAACTCTCTCTGCTAACTGCTTCCGCTCCCCTACAGCCCTTCCCCCAATCTTCCATGTCTGTCTTGGTGTCTGCTTCTCTGTGGACCTGAACTGACCAAAGTCCCATTTACTGCAGGATGTCTAGCATCCCTGGCCTCTCCCACAAAAGCTGGAAGCCCTGTACCCCCAATCTTGAGGCAACTAGTGACACCCTCCACTGATTTCTTTAATAAAATGCTTCTATTGAGAACCATTCATGCAGAGAATAAAGATCAAGATCACAACATTTTAGAGCTAGAAGAGGTCTTACAAATAGGCCGGGCGTGGTGGCTCACACCTAAAATCCCAGCACTTTGGGAGGCCAAAGCAGGTGGATCACGAGGTCAAGAGATCAAGACCATCCTGATCAACATGGTGAAACCCTGAATTGCTTGAACCCAGGAGGTGGAGGTTGCGGTGAGCGGAGATTGTGCCATTGCACTCCAGCCTGGGTAGCAAGAGTGAAACTCCGTCTCAAAAAAAAAAAAAAAAACAAAAGAAAGAAAGAAAGAAAGAAAAAAAGAAGAGGTCTTAAAGATAAAGAAAAATTAAGGAACAGAGAAGTTTAATGACTTCCTCTGTTTATTTCTTCCTTTCCTATAGTGCCTTCACCTTTTACTCATCCCCTAAGCTAATTCTTGCACCTCAACTGAAACTGATAAGTTTGAATAGTACGTTGTAAGTATCAAAGAGGCTGCAAGCCTCAATTCAGAGAAAAATTTAGGAGATTATCACCTTCTGAAAGTGACACTAGAAAAAAAAATCAGTATTTGGTAGATAAAATTAGCCATCTGTATTAAGTAACTCACCCTTGGACTTGGCTTTGAATGTATTACTTTTGTGACCAAGGTGCTTTCCAAGTGTCAGTAAGACAATCTTCAAATATGGAGGTACTGTGGAGTCATCAGTAGTAGACAGTATTGTCTAAAAAAGATTCAAGAATTTTAGCTGTTTAGTTGTTCTATGAGTTTGTAGCAGAGACCATTTTTCACTTCAATTTGATAAATATGCATCTAAGTACCTACTGTGTGCCAAGCATTATATTAAGCACAAAGTATGTAATGGTAAACAGGACATGATCCTTCCCTCAAAGAACTCATTCGTTGGGACGTGTTATTTTTAATGGGGATATCACCCCCCAAGGGGGCAAAAAAACCTTAGGTAGTACAACGGTCTGTGGCCCTCCAAAGAGTCATAGTACATAAACAGACATACACTATATCTGTGGTTTAAGATTTCATGGGGGTGGGAGGAACAGTTAGGAAAAAGTGTCTAAAATGGCTGCTTAGGGGATCAATTGTGAAAATAAGGCTAAGAAATATGGTCTAGAGGAAAAGGAGAGCAAAAGAAAGAAGATGAAAGAGCAGGAAATAAAAGTAGAATGATGAAAGAGAAAAAGGAAAGGAGGGAAAAAGATAATTAAAGAAGAAGGTATGTGAAATTTTAAGACAAAAATAGTTTTGTCTACCACCTAGCCATATGACATATAACTTTTTTTCCTTGTCATTCTGAAATACAAGCTTATTCTTATAGTATTTCTGACTCTGGCAACAAAGTATTAAAAGAAATGCAATACTGGAATGCCTACTGTTTAAAAAGAATTCCTTATCCTAAAGCACTCTGTTTCTTGCTCAAATACTCCAAATATCCATACTTTTTCTTACTTAAACTTACTTTGGGAGGCCGAGGTGGATGGATCACAAGGTCAGGAGATCGAGACCATCCTGGCAAACATGGTGAAACCCTGTGGCCAAAAATACAAAAATAAGCCAGGCATGGTGGTACATGCCTGTAGTCCCACCTACTTGGGAGGCCAAGGCAGGAGAACTGCTGGTGAACCCAGGAGAAGGAGGTTGCAGTAAGCTGAGATCATGCCACTGCACCCCAGCCTGTCGACAGAGCGAGACTCTGTCTCAAAAACAAAACAAAACAAAACAAAAACCAAAACCCCTTAAACTTGCCGGGCATGGTGTTTCATGCCTGTAATCCCAGCACTTTGGGAGGCTGAGGTGGGTGGATCACCTGAGGTCAAGAGTTCTAGACCAGCCTGGCCAATATGGTGAAACCCCATCTCTACTAAAACTACAAAAAAATTAGTTGGGTGTGGTGTCATGTATGTAATCCCAGCTACTGCAGGGGGTAGCTGAGGCAGGAGAATTGCTTGCACCTGGGAGGTGGAGGTTGCAGTGAGCTGAGATCACACCACTGCACTACAGCTTGGGTGACAGAGCGAGACTCCATCTCAAAAACAAATAAAACTTAAAATTGTTTTGGTTCATTGAAGTACAGATAAAAAATAAAATAAAAATTAAACATATGACAATTTCCTTATTAGGTTCCTAAAAACCCTATTATTGCATTTACCTGTAATGAACATTTTGTTAACTTCCCAATATTGAAGTCCTTAATTCATAGCAAATATTAATTTCATTTATCTGCCATAGTAGAGTAACCCATTTGTATTTATTTATTTTTGAGATGGAATCTCACTCTGTTGCCCAGGCTAGAATGCAATGGCTAGGTCTTGTCTCACTGCAGCCTCTGCCTCCTGGGTTGAAGTGATTCTCTTGCCTCAGCCTCCTGAGTAGCAGGATTACAGGCACCCACCACCATGCCTTGCTAAGTTTTCTATTTTTAGTAGATGGGGTTTCCCCATGTTGGCGAGGCTGGTCTCGAGTTCCTGACCTCATGATCTGCCTGCCTCTGTCTCCCAAAGTGCTGGGATTACAGGCGTGAGCCACTACACCCAGCCCCATTTGTTACTGAGAGCTGATTAAATTTTTCTGCAGTTTGGATTCGTCCCTAGGACCTTTCCCTTGCTCTGAGTATGAGGGCAACAACTTTCTGATTACTAGTCTGATTTCTTGGGTTATTTTGATATAAGAGAGTGATCTTGCTAGCAAACACTAGTATTTCAGTGAATAGAAAGGTATTATTTCTATTAGCACTTTAAAATATGTTTTATGGTGGTATAATTAACATAGAATAAAATATACATCTTAGATAATCAATTTGATGAATTTTGACAACTGTATATCCCATGTAATTACCACTTGAAATAAAATATTAAATCATCTTAGAAAGTTTCCTTGGACTCTTTTCAATCACTGTCCCCTATAACCACTTTGGGATTTCTAAAACTAGATTGTCTTTCTTGGATTTCATATAAACAATACAGTTTGCACTCTGTTGTGCTTGGCTTCTTCTGTTTATCAAAATACTTGTGAGACTTACGCATGTTGTCAGGTATACCAGCAGTTTGTTCCTTTTTATTGCTGAGTTGTATTTCATTGTAAGAATATACATTATTTTTAAATTGTGTCTGTTTTCCTGTTGATATACATTTGGGTTATTAGTTTTTGGTTATTGTGTATAAGGTTGCTCTAAACATTCTTTGTGTAAGTTTTCTTGTGAACTTACATTTTCATGTCTCTTGGGTAACTAAGTGAAATTGATGAGTCATGAATTAGGTAGATGAAAGTACAACGAAAAAGAAATTGCCAAATAATTTTCCAAAGTATTTTACACTCACATCAGCAATTTGTAAGTTCCAGCTGTTTCACATCTTTGCTATGTTTGGGCTACTAGACTTTATTTCAGCACCTTGGAATGTTTGTGAAATGAAATCACTGCAGATTTAATTTTCATTCCCTTGATGATCAAAGATATTAAGTACTTCCCCATTTTTTTATTGTGTTAAAATACACAAAGCATACAAACTATTTTGTAGTGTACAGTTCCATAGTATTAAATACTGTACATTCATAAATGTTGTGCAACCACCACCAGCATCTATCTCTAGAATTCTCTTTATCTTGTAAAAACTGAAACTATACCCATAAGCAGTAACTTCCCAGATGCCCCTCCTCCACCAGCCCCTGGCAAACACCATTTTACTCTGTCTCTGTAATTTTGACTCCTTTAAGTAGCTCAGATAAGTGGAATCATATGGCCCAGTACTGTTCCATGGCCTGTTAGGAACTGGGCTGCAAAGCAGAGGACTCACAGGTGAGCAAGCAAAGCTTCATTTGTATTTACAGCCATTCCCCATAGCTCACATTACTGCCTAAGCTCTGCCTCATGTCAGATCAGGGACGGCATTAGATTCTCATAGGAGCGTAAAACTGTGCATGCAAGGGACTGAGGTTGTATGCTCCTTATGAGAATCGAATGCCTGATGATCTGTCACTGTCTCCCATCACTGCCATATAGGACCATCTAGTTGTAGAAAAACAAGGTCAGAGCTCCTACTGATTCTACATTATGGTGAGTCGTGTAATTATTTCATATTACAATGTAGTAATAATAAAGTACACAAGAAATGTAATGCATTTGAATCATCCTGAAACCACCTGCCCCCAACCAGTCTGTGGAAAAATTGTCTTCCACAAAACTGGTGCCAAAAATGTTGGGGACACTGTTCTATTGTATGTATATACCATATATATTGCTCATTCATTTTTCTGTGGATGGACACTTGGGTTGCTTCCACATTTTAGTTACTGTGAATAATGCTGGTATGAACATGGGTGTGCAAATATCTTTTTAAGATCTGTTTTTTTTCTAGCTCCACTTCTGAGTATAGAGATGTATTTTCAATTATTTTAGGAATGTATCTGTAAGTGGAATTGCTAGATTATGTAACTCTATTTTTTAATTTTTTGAGGAGCCTTCATACTGTTTTCTATAATAGCTCTACCATTTTCATTCCCATCAACAGTGCATAAGGATTCCAATTTTTTCACATTCTTGCTAATATATATTTTTAAATAACAGCCACCCTATTGGGTGTGAGGTGGCATCTCATTATACTTTTGATTTGCATCCTAGTAATTAAGTTGGGCATCTTTTCATGTGCTTATTGGCCACTTGTATATTTTCTTTGGAGAAATGTCTATTCATGTCCTTTGCCATTTATTTATTTCTAGATGGAGTCTTGCTCTGTCACGCAGGGTGGAGTATAGTGGTGTGATCTTGGCCCACTGCAGCCTCTGCCTCCCAGGCTCAAGTGATCCTCCCATATCAGCCTCCTGAATAGCTGGGACTATAGGCAAGAGCCACCATGCCTGGCTAATTTTTTGTATTTTTGGTAGAGAGACAGAGTTTTACCATATTGTTCAGGCCAGTCTTGAACTCTTGAGTTCAAGTGATCTGCCTGCCTCAGTCTCCCAAAGTGCTGGGATTACAGGTGTGAGCCACCATGCCTGGCCTCCTTTGCCCATTCAAAAATTGTACTCTTTGTTAGGAGTTCTCTGTACATTTTGAATATAAAGTACTTATCAGATATGACTTGAAAATATTTTCTCCTATTCTCTGCCTTGCCTTTTTACTCTGTTGGTAGTATCATCTGATATACAAAATTTTAAAATTTTCAAAAGGTGAAATTTGTCTATTTTTTTCATTGCCTAGGCCTTTGGTCTAATATTCCAAGAAATCAGTGTCAAATCCAATGCTATGAAGTGTTCATTGTGTTTTCTTCTAAGAGTTTTATAGTTTTATGTTTAGGTCTTTGATCCATTTTGAGTCAATTTTTGTATATGGTATTGGGTAAGGGTACAACTTCATTCCGGGTCTTTTTCCCCCCAGCTCTATTTGTTGAAAAGACTGTCCTTTCCCCATTGAATAGGCTTGGCACTCTTGTCAAAAACTGATCATACATGAGTTTATTTCTGGGCTTTCTATTCTATTTCATTGGTCTATGTCTGTCTTTACACCAATACTACACTGTTTTAATTACTGTAGCTTTGTAGTAAGTTTTGAAATCAGGAAGTATGAGTACTTGAGCCTTTTTCTTCTTTTTCAAGATTATTTTGACTATTTCAGTTCCCTTAAGATTTCACATGAATTTTAGGATGGTTTTTCCATTTCTGCAAAAATTGTCATTGGGATTTTAATAGGGATTGCATAATGTGTTGATCATTTTATGTAGTACTGACATTTTAATATTGCCTTCCAATCCATGAACATAGATGTTTCCATTTATTTATACCTTCTTTCTTTTGCAATGTTTTGTAGTTTGCATGTGTCTTTCACCTCCTTAGTTAATTCCTAAGCATTTTATTCTTTTTGGTGTTATCATACATCAAAATGCCTTTTTTGAAATTTTCTTTTCAGATTGTTCTTGGTGTATAAATAGTTAAGAGCTGATTTTTGTGTGTTGACTTTGTATCCTGCTACTTTCTGAATTCATTCGTTCTGTTTTGTGAAATCTTTGGATTTTCTACATGTAAGATCCTATCATCTGTGATAGATATTCAGGCACATCCCCCTGCCCCAGAGATGGAGTCTCGCTCTGTCGCCCAGGCTGGAGTGCAATGGGGCAATCTTGGCTCACTGCAACCTCTGCCTCCCAGGTTCAAGCGATTCTCCTGCTTCAGCCTCCCGAGTAACTGGGATTACAGGTGCGCACCACCATACCTGGCTAATTTTTGTATTTTTAGTAGAAACGAGGCATCACCATGTTCGTCAGGCTGATCTGAAACTCCTGACCTCTTGATCCACCTGCCTTAGCCCCCCAAAGTGCTGGGATTACAGACATGAACCACTGCACCCGGCCAAACCGACATATTTTAATTGGGAGAGGAAGCCTTTCCCCACTGACCTGTTTAGTGAGACCCGAGTCATACTTGCCTTTAACTTGTCACTGGCCAAAGGAGAAAACCAAAGAAAAGGCTGAATCCCATCATGATTCACTACCTCATTCACCTCACTTCCTCTTGTCACGTATTTTATCATCTCACATCATTGCAAGAAGAGTATAGTATAGTATCTTGGGAGACCAGTCACATACCTTTTATTACATTGTTATAATTGTTCTATATTATTATTGTTGTTAATCTCTTACTGTGCCTAATTTATAAATTAAATTTAATCTTAGGTATGTATAGGTAGGAAAAAAATAAAGTGTTTATAGGGTTTGATACTATCCATCATTTTAGGTTTCCACTGGGGGTTCTGGAATGTATCCCCAGCAGATAAGGAGGAACTACTGTACTTATTCCCATTTTAAAAATTGAGATTTAATTCACATACCATAAAATTCACTTTTAAGGCATATAATTTGGTGATTTTTAGCATATTCACAAAGTTGTACAACCATCACCACATTTAACTTCAGGATAGTTTCATCATTCCAAGTATAAACTCCATACTTATTAGCAGTTAATCCCCACTGTCCCAGTCTCCAGCCCCGGACTATTAATCCACTTTCTTTCCCTATGGATTTGCCCATTATTGATATTTCATATAAATGGAATTATATGTGGCTTTCACTTAGCCTATGTGTTTAAGGTTCATCAATTTGTAGCATGAATCAGTACTTCATTCCTTTAAATAACTGAATAGTATTCCATTGTATGGAAACACCATATTTTGTTTATTCATTCACCAGTTGATGGGCATTTGTGTTGTTTTTACTTTTTGGTTATTATGAATAATGTTATATTTGTGTGACATTTTTGGTTATTATGAATAATGTTATGAACATTTGTGTACAAGTTTTTGACAGTGACATATTTTTCAATTTACATAGGTATATATCTAAGAGTCGAATTGCTGGGTCATATGGTAAACTTACATTTAACCTCTTGAACTGCTAAACTATTCCCAAAGTAGTGGCAACATTTTACATTCTCATCACCAGAGTATGAGGGTTCCAATTTCTCCATGTCTTAACACTTGTTCTTGTCCATTTTTTTAAAAAAATTACAGCCATCTTAGTGAAGTGGTATCACCTGGTTTTAATTTGTATTTTCCTAATGACTAATTACATTGAGCATATTTTCATGTATTTATGGGCATTTCTACATCTTCTTTGGAGAAATGTTTATTCCTTTGTCCATTTTTAAATTGGATTGCGTTTTTATTGCTAAAGTATGAGTTCTTTATATTGTGAATAATGCACCCTTACCAGATATAGGATTTTAAAAATATTTTCTCCCATTCTGTGGGTTGTCTTTTCACTTTCTTGATATTGTTATTTGAAGCATAAGTTTTGTTTTTTGTTTTTAAAGAGATGGAGTCTTGCTTTGTCATCCAGGCTGAAGTGCAGTGGCATGTACTTAGCTCACTGCAACTTCCACTTCCTGGGTTCAAGCGATTCACCTGCTTCAGCCTCCTTAGTAGCTGGCATTACAGGTGTGGGCCATTATGCTGAGCTAATTTTTGTATTTTTAGTAGAGACAGGGTTCAGGCTGGTTTTGAACTCCTGACCTCAGGTGATCTGCCTGCCTCGGCCGGCCAAGGTGCTGGGATTACAAGCATGAGCCATGGTGCCCAGCCTGAAGCATAAAGGTTTTGATTCTGATGAATTTTAATGCATTCATTTTTTTCCCTTGGTTGTGCTTTTTGTCACAGAAAAGAAGCCACTGCCTAATTCAAGGTCATAAGAATTTATTTTTTTCTAAAGGTTTTATAATTTTAGCTCGTGTTTGGATCTTTGGTTCATCTTAATATCCATAAATGGTGTGACGTAGAGTTCCAATTTTTTTTCCTCACGTGGTTATCCAGTTTTCCCAGTTCCATTTGTTGAAAAGACTCCTCTTTTTCCCATTGAGTTGTCATGGCGTTTTCTGTAAGTCAAATGACCATAAATATAAGGCTTTATTTCTGGACTCAATTATATTCCATTGATCTGTACTACTATCTTTATATGAGTACAGTACTATCTTGACTACTATTGCTTCACAGTAAGTTCTGAAATCAGGATATCGGAGTCTTCCCAATCTTTATGCTTTTTCTTATTGCTTTACTGCATTGATTAGGGCTTCCAATATCGTAAACAGAAGCAGTGAGAGCAGAAAAGTATTGTCCTACATTTGTTGTTCCTGCTCTTAGAAGAAATTTAATATTTCACCACTAAGTTTTTCAAAGGTAATCACTGAGGAAATTCCCTAGGTTGCTTAGTTTTTTTTTTAAAACATTAATGGGTTTTGAATTTGGTCAAATGCTTTTTCTGCATTTATTGAGACAATTTTTTCTTTCGTCCTATTAATTACACTGATTTTTCAATGTTAACTTCACTCTCCTTGGTCCTGGTATCTTATCCTCTATATTGCAAGTTTCAATCTGCTAATACTTTAAGAATTTTTATATCTATATTCATGAGGACTATTAGTCTATAATTTTCTTGTAAAATGTCAAATTTTGGTATCAGGAAAAAAAATTTGGCATGATTATGCTTGTCTCAAAATGAGTATAGAGGTATTTCTCCCTGTTCTATTTTCTGAAATAGATTAGTACTTTGTCTCCCTTAAATGTCTGATAAACTTCACTGGTACAGTCATCTGCCTGGAGTTTTCTTTATGGAAAGTGTTTTGCTTATAAATGCAATTTCTTTGATAGATTTTCTTTTCCTTCTTGTGTCACTTTTGGTATTTGTATTTTTCTTTAGGAATTTGTTCATTTTGCTTAAGTTACTAAATTTATTGGCATAACGTTGTTCCAAGTATCCCTTTAATATCTATGTTATTAGCATTTTGAATGTTAAAAACTTCTGTACACAAGTATAGATGAAAAATGATAAATCAAAAGCAATGTGTAACATATAGCAAAAAAAAGGTGTGTATGCGCATGGCAGAAGCAAACGATTTATTGACACAGAAGGAATTAAAGTGTGTATTGTTATACCATGATAAACAGAGGACACAGAGTGGAAACTCAGTCCAATTTGTGGAGTCGAAAGCATGATGTCCAAGTGGTAGGTTAGCTTGTCCAACTATAGGTAAATGAATATAATCAAAGGCCTTTCTTTTCTTTTTTTTTTTTTTGAGATGGATTTTCGCTGTTGTTACCCAGGCTGGAGTGCAATGGCACGATCTCGGCTCACCGCAACTTCCACCTCCTGGGTTCAGGCAATTCTCCTGCCTCAGCCTCCCGAGTAGCTGGGACTACAGGCGCGCACCACCATGCCCAGCTAATTTTTGTATTTTTAGTAGAGATGAGGTTTCACCATGTTGACCAGGATGGTCTAGATCGCTTGACCTCGTGATCCACCCGCCTCCTCGGCCTCCCAAAGTGCTGGGATTATAGGCGTGAGCCACCGCGCCGGGCCAAATCAAAGGCCTTTCTTATCTCAAGACTGTATATACACTCATCTTAATTGTCTTCTCTTTTTATGGTTTCATTTTTTACCTTTTAAGTCTTTTATTCATCTAGTATTTGATAAATGAGATGGATGTAAAGCGCCTCCCCAGTGGCCAGGCCATTTCCCGAAGAATCTTTTTCCCACTGACCAATGATGTGTAATATATAGTTTACTGGTTACCACAGATTTCTGGAGTTGTCCGGCTCCAAAGTTTAAAAGTAATGGTTTTGGGCAACTCTGTAAAATGGAGATAACAACTGTACTTACTTTACAGAGATGTGAAAATTAAATAAGATGACCTGAAAAAGTACTCCAGTACTTGATACATAAATGCTCAGCAAATGTTAGCTATTATTACACTAAACACTCATACATACACTGGAATTTCTGGATTCTCTATTCTATCTCCCATGTCTCGTCTATGTAATCCATCCAGCAGCACTCCATTACCAACTCATTGTCCTGTTTTCCCCTCCTGTTTAGAGACACGGTCCTAATGGCCCATTTTCCCTCATTTCACCAAGAAAAATTACCTCTCAGTTGCCTTTCTAATAATCACTAGAGCCTGAAAATCATAACCTTAGGGGTAAAAATAAGCTGTGCTTCACAAAGTAGTGAGAATCAAAGCCCAACCAAGGCACTGAACAAACGCTGGGGAAAAGGTGTCTGTTTCTTCCAACACCTATTTGAAAGGCTGACCCCCTACTTCGTTTCAGCCTTTGGATGATCATGGAAGTTCTCAAAAGCGAGCACCTCCTCTTCCAACTCTCGTTTATAGCCTGAAGACCAGTAGTTTCCCGTGTCACCCCACATGGACCCTGAATTTGGGATAACCAGGAGAGGAGTCTTGGAGCAGGAGGTGCGGAGGCGATGAGGGGCTCTTTCCCGGGTGGTTGGTCCAGACCTGAGGTTCCCTCGTGGCCAGCTAAGCCGACTCCCTACTCATGGGGTGATGCCCAAGGCAGGCATGGCGGGCAGGCGACTTAGGGAGAGCATATCTGCACACATGGGCACGATGGCAGGCTGGCGGGCGGAGGGAGAGAGGTGGCGGCAGGACTACCATTGACGCCCTCAAAGAGCGCGGGAAGAGGGAAGGAGAGGCACCACAAAGAGGAAAACCCCTGGAGACGCTGCGTCGGAGAGAGGCTGGGAGGCCGGCTTCGTGCTCCAACGACGCGCGTCACTCGGACTCCCGGAGGCAAGTCCCCGGGGCTAGATTTTCCGTTCTCTGGGGCTCCGGGAATCTCTGCGTCCACCCCAGGGCCCTCCAGGAACGCCTAAGGGAGGGCAGCCCGGATCCCCGCGCTGCCGCTACAACCGATGGCTGCTCCCGCCTGGGTTCGTTTGTCTCCTCCTCCTAACGGCTCCAGCAGCAACCGGCGTCCCTGGCGTGGGTGACGTCGGCGTCGGGGTGGGACTTCCTGCTTCGAGCGCTGCCGGGCCTAGCAACAGAGCCCGCTCCTCCAGGGTGGAGGGGCTGTACGATGAGGCGGCTTCTCGGCGGGACATCACCGCTGGAGGTGACTCCGCACCCCTGAGGTGCGGAGCTTTTCACCGCCGCCGCCGCCGCCGCCCTCGGACCCCTCCTCTGATACTTCACCTTTCCCTACAGACTGGAGCCTGAGGGGTCCGCTCTGCCCTCCTCCTCCTCCTCTTCCTCCTCTTCAGGCGCCGGGAACTGAAGAGCGAGGCGTGGCGGGCTGGGCCGACACCCTGCTGTGGGACCGTAACCCTTTGTCCCAATGCCTCCGTGAGCAAAGTTGAGTGGGTGCCGGTGGTTGGAGCTGTGGAGGTGTCCTTGGTGGCGAGCGCGGCCAGAACTCCGGTCACGTAAGTTTTCCATGTGCGGGTTGGAAGGAGCATGCGAGCGTCTGGTATGTAACCTTTCTGGGGACGGCGTCTTGTTTTTTTTTTTTTTGAATACTCATTTTGTCCTTCCACAGACTTGAAGGACATTTTAAATTTTCCTCGTAAAGTAGTGGAAATGCGTGCCAGAAAAGTAGGCAGAGACACTTGCTCCGAAGCCAACTGGATGCACGTGAAACTCTTTACGGAGCTTTAGGATGCACTCTGGCGTGGTGGTGATGAGGCCAGTTTAGTAAATGGCCAAATGTTTAAGTACCTCCAGCTTAATTTACGGTGAAAAAGCTATGCTGGCATTTTCCTTGGCTTTGAAAACAATTTGAATGAATAGTGATGTCAGCTGTCATTACTTAGATAATGCCTAAAATATGTTAGCGGAGGCCGGGTTTGAATACTTGGGTAAATCTTTAGTGTCCAACTTTTGACTGTAATCAATGGGCATTTTGCTCTTAAAAATATCCACTGCTAAGAATTTTTGAAGGCTTTGATTACTTTAGTTGTAATAAGGAAGCTCTTTGAAATCTCACAGATGTCTAGGATAAGGAGAGACTTGCCTGAATTTCTCGTATATGATGTATACTTCATAATCTGTTCAGACTTTGAGCAGCTCTAAAACGGAGTAGGTTGTTAAAGCAGTGCTTCTGTTACCAAGCAACATCTCTGTAAACAAGTCTGACATTCAACTAAAACACAAATGTATTTTCGTACAGTTACCTGGATTCAGAATTCTGTGTATTTAGCCTGTAAGCGATTAAATACTCACCTTTTGTGTTCAGGTTTGATTTCAAACTCATTTTGTTCAGAATTATTCGGATGCTTTATATATTTGAGATTGAGTGTTGCTCTATCGCCCAAGCTGGAGAGCAGTGGTGCAATCTCCGCTCATTGCAACCGCCGCCTTCGGGTTCAAGCGATTCTTGTGCCTCAGCCTCTGGGTAGCTGGGATTAAAGGCGCGCGCCACCACGCCCAGCTAATTTTTGTGTTTTTAATAGAGGTGGGGTTTCACCGTGTTGGCCGGGGTGGTCACCTCGGCCTCCCAAAGTGCTGGGATTACAGGCGTGAGCCACCGTGCCAGGTCAGAATGCTTTAAATTACAAGTGTCACACAGCACTCTCCTGAGAGTTTGCGAATGGTTTTGAGTTATCCTTCGGTTACGTAGGACACAGTGTGCTGGTTACTCCCCTTACTTTTGAGTATTTTCTTTCTAGGTCAGATGAAGTGTGCAGACTGTATTTAGGAACATTCTCAAATAATAGTGAAATACAATTTAGAGTTCCATGCAGCACTGGGAGATTGAAACACTGATTATTCACAGGTAGGTTTTTTGTTTTTGTTTTTGTTTTGAGACGGAGTTTTATTGTTGTCCAGGCTGGAGTGCAATGGCATGATCTCGGCTCACTGCAACCTCCGCCTCCTGGGTTCAAGTGATTCCCCTGTCTCAGCCTCCAGAGTAGCTGGGATTACAGGCACATGGCACCACGCCCTGCTAATTTTTGTATTTTTAGTAGAGATGGTTTCAGTTTCACCATGTTATATTTTTAGTAGAAATGGTTCACCAGTTTCACCAGGCTGGTCACAAACTACTGACCTCAGTCAATCCTCTTGGCCTCCCAACGTGCTGGGATTATAGGGGTGAGCCACTGGGTCTGGCCTATTCACAGGTAGTTTTTAGTCCTTGGTTTACCAGTCACCACACTGTCTCCTCTTATTGAACCCTTAATGATATAATTTGTATGGCAAGTTGTTAGTTTTCAGAGCACTTTGTGAATGATCTTTTGAATCAACAACCTTTCAAGTAAGGAAATATGAGAGAACATTTGAGACAAGACTAAGTGACTTCTTTGAAATCAATCTATTAATAGTGGGAATTGCAACTTGAAGTTTAATGTTCTTTATATCAGATGCCCTTACTGTATTGCTGAAATCCATGAACTTCATTTTAGTTCTCTCCTTTTTTTCTTTGCTGTATGCTGATGTTGAAGTAATGAAATATTCAAAAGTTGGGCAGGATGGAGAAGGAAAAAAAAATCAAGAATGACTTGTATAATAAAATTCTTAGTATTCAGAAATCAGCATTATGTCATGGGATGTTCTAATTCAAGAAGCTTAGAATGAAATCTTAACAGATTAGTGAATTTTAGTGAATTGTCAGAATTTCCCCACCCCCAGGTACTGTCTCTTTGCCTAAAGTAAATGAACTTTTAATTTTGTCATACATAATATATTAGGTTCAGTAAGTGAATTTCTCATATTGTTTAACATGTATATGCTTTTAGGGAATGTGTGTAAATCTGTTTTAAAAACTTCCTGTTAACCCAAGTTCACATTTCTTGACTTAAGCTGAACCCTTTGAAATCCTCTCACCTTGCGTTTCAAGCATATGTTCTTTTTGGAAAAGGTGTTTCTGCCCAGATCAGTTTATTCACTATCTCTTAAACCTGCTCTGTACTTTCTCCTTTTCATACTAGTCTGCATGTCTTTCTATCCCCTATGACCTGATTTCGTCCCTTCTTTCTTAAAATCTAAATTGTACCTTTTCTGTAAGGTTCAATTCCACCGTGACTTCATACATACACAGGAATAGTATGTATTTGTGAGTTACATTTATTTAATACTTATGCTTTTATTGTATAATTTTAGCTTTTTTGACTTCCTAACCAGATTGTAAGCTATTTAAAGGCAGGACTTCAGATCTCGATGAGCTGTATCCTTAGTCTTTTCCAAATAGAAGTTGCTGAATAAATGTTTCCTACAGATGACTGATATGGTTAGGCTTTGTGTCCCCACCCAAATCTCACCTTGAATTATAATCCCCATAATCCCCATGTGTCAAGGGAGAGACCAAGTAGAGGGAATTGGGTCATGGCAGCAGTTTCCCCCATGCTGTTCTCATGAGATTTGATGGTTTTATAAGTGTTTGATAGTTCCTCTTGCATTCATTCTCCTTCCTGCTACCTTGTGAAGAAGATGCCTTTCTTCCCCTTCACCTTCTGCCATAATTTTAAGTTTCCTGAGGCCTCCCCAGCCATGTGGAACTGTGAATCATTTAAACCTCTTTCCTTTATAAATTACCCAGTCTTGGGCAGTTCTTTATAGCAAAATGAAAATGGACTGGCTGGGTGCGGTGGCTCAAGCCTGTAATCCCAGCACTTTGGGAGGCCGAGGCGGGTGGATCACAAGGTCAAAAGATCGAGACCATCCTGGTCAACATGGTGAAACCCCCGTCTCTACTAAAAATGCAAAAAATTAGCTGGGCATGGTGGTGCGTGCCTGTAATCCCAGCTACTCAGGAGGCTGAGGCAGGAGAATTGCCTGAACCCAGGAGGCGGAGGTTGCGGTGAGCCGAGATCGCGCCATCGAACTACAGCCTGGGTAACGAGCGAAACTCCGTCTCAAAAAAAAAAAGAAAGTGGACTAATACAATGACAGTTAGGCATTTTTACTTCCCCCCCTTCTACAGTATTATAAAATTAAGAAGATTGTTTAGAGAAGACAGTAATTGAAGGAGGAATGGCAACAGTAAGCCATAAAAAAGATCAAAGAGTAGGAATTGACGAAATCAGTAGTAAAGGTTCTGTTCCTAGAAAGTGAGTATTTGACAATTTCCCATGAGAATACCAGCAGTAAGGACGCTCTCAGGAATGCTAGCACTATTCCCCAGTGGGCTTGGGGAGTGTGATCAGTTTCCTGGTTCCTAGTAAAATATTATTTTATTAATTATTTTTTTTTTATCAGAACTGCCCTCTCTAGGTCATAGAGAGATCACTGACTGTCAAGTCTAGTACTCTCTCACTCTTTCTTTCTTTTCCCTTCTTTTTCTTTTTTTTTCTGTCTTTGCTTGGTGGAGTCTTGCTTTATTGCGCAGGCTGGAGTGCAGTAGTCTGATCTTGGTTCACTGCATCCTCCACCTCCTGGGTTCAGGCGATTCTCTTGGCTTAGCCTCCCAAGTAGCTGAGAGTACAGACACCTGCCACTGCACTCTACTGAAAATTTTTGCATTTTTAGTAGAGACAGGGTTTCACCACGTTGGCCAGGCTAGTCAGACTTCTGGCCTTAAGTGATTTGCCCACCTTGGCCTCCCAAAGTGCTGAGATTATAGGTGTGAGCCACTGTGCCAGGCCTGCTATTTCTTTTAACCGAGCTATAATCCAAGATGGAAGAAATTAAGAAAGTGAGGAAATGCCCAGTTATTTGCCTTCTGTATGTTGTGACTTCAGATTGCTTTTGGATTAAAATTCAAAGTTAGCAGGAACCTAAACCTGGCCTTTCCCTTTTGGAAAGCACCTATCTGTCTCAAATTATGTCTATAAAATGTCCAGGTAGGTCGGGTATGGTGGCTCATGCCTGTAATTCCAGCACTTTGGGAGGCCAAGGTGGGTGGATCACGAGGTCAAGAGATCGAGACCATCCCAGCCAACATGGTGAAACCCCATCTCTCCTAAAAATACAAAAATTAGGTGGGCGTGGTGGTACATGCCTATAGTCCCAGCTACTTGGGAGGCTGAGGCAGGAGAATCGCTTGAACCCAGGAGGTGGAGGTTGCTGTGAGCCAAGATTGTGCCATTACACTCCAGCCTGGCAACAGAGCAAGACTTTGTCTCAAAAAAAAAAAAATAAATGTCCAGGTAGTTTTTACGGTCTCACCCAAAATTCTGTATCTGATGCTTGTAACAAAGAGTTACTTCAATTGAAGGTATAAAAGATAAAGCTGAGTCTCAGAATGTTTTCATAAATATTTGTTTGATCTAGTTATTTCTTGGGTGAATTTGCCATTCTGGCTTCTGAGTTGTTGCCCAGTAACACAATTGCAGTATAGCATAGCAACCCTTGAAAACAGTAGCATTGAACTATAGGGATTTTCCCGATGAAGTTGCAGTGCCTATCTCTGGTGTTCACATTCAGTCTCTCTCAAGTGTGATTGCACTTTGTTTTAAGGCAGCTATTTTAGATATTGTTAAACTTAAGCAGCATACAATATATCCTTTTTTTTTTTGAGAGAGAGAGTCTCGCTCTGTTGCCAGACACCAGTTTGGAGTACAGTGGTGTGATCTTGGCTCACTGCAACCTCCACCTTCCAGGTTCAAGCAATTCTGCTGCGTTCTGAGTAGCTAGGACTACAGGCGCATACCACCACACCTTGCTGTGTCTCCAGGCTAGAGTGCCGTGGTGCCATCTTGGCTCACTGCAACCTCTGTCTCCCAGGTTCAAGCAATTCCCCTGCCTCAGCTTCCTGAGTAGCTGGGACTACACTATGCCTAGCTAATTTTTTTGTATTTTGGTGGAGACGGGGTTTCACCATGGCCAGGATGGTCTTATCTCCTGACCTTGTGATCCTCCAGCCTCGCCCTCCCAAAGTGCTGGGATGACAGGCGTGAGCTACTGTGCCTGACCGAAATGGTTCTTTATAACATTTTTGTATTGCTTCTAGAGCTTCGTGGGAAGCTTAGATCAATAAGCACAATTTAATAGGGACTGTAATTTTGTGGGAAGAGAACTGTGATTCAGGAGACCAAGGGTGAGTCACTTCACCTTTCTTGGCCTATTTTCTCACTTGAAAACATAAATCTCTGAAAGTTTCCTTCAGAGATTGTATACTTCCTGTTTGAAACAAATTTTGTTTCTCCTGTTTATTGGTTTAATCAGCATTTGAGATCCTATTATGTGTCTTGAGCTATGCTAGGCACTGGGGAAATTGTGACTAAGACATAGTGCTAAGTCTCAAGCAACCTTATTATCTGATGGGAGAAACGGACAAAGTAAATAGTAATTTGTAATAAAGCACGTGAAATGCTCTAAGGATAAATAAGAATATGTTCTGGGGCATGTAGGAAGGATACCTGGCCTAGAACTAGACAGAATATGCTAAAATTGAGGAATGTCTCATTGGAATCTTGTAAGTGTAGTTTTAGGGTGTACAGAGCAGTATTCAACTTGGCCTGGAGGGAGTTAGTAAAAGAAAACTAGGGAGACATTTCTTGAAGTTGGAGAGAGAGAAAAGTCATCAACAATAGTGGTAGTTGAAATACCGAGTGTAGATGAGGTTCCAGAGAGTTGTGTAGAATTAGAAGAGAGCTTGTGAACAGCAGCATGTGATGGGTAGGTGGAGAAAGAAAGTAGGGAGGAAAACCAGAATAGGATATGGTTTTGGAAGCCAAAGAAGGAATGCACATCATATTTGGTTTATTGATTAAATGGAAATTGTTACTCAAGAAACATTGACTCTATAGTCCTATAAACATAAACCCATGTTTATAGGTGTAAAGATCTGAACTTACAATGGGGGTAGTTTAAGTCCTTGCTTAGCAGCATAACAGGAAAGAAAGTGTACTTTGGAGCCTGGGTCCTGAGATTGAAGGTTAGATTACTAGCTGCTTGATTTTTTGAACCAGTGACTTAATTTTTTGGTCCTCATTGTCTTCATAGATAAAATACTTTCTTTCCTTTTCTTTCTTTCTTTTTTTTTTTTTTAAGAGTCATGCATGGATTAAAAGAAGGTAAGTTGTAAACCTGACTTTTAGGGGACATTATTGATTTTCATCCAGGCCATTCTTGTTGATTGTTCTGAACTACATATCCTTCTTTTCCTTCCCCATTCCCAATCATATTCTTTTATCTTCAGGAGCCACCAGAAGTCCTGCCTTTTCTTTGATATCTTCCTATATGGATGATATTCAAAATTTTCTGTAATCAAATGAATATGTCCTGTGTCCCTCAGAATTAGCAACACTATTCTTTTTTAAAGCCTTAAGAAGGAAATTATATTATCTCACATGCAAGAAGTTTGGAGATAGGTGGTTTTAAGATTGTCAATTAAGTGGCTCAGGGATAGTCTTTAAGAACCTGACTTCTTTTTGTTTGGTTATCCTTTGAACTCAGCCTTGATTACTACAACTATCACCAAGTTTTCCAAAGTTTGGAAAAGTGAACTTATTTTTTCTTCTCAGCCCCTTTTAAACAGCTTTATTGAGATATGCTTTACCTGCCATAAAAATCACTCATTTTAAGTGTACAACTTAATGGTTTTTAGCAACTTTGTAGCGTTGTTAAAGTGTCATCACAAGGCAGTTTCTGAACATTTTATCAATCCCCCATGTTCTCTCAAGCTATTTGCATTTAATGTAACTCCTTCCTCCAGCTCCAGAGAACCACTGATCTACTTTCTATCAATATAAATATGTCTTTTCTAGATATTTCATATGAATGGAATCAAACAATATAGTAGTCTTTTGTGTCTGGCTTCTTTCACTTCATGCTTTTTAGGTTTATTAATGTGTGTACCAATGTCTTTTTAATTGTTGAATATTATTCTTGTGTATTTCCTGTTCACCAGTTGAATAGTATTGGGGAATAGTGGTTCCCATTCACTGGTAACTGGTGAATAGTATTTCCCATTCACCAGGTGATAGATGTTGGATTATTTCCAGTTTTTGACTTTTATGAATAATGCTGCTATGAAGATTTGTCTGTAATTCTTAGCGTGAGCATATGTATTCATTTCTTTTGGGTAAATTCCTAGGAGTGGAATTGCTGAGTCATATAGTAAGCTTATTTTTAACTTTTAAAGAAACTGTCAAAATGTAGCGATACCAGTTACAGCCTACTAGCAATGTATCGGTATTCCACATCCTCACCAACAGTTGGCATTGTCTTTTTAATTATAGCCATTCTAGAGAGTATCTTGTAGTATCCCATTGTAATTTTAATTTGCATTTCCTTAATCACTAATGTTGGACACCTTTTTGTGTGGTTGTTAGCTATTTGTAAGTCATTTTTGGTGGAATATCTGTTTAAAGCATTTGCCCAGTTTTTAGCTGGGGTTTTTTTTTTTTTTTTTTTTTGGTCTTATTGAGTTGTAAGAGTTCTTTATATATTCTGGATAAAAGTTTGTATTGTTTTTAATATCAGAGATAGGATTTGTAAAGATTTCTCCCAGTTGGTGTCTTGGCTTTTCATATTTTTGCTGGTGTCTTTTGAAGTGCAAACGTTTTTAATGAAGTTCGGTGTGTGTGTGTGTGTGTTTGTGTGTGTGTGTGTGTGTGTCATGTACTTTGATGTTATGGATAAGAACTTTTTGCCTAATCCAAGGTCCCAAAGATTTTCTCTTGTGTTTTCTTTGAGCTCTTTCCTTTAAATCTAGGATTCATGTTGAATTAACTGTGTATATAAGAAGAGGATCTAAGTTCATTTTTAAAAAACGTGAATGCCAAATTATTCAGTACCATTTGTTAAAAAGACTGTTCTTTTCCCTTCAATTGTATTGGCATCTTTGTGAAATATCGGTTTACCATAATGTAAGAATTTATTCCTGGACTCATAGTTCTGTTCCATATGTCTATAAACCTATCCTTACTCCACCATTCTCTCTTGATTAATGCAGTTTTATAGTAAGTTTTAAAATGAGTAGTGTAACATTTTCTTCTTTTTCAAAATTGATTCTATGTTCTTTCCATTTCAATATACAATTTAGGATTAGCTTGTCAGTTTCTACAAAAATCTGATGTTCACAGGATTTGCATTGAATCTATCCATCAATAAGGAAAGAATCACTAACTTAAACTTAAGTCTTCCAATCCATGAACATGTACTTCTCTCTGTTTACTTAGATCTTTAATTTCTGTCAATAATGTTCTTTACTTTTCGTGTACAAATCTTGCACTTCTTTGGTTAGATTTATTCCTAAGAATGTTATAATTTTGATGCTCTTGGAAATGGAGTTTTCATGATTTGCTTTCAGATTGTTCATTGTTAGCATAAAGAAATGCAACTGATTTTTGCGTATTGTTTCTACATAGATGATCATGTCTCAAAACAATGATACTTTTTTCTTTTCAATCTCAATGTTACTTATTTCTTTATTTTTGCTTTAATTCTTGGGTTAGACCCTCCAGTAAGATGTTGAATAGAAGTGTTGAATGTGCATTGCATTATTCCCAGTCTTAGGAAGAAAACATGCAGATTTTTTACCATAAGGTATAAAGTTAGCTGTATATTTTCTATAGATGCCCTTTGTAGAAGGGTAAGAAAGTTCCCTTATGTTCCTAGTTTGTTGTGAGTTTTTAATCCTGAGTGGGTGTTAGATTTTATCATTTTTTTTCCTGCATCTGATGATATGGTTGTATGGTTTTTATTTTATGGCTATATGGTTAATGTGGGGATCGCTCCTGCGAAGGGCCCTTGACAGGACCCTCACCATCTTGAGCTTGAGCCCATACACGTTTCTCCTCTCCTGGAGGCTGTTGAGCTAAGGGAAAGGAGGAAGTCTGGTTGCAAGATGAGTGCTTTAGAGCAAAGAGAAAGTAAGTCTCTGATTTGATCAGAGAGGTCCGAGGGAAGGGTAAGAGTTACTGGGTTATGATCATGGCGAGGGGTGTTAGGTGGGGAGACATACCTGTTGGGCTCTTTTAAAACAGCTTTTGTCACAAGTTGGCAGCTATCCATGAGTGAATGTCTAGAAGAAGAATGGTTAATACCACACTCCATTTGATTGAGAGGATCAAGTTCAGAAGCAGAAGGGGAGAAAGCAGCAGCAGGGGAAGAAATAGCATTGTGAGAGCAAGGGCAAGCAGGTTCCGCTTGAGAGGAGCAGACACTGTCTTTAAGTTTAGACCAAACAGAAAGTAAAACCTCGGTTTGAGGTAAAGCTTTATTATGAGAGGCATATTGTTCAATTTTCTCACCAATTTCATCCCATGCAGTTTCCCCCAATATTCCTCCTTCTGGAACCCATGGGCAAATTTCACGAATAATGTGCACAAATTCCTCCACAGTTTTTAGTTTAATATCATGTCCATGTGACTTAATCATTTTTTGCAATAATTGTATAAACAAGTTACACTCCTTAGATTCTATATGCCCCATATTTTACTCCAGATGAAACTGAGAAATTCTGTTTACTTTGACTTGTATGTACAACAGAGAAAAAAATTGATTAATATTATACAAAATCAAAAGTAGAGAGCTTACTTACGAGAAAAGCCAAACTTAACTGCTGCAGCCTCACCTTTATAACTTGAGCATCACTGTGATCCCTTGTGTCCAGGGCCCCACGTTGGGCGCCAGATGTGGGGGTCCGGCACGTCTTCCGGGGGGCTTCCGACCAGCGGAGAGCCTCAGCCCCACTCAAGTGTTCTTAACTTGGAAGAGGGAGTGCGCGGAAGAAAAGATAGAGAGCGGGGTCTGGAGGACTGCCAGGCAATGCGGGAGCAAGAAGTGCCAAGACAGCAAGTTTATTTGTGCAAACTACAGGTTATATACCTTTCAGTGTTTGAGGAGTGACGTACATTCCATTGTATCTTGAAATAAAATCAAGAACAAAAAATCACAAGAAAAGGGGTGCAGAAAGTATGACTCTTAATCAAAGGGTGTACAGCAAAGGGACAATAAAGCTTGCAAAAAGGGGATCATAAATCTAAACATGTGTTTTTCTAAAATCAGTTACGCAAGCAAGTAAGATTGTTAACAAGGTATAGCTGGACCTTTCTAAATGTCATTCTAACCTTGCCTATTCATATAGGATCATATGCAAACAATATGATTGAGTTAGCAGAGGTAAATGAAGTCATACAGTTATTGTGCAGAGAAGGAACTAGGAGGCACACAATGTCTACCCATACAGTGTCTCATTAGACCACAAGGCCTGAGCTCAGCCATTCTGTTGCAAATGTCAGAGGCAAAGATTGATGTTTATAAAATCAGTGCAACCAGACTTCCTCCTTTCCCTTAGCTCAACAGCCTCCAGGAGAGGAGAAACGTGTATGGGCTCAAGCTCAAGATGGTGAGGGTCCTGTCAAGGGCCCTTCGCAGGAGCGATCCCCACAGGTTAATATGCTATGTTAATTGATTATTGGAGATTAAACCCATCCCGTATTCTGGGACAGATGGCACTTGATCATGCTGTAAGATCTTTTTTTTATTCCTTAATTTTTGAGACACAATCTTGCTCTGTGACCAGGCTGAAGTGCAATGTGTGATCTTGGCTCACTGCAGTCTCGAACTGGTAGGCTCACATGATTCTCTTGCCTCAGCCTCCCAAGTGGCTGGGGCTACAGGTTCACACTACCACACCTAGCTTTTTTCTTTTTTTCTCTTTTTTGGTGTTTTTTGTAGAGACAGGGTTTTGCCATATTGCCTGGGCTGGTCTTGAACTCCTTGGTTCAAGCAGTTTACTCCCTTGGCCTCTCAAAGTGCTGGGACTACAGGCTTAAGCCACCATACCAAGCCCATGCTGTATAGTGTCTGTTATATGTTGTTGAATATGGTTTGTCTGAATATTGTTAAGGAATTTGCATATATGCTCCTGAGGGATATTAGTCTGTTGCTTTCTCATGATCTTTTGCCTGGCTTTGATAGCGGGGCGACACTGGCCTCAAGCAAGAATTGCATGGTGCCTCCTGTTCTGTTTTTTTTAAAAATAATTTCCAAATATTGCTCTTACTTCTTTAAATGTTTGATATCATTCATTAGTGCAGTTGTGGGGGCCTGGGCATTTCTTTATGGGAATATTTAAAATTTTTAATTTAGTTTCTTCACTTATTGTTGTAGGTCTATTCAGATGTTCTCCTCTAAAATTTTGGTAATTTGTATGTTCTAGGAAGTAGTCCATTTCATATACGTTATCTAATCTGTTGATATCAAGTTTATATTAAAAAATCTAAGTTAATAATTTAAGATTGGCAATGATTTTTCCCTCTTTCATTCTTGATTTTGGTAATTTGAATCTAATTTTCTTGGTCATTCTAGCGAAGGGTTTTTTTTTCCAATTTTGTTGATCTTTTCAAAGAACCAACCTTTTATTTCATTGATTATTTTTCATATTTGTATTTCCTATTTCACTGATTTTCCCTCTAAAAATAATTTTTTTCCCTGCTGTTTTGGGTTTAATGTCCCCCCTGCTCCTTATTTTTCTAGTTTCCTAAGATAGAAGCTTAGATTATTGGTTTGAGACCTTTTTTTTTCTCCTATAAATGTTTAAAACTATACATTTTCTTCTAAGCACTGCTTTAGTTGCATTCTGTACATTTTGATTTGCTGTGTTTTGTTTTCATTCAATTCGAAATATTTAAAAAAATTTCCTTGCAATTTCTTCTTTGATCAATAGGTTATTTAGAGGTATGTTTTTAAATTTACCAATAATTGAGGTGTTCTCAGATGTATTTTTGTATTGACATGAATTCCATTGTGATCAGATCACACACATTTTTTTTTTTTTTGAGACGGAGTTTCGCTCTTGTGACCCAGGCTGGAGTGCAATGGCGCGATCTCGGCGCACCGAAACCTCTGCCTCCTGGGTTCAGGCAATTCTCCTGCCTCAGCCTCCTGAGTAGCTGGGATTACAGGCACGCGCCACCATGCTCAGCTAATTTTTTGTATTTTTAGTAGAGACGGGGTCTCACCATGTTGACCAAGATGGTCTCGAGCTCTTGACCTCGTGATCCACCCGCCTCCGCCTCCCAAAGTGCTGGGATTACAGGCTTGAGCCACCGTGCCTGGCCCAGATCACACATTTTTTTATGAGTTTAATCTTTTAAATTTTATTGAGATTTTTTTTTTTTATTGTTTTGTGCCCACTGAGTGTATCCTGGAAAATTTTCCTTGTGTTTGTGAAAAGGATGTATATTCTGCAATCATTGGGTGGTATTTTCTGTCAGTTATGTCAAGTTTATTGATGAGATTAGTCAAGTGTTCTATATTCTTGCAGATTTTCTGTCTTGTTTTATCAGTCATTGCAATCTTCAGCTGTTTTTGTTGAATTATCTATTTCTCTTTTTAATTATCTCTTTCTTTGCTTCATGTATTTTGGAGTTCTTTTGTTACATGGACAGTTATTGTTATATCTTCCTGATAGATACAGTGACTCTTTTCATTATGAAATGTACTCCTTTGTCAGTAATATTTCTAATCTTAAAATATATTTGTTTCTTGGTACTATACCCACTCTAGTTTTCTTATGGTTACTGTTTCTATAATGTATTTTTTAAAAAATCCTTTTAATTTTAACCTATTTATGTCTTTGAATTAAAGACTTATCTCTTGTTGACAACCTATAGTTAAGTTTTGTGATCCATCCTAACATAATTCCCCCTTTGAATAGAGTGTTTAGTTCATTCACATTTAATGTAATTGTTGATATTATTGGATTTACATCTGCATTTTTCATTTTTGTTTTCTATTTGTCTCATTCGTTTTTTGCTTTTTCCTCTTTTCCTTCTTTACTGTCTTTCTGTTTTAAATATTCTTTACTGTATCTTTAATTCTGTTGATTTCTTTTGCTATAGTGTTATGTTAGGGATTGCAGTATGCCTTTTAACTTATTATAGTCTCCTTCAGAATAATACTAAATTCTAATAAATTATGGAAACTTCCCTCCAGTTATCTCTTTTCTCTTTTTGGTGCTACGTGTATTACAGGTATGTGTATTACAAACCCAGCAATACAGTACTATAATTATTCCTCTATGTAGTCTTATGTTTTTAAAACAGATGAATTGAGAATAATTATATTTTTAGAGTCTTTAATATTTACTGATTGAATTATAGTTTCCAATGAACTTCATTCTCCTGAAGATTATTCCTTCTTTTTCTTTTATTTTAGACAGGTTCTCATTCTGTTGTCTAGGCTGGAGTGCAATGATATGATCTTGGCTGACTACAACCTCCGCTTACCTGCTTCAGGGCGATCTGCCTGCCTCACCCTCTCAAGTAGCTGGGACTACAGGCATGTGCCACCACACCTGGCTAATTTTTGTATTTTTTGTAGAGATGGGGTTTTGCCATGTTGCTCAGGCTGGTCTTGAACTCCTGGACTCAAGCGAGCCACCTACCTCAGCCTCCCAAAGTGCTGGGATTACAGGCATGAGTGACTGTGCCCAGCCTAGATTAAAGTTATTCTGTGGTGTGACTTCCTTTTATACTGAAGAAATTCCTTTGGTATAAGGCATGCCTCACAGCAATGACTTCTGTTAGTCTTTGGTTGTCTATCTGGAAATGTCTTTATTTCATCTTGAAGGGCAGTTGTGCTGAATATAGAAGTTTTAGTGGTTTTTTATTTTGTTTCTTTAAAAATACCTTTTTTCCACATCATCATTTCTAATGAGAAATAAGTCGTTAATAATATTGTTGTTGCCCTGTATGTGAAGAGTTGCTTTTCTTTTGTTCTTTTTTAAAGATTTTCTCTTTGTCTTTCAATGTTTGTGGGTTTCTTTGTTTTGGATTTGTTGGGTTGCTTAGATGTGTCCATTCATGTTTTTCATTAAATTTGGTACGTTTTTGGCAATTATTTCTTCAAAACTTTTTTTCTGCCTCTTTATCTCTTTCCTGACCTTCTGGAATTCCCACTATGTATTTCATGTATAGGATGTCATCATTTAACATTATTTTTATTTTTTTTTCTTTGAGACGGAGTCTTGGTCTTTTGCCAGGCTGGAGTGCAGTGGCGTGATCTCAGCTCACTGCATCCTCTGCCTTCTGGGTTCAAGTGATTTTCATGCTTCAGCCTCTTAAGTAGTTGGGACTACAGGCATGCGCCACCACACCTGGCTAATTTTTATATTTTTGGTAGAGACTGGGTTTCACCATGTAGGCAGTATGGTCTTGATCTCCTGACCTTATAATCTGCCTGCCTTGGCCTCCCAGAGTGTTGGGATTATAGGTGTGAGTCACTGTGTGCTCAGCCATCACGTAACATTATTGATAGGTTCTTGGAAACTGACTTTAAGTAAAATAATGTATAGTGAAACCAACTTTACTCTAGGCTAATTGATAAAAACAAAAGTTAAATTCCTATAGCTTATCTATGGCCAGAAAACATCATCAAACTTCTAAATAAAGACCCAGGACACTTCCAACATTAAACATTGAAATAAATGTGAGCTATAATGTTTAAGAAAGATTAGTAAGAACAGGTAAGATAGTTACCTAAGTTTTGGTGAACCAGTGAGTGACAGTGGTCATAGAGGTGGTGGGTTAAATCAAGAAATAAATGTTTGCAAAGCAAAAAATAAAAGGGGCATCTCTTACTATCATGTAGTTCAAAAATAATCACAAATATGGCAGGCTTGATAAGAGTGCTTTTGTACTATATCATATATCGTTATGCATTTACATGATTTTATACGTCGTTTGAGTTTTTATTTTACAATAATTTGTATTCATTTATTCATTTTCCAACCTGCTCTAGGGTTCAGGGTTTCCTGTGGCCAGAGCCTATCCTGGCATGGAACCAACCCTGGACAGCATAACTTCCGTTGCATGGTGCACTTAAACATACACCCATACTCATTCTTACTGGGACAATTTAGATCTGCCAGTGAACCTGACATACACATCTTTAGGATATGAGAAGGGGAAGCTGGAGTACTTGGAAAACATAAGCAAATGTTTACTTAATCTTTTTTGGTGAAGTGTCCATTTAAATGTTTTGCCCATTAAACAAAATTAGATTATTTATTTTCCTATCATTTAGTTTTGAGAGTTCTTTATTGTGGGTGCAAGTCCTTTATTAGATTTATGATTTGCAGTTTTTCCCCTGAGTCTGGTATATCTTTTCATTTATGTAACAATGGATTTTGAAGAGTAGAAGTTCTTAATTTTGATAAAATCCAGTTTGTCAGTTTTTTCTTTTTAATTTTTTATTGGATTTTAGGTTTTGGGGTACATGAGCAGAGGATGCAAGACAGTTGCGTAGGAACACACATGGCAGTGTGCTTTTCTTTCCTTCTCCCCTTCACCCACATTTGGCATTTCTCCCCAGGCTATCCCTCCCCACCTCCCCCTCCCACTGGCCCTCCTCTTTTCCCCCCAATAGACCCCAGTGTTTAGTACTCCCCTTTCTGTGTCCATGTGTTCTCATTTTTCATCACCCGCCTATGAGTGAGAATATGCGGTGTTTCATTTTCTGTTCTTGTGTCAGTTTGCTGAGGATGACGTTCTCCAGATTCATCCATGTCCCTACAAACGACACAAACTCATCATTTCTGATTGCTGCATAATATTCCATGGTGTATATGTGCCACATTTTTCCAATCCAGTGTATTATCAATGGGCATTTGGGTTGATTCCAGGTCTTTGCTATTGTAAACAGTGCTGCAATGAACATTCGTGTACATGTGTCCTTATAGTAGAACGATTTATAGTCTTTTGGATATATACCCAGTAATGGGATTGCTGGGTCAAATGGAATTTCTATTTCTAAGGCCTTGAGGAATCGCCACACTGTCTTCCACAATGGTTGAACTAAGTTACACTCCCACCAACAGTGTAAAAGTGTTCCTTTTTCTCCACATCCTCTCCAGCATCTGTTGTCTCCAGATTTTTTAATGATCGCCATTCTAACTGGCGTGAGATGGTATCTCAATGTGGTTTTGATTTGCATCTCTCTGATGACCAGTGACGATGAGCATTTTTTCATATGACTGTTGGCCTCATATATGTCTTCTTTCATAAAGTGTCTGTTCATATCCTTTGCCCACTTTTGAATGGGCTTGTTTGTTTTTTTCCTGTAAATCCGTTTGAGTTCTTTGTAAATTCTGGATATCAGCCCTTTGTCAGATGGGTAAACTGCAAACATTTTTTCCCATTCTGTTGGTTGCCGATCCACTCTAGTGACTGTTTCTTTTGCCGTGCAGAAGCTGTGGAGTTTCATTAGGTCCCATTTGTCTATTTTGGCTTTTGTTGCCAATGCTTTTGGTGTTTTGTTCATGAAGTCCTTGCCTACTCCTATGTCCTGGATAGTTTTGCCTAGATTTCCTTCTAGGGTTTTTATGGTGCCAGGTCTTATGTTTAAGTCTTTAATCCATCTGGAGTTAATTTTAGTGTAAGGTGTCAGGAAGGGGTCCAGTTTCTGCTTTCTGCACATGGCTAGCCAGTTTTCCCAACACCATTTGTTAAACAGGGAATCCTTTCCCCCTTGCTTGTTTTTGTCAGGTTTATCAAAGGTTGTGTAGTTGTAGATATGTTGTGTTTCCTCCGGTGCCTCTGTTCTGTTCCATTGGTCTATGTCTCTGTTTTGGTACCAGTACCATGCTGTTTTGATTACTGTAGCCTTGTAGTATAGTTTGAAATCCGGTAGTGTGATGCCCCCCGCTGTGTTCTTTTTGCTTAGAATTGACTTGGCTATGCGGGCTCTCTTTTGGTTCCATATGAAGTTCATGGTGGTTTTTTCCAGTTCTGTGAAGAAAGTCAATGGTAGCTTGATGGGGATAGCATTGATTCTGTAAATTACTTTGGGCAGTATAGCCATTTTCACGATATTAATTCTTCCTAACCATGAACATGGAATGTTTCTCCATCTGTTTGTGTCCTCTCTGATTTCGTTGAGCAGTGGTTTGTAGTTCTCCTTGAAGAGGTCCCTTACGTTCCTTGTGAGTTGTATTCCAAGGTATTTTATTCTTTTTGTAGCAATTGTGAATGGCAATTTGTTCTTGATTTGGCTTTCTTTAAGTCTGTTATTGGTGTAGACGAATGCTTGTGATTTTTGCACATTGATTTTATATCCTGAGACTTTGCTGAAGTTGCTTATCAGTTTCAGGAGTTTTTGGGCTGAGGCGATGAGGTCTTCCAGGTATACTATCATGTCGTCTGCAAATAGAGACAATTTGGCTTCCACCTTTCCTATTTGAATATCCTTTATTTCTTTTTCTTGCCTGATTGCTCTGGCTAGAACTTCCAGGACTATATTGAATAGGAGTGGTGAAAGAGGGCATCCTTGTCTAGTGCCAGATTTCAAAGGGAATGCTTCCAGTTTTTGCCCATTCAGTATGATATTGGCTGTTGGTCTGTCATAAATAGCTTTTATTACTTTGAGATACGTTCCATCGATACCGAGTTTGTTGAGGGTTTTTAGCATAAAGGGCTGTTGAATTTTGTTAAATGCCTTCTCTGCGTCAACTGAGATAATCATGTGGTTTTTGTTTTTGGTTCTGTTTATGTGGTGAATTACGTTTATAGACTTGCATATGTTGAACCAGCCTTGCATCCCCGGGATGAATCCTACTTGATCATGGTGAATAAGTTTTTTGATTTGCTGTTGCATTCGGTTTGCCAATATTTTATTGAAGATTTTTGCATCTATGTTCATCATGGATATTGGCCTGAAGTTTTCTTTTCTTGTTGGATCTCTGCCGGGTTTTTGTATCAGAATGATGTTGGTCTTGTAAAATGATTTGGGACGTATTCCCTCTTTTTGGATTGTTTGAAATAGTTTTAGAAGGAATGGTACCAGCTCCTCTTTGTGTGTCTGGTAGAATTCGGCTGTGAACCCGTCTGGACCTGGGCTTTTTTTGTGTGGTAGGCTCTTAATTGCTGCCTCGACTTCTGACCTTGTTATTGGTCTATTCATAGTTTCAGCTTCCTCCTGGTTTAGGCTTGGGAGGACACAGGAGTCCAGGAATTTATCCATTTCTTCCAGGTTTACTAGTTTATGTGCATAGAGTTGTTTGTAATATTCTCTGATGATGGTTTGAATTTCTGTGGAATCTGTGGTGATTTCCCCTTTATCATTTTTTATTGCATCTATTTGGTTGTTCTCTCCTTTATTTTTAATCAATCTGGCTAGTGGTCTGTCTATTTTGTTGATCTTTTCAAAAAACCAGCTCTTGGATTTATTGATTTTTTGAAGGGTTTTTCATGTCTCAATCTCCTTCAGTTCAGCTCTGATCTTAGTTATTTCTTGTCTTCTGCTGGGTTTTGAGTTTTTTTGATCTTGCTCCTCTAGCTCTTTCAATTTTGACGATAGGGTGTCAATTTTGGATCTCTCCATTCTCCTCATATGGGCACTTATTGCTATATACTTTCCTCTAGAGACTGCTTTAAATGGGTCCCAGAGGTTCTGGCACGTTGTGTCTTCGTTCTCATTGGTTTCGAAGAATTTTATTTCTGCCTTCATTTCATTGTTTACCCAGTCAACATTCAAGAGCCAGTTGTTCAGTTTCCATGAAGCTGTGCGGTTCTGGGTTGGTTTCTGTATTCTGAGTTCTAACTTGATTGCACTATGGTCTGAGAGGCTGTTTGTTATGATTTCAGTTGTTTTGCATTTGTTGAGCAGTGCTTTACTTCCAATTATATGGTCAATTTTTGAGTAGGTGTGATGTGGTGCTGAGAAGAATGCATATTCTGTGGATTTGGGGTGGAGAGTTCTGTAAATGTCTATCAGGTTTGCTTGCTCCATGTCTGATTTCAAGCCCTGGATATCCTTGTTGATTTTCTGTCTGGTTGATCTGTCTAATATTGACAGTGGAGTGTTAAAGTCTCCCACTATTATTGTGTGGGAGTCTAAGTCTCTTTGTAAGTCATTAAGAACTTGCCTTATGTATCTGGGTGCTCCTGCATTGGGTCCATATATGTTTAGGATCGTTAGCTCTTCTTGTTGTATCGATCCTTTTACCATTATGTAATGGCCTTCTTTGTCTCTTTTGATCTTTGTTGCTTTAAAGTCTATTTTATCAGAGATGAGAATTGCAACTCCTGCTTTTTTTTGCTCTCCATTTGCTTGGTAAATCTTCCTCCATCCCTTTATTTTGAGCCTTTGTGTATCCTTGCATGTGAGATGGGTTTCCTGGATACAGCACACCGATGGGTTTTGGCTTTTTATCCAATTTGCCAGTCTGTGTCTTTTGATTGGTGCATTTAGTCCATTTACATTTAGGGTTAATATTGTTATGTGTAAATTTGATACTGCCATTTTGATGCTAAGTGGCTGTTTTGCCTGTTAGTTGTTGTAGATTCTTCATTATGTTGATGCTCTTTAGCATTTAGTGTGATTTTGGAATGGCTGGTACTGGTTGTTCCTTTCTATGTGTAGTGCCTCTTTTAGGAGCTCTTGTAAAGCAGGCCTGGTGGTGACAAAATCTCTGAGTACTTGCTTGTTCGCAAAGGATTTTATTTTTCCTTCACTTCTGAAGTTCAGTTTGGCTGGATATGAAATTCTGGGTTGAAAGTTCTTTTCTTTAAGAATGTTGAATATTGGCCCCCACTCTCTTCTGGCTTGTAGTGTTTCTGCCGAGAGATCTGCTGTGAGTCTGATGGGCTTCCCTTTGTGGGTAACTTGACCTTTCTCTCTGGCTGCCCTTAGTATTTTCTCCTTTATTTCAACCTTGTTGAATCTGACGATTATGTGCCTTGGGGTTGCTCTTCTTGCAGAATATCTTTGTGGTGTTCTCTGTATTTCCTGCATTTGAGTGTTGGCCTGTCTTGCTAGGTGGGGGAAGTTTTCCTGGAGGATGTCCTGAAGAGTATTTTCCAGCTTGGATTCATTCTCTTCGTCCCCTTCTGGTACACCTATCAAACGTAGGTTAGGTCTTTTCACATAGTCCCACATTTCTTGGAGACTTTGTTCATTCCTTTTGTTGCTTTTTTCTCTAATCTTGGTTTCTCGTTTAATTTCATTGAGTTTGTCTTTAACTTCAGATATTCTTTCTTCTGCTTGGTCAATTCGGCTACTGAAACTTGTGCATGTTTCGCGAAGTTCTCGTATTGTGTTTTTCAGCTCCTTTAATTCATTCATATTCCTCTCTAAGTTATCCATTCTTGTTATCATTTCCTCATATCTTTTTTTAAGTTTCTTAGTTTCTTTGCATTGATTTAATACATGTTCTTTTAGCTCACAAAAGTTTCTCATTATTTACCTTCTGAAGTCTAATTCCGTCATTTCGTCACAGTCATTCTCTGTTCAGCTTTGTTCCCTTGCTGGTGAGGAGTTTTGGTCCTTTCTAGGAGGCGAGGTGTTCTGGTTTCGGGTGTTTTCCTCCTTTTTTCGCTGGTTTCTTCCCATCTTTGTGGGTTTATCCGCTTGTCGTCTGCGTAGTTGCTGACTTTTTGATTGGGTCTCTGAGTGGACACCCAGATTGTTGATGATGAAGTATTTCTGTTACTTGGTTTTCCTTCTACCAGCCTAGCCCCTTCGCTGTACGACTGCTGAGGTCCACTCCAGGCCCTGCTTGTCTGGAGTGCACCTCTAGCAGCTGTGGCACAGTGAGGGATGCTACCAGTTTCTTTTTCTGCTATCTTTGTCCCAGGATGATGCCTGCCAAATGTCAGTCTTTTGGATATAGAGGGGTCAGGGAGCTGCTTGAGGAGACAGTCTGTACTTTTTAGGAGCTCAGTTGCTGAGCTGTGAGCTCTGTTGTTCATTCAGGGCTGTTAGGCTGCTATGTTTGATTCTGCTGCAACAGAGCTCATTAAAAAAACCCTTTTTTTCTCAAATGCTCTGTGTTGGGGGGTTCGGGCTTTATTTTTCGATGTCCGATGAGGTGTCCTGCCCAGCTAGGAGGCAGACTAGCCACTGTTTGCCTGCTGAGGCTCCGCCCTGCTGTTGTGTGACTCGCCCTGTTCCTGCAGGCTCTGCTGTGGTCTCTGCCACGCCCTGCGGCGGAGTCTCTTCGTTGTAGCGTGTTGCCTCGGCAACGGCAGGCTGCGTCAGCAGTGGGTGCGTATCTCAGTAGGGACGGGTTGCCTCGGCAACGGGAGGCTGCGTCAGCAGTGGGCATGTATCTCAGTAGGGACGGGTTGCCTTGGCAACGGCTGGCTGCGTCAGCAGTGGACGTGTATCTCAGTTGGGGCGGGTTGCCTTGGTAGTGGTGGACGCCCCTCCCCCACAGAGCGTCTCGGACCGTCTGCTCGGGATAGTTTGAAATCGCGGTTTTGTTCTTCCCACTGGGTACCCCAAACGCTCTGTCCCTGCAATCCCCTGGGCTGGCCTACTGTCCAAGTCTCGTTCAGTCTCAAGTCCAGCCCTCTCAAGTCTCAGGTTGCCGGTTCAACAGGGCACCCGGACAAGCGCGCCCTGTGGGGATTTCTGGGTAGGGCCGGCCGCCGCCGCCCCGGCTGCCGGCTTCGCCAGGCAGACCTACTGCCTGGCATCCCGTGTCTTTTTTATACTTGGGAGTTTCCCTGTTCTGTGGGCAACAAAGATCAGTCTGGAAATGCAGCTCCAACTCACCTCTTTGTGGATTCAACGAGAGCTCCAATCCTGGGTTGTTCTCACAGCGCCATCTTGAGTCCTCTCCAGTTTTTTCTTTTATAGATTGTGCTTTTGGTGTTATGTCTGAGAAGTCTTAACCCAAGATCAAAACAATTTTCTCCAGGAGGTTTATAGTTTAGGTTTTCAATTCAGGCCGCTGATTTATTTTGATTCGATTTTTGTATATGGTATGAGAAACAACTTGAAGTTCTCTCTCTCTCTCTCTCTCTCTCTCTCTCTCTCTCTCTCTCTGTGTGTACGGAAAAGGCAATTGTTCCAGGACCGTTTGTTGAAAAGACTATCCTTTCTACACTGAATTGAGTGCATTTTTATCAGAAATCAATTAATGTTTATATTTGACTGTATTTCTGGACACTCTTTTTGTTTAATGGATTTTTGTGACTGTCTGATGTAATACTACATAGTTGTGATTGGTATTCTACTCGTGTTCTTTTTTGAAGTTTTTTTTTTTTGGCTATTCTAGGTTCCTGTGTTTCCAATGAATTTTAGAATCAGCTTGTTATTTTATGTGAAACTGTCTCTGGTATTTTGAATGACATTGCATTGAATTTGGGAGAAATTAACATCTATCTTAATAGTATTGAATTTTCTCATCCATGAATGTGGCATATCTTGCTAATTGTAACCTGCTTTTTAAAAAATATTATAGATATTGGGTCTCACTATGTTGCCCAGGCTGGTCTTGAACCCCTGGGCTCAAGTGATCCTCCCACCCTGACCTCCCCAAATTCTGGGATTACAGGCATGAGCCCCCACACCTAGCCATGACCTGCCTTTTTAATAGTCTCTTTTTCCATTGTAAACACCACTATTAAGTAAGTGCCATGAGGACAAGAACTGATTCTATTCTCCAATCCTACCTGGAATTTAGGATGTACTCAGTAAGCATTTATTGAATGATAAAGAAGATTCTTGAACATAAATGTTTGTGCATCTCTCTAATTAATTTCTTAGGATTAATTTTGGTTGGTAGACTATCCTCCAGAATTTTTTATTTTTGAGGTAGAAATTTCTTTTTTTTATTTTTGAAATGAAGTTTTTGCTCTTGTTGCTGAGGCTGGAGTGCAATGGTGTGATCTCGGCTCACTGCAATTTTCGCCTCCCAGGTTCAAGCGATTCTCCTTCCTCAGCCACTTGAGTGGCTGGGATTACAGGCGCCTGCCACCATATCTTGCTGATTTTTGTGTTTTTAGTAGAGATGGGGTTTCATCATGTTGGCTAGGCTGATCTTGAACTTCAGAATCACTTGACTCTGGAGGGGCAGCGGTTGAAGTGAGTCGAGATTGCGTCATTGTACTCCAGCCTGGGCAACAAGAGCAAAAACTTCATTTCAGAAATGAAATGAAGAGACTCTGTCTTAAAAAAAAAAATGTGTGTATATAGAGTAAATGTCCTGGGGCAAGTACAAGGGAGGAAGAAACCTATGAAGCACATGGGCGCAAAAGCTACTCTTTATGTTCATTCTTAGAGTGACTAAAAGCTCTGAAAATAGTTTTATGATTTTGCAGACTGTAGGTTTCAGGTTTGACTCTGATCATGATTTGTGGATTAATTAACAAGATTTAAGAAGGCATTTTACTTTGGCATAACTGTATGAACAGTTGCGAAGGCAAGAAGAAACGCGTTTGAGGGTCTGTGAACTTTATTGACTCTAGCAAAGAGGCCCTGTGGGGCAGCAAAATGTTTGAATTTGTTTAGGGAGCCAGCTAATACAGGGCTGTGAATTTAGCTGGGAAATTTAGATTTGAGTCAGAAAATAAGGATTATCATAGGAGTTACAGTGATGAAGGCTGTATGAGAAAGATTGTCTTGATGATATTTGTAGGCTCTGTAAGAGTTAGGAAAGACTAAAGTCTGGGACACTGTCCAGGAGGCTTCTGTTAAGTGTAAAATATTTAAGATTTGGCATTGGAGTGTGATGGCTCTAGAATGGGGAAGAATGATTAAATTCATCCGACAGATGAAGAAGAATCAGCAGGATTAATTTGTTACAAATAGAGGATGGGGATGGGTTGTGTGTTAAGAAATGAAAGGAGGATAGTGGTACCTGACTTTTTTAAGGAGACACGTAGAAAATTTGAAACTAATGAACTGAATTCTTAAGTTAATGTAGTGGAGAATATGTGATAACTTTTCCTTACCTATCACTTGGTTAATGACTGAGACCCCTATAACAAAGACAGATTATCAAGAGAAAAGCATACAAATTTATTTGATACAAGCTTTACTTTGTGTGAGCCTTCAGAAATGAAGACTGAAAGAAACAGGGAAAACCCATGTTTCTCTGAAAAAAATTATTTCAGTAATTTTGGGAACAAGTGATGTTTGGTTACATGGATAACTTCTTTACTGGTGATTTTTGAGATTTTGGTGCACCCATCACTTGAGCAGAGTACACTGCACCCAATGTGTAGTCTTTTAACCCTCACCCACCCTTCCCCCCAGGTCCCCAGAGTACATTATATCACTCTTATGCCTTTGCATCCTAATAGCTTAGCTCCCACTTGTAATTGAGAACATATAGTGTTTGGTTTTCCATTCCTGAGTTACTTCACTTGGAATAATGGTCTCCAACTCCATCTCGGTTGCTGTGAATGCCATTATTTCATTTCTTTTTATGGCTGAGTAGTATTGCGTGGCATGTAATGTACCACATTTTCTTTATCTACTTATTGGTTGTTGGGCATTTAGGCTGGGTCCATATTTTTGCAATTGCAAATGTGCTGCTGTAAACATGCATGTTCAAGTCTTTATAATAATGATGACTTTTCCTTTGGGTAGATATGCAATAGTGAGATTGCTGGATCCAATAGTAGTCCTACTTTTAGTTCTTTAAGAAATCTCCATGTTGTTTTCCATAGTGGTTGTACTAGTTTACTTTCCCACCAGAAGTGTAAAAGTGTTCCCTTTTCACCATATTCCCACCACCATCTATTATTTTTTGATTTTTAAATTATGGCCGTTCTTGCAGGAGTAAGGTGGTAGCGCAATGTGGTTTTGATTTGCATTTCCCTTATGATGATGTTGAGCATTTTTTCATATGTATATTGGCTATTTGTATATCTTTTGAGAATTATCTATTCATGTCCTTTCCCCAGTTTTTGATGGGAATATTTGTTTTATTCTTGTGGATTTGTTTGAGTTTCTTGAAGATTCTGGATATTGGTCTTTTGTGAGATGCATAGTTTGTGAATATTTTCTTCCACTCTATGGGTTGCCTGTTCACTCTGCTGATTATTTCTTTTGCTGTGCAGAAGCTTTTTAGTTTAATTGAGTCCCATCCATTTATTTTCATTTTTGTTGTGTTTGGTTCTTAGTCATGAACTCTTTGCCTAAGCCAGTGTCCTAGGGATTTTCGGATGTTATTTTCTAGAATTTTTATGGGTCCAGGTCTTAGATTTAAGTCTTTGATTCATCTTGAGTTGATTTTTGTATCAGGTGAGAGATGAGATCCACTTTTATTGTTCTACATGTGGCTTGCCAATTGTCCCAGCACCATTTGTTGAATAGGTTGTCCTTTCTCTGCTTTATGTTTTTGTTTGTTTTGTGAAAGATCATTTGGATGTAAGTACTTTGGCTTTGTTTCTGGGTTCTCTGTTCTGTTCCATTGATCTGTGTGCCTGTTTTTATATCAGTATCATGCTGTTTGGGTAACTATAGCCTTGGTAGTATAGTTTGAAGTTGGGTAATATGATACCTCCAGATTTGTTCTTAGTCTTACTTTGCAGGTCCTTTTTTGGTTCCATATGATTGTATTGTCTAGTTGAATGATGGTGGTATTTTGATGAGAATCGCATTGAATTTGTAGATTGCTTCGGCAGTGTGGTCATTTTCACAACATTGATTCTACCCATCCATGCACATGGGATATAGTCCCATTTGTTTGTGTTGTCTATGATTTCTTTCAGCATTGTTTTGTAGTTTTCCTTGGAGAGGTCTTTTCACCTCCTTGGTTAGGTATATTCCTAAGTATTTTATTTTTTTTGCAGTTATTGTAAAAGGAGTTGAGTTCTTGATTTGATTCTCAGCTTGGTTGCCGTTGGTATACAGCAGAGCTACTGATTTGTGTACATCGATTTTGTATCCTGAAACTTTGCTGAATTCATTTACCAGTTCTAGCAGCTTTTTGGATGAGTCTTTAGGATTTTCTAGATTTATGGTCATATCATCAGCAAATAGCAACCCTTTGACTTCCTCTTTATCTATTTGGATTTCTTTCCCTTGTCTGATCGCTCTGGCTAGGACTTCTAGTACTACGTTGAATAAAAGTGGTGAAAGTGGACATCCTTGTCTTCTTCTAGCTCCCAGCAGGAATGCTTTCAACTTTTGCATGTTGAGTGTAATGTTGGTTGTGGGCTTGTCATAAATGGCTTTTATTATCTTAAAATATGTCCCTTCTATGCTGATGTTACAGTCAGTTTTAATCATAAAGGGATGCTGAATTTTGTCATGCTTTTTCTACATCTGTCAAGATGATCATGTGGTTTTTGTTTTCAATTTTGTTTATATGGTGTATGACATTTATTGACTTCCATTTGTTAAACCAACCCTGCATCCCTGGTATGAAACCCACTTGATCATTGTATATTTTCTTTTTGATATGCTGTTGTACTCAGTTGGCTAGTATTTTCTTGAGGATTTTTGCATTTATGTTCATCAGGGATATTGGTGTGTGGTTTTATTTTTTTGTTATGTCCTTTCCTGGTTTTGGTATTAGGGTAATAGTGGCTTCATAGAATGATTTAGAGAGGATTCCTCTTTGTCTGTGTTTTGGAATAGCTTCAGTAGAATTCTTACCAATTCTTCTTGGAACGTCTGATAGAATTCAGCTGTGAATCCGTATGGTCCTGGACTTTTTTTTGTTGTTGGCATTTTCTAAAATTACTATTTCAATCTTGCTGCTTATTGACCTGTTCAGAGTTTGTTTCTATTTCTTCCTCATTTAATCTAAGAGGGTTGTATTTTTCCAGGAATTTATCCATCTCCTCTAGGTTTTTCAGTTTGTGTGCAGAAAGGTGTTCATAGTAGCCATACAAAAGCATGATATTTTGTATTTCTGTGGTACAACTTTTGATAGTTCCTATTTTGTTTCTAATTGAGCTAAACTCTCTTCTCTTGGTAATGTTGCTAATGGTCTGTCAATTTTTGTCTTTTTTTAATTAAAGTTTTTACAATATTTATACTTTTTTTTTAGGGAAGGAAGGAGGAAGGGAGGAAGGCAGGAAGGGAGGGAAGGAGAAAGGGAGGGAGGAAGGAAGGGATGAAGGAAGGAAGGGAGGAAGGGGGGAGGGAGGGAGGGAAGAGAAGGGAACGAGGGAAGGGAAGGGAAGGAAGGAATTCAAGCAATGAGAGAGACGTTGCCGACTTGGATCTAGAGGTTTACAAGTTGATTTCTTTTTTTGAGAGAAGGAAAGAAAAAAAATGAATAAAGGAGAGAAAGAAAGGAAGAGAGAGAGGGAGGGTGAACGGAAATATTGCTTTATTCTGAAAAAAAAAATGGGTATTAATGGCCAATCAATGTTTCATTTAAACCTATGAGTAGGTGTGATGTGGTATTGACAAGAATGTATATTTTATGTATTTGAAGTGGAGAGCTCTATAAATATTTATTAAGTTTACTTGTTCCGGATCTGAGTTCGAGTCCTTGATATCCTTATTAATTTTCTGTCTCATTGAATCTAAGTCTCTATGTATCTGGGTGTTAGGATCGTTAGCTCTTGTTGTTGTATTGATCCTTTTACCACTGTATCTTTGTTGCTTTAAAATGTATTTTATCCACTACAAGAATTGCAACTCCTGCTTTTTATTTATTTATTTATTTATTTATTTTTGCTCTCCATTTGGTTGGTAAATCTTTCTCCATTCCTTTGTTTTGAGTCTTTGTGTTTCCTTGCATGTGAAACAGGTCTGGATGTAATATGCCGTTGGGTTTTGGCTGTGTCTTTTGATTGGCGTATTTAGTCGATTTAAATTTAGGGTTACTGCCATTTGATGTTAACTGGCTGTTTGATCCATTCGTTGATGAAAATTCTTCTTTATGTTGGTGCTCTTTACTTTTTGGTATATTTTTAGTAAGGCTAATACTGGTTGTTTCTTTCTGTGTGTAATGCTTCTTTCAGAAGCTCTTGTAAAGCAGGCCTGGTGGTAATAAAATCTCTGAGTTCTTGCTTGTTCATAAAAGATTTTATTTTTCCTTCAGTTGTGAAGCTTAGTTTGTCTGGATATGAAATTCTGGGCTGAAGGTTCTGTTCTTTGAGAATGTTAAATATTGGCCCCCACTCTCTTCTGCCTTGTAGAGTTTCTGCTGAGAGATCTGCTGTGAGTCTGATAGGCTTGCCTTTGTGGGTAACCTGACCTCTCTCTCTGGCTGCCTTTAGTATTTTCTCCTTCGTTTCAACCCTGGTAAATCTAACGATTATGTGCCTTGGGGTTGGTCTTCTTCAGGAATCTTTGTGGTGTTCTCTGTATTACCTGGGGTTGAATATTGACCTGCTTTGCTAGTTCAGGAAAATTTTCCTGAATAATATCCTGAAGGGTATTTTCCAGCTTGGATTCATTCTCTCCGTCGCATTCAGGTACACCTATCAAATGTAAATTTGGTCTTTTCACATAGTCCCATATTTCTTGGAGACTTTGCTCATTCCTTTTTATTGTTTTATATCTAATCTTGTCTTCTTGTTTTCTTTCATTAAGTTGGACTTTGACCTCTGTTATCCTTTCTTCTGCTTGAACAATTGAGTGTTTAAACCTGTGCATACTTCTCGGAGTTCCCGTATTGTATTCTTCAGTTCCATTAATTCACTTATATTCCGCTCTAAGTTGTCTATTCTCAATAGGATTTCGTCAAACCTTTTTTCAAAGTTCCTAGTTTCTTTACGTTGGGCTACAACATGTTCTTTTAACTCACAGAAGTTTCTTATTATCCATTCCTTAAAGAATGATTCTGTCATTTGGATGCACTCGTTCTCCGTCAAGCCTTGTTCCATTGTTGATGTGGAACTGTGATCATCTTTAGAGGGAGAGGCGTTCTGATTTTGAGTATTCTCAGCCTTTTTACGCTGGTTTCTTGCCATCATTGTAAATTTATCCTCCTGTTGTCTGTGAAATTACCAACTTTCAGATTAGGTCTCTTGATTGGACGTCCAAGTTGTTAGTTCCCAGGGCCAGAACAGCAGCGTTAAGACTGATGGTGCTTTCCTGCCCAGGACTCTCCTGTCTGGCTTCCTTCTTGTGTCTGTAATGGGCGACTCTGCCTTCCCCGGGCTCCAAATCTCGGTCAGAAGGGGAACCAGTCTCGTTTACTCTGCGCCAAGAGCTGCCGTGCTGAGGTGCCATCACAGCCGCTGCACGGGTCTCAGGAGTCCGGTGCAGCGGACCCACATGGGTCCTCCAAACCTCAGTCAGAAGGGGAGCTGGCCCTGTTTACTCTGCTCCGAGAGCTGCCGCACCAAGGTGCCAGTGAAGCCGCTGCACTGACCACAAGAGTTGCGCTGGCAGCCCGTGTGGGTCCTCCAAGCCTCGGTCAGAAGGGGAGCCAGCCCTGTTTACTCTGCTCCGAGAGCTGCCATGCCGAGGTACTGGCGAAACCGCTGCGCCGGCCACAAGAGTCGCGCTGGTGACCTGTGTGGTTCTTCCACTGGGGATCTTCTGCTCCGTGAGCGACCAGAATTTGTCTGAAAGTGTGGCATCCTCTAGTTCTCTGTGCTTTGACTGAGAGCTGCAACTCCAAGCTGTTATCGATCGGCCATCTTGGATCATTCCCACAATGTTTATACTTTTGTTTAAAAAAACTATTTCACATTTGTCTCTACAGTCTTATCAAAGGGAGAACATTTTTTTTTGCATAATGTTTTTTAAAATTTTTTCTTTATTTTTTGACTTAAAAGTATACTCTAAGTTCTTGGGTACATGTGCAGAACATGCAGGTTTGTTACATAGGTACACACGTCCCATGGTGGTTTGCTACATTCATCTGCCCATCATCTACATTAGGTATTTCTCCTGTTGTTATCCCTCCCCAATCCCCCACCCCCGCTCTCACTCCCCTATCCCCGCTACTTCCTGACAAGCCTCAGTGTGTGATGTTCCTCTCCCTGTGTCCATGTGTTCTCATTGTTCAACACCCACTTATGAGTGAGAATATGTGGTGTTTGGTTTTCTGTTCTTCTGTCGGTTTGCTGAGAATAATGGTTTCCAGCCTCATCCATGTCTCTGCAAAGGACATGAACTCATCCTTTTTTTATGGTTGCATAGTATTCCATGGTATACAGGTACCACATTTTCTTTATTCAGTCTATCATTGATGGGCATTTGGGTTGGTTCCAAGTCTTTGCTAATGTAAACAGTGCCGCAATAAATATATGTGTGCATATGTCTTTTTTTTTTTTTAACTGTGTCATTTCATCCTCAAATACTTAAGTATGCATCTCTATTTGACAAGGACATTTCTAATATACCACCATGCCCTTATGACATGTATCTTTTTTTTTTTCTTTAATGGATTGGAGGTTTCAGTGGGATGGGAGAATCACAAGGAATCAGGTGTTCAGAGGAATGTATTGAGTAGAGGTGAGGAACTAGGATGTTGAAAAGTAAAAAAAGGAGAGAAGGAGAGGAAGAAAGAGGAAGAAAAAGAGGGAGAGAGAACAGGAATATTGCTTCATTCTAAAAATGGGTATTAATAATGGCCGATCAATATTTTGTATTTAAAATGGATAACTCTATATTTATTGAGTTTACTTGTTCCGGATCTGAGTTGAAGGCCTGGATATCCTTATTAATTTTCTGTCTCGTTGAGTCTAATGGGTCTTATGTATCTGGGTATTAAGATCTCTTATTGTTGCATTGATCCTTTTACCACTGTATCTTTGTTGCTTTGAAATCTATTTTATCAAATGTGAGAATTGCAACTCCTGCTTTTTGTTTATTTATTTATTTATTTATTTATTTATTATTTATGCATGTGTCTTTATGGTAGAATGACTTATAATCCTATGGGTATATACCCAGTAATGGGATTTCTGGGTCAAATGGTATTTCTGGTTCTGTATCCTTGAGGGATTGCCACACTGTCTTCCACAATGGTTGAACTAATTTACACTCCCACCAACAGTGTGAAAGTGTTCCTATTTCTCCGTATCCTCTCCATCATCTGTTGTCTCCTGATTTTTTTAATGATCACCATTTTATCTGGCATGAGATGGTATCTCAATGTGGTTTTGATTTGCATTTCTCTAATGACCAGTGATAATGAGCTTTATTTCATATGTTTGTTGGCTGCATAAATGTCTTCTTTTGAGAAGTGTCTGGTCATCTCCTTCACCCACTTTTTGATGCGATTGTTTTTTTCTAGTAAATTCGTAGATTCTGGTTATTAGCCCTTTCAGATGGATAGGTCACAAAAATATTTTCCCATTCTATTGGCTGCCAGTTCACTCTAATGATAGTTTCTTTTGCTGTGCGGAAGCTCTTAAATTTAATTAGATTCCATTTGCCTATTTTGTCTTTTGTTGCCATTGCTTTTGGTGTTTTAGTCATGAAGTCCTTGCTTCTGCCCATGTCCTGAATGGTTTTCTTCTAGGGTTTTTATAGTGTTAGGTCTTATGTTTAAATCTTTAATCCATCTGGAGTTAATTTTTGTATAAGTAAAAGGAAGGGATCCAGTTTCAGTTTTCTGCATATGGCTAGCCAGTTTTCCCAACACCATTTATTAAATAGGGAATCCTTTCCCCATTGCTTGTTTTTATCAGGTTTGTCAAAGATCAGATGGTTGTAGATGTGTGGCATTACTTCTGAGGCCTCTATTCTGTTCCATTGACCTATATCTCTGTTTCGATACCAGTACCATGCTGTTTTGATTACTGTAGCCTTGTAGTATAGTTTGTAGTCAGGTAGTATGATGCCTCCAATTTTGTTCTTTTTGCTTAGGATTGTCTTGGCTATGTGGGCTCTCTTTTGGTTCCATGTGAAGTTTAAGGTGGTTTTTTCCAATTCTGTGAAGAAAGTCAATGGTAGCTTGTTGGAGATAGCATTGAATTTATAAATTACTTTGGGCAGTATGGCCATTTTCATGATATTGATTCTTTCTAACCATGAACATGGAATGTTTTTCCATCTGTTTGTGTCCTTTCTTATTTCCTTGACTGGTGGTTTGTAGTTCTCCTTGAAGAGGTTCTTCACATTCCAAGGTATTTTATTCTCTTTGTATCATTGTGAATGGGAGTTCACTCATGATTTGGCTCTCTGTTTGTCTGTTATTGGTGTATAGGAATCTTCTGATTTTTGCACGTTGATTTTGTATCCTGAGACTTAGCTGAAGTTGCTTATCAGCTTAAAGAGATTTTGGGCTAAGACAGTGGGGTATTCTAAATATACAATCATGTTGTCTGCAAATAGTGACAATTTGACTTCCTCTTTTTCTAATTGAATACCCTTTATTTCTTTTTCTTGCCTGATTACCCTGGCCAGAACTTCCAATGCTATGTCAATAGGAGGGGTAAGAGAAGGAAGTCTTTCTTGTCTTGTGCTAGTTTTCAAAGGGAATGCTTCCAGTTTTTTCCCATTCAGTATGACATTGGCTGTGGGTTTCTCGTAAATAGCTTTTATTGTTTTGAGATATGTTCCATCAATACCTAATTAGTTGAGAATTTTTAGCATAAAGGGCTGTTGAATTTTGTCAAAGGCCTTCTCTACATCTATTGAGATAATCATGTGGTTTTTGTCATTGGTTCTGTTTATGTGATAGATTACAGTTATAGATTTGTGTATGTTGAACCAGTTTTGCATCCCAGGGGTGAAGCCTACTTGATTGTGATGTATAAACTTTTTGATGTGCTGTTGCAATTGGTTTGCCAGTATTTTATTGAAAATTTTTGCATCAATGTTCATCATGGACATTGGCCTGAAATTTTCTTTTTTAGTTGTGTCTCTGCCAGATTTTGGTATCACAATGATATTGGTCTCATAAAATGAGTTAGGGAGGATTCCCTCTTTTTGTATTGTTTGGAGTAATTTCAGAAGGAATGGTACCAGCTCCTCTTTGTACCTCTTGCAGAATTCGACTGTGAATCCGTCTGGTCCTGGAGTTTTTTTTTTGGTTAGTAGGCTATTAATTGCTCCCTCAACCTCAAACCTTGTTATTGGTCTATTCAGGGATTCAGCTTCTTCCTGGTTTAGTCTTGGGAGGGTGTAAGTGTCCAGGAATTTATCCATTTCTTCTTGATTTACTGGTTTATGTGCATAGAGGTATTTGTAGTAATCTCTGATGATAGTTTGTATTTCTGTGGAATCAGTGGTGATATTCTCTTTATCATTTTTTATTGCATCTATTTGATTTTTCTCTCCTTTTTTATTAGTCTGGCTAGTGGTCTATTTTGTTGATAATTTTCAAAAAACCAGCTCCTGGATTTATTGATTGTTTTTTTTTGAAGGTTTTTTTGTGTCTCTGTCTTCTTCAGTTCTGCTCTGATTGTATTATTTCTTATCTTTTGCTAACTTTTGAGTTTGTTTGGTCTTGCTCCTCTAGTTCTTTTAATCGTGACATTAGGATGTAGATTTTATTTTAGGTCTTCCCTCGCCTCTTATGTTGGCATTTAGTGCTATAAATTTCCCTCTAGACACTGCATTGAAAGTTTCCCAGAGATTCTGGTATGTTGTATCTTTGTTCTCATTGGTTTGGAAGAACATCTTTATTTGTGCTTTCATTTCATTATTTATCCAGTAGTCATCATTCAGGAGCAGGTTGTTCAGTTTCCATGTAGTTTTGCAATGTTGAGTGAGTTTTTTAATCCTGAGTTCTAATTTAGTTGCACTGTTGTCTGAGAGACTGTTTGTTATGATTTCAGTTCTTTTGCATTTGCTGAGGAGTGATTTTCTTCCAATTATGTGGTCAGTTTTAGAGTAGGTGTGATGTGGTGGTGAGAAGAATGTATATTCTGTGGATTTGGGGTGGAGAGTTCTGTACATGTCTATTAGGCCCACTTGGTCCGGGTCTGTGTTCAAGTCCTGGATTTACTTTGTTAATTTTCTGTCTTGTTGATCTGTGTAATACTGACAGTGGAGTGTTAAAGTCTCCCACTGTTATTGTGTGGAAATCTAAGTCTCTTTGTAGGTCTCTAAGAACTTGCTTTATGTATGTGAGTGCTCCTGTATTGGGTGCATATATATTTAGGATAGTTCGCTCTTCCTGTTGCATTGATCCCTTTACTGTTATGTAATGCCCTTCTTTGTGTCTTTTGATTTTTGTTGGTTCAAAGTGTGTTTTATGAGAGACTAGGATCACAACTTCTGCTCTTTTTTTGCTCTCCATTTGCTTGGTAAATCGTGAGATGGGTCTCCTGAATACAGCACACCGATGGGTCTTGACTCTTTTTCCAATTTGTCAGTCTTTGTCTTTTGATTGGAGCATTTAGCCCATTTACATTTAAGGTTAATATTGTTGTGTGTCAATTTGATCTTGCCATTTTGATGCTATCTGCTTGTTTTGCCTGTTAGTAGATGCAGTTTCTTCATAGTGTCAATGATCTTTACAATTTGGAATGCTTTTGTTGTGGCTGGTACTGGTTGTTCCTTTCCATGTTTCGTGCTTCCTTCAGGGGCTCTTGTAAGGCGGGCCTAGTGGTGACAGAATCTCTCAGCAGTTGTTTGTTTGTAAAGGATTATATTTCTCCTTCACTTATGAAGCTTAGTTTAGCTGTATATGAAATTCTGGGTTGAAAATTCTTTAAGGATGTGTCATATTGGCCCCCACTCTCTTCTGGCTTGTAGGGTTTCTGCAGAGAGATCTGCTATGAATCTAATGGGCTTCCCTTTGTGGGTAACCCGATCTTTCTGTCTGGTTGCCTTTAGCATTTTTTTCCTGCATTTCAACCCTGGTGAATCTGACGATTATGTGCCTTGGTGTTGCTCTTCTCAAGGAATATCTTTGTGGTGTTCTCTGTATTTCCTGAATTTGAATGTTGGCTTGCCTTGCTAGGTTGGGGAAGTTCTGCTGGATAATATCCTGAAGAGTGTTTTCCAACTTGGTTTCATTCTCCCTGTCACATTCAGGTATACCGATCAAATGTAGATTTGGTCTTTTCACATAACCCCATATTTCTTGGAGGCTTTGTTCATTCTTTTTCACTCTTTTTTCTTTAATCTTGCCTTCTCGCTTTATTTCATTCAGTTCATCTTCACTCTGATATCCTTTCTTCCACTTGATGGAATCAGCTATTTAAACTTGTATATGCTTCAGAAAGTTCTCGTGCTGTGTTTTTCAGCTCCATCAGGTCATTTATGTTCTTATCTACACTGGTTATTCCAGTTTGTATTTCATCTAATCTTTTTTCAACATTCTTAGTTTCTTTGCCTTGGGTTAGAACATGCTCCTTTAGCTCAGAGAAGTTTGTTATTACCCACCTTCTGAAGCCTACTTCTGTCAATTCGTCAAACTCATTTTCTGTCCAGTTTTGTTCCTTGCTGGTGAGGAGTTGTGATCCCTTGGAGGAGAAGGGACGTTCTGGTTTTTGGCTATTTCAGCCTTTTTGTGCTGGTTTCTTCCCATCTTTGTGGATTTATCTACCTTTGGTCTCGGAAGTTGGTGACTTTTGAATGGGGTCTCTGAGTAGACATCCTTTCTGTTGATGTTGAAGCTATCTCTTTCTGTTTTTTTGTCTTCCTAACAGTCAGGTCCCACTGCTGCAGGTCTGCTGGAGGTACCCTCCAGACCCTGCTTGCCTGGGAATCACCTGTGGGGGCTACAGAACAGCAAAGATTGCTGCCTCTTCCTTCCTCTGGTAGCTTAGTCCCAGAAGGTACCTGCCAGATGTCAGCCAGAGCTCTCCTTTATGAGGGGTGTCTATTAGGATAAATGGGGGTCAGGGAGCCACTTGAGCAGGCAGTCTGTTCCTTATCAGAGCTCAAATGCTGTGCTGGGAGCTCTGTTGGTCCCTTCAGAACTACTGGACAGGGACTTTTAACTCTGCTGAAGTGGGACCCACACTGCCCCTTTTCCCAGGTGCTCTGTCTCAGGAAGGTAGATGCTTTATTTATAAGTTCCTGACAGGCTACTGCCTTTTTTCAGATGTCCTGCCCAATAAGATGGGAGTCCAGTCACGGTCTGCCTGTAGAGGCTTTGCTGAGCTGCAGTGGGCTCTGCCTGGTTGCTGTGTAAACTTCCAGGGGACTTTGTTTACACAGGCACATTTACAACCACCTACTGGAGCCTCAGCAATGGTAGTTGCCCCTTCCCCCACCAAGCTCAGTGGTCCCAGGTCAAGCTCCAACTGCTATGCTGGCGCCAAGAATTTCAAGCCAGTGGATCTTAGCTTGCTGGTGTTTGTAGGGGTGGGACCTGCTGAGCCAGATCATTTGGCTCCTTGGCTTCAGCCCCCTTTTTTTCAGGGGAATGGGCAGTTCTGTCTTGCTGGTGTTTCAGGTGCCACTGGGATATGAGAAAGAAAATAAAAAAGCTGCTGTGGCTCGTTGCCCAGTTTTGTGCTGGAAACCGGGGTGCTGGTGTTGTAGGTACCAGAGGGAATCTCCTGGTCTGCGGGTTGTGAAGACTGTGGGAAAAGTGCATTGTCTGAGCCAGAGTGCGGAGTGTCCAGAAAAGTCCCTAATGGCTTGCCTTGGCTAGGCTTCAGTTCCCTAGCCGTTTCCAGGTGAGGCAACACCCTACCCTGCTTTGGTTTGCCCTCCAACTGTCTAACCAGTCCCAATGAGATGAACCTGGTACGTTGGTTGGAAATGTGAAGATCACTCACCTTCTGGATCGCTCTTGCTGGGAACTGGATTGGAGCTGTTCCTATTCTGCTATTTTGGCTGAAGTCCCTCTATTTTTTGTCTTTTCAGAGAACCAACTTTTTGTTTCATTTATCTTTTGTATTGTTTTTGTTGTTGTTGTTTCAGTTTCATTTAGTTCTGCCCTGAGTTTTATTTCTTTTCTTCTGCTGGGTTTTGGTTTGTTTTGTTTTGTTTCTCTAATTCTGTGAGTTGTGAGCTTAGGTAGTCTATTTGTGCTTTTTCAGACTTTTTGATGTAGGCATTGAATGCTATGAACTTTCCTCTTAGCACCACTGCTTTTGCTGTATCCCAGAGGTTTGATTGGTCCTGTCACTGTTATTCAGTTCAAAGAATTTTAAAATTTCTCTCTTGATTTCATCGTTAACCCACAGATCATTCAGGAGCAGGTTTAAATTCTCATGTATTTGCATAGTTTTGAAGTTTCCTTTTGGACCTAATTTCTAATTTTATTCTGCTGTGGTTTGAGAGAGCATTTGATATAATTTTGATTTTTTAAAATTTACTGAGACTTGTTTTGTAGTCTATCTCAGAGAATGTTCCATGTGTTGATGAAAATATTCTGCAGTTGTTGGGTAGAATATTCTGTAAATATCTGTAAAGTCCATTTGTTTTAGGGTATAGTCCATTGTTTCTTTGTTGACTTTCTGTCTTCAGGACTTATCTAGTGCTGTTAGTGGAGTATTGAAGTCCCTCACTATTATTGTGTTGCCATCTATCTCATTATTTAGGACCAGTAGTAATTGTTTTATAAATTTGGGAGCTCCAGTGTTAGATGCATATGTTTTTAGGATTGTGATACTTTCCTGTTAGACTAATCCTTTTATTGCTATATATTGTCCCTCTTTATCTTTTTATACTATTGTTGCTTTAAAGTCTGTTTTATTTGCCTTTGGTTTCCATTTGCATGGAATATCCTTTTCCACTCCTTTACCTTTAGTTTATTTGAGTCCCTATGTATTAGGTAGAGTCTCTTGAAGGCAGAAGATACTTGGGTGGATTTTTATTCATTCCTCTGTTCTGTATCTTTTTTTTTAAGTTGAAACAGAGTCTTGCTCTGTTGCTCAGGCTGGAGTGCAATGGTGTGATCTTGGCTCACTGCAGCCTCTGCCACCTGGGTTTAAGCGATTCTTGTGCCTCAGCCTCCTGAGCAGCTGGGATTATAGGTTCCTGCCACCATGCCTGGCTACTTTTTTTGTATTTTTAGTAGAGATGGCATTTCGCCGTGTTGGCCAGGCTGGTCTCCAGCTCTTGACCTCAGGTGATCCACCTGCTTTGGCCTCACGAAGTGCTGAGATTACAGGCTTGAGCCACTGTGCCAGCCTCTGTATCTTTTCAGTGTAACGTTTAGGCAATTTATATCCAATCTCAGTATTGAGATGTGAGATACTGTTCTATTCATCATACTAGTTGTTGCCTGATTACTTTGTTTTTTGTTTCCCTTGTGTTATTGTTCTATAGGTCCCGTGAGATTTATGCTTTAAGGAAGGTTCTATTTTGGTGTTTGGGTTGTTTCAAGAGTCAGAGCTCCTTTTAGCAGTTCTTGTAGTCCCAGCTTGGTAGTAGTGAATTCTCTGAGCGTCTTGTTTGTCTGAAAAAGACTTTGCCCTTAGTTTTGCTGGATAAATAATTATTGGCTGATAATTTTTTGTTTAAAAAGACTAAAGATAGGACCCAATTCCTTCTGACTTGTACAGTTTCTGTCAAGAAATCTGCTGTTAATCTTTTAGGTACTCCTTTGTAGGTTACCTGATGCTTTTGCCTTATAGCTATTAAGATTCTTTCCTTTGTCTTGACTTTAGATAACCTGATGACTGTGTGCCTAGATGATGATCTTTTTGCAGTGAATTTCTTGGGTGTTCTTGGAGCTTCTTGTATTTGTGGGTTTTTTGTTGTTGTTGTTTTGAAGACGGAATCTTGCTCTGTTGCCCAGGCTGGAGTGCAGTGGCGCGATCTTGGCTGGTTGTAGCTCTGCCTTCTGGGTTCAAGTGATTCTCCTGCCTTAGCCTCCTAAGTAGTTGGGACTACAGTTACATGCCACCATATCTGGCTTTTATTTATTTATTTTTTTTAAGTTTAGCTGGGGTTTCACCATGTTGGCCAGGCTGGTCTCAAACTTCTGACCTTGAGTGATCCTCCTGCCTTGGCCTCCCGAAGTGATGAATTACAGACGTGAGCCACCATGCCTGGCTGAGCTGCTTGTATTTGGATGTCTAGATCTCTGTCAAGACCAGGGAAGTTTTCCTCAGTTATTCCCTCAAGTAAGTTTTCCAAACTTTTAGATTTCTCTTCTTCCTTAGGGTCAGCAGTTATTCTTATGTTGGGTCTTTTAACAAACACCTCAAGTTTCTTTCAGGCTTAATTCATTTTTTAAAATTCTTTTCTTTTCTTTTTTTTTTGTGATAGAGTCTCACTCTGTCACCCAGGTTAGGTGCAGTGGCATAATCTTGGCTCACTGCAACCTTTGACTCCTAGGTTCAAGTGATTCTCCTGCCTCAGCCTCCCGAGTAGCTGGGACTATAGGCATGTGCCACCATGCCTGGCTAATTTTTAGTATTTTTAGTAGAGGCAGGGTTTCACCATGTTAGCCAGGATAGTCTCAATCTCCTGACCTCATGATCTGCTTGCATTGGCCTCCCAAAGTGCTGGGATTTCTGAGCCACTGTGCCCCGCCAAAATTATTTTTTCTTTGTCTTTGTCAGATTGGGTTAATTTGAAAGCTTTGTCTTTGGGCTCTGGAAGTTCTTTCTTCTGCTTGTTTGATTTCATTGTTGAAACTTTCTGGTTGCATTTGCATTTCTCCCCTTTTTTTTTTTTTTTTTTTTTGAGATGGAGTCTAGCCGTCTTGCCTGGGCTGGGGTACAGTCTTGGCTTACTGCAACCTCTGCCTCCCAGGTTCAAGCAATTCTCCTGCCTCAGCCTCCCCAGTAACTGGGATTACAAGCACCCACCACCATGCCTGGCTAATTTTTTATATTTTTAGTAGAGATGGCAGGCTCTCACTTTGTTGGGCAGGCTGTTAACGCCTGACCTCATGATCTGCCCACCTTGGTATCCCAAAGTGCTGGGATTACTGGTGTGAGCCACTGCGCCTGGCCTATTTTGCATTTCTCTTTTTTTTGAGATGGGGTTTCGCTTTTGTTACCCAGGCTGGAGTGCAATGGCACAATCTTGGCTCACTGCAACCTCCGCCTCCTGGGTTCAAGCAATTCTCCTGCCTCAGCCTCCTGAGTAGCTCAGACAGGCACGCACCACCATGCCCAGCTAAATTTTTGTATTTTTAGTAGAGACGGGGTTTCACCATGTCAACCAGGCTGGTCTTGATCTCTTGACCTCGTGATCCACCCGCCTCGGCCTCCCAAGGTGCTGGGATTACAGGCATGAGCCACTGCACCTGGCCTATTTTGCATTTCTCTAAGTGTCTCTTTAATTTCCAGAAGTTGTGATTATCTTTTCTTTATTATGTATATTTCTCTGGAGACTTTTTCTTCTAGATCCTGTTTTTTTTTTTAATTTGTTCAAGTTGTTTTTCACGTTTCTCTGGTGCCCCCTTGAGTAGCTTAATAATTAACCTTCTGAATTCTTTATCTGGCAATTCAGGGATTTGTTTTTGGTTTGGATCCGTTGCTGGAGAGCTAGTGTGATCTTTTGGGGATGTTATCGAACTTGGTTTTGTCATATTACTAGAATTACTTTCCTGGTTCTTTTTCATTTGTGTGTTTCAGTGGAAAGATCTGGAACTCAAGGGCTGCTAAGATTTTTTTTTGTCCCATGAGGTGATTCCTTGATGTGGAATCACCCCCTGCCCCTAGGGATGGCGCTTCCTGAGAGCCAGACTGCAGGGATTGTTATTACCCTTCTGGGTCTAGCCACCCAGCAGGATTCCTGGGCTCCAGACTCATGCTGGGGAATGTCTGCAAATTGTCCTGTGATATGATCTGTCTTCAGGTCTCCCAGCTGTGGGTACCAGGATACCTACCAGCACCTGCTCCAGTCGAGGTGACGGGAGTGAATGCTGGTTATCCTAGTAGTTGAAGTTGTCATGTGAACAGACTCAGGACCTCTGATTATCCATTGTGTTGCAACCAGTAGAATTAGCTGTTGTTTTCTCCTTTGGAACGGGATTGTTCTGAGTTGCTTTAATGGCTTGAGTTGTTTGGCCTCTAGTCAAGAAGTGGCACTTTCAAGAGAGTAGCAGTAGAAGGGGGATATAATCTTGTTTTACGTTGGCAGGATAAGTACTAGGGTATCTAAGATGATGGATGTCCTGAAAGTTTATGTCTTTTGTCTTTGGAGTTTTTTGGCTGTCTGTGGCATTTGCATCAGTAAGCTGCTTTTTTCAAAGGCTCTGTCTCTCTCTCTTTTTTTTTTTTTTGTGGACAGTCATGCAGAAGTATCAATAGAGGACAAATGAATATGCTCTAGCAGTAAAACTGGGGGCAACTTAGTAAGGCCTTTTTGTTCAGATTCCTCTTGGTGTCTCTGTGTCTTACTTCTTTCCGCCAGGTATAGGGAGGACCCCTCTGGATTGAGGGTCTTATAACCTACTTTAGAGGAAGGTGAGATAAACCTTCTTGCTTCTGCTTTTTTCTCAAATGCCAGGGTCCCGTATTTTGGATAGCATGTCTTAAATCCCATCTTTGAGCTTCTGTTGTAGATGGAACATGTGAGTAGAGTGGGATTTATAAGCTAGGAGAGAGGTTAGGAGCTAGGGTGCAAATTTCAGTGTCATTCAGATACAGTAATAGATGAAGCTCTGAGAGATGCAGCTTGACTTTTCTTAAGAGATGGTATAAGGGACCAGAGGATAAGGAAGAATATTTAATAATTTTGGTTTGAGTGAAGGGACTAGTATAATGCTTTATACAGGTTGAGGATCCCTAATCCCACAATCCAGACTGCTCTAAAATCTGAAACTTTTTAAGTACCAACATGACACCATGTCGAAAATTTCAAACCTGACCTCATGTGATGGGTTGCAGTCAAAATGCAGGCATACAACACACAATTTATTATGTACCCCAAGGGAAAAATAAAATTACCTTCAGGCTATGTGTGTATATAAGGTATATATGGAACATAAATGAATTTTGTATTTAGACTTGCATCCCAAACCCAAGATACTCATTATGTATATGCAAATATTCTAAAATCTGAAAAAATTCAAAATCTGAAACCCTTCTGGTCCCAGACATTTTGCATAAGGGATAGTTAACTTGTATTTACAGTTTGTAAGGTGCTTTTGCCTACCTAATATTGTGACTTTTTTAAAGTTTCATTTTGCAGCCTTAATTTTTCAAATGTGTTATCATACTTGCATACATTATCTCATTACTATGGTTTTGGGCTTTCCTATTTTCCAAACCAGTTTTCTTAAGTCTCTGCTGTAAAAATATTTTCTAAGTTAATTTGTATAATTTGAAAAGTCTTACCACAAGGTGTCATTGTAACCTATAAAAAGAATGTCCATGTAAACATTTGCGGTATCAGTTGTGCGATTTTTACATTAAAACTTTTTTTTTGTTTCATATTGGTTTCTTATTTTTTAGTTGTATCCTAATAGATTGTGCATCTCTTGTATTAAAGGAAAAAATAAAATAGCTCATGTTCTTGAGTTCTCAAATTTTTGCACAAACATATGCTTTCCACCCACAAATTCTTTAAGAGTGTGTTGCTATAGAGATGATTTGTTTGAAGGAAAGAATGAGGAGGAGTAGCAGCAGGTGGACATTTAAGGAACAAAATCCTTATTTTATATCTTTGTTCCAGACAGAGCCAACTTTAGAGTTTACCCCTCTGCTTATGAAATCCCTGTGGAAGAAAGGTGGATATTCTGAGTGTTTTACCGTGATGGTGTTTGCAGTTTACTAAGATTCATTTGCCAAAGGTCAGTTTGCCAGATTCCTCATTCTTACGTAGGATTAGTGCTTGAAGTAATTATAATCTTTGAAACAACCTTTCTTCTACTTTAACTGGATTCCATTTCAGTGTTCTTTCTTTCCTTTCCTATCTTGGTGTCCTGACTGGCCTTTTAACTAGTGACATTAAAATACTTTTTGGTTTTTGTGGGGGATGGGTATAGATATTATTGATTCTTGCTCTTGATGCTCCCAGATTAATTTTCTTTTCTTTTTTTTGAAAGGGGGTCTCACTCTGTCACCCAGGCTGGAGTGCAGTGGTGTGATCTCGGCTCATTGTAGCCTTGACCCTCCTGGGCTCAAGTGATCCACCTCAGCCTCCTGAGTAGCTGGGACCACAGGCGCATGCTACTGTGCCTGGCTAATTTTTGTATTTTTCATAGAGACAGGCTTTTACCATGTTGCCCAGGCTGTTCTTGAACTCCTGAGCTCAAGTCATCTGCCTGCCTTGACCTCCTAAAGTGCTGGGATTATAGGTATGAGCCACTGTGCCTGGTTTCAGATTAATTTTCAAGACTATTGACTGCCTGCTGCTACTGTCTTAGTTAAGGCCCTCATCATTGCTTATTTTTGTATTTTTAGTAGAGATGGGATTTCACCATGTTGACTAGCCTGGTCTCGAACTCCTGACCTCAAGTGGTCCACCCATCTTGGCCTCCCAGAGTGCTGGGATTACAAGCATGAGCCACTGCACCCAGGTGCCCGGCCTTGATCTCCTTTTTTCTCTTTCTTCTATTCCTCCTCCTCAAATCTATCCTCCATAAATAAACCACTTATTTTTCTGAAATGTAAATGTGAGGCTACCCTGTAATGTCTTCTCTATATCTAAAAGTTTAAAATCTTTCATTGGCTCCCCAAGACCACAGAATAAACTCCAGTCTTCTGTATATGGCCTTCAAGGCCCTACCTTACCTCTCCAGGCTGTTCTCTCCCCTGCCCTCCACCCCTAATGTTCTTCTCCTTAATCTTCATGATTTTATACTTGATGTTTCTTCCTTACATCCCTTTCTTAATTTTAGCTTCTTCATTGTGAAGTTTTCCCTGGCAGCTTCACTAGCAGAATTAGGGGTCTCTCCTTTGTACATTCATACGACTGGTAAATATGTTATAATATTTTATAATTTTTTTGAGGTTCCTCTTTTTTTAAATTGGCACATAATTTACACATTTATGGGATACTTGTGTATTTGTCACATGGATAGGATGTGTAATGATCAAGTCAGGGTACTTAGGGCATTCATCACCTTGAGTGTTTATCATTTCTATATGGTGGAAACATTTCTAAGTCCTCTCTTCTAGCTACTTTGAAATATATGTTATTCAAATTATTAACTGTACTCTGCTGTGCAACATTAGAACTTGTATCATCTATCTAACTGGATATCTGTATTCATTAACCAACCTTCCTTCATCCCACCTTCCCCCACACATACTACTTCCTGGCCTTTGATATTTTATTTTTTTACCTCCATGAGATCAACTTTTTTTTAAGCTCCCATATATGAGTTAGAACATGTGATATTTGTCTTTTGTGTCTGGCTTATTTCACTTACTGTAATGACTTCCAACTTTATGTATATTGCTGCAAGCAACGTGATTTCATTCTTTCTCATAGCTGAATAGTATTTCACCACGTGTGTATACCACATTAAAAAAAAAATCAGTTCATCCATTAATGGACACTTAGGTTGATTCTGTTTCTTTGCTATTGTGAATAGTGCTGCAATAAACACGAGTCCAGGTATCCCTTTGACATGCCGAATATCTTTTCCTTTGAATAAATACCCCATTGTGGGATTACTAGATTGTATGATAGTTCTATTTTTAGTTCTTTGAGAAATCTTCATGCTGTTTTTCATAGTAGCTGTACTTACATTCCCACCAACAGCATGTAAGAGTTCTCTTTTTCACTATATCCTTGCCAGCATCTGTTATTATTTTTTGATAACAGCCATTCTGATTGGGATGAATAATATGTTAATGTGGTTTTGATTTGGATTTTCTTGTAATTAGTGATGTTCAGCATTTTTTCATATACCCATTGGTCATTTGTATGTCTTTTGAGAAATGTTCATAATGTTTATTTGTGGCCTTTGCCCACTTTTTAATGAGCCCCCCCCCCTTTTGTTTTAACTGATTCCTGGTATATTCTAGGTATTTGTTCTTTTCAGGTGAATGGTTTCCAAATATTTTCTTCCATTCAGTGTTTTCTTTCTTCACTCTGTTGATTCCTTTGTTGTGCTGAAGCATTTTAGTTTAATATAGTCCCATTGGTCTATTTTTGTTCTTGTTTTCTGTGCTGTTGAAGTGTTAGCCATAATATCTTTGCTGAGACCAAGGTCCTGAAGTGTTTTCCCTATGTTTTCTTCTAGTAATTTTATAGTCTTGGGTCTTAGGTTTGTGTCTTTGATCCATCTTGAGTTGATTTTTGTACACAGGAGAGGTAGGGATCCAATTTAAATTTTCTGCATATGGATATTCAATCTTCCCAGTACCATTTATTGAAGGGGGCATTCTTTTCCAAATGTATGTTCTTGATGCCTTTGTTAAAATTAGTTGTCTATTCGTGGATTTCTTTCTGGGTGTAATAGTATTTGCTTTGTATATCTGGGTGCTCTTGTGTCTGGTGCATGTATGTTTAGAAGTGTTATCCTCTTGCTGAATTGATTATCTTAGTATTATATAATGACCTTTGTCTCTTTTTACTGTTTTTGACTTAAAGCCTGTTTTAACAGATACATGCATAGCTACTCCTCTTCCTGCTCCCTTTTAGTTTCTGTTTGCATAGAATGTCTTTTTCCATCCCTTTGCTTTCACTGTATGTGTTTTTATAGGTGAGATGAATTTCTTTTAAGCAGTAGATGGGTAATGTTTTGCTTTATTCTATTTTTAAAGACCTATTCAGCTAGTCTGTTTCTTTTCAGGGGAATGGCATTTAATCCATTTACATTCAAAGTTGTTATGGATATGTGGGGGCTTGTTTATGTCATTTTATTAATTGATTTCTAATTGTTTTGTATGTCCTTTGTTCTTATTATTGTTGTTCAGTGGTTTCTGTAGTAACATTTGAGTCTTTTCCTTGCTTGTGCATTTGTTCTACTAGGGGATTTTATATTTTTGGGTATTTTCTACGTGTAGGATTCTCTTAAGCATTTCTCATAGGGGTGATCTAGTGTTGATGAATTCCCTCAGCTTTTTCTTGACTGCGAAGGATTTTATTTCTCCTTCAAAATTATGGTAACTTTTCTGGGTATGGTATCCTTGACTGAGAGTTTTGGTTTTTTTTTTTTTCTCCCAGCTCTTTGAATATATCATCCCAATCTCATGGGGATTCCTTTATAAGTAACTAGACACTTTTCTTTTGCTATTTTTAGAATCCTCTTTTTGTCTTTGCCTTTTGACAGTTTGACTATAATGTGCATTGTAGAAGACCTTTCTGCATTGTATTTGTTTGGGAATCTCTGAGCCTCTGGTGTCTAGATGTTTAAATCTCTTGCTGGACTTGGGAATTTTTTCTCTGTTACTTCACTGAGTAGGTTTTCTATGCATTTTATTTTTTCTTTGCCTTCTGAGACTCTGAAAATGAGAATATTTAGTTGTTTTACGGTGCCCATCTGTCACAAAGGCTTTGCTCATTCTTTTTTATTCTTCTTTATTTTTGTCTGATTGGGTTACTTGAAAGACCTATCTTCAAGTTCTGAGATTCTTTCTTCTGCTTGATCTAGTCTGTTGTTGAAGTTTTCAAATGTATTTTGTATTTCACTCAGTGAATTTTTCATTTCTATAATTTTTTTTATGATATCTATCTCTTTTATAAATTTTTCATTTATATTCTAGGAATTACTTTTCTGATTTCTTTATATTATTTTTAAGAATTTTCTTGTATCTCACTGAGCTTCTTTAAAATTGATATTTTAAATTGTTTTTCCAGGATTTTATGAATTTTTTTTTTATTTGAGATTTGTTGCTAGAGAGTTATTGTGTTCTCTTGGAGGTTTGATATTTTCTTGCTGTGATGTTAGTGGCTGGGTGGGTGGGCCCAATCTCAGGTTCCTGGGAAGAGTGCTTAGTTGCCAGTGGTGGTAGACTGAGCTGTGTGATCTCCAGGCCTCTGGATTGTGTGCTCTGGCATGGGGGTGGGCAAGGCCAGGTAGGCTTGTCTTTAGGTTCTCCAGTGGCGCGTATAGGTGCTGGCTGTGTTTGGAAGCGGTGGGATGATTCTTAGGCCACAAGCACAGTGTTCATGTTGGGGGAGGCAGTGTCTGTGCTGCAGCCTTACTGCTGGGGAGGGCATAGTAGCTTTCAGGGATTGATACCAGCTGTATGCAGGCAAGTATTAGGAATGTGCATTTCACTTGCATTTTAGCTCTGGTGTTGGCAGTCCATACTTGGCTTGTATTTCAGCCCTGGCAGTGCAGCCTGTGTTTCACTCACATTTTAGTCCTGATTGGTGGCAGCTCATGCTTGGCTTATGCTTTAGCCCAGGCAGTGGAAGCTCATGCTTTGCTTGTTCCTTAGCCCCAGGAGCACAGTGATGGCAGCTCTGGGTGAGGGACTCTGGGCACATAAAAATGAGTGGTGGCTCCACTGCTGGAGCCAGTGGCTTGCACCTTGGCCCAGCATCAGGAACCCGGCATGGTGGCAGCTGTGGGCTGGATATGTCAGTTGGATTTCAGGCATGTGAAGAGGCAGGTGCTGTTGAGCCCAAGGGCAAGGTGTAGTCTTTTGGGACTAGATTCTCAAAATGGTGTCCTACTATAACTGCTTAGGACTGGAGTAGGGAGCAGGGAGGTTAGTTTGCCCCAGCGTGAGCTACCTCTCTGGAGCGGTGCTCTTGTGCAGTCGCCAAGCAGCTCCCTATGTTAGTTTCAGGGCCTATGAGGGTCCAGGGTATCTACTATGGCTAGGATTGTGGGTGGCCATGGTGGGAATGTGGACCCCTGGGCATCTCTCATTTATCCTTTCCTCAGATTGGGAAGTCTCTGCAGGCTCTTAGCTGATCTCGGAGAAGCAGGCTGCCTCACTTCTCTCTCTTTCCTTGATTTAGGTGTTTCCTGTCACCTCTTTGTTGAATTCCTTAATGTTTTATAATTTTAAAACTTTCTGAATTTATGACTTTGAATACACGGTAAAAAAAAATTTAAGTTCAGAGTGGTTAAATAGTTCATTTTCTCTCACCCTTTTTCAGTCATCAGTTGTTGGTTAACAAGTATATTCCACTGACCATCATAAACTCCTTGAGGACAAGGATTTTCTTTTATTTATGTCTGTATTCCTGTATCCAACAAAGTCTTCTAGCATATTAAAGGCACTTAGAAAATATCCATGGATGGCCGGGCGTTGTGACTCACGCCTGTAATCCAAGCACTTTGGAGGCCAAGGCGGGTGGATCACCTGAGGTCGGAAGTTCAAGAAAATATCCATGGAGTACTGTGAATATGGGCAAATGCTCTTCTTTCCTGATAAGAAGTGTGCTTGACTTGATGGTCTGTATATTTTTTTGTCTCTCAAAGCCCTTTTACTCTAAGTAGATTATTCAGTAAATATGGTATAGCAGTCACTCAGTAAGTATTAGTTGTTTAATCAGTTTTTTAAAGTGTATGGTTTTAAAATTAACCTGTGTCTTGAGGATGGCTTTTATTTATCTCCTTTTTCTGGCTGAAAAATTTTATATTTGCTTCGTGACAAATTGGAAAAGATAAAGAGAATGTTTGTGTCAACTGCAGTAAAAATATCAGTTAAACTCAGTTTTAAGTATCAGTTTCTCTTTATTTACTTTTTAGACTAAGGCATAAATCTTATGGAAATAAAATTAAATCAGGATTTATTTAAAAACAATTTTCAGGATATGTTGTTGCATCAATAGACAATCTTTATTGTGTATTAGCAGCCACATTATGGATAGCCTTTTCTATTTCAGAAGAAAGATGGGACTGTGAGCAAAGAAGAATCTACAACTCACGTAGAGGTGCTAAGTGCTCATAAATCTTCTGGCAAGTCCCATATTATTGTAATAGATCCTACATTAAGAACTGTTAAAATGAATTTGGACAAGAATCATCTTTGCCTTTCAGATCACAACTTTCAGAGACTTTGGTAATTTACTCCTAAGCATCTGAGGTTGACTCATTACTATGCCCTGCTTTCTAGAATTCTTTTGTGTGAATGAAGCTGTGCAGAGGCAGTATAATCGTAAAAATAGAATAACATTTTAATTTAGAGTGCTTGGTGGTTGATTGCTAACCACTCGAATACGTATCTTCTTCCTTTCCTTTTTCCTTGCTCTCCCTTGTTTCTTTCTAAATCACAATTACAGAGCCTGGCACCTTACCAGGGTTTTGAAGGGTCTGCTCCCAGCTGCACTTCAGGTTCTGGCAGGGTGTCAAGTTGTGACATTTTTTTTGTACACAAGACATCCTGGATGGCTATCCGAAGGTTGTTTGGGTGAGTAGTATAGGATTATCTCTGGATTTTGAAAAAATTAATTTTGTTTCTAAGTAAAGTAAATGCCTGATATAGGTCCTCCCTAGACTTTTAATGTTTTTAAAAAACAGCATTCACTTTGAGGGCATGTGGTATTTAAAGCATTGTTTTGAAATGTTCAAAGGCATAGCATGTGCTTTTAATGGAATGTGTTTTGGAAGCTTTCCATGAGCATCAGCAGCTGTGCCTTTTGAATATTTTGAATTACCATACTTTGGGGCAGACGTTGTACTACCCACTGCTTAAAAAATACAGTCCCTATGAAAAATAAAAGGTCATATGGAGGTCCGTAGAGCTGGGACCAGTCAAAAGAAGTTGTGGAAAGGACACATGGATGTGAGTATGTATTTGCAATGTTTGCAAAGAGAAGATGAAGAATTTGGGAAAAGGTTATACTAGTCTTTTAAAAACTGCCTTTCACTGAGACTTGCCCAACAAGTGCTCACTGATTAACAGATTGATCGAGACGATGTTTCACTTTTTTTCCCTTTTTACTGTTTGAACTATGTACTTTATTTCTGAAAAGTTTTGGCCAGGCACAGTGGCTGATGCCTGTAATCCCAGCACTTTGGGACGCTGAGGTAGGAAGATCACGAGGTCAGGAGGTTGAGACCATCCTGGCTAACACAGTGAAACCTTGTCTTTACTAAAAAAAATACAAAAAATTAGCCAGGTGTGGTGGCCTGCGCCTGTAGTTCCAGCTACTCGGGAGGCTGAGGCAGGAGAATTGCTTGAACCTGGGAGGCGGAGGTTGCAGTGAGCCGAGATTCATGCCATTGCACCCCAGCCTGGGTGACAGAATGAGAATCTGTCTTGAAAAAAAAATTTCGATATGAATTTATGTATTTAGTCAACTCTGCACAGTAGATGTTTTATTTTGTATTTCAAACATCTAATACTTGTTTAACTGTCTTATGAGCAATTGACAGCTGTGTATTGACTGGTTGAAGTTAGAGAACTCTAACCATGGTAGGAATTTAAAATTGTGTTAGAAATTTTGAGTTTGATAAACTTTATTATGAGCAAATACTAATACAAGAGAAAGCCATTGTATTAGTTATTGGTGACTGCTGTAACAAATTACCATATAATAGGTGGCTCGGAAACAACAAAAATTCATTCTTTCAAAGTTTTAGAGATTAGAAGTCAGAAATCCATTTGCTGGCAGAGCCACATTCCCTTTGAAGGCTCTAGGGCAGAATCCTTTCCTTGCGTTTTCCAGCTTCTTATGCTGTAGACTTTCCTTGGCTTATGGCTACATCTTTTTCTGTCTCCATGGTCACATTGCCTCTTCCTCTTCACATCAAAATTTCCTCTTCTCTCTTAGAGGATACATGTGACTCTGTTTTGAGCCCACTCATATAATCTGGCATAAGCCTCTCCTCTTAAGATTCTTAATTTGATCACTGCCCCCTCTTTACTATATAAGGTAATATTCATACCATGAAGAGATTAGGAAATGACATATTTTGAGGGGCCAGCATTCAGTCCACTACTGTTTGGAAAACTGTTTCTGAATTTGGAGGAGAAAACTGAATCAAGGCTAAAGTAGCATTTGGATGATGAACACAGTATTTGTTCATTTAATATTTTTGAACTCATAATATGTGTCTGTGGTTATTTAGGTGCTGGGGTTATGAAGATGACTAAGACATGTTTCTTGTCATGGACGAATTGACATTCCATGTGTTATGTATACTACAATGCAAGATAAAACACAGAATAATTATATAAGTTTGGGAGAGTCTTTACTTCATGGAGGAAGTAATACATTCCTGAGTTGGGTTTTGAAGGCTGTACAAAGAGATGGAAAAAGCCTTCTGAGCAAGAAAATTAGGATTTACAAAGACATGGAGGTAGAAAACAGCAGTGTGTGCTGAGGAAACTAATGGTAATTAGTGGAGTGAGACAAATTTTAATTTATTTTCATTTCTCCCATCCAAGTACTAACCAGGCCTGACCCTGCTTAGCTTCCGAGATCAGACGAGATCAGGCACATTTCAGGGGATTTGTTTTCATTTCTAATATACACATTAGCTATTAATATCCCCCATTTTGCCAGCTACAAAGTAAATATTCTTTGCTGTGATGGTTCTTAAAGCAAAAATCTTTTCATAGATTAAGAAGATCTGTGAACAGCCATTAACTACATGAAAAAGTGCTTCAGGAAAATATAAATTAAAACCATAAGGAGATACCACTTTATACCTCCTAGAATGGCTACAATTAAAGACTCGACACCACATTATTACCCACACAACAGGTGGGTTTGGTTCCTTGGTGGGTATCAACTCAGTGCCCACAGCCAAAGAGGATTTAGCATGAAGGTTTTATTACTTGCAACAAGTAAGGAGAACATAGGAATAGTTCCCAAAGCAGGGGCCTGAGTCAGGTTTTATCAGCATAGAATAACAAGGTGTGATCTGATTGGATCTTGCAATGAGATGATGCTGGAGGAATGATCTGACTGGATCCTACCATGGGATGATGCCTGAGCTTGATCTGATTGGAGCCTGGATCTTGCCATGCAGTGTCAGCTTCTTAATTTACTCCCCATTCCTTGGTCCAAGCACTTGGGTTCATCCTGAGATTGCAGTCTTGGCTCATCTGGGCATGCTCAGGTTATGTGGGCTTAGGGTCCATGGCAGCTGAAAAGTAACTCACTATTTGTTACATAAAAGTTGAACCAGATTGGTCTGGCACAGCTACACGGTATTGAGAAAAACGTGGAGCAAACAGAATTCTCATATGTTGTTGGTTGGAATAGAAAATGGTACAACCATGTTAGAAAAAGATTTGGCAGTTTCTTGCACAAAATTAAATATAAATCTGCTCCATGACTCAGCAATTCCTCTCTTAGATATTTACCACCACCCATCCCCAACTGAAAATGTGTCCACGGAAAGTTTTGTAGAAGGATATTCACAGCAGCTGTATTCATTGTAACCAGAAACAACCCAAATGCTCATCATGAGGAGAATGGATAAACAATATGTGGTATATTTAAACGATGAAATGCTACTCAGCCTTAAAAAGGAACAGACTACTGAGATATACAAAAACATAGGTGAATCTCACAGCCATTTGGGTGAAACAAGGCAAATACACGAGAGTACGATTTCACTTTATTATGTTCTGAATCAGGTGGAACTATGGTGAGAATAACTACAAAAGTGGTTGCCTCTTTTGGGTGAGGTGATTGGGAAGGAGCATGAAGGAACTTCGTGGAGTGATGGGATTGTTTTTTATCTTGATGAAATTGAGGCTCTCTTTTTTGGGAACTCATCAAATTGTATACATTCATGTGTTGCATATAACCACATACACAACAGTGTTACCATAAGATTATAATGGAGCTAAAAATTTCTGTTGCGTAGGATTTGTGTTATAGTTGCCTACAATATTGAGTACAGTAACATGTAGCTTATAAGCAATAGGCTATACCATATAACTTAAGTGTATAATAGGCTATATCATCTAGGTTTGTGTAAGTACTGTACATTCTTTGATGTTCATACAGCAATGAAATCAATGAGTTTATCAGAGCATATCCTTGTTAAGTGATGCATGGAGATAATATTTGTGCATTTCATAGTATATAAAGAATTATAAACAAGCACATGAATAAAAGAGAACTAGAAGAAATTTTAAAAAATTAATATTATATGTCCATGTAGTAGCCTCACAACCATAAGGAGAATTAAACCAACAGGATTTGTTTTAAGAACAGTGAAAAGGACTAGTGTCCTTGATGTGATGCTGAGCCCAGTTTTTGAATCACTCTCCCTTCTAAGTCTCTTTTTAAGAAATCGTGAATTATAAGGCCGGGTGCAGTGACTCATTTCTGTAACCTAAACATTTTAGCAGGCCAAAGTGGGAGGCTCGCTTGAGCTTAGGAGTTCACGCCCAGCCTGGGCAACATAGTGGGACCTTGTCTCTACAAAAAAATAACAAAACAAAAAACAAACAAACAAAAAAACAGGCTTAGTGGCATATACCTGTAGTCCTAGCTACTAGGGAGACTGAGGTGACTTAAGCCTGGGAGATTGAGGTTGCAGTAAGCCGTGATCATGCCTTTGCACTCTAGCATGGGTGACAGAATGAGAATCTGTCTCAAAAAAAAATTGTGAATTATACATATAGAAAAGTATACAACATACAGCTGAATGATTTACAAAGCAAGCCACAAAGTAAATTTCCATATATCCACAAGAATGAAGAAGTAGAACATTACTAGCCTCCTTAAGTAATATTTTCCTGACTTTAATGATAATTAGTTCCTTTCTTTATACATGCTTATACCTAAGAATATATCCCATATATACTATAGTGCTTGTTTTTAATTTTTCAACTTTATATATTTGTAATAATTTATGTTTGGCTTCTTCTGGACAACATGTCTGTAATAGTTACCCTATGTATAGAGTATTTATAGCAGGGGTGTCCAATCTTTTGGCTTCTCTGGGCCACACTGGAAGAAGAATTATCTTGGGGCACACATAAAATACACTGACAATAACGAAAGCTGATGAACTAAGACAAAAAAAAAAAAAAATTCACACACACAGAAAACCCTCTCATAAGGTTTTAAGAAAGTTTATGAATTTGTGTCGGACCACATTCAAAGCCATCATAGGCTGCATACAACCCATGGGCTACACGTTGGACAAGCTTGATCTGTAGCTTTATTTTTATTGCAGTCTAGTTCCATTATACCACTATTCATTTCTCATACCACTATTTGTTTCAACTGTTGATGGACATTGGATTTGTTTCTAGGTTTCAGTTGTTAGGAATAATGCTGCTCTGAACAGTATCACATAAATCTTTTTGTGTACCTGTCTGTATCACATTTCAAGTGGATATATGGCAAGGAGAGGAATTACTGAGTCATACATAGTATATGTATTTTTTTTAACCTTAGTAGATAATGCTACTTTTTTTCCAAAGTGAATATTCTAGTTTATGCTACAACCTGTTGCTTCCTCTCCTCTCCAGATTTATTGTTAGTCTTTTTCGTTTTCTTATTGAGATTTAAATATTATGAATAATTTTTACAATTTAGTAATTAAAAAGACAGTTCAACAGAAAAAATTGGGCAAAAGATGTAAATGGACATTTTATAAAAGAAGATACCTAAATGTCTAGTAAACAAAGAAAATGTGCTTGTTTTCATTATTTATCCGGAAATCGCCTTTTAGCTGTTAGACATACTAGTTTTTCTGCCTTGCGTTATTAAAGACATTTTCCCATATTGTGGCAACTTTGTGCTTCTGCTTTTCACATTTAGATTTTCAATCCAACTAGAATTAATTTTAGTGTGTAATATAAAGAAAGGCCTAAGTTCTTTTTTTTCTACACGGTTATCTGGTTGTCCCAGCAGCATTTATTGAAGACTCTCTCTTCTTACAGTTCAACAACACCACCTTTGTTGTAAATTATCTCATATGGGTGGGTCAGTTTATGGGCTGTATCCTGTTTGATTGGTCTCTTTGTCTATAATTAAGCCAGTGGCATACCATACCATCTTAATTATTGTATATTTATAGTGAGTATATAGTGAGTATATAGTAAAAGTCTTTCCATTTTTTTCTTTAAAATCATTTTCACTGTCGTTGGCCTGGTCTTTTGTATTTCCATATAAAGTTTTGAATCGGCATGTTGAGTTTCTTACACATAGACACACACTCATTTGGATATTAATTGATACTGCATCATCTATAGATTGGGGAGAATTTATCTCTTTAGAATGCTTTCTAATCCCTACACCTAGTCCGTATCTCTATTAGGTCTTTTTTAGTTTCTTTTAGTAGTTATCCACAGTTTTCCATATAATAGTTGGCACATCTTTTTACCCAGGTTATATATTTTTTATGTTATCATTAAGAATGTCTTTAAAAATACTTTGTTATTTTTAAAAGAATATCACTATTAAAAAATAAAAAATATTTTGTTGCTGGCATTGAGAGTACAATTGATTTTTGTATATTGCTCTACCAGTCTTGCTAACTTGCTTTTTCTAATTATTTTTCTGTAATTTTTTTTTAGATTTTCTGTATACGCAATCAGAACATCTATATATAAAGAAAGATTTATTTTTTCCTCTTTAGTTTGTATACCTTCTATTCCTTTGTTTTGTTCCAGTTCTTCAATACAATGTTGAATAGAAGTGGCAATAATGGACTTTCTTGTTTTGATCACATTCTCGAAAAAATACATTTTAAGATTTGAAACCATGTATGGTGTTTTAATGTACTCTTTTTGTATACACTTTTGATGAGATTGATGTGCTTTTAAGTTTCTAGTTTTCTAGGTTTATTTTTCTCCTTTTTTACTGAGGTGAAATTAATATAGCGTAACATTAAATATTTTAAAGTATATAATTTAGTGGCATTTACTACATTCACAACATTGCATAACAACCACCACTATCTAGTTCCAAAACATTCTACCACATCAAAGAAAACCTTGTACCCATTAAACAGTCAATTCCCATTACCCCATTCCCTTAGCTCCTAGTAATCATCAGTCTGCTTTCTGTGTATTTATTCTAAATATTTCATATAAATGGAATCATACTCTCAGATCAGGAATGGTAGGTATTTCATTTTATTTCTGACAGTCCCTGAGCTGTTTCTTATTTATTTTATGTGTCTATTTTCTGTCTATGGTTCAGGCCAGGTAATTTCTGTCGTTCTGTCTTCCAGTGCATTAATTCTTTTCTCACTTTTTCTCTTCCTCTCTATTTCTGCTGATGAGTTCATCTACTATTTTTATTTTGGTCATTGTATTTTTTTTTTTTTTTTTTTTTTTTGAGACAGAGTTTCAGTCTGTCACCCAGGCTGGAGTGCAGTGGCACAATCTTGGCTCACTGCAGCCTCTGCCTCCCAGATTCAGGCAGTTCTCCTGCATCAGCCTCCTGAGTAGCTGGACTATAGGCGCATGCTACCATGCCTGGCTAATTTTTGTATTTTTAGTAGAGATGGGGTTTCACTATGTTGGCCAGGCTGATCTCGAACTCCTGGCCTAAAGTGATCCACCTGCCTTGGCCTCTCAAAGTGCTAGGATTACAGGTATGAGCCACCAGGTCCAACCTGTATTTTTCAGTTTTAAAATTTCCACTTAGTTCTTCTTTTTACTTTCTTTTTTGAGACTTGTATTTCTTTGCTGTGACCCTCTTTTTGTTTATTTCAAGCTTGTTTGCGATTCTTTGTTTAAACATTTTTATCATCATTGCTTTAAAGTCTGTCAGATAACCATAACATCTCTGTCATCATAGTGTTGACTTCTGTTACCTTATTTCATTCAGTTTCAAATCTTTCTTCTTGATATGACCAGTGGTTTTCCTTTTTTATATTTATTTATTTTTGAGTTGGAGTCTCCCCCTGTCGCCCAGGTGGGAGTGTAGTGGTGCAATCTCAGCTCACTACAACCTCTGCTTCCTGGGTTCAAGCGATTCTCCTGCCTCAGCCTCCAGAGTAGCTGAGATTACAGGCATGCACCACCACCCCTGGCAAATTTTTGTATTTTTAGTAGAGATGGGGTTTTTCCATGTTGACCAGGCTGGTCTCGAACTCCTGATACCAAGTGATCCACCAGCCTTGGCCTCCCAGAGTGTTGGGATTACAGGCATAAGCCACCATTCCTGTCTGACCAGTGATTTTCTATCAAAACTGGGACATTTGGGATATTGTGATACTGTGGAGTCTATCTAAACCTTTTGTTTTAGCTGGCCTTTTCTGACACTTCCAGTAGAGGAAAAGGGGCATGCTACCTTGTTTTTGTCAGGTGGGGATGGAAGTACAAGTTTTTTATATGTTTGTTTTTTTTTAAGAGGTGAGGGTCTTGCTCAATTGCCTGTGCTAGAGTGTGGTGGCATATCGCAGCTCATTGCAGGTTTGAACCTCTGGGCTTAAGCAATCCTTCTAGCCTCCCAAGAAGCTGGGCAGATAGACACATGCCACCATGCCCAGCTAATGACTTTTTTTTTTTTTTTGAGTTAAGGTCTCACTGTGTTGCCCAGGGTGGTCTCGAACTCTTGGTGTCAAGCAGTCCTCCCACCTCGCCTTCTGAGTGGCTGGGATATACAGGCACAAGCCATAGTGCCTAGCAAGTTCAAGTTTTTAAATTGGCTTTTGTTGACACCTTTGTTTTTTTTTTTGGCAGGGGGATTGCAGGAGGGGTCTTTGTTATTGCCAGGTAGCTGTAGTTCTGGCTCCCAATGTGATCTTCATTGATTCCCTGGAGAGGGTAACCTCATTACTGTTGGGGTGGTTGTTCCTGGCCTAACTCTCCACTAGGCCTTCTGTGACAACACTTCAGTGGGGTGAGGGGACCTCTTTGTTACTGTTGGTGGGTTCAGGTTTTCCATGTTGTCTCCTCTGACATTGCAGGATCATTGAGCTTTATTATGGTTCAGCAAACAGTGGAAACAATGAAAGTTCCTATTTTCTAGTCAGTCGTCTTGTGTACCATCTTGGCCCAGTATTAGGCTATTTTATTATAACCTAGCTTGGCTTCCATCTGGCCTTTCCTTGTGTGGATGGCAGTGGACCTACAGGTTTTTTTTTTTTTTTTTTTTTTGTAGTATTTGAATAGATTATAGATTGTAATTGTCTATATATTATCTTACTAGGCTCCCTCTTTTTGTTCTTTTAGCTAGAGAGTAGGCTTTTGTTCAAGACTTACTTGTCTGAATTAATTGGTGTTTAGTGGTTGTCAGTTTCTTCAATTCTGAGTTACCAGTTTCTTTAGTGTCTGAGGTGTATGAAAAAGAAAGCCCAGGGAACTAAACTCACCATTATATTTCTCCTTGCATTCCCAGGTCCATAGCTGGTCTGCCTTCTAGTTTTCATTAGAGTCTTATGTTTGTTGTACACCTAAGTCCAGGACTCTTAGTTGTATTAATAACTATAAAAGGAAAATATATATCTGTTCCATCTTCCTTAAAGTAGAAACCTTTATTCCATAAGTTTTAAACTGGAGTATCAATTTTCATTTAGTACTACATATTTTTGAATTTCTATTTTGACTTTTTATTTGATTCATAAGTTATTTAGAAGTGTATTTTTTTAAACACCTGGTATGTGGTCAGTATTTATAAATGTTATGTGTATACTTGTGAGGAGTTTGTACTCTATAGTTATGGGTAAAATCTTCCATATGTCAGTTAAGTCAACATGGTTAATTGTGTTTAAATTACCTGTGTTCTTATTGATTATTTTAAAAAATCTACTTGTCCCATTAGTTACCAAGAATAGTAGTGAAATTCTTCTATCATTGTGAATTTGTCTCTTTCTCCTTATAGTTTTGACAGCTTCTGCTTTACATATTTAATGGCCATAGTAAGTGTGTATAAATTTAAAATCGTCACATCTTTCTGGTGTATTTAACCTTTATTATTATTAATTTCTCTCTTCATTTTAAATAGTGGGTTTTTTTTTTTTGGTTTTAAAATCTACCTTTATAGTATTTTCATTGAAAGCAATCCATTCTTCCAGAAAATCTTGTTTTAACAGAAAAGATCACATTCTAGTTTTGTATCAGTGTACTTTTGCTATCAGAGGTAAATTTTAAGACAATTTACTTTTCATTTTAGCCAATTGGTTCACAAATAAAATTCATTTCATAAGATTCATCTCACAAACCTTTCATAGTTTGCTCAGACCTTCTACAACTTGCTCAATCCTTTAATTTTGTCTTACATTTCTCTTTTTTATATTGAAACAATCATTTTACTTTAGGACAAAAATTTACTTCTCTTTTTTTCTATCATTTCAACCACCTAAGATTTATTTTATGCAAAAATTACTGTCATTCTCCTTTACCAAAAATACATTCTGATAGTTTTTTGCATCTGTTTTTTATTTGTTCCTTTCTGTCTTGTTTTTGTTTTTCCAAATTTATATTTTGAAAGTCTTTCAATAACCTGTGAATGAGACAAATTACTTTTAAAATAAAAACATGATTTTATTTATTTATTTATTTAAAAATCGGGTTTCACCATGATGGCCAGGCTGGTCTTGAACTCCTGACCTCAGGTGTTCCACCCACCTCAGCCTCCCAAAGTGCTAGTATTACAGGCAGGAGCCACCATGCCCGGCCAAAAACATGTTTTTTTAAACAATTTTTTTTACCAAAACCAAATTTTATTTTTTTCTTGTACATGTTGCTTTCAGAATTCTATGTATTAACTAGAATTTTAACTCTTAGTAATCTTAATTTTTAGTTAACTCTTAGTAATCTTAACCTTTAGTGAAAACCTAGAAAGTAGGCAATTTTGAGCTGTCACATACCAACATTTTATAGATAGACGTTTTATAATTTTTAAAGACGTATTTTTTCATAGAATTTTAATGTGAAGCCAAACATATCTATTAAACCCCAAATATTTTTTCTTCCTATAAAGCTTGAGAAGCCAAGAGTAAACCTAAATTTACATTTAACTTACTTGGATTACTACTACAATAAATCAAGTCACATGAATTTTCTGGTTTCCCAGTGCATAGAAAAGTTATGTTTACACTGTACGGTAGTCTGTTAAGTTTACAATATAATTGTATCTTAAGATGTAGATACTTTAATTAGTACTTTATAACTAAAAAATGCTGTTGATCACCTGAGCCTTCAGTGAGTCATGTATTAGTGGGTGGAGGGGTCTGGACTTTCTGCTGATGGCTACTATTTAAAGTAGTGGTTGCTGACGGTTGGGATGGCTGTAGCAATTTCTTAAAATGAGGCAGTGAAGTTTGCCACATCAGTTGATTCATGAAAAATTTCTCTAGAGCATGAGATTGTATTTAGTGGCATTTTACCCACAGTAGAATAAGAATTTCATGCCAGTTTTATGATGCAGTTCATTAATTCTTTGGCATAGGTATATTTTTGGCAGGATAATTTTGTGGTAGTTGCTACAGATAGCGCACTCTGTATTTATAAAGGTTGAATCCCAGTGCATGTTTAACCTGAGTAAGGAGTATAGTGTTCTTGAGGGTCTTTCCCCCCCTCTATTAAAATATAATTTCAGAGGAAACCAAAGCAACTGCAATTAGAGTTTAAAAGTTGTCTTAAGTAATACATAGATATCACACTAATTTGTCAGAGATGTTATAATTCAAGCAAGACAGTAATTTAATGGTTGATTTGCATAGGGCAAATATATTTTTTTGTTGTAAGAAGTGATTTATAATGACCCATGACTAAGGAAGATTCTATCAGGAAAAATAATGTGTGTACAATGGGGACTAGAGAAAGAGTAATGAAGTTAAAGGAGACAGAACTATTTTAATTAAAATTTTTGTTCTTAGTTATAAGAACACTTTAAAACCTCATTTTTTTTTTTTACTTCTAGATGAAATAAACAGTGACTTTCATAATACTGGGTCAGTGCTTTTGGAGATAGGTGAGATGATTTAGTTTTCTGTTCTTAATGCAGTGTATAATACAGGAGTTGATCAGTATTTATGTGTTTACTAACTTATCATCAGAATCTGCAGGCTGGGTGCAGCTTGCCTTGTGTCAAATAAAAGACCCTTCAAAGCATTAATCATAGACATAGTTATGTGCTGTAGGTCACCTTTTTTCTCCCCAGCCAGTTCCGAAGTTCCAATGAGTTTTACCCTGATTAGGGAATATGAATTTTGTACCAGGATATACACTTGAAGCTTACTGCAGTAGCTTCAGGAAACATGACTCTTGTTTGTAAATTTAAGACTACCTAAATAGGAGTGAGGGGATCCAAGATGGTCGAGTAGGAGCAGCTCTGGATTGCAGCTCCCAGCGAGTGCGTGGAGGGTGAGTGGTTGCCGCATTTCCAGACGGATTTTTATTGCCCACAGACCAGGAGATTCCCGGACGGAGGAGCGCCACTGATCTCCAGCGCGGCTCTCCACTCAAAAAACTCACAGGGGTCTAGGCTCCGTTTCAGCTGGTGACTGGAGCGCCTGAGAGACAGAGTTGCCTGTTAAACTGATAAAAAGGGGACTGAAATAGGGAGCCAGACCAGGAGATTCCTGGGTGAAAAAGTGTCATGAGTCTCCAGCGCAGCTGTTGCAGCTGGCGCAGCAGGTCTTCACACAAAATCTCACACAAATCCAGGCGCCTTTTCAACAGGTGACTGGAACGCCGGGGAGACAGAGTCGCCCATTCAGCTGATGAAAAGGGGACTGAAAAAGGAAACCAGGCCAGGAGATTCCTGGGTGGAAAAGTGCCTCCAGCACAGCCAGCACAGCGGGTCTCTGCACAGAATCTCACACAAATCCGGGTGCCTTTTCAACTGGCAACTGGAACGCCTGGGAGACAAGAGTCGCCTATTCAACTGAAAAAAAGGGGACTGAAACAGGGAGCCAGGAGATTCCCAGGCAAAAAAGTGCCACGAGCCCCCAGTGCACAGCCAGCGCAGCAGGTCTCTGCACAAGAACTCACGCAAATCCAGACACTGTTTCAACTGGTGACTGGAATGCTTGGGAGACAGAGTTGCCTGTTCAACTGAAAAAAAAAAAAAAAAAAAAAAAAAAGGAGGTGTAAGGCAGGGAGCACAGCCAGTCCCACCCCCAGAAATACCAGCAATCTGAAATGCTCTGGATTGAGAGTTTCACAGCAAGGACAGCTGAACCTGGGGTAGTCCAGCTCTGTTGGGGAGGGGCGTCCACCATTACCAAGGCAGTCCACTACTACTGAGGTAGTCCACCATTGCTAAGGCAGTCTGCCATTGCTGAGGCGGTTCTAACTATACACCTATAAACAGGACTGCCGGGAAGTTTATACAGCAGCTGGGCGGAGCCCACAGCAGATCAGCAATGCTTCTGCTGGCAGACTGTGACTAGGCTGCCTCCTCGCAGGGCAGGGCATCCCTGAAAAAAGGCGGCAGCACGACAGAAACTTATAAATAAAGCCTTAACTTCCTGGGACAGAGCACCTGGGGAAAAAAAGGCTGTTATGAGTTCTGCCGCAGCAGACTTAAACATACCTGCCCAGCAGCTCTGAATGGAGCAACAGAGCTCACACCTTAGCACTTGAGCTCCTATAAAGGACAGACTGTCTTCTCAAGTAGCTCCCTGACCCCTGTATAGCCAAAGAGTCATCTCATAAAGGAGAGCTCAGACTGACATCTGGCAGGTATCCTCTGGGATGAAGATAACAGAACAAGAAACTGGCAGCAACCCTCACTGTTCTGCAGCCACTGCAGGTGAGCCCCAGGCAAGCAGGGTCTGGAGTGGACCTCTAGCAATCCTACAGCAGAGGGGCCTGACTGTTAGAAGGAAAACTAAGAAACGGAAAGAAATAACTTCATCATCAACGAACAGGATATCCACTCAGAGACCCCATCTGAAAGTCACTCACTACAAAGACCACAGGTAAATAAATCCACAAAGATGGAAGCAAACCAGCGCAAAAAGAATGAAAACACCCAAAACCAGAACACCTCTCCTCCTCCAAGGGATCACAACTCCTCACCAACTAGGGAACAAGGCTGGATGGAGAATGAGTCTGATGAATTGACAGAAACAGGCTTCAGAAGGTGGATAATAATAAACTTCTCTGAGCTAAAAGAACATGTTCTATCCCAATGCAAAGAAACTAAGAACCTTGAAAAAAGGTTTGACGAATTGCTAACGAGAATAAACAGCTTAGAGAAGAACATAAATGAATTGATGGAACTGAAAAACACAACATGAGAACTTCGCAAAACTTACACAGGTTTCAACAGCCAAATTGACCAAGCAGAAGAAAGGATATCAGAGGTCGAAGATCAACTCAGTGAAATAAAACGAGAAGGCAAGATTAGAGAAGAAAGAGTGAAAGGAAACAAACAAAGCCTCCAAGAAATATGGGATTATGTGAAAAGACCTAATGTACATTTGATAGGTGTACCTGAATGTGGCAGAGAGAATGAATCCAAGCTGGAACACACTCTTCAGAATATCCAGGAAAACTTCCCCAACCTAGCAAGGCAGGCCAATATTCAAGTCCAGGAGATACAGATAAGACCACAAATATGTTCCTCAAGAATAGCAACCCCAAGGCACTTAATTGTCAGATTCACCTGGGTTGAAATGAAGGATAAAATGCTAAGGGCAGCAAGAGAGAAAGGTTGGTTACCCACAAAGGGAAGCCCATCAGACTCACAGTGGATCTCTCAGTAGAACCTCTACAAGCCAGAAGAGAGTGGGGGGCAATATTCAATATCCTTAAAGAAAAGAACTTTCAACCTAGGATTTCATATCCAGCCAAACTAAGTTTCCTAAGTGAAGGAGAAATAAAATCCTTTATGAACAAGCAATTACTCAGAGATTTCATCACCACAAGGCCTGCTTTATAAGAGTTCCTGAAAGAAGCACTAAACAGAAAGGAACAACCAGTACCAGCTGCTCCAAAAATGCACCAAATGGTGAAGAGCATCGACACAATGAAGAAACTGCATCAACTAACAGGCAAAACCAGCTAGTGTCAAAATAGCAGGATCAAATTCACACATAACAATATTAACCCTAAATGTAAATGGGCTAAATGCCCCAATCAAAAGACATAGTGAGCAAACTGACGCAAGAACAGAAAATCAAACACTGCATGTTCTCACTCATAGGCGGGTGTTGAGCAATGAGAACACATGGACACAGGGAGGGGAGCATCATACACTGGGGTCTGTTGGGGGGAAGTAGAGGAGGAACAGTGGGGGGTGGGGAATTGGGGAGGGATAACATGGGGAGAAGTGTCACATATAGGTGATGGGGAGGAAGGCAGCAAACCACATTGTCATGTATGTACCTATGCAACAATCTTGTATGTTCTTCACATGTACCCCAAAACCTAAAACACAATAAAATATATATTAAAATAAATAAATAAATAAAACAATATAGTGATAAGTCATCTGAGAGAGAGGTCTGTAGGACTGCAAAGACGTAGGGAGGACATACAAACCAGTGTTCCTACACAGAGAGATAGCTATGCAAGATGTCAAAAGTGGACTGGAGTTGAATGCATGCATTTCCAGGTAAATGAAAGTCTAAAGGAGAATATTTTAAACATAAAGAATTGCATAGGCGAGGGTTAGGAGCCAGCATGAGAACTAAAAATTGATCAGTGTTGCTGGAAGAGCGTATGAAGGGCTAGAGAGATAATCAGGAGATGAATGAGGTAACCCTGTGATATTCTTAAGAATTATTTTAAAAAAGGAAAGAAATGTAATATTCTCATTATGAAGGAAGAGTGGAAGGCTAACAGGTGAGCCACTGGAAAGCTTATGAAGTGGATAGAACCAAGCAGAGTGATAGCAACTGGACACTTTTGGTAGAAGGGATGGAGAGATGAAGGAAAAAAAGGAACATGACAGTGACAGGCCAAGTGTGGAAAGGTGGAATGATGGTGGGAGGCGGAGTGGAATCTAGGAAGGTCAAAGGAAAAAGGAAATGAGGAAAAAAAAACTACCTAAATGGGAAGAATCTATGGTTCTAGTGGAACTAGGTGAATACTTGAAGATGTGATTTTGATAGTCACAGAAGCTGCATGGAAGTGAAAAATTTTCAAGGTGCGATTCAGCTTTATATTTGCATTTTGTTTTATGAACAATTAAAATCTGAAAATTAGGCTTTGTAATAAAAATAAGGGGTTGGGCACCAACACTTTGAGAGGCCAAGGTGGGTGGATCACCTGAGGTCAGGATTTCGAGACCAGCCTGGCCAGCATGGTGACCCCCATCTCCACTAAAAATAAAAAATTAGCCAGGCATGGTGGTAGGCACCTGTAATCCTGGCTACTCAGGAAATTGAGGCAGGATAATCGCTTGAATCCTGGAGGTGGAGGTTGCAGTGAGCTGAGATGGCACCATTGCACTCCAGCCTGGGCAACAGAGTGAGACTCCTTCTCAAAAAAAATAATAAAAAAGATAAGGAGAATAATAAAAGTGACAAAAATATCACTAAAGGAAGCTTATGTTTACTGATTGCAAACTATGTTTATTTCTCTGTGCAGGTATAATTTGGCCTCCTGAGATTCTACCTTAGCAAGAAAGGAGTGGGAGATACTCTTGGACAGAAAACTAAAATAATAAGAAAGCCGAAACTTATTTTTACATGGTTGTCAGCACATTTACCGATATGGACACTTTTCCCAATAATTTGCCTCCTGGTGGAGACAGTGGATTGACAGGTTCTCAGTTGGAGTTCCAGAAAATGTTAATTGATGAAAGGTTACGATGTGAGCATCATAAAGCTAATTACCAGACTCTGAAAGCCGAACACACAAGGTAAATTACTTAAATCTAGAAGTGGGGGTTTGGTTTAAAAACGTTATTGGAATTATCTTGGCTGAATGTTTGCCATAGAATATAGTGTAACTTTCTTATTTTGCAATGTATATGTTTAAAACTTTTTTAATATAGTAAAATTTTCACTTCGAAGTTATTTTGTTCCAAACTAAATATGGTATCAAGTGGATTATAAATTTATAAGTCTTATTCTGAAAGTGGTAAGACATGTTCAATTAAATGTATCCAGATGACTAAATGTGGTCCCCATCTCCCACCAAGGTAAAATTGCATCCCAAAGCTACAGTGTTAATTAAATTAAACTCTGTAAAGAAAAGATATTTGTAGGTTTAAAGGAATGTGTGATACTGGTCTTGTTTTTCTGTAGTGTTGACTGACTTTACATAAAGTCATGCAGTTAGAAAGAAAGGATTTACTCAAAATTGAATTCTATTTTTAAAAATTAGGTTGCAGAATGAATATGTAAAGTTACAAAATGAACTCAAGCACCTGTTAAATGAAAAGCAAATTCACCAGGAAAAACTTCAGTTGCTGCTTCAAGAACTAAGAGAAGAATTAGTAGAGAAAACTAAAGACTTAGAAGAAATGAAACTGCAGGTGAGAAAATACATTTGAGTTAGTATGAAAGTAGTCAGATATAGTGGAAGTAAATAGTTTTGGTGAATTTGGTGATTTCTGTCAATATCCTTAATGATTACTTTGCTGTATCTCCAAGTGGTACAATTTAATCTTCTTTCAAATATTTTAGAATATTAGCTAACATGTAAGGGAGCAAGGGCTGTCAACACCTTGATTTCAGTTTAATAGCCTCCAAAACCGTGAAAGAACAAAATTCTGTTATTTAAAGCCATGTAGTTTCTGGTATTTTATTATGGCAACCTAGGAAACTAATATACTGTCCTAAGCAGGATCCTTTTTAGAACATCTTTCAGACAGGACTCTCTTCATTCTCTGCTTCAGTGCTTTCAGTGATAGAGAACCTAGTGAACTTTTAAAGTGATCCAATTGTATTTATGGATTAAAGTATGTTAAACATTTCTCTCATATTAAAATGAAGTCATCCACCCTGTAGCCTCCCTGTTGGTAACTTTGGATGCTCCTCCATGTGCAAACCTCCCATATGTTTGCTCACAAATATAATTTATCTAGTAAGCCTTCTGTTTTTTAAGATAAATGTATCTAGTTTCTATGTGATATTTATTTGGCAAAAATAAGCTAAAGAAACATATACATGTAAACACATATTTTAAAACAATTTAGCTATTTGTTTAATGGATGCTTGCTATTTGTGCAAATTGTAAGCTTAGAAAGTTAAGTAAATTCAACTAAGATCAAGAAATATTTCAGTGAAGGTTTATGAAAGATGATTATTTTAAAAATATACATACATTATCTAGTCTGCCTACAAACATGCCTTTTCTAAGATTTAATGTCATCTATTTGGCTTTTATAGGAAAAGGGGAGATACTCATTTAAAGAACATTTCTACATCAGTAGTGAATGGGAATGATAATAGTGCTTAGCTCAAAGGTTGACTGTAAGGATGAAGTGAGGCAATGCATAGAAAGTGTTAGTTCAGGCCAAGCGTGGTGGCTCCCACCTTGAGCACTTTGGGAGGCAGAGACAGGAGGATCACTTGAGACTAGGAGTTTGAGACCAGTCTAGGTAACATAGTGAGACTCTGTCTCTAAAAAATAAAATAAATTAGCTTGACATAGTGGCATGCACCTGTAGTCCCATCTACTAAAGAGGCTAAGACAGGAAACTTGTTTAAGCTTAGGAGTTTGAGGCTTCAGGGAGCCGTGATTACACCACCACACTTTACCCTGTGCAACAGTGAGAGACCCTGAGTCTTTAAAAAAAAAAAAAAAAAGTATAAGTATAGTGCTTTGATCTAGTAAATGGTCAGTATATGTAGTTGTTATTGTGTTACTATGTACCATTTTAGCAAAACCTTTTTAAATATGGGGGATCGTTTGATATATTCTAATAAAACAAAATGAAAATTACCAATGATTAATATGCTCTTTTTGTGCTAATGAAAACTGTATAACCCAGTATACAGTTTCCCATTTTGTTTTGGCTGCTGGGAAGCTCAGATATAATACTCAAATATAATACTCAGTTTCAGTCATTAATGAAGAATTTTTGGCACAGCAATATTTGCCTTCTTAAAGTATTCTTCGTAAAAGACTGGTCTGTTTTAGATTGTTAAATGGCAAGTGCTGCAGTGTTAAAGATTTGTTTTTATAGATTTTAAAACAGGTAATGAATGACACTAGACTGTTGTATGACAAAGCATTCTTGTTAGTTTCTTTGGAGACAAGTAGTGACAATATTCCTTTATAAGTCTAAGACACTGCTGGGTGCAATGGCTCATGCCTGTAATCCCAGAACTTTGGGAGGCTTAGGTGTATGGATCCCCTGAGGTCAGGAGTTTTGCATCTGACCAGCCTGGCAAACATGGTGAAACCCTGTCTCTATTAAAAACATACATGCAGGGGGTGGTGGCGCATGTCTGCTGTCCCAGCTACTGGGGAGGGTGAGGCACAAGAATTGCTTGAACCTGGAGGCAGGGATTGCAGTGAGTCGAGATCATGCCACTGCACTCCAGCCTGGGGGCTGAGGTGGGAGAATTGCTTGAACCTGGGAGGTGGAGGTTGCAGTGAGCAGAGATCACACCGTTGCACTCCAGCCTAGGCGGTAGAGCGAGACTCCATCTCAAAAAAAAAAAGATCCTTTGTCAGAGGTCTCAGATCAGAAGACCCTTAAACTGTTGTATGCTATTAGGTGGCACAGACCAATGGTGAGGTGCACACCATTACAGGATTTAAAGCACTGTTTCCAAGAGGCATCTATGGTGTAACTGAACATGTAGTATTAGGAGCCGCTTGGATATTGTGCAGCTGCATCACTCTACAGGGTAGTGAGCACAGGTTATCTTTGTTCTTTGTAATGCACTGTGTCTGGTTTTTTGGCTGCTGTTCTCTTTATTGCTGGTTTTAAGCAATTTTATTGTCATACTTTGCAGTTTTCTTTATATCTGTAGTGCTTGGGGTTTATTGAGTTCTGTAGGTCTCTGGGTTTACAGTTTATATCAAACTTAGAACATTTTTGGAAATTACTTCGAAAAATATTTTCTGCCTCCTCTTTCACCTCCTTTGGAGACTCTTAATTACGTTCTAATAGTAGACCACTGAAGTTCTCCCATAGCTTGGTGATGTTGTTTGTTTATTTAATTTTAGTATTTTTGTCTCTGGGCTTCCTTTTGGTTAGTTTCTGTTGCCATGTTTTCAGATTCATTGATTTTGTCTTCTGCGGTATCTAACCTGCTGTCAATTCCAGGCAGTGTAATTTTCATCTCATAAATTGTAGTTTTCATCTCTGGAAATTCAATTTTGATCTTTTTATATCTTCCTTATCTTTACCTAACATGTTTGGTCTTTTCTTTAGTTTTTTGAACATATGGAATTTAGTTATAATTACTATACAATAAAGTTTTAATGACATCTGTGTCCTTTCTGGGCCTGTTTTAAGCTTATTCCTACACACACACACACACACACACACACACTCTCTCTCTCTCTCTCTCTCTCTCTCTCATGATTCTTTGTATGCCTAGTAAATTTTTATTGGATGTTAGATACTGTGAACTTTGTTTTTAACATGCTGGATTTTTTTTTTTTTTTGGAGTTTTGCTCTTGTTGCCCAGGCTGGAGTGCAGTGGAGCGATCTCAGCCCACTGCAATCTCCACCTCCCAATATTTTTGTATTTTGATAAATGTTGTTGAGCTTTATTTTTGGACACAGTTAAATTACTTGGAAACAGTTTTATGTTTTTGAGTCTTGCTTTTAGGATTTAGATAGGAGCAGAGTAGTATTTAGTGTAGTGCTAATTATTTCCCACCATTGAGGCAAGACTCTCCTGGGTATTATAACAACTTCGTTATGAAATGAAGGATTTTAATCTGATTTTTGGGAACAGAAACTATTCTTAGCTTTGTGAGCTCTGCGTATTCATCCTTCTAATCTTTTCAAGTGTTTCTTTGACTAGCTGTAGGGAGTTTCCTTGGACACGTGCTAATCAATACTCTTCTGAATGAGCCAAGACTTTTTGTAGGTTTTCTTTTTCCTTTTTTTTTTTTTTTTTTTGACTGTCTTACTCTGTTGCCAGGCTGGAGTGCAGTGGTGCGATCTTGGCTCACTGTAATCTCTGCAATTCTGCCTCAGCCTCCCGAGTAGCTGAGATTATAGGCACATGCCACCATACCTAGCTAACGTTTGTATTTTTAGTAGAGATGGGGTTTCATCATGTTGATCAGGATGGTCTTGATCTCCTGACCTCATGATCCGCCCACCTTGGCCTCCCAAAATGCTGGGATTACAGGTGCGGGCCACCGCATCCAGCCTTTTGTAGATTTTCTTAGTTCTTTTTCTCTGTCCTCTTTTCTCTGCTACCCGGTCCTAGGACTCTAACCACTCTAGTGTCCCTGGATGCTCATTTCTATCTCCTCCTCAGGAAGTGCATCATGACTGTGTGAGTATCCTTTCCTGTGCCATGTCCTGAAAATTCTCAAAGCTCATCTTCTATGTTTTGTGCCTCTCAGAGATCTGTCTTTTACTTTCTTATGTCCAGTGTCTTGCATACTGTTTAATTTTTGTCTGTTCTTTTGTTTATTTCAGGCAGGAGAGTGAATCTGGACACTTAAGCTATCTTGGCTGAAAGTAGAAGGCTTTTTACTTTCAGTTTTGGAAATCTCAAACATGCAACACATCCCTACATACCTGTCATCCAGCATCAATAATTATTCTCTCTAAGCCAGACTTGTTTTATCTACTACTTTCTCCCACCCACCCCCACTTTTTTCCTCAATGTCTCTGGATTGTTTTCATATTATTTCAACAAATAATTGAGTGTACATCTCTATAACAAACCAGTGCAGCCTCTCTTAAAAGCATAACCATAATACCTTTACTGTATTTAAAATATTTATTCCTTAATACCTTTTACTATTCCATCTTTGTTTAGATTTTCTTAATTTTCCCATGATTTTGCTTCCTTATTTTTGAAGTTAGATCTTTTGAAACAGGAACCAAGAAAGCTTTACCTATTAATCTCTTCGTTTTAATTGCTCCCTTATCTTAGTTTGGACTCTTGATACTGTCACCCAGACTTGATACCATAAACCAGATTATGACATGAGCTTCCTATCTAGTTTCTTTGGCTTCATTCACTAAAGCTTTTGATTCATCTTGCTTCTTTGTGAAATATAGATATCATAGTATCACTCTTAAGCTTAAAAACCTTCAATAAATAAGGTATAGAAACATATATGTACAATATCCTTTTTCTGTAAAAATCAAAGCTGATATATACGCTTGTGTATCTATAGATTGTTTTAGAAGGGGACATAAGTCATTAACAATGATTGCTTTAATAGAAGGAAATTGAATTACTGAAGTAAGAAGACTTTTTAATGTTTTGCTTTGTTTGAACTGTTTTATTTATGTAATTATATATATTAATTTTAAACCCAAATAAATTTTCAAAGTAAATCCTATTGAATACTGAAAAAATAATAAGAGTCTGAACCTGGTATTCAGGAACTTTTCACTCTGGTTGTGACCTGTTTTCCTTTTTTTCCCAGCCAGGGTGTAGCCCTACCAAGGTAGCATTTGGAAATGTTACGGTGTTTAGAGATTTCTACCAGTGTGAATGTAGGGACCCACAATTTTAAATTTTCTGTAGTACTCAATGTGGTCCCATTCAAAATGGCTTTAATTCACCTTTGAGAATCCCTTTTCTCTCATACAGTCTCTGACACCCAGGTAAATTAAAATGTTAATTGGCTTGAGTTTGGGTTCTATGTAAGTTTTAGTTTTCCCATTCTTTTGATGTGTCATTCTTTCTATTCTAAATATGTTTTCTCTTTTTTACCTGTCTGGTAAGCCTGTATTTCCTACTTTTATAGTTATTTGTATGTATGAGTTATTTTTAATACCAGAGTTTGAAATTTTTATGGGGAGATATGTGCATCATGTGAGTTTTTGTGATCTTTATAAAGTTATTTGAACACCCTGTAGGCCTCAGTGTAGCTACATTGTGGGATTGTCGTAGGAATTAATTAATGCATGTAAAGTGCTTAAAACAGGATGGTATGTAGGTTACAGTGCATTGTACAATGCTTTATAGTAAGCTCTCATTCAGTAAAATGTAATATTGTGAATATAATATTGGGACTATTATAAAATAGAACATTATGATTTTTATAGAAATTAATATAAATACAAGCTTTTAGATTTTTTTCTTCATTCATTCATGAAATAGTAATTGAGTGGTTCCTATGTGCCAGACATTGGTGGTAGGTATTGGGCATACAATGGTGACTAAAGACTGTGTCTTCCCATATGAGACTTACATAAATAAATATTTATTTATTTATTTATTAAATTATGAGTTCTATAAGAAAGTGTGACAAAGAGAAGCCTAAATTAGGTTCAGTGTGAGAGTAAAAATGAGCCTCTTCTAACTGAAAATAAGTCTGAACAGTTCTTTTTGGTATAACATTGTTACACCTTTATTTTGCCTGCTTTGTAAAATAACTGGACTATCAGCCATTGTTTACAACATGATAGCCTTAGCTGCTAACATAGTTATTCCTAACAATAGCAATAATCTGTAACTGTCTTCACTTCATGTTAATGGAATTTTTGACATCTCTGAGAGCCTGAAATTGAGATTCTTAAAGTATTATTTCAAATGCTGATTCTATTTGTATAGTGATAACTGTAAAAATAACTGTATTGTGAAAACTTTCATGAATTCCATTGTCATAATTAGAAGAGAGGCTTTGAAATATGGAGAATTACTGATTTTAATATGATTTTATATTTGGAATTGTTTGCATTTCTCTACGTACTAGATATTAACTCCACAAAAATTGGAATTGCTAAGAGCCCAAATACAACAAGAATTAGAAACTCCAATGAGAGAACGTTTTCGGACTCTGGATGAAGTAAGAAACTTATGTTGTTTACTATGCATTTATCCCTTGGGATCAAAGTCTCGATGAAAAGCATCTTTTCCCTAACCCAAAACCCTGCAGTAGTTTCCCTTTTTACTCAGTCATTGCAGTGGCCTCTAAGGCTTCACAGGATTGGACTCCTATTACTTCTCTGATCTCTTTTCCTTTTTTCACATTGGCTTACTGATATTTCTTTCGCACTCCAGAATTGGTGCATTTCTTTTTTGCTTTTATTTTTTATTTTTAAAATAATTTTGAGACAGAGTCTGGCTCTGTTGCCCAGCCTGGAGTGCAGTGGTGCAGTCTTGGCTCACTGCAACCTCTGCCTTCCGAGTTCAAGAGATTCTCCTGCCTCAGCCTCCTGAGTAGCTGGAATTGCAGGCGCACCACCATGCCTGGCTAATTTTTGTATTTTTAGGAGAAATGGGGTTTCACCGTGTAAGCCCGACTGATTTCGAACTCCTGACCTCAAGTGATCTGCCTGCCTTGGCCTCCCAAAATGATGGGATTATAGGCGTGAGCAACTGCCTCCAGCCGAACTGGTGCATCTCTTTTGCCTTGAATACTCTCCCTCCAGATATGTCGCGGCTAACTTCATCTCTTCTAAGTCTTTGCTAAAATGTCATTTTCTCAATGGGGCCTACTTTGACTGCTTCCATCTACCTATTTAATATTGCAACCTGCCTTTCCCATTATTGCTTAGACCTTTAGATCCCCCTTATCTTGCTCTATTTTTAATTTTTTTTCTGGTACATACCTTCTATGCTATATAATTTACTTATTTATTGTGTTTATTTTCTGTTTTACCACCTCTAGAATGGAAGTTGCATGAGAGGAGGAACCTTTACCTGTTTTGTTAATTGTTATATTCCAAGTTCCTAGAACAGATTTTGGTATACAGTAGGTGCTCAATTAATATTTGTTGAATGAGAGAATGAGTTTCGTGCCACTTCATAAAAATAAAAATCTGTTACAGTTTTACTTCAGGTTGAGATTAATCTCCTTTGGTGAGGTGTTGATGTAATATGACTGAATGCTTAATAAAGGGGACAGGATAAGACTGCAGGTAATAAGTATATTAGGCCAGGCACGGTGGCTCATGCCTGTAATCCCAGCACTTTGGGAGGCCAAGGTGGGCAGATCACAAGGTCACTAGATCGAGACCATCCTGGCCAACATGGTGAAACCCCATCTCTACTAAAAATACAAAAAAATTAGCTGGGTGTGGTGGTGCATGCCTGTAGTCCCAGCTACTCGGGAGGCTGAGGCAGGAGAATTGCTTGAAACTGAAAAATGGAAGTTGCAGTGAGCCAGGATTGCGCCACTGCACTCCAGCCTGGTGATAGAATGAGACTGTGTCTCCCAAATAAAAAAGTATGTTAGACACTTGCTAGACATTTTATATATGTTACCTTATTTAACAAATATACCTGGCCTTATACATACAAATGATTATTGTCCCCTTCAAAATGGGCCCCTTTGGAGAGCTATAGTCAAGTGATGTGGTCATTGCTCAAAACAGCTGTAGAATCCTCTTTTGTAATGGCTTACTGGTTTGATAATATGATCTTTCCAGTACTTTCCTGGTAGCAAGCCATTATGGTTTGGGAGTAGATTTAATTTTTGTAAATAAACAAATTCTTCAGACCCAAGATAAGTGATCAAGTTTGATAAAAGTTGTTTTTTTTTTTTTAAATCATAGCAAAATCTGTAGTAAAATCATGAAACCCATCTTCTTGGTTTACAAACCGGCTTAGAAGGTTTTCAACTAAAGATTTATGGTGAGCTGGGTATTATTTTAGGAAACATGCTTTCCTTGTTATCTAATTTCCTGTTAGTGTCTCCTGTATCTTTCTGCTCTGTTGCCTGAGTTTCTTGTTGAGTATTCAGACTGCCAGCAGCTTTCGTAGAGTACTATTAGGAAGCAGGATGAGAACACTCCAGGGAGTTGCTTGTGTTTCTGGTTAGTCCGTAGAGATGTTGCTGCATGTATTCTTCAGGTTGGTGCATTGAGTTGAACTATCATTGTAATATTTAATTAGATGTTAAGATGCTGTACTAAATATTAAAATAACCTTTTATCTCTTGAATTTGTTTGACTTACACTAACATATACATTTTTTAAATCTAGCTGTTTTTTTGAAAGGGTGCAACATTCTTACATGTTAGTTTATTTAAGCCCAGAGATCCACACTTTCCTCATACTGTACACTTTTATTATAATGAGAACCAATGAAGAAATAAGGTTAATTGAATGGTAATTTACTTTTTTGGTATATTCTCAGGAATGTACTAATTCCATATGTGTGATACTTGTTACGAGGACTTTTCCAAATTCATTTTTATTTCTGATAAATTTATTTTTTACTTTTAGAATCGCTGTCACTATAATGTAATTTAAAATTATATTTGTAAAAGTGATTATTGGAGTGAGTGCAAATTTTGTTTATAAATCTGTGATAAATTGCATTCTTCCTTTAATTTAGGAGGTGGAAAAGTATAGAGCTGTATATAATAAACTTCGCTATGAACATACATTTCTCAAGTCAGAATTTGAACACCAGAAGGAAGAGTTTGCGCGTGTTTTAGAAGAAGGAAAAATAAAATATCAATCAGAGGTAAGAGATTGATTATATGAGTTTATTCATTATTGTTCTAGTCAATACAATTTTATAATTATACATTTTTAAAAATTTCAAATTAGAGTTGATTGCATAGTTTCATTAATTAATGGTGGAGTATTTGTCATGATTTTTATCCGTTCTATATCAACAGTTTTCTTGTGAAAGTTCTGTTTTGGCTGTAGATTTAAAAAATTCTGTTTATCTTTTATTTTGTCCCAGCCAATGGAAATAGACAACTTTGGGGAGTTCTATGATACAAAGTCTTTTGTCTCATGTAGCCACAGAGACAGACTTCTCTCTGCAAATATAGTTAGTGTGATTCCTTACTTAGCATTGTTCTCTCTGCTTCTTGGAACCAAACCACATTTAGGAAATCTCTAGCTGTCATCCTATGCACGTTGATATAAACAAGGGTTTTATACCTTAAAGTGTTCCCATGAACTTCAAGAAGTAGACATTGTTTTTTTCTGCCATTTGCAACTGGAGCATTCTTTCTATGCTGCCTACACCATACATTCCTATTTCATCTCGATTGCTTTTGGCAGGCTTTTTACTTGTTTTGTGGTTTGTCTCCTAGTTTTGTCCAAAATGGGGTTACTGTTTTTCATTCCTTTTGTTGCTTTTGGAATATTTTTCAAATGGAAAGAGAGAAATACCAATTTTATCCTGCCATATTCATAAAAAATAGGTTGGTATCTACAGTTATGTGATATATTCTGTTTACAAACATATCTACATTTTAAATTTATTGCATTGTCTTTATTTGGAATTAAGAGTTAAAATATACTTAACCTTCCTTTACCAATTACTAAATATTTACAGAGTTCTAGTCATCTAATAAAAACTAAAACTGTGCTATTTGGATCAGACTGATTTATTCTTATTAGTGAGCAAACTGCCATGCATGTTTCATCTGAACCTTAGATCATTTGTGTCCATTGATTGTATAGTACCAGAACACTATAAATATTCATAATACTTTTTTTGCATTAAAAAAACAAAACTCTTTACAGCTCTACGTACCTTATTCACATATTATGTCACTTCTATTACAATAGTCAGTGAAATGGGGCAGGACTGTCTTATTTTCTTTGATTGATTGAGAGAAGATCTTTCTTTGGGGCCCAGGCTAGAATGCAGTGGCACAATAATAGCTCCCTATAACTTTTTTTTTTAATTGTACTTTAGGTTCTGGGGTACATGTACAAATCATGCAGTACAAATCATGCAGGATTGTTGCATATGTACATACATGGCAAGGTGGTTTGCTGCCATCATCCCCTCCATCACCTATATCTGGGATTTCTCCCCATAAGCTCAAGTGATCCTCCTGCCTCAGGTCCCCAAGTAGCTAGGACCATGGGCATATACTACCATACCTGGCTAGTAAAAAAGCCCAAAAAACAAAAACCCAAACAAGCAAAAAAACAAAAACTCTTGTAGAGATAGGGTCTTGCTATGTTGCCCAGGGTGATCTTAGACTATTGGCCTCAAACGATCCTCCTGCCTTGGCCTCCCAAAGTGCTGGAATTAGAAGCATAGGCTATTGTGGCCAGCTCTTATTTTCTTCATTTTAAATGAAGAAACTAAGGCACAGGATAAGTGAATTGTTCAAAGTCTCAGAGAATGACAGTAGCCAGGTTGTAGTAGAATTCAGATATACCAAGTCCCAGCCCGCAGCATTTTTTGTTTGTTTTAGTCAGTTCCCTTACTGTTTTTATTTAATGCAATTATATTGGCATATACCATAACATTAAAAAAATGACCATTCTCTCCAGCTTCAGTTGAAGAGGGAGTGGGGGAGGCCATACATAGACTAAGCCCATCTTCAGTGTTGCACTCCTACACTTTGCACAAAGAAGAATTTGTACTCTCCTACCCAGACCCCCAAACCCACAAACTAGTCCACCACTCATATTCCATAGGCCCTATACCTGGGTCTTGACAGATCTTGGACCTTACTTATACAAAGGTGACCAGCAATTTGAAGTTGCCACTCTGATTACAGGCCATCCAGCAACTGCAATTTTGTTAAGTAGCCAGTTGATCTATACTTCATGTGATATAAAAGGTTTTGAGTCTATAATTATGATGAACTTAAAGGAACTGCAAGTAAAAGTTATGGAAAATAGGAATGATAAAGATTTTTTGCCTAAAATGAAGATTTAGTATATTGAGGAGAAAACACTAAAGTTTCATATAGTGATGCTTTATTTTATACTTTCCTTTTAAAATCTAATGATGATATTTATCTAGTAAGGTTTATTTATATTCTCCAGTTTCTTAGTTTGGTTGTTTTTCAAGTAATGAAACCTGCATTTGAAATCTGATGACTTACCTATTTTTCACTAACAAAAGCCTAACTGATATTCATTAACATTTTTAAGGAGTTGGTATAATCATTAATTTTTTTTTTTTTTTGAGATGGAGTCTTGCTTTGCCACAGAGGCTGAAGTGCAGTGGCGTAATCAGGGCTTACTGCAGCCTCCGCCTCCCGGGTTCAAGCTGTTCTCCTGCCTCAGTTTCCCGAGTAGCTGAGATTATAGGTGGGTGTCACCGTGCCTGGCTAATTTTTGTATTTTTAATAGAGATGGGGTTTCACCATATTGGCCAGGCTGGTCTCCAACTCCTGACCTCAAGTGATCCTCCCACTTCAGCCTCCCAAAGTTTAGGGATTACAGGTACAAGCCACCATGCCTGGCCATCATTACTTTTCATATGTGATATTTTATGACAGTCTTAAGAATCTGAAGATAAACTGCTAGCTAGGAAGCCATAATTAGTAGAGGCTGAAAAATTAAGACTGAAGTTTTTTTCATTTTAACTTCCCAGTTGATTATGTAGGAGCAGTATTACTGAGTGGATAATTGTGGATTTACTTTTGTTCTATCACCTTCGTACTTCATTTTATATATACAATAACAGTAAACCTGGTGAGGTGATTGTGGATCATGAAACAGCAAATACAGTTTCAGATATACAAACAACAAATGTAATTTGAAAACTTCGAAGTAGAGATGACTCTTGTCATCTTCCGATTTTACAATTTAAACTGTAAAATGAATTCATGTCATGAAAAAAATTGGATTTTCTTGGGTTAATCAGGATTTACACAGTACTTGTGCATTTTTACTTCTCCTATGAAAGTAGCAATATTCTTTATTGTGTTCTCAGGGGAATACTTTAGGAAGATTTTTAAAGTTTTTCCTGAGAAGGACTGCCGGAATATACATGTCCCTCATGATATTCTAAACTCAAAATAATATATGAAATAATATGTGAAAGAACATACCTCTTATGAACAAATACAGTATTGGCCAGGTGTGGTGCCTCACGTTTGTAATCCCAGCACTTTGGGAGGCTGAGTTGGTAGGATCACTTGAGGCCAGGAGTTCAAGACCAGCTGGGCAACATAGTAAGGCCTCATTTCTACAAAAGAAAAAAAAACATTTTTAATTAGCTGAATGTAGTAGTGTGCAGCTGTAGACCTAGCTTATCTCAGGAGGCTGAGATAAGAGGATCGCTTGATCTCAGGAGTTCCAGGCTGTAGTGAGCTATGATTGTGCCACTGCACTGCAGCCTGTATAGCAGAGTGAGATCCCCATCTCAAAAAAGGAAAAAAAAGAAATAAAATAATCTCGGCTGAGTGTGGAGGCTCACGCCTATAATCCCAGCACTTTGGGAGTCTGAGGTGGGCAGGTCACAAGGTCCAGAGATTGAGACTATCCTGGCTAACATGGTGAAACCCCATCTCTACTAAAAGTACAAAAAATTAGTCCGGCATGGTCGCATGCACCTGTAGTCCCAGCTACTCAGGAGGCTGAGGCAGGACTTGAACCCCAGAGGTGGAAGTTGCAGTGAGCCAAGATTGTGCCACTGCACTGCAGTCTGGGTGACAAAGTGAGACTCTTTCTCAAAAAAAAAAAAAAAAACGATAATGTCATGCTTTTTCATGTGCCTGTAAGAACATACTAAGTCTGGGACTTCCTACAAGTGAAATGCTGAAGATGCATATATAGTCATTATTCAAAAGTGGGACTATTTTCTATTTTGTTTATATTATGTTATTAGGACTCTTTCTGGAAATAGTAATGACAAACAATACAGTGTTGTAGGCACAGGTGATTATAATGATAGACTGAGTGAAAGAACCAATGGTAATTCAGTGGAGACAATATTAAAATCTCAGGAGAGAGGGACAAGGAGCACTACATCATGAAAAACCGTCAGAGTGACAGTACATTAATGACAGACAAGTCACTGAGATTCTGCCATCATGCTTCTCAAATTGGCGGTGCTCTTCCTTGGCTTTATGGGTCAGGTGAGGAGCCAACGTTCATATGATAAAAAGGAGAACTCCCCTGGTTCCTTGAAAATGCAGGGGTTTCTTTCTTACACAGTGCAGGTAGCACAGAACTGCTCAGGTGCTTCTGATTTTTAATGCTTATCCTGATGTATATGTCAGTAGACATCATGAAACCTCTCAAAACACTTCATTTTTGCCTCGGCAGGTTTGGAAGGATCTAGGGTGTTGCTTTAGGCCTAGATGGTTCCTTTATCTAAATATTTCAAGTTCTCTGACCTACCTTCTTCAGACTACTCTGAACCACATCAAAATAGGCAAATGTCCTCCAAATTAAAATGAAATAGCCTCGCAGTTGGAATTCTCGGGGATTGATTTTTGTCAGCCATTTAGAAGAGCTTTGTGAAAATTTATTTTGTGCTAGAATGCAGTTTATAATATCTTAAAAACCAAACTTTTTACATTTGAAATTTAAAAATGTTTTAAATATTCATTTAGTGTTATTTTAGGAACCAACTTTAGTGTGCATCAGTGTTCTTGTCTATAAATCGTGTTAATAGTACCTATCTCATAGAGTTGTGAGGATCTAATATATTAAAATATGTAAAGTGCTTAGACAGTACCTGGCACATAGTGGGTACTCCAGTTTGAGGGCTCTGTCATTACAGTGTCTGATTTCCCCACCACATGGCCCTCCCAGCATTCCGACTACTTGACTTCCAGATTCTCTGTCCTCTGGTTTTTTATATTAGTCACAGTTGGCTTTCTTTTACTATCTCCATGGCCAGAGTAACTCTTGTGGCCTGAGAAAGGTATTTGCTTTATTGTCCCTGTTTTCTTTTCTTCAGTCAAGTAACTCTTGTGGCCTGAGAAAGGTATTAGTTTTATTGTCTCAAATCTCTTTTGTTCAGTCAGAGTAGAATTTTTTTTAAAAGACACCGAGTGTCTCCTCATTTCCTGACAATTCCTGTATCCCATTTCATAATCTTTCTATCACTATGTCTAGGGGCAGGTATATAGTTCTAGAACTGCCTTCTCCCCATGACAGTTTTCCTCTCACTAGAAGAAAAATGGGTAGAAGAAAAGGAGGCAATGACTTCTGAAATTAGATTAAAATATGAACTTTGGGCTGGGCGCGGTGGCTCAAGCCTGTAATCCCAGCACTTTGGGAGGCCGAGGCGTGTGGATCACGAGGTCAACAGATCGAGACCATCTTGGTCAACATGGTGAAACCCCGTCTCTACTAAAATTACAAAAAATTAGCTGGGCACGGTGGTGCGTGCCTGTAATCCCAGTGCTCGGGAGGCTGAGGCAGGAGAATTGCCTGAACCCAGGAGGTGGAGGTTGTGGTGAGCTGTGATCGCGCCATTGCACTCCAGCCTGAGTAACAAGAGCGAAACTCCGTCTCAAAAATAAATAAATAAAATAAAATATGAACTTTAAGTATATAAGTAATTTAAGTGATACTTTCTTTGTGTAAGGAATGATAACATTTTTGTATAAAACATTCCATCATTAATTTAGGAAGAATAAATTATAGTACATAAAAGGAAAAAGAGGAAACTCAGTATAATAGTGATTATTGTTTTCTTAAGGAATATAAAAGTTAATGTAACAATTTAAAAACTAAGATCTGGGAACTTGAAACTTCATGTGCAGAATGTTTACCGTAATGCTGACACATAGTACATGCTCAATTAATGGTATTACTATCATTTATACCTGACAGTTATTATCGTGGTACCAATTGACATAATAAATATGTAGGTACTTTTAAGTAGATACCAGATTTGTAAATCAGAATTTAAAGACGTTGAAGAAATGAAAGAAATAGGGGCAGGAGACACATTTACCTTTAATTTATTGAGAGAAACACTTTATATATAGTTTGTAAATTATTACATATTTATTTTATGGCCCCTCCCTCCCTCCTTCCCTCTTTTTCTGCTTTCCTCCTTTCCTTCTTAACTCCTCTCCTCCTTTCTTCCTGTCTTTCTTGTCTTACTCCATTGTCCAGGCTGGTGTGTAGTGGCATGATCTCGGCTTAATGCAGCCTCTGCCTCCTGGGTTCAAGCGATTCTCCTGCCTCAGCCTCCCAAGTAGGTGTGCATCACCATGCCTGGCTAATTTTTGTATTTTTAGTAGGAGTGGGGTTTCATCATTTTGGCCAGGCTGGTCTTGAACTTCTGACCTCAAGTGATCCACCCACCTCAGCCTCCCAAAGTACTGGGGTTATAGATGTGAGCCACTGCACCCAGCCACATCTTTCAATTCAGCAAAATCATCATACTGTTATAAACAATCTTTTTACATATTTGTTTTCCATTAATAATGTGTAGAATTTAAAAACAAAATGTACTTGTATTCAAAATGTAAAAAATGTGTTTTCATCAAAAACGCAAATTAAGGTCAGTGTAAAAAATAAAATTCAAGTTTTCAAATTATTTTCTTTGTTTTTTTTGACTGTTTATAATACTTTATTCTACTTAAAAAAAAAATAATTTCAAGTTTTATTTTAGATTTAGGGGGTACCTGTCTAGATTTGTTACATGGGCATATTGCATGATGCTGAGGCAGAGCTTTGGCATTATAAAGATTCTGTCACCAAGATACTGAGCATAGTACCTGACAGGAAGTTTTTCAGCTCTTTTTCCCTCATTCTCTCTCTGCTCTCTAGTAGTCCCCAGTTTTATTGTTCCCATCTTTATGTCCATATGAAGCCATTTTTTAGCTCCCACTTATAAGTGAGAACATGTGGTATTGGTATTTGGTTTTCTGTTTCTTTGTTAATTTGCTTTGGATAATAGTCTCCAGCTGTATCTGTGTTGTTGCAAAGGACATGATTTCATTCATTTTTATGGCTGCATAGTATTCCGTTGTGTATATGTACCACATTTTCTTTGTCCAGTTCACCATTGATGGAAACCTAGGTTGATTACATATTTTTGCTATTGTAAATAGTGCTGTGATATATGTATGAGAGCATGTGTCTTTTTTATAGTATGATTTATTCTCCTTTGGGTATATACCCAGTAATGGGATTGCTGGGTCAAATGGTAGTTCTATTTTTAGTTTTTTGAGAAATCTCCACGCGCTTTCAATAGTGGCTGAACTAATTTACATTCCCATCAATAGTGTATAAGTGTTCCCTTTTCTCTGCAGCCTTGCTAGCATCTGTTATTTCTTTTTCCTTTTAGTAATAGCCATTCTGACTGGTGTGAGATGGTATCTTACTATGTTTTTGAATTTGCATTTCTCTGATTGTTAGTGATGTTGAGCATTATTTTCATGTTTGTTGGCTGCTTATATGTCTTATTTTGAGAAGTGTCTGTTTATGTACTTTACGCACTTTTTTCTGGGGTTGTTTTTTCTTTGTTGAGTTATGTAAATTCCTTATAGATTCTTGATATTAGAACTTTGTCATACGCATATTTTGCAGATATTTTTTCCATTCTGTGGATTGTCTGTTTACTCTGTTGATAGTTTCTTTTGCCAAACAAAAGCTCATTAGTTTAATTAGGTCCCAGTTACCAGTTTTTGTCTTTGTTACAATTGCTTTAGAGCAGTGATCTTCAAAGTCCCTGGTGCCGTTTGACACGAGGGACTGGTTTCATGAACCAGGGCTGGGAGAGGAATGGTTTCAGGATGAAATTGTTCCACCTTAGATCATCAGGCATTAGGGTATTAAATTCTCATAAGGAACATGCAAACCAGATCCCTCGCACGTGCAGTTCACAATAGGGTTCATGCTGTGAGAATCTAATGCTGCCACTGATCTGACAGGAGGTAGCGCTCAGGCAGTAGTGATTGCTGCTCACCTCCTGCTGTGTAGCCCGGTTCCTGACAGGCCATGGACTGGTACTGGTCCACAGCTGGGGTTTGGGACCCTTGCTTTAGAGGGTCATAAATTTAGTCATAAATTATTTGCCAAGGCTAATGTCCAAAGCGGTATTTCCTAGTTTATCCTGAGTTGTCTTTTGCATGCGATGAAGAGTAGAGATCCAGTTTCGTTCCTTTGCATATGGGTAGCCAGTTTTCCCAACACCCATTATTAAATAAGGAGTCCTTTCCCCATTGCTTATTTTTGTCAACTATGTCGAGCATCAGATAGTTGTAGAAATGCAGCTTTATTTCTGATTACTGTATTCTGTTCCATTTGGCTATATGTCTGTTTTTGTACCAGTACCTTTATATATACTTTAAAAAATCATCTCAACAATGCAAGGAGTTAGATAATCATCTTCATTTTATAAATGAGAAGATGGAAACACTGAGAGACTGGCTCAAGGTCACATAGCTAATATATGGTCAGGATTCAAATCTAAGTAGTCTGGGGGTTTCTGCTTCTGGCTATGATGGAATAGGGATGGAATTTACTTTAAGGCCATAACTGAAAACTGGGGCAAAATATAGGAAACCATGGTTTTCAGACATTGGAAAATAGGGAGCACAGGGCAGATCCAAGGGAAGAAAAACAAATGATATGAGCTCTATGATTGCCCCATCTTAGGTTCTGGAGAGAGTTTCCAGGCCACAGTGCAGAGAGATAAAACCTAAATTGAGCTTCTTGGTCTTTGAGTTAAGGAGTTGGAGTTCAGAATTTGAGAGGTCAAGGAAATTTAAATTTGAAAAGCAGAGTATTAGAGAGATCCAGAGTTCTGCAGAGGATGACTTTGCAGTATTGATTAGTGCATGTGTGGAGGAAACTGTACAAGGCCAGAGAAAGAAAATGATTTAGGTGGGACAGTCCGTAGACTTCGCACAGGACTGGGCAAAATTTATTTTTCCATTAGACAGAGTGGAAAGACACTCTAATGCATGGTACTGTAAGTAGAAATCTCAGAAGAATTGTGCCTCAGTAGCAGGACCAAATTAGCTATAGACTAAAGGCTATTCTGGTCTGGCAAATAAGAATAAAAGTAAGATTTGAAAAGATTAGACTGTTTCTAAGTACAGTCACGTGTTGCTTAATGACAGGAATATGTTCTGAGAAATGTGTGATTAAGAGATTTTGTCATGTGCAAACATCATAGAATGTACATAATCCACCTAGATGGCACATTATACAACACACCTAGCCTATATGGACAGCCTATTACTCCTAGGCTACAAACCTGTACAGCATGTCACTGTACTGAATACTGTAGGCATTGTAACATAATGATTAGTATTTGTGTACCTAAACATATCTAAACAAAGGAAAAGTTTAAACAGTAAAAATACAGTATTATACTCATGGGACCCCTGTCATATATGTGGACTGTTGTTGATTGAAACTTCGTTATGTGGCTCATGACTGTATCTTAGCTGTGTTCCAGAACAAAGATTCAGAAATAAGGAAAACAAAGAATAACATAAAAATAACATAAAAATAACATAAAATTCACACTGTTTAACATCCAATCAGAAATGACTGGGCAGTCCAGGTGGGTTCATTGGTGAATTCTATCTGACATTTAAGGGAAAATTTATGTTAATTCTCTATAATCTCTTCCAGAAGACAGAATCAGAGGAAATGTCTCCTAACTCATTCTACAAGGCCAGCATTATCCTAATACCAAAACCAGACAAAGGCATCTTCACCTGGGTAATAATAAGGGCTCCCATCCTCTGCCATGGTGTCACTAGAGACAGTGTGGGGAGCTTGGGCTTCCATTGTCAACTGGCAGTAATGAGGTAGCCTGCTCTCATCCTGCTTGGGTCATATCAGAGGAGTCCTAGCACAGGGTCAGGACTTTAATCATTACTCAACTGTGTGTTGCCAATGGAGGCCACATCTGGCCCTGTGGTGTCAATGGAGGTAACATGAGGAGCAATAGTAAATTATTCCTACGCTTCCCATCCAGGGAGATGTCAATTGAGGCCTAAAGGGGAGCCACGACAGGGGTGGCCCTGTTCATCATGGGTATTGTGAAGAGTGCTCTCACTTTTGGGTATACACAGAAGTAGGGTGGAGAATCTGGACTACTACCTCCTCCTGGCAGTAATGAAGCAGCAACACCACCCATCCCCTACCATGCAATATCACAAAAAGCCAGCTAACAGAAACTTTGTATAAGATCTGGGGTCTCATAGCTTAATTTTCCAAATGTCTAAATTTTAATTGAAAATCACTTATCACACCAAGAACTTGGAAGATCTGAAACTGATTGTAAAGCACATCAATTGTGGCCAACACAGAGGTGCAGAGGTGTTAGAATTATTTGGCAAACATTTTAAAGCAGCCGTGGTAAGAATGATTCAATGAGCGATTACAAGCATGGTTGAAACAAATTGAAAAAATCAAATTAGCAAAGAAATAGAGAATAAAGAGCATAACATTGGAAATTTTAAAACTGAGAAATAGAGTAACTAAATAAGAAAGGCTGAGTTGCAAGGCTCAACTGCAGAATGGAAGGGATAGAGGAAAAAATTAGTGAACTTAAAGGTAGAACATTAGAAATTACCCAATCTGAACAGACTAGAGAAAATAGATTTAAAAAGCAAATAAACAGAGATCCCCAGTGTCCTGTGGGACTATTACAAAAGACAAAAGATTTCTGTCCTTGAAAGGAGAAAGAGGGCAAGATGAAAAGATAATGGAAGAAATAATGACTGAAAACTTTCTAAGTTTGGTAAAGGCACAAACATGTAGCTTCAAGAAGCTGAACACATTCACACCAAGAGAAACCATAGTCAAGTTTTTAAAAAACTGTAGGAGAAAAGAACATCTTGAAAGCAGCCCAACAAATTATATCTTATTCATTGGGAAAAACAATTAGAAAACTAGCTCATTTTTCATCAGAAGCCAGAAGGAAGTGGCACATTATCAAGTGCTGAATGGTAAGTGTTGAAAAAAAAAAAACACATGCTTTGAATGGAGAGACCTTCCAAACAGGCTTTGTGTGAGCAACATGGCTGTTTATTCACCCAGGTGCAGGTGGGCTAAGTCCAAAAAGGGCATGAGCAAAGGGCAGTGGGATAAGAGTTGGTTTTACAGGTTGGGTAGTTTTTTTTGCGGAGGGGGGGTGGCAGGGGCGCAGAGGTGTTGCAGAGTAAGTTCAGTTACAGTGGTGGGGGTTGGGGCAAGGAGTATACAAGTTCAGTTAAGATGGCAGGGTTGGGTGAGAGGTATTTACATTATCATAAGAACAGATAAGATGGCAGGGTTGGGTGAGGGGCTTGTGGGAAGCTCTATTGGGCAATCAGGGACAATGTCCAATGCAGGCAGGGGGTGGAAGACTTCAGCCAAGGCAAGCAGGACTTCAGACTTTCAGGCTTCAGGCTTGCATATGGAGACCTGACATACCTGTGTTTTTATATATAGAGAGAAAGAATTAGAGAAGAGGGGGTGGTAACAGGTTTTAGGGGGTGAGTGAAGTTTCTCAGGGCTTCTTCCAGCGAGATTGGGGGTGGAGTGGAAACCTAAAAATGGGAAAGAATTTAGACTGCTGGGAGATTTTGGGGAAAGGGGTAATATTGTGCAGTTGTAGAAGGAGTATTTGTCGTATTGACTGATTGGTTATTGCTTATATACAGTTTTGTAGGAATTGAGAGATTAATTGGAAAAACACAGGGTTTCAATAAGGAGAAAGTATTAGAGGAGGTTAACTGTGTGGAGGGAGAGCTTTTGTTTTTATGGTGTATGAGGAAGCATGTGGTATCTGGAAGCAATCACTTACTTTTGTTAACAAGATTGGGTTTGAGCAGAGAATGGGAGCCAGGTTAAGAGTGAAATATTAGCTGTAATTGCCTGGAGGAAAAGTGTAAACTGGCAACTTAAACAAAAGCAGGGCATGTGAAAGTAAATGAGTACAGTGAATTTGAGCAGTTAGAAAATAATGGAAACAGACTTTTTGAGGTGTGATTTAAGGAGTAGGGGTGAGTGCATAAAGGTGGAGAAGCCAAGGGGCTGGAAGTGTGTAAGGTGTAAAGAGAAAACTTTGGAGGTTGTGAGAGCTAGAGGGTAAATGGGGCATAGCCTGTGATTTTGAGGGATTTGAAGAGTATTAGGGTGGCATCTGCTGCTGCGTGTTTTCATGAGGGTCACCTCAGTACTGTTAGGTTAAGTTGTTTGGATAAAAAGGCTACAGGCCATGGGCCTGGATCCTGTGTGAGAATCCTGACTGCACAGCCCTGGATTTTAGCAGTATATAATGAAAAAGTGTTGAGACAGGTTGGGGAGAGCTAGGGAGGAAGCAGTTTTTAGAGCTGTTTTTTTAAGGAACAAAAGGAGGAGTGAGGAAAGGATTTAGGATTAATAGTGTGGGTAAGTTTTCTTTAATGAGTTTATACAATGCTTAGTTAGACTAGCAAAACCTTGGATTCAGAGGTGAAAGTAGCAACCACACCCAGGAAGGAGAGAAGCTGTTGTTTGGTGGATGCTATTAGGGTTTGGGAAATTAACTGGATATGGTTAGCAGGGAGAGTGTGTGTATGCTGGTGAAAGTTTATAACAAACGGGGAAGAAATTTGGGCTTTGGAAGGGGATACACAATACCCCTTTGAGTATAGATGCTAACGAAGCAGGAGGGTGAATTAAAAGGCCATGTTGCAATAGACAGGTGATAACAGGATTTACTTTTGAAGCCTGTTGTGGGATGGGGTACTGGGGCTGGGCAGGGTAAGGGTGGTTAGGTTTTAAGGGGATGATGAGGGGTGAGTGACTTGTAGCAATGGATGGGAAAGCAGTGTTTTACACCCTAGGGTTGCTTGGGGAGCATAATGGGAGCTGTTGAGGGAGGTATAGGTTTGGGGAGGAGGGTGGCAATGAGGTGTGGCTGTAGCCGAGGAATAGTTAAGGAGGCAGACAATTTTGCTAGGATATTTTGGCCTAACGGGAACTGGACAAGTGGGAGTGATTAGGTGAGAATATGGAAAGGAGTGCTGGCTTAATTGACATCAGATTTAGGGAGTTTTGAGAGGCCTGGAGGCCTTGCCATTAATTCTCACAACAGTTATCTAGACAAAGGAGACAGGTTCTTGAAAAGAAGGCAGCATGGAGTGGGCGGCCTCTGTGTTTATTAAGAAGGGGATGGACTTAGCCTCCACTGTAAGAGTTACCCGAAGTTTGGCATCTGTGATGGTCCAGGGGTCTTGAGATGCTAGGGCAGAGTTAGTGTTCAGCCGCCAAGCTGAAGATTGGAGCTTCAGGAGCTCTGGGAGCAGCGACGTGAGTCAGACAATTGACTTTCTGTGGGAGCTCCTGCACAGACGGGGCCAGGCTTATGAGAAATCCTGGGTGTGGGCATTTCTTGACCCAGTGGCCAGGTTTCCGACACTTGAAGCAAGGTCCAGGAGGGGCGGCTGGATGTGCTGCAGTTTGGGTGCTTTGAAGTCTTTGTGAGCCACTGGGGTTTGTTTTATGGAAGAGGCAAGCATCTGAAGTTTTTTGATGTGCTGCCGCTAGGCAAATTTTTCCCTGTTATTGAACACCTTGTAGGTGAGGTTGCTTAATTCCTGTTGTGGGGTTTGAGGATTAGATTTTAATTTTTGTACCTTTTTATAATGTTGTGGTTGATTGGGTGATAAAATGCATATTAAGTGTTTTTTAGGGGTGAGAGTAAAAGTAAGGATGACATTTAAGTCACTCCAGGTGAGATTATAGGACTGGGTTAAGTATTGGAGGATTTGATGAAAAGGAGCTTAACCTGTGGCCAATTTAGAAAGGTTGGATAAAGGGAAAGGAATGTGTACCCTAACTTTGCCTTTGGCTCCAGCCACTCTAGAAGTGGGGATTGTTGGGCAGGGGCAGAGGAAGTAGCTGTGGGACTAAACTGTAAGCTGGGAGTAGAGATTAGGGAGGGATTGGTGTGTAAAAAAATGCCTGGACATAGGGAATTTCAGACCATTTGCCCTTGTTGTGACAAAAATTGTCTAAATTTTGTAAAATAGATCGAAAGTGCCATTTTTTGGCCAATTGGAGCTGTTGTATAACTTGCATTGTGGCCATGGAGTGTTACAGAAGATGAGATGTTTGCATTTTAGGTTAGGAGACAGTTGAAGAGGATTGAGGTTTTTTAGAACACAGGCCAGTGGAAAGGAGGGAGGGATAGAGGACGGATGATTGCATATGGTTCTGGAAAGGCATCAGAGACAAGGAAGTGGGCATGCAACCCAGCAGCTCAGAAGGTATCTCTGGTTGAGCCTGGGTTGAACCTCGTCATTGGTGGGTGGTCAAAGAAAGTGTCCTCTATGTTGACCTGCCACCAATATTGGCCATGAGGCTGGTGGGCGAGTGACTAGGGTGAACGTCTTCAGGATAGTCAAACCCTTGGGAAACCGGGTGTCCGGATCCATGACGTACATAGGATTTTCCGGTCATCAACCTCACGGAAGAACCTGGTTTACTTGATTTTCCTTGTCTTTGCAGTGGAAAAAGGACAAAAACCAAAAGGGGCAGGAAGTGGAAAGGAAAAGACAAAAGGATGGGAAAGCAGAAAAGAAAGACTGCTTGCCAAAATAGCTGGTGGTGTGCATCTGTGGGCTGGTCTGATGACCCCAGGTCAGTAGGTAGATCTCTTCATGGAGGGAGCACAAGAACAGAGACGGGGGGTTTGGTCTCCCGTAGGAGTTCCCCCGTCCCAGGTTTCCAGCACCGAATGTTGAAAAAAAAAACGCGCTTTGAATAAAGAGACCTTCCAAACAGGCTTTGTGTGAGCATCATGGCTGTTTATTCACCCAGGTGCAGGTGGGCTAAGTCCGAAAAGGGCATTAGCAAAGGGCAGTGGGATAGGAGTTGGTTTTACAGGCTTGGGCAGTGTTTTGGGGGGCAGAGGTGTTGCAGAGTAAGTTCAGTTACAGTGGTGGGGGGTTAGGGGCAAGGAGTATAGAAGTTCAGTTAATATGGCAGGCTTGGGTGAGAGGTATTAACATTATCATAAGAACAGTTAAGATGGCAGGGTTGAGTGAGAGGTATTTACATTATCATAAGAACAGATAAGATGGCAGGGTTGAGTGAGGGGCTTGTGGGAAGCTCTATTGGGCAATCAGGGACAATGTCCAACGCAGGCAGTGGGTGGGAGACTTAAGCCAAGGCAAGCAGGACTTCAGACTTTCAGGCTTCAGGCTTGCATATGGAGACCTGACAATAAGGACTATCAACTCATAATTCTATATCCAGCAAAAATAACCTTCTGGAATGTAGTGGAAATCAAGACATTCTCAAATGAAGGAAAACAAAGAGAACTTTGTGCCAGTAGACCTATCCAAAAGAGAAGTTTGTCTAAACAGGAAGAAAACAGTAAAAAGAAGGAATCTCAAAATATTAGGAAGGATAAAGATACATGGTAAACAAAACTGTGGGTATATGTAATAGACTTCTCTTGGCCTCATGAATTTGCTAAATTTTGTTTGGTGGTTAAAGTAAAAATTTTAACTCTGATGTGGTTCTGAATGGATAGAGGAAATATTTTAGGTAATTATAAATGAGCAAGGGCAAAGGGATATAAAAGGAGGTAAAGTTTCTCACATCACTCAAACTTGTAACAAAATAAATTTAGTAGACCATGATAAGTTACATAAATATAACTAGAACAACCACTAAGAAAGCTATGAAGGGGATACATTCAAAACATATAGATAAAATGGAATCCTAAAATGTTTAATTAACCAACAGGAAGGCAAGAAAAAGAAAACAGAAAAACTAAAAACAGAGAAGATGCAGAACAAAAGTGATTTAACATGTTAATAATCATAATAAATATAAATGGCCTGAATACATGAATTAAAAACCAGATTTACAGTGTAGATTTTAAAAATGACCTAACATAATGACGGTCCCCAGCTTACAATGGTTGAACTTGGATGATTTTTCAACTTAATGGTGGGTTATTGGGATGTAACTCCGTTGTAAGTCAAGGTGCTCCTTATGACTTAATGTGGTCATGGTTTTACTGTATGCATGTCACTTTTTACCATTGTAAAGTTGAAAAATTGTAACTTGAACCATTATAAGTCAGGGTCTATATGCTGTGTTGCCAGTATAAAGTGCATTTTTCACTTATCATGAGTTAATTGTAATGTAATTGCATCATAAGTCAAGAACTGTATGGTCTGTAAGAAACTTCAGGTATAACAGTATAGGATATAAAAAGATATGGAATCATTAATTAAAAATAGGAGTGGCAGTATTAATATCAGGTAGAACAGACTTCAGGGCAAAGGAAAGAGCAAAGAAAAATACCAGATTTATATATAGAAAGATTTTATAATGATAAAAGAGGTCAACCCAGCAAGAAGACACAGGAATGCTAAATATATGTACACTAGAGGTGCAGAATGTGTGAAACAGAAATTGATAGAAAAGGAGAAATAGACAAATCTATCATTATAGTTGGTGACTTCATACCCCTCTCTCAACACTTGTTAGAACAATAAAAAAATCAGCAAGGATAAATAACCCAATAACACAATCAACCAACAGAACCTAATTAACATTTATAAAACATGCCACCCAAGGAGAACACCCAGACATATTCTTTTGAAGTATTCATTGAATATATGTAAGTGCTTACTGAATGTATACAAGATAGACAATATCTTTGGCTATAAAGTAAATCTCAACAAACTTTTACAACTTGAAAGCGTAACGGGTGAGTTCTCTGACCACAGTAGAATCAAACTAGAAATTAATAACAGAAAATAACAGGGAAATCTTTAAAATTTATGGGTCAAGGTGGAAATTTCGATGAAAGCATTTTAATGAGATGAGATTTCAAAAAATACATCGGATGAAAATGAATATCAAAAATTTTATTCATTTTAATTTATTTCAAAAAATACATCGGATGAAAATGAATATCAAAAATTTTAGGACATGGCTAAAGCAGTGCCAAGAAAAATTTATAGCAAATGCATGCATTAGAAGTGAGGAAACAAGTCAGTAATGTAAGCTCATACCTCCACCTTAAGAAGCTAGAAAAATAGTATCAGAATAAAAGTAAAGCAAGCAGAAGGAGGGAAATAATAAACATAGCAGAAATTGAAAACAAAAATAATAGAGAAAATCAGTGAAACAAAGAACTGGTTTTTTGAAAAGATAATAAAGTTGGCCAACTTCTAACAAGACTGACAAAAAAAGATGGAACATACAAATTTTACTTATCTCAGGAATGAAATAAAAAGTATCACTCATGGTGACCTTGCAGACATTAGAAAGGAAGTAAAATAATCCTTCGAACAACTCTACCCTGATGAATTTGACAATGCAGATGAAATGGATCAATTTCTTAAAAGGCACAAACTACCACAGCTTATTTAATGTGAAATCGGCAGTTTCTATACACCTGTAACTGTTAAGGAAATTGAATTCGTAATTTTAAAATTCCCAAAATGAATACTTAACTAGAGAATTTTACCAGGTGTTTAAAGAAGAATTAATACCAATTCTACATAATGTCTTCCCAAAAAATGGAAGAGGAATGTTACCAATAGGGGAAGCTTGGTTAAGGATACCCAGGATCCCTCTGTATTAATCGTTATAAGAATTCCTTCTGAACCTACCATTATCTGAAAAAGTTGAATTTTAAAACCAAGTAACTGAAGAAAGAAATCTTATACAGAGGAACAAAGAGTGACAACAGATTTATTTTTAGAAGTAATACCGCCTGAAGACAGTAGAGCAATATCTTTACTGAAAGAAAAAATAAACCTAGGTAGTTGGATTCTCTTACCCATAACCCTAAGCTGTATTGTAAAGGTAACAAAAACAAAGATGGAGTAATTAGGTAACACTACCTTTCCCTATTTTGTGCCGTGGAGAATTGAAATGCTGTTATTTTTTGAAAAGGAAATCATCACTATTCCTAGTTCCTAATCGGTTTCTGTTTAGTTTCCTTTACTTCAACAACTTTTTACAAAGTAAAATTAGTTAACACATTGTCTTATCTGTCAAGTAAGTTTGTATTTTAGAGGTAACTGCAATACAGGAAGATTTAGATAAAGTTCATAAAAGCGAAATGTAAACAAAGCCCTTTGGAAATTTAGAGAAAAGATCAAGCACACAAGAAATTGAGGACATCAGGGAAGATGACATGTGAGTCTGATTGAGAATGGTGGAAAAGGAAAGAGCTGAGGCTGTATCCAAGATCTGTGTCAAATGTCTGGGACACGAGTGGTGTTATGGCAGTGACTGAATGTGATAAGCTCCGCATCAGCAGAGGTTTTGTGTTTATTTGCTTATCTGCCGGATTGTATGCTTACTACCTAAAACAGTATTGGGGAGTTAGTAAGTACTCAGTAAGTATTTGTTTCCTGAGTAAGTAAATAAATAGCAAAATTAGAAGGCAGTTTTGGCTAGAATGATTTGATAGGTCTGCTTTAGGAGTTATAAACAAGGAATCTAATTCTTAGCTATCAGCTAGCTGTCATCCAGTCTCACAGCTTCAACTATCACTTTAGCTATCACACAGATGCCTCTGAAAACATGTGGGAAAAAAAACAATAATAAAGGAAATATGCAAGTCAAGAACATTAGCTGTGTGAGCCCATGTGTAAAATGGGGACTACAAGAGAAATTATTGTTAATATTGATTTTACATGCAGAGCACTTAGCTCAGTATTTGATCCATAGTAAGTACTCAGTGAAGGGCCCCATTGTTTGAACCTGAGTTATACATTGACTACTGACCTAGATGAGCCATCATACTTCTAATATAGCACATTAAAACCATATTTAAGTTACCTTATGTAAAAGCTAAACAGTATCTTAAAGATCAACTAGCCCAAGTTCTTCATTTAAACTGAGGACAGAATGAAATACGATTTGTACATCACAAGGCTAGTTGAAGGAAAAAAAAAATACAGTGGATAAAAAGGTAATCAGCGACCAAACTAGGAGGTAATAGTCATTTATAAAGCATGGGAAGAAAAATAGGAGAGAAACACTAATTAGTTGAGCTTTTCAGGACTTAACTCTAAATGCTACAGCTTCCTTCAAGGATAAATTTTATTCTCTGGAAAATATATTTGTCTGCTGAATAGCTCTACCTATATTTCTAATTGGCGATTTAAATTCAGCATGTCCAAAGCCAAATTGGAATCACTATGTGTTAAAATTTAAAAAGTTGTTAGAGTGTATCTAATTCAGTTTCTCATTTTACAGATGTGGCTAACAGATCCTGCACTGGGCTGGAGGTCTTACACTTTTTAGATTCATTGATAGTGCTGTGATCAAAAAGTTGTTTCTTGGACCACTTTTGCCTAGGTTGCAGAGCATTTCTTTAGGTTTTTTTGAGAGGGGCTTACAGTGAGCCTTTCAGAAAGTTCATCCTGGCTACAAACAACCCCTGGTCTTGTTTTGAGCAATGGTTTTCAGCTTCTTTTTAAAAAACAAAAACCTAGCTGAATCTTTTTCTTAAGTTGAATCATATGAAGAAACCCCCAAAAAGAGACTAAAAATAAAAGCCTCTGAATTTGGTGGTGGTGGTGGTAAGGGATAGATAGTTGGGGAGATCAGGAAAGGGTAAGAATGAGTTCTACCCTGATTGCTTGCCCCTGGTCCCCAGAGATGAGGAGCATCTGAAATGCTTCAGAGGTTAGGAAACAGTTTGAAACCCACTGATTTGGAGGCCTACAAAGTCCAGCAGTGATAGTTGGCATAAATGACAAGACCATTGGTGTCTCTGCTCTACAAGTTCACCAGTGACTTTAACTGGAGTAATGATTTTTCAATTCTTGAACCTAAGAACTAAGAACTAGGCCATCATTACAATTAGTACTTTAATAAACTCTCAGCTGTCATTTAAAAACTCTCATCAATCACATTTGCTTTTATGTATACAGACAGGCAGTTTTTGTGTGAAATAAATTGCCCTGACATAGATAATTTTATTAGTATAGACATAGCTCAAGAATTAGTCATGTGAGGAGAAAGTTTAGCCGTAGTCAGAGTTTTGGTCTTGCATGAAACCCTATAATGTTTTCATGAATTTTAAAATACTTGATGTATTTTTAATAATTATTTTTATAGTATTCTAATTTTAAATTTTAGCCAGCAACTGATTAAGTCCTGTGCTAGACACCACGTGAAGATACGGCGAAAACAGGACACAGTCCTTGCCTTTACATTTGAGTCATACCAAGAACAGAAAGAAGGCAATAGTTAAAAATTTTTCCTTTGTACCTTGTTTTAGCACCTGAGCTTAGATTTTGTGCAATTTTTCATTTTACTGACTTGTAAAACATGTTCATAACTGAAAATTTAATAATTTAACCTTGTATCTTTCTTTCAAATTATTATTAGATTGCAAGACTGGAGGAAGATAAAGAAGAACTACGTAACCAGCTGCTTAATGGTGATCTCACAAGAGACAGCAAACGAGTGGAGCAACTTACTCGAGAAAAAGTCTATTTGCATCAAAAATTAAAAGGCTTAGAGGCTGAAGTAGCAGAATTAAGGGCTGAAAAGGAGAATTCTGGCGCTCAGGTAGAAAATGTCCAAAGAATACAGGTGCGGCAGTTGGCTGAGATGCAGACTACAGTCAGGTCCCTGGAGGTAAGATTCTAATTAATTCCCAGTAGAGTATGGCATACTTTTTAAAAGTGCAATTGACAAGCCTCTGATTTTTAGAGCATAAATGTATGCTTTTCAAGCTAATGCTGACACATTTGTGTAATCCCAAGAGTATTTATTTTCATAAAGAAGAAAGCTATTGATTCATAAGCAATACATATGCTACCACATTTACAAAGGGATATTTATTATTTCAGAGTCAAATCACATATCTGAAATGACATAACTTGTATAATGCCACATAGTAGAATATGCAAAATAAAAGTATATGTATTTGGTTTCTGAGGCTAAAGTCATCTCAAATCAGAAAGAATAATTTCTTCCAAGATAGCACATTCCTTACACTGGGATTTGAGATCTTAAAATCATAAATCCTGTTTGAACAGAAATACCATATTGATATATCTTATGACAGCTTCTTGCCAGAGTAGTGAAATTCAACTTTAAAAATATACATGCCTTTACAGAATTATTTCCCTGGGTCCATTAGAGAAAGATAAGTGTTGGCAGACCAGACTGGTACTCCTAGAGGTGTAGCCTTTTGATAATTCTTGGGTTCCATTTTATTCAGATACACTTATTCTTCTTGTTCTTAGTGCGTAACTTGTAGCAAACATACCTGTTTGTTTTGATGTATTTTGTGCAGTTCAAACTGTTTGTTTTTCCCTTTGGGATAGTTGTGAAATGATTTGGGTTGAGGGGACATTAGCAGGCATTTAATTTGTAGTTATAATCAATATTCAAGTCCAAGTTGTTGATTTTTTTCCCCCTGCTAGTGGTACAAGAGGAGTACATTGGTATGTTTTGAAGAGTATAAACTACTTTAAAATTTTTTTACATGATGTTTCTGTCAGTGTTTACTGTTTTTCTGAATTAAAGATGTCGGTATCATTGGATCTTAAACATGAAGCAGTTCAGAGTGAGATTGTTTATGTTGCTATGCTTCTATCCTTAATGTATTCTACACAGTGACAGAATGAGTGAGATGATTGCAGTTGAATATGTTATACAGTTCTGATGTGAAACTTACTATTGAGGTCCTTTAGAGTGAATATTTTCAGGGCAAGTTGAATGATGACAGACGATTTATTTGTGACATTTTCAGAAGAGCCTATATTTAATTTTATTATTTGTCAGATGAAATGAAAATGAGCATTTCTTTCTTCTTTAACTTTCTTGGCCATAATTGTGCCCAGAGAGTATTATTTCATATATGAAGAGAATAGTTTTTTCTTCTAATTATTTATCGAATATAGTTCTTATCATATTTAAGATAAATGTTCCCAAACTTAAGGTGGTTTGACTTAAGATTTTTTGAGTATATGATGGTGTGAAAGCCATATCTGTATTTATGTACTTTGAATTTTGATCTTTTCCTGGCTTATTTTGGTGGTATGATACTCTCAATGCTAGGCAGCTACACTGAGCCACAGTTCCTTCCCAGTCAGTCGTGTGATCTTGAGGGTAAATAACCTCTTTACAGAGTACTGTGTCGCCAGATGATTTTTCCCAACTGTAGGCTAATGCACATGTTTTGAGGATGCTTAAGGTAGGCTCATCTAAGTTACTGTGTTCAGTAGGTTAGGTTGTATTAATTGTATTTTGGAATTAGATATTTTCAATCTGTGTTGGGTTTATCAGGGTATAACCCCATCATAAGTTGACGAGCATCTATATATGGGAAATGAGATGTTATAAAACTGAAGCTTATCCTTTAAATGCTAAAATGTTTTCAATTTAATTATGTTGAGGGTGGTGTGGTGGCTCACGCCTGTAATCCAAGCACTCTGGGAGGTTGAGGTGGATGGATCACCTGAGCTCTGCAGTTTGAGATGAGCCTGGACAATGTGGTGAAACCCTGTCTCTACAAAAAATACAAAAATTAGCCAGGTGCCATGGTGTGTGCCTGAAGTCCCAGCTACTTGGGAGGCTGAGGAAGGAGAATTGCATGAGCCCAAGAGGCAGAGGTTGCAGTAAGCCAAGATTGTGCCATTGTACTCTAGCCTGGAAGACAGGGTGAGACCATGCCCCCCCCAAAAAAAAGGACTTCTGGGCAAGATGGCCAAATAGGATTAGCTCTGGTGTGTAGCTCCCAGTGAGATAGACACAGAAGGCGGGTGATTTCTGCATTTCCAACTGAGGTACCTGGTTCACCTCATTGGGACTGGCTGGACAGTGGGTACAGCCCACAAAGGGTGAGCTAAAGTGGGGTGGAGTGTTGCCTCACCCAGGAAGTGCAAGAGGTTGAGGGATTCAACTCCCCTAGCCAAGGGAAACCCTGAGAGACTGTACTGGGTGGATCGGTACATTCTGGCTCAGATACTGCACTTTCTCCACAGTCTTCCTAACCACAGACCAGGAGATTCCCTCTGGTGCATACGCAACTGGGGGCCTGGGATTCAAGCACAAAACTGGGCGGCCGTTTGGATAAACAGTGAGCTAGCAGCAGGAGAGTGTTTTGTTCATACCCCAGCAGCACTTGGAATGCCAGCAAGACAGAACCATTTACTACCCTGGAAAGGGGGCTGAAGCCAGTAAGCCAAGTGGTCTGGCTTGGCAGGTCCCACCCCCACGGAACCCAGCTAGCTAAATTATACTGGCTTGAAACTGTCACTGCCAGCACAACAGTCTAAGGTCAACCTGAATCACTGGAGCTTGGTGAGGGAAGGGATATCCATCATTGCCTAGGCTTGAGTAGGCATTTTTTTCTCACAGTGTAAACAAAGCTGTTGGGAAGTTTGGACTGGGCAGAGCTTACCTCAGCTCAGCAAGGCTTCTGAGGCCAAACTCCCTCTTTAAAATCCTCCTCTGGACAGGGCATCTCTGAAAAAAAGGCAGCAGCCCTAGTCAGGGACTTACTGATAGAATGTCCATCTCCCTGGGTCAAAGTACCAAGGGAAAGGGGTGGCTGTGGGCATAGCTTCAGCAGACTTAAACATCCCTGCCTGACAGCTCTGAAGGGAGCAGCAGATCTCCCAGCATAGTGTTCGAGCTCTGAAAAGGGACAGACTGCCTCCTCAAGTGGGTCCTTGACCCTGGTGCCTCCTGATTGGGAAAAGCCTCCCAGCAGGGGTCAGTCTCATACAGGAGAGCTCCGGTTGGCATCTGGCAGGTGCCCCTCTGGGTTGAAGTTTCTAGAGGAAGGAACAGGCAGCAGTCTTTGCTGTTCTGCAGCCTCCACTGGTGATACCCAGGCAAAAAGGATCTGGAGTGCACCTCCAGAAAACTCCCCTAGACCTGCAGCAGAGGAGCCAGACCATTAGAAGGAAAGCTAACAAACAGAAAGGAATAGTCAACAAGAAGGATATCCACCCAGATACCCCATCCAAAGGTCATCAACATCCAAAACTGTAGGTAGATTACTCTAGGAAGATGGCGGGGGGGGGGGGGAGCACAAAGACACTGAAAATTCCAGAACCCAGAATGCTGCTGCTTCTCTAAAGGATCACAACTCCTTGCCAGCAAGGGAACAAAACTGGACCAAGAATGAGTTTGACAAATTGACACAAGTAGGTTTCAGAAGGTGGGTAATAACTAACTCCTCTGAGCTGAAGGAACGTGTTGTAACCCAATACAAGGAAACTAAAATCCTTGAAAAAAGGTTAAATTGCTAAATACAATAACCAATTTAGAGAAGACATAAATGACTTGATGGAGCTGAAAAACACAGCATGAGAACTTCATGAAACATACACAAGAATCAATAGCTGAATCAATCAAGCAGAAGAAGGATATCAGAGATTGAAGATCACCTCAATGAAATAAAATGAGAAGGCAAGATTAGAGAATAAAGAGTGAAAAGAAACGAACAAAGCCACCAAGAAATATGGGACAATGTGAAAAGACCAAACCTGTGTTTGATTGGTATACCTGAAAGTGATGGGGAGAATAGAACCAAGTTGGAAAACTCCCCTCAGTTCTCCCCTAGGAGAACTTCCCTAACCTAGCAAAGCAGGCCAACATTCAAATTCAGGAAATACAGAGAACACCACAAAGATACTCCTTGAGAAGGACAATCCCAAGACACATAATAGTCAGATTCACCAAGGTTGAAACGAAGGAATAAATGTTAAGGACAGCCAGAGAGAAAGGTCAGGTCACCCACAAAGGGAAGCCCATCAGACTAACAGTGGAGATCTAGGCAGAAACACTGCAAGCCAGAAGATAGTGGGGACCAATATTCAACATTCTTAAAGAAAATTCTTTTCAACCCAGAATTTTATATCCAGCAAAACTAAGCTTCATAAGTGAAGGAGAAATAAAATCCTTTACAGACAATCAAATGCTGAGAGATTTTGTCACCACCAGGCTAGCCTTACAATAGCTCCTGAAGGAAGCACTAAACATGGAAAGGAATAATCGCTACCAGCCACTGCAAAAGCATACCAAATTGTAAATACCATCGACGCTATAAAGAAACTGCATCAACTAACAGGCAAAATAATCAACTAGCTTAATAATGACAGGATCAAATTCACACATAACAATATTAACCTTAAATGTAAATGGACTAATGCCCCAATTAAAAGACACAGACTGGCAAATTGAATAAAGAGACAAGATCCATTGGTGTTCTGTATTCAGGAGACTCATGTCATGTGCAAAGACACACTTAAGCTCAAAATAAAGGGATGGAGGAATATTTACCAAGAAAATGGAAAGCAAAAAACAACAACAACAAAAAAAAAAAACCCCAGAAAACCAGGAGTTGCTATCTTACTCTCTGATAAAACACTTTAAACCAACGAAGATCAAAAGGCACAAAGAAGGGCATTACATAATGGTAAAGGGATCAATGCAACATGAAGCACTAACTGTCCTAAATATGCATGCACCCAATACAAGAGCACCCATATTTATAAAGCAAGTTCTTAGGAACCTGCAAAGTGATGTAGACTCCCAAACAATAATAGTTGGAGACTCTAACACCCCACTGTCAATATTAGACAGATCAACGAGAGAGAAAATCAACAAGGATACCAGGACTTGAACTCAGCACTGAACCAAGTGGACCTAATAGACATCTACAGAAGTCTCCACCCCAAATCAACAGAGTACACATTCTTCTCAGTGCCACAGCACACTTACTGTAAAACTGACTGCATAATTGGAAGTAAAGCATTCCTCAGCAAATGCCAAAAAATGGAAATCATAACAGTCTCTAAGACCACAGTGCAATCAAAGTAGAACTCAGGTTTAAAAAAACTCACTCAAAACCGCACAACTGCATGGTAACTGAAAAACCTGCTCCTGAATGACTACTGGGTAAATAATGAAATGCAGGCAGAAATAAAGATGTTCTTTGAAACCATTGAGAACAAAGACACAATGTACCAGAATCTCTGGGATACATTTAAAGCAGTGTTTAGAGGGAAATTTATAGCAGTAAATGCCCACAAGAAAAAGCAGGAAAGATCTAAAATTGACACCCTAACATCACAATTAAAAGAGCTAAAAAAGCAAGAGCAGACAAACTCAAAAGCCTAGCAGAAGCCAAGAAATAACTAAGATCAGAGCAGAACTGAAGGAGATAGAAGACACGAATAATCCTTCAAAAAAAAAAATCAGTGAACCCAAGAGCTGTTTTTCTCAATAGATCAACAAAATAGACTGCTAGCCAGACTAATAAGAAAAGAGAGAAGTATCAAATGGATGCAATGAAAAATGATAAAGGGGATATCACCAGTGATCCCACAGAACTATAAACTACCATGACAGAATACTATACATACCTCTATACAAATAAACTAGAAAATCTAGAAGAAATGAGATAGAAACCAATGACAAAAAACACATGATTATCTCAATAGATGAAGAAAAGGCCTTCATAAAGTTCAACACCTTTTCATGCTAAAAACTCTTAATAGACTAGGTATTGATGGAATGATCTCAAAATAATGAGAGCTATTTATGACAAACCCACAGCCAATATCATACTGAATGGACAAAAGCTGGAAGCATTCCCTTTGAAAACTGGCACAAGACAAGGATGCCCTCTCTCACCACTCCTATTCAACATAGTATTGGAATTTCTGGCCAAGACAGTCAGTCAAGAGAAAGAAATAACATGTATTCAGTTAGGAAGAGAGGAAGTCAAATTGTCTTTGTTTGCAGAAGACATTATTGTATATTTAGAAAACCCCATTGTCTCAGCCCCAAATCTCCTTAAGCTGACAAGCAACTTCAGCAAAGTCTCAGGATACAAAATCAATGTGTAAAAATCACAAGCATTCCTATACACTAATAACAGATTGCAGAAGATTCTGTACAGCGAACTCCCATTCACAGTTGCTACTAAGAGAATCAAATACCTAGGAATCCAGCTTACAAGAGATGTGAAGGACCTCTTCAAGGAGAACTAGAAACCACTGCTCAAGAAAATAAGAGAGGACAGAAACAGATGGAAAAGCATTCCATGCTCATGGGTTAGGAAGAATCAATATTGTGAAAATGGCTGTACTGCCCAAAGCAATTTGTAGATTCAATGCTGTCCCCATCAAGCTACCACTGACTTTCTAAAAACTTCTTTAAATTTCATATGGAACCAAAAAGAGCCTGCATAGCCAAGACAATCCTAAGCAAAAAGAACAAAGTTGGAGGGATCATGCTACCTGACTTCAAACTACACTACAATGCTACAGTAACCAAAACAGCATGGTACTGGTACCAAAACATATTTAGACCAGTGGAACAGAACAGAGGCCTCAGTAATAATGCCACACATCTACAACCATATGATCTTTGACAAACCTGACAAAAAGCAATGGGGAAAGGATTCCCTAATTAATAAATGGTGTTAGGAAAACTGGCTAGCCGTATGCAGAAAACTGAAACTGGATCCATTCCTTACATCTTAAACAAAAGTTAACTCAAGATTTATTAAACACTTAAACATAAGGCCTGGAACCATAAAAACCCTAGAAGAAAACCTAGGCAATGCCATTCAGGACATAGGCATGGGCAAAGACTTCAGGACTAAAACACCAAAAACATTGGCAACAAAAGCCAGAATTGACAATTGGGTTCTAATTAAACTAAAGAGCTTCTGCACAGCAAAAGAAACTATCATCAGAGTGAGCAGGCAGCCTACAGAATGGGAGAAAATTTTTGCAATCTGTCCATCTGACAAAGGACTAATATCCAGAATCTACAAAGAACTTAAATTTACAAGAAAAAAACAACCCCATCAAACAGTGGACAAAGGAGATGAACATACACTTCTTAAAAGAAGACATTTATGCAGCCAACAAACATATGAAAAAAAAAAAAGATCATCATCATTGGTCATTAGAGAAATGCAAATCAAAACTGCAATAAGATATCATCTCATGCCAGTTAGAATGGTGATCATTAAAAAGTCAGGAAACAACAGATGCTGGAGAGGATGTGGAAAAATAGGCATATTTTTACACTGTTGGTGGAAATGTAAATTAGTTCAACCATTGTGAAAGACTGTGGCAATTCCTCAAGGAACTAGAATCAAAAATAGCATTTGACCCAGCAATCCCATTGCTGGGTATATATCCAAAGGATTGTAAGTCATTCTGTAAAGACACATGCACACATATGTTTATTGCATCACTTCACAATACCAGAGACTTGGGACCAACCCAAATACCCATCAAAGGTAGACTGGATAAAGAAAATGTGGCACATATACACCATGGAATACTATGCAGCCATAAAAAGGGATGAGTCCATGTCCTTTGCAGGGGCATGAATAAAGCTGGAAACCATCATTCTCAGCAGACTAACAGAAGAACAGAAAACCAAACACTGCATCTTCTCACTCATAACAATGAGGATACATGGACACAAGGAGGGGAACATCACACACCAGGGCCTGTTGGGGGTGGGGATTGAGGGGAGGGACAGTATTAGGAGAAATGCTTGATGTAGATGATGGGTTGATGGAGTGGTGCAGCAAACCACTATGGCACGTATGTAACAATGTAACCTGCACGTTCTGCAGATGTACACCAGAGCTTAAAGTATAATAATGTGTGTGTGTGTGTAAAATGTTTAGTAGACATGTTTTTTATAAAAGCTTTTAGTTCCCCTCCCCTCATGAAAGAATACTATTAATACTACCAACCAGAAACTTTTTTGACAATTTACAGACTTCCTTAAGAATCTTAATTATGTCATGATCTCAGGAGCCTCTTTGCTTATACTTAAGAAGTCTCCAGATAAGCTGAGGATTTTGAAGTCCTATCTTTCCCTGATTCTTTTAAAATATCATTGATTTTAGATATTTAATTTTTATTTCTTACTATCAATGAGATCTCTCTTCTGCTTTCTAATATGCTTCTGTTGTAGACTGGAAACTTCCAAAAATGTTTCAAATAAGTCAGTGTTAAGCGTAAATAGACATGAAATGAATAACTTACATACTTTCTCTCATGAGAGAAGTATATAAGCTTTATTTCATTGGTGGCCATTCATATGTTGTCTAGATACCTTTGTGGCATATTTCCTCGAACACTGTGTTTCAATTTTGAATTCTACCAATTTGAGAAAATTCTTGTTACTTTGGTATATATTAATACTGTTGAGATTTTTAATAATTTTTATATAATTATAAATGTATTTTAAATAGTGCTTTCATTTTGGTATACTTGAACAATAAATGAATTTTAAAATATTTTGTTTCAATGAAAGGCTGAAAAACAGTCAGCTAAGCTACGGGCAGAACACTTGGAAAAAGAGCTACAATCAAGTAATGAACAAAATACTTGTTTAATTAATAAATTGCATAAAGCGGAACGAGAAATAAATTCATTGTCCAGTAAAGTAAGTTATATGCTTGTTTCATTTTTTAGAATTTTTGTTACCATATAATGATAAATTTTATTTTTAATAATTCATTTTTTACTGAAATGTTTTATTATATCATTTTACCTTCCAAGAAATAAATACGTTGATCAGTAGAGTATGTTATCTTAATACCTCTACTTCCTTCTTTAGAATGCTTAATACTGTACAATAACAAAGAAATTTTGTGTTTAGTTCTCTGTGTTGAAATCTTGTTTAATCTTATCACTTTGCCTTCCAAATATATGCAGAATCTGATCAATTCTTACCACATCCACTGTGACCATTCTAGTCTAAGCCATGATTTCTCTTGGCTCCTTTTTTATGCTAGGTTGCCAACTGATTTTTCGGCTTTCTACCCATTCAGAACTCTGTATGATTTGGATCCTGCAGTCTTTTCATAGCCATGATCATGTATTTTTCCTCTTGTTCACTTTGCTCCCCTTGGCCTTCTCACTCTTTGAACAAACTCAACTTTTCCTCATGGTTTCCGCACTTGTATGAGCCTGACTCAGTCTTCCCTCACATATCCACATAACTTGCTTCCTCACCCTATAGATGTTGCCTAATCAAAGAGGTTTTCCTTCACATTGTAAAATAGCATCTTCCTTCTTCCTCTGTATCTTCCTTACCCACTTTTTCTTCATAGCTATCCTCAATACTGTCTGATACAGTTATTTGGTTTTTCTTTTTTTGGTCTCTCCTTTACTTTCCCACCAACTCAGTATAAGCTCCAAGAGAACAGGGACATTGTTTTCATCACTACTGTTTTTCCAGCTTCTAGAACAGTGCTGGCACATAATAGGTACTCAAGAAATATTTCTTCCAGTGGCTCAAGCCTGTAATCCCAGCACTTTGGGAGGCTGAGGTGGGCGGATCACAAGGTCAAGAGATCGAGACCATCCTGGCCAACATGGTGAAACCCTGTCTCTACTAAAAATAGAAAAATTAGCTGGGTGTGGTGGCATGTGTCTGTAGTCCCAGCTACTCAGGAGGCTGAGGCAGGAGAATTGCTTGAACCTGGGAGGCGGAGGTTGCAGTGAGCCGAGATTGTGCCACTGCACTCCAGCCTGGTGCCTGGCAACAAAGTGAGACTCTGTCTCAATCAGTCAATCAATCAATCAATAATTTATTCAATGAATTAATTAGTAGTAACAGCATGATCTACATTTATATTCTCTTTAACAGACTGGATTCAAAGTCTGGTTTTTCCCTTAATAAAGCTCTGTGACCTTGGGCAGTTCATCATCTCTCTGAAACTTCAGTGCCTTTGTCTATAAAATGGGACTAATACTTACCTTATCGAGTTGTGGCAAAAATTAAATGTAGCTGATGATGAAAATGATAATTGCAGTGATTATACACTAGTGATTTCCTTAAATAAGAAAATATTATAACATAACTAATACAGAAGTTTTAGTCCATTGACTAGTCTATATCCCACTGTTTCAATAACTGTGTGTGTAACCTTAGGCAAGTTACCTAATATCATTAGGATCCAATTTCCTTATATCTCTAAGAAACCTTTTAGCCTATGAAGACGGTGTAAGAACTGCTAGGAAATAATTTGATTGCCTGCTGATTAACAGTAAGTAGATTATATATTCAACAGATATACATTGAATGCTTATAATTACAGAGAATACAAAAAATAGATATAAAACACGAATAATTAAATTTAGGGATACAGGGAGTTTTCATGCTTTTCTTCTAATTCCAGTATAAATTAGTTTCAATTTTGTAAAATAATGTTGAGTACCTAGTATTTGCAGCACATTGTTCTTGACCTGAGTTGCCAGACTACACTGCTGGAATAATTGGAACCACAGATGTAGCAATAGGATATCGGATATGCTGGCTTCTACTGTGGTTTCTCTCTCTTGGGGGTTGCCAAGTCTAATACTTTTCATGCAATACATTTTACCTGAGTTCTCTAGCTCACCTGTATGCTGACCCTGATTTTTTTTTTCCCGTATATATATTCTTCTCTATTACTCTTTCCTTTTGGAATTAGAGCATAGGTGATTTCTCCTACTCTACTGAAGAAAGAACAGCAGTCTGGTATAGTATTATTTATTTCTCTATGCTTGTTTATTAACGTACATTGCCAAGAGTTGCCTGTCTTTTTTAAGGCACACTTGCATTATTTTGCATATAAATGGAGTATTAAATACCATCCTTCAACTGTAGACAAACCAAGTTTCTTTTGAAGTCTTACATGTAAATATTCCATTAGAAGGGTAAATTTTAGTATTTCAAACATGACTGCCACAGTTTTCTTTGCAACTTGAAATTTTTATCAACATTTTGCAATTCTGGCAAATGGTTGTTTGCAGTGCAAAGGAACACTTGGGGTGTTTTTGTCTAAATTATTCAAATTTGTAAATGTTTGTCAGATTTTAGAACATGGTTCTATCAGTGTGAGTATCAATGACTTGGATTAAAAGGCATTACCAAAGATGGCTTGAAAATGATGACCTTAAAGAGATTTCACATTCAGTGAGATAAATTTTTTTAGTTACCTCATAGGATTTTTCATCTTTAGAATGCCAATAAAAGATAGTTTTAAGGAAGCCATCCAATAAAGGTATCCTTATTTACCTAAGCTAATGAGGTAATAACATCTTAGAACTTAGAAAAAGATCAGGATTTAAATACTGTCACTTTGGAATCTGTATCCAGAGCTTCTTAGGTAATATATACTTTCAACTGTATTTCTATTTCTTGCTTATATATACAGTGTTCTTATGTGTCTTTCTGTGAGTATGTGATACCCCCTGTAAAGTGCTCAGTATTGCCATTTTTGACATTTATTAAAATTTTGTTAGTAGTAATATCTGAATACTTACATTGTGTCAAAAACATAAAGCAAATTCACAACATAAAGGCCATAATCTACATGGCAAACATTTTGTGAAGAACAGGGTGACTTGGTTCAGTGGAGCTTCAGAAGACCCTGAATCACTTGAAATTTTATGTAACATTTTAACAGGAGCATTTTTGTTTAAAAAAAGATTCCTAATTTTCCTAGGATTTGGAATTTGATCACAAGGAAGAATAAGAACCAGGGATCTAGAGGCAGAAAGAAACTGCATTGTAACTGTAATTTTGTTTAGATTACTATAGAAAAGTGCTGTTATTTGTCATTACTAGGTAATAAATTTTTGTACATTATTTTAAGTAAATAACATTCCATTTAGTGTATTTTTAGGAAGTTAACAGTGTTTGTATAGGTGCACTGATAATGTTAGTATATAGAAGTAAGGCAATAAAGAAAAACTTAAGATACATAAATGAGTAGATTTGAATGCAGAGAGGATGGGTAAATTGCTTGAGCATCTACCACTAGTTTAACAGCAAAAGTAGGCCTGAAGACAGACCTCACTTGTTGCTTGACTTCCAATCCAGTGTTCTTTCATTTTCAACAATTACAGTTTCGTTAAAAATGTCTAATCATTTCAATAAATCATAGGGTGGAATGAATAAGAAATAAGTTTTTGTAGCTCTTGGAGTTACCATGAGATGAATCAATTTCCTATGAAATAAGATGGCTCTAAGTTTCTACCTCATACAGCTATAGTATGTTTGTTAATGAAATGCTGTGTCATTCTTAATTTTTTCAGTTAGTATATAATAGCAGGTTATAATTAGATTTGTCATAGTGATTGCATTTTCTTTGTAATTATATTTCCTAAAATTTTATGGTATTTATAATTTAAATTCTCTCTGTCCATGAAATCAGAATGTAGTAAAACTCAACTTACAGAAAGTTTAGGTATTAAAATAAATTCTCAGCTGCTTTCATGTAAACATCATTTTATAAAACTTGTTTTTACAGAAAATTACTTCCAAAGGGGAATTAAAAATGCAGTCTGGGCTCGGTGGCTCAGACCTGTAATCCCAGCACTTTGGGAGGCTGAGGCGGGTAGATCACGAGGTCAAGAGTTCAAGACCAGCCTGGCCAAGAGGGTGAAACCCAATCTCTACTAAAAACACAAAAACTTAGCCAGGTGTTGTGGCAGGCACCTGTAATTCCAGCTACTCGGGAGGCTGAAGCAGAGAACTGCTTGAATCTGGGAGGCGGAGGTTGCAGTGGACCAAGATTGCACACTGCCCTCCAGCCTGGGCAACAGAATGAGACTCCATCTCAAACAAAAAAGAAAATTAAAATAAAAATGCAAAATAATGTCTGCACAAGGTCGCCATTTTATGTACCGTCATTTAAAAATCTGTGAGTTGATTTGGAGGGATGTCTGACTGTAGTTAGCAGTACAAAGGCAGTACTCATTTTTCTGTTTATTTCCTTTAGATGAGGATTTTGCATGAAACTATTTCTTGAAACATTTTCAGGACCTTTTGTTGATGGAGTCTCTTCCCTTAGACACTTCTATTTCTTGTCCTTGCTATCTTTGGCTTTAGGACCCCTTTTTGATTTGTGTCTAACTCCCAGCTCCAGTTTTTATGGGGTTTTATTGGACTCTGAGTAGATTGTCTTTTACTTTTCTGTTTCTACAATCTCATATTTTCTATATTTGACTTGTATATATTTATAGATTCCATAGTTTTATATATTCAGATAATAGAAAACAGGTTAATCTAACTTTTATGTTTGACTGAGTAAATCCTTATTATATGAGTGAGTATATCTAATTTTAGAAGCTCCTTACCAAAGAGGAGGGCTATGGAAAATGAATGTATATGATTTATGATTGTTCCTGCCCTCACCTCTACCTCATGCTTGTGCACATGTGCACACAGACACATATCTGTACACATAACACTATTTTGTCACCAGATTCAATTGATTCTTCCTGTTCCTTCTTTTATTCATTTCTTGCTTCTTAATTGATTTAACTTTAGTTTCTTAAGCCAACACACTTGCATTAGAGTTAATTGTGCCACCTTTAACAGCTAACATGAAAAACAGCCCTTTTGTATGGGATGTAAAGTTTGTTTCCTGCCATTCCTCCACAGATTTCATATCTTCTGGTGCTCTACATGTAATAAATAGCTTGTTCTAAGAGGAGACCATGTGATGTTATACATATAATAACATTTTATATGCTGTTCCTTCTACCTAGAGTGCCTTCTTTGTCCCCAACACATTTTTAATACTTAAATTTAATTTTAATTTTTTTAGAGACAGGGTCTCACTCTATCACCCAGGCTGGAGTACATTGGCATAATCATAGTTCATTGTAGCTTCAAACCCCTAGACTCAAGTGATCTCCTACTTCAGTCTCCCCAGTGGCTGGGACTAAGGGGCATGTCATGTCTGGATAACATTTAAAATTTTTTTAGGGAAAATGTCTCACCATGTTGCCCAGGCTGGTGTCCACCACCAGGCCTCAAACACTCCTTTTGCAGAAGCCTCTTAAGTAGCTGGGATTTTAGGTGCAAGTTACTGTGTCAGCTGTGGACACTTTTTTAAAGGAAGGTTTCAGGCCAAGTACCATGCATGGATCACACCTGTAATCCTAGCACTTTGGGAGGCCAAGTCAGGAGGATTACTTGAGACCACAGTTTTAGATCAGCCTGATCAGCATAGCAAGACCCCATCTCTACAAAAAAAAAAAAAATTGAAGAATTATCTGAGTGTAGTGGTATGCACCTTTAGTGCTGACAGCTACTTGGAATGCTGAGGAGAGAGGATCACTTGAGCCCAGGAATTTGAAGTTAAAGTGAGCTATGATTATGCCACTACACTCCAGCCTGGATGACATAGGGAGACCCTGTCTTTTAAAAATTTTTAAAAATTGGCCGGGCCTGGTGGCTCACACCTGTAATCCCAGCATTTTGGGAGGCTGAGTTAGGGGGATCACAAGGTTAGGAGATCGAGACCATCCTGGCCAACATGGTGAAACCCCGTCTCTACTAAAAATGCAAATATTAGCCAGGTGTGGTGGTGTGTGCCTGTAATCCCAGCAACTTGGGAGGCTGAGGCAGGAGAACCACTTGAACCCAGCAGGCAGAGATTGCAGTGAGCCAAGATCATGCCACTGCACTCCAGCCTGATGACAGAGCGAGACTCCAACTCAAAAAAAAAAAAAAAATTAAAAAATTTGAAAAGACTCAGGTTTTTTTTTTTCCTCTGCAGATTTCCCAATCATTGAGCATTTGATTTTAGATACTTTAATTAAGTCTTTAAGGCAAGATTAAGCCAGAGGATCACACACAGATATTCATAAAGAAATGCCTTGGTTCTGTTAGGAAAGTGTTTTCTTGATGTCTGCTTATATGAAGTACTGTTCTAGGCACTGACACTTTTTTCTTCTTGGAAGGTGCTAAGAGTCTACTTTACTACCAAAGCGTTTTCTCATTTCTACTTATGTTTTTGGGTAAGTATTGAATGGCAAGAAAATGACCAATAGTAATTTTAATTTTTAATTATCAACAGGTAAAAGAACTTAAACATTCAAACAAACTAGAAATAACAGACATCAAACTGGAGGCAGCAAGAGCTAAGAGTGAGCTAGAAAAAGAAAGGAATAAGATTCAAAGTGAACTGGATGGTAATACATGATTTCCCATGCTGCTGCTGATTTTCAGATATGAGCTCATTATTAAAATAGTTGAAACTGAATTTTCATTTCCAGATTTTCACTTAATTCATTTTTAATCTTGGAGCACATATGAAATGTTTTTTTATTGTATGTTGAGTGTTTTGTTTATTGTAATATATAACCTTTATAAAATCAATCTTACGTTTATATCGTAGGTATTGGATATATAAGTGAACTTTGTAAATGGGATGTCATACTTCCTGATTTATAAATTTTAAATCTATTTATCATGTAGTTAATAGTCCCCGGACATTTTAAGTCTAGAGAATGCAAGGAAGATAATTGGATTCCAGGCTTAATTTTTTTCAGTTAAAATTGTTTTTTATGTAGACCCTAGGCCTTTTACTGTAGCCTAGTGCAGTGTAGGCTTATTTTTAAGTTTCAGTTTAATCTTAGGACATCCATCTCATCAGGCTTCCTCTTTAGTTATGGTTGAGTTGGTCTGTAGTTGAACTCATTTCAGGCAGTTTATGATGAATGCCTTTTATGTTTTGAAAAGAGGTCTCACCATGTTGCCCAGGCTAGCCTCGAACTCCTGGGCTCAAATGATCCTCTTCCTAAGCCTCCTCAGTAGCTGGAACTACTGGCGCTAACACCGTACCTGGCTGCTATGAATGATTTTTTCCAATTATTAATTTCTGTTTGTTGACTCATGGATTTCCATAGAGTTAGGGAGTAAAACTTTTTTAGGAACTTAAAAGAATGCTCTACTTTGTTTTTACTTTTGATGTGAATTTGTTTTAGTTATTACATCTGCAAAGTACTTGCCATTTCATCACAAAGATTTCTAAATTCATTGTTCAAACTTAAAAATATCCATGTTATTTATACTTCTGCTAGAAATCTAGCAATTCTGCTAGAATCAATAGGTTTTGAACAGTTTTGTGATTTAACTCATTCTGCTATTGGCCAGCTTTGTTATGATGCTGTCTTAGAGGCTTAGGTCACAGAACCCCTTTAGAGGTGAAGTAAGTAAACCTCTGGTTATCATCCAGGTTGATCTCAACTCTCAATGTTCGAATGAGTAAATGTATATAACGTTTAATTAAAGCTTTTGTAACTGGAACTACAAAACTAAATTAGTTTTTTTTGTGTGTGTGCACTAAATTTGTGACCAGAAAATTAGCTCTGAGTTTTAGTCTGTTTTATTCTTATTTTAAGAGAGTTTATTTATGATGTGAGGATTGTTAAAAATATATTTTCATAGAGATTTCCTACATTCTTTTAGTTGTCTTACCAGCTTATGAACACTTGCCGTTAAATGTGATTTTTCATCTTAATAACATTGACTGTAGTAGGTTTTTCTCCTTAAAAAATACTAGGACTACAGTCAGACAATGAAATTCTCAAAGCAGCTGTTGAACACCACAAAGTACTTTTAGTAGAAAAGGATCGTGAGTTAATACGTAAAGTACAAGCTGCCAAAGAAGAAGGTTATCAAAAACTTGTGGTATTACAAGATGAAAAGTAAGTACTTAATTACCTTAGTTTGACTTAAATATCCTTGCAGCTGAAAACATTTTGCTGTCATATCATCTTTATTATAGTTCTTGTAACATAATTGTGATCTGTTGTTTTAGGTTAGAACTTGAGAACAAATTAGCAGATTTGGAGAAAATGAAAGTGGAACATGATGTCTGGAGGCAGTCTGAAAAAGATCAGTATGAAGAGAAATTACGGGCTTCACAGATGGCGGAAGAGATCACTAGGAAGGAACTTCAGAGTATTAGGTTATATAGCATATACATTTAAAATTTTTCATGTCGAAATAATGTCAGAGTTAACAAAATGATGTAGAAGTAGTTCAAAGAATTCCCATGTGCCTTTCACCCTGATCTCTCAAATATGAGTATGTTATGTAACCATATTATAGTAAGATTAAGAAATTAACATGAGGCTGGGCATGGTAGCTCATGTCTGTAATCCCAGCACTTTGGGAGGCAAGGCAGGTAGGTAGGTCACGAGGTCAGGAGTTCAAGACCAGCCTGACCAACATGGTGAAACCCTGTCTCTACTAAAAATATAAAAAATTAGCTGGGCATGGTAGTGGGTGCCTGTAATCCCAGCTACTGGGTAGGTTGAGGCAGGAGAATTGCTTGAACCTGGGTGGTGGATGTTTCAGTGAGCTGAGATCCACGCCACTGCACTCTAGCCTGGGCAACAGAGTGAGACTCCGTCTCAAAAAAACAAACAAACAAAAGAAATTAACTGAATGTAAGCAGGAAATCAGACATTACTATTATAAAACCTATTAACTGTATTCAGATTTTACCAGTTGTCACACTGATGTCCTTTTTCTGATCTAAAACCCAATCCAGGATCACACATTGCGTTTAGTTACTTTTAATCTGGAACATATGAATACTTGTCAGTGTTTTGTATATCTTCTCTCAATTTGGTTTTCTATTGTGTTTTTCATAATTAAATTCAGGTTATGCATTTTTAGCAAAACACTGAAGTCATGTGTCCTCAGTGCATCATATCAGGAGTTTCATGATTTGGCTTCTTAACTGGAGATTTTAACCTTGGTCACTTGGTTAAGTTAGTATTTGCCAAATTTTTCCCCAATAAAATTACTACTTTTTTCCCCCTTTGTAATATGTAATTATCTTGTGGCTGCCCATATATTTCGAGACTCTGTAAATATTCTCATCATATTTTCCCTTTATACGTTCTCCCATTAATGTTAGTATCTATTGATAATTCTTACCTGGAACAATTATGACTGTAGCATTTGCCAAATGATGATCTTTCTATTTCTATTATCTTTCCTCATTTATTAGTTAAAATCTGAAAGGAAGAACCTTTCCTTTTCCTATAAATGTTGTATTTATATCATAATGGATTTATACATTCTTATTTTTTCTATAGGTTATGATATTTTGTTATTTGCTTATTGCTCAACTTTTCTCAGATTTGGCTATTTGAAGATCTTTCAAGTTGAATCCCATGTCCTTTTGACATAATCCCACCGTTTATTGAGACATTTTTCTGTCATTACAGGATGTTCTATTCTATGGTTCTTTTTCACTTTCACTGCCCTGACCCTGGAATTAATCATTTATCTGAGGTGCTTTGGTTCCTTTTTAATTGGAGAATGATATTTAGAAACCAAAATCTCAGCTCTAGATATGCTTATGGGTACTGCTAGAGAGTCATTGCTTCTGGTCCTCCCAGTGAACTAAGTAAGCTGAAAGGTACACATTTGTATCTATTTCTTTATTGCTTAGGTCCTCCCAGTGAACTGAGTGAGCTGAAAGGTACACATTTGTATCTATTTCTTTATTTTTCTCTCTATATTAATAATTTTGAGTTTACATTGGTATTTCCAGTTCTATTCCAGCACTGTGGAGTTCATTCTGGCCTTCCTCTTTTCATACCTGCATTTCTTTTAACAGAAAACTGGCATTCATTATTCATACTGTATTTGCTTATTTCCTCAGTCCTAGAATAGTTGTTTTGGAATTGCTAACTTACTACTCAGTGAAAAGCAAACCTATTAACTTATGTGTAATATTTGTGTATAGTTCTTTTTGTCTTTACCCTTAGAGTGTATAGTCAAAATACTGTTTTCCAAAGTTACTTAGGATTTTTCTCAAATTCTCCTTTAATGTGGTTTGTTACTCACTTATAAGCAGGTTTATTCTCTGTTCTATTCCATTTTGAGTCCATACCTCATCCTTGTTTGTTTTATTTATTAATATATTGAGCATTTGAAATATCTACATGGTTATAAAGGACAGACCATAATATACAAAAAAAAAAAAAATCTAAAAACGTGCCACTTCCCACATCTACTCTACCCTGTTCCCATTCCCTCATCTTTATCTGTTCTGCCCCTATGTGAGATTAATCCCATTAGTTTCTGGGTTTTTTGTTTGTTTGTTTTTTTCTCATCACAAATGTCAGATGTCATTGTATTTCTTCTTCTTTTTTTTTTTGAGACGAGTCTCACAGTGTCACCCAGGCTGGAGCGCAGTGGCGTGATCTCAGCTCACTGCAACCTTCTGCTCTCTGCAACCTCTACCTCTCCCCTTCACGTGATTCTCCTGCCTCAGCCTCCAAAGTAGCTGAGACTACAGGCGCACACCACCATACTTGGCTAATTTTTTTGTATTTTTAGTAGGGATGGGGTATCACTATGTTGGCCAGACTGGTCTCTAACTCCTGATCTCATGATCTGCCTGCCTTGGCCTCCCAAAGTGCCGGGATTACAGATGTGAGCCACTGGGCCTGGCCAGTATTTTTCCTAATTTCTTATCAGTGTACCATGGAAACTGCTTCAGATTAGTTCATAGAGATTAACCTCATTTTTTATGGCTGTATAAAATTCCACTGTGTGTATCTATTAATGTTTGTTGAAACACTCTCCTATTTTTAAGTATTTAGTTTCCAATATTTTGGGAATATCTTTTTTTGAGACAGAGTCTCACTCTGTCACCCAGACTAGAGGGCAGTGGGGCAATCTTGGCTCACTGCAACCTCTGCCTCCAGGATTCAAGCAATTCTCTTGCCTCCCGAGTAGCTGGGATTACAGGCATGTGCTACCATGACCAACTGATTTTCGTATTTTTAGTAGGGATAGGGTTCACTGTGTTGGCCAGGCTGGTGTCGAACTCCTGGTCTCAGGTGATCTGCCCACCTTGGCCTCTCAAAGTACTGGGATTATAGGTGTGGAGCCACTCCACTGAGCCTAGCCTCCAATATTTTGTGATTACAACTAGTGATGCAATCAGTAATGTTGTACAGGTAAATATTTTCATTTTCTGGAGGTGTATCTGGAGGGTGAATTTTTGAAATAAATAGGTGGGTCAAAAGATAAATTCATATGCAGTTTTGTTACATATTGTCAAATTTCTACCCAAGAGAATTGTACCACTTTGCATCTTAGTATAGTTTAATTTGCATTTCTCATAAATGAGGTTGAACAATGCTTCATGTGTTTAAGGGTCATTTTAATATCTTTTTTTGGATGAATTGTTTGTTCTTGTCTTTCCCTACTGTATTGGTTTTTTTGGCTTTTCTTCCCTTGCTTAAAAAATTTATTAAATGACCTTGCTTTTTAGGAGTTCTTTATATATTAGGGTTATGCTGCAGAAATTTTCTCCCAGAGTGTGTCAGCAGTCTTCTAACTTTGCTTCTGTTATTTTTTTGCCATGCAATAATTTTTATTATGTAATCAAATTTAATCTGCTATTGCCTCTGGATATTAAGTCAGAGTTAGTAGTCTCTCCCTGAATTGAGGTTAAAGAGGAATTCACTTCTTTTTGCTTGTATGGTTTCATTTTTTATATTTAGTTCTCTGATCTGTTTGAAGTGTATCCTTTGTATGCTGTGAGGTATGGATTTGCTTTTTCTAAACGGTTAATTGGTTGTCCCACACTTTTATTAAAAACCTGTTTTTGTCCTAGTGATTCATGATAATACTTTTATTGTATTTTAAATTTCCATATATACTTCGGTATATTTCTGGGCTTTCTGTTCTATTTCACTGGTCTGGTTGTCTGTTCATGTGCCATTTTGCAATTTTAAAAAATAATTTTGCTTTAATTTTTTAGAGACAGGGTCTTTTTCTGTTGCCCAGGCTAAAATGTATGATCATGGCTCACTGTAACATTGAACTCCTGAGCTCAAACAGTCCTCCCATCTCAGCCTCCCAAGTAGTTGGGACTTTAGGCGCCTGTACCATTATTACAATATTTTAATTATAGAGCCATATAGTATGCTTTAATGTCCAGTTGTGCTGCTTGGTTCTTATAGTTTTTATGTTTCAGTATTTTCCCAGCTATTATTGTATGTTTGCTTTTTCATATCAACTTGAATATTAATGTCTAGCTCCACAAAAACGTTTGTTGGTAATTTTACTGGGATTTCATTAATTTTTTCTCAATTTTTAAAAATTAATAAAATATATATAAAAATAAAATTCACCATCTTAACTGTTTTTAAGTGCACAATTCAGTGGTATTGAATACAGTCATAATGTGGAACCATCATTGCCATCCATCTTCAGAGTTCTTTGCACCTTGTAAAACTGAAACTCTGCACCCATTAAATAGTAACTCCCCATCCTCCCAGTCCCTGACAATCACCATTTCACTTTCTGTCTTTTATGATTTTTGATTACTTTACGTACCTTTGTAAGTGGAGTGAAACAGTATTTATCTTTTTTTTTTTTTTTTTTTTACTGGGTCATTTTACTTAGCATGATGTCATTACTTTTTTTGTTGTTTTAGAGTGAGCCTTGCTGTCACCAGGCTGGAGTGCAGTGGTGCCTTCTCGGCTCACTGCAACCTCTGCCTCCCAAGTAGTTGGGATTAAAGGTGCCACTACCACACCCAGATAATTTTTGTATTTTTAGTAGAGACGCGGTTTCACCATGTTGGCCGGGCTGGTCTTGAACCCCTGACCTCAGGTGATCTGCCTGCCTTAGCCTCCCAAAGTGCTGGGATTACAAGTGTGAGCCACTGTGCCCAGCCTAATCTTCATTACTTTCTAAGGCTGAGTAATATTTCACTGTATGAATATACTATATTTATCCATTTGTTCACAGTCACCTGGATTGCCTCCACATTTAGCTAGTAATATTGCTGTTATGAACATGTGTGTACAAACATCCCCACAGGGCCTTGGTTTCAGTTATTTTGGATTTATATCCAGAGGAATTACTGGATTATATTGTCATTCTGTTTTTAATTTTTTTAGGAACTGCCATTCTGTTTTCTACAGTGGCTGCACCATTTTAAATTCCCGCCAAAAATGTACAAGACTACTAATTTCTCCATATTTTCACCAATACTTCCTTCATGTTTTAAAAAAATTGACACACAGTTGTACATGTTTACAGGGTACAGTGTGATATTCTGATTCATGTATATATTGTTTAATGATCAAATCAGGGTAGGTAGCATATCCATCACCTCAAACATTTAAAGTGTTCTTTCATTTGGGAAGATTCAAAACTGTCTCTTCTAGCTATTTGAAAATATACAATAAATTAGTGCTAACTGTAGTCAGCCTACAGTGCTATAGAGCACCAGAAATTATTCTTCCTATCCAACAGTAATTTTGTGTTTGTTAACCAACCTCTATCTTCCCTCCTCGCTAGTAACCACTGTTCTACTCTGTGGTTCTATGAAATAAACTTTTTTAGCTCCCACATGAGTGAGAGCATGCACTATACATTTTTGTGTACCTGGCTAACACTGTTCTCCCATACTTGTCCATGTTGCCATGGATGACAGGATTTCATCCTTTTTTATAGCTGAATAGTATTCCATTATTTATATATGCCACATTTTCTTTATCCATTCATCTGTTCATGGGCACGTAAGTTGATTCCATATCTTGGTTATTTTGAATAGTTCTGCAGTAAACATAGGAGTGCAGATATTAATTTGACATACTGATTTCCTTTGTTTTAGATGTATACTCACTTGTGGAAATTGCTGTGTCCTGTGGTAGTTCTGTTTTAGTTAAGTTTTTTGAGACAGTGTCTCACGCTGTCACCTAGGCTGGAGTGCAGTGGTATGATCTCAGCTCACTGTAACCTCTGCCTCCCAGGTTCAAGTGATTCTCTTGCTTCAGCCTCCTGATTAGCTAGGATTACAGGTATATGCCACCATGCCCAGCTAATTGTTGTTTTTTTCTTTCTTTTTTTAGTAGAGATGGGGTTTCACTGTGTTGGCCAGGCTGGTTTCCAACTCTTGACCTCAAGTGATTCGCCTGCCTTGACCTCCCAAAGTGCTGAAATGACAAGCGTAATCCACTGCACTTGGGCTATTTTTAGTTTTCTTGCAGAGCCTCCATACTATTTTTCTTAATGGCTATACTAATTTACATCCCCACTAACAGTGTGTTAGAGTCCCTATTCTCATTCTTGACAACATTTGTTATATCTTTTTGACAGTAGGCAATCTAGCTGGTGAGAGGAAATATTGTCGTTTGATTTGCATTTCCCTGAGGAATAGTTATGTTGAACAATTTTTCATAAATCCATTTAGATCCTTTGCTCATTTTTAAATGGAATTATTTGGAGCTTTTTGCTGTTGAGTTGTTTGAGTTTCTTGTTTATACTAAATGTTAATCCCTTGTCAAATGAATAGTTTGCAGATGGGCCGGGCATGGTGGCTCATGCCTGTAATCCTAGCACTTTGGGAGGCTGAGGTGGGCACATCAACTGAGGTCAGGAGTTCAAGACCAGGCTGACCAACATGGTGAAATCCTGTTTTTGCTAAAAATACAAAATTAGCTAGGCCTGGTGGCTACACAGGATGCTGAGGCAGGAGAATCGCTTGAACCTGGGAGGCTGCAGTTGCTATGAGCCAAGATCATACCATTGCACTCCAGTGTGGGCAAAAAAAAAGAGTGAAACTCCATCTCAAAAAAAAAAAAGTTTGCAGGTGTAGGTATTAATAATATTTTCTTCCATTGTATAGGTTGTCTCTTTACTCTGTATTGTTTGCTTTTTTGAGCAGAAACTGTTTGATTTGATACAGTCTCGTTTGTCTGTGTTTGCTTTTGTTGCCTGAGTTTTTGTTGTTACAGTTGTTTTATTTATTTTGTTGTTGTATTTATATAATGGATGGGGTTTTGCTGTGTCGCCCAGGCTGGATTGCAGTGGGTATTCACAGGTGCAATGCTACTGTTGTTCTACATAGAGTTTTGACCCACTCCATATCTGACCTTGGTCACGTTACTCCTCCTTAGGCATTCCAGTGGTCTTCTACTCCTGGGAGGTCATCATCCTGACGCTAAACTTAATGTGGATGCTCAATTGGAATAGCATACTATAGAACCTACAGCACAGAATTTCTGGACTCAGGTGATCCTCTTGCCTCAGCTTCCCAAGTAGCTGGGACTATAGGCATGTGCTACCAAGCCCAACTTATTGCCTGTGTTATTGAGGGCTTACTGGTAAAATCTTCACCCAGGGCAGTGTCCTAAAGCCTTTCCCCTGTGTTTTCTTGTAGTCATTTCATAGTTTGGGGTCTAATACTTAAGTCTTTGATTTTTGTATGTGATGAGAGATGGACCCAGTTTTATTATTCTGCATTTAGATAAACCGTTTTCCCAGAACCATTTACTGAAGAGGCTGTCCTTTCCCTCATGTATTTTCTCGGTGCTTTTGTTGAAAATCAGTTACCTGTAAATATGTGGAATTATTTTTGGCTTCTCTATTCTGTTTCATTGGTCTGTGTATCTGTTTTTATGCTAGTACTGTGGTGTTTTAGTTACTGTAGCTTTGTAGCATATTTTGAAGTCAGATAGTGTGATAGATACCTCAAGTTTTATTCTTTTTACACAGGATTGCTTTGACTCTTTGGAGTCTTGTGACTGTGTGCAGATTTTAAGATTTTTAAAAAATTTTTCTGTGAAGAAATTCATTGGTAATGTGATAGAAATTGCATTCAATCTGTAGATCACTTTTGGTAGTATGGTCACGTTAACAATATTAACCTCCCAATCCATGAACATGAGATTTCTTTTCATTTTTTGGTATCTTCAGTTTCTTTAATCAGTGTTTTATAGTTTTTCTTGTAGAGATCTTTTACCTCCTTGGTTAAACTTATTCATAGGTATTTTATTTTATACAATTATTATAAAGGGGATTGCTTTCTTTTCCAGTTTGTTAAGTATGTAGAAATGCTACTGATTTTTGTATGTTGAGTTTTTTTTTTTTCTTTTTATCATGAAACACTACTGAATTACAAGTTCTAAGAGTTTTTTGGTGATATCTTTAGGTTTTTCTGTATTTTAGATATTGTCATCTGCAAGTGGACAGTTTTGACTTCCTCCTTTTTTATTTGAAAGTCATTTCTCTCTTGTGCCTAATTGCTTTGGCTATTTCTAGTGCTGTGTCGACTAAGATTGATGAGTATAGGCATCATTGTACTGTTCCAGCTCTTTGAGGAAAAGCTTTCAACTTTTTTTGTTAGTGTGTTAGTTGTGAGTCTGTCTATATATGATATTCATTGTATTGAGATATGTTTCTTCTATACCTAATATATTTTAGAGTTTTTGTCCTGAAGGAAAGCTGATTTTTATGAAATGCATTTTCTGCATGTATTGAAATGATCATTTTTTTCTTCATTCAGTTGATATGATGTATCATATTTATTGATTTGCATATGTTGAACCATCCTTGCATACCTGTGATAAATTCAACTTGATTGTGGTGAATAATCTTTTTAATGTGTTGCTGGATTTGGTTTGCTAGTGTTTTATTGAGGATTTTTGTATCTATATTTATCAGAGATACTGGCCATAGTGTTCTTTTTTTGTTGTGTTCTTGTCTGGTTTTGGTGTCAGGGTAATGCTGGCCTTGTGGAATGAGTTTGGAAAAATTATTTCCAGTTTTTTGGAATAGTTTGAGAATAATTAGTATTAGTACTTTTTTAAAAGTTTGGTAAAATTCAGCAGTGAAGCTATCAGGTCCTGAGCTTTTCTTAGGAGACTTTTTTTTTTTTTTTTTTAATTTTTTATTGGATTATAGGTTTTGGGGTACATGAGCAGAGCATGCAAGACAGTTGCGTAGTTACACACATGGCAGTGTGCTTTGCTTTTCTTCTCCCCTTCACCCACATTTGGCATTTCTCCCCAGGCTATCCCTCCCCACCTCCCCCTCCCACTGGCCCTCCCCTTTTCCCCCCAATAGACCCCAGTGTTTAGTACTCCCCTTTCTGTGTCCATGTGTTCTCATTTTTCATCACCCACCTATGAGTGAGAATATGCGGTGTTTCATTTTCTGTTCTTGTGTCAGTTTGCTGAGGATGATGTTCTCCAGATTCATCCATGTCCCTACAAACGACACGAACTCATCATTTCTGATTGCTGCGTAATATTCCATGGTGTATATGTGCCACATTTTTCCAATCCAGTCTATTATCAATGGGCATTTGGGTTGATTCCAGGTCTTTGCTATTGTAAACAGTGCTGCAATGAACATTCGTGTACATGTGTCCTTATAGTAGAACGATTTATAGTCTTTTGGATATATACCCAGTAATGGGATTGCTGGGTCAAATGGAATTTCTATTTCTAAGGCCTTGAGGAATCGCCACGCTGTCTTCCACAATGGTTGAACTAATTTACACTCCCACCAACAGTGTAAAAGTGTTCCTTTTTCTCCACATCCTCTCCAGCATCTGTTGTCTCCAGATTTTTTAATGATCGCCATTCTAACTGGCGTGAGATGGTATCTCAATGTGGTTTTGATTTGCATCTCTCTGATGACCAGTGACGATGAGCATTTTTTCATATGATTGTTGGCCTCATATATGTCTTCTTTCGTAAAGTATCTGTTCATATCCTTTGCCCACTTTTGAATGGGCTTGTTTGTTTTTTTCCTGTAAATCTGTTTGAGTTGTTTGTAAATTCTGGATATCAGCCCTTTGTCAGATGGGTAGACTGCGAAAATTTTTTCCCATTCTGTTGGTTGCCGATCCACTCTAGTGACTGTTTCTTTTGCCGTGCAGAAGCTGTGGAGTTTGATTAGGTCCCATTTGTCTATTTTGGCTTTTGTTGCCAATGCTTTTGGTGTTTTGTTCATGAAGTCCTTGCCTACTCCTATGTCCTGGATAGTTTTGCCTAGATTTCCTTCTAGGGTTTTTATGGTGCCAGGTCTTATGTTTAAGTCTTTAATCCATCTGGAGTTAATTTTAGTGTAAGGTGTCAGGAAGGGGTCCAGTTTCTGCTTTCTGCACATGGCTAGCCAGTTTTCCCAACACCATTTGTTAAACATGGAATCCTTGCCCCATTGCTTGTTTTTGTCAGGTTTATCAAAGATTGTATAGTTGTATGTATGTTGTGTTGCCTCCGGTGCCTCTGTTTTGTTCCATTGGTCTATATCTCTGTTTTGGTACCAGTACCATGCTGTTTTGATTACTGTAGCCTTGTAGTATAGTTTGAAATCCGGTAGTGTGATGCCCCCCGCTGTATTCTTTTTGCTTAGAATTGACTTGGCTATGCGGGCTCTCTTTTGGTTCCATATGAAGTTCATGGTGGTTTTTTCCAGTTCTGTGAAGAAAGTCAATGGTAGCTTGATGGGGATAGCGTTGATTCTGTAAATTACTTTGGGCAGTATAGCCATTTTCACGATATTAATTCTTCCTAACCATGAACATGGAATGTTTCTCCATCTGTTTGTGTCCTCTCTGATTTCGTTGAGCAGTGGTTTGTAGTTCTCCTTGAAGAGGTCCCTTACGTTCCTTGTGAGTTGTATTCCAAGGTATTTTATTCTTTTTGTAGCAATTGCGAATGGCAGTTCGCTCTTGATTTGGCTTTCTTTAAGTCTGTTATTGGTGTAGACGAATGCTTGTGATTTTTGCACATTGATTTTATATCCTGAGACTTTGCTGAAGTTGTTTATCAGTTTCAGGAGTTTTTGGGCTGAGGCGATGGGGTCTTCTAGGTATACTATCATGTCGTCTGCAAATAGAGACAATTTGGCTTCCACCTTTCCTATTTGAATACCCTTTATTTCTTTTTCTTGCCTGATTGCTCTGGCTAGAACTTCCAGTACTATATTGAATAGGAGTGGTGAGAGAGGGCATCCTTGTCTAGTACCAGATTTCAAAGGGAATGCTTCCAGTTTTTGCCCATTCAGTATGATATTGGCTGTTGGTTTGTCATAAATAGCTTTTATTACTTTGAGATACGTTCCATCGATACCGAGTTTATTGAGGGTTTTTAGCATAAAGGGCTGTTGAATTTTGTCAAATGCCTTCTCTGCGTCAATTGAGATAATCGTGTGGTTTTTGTTTTTGGTTCTGTTTATGTGGTGAATTACGTTGATAGACTTGCGTATGTTGAACCAGCCTTGCATCCCTGGGATGAATCCTACTTGATCATGATGAATAAGTTTTTTGATTTGCTGTTGCAATCGGCTTGCCAATATTTTATTGAAGATTTTTGCATCTATGTTCATCATGGATATTGGCCTGAAGTTTTCTTTTCTCGTTGGGTCTCTGCCAGGTTTTGGTATCAGGATGATGTTGGTCTCATAAAATGATTTGGGAAGGATTCCCTCTTTTTGGATTGTTTGAAATAGTTTTAGAAGGAATGGTACCAGCTCCTCCTTGTGTGTCTGGTAGAATTCGGCTGTGAACCCATCTGGACCTGGGCTTTTTTTGTGAGGTAGGCTCTTAATTGCTGCCTCAACTTCAGACCTTGTTATTGGTCTATTCATAGTTTCAGCTTCCTCCTGGTTTAGGCTTGGGAGGACACAGGAGTCCAGGAATTTATCCATTTCTTCCAGGTTTACTAGTTTATGTGCATAGAGTTGTTTGTAATATTCTCTGATGATGGTTTGAATTTCTGTGGAATCTGTGGTGATTTCCCCTTTATCATTTTTTATTGCATCTATTTGGTTGTTCTCTCCTTTATTTTTAATCAATCTGGCTAGTGGTCTGTCTATTTTGTTGATCTTTTCAAAAAACCAGCTCTTGGATTTATTGATTTTTTGAAGGGTTTTTCGTGTCTCAATCTCCTTCAGCTCAGCTCTGATCTTAGTAATTTCTTGTCTTCTGCTGGGTTTTGAGTTTTTTTTATCTTGCTCCTCTCGCTCTTTCAATTTTGACGATAGGGTGTCAATTTTGGATCTCTCCATTCTCCTCATATGGGCACTTATTGCTATATACTTTCCTCTAGAGACTGCTTTAAATGGGTCCCAGAGGTTCTGGCACGTTGTGTCTTCGTTCTCATTGGTTTCGAAGAACTTCTTTATTTCTGCCTTCATTTCGTTGTTTACCCAGTCAACATTCAAGAGCCAGTTGTTCAGTTTCCATGAAGCTGTGCGGTTCTGGGTCGGTTTCTGAATTCTGAGTTCTAACTTGATTGCACTATGGTCTGGGAGGCTGTTTGTTATGATTTCAGTTGTTTTGCATTTGTTGAGCAGTGCTTTACTTCCAATTATGTGGTCAATTTTAGAGTAGGTGTGATGTGGTGCTGAGAAGAATGTGTATTCTGTGAATTTGGGGTGGAGAGTTCTGTAAATGTCCACCAGGTTTGCTTGCTCCAGGTCTGAGTTCAAGCCCTGGGTATCCTTGTTGATTTTCTGTCTGGTTGATCTGTCTAGTATTGACAGTGGAGTGTTAAAGTCTCCCACTACTATTGTGTGGGAGTCTAAGTCCTTCTGTAAGTCATTAAGAACTTGCCTTATGTATCTGGGTGCTCCTGTGTTGGGTCCATATATGTTTAGGATCGTTAGCTCTTCTTGTTGTATCGATCCTTTTACCATTATGTAATGGCCTTCTTTGTCTCTTTTGATCTTTGTTGCTTTAAAGTCTATTTTATCAGAGATGAGAATTGCAACTCCTGCTTTTTTTTGCTTTCCATTAGCTTGGTAAATCTTCCTCCATCCCTTTATTTTGAGCCTTTGTGTATCCTTGCATGTGAGATGGGTTTCCTGGATACAGCACACTGATGGGTTTTGGATTTTTATCCAATTTGCCAGTCTGTGTCTTTTGATTGGTGCATTTAGTCCATTTACATTTAGGGTTAATATTGTTATGTGTGAATTTGATACTGCCATTTTGATTCTAAGTGGCTGTTTTGCCTGTTAGTTGTTGTAGATTCTTCATTATGTTGAAGCTCTTTAGCATTCAGTGTGATTTTGGAATGGCTGGTACTGATTGATCCTTTCTATGTGTAGTGCCTCTTTTAGGAGCTCTTGTAAAGCAGGCCTGGTGGTGACAAAATCTCTGAGTACTTGCTTGTTCGCAAAGGATTTTATTCTTCCTTCACTTCTGAAGCTCAGTTTGGCTGGATATGAAATTCTGGGTTGAAAGTTCTTTTCTTTAAGAATGTTGAATATTGGCCCCCACTCTCTTCTGGCTTGTAGTGTTTCTGCCGAGAGATCTGCTGTGAGTCTGATGGGCTTCCCTTTGTGGGTGACCCGACCTTTCTCTCTGGCTGCCCTTAGTATTCTCTCCTTTATTTCAACCCTGTTGAATCTGACGATTATGTGCCTTGGGGTTGCTCTTCTTGCGGAATATCTTTGTGGTGTTCTCTGTATTTCCTGCAGTTGAGTGTTGGCTTGTCTTGCTAGGTGGGGGAAATTTTCCTGGATGATGTCCTGAAGAGTATTTTCCAGCTGGGATTCATTCTCTTCGTCCCCTTCTGGTACACCTATCAAACGTAGGTTAGGTCTTTTCACATAGTCCCACATTTCTTGGAGACTTTGTTCATTCCTTTTTGCGCTTTTTTCTCTGATCTTGGTTTCTCGTTTTATTTCATTGAGTTGGTCTTCGACTTCAGATATTCTTTCTTCTGCTTGGTCAATTCGGCTATTGAAACTTGCGTTTGCTTCGCGAAGTTCTCGTATTGTGTTTTTCAGCTCCTTTAATTCATTCATATTCCTCTCTAAGGTATCCATTCTTGTTATCATTTCCTCGAATCTTTTTTCAAATCTTTTTTCAAGGTTCTTAGTTTCTTTGCATTGATTTAATACATGATCTTTTAGCTCACAAAAGTTTCTCATTATCCATCTTCTGAAGTCTAATTCCGTCATTTCGTCACAGTCATTCTCCGTCCAGCTTTGTTCCCTTGCTGGTGAGGAGTTTTGGTCCTTTCTAGGAGGCGATGTGTTCTGGTTTCGGGTGCTTTCCTCCTTTTTGCGCTGGTTTCTTCCCATCTTTGTGGATTTGTCCGCTGGTCGTCTGCGTAGTTGCTGACTTTTTGTTTGGGTCTCTGAGTGGACACCCAGAATGTTGATGATGAAGTATTTCTGTTGCTTGGTTTTCCTTCTACCAGTCTAGTCCCTTCGCTGTACGACTGTTGAGGTCCGCTCCAGACCCTGCTTGTCTGGGGTGCACCTCTAGTAGCCGTGGCACAGCGAGGGATGCTACCAGTTTCTTTTTCTGCTCTCTTTGTCCCAGGATGATGCCTGCCTAATGACAGTCTTTTGGATATAGAGGGGTCAGGGAGCTGCTTGAGGAGACAGTTTGTACTTTATAGGGGTTTAATTGCTGAGCTGTGCACTCTGTTGTTCATTCAGGGCTGTTAGGCTGCTATGTTTGATTCTGCTGCAACAGAGCTCATTAAAAAACCCCCTTTTTTTTTTTTTTTTTTTTTTTCCTCAAATGCTCTGTGTTGAGGGGTTTGGGCTTTATTTTTGGATGTCCGATCAGGTGTCCTGCCCAGCTCAAAGGCAGACTAGCCACTGTTTGGCTGCCGAGGCTCCGCCCTGCTGTTGTGTGATTCGCGCTGTTCCTGCCGGCTCTGCTGTGGTCTCCGCCACGCCCTGCGGCGGAGTCTCTTCGTTGTAGCGTGTTGCCTCAGCAACGGCAGGCTGCGTCAGCAGTGGGCGTGTATCTCAGTAGGGACGGGTTGCCTCGGCAACGGCTGGCTGTGTCAGCAGTGGGCGTGTATCTCAGTTGGGGCGGGTTGCCTCGGCAACGGCTGGCTGCCTCAGCTGTGGGCGTGTATATCAGTTGGGGCAGGTTGCCTCCGTAGTGGTGGACGCCCCTCTCCCACAGAGCGTCTCGGACCGTCTGCCCGGGATAGTTTGAAATCGCGGTTTTGTTCGTCCCACTGGGTATCCCAAGCGATCTGTCCCTGCAATCCCCTGGGCTGGGCTACTGTGCAAGTCTCGTTCAGTCTCAAGTCCAGCCCTCTCAAGTCTCAGGTTGCCGGTTCAACAAGGCACCCGGACAAGCGCGCCCTGTGGGGATTGCTGGGTAGGGCTGGCCGCCGCCGCCCCGGCTGCTGGCTTCGCCAGGCAGACCTACTGCCTGGCGTCCCGTGTCTTTTTATACTTGGGAGTTTCACCGTTCTGTGGGCAACAAAGATCAGTCTGGAAATGCAGCACTGACTCACCGTTTGCGAATTCAACGCGGGCTCCAATCCTGGGTTGTTCTCACAGCGCCATCTTGAGTCCCCTCCTTAGGAGACTTTTTATTGATGATACAGTCTTGTTACTCATTATTGGTCTGTTCAGGTTTTGTATTTCCCTCTGGTTCAATCTTGATAGGTTTGTGTGTTTAGCAATTTATCCATTTTCTCTAGGTTTTCTAATTTGTTGTCCTGAAGTTGCTCATAAGTCTCTAATGATCTTTAGTATTTCTGTGGCATCGGCTGTAAAGTCTGCTTTGTCATTTTTTATTTTATTTATTTGGGTCTTCTCACTTTTAGTTACTCTAGCTAATATTAGTTAGTGTACAAATACATGAAAATCAAACAACATGCTCCTCAATGACCAATGAGTCAAGGAGGAAATTAAGAAATAAACTTTATTTCTTCATAAAAACATTTTTTTTTTAGATATTTTGTAGTTATTTAGCTTCCTTTTTGTAAATTCCTGTATTGATATTTATGTTTTCTTTCTCTCTACTGATTTGGGATTTTGTTTGTTCTTGTTTTCCTAGTTCCTTGGGGAACATCATTATGTTGTTGATTTGAAGTTTTTGTACTTTTTGATGTAGGCATTTATTACTATAAACTTTCACTCTTAATTCTACTTTTGTGGTATTCATCTTATAATAGGTTTTGGTATGTTGTGTTTTTGTTTTTATTTATTTGTTTCAAGAAATTTTTCAGTTTATTTCTTAATTGCCTCCTTGACTCATTGGTCATTCAGGAGCATGTTATTTGATATTCATATATTTGTATGAACCTTTCAAAGTTCTTCTTGTTGCTGATTTCTAGTTTTATACTGCTGTTGTCAGTAAAAATACTTGATATGATTTTGATTTTTAAAAATATACTGAAACTTGTTTTGTGGCCTAACATATGGTTTGTCCTGTGTAATGTTCCATGTTATGTTAAGAAGAGTGAATATTCTGGCCAGGCATGGTGGCTCACACCTGTAATCCCAGCACTTTGGAGTAGGAAGATAACTTGAGATCAGGAGTTTGAGAGCAGCCTGGCCAAAATGGTATAACCTTGTTTCTACTAAAAATACTGAAAAAAAAAATTATTAGGGCTGGTGGTGTGCACCAGTAATCCTGGCTGCTCAAGAGGCTGAGGCACAAGAACCCAAGAGGTGGAGGTTACATTGACCTGAGATTGTGCCACTCCCCTCTGGCCTGGGCGACAGCGCAAGACTCCATTTCAAAAAAAAAAAAAAAAAAAGATGACGACAGAAGAAGAAGAATGAGTATTCTGTAGCTACTGGATGAAATGTTTTGCAAATGTCTGTTAAGTCCATTTGGTCTATAGTATAATTTAAATCTTGTTTCTTTTTAGATGATCTGTCTAATGCCGAGAGTGGGATATTGAAGTCCTCTACTGTTATTTTATTGGTGTCTCTCTCTCTCTTTAGATAATAATATAAAGCAGATATTATCATTTACTTTATATATCTGGGTTCTCTGGTGTTTGATGCATACATATTTACTATTCTCTTACTGAATATTTTTTATCATTGTATAAAGAACTTCTTTGTCTCTTTACAGCTCAAAAACTTTTTTTACAGTTTTTTTTTTTTGCAGTGTGACAAACTTTTCACAGTTTTTGATTTAAAGTCTTTGATATAAGTGTGTTACTTCCGTTCATTTTTGGTTCCTCTTTGCCTGGAGTATCTTTATTTTACTTTCAGACTATGTCTTTATGGGTAAAGTGCATTTCTTGTAGGCAGCATATATTTGGGCTTTGAGTTTTTATTCCTTCATCCAGTCTGTATGTTTTCATTGGGGGATGTAATCTGTGTACAATCAAAGTTATTCTTGATAGGTGAGAACTTACTCCTGTGATTTTGTTAATTGTTTTCTGGTTGCATTTTACATCTTCTGTTTCTTTTTTGCTCTCTTAATTGTTTATCCTTGTGGCTTGCTGGATTTCTGTAGTGACAGAGTTTGCTTTCTTTCTCTTTCTCGTTTGTTTATCTGCTCTACTAGTGAGTTTTATACTTTTGCGTGTTTTCACAATGTTAGTCATTGTCTTTTCATTTTCAGTTGTAGGACTCCCTTAAGAATTTCTTGTTGAGTAGATGTAGTGGTGATGAATTCTCTCAGTTTTTGCTTATCTGAGAAAGACTTTGTTTCTTCGTTTTTGAAGGATAGTTTTGCTGGATATAGTATTTTTGAATGGAATTTATTTTTCTTTCACTACTTTTGAGTATATCATTCTGTTCTCTTCTTGCCTGTAAGGTTGCTCCTGAGAAATCTGTTTGTCTCATGGGATTTTATTATATGTGGCTTGATGCTTTTTTCTTGTTGTTTATAGAATTCTTTCTTTGATGTGATTTTTGATATTTGAGTATAGCGTGCCTTGGAGAGGACCTTTTCGAATTGAATCAGTTTGGGGTCTTTGAGCTGTTTGGATTTGGATGTTCATATCTCCCCTAAGACTTGGGAACTTTTCAATTATGATTTTGTTTGCAAGGTTTTTGATACCATTTCCCATTTCTTATTCTAGAATTTTTATAATATGAATATGAGTTCACTTGATGGTGTCACATAAATATCATAGGCTTTTTTCATTCCTTTTATTGTTTATAATTATTTGTCTGACTGGATTATTTTTAAAAACCTGTCCTAAAGTTCAAAAATTATTCTTCCTGCTTGATCTAGACTGTTATTGAAATTATTGAATGTATTTTTTATTTTGTTCATGGAATTCTTAAGCTCCAAGGATTCTCTTTGGTTTTTTTTAATGATATCTATCTCAAATTTCTTATTCACATATGATTTTTTTTTCTGATTTTGTTGAATTTTGTATCTGTATTCTCTTGTATCTTTCCAAGTTTCCCTAACATTGTTATTTCGAATTTCTTTTCAGGCATTTCTTAGATTTCCTTTTCTTTAGAGGGTCTATTACTGGAGAATTACTGGGTTCCATTGGAGGTGTCATGTTTTCTTTTTCATGTTTCTTCTTTTTTGAATTGAAGTCTTGCACAGTCTCCCAGACTAGAGCGCAGTGGTGTGATCTCAGCTTAATGCAACCTCCACCTCCCGGGTTCAAGCAGTTCTCCTGCCTCAGCCTCCCAAGTGACCGGGATTACAGGTGCCTGCCACCACGCCCAGCTAATTTTTTGTAATTTTAGTAGAGATGGGGTTTCAATGTGTTGGCCAGACTGGTCTCAAACACCTGTCCTCATGATCCACCCACCTTAGCCTCCCAAAGTGTTGGGATTATAGACATGAACCACTGTGCCCGGCCTTTTTCATGTTTCTTGTGTCCCTATGTTATGGGTTCATCCGGTAGAACAGTTGCCTCTTTTTATTTCATGGAGTAGCTTTCATAAGGGAGGACTTTTTCTTCTATGTCCTGTAGTATTGTTTGGGTAAGTGCTTAAGATTTGTTTCTGGTTGAGTGCAGTAATGCAGTCTTCATGTGATATCTTTGGCTGTAATCAGTGTCAGCACTGTCTGCAAGTACTTCAGTGGCCTATAGTGTGGATTTTTGTAGAGTGAGTCTCGTGTCTTTGCTGTTGATAGGAGACCCTAGGTGGAACAGTTCTCAGGCCTTGGGTGGTGGGTGTGGTGGCTTTGCCAGTTGTGGGGTGGAGTTGCCAGTGGTGGCTGTCACCAAATGGGCCTATCCTTGGTCCCCATAGTATGTGGGGTGCATTTCAGCTTCATCAGTTGTGAGAATGGGATTGCTGACAGTGCCTGGCAGCTAGTTCTTAAACCCTGTGGACTGTAGGCACCAGCACTCTTGGTCTTGGAGATGGCCTCTCTGCTGTGCTAGACTGCTTGTTCCTTTAGGTCTACTCTTATATTGGCTCAGGTGCTGCAGTTTTGACTTTACTGCTCTGTGTAGCTGAGATTGTGTTGTTGCAGCCTTATATGTGGTTGGGGTGTAATGATGGTGGGACCTTTCAGATGTGGAAATACCAGGTCTCTTGAATCCCATGGGAGCATGTATTCTAGCATTGGCTTTGTTCTCAAAATGTTGCCATGCTTAGCAGCTTTGGTCACCGGGAGTTGGGGGACCCAGTGTGTGTTATTTCTCTGGAGCAGTGTAACCACATGGACTCCAAGCAGCTCCTTGTATTGGATTCAGGGCCTGTTAGGACTCTAGGGCTCTTCTGTAGCTAGGTTTACACATGTTCACAATGGTTTTAGGGACTGCTAAGGAACTCCTACCTATTATTTCTCCTGCAGTGGAGAGTCTCACTTGGTTTTGAGCCAATCCTGGCTTGGTGCTTTGCTTTCTTTTCTATGCTGCCATCTCAAGTCTCCATAATCATGAGTGGGGTTTTGTCCCTTTCATGTGAATTCTGTGGTTCTCTCTTAGAAACTCTACCTGAAACACAGTTATTTACTTGTTACTTTGGGCCTTTGTAGAGGAGTGTTGGTCCTCTAGTCAGTCATCTTAATGATGTCTTCGTCATGTTTTTTTGATAGTGGCCATCCTAATACATGTGAGATAGTATCTCATTGTAGTTTTGATTAGCATCTTTCTAATGATTAGTGATGTTGAGCATCTTTTAATACACTTGTTAGCCACTTGTATATTCTTTTTTGAAAAATAGCTAGTCAAGTATTTTGCTCATTTAAAAATTTTATTTTTTTCTTGTTTACTTTTTCTCTATATCTGGATATTAATGCCTTATCAGACATATGATTTGTAAATATTTTCTCCTATTCTGTAGGTTTTTACTCTGTTGCTAAGTGTCTTTTGTTGCAGAAAATTTATTTTCATGGAGTTCATTTTGTGTGTTTTTTTTTGGTTGTTGCCTATACTTTTGCTATATCCAAGAAATTATCAAATCAAATGCCATGAAGCTTTTCCCCCATCTTTTCTTCTAAGAGTTTCATAGTTTTAGGTTGTACATTAGACCTTTGATCCATTTAAAATTAATTTTCCCACATAGTGTTAAATAGAGGTCCAAGTTTATTTTTTTATATGTGTATATCCAGTTTTCCCAGCACTGTTTGTTGACAACATTGCCCTTTCTTTATTGAATGATCTTGGCACTCTTGTCAAAATCATTTGACCATATATGGGAAGGTTTATTTTCATATTCTGTCTTCTATTCCAGTTGCTTATATGTCAGTCATTACATCACTGTCACACTATTTTGATTATTATAACTTTGTAATACATTTTAAAATGAGGAAGTATGAGTTCTCTAGTTTTGTTCTTCAGGATTATTTCATCTACCCGGGTTCCCTTGAGATTCCATATGAATTTTAGGATGGATTTTTCTGTCTCTGAACAAAATACTTGGATTTTGATAGGAATTGCATTGATTGTGTAGATTATTTTGGGTAGTATTGATATCTCAACAATATTAAATCTTTCAATTCATGAACAGGGGATGTGTTTCCATTTATTTATATCTTCTTTAATTTCTGTTAGCAATGTCTTTTAGTTTTCTCTTTATAAGTATTTCACCTCATTGGTTCAGTTAATTTTTAAGTATTCTTTTTTATACTATTGTAAATGGAATAATTTTCTTCATTTTTCTTTTCATGTTATTTATTGTTAGTGTATAGAGATGCAGCTAATTGTTCGTTGACTTTGTATTCAGCTACTTTACTGAACTCATTGCCTTAATCTTGACTAATAGCTCTGCCTAGAACTTGCAGTTTCATGTCAAATGGAAGTGGCAAAAGTGGGAGTACTTGTTTCATTCCTGATCTTAGAGGAAAATATTTCAGTCTCTCACCATTACTTATGATACTCACTGTGGGTTTTTTAGAGATGGCTTTATTATTTTGAGGTAGTGTCCTTCTATTCTGAGCTTGATAGTGTTTTTATCATGAAAGGGTGTTGAATTTTGTCAGATGCTTTTTCTGCATCAATTGAGATGATCATACATTTCTTTCTTCATTCTTTTAATATGGTGTATTATTAGGTTGGTGCAAAAGTAATTGTGGTTTTGGACCATGAATTTTAATCATTATAACTAGGCTCAAACACATCTTTATTAATCAAAATCGGAACCATTGCAATCAACACATTCTTGCCAATGAGAAGTAAGTTTATTCTTGTAGTATAAAAATCCATGCATTGGGAGTCAACAAACTTTTTTTTTTTTTGTTGGAGTCTTGCTCTTGTCGCTCAGACTAGAGTGTAAAATGCAGTGGCGCAGTCTTGGCTCCCTGCAACTTCCACCTCTTGAATTCAAGTGATTCTTCCAAGTAGCTGGGATTATAGGCACCTGCCACCATGCCTCGCTAATTTTTGTATTTTTAGTAGAGACAGTGTTTCACCATGTTGGCCAGGCTGGTCTTGAATTCCTGACCTCAGTGATCCGCCTGCCTTGACCTCCCACAGTGCTGGGATTACAGGTGTGAGCTACCATACCTGGCGAGATTAGACAAACTCATGGAAAGCATTTCCTGCATCTTGCTGGTTGTGGAAGCATTTTCCCTGCAAAAAGTTGTTGAGATGCTTAAAGAAGTTATAGTTGGTTGGCGAGAGGTTAGGTGACTATGGCAGATGAGGCAAAACTTCATAGTGCAATTTGTGTTCAACTTTTGAAGTGTTGGTTTTGTGACACACATTCGGACATTATTGTAGAGAAGAATTGGGCCCTTTCTGTTGGTCAGTGCCAGTTGCAGGCATTGCAGTTTTCAGTGCATCTCATTGATTTGCTGAGCATACTTCTCAAATGTAATAGTTTCTCCAGGATTCAGAAAGCTGTAGTGGATGAGACCAGCAGCAGACCATTAAGCAGTGACCAAGACCTTTTTTGGCACAAGTTTGGCTTTGGGAAGTACGTTGGAGCTTCTCTGTCCAGCCAGAGGTGGTTATTTGCCAGTAGTTGTATGAAATCCACTTTTTGTCACACATCACAATCTGCCTGAGAAATGATTTGTTGTTGCATAGAATAAGAGAAGACGACATTTGAAAATGATGATTTTTTTGATTTTCACTCAGCTCATGAGACACCCACCTATCTAGTTTTTTCACCTTTCCAGATTACTTCAAATATCCAATGACCATAAATGGTTGACATTGAGTTCTTTGGCAACTTCTGTAGTTTTAGAGGATCAGCTTCAATGATTGCTCTTAATCGGTCATTGTCAACATCTGACAGCTAGCTGCTATGCTCCTCATCTTCAAAAATAGACCTCTTTGTCTTTTTCAATGTTTTTTCTATTTCAGTGATTATTTCCCCTTTGTTATTTCTTGTTCTGTGTGTGTGCTTTCTTTCTTGGTCAAGTCAGCCACTGCTCTGTGTGTGTGTGTGTGTGTGTATTTATTGTGGTAAAAGATACATAAAATTTACCATTTTAACTTTTAAAACATACAGTTCAGTACATTCTTTTAAATTAGAATTTTGGTTTATTAGATCAACTGATTTCTCATTTTTTAACTCATTAATTTCTGCTTTTGTCTTCTGTTTTTTTGCCCTTAAAAAGTTTGTATAATTTTATTGTTGTCATTTAACATACCTAAAATAAAATTCACCCATTTTGTATACAGTTGTGTAATCCTCACCACAATAAAAATATGGAATAGTTGCATCACCCCAAAAGTTTTCTCATGTCTCTTTGTAGTTGATGTCTTTTTCTGACCCCCAGCCTTAGGTAACCTGTGACTTATCCATGCTGTTGTATATATCAATAGTTCATGTCTTTTTATTGCTTACTAGCATTCATTGTACAAATATGATTTATTTATCCATTCTTCTATTGATGGACAAGTATTTGGGTTGTTTTTAGTTTGGGGCGATTATGAATAATGCTGCTGTGAACATTCATTTACAAGTCTTTGTATGGAAACATGTTTTTATTTCTCTTAGTTAAATACCTAGAAATGGGATTACTAAGTAATATGCTAAGTATATATTTAATTTTATAACATACAGAAATACTGTGTTCCAATGTAGAAACACTTAACCAAGTTTTTTCATTGCAGCTAGCAATGTATGAGGATTTTGTTTGTTTTACATCCTTACCGACACTTGCTATTTTCAGTCTTAATAATTCAAATGGATACGTTGTAACGTTACCTGTGATCTTAATTTGATTGTCTCTGATGACTAGTGGTGGTTAGCATCTTTTTATATGCTTATAAGCTACTTTTGTGAAGTTTCTGTTCAAATATTTTGCCCATTTTTGATATTGGGAAGTTATCTTATTGATTTATAATATTTATGTATTGTGCATACAAGCCCTTTCTTAGATACATATTTTGCAGATATTTTCTCCTTATCTATGACTTGCCTTTTCATTTACTTGTGTATGTGTATATATATGTGTGTGTGTGTGTGTGTGTGTGTGTGTGTGCGCATATATATGTGTGTATGTATATATGTATACACACACACTTTTTTTTTTTAAATACAGGATTTTGCCTTGTCGCCCAGACTGGAGTGTAATGCATCTCAGCTGACTGCAACCTTCACCTCCTGGGCTCAGGTGATCTTCCTGCCTTGGCCTCCCAAATAGCTGCGACTGCTATGCCTAGCTAAGTTCTATATTTTTAGCCAGGTACATGGCACTATGCTTGGCTAAGTTCTGTATTTTTAGTAGAGACAAGGTTTCTCTGTGTTGCCCAGACTGGTCTTGAACTCCTGAACTCAAGCGATCTGCCCGTCTTGGCCTTCCAAAGTGTTAGAATTACAGGTGTGAGCCACTGCACCTGGCCACGTTTACTTAATTGTGTATATTGAAAGTGGATTTTATAAAATCTACTTCTGAGGGTTTTTTTCCTGTGTTTTTGACACCACAACAACGCAGAAGACTTCTGTGTTCAAATGTATGGATTTCTACCTATCAACAAGCAAGGATTCAGTTCTGCAGTGGACACCAGCCCAATCTTCTAATCCAATTTGATTCTAGTCATTTCTTCATGGAGAGAGCATCAGATCCTACGAGTCAAAGACTGGGTCCCACAAGATTGCCCCCATTTCAGACACCAGTCTCACTTCCAGGCCTCTGGAACTTCTGACCAACCAGCTTTTTAAGTGGGGATTTCCATGACCTTCTCTTTCAGCTAAATTAGTTTACTAGAGTGGGTCACAAACTTAAGGAAATACTTTGTTTCCTAGTTTTTTGAAGAGGATTTTTTAAAGGATACAAATCAACAGGTAGATGAAGAAATAATAGGCGAGGCACAGTGGCTCATGCCTGTAATCCCAGCACTTTGGGAAGCCTCAGGTCAGATGTTTGAGACCAGCCTGACCAACATGGTGAAACCCTATCTCTACTAAAAATACAGAAAAATTAATTGGGCATGGTGGCAGGCACCTGCAATCCCAGCTGCTGGGGAGGCTGAGGCAGGAGACTTACTTGAACCCGGGAGGTGAAGGTTGTAGTGAGCTGAGATCATGCCATTTCACTCCAGCCTGGGCAGCCAAGCGAGACCTTGTCTCAAAAAAAGAAAATGAATAATAGGGTGAAGTCTGGGTCCAGAGCTCAGGAGCCTCTGTTCCTGTGGAGTTGGGGTATGCCACTCTCCTAGCACATGGATGAGTTACTGTTTTCCTTTGTGTAATCCTCCATGAGTTCAGCTGTCTAGAGGCTTGCTGTACTCTGTCCTCTTGAGTCTTTTTTTGGATACTTCATTGGACAGACATGATTGAAGCATGGATAATCATATGGAAATCTTAATGGACAAAAAGGACATGATCGATTACTAATAGACTGTATGGAGAATCATAACAAGGCCTGTCTGTTTAGATTCTTATTGGTCCCTCTGTGTAACATTATTTCATCTGGGTAAGGGGCAGGACCCCTTTAGAAATGGGGATCTTCTGACCTACTATGAGATAAGGTAATTCAGAGAGGTTTTTTTTTTTTTTTTTTTTTTTAATGACCAGCTCCAAGACAGAAAGGGGGGGGAAGATTAGAGTATATTTTTAGTGTACCTACCTTGGGGAGAAAAAGGCGAAGGTAAAAGGTAGACAGAAGGACAGAGAGAGATTCTGTTTTTTTGAGGTGTGTTTCTGAGGCTCAAAGCACCCCAGTATTATAACCAAAGACTGTCTTTCATCTTTATCACTCTGAAGCTGCCTCTCGAACCGTGAACAAAGGGCCAAATACCGTCACAAAAGATATGTGTATTGTTTTAGACACTTAGGAAATATGGTCAAGGGCTATGGAAGTTATGAGCCAGGAACCATGGCAGTAAACTCATCTATACATGTAAACCAATATATATACATCATAATGCCACACCACTTCATCAATTTTTTTCTTGTTATTTTTTGTGTTCTCTTCAAGAAGTCTTTGCCTAATTCTGTGTTACGAAGATATGTTATGTTTTCTTCTAAAAGATAAGCATTTGGTTTTCACCTTTAGGTTTTAAGGTCTAATTCATGTTAACTTTTATGCAGTGTAAGGTAGTGGTACACATATGCTTTTTGTTTGTGTCCATTTTTTGAAGACTATCTTTTCCCTCATTGAATTACAGGTGTGGGTCTATTTCTGGACTCTGTTCTGTTTTACTGATCTTTGTCTTTAAACCAGTATCAGACCATTTTGATTACTGTAGCTCTATAGTAAGTTTGTTTCAGGTAGTACAAGTCCTCTACCTTGTTCTTTTTTGTCTAAATTCTTTTGGCTCTTCTAGGTCCTTTGCCTTTCGAATATAAATTTTTTAATCCGTTTGTAACTTTAAAAATCTTGTTAAAATTTTACTTGGGATTGTATTGGACTTATTTCTAAATATGTTATAAATGGAGTTCATTTGGCTTTTTATTCATTGCCTTTAGAAATACAGTTAACTTTTATGTATTAATCTTGAATCCCATGACCTTACTAAAGTCGTATATTTTCTTTCCTTTTTTTTTTTTTTTTTTTTTTGTTGATAGAGTTTCACTCTTGTTGCCTAGGCTGAAGTGCAGTAGCACAATCTTGGCTCACCGCAACTTCTGCCTTCCAGGTTCAAGCTATTCTCCTGCCTCAGCCCTCCTGAGTAGCTGGGATTACAGGCATGCGCCACCATGCCTGGCTGATTTTTTGTATTTTTAGTAGAAACAGGGTTTCTCCATGTTGATCAGGCTGGTCTCGAACTCCTGACCTCAGGTGATTACAGGCATGAGCCACTGCACCCAGCCTTAAGTCACGTATTTTCTAATAGCTGCTTTGTTGATTTCTTAGAGTTTTCTAAGGTCATGTTATAAACCTTGGCCTTTCTTTTAGTTTACTTTGTTCATTTGGTTGTTTTTGAGTTGGGAATTTAATGTTATTACAGTTTATTCTTTCATTTTTATTGGTAAGAGTATTTAGTGCTAAGAATTTTCTTCTCCTCACTGCTTTACGTGTATCCCATAAATTACAATAGTGTTCTAATTATTATTTTTAAAGAAATTCAATAATTTTAATTTGTGTTTTTATTTTTGCCAAAGAGTTATTTAACAGAAGATGTAATAGTTTGCTAGAAGTCTGCCCTAATGAAATACCACAGACTGGGTGATCAAACAACAGGAATTAATTTTCTTAGTTTTGGAGACTAGGAGTCACAGATTAAGGTATTGGCCAATTTGGTTTCTCCTAAGGCCTCTCTTCTTGACTTGCAGGTAGCCGCCACTTCTCACTTTGTCCTCCTATGGCCTTTTCTCTGTGTCTTTGCATCCCCTTGTGTCAATCTTTTTTATAAGGACATTCCTCATACTAGATTAGGGCCCACCCAAATGACTTTGTTTAACCATAATTGTCTCTTTAAAGGCTCTATCTCCAAATGTAGTCATATCTGGAAGAGACATGTTTCAGTCTATAGAAGAAGTTTTTTTAACTTCCAGGTGGGAGATCTTTTGAAAGTCAATTTCTAGTTTTATTGCATTGTAATCAGAATATTGTTTGTATTTTTTTCTATTCTGTGGAACACTCTGATGTTTCTTTGTGATCTAATCGCAGGACAAGGGTAAAGCAAATGAGGCACCCAGGGTGCAGAATTTAAGGAGACACTCTCATGTGCTGACCCTGCACTTGCAGGAGTCTTAGAATGGGTGTCTTCTTAAGTTTCGCATTCTGGGCATATCACTTGCCCAGCAACTATAGGACTATAGTCACTTAGTCCTATAGTACATGTCAAGTATTGCGAGTGTTCCATAAACACATGGAAAGAGTCTTATAAGAGTGAGAAGTTCTACATATATATACACACACATAGGATCTACCTTAGTAGCTGTGATGTTTAGGTCTTCTGTATACTTATTTTTTGTCTACTTGATCTGTCTTATACAAAGAATGATGTATTAAAGTCTCCTGTTATTACTGTGTTTCTGTATGTGACTCTTGTATATCTTGTAGTTTTTGCTTCATAAAAGTGAGTTTCATGGTATTTGGTACGTAATATAAATGTACATAGCAGTTCTATTTTAAGTGTGAATTGTAGCTGTTAGCATTAAAAAGTGCTTTTTTTTGGTCTTTTTTCTTTTTGCCTGACTTGTCTGATACCATCACCACTTTTGTTTTCATATAGTTTCTATTTGCTTGGCATACTTTTATCCTCTTATTTTTAAATTTTCTGACTCATTTTGCTTTTTGAATGTGTGTTTTATATATAGCATTTAGTTGGGTCTTGCTTTGTAGGCCAAATTTTAATAAATTAAAAATTTTATTTTAATGGGTGAATTAAGTACATTCACATGCAGTGAGCCCCTGCCTGCCAAGATTTACAGGCAGGAATGGGAGATATCACTTGTGGGATTTGGTATTTTTTCTTTCATTTTACTTACAGTTACTTTGAGGTTTTGGGCATATTCTGTCTTTCAGTTATGGTAAGGGTGAGGTTTTGTGTGGCTTTATTTGCTTTTCTATATTTTAGCAGAATATATGGATAACACAGAGCTAGACATCTGTTATCTTCAACACCTGGAAGTTCTTTACGTCTGCTTTTTAGATTCTAACGTCTTAGTGACGTCTCAAATTACATAAAGTGTGAGTGGGTTTTTAAAATCATGTTCATTAAGTGGTAGGTTATGTTTTGAGACGGTTCTTGATCAGCATTACTTAGGAACAAATAGGCAGAGGTATACTTATTATTTACCTGAGTTTTATAAACTATGAGTTTATATTATTAGTGGCTCTGATTCTAGAAGCATGAATCGGTGATAAGATTTTAAGAACCAATCTTGTCTGTCCTTTGGCTTTTAGATGGGTACATTTTTTTAACTATTCAGGACAGGTAGTTTTATAATCTCTTTTTGACAGTCTCTGGAAAGTCGGGGGAGACCCTCCTCAGGCATCCTACTCTAATGTTTTATCCTATTATAATTCCACAATTTGGCCAGTTAGATAGAATCTTTTCTGTTAGAATTTCAGGCTGTTTCTCCTGCTTTGGGTTTCTGTTGCCATAGTGATAAAATGTTCAGCATTCTGTCATTACTTGAACACAATAATGAACTTGACCCTTATTTTTTTTAGGTTTTCTTTGTTGCTATATAAAACAGCTTTTATTCCTTTAGCTTTTCTTAAATTTGAATAATTTTCTATTCTGTTAGTCACATTGATTTTTCTTTGATTCCTCTGCAATTTCACTTATAATGTGTAAATGACCCCAACTTATTTTAAAATAAAGACATAAAATCTAGCAGGAGTAATTCACATGATTTGCATGGCTTTTTTATAAATGTTCTATTATTGTGGTGATATTTTTTTCTTGACAGTTACGATTTCCTGATTTATAAGTCCAGTTACATCAACCAGGTCTGTTTTGATCGTTCATTAAAATGATCATAATTGCAGTACCTTTCATCTGTGGAGCAAAAGATCTTACTAAGGAAATGGAAAGTATAAATCATGTAAAGCAGAAGTATCCATTTATTTACAAATAATTATCTGTGATAAGTAGATATTAATATATTACATATTAATCACTGCTTTGGCAGATCCTTTAAATTATTAATTATATGCCAGTCTTTTCTCTTTGTTAAAGTATTTTTTCCACCATTAACCTATCATACTGCCAAGAGTAATAAAAATTATTTTTATGAAAGTACTGTATTTCAGAAGGCTGCTCCCCTGCACATTTATTCAGTTTGCAAAGTTGGTAAATTTACCTGTAAATTAAAACCATGTAAAAATTAAAGGAGTTTAAATATAATAGAATATGTATAATTTGGTTATGACAGTAACCCAACTCTAACTAATGCAGGCAAACAAAGGGAGCTTTTTGGTTTGCAAAGATGTGGGAAGGGTAAGGGTTATGGTGGTTTCGTGGATACCTGGATCTAAGAACTCAGATCCAGTTAGATAATAGTGGCTTTTTCCCTCCTTTTCTTTTCTTCTCCTCTCTTCTTTTTTATCTCCTCTGTCTGCTGTCCTACTACTTTCTCTGTGATGCTGGGAACATATGTCGAAGCAAAGAGGACAAAGTTCTTGTTAGCAAACTCAAGTTAAAGTTGAGAGACGAGGCCGGGTGTGGTGGCTCACGCCTGTAGTCCCAGCACTTTGGGAGGCAGAGGTGGGTAGATCACCTGAGGCCAGTCATTCGAGACCAGCCTGGCCAACTTGATGAAACCCCATCTCTACTGAAAATACAAAAATTAGCAGGATGTGGTGGTGGCTACCTGTAGTCACAGCTACTCAGGAAACTGAGGCAGGAAAATTGCTTGCACTGGGGAGGTGGAGCCGAGTTACAGTGAGCCAAGACCATGCCACTGCACTCCAGCCTGGGTGACAGAGTGAGACTCTTTCTCAAAATAAATATAAACCAAAATCTAGAGACGAGTTTTGGTGTGGTTCACATGCTCATCCCTGGACATATCAGTGTGGCCATGGGTATTGGGCACTCTGGCTCAGCCAAGGTTATATCCCCATGTCTCTCTGTGGAGTGGGCGAAAGAGGAGGAAGACGATGATGTACAGTTTGATATCAAAAGTAGGGGGAGGTTTTTGGGAAAACAGCACTATAACCAAGGGAAGGGCAACCTGAACATTTATGATATCCTATAGGCAGTTTCACCCCCTTGATTTATTTTTTGTATGGCTTAAGCCAGGGCTCTTTCCCATTTGGGGCTTTTTTTTAAATTTGAGCTTGTAACAAACGTTTAAATTTCATCAGTTTGAATTTCTTTGTCGCCAATAGTGGATATTTACCTTTTTTTTTTTTTAATCTGTCATTTAATATACACCTTTCTACTTAGACTACATCTTGAGAAGAATTATATTGGCTCATTGGACATGTTTTCTCCCAAGAATTTAAATTGTGAAGTAAGAGATGAAAAGATATGTGCCAGTGTTTGAAGAACCAGACAGGGCTGTGGCATGTCTTTGCCTGTGATTCCTGTCAATTATTGTATCCTGGTTTCGGTTTTCTAGTTCTCTTTTGAGTGGGTTCTTATATTCTTTCAGGAAAGTTTATTTTTGCTAATAATGGTCAGTGTCAATTTCCAGTGCTCACCCGCAAGAACCATGCTTTCTTTCAGAAGATTGGTATAAGAAGGCCACTGCCATTCTCATGAGACTTGTAGGAATCTTTGACAGTAGAGAAATCACAAATGCGACTTCTGTTGTTTGCCCTGTATGTTGCTTCCCTTTGGTAACAGAGATTTACATTAAATGAAGCCAAGAAATTACATTAGAGCCTTTGCTGCCCTATATGGTATTGCTAGTCACATATGACTATTGAAACCTAAATTTTAATTAGGATTTAAAATTAAAATTCCATTCCTCAGTCCCATGAGGCACATTTCAAGTGTGTACTAGCAACATGTTGCTAGTGGCTGTCATATTTGAAGGCAGAGATTATAGAATATTTTCACCATCAAAGAAAGCTCTGTCAGACCACACTGGCGGAGTATAGACTCCTCAAGGGTAGGCATTCTGTCCTTGTTTTTTTCTGATGTATCCATGACACTTAGAATGGGCTCAGCATGTATAGGTCCTCAGTAAATATTTGCTGAATGTGAAATAGCATATGTTGGCTGCCTGCCACAGAAGACCTATACCATGATCCTTACAGTTGGCTCCCCAATACTTTCAAGAGAACTTGAAACAGCTCCATCTTAATGTTATTCCAAATTTCCATTTAAACTTTTTCATAGCTACATTGTCTGTGTAACTTGGCCCTCCAGTTCACCTACTATTTCTGCCTTCTTAATTACTTTAAAGGTATAAAGTACTTGATCTCATAGTTTCTTTTCCCCCCACTTATCTTTCTCCTTCTGAATTCTCCCTATCATGTACTCATTAAAACTTTTAACAGTTTCCACTGTAGCCTCTGGAATCCCAATTCTGTTATCAAGAACTTTTTTTTGCAATCTAAACATTTTTTTGAATGCCTACCAAAAACTGCTTTCTTCTCATGGTATATAACCTGGCACACGTTTTAAGCAGAAATTACTCTTCCTTTCTCTCTCCTGCAACAAGAGACCAAGAAGCGAAGTCAGCATTTGTAAACCCCAGTTGTGCTTCCAGTTTACTGTTTGAGTATGGTTAAAGTGATTTTTTTCTTTGATATTTGTTGCATGGAGTTTTATGCCTCTCTTTCATCTCTTCTAATTAATGACCTACAGTGTATTCTTTAACAGTCGCTAAGAATTTTCATATCTGGCTCAACTTTTTTGTTTTCTATTTCTCTTGCCATCATTCTTAGTGACTATGTATTCATGTTGTTGAACTACCCAACACCTTAGCCTTATAGTTTATTCTATCTGCACTTTGGCATTCTTTTATCTTTATTCTGCTTTAGCATCTTGTACACCTAGACACTTCTTGGACCTTGTCATCACCTAGAATTCATCACTTCAAAGAGGTAAATATCTTTTCTTCCCTCTTACGCATGCTACTCTCACTGAAGATATTGAAATTAGTAGTCTTTGGACTTCTTTTTCTTCCAACCTGTTAACCTGGCTTCATTCCTTTTCAGCTCGGAAACTGTTTGATATTCTTACTTGTACAGGAGCAACGGATATGAATTTTCTTGACTTCTTGTCATCTTAGAATTTCAGTATTTTTATCCATCCTCTCCTCCCTTTGTATTTTGAAAATATCCTTTGTCCCTTCTTAAGTGAACAGTGCTTTTAATGCCATCTTCTCTACTTCCTCTATACTCTTACTCACCTATATCTTTAATTTCTCTATCTCAGACTCTTATTTTTCTTTCAAGACCCAGTTCAAATTGCATCTTGTTTATGTAGCTTTAACTTACCCTCTAATGAAAGTTAATTACAGTTCCTTCAATACCTTGTACTTCTATTATAAAGCATATTTTCTTTTGACTTATTGTGACACACCTTGTGTATTCAAAACCTAATCAAAAGGGATACTGTACTTTACTCCTAAATCTATAGTACTGTCTTTTGAAATATTTTCTACTGTTTTGTTCTCTTTTGTTCAAAAAGGTAGATTTAATGCTTTGGTCTTATTCTATTTTATTTCTGTTAAGATCAATTATTTCATAGAATCCTAAATGTAATTATCTGGATTCTAACCCAGTACTGCTTCAACAAAATGAAGTGAAGGAGGCCTTATTGTATATCATCTCCAATAGTCTATCATAATGGTGCTTTTACTTATTTCATATTTCATGTAGTTTTTTCCCATCCTTTCATATTCTAACGATTTTCAGATACTCTTTACCATTGGTTTATTTGGCTTCAGATTTTGTATGTAGGGCACTATTGTTTCCCTTCATGTCTGTTTAACTTATATAGATAAGTTTATATATATAAATGCTTTCTTAACTGGGTCATGTTTCATATTTGCCAATTATATCCAGATTCTCAACCGGAGCTAGGATGTACTTAGGGCCTTAGTTTTCTATCTCTGGACCTGAACTGAGACCCACAGTGTTCTCTCTTCTATTTTCATCTTAATGATTTTGTGGAAAGAAACCTTTACTAAGTCAGTAATCTAAAAGACATAAGTTAGCTGCCCAGCTACCTGAGAGGCTAAGGTAGGAGGATTGCTTGAGTCAAGGAGTTTGAGGCTAGCCTAGGCTATATACTGAGACCACATCTCTTATTTAAAAAAAAAAGGCACTGAGTTGGTAACATTCATAAATATTTAATGGAGGAAGTACCCAGAAAGTTTGAAAGAGTAATCATATAGCTAGAATTGTGAAATAAGAATGCGACTGGTACTGATATGGAGCAAAAGGAAAAGGGCTGGCCCTCTTTAGATTCATTGTTTCTGGCATTTGTATGTAAACATCTCAGGAAGCAATGGGTCCTATCTTAAGGTTTTTTCCATGTTGTACTGTCCAATCATCTCACACATTTAAACAGTTAATCCATGATTTGGGTTGGTTCATTTAGTCTATCAACAAGTGTTTATTGAATCCTTATTGTGTTTAAAACATGGACTTAGGTTCTTGAGAGTGTTGTTCAGATAAACACATTCTACTTGGTTAGATAAGACATGCTAATAATACCAAGCTATAAATAAGTATTGGTATTATAAATATAATAATACCAAGCTATAAATAATAATAATAATACCAAGCTATAAATAAGTGCCAAGTGAATTATATTTGAGATAGGTATTTGAAGAGTTTTGAAAGGGAGGAGGCTGAGGGGCCTATCCTGCCAACCCTAATTAGTGTAATGTCTTCCTCATGAGGTTACTGATTTGGTCACTAGAGCTGCTCTGCATTTTAAGGCTCTGGCTGTAGATGTATTATTCCCTTTGAAGAGTCTACAAATGTGTAAGTATACATTCATCTCAGGGATGAAAAGCTCCTTAAGATATTTTATAGAATACAGGATGGTGTGTTGTATTAGTTTTCTTTTAAATCTGTAACCTTGTAGAATGAAAATGAAGTACTGTGTGTCTGAAAGAATTTTGTAAATTGTAGAATACTATATAGATGTAAGTTGGCCTCTCCTAAACTAGACTACTTTCTGATGCCTTAGCAAGACATTCTGTTCTTTTCCACAAAATGCTGCTTGTTCGGGCTGTTCTTTATGTATATCAAAATCCTACCTGTCAGGTTTTTATCCATGTAGTATTCCCTAATACTGCTGGACAGACTTGATTTCTCATCCTCTCTATCCCCATGGTTTGTAGATTTTCCTATCACAATAGCAGTGATTTGTTTAACATTTTGTTGTATGTGAACACAATCTAGTTTCTTGAAGTCTCAGTCTTTGGTTGTTTTTATACTTTTGCTCAGTGACTGGTGCCAAACAGGCATTCCATAAAATGACTGTTTAATTCATTAAAATAAATGAACCATGGATTCTTAGTAATATCTTTTGTTGGGTTGTGATTTTTAGGTTAAAACTTCAACAACAAATTGTGACTATTGAAAATGCAGAGAAGGAAAAAAATGAAAATTCTGACCTAAGACAGGTATGATTTTAGCAAAGATTTTTCTCAACTGCTGCTTTAAATTTGTGTTTTGCAAATTAAAAAAAAATTTGCAATTAGTATTTTTAGACTCTAACCACAACTAATACTGTTGGAGCTTAATATGTAAAGATTAAATATTTAAACCTGTATAAATTAGTAAGCTTCTTTTGCTAACTGTTGTTATTCTTAAGGTATATAGGCTGGGCACGGTGGCTCATGCCTGTAATCCCAGCACTTTAGGAGGCCAAGGCAGGCAGATGATAAGGTCAGGAGTTTGAGACCAGCCTGACCAACATGGTGAAATTCCATCTCTACTAAAAATACAAAAATTAGCTGGGTATGGTGGCATGCTCCTGTAGTCCCAGCTACTCAGGAGGCTGAGGCAGGAGAATCTGAACCCGAGAAGCGGAGGTTGCAGTGAACCGAGAGTGCACCATTGCACCCAGTCTGGGTGACAGAACAAGACTCCGTTTCCCTCTCTCTCTCTCTCTGTGTGTGTGTGTGTGTGTGTGTGTGTGTATGCTGTGGCCCATGATAATTTTTTTTAAATTACTGTTAAAAGGACAGTATTATAAAATTCTGAATTTTAAAAACTCAATAGAAATATTTACTAGCCGTGATTGACATGTAACTTTATATTATGAAGTAGTTTTTACTATGTCCCTGTGAAATCTAAGATTTGTATTTATGGAAGGAAATTTATATTTATAATTAACAGGAAAGATTTGTATAAAGTTGGGTAAAACATGGAAGAGTGATCTTTTCTGAATTCTTCTTGTTATTGTTGTTTTTGTCCCTATAAATTATGAAGTAGGATTCCATTTTTAGAATTCATGCTTGTATGCTAGTTGGTACTGCTTTTCATGTGCAGTTATGGTTTCTAAGTCTTAACTAGATGGATATAATGTTTATTACCCAGAGAGAAGTTATTTAGTCTCATTGGCATTTGGGCTTTCTCTCATGCTATGCATATAGAGAGGTATTAAGCTCTTTGAAGTTTGCTTATTTAAGCACCTGTAATATAGATTTAATATTTGCCACTCCAGTTAAAAATAAAAAGTGAATAGTTCTACATGTAGAAATTCATTCTAAAATAGAAATCTGAGATATACCATTTCATTTTCTGCTAAAAATTGCTCTGTGGACATTCAGAATCCTATATCTGAATTGGTTTTGTTACCATTAAGAAGTAATGGGATTATTATCCATTTATTTAGTTTATTATATAAGAATCTTGTTTCTTTTTGCCCTTGAATCTCATAATGGGTTCTTTTGATTCCTGTCTCTTGACTGTGTTTGCTCTCAAATGTCTCTCAGAAATGGCTAAGAGAGATAAAAGGAAGTGAAAGGAAAATAAGGACTTTTATTGTTTATTAATTGTTAAAATAGTTTGTGGGGGAGGTATATATAACTGTCCTAAGTGAAGTTTATTTGGATATAATTTAGAAGAGTGTATCTTTCTAGCCTGTTAATCTGTGATTAGACCTCTTGAGAAAAAGTACTACCAGATAAAGGTAAATTGGGATGGGGAAAAAAGCTTTGAGTGACATTATATAGTTTGGTAAATGACTGTAGAGGCCAAGTGATCTGTAGCATTTATTAGATTTCCCAGATATCTTTCTTCTGCCCGGCAGCACTGGGCATGTAGACTGCTTGGAAACCTTTTAAAAACAATGTGAGAGTGATCCTTACCATATTTACAGTGAACAATTTTGATTGCTTGGAGAGTAGAACTTTTGGAAGGTTGCTGATCTCAGGGTATGTGGGAAGAAGAGGATGGATTTTTTTTTTTTTTAGCTGCTTTCTGAGCTGACTTGCTTTTAAAACCAGTTTGGTTTTTTTTCCCTAGGAAGTGAGGGGAAGGCTAGAGTGATAGGAGACTCACTCTAATCACTGGATTCCCTTTTCTCATTTCCCTTCTATCCCCCTAATAACCCTTTTTCTCATTCCCCATACCTCTCCTGGCCTGCATATTTTGGGAAGAAGAGATAGAGGATTCAGTGACTGAGGATTGTGGTTGTTGATGGTCTCTGGTTATAAGAAATGCTCCTAGGTGCTGCTATTTATTATTTCCTTTAGGGGGCATCTTCAAGGGCACACCAACTTTGGGGAGCATTTGCAAAGGGAGGTGTTTGGTATCTTCTGCTTCTCTCATACCTTACTACATTTATTTAATGGCTTTTAATTTATCTTCTGTCTTCTCTTTTAAGCAAATGAATAGTTTGCAGATCCAAGTGACCTCACTTACACAGTCAGAGAATGACTTGCTGAACTCAAACCAAATGCTGAAGGAAATGGTGGAGAGGTTAAAACAAGAATGCCGAAATTTTAGAAGCCAAGCTGAAAAAGCGCAAGTAGAAGCTGAAAAGTAGAGTTTGCTCTTTATGTACAAACCTTTTTTTCTTTTTTCTATATAATATATAGTTATTTAGTAATGATTCCAATGGTGATTATATTTTAGGAACTAGTTACAAATACGCTTTGATAGTGTACAATGGTCTGCTGAATGTATGTTTCTATAGAATGAACTATACTGACTCTTGAATTGTTTTAAAAAAGACATTAAAATTCTGACAGCATAGTATTCTAAGAAACCTCAAAGAAAACTTTTTTATTTATTGAGTAAAACAAAACATTTCTTCAAAAATCTGTTCTTCTGAATGCCAGAGAACAGAATGGATTTTTTTGTTTTGTTTTTCATGTACAGAATCTACTTCCTTGAATTAGAACTACTCTCTTGGATTTTCTTTGAAAAGCTAATTTTTTTTTTTTTTTGGTCTTAAAATCTGTTGCTAGTAGACAGTATAGTAAAACTGGTAGGGATCAAATGATTGTGGTGAAGTTGAAGATCTTATATCCTCTGGAAAAATTTGTTTAGATGTGGTAGAACACTGTACTATTTTGTATTTGCTTTGTCTTTATAACTTGCTGGCCTTGTAAGTAAATTTTTATTTTAATCTACAAAACATTATTTTTTTTCACATTTCTTCTTCTGAAGGCCACCATGCCACATAAAACTGGTTTTTTTTTTTTCAGTTTTTCTATTATTACATATTTTAAAGTTTGCCCGTGGTTTTATATATGGGGTTAAATTTCAAAAAGAGTAAGCAAGATAAACATCCATAGTGTGTTGTGACATTTTAGAAAATCCAGCTTACATTTCTTTTATTTTGTAAAACCTAGAAACGTGTGCCTTGGAATTTTCAAGTGTTTGATTGAAATGAATGTAATAATTCTAATGACAGTGTAGCTAGCAAATTTAAGTAATATTTAAATAATATTTATAGACTCGTATAGAAGAAAATAGGTGGACTAAGGGTTAGTGGAATGTGATTTAATTCCAGCTAAGAAACTTAAAATCTTGTATGACCTTTGGCAAGTAATCTAACTTCTCAGGGTTTGTTATTTTCATTTGTACTGCCTGTAGTAAGGATACTTAAAAAATCATATAAAGTATGCAGAATAGCTTTAAAAATATAAGTTGTTATAATGTTATTTTAAGATATCATTTGTATGAATTTACTCTAGTCAGAAGACATACTGCATTAAGATTTGATACCTGGCTTGATTTTCTAAGTTTATGAGGATAAATATTTGTAGTTTGATGGTTATTATATTTCATACCTGGTTATCAAGTGTTTATCTTGCCATTAAGTAGATGTGAGTCCTTAAGCAAGTTAGTTAACTGTTCTAAGCCTCAGTTTCCTCATTTATAAAATGGACAGAAGTATAAAGGTGACAGAAATACCTAACTCGGGATTTTCGTAAAGAATAAATGACACAATACACAGTGTCTGTTCCAGTGCCTGATTCATAGGAAGTGCTCAGTAATGGTGAGATTTGCAAACATATGGCCATACAAGAGGGCCTCTAGTTAGATAATTACGAATGTGATCAGACAGGTAGTGAGTTTGCTTATACTTGAGATAATATCTATTTATTCCTAAGAACTTACTTAACTTCCGTGTTTTACATACATTCTTCTGACAGGACATTGGAAGAGAAACAGATACAGTGGTTGGAAGAAAAGCATAAGCTTCATGAGCGTATCACAGACAGAGAAGGAAAGTATAATCAAGCTAAGGAGAAATTGCAGCGAGCTGCAATTGCCCAGAAAAAGGCAAGTGATTCTTATTAAAGTCATTGCTATAGAGTAAAATATAATTAACTTTTTTTTTTGTTTGAGAGTCTCACTCTGTCACACAGGCTGGAGTGCAGTGGTGTGATCTCGGCTCACTGCAGCCTTTGTCCCCTGGGTTCAAGTGATTCTCACACTTAAGCCTCTCAAGTAGCTGGAATTATAGGCATGTGCCACCACGCCTGGCTAATTTTTGTATTTTTAGTAGAGACAGGGTTTCCCCATATTGGCCAGTCTGGTCGCAAACTCCTGACCTCAAGTGATCCCCAAACCTCAGCTTCCTAAAGCACTGGGATTACAGGCAAGAACCATCACAACCAGTCTAATTAACTCTTTTAGGAGAATATATAGTTGAATCTGAGATTTTAGTGATATGTTTAATTTGATATATAAGCATCACATTTTGCTGTCAACCTTGCAGAAATAAATTGGGAAAATCCAAACTGTCCAGCAGGTTTGTTTCTAAATTTTGTGTGTTAAGTCAGTTGTTTCGAGCTGACATGTATTTTCTCACACAGAAGGTGTTTTTCAGAGTGATGGTTTCCAGGCCAACCCATGGAAGTCATATTTAACACATTCTCCAGTTAAATTATAGTGTGATGAAGCTTGTTTCAATTATACCTACTATCTATTTTATTGCTTTTGTGGTTAAAAGGCTTTTTTGTTTCCAGTTTAGAAATATAGGAGCATTTTTTTGCCCCAGCAGAAGGAACTGAGACTCCCTTGCCTTCTGAAACAGCTACAATAGTTCCCACAGCATTGATTCTTTTTAAGTTTTGCCTTTGCAGGCATACTTTTCCCCAGAACCTAAAAACTTTGTTTTCTTGGAAACAGTCCTGGGCGTGGTGGAAATAATGTATCTAGATGGATCATCTAAGTCAGTGGCTTACAACTTTTTTCTATTTCAGTAAACCCAAGGAATGTAGCAGGTCCCATTAGTAACCATGACTCATAGCAGTGATTAAGGGAGGGACATGGTAATCTTTTTACCAGGATTAGAGGAAGAGGAGGGACATGATGAATTAAGTGTGAGTGTGTGTGTGTGTGTGTGTGTGTGTGTGTGTGAGAGAGAGAGAGAGAGAGATGTAAATTTGAGTTGTCTCCATTTGATAGATTCCCTTATCAGTAGCATTGGTTGTGGAGAAGAGAGAAGATCTGAGATGAAAGGAAGATGCTTCTACGTGTGGGAACCATTATCTGAATATCTGTTTGATTACTGGAAAGGTTAACTGATTATATATGGATGAGAGAAAATAACTCTAGATCATTCACATATTCTGAATTTGAAAACCACATAGCAGTTCCTAGACACCTTTTTATGTAATTGGATATCACTGCCAAATGTTACTGACAGTTGGAGTGACAACATGAGTAGTCTAAAAGTCGTTACTTCTCTACTTTCTTGGTGTCTGAATATTACTTTTATCTTCTCAAAATACTAGAAGTAGTATTATTAGAAAAGCAGCATTTATTATATGGAGATCCCAGTGTTTTATACCCAAATATGCACACTTGGTTGTTTTTCTGTATTTGTCATTTTTCTTCCTCTCTGTCAATGTAAGTACTAAAAAGTGTATGGGTATTAATGGGATTTCAGAGAATTGTATTATGACCTGTGATTTCAGAAATCCTCCTGATTTTAGTTTACACTGTGTTTGAAGCCTAGAAACAGCTGAAGCCACATTACAGCAAGAAATCGCTAGAAATTGTAAGAGCTAAAATATTGAGGCTTTAGGGATAAGTATCTTACAGATCAAATTCTAATTATTGAGGTTAGTTTGGGTTGAATTCTTTTGAAGCAAAAGTGACACCCAGTGGTGAGATTATCAACTAATCATAAGTATACCAGAAGGAGGGGAGGAGGTGATATTTTTAAAAATCTACAGCATATAGCCAGACCCCATCTCTACAAAAAATAACTGCATGGTGGCACATGCCTGTAGTACCAGCTGAGATGGGATGATCCCTTGAGCCCAGGAATTCAAGATTGCACAGAGCTATGATGGTGCCACCGCCCTCCAGCCTGGACGACACAGCAAGACCCTATCTGGAAAAAAAATTGAAACAAAAAAAGCACCAAAACACTGCAAAGTAACATTTCATTAGTATTGTGACAGGTCAAATTTTCTTCTGAAATATCTGTCAAATGCTGAATGTAAAGATAGTAAATAGTAATTTTATTTTTAAAAATGTGATCTGCGGCCAGGTGCGGTGTTTCACGCCTGTAATCTGAGCACTCTGGGAGGCCAAGTTGGGTGGGTCACAAGGTCAGGAGATTGAGACCATTCTGGCCAACATGGTGAAACTGCATCTCTACTAAAAATAACAAAGATTAGCTGGGTGTGGCGAAGTGCACCTGTGATTCCAGATACTCAGGAGGCTGAAGCACAAGAATCGCTTGAACCCAGGAGGCGGAGTTTGCAGTGAGCTGAAATCTCACCACTGCACTCCAGCCTGACGACAGAGTGAGACTCAAGTCTCAAAAGAAAAAATGTGATCTATGGATTGTGATTTAAGTTATAGTGGAATTGGTAAGGTCATTTCAGTGAATGATTATGACCTAGAGTTGTCTTACTATGTGGGACACTGCTCTAGGAGCTTACAAGTCTACATCAATTAAAATGGAAAAACGCGTAACTTAGAAATACAATTAGAAAGTATATACATGTATATAGTTATAGGACTGAAGGGATCTTAGCATTCAGATAGCTTTTACACATTAGCAAACTAAAGTAGGAGGTACCCAAGATTACTTGACTAGTAAGGATCAAAAGTTGAGTAAAAATCTACATGTTTCTGTTCTCAGTCTGGTGCTCTTTCCACTGCTCTGTTACACTTTAATTTCTTACTTTCTTTGATTCCAATTACTTCATAACTTTTCTCTTTATTATGGTCCATCTGAGTCATTTCTTATGTCAGAATGATCACTGTAAATTAATTTAACTCAAACCCTTTCCCATTCAAGTTAAAGATAATGCTTCTATTTGACAAATTTGGCTATCAGATTGCATAAATATAATTCATAAGAGTGCAACAGACTTTTTAGGTTCTTTAATGCCAAAAATCATAACATTTCATGCCATTAGACTTAACAAAAATTACAAACTATGACCCCTAGGGCAGAAATAATAATCTGTTAGAGTTGTTTTCCTGTGAAAAGTTTTTTTTCTCCCTCAGGCTGCCATCTAAGGATGTTTGCTTCAAGCTCCAAACTCCAAAGCAAAAAGATTGTCATTTCTGCTGTTTTGGGGTAGTCCTTGGTGTAAAGGATGTTTTGTTGTGTTGAATTGTTTGCAAAAGCTTGACTAGGGTCTTGAGTTGGGATGCCATTCTATGATTGATACATACAGAGATAATGTATTTTCCCCACCCCCACTGAAAAGAGATCTTTTGAAGTGAACACAGTGAATTTTTCTTGAGGCACCCGAAATGACAATTTTTTTTTTTTTGAGATGGGGTCTCTATCACCAGTCTGGAGTACAGTGGCATGATCTTGGCTCACTGCAACCTCCGCCTCCTGGGTTCAAGCTATTCTCCTGCCTCGCCCTCCCAAGTAGCCAGGACTAGAGGTATCCACTACCACACCCAGCTAATTTTGATATTTTTAATAGAGACTGTGTTTTACCATGTTGGCCAGGATGGTCTCTATTTCTTGACTTCGTGATCCGCCCACCTTGGCCTCCCAAAGTGCTGGGATTACAGGCATGAGCCACTGTGCCTGGCCTGTTATTTTTATTCTAAGGTATGTGTCTCTGAAATAATTCTTGGTCAGATGCTATTATGAATGCTTTCAAAAAAGAGATGAATTATAGTCTAAAGTTGCAAAATAACTTACTGAATATGTTGTGTGGCCTAGATTATGCTATACACTGTGGGGGGAGGAGAATAGAAGCCGTGATTACTCTTTGCCTTTGATGACTGTATAATCTTGTTGGAGAAATAAGATAACATGCAAGAAACCCCTAAATAATATTGCTAGTCACTCCTGGGTGATTTATGCAGATGCTATAAGAATCACTGTGGTAGACAGAAAAAAGTCTGAAGACAAGGAGACCACTTATGAAGCTGTTACAGTAAACTTGAAGTTAAGTAAGAAGTCTGAAATTGGGTCTTGGAATATAGGAATGAAGGTGAAGGGTGACTGCCAGAGGTATTCCAAAGGAAAAAATAATTACAAAATATATTGGTAAATAAGAAAGATAACTATGAAGCATTTTAGCTGTGAGAAGATGTAAGTGCAGTTATTACAATGGATTGAAGAATGTCAGTTGCGGAGTAGAAAGATACAAAACACATGTCAGATATGAAATGATGGTGGTACATCCATGTAGACATGACTTAGATCCTTAAGTAAAGATATTGTTTAAGTAACTAAAAATAATAGAATGTGAAGTACAGAGATGCATAATTCAAATTAGAGATATATAATTAGAAACTCAAGATTTTGCAGATTGCTGAATGCTAAGTTTACTAAGAACAAGTAAACTACAGAGGTAGAAGCTATATTGTGATGTTATGGGAACCAAAGGTAAAGATATCAAAGATAAATGGCCATTAACATTAACACTATTGAAAAAAAGTTAATTGGATTTGACTAGAAGGTGGTAAAAGGGGAATCCCAGCCTTAATTCTTATATCTGTGTTTTTTTTTTAATTGTTCTATTTATTAGTCCTTGTGTCATAATGTTTATAATATGAAGGCATCCATTTGACTATCCTGTGATTGTGTTGGACCACTCAAGTAAAAATTTGAATCATTCCTTTCCACTAATTTTCCCTCTGGGCTTTCCATTTCTTTCAGTAGATGTTATTCTTGCAGTCACTTAGGCTTCAAACCTGTGATTCATCCTGATGTCTGCCTTATCTCCAAATTTAGTCAGGCACTATATTAGTTTCCTAGGGCTGCTGTGACAAATTACCACAAACCTTGTGGCTTAAAACAACAGAAGTTTATTCTCTAGCAGTTCTGGAGCCTAGAAATTCACAGTCAGAGTGCCAGCAGGAGCATGCTTCTTCCAAAGGCTCTGGGGGAGGATCTTTTTTCATGCCCCTTCTCTAGCTTCTGGTAGTTGCTGGTAATCCTTGGCATTCCTTGACTTTTAGACAGACACATCACTCCAGTCTCTGCCTTGTCTTTCATGATATTCTCTCTGTGTATCTGTGGCTGTTTGTTCAAATTTCACTCCTCTTATGTAAGGACACCAGTCATAGTGGATTTAGGGTCCACTCTAATCCACTCTAACTTCATCCTGATTACACCTGCAGACTTTATTTCCAAATAAGGTCATCCGGGTGTGTTTTCCAATACCAGCTATCATTTCTCAGTTCTCTGGATAACAATCAGGTGTCCAAAAATTCAATTCTGATCACCATTCTTAAAAAATCTGGAGACAACAGATGCTGGAGAGGGTGTGGAGAAAAAGGAACAGTTTTACACTGTTGGTGGGAGTGTAAATTAGTCCAACCATTGTGGAAGACAGTGTGGCGATTCCTCAAGGCCTTAGAAATAGAAATTCCATTTGACCCAGCAATCCCATTACTGGGTATATACCCAAAGGACTATAAATCATTCTACTATAAGGACACATGCACACAAATGTTTATTGCAGCACTGTTTACAATAGCAAAGACCTGGAATCAACCCAAATGCCCATTGATGATAGACTGGATTGGGAAAATGTGGCACATATACACCATGGAACATTATGCAGCAATCAGAAATGATGAGTTTGTGTCGTTTGTAGGGACATGGATGAATCTGGAGAACATCATTCTCAGCAAACTGACACAAGAACAGAAAATGAAACACCGCATATTCTCACTCATAGGCGGGTGATGAAAAATGAGAACACATGGACACAGAGAGGGGAGTACTAAACACTGGGGTCTATTGGGGGGAAAAGGGGAGGGCCAGTGGGAGGGGGAGGTGGGGAGGGATAGCCTGGGGAGAAACGCCAAATGTGGGTGAAGGGGTGAAAGCAAACAGAACACACTGCCATGTGTGTACCTAGGCAACTGTATTGCATGCTCTGCACATGTACCCCAAAACCTAAAATGCAATAAAAAAATAAGAAAAAAAAATTCAGTTCTGAAACTACCTGGAGTTAGATCGCACAAATTAAAGGGCTCAGTCCCACAAGACTGCCCTAACTTCAGATGCCAGTTGGATAGCTGAGTCACCCATATTCTGACTGACTAACTTAGGGATTCCCATGACCCCCTCCTTCAGTTTCATAATTTGCTAGAATGGCTCACAGAATTCAGGAGAACACTTATATTTACCAGTTTATCATAAAGGATAGAGTCAGGAATAGTCAAAGGTGAGAAATGCATTGGGCAAGGTGTTGGGGGTCAGGTATTGTGGCGCAGAGCCTCCATGCCCTCTCTGTGTGAGCCACCCTCCCAGCAAGTAAATGTGGTCACCAGCCTGGAAGCTCTCAAAATCTCATTGTTTGAGAGTTTTGTAGAGCACAGTCTCCAGTCCCCTCCCCTTCATAGCGGTCAGGGGAGTGAAGCTGAAAGCATTCACTATTTAATCGCTTGGTCTTTCTGGTGACCAGCTCCCATCCTTAGGCTATCTAGAGGCCTCAACTCTAAGTTACATCATTAACATCAACTCAGGTATGATTGAAAGGGACTCGTTATGAATCATTAAAAAAAACACTCCTATCACTTACACAATTCCACAGGTCTTGGGAGCTCTGTACCAGGAATGGGGAACAAAGACCAAATATATTTCTTACTATACCACAGTCACATTCTAAGGTTCTGGATGCCCATGAATTTTTGGGAAACACTGTTCAACTCAAAATATCTCATAGGCCTATGAATTCTTCCTTTATGATGCCTCTCAAATTTTCTCCCACCCCATTTCTTTTCATTCCTGTTACTAACATCCTTGGTCAGACTGTCTTCACTAAAAGGTTTATCTGTATTCATTTATCCAGTTTATTCAACAGATCTGTTAAGCGTCTATGATGTATCAGGCAATCATTCACTGGAATACAGAAGTAAACAAAGACCCTGCACCGAGGAGCTTACATTGTAGTTGGTTGGGAGACAGAATAAAAAGAGAAATACTCTCAGGTGGAGGTGAATACTAAGAGGAAAACTGACAGGAGTAGGCTGGGTGTGGTGGCTCATCCCTGTAATCCCAACACTTTGGGAGGCCAAGGCAGACAGATCACCTGAGGTCAGGAGTTCAAGACGAGCCTGTTCAATATGGTGAACCCCATCTCTACTAAAACTACAGAAATTAGCTGGGCATGGTGGCAGGTGCCTGTAATGCCAGCTACTCAGGAGGCTGAGGCAGGGAGAATTGCTTGAACTTGGGAGGTAGAGGTTGCAGTGAGCTGAGATGGTGCCACTGTCCTCCAGCCTGGGCAACAGAGCAAAATTCTATCTCAAAAAAAAAAAAAAAAAAAAATTGACAGGAGTAGGGGGTGCTGTTTGATGTAGTGGTCAGGTAAGGCTTCTCTGGTAAGGTAAGATTTGAGCAGAGACTGAAGGAAAGGAGGGAGGATGCCACATTGTTACATGTAAGGTAAGGCTGTTCCAGACAGAGGGAATAGCAAGTACAAGAGTATGTTGAAGGAACACAGGAAGCTCGGGGAGCTAGAATGGAGAGAGGTAGTAGGAGGCCAAATTATGCCATGACTTCAGCTTTTATTCTGAGTAAGGTAGGAACACACTGGAGATTTTTGAATTGAGAAATGATATCTGAATTACATTTTGGAAGAATCTCTCTCTATTGTGTAGAGGGGCAGAATAGGAATCAGGGAAACTACTTTTTAGTAGTCTAGGTTACAGATCAGCATTAAAAAAGGTGAGTTTAGAACTAAAAAAACATACAGTGATGAAAATCATTAACTCAGTGAATAGATTTAATAGTGGACAACATCAGCATCATCAAGAGATGAGTAGAAATCAGTGACACAGACAGATAATGTATAATGAGGAAAATAGCAATGCCAAGAGCTGGTTTTTAAAAAGATTATGACATTGATAAAGCTTTGGCAAAACTGATTATCCTCAAACTCCCCACAAAGTAGTTGAGCTACGATTAGATATAGCCACAAATGTCAATATAGTGAATGAAAAAAGGGGTATCTACATATAGATATTAACTATCTACATATTGATATTCAAAGGGATAGTATAAAACTATTATGGTAATTAATCATGCAATTTAGAATAAATAAAGGCATTTCTTTCAGAACATTTTAACAAACCTAATACCAGAAGAATTAGGTCATTTGGATAGTCCAGTATCTTTAAAGAAATGAAATCTTATAAAAAAAATTTTTCAATTTAAAACCTTCCACAAAGAAATGCCTCATTTGGCTTCACTGGAAAATTTTTCCAAATACTTAAGGAATAATTAATATTAAGCTTAACAAACTCTCCCAGATAATAGAAAAAGAGGAAACACATCTCCACTTATGAGGTTAGAACCTGATACAATCATTGTAAGAAAAGAAAAATTGCATCACAAACATAGATGTGAAAATCTTAAATATTAACAAACTGAATTCAGTGATACAGAAAAGGGCTGGATGCAGTGGCTCACGCCTATAATCCCAGCACTTTTGGAGGTTGAGGCAGGCAGATTGCCTGAGCTCAGGAGTTTGCAGCCAGCCTGGGCAACATGGTGCAACCCATCTCTACTAAAATACAAAAAATTAGCCAGACATGATGGCATGTGCTTGTGTTCCCAGCTACTTGGGAGGCTGAGGCAGAACAATTTCTTGAACTGGGAGGCAGAGGTTGCAGTGAGCTGAGATCGTGCCACTGCACTCCAGCCTGGGCAACAGAGCAAGACTCTGTCTCAAAGAAAAAAAAAAAAGATAATATGAGCATTTAGGTTTTTTGTTTGTTTGTTTTGTACATTAAGCTCCAGGGTACATCCTGCAGGATTGTTGCATAGGTACACACATGCCATGGTTGTTTTGCAGTCTCTATCCCCCTGTTGCCTACATCATGCATTTCTCCCAGTGTTTTCCTTCCCCAGCCTCCCTGCCCACCGCTGTCCCTCCACTAGCCCCCTACCCCCCAACCTACCCGTGTGTTATGTTCCCCTCCCTGTGTCCATGTGTTTGTATTGTTCAACACCTGCCTATGAGTGAGAACATGAGGTGGTTGATTTTCTGTTCTTGTGTCAGTTTACTGAGAATGATGGTTTCCAGATTCATCCATGTCCCTACAAAGGACACGAACTGATCATTTTTTATGGCTGCATAGTATTCCATGGTGTATATGTGCCACATTTTCCTTGTTCAGTCTATCATTGATGAGTATTTGGGTTGGTTCCAGGTCTCTGCTACTGTAAACAGCACTGCAGTGAACGTATGTGTGCATGTGTCTTTATAGTAGAACAATTTATAATCCTTTGGGTATATACCCAGTAATGGGATTGCTGGGTCAAATAGAATTTCTATTTCTAAATCCTTGAGGAATCGCCACCCTGTCTTCCACAGTGGGTGAACTAATTTACACTCTCACCAATAGTGTAAAAGTGTTCCTTTTACAGCATCCTCTCCAGCATGTTGTCTCCAAATTTTTTAATGATCGCCATTCTGATTGGCGTGAAGTGGTATCTAAATGTGGTTTTGATTGGCATTTCTTTAATGACCAGTGTGATAAGCATTTTTTTCATATGTTTGTCGGCCACATAAATGTCTTCTTTTGAAAAGTGTCTGTTCGTATCCTTCGCCAACTTTTTGATGGGCTTGTTTTATTCTTGTAAATCTGCTTTAGTTCTTTGAAGATTCTGGATAGTAGCCCCTTGTCAGATGGGTAGATTGCAAAAATTTTTTCCCATTCTGTTGGTTGTGGGTTCACTCTAATGATTGTTTCTTTTGCTGTGCAGAAGCTCTTAAGTTTAATTAGATTCTGTTTGTCTATTTTGGCTTTTGTTGCCATTGCTTTTGGTGTTTTAGTCATGAAGTCCTTGCCTATGCCTATGTCCTGAATGGTATTGCCTAGATTTTCTTCTGGGTTTTTATGGTGTTAGATCTTATGTTTAAATCTGTAATCCATGTAGAGTTAATTTTAGTGTTAGGTGTAAGGAAGGGGTTCAGTTTCAGCTTTCTGCACATGGCTAGTGAGTTTTCCCAACGTCATTTATTGAACAGGGAATCCTTTCCCCATTGACTCCTTTTGTCAGTTTTGTCAAAGATCAGATGGCTGTAGATGTGTGGTGATGCTTCTGAGACCTCTGTTCTGTTTCATTGGTCTATATCTCTGTTTTGGTACCAGTACCATGCTGTTTTGATACCAGTACCATGCTGTTTTGATTACTGTAGCCTTGTAGTATAGTTTGAAGTCAGGTAGATTGATGGCTCCAACTTTGTGGTTTTTGCTTAGGATTGTCTTGGCTATGCAGGCTCTCTTTTGGTTTCATATGAAGTTTAAAATGTTTTTTTTTTCCAGTTCTGTGAAGAAGGTCAATAAGAGCTTGATGGGGATAGCGTTGAACTGTAAATTACTTTGGAGACTATGGCCATTTTCACGATACTGATTCTTCCTAACCATGAGCCTGGGATGTTTTTCCAACTGTTTGTATCCTCTTTTATTTCCTTGAGCAGTGGTTTGTAGTTTTCCTTGAAGAGGTGTATTACATCCTTTGTTAGTTGTACTCCCAGGTGTTTTATTCTCTTTATAGCAATTGTGAATGGGAGTTTGCTCATGATTTGGCTCTTTGTTTGTTATTGGTGTATAGGAATGCTTGTGATTTCTGCATGTTGATTTTTTATCCTGAGACTTTGCTGAAGTTGCTTATCAGCTTAAGAAGGTTTTGGGCTGAGATGATGGGGTATTCTAAATATATGATCATGTCATCTGCAAATAGAGACAATTTGACTTCCTCTTTTCCTAATGAATACTCTTTATTTCTTTTTCTTCCTAATTGCTCTGGCTTGAACTTCTAGTACTGTATTGAATAGAAATGGTGAGAGTAGACATCCTTGTCTAGTCCCGGTTTTCAAAGGGAATACTTCCAGTGTTTGCCCATTCAGTATGACATTGGCTGTGGGTTTGTCATAAATAGCTTTTATTATTTTGAGATACATTCCATTGATACCTAGTTTATTGAGGATTTTTAGCATAAAGACTGTTGACCTTTGTCAAAGGCCTTCTCTGCATCTATTGAGATATTTGTGGTGTCTGTCTTTCGTTCTGTTTATGTCATGGATTCTGTTTATAGATTTGTGAATGTTGAACCAGCCTTGCATCCCCGGGATGAAGCCTACTTGATTGTGATGGATAAGTTTTTTGATGTGCTGTTGCATTCCTTTTGCCAGTATTTTATTGAATATTTCTGTGTTGGTGTTCATCATGGATATTGGCCTGAAGTTTTCTTTTTTAGTTGTGTTTCTGCCTGGTTTTGCTATCAGGATGATGTTGGTCTCATAAAATTAGTTAGGGAGGATTCCTTCTTTTTGATTGTTTGGAATGATTTCAAAAGGAATGGTACCAGCTCCTCTTCGTACATCTGGTAGAATTCAGCTGTGAACCTGTCTGGACCTGGAGTTTCTTTGGTTGGTAGACTATTAATTTCTGCCTCAACTTCAGCTCTTGTTACTGATCTATTCAGGGTTTCAGCTTCTTCCTGGTTTAGTCTTGGGAGGGTGCATATGTCCAGGAATTTACCCATTTCTTCCAGATTTACTGGTTTATTTGCATAGAGCTGTTTGTAGTATTCTTTGATGGTAGTTTGTATTTCTGTGGAATCAGTGGTAACCTCCCCTTTATTGTTTTTACTGCATCTATTCAATTCTTGTCTGTTTTCTTTTTTATTAGTCTGGCTAGTGGTCTGTCTATTTTGTTGATCTTTTAAAAAAAACAGCTCCTGGATTTATTGATTTTTTGAAGGGTATTTTGTGTCTCTATCTCCTTCACTTCTGCTCTGATCTTAGTTATTTCTTGTTTTCTGCTTGCTTTTGAGTTTTTTTGATCTTTCCATTTTGATGAGGGTGTTGATTTTAGATCTTTCGTCACTTCTCATGTGGGCATTTATTGCTATAAATTTCCCTCTAGACACTGTTTTAAATGTGTCCCAGAGATTCTGGTATGTTGTGTCGTCGTTTTCGTTGGTTTTGAAGAACAAAATACCATTTATTTAAAAATGCATGCAAACAGAACAAATGCAAAAACAAATGCCAGTGATGCCAGTGTCTTAGAGTGTTATACATGCAAATATCACATAAACCAACAATCCCACTTACAGTTATTTATTTCAGTGAAAGGAAAGCTATGTTCACACAAACTCCTATATTTGGATATTTGTAGCAGTATATTCATAATTGCAAAAGCCTGGAGACAATCCAAATGTCCTATAAAGGGTGAATGTATAAACAAACTTACACATTTATACAGTGAAACTACTCAGCAATAAAAAGAAATGAATGATTGATACATGCAGCAACTTGGGTCGATCTCCAAGAATATTTTTATTTCTGCCTTCATTTCATTGTTTATCCATTCGTCATTCAGGAGCAAGTTGTTCAGTTTCCATGTAGTTGTGCAGTTTTTAGTTTCTTTATCCTGAGTTCTAATTTGATTGTGCTGTGGTCTGAGAGACTGTTATGATTTCTGTTCTTTTGCACTTGCTGAGGAGTGATTTACTTCCAATTATGTGGTCAATTTTAGAGTAAGTGTGATGTGCTGAGAAGAATGTATATTATGTGGATTTGGGGTGGAGAGTTCTGTAGATGTCTATTAGGTTCCCTTGGTCCAGATCTGTGTTCAAATCCTGAATATCCTTGTTAATTTTCTGTCTTGTTGATCTGTCTAATATTGACAGTGGAGTGTTAAAGTCTCCCACTATTACTGTGCGGGAGTGTAAGTCTCTTTGTAGGTCATTAAGAACTTGTTTTATGTATCTGGATGCTCCTGAATTGGGTGCATATATATTTAGGATAGTTCACTCTTATTACTGCATTGATCCTTTTACCATTATGTAATGCCCTTCTTTGTTTCTTTTGATCTTTGTTGGTTTAAAATCCATTTTATCAGAGACTAGGATTGCAACCCCTGGTTTTTTTTTTGTTTTCCATTTGCTTGGTAAAACTTCTTCCATCCCTTTATTTTGAATATATGTGTATCTTTGCATGTGAGATGGGTCTCCTGAATACAGCACACCGATAGGTCTTGACTCTTTATCCAGTTTGCCAGTCTGTATCTTGATTGGGACATTTTACCATTTACACTTAATGTTAATATTGTTATGTTTGAATTTGATCCTGCCATTTTGTTACTGGCTGGTTGTTTTGTCCATTAATTGACGCAGTTTCTTCATTGCATAATTGGCCTTTACCATTTGGTATGTTTTTGCGGTGGCTGGTACTGGTTGTTCCTTTCCATGTTTAGTGCTTCCTTTCAGGAGCTCTTGTAAGGCAGGTCTGGTGGTGATGAAATCTCTCAGCAATTGCTTGTCCGTAAAGGATTTTATTTCTCCTTCGCTTATGAAGCTTAGTTTGACTGCATATGAAAATCTGGGTTGAAAGTTCTTTTCTTTAAGGATGTTGAATATTGGCCCCCACTCTCTTCTAGCTTGTAAGGTTTCTATTGAGAGGTCCGCTGTGAGTCTGATGGGCTTCCATTTGTGGGTGACCTGACCTTTCTCTCCTGCTGCCATTTTTTCCTTCATTTCAACCCTATTGAATCTAATGATTATGTACCTTGGGGTTGCTCTTCTTGAGGAGTGTCTTTTTGATATTCTCTGTATTTCCTGAGTTTGAATGTTGGCCTGCATTGCTAGGTTGGGGAAGTTCTCCTGGATAATATCCTGAAGAGTGTTTTCTAATTTGTTTCCATTCTCCCTGTCACTTTCAGGTACACCAATCAAACGCAGATTTGGTCTTTTCACATAGTCCTATGTTTCTTGAAGGCTATATTTGTTTCTTTTACTCTTTTTTCTCTAGCCTTACCTTCTTGTTTTATTTCATTGAGTTGATCTTCAATCTCTGATATCCTTTCTTCTGCTTGATTGATTCTGCCACAGAAACTTCTGTATGCCTTGCAAAGTTCCTGCGCTGTGTTTTTCAGCTCCATCAAGTCATTTATGTTCTTCTTTAAGCTGGTTATTCTAGTTAGCATTTCATCTAACCTTTTTTCAAGGTTTTTAGTTTCTTTGCATTGGGTTAGAACATGTTAGCTCAAGAAGTTTGTTATTACCCACCTTCTGAAGCCTGATTCTGTCAGTTCATCAAATTCATTCTCCATCCTGTTTTGCTACCTCGCTAGTGAGGAGTTGTGGTCCCTTGGAGAGGCGTTCTCATTTTTTATAATTTCATCTTTTTTGCTCTGGTTTCTTCCTATCTTCATGAATTTATCTACCTTTGGTCTTTGAAGTTGGTGATTTTGGATGGGATCCCTGAGTGGATATCCTTTCTGTTGAAGTTGAAGGTATTTCTCTTGTATGAGGCATGTTTTTGGTTATGCAGTGTCAGGAAGCCACTTGATGATGTAGTCTGTTGCTTATCTGCCTGCAAAGGCACTGCTGGCTGCTTCAGGCTCAGCCCGACTGCTGGGTAGTCCTCCTCTGAATTTTGTTTACACTTGTGAGATTAAACCCACCTTTCCAATGGCTTCCTTCCTCCTGCTGAGCTCAGTCGTCCCGAGTTGAGTTCAAACTGATGTGTTGACTGCAAAACTCTAGCAAGAGGGCTTCAATTTGCTGGACTTTGTGGGGGTGGGACCTGGAAGCCATATCACCTGTTTCCCTACTTTCAACTGTTTCTCTTTCTAGGGGACAGGTAGTTCCATCCTGCAGGTATTCTCGGCTTTAGTTAAAACTTTTGCAGGTCTGTGCCAACAACTGGCAGTGCCGGGCAGGCCGGAGCTATTGCTTGGATCTGTGTTGATAACTCGCACTTTTCAGCCCAGCGGCATTCTCCTGTACTGTAGGTTGCAGAAGCTTTGCGGGAAGTGCAATATCTGGACCAGAGTGCCAAAGGGGTAAGGTCCTCTGATCCTCTAGGCCAGTTGCACTTCCCAGGTGGGGCAGTGCCCGCCCTGCTTTGGTTAACCCTTTTTGAGCTACTCCTGCCCTGCTTTGGTTCACCCTCTTTGGGCTATTCCCACTGTCCAACCAGACCCATTGAAATAAACCTGGTACCTCGTTTGTGAACATGGAGATCGCATGCCTTCTGGGTCTCTCTCGCTGGGAACTGCTCTGCGGAGTTGTTCCTATTTGACCATCTTGGCAGAAGTCACATTTAGTTTATTATTCTAGGAATACAGGTGGCTTAAGAGGCAAAATTGTTCAGTGTAATTTGACACCCTAACAGAACAATGAAGGAAAACTATTGTCATTTTAATAGACATAGAAATGTAATTTGATAATATTCATCACCCATTCATGACAAAAAGTTTTGTCAAACTAGGAACAGAAGGGAATTTTCAATATTATAAATGATATCTACAAAAATTTCTACCAAAATTGTGTAAAAAAGAATTTTTTTCTACAAAAAAGAGATATAAGTTAGGTTTTATTCTAGGAATACAGGTGGCTTAAGAGGCAAAACTGGTCAGTGTAATTCAACACCCTAACAGAACAAAGAAGGAAAACTATTATAATCGTCTTAATAGACGTAGAAACATAGTTTCACAGCATTCACCACCCATTCACGATAAAAACTTTTGCCAAATTAGGAACAGAAAGGAATTTTCAATCTTATAAATGGTATCTACAAAAATTCTTAATCAGTAATATCAAACTTACTGATTAAAAATATTGACCACTTCCCCTTACTTACCCAAGGTCAGGAACAAGACAGATATCTCTGCTATCACCATTTGGTTTAATATTTTATTAGAGGTTCTAGCTAGTGTAATAAGACAAGAAAAAGAAATGGAGTGGGAGGCTGGCCAAGATGGCCACCTAGAAGCAGCTAATGTGTGCCACTTTCACAGAGAGAAATAGAAGGGTTAAGTAAATACAGCACCTTCAACTGAATCATCCAGGTACATGCATTGGGATTTATCAAGAAAACAACTTGACCCAGAAAAAATGGAGAAAAGCAAGCAGGACAGTCACACACTTGTGAGTAACACAGAGCCAGGGGAGCCTCCTCCTCCCAGGGAAGGGGTGAGTGAGTGAGTGACCCTGGTGATCCACACTTCTTCCTTGAATCTTTGCAACCCTTGGGTCAGGAGATCCCCTTGAGAACCCACTTTGCCAGGGCCTGCAACTTGATACACACAGTTAGGCGGAGTCTCAGCAATGCAGCCACTCAGATACACACAGAGCCCTGGGAGCTTTAGATACCCAGGTTTCCCATCAAAAGCAACTGCAGCTCCAGCAAAGCAGGTTAGACCCCTGTACATACCCATAGGAAAGGGTCTGAATCCAGGGGGTGGAGCAGTGACAGTCTGCAGGCCCTACTACCATAGTACCTTGTAGGATAAGACCCACTGGCTTAGAATATAGCCAGCCTCTGGTAGCAGTGTTACACCTCTGTGAAATGGAGCTTACAGAGGGAGGGGTGGGCGGCCATCTTTGCTGCTTTGCAGCCTTAGCTGTTGTTGTGTTCAGTGCAGCCACCCTATGGAAAAGTGCCAAGACTGCTTTTTTATGCAGGTCCCAGACCCTGCTTCTCAATGGGTTGGGGACCTCCCAGCCAAGGTCTCTAGTTACCCATGGTGTTTGCCAGCTGGCAGTGGTTCCAAGCCTCCCTAGGACAGAGTTCCCAGAGGGAGGGACGGGCTGCCATCTTTGATGGCATTTTTAGCGATCGTTGCCTTTGGGATCTAAGGAGTCTGAGATGGTTAGGGACTGGAGTAGTCCCCACTACTGGAGTAGTGCAACAGCTCTAAGAAGTTGCCAGACTGCTTTTTCATGTGGCTACTGGATCTTGTTTCTCCTCACTGGGTGGAATCTCCTGATTGAAGTCTACAACCATACCCCTACCTGTGTTTTCTGGCCAGCAAGAGTTTCAAACCTCCCTGGAATGGAGCTCTCAGAGGGAGGAGCAGTTTACCAACTTTATTTTGCAACCTTAGCTGTTTGCCTTTGGGATTTGGAGAGTCTGAAGCAACTGGGGATTGAACACACCCCCATCACAGCACAACTGCTCTATGAAAAAGTGGCCAAACCGATTTTTTACGTCAGTCCCTAATCCCATTCTTCCTCACTGGACAGGACCTTTTGGCCAAGGTTTCCAGCCAGTGTTTTTTTGGATGGCAGCAGTTTCAAACTTCCCTGGGACAGAGCTCCCAAATCAAGGATTGGGCCACCTTTTCTGCTGTTTATCAGCCTTAGCTGTTGTCTTCAGGCTTTAGAGAGTCTAAGGTGACTGGGGATTGGAGTGGACCCCTAGCAAAGTATGGCTGCCTTGTGAAAAAGTGGCCAGACTGCTTTTTTTTTATGTGGGTCCCTGATCCTGTTACTTACTGGGTGGGATCTCCCAACCAAAGTCTCTAGCCACCTCTTGTTAGTGTGTTCTGCTGGCAACAGGTCCGTGTCTCCCTGGGACAGAGCTCCCAGCGGGAAGGGCAGTCCACCATCTTTGCTGTTTCATAGACTTCCCTATTGATCCCTTCAGGTACTGGAAAATCACAGATGAAAAGGGACAGGAGCAGACCCCCAGCATACTGCAGCAGCCTTATAGAAAAGTGGCCAGACTGTTACATGGGTCCCTGATTCTGTATCTTCTCACTGAGCAGGTCTTCCCAATCTGGGTCTCTAGCCATCCCCTCTAGGGCTGTCAAGCCAGTAGCAACTCTGATACTCTCTGTGACAGAGCTCCTAGTGGGAGGGATGGGTTGTCATCTTTGCTGTCTTGCAGCCATCACCCTTACTGTCTCCAGGCTTTGGAGAGTCTGTGGGGACCAGGGCTGGTATGGATGCCCAACACAAAGCACCTACCTCAGAAAAGTGGCCAGACTGTTCTCCATGCAGGTCCCAGTTCTTACTTCTCCTCGGCAGGGTAGCCCAACCTCAAACTCTAGCACAACTACCCTGACAGTGCCTGACCACTTCAATCAGAGGGAACCCAGCAGTTAAAGGAACACTCCCACACAGAGATGGAACCAAAAGACAGAAGGAATCAAAAGAACTCTAGCAACTCAAATGGTCAGTGTGTCAACTCAAATGGCCACTAGTTGTCCAGCAAGGGTTCTTAACCAGGCTGAGTTGGCTGAAGTGACAGAAATAGAATTCAGAAAATGGATAGGAATGAAGATCATCAAGAATCAGGAGAATGGCAAAACACAATCCAAGGAAACTAAGAATCACAATAAAACAATACAAGCACTGAGATACTAAATAGCCAGTATGAAAAAGAACCTAACTGATCTGATAGAGCTGAGAAACACACTACAAGAATGTCACAGTGCAATCACAAGTATTAACAGCAGAACAGAGACCAAGCTGAACAATCTCAGAACTTGAATACTGGCTCTCTGGAATAAGACAGACAGAATGGAAAAGAATGACAAAACCTCCAAAATATATGGGATTATATAAAGATGCCAAATCTACAAATCATTAGCATCCCTGAAAAGGTATGGGGAGAAAGCCAACAACTTAGGAAATGTATTTCAGGATATTGTCCAAGAATACTTCCCCAACCTCACTAGAGAGACCAACAGAAAGAACTACAGAGAATAAGATTCTACACAAGAAGATAATTTTCAAGACATATAATCATCAGATTTTCCAAGATCAAAATGAAAGAAAGAATTTAAAGGCACTTGGAGAGAAAGGGCAGGTGACCTACAAAGGAAATCCCATCAGGTTAACAGCTGACCTCTAAGCAGGAGCCCTTCAAGCCAGAAGCGATTGGGGACCTATAATCAGCATTCTTACAAAAAAAAAAAAAATCTTAGAATTTCATATCCAGTCAAACTAACCTTCCTCAGCAAAAGAGAAATAAGATCCTTTTTAGATAAATGCTGAGGGAGTTTTTTACCATCAGACCCATTTTACAAGAGATCTTGACAGGAACACCAAATATGGAAAGACAATTACCATGATTCTGGTGAGAGAGAGCATACAAAAAAATTATCAGCTGATACAAAACCACACGTACACAGACTAGACTATAAAGCAACCACACAAACAAGCCAGCCTAATAACCACCTAACAACACAATGACAGGTTCAAATCCACACGTAAATCAATACTGACCTTGAATATAAATGGGCTAAGTGCCTTATTTAAAAGGCACAGAGTGGCAAGCTGAATAAAAAAGCAAGACCCAGTGGTATGCTGTCTTCAAGAGACACATCTTACATGCAGTGACACCCACAGGCTCAAAATAAATGGATGGAGGAACATCTGCCAAACAAATGGAAATCAGAAAAATGCAGGGGTTGCAGTCCTAATTTCAGACAAAACAGATTTTAAACCAACAAAGATCAAAAAAAACAAGGATCACATAATGGTAAAGGGCTCAATTCAATAAGAAGACCCAACTATCCTAAATATATATGCATCCAACATAGGAGCACTCAGATTCATAAAGCAGGTTCTTACAGACCTACAAAGAGACTTACACCCCGACATAATAACAGTGGGAGATTTCAACACTCCACTCACAGTATTAGATCATTGAGGCAGAAAGTTAACACAGATATTCAGGACCTGAACTGAACATTGGGCAAGATGGATCTGATAGACCTCTACAGAACTCTTCATCCAAAAACAACAGAATATACGTTCTTCTCATGGCTGCATGGCACATACTCTAAAATTGACCACATAGTTAGACTTAAAATAATCCTCAGCAAATGCCAAAGAACCAAAATCATACCAAATACACAGCACAATAAAAATTGAAATCAAGACTAAAAATATTGCTCAAAATCATGCAGTTACGTAGACGTTAACCTGATCCTGAATGACTTTTGGGTAAATAATGGAAATTAAGGCAAAATTCAAGAAGTTCTTTGAAACTAAGAGAACAAAGATAGTACGTACCAGAATCTCTGGGACACATCTAAGGCTATGTTACCAGGGAAAGTTACAGCACTAAATGCCCACTTCACATAGCTTAAAAAAAAATCAAATTAACTGCTTAGCAGCACAACTAAAAGAATTAGAGGACCAAGAGAAAACCAACCCAAAGCTAGCATTAGAGCTGATCAGAAGGAGATCAAAACATGAACAGCCATTTAAAAGATTAATTAATACAGAAGTTGAGCTTTTGAAAAAAGTTGATAGGCTACTCGCTACACTAATAAGAAAAGAGAGAAGATCCAAATAAACCCTATTAGAAATGATCAAGGGGATGTTACTGCTGACCCCACAGAAATACAAATAACTGTCAGAAACAACTGTGAACACCTCTATGTATACAAATTAGCAAAGCTAGAAGAGCTAGATAAATTTCTGGACACATAGACCTTCCTAAGACTGAACTGTGAAGAAGTTGATTCGTTCTATAATGAGTTCTATAATTGAGGCAGTAGTAAATACCTGCCAACCAAAAAAAGCCCAGGACCAGATGGATTCACAGCCAGATTCTACCAAATCTACAAAGAAGAGCTGATACTGTTTCTACTGAAACTATTACAAAAAATAAAGGAGGAGGAAATCCTTCTCAACTCATTCTATGAAGCCAGCATTGTTCTGATAACAAAACCTGCGAGAGACACAACAAAGAAAACCTTAGGCCAATATCCTTGACGAACATTTATGCAGAATCCTCAACAAAGTACTTGCAAATTGAATCCAGTAGCACATCAAAAAGCTAATCTATCATGACAAAGTAGGTTTTATCCCTTGGATGCAAGGTTGGTTCAACATATGCAAATCAATAAATGTGATTCATCTCATAAACAAGACTAAAGACAAAAACCTCATGATTAAATAGATATAAAAAAGGCTTTTGATAAAATTTAATATTCCTTTATATTAAAAACTCAACAAACTAAGTATTGAAGGAACATAATGCAAAATCCAAGAGCCATCTGTGGCAAACCCATCACCAGCATCATACAAAATGGGCAAAATCTGAAAGCATCCCCCTTGAAAACCAGCACATGACAATGATAACCTCTCTTACCACTCATATTCAACATAGTAGTAGAAGTCCTGGCCAGAGTATTCAGGCAAGAGAAAGAAATAAAGGACATCCAAATAGGAGGAGAGGAAGTGAAACTATTGCTGTTTGCAGACATGATTGTATATTTAGAAAACCCCATAGTCTCAATCCAAAAAGCTCCTTCAGCTGATAAACAACTTTAGCAAAGTTTCAGGATACAAAGTCAGTGTACAAAAATCACTAGCATTTCTATACACCAACAACAGCCAAGCTGAGAACCAAATCAGGAATGTAATCCCATTCACAATTACACAAAAAGAATAAAATACTTAGGAATACAGCTGAACAGGGAAGTGAATGATCTCTACAATGATAATTACAAAACACTGCTGAGACAAATCAGAGATGATACAAACAAATGGAAGAACCTTCCATGCTCATGGATAGGAAGAATCAGTATCATTAAAATGGTTATAGTGCCCAAAGCAGTTTATGGATTCAGTGCTATTTCTGTCATACCACCAATGACATTCTTCATGGAAGTAGAAAAAAAATTTACAATTCATATGGAACAAAAAAAGAAATAGCCCCAGCAATTCTAGGAGGAAAAAAAAAAATAATAATGTGGGAGGCATCATGCTACCTGACAAAACTGTATACTATAGGGCAACAGTAACCAAAACAGCATGATATTGATACAAAAACAGACACATAGACCAATGGAACAGAACAGAGTAACCAGAAATAAGGCCTCACACCTACAATCATCTGATCTTCAACAAAGCTGACAAAAGCAATGGGAAAAATGACACTCCATTCATTAAATGGTTCTCTGATAACCAGCTAGCGATATGCAGAAGACTGAAACTAGACCTCTTCCTTACACCATAAACAAAAATCAACTCAAGGAGGATTAAAGACTTAAATGTAAAATCCAAAACCATAGAAACACTGGAGGGCAACCTTGGCAATACCATTCAGGACATAGGAACTGGAAAAGATTTCATGACGAAGATGCCAAAATCAATCACAGCAAAAGCAAAAATTGATAAATGGGTACTAATTAAACTTAAGAGCTTCTGCACAGCAAAAGAAACTGTCAACAGAGTAGACACACCTACAGAATGGGAGAAGATATTTGCAAACTATGCATCTGACAAAGGTCTATCTAGCATCTATAAAGAACTTAAAAAACAACCCCAATCAAAAGTGGGCAAAGGACATGAACAGATCATTTTCAAAAGAAGACATACATGTGGCCAACAAGCATATGAAAAAGAGCTCAGTATCACTGATCATTAGAGAAATGCAAATCAAAACCTCAATGAGATGCCATCTCACACCAGTCAGAATGGCTATTAAAAAATAACGGATTCTGGCAAGGTTGTGGAGAAAAGGGAATACTTATATGCTGTTGGTAGGAGTATAAATTAACCATTGTCGAAAGCAGTGTGCTAATTCCTCAAAGAGCTGAAAAAAGAGAACTACCATTGGACCCAGCAATCCCATTACTGGGTATATACCTAAAGTAATATAAATTGGTCTGCCATAAAGACAAACACATGCATGTGTTCATTGCAACACTTCACAATAGCAAAGGCATTGAATCAACCTAAATGCCCATCAGTGGCAGACTGGATAAAGATAATGCAGTATGTATACACCATGAAATACTATACAGCCATAAAAAAGAGATAATGTCCTTTACATGTACATTGATGGAGCATGACACCATTATCCTTAGCACACTAACATGAGAAAAGGAAACCAAATACTGCATGTTCTCATTCTCATAAGTGGGAGCTAAATGATGAGAACACATGGACACAAAGAAGGGAACAGCAGACACCGGGGCCTACTTGAGAGTGGAGCATGGGAGGAAGGAGAGGATTGGAAAAAAATAACTTAGGTACTAGGCTTAGTACCTGGGTGATGAAGTAATCTTTTTACCGATCAAACCAATCTGCACATGAGTTTACCTATAAAACAAATCTGCACATGTACATCTGAACCTAAAAATTGTTTTAAGAAAGAAGAGATGGACATAAAGAGTAGAAAGGAGGACGTTATTCACAAATGTCACTGTGCATGCATAAAATTCAACTATTAATGTGAATTTTTAAAATTTCTAGATACAAAGTCAAGTAAATACTATTTTTCTTTGCATACATAATTAGGAAATATTTCAGTGCTATTTACAATAGCATAAAAATATGTAAAATACCTAGGAACAAATCTGGTGAAATGTTTGTGACCTGACCTCTATATAGAAATACAAATATTGCTAAGAAAAATTTAAAAATGCCTAAAGGGAAAACTGTACCATATTCATGAGTTGGAAGATTCAATATTAAGATGTCAGTTCTTCCCAAATTAATCCGTAACTAGTTGAATGCAGTTCTAATCAAAATCTCAGCAGTTTTCTTTGTAGAAATTAGAAAGTAGATTCTAAAATTCATCTGAAAGTACAAAGGACTAGAATAACCAAAGCAGTCTTGAAGAACAGTAAAGCTAGAGGACTTAACTATCAGATATCAACACTAAACATAAGCAACAGTAATTCATTGTGGTATTGGCATAAGGATAAACAGACAAATGGAACAGTATAGAGTCCAGAAATAGGTTTACACTTAAGGTACCACTGCCTTTCGATACAGGATGGTCTTTCAAATAAATAGTACTGAGTCAATTAATTAAACTCAGCCCAACCTCACAACATAGATAAAAATGAACCATAGGCAGGGCATGGTGGCTCACACCTGTAATCCACACTTTGGGAGGCCGAGGCAGGCAGATCACGAGGTCAGGAGTTTGAGACCAGCCTGGCCAAGATGGTGAAATCCCATCTCTCCTAAAAATATAAAAATTAGCTGGGCATGATGGCACATGCCTGTAATCCCAGCTACTTGGGAGGCTGAGGCAGGAGAATTGCTTGAACTGGGACCCAGGAGGTAGAGGTTGCAATGGGCTACAGAGTGAGACTCCATCTCAAAAAAAAAAAAAAATGAACCGTAGACCTAAGTGTGAAAGAATTTTTTTTAAAAAAACTTCTAGATGAAAACTTGGGAGAAAATTTTAGTATCTTGGGATAGGAAGAATGCAAAAAGCACTTACTATAAAATATATGATCAATGTAATTTTATTTAAATTTAAAAATTTTTATTAAGGGATACTCTTAAGAGTAAGAAAATGATACCACAGTCTGGAGAAGGTCAATCTGCAATACATATATATCTGACAAATGTTTCATATTTTGAACATATAAAGAACTACAAATAAATAGGAACCAGGTTACTCAAAACTTTTAATGGACAAAAGACTGGGATGGATACTTAACGAGAGAGATCCAGATGACTAACATGCATAAGAAAAAGCTCTCAATACCTTTAGCTCTCAGGAAAATGCATATTAAAACTACATTGAGATACTACTGTATTTCACCAAAATAGCTAAAAGACTGACCATACCAAGTATTGGCTAAAACATAGAACAGGTAGAGCTCTCACATATTGCTGGTGGCAGTGAAGTTGGTAGAACTGATTTAGAAAACTGGCAGTATCTACTAAAGCTAAAGCATGTATACACTATGACCCACTCATAGGTATATACACAAGAGAATGAGGTACTTCTGCCAAAAACATGTTTAGGAATGTTCATAAATGTTTTATCATATTCCCAAACTGGAAACAAATTTTTATCAACAGAATAATGGATAAAATGTGGTATATTTATACAATGGATGACAATGTTAAAAAGAACTGTGACACAAAACACCATGGCTTAGTCATATGAATAAAATGTTGAGGAAAAAAGTCCAGATACAAAAGAGCATATATTTATGCTTTCTTTCATATTAATGGGTGGTTGGATAGCTGGACTCCTTAACTACCTATAAATACATAAATAAATACTTATGGTGATAAGTAAATACTTTATGGTGATAAAGGCCAGAAGAGTAATTCCTTTTTCGGGGTAGACAGGAACATAAGGAAGCCTTCTGGGATATTGGAGAATGTAGGACAATCAAAACATGAGAAAGAATACTTGTAGCATAGTTATTTGTAACAGTCCCAACCAGAAATAATGTAGATAACCCTTAATGGTGTACTGAGTGAATATACTAGACTATGCAGTAATCATAAGTGGAATATAATACGTGGCAGTGAATGAAGTATATAACAAATATCACAACGTTGAGTGAAATAAAGTCATAATAAAAGAATACACACTATGTATGTATATGAAGTTCAAAAATAGGCAAAAGTAAACTAGAGTTTTGGAAGTAAATTAGTTTGTTAGCTTTTCAGAGGATGGTGGGGCTAATGATTGGAAGGGGGAAAGGTAGGGGCCCTTTTGGCATGGCAGTGCTCGGACCTACAGGGGAGTTGTGCCATCATTTGTTTTGAGGTTTTTCATTGAGCTTTACATTTGTATTCTATGCATTTTTCTATAGGATTATACTTCAGTTGAAAAATACCTAAAAAGTTTGTAGCTACTAAATGAGTTTTAACATTATAGGTGTTTTTCTATTAAAAAACAAAACTGAAAAAAATATGACTTTTTTTCCATTTACTCCTTTTGCATTTTACCTGGACTTTTCAATACTATTTAATGAAACCATACAAGACTGACTTTTAGAAATTTTTTCCTTTGTATATTATAAAGTTTACATTTTTTCCTTCTAAGATTTAGAAAGGCAACTTTTAAACAGATGCATCCATATCTGTCTTAGCTTTTTGTCCCTTTAGTTTATAAATTTGGTAGTAATTTATAAATGACAAACATGCTTGTAATTTTGAATTTTGTTTCAGTTTTTTTTTTTTTAAGATGGGGGATCTTGGTCTGTTGTGCAGTGTGAGTGGTACAACCATAGCTAACTGTAGCCTTGAACTCCTAGGCTTAATCCATCCTTTAGCCTCACCCTCCCACTGTGCCTGGCTCTGTTCTTGTAAACACATGCTGTCTTCTGGGACAATGGAGAGTTCATTATTTCTTTTTATTTCTTTTTTTGAGACAAAATCTCGCTCTGTTGCCAGGCTGGAGTGCAGTGGCACGATGTCAGCTCACTGGAACCCCTGCCTCCCAGGTTTAAGCTTTTCTCCTGTCTCAGCCTCCCAAGTAGCTGGGACTACAGGCACATGCCACCACGCCCAGCTAATTTTTGCATTTTTTAGTAGAGACGGGGTTTCATGATGTTGGCCAAGATGGTCTTGATGTCTTGACCTCATGATCTGCCCACCTCGGTCTCCCAAAGTGCTGGGATTACAGGTGTGAGCCACCAAGCCTGGCCGAGTTCATTATTTCTTATCAGATGTACAGGCAGACCCAGTAGTAAAATTTGACTCCTTCCCTTTGTAGATTTTTTTATTAGCAGCAATTATTGATACCTATTTCTTTGGTTTGGCAATTCATGATTATTTGTCACATTGAGGATAATAGATTTGTGGTTTACTACTATCTTTGCAATTTTCAGTAAGAGCCATGTCTACTAATCTTTTTTCCTAGTATTCACTGAAAGCATTCATATATAAATAGAGTTTTTGTTGAGTAAAATATTTTCTATATAGTTTAGTTCAAATAAGAGATTATGTATTGACATACTTGTTCATATTTCTCTTTTTCTAGAGAAAATCTCTTCATGAAAACAAATTGAAAAGGCTACAGGAGAAAGTAGAAGTCTTGGAGGCAAAGAAAGAAGAACTGGAAACAGAAAATCAGGTGTTAAATAGGTAATGTGCTTGTATGTGTATCTTCCCCATGTGGTTATTTTGATGTCATAGAACTTTGTCTCTAAGTATAACATACCTTATTTTCTTTTAAAATGTACATTTAAAAGATTGCTAAAACAACTTGATAACTCCTAATGGACTATTCTGTTTATCCCCCCAACCGACGGTTCCTTCAAACCGAAAGGTGTCTATCACATGCCAGGTGTTTGCATTATGTTTGGAACTAACAGAAAAGGTCACTGGCTTTGGTAGCAAGGAATGGTGTTAGTTCTTGCTGCTGAGACAAGACAGTTGTAGCTATTGCGTAGTTCTGAAAATTGTGGCTACAACTTTGAATCAAAGGTCAGTTTTTGGTTTTCTGGTGTAAAGAGTTATTGAGTTATGGTTTCGGGTTTTGCAGTCACATCCAAGCATATCCGATAATCAGGATCGTCAGTATTTTTAAAGGCAGAGATTTGTCATACTAAGTTGGAGGCAGTGGCATTATGTGACCCATTTGATTCAAGTTAAGAAAAAACTTTTGATTTTAGTGTATTAGTGGTAGCCTCCAGCACCTTAGCTATTCAAGTATTCAAATTTTCTGTAATGGAAATTGCCTATAATATCATGCATTGATGTTTTATGATGTACACTGGTGTTCTTAGGTGCAGTTATTATCAAAATGTGAACAATTTTTTAAAGAACATTCTAGAGGTTTCTAGACTGTAGAATTACTGCCAGCCTTACAATACTCTATTCCAAAGTAGGAAGCCACCTTTAGTTTATTAATTTAGTAGTAATTTATAAATTACAAACATGCTTGTAATTTTGAATTTTGTTTCAATTCCTTTTTTTTTTTTTTTTTTTTTTTAAGATAGGGTCTTGGTCAGTTGTCCAGGTGGAGTGCAGTGGCACATTCCTAGTTAACTGTAGCCTCAGACTCCTAGGCTTAATCCATTCTCCTGCCTCAGCATCTCAAAGCACAGGGATTATAAGCATGAGCCATCATTCCTGGCTCAGTCCTTCTAAAACAAAATTAAACTTACTTCCTCTTCTATAAACATTAATATTGAAATGTTAGCAATTCAAGATTGGCCAGCTATGGTGCAGATCATCTAGAATTTTGACTGATTTTGAAATTATATTTGACTACTTTTGTGATTAACGGTTATGACTGTCATGTCCAAAAAGATGATGATCTGTGAAGGCCTGGAAATTTAGCCTTTTTTCTCCATGTCATTCTTTCCTAAAGTCATGGAGCTTCACGTTTGTGATTACCTATTATAATAGGAAAAACCAGTGTTTTTCCTATTCTCACACAGTCAGCACAACACTTCTGACACCAGATGTTTGAGGTTTTTTCCTACATATGAATTAATCAGTTCTCCAAAGGACACAAACTAGGTGTCTAGTTTGTCTATAATTACTGAATTATAGGTCTGATACTATCTACCTGAATTTAGCATGAGATCCCACAAGTAGAGGGCTCAGTCCCAGAAGACTGCCCCCCAACTTCAGAATGCAGCCATAAGCTCCAGGTTGTAATCCGTGCTTCTGACTGACAGGCTAAAAATGGCTATAAATTGGGATTCCCATGGCCTGCTCATCATGTTCAATTAATTTGCTAGAGCAGCTTACAAAACACAAGGAGACTTTACTTATGTTAACCAGTATATTAGAAAGGATATTACAAAAGATATAGATGAGCAGCCACCTACAAGAGATACATAGGAAAAGGTAAAAGGAAAGGGATGTGGAGCTTCCATGCCCTCCCTGGGCATGCCTACCTCCAGACACCTTGATGTGTTCAGCAGCCCAGAAGCTCTCTGACCCTGTCCTTTCGGATTTTTATGGAGGCTTCATTACATAGGCATGATTGATTATATCATTGGCCATTGGTGATCAACGCAACCTTTAGCCCTCTACCTTCCCAGATGTTATGCAGTAGGGTTGGAGAGTGGGGCTGAAAGTTCCAACCCTCTAATCATGCCTTGGTCTTTCTGGTGACATGCCCCATTTAATCCAATGCCCCATTGTGAAGCTATTCAGGGGCCCCCAGCCACCAGTCGTCTTATTGATACACAAAAGATACTCTTATCACTGCAGAGATTCCCAGAGGTTTAGGAACCAGGAAGTGTGCCAGGAACCAGGGCAAAGACCAAATATATATTTCTTACTATAATATCACACTGACATTTTAAAAATTAGATTGAACTATGTGAAATTCTCTATTTGCCCATATTTCACCCATAAAAATGGCAATTTTGTTAAGGTTCAATTCAGCATTTTCTTTACACTTGACCCTTGACAACATGGGCTTGAACTGCGTGGGTCTACTTATATGCAGATTTTTTTCAGGCAAACATGGATCGAAAATACAGTATTCACAGGATGTGAAACCTGCCAGTTCAGAGATCCAACTTTTCCATTATGTGAGTTCTGCAGGGCTGACTGCAGGACTTGAGTATGCATAGGCTTTGATATATGAGGACTAATCCCATGTGTGTACTGAGAGATGAACTGTATTTTTATTTGATTATTTCTGTAAAATAAGGCACTCTTGGTTTAAAGAGTCTCCCTTTAGATTCAGGATTCATGAATGGAGGTGAGTGGGAAGGTAGGAATGAGTACCAAAGTATCAAAAGATTTTAGATCTTTAATTAGCAAATAAAACTTTATAATGAGTTGATAGCCTGCAATGCTAATGATTGCATATGATTAAGATGTTATACCATGTTTCTGTTTATCTTTCTAAGTAAACAGATTTTTTATCTATGTATTATATATAGATAGATCTCATAATTTAGAAATCTTTCTCTTCCAGTTTAAAATTATATTCTGTGAATCATACTGTGCTTCAATAGGGTATAACCATATTAAAAAAAAACACTTCTTTTTCTTTTTAAGACAAAATGTTCCTTTTGAAGACTATACAAGGCTTCAAAAAAGACTAAAAGATATACAAAGAAGACATAATGAATTTCGAAGTCTAATTTTGGTTCCTAACATGCCTCCAACAGCATCTATCAATCCTGTTAGCTTTCAGTCACCAGCCATGGTTCCAAGCATGGAACTACCATTTCCTCCTCATATGCAGGTATGAGCATTTATTTTAGGGAAAAAAGTTAGTCATACATTTTTGTATGTCTTTATATTTAAATGTGGTGATAAAACTCAAATTATAACTTTGGTCAGTGCTCAAAATTCACCACAAAAATGGCATAAACATTTAAAAGCAGTTTTAACTTCTTCCCTTTCATTTATCATAGCAATTTGCTGAATTTGGTTTCAATCATAATCCTTTAGTGATGGTGCTAGGCATGAAATATCTTACTGGACAATTGAAAAGAGGAAATTTGATTGAGTCCTTGAGTAACCTAGAGTTTGTAGCTTACTCATAATGTTAATACTAATGACTACTGAGCATTTACTAATGCAGTGAACTGTGCGTGTTCCATGCAATGTCTAATACTAACGAAAAATGCTTTCAGGGCAGATATTACTATTCCTAATTCATAGATAAGGGAACTAAGAGTGAAGTGACTAAGTTTCAAACCTAAACCCATTGAATCCAAAACCTGGGTTATTTCTATTGTATCAGGCCCCTGAGGAATTGTAGAAATCAGATTGATTTGTTTTCAGAAGATGGACTATTAATAAGTAATTATGTTTTATAATATTGTAAGCACAGAAGATTTTAATCACTGAATTGAATCTCAGGCCAAGTGCTTTGTTTATAATAAACCTCTGTTAAACACCAGTGTTGTTGGAAAGTTGCCATGTAAGTATACCTGGGCCCTGCATTAATATTTTCTAATTCACTCCCTGGTGAATTTTATACCTAATGAAGAACAGACTATGAGTTTTGCTTAAGGCTAGAGCCTGAGGCAGGAGAGAAGCAAAACAGATGGTAGTTTAGCCCATGCCACTTTTTTTTAGACTGCTACAGTGGTCAGCACTTCCTTGCCAGATACTATAGGCATATGTAAAAGAGGCAGACCTAGGCTGCTGCCTAACAGTTACTTTTCTACTAGTTTGTTTAACAGTTTCTTTTGCTATGCTTTCACTACATCATTTTAAGGAGGAACAGCATCAAAGGGAACTCTCTCTACTTCGCAAAAGACTAGAAGAACTGGAAACAACACAAAGAAAACAATTAGAGGAACTTGGATCTTCTGGAGATTGATGTTCTTGGAGAACAGGCAGATCAAAAGAGGTGAAGTCGGTGACTCAGTAAAACTTGATGTTTTAACCTGTGGCATTTAGATACATTTTACTGTTTGCCAAAACACTTGAATGTGCCTCAAGAAAAGGTACCTACTACATGCTGCATTGCATGACTATCATACTGATTTTAGAATTCTACAAGTGAAGCATTAAAAGAAAAAGTCTCAGATACATTTAGAATATTTGACATTGGTTTGAGAATGTAGAACAGTATCATAATTCCCTCTTCAAAATGCTTGGCAATAACTGGGTCCACATGCATCTTCTGGTTTACTATATACAAAAACCGTCGTTGAAAAAAGATGACAATTTAAAAGTCAGCATAAAGAATGTAAAGGTATCTATATACATTACAAAAGGCTACCTTTTCTAAAAGCTGTGTGCACATAATTAAAGAGCTTAATATTTTTTAATCTACATATTGTCTTGTGTTTAACTTTATATCAACCATATAGCATATATTTAGCAATATGATGAGAGTCTAGTGATTTTGGCTTCATTAGAATACAGAGTAAGTGCAAATAATTAAATCATATGACAGTATTAACAAGTGGGCCATTGATTGTAAAACTTGAACCCAGGTAGGTACCTTTATAAGTGTTGCTGGAATTTAACTTTACTTCTCACTATGGTGGACCTAACCAAATAATTATGTGTTTTATTTGTGTCCCTAAGTATGCTTATTTTTTTTTTTACTCTACACCCATTGGAAGCTTTTTAAATGTGACATCTTTTAGAGGAATTCTGCTAGAATAATTCCATGTTAATGAGGCGAAAGCTCAGGTCTCCCAAATTAAATGGAATGTTCATTATCCAAAGGTCAAAAGTCCAGGTTGATAGTGGAGGCGAGGATTGTAATTGAGCAGTCCTTAGCACCATTTAGCAAGAAACTAGGTTTACTTACATAATGTAGCTGCTTATTCACAGTGTATACAGTGATACCTTGTCTCTGAAAAATAATTTCCATGGAGCCACTTATAATAGATTTTTATTCTAACTAGAAAATTGAAAAAAGACAGTCCACAGTTACATCAAAATGTTTATTTTTTGGATATAGACATTTAAAACATTCATCTTGAAGAACAGCTTCAATCAGGTATACAATAAGAAATAGACTTTAAATCCTAATACAGAAAAGGTAACAGAATTTTTTAAATGCTGCTGTAGACACTAGTGTTAGGAAAAAAAGTTTATAAATGAATTGTTTTGCACCAAAAAAATATGCAAAGAAACTTGAAAATAGAAATTGTTTGCCATTTGTTGCTCTGGTTGCTGTTTAATATAGACCCAGTGACTGATTGTCTTCAGCACACATCTAATTTGGCCATTTACTGCATTTGGCTAATGTGATCCAAAATGTGATCTAGATAAATAGATAGTGCTTTTCACTGGAAGATTGACAAACACGCTACATACATTAGTGAATCTTCATACCACCTCAGTGAGGTAGTTTAGAAATATTATACAGAAATTGAGGCACAAAGAGGTAAGTGACTTGCCCAAAGTTCCCAACAGCACAGTCCCTGGAAGAGGAGGTAACTCTCCACACAGGACTCATGTGCCAGAAAGCTGGACAGGGACACCCTCATGTAGCATTTAGTAAATACTCAGATAAAGCTGTAGCTGATCCTTTGAGTTTTTAGTACCCTAAAGTAGGGGAAGTCTTTTGGGCAACTCTCCTACCCTTGGCTCTCAACTCTCCTACTTTTGTTCTCTTATGAACTCCTTCGACTATTTGAAGAGTGTAGCAGCCTTAGATGGGGACCAGACCTCTCACCTTTATTCTGATATGTAACCTATTTGGTAGTTTTGTTTGAGGTGTGTCCATCGGACAGACAATGGTCAAAAGCAACAGGATCGGGAAGGTGCCCATCAGGGGTAGTAACTGCTTGTTTTCTGTGGTCAGTTTGTAGAGATGTCACCGCTCTCATTCTTTTCCAGATAATTCAGGAGCAAAATGGAATTGCATTTATCTAAAAGACAAATCCATATTTAAATCCTGATGCTCCATAGATTGTTGGTAAATGATTTCAAGGAATATGTGATCAATGTTATTTGACCTGAAAAAATTTCTTTCCTGGGGGCGGGGGTGGTGGTGGGGTGGGATTTGGAGCACCAAGGGTAAAAGGTGCCTGCCACAAGAAAAGCTCAAGAGTTGCCAATTATGCTGTTTACTTCTTCTGGTTTAATAGAAGGAAAACACAGTGGTATTAAAATTGGTCATGAGCAGCAAAAATTCAGGAATAAAAAATCAGCACTAAAAAGACTACAGTATAACTGGATAGAGAATTCTTTAAAAAGAAAGGCATGAATAAATGGGCATTTTAAATTCTTTCTCCTGTGAGGAATACTTCCAAAAAGTACATAGTAAGACTAAGATACCAAGTTGTATACTAATATTTTTCAGGCCTTGGGCCTCAAATATATATATTTATATATAATACTCCAGTGTGAACAGCAATTTGATGAAATGTAAAATGTATCTTTTTAAAATCACACACAAGTATTTATAACCACAGGGTTCACCAGAAATCTAAAGCAAGGAGACACTCATATAGAAATGGAGTTACTTTTCCACAGATTGTTCTGATCAAAGGTTTTGAAACAAATGAATTAATGATTTTTTTTGTATAATATCCAACATGTCCACTATCAAACAAACACATTTAGTATGAAAAAATAGATGGAAAAAAAAGGAACATACATTAGGACAAAGTATCTGGTTAAAATGCTGTTCATTTAAATAAAGTTCACTCACTCTCCTTACTTTAGAGGTCCTTGGTGAAATGGAGGTGAGTCTGATGGAGTGCAGTTGATGACCACTGAAAAACACGAGCCCTTTCAACAATGTTGCAACACTGTTAGTTTTTGGTTTAAACACACACACACACTCACAAATGCTAAGTGTACACTACCAAATTCTGCGGTCGCCTTTTCCAAGAACTACTGGGGAAAGTTTCAATGCTGCAAATCCTCGAGGTTGCCTTAACACCCCCACCTTGTTTCTAAATGACTCATTTCACATTTTGTTTTGAGCATTGGCAGTATCCCTTTACAATGCAGAGGTGCAGAGTAGCACAAATGCTACATAGCTGTAGTTTTCAAATAAAACCACTTATATCATTGTGCTTAAGTGGAGACTGTAGTTACAATACTGACCCTCGCTTACTGGCCCTGTATTCTCTGTAAACAAGGAGGCTGTTTGCAACAACCACTTCAACTCTATTTACAGAAGGGTTCCCACAGTATACACACAGGCACAGTGGTTGGTATGCTTTCTAAAAGCTGTGCATGTGCCTTGGTCTCTTAAAAAGACAGTGCTCAAAGTGGAACCTATGTGCAAACAAGAAATTAACGACATAGAGTAGCTCAAGCAGCCATTTTGCTCCCAAGTCGTCTGAAGAACTTTGCCAGATTAAGCCAGGGCCCAGAGTGCTTACATCCACTTGCATTTCTTCTTTTCATCAAATAAGACTTTTACATGCAAGAGTTGTTTCTGAGCTTCTTCCAGCCCTCGTTCTCTTTCTAGTTTATTTAGAATCTGTTGACAATTAGAACAGTTATTTTAGATATTGTGGTTTTAGCATTACAATTCTGTTTTTTGCATACCTGATGCTAGGAGTGGTAAAATCTGTATGAAACAGATGCCAACATTTTCTTCCATCACTTACGTACTCACTCTGCACGGTGTTTTGCTAAGTCATTATCACAGGATCAACAATACCTTGGCTTAAAATAGAAGCTCGCAAGAAATACCAACTATTTGCTTACAAATATGGGGCCAGGCTTCCAAGGCCCTGCTTTATGCATTATGTCACAGCCATTCCAAGCACAGCAAGCATTCCTGGGCAGCCAACATGCAGGTAAGTATTTCTCCTTAAATGCAGCAGGCAGGCACATCCTGGTCAGAGACAGATCCTTCCCTTCCCTCCCATCTGGGCAGTGTAGTCCCTCCTCTTCCCTCCCTTCCCTTCTCTCCCCTGGCCCCTGGAAAGAGGGATGCTTATCATGTTTAAGGAACTCATTGCCTCTACCCTACCTTAGCGCTTCACTTGATCTTCAAGTAGCAAATGGATTTGGTGAGCTATTCTCACCATTGACATGGATAGCCTGTCCCAGCATGACTGATTGGGGGGGAATCAGGGAAGGGGGAGTTAACATATGTTTGGAAACAAAGCATCTGATGAATGTGTCTGTGTGAATTTCCAAAGAAAAAAACCCAGATTAAGGAGAATTAATCATAAAGGAGAATGGTTTATTGAAATAGTCGCTTAAGTTAGAAATATGTCGTAATTTCATAACTACTGAATACAGAATCTAGGAGATTTAACAAGCTTAGCTTTCATTTTTAGCAGATTACAATCAAGCATAAGCTGACCCCATTTTATAGGGCCACTACTTACTCATCAGTGTTAACTTGAGTCAGTGTGGCTGTAGGCCCCATGAACTCAAATGTAAATTTAGGCTGGTCCAAATGTGGGCAGCATGATAAAACTTTAAGAGGGGCAGCCGTGTGCAGGGTCTGGCTCAGTGCCAGGATCCCCCATCTCAGACAGGCTTCCTGGCATCCCTTTCTGGCCTTTTGGGATGCCAGAGCTGTTCTGAAACTGACAGAATGCTATAACCACATCCTGGTGCCTGACTCACAGGTATATAACAATGTTATTTAAAATCTTACCTCATCAAAATATTTTACGATGTATTTGTAAATTTCTGTCAAGGCCACTTCTTCATTAAATTCATTTTCGTGTTTCTTAAAAAAAAAAAAAAAAGCCTTGAGAAATTCTGAAATGACTTAAAGAAACCAAATACAAGCTTTTTTTTCTGCTTTCTAACTATACCTTAGATTCCTGAGTTAAAAATTCTTCCATTTCTGAGGATGACAATGGAGGCAAATCCCTGATTGCTTTGTAATAAGATTTTACTTCTTCTTTGTAGGTTGGGATATCCTTAGCATAGAGAAGCTTATTAGTTGGTGCTTCCTGAAAAGAGAAAAAAAGGAGGTGGGGGACAAATTTATAATACACCAATGTAGCTGAACCCACACACCAGTTTTACCTCTTGATAACAAGGCTTCATGCAGTAGGCCTTCAATGTTGTTGACTGAATGACTGACTGCTATCTAGATAGTTCTGGTGAGTCACTGTTATTTTCAGGCAGATTAAATGCTAATATATTCTGCCTTCCTCTTATAAAAGAACCAAAATTATTATTTTTGCGTGATTTTGAGTTACTGTAACAATAGAACTTATTTCAATCATAGTTCATTACTAATGGTTGTAAAAAGCCTGAATTAAAACATTTGCTCTCATCCTCACCCACCAGTGAATTTGGCATTTATAAAAGACTTGATTGTAGGTCTGATTGAGCCTTTTATATAACCATGAAACTGGTAAGTAATTGGCAGTGGCAGATTTTCTAGCTTGTCCCTTTTATTTAATTAAAGATCTTCCAGTTTCTTTAAGAAAGCACATGGTCATTAGTATTGGTGGCTCTGATGTGTGATTTTGCAAAGTTTCCCTGGCAGTTTGAATGTTTCTATGTAATAATAATGATATTTAAACACTAAATATGACTTTATTTTTAAAAGTCATTATTTTTCACAAAAGTTTAAAAAATTCTACTCAGGGAAGATAGGTAAGTTAATGATAGGGCTGATGTCCCAGTACATTTTAAAGAGCCCATGAGGCTAAATCAATGGCTTCATGAATCATTCTGAAGGATGCCTAGAGATGGAGATAGTATAGAGATTTTCTCATGGGTCAAATTTAAATGGAACCCAGAAATCATGCTATCACTCATTCATTCAGTAAACACTATTAAGCAAGCACTGGGGCAGGTATTGAGTGTACAGTGATAAAGACCAGTGGCTGCCCTTGAGAAGCTTACAATCTAGTTGCACATACAGATTTACGAAGTGCTTACTATGATACAAATAATTAGCAGGAGTTGACAAAAAGAGACAAAAAATATCTGACAATTCTGCTACTTTATGTGGTCCCAGGCAAAACGTGTAACTTCCCAGAACATCGATTTTCACATTTATAAAATAAGGGTAATAATAACTACCTTATTTGGTACTTGTGAGGATTAAGTGAAATGTTAAGAACATAATTCATAAGCACCTGTTTTAAGTGTGAATAAACATTTAAGTGTCTTTCAGTGTGCTGCATGTTAAAATGAACTTTATTAGTCAAATGATGAAAGTGCTATAGGAAATACACTGGGGAAAGTTCACAAAGTAGGTATATTTAGACCGATCCGAGTCTTTTACAATTTCTAGTCCTCATTAGGAAATCATGTTTGTTGAATGAATAAAATGTTTACGATGAATGAAGGAGTAGGATTTTACTAGACAGAGGGATTGAGAGACAGGAAAGACGAGCAAAGGGATGTGAGAACAAGTTCATGGTGTGAACTGGGGAAAAGTAAAAGCTGTAGTACAGTGGGTGTCTGGAGTGTGGAAGACAGTATTGAGGCTAACAAAGAGTCCTGAAGCCCATCAGGAGTCACTATGGGCACTGTGAAGATTTTAGCTGGTAGGTAATAGGAAATATTTCCTTTTTTTTTTTTTTTTTTTCTGAGACAGTCTAACTCTGTTGCCAGGCTGGAGTGCACTGGCGCAATCTTGACTCACTGCAACCTCTGCCTCCTGGGTTCAAGCAATTCTCCTGCCTCAGCCTCCCAAGTAGCTAAGACTATGGGCGCCTGCCACCACGCCCGGCTAATTTTGGTATTTTTAGTAGAGATGGGGTTTCATCATTTTGGGCAGGATGATTTTGATCTCTTGACCTTGTGATCCACCCGCCTTGGCCTCCCAAGGCTGGGATTACAGGAGTGAGCCTCGCACCCGGCCATATTTGCAAGTTTTAAGAACCAGACTGACATCAGATACATGTTTTAGGAAGATTACCTGAGAAACAATGAAAAGGAAAAGTTTAGGGATAGGTGGACAGCAGGGGCAGGGACACCAATCAGGAAGCAATTATCCTAGTAGGGACAGGATGAAGTAATAAGGCTGCGGAAGGAGGAGGGAGGGACAGACATTTGAGAAAAAAGTGAGTGGTAACCAATAGTTGGGGATAGAGGTTGGAAGGAGGAGGAGTCAAAGATAATGTTGAGGATTCTACCTTGAGAGACTAGGCAATGCTAGGGAAGACAAAAGTAAAAGCAGGTTTGTTTTGCAGAAATACTGGTGATAAAGAGTTTAGATTATGACTGGGAGTCTGAGGCACCTACGGAACATCAGTTTCCATTCATACCAGGTACTCTTTAAGCCCTACCCAAGAGCTCCTCCTCAGTGTTCAGAGATCCAATAGGCACAGATATCACTCAGTTTAGTATATTTTGGCACACTCAAATAAGACCAAAACATTTCTTTCAAAGTTTGCTCTGTATTTTTATCTTTCTTTGCGTTCTTGGGGCTTTTGATCAGCAAAGAAAACCATAGGAAAACAGTACTCATGCTTTGATTATAAAATGACAATGGTGGGGCTAATTATTTTGGTTTTCACTTTTTAAAAATAAGACTAAAAATAATTAGACAGATTTTAAAGAACAGCAAATTTACAGTGGCCCTTGCTATTTCTCTTTAACTGGTGCAGTTTAGACCAATTGTTTATTATTGAATGCTTATCAGGAAGACAAGTGCATCAAACTCATAAGACTACATACAAGAAATACTTAAGCTGGGCCTTACCTTCCCTAGTTGCTGTTCTGTGAGAGAAAATGCATCCATGAATGCCTGGGCAATCACTGACAAACAGCCGTCTATGTGTGGTGTCTTCTTAATGTCAAAGACAAACTGAGGGTTCTTCAGGATGTTTACCCAGAAGCGAAGAGGAAGGCTGTTCAGAGAGAGAATAATCTCTTTTCAAATAGGGCCCTTTATGAAGCTGATGGTCTGTTTATCACAGTTTGTAAACAGGTGTTTTCATCCTTATTACTGAAGTATACAACTCTGCTTAGCCAAACATACCAAGCAACAGACAGAGCATCCCTCTGAGAGAACAAGAAAGGGTTAACTGACAGAGCTACTGAAAAGAAGGACAGAGGAGGGTAAGTTTGAAAGTGACCATGGACAAGAATTTTCTCCAGATAGCTCTTGAATGAAAAAAAAATATATATATATATAAACTCTCTTTCACCTGGATTATTTCCCATCTCCTGATAGTTTGTTCATTAGCCGTCCTCTCGACACACAATCAGACCATGGCTCTTCTCTGCTCCAGCCATCTGAGGCTCTCCATCTCCCTCTGCATAACACCCTACATGACCTGGCCCTCTGCCCTCCTATCCCACTGCTCTTCCCCACGCTCATTCCAACTCCACTGTACTCCTTGCTGTTCTTCCCATGTGCCAAGCAAGCACGTATCTCACAACTTGTGCTCTTGGCGCCTGCCTGAAACTTTCTTGCCTCTGGTAGTCTCATGGTTTATGTCCTCTCCTCTTTCAATACGTGGCTCAAGTGTCACCATCTCTGTGAGGCCTTCTCTGATCACCGAGTCCTGACACATACTAACTAGCCTCCTTTCTTACCTTCTCCACTGCACTCATCATATGCTACTGTACTACTGTTTACATATTGCATTTAGTGTCTGTCCCCATTTGGTAGAGTGGGACATGGACTTTCATCTGTTTTGTTACTATTATCTCCAGCACCTAACTCCTTGGCCCATGGTAGGTATTCAAATAAATACCTGAACATGAACTTGGGACTAGTTCAAAGTCCTTCCATTATCTCCTTTTCAACTCTGACCTTGCTCATTACCTCCACCGTATGCTGCTGGGTCTCCCACTGGTTGCTGCCCCTGCTCAGATGCCACAATCTTCAAGGTGGAATGGTGGCCCTCAGCTCCCAGGCTTGATATGGGAGTGGCTGGGAGCGGCAGGGACTGAAGATAAGAGGCTAGAATAGGCCAGGGACAGTGGCTCACACCTGTAATCTCAATCCTTTCGGAGGCTGAAGCAGGAGGATGGCTTGAGACCAGCCTGGGCAATGTAGTGAGACCTCATCTCACAAAAAGTTTTAAAAATTTGCTGGATGCAGTGGCATGCTCCTGTAATTCCAGCTACTTCCCACTAGGAAGCTGTAGTGGGAGAATTGCTTGAGCCCAGTAGGCAGAGGTAACAGTGAGCCAAGATTCCACCACTGCATTCCAGCCTGGGCAACAAAAGTGAGACACTGTCTCAAAACAAGAGGCTAGAACATGGGAAGAGAAGGGAGTAAGCCAGCATAGAGATTTGGGATAGATCTGGATTAAATGGGAGATTAGACCTAAAGCTCTGGAACTTCAGCTTTTGATACTTATTTATAGTGACCTGGCTGCCCTCAGTGCCTGGAAAGACTTGAGCTTGCACTGAAAAGTTCTACTTCATGATAACTCTGAGTCTTATCCAGCTCTTGCAGCATTTCAAAGAGAAATCATGAACTATATTTCTTTACTGAGGAGGCATTCAGAATAAATATGGATGCCTTGCCTCTGCTTATGGTAAAATATTAAAATATAAAACAAACCATTGGCTAATTCTCATTGTATCTTGAGTACTGCACTTGATAAGTTTCTGTACGGCATCAGAGTATGGACAGATAGCTTGGAGACTGCAAAGTAATTGATTAGGAACAAAAAATGATTTCATAACATTTTCTCTAATGCAAAAATGATATAAAACCACAAATATTAATTTCTCATTCTTTGCTAGTCAACTTAAATTTGTTGGGCAAAGTCTTTATCATGCACCGAAGATAACAGAGTTTCTATTCAAGAATAGGATTCTTGGCATGTGAGTAGTTTCCTTTATTGTTTAAAAATAATAACAGAATAAGAAACTACTTTGACATGATAGCTTACCAAGACGAAAGATTCTGATATACGGATAAATGAATCCTCCTATAACTATCTCTTTCTTTTAGTTAATGTTCTGTTCCAGATTCTTGAAAACAGTAATCACCTACATTCCCACCTGTTTGTTTTCCAAATATGTACGACGTCAGGATCTGTGATTTTTTTGTTTTCAGCCTGGGCATCCAAAAAGTCAAAAAAGTATTTTATAGCAAATGGGGCTCTGCTGTTGGGTAAACTCCAGATGCTTCTAAAAAGTTTTTCAAGCACAGAGTGAATTGCCACCTGAAAGACAGACAACATCAGATTTGGGAGATTAAAAATTATGGCAGTGGTTTTGAAAACATAATTGCAAAAGCAAATCCAAGTTCAGAGAAAATAATGTGCAAAACAGAAAAACAAGCTGAAGAGAAAAATAGAAAATTGTCAAATCAGGCCAATGCTCACAATATGGACAAAAGTCCTGAAAATCCATGCCCAGGTTTAGATTTGGTTCATAGGCTGCTTTCTGATAACAACATTGTTTAGTCAACTGTGAGGATATCTCAGAAATCTCTAGCAGTTGAAATGTCAGTTGTAGGGCTGTATACATAAACCAGGAAGCCACGGATGTTTGGCTTTTATTAGTTATGTTCAGCCTGGAAAAGCTCAAGTGATGCCGCTCTGTTCCCAGAATTTTTCCTGTTGCATATATTTCTATCATAAGGTTTTATTGTGTATTTTCCAAAGCATTTGAGTATTTTACAAAAGCCAAATAGGCTGAGCTCTGTGGGACAGCTGAGAAAATCAAAAGGCTCCGGCTGTCCTCTGCCCACTAAACAAATCTCCTAAACTCTAAGCAGATTCTTTGATATAATCTGAAGAAGCTTGCCCATCAAGTTACTAGGGCCAAGTGTAGATAATAGCATTTATAGTACTCATCATTCCAGATGGGGAGAAAAAGATCACCAAAGACTTCTGTTAATTCCACTAAAGGCCAGATAAAGTAAAATTTGCTCCCAATTTTGTATTCTACTGGCTTTCACATCTGACACTTTTATGTGTGAGCAGAATTCTTAATTTTAAAGTGAAAAACAAAAATTAGTAAGATTTGCTAGGTTTATAGTCACTGACCCTTCCTATCCCCTTCATTTTATTTGCGATTCAAAAATGGAGTTTTATTGCTCATCTATAATAACAGGTAAACAAAAAGAATAATTATGCTGTCAACCTAAAAAATAACAATAATAGTGAAATGGTGGGGAAAGACTGGGAACAATATTAAATCCCTGACTGAAGATACTATAGTACAAATTTGTAAAGTGCTGTTATCTTTGCAGTGTATAAAAAGAAGAATGGGGTAGGAAGTGTTTACAATTTAAACTTTCATTTTGCTTTGCTAGAAGGCACAAGGGATTTGTAACATTTTCACACTTCAGTGGAAATTAAGTCAAACACATCATACACCCCCTAGGTAGCCATAAAAGTGCTCCCAGAACAGTAAGTGTACCTTGGTAGACAGCAGCTTTGTTAGATACATTTCTTTTACTTTGAACTTGTGCTTCCCTCGATGTCTCTTTCCTTGCACATCTTGGAATGCTTCCGAATCTGGTAAAATCTGAAGGGAAGATAGCAGAAGCGTTACCCAAGGAGACCATTCATGCTACAGAAGGCATGCAATTCAGCGGTGAGCACAAGGAAGCCTGAACTCACCAAATGGCAGTGGTCGTCTGAGTATTCCACATCTGAACACCAGAAAGAGGGAGAGAAAGCAGTCCATTAAAAAAAGCAACCACAGGCTAATTGGCTTTCTCATAAAAAGCCCCATTTGTGCTATATACTGAGGTGACTTGAGCTTTTTGACTTGAGCTCTTCATAGCTACATTTTCCCCCTACTGCATCTTAAGATCTTAAGAACAGTGTGAAGACGGGATGGGCTAGGGATTGGAGGAGGAAATAGATTCCCTAGTGATCACTGATCTCTTGCTGGTAGGAAAGGCTCAAGCCTCATTCATTTAACAAATGTATCTGGAGCACCTCCTCTGTGCCAGGGACTACTGGGCATATAGCAATGAATAAGCCCTAGTTCCCACCCTGATGGATTTTCCATTCTGGCCATCAAACTTCTAGGTACACAATTATTATAAATGTAATAAAGGTTACAAAGGAGAATTATATGCTAAGAAATTATCTAACGAGATCAAGCCTAGTCCAGGAGTTTTTGAGGAAGCAATGTTTGAGCTGAATCTAATGAAGAAATAGAGTCAGCCAGGCAAACTGCAGGAAGGCCCAAAGGTAGAAAGGAACTGACCCCTTTGTAGGATCTCAAAGGACAATGAGGTGGTGCTCACAGAGTGAGCCAAGACTAGCGCAGAGTGAGGAAATGTAGCTGTAAAGGGTAAGGGAGTGGTAAATGGAGGGAAGAGAGGAAGTAAGGCGTTTGGTTTGTTTTGAGGTTGAGAGAGGCTCAGTGGCTCACATCTGTAATCCTAGCACTTTGGGAAGCCAAGGCAGGAGGACTGCTTGAGCTCAGGATTTCAAGACCAGTCTGGGCAATATAGTGAGACCTCATTTCTACAAAAAAAATTTAAAAATTATCTGAGAATGGTGGCACACTCCTATAATCCCAGCTACTTAGGAGGCTGAGGTAAGAAGATCATTTGAGCCCAGGAGGTTGAGGCTGTAGTGAGCCATGATTGTACCACTGTACTCCACCCTGGTGACAGCAAGACCCTGTCTTAAAGATGAGAGAGACTAACACATCTTGAAATGCTAATGGAAAATGCAGTAGATGGGGGTGGGGTGGGGGTGAAGAAAGTACAGGTGAGAAAAGAGGTTACTGGTGATATAAGGATACCAAGAAGGCTGAAAAGGATGGTGGCACCCAAAGCACAGGTGAGAGACTGGCCTTGAATGGAGGAAGGTCAGCCCACAAGCATCAAGTAAGGAAGAGGGCATGTGCAGGTAGGTTGGTAGGTTTGGTAGTGGCTGTTGAGGGAGTTCAGATTTGTTTTCTTTGTAAAGTTCAGGGTATAGTCATCTGCTGAGAGGAGAGCTGTGTGTGTCAGAGCTTTGAGAAGAGAAGGTATACATTATGGATGACACAGAGTTAATTTTCCCAGAGAAACCCAGTGAGAGCAGGCTGTGTTGAGGGCCCTGGTCAAGTTGGGTACCATCAACTTATAGTGACCCCCAGTGTGCCACTGTGGGCCTTTCTTCTGTGGCTCCCTAGCTGTAGGGTCAGGAAAGGATAACTGTTGGGTTCATCCAGGGTTGGAATTTTGACAGGGGGCTGCTGATAGGACAGAGGTACAGGAGTTTGAAGCATTAGCAGGATGATAAGATGGTGGCTCTCAGTTGCAGTGGATGGAAATTAGCAGCAGTGCTGACTGACTGGAGGACCTAGGAAGAGATCCAAACCTAAACTTCTATTTGTTGGATACAATGAGTTCTATTTCTTTCTCTTCAAAGAATCAGTATGTCAGTATGTTCAGTTCTTTGTCCTCCGTTTTAAAGTTTAACTTCCTTGTAATTACATAGTCAACAACTTTTCCACCAGTTCTAATCAGTAGTTCACATCTGTTCCCCTGGTCATCTGCTCTGTCCTGACTCAACCCAGTCACCTGCTTTGACCTGAGTTACCCCTGGTCACCTGCTCTGACCTGAGTCACCTTTAGTTACCTGCTCTATAATCATTTTTCCTGCCACATCACTCACCCCACCACTCTGGTTCATACCCCTGCTCTCTTTAAAATAGCCAAGAAGAATTAGCTTAGACTGTGCAATCCAACCCTAGCCAGTAGGGGAACAAAACAGCAGTGGGGACTACCTGCATTAGGGATAAGAACTCCTTCCCCTCCCCTGTTCAGGTGAGCCCTCACCATTGCTCCATCTGTGAGATGCACCCTTCTATAGAAGTAAATTGCCTTGCTGAGAAAATTTATATTTGAGTGCTACTTCTTTTGCAGCACCAAAATTTACCTATAACATATTCGACCCCCTAAATAACAGGCTCTTCAAAAGGCCCAATCTTCCAAGCCTAAAAAGCACAACTCTTCCATTTTTCAACACAAAGACACCATCCTCTGTAAGCTGGAATGATAGCAACTCTCTACAAGATGGCTCCTCAACAGCCCCATGTAGTGCTGGAAGGTGGGTTTCCCCAGAGGAGTCCTACCCAGTTATTCTGTCTGTATAGTCAGGAGCTCCACATTTCCTGTTTACACTGACCAGATGCTCCCTGCTCTTTCTAATAGTGAATCCAGGAATCAGAAAGCCCTACCTCTGGCTGTATGTGTGAAAGGAGCCTGTCTGGGAGACGCTGAGAACCTTTCCAAGGGCTGAGAACTGTTTGTCTTAACTGGGGTATAATTTCCCTGGGGACAAACCTAGAACAGGAATTTCCCACCTCAAGGCTATCAGGGAAGCAGATCACTTTAGAGACCAGCCTATCAACTTTCCCATAAAAGCTCCCCCTTTAGCTTGTCTCTCTCCGATTTCTGGGAACTTCACAAGTGCTATCACAGGAGACTTGGACTTTCTAAGTGGATTATCTTGTTTGTTTAGTGCTTGCAGGGGCTGTGTGATTATCTGCACTCTTCCGTCACAGTTTGCCAGAGGGATCTCCTCTGTTAGCCCCCATCAGTCTAAAGGGTTGGAAAAAGGCTATGAGATTCTGCCCTGAACTTAGGGTTATAAAGAGGTAGCCACTTCCTCAGTGCCGGGCAGTCCAGGCCAACCACCATTTATAGTTTCCTTCTTGCAGGAATACATCCTTAGAACTGAAAAGAGATTGAAATGGCTCTTCTCAGCTTTCAGAGAATTACGTAGCAACAACTCAATCTCACCTTTGTGACAATACAGCTGAGAGAGGCAAAAAGCAATACTTTATGAAGCTGGGTGAGAACAAAAGGTTAACAATATTATATTGGTTACCTGAAGTAAAATTTGCTATCTTCTTAAAGACTTTTATAGTGGATCCATTTGATATCTGAAACCAAAGATAAAAGATATATGAGTTTTCAAAATTTAATGCATTTCTCAACTTCACCCACGAATTAGATGGCTGGATGGATCTTTCATGCTCTTATTAAATCAAATATTTAACAAGACTTACTATGTCCTGGGCACTGTGTTGGAGGCTGGGACTAAATGACAAGAAAGACAGTGTCTCTGTCCTCAAGGGGCTCATGCCCCGTGAGGAGGCTGATGAGGCAACGGGAGGCAGTGGGGTAACACGCAGAAGGTGGTGGCCAGGGCTCTGTGGGACAGATGGGAGGTGGGCCAACCCCAGAAGAGGGGAAGACTGAGCTGTGTTAGGACATTCCCCCGACTCACAGAGGTCAGAAAAGACCTAAGCCAGTTTCATTTTTTGAGGTTAAAAAATTGTTACTTGTTATGGACTGAATGTTTGTGTCCCCTCCAAATGCCTACGTTGAAATCCTAATCTCAGTGTGATGGTGGTAGGAGGTAGGGCTTTTCGGAGGTGACTATGTCATGAGGGTGGAGACCTCATGATGGGAACAGTGTCCTTATAAGAAGTGCCACCAGGGCCAGTGTGTTGCCTCATTCCTGTGATCCCAGCACTTTGGGAGGAAGAAGCAGGAGGATCACTTGAGTCCAGGAGTTTTGAGACCAGCCTGGGCAACAGAGATCCTGCTGTACAAAAAGTTTAAAAATTAGTTGGGTGAATTGGTGCACACCTGTAATTCCAGCCACCTGGGAGGCTGAGATGGGAGGATCACTTGAGCCCAGAAATTCAGGGCTGCAATGAGCCATGACTGTGTCACTCTACTCCAGCCTGAGTGACACAGTGAAACATTATCTCTAAACAGAGGAGGAAAAGGAAGAGACAGCAGAGCTTGCTGTGCTCTCTGCTTTCCACCATACAAAGACACAAGATGGCTGTCCACAAACCAGCAGGAGAGTCTTCACCAGACACCAAGCTACTAGTACTTTACCCTGACCGTGGACTTCCGGCCTCTGGAACTGAGAAATGTTTGTTGTTTAAGCCACCCAGTCAGTGGTATTGTGTCATAGCAGCCCTAACTGACTATGACACTACTAAGAAATGCTGAAATGCATTTTCAGAAATTGTGGTATATAAAGCTGGTGTCTACCCTATGACAGAGCCATTTCACAGATAGGTTCTTAGTCCACAGGAATAAGTATAAATGTATAAATCCAGATATGGGGCTATTTGTAATTGTCCCATACTGGAAACAACTCAAACATCTATCATTAGAATGAATAATTTGGGGTATATTCATACAACAGATTATAAAACAAAATGAGCAATCTACAGTTACATACCACATCAGTGAATCCTACAATCATAATGTTGAGCAGAAGTGGCTCGACAGAAAAGAACATATATGGACTAATTCCATTTAGATAGAGCTAGAAAACCCCAAACAGTCAAAACTGTCATGTTAGATATTTGGAGAAGAGAGCAGTGGCAGTGATTAGGAAGGGCCAGGAGACGGCTTCTATTTTTTGACAGGGGTGGTAGTTTCAGGACACGCTCACTTGGTGCTAATTCATCCAGCAGTACTTGTAATTTAGTTTCCTTTCTGTGGGTATATACAAATTGAGCATCCCTAATCCAAAAATTCAAAGTGCTCCAAAATCTGAAACTTTTGAGCGCTCACAAGGTGCCACAAGTGGAAGATTCCACACCTGATCTCGTGATAACATGGCACAGTCAAAACCCACTAAAAACTTTGATTTGTGCACAGAATTAATTACATAAAATCCCCTTCAAGCTATGCGTATAAGGTGTATATGAAACAAACAAATTCTGTGTTTAAACTTGGGTCTTGTTGCCAAAATATTTCATTATGTATATGCAAATATTCTAAAATCCAAAGAAAGTCCAAAGTCTGGAATACTTTTTGTTCTAAGCATTTTGGATAAGGGCTATTCAGTCTGTGACATTTTTTCAAAAGCTTGTAAAATCACAAATTTTGTATATACTTTTTAATAAAACCTTTGAAATTTAGGCATAGCATGTAGGACATGCTTAACTTTTGTTAATATTAAGTGTACAGCACAATGACTATTCACATTAAATATATACTGACATAGCCACCACCTATATCAAGAAATAAAATATTGCAAGGTCCTGAAAAGTACTTCCATTATCCCTTTTGAGACAATGACCACCCCGTCTTCACCCAGAGTTAATCACTCTACCGTCTTCCATCACCATTTATGAATTTTGCCTGTTCTTGGATTTCATATAAATAGAATCATCAGTCTGTACTTTGTGTCTAGATTTTTAAGGTCACTATAAGGTCTGTGACATTTATTCCTGTTGCAACTACAAGTTCTTCATTCTTATTACTATGTATTATAGTATGAACATACTATAAAAAATTGCATACAATAAAAAGAATGAATTACCTATACACACTATAGTGTGGATGAACTTCAAAACATTATGCTAAGTAAAAGAAGCCAGTCACGAAAGACCACATATTGTATGGTCCCATTTATATGAAATGTCTAAAAGATGGGAGCAATAGACACCGGAGACTCCAAAAGTGGGAAAGGAGAATGGGAGGGAAGGAAGCCAGGGCTGAAAAACTTCCTATTGGGTATTATGTTCATTGTCTGGGTGATGGGATCAGTAGAAGCCCAAACCTCAGCATCATGCAACATACCCTTGTAGCAAACCTGCACACATACCCAAGAGTTAAAAGTAACAACAAACAAGAATATATGTAATGTCCAAAATGGGCAAATTTATGTAGACGTATTGTAGATTACTAGTTGGCTAAAGCAGGGGTGGGGGAAATAAAGAGTGACTGCTAATGAGGTCAAGGTTTCTTCAGGAGAATGAAAATGTTCTAAAATTAGATTGTGGCAATGGTTGCTCGATTCTATAAGTATACCTAAAACCACTGCATTGTATACTTTAAACAAGTGAGCTTTATGGTAATATAAATTATATTTTGGCTGCGCACAGTGGCTCATGACTGTAATCCCTGCACTTTGGGAGGCCAAGGCAGTCCTACTTTGGAGACCAGCCTGGGCAACACAGTAAGATCCCCATCTCTGCCAAACAAAACAAAAAATCAACAACGCTGAGCATAGTGGCCACCACTACAGAGTCCCAGTTAAGACAGGAGGATGGCTTGAGCCTGGGAGGTCAAAGCTGCAGTGAGCCATGATTGTGCCACTGCACTCCAGCCTGGGCAACAGAGCAAGACCCTGTCTCAAAAATTATGTTTCAATAGAGCTAAGAATTGCCACACATTTTAAATGTATATGTTTGACAAAGAAAGGCTTCTTTATATATCACCTCTTTTGGAGTTAAAGTCAAGCATTCTCACCTTTTGGGACCAGGGTCTATTGGTCCTACAGTACCCCTCCCCCACACTGTGTTGGGCACTCTCAAATCCCCAGGTGAGGAAGTGCCCTTCAGGCAGAGTGGGATAAAGATGCCAAGATGCTGGGGGTGGGCGTGGCTCCCTGGGAGAAGGGGCTCATTCACAAAATTATAAAACGGGTGGTGAGGAGGCAGGTCAGAGATCCACAAATCCCCTTCATTCTGGGACTGTTTCTGAAGGACTGACCCTGTCACTTCTGAACCTTATCAGCTAAGTGACTCTTCCCTCCTTATCTGTCCTCAATTCTAATAAATATTAATTTGGACCTGGCCTTCCCAGTTTGTAAAGAACAGAAACCTAGAATTTATCTTCTGGCATGCTGCACATTGGTTATCAGAATCTACAAGCCTGCCTAGCAAGCACCAAAGTATTAAAACCTAATCTTCAGGTTGCACCCACAAGGGAGGACCACAGAGCAAGAGCCAGCCCTCAAGAGGCCCTCAAACACAGCTGTCCAGCCAGCTGCTAAGGTTAGGCCAGAGGCCTCTCAACTGCTGATGTACATGATATCTTGGTGGTGGGGTTGGGGGAAGCACTGGGCAGGGGCTGGCTGGGGCCATCAGGCCTCTGCAAAGTGTCTCCAGCAGGGATTCTTAACTCTTACTGAGCTCTTCAACTCTGCTCTTATTACCGAACATCCTCTCCTTTTCCCCTTGAGCTAGTCATTGTTTGCTGGCTGATTTTTCAATTCTCCTCCATATTTGATGCAATTAAACTAAATGCTCTGTGCAGGCACCCCCTTAGCAATCCTCAGACACAGGATTATGAGAAGCTTTGAACATAGTTACAAAATTCTTCCCCACGAAGAGCTGGATATGCTCTGTTTCTAAGCCAATAAATATCTTTTTATAAAAGGAAGCTGGTGATTCATTCTGGGTAATTGTCAAAGAATGAATCCCAAATGTCTCCCATTGAGTGTTGAGCCAATACTTCACTACTGTCAGACGCTTTGTTTTGCCAAAAGTGAGCACCCTTAGTCTATAATCACAAACACCATGGATGGGCCTTCTGATAAGGAGCGCTGCCAAAAGTTCAAATGTCTCTTCAAGGGCTGGCAACAGCTCGCTGTTGGTGCTGTGCTCAAGCATTAAGACAGCATAGACCCAGCTTGTACCAAGGAAATTTTACTCTGAAATTATCTCCCAAGAGCAAGTGTAGAAGCATTTTATTAGTGGATCAGTTGTGTGTGTGTGTGCGCGTGCGTGCATTTCTAACTTTCACAGCTGCTCTAGAGCTGGAACATTTCCCCCATGTGACACTTTAACACGATTATAAAGACAGAAAAATAGTTTATTTACAGATGTTTGTGGGGGAAAGGTTTCCGTTTTCTTTTTAGCACAAGACAGCTGCTGCTGAGGTTAAGGACAGAAATGCCTTTTTGAAAAGTACCCTGGAATGCAGAATGTTAAAAAGGTGATGCCGTTTGTTCCATCTGAGGAGCTCCAAATACTCCTCTAAGAGTGACTCATTAATCGTCCCCTACTCCTGTGAGGCAGGGAGCATCCTCTCGGCCCCTACTTTAGGGATGAAAACCAAATTAAATCAAAGAAAGATTAATGTCACTAGATGGATCTGCAGCAGGATTGTTTCTCGAGCCCACAGCAGTACTGGTACGCACGGCAATTTCAAATTAAATTCCTTCTGGTCTCACGGTGTTCTAGGATTCAATGTGACAACAGGCGATTCCCCTCCAAAGGTGGCCAACCCACGTTAGGAGTGGCAGAGATGACTATAGACTTTCCCATCATTAGAATGAGGAGTTGTGACCACTCAGGGAGAAACAAACCCACATCAACAACTTAAAGTCATTTCTAAAATAAACAGGAGCTGCTCATCCAAACCATTTGCAAGTGAAGGTAAGATTTTTAAGATACCAGGTTTATGGCATAACTTAGAATTCCATGAAAATAGATTTTCTGGAAATGTAAAATTGAACTTATGTTTAACCATACTTATGAAACCAACATTTTTGTAGGTAAAAATGGTCACCTACTGACAATTTCATATGACTCAGCCTAAGAGAAATGCTAGCATTATAGCTACAAATTTTATGAAAAATTATGAATATGTTCTGAATATTGTGATAATTGAAAAATCTGAAAACATAACTCATCACACAGAAACTCTGAAATATCTTATTAATGAAATCACCCAATCTGCTGAAACTATTATGTGAAAACAGAATTCTGTTCCACGTGCTGTCCCAGTAGCCACATGCCAATATTGCTCTCCCTCTGTCAATATCATTCTCCCTCAGCTCTTCTCACTGACACCCCAAGGCTGGAAACTGATGAAAACAAAATCTTGTTTCTCAGGACTGGAGGGCTAACCTTGCCGAGTCCTTCAGCACAGGGGTTCACCAGCGCATTGGAGGGGGCTGTCAGAACGTCCTTCACAGGCTGGACTAATCACACAGAAGGTTCTGGACACCCAGGGCAAGGCTTACGGTATGCTGGAAACCAGAGAAAATGCCATAGGGCTCCTGCTTCTCTCTTGTTTACTTGAAATTAACCATTGGGCCACTAGCAGGCTCCCTCTGCGGACTATTAATGATAACCCCTGAGACTATCTTTCCTCCTGAGGGAGCTGGGCCGCCATGAATGTGTGGGAAACTGTGAAGTACTGAACACTTAGGACTCAAGAGTGATCTGGTTGGAGTTGTCAGAGCCCAGATGCCTAAGAGAGGCCTCCCTTTGGATGAAGGTAACTGTCATATTCATGGACTGCTGGCCAAAAACAGGGTTAAAGTAGAAGTAGGGAAGCATTTTGATAAACCCACAGACAGGAGAATCGCCATGGGATTTTGAATTTGACATCAGAGAATGTAACTACCAGGATTTATCCTACATTGGGCCCAGCTCTCTAGCCAGGCTGGCTTGGAAGTAGGAGCATCAGCTGAAAGCCTAGATCTGGGGAAGGTATCCCTCAGCCCCTGCGCAGGGCCATGGTCTCTACAGCGCTTCTTCTTTCATCTGCTTTCAGCCTTGAGGCATCAGTGAGAGGAGCTCCGTGATTCTGGCCAAGTTTCTTAGCCTCCCTGGGCCTCAGAATGGGGCCTATAGTATTCACCTCATGGAGCAGTTAAGAAGCCCAAAAGAGCTACTGGTAAAAGCCCTAGAACAGTGCCCAGTACACAAGAGGCATTATACCTGTTTGTTAAATGAATAAAGACATTCACATTGCAACAGACCTTTAGCAATTGTCCAGTCCCTTTAGAGTCACAGATGACACACTTGACCAGAAGAATTGGTAACCTTACTTAACACCCTTTGGGACATTCCTATGAGTTTTAAATATCTTTTGAATCACAAATTTGTTAGCAGGGACCACTTCTGCATTAGCACAGATCTGTTCAGAGTAACACTCGGCAACAACATTGGTTAAACAACTTTTCTGCTTCTCAAAACCTTGCACCTCAGAACTAGAAGCATCGTCTGTAGAGAAAATTTCCTGCCCAATGCCTGTCCCACACACTTGCCACCACTCCACAGCAGGGTGCAGGTGCGATAACTCAGTCCAGCAAAAGGTCACACCAGGGTGTGAGTGAGAGGAAGAAGGCTGGGCCCCAGAGAAGCCACCCTGCTATAGTCCCAGGGGGCGAGCATGCCCCACCCCCTGAACATGCAGGTGCACATGCCCCAGATCCTCTTGGCACCAGAGCAAAGCACAGTCCCCTTCATAGTCAGCGCTCACAGAATGACATCCAGTGAAGGAAGTGCACCGCGAGGGTTTAATTACAGGGGAGAAAGACTCCTCTGGCTTCATGTGTAAAGACATGCTTAACCCTTTGTCTGCACAAGGGAGAATGACTGGAGCAGAAAGCCCCCTCCTCTGCGTTCAACGGATGGAACATGGAAGTAAGAAAAGCCCCTGCCTCCCAGGGTTTTTGCGGACATTAATTGAGCTAATGTGCGTGAGCAGTGCCAGGCACTGGCTGCCATGGTTATCGTTATGGAAAGCAATTCCATGGTGCTGGGGGTTGCCAAGGGTGTCAGCCAGTAGGTGACGGGGCCCTGCCAGCAATTCGGGGCTCTGGGGGCTGCATCTAGTCCATGAGATGCTATATTTATGTCGTGCCCTCACATCCCCTCCAGAAACCTGTTCGTCAAATGTGCTCAGAGTAAATCATTCAGAGGAGACGAGCTACACTCTATTTGCCCTAAGGACAGGCAAGGAAAGAAGAAACAGGCTGGCTCTCCAACAGCAGGGACTTTGTTTAGATAGTAGAAGGAACTGGCCGTCACTATAGATTAACTTTAAAACCTAACTAATTTGGACTAATTGGAGGGAGGTGAGTCTGATTAACTTAAAACTCCGAATTAGACCCTGTTTTTAAATGAAATTTTTTTTGCTTTTAAGCACATACAGTGACTCAAACTAGGGGTACTTTACTAAATGAATACAAGTGATAATTAGCATCTTGTCTCTTTGGAGGGAAATACTAGCGCTCAAGGAGAAAATTTTCCTTTAAGGAAAAGGGTAAAAGCAAACTTCAGCCCAGCCCTGCCAAATTACTCCCAAAGTTTGAGTCTGTGGAGGCACTGCTTAATCAAGTATAGATGTAGGTGGCTGAGGGTGGTGGGGGATGATTTTTTCCACGCAGCCTTTTAAAAACGGGGCTTTTGAGATGGTCCAGGCATAGAGAACACGGAGCCCAATGACCTCCCATTTCCTTCAGGCTCTCTGGTTTATTTGCCTTATGGCTTAGCTTTTTAAACATAAGGAGAATCCTTTAAGCCTTCATGTCCTAGGCTTGTCATTTATTACCACCATGCAGCAACACTCGGGTATGAGGCCAATAAATCATCTGGATGGGAAGTGACTACAGGCCGGATTAATTTCATTATCATCCTTAAGCAGATAGGTGTCTAGCACAGCCAATGTCTGCAGTGAAGAGTGATGTTCTGTCTCTCCTGACAGGCCTTCCCCTTGCCTTGCAGACAGCTGTGGTGGCTCTTCATTCTCCCTGCTGGAGAGATTTGCCCTGCCTTCTATTAATGGCAGTGAGTAGCCCCATCCCCTGCCTCTGGGGCCCACTCCATGCCCCACAGTGGCCGAGGGATGGAGAGTAGCCTGGCAGGGGAGGCAGAGCTGAACAAGACAAGAACTTCAGTCAACAGCAGCAGAGGAGGGCCTTGGAGGCTGTGTCTCCTCTGAACTTGCCAAGACAAGCCTGCCACCCAAACGCAGGGAAAGGTGCTGGCCTGCAGGTCTGGAACCCTGAACTGATGTCACGATAAGCACCTCTCTAAGCACTTCCACCCAGCAGGGCAGCACCTCTGACTCTGACCTCCTCCTGGTCATTACCTTCCCTCTGGGGCTGTATTTTTCCAAACACAGTTAGAGACACCCTTTATTCCTGAGCCCAAAAATACACACTTTTAGAAAACTCCCTGGAAATTTTTACAAATTCCAAAAGGTAAGAACGATGGCCCTTGGCAAGATGCTTCCAGGGTTGGCTAGTCTGAGCTGTAGGACAGTCAGCACAGGGGCAAGTCACTGGCCTGCAGCTTTCTCTGCTAGACTCCCTCCAGCAATGCTGCAGGGGCAACACCTCCTTAGTCATCACCCAAAGTAACCACTTCCAAACTGGGTGACCCACTCAGCCAAAAAGCCTAAGGATGGGTGTTCTCTGTCCCTGGCCACTGTCCAAGTAGCTCTGCTTAGGAACAGTCTCACTTCTTCCTGGGGGAGGGGAGAACCTGGCAGAGTCCTAGGTTCTTCCTAGGTGCAGAGCTGTCTCCCTGGGACTGTACAGCTGTGAAAAACAGGAGGTGCCTACCCTCCCAGTGTGCTGGGAAGCTGCTGCTGCTCCTGTCTTCTCCATCTGTAGGAAAGCACCTGCATCCAGGCATCTGCACAGCCATCACCGACTGACATCCTTGACCCTACCCTCGTCCCACTGCCCCTCCCATCCATGTGACTTATAGTGTCCTCCTCCTGAGCATCTGATTCTATTTGCATGTCTCTGTGTCTGTCCAGAGTCACTGCATTATTGCTGGACAGCACCAATCCTCACCAGAAATTCATAGCTTCAAATGGGGCTCCCTATTTCCAGGTTTGCACCCCTTCGATCTACACCCACCCCACACACAGCCCCAATCATTTTCTGAAACACAAAACTCCTTTCAGGCCCTCCCATGGCTCCCCACTGTTCTTGGGATAAGACTCAGAACTTCTGAAGAGGCTGCCCCTGTCTGTGTGATCTGCATCTCCCCTGCTTGCCTTTCTGCCCCTACTTCTTGTAAGAAGCTGCAGCATGGCTGGTTCAGCCACAGACCCTACAGCCAACTATCCAGGTCCGAATCTGGCCCTGCCACTGACTAGCTATTAGCAGACCTCCCTGAGCCTCACCATACCCATCTATAAAGTGGGGTTAATAATAGGACCTACCTCATAGGACTGCTATAGGATAGAATGGGAAGAAATACTGAAACCGCCATTGCAAAACTATAACAGTGAAAGACATCTGAAAGGTGAACAGTGAAAGAGATCTGACCTAACCAACTCCATCTTGCTTCTAACCTCCAAGCTGTCCTTGCTCATTCCTGGGCGTAGGCTGAACTAACTTTGGGAGGAACTTACAGTTTAAAACAAAGACAACGACAGCCCTTTCCCAAAACCTTCTTCTTGCCTGGGGACTAGACTGCCTATGTAAGACTAACAGATTAGCCACAAGATTAGAAATTATGGTTTAGGAGTCATGCAGCTGGAAGCTACAAGATTCTGACTCTCCCCAAATTGCTCCTGGGAATAAAATCACTACTGTAAAACCTAGCCTTTTTTTTCTTTTTGAGACAAAGTCTCATGTGTATGTATGTGTGTGTGTGTGTGTGTGTGTGTTTGAGATGGAGTCTCCCTCTGTTGCCCAGACTGGAGTGCCATGGCTCCATCTCAGCTCACTGCAATGCACCTCCATCTCCTGGGTTCAAGCAATTCTCCTGCCTCAGCCTCCCAAGTAGCTGGGATTACAGGTGTGCATCACTGTGCCTGGCTGATTTTTTATACTTTCAGTAGACAGGATTTTACCTTGTTGGCCAGGCTAGTCTCAAACTCCTGACCTCAGATGATCTGCCTACCTCGGCCTCCCAAAGTGCTGGGATTACAGGTGTGAGCCACCATGCCCAGCCCAGACCCTGCTCTTGATGGATCAGCTGGCACCACCCAGATCAATAAACTGGCTCATCGGATCTTGTGGCGCTCACCCCAGGAATTGACTCAGTGCAGGAAGACAGTTTTGACTCCCTATGATTTCATCTTTGATCTGACCAATCAGCACTCCTGGCTCACTGGTTCCCCCAAACCCACCAGGTTTCCCTTAAAAACTCCGATCCCTAAACACCCAGGGAGACTGATTTGAATAATAATAAAACTCCCATCTCCTGCACAGCTGAATTACTTTATCTCAATTCCCGTCTTGATAAATCAGCTCTGTCTAGGCAATGGGCAAGGTGAACCCATCGGGCAGTTACATTACAGGGACATGCGGAACTAGCACCTGGTGTAGTGTAAGTAGTCCATAAGCACTGGCTACCATCAGCTGTCACTGCCCTCCTTCCCCCTCACCACTGCCCCTCTTAAGTTTTGGCTAACATGCATGCTCTCCCTCCCCTGCTGTATGTGCCTGTACCCTAGCCCAGTCTGGCTAAATTCTCATTCTTCAGGTCTCATCTCAGTAATAACCAACCCCAGGAAGCCTCTTGAAGTCTCCAAGCCACATAGCACTCCTTTACTGCACCCCTTCCCGGGGGCTGCAGGCTCTGTGAGGGCAGGGACCTGGTCTTCGCTCCTCTCCTGTGCAGCCTCAGCTCTTAACAGGGTGGATATTCAACAAAGATTCAGATAATACTGCTAAACAAATGAACCCCAGTATTCCAGTGTGTTCAGGAACCTTCCCTGCCTCCTCTGTCTTATTATGTGCAGGATTCTCTGGCACTCAGATCTCGGAGAAGTCTCGTGCACACCTAACCGCCCTCGGCACTTACCCAGTATGTGGGTTAAGAGGCCAAAGGAAGTATCACTCAATATTGCAAACAAACAGGAAATTTAGAACTTCTTCAGAAAGAAAGGACCCTACACAAAAGGTTACAAGGTCTACTGTGAATGCTGTGGAGGGAAGCTTGGGACTTCCAGGGCTTTGTTTAGCATCAACACACTCGGACCCAGTGGAAGCGAAAGGATAACTCCTCTGGTTTTCCTGGACACATGCTGAACCTCAGGTGGAGAGAGTTTGGGAGACAGGAAAATCGCAGCCTTCCGAGAAGGGAAAACATGACAAGTACACTGTGAGAGCTCTTCACGGGCTTGTCTGCACAAGCAACTAAAGAAAACTTCAGCCCCAGACACAACTCATCTGCAAGTTACTCCAGGAAACGGGCAGGAGTCCTGTTGTTTTAAAAGAATGTCCATGGTACTAGGATTGGGGATGAGGAAGGAGACACAGGGTTCAAGTCTTGCTCTTACCTCATAGTGGCCAATGGTGTTGAGCTTGGTGATTCCATCTTCAAGAATCACAGAGGAACTGTCGATGTCCAGGAGTTCTTTCTGTCGTGTGCCCACTTGAAGCTCTGAAAAAGGGTGGAGCATTTTGTTCCTTTTTAGAGAGCTTTAAAATGCTACCACTTTACTTTTTACCAATAAATAAAACTTGAATAAAGTGGTAAATCTTTGTTGGAAGGTGTGGAGATGGATCAGCCAGATTGATAGCTCAAGCTCTGAGTTCTGTTTTTTTTGTTTGTTTAGGGCGCTGACGTTTCAAATCACCTTTTCCCTGAAGCTTGTGCTCTGAGGCTAAGCCTGGAAGTGAAGCCACTTAAAACAAAATAATGCATTCTCTGAGGGACTAAGGTCTTCAACAAAACTTTCAGAGGCAATTTGTTTCTTTTCTTTGAGGCAAATTTGTATATGCTTACACCTGTGTGTCCATGTTCACAAACAGGGCATGATATGAACCATCTCTGTAGGCTCCTGTGGGGGTGGAAGGGGGAGGCATCAGTGGGTGAAGGTCCCGGCATCACAGGGCGACTCTCTGGCCACGGTTGCCAACCTGTGCCTAAGTCAGAATGTGGCACACAAATGTGATTTTTTTTTCGAAACTGCACAGTGTTTAGTTATTATTTTAGTGTCAACTCAGTGCTAACATTTAAAGATTAAGAAACTGCACACGGTCTGGACACAGTGGCTGAGGCCTGTAATCCCATTACTTTGGGAGGCTGAGGAAGGAGGATTACTTGAGGCTAGGAGTTCAAGACCAGCCTGGGCAACATAGTGAGACCCTGCCTCTATGAAAATTTTTAAAAAGTTTTTAAATTGCATATTAAAAACTGGATATCTGATTTCTTTAAAAATGGAACAGTCTAGTAACACAGTCCTCAGTCCACACAGCAGCCACTGAAGCAAATGGCTCTATCCCCTTGGATGGTGAGTCCTTTCCCATTAAGCCAAGCTCCACTGCTTTCTGTAGTCCCAGGTGGCTGACAGCCCTTAGGGATTTTCTGCCCCTTTGGACATCTGAGTTTTTGAGCCTCTGCTGTAAGAGCTCCCAGCATAGCTGCCTCTGGTGTTGGATTTCTTTTTTTTTTTGGAGACAGGGTCTCCCTCCATTGCCCAGGCTGGAGTACAGTGGTGCAGTCTGGGCCCACTGCAACCTCTGCCTCCTGGGTTCAAGTGATTCTCCTGCCTCAGCCTTCCTAGTAGCTGGGACTACAGGTGCACACCACCATGCCTGGCTAGTTTTTTTTATTTGTAGTAGAGACGGAGTTTCACCAGGTTGGGCACGCTAGTCTCGACCTCCTGACTTCAGGTGATCCGCCCGCCTTGGCCTCCCAAAGTGCTGGGATTACAGGCCAAGCATGAGCTACCACATCCAGACTACCCGGAGGTAGTCTAGGAAATGACTAGGCACGGAAAAGCCTGACATGGCCGACAGGTGTGTCCCCAGTTACTACCGTACTACAGCATGAGGCCACCTGCTTGCTCGGCTCCTTGCCTTCCTATTTCAGGAGGCAAAGGACACCCAAACTCAGGAAAAGAGCGAGGATGCTATTACCTGCTCATCAGTGGCAGGACCAAGACTGCTGGGCAGGGTGTGCCCATGTCCTGTGTAGTGAGAGCCAGACATTTGCAAGATGTATGCTCAGGGTAAGGAAGGTGGCAGTCTGGGGTTGGGTCATGGTTTCCTGGCTGGGGCTGCCCCTGTGATCCTGTATCTAACCAAATGAGCTAAAATAGTCTTCAAGAGGCCCAACAGTCACCCAAGAAAGGAAGCAGACGAGAGGTGCCTTAGTGGCCCTGCTTTCTTTAAAGCCGTATCACCAAGTTGCCCCACATTTGCACAGACTCGAACTTCCAAGGCCCTGCCTCAAGGCTTTCTCAATGGCCTTTTAGCAGGGGCTGGACTGGGAGGGCGAGTGGGAGGATTTTAATTGCCTGCTTAGTTGAGGCCTACCCCTGTACATCGCCGGGAGGTGAACCTTGTTACACTGTCTGTCACCACCATGATTTTATTCTTCTTTTCTGTCCCATTATCTACTATAAAATCCCACGACAGTCTCCTGGGAAGACTGCACGGAGCTCAACTTTAAAATGTTGATGAACATTTGAGTGAAGTGGGGGCCCTGTTAGCTTGCTCATGCATATGCTCTCCTTTGCTGTATACCAATAGAGCCTGAAAATGAATTCATAGCAGATGCTGCTGCACACTGGGGGAGGATGGAGCATATACTTAATACAGGATGCGATTAGCAGGGAAGATGACCTTTCTAGCAGGCTGAAGTTAACACCCAGAGTCTGAGCCACCCACTAATGACACGCTCAGTATCACAACAAACAAATCAAATGCCAGTGTGAAATGCAACACACGCAGAGGGCACCAAGTTGACACCTTCCTGTACTTCTTGATGCCAAGGTGATTTCGTGTGGTCTTGGGGTCTGCAGTCTCATGAATCTGATTTTTAAAAAATGGCATCTCTGAAGGACTGTGCTTCCTTCGAAGAATCAAGATGCCCTTGAGAGAGCAAAGCAGTCTCTTGGCCCCTAGACATGCCCTCCAGGAACAACCTGGCTGTGTAAGCGTCACTAAACAGAAGCTGGTGGGGGCAGGGAGTGAGGGCAGGCAGGGAGGGACACTCATCAGGTCTGGGACCACATCGCTTCACACCACCTTACCAAGACCAATTTCATTCAGCTGAAGTCCATAAGGAGAGCCATTTTTGCTTAAGAATGCTTGGAAAATCTTTTCTTTGGCTTGGCCTATGGTGTCACAGTCAAGAACATTGACTGAAATATTCCGACAGACATCTGCACTCTCGTTTTCCGGGATTTTTTCAAAGACGACGTTTAATGCCTGCAAGAATACAAACAGATTTCCAAGTCTATTAGATAATTGCAATCTGAAAGGCATTTCATAAAAGACACAAACCTTGGCAAGTCCCACTAATACCTCTGACAGCGCATTAGCAAACACTGGATTGCATTATACTACTTTCATCTTTTCTCCGTAATCCATTCTTTTCAGAGATAATGGAAAGGAAAACAGAAAGTTAAAACTTTCATTATAAAGCAAGCATTGAATAAATATATCTGAGAGTAAAATACACACACACACACACACACACACATACACACACACACACACACACAAATAGTCTAAAAATGGTAATTTGGTGATTTCTAATTTCATTCTCAAAAGAAAAAGAAAAAAAGAACTGGAAGGGTTCCACAGGAGACAAGGCAAATTGGTGATTATCTTTTTTATTAGCAGATCACAGAGTCCCAGAAGTGAAGTTACACGAGGCAGGAAAGGTTACGAGACTCCCATATTGACTGTGCCAAAGAGATCACCTTTTTTTTTTTCTTTTTTTGGCAGGAGGGAGATGGAGTCTGGCTCTGTTGCCTAGGCTGGAGTGCAGTGGCATAATCTCGCCTCACTGCAACCTCCACCTCCTGGGTTCAATTCTCCTGCCTCCGCTTCCTGAGTAGCTGGGATTACAGACACATGCCACCATACCTGGCTCATTTTTGTATTTTTTTTTTAGTAGACATGGGGTTTCACCACGTTGGCCAGGCTAGTCTCGAACTCCTCACCTTGTGGTCCACCAGCCTCAGCCTCCCAAAGTGCTGGGATTACAGGAGTGAGCCACTGTGCCTGACCCAAAGAGGTCACTTTTTAATATGCAGCATTAATTATAGGAGCATTCATCTCCCCCTTCACTCTCAACATCCTCAGTCAGATGATTTCTGGAGCCTTCATTAAAGCACTGAGATCCCCACCCCATACTATGATTCTTGCATTAATTACATTTCAGCACCATTACTTAACGTTTTGTCAGTTAACATTCTCCCAGTGCCACAAAAGTTAAGAATCTGACTAATGGGGGAAGTGAGGCCTTTGTGCATATGTGAATCAGAACTAGAGAATATTTCAGAATGAATTGAAAAGCAATTTCAAGTTTACTTTGTCTAAGAACAAATAAACAGACCTAAAATAACAAAGTTTTGCCTAATACGTATCCTCATGAGAATTGATTCAGGGAACAGCTAAGAGTATTTTGCAAATAGCATAACATAGCAGTTTAGATTCTAATGCACCTTGGTAATCACGAAGTCAGAGAGGCTTGGGTATGGTGTGAAATGCACAATTATTTCTTGTTTCAAGCCTGGCTTAATAAGGGAATATAAAATGATCAAGTAATGGGAAGTTTTTTGTTTTGTTGTTGGTTTCATTTGATTTTTGGTTTTAAGGAGCGGAGAGTTTAATAGGCAAGAAGGAAAGGAGAAGACAGAAGGAAAAGGCTCCCCTGTACAGAGACAGAGGGAGGGAGGCTCCAAAGCCGAAAGAGGAGGTCCCCACATGTGGTGGACACCAGCCAGGTAAATATGCAGAGGGTGAAGGAGGCGATGTCGAATTTGCATAAGGCTTAGGGGAAAGATGAAAACACAAATAATATGGAAGATGGGAACCCTTAGGCCTACCTCAACTTTAAATGGGTATAGTAACAGTACCAGCCTTCCAGTGTTGTTATGGAGATTAAATGTGATCATGCATTCAAGGGCCAGGCTGCTGAGAAAGGCTTGATGATAATATCAGTAATAATAAAACCTGTTACAATTATTATTATTATTGTTGATATTAGTATGCATTCATTTACAAACAGAGACTCAGCCCACATTGAACAGCTAGGATGCCCACTCCACATTCAGTATCTCTGTCAGAGGAAGAAGGAGGCAGCTGCCAACAGTGAACCCAGCGGACCCCTGGGTTTCTTCCTAGCCCACGGCAAACCAGCTGGGTGACCTCTCTGCACCTTGCTTTCTCATCTGCAAAGAGGGCATAACAAGAGTAACCACATAGCTCTTAGAACAGCATCTGGCACGTGAGCCCATGACTTATGGACCACTGATGTAGATGTGGGGCTTCTGAAATGTGGGGAGGTTCTCAGGGGTGTATCTTCTCTTTAATGCTGCTATAGTCTGAATATTGATGTCCCCTCCTAAATCCAGGTGTTGGAGGTGGGACCTTTTGGAGGGGATTGGTCCATGAGGGCAGAGTCTTCATCAGTGGGATTAGTGCCGTTATAGAAGAGGCCTGAGAGAGCTGCCCTGCCCTTTCTACCATGTGAGGGCCCAGCAGGAAGATGCCATCCTGAGAAAGTGGGCTCTTACAGGACACCAACTCTTGATCTTGGACTTCTCAGCCTCCAGAACTGTGAGAAACCAGTTTCTATGTATAAACCACCCAGTTTATGGTGTTTACAAAGGGCTAAGGCAAACGCCATCAAATCCTGCCCTTCTAATCCTGTTGATAATTATGCAAGAGTAAATTTTGGTCTGGTCTCAACCAAATGATTAAAACTCCAAATCAGTGGAATTTGAACTCTGAGATTGGCCTCAGATCTGTCTGGCCTCTACGAGTTTCCCTCCTACAACAGAGTCACTCCCTGGCCTGCTCTCAGAGAACCTTTGTGTTCTGGGCCAGCCACCCACTAGGAAAGGGTTCAAAGGCCTGTCTGCTCACAAACAAGAAACAAAAAATACCAGACGGGAGAGAAGGCAGGGAGCTGGTGGGCAGACTGTTTAAAAGGAACCAACATATGAAGCCTGAGCCCTCTCCTTGCCTCCCTTTTTAGAGATGTCTCCTGGGGCCTCTGGGACCAGATGCTCTCCCAAACACATTTCAAGACCTGTTTCTCTGAATCCTCCTGACATTCTGGTGCAGGAGGTTGTATTATTATTGCCATCTCTGTTGTGGAGTGAGGGAGCTGAGGCACAGAGGGGCTGAGTAACTTGATCCAGGGACAGCTCATCAGCGGCAGAGCCAGGAATTGAAGTCAGATTTGCCTAACTGCAGAATTGGTACCACACACCCCTCGGCTACACTGTCCCTGCTTCTACCACCCATCCTCCCTCCATCCTCCTCGTTCTACCTATAGCCTGGGAGCCCTCCTGACCCTCCAGAAACCCTGGCTTAGCCCAGGCTGTAAGCAATGTCCGAAGCTAGATTTTTACATCAACAGCAGGGGAGGGTGTGAAAGAGTCAATGTCATAGGCCAGCACCTATGGTCTAGGTAGACTTGCTGGGGTCTTGCCTTATTTCTTTACAAGGCGATCTTCTCATGGTGGGGGGTCATTGCAGTTAAGCTACTTCACAGGTATTTCCAAAGGTAAAGATGAATGGAACGCACCTTTTAATCAGCGCTCCAGCAATCCCAGCTTGTTTAATAGTTTTATAGGTATTTGTGAAACAGCATTCTATTGCTACCTAAAGGGCACTATTAACAACACCAGCTTCTTAAGGGCAATAAATGTTCTTTTTAAAAACATAACCAAAGGGGAAAAAACCCTTAACTGGATGTAAAATAATGTAAATCTGCCACTGCCTCCATGGCTAGATGGGTGGAAAAGAGGTAAAATGGCATTTTACAGAGTCCACAGGGAATTCTGAGAGTCAGTTAAGACACAAATTGATTTGTGTACATTTTTTATGTTGCTAATGCTTAGTGCCCGAACAGCAGTTTCCAAACGCATAAATACAGTCGAGGCTCTCGGCGCCAGCCTCTGAACACCTCCACCTCCAGCCTGGGAAAGCACGTGTGGGCCTCTGCTCTGTGATGGGGAACAGGTACCTGTGCCATGGCAGACAGCGTGGCATCACGGGGTCTGCCCTCAGCCACTGTACCCCATTGGGGAAGATACCGCAATAAAGCGCCATCTCTCCAACTCCCACACTCCCACCAAACCCCACTTAACCAGCATGTTCTCCTGCCCTACTTGGAATTAGGGCTGGGATGTCGGAGAGACGGTAAGACATAGTCCTTGTTCTCAGATAATTCACAGTAAATTTCAGAGACAAAAGCATCACCTGTGGGACAACAATCACCCATCAGTGACTATCACCCTCAGTTAGTGTCCACAGAGGATTCTGAGTATGGAGGACAGAAGGGGTCAGGGCCCTGAGTTCCAGCCCAGCACCAGCCCACCTGGACCCTCCCATTCCCTGCTGCTCACCAGCTGAGGGAGTTCGGGCAAGTCATCTAATTTCACTGAGCCTTAAAATTCTCATTGTTCCTATCTCAAAGGAGTGACAGCATCACTAAATAATGACATATAATAACAGGAAATTAAGGAGTGCTTTATAGGTGCTAGACACTGTTTTAAATGACGTGTATGTATTCGTGTACATAAATCTCAGAAACAACCCTGTGAGGTAGAGTCTTTTACTCATTCCATTTGGCAAATGAGAAACTGAGGCACAGAAAGGTTAAATAAATGGCACTAGGTCACCCAGCAAGAAAATGGTAGAACATGGTACTCTAGCTCCATGTTCTTGAATACTCAGTGATCCTGCCTTTTGAAGCACAAGAATGTTTTGTAAAATAAGCACAGTCCAAATTTGTGGGATGGTGTAACACCCAGAAAATAGCCACAAAAGGCTAAAGTGCTACAAAATGTACACTGGTCTCTTCCCCAGAAATCTGCCCTCTGTTTAGAGGAACTGCCCTGCCTCTTCCTCTTTCCTCGGCAGGGAAGTGTTAGCAAGCTGCGGTGGCAGGTTGGGTTTGTCGTCCAACAGTGGCCATCCCTCCTCTGCTAACAAAGGCCAGGTCTGCAGGGCAGCGGGTCCGGCCTGGGTTAGGAAGCATGATCGGCAGCAACTCCCTTCTCTTTCACCTGGGACTGGTCATGCAACCCAGCTCTGGCCAACACAGAAAAACAAGCATTTTTTTTTTTTTTTTTTTTTTCTGAGACAGAGTCTCTGTTGCCCAGACTGGAGTGCAGGGATGCGATCTCAGCTCACTGCAACCTCTGCCTCCCAGGTTCAAGCGATTCTCCTGCCTCAGCCTCCCAAGTAGCTGGGATTACAAGCACACTACCACACCCGACTAATTTTTGTATTTTTTTAGTAGAGATGGGGTTTTATCATATTAGCCAGGCTGGTCTCAAACTCCTTCCTTTGTGATCCACCTGCCTCAACCTCCCAAAGTGCTGGGATTACAGGCATGAGCCATTGCACCAGGCCTCTTTCTTTTTTAATAGACAGGGTCTCGCTCTGTTGCCCAGGCTGAAGTGCAGTGGTGTGATTATGGCTCACTGCAGCTTCGACTTCCCGTGTTCAAGCAATTTTCCCACCTCAACCTCCTGAGTAGCAGAGACTACAGGTACACACTGCCATGCTTGGCTAATTTTAAATTTTGTTTTTAGAGACAGGGTCTTGCTATGGTGCCCAGGCTAGTCGTGAACCCCTGAGCTCAAGTGATCCTCCCACCTTGGCCTCCCAAAGTGCTGTTGCAGGTGCCGTCACCGTGCCCAGCTGGAAGTCTTCTATCCGAACAAAAGGGAGAGTAGTGCTTGGAGTGGCGGCAGCCATCTTGTGACGGGGATGGCAGGGCCAGGAGGCACTGGGAGATGGTGACACAGAGCTGGTCTCTTGGCTTCGCAGCTCAGAGTCAGGACACGTCCTAGTTACAACTAAGTCCGGGTTATTGTCTAGGTCCTGGCTGATGACCATAAGTGGATGTGTTACTGGCTGGTGACCATCTGCCCTCCCTTCTATAGCCCTGCTTACATCCTGCTGGCTGGGATGGGAAAGGAGGCTGGGGGTGAGCAGACACTTAGACTATGAGGACAAGAGGGGAGCAGCTGCCCTAACAGACCTGCACTGCCCACCCAGAACGTCACCAGGGAGCGAAATCAGCTTCTCTGTTGCTGAAAACACACACATCTTCGGTCTCTGTTCCGTACAGCTGAGCTGCATCCTAATGGATTTGGGAACGATGCCTATTACCAAGGAGGGTTATTAGAAAGACAAGGCTATTGGAAAGTACATGGTCCAGAAGGCCTGGGGAGAGGGCTGAGCTGGAAGGGCCTGGTCCCTTTGAAGCATGTCAGCCACCAGCCTCTCATGGGTTATCACGGTCGTCTCCTGTTCACATGTGCCCAGTGGGATACTGTCTGCCACAGACTGTAAACTCCAGGTCCAGGGGTCGTATGTGACATTTTTGACAAGAACATAAGCACATAGGTACCCTAGAAATGCTTTTCATGATGATGGAATCCGCTTATCAACTATCCCACACTCCACATCATCAATAGCCAACCAACCAAAAAGAATGCTGAGGGATACTTTCCACTTAGTGGAGCTTACAGGAGACAGGAGAAAGAGCGAGCACCTCAGACAAGGAGAATTGTTGTGAAGAATGAGCTCCTACTTCACGCCAGGCAAGATGGCTAGATGCCATAGAGATGCCGTACATCTATTATTTTCTGACCTCACCACAAATGTACCAGGGCAGGTTTTGGTCATCACCTGTTTACAGAAGAGGAAGCAGGTTTGGAGCGGCTGAGTGACTTGCCAAAAGTAAGTGGCTGAGCCCAGATTCAAGCCCAAGACTAGCAGACTCCAAACCCCACCTCTTCTGCACACGGCCTGGGGGCATGTAACTGCATTCCCCTTTTGCTGCTGGTTCCACCCACCATCCCGTCACAGGGTTTGGTGGTTTTGAGTAATGAGACAGAGAGGATGAGGCTGCAGGGGGCTGGGAGGATGAATTGTGGGCAGGGAACGGGTATTTTCCCACATGGGAGGAAGATCTGGGTACCTGTCTCCTCGACCATATTCTTGGCTAATAAAAGCAGGAATGTTGCTGCCTCCTTTCTGAAATAGGAAGTAATTGTAAAAGAATTTACTACAAATAAGCAACTTAATCATAAAAGGCCTTGGGGCAATAATTGCTTTCATTAAACAAAACCTATAAAGTATATTTCTAATTTTATTTCAGGGCCAAATGAGTCAAGAGGAAAGTCTAGTTCTCGTACCAAACTGAATTAAACAGAGAAGAGAAAAGACAAGACAATCCATTTCACAAGTTCCATAGAAGCAGCAGGAGGCCAGAGTTAGAAGTGCAAGTCTCAGGGAAACTTCTGATCTAAGGTTCTTTCCAAGCCAGTCAGCAGCCCTGGGACCTGCCAGACGTTCCCCTTTGAGCTGCACGTGCCGGCCCAGCCTCCTGTCTTCACTCTCCTCCCCCTTTCTTTTCCTCACAAAGATCCATAGCTCACAGCTTCCTGGATCAAGGGATCTGCTACCCTAACATAAGAGTAGGGGGTGGAGGACAGGGTAGCAAGAGCCTTTTCCATTAAAAAAAAAAAAAAAAAAAAAAGTTAATGGAGATAATTTTCTCAAATTTCGGTTTCTCTCTCTGATCTTTCTATACTTGCTAACGTTTTGTCCATCCTAGAATCAAGTACGAAGAGCTGTCTGATTTAGCCCATGGTAACTGATTTCGGTATTCACAGTATTTGTGGGTGTGGAGTTGGGACGGGGTGTTGTGTGTTGGCAAAGAGCCCCACGAGTTTCAGGTTTGTAAACACTGGCCAGGCATTTCCATGGCCATGTCCCCAGAAGGAGAGGAAAGAGGCTAAGCCTATTTGTGGGAGGGAAGATTCCAGTTCTTATTCTCTACTATGTCAAGGCTCTAGATTAAAAGCCAGCAAACTTTCAGCAAAGGGCCAGAGAGTATTTAAGGCTTGAGACCCGTATCTGGAAAGACAAATCTGGAAAATGCTTTCTATCTCTGCCATGACTTGTGACAAAAGTTACCATTCTCTGAGGGGTACAAATATAAATAATCATCCTAACAATAAAATAATAGAGTCACACTTGAGCTATAAAGAAGAAAATTAAATACTTTTATATTTATATAACTAAATTATTTTCTAATTCCAAGATTAAATTACAGGCATGAGAAGAAAATGTATGGAGAGGAAAGTCATTTAGAGCACCCATTACACGTTAATTTTTCATTTTCCATGGCTTGACATCACCGAGTGAATGACTTACCTAAAGTGATGATAAAGAATGGTTTCACTCTTTGATCAGGAAGCTCAGAACACTAACTATGAAGTCAGTAATGGTTTCAGTATTATTGCAAGTCATAATGGAAATGATTTGCACAATAGTAGAGAGAAAAAGAAAACGCCCAGGAATTGTTAATTAACTTCACTGTTTCTCCACAAATGCTAGGAGTATTAAAAACAAGATTGCTGCAGTACAAACATCAGGATTTAATGAACAATGGGATGTAATTGAAATAACAGAGAATGACTTAATTGGGACAGTGGGTTGTTTAATTACAGGGCTAATGGATCTTCTGCAAGGACAAACTAAATGGAACAGAAGAAGCCAGGATGGGCAGGGAGAGCACTGTGAAAGGAGGTGTACCAGTGAGAAACTCCTGGTGGAGATGCCCCAGGCTCTGTTATATATGAGATATTTTATTAAACTTAATTGTCCCAAAATGGTAACTGCTAGACAAAGAAACAGACTGGAGTAGGCTGGCAGAAACCTTCAATAAATCATGATGGATGCGTTAATATTTCTGCAGGCACATACTTATGCTTTTTCAAGAACTTCTAATAATCTTGAAAACTTTTTCATGGAGAGGAGAAGGAGGGCGATAATATTTTTGTTGGAACATTTTTTTCCAGGGCGCCAAGATGCTATCTCTAAGATACAGCAGATTGGCAAGCTCATTTTCTGAGTTTAAGAGTTCAAAAAACCATTTCACGCTAAACTTTGATTACAAGTCAAACTTGCTAATTCAGCATGCTTGCTACGAGTTATCGGTTTTTCTCCTCTCCTCCTGAAAGTGAAGTAAACGTCCCTTCTCCCGTGTGATGCACTTTTCTGGGACAGAAATCCTCAAACTTTCACTAACTCCTCCAAAGTTCTTGAGTTCTTGATAAAACTCAAGCTGAGTGAGAGTCTGAGATTCTCCGTCAATAAAATCAAATGTGTTCAAAATTTTTCAAAGGGTGGGGAAAAACCCGGCAGAGCAATAGGTCTTATTCTCAGCCAGATACAATAGCTCACACCTGTAATCCCAGCACTTTGGGAGGACAAGGTGGATGGATCAGTTGAGGCCAGGAGTTCAAGACTAGCCTAGCCAGCATGGTAAAACCGCATCTCTACTAAAAATACAAGTATTAGCCTGGCATGGTGGCAGGTGCCTATAATCCTAGGTACTTGGGAGGCTGAGGCAGGAGAACCACTTGAACCCAGATAGTTGGGTCTGCAGTGAGCTGAGACTGCCCCAATGCACTCCAGCCTGTGCTACAGATTGAGATTTAAAAAAAAAGGGGGGGGGGTCTTATTCTCTTCTAGTTGTCTGATCTGAATTCCCAGAAATTAAGGAAAACTAAAGTCCTGTGTGTGCACAGCCCTACCCTTAGTGCTGACATTAGGGAGGATGCCAATATCAGGGCAGTCTGTCTCGCTGCCTCATTAAACACCAGCCTGGAATGCCTTGATAGAGAAGGATGGAGTAAGCATGGCTCTAGGGGACTTTGCTTGGATTTCTGGCAAGACAGAGGAATTTTCTTCTCAAAATGCAAGGACAGAGCATTACTTCCCAGGGCCCATTTGTTAGTATCATGATTCCATGTATAAGAAATTGGCAAGATGCCTTTATGTTCTAGAAAACCCCCCACACCTCAGGGAGAAAACATCCTCATCTGAGAGGTGTGAAAGCTAACTTTTAGGTTGCTATATGAGGTGCTGCACTTCTGAGCATTTAGCTGAACACGAGTTTGGGAGCCTTTTTTCCAAATGTGTCCCTGCCTTGGCACCAGGCTCCGTCATTTCAAGTGGTTCATGAGGATGTTCTTGATTTCTGACTTTCCTTTCCTTGAAAGAACCTGCCCCCAACCTCGCGCGCGCGCACACACACAGAATCAGTTTGTTCACCACACCTGGTTTTCAATTACATAAACTGCCTCAGGCAAATTTGGTAAATCCAGTCCTAAAACTGGGTGTACATGCTTGGGTGGGGTGGAGGGGAGAAGTGTAAAAGAGGGGGAGGAGGGAAGGGAGGAAGAAGAAAATTAGAAATACGGTGGTTCAGGCTGGGGGAAATGCCTAAAAGGAAATGAAATTTTTTATATTAACCTTCTGCTAACAGTTTGTCACACAAGCATAGACCAGATCATGTGCCTTCTCTGTAGTTTCTAGTATAACCACCCACCACGAAAGGGGGGCTCGGCCAGGCCCCATGAGAGGCACTAACAATCATTTTTAAAGGCAAGGCCCCTAAAAACAAGTGGCCCATTCCTTTTTCCAGGCTCAGCTCTATGTACCGGCAAATCTGAATTTGAAAAGGAAGATTTATGTGGATTTCTGAAATCGTAATTTTCCATTACCCTCTTCCCCAAGGGCTATAAAGAAAAAGAATCAAGAGTCGACATGAATTTCTTCAACATCAAGTAACATTTTGATGATGAGCTGAGTGTTAACAAATCAGAAACACATGGTCTTAATTGACTGTGAAATAAATAATGTTTCAAAATGAAAGGGAGAAAACGCGTTCAGATGTAAAGCATTAAAAAAGGCTTCAAACCTCAAAAGTTGCCTCAAGCATCTGACTTCTTCCCCGATTCCAACTCTATCTCCTATCCTTCCTGTTTGGGTCTGATGTTGTCTTGCAACTGAAATACTGGAGGATTCCCCTTATATTTCACTTGCAAATATTTCTCTTTGGGGACCTTTGGGGCTTCTAAAACATCTTAAAGTAAAAGCAGAACATCTTCTAGGTTAGGAATGACAAGCTGAGGATCAGTGAAAGGTGAGTCAACAGGCCCTTTGCAAAGTTTGTCTCTTGTTCTCCAAGGTACCCAGTGGTGCCCAGGCTGAACATACATCAGAGTTATCTGGAAGGTTTACAGAATAGATCCATTCTTGGGCTCCATCCCCAGAGATTTTGATTTAGTCAATCCCGAGGGAAAGCCCAGGCACTGGTGTATTTGGACCTGCATTTTAAACACGGGTTCAGCGAGATCTGCATGAAATAGAATAAAGCTCTAGGTAGCACTCATGTGCCAGGCAATGTTCTAAATGCTTTTTATAATACTAACTCCTAATCCTCAAAACACCCCATGAGATGAGTAGGAAACATAACTATCATTTTCATTTTATATGTAGGGAGAATGAATGAGGCACAGAGAGGTTTAGAACTTGCCCAACGTCACACAGCTAACCAGTGGCAGAGGTAGGATTCAAACCTGTCTGGCCCCAGAGCCCACGCTGTTAACCACTCTACCAATAGTTCTCAAGCAGTACCGACAGCATCAGGAAGCTGGTTAGAGAAGTGAATTCTTGGGCCATATCCTGGATTTACTGCATCAGAAACTCCAGTGTGCGGCCCAGCAGTTGGTGTTTATTTAGCAAGCTTTCTGGGCAATTCTGCTAGATGCTAAAGTCTGAGAACCACTGCACCCCAATCTACTGCCTCTTAGATGCAGATGGGTACACTGACAGAATTCAGAAGGCTGAGAAGTGCTGACTTTCAGCTCAGCTTCCCACTCTCGGATGGCAGTTGAGCATGGTGCCATCTTCACTGGAGGGGTGAGCTCCATCTGGCAGTGGCAGAGAACTCAAAAGAGCTGACCTATGGACTAATCTCCCACCAGAGGATCTAACCATAACCCGGTCCACAGCAACATGGTGCCTTCTCCAATTAGGGAATGAATTCTTCCCGGATGACACTGCAGTCCCCACCCTCCAGAGCGAAGCCACAGGAGACTCAGCTCTCTTAATTAGCCATTCCCAAACCCCACTGTAATCTTTTCCTCCTCCACTAACGAGATCATGAAGAAGCCCAGAGTCTTCGTAAAGCTAAAGATCAAACCAAAACACAGCAATATCTTCTCCAAGTCTCTATTAACAGAAAAGCATAGAAAATTCCTAAGTAATTCTGAAGTTCCTTTCAATGCTTGGCTCCCTCTCTGAAATTCCTGAATGTGCCCCAAATTGGGCCTGCTTTCTTTTTTTAGGAAGGGCATGGAGTGGGTGCAGTGGGGATGAATTAAAAAGAAATTTTCAAACGAGTGAAACCCTCCAGCAGCTAGGCAATCATCTTCCTGTAGTGATTTACAGCGTTCCTCTAAAAATATCTCTGAGATCACAGTACATTAAGTGCATGACACCAAACATTTGTAACTAATCCATGAAAATAAAGTAAAGGCGTCACGTTGCATGGGGAACGCAGTGGAATTTGTCTTGTGTTATCGTTCTAAAATAAGACGGCCTCAATTTGGTTGAAATATATCTTCACACATTGTCTTCCCAGAGCAGAGCCATTTGAGAAATTCTGATTGCAATTATAAGTGCTGAATAGGGAGTACTTTGCATTTCCTTTGACAACACTGAAAGCTATAAGCAATCCTGATATTAAAATCTTTGGAAATTGATGAGTACCCCAGGCATCATTACAATATTTTCTCCCCCAATCTCAGTAATTAAAATCTATTATGTGAACACGTGTTAATATTTTTATCAACTACTGTTTTTAATTAACTAAACACTACGGGGCCTCCTACAGTAGAAATGATACCATTTCACTGTAAGTGACCCACCCCCACCCTCTAATTCCTTGCCAGATTTATTTGGGAGTCTGGCTGGGAGCTTTATAGAAAACATACCACAGTACTGAATTCCGGAACCTGCCACAACAGCCAGTCTTCATTAAGTGTGTACAGGGCTTTGCAAGTGATTACATCCACGGGACCCTTGTTAATTTTCTGGTTCAGAGTCGTCACCAGCAAATAGAAGGGCTCTCCAACAGTCTCCTTGAAAAGACACAAAAGTGATAGTTAGCTTTCTGTGGAATCCACTGTACTTTCCAAAGAATTCAAGTTTCTGTTCATGACAGTAAGGCAGGAGACGGGAGAGAGGGTTTTCTAACAGTCAACACGAAACTCTCAAGAAAATACATTTGGTTCCACTTGGGATTGGATGCAAAACTCAGAAAACCGTCTCCTCTCTCCATCGCAAATGCACGTCTCCACACGTCCACATTCACAGCAACGTGCGGTACCCACAGTATCCCTTGTTATTTTGTGTTTAAACTTAACGTATGGCAGTCTAATGCCCATCAGTGAGTTAATGTCTAAGAATAATAGATGTGGAGAGTGTACCTTTGTTTACATTTGTATTTAATCGCCCTCTAGCAACCCAGAAATTAAAAATGCACAATTATTCTTAGTAACCAGGATAAATGGAAGAACATTTTAAACATTTACTAAAGACAATGACATCTGGTATTAACAGCACTTCACAAAGGAAGCGGCCCACAGTTCAACAGTTTGCAGCCTTGTCTCTTCCATGGGCCAGTCCCAGCCTGGGCAGTTCCCAGGCATGCCACGCACAGTCCCACCTGGACATGCTTTCTGGTGCTGGGCCAGAGGGATTCCATCTTCTTTCCCTGAATCAGAGCCAATTCCTCTATGGTTTTTCCCAAATACTCGGCCCATCCTGATTGGCTCTTTCTTCACATTTTTCCAGGGGAGCAGGTGGGGCTGCCTCCCCTGCTGTAAGGGAAATGGCTCACGTTTGCAGCCCTGGATATCTGTATTCCAAAGGACTCTGAGCACCTCAAGTGGGAGGCTGTGTGTTCTGTTTCTACGGCATCCTCCCAAGGCACGTAGCCCTGGGTCAGCTGTAGAGTATTTGCTAAATAACGGACCTTCCATAATCAATGGACATTAGGCCTCTGTGGCGGAGGAAGAACTGTGGCTAGGAAGTCAAAGTGCTTTAGTGATGATGAAAAGCCAGCCACATGGCTGGAGCTCGAAGTGCCAGTTAACAGAGTCAAGCTTGACAGGCGACACATCCGGCTGGGAAAGGAGGATGCCACTGGATCTCACCTGCTTTCCCTTGCGCAGGGAAGTTACCTAAGACATCCTTTAAGTCTCTTGGGATCCCACCCCAACCCTGTCCCTTCCTTTATACTCGATGCAGGAATATCTGCCCACCCCAGTCCCCAGGCTTCCTCTTGCCAACTCCTGCCACCCTGCAGCTCCCTTTAGGCTGCTGTCCCTGCTGTGATACATCCTTGAGTCTCCTCTCAGTGCAGGGCAGAAGTGGAATGTTCAGAAATTTCCAAGGTAGAGAGGGCAGGGGACCTAGTGCATGACATTTAATGCTCATGAGAAGCTTCCTTTATTTAGTGGTTTACAACCTCACCATTCTCTTCTCCCTGCACCGCCCCCGCCACCCCAAGTAATGCCCCTGACCACAAAACTAGAACCTCTTTTCCCTAGCACAGACCAGAAGGGAGGCTGAGAACCCTTGGACAGGGGCTTCCTGTTTCCGCAGGGGCTGGAGCTGGGGGGCCAGGTGGGCTCTCGGGGGATGTGTGAAGGGGCAGCTCTGGATTCAGGGGCCCTGTGGTCAGGAACTCTCTGGAGGGTAGCTAGACTGCGTCAGGTAACATCTGGCCCTACACTCTGCTCACACTCCTGGGTCTAACCCTGGTTAAGCACCAGAATCCCTTGAGGCTCCTGTTAAAAATTCACATGCCTGGGCCCCTGTCTAGACCTACAGAGCTGGCATTTCTCTGAAGATGAGGCCTGGGCAGCTGTAGTTTTCATACCTTCCTGGGGCAGGAGCAGGGGGAAGCAGGGCTGGAGGAGGATTCTGATGTGTGGCTGATTTGGGGAGTCACAAGGCCCTGAGGTTTCCTTGTCACCACTGAAGGAAACTTTTAGGTGAGTCACAGCTGCTGAATATCTGATTCCCCTCCCCCAGGGGCCAGGCTTCCATGCTGTAACAGACCAGGGCAGACTCCATCTTTTCAATGCACAGTGGGGTGGCTAAGAGCTCTCAGACCCTGGTGCTGTCCCACAGTAGCAGTGAGACCTAGGGAGAGTCACAGCTCTTCTGGATGTTCCAGTTCCCCCATATGCAAAATGGTCATGAAGACACTTAGCTCACGGGACCCTTAAGGGGATGAAATGAGAAAAGGCATGACCATGCTGTCTGGCACACTCAATAAACGGCATGATTATTTTACCCCCAGAGCCTTGGCGTCTTGGAAGGGGAAGTTACCTGGAGGTCACGGAGCTGTCACCCACTAAACGTCCATGGGGTAGGATGGGAGGACTAGGAGTCTGTGTCCCTGATGCCCTTGAGCACCTGGTGGAGGGACATCAGACCCCCGCACCAGCGGGAATTATTCCACTGAAAGTGAAAGTGTCGCCGACTGGCTGGATGCCACTTTCTCCTGGCGAGCCGTGCCGCCCCCTCACCACCCAGAGTGCTCGAGACACTCTTGAATCAGCACTGTGAAATCTTGACCCAGAATGCTTTGCTCAAGGAGGCCGTTTGGGCTGGCAGCCCAGATTTTCTGAACGTCTCACCCCTCTAATGCCCAAGAGCAGCCCTTGAAAGAACAGAGTTAAGAATCACAAGCTCCAGTAGAAAGAGCTGGAAAGGGATTTAAAGGCAATGCCCACACACGCCCATCATTTGGTGGATTGAAAACAGATGCGCAGATGGAAAGAGCCATGCCCAGTGACACACAGCTGACCCAGGCTGAGATAATTTCAGAGCCCAAACCTGCTGCCTCTAACCAAGACTCCTAGTCTGGTGCTCTCTCCCCACTACCCCAGGGACTAGTGAAAATCACGGATTACTGGGCTCCACTTCCAGAGCTTCTGATCCAGTGGGACCATGGTGGGGCAGGAGTTGGCCTTTGAATACCAAGACCAGGGAACTGGGTGAGGGTCCTGGTGCCTCCATCTCGTAGCAGTTGTGGCAAAAGCAACCACAGGGGGAAGCAAAAAAATATTCATCCCAGAAATAACTGGCTCCACACTCCCCAAAGCCTCTGATGATTTATGCCAAGTAAACAGAGAAGCAGGCAGATTTCATTAATCTTAATAAATGGGTATTGCCTTGGGGAGAGGAAGGGGTTGGTGAGAAATTAAAAAAAAATTGTTGTGCATCTACTTGTAAGATTGCATTAAACATTAAACTAAGCACAGTCTATTTAGAGCACTGCTGTTGGATCTACACTTAAGTAGCACTGTTAAAACCTGTGGCATAGCGGTGTATCTTATTCAAAGTTTAATTAGATTTCGGAACTAGCTACAAATACACAATTATGCAGTTTTGCTGGAATCTGAATGGCTGGTAAAATGAAAGGATAAGAATCTTCCATACCAGAGGCCTCAGAGGGCTAAGTGAAGATCAGGTTCAACAGGATACCCTTCTTTTCACATTAATATTTTATAATAGTAATGGCCAACCTTTCTGGAGGCTTCCTCAGTGCTAAGCAACTGCATATGTTTTCTCATCTGTGCTTCAAAACAGTCCTAAAATCTTCCAGTTCTCTAAGTTATAAAGCCAAGTGGGGAAGTCTAGATTCAGATCAAGTATGGACCCTAGAGCCCACTGTCTTCACCACTGGAATCTACAGAAAGTTTGCATTTGAAAAGATTTTCAAGTTCAATTAGATTACAACCGCATTCACAGGTAACGCCAACAAAGCAAACTCCAGGGGAGGCAGCTCTTTGGAGAACAGCTTCAATGCGGGATGACGGGTAGGAATTGACTGCAATTAGCTCACTGCGTATCGGTGGGTAATGGGTATTTCTACAATGTTCAGAGGGCACGAAACAGTTTGTTCTCTTCGGTGTTTGAAATATTCCCTTTTCTCAACACATTTTCTTAAATGGGCCGACTGGGCTCTGGGTTTGAATCGATGTGAGAAAGTGAACTCACTTGAAAAGTCTCACCTGAGGAAATTCTAAATGAATTACATTTGCATAGGCCAGTTGCAGCAAAAACAATGTTTACTTTCTCTCTATCTGCTCCGGGTAAGGACCAAGACAAAACATGGTTAAATGCTGACACTGCCGAGCATTCAGGATTTATCCTGGCAAAGGTATCAGAGTCACTAAAAATAACTGCCTATTGTCTTACCTCTGACACTGCTGAGGGATGTGACACTTACCCGGAGGAAGCCAGAAAGGCAGACAGACATCCAGTTTGTGAGGAGTTTTTCGACCACGGACTCCGTGCGTCTCAGCATGAGTTTAGGTTGTATGTTGCTAGACTGTTCCATCAAGTCCCTGGTCAGCACCTCCAGGATGCTGGTCAGGTAGACCAGCTTGGTTTGCAGTGCAATGGTCAGGAAGGAGGCAAACAGACACCTGTTGAAAAAGAGCTAGGTGAACCATGGACTGCAGGCCTGGCTGGACACTGATGAGAGCTGCCATGGAAGCTCACTGGCAGGGCAGAGCAGGGCAGAACAGGGCAGGGAAGGACAGGGGAGGGCAGGGCAGAGAGCTGTCCTGATGGGTTGGGAGCTTTTTTTTTTTTTTTTTTTTTTAAAATGTTTAGATTCTAACCACTTCTATCTCTAGAACCTTTTCTGTGTTTTCAACATTTAAACTAGAGTGGTAACACAAAGTGAGTCTTCCGAGGTTTCAGGATGTTTTAAAAATAAAAAATAACACTTCTGCTTTTTGATTAAGAATTTATGCGCCGGGCACAGTGGCTCACACCTGTAATCCCAACACTTTGGGAGTCCGAGGCAGGTGGATCATCTTTTTTTTTTTTTTTTTTTTTTTTTGAGATGGAGTTTCGCTCTTGTTACCCAGGCTGGAGTGCAATGGTGTGATCTCGGCTCACCGCAACCTCCACCTCCTGGGTTCAGGCAATTCTCCTGCCTCAGCCTCCTGAGTAGCTGGGATTACAGGCACGCGCCACCATGCCCAGCTAATTTTTCGTATTTTTAGTAGAGACGGGGTTTCACCATGTTGACCAAGATGGTCTTGATCTCTTGACCTCGTGATCCACCCACCTCGGCCTCCCAAAGTGCTGGGATTACAGGCTTGAGCCACCGGGCAGGTGGATCATCTGAGGTCAGGCGTTCGAGACCAGCCTGGCCAATGTGGTGAAACCCCGTCTCTACTAAAAATACAAAAATTATCCAGTTGTGGTGGCATGCTCCTCTGATCCCAGCTACTGGGGAGGCTGAGGCAGGAGAATTGCTTGAACCCTGGAGGTCGAGGTTGCAGTGAGCCTAGATTGTGTCGTTGCACTCCAGCCTGGGCAACAGCGCAAGATTCCGTCTTGAGAGAAAAAAAGAGAATTTATGTGGGTTTTTTTGTGTGTGTGTTGGGGTTTTTCAGGGATACTTGGGATTGGGAGGGTTGCGTGTGTGTCTTCAGAATAGACTCTGTGTTGGGAGCTGGGGGCAGGGGGCTGAAGCAGCAGGATCACTTGATCCCAGGGTTTGAATCCAACCTCAGCAACACAGTGAAACCCTGTCTCAACATTAAGAAAAAGAAAAAGGGCTAGGCATAGTGGCTTATGCTTGTAATCCTTGCAGAAGTGGTACTGTGTGAGGTCAGGAGTTTGAGACCAGCCTGGGCAATACAGCAAGACCCCATCTCTACTATAACAACAAAAACAAAACATTAGCTGGGTGTGGTGGCATGTGCCTGTAGTTCCAGCTACTTGGGGAGGCTGAGGCAGGAGGATAGCTTGAGCCCAGGAGGTTGAGGCTGCAGTGAGCTATGATCACACACTTCAGCATGGGCCACAGAGACTCCAACTAAAAACAAAAAACACAAAAATCTGTGTTGGGGTGGTGTGATCTAACACAGAGATAAGGCCACATAAACTCCCAATCAAATAGCCTTTGGAAAAGTCCATGTTCTCAACATAGCAAGTTCAGATAGTGGTTTGGAAATAAAATACGAGACTTAGGTTTGATTTCCCTTTTTTTTTTTTTTTGGAGAGACAAGTTTTTGCTATTTTGGTCAGTCTGGTGTTGAACTCCCGTCCTTAAGTGATCTGCCCACCCTGGCCTCCCAAAAATGCTGGGATTTCAGGCATAAGCCACCATACCTGGCCTGATTTTCTCTCTCTTTTTTTTTTTAGATGGAGTTTCACTCTTGTTACCCAGGCTGGAATGCAATGGCGCGATCTCGGCTCACCGCAACCTCTGCCTCCTGGGTTCAGGCAATTCTCCTGTCTCCGCCTCCTGAGTAGCTGGGATTACAGGCATGCGCCACCATGCCCAGCTAATTTTTTGTATTTTTAGTAGAGACGGGGTTTCACCATGTTGACTAAGATGGTCTCGATCTCTTGACCTCGTGATCCACCCACCTCGGCCTCCCAAAGTGCTGGGATTACAGGCGTGAGCCACCGCACTGGGCCAATTTTCTCTTCTTAAAGGCTTTTAAAACATCAAAGAACGGACTAATACCTGTCCTTCACCGAAAAGTTCTTCTGCTTTTCAAGGGTGTGGATGACAGTAACAAGAAAGCTTTTATTACAGATTAGGGTATCCAAAGCTGTGAGACTTTCATTCTTGTCACTGGCGTCTCTGTTCTGAAAAAAAGAAAAAGAAATATTGTGTAATACAAAATCATGTACAAGTTTAAAGTTAGAAAGTAGCTCCACAATGGGTTTTCCAAGACAATGAATTATTTAATATTGAATTCATGATCCCAAAAAACCCACAATAAAAATTGAAACTAATAATAATGGAGATGATAATGAAGATGATAACACTATGAACATCAGGCAGTCACTGGGCTAAAAATGAAAACGTAGAGACTTACATGCATATCTTCAGTGAAGATGTGTGTGAAGCCACCTGACTGAGAGGAAGGAGACACTTTCATTATTCATAACATCCAAAGGAAATGAAGAGTGTATTTTTGTTATAATACCCAAGTCCGTTTTTTAATAAAGTAGAGACACTATTTGCTAATCTGAAGAGCCTCTGGGTTTGTGGTGGCTGCGTATTCTCTAATACACAAATAATTATTCAGCTCTCAAGAAATGCCACTGAATTCTGAAAGCCTCTAAGAAGAATTATCATGGCATCAGTCCCAGCTTTGGTAGATGATGGTATCGCCTCACATTTTAGAAGAAATTATTTAAAGAAGGGGTCATTGAGATTATGCAAATGTCAGACCACTCTTCAAGCAATTTACCTTCTAAAGATAAAGACTAAATTCTGTTGCTAAGTTTTACAAGTCTTAGCTTAGCTAAGTAGCATCTACTATTTCAATGCACGATGGTAATGAAGACAGAGGTAGTTAAAAGTGTAGAATCTGGACCAGACTGACTTGGGTTCCCATCCTGGCTTTAATCACATACTAGTCACATGACTTGGATGTGTTCTTAACCTGTGTCTGACTTGCCTCATCTCTGAAATGGAGACAATAATGGTTCCCACCTTAGAGGTTTAGTGTGAAAATGAAATGGGTTCAGAGTAAGTGCCCTGTGTCAGTTATTATTGCTTTTATTCCTAACTTACAGAAAACTAGAGACCCCAGCGCTATTGCCCATTGGTTTCTAAATGCTAGGTAGCTCTGGAATATAAACTTCAAAATTTGAGGTGTGTAGTGTATCATAAATCGTATTACAATTAATGGTTAAACTTTAAAAGTATGTTAAGCAATACTTTGAGTCAACAGAATGAGATGCTAAACTCAAAACATTCAGGTTTTTCTTCTTTTTTGATAATAATTGAAACTTTGACCTAATTTTATATCTTGTGAAGTAAAATCCTTCTGTAAAGAATTTTGCTTCATAGTTTCAAATTTGCTAGCCCAAGCAAAAGACCTGAAACTACTGTGGCCATATCCTCCCCTAGTAAAAAGCAAAACCCCCCCAAAAAACAACAACAACAACAGAACCCAGACCCTAGGTTCGCATTTTCTAGTTCTTAATAATTTTCTGCTGAACCAACTTCATGGAAGTGGACAAGGGAAACAGGTCGGTTCTTAACCTTAAATACAGAAATGCCGCCCTTGCTCTGTGTTTTAAGGCTGTTTCCGCCTTTTATTCAAATTTCCCTTTCCTTCAGGTTCGGTCCTCTGCTTACCCTTATTTCTTCTCCTATTTTATGCAAAGCAAAGAAGAGTCAATATAATAAAAAGCAAGGCTTCAAACGCCGACGGGCAGCGCAAGGAACCTTGGCCTCCTTTGAGAACCCACCATCTCCTCTGGATTTTGCCTGTTGCTTTCTTGTAGGTGCTGATCACCCAATTCCTCCCCCTGTGCCTGCCAACCTCCAGGCCTAGAGGATTTGGCTTCTGATCGATCCGTAAAGAGCCTATTAATACCAGGACTTATCTGTAGCCTGGAATGCATTTCAAGTGGCATTGTCTTCTTGGGGCGTGTTTCCCTGTTCTATCTTTTCTTAATTATTGTAAATTCAATTTTGACTTAGGTCTTCTTGAAAGGCTTCTGACAAATTTATGTGGGCTTTCTCCTGGGTTCTCTCCTTTAAACAACTTCTGACTTCAATTTTTATGGTTTTCCCAGTTGCTTTTCAAGATTATACATGACACCAAGTGAAATCAGTTTGGCTCCTTTGCAACTCTCTCTCCTCTCCTAAACTAAGGCAGCATTGTTCCTGGGATTTTATTTTATTTTATTTTATTTTTGAAACATTTGACTTGCAACAGTGTTCCTTCACATTCGTTACTCTATCTTGTTCTTGATTACCAAATATAGAAGATAAGACCATTTCTTTTTTCAGGCCACAGATTACTCTATTCAGCACTCAAGGGCAATCGTTAACTGTAAAAGCCCACACAGCATTCATGTTGATAGTCAAAAATCTCCGTTATTTTATTGCTTTTAAATTCTTAATGGGGATCTCAGATAGCTCGGAAATAGGACTTGTGATGCAACCTTTGCGGAGGCCGTGCACAGTCATCCTGATTCGGGGAATTGAATTCCCCTCCCCAGGCGGTGTTCTGCCATAGAAATGGATGAGGTGGCAAATGGCAGGTCTCGGTGCCTGGTACTCTTGGAGGATAAGTTAAGGGAAACCTCACCAGCACAAAAAGCTGAAGTCTTATTTACAGCCTTCTTGATTTATAACACTGAGGCTTGGACCAAAAAAAATATGGCAGGTATTTTATGGAGGCATTCCAACCTCCAGACCCTGCATTACATATTGTGGGGTCCGCTTCTAGAATTATAGAGAAGCTGGAAATTGCTTACTGCGTGTGTCTGGGTTTCTGAACTCTAGGCTTCTGGCCAGTTTTTGCAGAGAAGCTTCTGGTAAGGTAATACAAACCCTCCTTTGGCCTGGAGAGATTTCAGCCATTGCTTAGAAGTCTAGATTGAAATGTGATCATTGGTATTGATGTGTTTAAGAGGTTGGGCCTCTATGTGGTCATCAGACCAAAACAAAAAGGGCAATATGGCAGAGCTGGGGTACCAGGACGTGGCAGTGACGATGCGAAGGATGAGTGTACCTCACCAAAGACTTGGGAGGGTAAATGGAGAGGGCTGAGTGAGTGGGTGAGAAAATGGAGGCGTGAAAACGTAGGTAAGACCAGCAACCCAAAGGGTTAAGTCGATGATTCCTCAGAGCCCTAAACAAAGGAATTAAGCAGTTGGTGCATCTACATCTACTAAACGAGGATGACACAAACTGTGCAGCTAAAGAAAAACCACCGAAGAGAACCCTAAGAACTCTACATGGCTAAAAATGCCTGTCTTCAACTCCAATCCCACCCATGTCTACTTTCTTTCCTTTTGACCGGTGGTATTTTTCCTTTCCAATTGAGAAGTAATAGTGAATAATCTAGTCGCTGCAATGTAAGTCATGCAGATAAACACAACAAATTGGCTAGCTCACAATTTATTGATTTTTAAATTAACTAGCTCACTTCCCAGCTACACATTCAGTCCTACACTGGGAGTAAAAGAAAGCAAAATCATCATTCTGAGCTTCTGTCCCTCCTAGGTTTTTGTTACTGGACAAAGAGTAATCGCCAGTGACCCATCACTGCTTTATACCCTAATCAATGCAATTAATAATTACCCTCCTCCCTGCTCTGCTCAAACTTAAGCCATTATTTTGTAGCAAGCACATTATCTATAGTTGCCTTGGAAGCAAACACTCGTTTTGACAAAAGCAACAAGCACCTTCATTATTATTCAAGACTCAACCTTAGGAATATGATCAATGCTCTCTTACCTCGGGGAAGAAAGTTCTTAGAGCAAAATGTTTGTAGTCAAGGAAGGGAACAGTTCCAAAACTATCCACCACATCCAATTTATCCATCTGCAGCTCAGCAAAGCCTGCAAAACAGAATCCCAAGAGCAGTATTTTAACTCGACAAACAATGGATAAGATCTTCTGGTGTTTTGTCTAACACAGAGTATGACCTTGGTTTTCATTAAAGAAGAAACAATAGATAATGACTTGTTTGGCTGCAGAGAAGAGCTGAAAGAAAACACAAAGCCGGGCCCAGGCCCTGCTGTTCTGTTGTCTTCTGTTATACAAACAGTTCTCATTACTGTGGCCACCTCCATGTAAGCGCAAAAAATAAAAATATAAATATAACAGGCGTGTTTTTCCACAAATACAATTTCGGAGCCTACCATCACGTATCTCTTTCCGGAGCTCGCTTTCCAGCAATTCTAGTTGTTGACTCTGTTTGCGACTCAGCTCCTTCGATTTGTGCCTGGTCACCCCCACGGCCGCTAAGAGACAGGGATGGGCATCAGAGGGACATGTTAACTCAAAAACCAAAAATGAAAACAAAGAGCAACCTTTACAGCTCTTAAAAAACCAAAATCAAAACAGAGGGACAGAGAGCAAGAGCTAGAATGAGACTAGGAAATAGCATTGGAGAACTGGATCTTATAAAAAAGAAAGCTTCCCAGTGAGGGGTCACTCGAAAGAGGAAGTTGCTAAAATGCAACAGAAAAAACAAAATCTTCCTCATTTTACGAGTGAAGGCCAAATCAAATAACCTTCACTTATAACCGAAGATCCCAGTGGCTGAAACGTAATGAAACAGGCCAAGCTTCCCCACAGCTGCAGCCACTTGCATCGTTCCGCTCCTTCTGACTGTTTGTAAGATCCCTGGAGAAATCAAGTTGTGCTGCAAGTGCAGAAAGGAACCGCAGATCCGCGGTTGGCTACAGGAGCCAAGCCTGCATGCAGCTAATGCGGTGACATGACGAGGCAGCCACAGGGAACTCCGTGTCTCCATATTGCCTTGAACTGTGCGGCAGAGGCCGTAAACCAACCCGATTCGGTGCTTGGGTTCACGTGTGACCTGGGTTAAGTTCCTCAGCATCTCTGTGCCTGGCTGCCTTCTCTGTAAGAATGCCTGTCTCACTATGATGCTGGGAGGATGATATGAAGTAACTCACAAAAAGCATTAAGAACAGATTATTTTATAAGTATAGGTATTCAACAACCAACCTTCGTTATTATTCTAGGAAGCTTCTCCTCACTTATACAAATAACAGCCAGGTGCGGTGGCTCACGTCTGTCATTCCAGCACTTTAAGAGGCTGAGATGGGAGCATGGCTTGAGGCCAGCGGGCTTTGAGATCAGGCTGGGCAACAGAGAAAGACCCCATTTCTACAAAAAAATAGTTAGCTGGGTGTGATGGCACATGCCTGGAGTCCCAGCTACTTGGGAGGCTGAGGTGGGAGGATCACTTGAGCCTATGAGGTCAAGGCTGCAGTGAGCTGTGATCGTGTCACTGCACTCAGCCTGGGCAAAACAGTGAGACTCTTTCTTAAAAAAAAACAAAAAAAGATTTTCTTGTGTGGTTCTTCCCAGAAAAATCAAGGCTGGGATGAGACTGGGCTCCTCTATTAATTACATAATAGGGGAGCTCTGCTACCAACAGGTCTAAATGATGCTAGAGGAAACAAATACGTTTCTTCACTGGACTACTTCATAAAGTCAGCAGCCTTAATAACATGCATTGTGCATGTCTAAGAAAGGGTGGCATACGTAGTAATTCCCAAACTTACTTGACCATGGAACCCCTTTTTCCAGGAGCGTCACTTGGGACCATTGTTCCTCAGGCCTCAGTTTGAGCAACACTGGCTTGTGCATGCAAAGGCTCATTTTTTATAGGTCCAGAGACTTGCACAGTCATCAGCAACATAACAGGTGCTCGATGAACATAAGGTAAATAGATGCAGGGACGAATGAATGAACAAATGAGTGTATGGAAGGAGACACCGGCAACTGCCTCTGCTAGCCATCAAATTTCAGAATCAAATTTATGTTAAATCAAGAACTATGAAGTGCTATTTGTTGGTGGAGAAGAGTTCCTTTTTCAAAGAAGGGTAAGAGGAAATAGACTTGAAGTGACAAGCAGCTCAGAACCAGAGTCGCAAACGAAATAGCTGCAGAAATCAGGTATATACATGAGTTATATGGCCTGGATGGAGACAATATGGAGTGGTGGCAACTGTGGTCAAAACTCAGGAAGCACATTCCCTCTCTCAAGGGCATAGCTGCCACTCAGCTCTAATAAACTGATGCTACAGGAAAATTGGGATCCAATGATCTGAATCTTTCACATTTTCAAGAGATGTTTCGAAATGTGAATCACTAGTAAGCTACTTAATAGTTTAAGAAAATGCTACATGGGTGAAACAAACATATTGGCCAGCCAGTTTTAGCCAGTGAGCAACCACCGTGGGCTCACTATGTGCGGATGAGCCCTGGACCACTTTAAGAGATGACACTGATCACACTCCTGTTTTTTTTTTTAAAGATTTATTTTTTAGACACATGGCCTTACTCTGTTGTCCAGGCTGGCATGCAGCAGCACGATCATAGCTCACTGTAACCTCAAACTCCTAGGCTTATACAATCCTCCCGCCTCGGCCTCCCAAGTGTTGGAACTAAAGGCATGTGCCACTATGCCCAGGCATGACCACACTTCTACAGTGTAGTTCTTCCCAGAAAAATCAAGGCTGGGATGAGACTGGGATGAGACAGGTGGCAGGGTGATCAGGATGAAATAACCAAGTCCTGGGAGCCCCAAATCCCAGAGAAGTTCTTAGGGAATGATATAAATGAACATTTGTATCACAATTTGAAGGAATGGAGAAGCAAAGTTGATTATATCCCTCAAATCCCAAGATACCATCTATGTAACCCAGCCTTCTATTAATGAAGCATCCTTAAAAAATTTTTTTTTGTTTTTTTTTCTTTGTGTTTTGTTTTTGTTTTTGTTTTTCTTTGAGATGGAGTCTTGCCCTGTTGCCCAGGCTGAGTGCAGTGTGATCTCGGCTCACCACAACCTCAGCCTTCTGGGTTCAAGCAATTCTCCCTGCCTCAGCATCCTGAACAGCTGGGATTACAGGTGCCTGCCACCATGCCCAGCTAATTTTTCTATTTTTAATGGAGATGGGGTTTTGTCACATTGGCCAGGCTGATCTCAAACTCCTAACCTCAGGTGATCTCCCTGCCTCAGCCTCCCAAAGTGCTGGGATTATAGGCATGAACCACTGCGCCTGGCCAAAGGAAATGTTAAGAAAGACCTCAGCGTGTACCTATTATTTGTTTCCCAAAGTTTTGATTTGGGTTTTCACCCATTTATATTTAATTGAAGCAAATAGCCCCTGAAAGCTGAAAGTCTGCCTGCCTGGCAAGAGTCCCCAGGGAATAATTTCTCTGACAAAATTAAACAGGGCACTTACCAAAAATGACAATCACTAGCAAGACAGGAAGCACAATCAGAAAATACCACGTGGACGGAACTGACTCCTGCTCCACGTAGAGCTCCAGGTTTCCCAGCTTGACCTGATAGGACAAAGAATGTCATTAGACCTAATGGAGTTGGGTACTGCATTTATTTACATCGTGTCCCGCCTAAAATAGTTTCACAATACAAAAATAAGCAGTGAGCTGGGTAGGATATCTGAGTTCAACTCTCTTCTCTGTGGCAGATTAGCTATGTGTCCTTGGGCAAATCCAGAATATTCACCGTGCCTCAGTTTCCTGAAATGTCAGTTGACGTGTGCCAGACTAGACCCTAAGAGTCTTAACTTTGGCCTCTTCGCTCTGGGGATTTTAAGTTGCAGGAGTGGGGGCAATAAAGAGGCAGCAGCCTGTGGGTTAGAAGCCCCCTACCCTTTATTCTATGGAATAAACTAGGCTTTTATCTTTTCTACACCTTGTGCTTCCTGGCAGGCTTATTTTGTTTTTTAGAGACAGGGTCTTGCTCTGTTGTCCAGGCTGGAATGCAGTGGCATGATCATAGCTCACTGTAGCTTGAACTCATGGGCTCAAGTGATCCTCCTGCCTCAGCCCCCCAAGTAGCTGGAACTATAGGTGCACACCACCACACCTGTCTAATTTTTAAATTTTTTGTAGAGACAGGGTCTCGCTATGTTGCCCAGTCTGGTCTCGAACTCCTGAACTCAAGCGATCCTCCCAGCTCAGCCTCTCAAAGTGCTGGGATTATAGGTGTGAGCCACTGTACCTGGCATCCTATTTTGAATAAAACATTCTGTGGCAAAAACCAGTTTGGCAGTGCTGATCAGATCATCCCTGATGGATTTTTCCAGTTTTAGCGTTTCTTATTATAAATATTTTGTGAAACTTGTCAAGGGGAAAACCCTATATGCAGTTTAATTATTTCATTGATGTACAGACAAGTATTAAGGTGTGTTTCCATCCTTGGACCCATGCTGCCCCCATGGAGGCATCTGAGCACAGCGGCTGGAGGCTGGACTTGGACCTGGACAGCCGAAGCTCTCCACCCTAGCTCTGCCACCTGCTCTGCTTCTCAGCTGCAGAATCCTGCATTAGGCATGCACGTCCAGGCCTTTTCCTAAACTCTGAAATGGGATGTCAAGAGCGCCTCTTGGTAGGCTGTCATGATGACTAACTGCACGACACCATTTAAATAGCTCATGGCGCCCTCAAAACTCTCCCATGGCTTCCCCAGCCCACAAGCCAAGCCCTCGCCATGGTCCACAACGTCCTAATCACCCCCTGTTCTCTCTGTGAACTCTCTAACCTCAGAAGACTCTGCACTGCTCCCTCCATTCCAGCCACACCGGCCTCCTTGCTGCTCTTCAAACACACCAGGCAGCCTCCAGCCTCAGGACCTTTGCATCCTCTGCTCCCTCTGCCTAGAATGTTCTAACCCAGATAGCCCATGCCTTGTCCCCTCCTCCTTATACAGATGTCACCTTCACAAGCAAGCCTTTTCTGGTCACCGTTGCAAAACCTGCAGCGTGGCCCCCCACATGCTCCTATTCCCGCCCCCCACCACCTGCTGCTTTTTTTCTCCCTAGCAACTGCCACCAAGTAACACAATTTTTATTTATATTCTTCACACTGTGTCTCTTTAGGGAACCTCCATAAAGGCAGATGTTTTGTCTGTTTTCTTCTCTGTTCTGTCCCCATCACTGCACAGGCTCTCAGGTGCTATGTCCTGAATGATGAAGAATGCAAGCATTTGCTCTTCTCAACAGGAAAGGTGGGAACACTGTGAAATGAGTTGTTGTTCCATTTTATTTTAGAGAGACAGGGTCTCACCGTGTTGCCCAGACCTCTGAGGGTTCCAGTGATCCTCCTGCTCTGGCTTCCCAAAGTGCTAGCATTATAGGCATGACTCGTCTCTCCCAGCTTACTTGTTATTCCTGATTTAAAACTTATTATTGGCTGGGCGTGGTGGCTCATACCTGTAATGCCAGCACTTTGGGAGGCTAAGGCAGGCAGATCACTTGAGACCAGGAGTCCGAGACCAGCCTGGCCAACACAGTGAAACCCATCTCTACCAAAAATAGAAAACATTAGCTGGGCATGGTGGCATGTGCTTGCAATCCCAGCTACATGAGAGGCTGAGGCATAAGAATCACTTAAAACTGGGAGGCAGAGGTTGCCGTGAGCTGAGATTGCGCCTCTGCACTCCTGCCTGGGCGACAGAGTGAAACTCTGTCTAAAAAGTAAAGAAAGAAAACTTATTATTACCCTCATTTACCATACAGATGGACAAAGAGAAGCTCAGGAAGGTCAAGTGACTTACATAAGGCCACAGAGCTATTAACAGGTGCCACTGGGACATGAACACAATTTTGGCTTTGCCTTCCAGTCTGAAGTTTGTTTTTCTGTTGTTGTTTGTTCTTGAGACAGAGTCTTGCTCTGTTGCCAGGCTGGAGTGTAGTGGTGCGATCTCAGCCCCCTGCAACCTCCACCTCCCTGGTTCAAGTGACTCCCCTGCCTCAGCCTCCTGAGTAGCTGGGACTACAGGTGCATGCCACCACACCCAGCGAATTTTTGTAGTTTTAGTAGAGACGGGGTTTCACCATGTTGGCCAGGATGGTCTCAATCTCTTCACCTCGTGATCTGCCCGCCTCAGCCTCCCAAAGTGCTGGGATTACAGGCGTGTGCCATGCCGCCCAGCTGAAGTTCTTTTTCATTGTCTTTGATCCAATTATTTATGACGATAGATCAAAAAGGATTTTTCAATGTAGGCTATACAGAGCCTCATATGGCATGAACACTATGAAGGGTGACTTCTAATATGTTTCTTTTCTCAGTGGTCTCACATCTTTACTGTGGGACATAAATATAGCAGGGACGGGTCCCCCAAACATGTCTGGGAAAAGATTAATCACAGAAAGTATGACCTTCATGGTGGAGGAAGCAGCCCATGACCCAGAGATTATTTGGTCTCCATCTGATTCTAATGCTACCCCGAGTGTGCTGAGGAGGGCCTTGTTTGTTTTGGGTTTCTACTAAGACATGTCACCTCTGTATTTGACAAAAGAGTGGCAGCTCATTTGTCAATGGGTCTGGAGATTTTGCTTGCAGATGCTACTGTATAAATGTATGGCTGGAACGAAAGCTATCAAGACTCATTAGGATTACAGACAATGGTACGTCCAACGCTTTGACATTCAAACAGGCCCAGGGATGGATTCAGCCAACTATTTTGGAGCTATTCTGCTTGGGCTTGCAGTACCAGCTTTGTTTATTTAAAGCGAGGATCTGAAGATCTATAAAAGATTCCATTCTGGCCTCTGGTTTAGCCAAGGAATTATCACAAAAATCAGGTAAAGACGGCAGGTGGGACTGCCAGGTCACTTACACGAACTTTCTTAGAAGAGTTGGCAATGGTGCTTGCAGTCTTGATGCCCTTAATTTTGCAAAGGATGGTGGTGAGATCTTGGTTTCTAGTAATATTTTCAAAACTGCAATCTAATTGCCCATTTTCCCCATGGAAGAGAGTAATTTCAATGTCATTCTTGGAAATGTTGAAGTTATCATTTTCTTTCTATGAAGAACAAAATGAAGATGGAGAAATCAGAGCATGTGTGGAAACTCACATGCATAAACACACCTTTCCAGTCGAGGAGGCGGGGCGACGTCCCACCCAGAAAAAAAAAGAAGCATACTTGAATTTTCACTTCCAGTTCTGTGTCCACCTCGGATTCTACCCGATACCCTGTGAATTTGGGGTCCTCCTGAAACTGCAGGGTTCCACAATCCAAGTAGGTGTCTTGTACTTTCAGCTTCACAGTGACATTTGTACGCACTTTTGAACTCTTTAAACTGGGGGCTAAAAACCCGCAGTAAGTCGCCACACAATATTCAGAGACCTGGGAGAAAAGAAAAGAACATTTTAGTAAGTTCATTCATGAATCTCTGCTCTGGTCGCTCAGTGCTAAGTGACCTGAGCAACTTAACTTCTTGGTGCTTCTGTTTTCTCATCTGCAATATGGGTTCAGCAATACTATCTCCCTCACAGGATTGACTTAACCCTGCATTACATTAAATGAGATTATTCATGCTTAGAACAGGGCCCGGCACACATTAACATGCTAGTTAATATTATGATTAATATCATGAGTGACAAGGAAAGCAGCTGGAAGGCTATGCCATGGGAAAAGAGACCAGGCTGAAAGCAGTAGGTTAGGGAAAGGGGAAGATTCTGACCCAAGGGGCTTAGGTGTCTTTGGAGTCAGCCTGTCTGAGTCCTGAGAAACCACGAGGAAAGAAACGTGTCCAATCCCCCAGCAAGGGCCAGCTTCTGAAGCTCTTGTTGCCACAGAATCACTCTTTGTTGGGGAACCTCCTGCAGGGCCTCAGCAGAAGTCACTAGTCACAAAGAGGAAAAGGCTTTCAGGCCAACAGAAAACAAAAGTAAAAGGAACAAGGCATCCCCCATGAAATGAAGAGCGTGAGAACGGAAAACAATGCAGAAAAGGTGGCTTGATTTACAGGCTTATTATTTTTTTAAAAAGACAACATAAGTAGGCGGGGCGTAGTGGCTCACGCCTGTAATCCCAGCACTTTGGGAGACTGAGGGAGGAGGATCACTTGAACCCAGGAGCTGGAGATCAGCCTGGGTAACATAGCGACACCCTGTCTCTATTTAAAAAATAATAATAAAATGTAAAAAGTAAGTAAACACATAACATAAATACATTGTCCTGTTTAGGTGCAGCAATACTATCTCCCTCCCAGGCAGAGAAGGCTGGTGGGTTAAGGGAGCATGGCAAGCATTCTAAAGAAGACCAATTATAACTCATGAAAAGAAATCTGTCAGGTGGGGAAAACTATTTTTCCCCCACACCTGCCCCTGCCAACCTGCGATGCTAGAGTATAAAAAAGATAACAGGAAGAGGCAGTTGGTGGGAAAATCTGATGTGAAGAGCTGAGATATGGACAAGCATGACCTTCCGACCTTCCTTCCCCTTCACATCTTCCCAAATTATAGCCCCCACTCACATTTCTGTCCACAGGATGAAAACCATGGCTCTATTGCCTCCACAGCCTTCACTCCTAGTAGGCTGGCTTTTTACTGAAGATGCCTTCTAGAAGGATTGCCGGCGAGAGGACCACCCAACCTCATGATCCCCAAGACGCTACAGTTCCTTACTCATGAGCAGCTCCCGTCATGCCACTTGCTCTTCTTCTCTGGTTTCTGAGCACCTTCTCGGCTACCTTCACCAGCCCATCCTCCTGTCTTTCATTCCTTAAAATGAAGCCTTGCTACCAGTCCTTGGTGCTCTCACTCCTATGATGTCACCCCCACACCCCCTTTAACGATATGCTGTAAAGACAAGCTGGTCATCTTAAGTGTCACCGCACCCCAGCCCTTGAGACCTGCTCTGCTCACTGGAGCCTGAAGGACCTGCTGTCAGCCCGCAGAGATCGTGGACGTCTCAGACACACCTGCACTGGCATGAGCATCCTCACTGGGCTCCCAGCCTTTCTTCAGTCCCTGCCTCTCCAAGCCCAGCTGTGCACTATTGCCAAATAATAACCTCCCGGCAGGAGTTTCCCCAACAAAGAGCGATTCAGCGGCAACAAGCACTTCAGGAGCTGGCTCCTGCTGGGGGTTAGACACTCTTCTTTTCTTGTGGCTTCCCAGCACTCAGACAGGACACCGAAGCCCTTTGGGTCAGAATCCCCCCTTTCCCTATCCTCCTCTTTCCGCAGTGTCTTTTCCCATGGAGAAACTCTGCCTGCTTTCATGTCACTAACTGTCTAGGCCCACTCGCCTTACAGTGTAAGGCCAGTGCCCCTAGACAGATGTCACTCCCTGCCCAGAGATCTTCAGTGGCTCCCTGCTACCTACAGAATTAAGGGCAAAGTTTTCAGTCTGACACTGCTTTCTGTTGCCCCAGCTCAGCTTTACAGCTGTCCCTCTTGCTCATTCCCGACCCATCCTCTAGGTTCCCGCTAAGCAGGACTGAGTGACATTCCCAGCACAGGCCTGCAAGGCTCTGTCCTCTGTACCTGAACTCCCCTCCCTGCTTCCTCACTGCAGGTGTACTTAATCCCATCCATGTTTCATTTCTCTTTCATGTGAAAACACGTGGTGTCTTCTTAGACTCACAGGGTTTCTGAACTGTCAGGGAACCAGAGTACCTAGAACCTGATGACATTCTGTGCTGTCAACTTTTTTGGTGTTCATTTTATTTTACAGAGATGGGTCTCACTATGTTGCCTAGGCTGGTCTTGAACTCCTGGCCTCAAGCAATCTTCCTGCCTTGGCCTCCCAAAGTGCTGAGATTGTAATCGTGAGTCACCACATCCAGCCTCAACTTTCAATCCCCGTGTAGATTTGCTGCCTGCCTCCATGAAGGCAATATGACAATCTCACTTAAAATTTTGTCCCTGCACCCAGCAAAATGTTTTGCCTGCATCAGGTGCTCAAAAAATTCAATGTGATTTGGGAACAGCAAGTGGGAGGCAGAGCAAGTCGGTGACAAACTAAGGCAATGCCTCTGGTCAGAGGGTCAAACTGTATGAGTCACTCAGCTGAAGGTGTTTCCCCACGGAGGTGTGGCCTGGAATCACATCCAGTGTGAGGCTTTGAACTCTGTCAGCAGGCGAATGTGTGCACGACAAGGCTGTAAGGACGGCCTATAGGAGGCCCCCAGAATTTGGGTCTGAACCCACACTGCTCCCGAGTAGGGAGCCTGTCCACCTTGGCAGGAAGTGGTCAGGCAGGGCCCCAGAGAGGCAGCCACCTCACAGATCTCATCAAGGAGAGGAAAAGGGGAAGAAAGAATGGGGAAGGACATTTAGAAGCGTGTACAAGTAGACTTGGAGGTCTGACTGTATCTGAAATCCCTCATCTCCCCTCTTGGCATCAGAAGCTCCCATCTAGAGCAGCTGTGTCCAACCTTTTGAATGTAAGGACTTTTTTTTGCTTATCTGTGGTGATGGATATCACGGAAATTATGCACAAACCGCTTTTTAACTCATCAGCTATCGTTAGTGTTGGCATATTTTAGGTGTGGCCTAAGGCAGTTCTTCTTCCAAGGTGGCCAAAGGAAGCCAAAAGTTTGGACACCCCTGCTCTAGAGGATCCCCATCCGGAGGCACTGGTAGGAGAGCTGGGAAGGGTGGAGACCAGGCCTCTCCCATAGTTTCTCCTGTGGGGAGATGAAAGGCAAGAGGAGGCGACATCAGATGGTAGGGACCAAATCAGGTCGAAGAGAAGGAGAAGCATATAACAAGATTTCTGGGACCTTTGCAAGTCATTTAACCTCTGTGAACCCCCACTCTATGCAATGGGAAGACCGCCACCTACTCTTCGCAGAAATGCAATTCTTTATATCACACCTTAACCATTCATGAAGCATTTTTCACACATATTCATAAGCATGGTCTCATTAAGGTGACTTGTCACAAATTACATAAAAAGAAAATGTCAGATCTTATTGTACCAAGTACATTTCTCCTTCCTCATTTGCTGCAAGTAGAAATACTCAGCTACAAGGATAGGGTCTTATTATTTTCATTCTAGCACAGATAGTATATATGATAGTATAGGTAAAAGTTTATAATACCAAAGTCACAGAAATAAAAAATACCCCCCCAACATAGTATAGTGTGATGAAAATAGGACCATCCTTGAAAACAACTATTATTACAAAGCAGCTGGAGACTTACACTTATGTTTCCTTTAAATTCATGTGAAATGATTAAGTTGTCAATTACATCAAAATTTCTGCCCATCATGGTTATATTTTGACCACCGCTGCAAGGAATAAAAGCAACAATAAGGGGTTCATAGCTAACACACAGGCATTTGCGTTTATGAACAAAGCTATCAATTTATTCATGTTTAATATTAAACTCAATTATGTTTGAGAGCAAATTAATGAATTTTAATTTGAAATACAGGACAGTGTTAGAAATCTTTTAGGATACCAGCCACAAATTCATGGTTTTCAAGATGCATAAATATAAAAATTCAGGTCAGATCCTATTTAAATTCTAGGAAAATGCCCAGATTCTTTAATGGAATTTGAATTGTGTTGTGTCATATCGCCACATATTTCAGATCAGGAGCTGTACCTTGAAAAGGTTTCACTAAACAGAATTTTGTTTGATTACTGTTTAATCTATATAAACATGCTTCAATCTAACCATTTTCAAAATCAAACTCCTAACCTACCAATGATATGTTATTCAGAGAGACAGGAAACCACTTTGGGTAAGGTAAAATTACCGATGACATTCAAAGTGTAAATTCCTATTTGGTATGCCATATAAATAACAGCTACGTTCTCTCCAAAACCAAGCCAGATAACTTCACGTTTCTCAGTGCATACAAGCAAAGCGGTCACTGGGTGTGAAATAAACAGCTGTCTACAGCTCTGGCTGCCCTTGCACCCCTGTTCACAGAGGTCACCAGACACTCATTCTAGACGAGAGCCTGCGTGTGTCAGGTCCAATAGCCATCTAAGCCCCTGATGACAAGACCAGGAGGTGAGGCTGAGCAACCCAATTTGTGTAGGGTAGAGAGAAGACACTGATCCCTGAATCCTCCAGCCACAACAGGGAAGAGCTGAGTTGGCCTCATGCCATTCTCTAGCCATTACTAGAAAACCAAGCCAAGCGTGCTCTCCCAATAGCCAGTATTTGAGACCACATTCGTGCTCAAGGCACAGTGACCCAGGAGCAGCCGAGACACAAAGGCTCAGAATGTTTTAGGTGACAGGACAGTAAGGAGCCTTTTACTTTATAGCAAAGCAAGACACTGCAGTGGTTCAGAGCCCAGCCTCCTAGGCCCAGCTGTCTGGGAGGCTGGGTGAGTTGTTCGAAACCTTTTCCTCATTTGCAAAAGGGACAAGCCATAGCAGATCTCATAAATTTGTTTTATGAGGATTAACCTAGTCAACAGATGAACATACCAGGCACATGGGGACTGCCACATCAATGATTCTTTTTATAGAGAGAATGGAATTGATCCTAGAGTCGGGGATGTCATGTGAGAGCCTTGGTTTTGAAATTTCAGTTTCCCTTATCTTACTATTATGGACTGAATTCTGTCCCCGTAAAATGTGTATGTTGAAGCTCTAACTCCCACTGCCTCAGAATGGGACTGTATTTGGAGATGGGGGTGGTTAAAGAGGTAATGAAGGTTAAGTGAGGTCACTGGGGTGGGCCGTAATCCAACATGACTGATGTCCTTATAAAAAGGGGAGATTAGGAAAGAGATACAGAGGGAAGACCACGTGAAGACATGGAGAGAAGATGACCATCTACAAGCCAAGGTGTAAGGCCTCAGGAGAAACCAACGTTACCGACGCCGTGATTTCAGATGTCTAGGCTCCAGAACTAGGGAGCAATCAGTTTCTGTTGTTTAAGCCAAAAAGGCTGTGGCACTTTATGTCCACCCTAGCAAACCAATGTAGCCTCCTCTCACTTGATCTTAAATAAGAATATTAAAAGTGATTTTTTCTTCTCTTCTCTTTTCCTCTTTCTCTTCCCCTCCTTTTATTCTTTTTTATTTTTTTAACAAAGCTTTGTCTGTAGGTTTATCTAGAGTACTTTGAAAATGAGCTTTGTACTGTGTCGGACAAAGAAAATATCTTAGGATTTTAGTCCTAAAGAGATGTAGGAATAAAAACATTATGAAAGTGAATTTAAATTCAACTAGGGAGAAAGTTTACTGCAGCACTATTCACAGTAACCCAAGGGATCAACCTAAGTGTCTGTCATTGGATAAATGGATAAAGGAAATGTGGTAGATATACACAAGGAGGATTATTCAGCCTACAAAAAAAGAATGCGATCCTGTCATTCACAACAACACAGATGGAACTGCAGGACATTATGTTAAGTGAAATAAGCCAGGCACAGAAACACAAATACTGCAGGTTCTCACCCATATGTGGGAGCTGAGAAAGTTGTTCTAATGGAGATAGAGGGTAGAATTATGGATATCTGAGGCTGGGAAGGGCAGTGTGGTGGGGGCAGAGAGGGATAAAGAGGGATTGGTTAATGGCTACAAAAATACAATGAGATAGAATAAGATCTCGTGTTCAGTAGCATAGTAGGGTGTCTATAATTCACAATAATTTGTCACACATTTAAAAATAGCTAGAAGAGTGGAATTGGAATGTTCCTAACACAAAGGAATGATAAATGCTTGAGGTGATGGATACTCCAATTACCCTGATTTGATGATTACATATTCACTGTATGCTTGTAGAAAAATATCACATGTATCCCATAAACATGTATAAGTATTTTATACCCATGAAAATGAAAAAAAAAGTAATAATAGTAATAAATACAAGAATTCAAATAGGGAGAGAAATTTTTTTCTTAACATATTGGATTTATCTGGGAGTGTTTATTTTGGAGTTTTCATCTCCCCCTTAGGGAACATCTTGAAAATGCTGATTCTGCTTTTCATTTCAATAGCTCCCAACATATCCCCCAAATAATTCAAAACAGCTTACTCTAAAGTCTACAAAATGAAAGAGGTAAGAAAGAAGCCTTTTACCACAAGCAGGAGGAACACATAGTGAAGAGTGTTACATATCTGTATCAAAAACCTAGGCTAAGGACAAACATTTCAGCTGTGAGTTTCCCAGCAGCCATGGTGAAGAGAAAAAGATGTGCTTATAGCGTTCGCGATCAGCATGGGAAGCAAACGCCCTGTCAGGTATGTGTTTTTCTAGGAATAAATCCTAAGGGGAACTCTGTGAGAGGAATTTGGAATGACTAGTGTTTCTGAATTCACTTGAATAAAATCAATGATCTTTGTGCATATGACCCTTAATCACAATGAGAGAAAAAGATTATGAATCCAGAAAGTACCTGATCCAGGTGGTAGCTGGAACTATAAGGGAACAATGTGGCAGAGCAATGTAGGATAAGGGTCCCACAGAAGAGCAGTTCCCACCATCAAACTGGATACACACATCCTTCATTTCTTTCCGGCTTGATGGAAGAGAGAATTTCATGTGGGTGTCATTTAGCACATGGCTAACTTGTATCCTAGAAAGGAGAAGAAAAAGAATTCTCACATGACACAGACAGAGCACAGTTGATTACCCAAGGTAACACCAGATGAATTTCACTTGAACTACAACACTTCATGAAGGAGCAGAAGAGCTACAGGAAATTACTGACTCATCAGGGGCCAATGACCCAAGCTGGGTATTATTAGAGGCTGGGTTCCTCTTTCTTCAGTGAATTTTTATCTTTCTTATTTGCATGGCCCTTAGAAGTGGGAAAGGAAAGAGGTGAAACCATTGCCTTTAAAAGTACTAATAGAAAGCGGAACATGATCTGGTGATTACCTTTATTAAGAATTCTGGATAACTCTGTTGAGTATCATGATGGCACTATGCTTATCTGTTAGAGAGATACTGAAGCATTTATGAGTGAAAGGACATGGTGTTTGGTTCTCATCATGCCTCCCACCATGATCCCCCCCCCCCACCAAAACCCCAGATAAGATAGATGAAGCAAGATTGTCAAAATGTTGATAGGTTTTGAAACTGGGAATGGCTACAGAGAGGTTCATGACACTCATCTCTCTTTCATATGTTTGAATTTCCATAATAAAATCTTCAGCAAAAAGGCCCTAGTCAAGCACTGAGACGGTAGAACCCAACAGCAGACAGAGATGAGAATTTTGCTGTTCAAAGAAGGTCTCAACCAAGAGCCCAGGCGTTTCAGAGTCAATCAGCATTGGGACCAACCTGCCCCCTAAGGAGTCTCCAGAATGGGACTTAGTGGGGCTGTCCGGGGTGCTCTGATGTCCAGCAGAGCTGACCCTTGGTGCCCTTCCAGAATCAGAGTGAAGCCTTCTCCAACACTCCCCCTGTCACCGGCAGCTTCCTCTGTGTGTCAACCATGACCCTCTAAAGCACAAATCATGAAGCCTGGGTTGCGCCTGAATAGTGCTCAGTCTAATCATGCTACATGAGAATCTATTATTACTACTTAAAGGCCATGTGCACAGTGATGAATGCTATCACTAACCCTTTAGGATAAGGCAAATTCGAAAACATCTGAGTCAGTTGTACTTACACCACCTCAGACACACACATTCAGTTTATTTTCAGAGCAAAGCTCTAGGAAATCCATCATAAAGGGGTTGATCATTAAAATTCAAACTCGTTTATAAATTTTAGAAGAAGAGAGGTGGAAATGTAGGTCATTCCACTACTAGTATTTTTCTCTTTAAAATAATTCCCCATTTTAAAAGTACCATATTAAAAGAGTTTGGGATTACAGCCTGGACTCAGGTACAGGATTAACTGGGTATTATGTTGACTGCTTGTGAACTTGGGTTCACCACACAGATGTGGTTACTGAAATGCTACATGCAGAAAGGTCTCCTAGACATTTAATTTAATAACTGCAGTATCTCAAGACACATTCGGAATTAAAATGAGAGCATAAACAGTCAGAAACAGGGTAATGCTCTGAAAAACTACTTATTTTCCATGAAGTTGATTGCCTTTCAGTGAATACACAGGTGTCTAACTTCACAGATTTCGCCACACAAAATGAAAGAATTTTGCAATAAGGTATTTAGCCAGGATAAACAGCACCAAAAAAAACCTATGTTGCATAGATACAGCCTCTAATGTGTGCTTGATAATTCTGGCAAATAGCAGAATGCAGGCAAGCCACCAATGAGCGGCTTTTTTCATCAAGATCACAGATATTCCAAATTTACTGCTATGAGGGGAAGGGGATGGCAGTGATGTGCAGAAAATGAATTAAAGCAGAAAAGTCAGTAAATAAGCATGGCAGATTAGAATGCTGTACAAATCTGTTTTAGTGGTTAAAAACCAAAACATCACGCTTCAGCAGATTGTCTTAAACGCATTTCCATGATGAAAATAAGCTTAGTATTATACTCCATGTAGACTGTAACATCTTTTACTTCAAATTAGCCCAAACTTGCACAAGTTAACAAGCAGAAAACTCAAATAATCTGTTGTGTTATTTAATAACTGTAGTTATCACATCTCTTTTTTTTTTTTTTTGAGGGGGAGTAGCAATTTGAACAAGGGCATCAGTGAAAATTGAAAATTCTTTCTCCAAGTTTTTCACCAATGGGATGAGTTGGGGAAAGAAGAGACAGAGGCTGGGCACAGTGGCTCATGCCTGGAATCCCAGCACTTTGGGAGGCTGAGACGAGTGGATCATGAGGTCAGGACATTGAGACCATCCTGGCCAACATGGTGATACCCTGTCTCTTCTACAAGACAAAAAATTAGCTGGGCATGGTGGCGTGCACCTGTAGTCCCAGCTACGTGGGAGGCTGAGACAGGAGGATTGCTTGAACCTGGAAGGCGGAGGTTGCACAGTGATCTGAGACCGCGCCACTGCACTCCAGCCTGGCGACAGAGTAAGACTCTGTCTCAAAAAAAAAAAAAAAAGAAGTGATAGAAATGATGATGTTCAAGAGACACGTTGACCAGGTGTTCTTTTTTTTACTACTGTTCTATGTAGTAGTAATTTACTTTTTGGAGACTGAAACCAAAACAGTAAAGAGAAGACTACGAAGAATTAAAGTTCCACATAAAATGGATCCAAAAGGTTTTGCTTTTTTTTTTTTTTTCCCGATTTTGGGTAGCACACTAGAAGAATTGCTTCAAAAAATTCCCCATCAAATTTCAAGGTACTCAACCATTTTTCCAAGTGCATCACCTAAAGAACAATGTTCGCGACTCTATATACTGGATTTTGTTACTGAAAATGAATCAAGATCCCAAACAGGCAACATCCTGAAATGACTCTCTACTGAGATTTTTGGGGAAAAACACAGAACAGATTCTCTCACAATGAAATTCAGATCTGTTGTTAAAATTATTTTTTATGTTACGTCAAATACTCAGACTGATTGTCCCGCTTTGGTGTACGGCAATAATTGGACTATATAAAGGTTATAATCACACTGATACTCCTTTGGCACAGGTTTGGGCTTTGTGCTACCAAGGATAATCTATTAGTATTTTGACTCACACATCCTTATCACAGGTACTGGTTCCTTTCAGGATCATTGTGATGTTGGATGCCCGGGTAAAGTTTGCTCCCGTTACTATCACGTTGCTTTTCCCTAATGTCGATATTTTCTGTGGCTCAATGGACTTAATGTAGAAGGCCTGTTAGAAATAAAAGATTAAAACAGGAGATCAAAGCTAAGAAATGGCACCGCTCCAACAAGTCTGTTTATGCGCTACAATTCGAAGAAATCACTGGGAAATTACAATATTTTGCAAACACAAGCAGACAGTGTTTAATGAAATCAATGAATTCAAGGAAGAGTGCGGCAGACTCATGTCTCTCAACATGTGACAGCATGAGGTCAAACCAATTAGTCTTTGTCTCACAAGACAGTTGAAAATACAGTCGAAGAGTCTGACATTCTGTCTGAAGAGCGAGGTATCACTAGAGTTTTGAAAATGCTCGCTGCCTTACAGCCTCTGGAGGCTCACGGTGTAAGCAAAATCAAGGAAAGAAAGAGAGTCCATTGACCGTAGGCCAATGGCAGACTCATTGTTAAGTTAAAAGAAATGTCATTCCAGATAAATTTCATTCCCAAGAAAGCAGTTCATATTTTTTGTTATAGTGAGGTTATTTGAATCCAGGAGGATACTGTAGGGGGAAAAACCTACGAAATCTGCCTATATCATTTTCTCTTTTCAAAACAAAGCACTCCTGATTTCTTTCACTTTTATTCTACAGATGCTACTGTCTATCATTCTGATCATTGGACTGTTCTTTTGTAGACAATTTCCAGCAAGTCTGTATTCTCCTTTTTTGTTTTTAAGACGGAGTCTGGCTCTGTTGCCCAGGCTGGAGTGCAGTGGTGCAATCTTGGCTCACTGCAACCTCTGCCTCCCAGGTTCAAGCAATTCTCCTGCCTCAGCCTCCCCAGTAGCTGGGATTATAGGTGCACACCACCAGGCCCAGCTAATTTTTTTGTACTTTTAGTAGAAATGGAGTTTCACCATGTTTGCCAGGCTGGTCTTAAACTACTGACCTCAGGTGATCCATCCACCTCAGCCTCCCAAAGTGCTGGGATTACAGGCGTAAGCCACCATGCCTGGCCAAGTCTGTATTCTTCTACAATATGGTGACCATAACAGGATATAAGATTCTAAGATTCTAGCCAACAGAAAGTCCAGCAGATCTTTAACAAGAGTGAACATCATACTCACACTCTTTCTGCCCCTATATCCTCTACCATCACAGAATATACTCATAGTCTTGATATTTGAAAATGACCCCAAGGTCCTGAGATGCTAAATCACATGACATTTGGTGAAATTCTAAATGCTGAGTACATCCACTTGAAGAACAAAGTCCAGGAAGAAGCCCGTGAGCCACTGGAAGAACTCCGTGATGTCCAACACCTGCCTAACACCTGCTTCTTGAAGCAATTGCGTATCCTCTGCTCCTTTGTGCATGGAAGGCTCATCAGGGTGGCCCTGCTGGGCTGCGGGGGCTGCCCATCCTGCTGAAACAGACATTTTCTCATTCTGCTCCCTGGCACACACAGGTGCTACACGGCACAGTCGTCCCCATCACTCATCAGTGCTTTGGATTGGTTTTGCAGATTGAGGTAAATTCATCATTAATGTCATCACAGCAATGATGTAACGTGACACAGAATTGATTTTGGTAGCAGAATTTATTTTAATCACTTTGTGAAGGACGTTAGCCCTGTATTTATAGAATCACTAAGGGCCTAAAAGGGTCACTTTAATTATTCTGTTATACTTGACTGCATTTTATGGGGGAAATTATCTGCTAGAGTAGTACTTGGATGGGGGGATTAGCAAAGCCTTCAAGATAAATCTCTTGCAAATGTCAAGTGTGTGTTCTATAGCAAAAGGCTTACTCTTTGCTCTTACATGGTGACAGCTAAGAGAACAAGTGTTTACTGAGCACCTACAGGGTCCTTAGGTCAGATGTGTGGGGGACACAGGATCTATATGTGCACTAGATCAGGAGTTGGCAAACTGCAGTCTGTGGGCCAGATCCTGCCCGTTACCTGCTTTTGCACAGCCCATGACGAAATGTCAAAAGAAGAATAATATTTTATTACATATAAAAATACATGAAATTCAATTTCAGCACCCATAAATATTTGTCTGGGTGGCGTCTCTGGCTGCTGTTGCACTGCAGCTGTACAGTGGAGTAGCTGCCGCAGGGACCCTACGGCCCGCAAAGCCTAAAATATTTACAGTCTGGCTCTTGGTAGAAAACATTTGCTGACCTCTGCTCTAGAGGAGCCCGCTCTCTTCTTAGGGGAGCAAGACAGAATTTTCTTTTCTGTTTTTCTGTAAACCTCAGTGCAGACTCACATTTACATCCAAGTCCACTATGATTCCCAGGTTTCTTTTCTTTCTAGATAGTCCTTCCTGCTTCTTCTGTTTATCCGGCTGATGTCTGCTCAAGCAAAATTTTCAAACATGCCAAGTAAATGCTACTTCTCTACTTTCTGCAGAGGATAGAGAGAGCCTGACAACTAATGTAAAAAAAGATTTTTTAAGGAAGTTCTATTTTGTTCCTTAAATGGCTCTACAAACACCATCAGAGGACTCACCACATCATCTTATTAACTTTTTATTTCCCCGAGTGGAGACCATCTTGCTACTTCAAAAGGATTTTAAATCCTTACTGTCTGGAGATATTTCCCTTGGCCATCTAGGACAGAATCCCGCCCTGGCCTGTCTTGTGAAAGTGGCTGCTTCCAGTCTGCTGTCAAACAGGGTCAGATTAGTTGTCTTTTGTTTGCTGATAGAACCTCTTCTAATCTTAATACATGGGTTAAAGAGCTACCAAGAGGATCCTCCTAAATAAATAGTGCAGGTATAAAATAACATTAAAAAAAAAAAAAAAGATAGGGGCAGTTCTATGGCTGCACTGCATGGCTACAAGAATTCTTAGAAATACATTCTTTCTGGCTGGGTGCAGTGACTCACACCTGTAATCCCAACACTTTGGGAGGCCGAGGCGGGTGGATCACAAGGTCAGAAGTTTGAGACCAGCCTGGCCAATATGGTGAAACCCCATCTCTACTAAAAATACAAAATTTAACTGGGCGTGGTGGCAGGCACCTGTAGTCCCACCTACTCGGGAGGCTGAGGCAGGAGGATCACTTGAATCTGGGAGGTGGAGGTTGCAGTGACTGAGATCACGCCACTGCACTCCAGCCTGGGCAACAGAGTGAGACTGTCTCAAAAAAAAAAAGAGAGAGAAGAAAGAAGAAATACATTCTTTCTTTTTACTAATAAAGATTCTGAAAAGTCCAGTACAGACAGAAAGGCAAAGAATCATCTCCCCATAAAGGTTCTATACATTTGATATTTTAGATCAATTTTTGTATTTTCATCAAGAGTTAATTCATAAAACCTGGCATAAAGTAGCCAGACCTACAAGCTTATACATTTCAGAAGGGGTTAACTTTAAAACTCAGTTGAGCTCAATACAAACAGACACATTCTTACAGCCCTATAGTGAGATTCCTCCCTCACTCTATATCCAAAGATTTCTATACATCAAATCAAAATGCCACTGACTATAACCATCACAGCCCTATGTTGTCCAGCAATTAACCTCTGAATAGTCTACTTCCTGTCAGTTACATTTTAAAGACTTCAGGATTATTTTTATGGCTGCACAATTTGAACTTATTTCATAAACTGACATGAGCTCTGGTTTTCACTTTTTGTTTTGTATAAGAAAGCACATTAGAAACTGGTTAATTAGGAGATTTATAGAATACCCTATCCTTTTTATTTTTTATTTTTAACTAAGTCATTATAGGATATTGGAAATAGCACAACCACTAAGAAATAGTTATCTTTGAAAAGGTCTAAGAGGATTACTTCTGACAGTAAGAGTACCTTTTGTGAAGTCTGACATCAACACAATTCAAATTGCCATGACATTAATGGAGAAAATGCTGCTGTGATTGAAAAGAATATTGGAAAGAGCTGCATTAGGAGGGCTCAGTTTATTAAGGCCAAATTGCACTCTATTAATCTGTTAAAAAAATCTGAATATGGCGAAGCTCTCTGTGGGCCTGGACCTGAATCAACACTCGAGAAAATGTCTCTTGGATTTTCACTCATGAAATCAGTTCAAACAGGACTGGATAAAAAGTCACATGGATTCAAAACCAGCTGGAACTCTGAAACCAAAGGACGTTAGAGAGATGAAAGGTAGCACAACTAATTAAAGGAAAGTGTCCTGTAGGGCCCTACAGGAGTGAGTATTTGGTTCAGGATTATTTAACATCTTTATTAATGACTGAGAAGAGGATGGCGCTAATATATTAACGAAATGTACAAATTGAGAAGAGTGGTTAAGCAGCAGTGGAAATGGGAAAGAGTAAAAGGAGGTGAGATATGGAAAGAGAATAGCAAAATATAGTTCCAGCCAAGAAAACGTAGAGAGCGAAATGGTTTTTAACCATTTGATGCCTATCCCCTGGGACAAATGCCTTTTCACAGGGGCCCCTCATATAGGCTCCAGGGAACTTGAGATGTGATTTTGGTTGGCCCCAGGAATGCCAAGAGTTAGCAGCACCTCCTGACGCAGAGCTTGAGACTTCCAGGGAGAATGTGACAGATCAAAGCCCTGTGTGAAGAGATTGAGACTCACTTCTCTGAGCTGCAGACTCTAAAAGGAGGCTGCCTTGGCTGCCAAGGCCACCCCCTGAAAAACCTGCTATTCCTCTTGGCCCTTGAGCCTTCTGAGTGTGGCTCCCCAGACCTGGACTGGGTAACCAAAAGTCCAGGGCCAGGGAGGGCAGCTCTTCCCAGACAGTGGAGGGCCCTGAATGCAACTTAAACCCAGGCTCTCAGAGTCCACCCTTGGCCAAGATTCAACTCATGCATGAGATTCTTGCTGCTCCCAAGGGCCTCAGTTGCCTCCCTAAGCCTTTTCTCTCTTTCTTGGAGCAGATGTCCAGTCTTGTCTGGGTCTGACTCCTCCCCTCTGACCACACCCTGCCCCACCCTTTTCTCCCATATCTTTGAGGTGAATACTCTTCCCACACAGCCTGGCCAGGTTGGAGGTCTTGCTCCCACCCTACATGTGAGGCACAGATCAGGGCAGGCTTTGACAGTCTAATACCAAGAGAAGTCAAGATTAGAGTCCTTTCTTCCAAATTGATTTTTATTAATATCATTGGTAGTATGGTTTAAGCCATGTTTATGTCCATTTTAGGGCATACAGTGTAGGATAGTGGTTAAAACTATGTTGAGTCAGATTGCTTGGATTCACATCTCTTACTACCATTTACTCTCTCTGAGCCAAAATCTCCTTTTCTATAAAATGGGGAAAATAAGTCCATTGTGAGACTTAGATGCTGCACTCGGGGCATGGCACAGGCTCCACAAACATTGCTACCACTGCTCAGTTGAGTACATTCTGGCATTCTCTCATGTCTTTTTCTGTTGTGCACATTCAACTGCTTCATGAAAATGAATATTATAAGTTCTACCATGTAAGCTCCATGCAGCCACATGTTTTGCCTGTCTAGCACATAGTAGTTGCTCAACAAACACATTTTGAATGAATGAATGCATGAATGACTATAAGTTAATTCTGCACTACCTGGCCCTGTGCTAGGTCCATAGAAACTACTCAGCAAGCTATATGTGAAATTCATTTTCACTCTTGAAGGCAAGGTCCCCAAAAGCATTTATTTGGATTGCCTGTAAGGGATCAAAAGTGCATATTCAAAAGTGAGGGAGGTGCCAGGTGTGGTGGCTCACACCAGTAATCCCAACACTTTGGGGGGCTGAGGCGGGTGGATACCTGAGGTCACGAGTTTGAGAACTGCCTGCCCAACATGATGAAACCCCGTCTCTATGAAAAATATAAAAAATTAGCTGGGCATGGTGGCAGGCACCTGCAATCCCAGCTACTTGGGAGGCCAAAGCAGAGAATCACTTGAACTTGAGAGGCAGAGGTTGCAGTGAGCCGTGATCGTGCCGCTGCACTCCAGCTGGGGCAACAAGAGTGAAACTCCATCTCAGGGGAATAAAAAGTGATGGAAGAAGAGAAGAGGAAGAGAAAGAAAACCATCTGAATATAAATTGCCAGGAGATATGACTTTGTATGGTTTATTTCTGCCCTATAGTGATAAGCATATTAAGAGTAATGACAGATATTAGAATGACATCATATCAGAAATCTTCACAATCTCTCCTTGAATGCACAAAAGAGAGGGGAACTATCTCTACTCTCAGTGGGTAAAGGCACCAGATATAAGAGGGTTAAGAAATGGAAGGAGAAGTGGTTAGGGCAGGGTGACAGGGCCAACGGTCCCGACAAGTTTCAACTACTAGATCTGTGGAGAGAGACAGACAGACAGACGGTCAGATACTGGCCTTTATAGCTTGAAATACTCCTCCAAGGTCATACATAGATTTCTGAGCTCATTTCTCTACTGTGGTCATGCATTTATCTAATGCAGCCCGCTTGGCAGATGATGGTATACGTTTCAGGGTCAGGACAGAGGGGTGGGTCTTGGGGTCACGGAACAGTGTGAGGACTACCGGCTTTGTAGGGATTGAACCAGGACCCTACCTCATAAGTACCAGATCCTTGGATTAGCAAATCCGTACACTAAAAAACTCAAATAAGATATCCTGAATAACATTCCACTGCCACTGAAGAATAAAGTCAAAACTCCTGGGGCTGGTATGTGAGGCCCTATAGATGCACGCTCCAGCGTCATTTCAACCTTGGGTCTCATCATTTCCTGCAGCCTCTGCTCCTACTTAGGGTTTCCTCTAGCGTGTGTCCTGGAATCTTCTGGCTCCTACCCCCACACTGTGCTTAGGCCGGTTTCTCTTCTTCGAATGCCTGTATTCATCTGTCTGGAAGCTTCTCGTCCCTCAAAGGTGGGCTGAAATGCCATCTCCATCAATCAATCCATCTGTCAATCAAAGACTTAACCAACCACACTGATTAAGTGTTTTCAACTTCAAGGCACTCGGCTTAAGCAAACAGGAAGGACTCAGATAAAGCCCCGGGCACAGAGAGGCTCTCCGTATACTTTCTGGTACTTTCCCTATTTTAACATTTTAAAAATCTTGTATTGTTGCTTACATACTCATGGATAAGATTCTTGAGACTGATGGCCAGAGATGTGCCTGATTCATTTGTATCCTCCTCATGGAATCTGTGCAGCTCAGTATAATGGCATCTAATAGGCATGCAATAAATGTCTCTGGAAATGATCCAAGTTCAGGATCCTAGAAGCCTAAGACAGTGCCTGCCACACAGGAAGCACTCAGTACATACGTGATGTGGGCAGATGCACTGAAGCAAAGCTATGAGTGACTTCTCTGGTAGCAAAAGAATCACAAAGACATTGGGTGCTTTGTTCAAGGCCAACATGAAGACCCAAAGTGAAAACCAGAATGTTACACATTCCACATGATAATGAAAGACAGCAGTGTTTCACAGAGCACGAGAAATCCCTCCTGTGACAAATAACACTCCATTCCCTAGCAAACAAAAGAGAGATTCTGTTCTGAGACACATATTTAAAGAAAACATGTCAGTATCAACAAAATGTCTTTCTCCATACTTAGAGGGGTGATCCACAGAGAAGCACTGAAGACAGACCTGGGCTTTTGTTTATTTTCAGCCTTCTCCTTCTCTTGTGGTGACCCCAGTCCTTTCAACCACACAGTTCAAAAGGTGCAGAGAGACACACTGCAGGAAACCAGGATGTAGTGACTTTATGATATTTGTCTTTAAAATTAAAGACGTTTAAAAAGCTGCTGCCTGGACCACGACTCGGCGATAAAAAGGAATGAATTATTGATACATAAAAGAACTTGGATGAATTTCCAGAGAATTATGTTGAGTTAAAAGAGCCAATCCCCCAAAGGGTACATCTGGATGATTCCGTTTATATAAAATTCTTGAAATGATAAAATTATAGAAATGGAGCCGAGATCAGTGGTTGCCAGGCATCAGCAATGGGCATGGGAGGGAGGAGGGAAATGGGTGAGACTGTGCAAAGGCAACCTGGGGAGCCTTGTGATGACAGAGCTGTTCTGTGTCTCGACTGCTGTCAACATCAGTATCCTGACTGCGGGGCTGCGCTATAGTTTTGCAAGACTGAAGGAAACTGGGTAAAAGATGTTAAATATTATTGTCTTACAACTGCATGTGAATCTACGGTTATCTCAAAATTAAAAGTTTATTATTTTCCAAAACACTCTTGGAAAAGAAGAACAAAGTTGAAGGATTCACACTTCCTGGTTTCAAAATTTACTACAAAGCTACAGTAATCAAACAGGGCAGTACTAACATAAAGACAGAGATAAGTCAAAAGAATAGACAAACACCTAGAAATACACTCTCACAAACATGGTGAAATGATTTTCAACAAGGGTGTCAAGACCATTCAATGGGGAAAGGACATTTTTTTCAACAAATGATGTTGGAAAAACTGGATATCTACATGCAAAAGAGTGAAGTTAGACCCACTTCTCATCCCATAGGTAGAAATGAACTCAGAATAAATCAGAGACCAAAATATAAGTGCTACAGACCTTTACAAGTAAACATAGAAAGTTTCATGACACTGAATTTGGCAATGATTTCTAGGATCTGACACCAAAAGCATGGACAATAAAAGAAAAAAATAATAAATGAACTGGACTTCATCAAAATTTAAAATTCCATGTATATTATAGGACACAGTCAATAGAATGAAAAGGCAACCTATGGAATGGGAGGAAATAGTGGCAAATGATATAGATCTAAGGGGTTGATATTGAGAATATGTAAAGAACTCCTGCAACTCAACAACAACAAAAAGAACCCAATTTTAAAAATGGGCAAAGGACTTAATTAGACATTTCTCCAAAGAAGACACACAAATGGCCAGCAAGCATATAAAAAGATGCTCAACATCATTAATCATCAAGGAAATGCAAAACAAAACCACAATGAGACACCACGTGACACACATTAGGATGCCTACTATCAGACAGATCAGAAAATAGCAAGTGTTGGTGAGGACGTGGAGAAACTGGAACCCTTGTGCACTATTGGTGGGAATGCAAAGCGGTATCGTTGCCACGGAAAACAGTACAACGGTTCCTCAAAAAACCAAAAGTAGAATTACCATACCATCCAGTAATTCCACTTCTGGGCATATACCCAAAAGAATTGAGAGCAGGTCTCGAAGAAATAGCAGCATGCTCACGCTCCTAGTAGCATTATTCGTCATAGCTAAAATGTGGAAGCAGCCCATGTGTCAATCCATGGATGAATGGATAGACAAAATGTGGTATATACACACACTGATTATTCAACCTTAGAAAAGAAGGGAATTCTGACCTATGCTACCACATGGAGGAACCTTAAGGACATCATGCTAAATGCAAGAAGCCAGCACAAAAAGACAAATTCACTTATATGAGGTACCTAGAGGAGTCAAATTCACAGAGACAAAAAATTAGAATGGCAGTTGCCAAGGGCTGGGGGGAAAGAGAGATGGAGAGTTATTATTTAAGGAGCATAGAGTTTCAGTTTTGCAAGATGAAAAGAGTTCTGGGGATGAGTTGCACAACAGTGTGAATGTACTTACCATGACTAACTGTACAGTTAAAAGTAGTACAAATTATCAATTTCATTTGTATATTTTATCAAAACTAAAAAAATAAATAAAACCCAGAACAACAATAAAGTTTAATTAAAAAGAAAAAGTTACAAAGCCACCGTCTCCCTGATCCAAGTCCTTGTCATTGTGTCTTAGTTTTCCAAACCAGTGGGATGAAGAAAGGAGCCCATTACTTAACAAGACCTCAAAGACTGCTAAAGTCTGGAGCTGCCTGAGCACCAAGCTTTTCTAACGTCTTTAATTAACTTTATGTCCATTTGATTCACATTCCCTCTGTCTGTTACTTAGTTCACCTGAAGTTACCATCAACTTCTCAGTGATGTGCTTGACCTTAGGTAGCAGCAAATGGAGAAGTCAAAAACCACAGATTATGTAATGTTGGTTAATGGATTTCCAGCAGCGAAAAAAAAACCACCACGGATTAGAGAAATGTAAAACAGAGCCTTTTTCTCCCCAGAGCCACCCTTTTTAATGTGTCTATTTCTGCTAGACTCCAAGGTTAGCGAGGGCAGGACTTATCCTCTTATTGGGTTTTACCACATATGAAGCTCAATGAACTTCTGTTGACTGAGTGACGTTCTAAGCACAGACACATGTTCCGCCCATAAATGTTTATGTTGTCACATCCCCTCTTTTCAAACATGACTGACATGGTGACTAAGTAATTTATTATGAAGAAAATAAAAGGAATTTCCAAGGAAAGTTTATGGATAAACAGCCACTTTTGAGAAGATGAGAGAAATACACATCCTCTAACAATTCTGGTTTAGCAGTGCTCACTACTGGTTTGATGTCCCTACAAAGCCGGAAAAAACAACTGAATCGAGGTTGGTTTGCACACTTTGCACAGACCCCCATGCACATACATAACTCCCAGAAACGCAATTATATATGGTGCAAGTTGAAGTCCCTCAGATGGTAGGCTATAACTCCCTTCCAGCTCTTCCCCAGTGAGCCACAAAGTCACCTTTACGATTTTATTTCAACCAGAGCAACACCATTTTTCATAATTACAGAGTTTTAATTTATTTTATGTGAGTGTCCAGCCTTTGATGTATTGAGCTAATTAAGTGAAACTTGGTTAAAAACCAAAGATACAAAAGGGAATTTTGGTAGAAAGTAAAAATAGAGAATGTTTTAAGGAACCCAAAGTAGTACGAGTTGTCATGGTCCTTCAAAGAGAGGTATTCCCCTTAACCACACAAAAATAGAGTCGGACCTGTAAAGCCTGGTTGGTTCTGTTCCCCTTATTCTCCTTAAGTCTTCCTCCTCCTGACGTCTTCACGACAGCCACTGGACATTGTTCCTGGAATGGAAACATCCCGTCAATGTCCACATGGGTGATAAATTCAAAGTGTGCAACAAACATAAAAGAGAAGGTAGGACTAGGCGGTCACAGACATTTATTTTTGGTTAAACTTTTTTTTTTTTTTTTTTTTTGAGACAGTTCTCACTGTGTCTCCCAGGCTGGAGTGCAATGGCACGATCTTGGCTCACTGCAATCTCTACTTCCCAGGTTCTAGCAATTCTCCTGCCTCAGCCTCCCAAATAGCTGGGATTACAGGTGTGCAGCACCACACCTGGCTAATTTTATATTTTCAGTAGAGACGAGGTTTCTCCATGTTGGTTAGGCTGGTCTCAAACTTCTGACCTCAGGTGATCCACCCACCTCAGCCTCCAAAAATGCTGGGATTATAGGCATGAGCCACTGCCCCTGGCGGTTAAGCCTTACAATACCAAAAAATGTCACTTTACCTGGTTTCTCTTATAATCAGAAGGGTCACAAGCTGTGAAGGGGTGGATACACCTTCTCACACTTTTACACCATGTGCAGCCAGTTTCCACACATGCTGGGCATCTAGCAACACAGAAAACCGACTTAATTCCTTCATTTTTAGGACAATGTTCACATCCTAGAATTTCCCTCTGTGATGCGGCATGCAAGCATGTAAAAGAAGACCAAAAAAAAAAAAAAAAGAAAAAAAATCCCTGGACAGATTGACAGAAAGCAGGGAGAGAGGACAGTCCTGTGAGGCTTTGTGCCCTGCTCTCGGAAACCCTCAGGTTGATGGGCCAGAGTGGCACCTGCAGGGGTGTTGCCATGGAAACCTGAAGCTGGGTCACCTGCTGGTCTGTAAGTAACAAGAACTCAGTGAATCTGTTTCTGAATCCAGTTCTGCTATTTGTCTACCCTCAGGTAAGTCCTTCTGGAGACGGAGCTCTCTCTCCCCGCCTCTACCCACCCTGCCTTCCCAAATCAGGAAGCCCTCACTCACGCCAGCAGTCACACTGCAAACTGCCTGGAAGATGTGAGACAGAAAGTGTTAGCTGGCAAGCAGAGGCAAGGAGGGGCCTGTGTTTGCTTCATAATCAAATTAAGAAGAATTGTGTGTCTACTAATCAAATCACCTATCATGCTTGGGTAAACTGTGGAGGACTTAAAAAACACTTATGAGAAGGAATGTGAAAAAGGGAAATCCCGTTTGATCTGGAAACGTGGCTAAGCGAGGCCAGAGGAAGCCTCAGCTCTAGCAAGGGGCGCTAGTTCAGGGCAAGCGGACCCAGTTTGTACTTTATGCCTTCTCCAAGAACTGACGAAACATTCTGAGACTCTGACCTACAGAAACTGCAGTTTCCATGGAAGGAGAAGACACCCTGGCTTTTGCATGGATCCAGCCACCTAAGTGAGCTAAAGCGGGTTTGTGATTTGCACGCTTCTTCTACCCCCGGGGTGGGATTACCATACTAAGTGCTTTCCTACCAGGAAGCAGTTACCTACGGAAAGGGCGCTCACCCTCCCTGGGGGACCTAGGTCTGAGGTCTAGTTCTTAATTACCGAGTTGTGGGACCTGGGGCGAGTTGCTTCCTTTCATCTGGCCTTTAAAACAGCGTCAGGGAAGCTACGTTATCTTTCAACTGTCTGAGTTATACAATTCTATTTAATTCTTCCCCTTTTTTCCTATTTTCATGAACTTCTGAGGCATTCCGTAGCAATTTTTGTATTTTTTTTTCTTCCTAAATTCATTCTGTTTCTTAGCAATAATTGAACGGGGCCTTTTGTCATCTTTTTCAAAGTGCCTCAGTGGAGGAGATTAGGCCCAGGGGCTCTTGTTCTAATCATTTAAGAGCAGCCTCCCAGCTCAGTTTCAAGCTCAAATTCATTTTCGCTAGAGAAACCATGGCTCTCAGGCCAGGCCAAAAGAAACTCCCGTTTGGTCCTTGCACAGCTGGCGATCAAACCATGGTGTTATCTACAGTCGCTACTCATGCAGCCTCCCAACCTCCCTCATGGTGCCCTGGGGACCTCCATCCCAACTTCCAGTTGGAAAGACAGGTATCTGAGAAACAGATTTCCTGTGTCCTCCTGCTGCTTTAAAAGCAAAGAGTGAGGTTTGGCACTAACTCGGGGGCCTATGTTGCTCAAAGGGGCCAAATATGGTGAAAAGGGGGGCCACAGGAACATGCTCTTTTGGTGAAAGGGACCTCATCTTGTCCTTCTTGAGTAGGACTTCTTACCCCTAGGCCCAATGCTTCTCGTTCTGCCCAAATTCCCAAAGCCATTCCAATCAGGAGAGAACTTAGCAGCGCTCCTTCTTCTCCTTCTTTTTTTTAAGACAGTCTCATTCTGTCCCTCAGGCTGGAGTGCAATGGCGCCATCTCGGCTCACTGCAACCTCTGCCTCCTAGGCTGTGATCCTCCCATGTAGCCTCCCAAGTAGCTGGGACTCCAGGCACCCACGACCATGCCTAGCTAACTTTTGTATTTTTTGTAGAGATGCCATCTCACTATGTTGCTCAGGCTGGTCTCAAACTCCTGGGCTCAAGCGATCTGCCAACCTAGGCCTCCCAAAGTGCTGGGATTCCAGACGTGAGCCACTGCACGTGGCTTGTCCCTTTTTCTTTACTTATTTCAAGGCAGTTTCTCAGTCTTGGGAAGATCTATTTCCCTGAGGGTATGAACACTTAAGCACAATCTCTCTCCCTTGCGTTGCCAGCTTACTAGTCCGGGCTAGAACGTGTGAGCTGAGCTGATTAGCTCAGTGGCTCTCCCACCTCCCATTAGGCCATGCTCCAAAAGGCATTTTGGAAAGTTCTATCTCACAAAAGAGTTCTTTAGGAAATGGAGGAGTCAGACAAATAAGTAAATTAAGACCAACAAGAGAATATTCAAATTTCAAATAAAATCTTACTCTTTTAATGATAAGCAGTTGGTAAAGTTGAATCTGCCTGATAAATTCCAAGAACCGAAGGAGAACATCACGTTGACAACTGAAACATCTGGAGCGAAGGGAGGAAAAAAGTCATTTACGGTAGATTCCTGCTATAGTCAAGCATAGCTGTAAATGCAAAAAAAAAAAAAAAAAAATATTTTTGCCTCCTCTGCATAGTGGGCGGGAGTGTGCCAGCTGTTTGCTAACATTTCAATCAGTACGTGGTTCCTTCCCCATGGGCCATTCGCGTCAGGCAGCCGGCGTGCACAGCTCAAGCCTCCAAACAGACTGAGCCCACCTCGAGTTCCAAGCCTCCCATGGAGAATCACTAGGAAAAAGCCATTTTACAGCTCATTTACATCTCACACTCTCCTAGGGATCACTATCTCAGCTTTTAATTGGCCAAGGCATAAGAATAAAACAAGTCACGGAGCAAGAAGTGCCTAGAACATGAAAATCGGAACGTTAGAAATCCTGTACCTTCAGAAAAGTCCACATTGCAAATATTCACCTAACATACTCTAAAGGGTAGTTCCCATGGGCAGGGTTGCACAGTCTTCTTGGTGGTCACCAAATCTGTGATGAAGGATTTCTTATCTGCCTTTGAAAACCTACTCATTGGTTAGAAAACCCCAAAAGAACAAAATAACAAAGATTTAAAACTGCTAAAACAGCATTAGAGAAATAGAATATTTCCTGTGTCTCCTTAAACATATATACTCTATCCAAGGTAGTGATTCCCAGACCTGATTGTCTATCCGAATCACCTGAGAAATTGACAAAAATGTAGATTCCAGGGCCATGCTCCTGACTATTCTGATTTAGCAAGACTGGGGTGAATTGCTCCCCATGGAATGATTGTATAGAGCCCAGGTTTGGGGCCACACACAGAGTAGCACCTTTCAAAGCCCCTTCTGTCCAGGGACCAGTGCCAACAACAAGGTATTAATATCTTTTTCCTTTGATGAATTAATAGGAATAGGAGATGGTGCTATTTATTTATTTAAATAGAGACACGGTTTCACCATGCTGGCCAGGCTAGTTTGAACTCCTGACCTCAAGTGATCTGCCCCCCTCAGCCTCCCAAAGTGCTGGGATTCCAGGCATGAGCCACCACACCTGGCTGAGAGGGTGCTTTTTAAATCCAAATCTTGACAAAATAAGAAGCTGGCTTGCCTCCGTTGGTACCCCTAATTTTCTTACTGAAATTTCATTAGTGTGTGGTTCACAAACTCTAAGAACCCTTACCCTAAGGTGCCTCTCCACAGCAATAACACTCCCCATGAAAGCCAGAATTCCACATAAAATTCGGTTCACGTACAATGGGTATACGTGAAATGATCATCTTCTGTTCTCAAGACAAAGAGGCTTAGAGGGCTGGCATGACCCCTCTGCAAAAGCCTCTGAACAGACCCTTGATACATGTAAGTAGAATGAACACAGGGCCAGTCAGCTCTGAGGGACCCCCAGTGAAAATACACTCCAGTGAAATCTGTAAGTGTCCAGTGATGAGGACTGCAAAAGTCACACTTTTTTCAAGCATCAAATAGGCACAAAACTCTATCTGGAAATATCACAAGGAAATGGATATTCATGATTTCTTCTATGAAAGCATTTAACTTAGGTGAACAAAACACAACGATAACAGCATGCTCAAGGAAACACCCTATGCGTGGGTTCAGTTCTCTCTGGCAACCTGGGTACCAACGCAGGGGTGTGCATGGAAGATCAAAGGGGTGTCAGAATCGCTGAGAAAGAGCAGAATCTGGCAAGGATAAATATGATTTATTCCGTAGTAGAGACCATATGGAAGAGGTGACTTTTCTCTAATGTTTCAAAGCAGAAAGGGAGACAGGATTTTGTGAAAGTGGGGAGGCTATTCTAGATTCAAAGGCCATGGATAAAGGCTTGGCAATGGTCACTGGCTGGCTGAGTACAAGAGGCTGGGAAGCGAATTTGTTTGCCTGTCAGAATATGTAAGCTATTCAGAAAACGGCAGGTGAAGGGCTGGGTGCAACTGATGGAGGCTCTAAAAGCAACCAACTAGCTTTACAAGGTGATCTCAAATGTTTTAGAAGCATATTTTATAGGTGAGCAAGGTCTGCATTTCCATGAACAAAATTAACCAGAAGTGCATCACAGAGGCTGCACAGTGTGGACAAAGTAAAGTGGAAAATTGAGGTGATTTTCCAAGCAATCAGACCCAAACAGCCACCAGCCAGTGGCTGGGAGGCATTTTTAAGCTCACATGTCTGGCCTGGTGCATTAAATTACCTTTTGAGGGATTTAGGATCAATTGGGTGCTATGGTCTGAATGTTGATATCTCCCCAAAATTCATATGTTGGAATCTAATACCCAATGTGATAGTATCAAGCCATGGGGCCTTTGTGAAGTGATTAAATCATGAGGGCTGCACCCTCATGAATGTGATTAGTGTTCTTATAAAAGAGGCGTGAGAGGGCTCCCTTGCCCCTTCTGTGTGTGAGAATACAGCAACAAGGTGCCATCTGTGAAGCCAGAGGCCAAGCCCGTGGCAGACACTGAATCTGCTGGAGCCTTGACCTTGGACTCCCCAGCCACCAGAGCTGTAAGCAATACATTTCTATTGTTTATAAATGATCCAGTCTCAGGTATTTTGTTATAACAGCCAGAATGGACTAAGACATTGGGTAACTCCAGCTCTCACCACAAAACCCACTCAGTTCCATTAATGATCCTCACTCATTCCTGGAGACCCACTCCATGAGCTCAACTCTACTGCTAGTCCTCCTTATGTGAAGAGACTCAGGAGTCCTCCGTCTGCCCACTGCACCTCCTAACCATCTTCTGAATCCACTTCTCTCCATCCCCCTTGGCCTCTCCTCCAGCTCTCACTTTCCCTCTCACCTGGACCCCTCCAATAGCTTTCCTAACTGATCTTTTGGAACTCAGTCTTTAAGTCATTCCCTTCTTTGGTCCATCCTCCACCTTCAAGCCATTCATTCATTCAACAAACATTTATTGATTGTGAATGGCTACATTGTGCCAGACACTCTTCTAAGTACAGCAGGGAAGATGTCTTCCCAAAGTCCCTGACTCCATGGGGCTTACATTCCAACAGGAAAGACAGACAATGCACAATTGAACCTTTCTGTAGTATAAATCCGAGTGTGCTGCCAGCCTCCAGCTTAAACCTCTCAGTGTCTCATCACAGCTCCCAGGATTCATGGTTCATAAGACCCTTCACGGTTCCCTGGCTGCCTTCTTTGGTATCCATCTTCTCTCCCTCTCCCCTTTCCACCTTCCCCTACCCCATTTGCTTTGGCCATATGGAAGTTCTTTTGGTTCTTCAAATAAAGCCTTTTCTCTCCTGGCCATTGTGCAGGTTGGTCTCTGAAACACTCATCCCCCTCTTCTTTGTCTGGCTCAACTCTACCCTGGAGTCTGGACATCATTTCCTCCAGGAAGCTTTCCTTACCCCTTCCCCTTCTGCCATGTCCAGCAAGGTACGTTTTTCATGTGCTTCTCATGGTACTCAATGTTCCCTGCATTTACACACCACATTGTAATGAGCCACTTACTTCTGTCTATCCCTGGGCGTAGTCTGTTTTTTTTTAGGGGCAAAGGGGAGTTACTGTATCCCTAGCACATAGCATAGTGCCTCACATATAGTAGATGTTCAATAAACACTTCCTGGATGGATGAAGGAACGCAACGAACTCAAGCTGATAGAACACTGGTTGTTAAAATTTCTTTTCAGATCTCAGAATTACCAAACCATTTGGGTACAGTCGGCCCAATGCTGTCTGGCTTTTCTGCACTCTCCTATCCAACTCACTCTCCTCTTATCATTGTCCAGGCATATCTGATAGTGGGGTCTTAGAGTCAGGGAATGAGATAGAGCAAAGGTGAGGAGAACCCAGGGGAAAAGTGGGAACCAGGGGGTAGGGAGCGAGTAAGTCTACAGAGGGGGAACTATTAGGATTCCTTGGGCAACCTGAACTCAAAAGCTTCCCTTGTTTTTTTGACTTTTTAACAACACAACAACAACAACCCCCAGAAGAGTCCACATACCTCTGTAGGCTGCACTGGTTGGGATGCTACAGGTGCAGGTCCAGTTGAGCTGACTTTTATTCTGGCAGAGCTCCCTGCTGGAGTCCACATTCTTCACCATGCACTTTGAGTGTCTCGGAAAGAAGTTTCCCACCATAGTCACTGTAGTCTGTGCAGGCAAGAGATAAGGAAAAAGTGATGATTCTTGCATCATTTCCATCCATCACAGAACCTCACATGATTCCACCCTTTGATCCTGCCATAAGAAGGAGAATTTCCAAGAAATTCTCTCAGCTCTCAGAAGAGCTGATGTAAAGAATAGATGTTTCTGGGTGACAGAGCAAGACCCTGCCTCCAAAAAAATAATAATATAAATATAAAAAAATAGATGTTTTGTTAGCTATTTGGTTTGCTCTTTTGTAAATTGCATATTCTTATTCTTGGACCGTTTTCTGCTTTGTGTGTCTATTTTTCTTATCAGTTTTCAAGAGCTCTCTGCCTGGTGTAGATATTAATCTTTATCTGTCATATTTCTGACACATATTTTCTCCTAATCTACTGTTTGTCTTGTAACTTTTGCTTGTGGCATCTTTGACCCTAACACAATGTGCTTTTAAGTAATCAAATATAGGATTTCTTGTCTTGGCTATAAACTGCTTTCGAAACTCTAGTTTACGGACAAATAAATTGTTCCAACATCTTTACTGCTTTATTTTTTAAGCTTATGTCTTTAATCCATCTGGAACTTATTTTTATATAGAGTGTGAGATAAGGGTCCAACTTTATTTTGATCCAGATGGTTAATCAATTATATCATCACAGCCATTTATTAAACAAAAAACAAACCTCCTTTTCCCACTGAACTGAAATGCCATTTTGTCCTATATTAAATTTCCATTTATCTGGAATCTATTTCTGAACTCTGCTCTTTTCCAATAATCTATTGATCTACTTCTATTTCAATGTCATTAAATTGTGACTCCTGTAATTTTAAATATATCTAGCATCTGATAAGGCAAATCTCTCCTTCTTTATCTCTAGTTTCATAATTTTCTTAGTACTTCCTGGACATTATTCATCCATATGAACTTTAAGTTCATTTTACCCAAAGGGGTTGAGGGGACTCAGTCTAAATGAAATCGTATTAAATATATGCCTTAAATTAGGAAAATTTATATCTTTATGATATTAAGTATTCCCATCCAAACACATGACTTTGTTTTCATCTGTTTCTCTTTGATCTAGGGTTCATTTAAGAGGGCGTGCCTTGATGAACTCCTAGGCGTTAAGATACATTTGTCAACTATTCCTTATTGCTAACATTGTTAGATAATGATTAAAGAAGGTGGTCTGGGAAATGTGCTTTTAGAATTAGTTAAGATTTTGCTTGTGGTCAAACATATGATCAAATTTGGATGAGAGAGTGTTTTGTGTGTGTGTGTCTGTATGTGTACAGGGGTATGTCTTTGTGCCTGCACATGTGTGTGTGTGTGTGTATAGCAGGGACACAACAAGACAATCTTGAAATTTCTCCAAAGTAACTTTTTCCCAAGGAAATTATCCAAAGGAACAAGATAGTCAGGTCTCCTGTTCAGAAGGAAAATGATAGGAATTAACATGCCAACAGTGGACTCCTTTCGCATCAGGAGCATGATGGGATCTGGCGGGAATGTGGGCTAAGTAAAAGGAACCTGGGAGTACAGGAAGTGGTCAACTTAGCAGCACCTATGAAGAGCCATAGTCTAGACAAGCAGGCAGCTGTCTGTCTTCTGTTATACTTCTCACTTCCTCCCAGACTTTCTGTACTGCCACCTAAGACTCTGGTGTCTCCCTGGTTCTCAAATAAGCTTGCTAAGTCTAATCTGGCTCCTGGAGGTCAGCCCTATCTTTCCATTGTCAAAAAGTTTTGTTTCTGGACCATATTATCATGCTGGAAGAAGGCCGGTTCTTTCAGTCCACCTCACCTGCACTGGAGTTCAATTATCTTTAGGGAATTCTGAGCACAGTACCAAATCCCAAACCATTCCCACTCACTCATCTGCAACAAATGACTGAACTCTCATTCATGCTGAGTCTTCAACCCAGCATTTATATCTGCACCACACATCTCAGCACACTATCACATATTATCTTGTATCCATATATGTTTTTTTGTTTTTTTGAGACAGAGTCTTTCTCTGTCACCCAGGCTGGAGTGCAGTGGCACAATCTCGGCTCAATGCAACCTCCACCTCCCAGGTTCAAGTGATTCTCCTGTCTCAGCCTCCCAAGTGACTGGGACTACAGGAACCTGCCACCATGCCTGGCTAATTTTTTGCATTTTTAGTAGAGATGGGGTTTCATTGTGTTAGCCAGAATGGTCTCAGTCTCCTGACCTTGTGATCCACCTGCCTTGGCCTTCCATAGTACTGGGATTACAGGCGTAAGCCACCACGCCGGGCACATATATGTCTTAATTGAATTCACTGCCCAAACATTATAACAAGAGCATCAGAATTTCTTTAAATCATATTTTCACCAACTCTTTTAAACTTTCCACCTTTCCTTCTAGTTCTCATATATGTAGTTTTTACGTAACTGTAATTATTCCATTTATTTATTCCACAAATATTTATCAGGCTCGTAACACATGCCAAGTGCTGCACAATGCACTGATTATACCTGTGAACCAAACAGTTTGGTCCTTGCCCTCCAAGAGCTTATAGACTAGTAGAGGTACACAGAACACTGCACTAGAATAAAACTGGAGGGTCACATGGTATCAAGGGATCATCAAAAGATGACGGAGCTAAGATGGTACAGTGGAAAGGGAAAGAACCAGACGGTCAAGGTACCCTTTAGAAGTAAGGAGCATAGGGCAGGACTGGAAGTGGGGGATACGGATATGGAGGATGTTGGTGAGTAAATGGATGAATGGAGTTACCATGGGTACCATACATGGGGCACACTTCCAGACTCTGGCTGGAAGATTTAAGACTTCAACTTTGGGTGTATGTAGTTCAAGATACTTTTGTGATACTCAAGCAGCTGTGTCAAACTGGGTATGGGCCTGGAGCTTACAGGAGCAATCTAGGGTGGGGATAAAGGAGACACGAACATACAGATGACTTATAAAGCCATGGAAGAGGATAAGGTTGTCTAGAGACAAAATATAGAGTAAGAAGAGAGGAAGAGCCAAAACTGGGCCTTACATGGCTCCCAATATTTAGAGGCAGGGAGAGAAGGAACCAGCAAGGGAACAGAGGCCTGGCCACAGAGAAGGAGGAGAGCATGCAGTGGGTGTGCCATGGAAAGCAATGGAAAAGACGGTTTCAAGAATGCTGCCTATCCACCAAGTAACATAAGGACCATATAGTGTCTGCTAGAATGGCGGCATAGAGTTCACTAGTGATCTTAGCAAGAACCAGTTCAGGGAAAGAGTGGGGCAGAAACCAGGTTGGAGTGGACCTAAAAAGAGAAGACAGCATGTTTTTTTCAGATGCAGTGGAAGGAGAGAGGAACCAGTGAGGTGAAGGTATTTTTGTGTGACTTGGGTTCCAGAGGAGTATGGTTAAGAAGCTGAAGGTTGTCCTAAGAAACCCAGCATGGGACTCCTTACCAGGCTGATTGTGTGTGTGTGTGTGTGTGTTTTCTGAGACATAGTTTTGCTCTTGTTGCCCAGGCTGGAGTGCAATGGCATGATCTCGGCTCACCACAACCTCCACCTCCTAGGTTCTAGTGATTCTCCTGCCTCAGCCTCCCGAGTATCTGGGATTACAAGCATGTGCCACCATGCCCAGCTATTTTTGTATTTTTAGTAGAGATGGAGTTTCTCCATGTTGGTCAGGCTGGTCTCGAACTCCTGACCTCAGGTGATCCATCCGCCTCAGCCTCCCAAAGTGCTGGGATTATAGGCGTGAGCCAGCCTGTGCCTGGCTCAGGCTGATGGCTCTTTCTTGAATCAAACTGGATAAAGAGGAAGTAAAGACTTAAAGGGAGAGAGGGGATGCAGAAGCCACTGGGGTGTCAATTAGCTGGCAATATCCACGGGGCCAAGGAAGTACTTGCTGCACAACACTCTTATCAGGCCACCGTATCCTATTTTACTGAATCATTCCTTATTGCTAAACAGTTTCATTATTTCCGGGTTTCTAATTCTATAAATACTACTGCAAGAGCATCTTTATGCTTAGGGATTTTCTTCTTTCAAGTTATTTCCTCAGGATTCTAAGGCTGAAATTAATGCTTCAAACGGAATGAATTCATGACTTTTGAAACATGCTGCCAAACTGCTTTCCAAAAAGGTTGTGCTAATTGGCATCACCAACACTGGGTGTTAGCACAGCTTATTGTCGCTTTAATTTGTATTTATTTGAAAACTAGTGAGGTTGAACATATTTCCATATTTATGTCTACTTTCTGAATCTTCTCTTGTGAGAGTATGTGTGTTTTGGCCCACTTATTTTTCAGTGTGCTGATGTTTTTCATTTTAATTTTTCTTAGTGTTATTATCTTATAATGAATATTTTGTTTATGGCAAATATTTTCCTGAAGTGTGTGTTTTAGTTAACTCTTTTTTTTTTCTTTTGAGACGAAGTTTTGCTCTTATCACTCAGGTTGGAGTGCAATGGCATGATCTCGGTTCACCACAGCCTCCACCTCCTGGGTTCAAGTGGTTCTCCTGCCTCAACCTCCCAGGTAGCTGGGATTACAGGCATCTGCCACCACGCCTGGCTAATGTTTTTGTATTTTTAGTAGAGACAGGGTTTCACCATGTTGGCCAGGCTGGTCTTGAACTCCTGACCTCAAGTGATCTGCCTGCTTTGGCCTCCCAAAGTGCTGGGATTACAGGCATGAGCCACCAGGCCCAGCCAAGTTAACTTGTATTTTTTATCATATAGACTTTTTAAAAAAAGAAATCACATATATGAATATCTTTCTTCTGTTATTACATACTATATTGCTTCAGAGGTAAAATAAATTTTCATTTATTCATACTTTCAAATTATGTTCAATTTCATTTTCTGTTACTTCTGTGACTTATCTTTACATATCAATTTCTTAGTCTAAATTTTATTTTTATATTTAATGTAAAATATGAAATTACATTTCCATAGTATAAGCCAGGTTATTTCACACATTTTATGAAATTATTTTTGTTTCCTCTTACTTTATGACGTCTGGTCTTTAAAATTTTTACATCTATTTCTGAGCTTTCTACTATATTCTATGAATCTATATTCCTATTTTAAAACCAGAATCATGGATTAAATTACTGTTGATTATCTATGTATCTATGTATGTATGTATGTATGTATCTATCTATCTATCTATCTATCATCTATCTGTCTATCAACTATGTTTGCAACCTAATGGGAGTGGTCTTGCCTAAATAAATTTCTGTTTTTTCAAAATACGTTGTGGATATTCTTGATCAGTTCATCTTATTCCAGATGAATTTCATATTAATTTTAAATAAACACTTATTCAAAATTCCTTGGAATTACATGAAGTCAAGAAAAATAGGTTAGGAAGAAGTGACATTTTTATGATATCTTCCCACCAAGAAATGTAGAACATGCCTGAATACGTTCAAGATGTTTCCCATATAGTCTAAGAAAATACTTTGTGTATTTTTATTTATGCTTATGTTTTTAACTGATAAGGATTTGCTATGATTACTTATAAATAGCCTTAAGACTGGGCACAGTGGCTCACGCCTATAATCCTAGCACTTTGGAAGACCCAGGCAGGTGGATCACCTGAAGGTCAGGAGTTTGAGACCAGCCTGGCCAACATGGTAAAACCCTGTCCCTACTTAAAATATAAAAAATTAGCCAGGCATGGTGGCATGTGCCTGTAATCCCAGCTACTCAGGAGGCTGAGACAGGAGAATTGCTTGAACCCAGGAGGCAGGGGTTGCAGTGAGCTAAGAGAGCGCCATTGCACTCCAGCCTGGGCAACAAGAGTGGAACTTGGTCTCAAAAAAAAAATAGGCTGGGCACCATGGCTCATGCCTGTAATCCCAGCACTTTGGGAGGCCAAGGCAGGCGGATCACGAGGTCAAGAGATCGAAACCATCCTGGCCAACATGGTGAAACCCCATCTCTACTAAAGAATATAAAAATTAGCCGGGCGCGGTGGCTCAAGCCTGTAATCCCAGCACTTTGGGAGGCCGAGGCGGGTGGATCACGAGGTCAAGAGATCGAGACCAACCTGGTCAACATGTTGAAACCCTGTCTCTACTAAAAATACAAAAACTTAGCTGGGCATGGTGGTGCGTGCCTGTAATTCCAGCTACTCAGGAGGCTGAGACAGGAGAATTGCCTGAACCCAGGAGGCAGAGGTTGCGGTGAGCCAAGATCGCGCCATTACACTCCAGCCTGGGTGCAAAGAGGGAAACTCCGTCTCAAAAAAAAAAAAAAAAAAGAATATAAAAATTAGCTGGGTGTGGTGGCAGGTGCCTGTAATCCCAGCTACTCAGGAGGCTGAGGCAGAAGAATTGCTTGAACCCGGGAGGCGGAGGTTGCAGTGAGCCCAGATTGCACCACTGCACTCCAGCCTGGTGCCTGGCACCTGGCAGCTGGCGACAGAGCAAGACTCTGTCTCAAAAAAAAAAAATAAATAGTCTTAATACACCACTGCTCTGCTACCTAACTACTATTACAAAGAATGGCTTAAGTTGTTCAAAGCCAGAATCTCTCTTTTTGGTAGCTATCTCCAACACGTATCTCTTAGTAAGAATGGTTTTAAAGCACGATATGTACCTTGCTCTTTAAGTTTATAGCTGAGTTGTTCTGTTGTTTCTATGAATAGCACCTTTTATTCATGAAGTTAAAAGTTTGTTTTGTTTGACACGTAGTAAGGTTATTGATGTTAAATATTTATTGAACATTCAGCACTTTATTCATTTGAATAATTTTTAAAGCTAACATATTTAGATTCTGCAGATATGCAACCACTTAAGATGAGCAAATAATGGTACTTTTTTAGATTTAAATCAAATAATTATTTGTATTACTTGTCTCGTGTTACTGCAGTAGACAGAGCTTCACAAATAATGTTAATAATATTAGTGATGGTGGAATTCCTTGGATTAGTTCTGATTTGTAAAAGAATATTTTGAGGATGGGCTCGTCACTTATGCCTACAATCCCAGCACTTTGAGAGGCTGAGGTGGGAGGATCACTTAAGCCCAGGGTGTTTGAGACCAGCCTGGGCAACATAGGGAGAGCCTATCAATAGAAGAAATTTAAAAATTAGCTGGATATGGTGGTGGTGCACACCTGTAGTCCCAGCTACTTGGGAGGCTGATGTGGGAGATCCCTTAAGCCCAGGAGTTCGAGGCTGCAGTAAGTTAAGATGCCACTGCACTCCAGCCTAGGTGACAGAGCAAGTCCCTGTCTTAAAAAAAAAAAGTTTCCTGTGTCTCTCCTCTAGGAACCATATTGTTTAAGAAATAATTTTATTTCAATTAGTTGGGCATGGTGGCACACAGCTGTAATCCCAGCTACTTGGGAGGCTGAGGCAGGAGAATTGCTTGAACCTGGGAGGTGGAGGTTGCAGTGAGCCGAGATCGCGCCGCTGCACTCGAGCCTGGGTGACAGAGAGAGACTCCATCACAAAAAAAAAAAAGAAAGAAAAAAAAGAATTTTATTTCTGTGTCCTTTCTATTTTTATTACATATCTCTGCTTTCCTTCTCCACCAACATCAGTCGTTCCACCAGGTGAGCCCACATTTACAACCTTGAATGAATTCTTCCATATTTTTGCCCAGGCTCAAATAATCATATAGAGACATATATGCATAAACAAATACAGGGACATTTTTTGATCAATATAAGATCATGCTAGGAACACTCGTATATATATTGCTGTTTTTACTCAACAAAACCTCACAGAAATCCCTCCAGGACAACTGGGATTGCTCTAATTATTTATTTTTAATGCTGATCCCATAGTGAGTATGAGGATGTACTATCTTTTAATTGTTTTGTGGAAAGAATCAAAGCTTCTTGTGAATGGAGATTCTCTATTATATAGAGGGCTTTCTCTGCCTACAAAGTGACTAGAATGTTACTAGGCATATGATAGGCAGGTAGCAAATACCCCTTGAATAGAGCTAATAGATGGAACGGGATACACCCTAGATTGCTTTCTTCATAGATAAAGGTCAGGTTTATTTAAGCAAAGACCTGAGACTTTGAGATAAGCCAAAGGTGGCCATAAGGGTAGGAAATATTTGGAAATAATACAATTGAGAGATAGAATCAGATGGCTCATCAACACTATTAAGATAATAAGTCCGAAGTTGGTTTCAAAGAATAGCTTTAACCAAATTATGAACTCCTTATCTTTTTTACCTTGAGAGTCAGTGGTGAGCTGGAGGGAGTGAGGCAGCGGCTGTGTGGGAAGTCTCTGAGAAGATGAGGGTAAACCACAGGGGGACTGGGGGCAAGGACAAAAACACCAGTGGTTGTCTGGGTGGTAAGCAGCTTTGGAAATGTTCCAGACTAGATGTAAACAGTGATTAATTTGTCATAGTGAACCCCTAGCTAGGTAAGGAAGTTGTATAAGCAGCACTTTTTTATTTAATGAACAAGCTACTTCTTCCCACTACATTTAGCTGAAGTATTACCCTTAAATGTTTTTAAATGATATAAGAAAATCCAAAATCTTAACCATGTATCAGAGTCCTGGGCATATTCAAAGATTAAGGTACTATACTTTTTACTATTCTCTATTAGCGCCAAAGCTGGCTATTTTTCAGACTGATGACAGAAATTAGAATTTGGATGTACCTATGTTTAGGTGCCCAAGCATCTTTTCCACCAAATCTATTCACTCTGACTCAGGGATGGTGGAAGTTAGCATCAAAGTTCTTTTTTTTTCTCCAGGAAGACAACAGAAAATCACAACAGCCAAATAACTTTAAATCTGTTGGTTCTGGTCAGTTAGGACTTGAAAGCTTAATTCTTTTTATTATTTATCACTCATTAAATACTTCGGCTCTCCTTTATTAAACGTTAAATCATTGAAAGTGGTCAAGTTCTTGCTATTTCTTTGAAATGGCAAAGTGTAAGGGAAAAGAGAAAGTGGCCCATTTCCTTGTTAATGTGGCATTCAAACAGAACACAGCGAGCTCGACAGACAGGTCAACTGGCTGCTGTACAATTATTCATAACACAAGAGCCATGATTAGGGAGAAGATGTCTCCTTATAGCACCACTGAGGTTTCAAGGCAGGAATTCCCTTCTCCCGAAGGGCACGGTTGGCATGTGCTTTGAAAATGCTTAAATATGCTCCTGCTCCCTTCTCTCGTCCAATGACAGGGCTGATGTGTTGTCAAGCATGGTGCTGCCATAGCAAGAGCCCACCGGCTTTCCAAGGGACCTCACTTGCCACAGTCACTGCCCGTGTTGATGTTTTCTCTCCGTCTCTACCAATACAGTTTGAAGCCATGTTCGTAAGATGGTTACTGGAGAAGCCTGAACACATTAGGATAAGGGACCATGAAACTAAACAAGGTTCTGCACTTAAGCCACATTTAAGAATCTTGTTGATCGTGAATCTGAACTTCTTTTTTCTCTATTTTCAAAAGCAATATGTAGTTCTGCGACATTAGAAGTCCAGCTTTTCTTCCAGTTCAACCAGTGAGAATCATCTTTAGCTCCACAAGATGACAAACTCCATGAGGGTAGGCCGATGATGGGGCTTGGTTACTACTACAGCCCCAGCACCTTGCAGAGTGGATGACATCTTGTAGGCACTCAATATTTGCTAACTAAATGAATGGAGCGCTACCACTAAGCATGTCTGATTGCTGATAGGTATTTTACACACAGAAGGAAATTAGCATCTGCTGTGCAAAAGGAGACGATACAATGAGGACAAATTAAAATTTTTCCTCTTACCTTATCTCTACTGCTTCGAATTAGCTGAATTCTAGGGCATTTTTTCGCTCCAGACAAAATATCCAGCCAGTTTTCTAAGTTCCCTGAACGTACACAATCTCCTTGAAAGGTGCACCTAAAAAACAAGGCAACAAAACAGCGACCCCACACATGCGTTAGTTAAAAGTTTCTTCGACTTGGCTTCAGTACAAAATGCCAGGCTTTGTACAGTGGATTATTGATTTGAGCAAGAACAGGAACATGATGCTAAAACCATGAAAAGCAACAAGAAAATAGCAGAGCATTTTTTTCCATCATGTCTAGGAGCAGAGAACAAATGTAGACAACATGCTGAACTTTGACTCCTGAGCCATCTCTCAAGCTGACACCGCCAAATATATCCAAAACACATCCTCTCATGGATTCTGAAATAAGGAGCTCCCTCTTAGAAAAAACTAGCAAAGAACAGCGCGGTTCACATATTGTATAAATTTTAGGTCTGCAATTCATTCCCAGAATATCAATCTATGGTGTAACTTGATTTTGTTAAAAAAAATAATAATAAAGCTACTATTTTATGCTTTGCAGTACGATAATTAAATAGAAATATTTCAAGGGCAGAGTCTGCCTAAGAGTTTGATAAGACATTCCATAACCATCTGCTACATAATATTTATTTAGACGAATACCAAATTATATCAAACATGAGACATTTTTCTAGGGCCATTTTCCCAAGTCAGATAACCTAGATCAGCCCTAAGCTGTGGCCAGGGCCAAGTACTTGGATAAAGAGATGCTCAGAAGATGAGTGGTGAGATCACTGGTTTGCTTGATGTGTCGGTTACTCTAACTTGGGAACCCTTGTCAGAACTCTAACTTGGGTCACACTAACTTGGAAACCCTTGCCTCACCAGATGGGCCACCAACCCAGCAAGAAGAACACCAACAGCCAGGTCATCGCCAGATGGTGTTGGATTCCTTAGATATTCCATTGAATAGGGTCAAGGAAAGAGCAAAGTATTTCTAGTACTACACCACCTCAAGGCTGAAGATTAAAATGCAGGGTGGTAAACCAGTGATGGTGAATTTTAAAAGAAACTGAAAACACATGGATCATAAGATTGAAAAGCAACCAAATGATGACCACGTTCAGCTATGGAGAATCCCCAAGGGTATCCGAATGGAATGAGGAATGGATGGGACCAATTAGTGTATTTGGCTTCCTGAAGGTTTTATTTCTTCTCTTTCCTTGACTCTCTCTCTCTTTCTCTTTTAATTCTTAAGAATTTAGGCCTCGTGGCTTCATCTTTGAGCTCTGTGTTAATTTGAATATTGCAAAAATAGAACAGGAAGTCAGTGAGTTTCACTAATCGTCACCCCCAAGCACAATACCTTTAGCATGTCACGGGCTTCTGACATTTGGGGAATCCTGCTCCCAATGAGCACATCTGTGTCCCACCTCCCACTACATCTGTGTCAGTTTCTTCTCCAACATTATAACCATGGGGATTTTCATCAGCAATTCTCCAAAGTCATAAATTTATCTGACCCTTGATGGCTAGCTCGTCCGTCACGGACATTAAGTTCAAATTAAACCGCCTCTCAATGTCAGAGAGAGTTTGCAAGGGAGAGAAAAGCACTGCTGGATTGAAAAACAGAGAATGACGAAGCTGGTTCTTTCTTTTGTATCTGAAATAGATCATGACTGTCAAAAGCTCCCTGCCTCTCATGGGCACTCTGGTGTGTGTAAGGCACTTCCTCTGCCTATAAGAAAAAAAAAAATAAGCCAATTCTGAAGATACTGGAGTACAAATATTTTCGTTGGCTCTTAATGCTGCCTGGGAGTCAAAGCCTAAGACTGCCAAAAAAACAAGTGTAAAATATTTCATACAAATAGTGCTATAATTTGCCAATTTGTAGGCAGAAAACAGTAGTGCCACTGAGTTATCACCCCCTTTTCTGAACTCCTATAGCATTTCTTGTTGGAATCACATATTTTGGTATTTAATCATATGCTGCCTTGAATTACAACTTAACTGTTTCATAAGTCTATCTCAGTTCTCCCCAAGTAAGCTCTAAGCTCCTCAAAGAAGGAAGAAGGTCTTTAATATTTCTTTAGCAAATCCCTCAGTGTCTGGCAGCATGATATGCAAATACTACAGTTTCAATAAATATTTTTAAATGAAAGGATGAAATATGAAATCTCTATAGGTCTTTTCCATTGCTGATTTTTCTTTCTGGAGTTTTGATTCATGTCTGACTCCTTATGCCAAAGAGGCTGTCTTTAAAATTAGGCTAAAAGTTTCAATCTGGGGACCAAATTGGGGGGTGAGGTTTTTATTTTATTTTTTGAAGAAAAAGGAGAGAAAAGAAAATATATAACGAAACTTTCATTTTTTAAATTCTGCATAAGGTAAAAACAAAATCTAATCATGTTAAGCAACTAAACATAAATTCCTTGTTTTTATTAAAAAAAAAAAAAACAACCCACCACCTCTGAACTCCTATTTCTTGCCTCTCACCAGTAAAAATAAAAAATGAAAAAATAAAAAGCAAACTGTGACACCAAGTATGCATAACCAGATGGCCAGCCAACAACAGTATCTCATTACTTCTCAAATATTGCAGATTATAAAATCTTTGTGACAGCCTATTACTCATACATTCACATTTCTTACAGAGTAGATCTTATAGCTCCCATATTTTAGTAAACAAAGCTAGTTACTCTGAAATAATCCCTTTTGAAAGCTATCACTCTAATTCCTGCGTATCAACAAGAGTAATGGTCAAGTGCATAAACCCTTGAGCCATGGCCCTAATTAAATTAAAATCTCATTGTCACACAGGACTCTTAGTGAGGCTGATTCTTCAATGATACACTCTCAGATAGGCTGATTTCTTAATGGCTTCATTTCAATTTCTTCAAGCCAAGAATAGGAGGAAATTGGATTTGGATAAGAATTCTGGAGAAACTGGTAGAGATATGTTTGCTTTCTTGACTTATGATTACTTTTTCTCCATCCTCTATGGAGGATCTATCTCAAAGTCCTCAGACTCCCAGTCAGTATTTTATTTTTCTAGTCCTTGTTTCCAGTTAGAGCTAATGCTTGCATGCTAAAGCCTGCAGCAGGCAGACACACGCCTACTTGCAAATTAGAAAACAGAACCTGCCCAAATGCAAAGAAAAGACTGCCTGAAGAAAAAAAAAAATTCCCCAAACCAAAAAGATAATTTTAAAAGACTTCCCTTATGCGAAAAACACTGTGTGTAGCAACCATTCAGTCAATGAAACTATTTAAGAAGGCTGTTCTTGTGAGTTTGCTATAAAATCTGCCATAGAGCTTAATGTATTCGAGATAATACTAGAGTTTCACATTGCTGTTCAACTATATAAGTATGTGACCGCCCCCTCCCTCACCCCCAACAGATTTTTTCAAAAAGTTCCAACTCTACTCCTGCCCTAAGTCATAAACAGGAAGGTCCCAGACACTTGTTTCTAAGTTCACTGAAACTCAGAAAGTCTTTCTATACCGTGGGTTTTCTTCCTGGGTTCATAGAAGTATGTGTAACGCATAATATCCCTGAATAATTACCTCACCACACACTGGCATGGAAGGAACATGACTCTGTGCCAGGCTCTGTTGGGAGTGTTTAGTTAGTTCTGACAACAACCTCCCCCTACTCGGATGAAACAGAGGCTCGGAGAAGCACAGTAACATACCAAGGCCACACAGCCGCTATGTGGCAGAAGTCTGATTTCAGAGCCCACAAACTTGATCACCTGGCTGTATGCCTTCCTGTAGATCCTAACCACCACTTAATAAAGGACATTAATAGTTCCTTCTGGCTTCCTGGGACCTCAACCAGTGGTTGGAGGGTGGGGCTGGGACAGGATGAGGACACAGTTTTGGGGACCCCAGGAACAGAGAAAAGAGAAGATAAGGCAGAGACTGTAGGATGAAGAGGGTAGCAAGGATTTGGGGAAATCACAGAAGTGGGGATTCTGAGAGGTCTCGAATTTTCCTCTATCACTAGCTGTGAAATACAACACAACCAAGCAACTTGCGAGAGGTTAAAATTCCAGGCGGCCCTGGACTTAGAAATCTATTCTACTCCCCAAAAAATTTTCTTGCAAACCGTCTGTTTCTAATATAAAATGCATTCCCTCCCATAGAAATAATGTTACAAACAGTGTTTAGGTTTCCAGGTTAGCCCACAAAACCTACTCATCCATAATGTAACTTTACTACTATACATTTGCAATGAAGAATAGCAGAAAACACGAGATTGCAGCCATTTGCATCATATAGCAGTTTTCTTCTTTACTTATTTGTGCTTCTGCTCAGCTGGTAGTCTGGGAACAATGCTCAGCTGGATCGACTTTTAAATTTATTATTACTGTATTGTATTTATACAGCATTTCTATTTTTTTAAATGGGCATGGCTTAAATTATTAATTGTTTTCATGCCTACATAAAAAACAGGGAGGCCCACCTCTGAAAAGGAGCTGAGGTTTCCAAGCAGGTGAAATACCCATGGGCTGGGCTGGGGACCTTGAGAAGCTGATTCTATTAGGCTAGAATCTTGCAGTAAAAATTTACCACTTACTCAACCTTGAAATAGAAACTCTGAACTCAGAAATATAACTGCTACTTCCTGCCACTCAAATTTCATCAGCATCCTCTAATCTAATTGTTCACCAAGAGCAGACAGTCCCTGAAGTAATCTGATAACTACACATCAGGTAAGTGGCCTGAATATGGGGGTTAGTGTGAACTGTTCCAGAGATTTTACATTGATATAGTATCAGAAAACTTTTAACAAGGAAACAATCCAGCTTCTCTCTCTCCCAGGAAGCAGGAGACAGCATCCATGCTGGGGGAGGGCTTTGCTATAAGAGCATGTCAAGGTCTTTTGCTAAGTGATCTGAAACAGATGTCTGCATTTTTTAGGAAAGGCACAGAGCCCAGTGGAGGGGCCAGGTGGTCTCCAGAATAGGGAGATGTTCATTACAATTGCCAGTCCACGAGATGAAGGAACCAAAGTCTACTGAATAGAAGAGAATAGGAAATCTGTAACAAACTGAACTCCAAATGAAAGGCCTCCAGAGTCTTTAAGAGGGGAATGCCAAAACACAAGACCAAAATAACTTGCTTGAAAAGCTGAAAAACTGGATCTTCATCACTGGAGCTGAAAGTCAATCTACATGATAAAATATGCTAATAACAGAGACAATTTAGAAGATTTTTTTTTAAAGCAATAACATTTAACATGCCAGGCAATGTCTTTTCACATGATTTGACTGATTTATTATTCACAACAAACCTCGAAGTAGCTGCAAAATTGTCCCTGCTTCACAGATGTGGGAAACTGAGGCATAGATGGTTCCATATTGCTTTCCTAAGGTCACAGAGATAGTAAGCAGAGGAGCTGACATACTAAGTCAGGCAGTGTAGCCTCAAAGCCTGTGGTCTCATCAGCTACCTATATTGCCTCTCAGAATAGCTAATAGTGACTGAGCCCATCTGTCTTAGTCTGTTTTGTGTTACTATAATAGAATACCACAGACTGGGTAATTTATAACGAAAAGACATTTATTTTTTACAGTTCTGGAGGCTGGAGAGTCCAAGGTTGAGGGGCCTACATCTGGCGAGGGCCTTATTGCTGCATCTTCCACCACGGTGGGAGGTGAAAAAGCAAGAGAGGGCACGTGCCCATGAACGAGAGAAAGAGAGACTGAATTTGCAGCCTGAAGCCCTTCTATAATTGGCATTATTCCATTCACAAAGGCAGAACCTTCACAACCTAAACACCTCTCATTAGGTCCCACCTTTCCACAGAGTTCCACTGGGGATTAAATTCCCAACACATGCTTTTCAGGTGACATTTTCAAACCATAGCACCTTCCTAATCCCCATAGGCCAGGTACTTTTTCTGGGGATTTCTGGAAATTAGTGTGAGAAGTAGAGAAGTTCATTTTTAAAGTTTCCTTTTTTGTTAAAGAATAAGTGTGCTAGTAACTTTGTTAAGCCCTATCCTATGCAGCTGTTAGTCATGCTATGCTTACAGGCACGGAGTACACGCTATGTCACTGTACTTTAACCAAGATATCTGGCTGGATGTGTTCACAGGCATGTGACAGCTCTCCATTGCTTTCACCTGTTTAGAAAAGTTTTAAGTTGTTAGCCAATCAGGTTTTAGTTTAGATTGTGAGGTCTGGCTCCAGCCAACAGCTATCAGACACAGCAGTAAGGACAACCCCAAATGAGTAAGAAATAAATGTGTGTGTATTCCTTGTGGCACGATGGCTACTGGAAGTACCCTTTCTGTGGTCCAGGAAGTAAAACTTGCATTGCTGAGAGATCTTTTGTCTCAGTGCTAATTTATCTTTGCAGCACTGAGCATCTATTTCCAACATATTTCCAACAACTAGTAATCCTCACAACCAGCCCATGAAGCAGGTGTTATTGTTACCGCCTCCTCGTCAGAGGTTGAGAAACGGAGGTGCAGAGATGTTAGATAGCATGGTGTCTGGCACTGGCATCTATCTTGTACTACTACACCAAATTGCTCAAAAATTTTAAAGGCTTCCAGGGTAGTGACATCACAAATTCCAACATCATAGTAAGTAGATTCTCCCAAGACATGGCCATATAGGAAAATACAAGTTTTACTCCATTTCTCAGCATTTTTCAAACTGTGTTCCTGGAGTTGTTCTGGGTGTTAATATTAAAGTAGGGCTCTATTGCCAAGAAGCTTGGGAAACACTAGTTAAATCAAACTAAACAAGTCTCTCTGCTGTAGGACTTCTCAGAGCCTTGAAGATGCCACTGAGCTTTGTAATTTCCCGTGACAAGAACGAATAATATACCATCTTCCAGATTTTTGTTGAAGGATGTTCCCAGGGATGAGAAATTCTAGTCATACACATTGGGAACCACCAACCAGCCTTGTTTAATGAGTAATAAGCCACATGGCAGATCAAATTAGAAAGCTTTGTGCCTATTTTGGCTAATTTGGCCCCGACTGATCATGGCCTATTAATTCTTTTATTTTTTTTTTTTAGACAGATAAAGTAAACTCTTGTACCCGACTGATCATGGCCTATTAATTCTTTTATTTTTTTTTTTTAGACAGATAAAGTAAACTTTTTATTTTAAGATGAATGCAGATTTACATGGCCTATTAATTCTAAGCATTCTCTACAACCCGTGCTTACCCCTCATCTCTCACCTGGGTTCCTGCAGCAGCCAAATGAGGTCTCCCCATTCCCACTTCCTGTTCCTCTTGTCAACCTCCACACCAACATGTGGGTTACTCTTATGTACAGAGCTGATGATGTCACTCCCTGCTTAAAAATCTCTCCTGACTTTCTCTAGTCCTGATGACTTAAGCAATCCCTCCATTTGCATTTTTAGAGTAGCAACCTCCAGATACCTACTGAACAAATTTCATGTACCAGGAACTTTGCCAGGCCATGGGGCTGTTGAGCAGGTACAGAGGAAGAAGCGCCATTGACTTAGCCAATCTCTGCCCTCAAGAGATGCATCATAAACAGGTGACCGTCTTGCCTCTTTCTCCACCAGTGGGAGACCTGGAGCAGGTTCCATCTAGCCCCGTTTGCCAAATGTTGGGTGAGTGCATGGGCGGAAAGCTGTTCTTTCTAGGCCACTGCCACCACAGCAGGTGTCAAGGCCTTCTCTCTTTTTTGGGAACTTAGGCGTTCCCTGCCCCATGGAGAGCACAGTGTTGGGGTGGGGAAAATCGAAACTTAGCAAAGCCTCAGAGGTGGACATCACTCTTGCTATTGCATCGGCCTGCTCTGCTGGCTGATACAGGTGGGTGATTCTCTTCGGCTGCATCTTAAAATGTAATCAATGTTGTTCCTTAGCATAGTTGTTGCATGTCTTCCATTCATGCACAAAAACACTAATGGAATCACTGCTGGGGCCTACTCAAACAGAACTCCAGGCATGGGACTCTTCCAGCTGATTTGTGTGAAGCTTACAGTATCTCCCCTTTCCTCATTGTGGAATTTTTGTCATGTCTTAGGGTGTGTGTGTGTACATGGGAAGGAGAACGAAACTCCACTGAACTGCAAAGTTTGCCTTTTTGTCTAGGCCCTAATTTTAAATTCCAAAGCCAAGAATTTGACATATTTGTTCCCTATTGTACTCTGAAGCCCTCCCACCTCAGGGCCATAAAAAAAAAAATCTCTCATGACACCCTTTCTCCCATACCAGACTCTCCTGTCTACAGGCCCTTCATCACCTGGAGCCTGCAACACGTTTCCATGCTCATATCTGACCCCAACACTGTGATCTAGCCCCTGCCTTCCTGTCTGAATTCATGCCTAGGTAAGTTTGGTTGATGAGTCCGTCCCTGTATCTAGACTGCAAGCTCCTAAAATATACACATCCCTGATATCTATTCCATAGTGCCTCGTGAAAAGCAGGCATCTGATAAACACATGCAGGGCAAAGAGGCCAGGCCCTCCTGAGCGTGTGCTGTTCTCACTGCCCCGGATGCCCCCGGGCCTGACACACTTGGTGAAATCACATTCCTTGTTCAAGAGCTATTCTAGCATCCTCCTCTATGATGTTTGCTCAGACTCCAGGCAAAGCAGTCACTCCCTCCTCTGTGTCCCCATGGCATTTACACATGCTCCTAGTCTATATACCATACTGCATTAGTTGCTGATTGCCTGCCTCTCCAATTAGACTGTATATCCCCCAAAGGAAAAGGTGCCACCCTGGCACCCTCAGGGCCTAGGACCACACCTGGCATTCATTCTAGAAATGTTAACAAAGAGCCCATCAGATAACAAACACTCCCCTGGCACTGTGGATATTTCAATAGATAAGCCAGTTAAGTTTCTTTTCTTATTGAGCTTACAGTCCAGAGAGGCACACAGAGAAAAACCAAATAAACAGACAATCATTTAAAATAATTCCAAATTGAGGTATATCTTCTGCAGAAACCAAAGACATAGTAGAAAGCAACCTACTTTAGACAGGCTAGTCAAGAAAGATGGCATTTCAGCTCAGCATTCAAGCGTGAGAACCATGTAGTCAGGTCAAGAGTAGTGGAAAGATGCCCAGTACTAGTGGCTCATGCCTGTAATCCCAGCACTTTGGGAGGCCAGATCACTTGAGGCCAGTAACTCAAAGACCATCCTGGCTACCTGGTGAAACGCTGTCTCTAATAAAAATACAAAAACTTAGCTGGGCAAGGTGGTGCACGCCTGTAATCCCAGCTACTCGGGAAGCTGAGGCACGAAAATTGCTTGAATCAGAGGCAGAGCTTGCACTGAGCTGAGATCATAACGACTACATTCCAGCCTGGGTGATGGAGCTAGACTCTGTCTCACACACACACATACAAAAAAATAGTGGGAAGAGCATTCCAGGCAGAGGGAACAGCATGTTCAAAATATCTGAGAGCACTTAAAGCACGGTCTCTGCAAAGAACTGATGAAACAGACCAGCTTGGCTAGAACTTAGTGAAGGAAGGCGGATAGTGGTTGTACCATTTGCAAGCCAGTGACCTCGCGCAAGCCACGTGCCCTCTCTGTTTCACAGGCTCTCCATTTGCAGAAATGCAAATAATAGTTTTCACCTGATGAAGCTGGGAGAAAAATGTACATCTGTTCTAAGGGTTTACGATAATGTCTCAATAAATGTTAGCTGTTATTATATGGGCAAATGGAACAGAGAATTTAGGCAAAAACTTGAATGACATAAGCCAAAGACAAATGGTGGTGACGAGAAAGGGATCTGGGCAATGAAGCTGACCAGAGGACCTCTGGCACTGCTCACACACCAGCTCAATGCCCAACATGCCCTTTCTACATAAGGAGGCAGACCCAGTTCGAGGCTTCTTGGAAGATTCTTAATCACAACTCTCTTTCCTCCCAAATGCGAAAGGGTTCTTTGGAGTCCTTTCATGCCTTGAGTACCAGCTATTAGAGCATTTTGCAAAGTGTACTGAAATTATTCCCACACTCACCTGTGAGCTTCTCCAGGGCAGACTCTCATTCATCTTTGTTTCCCCCGGGGCCTAGTACAGGACCTGGGCCATGACTGCGATTCAACAAAAGGTGGCTGAATTGGATTAAGAAGGACATTTAAAAATGACTAAACTCTGTCTATGTTTCAGTGATTTTAGTTCACTAGGTTGGCCTGTTCGCTGGCGTGGTGGAAAACCAGGCTTTGTCTTGAAACTGAGCTATTTAGCACACATAAAACACATTTGCAGACTGAAACACTCACACAAAAGGGGTTTGCGGCCTTTGTCCCATGGGATTTTCTTGTGGATGATGAGTGTACTAAAAGTTGGTGTTTTATGATTCCAAATGCAAACCTTGGACTGATAATTTAGGCGAGCCATTAAAAAAAAATAGCAACATGGAAATGGGAAAATACCGACGCCTCTCGAGTCAGAAAGGTCTAGGTTCAAAGCTGCGCTCCCATATACTTCTGTGTAACTGGGGACACACTCCTTAGCTTCTGTGGGCCTCAGTATCCCCACCACTTAACAGGTGGCAATGATATTGAAACCCGATCCTCCTGAAAGCAATGTCAAATCCCACATTTGATCTATCAGAAACCACCCTCTAGATAGCAGAATAAAAGCATTCAAATGTTGAAAAAGTTACAAAAGTAAAAAAAAAAAAAGACTGGCAGGAAGGCTTCAAGTGAAGATCTGAACATTGCATTTGGATACAGAGGAGACGCTGGGAACAGGACAAATACTAGGTCACAAAGACACGCGAAACATTTGAGGAATATTTAAAGGCCAATCAATACATTCTTATAAAAGTGCATGCTGCCTGAGATAAGGTCATTTCAGACAAAATCTATTCCATTACAACATATATTTACTAAAAGGGATGTTCTTAGTGGTGCTTGTTGGAAGTCAGAGAGCATCCATTAAACCATTAAAGAGACGGTGCAGGTAAGTAGTGTGGAGGCTGAGGTCCGAGAACCTCAATCACCAGCTCCACTAAACGAAAAACAAACCCTGGCTTCTAAGCACGTGAGCACTTTCTCAGTGCCAACCATTGCCAGCTGTCTAGGACACCAAGGTGGAGAGGTGCCCCTTCACACTGTTATCCCCTCTTCGCCTTCTGCTTTGAAATAAGTGGAACTCATAGCTCCTCTCACAGTGGAAGGAGGTGGAGAACCCACGGGAGACAGGTTGACTCCCAGACCCCTTCTGGTGTTAGAAAGCCCCCCAAATCCTTCCAGCATTTGCAGTAACCCAGATGCATGGATTCAGCCTATGCCCCGGTAATTCAGTAATTCCCTGAGGCCCAAAGAACATATTCCTCTCCGCTCCCCACCGCTGCCACCCCACAGATAGTTGTCCTACTTGCTTCTACACAATTAGTCGGCACAATGGGGTCCTCACAAGAGTAGGAGGGGCCGTCCCCAATCCCATTATTGTCATTATCACTGTCATTAGAGCCTCACTGGACCATAAAGAAGTGTCACCACACAGACTTCAAGCTTAAGCTCTGCACAAGGACACATCCCGGATTGGAAGAAAGGAGGAAGGTTCTTCTGTCTCACTCAATAGCAATAGCCTATGAAGGGGGTAGCCCCAAAACTGAATGTATCCCTTCGTGTCTTGGCTCAGAGGCCCCTTTTCATTAAGGCCTTCCAGGGCCCCCTGTTTAAATTTAGACCCCCAGCCCTGCCTCCAACCAGCACCCCCCATTTCCTTTTTCTGCTTCATGGCCCCTGCCTCCAACCAGCGCTCCCAATTTCCTTTTTCTGCTTCATTTTTCTTCATGGCCCTGTTTACCCTGTGACATGTTCTCTCTTTCCTCATTTATTTTCACACTGTCCATCTTCCCTCACGTCATGGGTTCAAGACTGTTCCCCCCAAATTCATGCCCATCAGAACCTCAGAATGTGACCTTATGGGGAGATAGGGTCTGCGCAGATGTAATGAGTTAAGGACGTTGAGATGAAATCCACCTGGATTAAGGGTGTCCCAGGGAATTTTCTGGGAGAAAAGAGAGGGAGACTTGGATACACAGAAGAAGGCCACGTGAAGACCGAGGTGGCACCTTCGTTTCTGACTTCTGGCCTCCGGAACTGGGAGAGGACACATTTGTGTCGGTAGTAATTTGTTATGGCAGCCTTGGGAAACTAAAACACCTCACTAGAGGAAGCCCCATGAGGACAGGGATTTTTATGTTTAAGTTCCATGTGCAGGGTACTGAAAGGTACAAGTGCAGGATGTGCAGGCTTGTTACACAGGTAAACGTGTGCCAGGGTGGTCTGCTGCACCTATCAACCCATCATCTAGCTATTAAGCCCACATGCATTAGCTATTTTTCCTAATGCCCTCCCTCCCTGGACCCTACCCCCTGACAGGGCCCAGTGTGTGCTGTCCCCTCCCTGAGTCCATGTGTTCTCATTGTTCAGCTTCCACCTGTAAGTGAGAACATGCGGTATTTGGTTTTCTGTTCCTACTTTAGTTTGCTGAGGATAATGGCTTCCAGCTCCATCCATGTCCCAAAAGGACATAATCTCGTTCCTTTCGATGGCTGCTCATTCCTTTTCAATCCATGGTATATATGTGCCACATTTTCTTCTTCCTGTCTATCACCGATGAGTATTTGGGTTGATTCCGCGACTTTGCTATTGTGAATAGTGCTGCAATGGACATACGTGTGGAGGGGTTTTGATCTGTGTCACTCACTGCTAGTGCTTAGAATCCAGTGGTTAGGACAGTGCCTGACACATACCAGGTGCTCAATAAATACCTGTTAAATGAATGCTCAGGTTTCTAAGCTTTCAAGATGAAAGGTTTTCTAAGACTCAGGTAGGCCCTGAGTGCTGTGTCTTTCTTATGCATAGCAGTTATCACAAATGCTCCTTAATTAGGCCATTTGCTCCAGGCTCTCCCCCACTCCACCCACTGCCAGCAGGCATAATGTCCCTGGCTTGTTTCTCTTTGTTTCACTCTAGCGGTAGAGAGAGCTCAGGAGTTGCAGCCAAGCCTAGAGTTGGATCCTGGTTCCACTACTTGTACAACCAGTGGTAGGCAGAACAATGGCCCCAAAGATGTCCACGTCCTAGTCCCTGGGACCTGCATGGTCATCTTGCATGGTGTCTCGTTTTGTGTTGCTATTACAGAATACTACTAACTGGGAAATTTATATCACCTCCGAAAGGTCCCACCTCTCAATGCTGTTGCACTGGAGATTAAGTGTCTAATACATGAACTTTGGGGGATACCTTCAAAGCATAGCACATGGCAAAAGACACTCTGCAGATGTACTTGAGGATCTTAAAATGTGGAGATTGTTTTGGATTCTCTGGGTGGGCCCAATGTAATCTGATGATGCCACACTGTTGGTTTTGAAGCCGCAGGAAGGGACCATGAGCCAAGGAATGCTGGCCACTTTCAGAAGCTGGAAAAAGCGAAGAAGGGCCTCCAGAAGGAGCACGGCCCCGGCAATGCTTTGATTTCAGCCCAGCGAAGCCCACTGCAGGCTTGTGACCTCCAGAACTACAAGATTACATATTGTTTTAAGCTGCTAAGTTTGTCGGAATTTGTTTCAGCAGCTGTGGGAAACTGTACACCAGCTAAGGCTGTTCTCTTCTCTATAAAGTGGGGACTGTAACGGTGCTTACTTCATGGGATACCAGGAGGACTAAATGGAACATGGCACAGGACAGCCAAGGTAGTGTCTGGTGTATGATAAGCATATTCCCCTGCACCCATGCACACTGTCTCCTGGCCAGGCCTGGACTTGAAGGAGGCTTCCACGTGGACTTTTCTACTGCACAGCCTTCCATGGCCCTGTGTTGTCCATTTTTTGCATAGCTACGAAGAAATCCCTGAGACTGGATAATTTATAAAGAAAAGGGGTTTAATTGGCTCATGTTTCTACAGCCTGTACAGGAAGCAGGGGCAGTGTCTGCTTCTGGGGCGGACCTTAGGAAGCTTCCATTCATGGTGGAAGCGAAGGGGGAACAGCTGTGTCACATGGCGAGAGTGGGAGAAAGGATGTGAGGCGGGAGGTGCCACATTCTCTTAAACAGCCAGATCTCCTGTGAACTCAGAGCGAGAACTTACTCACTATTGTGAGGACAGCACCAAGCCATTTATGAGGGATCCACCCCCGCGACCCGACCTATCCCAGCAGGCCCACCTCCAGTACTGCAGGTTACAATTCAACATGAGGAGACAAAACATCTAAGCCACATCAGGCACCCTCTGCTGTATGTAGCTCATCTCTCATGATGGCAAACAGACTAACTCAGGCTACCAAAGAATACAGCCATAAGTTACTGTGCACCATGGATTATACCGGTCAAGTTTCAGGCCAATCACAGTTATCACGAAGGTGCGGAGGGTCCCCTTAGGGTTAATGATAGGCCTGGGGGGCTTGAGGAAGGAGTGTCACTTGGAGAAGAAACTTCAAGACAGGAGAGCAAGATGAAAAAAATGAGCTGGGATGTGTCCACAAGCAACTCATGTAATTCTTTTCGTTGGTTACTCTGGGGTGTTGGGGACAAATATGTTTAGCATTCAGATGGCAGTTTTCTCTCGTGTGTTAAAAATACCCTTCTGTTACTCTCAACCCTTCAGAAAGTCTGATAGGATGACTGACCACAGGGCCCTGCTGTTAGGCCGAGCGAGAAATGATCTCTTTCACAGTCGCATGCGTGAAACGGCCTAACAGCAGCTGAAGATCTAAAAACAGCCACCAGGGGCTGCTTGAAGGTCTTCCAACTGTCAACATGGAGGAAACATGGAGGAAAATATGGAGTGAACGTTAAATTTGTACAGATAATTGAGAGGCACGTACAGATACCTTATAAAAGCAGGCCTGGGGCTTTGCCTCCACCTGTGTGCACCTTGTGTGGGGCAGAGCACGAAGGGAAGGGAGGGTGAATGCAAGTGTGGTCTTTCCCACAGGGTCCATTTTTTGAAGAGGACCCAGCCCTGATTCCATCATGGGACTAAAACCAGAGCAGGTGGAGCCCCACGGAGGCATCGGGAGATGCACCACCTCTCCCAGGGGAGGTACATGAAATCGGAGAAACAGCCACCAAGTAGATGACTCAGGAAGAGATGTGATACAAACCTACTCTTTACGAAACACACCAGAGGAAGGCCGCCCGGGACAGGTGGGGTGGGAGGCTGGGAGAGCCGACGCTTGGATTATCGTGGCTCATTGTCCACACTGCCAGCGAGATAATACTTTCAAAACACAAATATGGCGGTGGCAGGCCTCTGCTTAAACCCTGTCATTAGTTCCCAGCACCCACTAGTAAGGTGCACGCTGAGAGCCCACCCAGCACCTCCACCCACTTCCTTCCTTCTAGAGCCAGTGCACAGAACTCCATCTGCCAATCTCTCCACAGACCTCTTACTGCGCTGCTTCCTCTGCCTGAAATGCCTCCTGACCGCTCTTCCTCCGGTAAGGGTCTAGTCAGGCTTCAAGGCCCAATTTTAAGGCCACCCACCTCCTCATTGAAGCCTTTCTCAAACTCGGGGACAAGAAATGACTCCCTCCTTGAGCTTCTACAAATAACAGCTGACATGACTTCACTGCATACCAGGAGCCAGGCACTGGGCCTACCATGGCGCACCTTGTGTGATTTAATCCTCTCAGCAAACCTCTGAGGAAGGTACTATTATTATTATCATTATTTTGAGACAAGGCCTCGTTCTGTCACCCAGGCTGGAGTGCAGTGGTACAATCATGGCTCACTGCAGCCTCGACCTCCTGTGTTCAAATGATCCTCCCACCTCAGCCTCCAGAGTAGCTGGGGGGGCCACAGGCGTGCACCACCACACCCAGCTAGTTTTTGTATTTTTCGTAGAGATGGTTTCACCATGTTGCCCAGACTGGTCTTAAACTCCTGGCCTCAGGTGGTCCACCCACCTCGGCCTCCCAAAGTGCCTGTAATCCCAGCATATTTACCATACCTGGCCAATTATTAACGCCACATTATAGAAGAGGAGAAGTGGCAGAGATAAGAAAATGGCAGGTTGCACAAAGCCCAGATTTCATTCAAAGCAAAATGCATTTGGGACCTGATATGGTTTGGTTCTATGTCCCCACCAAATCTCATGTTCAATTTTAATCCTCAGTGTTGGAGGTAGGGCCTGCTGGAAGGTGATTGGATTATGGGGGTGGACCCTTCATGAATGGTTCAGCACCATCTCCTCAGTGCTATTTTTGTGACAGTGACTGCGTTCTCCTGAGATCTGGTTGTTTAACGGTATGTGACACCTCCCCCACCCCCTTTCCTTCTACTCCAGCCACGTAAGACATGCCCAGGCCAGGTGCAGTGGCTCATGCCTGTAATCCCAGCACTTTGGGAAGCCGAGGTAGGCAGATCACGAGGTCAGGAGTTCGAGACCAGCCTGACCAACATAGTAAAACCCCAACTCTACTAAAAAATACAAAAATTAGCCAGGCATGGTGGCAGGCACCTGTAATCTCAGCTACTCAGGAGGCTGAGGTAGGAGAATCATTTGAACCCAGGAGGCAGAGTTTGCAGTGAGCTGAGATTGCACCTTTGCACTCCAACCTGGGCAACAGAGCGAGACTCCACCTTAAAATAAAAAAAAAAAAGACATGCCCTGCTTTCCTTTTACCTTCCACCATAATTACAAGTTTCCTCAGGCCTCCCCAGAAGCTGAGCAGATGCCAGCATCATGCTTCCTGTACAGCCAGCACAACCAGGAGCCAACTAATCTCTTTGCTTTATAAATTACCCAGTCTCAGGTATTTCATTATAGCAGTGCAAAAACAGACTAATATAGGACCTTTCCTCTGTCCTCATAGGCTTCCCTGCCCATGTTGCCAGTGTGGAAGTCAGCTCCCTGCATTTCCCACACAGCCCAAACAAGCCACTCCTTCTACGCCCCCTACTCAGTGACCAGCACCTCTTTCCATCTGGTCACCCCATCCAGATGCCTGCACTCCTTCCTCTGTAATCTCAACACCAATTTCCGTGCAGTAACTCACCCCACTGCACACTCTTGACACTCAGCGCTGGTGTCTCTCAAAAGCCCTCCCACGTTTGACTCAGGCAGCCATCTTTCGGGGTCTAACCTAGTGCCTAGCACCGTGGCCGGGACACAGGAAGAATCAGGCGTACGCGTGGTGGGTACCACTTCTTTGTTTTCTTCATGAAGACTGAGATCAAAGGAGAAAAAAATACATCTTCCAGAAAAACAGTGGCCACCTTGAGATTTTATTTTTCATTTTATGGCCCTATTTTTAGTGTGTCAGACTCAAAGGGGAATCCAATTAATCACTAAGCCCTGTCAATTCTATCTTCCAAATAGCTCTCTAATCCACCCACTTCCTTCCCTCACCACTACTATCACTCTAATTCAGTCCTCGATCCCTTGCTGGTTTACAGCCACCTGCTAACTGATCTGCCAGCTTTTCTCAGTCCCCTCCGGTCCACCTTGCACCCCAGAGTTCTCGTTCTAAAACACTCATCTGATCTGGTCGTACTTTTAATTAAAGCCCAGCAATGGCTCCCTAAGGTCCTTCCAACAATGTTCAAATTCTTTAATGTGACTTGCAGAGCCTTCCCTTCATCTGCCTCTGCCTATCTTGCCACCCCCATCTCCCAATACCCCTCAGCTCTCCTGAACACCTGTCCATACTGAGTTTTAGGCCAAGCTCTCCTGACCTTTGTACAGCCTGACCCCTCCCCCAGCTTTCCCTGCCTCATCTTTACCTAGCTGATCCTACCCTTCATGTTCAGATTAGATACCCCTTCCCCCAGGAAGCCTTTCTTGACCTGTTAAGTTTGGGTTAGACATTTCTTATGTGCCCCAATGAAATCCTACGCTTCCCCTGTGCTAGCCTTTATGACACCCTATTCATTCATCTCCATTACTTATTGATAGAGTGGATTATTGTTCCCAATTCTTCAATCCATTCTGTACTAGAATGACACACCCACACTACCTTTTCGCCCGGTGACTTTGCAGTATCTTCCACTAGAGTAGATGGACTCTATTTCCCTACTCCATGGATGTTGGGCTTGGCCATGCAGCTTGCTTTATCGATGGAATATTGGTCAGTGTGATATGAGCTGCTACTTAGAATATGTTGTATAGTTTATCTTGGTCTCTCATGCCACTTCTATTCACCATAAGAAGAGCACGTACAGAATGAGAAACATGGGAAACAGACCTGAACTCAACCTTCAGCTTGACATTGACTCCACCCTTCTTCCCATAGCTGACAGGCTGACTCATGAGCAAGAAACATAAATGTAAATAAATGTTTGCTCTTTTAGACCACTAAGGATATGGGGGTTGTTTGTTATGCAGCATTACTAGGGCAGAAACCTAACAGATACACATTATCTATATCCCTCATTAGATTGCAAGCTCAATATAGATCAGAACTATATCCTGAGCACTGAGCATAGGGCTTAGCACATTGTTGTGCTTAAAAAATATTTGTGATTGGATGTAGGATTGAATGAATGAATTTTGGCCATGGCTAGGTCTGCCTTCCCAGCTAGCATGCAAGTTCCTTAAAGCCAAGAATGGCATCCGATTTCTCAGTACCACCTAGCTCTCTCATGCCCCAGATTAGGCTCTCATTAGGTGTTCAATAAATATTTGTTGAAATTAAATAATTTTGAATTTTATGGGCTGGCTTGGGAATCAATCCTTAATTTGTGACATTGTTTCTATGGGAAAATGCATTCTGCATGCCAAACAAACTTGCAAATGAACTTTTGGAACCTCATCCGTTCATTGGTCTGGGATTGCCAGTTTTGTGGAAATCCGTAACTGAACACATGTGCTATGCTTTGCAATATGGGAGAAACTGAGAAACTGCTTCCAAACCCAAGATATTCAGCATGCAAAAATTCACTTTCCACCCACACAGACAAATTCAGCACAGGTTGGATCTGAGGTTCCAACAATAAAATACTAGACTTTTTAGAGCTCATTGTTTATTTAATTGCTTTTTATCTGCTTATACTGGATGCCTTTTTTTTTTTTTTTTTTTGAGATGGAGTCTCATTCTGTCACCCAGGCTGGAGTGCAGTTGTGTGATCTTGGCTCACCTCAACCTCCACCTCCTGGGTTCAAGTGATTCTCCTGCCTCAGCCTCCTGAGTAGCTGGGATTACAGGCATGTGCCACCACACCTGGCTAATTTTTGTATTTTTAGTAGAGATGGGGTTTCACCACGTTGGCCAGGCTGAGATCACCTGATCTAATCTGATCTCAGGTGATCTGCCCGCCTTGGCCTCCCAAAGTGCTAGGATTACACGTGTGAGCGACTGTGCCCAGCCTGGATGCCTATTCTTAACATCTGATCAAAAGGTAGTGAAGACAGTGTTCTTGCCTCTCCCCAACCATTCCACTTTCTAGACACGTATGCAAGAAAACTCAACCTTCTCAACAGAGAAAAGAAATTATTTTTCTAAATAAATCTGTGACATTTAAAATAAACACAGTGGGAGGCTCTACCGTTATAAGGAAACATCCCCCTTTAGAATTCCTAATTTTGAATGGTACTGGGAGCTTCACATGAGTCATGGATCTGAGACTTAGTTGCATTTCATTGTAGGCCAGAATCCAGCCAGTTTGCAACCAAGTGATCTAACGTGGCTGTGTAGGGCCATCGCTCCATGACTCCAGAATGTCTTATAAGACCTAAGGCACAAGCCTCAACCTGCTATTGGTGAAGTTTATCAATTACTCAGCCCATCTCATTCATTTAACTTACGTTTTTTGAGCACATTTCAATAAGGGGAGAGGTAGAGAAGTAATGTCATTCCTAATAGTGATGGGCCATGAAGGAAATGACATTACATGACAGTAATGTCACTGTGAGTGAGGGGAGGCTCCTGAAGACTGGGGAGGCAGATGGATACAGATGTGTGTTCTAGGACCAGACAGTCAAGAAAGAGTCTGCCATAAAAAGATGTGGGGAAGAATGTGCTAGAATGAGGAAACAGCACATGCAAAGTCCCCGGGGCAGGAACATGGTTGGCATAGTCTTATATCAGGATGTCTGGGATTGAGTAAACAAAAGAGAAAAAGGCATAAGAGGTCAGAGAAGTGGTGAAAGCCAGATCACAGAAAGCCTGGTACGCAGGCCCTGGCGGCAAGGGAGTCAAACAGTTTTTTTTTTTTTTTTTTAAATAGAGTCTTGCTCTGTCACCCAGGTTGGAGTACAGTGGCATGCTCTCGGCTTACTGCAACCTCTGCCGCCTGTGTTCACGCGATTCTCCTGCCTCAGCCTCCCCAGTAGCTGGGATTACAGGCGCACACCACCATGTCCAGCTAATTTTTGCATTTTTAGCAGAGATAGGGTTTCACCATGTTGGCCAGGCTAGTCTCGAACTCCTGACCTCAGGTAATTCGCCTGCCTTGGCCTCCCGAAGTGCTGGGATTACAGGTGTGAACCACCATGCCCAGCCCAGACTGAGTTCTAAGATGGAAAGCCAGGGGAGGGGATTAAGATGGGGAATGGCATGATCTGATTTGGATTTTAAATGAATCACTCTTTTGAAGCACATTGGATAGGAGTGAGGGAGCAAGAGCAAAAGCAGGCTTTCAGCCGGACACAGTGGCCCGTGTCTCCAGCACTTTGGGAGACCAAGAAGGGAGGACTGCTTGAGCCCAGGAGTTCAAGACCAGCCTGGGCAATGCAGTGAAACCCCATCTCTACACAATATAAATTTTAAAACAATTAGCTGGGCATGGTGGTGCACACCTATAGTCCCAAATACTTGGTGGGAGGATCATCTGAGCCTGGGGAGGTGTAGGCTGCAGTAAGCCGGGATTGCACCACTGCACTCCAGCCTGGATGGCAGACCCTATCTCAAAACAAACCAACCAACAAACAAAAACAAAAGGCTGGAACTCAGCCAGTTATCAACCGAAGCCCCAATGTCTTCAACCTCTTCTCTGATTGTTCCTTTCACCTTCCCAATAGGACTGAAACCAGCTCTCCCTCGAGGACACAGCTTCCCCAACCCCCTCTCAAGGCCTGGCTGCTTCCTCTTCCTCATCTGTGTGTCCTACTTGTGTCTTGTAGCCTCTTCTGGAAGATCCTTCTTCTCTCTTTCCAACACTTCCTCCCCAGCTTCGAGGAAGCTCCATCACATGCCATCAGCACAAACCACCTCCCCATGCATTCAGCTCAAACCAGCCCAGGTCCCTCCTCGTTGTGATCATTATAGAACACCCCAGCCCCAGCCATTTCCCTTTGTTCCTCGAATATGTAGCTCCTCACTCTCTTGGTGACTGTGATTTCCACACAGATGACGGAGCCATTCAGCACTCTGGTAACCACCTCAGTTCCTTGACCCCTCTCTGCCAATGATCTTGACAATCATATGGCAGACCTTGTCACTGCCAATAACTCCACCCCTCCATGACCTCAATATCAAGCCCTGGCAGTACAACAATTCCCCTTTCCAGTTCTCTAGTTCCAATAATTTTTTTTTTGACAGGGTCTCACTTTGTCACCCAAGCTGGAAAGTAGTGGTGTGATCTCAGCTCACTGTAACTTCTGCCTCCGGGACACAGGCAAGCCTTCCACCTCAACCTCCCAAGTAGCTGGGACGACAAGTGCACACTACCACACCCAGCTAATGTCTATGTTTTTTGTAAAGATGATATCTTCACCATGTTGCCCAGGCTGGTCTCAAACTCTTGGGCTCAAGTGATCCACCCGCTTTGGCCTCCCAAAGTGCTGGGATTATAAGCGTGAGCCACGACGCTCGCCCCCAACAATCCTGAAACTCAACTTCAACCTCCAACACAGACTCTGCCATCTTTTTACGTCCCTGCCCTCATTGGGTCCTTACTTCCCTCCTTAGAGCCCAGAGGCCATCATTACATGAATCAGCATCCACATCAATATCGTAATCCATTCTTTACATATATGCTCCCTTAGCTCCCCAGCCACACTCTCCACTCTTGATGTATTTTCTGGCAAAGCCCCCAAACTGGCAAAAGCTAACTTTTCTGAGTCTACAGCTACACCACCGGAGCTGAACACAGCTTGAGAAAGACAAAGCCACTCACTTCAAACACAAGACCACCAACCTCAAGTGGGCCCCAACGCTGCCTGGCCACTGTTCAGTATTTCCCCACTCTGCTTTCTCTCCTACTCTTCCAGTCCACTCCTTTCTCTTTTCTCCTCAAACCTCGGTGCGTCCTCCCCCACCTCACTCTCAATGGCCTTAGGCCACTGAAAATAATGTGAGCAATAGGAGAAGACTCCACACAGGCCTCTGCCACCTCCCTGTGCTCGGGCCCAGATTCCCTACCTTCCCTCCCATCACTGAGGATGAGGGGCCAATGGTCCTTCCTGTCTGAGGCTGGCCTCCCTGCTGCCACACCAGGTCCTATTTTCTTCCACCTGCTGAAAGACAGCACTTTACAACCCTTCTCTCTCCTGTATCATCCTTCTCTCCCTCTCTGAAATTTTCCCAACAGCGCAGATATGCACTGTTATTTCACACATCGTAAAAAGACAAAGCTCTTTGGACTGTACTTTCTCCTCTAGTATCTGCTTCATTTTTTTGGCTGCCTTTCTCAGTAAAGCTCCTCTAAGCTGTGCCTGCTTAAGGTCTTATCTCCCCATTGTCTCTTGTGGATTGAGTGCCACTCCTAACAATGACATTCCCAGCAGTCATCCATTGTCACCTGCTAAGTGCCGTGGATTCATTCTTTTCTTCTCCTGCTTGACCTCTCAGCTGAATCTGACCCAGCGGATCTGATCTCTGCCTCCTCCTTTCTTTCCTTGGCTTCCAGGAGACCACCCTCTCCAGTTTTTCCTCTTCCCCTTCTGACGCTCCCTCCTTATTTCTCATTCTGTTTCCCTTTCTTCTCCCCAATCCCTAAACACCACAGCCCCTCAATGCTCAGTTCTCAAACTTCTCTCCTCAATCAACGCTCACTCCCTCATCTGGTCTTAAGGCTTCTCTAAGCACCGTCTAAAATACTACCAACTCCCAAATTCATATCACTGGCTGGGACATCTCCCACGAGCGCCAGAGCTGAGCTTGTCAATTCAGTAACCACTAGCTCCATGTGGCTATTTAATCACCACCATTGTCGCCACCATTATCGAATTGACTCCTGTACAGGGCTCTACAAATAGACAGGGATGCTACATAAATGAATGGATCGAAAAGATTATGACAAGACTGCTCAGTGAGTGTGCAACAAATAAATCCTGTTCGTGATCAGTGAATTATTCATGAGCATTTTCCTGGCCCTTGCTTCGTTTGTCTGCCAGTGACTCTGACGGAAACAGCCCGGTAAGGAAGGGTAGCAAATGGCAGGGCCAATTATTCCTCTTGCTACAGCTCGGATTGTGCCTTCCCCAGTGAACTCTTAATTAATTCCATCCCATATTTTTCGTTTGTTTCCTAAACGTCTTGCTTGTATTGCGTTTCCCCCATCCCTTCATTTCTCTTGGCTGCCTCCCCCACCGGTCCCCAATTCTCTTCCTCCTCCTCTTTTCTATCCCCAAACTGTCCCCTGGTTCAGCCTTCAGCATCTCTCCACCTGCTCTGCTCTTTCTTATCCTTTTCACCTTTAAAAACTGAAAGCACCAAACTGACAGACACTGTTATGGGTTTTTTTTCCCCCCTCTCTCTCTTTCCTGCCTGAGCTGCAGCGAAGGCTCTCTTCTTTGCTTCTCCGGCAAGAGCCCCAGTACTGGGTTGCCATGGCGACGGTGAATCCAACCAGGCCAGGCCCAGCGACGCTAGGAAACTGCCATGGCGGGGAAGCCGCTCCGAGTCGCCCCTGAGCCTAGATGGGTCGTGAACATCATCATTCCAGACCAGGCTGGGCAGATTCTGCCCGGAGACTGAGATTGTACATCAGGCCCACAGCTGCGCGGCGCATGAGGCGACAGCGCCATCAATAACGAGGCTTCCGCGGAGCGAACAGAATACATGACATGATGGGGATTCATCTGAAAAATTTTCAAACATCTCTATTCTTTTATCTTCTCGGAGGGGGGAACCTTTTGCCTCTCTCTCGAATCTTGGCGAACTCTGGAGAAAGTAAAAGCCAAACCTGCCTGCTCTCGCCCCTGCCCCCGAAGGCTGCACACCTGCCCCTCCCGCCCGCAGACTGGGGAGCCCCCAGGTCTAGTGATTGAATAGCACGGACGCGGCTGGAAACATCTTCGGGAATTCATTAGGATTGCACAAGGAGATTTTAGTCGAGGAAGACATCAGTTCCCTCAGGTCACTGGAACGGATCGTTAAAGTAGGGCAACAAGTGTTCTGCCGCATGAGGCTTTCGAAAATGCGAGTTGGTGAGAAAGAATTCAGGAGATACCTTTGTAGCGAATGGCACCAACCGCAGTGAGGGTCTGTGGCTGTTAAACACTCCGAACAGGATTTATGTTTATTGCAGTTTGCAACACGAATTCTCCTCACCTAAAAAGAAAGAGGGCAGTGGTTCAGAGGGAGTTAAAAGCAACAGCAGGAAAATGACAACACCTTATCTGACAAAGGCCAGAAAGAGCCTCTGTATCAACCTGAACTCAGAACACTTCCATATTGGCCTGGGACAGCAGGTCTCAAGTTCCAGGACATGAAATCGTTGTATCGGGATCACCTGGGGAGCTTCTGACAGTGCATATTCCCAGGCCTCTGCCACAGAGACTCTTGCTAAGTCTGGGGCGGAGCCTAGGAATGTGCATTTTTTTATTTAAAATATTTTTTTCTTAAAGACACAGGGTCTCACTATGTTGCTCAGGCTGGTTTCAAACTTCTGGGCTCAAGTGCTCCTCCCACCTCAGCCTCCCAAAAGTGCTGAGATTGCTGGTATGCTCCACTGTGTCTAGCCAGGAATCCGGTTTTGGTTTTTTTGGTTTTTTTTTTTTTTTTTTTTTTGAGATAGAGTTTTGCTTTTGCTGCCCAGGCTGGAGTGTAATGACACGATCTAGGCTCACGGCAACCTCCACCTGCCAGGTTCAAGTGATTTTCCTGCCTCAGCCTTCTGAGTAGCTGGGATTACAGGCATGCACCATCACACCCGGCTAATTTTGTATTTTTAGTAAGTAGAGACAGGGTTTCTCCATGTTGGTCAGGCTGGTCTCGAATTCCAGACCTCAGGTGATCCACCCACCTTAGCCTCCCAAAGTGCTGGGATTACGGGTGTGAGCCACCACGCCAGTCCAGGAATCTGTATTCTAAGAGCTCCTTCAGGTGAATCACATGCAGCTGGGTTTCCAATCTGCTAATGATGATTTCCATAGGGATCATGCAATCAGGTTGCCTGGTTTTCATACAGAGGCAGTCCACGTGTGGCCAACGGCATTTTGGAACTGAGCATTAGGGAATAGCAAAGGCTCTGCCCCAGGAGTGTCAGCAGGAGATTGGCACTTAATATGGAAATACGGAGGACCAGGGGCCAAGCCCTCCCACATGCCTGCCAGGGGCAGCACCGTCACCTCAGCTCCTGGCTTGCTTGCTTACACCCCGCCAGTGGAGTTGAAAATAAAAGAAATAGGGGGAGTAGCCACATCACTTCCCCATCCCTAGAGCTGCCTCTTGTGGTTGTCAGGAAGCAGCAGCCCACAAAGAGGCCACCCCAGCTGGGCAGGCCCAGACATCTAGGCAGCCAGTCAGAGCCTCCAAGCCGGGTAGTAAGAGGCAGGGAGTAGCTGAGCATCACACCGCAAGCTTTCCGCAGGCAAAACCACACAGCAGGTAGGAAGGAAACTTGTAGAATTCCTTATGCCAGGAAGTTGTACATGCTAGAAAGTATAAATAACTTGTTTAGCAGGTTAGAGACGTAAAGAGTTCTAGAAGGGAGCTCTCTATTTTCCTCTATTTTGTGAGGAAAACAGGGACTATCCTGAGGTGGATCCTTCAGTTTCAAGTTGACTTCACGGAGGATAAACGTGCCCTTCCGTTTCATAGTCCCCAACACTGCTGACTGATGCAGCCGGCAGTCCGTGATCCTGAGCCAGAATTAACCAGAACGTGGGTATTTCCTTGTAGTTCACAAACACCTTTGTAACAGTGGAGGATTTAATAAGTGTCATGAAATCTCTCTAACCTTGTTTCCTCATCTGTAAAGTGGTGACAGTTCTTCCGACTTCATGGGTTATTACGAACCATTGTCTGACAAGTACTAAATGTTCCATAAGTATCGGTTACTGCTATTATACAAGAAAAGGGTTCCACGATCCAACAAACGTAAAACCTTAGGCTGAAAAAGCAAAACAGGTTTCCTTAGCACAGGGCTTCTAAGAGCCTTTGAATATGCTGAGCCCCACGGTACTCCAGGAGGAGTAACAGCTGGTCATGGGACCACTTTTGCTCAGAACATTCTGTGGAATATGGGTCTCCAGAATATTCTCAGAGAACTTTTACTCAGTATACTTAAACACGCAAACATAACTCTGTATAAGAGGGAGGACACTGGCCAGATGTGGTGGCTCATACCTGTAATCCCAGCACTTTGGGAGGCCCAGGTGGGCAGGTCATTTCAGGCCTGGAATTCAAGACCAGCCTGGCCAATCCCATCTCTACCAAAAGTACAAAAATTATCTGGGCATAATTCCAGCTAGTCAGGAGGTTGAGGCAGGAGAATCACTTGAACCTAGGAGGTGGAGGTTGCAGTAAGCCAAGATCACGCCACTGCACTCCAGCCTGGGCAACAGAGTGAGATTCTGTTTCAAAAAAGAGAGAGAGGGCTGGGCAAGGTGGCTCATTCTTGTAATCCCAGCACTTTGAGAGGCCAAGGTGGGTGGATCACCTGAGGTTAGGAGTTCGAGACCAGCCTGACCAATATGGTGAAACCCTGTCTCTACTAAAAAAAACCAAAAAACAAAAATTAGCCAGGCATGGTAGTGTGTGATTGTAGTCCCAGCTACTAGGGAGCCCAGACAGGAGAACTCTTGAACCTGGGTGGTGGAGGTTACAGTGAGCCAAGATCGCACCACTGTACTCTAGCCTGGGCAACAGAGCAAGACTCCATCTCCAAAAGAGAGAGAGAGAGAGAGAGAGAGAGAGAGAGAACACTAAATACTACATTAGACCTGTTCTTCTAATTTAATAACACACCTTAGTGACTATTCCACATCAATGCATATATCTCCATATGATTACTTTTAGCGGCCCCGTATCATACCACTTTATGGATATCCCATTGTTTATTAGTTTGGCTTTTCCTATCTCCCCAAGAATCTAGGAAAGAGCCTTTTTTGGGCTTTGTCTCTTTAGGGGTTATATTTGCTTAGCCAGAGTTCAAATAATAGAATCTCTAGCAGTAATCCTAAATGAAGACTGCAGGGCTAATCAGCTTTGATGCCCGGTCAAAAGCTCTCCCCAGGACTTTAGCCTTTGAATGACCAAAGATTGGAAATTTTTGCTTTCTAGAAAGTGGGAACCCATCAAGCCCTGGTGGCTTTTCATAGTGGTTCCCAGCCTAGAGTCCTGAGTTCAGGGGTTCCATTACTATCCATGAAGGAAGTAATGGGGACTTATCAGCCATTTGCAATGTTTCAAAAAGCTGAATGGAAAAACATGCATGGATGAAGCAAGATGTCAAGTATCTTTGCTTTGGGTTGGAATTTTATCAGCTCCATGTGGGAGCACAGTCAGTACTCTGACCAGCAGTTTTGAGATGCTCCTGATAAATAAACCCTGGGAATGGAAACTGTTACTTAATATGTGCAGTTTGTTGAGTAGAGAAAAGTCTTTCAAAGATGGGATCCCCAGGGAAGAAACATAATACAAAGTGTGTGAATGGTGAAGCAAGTTGGCATAGGAGATTCTGTATGGTGAAGGACTGGCTTACAAGCTTTGTGGGAAGATGTGGCCATCTCAATGAGGTCATTTTGATATCCCTGACTTTTCGATGGGCAAAGAATAAAAACATCTTTATAAGAATACCAGAAACTACAAATTGCTTGCACATCTCATCTGTGACTCAAAAAGCACATATAGATTGCTGTCATTCTGTTCTCCTTAGAATGATGGACAGGAAAAGGATGGAAAGCCAGGGGTGGGCTGAGAGTATCTGTTGCATCCATTATATAAGTATGGAAGTATCAATTTATCTTCTTTGTACTTTCTATGTTCAAATGGTCATAGGTCAAAACCACTGAGCCAAAGAATGTCCTGTTTTCACAAATTTTGGATTTAATATAATTTATCACAGGCTTTAGAATCAGGGTTGAATTTCCGTCCTAGCCCTGCAAAGGCTAACCTACACATATTTACATATATATAGATATTCTTGAACAAGTTATTTAACCTCTCCAAGTTTTAGATTCTTAATAGAAAACAAAGGTAACTATCTCATTAAATTAATAACACATTTCTTTTTCTTCTTTTTTTTTTTTCCTTTTTCAGACAGTCTCACTCTGTGGCCCAGGCTGGGGTGTAGCGGCATGATATCAGCTCACTGCAACCTCCACCTCTTGGTTTCAAGTGATTCTTATCCTTCAGCCTCCTAAGTAGCTGGGATTACAGGCATGTGCCACCATGCCTAGCTAATTGTTTATATTTTTAGTGGAGACAGGGTTTCATCATGTTGCCCAGGCTGGTCTTGAACTCTTGAACTCAGGTGATCCACCTGCCTTGACCTCCCCAAAGTGCTAGGATTACAGGTGTGAGCCACTATACCCGGCCTTTCTTTTCTTTTCTTTCTTTCTTTTTTTTTTTTTTAAGACGGGCTCTTGCTTTGTCACCCAGACTGGGGTACAGTGGTTCTATCACGGCTCACTCCAGCCTTAAACTCCTGGCCTCAAGTGATCCTCCTACCTCAGCCTTCCAAAGTGCTGGGATGACAGGTGCGAGCCACTATGCCCAGTCAGTAACACATTTCATTAACATTGTTTTCTATACTTGTGTGTATGTACACAATTCTATGCATCTAGACAGCGATCATGCAAAGAACAGTGACTAATACATAGGAGACTAACAATTAGTTTCTTTTTCCCTTCCCTTGGTGAAAGCACTTGGTAAAGATGAATAAAATGTAAAAATACATTACTTTTATTTCAGTAAGTAGAAGCAAAAGAAAAGCCAAACCAGCCAGATAAATGAAGATAGGGAGAGTGAGCACCATGTATTTCCCGGTTCATGAATGTGTATGAGACTGTGGCCTGATATTAACCCCAAATTCCAAAGCCAGTCCCATTGGGTATATTCATAAATGCATCTAACCGTTCAGTGCCCACACAATAAATGTGTAAATTTGGTTACCTTGCTGATTATGTGCCCATTTGCAAGCACGCCCTCCTCTGAAAAACTTGGCACTGGAAATATAGCCAATAATAAAATTGTCTAAATAGGTAATATTTCTTGCTTATTTACTGACAGTCAGTAAGGTTTTTAATTCCATGCCTGTGAACCACAGCGGGTCTCCTCAAAGCCTGGAGCACTGCTTAAACTCTGTAGTTTAAAGTAAAAGCTTTGCTACTAGATAATGACATCAATTAAACCATTTGTATTCATAAGTCAGAAGCAATAACTAGTATTTCTACCTACCTCTTTCCCAGCTGTTAGATAAATGTAGATATTCTTCACAGGATCAGGAACGAGCTTGTAGAAAACAGGTGTCTCTTCTTTAATTTCATAGATCACCTCCGGACAATTTGATGTCAAATTCTCACCAAGAATAACCTAATTTTTTTTTTTTTTTTCAAAAAGAGAAACATGATTTCTACTCAATAGTTTGAATACTGGGGTGGCAAAACTTGTAACTTAATCATAAAGCTACTTTGTTTCTCACTCCCTACAAATACTGGCAAAGGTACCATTCTCCTTAATCATTCTCTCACAACCTCAGTCCTCAACAAGACTGGTAATAACAAGCATAGTATTTCTTCTTTTGTAAGGGCAAAGTCACCAAAAATGAACAAACAAAAAAAAAACCACTCTTCAAGGCCGGGGTAGTATCCTTATATGTGGAAACTTGCTGACCACAATTTCTGACCATGTCTGGCCCAGTGAGAAGCCACAAGTGACAGCTTCATTAGTGCTGTCTCGAGAGACTGGAAATTAAAGGAAGTAGCTCCCACACGTATTTGCACAGGATACTCTGATCGTCATACAGTTTGAAGGGACCCAGATTAACTTGGCAGATACAGACAAGTAGGTATGTGTTCACATATGAAATATACGCAAGTGTGACTGAGGACTCAGTGGTTTTGAAATTTGACATACCTGAGCTTCAGCCATCTTCAGTCAATGAACATCTACCCAACACCCAGTATGTACTCAGCACTGGATGTTTGGAAAATGGCAGTGAACAAAATGGGGAAGGGAGAGCTCCTGACCTCACAAAACTTACATTCTTTTGTGTGTGTGTGTGTGTGTGTGTGTGTGTGTGTGGCGGGAGAGTGAGTAATGGCAGACTATTAATAAGAAAACAGTACATTATAAAATATAGTGGGGTCGGGGTAGAGAATATATGTTCAGGGTAGGTGCCACTGAAAAGGTGATATTTATTTAGACTTGCAGGAGGTGAGTTATTTTCATTCTTGCACGAAATGTGTTCTTAAAAGCAGCCCTGCCAGCACAAAGAAACCAAATGGGAGGAGGCCGGGGTGGCTCCAGTAGAGAGAGGCAGAGAGGGGTGAGATAGATGACAGGGGAAGGGTAATCAAGGGTCTTGTGGGCCGTGGCAGGGCTTTGAGTCGAGGAACAAGAGGCAATGGTGAGAAGGCAGGGTTTGAAGTACCGGCATGAAGACGCATTGGGAGACTCTAATCCTGTAGTGCTAGAGAAACGTAAAGCTTGGGTTTGCATCCTGCCTCCATTCTTTAAGTAGCTGCACTACTTTGAACTAGTAACTTACTTAATCTCCCTCGGCCTCAATTTCCTCATCTCTAAAATGGGCTAATAGTGCCTTCCTTATTACAGCTTTGTAAGGATCAAGTACGAACTGTGAGAGATGCTTACCACAGAATCGACACTCCGTAGATAATAACCTATGACTAGACTGTGAGCTCCTTTTGGGCAGGAACCATGTCTTTTTCTTTTTGAGGCAGAGTCTTGCTCAGTCACCGAGGCTGGAGTGCAGTGGTGCGATCTCGGCTTCCTGCCACCTCCACTGCCTGGCCTGAGACCATGTCTTCTTAATCACCTCTGTACCTATCCCTTCATCATCTTTGTATCTAGCACAGTTTGTACCCACTCCTTTGAAAGGTGAAGGTGTTCAACATGTTGTCAGTTTGAACACATCCAGATAGATGATCCATACTGGTATCTCTACCACCGCAGGCATCAGCTACATTGGGTGCATAATTTGCAAAAAAAAAATGGACACCTGAGATTCTTTTTGGGCAAAGTCTACCTCACACAACTACTAATCAATAATATGCCTGTACCCACATATCCTGATGGCAGTTAGGTATTTGCTGTTTAGCCAAAGGCTTCTTATCAATTTTGCACACAGAGGAACTTCCTGCATTCACCTCCCTTTTCCAGGACCTGGGCCGGAGTCTAGCATTGGCCTGCAATCAGTTACTTCCTTCCACGTGCTTGGGTCAGGCCCAGGTGGATTTGGTGCAAATGGTGGCTCACTTGAAGCCCTTGGCCTGCTCACCAAATTCAGCAGCAGCTTTGCAAAAGTCAATCTCACTCACCAAACGTATTAAATAAATATGACTTCTTAAAAGCTCTTTTTAAAACAGAAGCAGTTAGGTCCTAAGGGAGGTGGGAAAGGTGTGTGTCTCAATTCATTTTAAAATGACTTTATAGCTGTACTATCCAATATGGTAGCCACTAGTCACATAATGGATATTTAAATTTAAATAAAAACACTAGCAACATTTCAAGTGTTCACTAGCTACCTATGGTGACTGGATACCATTATTGGAGAGGACAGATGAAGAACATTTCTTTTTTTTTTTTTTTGAGATGGAGTCTTGCTCTGTTGCCAGGCTGGAGCACAGTGGCGCAGTCTCGGTTCACTGCAACCTCCACTTCCCAGGTTTATGCGATTCTTCCACCTCAGCCTCCCAAGTAGCTGGGACTACAGGCGCATGCCAAACGCCTGGTTAATTTTTGTATTTTTAGTAGAGGCAGGGTTGTTGGCCAGGATGGTCTCCATCTCTTGACCTTGTGGTCCACCTGCCTCAGCCGATGGAGAATATTTCTATCATCACTGAAAGTTCTCTTGGCCAATACTGCTCTACAGAATCCTGACAGTGGAGCCATGGGGCAGGCACTGACCAAGGTGTGGGCTTGTCACGATTTGCCATCTCTAATTCATTAGCTGTATTAATCAGTTCAGATTCAGTTGACCCGGTTATGGAAAGCCATTGTATAGAGGAAGAGAAACAGGAAGCCATTTTTTTAAACAAACATTGATAGAAATATTCTCAAGGGAGGGTCAAGAGAAGAGAAGCTGCCACCCCGGCATCTCTTCAGGAATGCATCATGGCAAAAGCATCATTGGGCAGCACCACCTATAATGCATCGTGCCAATAAAGTTGAACCTGAATCTAATCAAGTCTTTAGTGCTAACTCCTATTTAGCACTAGAAAGCAGGAGTAAATGATACCACGAAGAAGCAAAAAGCCAGACACATGATATGAGCCATTCTATAGGGCAAAAGACCTGGCTTTTCAGTGAGTCAGTGGCAGGGAATAAAAGTCAGGGAGGAGACTGCTCTAGATAATAGACAGAACAACCAAATTTGGCTTGAGAATTTTGTGCAGATACCAATTTGAACAATACCATTTTAAATATTTTTTTTTTAATCAGTTGGGAATATTTCATCCCATGGACTGGATAGTAAGTGATCCTAAAGAATTACTGATCATTTTGTTAGCTGTGATCATGGCAGTATGGTTACAATTATTTAAGAAAATGATTGTTGTTCTGGAGAGAGGCATAACAAAATATGTTGAGGTGAAACGACATTGTATCTGTGGGGTTTGCTTTAAAATAAGAATGTAAGTAAAAATACTTTACACCCCCACTCATCCATTTTATTTAAATTAGGAGCTGCATGGCAGTTTTTACTGGGGACTGATTTTAGTTACTCCTGGAGCATCACTGATACAGATGGTGGCACCTGGAAAGATCTAATTGGGTGCAACATTGATTTATTTATTTGGTACCTTGGAAATGAAGCACCAGTGTTCTCTCTAGAACTCTGAATTATGGCAAGGAAGCCTTTCTTTTCTTCTTTTCTTTTCTTTCTTTCATTCATCTTTTTTAAAATTATCAAAGAGTAAAGCACCAGTATTCTCTCTAGAACTCTGAATTATGGCAAGAAAGCTTGCCTTCCTTCCTTCCCCCCCATTTCCTTCCTTCCTTCCTCCTTCCTCCCTCCCTCTTTCTTTCTTTTCTTTCTTCCTTCCTTTCTCCTTCTCTCCTTTCTTTCTTTCTTTCTCTCTTTCTCCCTCCCTCCCTCTCTCTCTCTCTTTCTCTCTCTCTCTCTTTCTTTCTTTCATCAAAGAGTTCTGCAGTCCAGGGTTTTACCGGTTTCCTAAAAAAGCCACTTAGTGTGATTTTCACTGAGCCTTGTCCTGATAGCCATAGATGCTGGGTTTAAATTAGTATGTTTTGGCCGGGCATGGTGGCTCATGCCTGTAATCCCAGCACTTTGAGAGGCCGAGATGGGCGGATCACGAGGTCAAGAGATCGAGACCATCCTGGCCAACATAGTGAAACCCCATCTCTAGTAAAAATACAAAAAAAAATTAGCTGGGCATGGTGGCGTATGCCTGTAGTCCCAGCTACTTGGGAGGCTGAGGCAGGTGAATTGCTTGAATGCAGGAGGCGGAGGTTGCCGTGAGCCAAGACTGCGCCACTGCACTCCAGCCTGGCCCCTGTCGACAGTGAGACTCTGTCTCAAAAAAAAAAAAAAAAAAAAATTAGTATGTTTCATCAACAGTGGAAGTTGGACCTCTCTAGAAGGCAATTTGGCATGATCTATCAAAATCATAAAGCACATACCCTTGGACCCTGTGGCCCCTCACATATATATGTGAAATGATATATATTCATTGTAGCATTGCTATAAAGAAAAGATTAAAACAACCTAAGTGTCCAGCAATAGGAAACTGGTTAAGTAAACTATAGTATCAACAAGGGAATACTATTCAGCCATAAAAATAATTAGAAAGCTCCCTGGTATATTTAATGTGTTATATTAAACATGTATATATATTTGTAAATACACACATATATACATATACAGGTATTTTTACATATATAACATATCTGTTTACTGTGTTTTGTTTCAATAAAAGGGAGAAAGAATATCTTCACTCTTTTGCCTGTAGACAGATATAAACTGTCTCTAGAAAGATACCCACGAAACTGCTATCATTGGTTGTCTTAGAAGTCAAGAACAGGTGACTTTCAAAGAATATTTTCTTGGTTCTTTTGAGTTTTAAATGATATCAATGTATTACCTTAAAAATAAATACATACGCTGGGCATGGTGGCTCATGCCTGTAATCCCAGCACTTTGGGAGGCTGAAGTGGGTGGATCATAAGGTCAGGAGTTCGAGACCAGCCTGACCAACATGGTGAAACCCCATCTGTACTAAAAATACAAAAATTAGCCAGGCGTGATGGCAGGTACCTGTAATCCCAGGAGGCTGAGGCAGGAGAATAGCTTGAACCCAGTAAGTAGAGGTTGCAGTGAGCTGAGATCGCACCACTGCACTATAGCCTGGGTGACAGAGCCAGACTCTGTGTCAAAAAAAAATAATAAATTTAAAAAATTAAACGATACATATAATTTAAAAATCCTTGAGGGTGAGTGACTCAAACTTTTCCTTTTTTTGGCTAGATTATGCAAACAATGCTCTCCATAATCCTGACAGGACAAGAGGAAGTTTTAATTTTCACCACAGGGTCCCAAATGTGCTACGCAGATTAGGGAGGGATTTCTGCATCTGTGAACCCTGGAGTCTCATCTCTCTCAGGTAACGACAAGACGATCTGTGTTAATATCGTCTCTCACCTCGCCCAAACCCCAGCCCACAGGCACTGATGGAACCCTTGGACTTTCTCACTGTAAACTCCATGAGAATATCAACACAGAGACAAAAGCCAACAAGACTGGAGCAAGGGAAACCTTCCTTCCTCAGCTCCTTTTAGGTGGGCAACCTCGGGAAAAGAACATGATCAAGTGAAGCGATGCAGGAAGTAACGATGAGTCACAAAAACCCAAAATGGGTTGAATTTTGCATAAGAGAAATCTCATCCAATTCTCACACACACACACACACACACACACAGGCTCCTTGGGCACAATGTAGATTTTTATCTATTGCTTCCAGGATACAAACATAATATAGATCTTATCTGAAGTCAATCTGAACCTTCTCCATGTGTCTGCTTGTATACTCCTTCATCCAAGTCTCCGACATCACCTCCTCTGAGAGGCTTTCCCTGATCACTTCTCTGCTGAACACCTCTGTCACTCTCTACCCATCGCTCTGTTCTCTTCATAGCACTTGGCCCTATCTGAAGTATCTTTATCGCTGATTAATCCATTTGCTTGTTTTCTATCTTTTTCTTCTCACCAGGGAAGCAGGGGCATTGTCTGTTTTGTTCACCTTTGTATATTCAGCACCCAGAACAGTGCCTGGCACATATAAGGTGCCCAGTAAATATTTATTAAATAAAAAATGACTCTATTAGCATTCAAGATTTCACAGGGCTCTTCAGCTTTTTCCAGCTAAAGCCTGTGTAGAAAACAAATTTCCTCTGATGAAGAATTTCAGTTCGTGTCAATATACTGTTTATGTTGACGTCTACCTAAAGACTCATGGTAGACTATTAACTGGCCTAGGGATTTTTGTTGCATACAAAACTCCCAACTACACTGCTGAAATTAACTGAGTGGAGACTTCCACACCATACAATTGTAAGACAGGCTCAAGACCACCCATGGGAAGGATAGCATGGTGAGGAAAATGAGGGGGAGAAAAATTAAAAGACTGTGTTTTTTGTCCTTATGATTGCCATGAGATGAAAAAGCCACAGGTGTTCAAAAAGCTAAAATATTTTATGCCAAGTTTCATTTCCTATGGCTCTCTGTGGGGCTAACCAGTTGAAAGGCAAATAAGCCAACTCTTTCATTTATTATTATTTTTTTCCATAAGCAGTTTCTGAGAAATGCTGGAAAGGAGACTTAAATCACACATACACACACACACGCCTACACACACATGTGCATGCCTGTGATGCATGCACACACACACACACACACACACACACGAGAAAGCAAGATAAGTATTCAATGTGCCTCAGTAGTTAGGAGTAACAAAGACGAAATATAAAGATTAAGGCAAATTTGTCTTTTGTTTCCTATCTGCTTATTACCATGTGGATAGTAAGAGAGGCATACAGTCTGAACCACAAGTTCTAGATTTGTGGATTATTCGGGGACTAAAATTTTCAAATTGTGGAGTCCTTGCACACTCATAAATCGGAATTAATGAGGTGGGGGGAACTTGAAGTAGGCTTCACATGACATCCTAAACAGCCAATCAGTGAACCCACAGAAGAGTTTTGACACTTCCTGCTGTTTTTACTTTTTGGTCTGTTAGCTCAGCCATCCCCCCCGCCCCACCACTTCCGGTCCCAGGTCCTGTCCTAGGTTCCCCAAGTTCTCCTGTTCCTTGTTTGAACATTTTCTAGGTGTATAGTAGAGCTTGTTTTTACAAAAGATTTTTGTCTCTTATGTTCATTCAAAAACTTTCATAACCAGAGTCAAGGCCTACTCTTTAGGCAGCACACAGTTTTTGCTTCTGTTTGAATTCAGCCAGAACTTTTTGGAACTGGTTTAATTTTACTGTGATTGGAATAAACAAAATCCCCATTAGTGGGGCCCTGTGCAGTGGCTCATGCCTGTAATCCCGGCTCTTTGGAAAGCTCAGGTGGGAGATTCTCTAGAGCCTAGGAGTTCGAGACCAGCCTGGGCAACATGGCAACACCCTATCTATACAAAAAATTAGCCAGATGTGGGGGCACAGGCCTGTAGTCCCAGCTACTCAAGAGGCTGACGTAGGAGGATCACTTAAGCCTGGGAGGCAGAGGTTGTAGTGAGCTGAGACTGCACCGCCGCACTCCAGCCTGGGCAACAGAGTCAGACCTTGGCTCAAAAAAGAAAAAAAAAACATTAAGTGGGACTGGAATTTTGAGGGCCACATAGGTAACCAGTCGACCCTAAGCACATAAGAAATACCTCAAGACTGGATATGGGGACAGGATAGAGCTGTGTGATACAGCTTCCCATACCCTGAACCCTAATTCAGTCCCTGGGATGACAGGGAGATGCTAGTCTCTTACTGCTGAAACCAATCAAAACATCAACTTGAATATAGAATTCCTACCTTTCCTATAAAGGAGCCCACTGGGGTAAAGCTGGGAAAATGCTTATATTAAAATGCTATTGTAAACCCTTTGTAAACAGGATTCAGAGACCCCCTGGAACCACATGGAGCTCTGAGAGGAGAGGGCTCTACACTCAGCTGGGTTGTCAGAAGGCCATCCCCAAACAGGAACAAAGTAAATCACAGGGTTCCCAGCCCCTCTTCATGAAACCTCAAACACCTGCATCTTGGTCTCAGCCCTTATACTCCAACCTTAGACGGAAAATACAAAATAAGAACCAACTCCTCAAACTCTACTAAGCTCTGTTAGAGTTACTGCAGTTTAGCTGGGGGCTAGAAGCTCAGACTCTGGGAACAGACAATTTTGGTTCAGAGCACCTTGAGGTTCAGAGCACCTTGAACAAGACACCTAACCTCTCGAAGCCTCGGGTTTTTCATTTATAAAGTGGAGATGGTGAGAACATTGACTGGTAAGGATGAAACGAGTTAACCCGTGCAGACACTGGTTCTAATGTGCAGCACACGGGAAGAGCTCAGAAATGTAGCGATTCTTCTTCCTTGCCCACTGCCTTCTTATCTTTTATGCTTACAAGAAAGGTTAATGGGCATGCATAAAGTGACAAATTTCAAATTTCATGTATATTCTGTTATTACTTATTTGACCACCCGGAAAAGCTCAAAATATGCCATTCTGCCCTTGAAATAAGGATAACTTTCCATAGGCAACAGAGTCAGCTCAAAGGAATCCAACCCACATGATGGGCTGCACCGCAATCTGGAGAGAGACACGGTGTGTGTTTACAGAAATGTGTCTACTGTGCAACACGTGCAATGTGAATTCTCCAAAGCTGAGTTCAGTGTGGCCATACGTTTCAGCTGATCTCAGTGGAGACGCTGACAACTGAAAAATGACAGCATGCAATCATGTTCTGAAAGGACGCAGGATGGGGAAATAACTGCTGAGGGTGACTAGACAGAACTCGCCTCACGACCATGGGACTGCACACTGATAAAATCAAAGAGCAGATGAGATGCTCTCAAAGGACTCTTTGAGTTCTAAGTTCCTTCGATTTTCCCAAAATCTTATAAAGGGACTTAGGTTGAAAGGCAAAAGAAGGAGGATAGCGAAGGTGCTGGCATACTGTAGCCTTTCGTTTCTTCAGAGATCATCAGTGAAATCTTACCTTTGGAGGTAATGCCGTCTTCCTTGGAAAATGTGTGTCTTTAAAGATACTTTAAAAGTGATCCAGTACCTCAGCTTAATTTCTAAATAATGTACCCAAATAATAGAATATGATATTGTTATTTAAAAGTACTGTTTACAAAGGGTTTGCAAGAACATTTTAACATAAGCATTTTCCCTCACTAACTGAAGAAAAGGATGTAAAATTGGATGCAAAATCTGACCTCAACTACACAGAGAGTCCAAAATGCTGACAGCGGTTGCTTCTGCACAACACAATTAGGGGTAATTTTTTCTTTGCCATCCTCTCACCCCCCATGACTCGGCAACTTTTTACATGAGCATATATTACCTTTACAATAAGGAAAAATTAGTCAAATAACATGAGGATTAAAATTGCACCAAATTATATGAAAACTCATAGGATTTGCAGAGATTTAAGAAGTCGGGCTTTACTGGTGGTGGTAAATAACAGCAGTTGGGCCCCAGTTGTTGTTTCCTGACTCTCATTCAATGAGATATATACAACCGCGCCTGCCACATGTCAAAATGCCTTCAACTCATGATCACTCGGAAACTGATGAGTCAGGCTGTGGCTGCTCCAAGCCCTCTTTCGTCTCCCCCTCCTACTGTCTGCGTTTGGGTTGGGTTTTGTTTTTTGCTGCTCATTAGTTCCCCCACGCTGTGGCTTAAGGAGCCAAGCTTGTGTCTATCAGTGTTCTTCCTTTCTAACAGTTCTGGTGACAAGCCTTGGCAAGGGAGAAGCTGAAAGCTTCTGAATAAAGGGATTTGAGGATTATCAGTGGCTTCCGAATCATCCGCACGATTCTGGGTCTTCAGGATTCTGGGTAAATTCAGGGGCTGCATCCAAGAATCTGTATACAGGATACAGGAGGGAAGCTTGAGTATTACTGAGCTGCCCTAGGGAGCCTGGTGGGCCAAGTCAGCTCAAGTTCATCTCTCATACCCTTCTCCTGAGTGAGAGAAGTTCTCTCTTATTGGGGCCTGGCAGGGGTGAGTGTTTATTTCCAAGAAGTTACCATGCCAGTGAGGTATTCCCTCAGTCAGATAGTCCACCTTCTTCTCAGGCTGGGACTCTTTCCCAAGCCTCTAGGAAGCCTGACTCACCCCAGGAGCATCTGTCCCCCGGCTTCGGGGCATGGACCCCTATCCTCGTGTCTCCCACTTGTCCCTGGAATGCTCAGAGAGTGGTTCCAATGTCTACAGCAGAGGTTGCAAAGTCAGTGTAGCACGGGGGATCTTAGTGCAGTCTCTGAAGTCATTCCGCGTTCATTCCCTGCTCTGCCCCTGTGTGACCTGAGCAAAATCATCCCACTTCTCTGGGCCTCGATTCCCTCATCTGTCAAATGGGAATAGCAGGCCTGCCTCACTGGGTGAGGGAGAGGATTGAATTTGTTAGAAGATGTAGAGTCACTTGGCATCTAGGAAGCACTGTGGAAATGTTAGCAGTCACAAAACAAACAACAAAAAGCTGCCTTTGTTATCAAACCCTTAAAGAAACATCAAGGCCACAGAGGTGGCTTCTGAATGGGCACCCCATGCAGACCCTGAGGAGATAGAGACTTTGGTGGGCCGCGGCCTCCTCAGCAGCATGAAGCTGCAGCCTGGTGCTGCTCACTGGTTGCTGCAACATTGCTAAAAGCTGGCCAGCTGCATGCAGACTGCTGGGGAACAAGCAGGACAGGCAAAACCAGGCAGTCCCATGGGAACTATTTATAGACCAGTGTTCCTTCACCTCCAATTCACCATGTAGCAGTTTGATTGGCTCGGCTTTGGGGAAACAGTGTTCTTGTCAAAACACTCGTCAAAAACATCCCAAATCTGAAAAGATAATTGGTGAGGAGGCCCAGAAAGGCTTGATGGAAACTCCTGCCAGGCAAATGGGTCCAATAAGCCTGACCAGGTTGGTGGCGCTACAGATATCACCGAGTGACTTGTGTAGAACGATGGATGGGTATTTACCCTTCCCCAGGAAATAACGCTAACACAACAGGAACGATGATCAATGTATATTTTAAAAGAATGTGTATACAAACAAACTCCCTCCCATATGTTACTGGGTTTCCTCCAAAGAAAACAGATTAAATCAAATGCCTACCAGGCACTCAGCACTGTATTAGGCTGTGGGAATTCATGGCCCCCTTCTCACAAGGCTTAAAATCAAGTTGGGAAGGCAAGACAAACACCAGCGATAAGGTGAGGTCTCCAGGCAAGGCATTTGGAAGGAGTCACAAGAAGGACCTAGATCATGAGTTTTTCAGGAGATAAGAGGGGAGTAAGGTCACTCCAGGCTTAGATGTCATCAAAGAGGAGGTGGGGTTTGAGCTGAGCCAGAGCTTAGATACATAAGTTTCGTAAATAAGAGAAAAAAGAAAAGAGCATTTCAGGCTGGGGGTACACTGTGAGCAAAAGTGTGGAAACAGGATCATATTTGGAAACAGGATCAAACAGGAACAAGTAAATAGGTTTGGCTTGGGGATGGGTGGGGGTGGGGAATACATGTGCAGAAGACAGAAATAGAGAACATCAGAAGAGGAAAGGCTTTTTCTGGGTTGTCTAGTAGAACTGTATTTTACTGATAAGTAAATAGAGGCTCAGAAAGGTTAGGCAATTCACCTAAAGTCACACAGCAAGTGATCTATGGGAGATTAGTTGAGAAACAGATCTATTATTCAATTAAGAATCTGAGCTGAGAGTAAATGGACTGGCTGCAGAAAGGCAAAGGAATCTCAGTCTTTTGTCATACAAATAGTGCAGATCCCGACCAGGAATATTATTGGAGACCACGGAAGGTCTTCAATAAATGCTTGCTGATGGCATTGATAAGATGACAACTACATAACTTCAGACAATTTGGTATCTCTGATTTTATTTTCTCTTCCTCCCCTCTTCCCCTCTCAAAAATGAATAAAAACCTGTACTTGACCGGGGTATATCCATACAGTGGGGAAAAAATAGTCCTCTGAGATGAAAGTCAAGAGGAGTCTCAAAGCATTTTAGATCTCTAACCTCTCTGTGGTGTGTGTGGGTACAAAGGGCAGAAAACAAACCCCCTCCATGGGTGGCAAGTGGGCTGGAGGGAAGGAACACTTGTTTTTTCTTCTTTTCAAGCCCTATAATCTCTTATCTCTTTGAAGTTGTGAGAAATCAGGTGCTTTTTACATTTCCATGATAAAGGAGCTAGAACTAAAAGGTTACATGTCTTGGGAAGGTGAGTCAGGGTTGGTGTAGGGACCAGACCTCCGTTTACCTCACCCAAGCAGCTTGTGAGGAAGGAAGAAAAACTATCTTGGCGCACTCCTGGGCAGCAAGGTAGCTGGTATTCATTACATGTCCAGGGGGTGTCTTACACACAGAATGCCAGGTTTTCTTCCAGGCCATTTCTGGGAGTCTCTGAGGAGTTCACAAAGTTTTTTGTTTGGTCCCATGCATAACCCAGAAGCATTAAAAAAATTTTTTAAAGGCATAAAATGTCACTATTAAAATAGACATTTGAAGAAGGCACAGAAAACCAACCTTAAGTAACTGGCCACCTCCAGTCCCCAAGAATAAAACAGTCCTGTTCATTACCACGGTGCCATAAACGGATGTCAGGTCGGAATGGATCAAGGTAGATGATGCAATTGGTTGGACTCTTTCAGGTGGATCCCCTTCTTTCTGAACATGCACACAAACGCACAAAAAAAATAACAACAATTTTTAACAGCGATACTTCTCATTACACTGATAAAACGTCACTCACGCCCTCCTAGGCAGGGTCCCATATACTTTTTCTTTTTTCTTTCTTTTCTTTTTATTTTTTTTTTGAGATGGAGTCTCACTCTGTCGCCAGGCTGGAATGCAGTGGCGCGATCTCGTCTGACTGCAACCTCCACCTCCTGGGTTCAAGCGATTCTCCTGCCTCAGTCTCCCCAGTAGCTGGGACTACAGGCGCCCACCACCATGCCCAGCTAATTTTTGTACTTTTTTTAGTAGAGACGGGATTTCACCATGTTGGCCTCGATGGTCTCGATCTCCTGACCTCGTGATCTGCCCGCCTTGGGCTCCCAAAGTGCTGGGATTACAGGTGTGAGCCACCGCACCCGGCCTACATTTTCTTAGATAAGATTCCCCAGGAACAACCCTTCATTACCTTGCAAAATCACCATACCTGCCCAACCAAAGAAAGCCCCTGTTTACTACGTATGAACAGGTATTGAGTGCCAGAGCGAGCTGGCCACCTATTTAACACCCCCCAGCTGGTATAGGAAGCTGAATTCTACTTTAGTGCCAAGAGACAGCCCACCGCGGAATTGGGAGGCAGACTCTCTTATACTTGGCTGTTTTCAAAATCCTGCCGCCAATTCATTTTAGCTAGGCGTTGGCTTCTGTGAGGTTAAACACAAACATTTCCCAAGATGTGACACGGACGATCCTATCGGGTATGACGGCAGAAAGGAGGGATTCTGGGCTTACAAAAAGGGATCGCAGGAAGCCTGAAGACAGGGTCGCTAATTCGGGGGGCGGGGGGGAGGGAGGCAAATATGCAGTCGTGGACCATGGGTAGGATGGAGCCACAGAGCTAAGGAGGAACCAAGGCGAAGGGCTGGCCCTGGTGCTGATGCTTTTAAAGGGGAAAGCACAAAGCCTAACTCCCAACCTGAAGGCATTTAAATTGTCTGAGGCTCTGAGCACATGTAATCACACGCTTGCTCCTGATCATTAAACAAAGCCCCTCTTTAAACCCAGAGCAGAGAGAGTGTCAACGAAAATGTCTTTTTCTTTTTTGTTGAAAAGGAATGAAGTGCTTTATGCTGCGTCCTGCCTTCAACGACAGGAAACTGAGTTTGTTACACAAATCTTTGGAAGATATGGAGCTAGGAAGAGCCGTTGCCGTCTGCAGCTACTGAACACAGTGTGATAGCACACTTTATCTGCCAGAGCTTAGTTCCCAACTCTACTAAGGTTTTTAAAGGCACATTGAAGCTGTAGCCAGCAAACTTCAGTAAGCAACACAGCCACTCCTAAAATCACCCTGTTTGGCGAGGGGGAGGTGGCCGCTTGGAGGCTAAGACTTATTAACTTCATTATATTATTGCCAACAGTGTTTATGTCTTTCAATTTATGTCTTATTAAATATTCATTATTTTGAAACCCACCAAGTTTCATTAACATCTAAACTAAATGGATTACGGGCTAAATTGATTTCTGAAGCCTTTAAAGTGCCGTCTGTATTTCTTTGTTGAAGTTGCGCTGCAAGGGAAAGATAAGCCAGCAAGGACTCATCCAGTGCCCTGATCACTTTTCAAGCAAAAGATGTCACAACCTAAGAGAAAGCGACGTTTTTGAATAAAATATTCTATAGTGAACTTGGTTTAAGAAGATTTGGGGAAAGCTCATTAGAGTATTTCTTTTTCTTGTTGAAAGATACTTTTCATGCAATATGGGAAGATGAGGAGCTGTCCTGTGAAAATTGAAGGGGAAAAAAATTATCTGTGAGTCTAAGGATTGGAACAATAGATCATTATTTAGATAAGGAAGCCTCATGACTATAAGCAGAAAAAGAAAAATCAGATGACCTTTAGGATTAAAAAAAAAAATAAGTAAAATCACACCACACATCTTGCTTTAAAATAAATCCAGAATTGTTCAAACGGATCAGCTGACCATGCTTGTTATTTTTATTAAATATCTGAGCACTGCAGAAAAGCTAATGTGGAGAATAGAGCATCATGTCTGCCCTGGTATCCAGAATGTTCTCATGTCACTATCTCTGGCTGGAGGATTCCATTCCACTTCATGTCACAACACAGAAAAGTAATGGATGTGGACTGCAGGTTATCCACAGGGTCCAGATGGGACAGTGTACATCCAGGTTTGGTATATAGTAGGTGCTTAACACTGTACCTGTATTAATTCATGAAGAACCATAGGTAGCTTTTCCTGAGGTGGGACGAAAGATCCTGTTTGTAAAAGACTGGCTCCAAAAACACAGAGGCAGCTGAAAGGGAACAAGGAGAAGTCTGTCCCAAATTACCATCTCACCCTTCCTGGTGTCCTTCTGTGATTTCTGGCTGCCCTCAACAATTGTAGTTTTTTCTTTTTTGAGACGGAATTTCATTCTTGTTGCCCAGGCTGGAGTGCAATGGCGCAAGCTCGGCTCACTGCAACGTTTGCCTCCCAGGTTCAAGCAATTCTCCTGTCTCAGCCTCCCAAGTAGCTTGGATTATAGGCATGTGCTATCATGCCTGGCTAATTTTGTATTTTTAGTAGAGACGGGGTTTCTCCATGTTGGTCAGGTTGGTTTCGAACTCCCGACCTTAGGTGATCTGCCCATCTCAGCCTCCCAAAGTGCTGGGATTACAGGCATGAGCCACCCCGCCCAGCCTGTAGTTTTTTCAAAGTCCAGGATCAATAGTATAGGTAACTGAGGCGAGAGGATTGCTTGAGGCCAAGAGCTGGAGACCAGCCTGGGTCAGCAAGACCCCATCTCTACAAAAATAAAAAATTAGCTAGGTGTGCGGCACACACTTGCTGTCCCACCTATTCAGGAGGCTGAGGCAGGTGGATTGCTTGAGTCCAGGAGTTCCAGGTTATAGTGAGCTACGATTGAGCCACTGTACTCCAGCCTGGACAACAAAGTGGGAACCTACCTTAAAAAAAGGTAGCAAAGGTGAGTGGTGCAGCCATTAAATCAACATTCTCAAATTTGAGAGAACACACCACCCAGGACTCATTTACATTTGATCTTGGTTCTCACTCACTCGGTGACCTGGGCAATTAATTTAACCCCGTGAGGGGTTAGCTTTCTAAACCATCTAATAAGGCTGATGTGTCTGACTGCCAGGGTGGTTACAAAAAAGAGATGATAATAGTGGTAAGAAGAATAATACCAGCTAACATGTATTAACACTTACTGCGTCCTACTTGAAGTATGTTATCATCTTACCTAATAAAGGCAGTATAGCATAGTGAGCCAGACACCAAAGTTTTACTCCTGGCTCTGTCACTTTTTAGCTAAGTAATTTTGTACATGTGATTTAATCTCTCGGTGACTCAGTTTCCTCCTCTATATGGTGGAAATGATGTTAACAGCACAGAATTTTTATGCCACAGACTTTTTATGAGGACCAGTTATTAGTGCATAAGCCTCAATAACCCTTAGAATAGTGCTTGGCACATAGCAACACATAACCCATGCTTGCTATCATCACTTCATTTAAAAATGCAAGTTACTGCCACACCCATGGCAGTTATTTCCTCTTTGCCAAGAAGAACCCTAATTTTGTTGAGATAGCAAAGAACCCAAGCCTGGTGGAAGCCATCATTGGATCAAGCCAAACAGCAACCCCATTCCCTATTGCCAGACATGGCAACCCCATTCCCTATTGCTTTCCTAACCCTTAGAGCTAAGGGTGGTCATATGACCCAGTCCTGGGCAGGGAGATGTAAGAAGTCCACTGGAAGGATTTCTGGGAATAAATTTCCTCCTTGATAACAGAAGGCTTTTGAGAAGAACCCATTTGCCCTCATCCCTCACTTCCTCCTCTAGAATACAGTTGTGTGATGTCACCATGTGTAGACTCGTGGTAATCATTCTGTTTCCATGAGATTCAAGATGAAGGATGGAAGAAAACATGCTAATATTGGTGCAGGGAAAAGAAAAGAGACATCTTTTCTTTTCGCTTCCGTTCCTGAAGAAACCTCTGAGCCTCAGACCTCCAACTTACAACCATTTACTAAGTTAACAAGAGTTGCCGTGGTTTAAGCCACTGTTGGTTGGATTTTCTGCTACTTGGAACCAAAAGCAAGTCACTGTTTGAGAAATGACAATCACAACCTGTTGGAGTAGATACCAAACTGCAGCTCTTCCTCAGCTGCAGGGACCAGGACGTGGACAAGTGCCTGCTCCTCTCACCACCCTGGAGGACCCTAGACACAGTCAGGATTTTGTAGCCAATTACAACAGCGAGCCTGGAAGAAAATGGGAGAGGAGACTCAGACCTCATGAAAACTCTAAGGGCTGCTCTGGCTGAATGGAAATGGATTCTTTTGTGCTGGAAACACACAGAAATGGACAGGTCCCTGTGAATGGGAAAAGGAACCCTTTGAATGGCTTTCTTATGCTCATTGCAGCAAATGAAAACAAAAGAAAGACAGGCTCCTGAGAAATGTCCTCACAAAAATGAGGTTAATACCCAGGGAACCAGGCAGAAGAAGAGGGGAAACAGTGCCGTCAGCCCCCTGCGTCCAGAGATTATTCTTTCTCTCTTTTTTACCGGCCTATTTTCTATCTTGCCCTTCTCTCCCCTTAGGGCATAATCGCTAATGTTGCTCTGAGCCTATTCTGTCTAGTTTATTATGTGTAATTTATTTCTGAATCCCAGCCTCTGCTTGTTCGTCTGTGTGTAACAAGGTTAATGCCTTGTAATGATGCTTTTGCCAGTTCTGCCTTTCATGACAAAATCCAATCTTGATTTTGCTCTAAACCTTGTCTCCCCTTTGGGCTTTCTTGGTTCCCTCAGAGTTGTCACTCTGCTTCTCCTTCCTGCCATGTCTAAGCATAAAGTCACGCCTACACATTTGCCGGCTCTAAGAGGGAAACTTTTCTCAGTTGGAGGAGAAAGCTACCTTGGCTCCAACAATGTTTGGGCTGAAAGAGAGAAAGAGCTTTGGGCCTGATATAGCAAACTGGGACCAAGGCTCCTGAGGGGTGTGTGTGTGTGTGTGTGTGTGTGTATGTGTGTGTGTGCAGGGAATCATGGGCATTTCATGAGGAAAACAGCTAGACTTCTTTGCAGCTGCTTCATATGAGTTTTCATGGACAATAAACATTCCCCCATTGTGTCTTGCACAACTCCAGGGGGTGCCAGTCAGGCATCGCAAGGTGTGAAATGCACCCTCTAGAGTTGCGCCACAGTTCGGCTCTGCCCCACCATGTGAGAGATGGCCCGGCTCATCGAGGTTCAGGCAGGGCGCGCACAGCCATGCTCCAGCTTTTGTGGCAACATCTGGAGAGAACAGGCACAAAACTGGGGCCTCCAGTATTGAGCACCTAGCAAAAGTCAAGTGTTTTACCCCCAAGTTGCTAAAAGGATTCCTGTGTGTTGATTTTACCTTACCACGTGGGAGGAAATACCGACTGGGTGCCTATCAATTTCTTGTACATTGACAAAATGCCTCTCTCGGCAGTTAATGTTATATTGTTCCCTTTGGGATCCATTTGTTTTGAAGCAGTTTCATCATTTTGTATTACTTTTCAAGGGGCCCACTTGCCATTGGGAAACCTCTGAAGGAACCCTGCACCCAAGCTCTGGCCCCTGCTCTGTCCCTTATAGAGTGCTTGATTCCAGCAAGTTAAGTTTCCTGAACCTCAGTGACCATATCTGTGAAATGGACACAGTAATACGGCATGTCCTGCCTCTCAGTGTTGTTGTGAGGCCCAGATGAAATTATGTGTGTGAAAATAATTAGATTATTTTTATCCAGCTAGGGAGATGGAAAGAACAACTATATGCCCAATCGGGCAGGGATTTTATTAGGCAGGAGATTAGTCAGTGATTTTATTAGCCAGGAGAGCTTGGGTTGCCTTTCTCCATTCTAGCATATACAGTGTGGACGGGGATCGGTGATGGCCTCTCTCCAATCGTCTGAAGGAAGAATTTACACTGGGGACACAAATGATCAAAAGGAGAGGTTCAAAGTGTGCTTAGGGACTCAGCTGGGCAACCTCTAGACCAGGCAAGCATCGCTGGTATGCGGCACAGCCATGGGAAGATGCAAGGTGGTGAAGCTCATATGTCACCTCCTTCTACCCTTTCCCCTCCCTCCATGGGCCCCAGTGTCCCCAGCCTCCCAGGCCGACCCACCAGCAAAGTCCCACTTTACAAGATTCATCCTTCTTCCTACTTTCTGTCCCTTCCCCACCCCCACCTATGGCTAATTTCAATCACTTACAAAAAGATAACCTGACTCAAATAATTCACAAAAAAGATATAAATGGCAGATAGTGTAAAAACTACATTTTCCTAGTTCTTTTTTTTTTTTTTTTTTTTTTTTTGTGACAGTCTCACTTTGTTGCCCAGACTGGAGTAGCAGTGGTACGATCTTGGCTCGCTGCAACTCCCGCCTCCCAGATTCAAGCAATTCTCTTGCCTCAGCCTCCTGAGTAGGTGGGATTACAGGCATGTGACACCATGCCTGGTTAATTTTTTTTTTTTTTTTGGTAGAGATGGGGTTTCACCATGTTGGTCAGGCTGGTCTTGAACTCCTGACCTCTGGTGATCTACCCACCTCGGCCTCCCAAAGTGCTGAGATCACAGGTGTGAGCCACTGTGCCTGGCCTTTTTTTGTTTGTTTGGTTTTGAGACAGAGTCTCACTGTGTCAACCAGGCTGGAGTGTAGTGGCGTAATCTTGGCTCACTGCAACCTCCGATTCCTGAGTTCAAGTGATTCTCCTGTCTCAGCCTCCCAAGTAGCTGGGACAACAGGTACCTGCCACCATGCCCAGCTAATTTTTGTATTTTTAGTAGAGACAGGGTTTCACTATGTTGGCCAGGCTGGTCTTGAACTCCTGACTTCCTGATCCACCTACCTCGGCCTCCCAAAGTGCTGGTATCACAGGAGTGAGCCACCAGGCCGGCCCTAGATTCTTAGAATTAAGAGACTCAGTCCATCAATGTTTTTCCAGGAGGAAATGACTGGAATGCTACATGGGATAGCTCCTCACTGTGGGAGCTGTCCTGTGTGCCGTGGGACTTTACGTGTTCCTGACTCCTGTCCACAAAGTAGTGCCCTCCACCATGTTGACTACTGCAAAAGTCCCCAACACTTCTGAATATCCCCTAAGTAAATGGCATCATCCCCTGTTGAGAACCACTGAAATCTGTGACATCATTTCAGAGTTGCTGACAAATGGCTATCAGACTTTTCTTCTCTCTGGCCCTGCTCCCTATCATGGTCAATCGTACCACGAATCACCCTCAACTCTTCTCTTTCTGTCACTTCCCACATCCACTACAATCAAAATCTCAGTCGAATTTCCTAATAATCTCAAATTCACCTTCTCTATCTCTATAGGCTCTGTTCAGCCCAAGCATCCATCATTCCCCTCCCGATCTAGTACAAGAGACTCTTGGTGTCTCCCTTTTAACTTTCAATCTATTCTCTGTCCAGTAGCCAAAGTGATCTTTTAAAATATGAAACAAGTCCTGTTACTCCCTTGACTAAAATTCTCCAATGGCTTCCCATCACTACGCTGAGAACTGAATCCATGTTCCGCCCCAGGCTCTCCCTGAGCTGGTCCCTGATGAGGTCTTCACACATATTCCTTGCCATTCTTCTCCTGAGCTCTGCTTCTGCTCCCCAAGTCCCATCGCTTTCTTTCAGACTCTTGGACACATTACCAGCCTTCTGCCTCAGGGCCTTGGCACTTGCTACTTCTTCTAGCTCCACCTTCCTTCACTCCCTTGTAGTCTGGCTCTTTTCGATCTGTCAGGTTTCAAATTGAATGTCACCTATGTGTGGACACATGACCACAGCTCTTCCCATTCCTACCTTAGTTTTTATTCTGAATCACAGCACTCTATTTAATTCCTTCAAAATACTTATTATAACTACTTTTTAAAAAAACTTACTGTCTGTCTCCCAGTAGACTCCATCTGTATAAGAGGGACTATCTCCAATAGTTTATTGTATTCCACACTTTGAATGCAGCATCCACCTCAGCATCTGGCATGGAGTAGGTTGTAAATAAATGCTTATCGAATGGATAAATAAATAAATGGGTCAATGTTTGAATACTTTCAGTCAATATCTCATCAGGCAACTCTGATACCTTGATAAGTAGGCCTCGTCATTACTGAGTTCTTTAATTGAGCCAAGATTTGTCCCTTGTAAATACTGGGCCTTGGTTCTGCCTTGGGGAGCAATAGAAAATCACCCCAGACCTCCTATTACCATGTAAATTGGCCTTCTCTGAATTTCACATCCATAGCTCATTGACAGCCTGTAAGAGACAGTTTCTGGGTCTCTTGCCATCTCAGTCCATGAACAGTCAACAGATTCAGCGTACTTAAAATGTGCCTCTAAGAAGCAAACACAGTACTTTAGGTGTGCTCTGACCAAAGCAAATAATAATAGGATTGCCCTTTCCCATGATTCAATAGCATAATTTTAAGAGCATGCCCTATCATTGTGTTCTTTCAAATAAAAGTAGCTGATGGTAGCATGGAAGAGTAGAAAGAAGTGATTTAGAGTAAAAAAACATGTGGTTTCAAGTTCAAGCTCTATTACTTACAAGCTGTAAGTATTTAGACAGCCATTTATCCTCTCTGAGAGCTTTCTCTACCCACCCACCCACCCATCCACTCATCTACCTGTTATTTATGGAGCACTTGCTGATGACCAAGTACTTGATCTGTAAAATACAGATGGGAACAAACTTCCTATTGTCAAAATAAGCCAATAAATGTTTTGAAATAAAATGCAACACTTTGCAGTTCATGTCATTGGTTTCTGAAATACTTGGTAACTGAAATAAATGGTTAGAGTGGGACTCCACTGATACCCACAGTTCATGAACAGAATTCAGGGAATCCATGAAACTAGATGAAAAAAAAAATCCTGATTCTAGCGAGGTCTTACTGGAACTTAGCATTTCCTTTAATCATGGATTCAGGCCACAGCAGTATTTACTGAACCTGTGACTCTGTCATCAAAAGAAATCAGATATTTCCATATTATTTGATAGTTGTTGCAGATATCTCAAAATATCACTTATGCTCATCTCTACTTTGAAATTATGGTAGTTACTGCCTCTAGATCTTGCTATTGAATGTGTTAAGATATATTACTATACCTGAAATTGAAAAAACATTTTGATAGATCGATATATTAATATATTGGGTCTTTTCTGCAGTCCAGTGTTTTTATTTTATGAATTAAAAAGATTATTCTGTCAGGGGGTCTACAGGCTGCATTAGAGTCTATAGCACAAGAGCTCCTCAGGGTTAAGGAGAAAGATATTGGTAAGTACAGGAGCTGACACTAGGTGACACATACAGCCACCAGCTGCTCTAGGCTATTCCCTCCTCTACTGCCTCAGAGAAGCAAGGCTCAGCACTCAGAAGCCAATTTTTAAAAGGGGTCAATGATGGAGAAAGGAGCCTTAGGAGGAGACTAAAGGGCGATGATCAGGAACAGCTGGTGTGTTAGTAACACGCGTCCTCAACCAGGTTGCGAGGAGACCGGATGGCGAGGAATCCTGCCTCACTGGAAGGGAGTCAAAAGGAAACACCCTTCCCTCTCGCTGCCCAGATTTACTCTTCCTCAAAACAGAGTCCCAGTGTCAGCTCCTCCTGGACGCACTAATCTCACCACGCTATAATCACTGTCTTCTCCACCAGATGAAGAGTACCTTCTTTCCAGTTCTAGAAACACTTACCGAGGGCTCACTCACCATGTGTTAGCCTGATGGATGGCTGGGAAACAAAGATGAGCCAGACCTGGCCACTCCCCTCAAGGCATATACAGCCCAAACAGGGATGTGTGTGGCCCAACGCAGGGCCTGGCACACTCCAAGGTTTATGGAGTGGATCCTGACTCCTAACTTCATTGTCAATTGCCTACTTGCATCTAAAAATCCACACAAATTAAACTCATCTTCTTATTGGTCCTCTGTGTCTTCAAAAGCAATTTCATTTCATCCCTCCTCTCCATCCTCACTGCTGCAACCTCAGTTCAGGTCTTCAACGTCCCTCTGTTGAATTATTGCAATAAACAAAATCCATCTGTTTCTCTCCATATTCGTCACCACTGCTCTTGGCCAAGGTGACATTATTTCTTGCCTGGACGACGGCAAGAGCCTCCTGCCGGCTTTCCTCCTTCCACTGTGGCCAATCTCTCATCCGTTCCCCACAGGGCAGCCATTATTTAGGAATTCAAATCCAATCATTTCACTTCCCTTCAAAGGCTCTCCTGTGCTGGAGAAGAAAAATCTAATCTCCTTCCCATTGCCTAGGAGGCCTGTAGGCTAGGACGGCTGCTTCCTTCTCCAGCCTCCTCCCCTTATACTCTCTCCACTACCTCCCTAGCCACAACCACACTAGCATTTTGCTCTCCACAAAGACCAAGACCAGGTTGTTCCGTTTTGAGTCCTTGCACGTGTCCTTCAGTCAGCCAGCAGTGCTCCTCCCAGCTGTGCCTGGGAAACCTGTAACTAGCCGTTCTCATCTTCCTGGTATCAATTCAGCCTCTTTAAAGAGAACTTACCCCAACACCTGCACCCCCAAGTGGCTCTGCTACATCACCTGTTTAGTGAAGTGCCTCCATTTCTTCATCTTTAAAATGGAAAATAACAATACAGCCCATTTTGTAAAGTTACAGTGAGGATTAAATGAGTTAATATTAGTAAATTGCTCAGAATAATGATATACAGTAAGTGTGCTGTTTTAGCTATTACCTTAATGTAAAAGTGACTATTAATTTGCTAAATGTCAATTGTCTGCCCTGTATGCCACTGATATAAATGTCTCCACTCACTGCTTGGCACATAATAGGAACTCAAGAAAGTATTGGAACAAATGATAGTTCTAATAAGGTGCTTTGCCTCCAACCTTACCACAGCCACTTTATCTCCTCTGCAATCTTTCTAGAACACATTCAGATTGTGTCTGTTTATAATTCTGCTGTTGTACTCCATCAGGCTTAGCCATGGTTTTCACACCTTGCTCAGCAGAGTTCTAGACATTCCTTGGAGATGCCTCAGGGACAGGCCTGGACGGAGATAAGGCAAGTCGTAGGGCTCCAGAAACTCCCAACCCCTGCTTCCCACTCACCCCGTGTTGCCAGCACTTGGTAGTTGGTTTTACAAAAAGAACCAAGTCAATGATAATTTTTCTTAAGAGACAGGGTCTTGCTATGTTGTTCAGGCTGGATTTGAACTCCTGGGCTCAAGCAATTTTCCTGTCTCAGCCTCCCAAGTAGTTGGGACTACAAGTATGTGCCACTATACCTGGCTAAGATTTTTATTTTTGTACAGATAGGGTCTTGCTACATTGCCCAGGGTAGTCTTAAAACTCCTGGGCTCAAGTGGTCTGCCCGCCTTGGCCTCCCAAGGTGCTGGGATTACAGGCATGCACCGCCTGCTCCCTGCCTAATGATAATTTTCAATCTTTTTCTCATATGGAGCTTCTGATTGAGAATTTATTTTAAAGGAAGGTTTGGAGAGTCTGAAAAGGACCAACCATCAGGATAAAATCCAACCACCTTTGCCCATCTCATTAAGCCCTTCACCATCTGGACCTGCACACTCATTTCTGGACATTCTGCAGCCAGGGTGAGCTGCTTGTGGTTCCGAGGCTTATTCAACTTCCTGCTTATGCACAAGCTGTGCCTTCTCTCTAGAACTCCCTTCTCTGCCTTCTCCACTCAGCTTCAAGACACAGCTCAAGCATTACCTCTCTGAAGCCTCCCAGATCCTCCCAGGCTGAGTGTAACGCCTCTTTTTGGGACTTTCGCAGCAGCCTGTGGTCACATCTCTCTTGCTACGAGTATCGGACTATATGGGAAAGGCTTGTTTTACTCTCCTTCTTTCTATAATAGCAGGAGTCAACAAACCACCACCTGTGGGCCAAATCTGGCTTGCTGCCTGTTTTTTGAACGGCCTATGAGCTAAGAATAGCTTTTGCGTTTTAAAATGGTTGAAAAGAATCAAAAAAAGAATAATTCATGACAAGTGAAAATTACAGGGAATTTACATTTCGGTGTCCATAACGTTTTAATGGAGTGCAGCCCTACCTGTTCATTTACGTATTGTCCATGGCTGTGTTCACACTACAGCAGCGGAATTGAGCAGTTGTGACAGAGACTGTACGTAGCCTGCAAAGCCTAAAATATTGATGATCTGGCCCTTTACAGAAAGAGTTTGCTGACCCCTGCATAACAGCATTGACCAGGGCGGTAGGAAGGAAATAGGGCCAAATCCGCCTAGTAACTTCTCTAAGGAAAACACTATGTGTAGCTACTGAACAGACAATCCAACATGAAAATCAACTACTGAAACTGTGAAGATGAAGGTCACAGTTCTATTCGTTTTTGTGGTCATATAAAAATTGCATTTCATCAAGATAGAAAATTAAAACTAAGGCCGGGCACTATGTCTCATGTCTGTAATCCCAGCACTTTGGGAGGCCAAGGTGGGTGAATCACCTGAGGTCAGGAGTTTGAGACCAGCCTGACCAACATGGAGAAACCCCGTCTCTAATAAAAAATACAAAATTAGCTGGGAATGATGAGGCATGCTGGTAATCTCAGCTACTCGGGCAGCTGAGGCAGGAGAATCACTTGAACCCGGGAGGCAGAGGTTGCAGTGAGCTGAGATCACACCATTGCACTCCAGCCTAGGCAACAAGAGCAAAACTGTCTCAAAAAAAAAAAAGATAAGAAAAGAGGGAAGAAGGGAAGAAAGGAAGGAAAGAAAGAAAGAAGGGAGGGAAGAAGGAGAGAAAGAAAGAAAATTGAAACTAAGAAAAATGATAAGCACATTTCATAAAAGACAAGTAAGAAAACCTACCACTGCCATGGCCCCACTTCGATAAACAGGTTGGACCCACACTGGTCCCAAGTCAACTTTGGGGTTTCTCAGTCTTTTTTTTTTTTTTTTTTTTTTTTTGAGATGGAGTTTTGCTCTTGTTACCCAGGCTGGAGTGCAATGGCGCAATCTCGGCTCACCACAACCTCCGCCTCCTGGCAATTCTCCTGCCTCAGCCTCCTGAGTAGCTGGGATTACAGGCACGCACCACCATGCCCAGCTAATTTTTTGTATTTTCAGTAGAGAGGGGCTTCACCACATTGACCAGGATGGTCTCGATCTCAACCTTGTGATCCACCTGCCTTGGCCTCCCAAAGTGCTGGGATTACAGGCGTGAGCCACCGCGCCCGGCTGGGGTTTCTCAGTCTTCATCATCTGTATGCCAACGTATGTTTGGGGAAGGGAGTGGTCATCAGTAAACTTTAAGGGAGGCAGATACTGTATGCTACTGTAGTCAAGGTGTTAGTCTTGGTGTGGCTCTTCCACCATGCTGTTCTAAGGGAATCCACCCACAGTGCCTGCTGGGGACAGTTGCATGTTTGATCCCCTTCTTCTAGTTAGACCAGGGGCCAGCACCTGCCCCAAGGGTTATAAATCCCTACACTGAACTCGGGCTCATCATCTGGTGTGAAAGATGAACTGGACTCAACTCTAACTCTCTCCTGGCAACTTGGAATAAATAATATGGAAAGTCATTGCAAATTAGTACCAAAGCAGAAGACAAAAGTCTGTTAAGATGTACAGTGAGAGGCCAAGTATGCTGGCTTATGCCTATAATCCTAGCACTTTGGAAGGAGTGCTCAGGAGTTTGACACCAGCATGGGCAACACAGCAAGACCTCGTCTCTACCAAAAATAAACAAAATCAGCCTGGCGTTGTGGTGTGTGCCTGCAGTCCCAGCTACTTGGGAAGCTGGGGACAGAGGATCGCTTGAGCCCAAGAGTTTCAGGCTGCAATGAGCTACGATCATGCCACTGCACCCCAGCCTAGGTAACAGAGCGAGACCCTGTATTTAAAAAAAAAAAGTTTCTAGTTTCTCTCCTCTAGGAATTATATTGTTTAAGAAATAATTTTATTCCAATTATCTGGGCATGGTAGCACTCACCTGCAGTCTCAGCCACTCAGGAGGCTGAGGCAGGAGAATTGCTTGAACCCAGGAGGCGAAGGTTGCAGTGAGTTGAGATTGTGCCACTGCACTCCAGCCTGGGCAACGGAGTGAGAACCTATTTCAAAAAAAAAAAAAAAGAAAAGATAGACAGTGGGGATCAAAGCAGGCCGAGGCATAGTCAGGTGGGAGGGAGTAGATGTCTGAGGAAGCAGAGGAGGTCATCTGGTAGGAGGATGATGCAAAGCAGCCAGGCTAAGTCATGTTAACAGCGAGACCAAGGAAGGAGCATCCAGCATTTGCTGATGCTGACTGAGCTCCTTCAATCTCCTTGAATGCAGAACCGCCTTCCAACTCCATATAAAGGAGCCCATCCTAACACTATTATTAATAATGATGGTGATGATGGTAAACACAGACGTAATATTACTATAGGTCAAGCAGTATTCATTCTACATATATTAACTCGTGAATCCAGACAATAATCCTATGAAGCCAAGAGGATCCCTACTTATAGATGAAGAAACTGAGGCACACAAAGGTTGACTAATTTGCTCACAGTCCCACAACTGGTAACTGGTAGCTTTGATCCCAGTTGACCTGGTTCCAGTGACCATGCATATAACCATTAGACGGTATTGCTTTTATTCCTAGATTACCATGTAATTCCATGTGTTTCTGTCAACAAAATCCCTCATCCCTTTATTTGAGCTTACTGAAGGAGGTCTTTATTCCATGCAACCAACTGTACCTGACTAGGATAGAAATTGGTAACAGGATTGATGTTGTAAAGAACAGACCCTTGGAGAGAATGTCAGGTGTGTGCAGTTGGTTCTGGTGTACAGCACAATAGAAGACTCTAGATATCCCCCCATATCTGGGAGTGAAATACAAATAAACTCTTATATGCAAGAGTGAAGGAGCTAATTAAATTATGGCTTACAGGTTTTTGAGACTCAGACTCCAAGCCCCAAAATGGTAAGGCTTACAGGGCTTTCTAGATATTGCCTTTGGTCAATGAGGAGAGAATAAGGAATATCAGAGTGGTAAAATGCGTTGGTTACTTTTTATGGCTCTAAGTAAAATGCAAGGAAAACAAAATGGGACAAGTTCCTATCCCAGGTGCCTCAGGTAGAATACAAAGAAATTCTTTTTTTTCCACCCCCTGAGATGGAGTTTCACTGTTGTTACCCAGACTGGAGTGCAATGGCATGATCTCGGCTCACCGCAACCTCCGCCTCCTGGGTTCAAGCAATTCTCCTGCCTTAGCCTCCCAAGTAGCTGGGGCTACAGGCGTGCATCACCATGCCCAGCTAATTTTTTGTATTTTTAGTAGAGACAGGGTTTCACCTTGTTGACCAGGATGGTCTCAATCTCTTGACCTCGTGATCCACCCGCCTCAGCCTCCCAAAGTGCTGGGATTATAGGCGTGAGCCACTGTGCCCGGCAGAAAATTCTTTTATCTTCCAACAGTGGTTCTTAAACCTAAGCATGACTTTACATCCCTTTGAGGGCTTCCTAAAATACGGATTGCCAGTCTCACCCCAACCTCTAGAGCTTCTGATTTAGTAAGTCTGGTGTAGGGTCCAAGAATGTGCATTTCTAGCAAGTTCCCAGGTGATGTCCATGCTTCTGGGCCAGAGACCACACTTTAAGGACTGCTACCTACAGCATGAAACCCTTTCCTCTCACAGTTGAAAGGCAAAGAAAAATGACACCATAGAAGTTCCAACCATGCTAGGTTTCCACGATCAAAAGTAACTCTCAAATTGGCAACACCAGAAGCCTGGTATTCCAGTAAATGGAAGTACCTGGGAAGAGCTGAGGAGTGAAGGGATCCCTATAACCTAAAACTGAGGAAGAAAGGGGCCCCGACACATCAGCCATTAAGGAAAAGACAATGGTTAGGGGAATACTATGACCCGACTCCCAGAAAGTGTTGCTGCTGAGTAGAGAAAATATTTCCAACATGATCCTCTCAGATCCTTCATTTATTCATTCAACAAATATTTCTGAAGTCCCAACTATATACTGGGTACTCTGCTAGGTATGGGGGTTTCAACAGAGAACACCGTTTGAGGCCATGTATAGGCCTGCATGCTCCGAACACCAAGGCCGTCTACAAGTTTGTAGCTGAGAAACTACAATCCTGCCGGAGTCAGAACTTCAGGTGGTCACCAATGCAAACCTAGAAACTCAGCTCATAACTAAGGATTCTCTGCGGCATCCCATGCCTGTGTCCACAAAAAGCTAGTCTTAGCATGGCAGTTGTAAGGGCCTAGCTTGCTCCACACAGGATGGGATCAACACCAGGACCTAATGTCCGTGGTGACAGACTGTCTGTGGCAGTGGACATGCACACATTATTGCACATAATAATTATTTAACCCTTCGGGCCTTGGTTTCTTTATTTATAAGTGGGGATCCCATTTACTTGACAGCAGTATTCTCTAGATCCATGAGTCAATAGGTGTAGAATAAGCACCACGACCCATAGAAAATGCCATGTGCTTTAGATGTCTTTACTATCACCACCAACACAATGATCAATGGCAATAGGATAGGGCTCCTGAATATGGACTTGCAAAGTGGTTAAAAGCTCAGGTCCTAGAGCTGGGCCACCCAAGTTCTAAATCCTCTGAATTTTCCAGCTATGGAAGCTAAGCGCTCTGGGCCTTAATTTTCTCATCTCTAATCACCATGATAACTACAGTCCTTGCCCCATATGGTGAATGAGAATCAACAGAAAATAAGGCATGTAAATTGCTTCACACAAAACCTGGCCATAATAACTATTCAGTAGATAGTAGCTATGATTGCTTTCCCCCTCTTTCTAAGTGGGTGCTGTCACTGCAATTGTCCTTTTTGAATCCATTTTTGCATATCATATGTGTATATGAGGGTAAAATCACCATCTAGTCTATAGACTACAAAATGGCCTGACAAAATCATAACAGAAACTAGAAGAGAAATAAATATCACAGGAAGACTGTGGATTTTGAGGTCAATAGGCTGCATCACCAAGCGGAACCAGGATGTCACTTCTCCACACATGTGCCTTGGGTTGCTGTCTCCTGGACAACATGTGAGTGTTCTGTGGTTGTCTGTGTGACAGTTAAATTACATCAGGCTTCAGAATTATGTGAGTGTGGAAGAAGGGGGTGTGTCCCCTGACAAAGGGTAGAATGAACTACAGAACAAACTAGAATGACCTCGAGTCCTGTGGACTGACAGTGTACCACCTTCAGTGTCTACAGAGGGGTGGCCGCCATGTTTAAACCACGAGCAACCCCAGAAACCAACTATGGCAGCCAAACAAGTCTGGAGCAATCAGACTCCGCAAACTCTTCTATGGATCACATTGGTGTGCCAGGGGTAGTGAGAGTTCCAGGAGGGAGGAAGTCAAATTAATTAACTAGTGCATGACTAAAAACATTCATTTTTATATTAATCCAAGCATAGGTATGTTATTTAAAAAAAAAGATGAAAAAAAGGAAAGAGACCACCTGAAGTTTTAAAACACAACCCAAGACTAGAGGCATGGACTGCCTTCTGAGGTTTCCCTCTAGCTCAGCCCCACATCCTAGGGAAGGTTGTTTGCTGCCAATTTTATTAGGGGACCTTCAAGGGAAAGTTCGAGAAGCCCTGGGGTGGTGGGGAGAGTAGAGATGCAGACACTGGAAGACCTGGATTCAAGCTGGAGGGCTCGGGCACTTATCTCACTATCTTCAGCAAGTTGCTTAACTGATCTCGAGCCTCCTCATCTGGAAAATGAGATGATCCTCAAAGAATCAGCTTCAGACTTGATGAGGGGCTCAAAAGAAATAATACATGTAGAAGTGCTGTACAAATATCATAGAAGATTCTTATAGAGGGCATCTACAGAAACTGGTTGCCTTAGCACATTTGGGAGCTGCAGTTAACCTGCTACAGTTGTGAAAGTACATTCAAAGTTGGTGGCAAGGCAGAAAAAGTAATGGTCCAGTGTGTAAACTTCTGAGTACAAGCTCATTGCACAAGCATCTCGTAAATTACTCCTTAGCAGAAGCTGAAGGGGGGAGGATCAGTGAGAAGAGATAAGAGAGGCAGGAGATGGAAAAATGCAACCCAGTTAGTCCTGTCACTTTTCTACCTATGGTTGATTGAAGATGGAAAATAAGAGCCAGCTAGGAGGAGAGGGAAAAAGAAGGCAAGCGAATCCAGCCGCTTGTGCTTGCAGCCTGTGGATTACTGTTAAAATTACTGTGTCTGCTCTGAAGGAATCGCTGTTGGAATCTATTGAGGTTCCCTCTAGAGTGTTTCAAGTCCTGCTCCTGTTTTAGGCACCTATAATTCAGCATGCCTTTTCAAAAACACATTCAAGACCTGAACAGAAAATGCAGAACAAATGCAATCAAATGACATCATTCTTCTGAGTGACAGCCAGGGGCACGCTGATCCCATGACCCCATTACACAAGGTTGTAACCTGCTATTGTCCTTTCAGTGGCAAAATCAGTGGCACCCAGCACACAGCATTGCTTACACTAGCAGCCATCAAACAAATATTTGTTGAATTGAGTATCTTCTCTACCAATTTAGTGGGTTAGAAAATTGTCAGCTTTTTCGAAACTGCCACCCCTTTTCATTCAAACTCTTCTTGAAATTCAATTCCATTAAGGCTCTTCAATGCATACTAGCAGCAAGGAATTTACTTAAATTAAAAAAAAAAAACAAAAAACGCAAAACTCCAAGCTCCCACCTGTGCAGCCATGACATGCTATTGTTTGAACCAGAGTATATTATTTAACTTGGCTGACAAGCTCAGGGGGTAGAGACCCTGTCTTTCAGAACACACAGCTCTGAGCACACTGGGAGTTCTTGATAAATAGCAGCAGCAAGAAATGCTGTGGAGGGACCTATTTTCATTATTTATTTTTCCAGATCCAGATTTTTGGCAGCATGTGTTTATCCCTTGCCTGATTTCCAAGGGGCAGCTTTCTCGCAGAAGCTCCCGTGAAGATGGATAAACAGTTAGCTCTGCGACTTCCTCTGCCTCTGCCCCTCCCCATCCCGGCATAAGCAGGAACACCTGACTGAGCCAAAACATGGATTTTGAGTGCATTCAGGATGCTGGCTGGGTTTGGAAGGGAACTGAGTCTTCCAGGACCCAATAGGTAGAGAGACGCAGTCAAGAGAAATGTTTTGGCTCCACACATTGACACAGCTGTCAGATGGCAAAGCTTGGACTTCCACGCTTATTACCTGCTGTGGGCCTCTGAGCTGGCTTGTCATTCACCCCAGAGACCAAGTGTGCCTAAAGCTCAACACAAAGTCATATTGTGGAGGTACTTTCAAGTCTTTCAGCAGAGAAGTAGGAAACGATGCTTTTACCAAACTTAAACCATCAGATTACAAAGCTCTAATAAAAACAGGAATCAAATGTGAAATTATACATGTACGGCAACAATTAAGTCATTTAGGAGACAAATATGTGTTTTTACATATTTTTTAAAATTATACCAGTAACAAAATGAAGGTGTTATGTGCGTGTCCCAGCACACAGCTTGACAGGCAAAGAGGAAGCAGCAAGTGACCATTCTAAGAAGCCTTGCAAAAGACCTCCTGGTTTTTTTCTCCCTGGCTGATAGGACTAATATTTGCTAAGATGTGCTTTGCAGAGAAAGAAAGGGTGGGGGAAGCTGCCTTTCTGTACACACGCTAATATACCTGGGAGCCAATGTGCCGCTGTACCAACACATTTTCTAAATGGTGACTTCTCCCCTTCCTCTCCGACTCATTTTGTACCAAAACAATGGCAACACCTGTAGCCGTTAATTTCTGCGCTTTGATTTTTGCCCAGTTATAAAGGAGGCTCCCAGCAGGCTCCCCTCTCCGGAGCCATATGTGGAGTTGGCGTGCCAGCCGCCGTAGAAGGGAAACGGCCTCCGGAGAAGTGACAATGGGTCCATAATCCCCATCCACTGGACCCTCTTGAACTGCCTCTTTATTTCCAGTCAAAGAAATGCCAATCTCAAGATGAAAGCTGTGGCTGCCCTGGGAGCCCAGGGGAAACCTGTGTCGCTTGCCTGGTTCAGCCCGAGAGTGGTGACTCTGAGTCCCGCCATCTAGTCCCGCAATCTGGAGCCCAGAAACTGCCTGTAGCACCCCCAACACTTTCCCTTGCGCTCCCCTCTAGGGTGAGGCTTTTACCACAAGGACATCTCCCGCCTAGCCTCTCCCAGCGGCTGGCGACCACAGCGCATTCAGAGAAGAGCCACAGCTCCGCCCCCTCGCACCGGATCACGCCGGGGGTTCGGTTCCAGCGCGAGCCTCTTTAGCAGGCTGGCATTTCTCCACGCTGAGAGGGCAGCTCTTCAGACCACGGCACTTGCGTTGCCGGTGGGGGGCGGAGACAGGGGGCCACAAAGGCTGGGGTGTGGCAGCGAGCCCCTTAGGTTCAATGGCTTCTCCGGCGAGGGCACTGTTTGCTCACTGTATTGACCAAGAGGGTTTAGACCCACACGCCTGCTGGGACTGCTCAGAAGGGCCACAGAGAAGTCTGGAGAAGCGAATGGGAAAGAGGGGCTGCGCGGGTAGCCTCAGCCCCAAACAAGCGTCCCTGTTTGGACAGGGAAAGATGGCACTGGGATGCAGCAACTAGAGTTTTGAGTTAACTCCAACCCTCCCCGCCCCTCTTTTTACACTCTCCCTTTGGGGACATCAGGCCTTGCTCCAGGTCTCGGGGACCGTCCGAGAGGAGCCTTCGGACCGCCGCCTGCGGTGTGAACCTGAGACCTGGTAAATGTCAGCCGGATCCACCCCAAGCCCCGCCGCCCGCCACCAGCTTGCTCTGCCTCGGCGGCGGCTCCCAGGCAGCAGCGCTCCTCGCGGCGCCCCGGGGGCAGGACTTACACAGTGACTCTCGGCCGTCTTGAAGTCCCAGCTGACCCTCTTGGCACGCGCCTGGATCTCACTCATCCTGAAGAGGCAGAGCGCCGTAGTGGTGGGGGAGCGCCGCTCCTGGCCCTCTCCGGCGGCTGCGCTGAACACTCCCGCCCAGACGTCCAGGGCCTCCACTAGGCTGGAGGAGAGGAGCAGGCGGCGGCCGTCGGGGTGGCCGTGGCCGCAGTCAAGGGACGCCTGGCCCTGGAACAGCACCTCGGTGCTCTGCGCGATGCGCGCCATGCTGGGCCAGCCCGTGGCAGCGCCGCTAGTGTAGTTGTAGGGGTAGTAGGGGAAGTAGATGCTGCCGTTCCAGAGAAAGGCGTCCACGAAGTGCAGGCTGCCCGCGCCCTCGCACAGCTTGAGGCGGCCCAGCTCCTGCGTGGCCAGGCTGCGCCCCTCGGTGTCCTTGAGCGCGATGGCCGTGTCGTGGTCGGATGCCGCCGGGTTGCAGCGGCTCGCCGTCTCCCGCTCCGGCAGCACGTAGGTGGCGGCCACCGCCAGGTACCAGCGGTTGTGGCCGGCGCGGTACACCACGCCGGCCGTCGAGCCCTGCGGGTGGCACGACACCACCTCGGTGCCGTTGCGCAGGGAGCTGCGGCTCAGGTTGCCTAGGGGCCGCACCTCGCAGGCGCCCCGGTCGAAGGTCCAGCCGGTGAGCAGCAGCCCCCCGAGGCCGGCCGCCCCCTCGCGGTAGGGCAGCAGCAGCTTGCTGAAGCTGCTCCCGGGCCGGGGCCGCGCGGGGGGCGCCAGCGAGACCGGCTCCGTGCAGTTGCCCGCTTGGTCCCGGTACAGGCGCGAGAGACTGCGCTCCAGGCTGTAGTCCAGCTGGTCCAGGCAGCTGCCGCTCGCCACGAACACGCCGTTCTCCCGGCTCGCCGCGATGGCTCCGATGGCTTGCTCCGACCGCCACACGGGCTCGTCCGCGCCCTGGCCGGGAGCCGCCAGCGCCAGCAGATAGGCGAGCAGGGGCAGCGGCGCGGCGGGGCGCGGGGGGCGCGGCAGCGCCTTCCTCCGGGAGACCTCCATGGGGCTGGGGGGGCCGCCCCCGGGCAAGGCGCGCGGCGGCGACGGCGGCTCAGGCGCGCGGCAACGGAGACGCGGGCGGCGGCGGCGGCGGTTCCTGCGCGCGCTCGGGCTCCCGCGGCCGCCCCATCCCCGCGGCTCGCCCGGGAAGGAGAGCGGGGAGGGCGGCGCGCGGCGGGCTCGCTCCGGCAGTCTGTGCAGCGGCGGCAAGCCCTGCGCGCTCCGGCACCGCTTCCTCCTCGCCCTCCTTCGCCGGAGAGTTCCTGTGTGCAGCGCTGGCGCTCGCAGGGAGGCGCGGAGGGGAAGGGAGGGGACGGGCGGAGAGGAGCCAGGCGGGCGGGGAGGGCTGGAGAGGTTGGGTGCGCTTGTGCGTTTCACTTTCCCATTGTGAAAGTGGGATGCAACTGGCCCCCTTCCTCATCCTCTTCCTCCTCCGCCCTCCGCCTCCTGCCCGCCAGCCCGCCCTCCCTCCACGCCCATCTCCCCTCCCCTCTTGATTCGGTGAGATAGGGAGGAGGGAGGTCTCGTAATTTGGGTTACTGTGTAGGTGGCCTCTTTCATCTATTCATAACAAAGCTCAGCCGCCCGCCGCGACCGCCACCATCGCCCCCTTGGCTCGCCCTGGGCTCCCGGGGCGCGCTAACGGCGCACGGAGCGGGCTCCCGCGCTCGTCCGCCCGCGGGGCTGCTCCAACGCCCGGTTTTGTTTACGACAGCAGCTGGGTCGGGGATACGACAGGCGCGCGGAGCGAGGATCCAGGGTGCTAAGGGGTTGAAGCGGAGGCCCGGGGCTCGGGCCACAGGGCTGCTGTGAGGGCGGCTGACAGGTGTGGAGCGGCGAGAGGGAGGCCCCGGGGAGGCGCGCGGGAGACGTGGCCGAGCCGGAGACTCCGGGGACCAAGACGCCCCTGTGGCAGGGAGTGGGTTTCCCCGGGTCAGAGGAGTGAGGTGGCAGAAAGGCAGGCGCCACACTTTCGTTCTGGACAATCCCCGGGGCCAGCGCGCCCATATTTGCAAAGGTTCTCTGATCTCCCTTGGCAACAGAGTCCCAGGCGCTCAAGCCTAGCTCTTGGAAAGTTCTGCTCACCATCTAACCTAATGAGCGAGGCTAACATTTACTGAGCACTTACTACGTGCCAGGTGCGCTTGTAAATTCACCACGTGGGTTAAGACTCATAATTCTCATAACAGCCCTATTAATTAGTGACTGTTTTTGTCATCCCCGCTTAGTAGTCCAGGAGAATGATTATGGAAAGGCTATAGAACGGGCTGGCATTCTACTGCTGGTAGATATCAGGGCCGAGATTCGAATCCACATCTAGCCCCAGGGTATGTAAGAGTACATACCTGGCTCTAGTTAAGTGCCACCTGTGGCCACTACCATAATCCCCCAGAGATCTTTCTCTGCAGTGAGACTGAAAAGTTCTTAAGTTAAATGCTCCAACCAGCCCCTGCCCTGCCTTCTACTCTTAGACCCAATTACCCTTATTTCCGTGGAGGCTCTGCATCTGTCTCATCATTACCCACGTTTATCCTTTAGACCCCCTGAGGTCTCACCACCTCACCCAGTGGGTGAATAACAGCTTGGTTGCCCCCACAGCCACCAAGAGTTTCTGAAGCACAGGGACACATTGCCCACTGGGGAATAGGTTCATGATTTCTCGGAATGGGGCTTCCCAGAGGATGCACAAATAACTCCCAGGTTCCTGGGGCAGCTCGTGGCACCGTCAGCACCCTCCTTACAATCTGGCAGGTGAGCCAGGGGTGCAAGGGAGTGCTGAGGACCTCTATGGATCCTTGGGAAATGATCTCAGTTCCTTCCCAGGCTATTTCCAGGCCCGAGGCCCCAGGGAGGGCAATGGGTTGCTATCCCCTTTCTTCCTTCCCTCCAAGTTCCCCAGCTCTAGGTGCAATCTGTTTTGGGAAGGGAAAGGAATAAGGTGGCTTCTGTCCGATGCTGAGTGCTGCTGAAGGTTGCAAGTTTCAAATTTCTCCAACAGTGCTTCAGGTTCTCCCCAGTGTGAGGGCTATGGCAGGAGCTCTGGAAGGCTTAAGGAAAGGAGGGTGAGGTGGAGGGAGAAGCACAAGAGAAGTGTGAGTTTCTGCTCTAGACGCGAAGTGCAAGGATCCTATCATTTCAGCAGTGGCTCTCATACGCTAAAGTCAGAGTGGTCATCTTTCCATTCATCAGCCTTTCATTTGCAATTGGATAACATTATCTTTGCCTGCCAGGAGGCAGAAAATGACGTTGCCCTTTGTGCTGTGATGATGGTGTTGCAGTGTCCACGAGGAGAGGGGAGGAAGAAGGGGAAAGGCCTGAAGTACCCAGTTGTTGTGAATCAGGACATCTCAGGCAAGACAAGTCAGATGTTTCACCTGCTCCAAAATATCAGGCTTCCCCTACTCCCTGCCCTCCTGGAATGCTTTTAGAATTTTTGCACCGCTGGAATTGGGAAAAGCAGTATTTTAAAGACCTCATCCGAAGCTCAGAGACCCCCTCCACAGCATAGTAGGGGATTTTTACGCACTGGTGTTTTGACAGCTTTCCCTGTGACTGATGCAGAACTCAGTGACCTTCACTGGCTCCGCGAACTGGCGGTGGCAGTGTCGTTATGTGCTGAGAAGCAATAGTTCAGTTCCATTCCAGAGATAGTTTGACTTCACTGGTAACCAGGTCATTCCTCTAAGTCCGGTAGTGTTGGTACAATCAGTCACAGACCATCTTGGAAGCTATTTGGATTAAACGCACTCTGTGGTGCGGCATTTTGATCACTACCCAATTCATTGCTGCTTCATTTTGAAAAAGAAACAACATCTTAAAAACACTACCCACAAGAAGTATAAATGGCTTTGATGGCCACAGTTCCCTGCCATTCTACTGGGACCATAAGCCCCACTCTTAAGAGTGGGCTTCTTTTTCTCCCATTTAATTGTATGCAGACTCCTACGGTGAAAGAAATCAGAATCTGTGCTAACTTTTTGGCATGAAAAACGTAGGCGATGAGGACGCATATAAATGCATTCTTTGCTGATTCTACCCCCATTTTGTACAAACATGTTTGCCCCTTCCCAGCTTTCTTGTGTACTAAAGCTCCACCTTCAGGACACAAGTTCACATTTGAAAAGTGTGGGAAATACGAACAACTGAAATAAATATTTAGGCATGTGAGTTCTGTATCTCTTTGATCACTTTCTCTTGGACACCACCGTCTGGCCCAGGGGTGCAAGTCCCCTTGGTGACAAAGCTTCCCTCTCCAACTGGCCGAGCCCATCTTGTTGGGTGTCACTTACAGCACGTTTTGGAACTCCTTGTAACACAACTGGCTGAAACCCAAAAAAAGAAGATGGTGCAGATTTATCCCCCAGACAGAGGCCCGCTACCACGGAAACAGGCAGTTCAGTTCGATTCCCAGCAGCTTTCACTAGATGGGAAAATCTTCATCATGAGAAAATATCAACTCCCTCAGGCACCGAAGGCAATCTGGGTTAACCAGGCCATCCACAATCAGACTCACTTCTGGTGGACAGGACTTTATAGATTCAGTGGTTTCCTGCTGGGGCTCAGGACATTAAGAACTGTTCAGTCGGCAATTGGTCACAGTCACAAGATGGCTATCACGGTACTTCAGTTTTGTTTCTGATTTTCTTCTTTTTTTTTTTTTATCTGACAGTGGTCTGTAGCATGACTTGGCAGGCCCTTTTGGTGGCTGACAGGAAAAAGAAATGAGCCAGCCTCCTTTCTAGACTGCTGATGAGTAGATGGTTGAAAGAAGATTAGAGGAAGAGCTGTTTAGTAAGTTCACATTGGTGCTGAGAGACAAGTTGGACACAGTTCAATCAACATGAAAAGTCTCTCTGGCATGGCATAGTTAAGACGTGGCTGAAGGAACTCCATGTCTCATCCTCTCTGCTCACCCAACATGGCCCTAGACAATTGCTGAGCATTCTTATGCTTGGCAATAGTGCCCCCCGCCATGGTTTAAAGTCAGGAAGGCTTGTGGTGGTCCTTCAGTAGGTGTGACTTGGGGTCACTCCCACCTTTACAGCTGTCATCTTTTTCCATGTCATGATTTAATAGCTCATGGTCATTCACCAGCAGAGTGCAAATGCGGATGGGAGAGTGGAGTGAAACATACAAGAAAATGATTCTTGATGCAAAGTCCAATGACTTTCTTTAAGCTAAATAAGACCCTATGCTCTGCTTTAGCGATGGATGAGCTATTGCCTATTGAAAGGACACAAAATGTCAGATATGCTTTAGAGACTGTGGAGTCTAGGACATCACCTTAGCATTCCAGCCCTCACTTTCCAGGCAGTGTGTTCAGCGTCATGAAGTTTCAAGCCTTTTCTCCAAAACATGCACCAAAACCATCCGTGGTTAAGAATCTGAGACTATTATTGGTTGAAAGCAAAATATGGTAAATCACCAGCCATCAGTGTTTTTGTAGGCCGGCTGGAGTTCACCCTGCATGAAGTATGCAAACTCATCAGGTAATTACTTCTTCAGATTTGGGAAATCTCTGTAACTTGAGCAGTCTCTTGAAAATCAAGCTTTTCTCTGATATTTACGAGATTCCAGTCTGTCCCTGCTTGTATTGTCCTTGCTGTTCTTCGGAAATAAGGAGCCAAGGGGGCATCAAGGACTAGACACAAAATGCTGATCCCTCTTTAATACGTTGTTTCCCATGTCTTTGCCCTCCTATCACAGCTCTGAGACTCGCTGTCAGCATAATCCTAGGCTCTGAGTCCTCTGATAACTGGCAGCTTGGCATAAGCCCATTCTAAGAGAAGAGCTGCCAGAAAGCAGGCCTTCATATTAATAATAACTCCAACTCTTGAAATGAATAGCAGAAGATAAGATAAACACACAGATAACTTCACAGCCACTTGTACTTCCACTTCCTTGAGATTCTGGTGGGGAGACGCTCTGAGCTGAGAATAAAGTTGCTGGACTTCGCAGTGAGCCCTCTGATGCTCTCCACCAAGCTGGTGTGCCTTCTCATTCTTATGTCCTTGCCACTCCCTAGAAAATAGTCCCACCAGGGTGGGGAGGAAGCAACCAATATCAGCTCTGAGCATGGGCTTTTGCTGTCGGGAAGCTGGGTGTGGGGCCCCAGGGTCGGGGCAGCCCCGCTCATTACCCATCCTGGGGAAGCCCTGGGAATATGGCAGCACAACAGCATCTGTCAGGCGCTCAGCCCCACACACAGAATCCCAAATCCAAAGTTCATAAAAGACCTAATGTTTGCCTCGCCCTCCTGCTCCTATTCTTTTTGTGTTTTTTTTTTTTTTTCAAAGCCTTCATTGAGGTTTGACTGTCATACAAAAATCAGTACCTCTTTATTACATACAACCTGTTGTGCTTGGAATAAGTCCACACCCATATCACCACAATCTCTTCTACTCCTTCCCTAGTCCTTCCTATTTATGTCTTCTTCCCCATCTGTGCTGAATAGTCTCTTCTCCCTGCAGACCACTTCCCACTCCTCCCCCTTTTGTTGTAGACCCAGAAGTTTGACATTTACGGACATCACCCTTGCCTTTTGGCTTCTGGTTGGATTCAGCCCATGGGAAGTCCCAGCCGGAGATCCAGAGGTGGACAGCTAGGGTGAAGTTTGAATGTTTATTCTCCTAGCTCCCTCCTTGCCCATCTTTGTGGCTGTGTCCCTCTCAAAGGCTCCTGTGGGCAGTCCTCTCTTACAGCTGCACTGTGGGCCCAGTACACTTCTGTGGGCCCAGTAACCACTCCCAGTCCTCCTCTGTAGGCCTGTGGGATTCCATGACTGTTGCTGTGGCTGGTCCACTGGTCTCCCTTCATCCCGGCATACCTCAGCCGTGGTCCCTCCATGAATGTATCTGTTTGCATGTGTCACCTGTTTCCTGCCAGAATCATAACTAACAAACCAATGTACCTCCAAACATGGATCTAGAGGTGACCCCAAATGATGTTTAAAGCTGTGCATTCAGTTTGTCCACTGATGGAAAGCAGAGAGGCGGCTAGTCAAAGTGGAACTCCTTTGTTTCCAAATGGTTGGTTCCCCTGAATCTGGCAACGGAAAAAAGCTACATTTTTATTCTCTTTGCACAGGCTTTCCTACACTAAATTCAACCTGGTGATACAGACAGATAGAAACCTGGCTGGGTAGGATTTTTTTTTTTTTCAGTTAAAACATAAAACTAAAAGAATCTTGAAAGTAAATCAGAACTGCTGGGGACTAAGGGTTCAGAAGGTGGTGGGGGCAGAAGGTGGTTATGATCTCTCAAATTCTGCTGAACGTTTGAAATATATTTTCAAACAAGACACAAAACCAAGCGCACCGCTTTTTCCTTTTTAGACGTTTCTCCTTAAGTCTGAACTCCAGCAGTCCCTTCCATAAAGTTGAGAAATTTCATTGATATTCATCATTACAAAGCAGGATTATTAAGAGATTGCTATACTTCCTCATCTCCAGATCTCACCCTGTCCCACCTGCTACTAATAATGAAGAGATAAACTGGATGCTTTCGGTTCCTTTATACTCAAGGAGGGCTATGTAGGAGAGATGGAGACCCTCTAAAGATGCTACTTTTTTTTAGTTTTTTTAATTTTTAAAAAATGTTGAAAAATAAATTTATGTCTTCCTAAGTTCCCAACCCCCATTTCTCCAAGCTTCTGGAAGATGAGCTTGGTGGGCACCCTCAGAGCCTTAGCATTTCCCAGCTGGCCCCTGAAGACAGAGCCTCCCTTCCAGCCTCTGCTGCTGTAAGGCCCCTCTGCCCACCTCCCCCCTGCAGCCCCCTCCCCACCTCACCCCAGATTTACTACTAAAAGAAGGGAAAGAGGAATGAGAACAGCCAGCACACCCAACTGTCCTCTCCCCACCCCGCAAGCTAAGGTCACTGCCCTTGACACACAAAGGGCAGGGCCCAGAGGCCAAGCCCCAGCAGACTAGGAGGCAGCTATTCCCCTCCCAGCCAGGAAGCAAAAGTGCCCTCAGGCCAGCTCAGAGTTACCTGAGCCCCGGCCCAGCTAGCAGGAACACAGGCAGAACCCACAGGTCCGGGCTGGGCTGTCGGCAGCTCTGGGTCTTGGGAAGACCCAGCAAGAGCCCTAGTCCCTTCTGTCCTCAGTGGCACAAGAGATGCCTGGGGATGTCCAGCAAAGGGGTCCTGGATCCTGTGGTTGGTGGAGGACTCAGGGCTCAGAGTGAGGGCCTAAGGGCTCCAGAGGGGCTCCAATCAGGGTGGGTGGGGGCTGAGGGCCAGGACAGGCATTATAGTGGGAGGCAGCCAGAGTGGGGCAGATGAGAGTCGGTGGGGGCTGGTTGGGGGCCAGCTGGGGCTGGAGGAAGCACCCTGCTGCAGTGGGGATGGTTGTCGGAGCAGAGTGGGAGCCATGGGCAAAGGTAGCCTCAGCAATGAGGCAGCTGGGACAGCGAGGTGGGAGGTAGAGGGGGGTAGCACCGGGGGCACTGATCAGGGCACAGACATGGAGACCGATGTAATCGGGACCTCATCATCTTCCTCTAGAGCTGGGGCTGTTAAGGGAGCTCCTCTCCTAGCCTCCTCCATGGAAACTGCGCCTCCAGGGACCCCATCCTGTTCAGCCTCCCATTCTTGCAGCACCTCCTCCAGACTGAAGCAGCACCGGTAGCTCACAAAGGTCTTCACCTGGGTCAGCGTCTTGTTTCCAATCACCGCTGCAATACCTGCAAAGTCTCTGCCATACTTACAGATGGCCTGGACAGCCAAAAGCTGCTCATCTGTGGTGCAGCGGGAGCTGAATTGGTGTTGGCCTCCAGGGGGCGGAGGGGGTCAATGCCGCCTCCAGGGCTTGATGCAGGCTGCTGTTCATCAGCTTTGTGCTCTGTACCTCTCTCTTGGGGTCTCCAGCATCAGGCTTTCCCTCCCTCACACCTCCTCAACCCTCTTTGAGCTCATCACTGTCTCCTTTGTCCTTGTGGCCCCCCAGCCTCTGGGCCTGTCTGTCCATCACGCTGGTTCAGCTGCGGATCTTCTTCCAAGAGTAGTAATACTTAAAACAAAAAAGCTATTTTAATATTTTTTAAAAATAAGATATTATTTTATGGGAATCAACTTGCCAGGCAGCATCTGCTGGATCCACTGGAAACACTTGGCATGGAAGCCAAAGGCCTGTTCAAACAGCACCTTGTCCTCTACCGTCCACTTGTCAGGGAGCGTGGTGAAGGTGGCCAGGTGGGCCAGGGACTTCTCCACATTGTGCTTATGCCTCAGGAGCATGCCCAGCACCTGCTCAATGTTGTCTCCATGCTTCTCCTTGGCCGTCACAATGTACTACCGGCCAAGCTTGGCATCTGACACGCAGTGGTTGGGTGACCACACCAGCATCCCTTCCGCTCCTTGCTGCTGCAGTGTGCGGGGCTCTCAGGCTTGCACTCCGGAATTACGGCCTGGTAATCGGTTCCCACAGGGATGATGCTGTCTCGCCAGTGCTCCCCGTCACCGCTGTCATCCTCCGAGTGGGGCTGTCTGCCGTCAGGCACTGTGTTGGTCCGGCTACAGGACAGGATCCCCAGCCTGGCTCGGCTTCTCCATTACCCAGGGCATTACCCTGCCCAGCTGCCCTGGTGGGGGGTGGGGAGTGCAGGAGCCTTCAGAGAGTGAACAGTGGCTGCCACACTTACCCCAAGCACAGTGCCTGGCTGGGCCTGAGAGGTCATCACACGCTGTCTTCCATCTTGCCCCTGCCCCCAAGATGCTACTTTTTTAGAGGGTACTTTATTTTTACCCTGCTATGACATCTGAATCAGTCAATTTGAAACCTGATTCCCCCCATTTATTGGACATTCTTAATGGTGATTAAATATTTACGCTGTCAGAGGCCTGTTTTTTCCCTACCGTGAAAGCGGCAAATTTGGAACATTCAGGAACTTTAATTCTGAGGACAGGCACGCTTACATTCATAGCCAAATGGTCAAAGATGCATTTCTCAGTCTCTCTGATTTGGTGGGAGGAGGAGGAGGCCTGGTGGGGATGGTGATGAAAGGACAGGTGTGTGATCCTAGGGGCACAATCCTGGCCAACTGGATTTCTTGCTGACTGAGGACTGGACACGGAACTGTTCTGAGGCCAGTTAGCAATCAGCAGAGTTGGCCTAAGTCAAGGGTCCCTTTTGGTTGTCCTGTGTGACCGCTGGAAGCCCACCCACCTGGGTCCCAGAACTCATGGACCTGGGCTCCTACGTATCTCATTCCCAGCCGTGAGGGAGGTAAGGTTTGCCTTGCCAGCACTCACAGTCTCTTATGTGCCCAACTAATCCTACCTCGATGGTGGTGATGGTGTTACCCCTAGCCACCCTGGCCCACTGGGAACTCCAGTGTCATGATTAAGAGCTCAGGCCTCAACGAGGGCCACCCTGAGGAACTTAGGCCTGCACAAGGGCACGCAGCCAAGGGGCATGAGGAACTAAAACCCAGCCTGTTTTCTGTTTACCAAATCTTGCACCCTGGCTTGGGGCTGGATGTTCCCAAAGGAAGTGGCGCCTTTTTCTTTGTACAAAGACTTTGGAGGCTGGCAGTGATCCCAGCCAGGCCTAGGTTCCAGACCCTGTGCACCACTCAGTAACTACGCAGGCTTGAGCTATCTGAGCCTCAGCATCCTCACCGTGGTTTGAAAAAATAGCATTCATCATGGGGGATTTTCATGCGTATTGAATGAGATAATATGTGTAAAGCATTTAGCACAATGCCTGGCACACAGGAAGTTGCTCAGTAAATAAAAAACATTATGATTACCATTATTATTACCAGGACTCTAATGCTGTGTTAACTCAGCATTATTAGTATTAGTACGGGTTTGCTAGGACTGCCATTAACAAAGTATCACAGTTATTTCCTCACAGGTCTGGAGGTTGGAAGTCCAAGATCAAGGTGTTGGCAGGGCTGGTCTCTTCTGAGGCTTGTAGATGTCCATCTTCTCTCAGTATCTTCACATGGTCCTTCCTCTGTACATATCTGTGTCCAGGTTTCCTCTTCTTATAAGAAAACCAGGCTGGGCACAGTGGCTCAAGCCTGTAATCCCAGCACTTTGAGAGGCCGAGGTGGGTGGATCACTTGAGGTCAGGAGTTTAAGACCAGCTTGGCCAACATGGCCCGTAATCCCAGCTACTCGGGAGGCTGATGTAGGAGAATTGCTTGAACCCAGGAGGCAGAGGTTGCAGTGAGCCAAAATCATGCCACTGCACTCCAGCCTGGGTAACAGAGTGAGCCTGTCTCAAAAAGAAGGAGGAGGAGGAGGAGGAGGAGGGAGGAAGAAGGAAGGGAGAAGGAGGAAGAAGGAAGGGAGGAGGAAGAGAAGAAGGAGAAGGAGGAGAATGAGAAGGAGAGGGAGAGGGGGAGAGGAGGAGGGGGAGGGGAGGGGGAGGAGGAGAGGGAGGGGAGTGGGGAGGGAGAAGGAGAAGGAGAAGGAGGAAGGAGAAGATACACAGATCTGTGATTTCCAAATGGCATAAGGAATAGGTCAGAAAGTAACAACAGTAGGCTGGAGTGGGAGGGTTTTCAAGAACTGCAATAAAGGAGGAAGAACAGCAGATTCAGGGGCAGGTACTTTCAAAGAGGTGAGAAAGTGATCAAGAAAACAAGTTGGTGTAAATATTACAAGCAAATAGAAGATATGAAGCAGGATGGCAGATGGCAAAATTGCCCCTGTCCTTGGGAAGTCCTTTCAAAGAAGGGAAGAATTTTTATTAAATATGGAATTTGGGGGTATAGTGCTTTAAGAAATATACCATAGCAAAAGCCAGACTTTGAGCATAGGCAAGCATTACTAAAGCTTCATTACTAAATGCTATTTGCTGCCCATTGAATGTGTACCCCACGAATGCTGTGAACTATCAGGACGTGTGTGGGGGTGTATGTGAAATTAGATTAAGGGTCACAGACAGTACAAAGCCAAGAACACTAATGGCAGGAGTGTAATTCCTTTTCTAGGTACAAGTCCTATCATTTCAGCTAGACATTCGGCCTCTGTGACCAGGCTATGCGTTGTTAATGATACTGGGATTATGAGATTTTATTGTGAGTGAAAGGTATTCAAAAACCATTGCTGGTTGTATGTGCATGAGAGTGACCAAACTAAAATCCAAAAGACAAAATGTGATTCATGAAACCACATTTTACCTAGTTCAGGAAGGACCCACGGAAGTGACGCTCAAGTGCCTGTAGGAAGGGTGCAGTTAGCATTGAAGGCATGAAAAGAGGCACCTTGGCTGGGCGCAGTGACTCACGCCTGTAATCCCAGCACTTTGGGAGGCCAGGGCAGGCGGATCACTTGAGGTCAGGAGTTCAAGACCAGCCTGGCCAACATGGTGAAACCTTAGTCTCTACTAAAAATACAAAAATCAGCTGGGCGTGGTGGCGCGCACCTGTAGTCCCGGCTACTTGAGAGGCTGAGGCAAGAGAATCACTTGAACCTCCTAGGAGGTGGAGGTTGCAGTGAGCTGAGATTGTGCCACTGCACTCCAGCCTGGGTGACAGAGCAAGACTCAAAAAAAAAAAAAAAGAGGGGCCTTAAAGAAATAGGAGTTAAACTGATGGTAGCGATTGTGAGCACATTTCTCTGGCTGTTTTGTTGTTGAATAGAATGTGTAGATGAAACAAAACAGGCCGTGGTAGCAGGCTGCTGGAAAGAGCCTTCCTGCTGTATGGAGGGTTCTGGGGCCTCAGCATGCAAAGCCCAAAGATGTTGCCCATAAACCGACCCCAGTGAGCAGCCCCTACTGGCCAAGATAACTCTTTCAGCTTCACACTTGTCCAGCACTTAAAACCTGTGCTCATCTTTTGACTCTTACCATCATTATTGTTAAAAACAACAAGTATTCTCAACATCACTGGTCATTAGAGAAATACAAATCAAAACTGCAGTGAAATACCATCTCAAGCCAGTTAGAATGGCGACCATTAAAAAATCAGGAGACAACAGATGCTGGAGAGGATGTGGAGAAATAGGAACACTTCTACACGGTTGGTGGGAGTGTAAATTAGTTCAACCATTGTGGAAGGCAGTGTGGCGATTCCTCAAGGACCTAGAAATAGAAATTCCATTTGACCCAGCAATCCCATTACTGGGTATATATCCAAAGGATTATAAATCATTCTATTATAAAGACACATGCACACATATGTTCACTGTGGCACTGTTCAGAATAGCAAAGACTTGGAACCAACCCAAATGCCCATCAAAGATAGACTGGATAAGGAAAATGTGGCACATATACACCATGGAATACTATGCAGCCATACAAAGGATGAGTTCATGTCCTTTGCAGGGACATGAATGAAACTGGAAACCATCATTCTCAGCAAACTGACACAAGAACAGAAAACCAAACACTGCATGTTCTCACTCATAAGTGGGTGTTGAACAATGAGAACACGTGGACACAGGGAGGAGAACATCACACACCGGGGCTTGTCAGTGGGTGGTGGGAGATGCTAGGGGAGGGATATTGGGGGTGGAGGGATTGGGGAGGGATAAGATTAGGAGAAATACCTAATGGAGATGATGGGGAGAATGGATGCAGCAAACCACCATGGCACATGTATACCTATGTAACAAACCTGTACGTTCTGCATATGTACCCCAGAACTTAAAGTATAATAAAAAAAATTGAGTTCAACTAAGCATTTATCAAATATTTGAAGTCACTGGGGTATACAAATAAGTTTCTAACCACATTGGCCAATGTTTAAGGACTTTATATCTGGCAAAAAAAGGAAAAAAAGGTATTTATTAGAGGACTTTCATATGTAGGGGCTTATGCTAAGAGCTAAGAATATACTTGGTACTGTCTCCTGTTGTTAGCAGTGGGATTTTCATGCTTCTTTAAATGAGCCAGGCTCTTTCAAGCACCGGTGCCCTTGCATTTGCTGTACATTTCATCAGAAATACCCTTTCCATCTTCTCAGCTTTGTGAACTCTTACTTATCCACTATGGTCCAGTGTAAAAGCCACTTGCTCCTGGGATTCTTCCTTTAAATTGTTCTGGAATGCCTCTACTAGACGATAAGCTCCCAATTAAAAAATAAAACTACAAATGAAGTACTAGCTCATCTTTGTGTCCCTAGGACCCATGTACAGTAAGGGCCCATTCATTTATTATGAAATAGTGTCTGCTCCACGCCAGGCTCTGTTCTAGCAGTGTGACTGAACTCGCCTGTTGAATTTGTATAACGGGACCAACTCCTCCACTTGGTTCTGAATTCCCTGCTCTGAACTTGAAGAGCACTTTATCGGTAAGTTCACAGCATTTAAATCTGGTGACTCACATCATGCACTACACATTGTTTGTGTGTATAGCTCTTCACTTAATCTAATTTATTTGAGATCAGGGAGGGCGTCTTACTCAGTTTATCTCCACATTCCCCGTATTCCTCAAACTTTCTGTTCATTAACTCACTCCCATCTTTTTAACGATACTTCCTGAGAACCTACTATGTGCTAGGTATGTGTGGCGGGCTGGGGTTATTGCAATGAGCAAGACCAATGGTGTTATTTTCGTGCAGATTACTGGGCTTTACACAGAGTCAGTATTCAATAAATGTCAGTTGAATTGTAGTGTAAAGGCTCCATACTTTTTAGGGTCAGGGGTCTTTCTTTGAGGTACCCACAGTCCCACATACAATGACAAAACTTGGCATCTGCACAATGCATATTTACCAATTCATGAATTGATTATCTCTGCAGAGAAAGAGAATAAAAGGAGAAAACAACTCCTTGCCACCAAAAATATTATTGACAACATGGAGGAGCAACCACTGAACACAGCTTTTGATTTATTTGTTAATTTACAGCACCTTTCAAACTTTGTTTGAAAATGGCTTTATACTGAAAAGCGAAGCATCTTATACTGTAATTATGTCAGGCAAGCCTACAATAATTATAATAATTATCAACTGAGTGCCAATAATACTTTAAGAACTCCACTGAGCATAAAGATCGCACCAGCGCCTAACAGGTATTTAAAATTAAGCTCCTTAAAATTGCAAAGGCACAGACATAGTGTTTTCTATTTTTTAGTAAGTGAAGATTCTGACAAATAATTACCCTCTTTTCCCCGGTAGAAACTTCTGTTTACACGGAAAACTTTCTCTGAGATAGATTTCTTCTAAATCCACTGGAAATTTGAGCAACTGAGTTTCTTTAACATATCTTCAATGACATTCTCTCATCTGTATGAAAAATATGACAATATGCTAGATCTCGGAGCCCTTCCAGAGCAGAAGGGACACACCCGTTAACAGACAAGTTTTCATAGGTATGTCGTTCTACTAAGCATAGAAAAAGGCAGACTTTGAAGCACGCTAGGATTCCCCCTAGTGGATGTAAAAGGTACTTGATTTAAGAAAAAAAAAATCCACACCTGAGGGGAGTTGGTGGGTACCGTGGTTTACAAACATTCATTCCTCCCTAGCATCTGCTCCTGAAAGTTGGAAGCGTGTCACCGATTAATAAAGGTTTGATTAGCACTCCTCTTTCTATCTGGCATCCATAGTAATTAAGGTGTCTGCCTGCAGGCTTGCAAATGCAGCATGAAATTACAGTCAGCCCTAGAACAGAGAAATAAAATGAACACTCTTTAAAACAACACCATCTAATTTCCATAAGACACTCCCCAAATCAAATTCTCATCTGTGACTATTTTGGTTTAAACTGATGTGGTGCCTTTATCCAAATCATGAAAAAGATTGAGAGACTCTGTTATTATCTGTCAATGGTGGCCAGCTACTTTAAAAATGTGCTCTTGTGTATTGTCCAAATTAGATTTCTGGGTGTTGGTCTCTGTCATGTCTTTTACAAATCCCCACTACTTCTCATGTGTCACATCTATGAATTCATTCCATACACATTTGTTGATTATAGTCACAGGGCCAGGTGCTAAATAGTGGGGGATAAAGAACACAGATAAGACACAGATCTTGGCCTCTGAAAAGCTGCTGATCTATTCTGACATGTCAACTTTCTGCCTCCTTTATTGGCTCTGCTTTCTCCTCCTACCTTTAAAAATGTAGATGTGTAGGTGACCATGATAACTATTTTTATCTTCCCAGAGAGGTTTACCATTCCTGTTCTTCTGAGAAAGAGGCTGTACCTTCCTTCCAGCCATACAGGGGCATATGACATGGGTCTGGCCAATCCAAGTGCCCTGTAGGTTTGGTCTAAGGATGGGTCATGTGATTCTAGCAAAGTCAACTGGAGTTCTTTACAGGAATTATTATAGAAATGATGGGAGAAAAGAGGTTTTTTATGGGCGTGGCTAATCTGGGGCTAGCAGTGGCTTTGCCCTCTGCCTAGCAGAAAAGTCCTGAATGAGATAGAGATGGGGGCGGGGTGGAGGGGAGAGAGAGAGGGACTGACTGCTGAGGCTCACCAGGACTGAGTGCTCAGCTAACGCTTGGTCATCACTCTTGACATCAGTCCCTTCTTCTGTCTTTGGCACCCTCTCATCCCTGCAGTATTCTCCCTGGTCAGTATCACCAATGCACACAAGCTTCCATCACTGCTTATTTGCTGATGGCTCTAAGATATCTACACAAATGTGATTTCTTCATCTCTGAACATTAGGCCTTGAACTTTAGATCTGTATGTCTAAATGCCTACTGGCCATTTCCCTTGGACATTCTATACTTACTTGAAGTCAATTTTCTTCCATACCTTTTCCCTGCAGGTTCCTAGTCTTATTGGGTGACACCACTGTGCATCCAGGTTTTCAAATCAGAAGGTGGAAATCATCCTAGATGCTTATTTCACCTTCTATATTTAATCAACCAGTAAGCCCACTAATTCGTATCATGGGCTTGATTTCTCGTTATAAGATTTCTTATTTCCCAGATCCTCTCTGTTCTGTCCTTCCTACTCCTTAGCTTGGCCTCTCATCACTTCAGCACTAGGCTGTTTTAGGCGAGACTGGTGTTCCTGGTCCCAGGTTCGTTGCCCACCTCCTCCAACCCAACCTTCACACTGCCCTTTCATTGTATTCCAAAATGAAAGCTGATGGGATTACTTCCTGTTAGAAATACTTCAGTGACTCCCATTGTTTCCCAATTGCTTTATACCATGGCTTCATCCGGCCCCACTCTTCTTGGCAACACCTTCCTACACCAAACAAGGGCACTGGCTGCTGGAGGTGAACAGCCTAGGAGCTTTCTTTGTCAGGTTCCACCCAACAGTCCCAAGGGCTGAGAGAGCAGGGTAGTATCTCAACATACTTTATGAAACACACATTGGGAAGCCCTGACTTAGAGGAGACAGCTTATATTTCTTAGCTTGATACATAAGGTCCCTGCCTGGCCATTTTTGCAATATTATGTCCTCCATTTCTTCATGTGCACATGTGACTGGGCTCTGGGCTGAGCTAGGTGAAGAGTAGCTGCATGGGGCCAGCTAATCTGAACTCTGGAGCATCTATTGGCACAGGTTGATAAGCCTGCAGATGTTTGTTGCTGTTTTGTTCTGTCTAACGGAGGCGATGGATGCTAGCCTTCTATGGAAAGACACAAAGGAAAGTAGATGAAATTAGTATGCTTCCTATCCTCAGACATTCCTTAATAGAGAGCAGGGTAGTCAGGAGCTAGAAGGTATACCATGTTCAAAAACTGATGACATTCAGGGCCTTTGCATCGCCTTGTGGATTAGTGACAGCGTGAGACAGAGAGTCCGAGAGGAGAGCTTTCTCACTCTCTTTGCATCAAAGGGAGGAGAGAGAGGATCAGGGAAGAAGCTACATTCTCAAAGATATTCCCCCTGGGGACTCCCCAGAATGACTGGAGAGATGGAAGGAGGAAGGGGTTGAATCCTAGAGTTATGCCAGGTAGGCATAATCAGGCAGAAAAATTCAGGGGGTATTAGTCGTGATCCCATTGATACCCACTGGGGAGACCTGTGCAAAATAGTTTACAGAAGCTGCATAAATTGGTTATGACATGTTTAGCTGTAAGGGAAAAAAACCCTAATTACTTAGAGCATAGGCAAGTAGAGGTTAATCTTTTCTTGTGCAAAAAGGAGCCCAGTTGCTAGTGTTGGTTGCTATTCGCTGTTACTGTCAAAGAGCCCCTCCAGGCTCTTAATATCTTTCTGCTGTCACAAGATAGCTGCCACAACTGGGAACATCATATCTGTTTTCAAGACAAGGAGGGGAAGGCTAGCTTTCTCCTAGCAAGACTCTGTCTTTTTTTTTTTTTGTCCATACAGAAATCCCTGAGCAGACTTCTCCCTTGGACTTCATTGATCAGAATGTGGTCACATGCCCACACTATACCAACCTCTGAGGAAGAGAGAAAGAATGACCGTGATGGGCTCATGAGCCCAGGTGTGGAGGAGGAACACCTTGAGATGATCCCAGATACAAAACTAGGGTCCTCTTATCAGGGAAGAAATGAATGCCCAGTATGTAAAGAATGCTTGTGCATTGCTCCCTCCCGAAAGATTCACAGTTCTGATGCTGAACGTCTCCCTGTCCCTCTTGCCATTGCCTAAATCCAACTCACGCTTGGGGTTCCCACTCCAGCATCTTCTCCGACTCTTGCTCTCATTCTCCAGAATTGACCAACCCTTTCCGGGTGGCATCAACATACCTAGTCCATATGCCTGCACTTGCTCTTGCTACACTCCATTGCGATATGTATTTGTCAAGTGTCCCTGTGACCTCCTAACTCCTTGAAGGCAGTTCACATTATATTCATCTTTGTCTCTAATATCTAGCATGATGCCTGGTACATAGTGTTAAGTATTTGTAGAAGAGATGTTGCATGATAAAATCTAAATAGACATAGGAAATCCAAGATAGGAAATAATCATGTTAGCACTGGCATCTTCAAGCATGAAGGGCCACTGAATATGTACCATAGACAGTGATTCAATTCAGCCACACCTATTTATGGAGGATCTATTGTCTGCCAAGCACCAGGGGCGACACTAGAGAAGGAGAACACAGTTTCCGTGGGAAGACCGTATGCAGAGCAAAGATAACTAACAAACAAAAATAGCATCTGATAAGTGTCTCATTAGAGCTACAGGAGAGCGTGGCGGTGGGGAGACGGCGGACATTGGGACAGTGGTAGAAATGGTAATTAAAATCCACAGGTAATTCCAAGCCCTAATTTAATCAACACTTTCAACCTCCACCCATCCACAACTTCTTAGGGATGCAGGAAAATTGTCAGATTGGGATGTCATTTCCTCGAGGAGTCCTGCCTATCTGTCAGTGCACCTGTGACCCAGTAGTAAAAGAACCACATGGTAAACAGCCAAAGAGAGAACCAGGGAGAAAAGGGGACCTTGATAATTCACAGCTTAGATAGTCAGCTCTTGAATAGCTGAAAGCCGATGCAGTTTTAACCAGTGATTTGAAGATCAAATGATTCCAGGTTTTACAATTGGACTGCATTTGAGGTTTCTGATAAGATGTGTTATTGGAAAAGAGGTAACTAAAACCATGTGAAAGGCACAGTGAAATGCACTAAATGGATCATTTTCTAGGCCCTTCACTTCATGGAAACTGTGCTTGCCAGGGGACAATACTGAGAGTCTCTTAAGGCATACTTAACATGCCACGGGGGGCATGAACCCCTTTGACAGGCTGGTGAAATCTATGGACTTTTCTCAGGATGCTTAAAATGCATAAAAATATAATACATAGACTTACACAGGCAGTCAACTATATTGAAATACAGCTACAAAAGATTTTTTAAAATATGGCATCATAACGTGTTATTTAATAGCAGTGTAAATAACAAAAACTAGTGACATTGCTAATATTTAATCATTATCTGAAGTTGTAATAAATATAAATTGAGATAGCTGCAGCAACTGTCACGCAATTTGAAAAGATCTGTGATTTCTCTTGGTGACAAAAAGTCACAGGTGCTACTAATACTATTCCAATTTGTTGCCTACATTTGTAATTGCAGGGAATGTTAAATTTCAGTTAGAGGGAAGAGAAAATAAAGATGTCATTTTATTTTGCCATTCAAGTTCACAGACCAGGTTAGAAACCACTGTTACGCGGTCCCTCTACCACATGGCAGCCAGGTTGAGAACTAAGGCCCCCACGTGTTTCCCTGACATTGATGGGCACAGCCCTAGGAGGTCAGGTCCCACCTATTCAAGTAATTAAATCACAATTTATATCTTGCACCTTAAAAAAATATGTATGTGGCTGGATGAGGTGGCTCACGCCTGTGATCCCAGCACTTTGGGAGGCCGAGGTGGGTAGATCACAAGGTCAAGAGATCGAAACCATCCTGGTCAACATGGTGAAACCCAGTGTCTACTAAAAATACAAAAATTAGCTGGGTGTGGTGGCACGCACCTGCAGTCCCAGCTACTTGGGAGGCTAAGGCAGGAGAATTGCTTGAACCTGGGAGGCGGAGGTTGCAGTGAGTTGAGATCGTGCCACTGCACTCCAGCCTGGTGCCTGGCGACAGAACAAGACTGTCTCAAAAAAAAAAAAAAAAAAAAATATATATATATATATATATGTGTGTTCTTAGATAGATAGGTTCAACAACAAGAAGTGAGGAAGGGGCCTATCAGGCTGCTGGTTGGAAAGACCTTTATTGAATTCATTGCCATCAACTCTCCTTAGCAGGTACCTCTCCGACACTGGTTATCTTGTTTTCTTTCTTTTTCTTTTTCTTTCTTTTTTTTTTTTTTTTTTTGAGATGGAGTCTCACTCTGTTGCCAGGCTGGAGTGCAATGGCACATCTCAGCTCACTGCAACTTCTGCCTCCCAGGTTCAAGCCATTCTCCTGCCTCAGCCTCCAGAGGAGCTGGGACTACGGGCACACACCACCACACCTGGCTAATTTTTCGTATTTTTAGTAGAGACAGGGTTTTGCTACATTAGCCAGGATGGCCTCGATCTCTTGACTTTGTGATCCGCCCTCCTCAGCCTCCCAAAGTGCTGGGATTACAGGCATGAGCCACCGCACCCGACCAGTTATTGTGTTTTCTGCTGATTTAGTAGCTTGCTGGATCGGTTACATCCTCTTGTGGTGTTCTTGCCCCATAAGATGTGGGCAGTTCAGATATAGGAAATAGTTCAGGAAGAGGAAATTCAAACTCCCCACCTAGAGAAGCTGTTTGCTCTTTGCATGAAAGTACTCTTTGAAGATGGGTGGGGGATAAAGACAGGCCTCTCTGAAAGGGGAATTTTGTGACCACTAAAATACAAATAAGGAACTCATCTTTTTTTTTTTCTCACAAATGCAAAGTTGAAATCAATTCATTGGGCCACTCACACAGGGGTAAGAGACACAGTTCCCCTTTCCTGTTTATTTTAGTACTTACCTAAATGAGAAGGGAGGAGGAGTTGGGGGAAGGGCAGATCACAATTTCATTGTTGCAAAAATGATGTTCCTTTTCAACCTAGAAATTAGCACATCAGGCCACACTCGTCCTTCAACAATCACCATCTTGCTGATTACGTGTGTCTTCAAAGATTAGCTTCCATACCTGTAAATTAAAAGAAAGGTAAAATTCATTTGACAATAGAAAAGTGTACATCTAAATAGTAGGTCATTAGTGAAAAAACCAGGGGATTTAGAAACAAAACAAAACTATTCTCAGACCAAATTTATGGGGGCAACGCATTCTAAAATACGGAGTTACTACATCTTCATATTTAAAAGTCTTTTGACCAGTTATATACTTATAATTTAAATAACAACAACAACAAAAAAAGCAAGGCTAAGAAAACACCTTCTGGGTGGCTGGCTACTTGACTGTAGGTCATATGATCATATATTTCCCCAATCACTTGCGTTTGTACTTTGATTGTAAGACAAGCAGAGCCTATATCCTATTCTATTACAGCTATTTGTGAGGTTTTTTTTTTTCCTTGATTTTAAATTTCTGGAGCTGACATCTCCAGGGTCATGCCAGACAATTAGTAGGTTCTCAATAAACCTTTGTTGAGTTGAATAGAACCCAGAGAAGTATTGCTGATGAGGGAGGATACAGCAAGTGATTTTTCTACAAAGCCTGACAAGCAGTGTTCAAAGTTTTCCACCAATAACATGAATAATGGATGTTAAAAAAACAAGCTTTAAAAATTTGCAAATTGCACAGAAGAAGTCTAGTAAAGAGGCTCTCCATGAACAGTGGAAACGTCAGAAATAAACAAAATTAAGTCTACCAGAGGCGTGAAAACAGTCACTATGCTATTATTGATGAAATTACTAATTCCAGTAATCATCGTGACCATTATTGCATGGTGACTCAGGCAGTTCCTTCATCCGTGAAACAGAGACATGAACAGAACCTCCATCCCTGGGTGGTTAGGAGGACTGAATGAGTTAATGCACACAGCACACTTCCAGTAGCACCTGGCACATGGGAAGTGTTAGTTACGCCAGGCGTGGTGCTGAGTGCTTCTCCTACTTGACTAATGGAAATAACAAAGGAGCCAGGATGAAGCGAAACCTTAGGAGCTGGGAAAAAGAAGAAAGGTCGGAACTTATGTTCTAGAGTTTTCATGTCTTAGTCTTTGTATGACTGTTGCTGCTGCCTGGTGCAACCTTCCACAGGCTGGCTCCCGTGGCTGGCTCCCTCTCATCCTGCAGGTCTCAGCTTAAAAGCCCGGCTCAGACTGCTTTCCCTCACTCACAGTGGAAAGTCGTGTCCCCTATGTTATTTCCCTCTTTCCCTTTAGAACACTTGAACACTGTGTGTAATTGCATAGCAATTGTTTATCTAGCTAGTGAATGTCTCCACCACTAGACTGTCCACTCCACGAAGGCAGGAACTGGTTGAGTTTACTAATTATCCTCAACTCCTAGCAAATTGCCTAGCACATACCACATGCTTAATGAATGAAATGAAACTATACCTGTTGTAAACAATGAATGAATACAAGTATAGCTTTTGTAAACAAATGGAATAAATGAATGTATCAGGGTTCCCGTTATACCCAAGGTCACTTCCAGGCAGCATGGCATCCTTGGTCTCTAAAAGATACTTGCCTTTTGAAAGAACACCAGCATTTAGAAAAGTGACCCTACTCCAAACACTGTAATTTTTTTTTTTTTGAGACACACACTCGCTCTATCACACAGGCTGGAGTGCAGTGGTGCGATTTCAGCTCAATGCAACCTCCACCTCCCAGGTTCAAGAGATTCTCCCCTGCCTCAGCCTCCCAAGTAGCTAGGATTACAGGTGCATGCTACCACACCACACCCAGCTAATTTTTTTGTATTTTTAGTAAAGACGGGGTTTCACCATGTTGCTCAGGCTGGTCTCGAACTGCTGACCTGGTGATCCACCTGCCTTGGCCTCCCAAAGTGCTGGGACTACAGGCATGAGCCACTGCGCCCGGCCCAAACATTGCAATTTAACACTGGATCCTCTGATGGCTTCTTTCAGGATCCTAAAGTTTGTGTCCAACCTCCAGAGAATGTTTAGCCGCCCCTACATCCCCACATAGTTCCTGGTTTTCATCAAATACATAAATATTGCCTAAAAGACAGGGGTGAGGAAGGAGAGTAAAGTTAGCCTGATAGCAGCTGGGGTATGAAAGTGAAGGAAGGGAAAATACAGAATTTGAGAATTCACTGCCGTTTTACCAAGAAACATTTCTTTTTTTTGAAACTTCTGGGATGGCAAGAAGTACATGCGCAAACCTCAGAGTTTGGGGCAATCAACAGTACCCTAACTTCCCTGAACAGGTTCAGACACCAAGGGCCAGGTATAGGAAAAGCCCAGATACTTTTAAAGTTAAAGATCCAAAGTGGAGAAAAGGAAAAAATGAAGAAAGAGCTCCAGCTCCACGGCGGGTGTCCTGGCACTAGTGGGGTCAACACAAACAGAGCTCAGGGAAGGAAGAGAGAGGGGAGGGGAAGTTTTTTGTTCTTAAAGGGTAATGTAGAAAAAAAAGAAAAAGCTCTGGCTGGGCGTGGTGGCTCATGCCTGCAATGTCGGCATTTTGGGAGGCCGAGGCAGGCAGATCACCTGAGGTCAGGAGTTCGAGATCAGTCTGCCCAACATGGTGAAACCCGGTTTCTACTAAAAATACAAAAATTAGCTGGGCCTGGTGATGGTGCCTATAATCCCAGCTACTCTGGAGGCTGAGGCAGGAGAATACCTTGAATCCAGGAGGTGGAGGATGCAGTGAGTTGAGATCACACCACTGCACTCCAGCCTGGGCAACAAGAACAAAACTCTGTCTAAAACAATCAAACAAACAAAAAACTCCTCACGTCAGAGTGACCAATAAGAACCCAGACTGCTACTTCCACTTTTATGTCGTGGCTGGCAGAGCACAGGGAGCCTGCCCTGGAAAGGACGGACAGGGAAAGCCTGGCTGCTGCTTACTCAGCCCCCCTTTGACAGAAGACTTGGTCCCCAGGTCAGGGATGATCAGGGAAGAGATCAGTGGACAGGAGCCAGAACTGGGCTGCATGTAGCCCAAACTGCGCCTGTGTGTGGATTACAAAAGGCGCACTCCCACCCCTTCTTCAAGACACTTTGCTTACTTCTGTTGGAAAATTGTTGTTATTGGCTGATTTATTAGAGTAAGACACATGACTATCAACTGCCAGAAAACTGTCATAAAAAATATACAAACTAACTGTGTTTACTATCAGTAATGGTCCTTTAGATGTGGTACCCTTGTGCAGAGGTCAGCCGGAAATAGAGAAGTTTGAAATAGTTGCATCAAGGCATCAAAAGCTTAGCTTCCTTGTTTCAGCATCCCTATTAATCCTTTGCAAAATCATGATCCTTAATGCATTTCTCTTCTTGCTATGGTCAACTTGTGATGCACTGGGTGGACAAAATAGAATGAACAGAAATGAAGCATCTGTTTGTCAGACAGCTTAAACCATGATGTTTCAAAAGAAAGGATTGGTATCATGTTAGAGTATTCAGGTAAATATGTGATTTGTATGTGGTTAAGTTCCAATAGCAGCCTGGTTTGGCACATTGAATGGTGTGTGTGAGATGCTTGAAATTAACAGTAAGGTAATATCTTTCCTGCATTTGGTTTCCCAAATTAAAATGCCCCTACATCAAATGGCTGTGGATTTATCCTGAGCATCAGCTCTGAGGTTGAGAACAGACAACATGTGTACCTCTGCCGCCTGATCATGCCTGGGGCTTTCTCATCTCACGGTCTCAAGGTCTCAAAACAGGTAACACAGAAATGAATGTTCTCAAATTCGTGGGGGAATCTCACCAGTTATTTTGGAAATAAATATAGCTGCATGCAGACAAGCTTCCATTTGTCCAGAATTACCTAACTAAGTGGAAGCTGCCCACACGATTACATTGGAGTTAAGTATTCTGAGCTCCACCCACTCTCTACCCATTTTTAGCATAGTGTGATGGAGGCAAACAGACCATGAGAACCATGTGGAAATGTCACAAATGACCAGATCCCAGGCCTGTTTGCAGGTGCTGTCTGACTCCTGGTCACCAGATCCTTCCCACCATAAATACACAAGTTCCTTTTCAAAATTCTTTCACACAAGTTCTCATGCTTTAAACTCACAAAAGTAGGACAGAGCTCCTATCTCTCCATTTTACAGAATGGGAAACAGACTCAGAGAGGCTAGTGTGTAGAAAAGTCAGAAAGCAGAATGTGGGTCCCTTGATTCTTTGGCCCAACATTCCATGAGTCTCAGCTCTTAGCACTGAAATCATGTGGGGGAACTTTGAAACATGTGGATGTCCAGGCCAATCCCAGCTTTTCAAGGGATAGAATCTGGAATACATATTTTCCTTTTCTTTCTTTTTTTTTTTTTTTGAGAGAGAGTTTTTCTCTGTCACTCAGGCTGGAGTTCAGTGGCACAATTTCGGCTCACTGCAACCTCCACCTCCCGGGTTCAAGCGATTCTCCTGCCTCAGCCTCCTGAGTAGCTGGGACTATAGGTGCATGCCACCATGCCCAGCTATTTTTTTGTATTTTTTTAGTAGAGATGGGGTTTCACCATGTTAGCCAGGATGGTCTCGATCTCCTGACCCCGTGATCCACTCACCTTGGCCTCTCCAACTGTTGGGATTACAGGCGTGAGCCACTGTGCCTGGCCTCTTTTTTTTCGAGACAGAGTCTCACTCTTGTCACCCAGGCTGGAGTGCAGTGGCACAATCTCAGCTCACTGCAACCTGTGCCTCCCAAGTTCAATCAGTTCTCCTGCCTTAGCCTCCTGAGTAGCTGGGATTACAGGTGCCCGCCACTACACCTGACTAATTTTTGTATTTTTAGTAGAGACAGGGGTTCACCATGTTGGCCAAGCTGGTCTTGAACTCCTGACCTCAAGTGATCACCTGCCTGGGCCTCCCAAAGTGCTGGGATTATAGGCATGAGCCACTGTGCCCTGCCTAGAATGTGTATTTTCTCAAAGTGCCATGAGGACTGGGCGTGGTGGCTCCCACCTATGATTCCAGCACTTTGGGAGGCTGAGGCAGGAGAATCACTTGAGCCCAGGAGTTTGAGACCAGCCTGGGCAACATGGTGCAGACCTGTGTCTACCAAAAAAAAAAAAAAGGTATGCATGGTTCCCCACACCTGTAGTCCCAGCTACTCAGGAGGCTGAAGTGGGAGGATTGCTTAAACCCAGAAGATGGAGGTTGCAGTGAGCCAAGATTGTACCACTGCACTCCAGCCTGGGTGACAGAGCGAGACCCTGTCTCAAAATCAATTAATTAATTTAATTAAAATAAAGTGCCAAGAATTCAGATAAGCCAAAATCAGGAACTCTTAATCTGACATGTGCTTAATCGGAGGACCTAGAAAAATAATATGAAAACAAGTTTAACTGAAGCATAAGAAAGCAAGCTTGGCTTGCTCGATTTAGAATAACATCCATGAGAGTAATACCACGGTGTTGTATGTTGTATTAAATAAAAAGACACCTCTGAGTTGTGCAAAGAGCAGAGATCCTGTTAGGGGGAGATTCGCTGATAAAATCCCTACAAATACAGTTAGAATGCAAGAAGGATCAGGATGGCCCATTCGAGCTTGGAAGACAGATACTGCTTAAATTCCCTTCCACATTCCAGCTTCCACAATGCTAGAGAATGAAATATATCGTGCACTGCGTCCAAAGTGACTCTCTGCAGGCCTGAAAGAAAAGAGCCTCGCTGGAGACACGGCCAGTCTGTTGAGGGTGATTATGGTCTGCTCTCTTCTTTCTGTCATGTTTCCTCTCTAATCAGGCCTGACTCAAATATTCCAGGAGAAGTTAGGAGTCAAACACCTGGTGCTGGTCCCAGCTCTATCATCATCTGCAATGTGATTCTCTTAGCTAAGCCGACTTTGGTTTCTTATTTTTAAAATGAGAAGTCTAATTCTTGTTCTGCTCACTTTACATGCAGGATGCATTGTGATGATGTATCTATACACATACACAAGCAGAGTATAATCATTATTATGATGACTTTGAATAGCACCATTGAATGTATTAATTCCGAATGGGGCATGTGCATTCTATAAGCCCCATGTGCCATTAAAGACCCTTTTTTTCTGGTGGCCTGATGTCTTATCCAGCCCTAAAGGGAAACATTTGGGAAGCATTTGTTTCCTTCTTTTGAACCATCCAAGCCAGAATATTCCAGACAGTTGACGAAAGGAGAAGGAGTCAGGGACCTCAGGTCAAAACAAGAGATTGGGGACCAGGTGTGGTGGCTCATGCCTATAATCTTAGCACTTTGGGAGGTTGGAGGCAGGCAGATTGCTTGAGCCTAGGAGTTTGAGACCAGCCTGGACAACATAGTGAGATCTCTATAAATCATAAAACAATTAGCTGGCATGATGGTGCATGCCTATGGTCCCAGGTACTTGGGAGGCGGAGCTGGGAGGATCACTTGAGCCTGGGAGGTCAAGGCTGCAGTGAGCTGTGATCATACCACTGCACTCCAGCCTGGGTGCCAGAGCAAGACCCTGTCTCAAAAAGAAAAAAAAAAAACCACCCTAAAGAGTGTAATTGGATTTGTAACTGAAATTACAAATTCAGCAATTCAGTTTGTAACTGAAAGGATAAATGCTTGAGGGGATGGACACCCCATTCTGCATAATGTACTTATTTCCCATTGAAGGCCTGTATCAAAACATCTTATGTACCCCGTAAATATATACACCTTCTATGTACCCACAACAATTAAAAATTTTAAATTAAAAAAAAATCACAAAATAAATAAATAATGATTTAACCGCCCCTCCCTTCAAAAAAATATTTGCTGGGCATGCTGGCACGCACTTATAGTCCCTATACCCAGCTACTCAGGTGACTGAGGTGGGAAGATTACCTGATCCCAGCAGGCTGAGGCTGCAGTGAGCTATGATCATGCCACTGTATTCCAGGCTGGTTGACAGAGTTAGACCCTGTCTTGAAGGAAAGAAGGAAGGAAGGAAGGAAAGGAAGGGAGGGAGGGGAGGGAGGGAAAAGAATGAAAGGAGGGAAGGGGAGGGAAGAAAAGGAAGGAGGGAAGGAGAGAGGGAGGAAGAAAGGAAAGCAGAAAAGAAGGAAGGAAGGGAAAAGAGGATGGAAAGAAAAGAAGGAAGGAAAGAAGGAGAAAGAAAGAGAGAGAGAGAGAAAGAGAAAGAAAGATGAGGAAGGAAAAAAGGGGGCTGGCTATAGATGAGACTATCTGAGGATTAAGAGAAGGTCCTGAGGGATAAGGAGAAAAGCTGGGCTCTAGGCCTGTGCTGTCCACTACAGAAACCATTAGTCTCATGTGGCTATTTAATGTAAATAAATTAAAATGAAATGCAATTTGAAATTCATCTCCTGCTTCAGACCAGTCACATTTTGAATGCTCACTGGCTGCCTGCGACAAGTGGCTACCATGGTTGCCGGGTGCTAGAAAGCTCTTTGGGCAGCACTGCTCCAGGCTGTTTTAGGGGTGCGCAAGTTGATTTTCTCCGATTTTCTCCCATGACGTATCCAGCTTTCAGTCTGTTCTCAGTGTTCTAAGGCCAGTGCACGTGGAGGCTGGGCCGGCTAGGCTGCGTCACTCTTCTTCCCGGCCTGCAACTGCCCCCAGCCCCAACCCCTCCCTCTGATTCAGCGGGAGGTGAACCAAGAGGCAGTGATGAGAGCCCCTTTCTGTGTAAAGCTGGACTATGGGAGCCCTGGACAGGATTTTCTCGTGGCACTTAGGTTAGTGAGGGCCTTCCCCAGACCTTGGGAACAGCCAGGGTCAAATGGAAACTATTTCAAAACCAAATTAAGACCACTGAGAGCTTTCCTTCACATATCAGTTCTCTAAAGATGCCAGCCAACCCCTGCCAGCTACTATCACATCTGTGAGTCTTGTAGATCCTGCCCACTAGGGCTGGGTGGGAAGGGAATCGCCAGAGAATTGAAGGCCAGAGGTGGGCAGGGCCCTGGAGCCTGGAGTCCCACTGCTTCTTGGGAACTGACCTGGGCCACTTTGGTCATGCACTACACGTAGGTTCTTTTGGATGAAAATAGCAGTCAGTAGAGAACATGAAGGGATGAGGGTTATCTTTTCCCTTAAACCTCATGTCCTCGTTGAACAAAAGGTAAGATTCAAGCCAAATTTTGCCATGCTGCTAGTTGTAAACAGAATTTTTAAAAAAATTTCATTTATATATTTTACTTTTTTGAAGACAGTCTTATTCTGTTGTTCAGCTTGAAGTGTCGTGATGAAATCATGGCTCCCTGCAGCCTTGACCTCCTGGGCTCAAGCCATCCTCCCATCTCAGCCTACTGAGTAGCTGGGACTACAGCCTTGTGTTCTCACCACACCTGGCTTATTTATTTGTTTATAGGGACGAGGTCTCGACATCTTGTCTAGGCTGTTCTCGAACTCCCGGGTTCAGGTGACCTTCCTTCCTTGGCCTGCCAAAGTGCTGGGATTACAGGTGTGAACCATAGTGCCTTGCCTAGAGAGAAATTCTTTAGCCACACAGGTATAAAGCAGTTTTATAGGTCTGATGAAGTTCCAGCTCTCTGTTCTTTGCTGTGCTCTGATTCATCTTGATAAAAATCTCAAATCTTCTGAGGCAGGATTCTCCGCCCCTTAGCAGACATCATGCAATCAAAAATTCCCTAAGCCAATGGCCAGAAAGTGATAACTGCTAATTAAGAAATCATCAGTTGTTGATTGAGAAGTACTGCCTCTGGATCAGGCCCCCTCTGTTACAATGCTAGCTGACCTCGCTGACCTCCTTGAATGTGAATTCCTGATACTGTGTTAACTAACCACTAGACAGGTGCGTCGTATCATCCTGATTTTGCAAGAGTACTTAAAAGTAAATTACAAAAGTATAGTATGCCTCTGTTGTAATAGAAAAACTTAAGTAGGGTGAATTCAAGAGACTTAAAATCACAAAGAGAACTGAACAAATTCCACCTGTTCTGAACCCGGAACTGATTCTCCTAGTTCCCATCACCAGCCTGTGTTCCCTCAAACATGGGGGGAGGGGTGTGTGTGTGTGTAACTCACAGTCCCTTGGTGATCTTCCGAAAGCCTCCATCAGTTTCCTCTGGCCCTCATTCTTCTGGTCCAAAGTTCAAGACTTTGCTTCTTACTAAGGGTATCTTTTTTTTTTTGAGCCGAAGTCTCACTCTGCCGCCCAGTGCAGTGGTGCAATCTCAGCTCGCTGCAACCTCCGCCTCACAGGTATAAGTGATTCTCCTATCTCAGCCTCTCGAGCAGCTGGGACTACAGGCACATGCCACCACACTCAGCTAATGTTAGTATTTTTAGTAAAGACATGGTTTTGCCATATTGGCCAGGCTGGTCTCCAACTCCTGACTTGAAGTGATTCACCTGCTTTTGTCTCCCAAAGTGTTGGGATTACAGATGTGAGCCACTGTGCCCGGCCCTAAGGGTATCTTTCAAAATCTCACCTTGTCCCTGACTCTGAGAGATTAATTTTTGTGGACTGAATCTGGAATGATTCTTTGTTCTCCTTAACACTTGTATTAATTTAAACAATTGTCATATGATTTTTGCTTAGTTTAATCTTAAATATGATCATATGTTGTTTTCTTAATTTAACTTCAAATTCCAAGTTGATAGGAAGCACTTTGAAGAGCAAGGATGCGTTCTTGTTTTTTATATTTAGTGCTCTATGCAGTGCCTGGCACTTACTTGCCTGGAATAAATGGTGCTGGGTAAAGGAATACAACTGATGCAATGATTTCAAGGTGCAGAGTTAAAGTTTATTCCAGTGGTAGTTCGCAGAATGGAAAACTATGACTCTGTATAACCCTTATTGTATACCAAGCTCTAGTCTAAGCCCTTTATATGTGTTCATTCATTTAATCTTCACAACAATCCTATCCAATAGACTTGTTGTCATCCCAGTTTTACAGATGAGGAAACTACAGTGCAGAGAAATTAAATGATTTGCCCACGATCACATATCCAGGAAATGAGAAAACCAGGATTCGAATTCAAATACCCTGGCTCCAATTCACATGTCTGTTGTCTCTCTACTCTATTATTCCTTATGATTTACTAATTAGGGAGAAAATGGGATCTTTCCCCCTACCTCACATCCTACACAAAAATAACGTCTTCTGCCAATCTTATTGCCTTTATAGCTAAAAGGCAATAAATAACCAACCTGGGAATTATCAGTGAATTTGGGCCAGCATTGAGGCACATAAACCATGGGAATTAGTGAGGGCATACAGAAGTTGTATTCATCTCCTGGAGATATGTATGTGTTTATTAGTGTGTGTGTACATTATGGGTGAGGAGGAGTTGGGAGGGAAAATAGAGGAAAGTGGAGAAAGGGAAGAGGAATCTTAGAGAAGGAGGAACCCTCTTTCTAGTCTTTGTCTCTGAGGCAGCCCCAGTCACAGAAGTGCAGGGGTAGGACCTAGTGTCAGAGAATAGCCACTCCTGTGGCCTATGGTCACCCGACTGTTACCACTCAGAGATGTAGACCCAGTTTTCCAGATCCTCAGTTTTTAAGGAGAACAAGAAACCTGCATTTTTATGTGAAATTTCCTGATTTTAAAAACACCTCTCCTTCCTGAAGGCCAAGTCTATCAGCTTGAAGACACAGATCTTAGACTTCAGGAGGTTCCAGGATTCAGAACTCTAAAGACGTATTTATTATCCAGAATTAAATGGAAATGCCTACATCTGAGTTTCCACAATGAACTGATTTTTGTGGCCCTTCCCCAGGAGCTGAGCTGGCTTTGTTGCAGAATTTCTACTCGTATTTTCTAAATATCATGCACGTAGGCCCCACATCACAGTTTCTTCCCACGTTTGCCTACCATGCATATCATGATTTTGTGCTAACCTACCCTGTGTTAGTCAGGCAGACTCCATATTGCTGAGAACCAGATAGACTCCATCTTGACCTCTGCCTCACCCCGCCTGCCACTCCTCCCTTAAGTGCATACCTGAATCTTGCTACTGTGCTGGATCCAGTAGCAAGCTGTACTTAGAACTATAGAAACATACAACTTTTGTAACCATAGCCTGCTTGGCAAGCCCACTTGCCATTGTGAATACCCACCTTGATTGACTGTATGACAAGTACCGAATACCCCGCTTAGTAACCGGCAATCATGGGAACCACTTGTGTATACCCTCCTTGAAAATCAACAAACATGAGAACCTCCTGCCTCCTAGTTAGCAGCCTCCTTATCTAACTTGCTTGTTCTGCTTCTGTAAACTCTGCTCCAGCTAGGCTCCCCCTCCCCTACCTAAATCAAGGTATAAAAGATAATCAAGCCACTTCTTCAGAGCCGAGAGATTTTTGAGCATTAGCCGTCTCTCGGTTGCTGGGTAGAAATAAAGGACTCATAATTTGAAACTCAGAGCGTGGCGCTTTCCGTCTAACTCACCTGGGTATAACAATTTACTGAATGCTTTTCTCTTCATCGGTTCTATATTAATTCCCTTTTAAAAACTTAGGCTGACATAGCCTATAATAAAATCATAGGTTTCATGTGCTAGACAAGAGTTTTCTCTAAGTGCATTAAAATAAATAGACAACTAGTAGAATAAATATTGCTCATTTTGTCTGCCATTTAAAATCATCCTCTGATAATATGCTTTTCATCATTGGACAGCTCTGCCATTCTGAAACAGACTCTTCAGTCAAGGCTAAGATGGATCGTAAGAGAAGCGGAAAGTGACATGGATTGTGCTGGGCTGGGAGAGGAGGAGCAGGAGCTATGAGAGAGACAAATTCTATTCCACTTGATAAGAAATATGGGAACTTTAGAGCTTAACTGTTAAAGACGCCCTGGGATTTTATGAAAGAACTCCCCCGCCCCCAACATTGTTTTAGAAAAATCTCCGCCTATCTCCCATATTTCATTTGCCTGTTATCTCCCTACTACTAAAAACAATTTGCATGAAAACAATCAGACTCTTAGCTCACAGGAGTCCTTGGGCTCCTGCTGTTTCCTTGCTTGCTCAGGCTGATGTTTTGTCTGTGGTTTAATCACAAACTCCTGCTTTGGGTACGTTTAGGGACCAGCAAGTAGTGGAGCCAAGCTTCAGATGCCTGGGGACGTGGCATTTCCGGCTAGAATCTTTTCGGGCTGATTCCCAGGAGAGAATCCTTGGAAATGTACCCTCAGGAGGGCTGGAAATGAAGTGATTGTGAGCATGCACGGAGGTGGGGACTGAATTTTAAAAAGTGAGCTGTATAAAGGACTTTCCACTCTAGGGGGATAGAGAGGGGAGTTTTATGTCACTGCCAGGAAAGAGTCCTTGTTCTAAGCATCTTGCTTTGGGAAGAAATGACAAATGGACATTCACCAAGGTTCCGTCCTTGGCGCCCCTGGTGGGTGACTTCAAGATGCTGCTGGATGACGCTTACCCTGGAGAGCATCTGTTTTCTAGGAGTGATGATGAATTTTTTTTTTTTTTTGAGACAGGGTCTTGCTCTGTCACTCCAACTAGAGTGCAGTGGCATGATCATGACTCACTACAGCCTTGACCTCCTGGGCTCAAGTGAGCCTTCTTCCTCAGGCCCCAGGAGGTGAAATTACAGGTGTGCACCATCATGACCAGCCAAGATTTCAATTTTTTTTAGAGATGGGGTCTCATTATATTGCCTAGGCTGGTCTCAAATTCTGAACTCAAGCGATCCTCCTGCCTTGGCTTCCCAAAGTGCTGGGATTATAGGCATGAGCCATCATATTTGGCCTTTCTTGCTTTTTAAAGTAACATTAAAAAAAAAAAATTTAAAAACAATTTTTCAGGACAGAGACCATGTTTATATTCTGCCCATCATTGAACTGCTAGTGATGCCTCGCGTTTAATAAGTGCTTCAATTTTAGTTCAATTAAATGAATTCACTTAAATTATTTATTAAGTTAGTTAGCACATTTGGGGAGAAATGGAGTAGTATAAAAAGGAGATAAAAACCAGCAATAGTGCCACCAACAGATAGCCTGTTAATATTTTGCTGAATTTTCTTCCAGTCTTTTTCTTTGCCTATGCATTTTTCCAAATATAGTTTAGATTGTGCTTTATGATGAATTTTGTATTCCGTCTTGAAAATTAATGTTCCATCGAGAGACATTTCCAAGATCATTAGTCTGAAGAAGTATCACCTTTACTGTGTATACCACTGTTCATTTAACCATTCTCATATTGAGTGATGGGGATGTTTTCAAGTTCTCAGTTGGGACCCAGAACAACAGAGGCTCACTGCATGCATTGTGCTTTTCTACATGGCAGGCACTGTGTTTGACACCAGGGCATAGAGACGGAGAAAAGTTCTAGGCCAGGCGTGGTGGCTCATGCCTGTAATCCCAGCACTTTGGGAGGCTGAGGCGGGTGGATCACGAGGTCAAGAGATCGAGACCATCCTGGTCAACATGGTGAAACCCTGTCTCTACTAAAAATACAAAAAATTAGCTGGGCATGGTGGCGCGTGCCTGTAATCCCAGCTACTCAGGAGGCTGAGGCAGGAGAATTGCCTGAACCCAGGAGGCGGAGGTTGCGGTGAGCTGAGATTGCGCCATTGCACTCCAGCCTGGGTAACAAGAGCAAAACTCTGTCTCAAAAAAAAAAAAAAAGAAAGAAAAGTTCTAAGTTAGTGAAACTAGAGAGTTCCCAGACGTGTGACAGAGGTGTGGCTCGTCTGTTTGGTTGCTGCTTCTGCTCAAACCTCTGACAGGAGGGGTAGCACACAGATGGGCAGGTGCAGGAGCCAGGGCGAGTGCTTTTGGGTTCCACAGCATCTAGGCACTGGTGGGCATCTGCGACTCCCAAAGCCCAAGTAGGTGCATGTCACAGTGTGTTCTTTCAGCCTTGCCATCCACAAACGGCTTACATGTTTACCAGCTCAATGGACCCCTCTGCCTTTTCCCAAGGGCAGCAGGCCAGTGTGACAGCTTTCTGTATCCATCCAGACCTCTTGCCCAGCATCCTGGAAGAATCAAGTTATACACAGATTTGAAGGCTGAATTCGGGGTTTGATTGAGTAGTGGAGGTGGCTCTCAGTGGGATGGATGGGGAGCTGGAAGAGGGATGGAGTGGGAAGATAGTCTTCCCCTGGAGTTTTGGCCAGTGGCCAAATTCCTCTCTGACCACCCCCAGATGGACTCCTCTTGGCGTTCAGATGCTCCTTCTCTTCTCTCTCTGCCTCGCTGTTCTGCTGTTTGTCTGTTTGTCCCTTCATCTCCTCATTCTCTCCTCTGCTCATCTGCTTCTGGAGCCTGGGGTTCAGGGTTTATATGGGTATAGGATAGGTGGACCTGGCAGGTCAAAAGGCAACTTTTTGGACATGAAAACAGAAATGCCTTTCCCATTTAGGGCCGGGAGTCTTCAGGTTTGAAGGCAGGACCTTTGCCAGGGAACTGCCCTCTTCTAACCAGTATTTCCCCATCTCCTGTTTATATCATTAGCAACCATAGTTAAAATGCAAAAGTAGAGGAGCCTGGGAGGGTAGGACCCATCAGGAGCTGGAGAGCCAAGACAATAGCTCTTGACTCCATGGGAGAGGGCAGTGACAGGAAAAAAAAAGTGGGCAAGTGTCAAAGGGGTCGAAGAAGCCCTGAATTCTGTTAGCAAACTGTGCTCTGGCCTCAGGTCTTCTTCCAGTTTCTCCAACACAGGCCACACCCACTCCTGCTGCAGAGACTTCGCACATGCTGTTCCTGCTGCCTGGATCCCATTCACTGATTTCAGTTCCTTGTCTTTCAGCTCTTTAGCTCAATCTTTATCTCGCCGTACTGACTTCCCTAACTCAGCTACTTCCCTCTATTAGACACTCTCAAAATTGCTGCTCTTCTTTGTAAAACATTTTATATTTATCCCAATAATCCTTGGTTATTTTATACCTCTATCACTGGAAGCCTCACAGACAATGAAAAATATGTTAAATGAACAAATGAATGAATGAATGCAGGCAGGGGACTGAAAGATCTTTGTTTTCTTAGTAAAGGTATGATAGATGGGAACATAGAAACATACAGGAAAAAAAAGAGCAGGTAGAGGAGGCTCAGCACAGCTTTCCCTCCAGCTCTCACCTGTGCACAAGGAGAAGGATCTTTTGGTAGGCATTTGGCTCCAGAGCAAGGCTGGCAGGGCCAGGAGGCAAGACCATGAACTTGGTTTCATCAGGAGCTCCAGCAGTCCTCCTCTGACACTGAGCAACAATTAAAAGGCAGGAAGGTAATGGGGCACCTCCTCTTGCCTCTAGCCCCCCACTCAGTTTCCTAATATTGAGGGAGAAGCAGGGATAAGACGTCTTTGGAAGAGTCTCTATCATGACAGGCAGGCAGAAAGCAGTAAGAGGAAAGGAGGGAGATCTGTTAGAGCTCAGATGAAATGACTGAGAATCCAGGGGCTTGTCTGGTGGCAATATTGTCAGCCACGGAAGAATCCATTTCTAATAGCTGCTTCTTATACATTATTCATGAAAACAGGAAGACAGAGCCGATAACATCAGAATGATGCCACTGTCCAGCAAATCTAATGACTGTAGCTTGAGGGCATTTTAACTAGTGTGGAAAAATATTTTTGCCAATTTGAGGTCCAGAAGGGTTAGAAAGCTAACTTAAACTGGAAGGGCTGGTGAGTTTCATTTGGAAAAAGGCGTGGCCTTCCGCCAGCAACATCTGTTTTGTTGTGGTGTCTGGGCCATTCCTACCTTCTCATTTCTTAGTTTCTAATGGAAGAATTATTGCTGCTCTAGTTAAATAGCCCTAGGTTTTCAAATCAGTCTCTATTTTCCTACTTGTCATTCAAAAGGCAGGGACAAGCAATAGGACTTTGTGAGGGCTTTGCTGGATTTCAATATAAATTATTAGCTTCTAATCTCTCCAAGCCTAAGTGCTTTTTAAACAGTGAGAGTCTTCTGCTGCTGCTGAAATCTGATGTTTTCCCCCAATTTCTGATTCATTATAACTGCAAGATTCATTTCTTCTTAACAACCCCTTTGACTGGCTGTCAAAAAGCCAGGAGGTTAGTCTGTTAAAAAGGAAGAGAAGAAAATTAGGAATGGAGGCCATTCTCATTGTCCCAGTGGTACAGGGAGGGAGGTGGCAGCTCACGTTAGTTCTTAATTTGCTATTTTATTTTGCCATTTGTTTATTGTGCAATTCTTAATTTGTTATTTTCTGATCTACGTGTAGAATGTTCTGGCTTCCTGAACATCAGTTGATGCATTTCAATCAATTACATTCATTCATCCATTTCAAAAACAGTTATCAAGGGTATGTGATGTGTCTAGGGCAGCAGTCCCCAACCTTTTTGGCACCAGGTACTGGTTTTGTGGAAGACAATATTTCCACAAACAGGAGGGAGTCGGGAGGGATGATTTGAGGATCAGGCATTAGATTCTCATAAGAAGTGCATGGCCTACATTTCTGGCATTTGCAGTCCACAATAGGGTTCGAGCTTTATGAGAATCTAATGCCACTGCTGATCTGATAGGAGATGGAGCTCAGGCCATAATGCTCACACACCTGCACTCATCACCTGCTGGGTGGACCAGTTCCTAACAAGCCACGGACTGGTACCAGGGTTCAGGACCCTTGGTCTAGGGCACTTGTAAACTGTTTGCAGAGTCAAAGATGAATCCAGCCTCGGTGCCTGCCTTCAGGCAACTTATAATCTCTGCAGACAGATGAATGAATGACTGAATAACAGCATAAAACAGTGTTCTTCTAGGTGTACTGGGAGAGGAAATAATGGTGAGAAATGGTGGGGGTGGGGTTCAGATGATCAGGTTTTATTTCAATCATTATTTTATTTTCAATTCTATTATATAAACATAACTAGCCCTTCCAACCTGTAGTTTCACAGACACTACTCAGGAGACTGATGAAGTTGATTTAAAGGAAATATGAATAATAAATAGACCAAGTGGTATTAGGATGTGGAAAAATGACAAAGTTGGTAAATAATAGTAATCATGATTATAACAGCCAACACTTATAAAGTGCTTAGTATGGGTCAGATACTATTTGTAAGTGTTTTTTGTATTTTTGTATAATTTTTATAGCCACCATAAGGTACAATTACCATCCCTATTTTGCCAGTAAGGAAATTGAGCCCAGAGAGCTTATGTGACTTGCCTAAGATCACACAGGTACTGGATTGGAATCCAGACAGTTGGCATCTACGTGCATGCTTAAAAAAACCAAGATGTGGGACCCCCAGGAGATAAGGAGCAACCCAGCCTTGGGAGGTGAGGGTCAGAGACAGTTCAAGGCAGAGGCAGTGTTTAAAGTAGCTTGTAAAGGATGAGGACTGTGGACCAATGGACAGGAGGCAAGACGTCAGTTACCACCTGGAGGTCTGTCCTGCAGACCCTGACTCAATGACTTTCACACCTGGTTCAGTGATCCAAGTGAGCTAAGGATGATTGTCAGCTGCTTTCAGAGGGCGAACTGCAGCCAATCCACCAAGACCTCCGGTACCTCCACACATTTATTCAGTAAAGATTTTATAACAGAGGTCCTAAAGAAACATGCTTGTGGATAATTAACACGGTTAAAAGAGTGGCTTTACAAATGATAAAAGCTTTAGGTTCTGGGGCCCAGAGTAAACACTATTAATGGGTAATTTCCCTTTGACCTCCCCCTGAAAGGACCATCCAGCACAAAGTTTACATGAATAAACAGAGTAGAGACAAAGGGGTGTGGGGTAAACAGACTTAACTGGGAAAGCCTCTTATCATCCCTATCTTTTTTTCTAACTTAATGGACCGGCCATCTTTTGCTTGTCCCAATAAAACCTTTTGGCCTTCCAAAAGGTTTGAGACTAATTTGTAACTTTCCCTAATATTTCCCTAATATTGTGCCAGCCACCCCGAGTGAATGTCAGCAAGGAGGCAAGGGCATTTTAGGTGGAAGGGCTGGGCCACCGCAGGGCACAGCATGTTTGGAGCTGCAAGTGGTGGGCTGGGAGTGGCATGATGGTGTAGCAGAGGGCATGTGATGTGGGAAAGGAAACAGGGTTCATGCTACTAAAGGCCTCCTGTGTCTGTCTGGACTTTACCCTCTGAGATACTGATTAAATTTTCACTCTGGAAAAAGACTTTGATGGCCGTGGAGGGGTCTGGCCATGTGGGGGGCTGGCCGCATAGAGAGCTGGATGACTCAGAGAGGCCTGGGAGGGGCGCTTTTTCTCAGTTGCTCAGGAAATGGAAACTTCATGAGTCAGAAGGAACATCTGCCCCCAGGATCGCTCTCCATTGAGTGGAAGCAGTTATGAGATTGACTAGATTGTCTGGTGGGGCCAGGGGAACACAACCTTACACCTACCTTCTCCCTCCTCCTCCACCTTGCAAAACTCTGGTCTCATAAAGGGACCCAGGCTGCCTGCCTCAAGCTGAGGCCCCTCTCCAGTCCTAGTTACAGAAACCCAGGAGGCCTTGCTTACCCTATCACTACACTGGCTGTTCTACTCCCCATGGACGAGAGCACCTGGCATCCTCCCTAAGGCTGCCTGGGTGTGGATCTGCAGATACAATCTCTATCCTTCCAGGTTTCAGGACCTAGGGCTTGGGGAGGGTGGAAGCCCAGTTTTCAGGCTGGATCCTTACTATCTTATTCATCAACCCAGCTGTACCAATAACAAACCAGTTACTATGTTTCAATCCCCATCTGGTATCAGGTCTGGTTTGATTAAGACTAAAAGGAAGGCATGCAATTGATTCACAACAATAGCCATTCCTCACCACAACCCCATGCATTGTCCCCATTTGGATAGGGGAACAGGCTCAAAGGTCTTAAGCAACTTGGGGGAGGTCACAGTTGGTGAATGCCACAGCCGGGAATCAAGGACATGGCTTCTCTCACTTCAAACAAACAAACAAACAAACAAAAACAAACAACTCCCTGCCCATATTTCAGGTAACTAAGCTGGTCTTTAAAAGTCTCTCATACACTAGTATAACTGCTAGAAATCAGAAAGTTTAAAGAAATATTCTCTCTGGGTAGTTTTGGATGTGCAACTTAAGTCTTACAAATAAAATAATCATGAATGATGAAATTATAATTATCATAGAAAGGCAGCTGCCTATTTGGATAGACTTACACATTTTATAGTATTCAGTGTTAACACTGGCCAATTTTCCCCCCTTGGTTCTTCTCTGAATTTCAATGAATTTTTCATCAGCGTATTAATTAGTGCAAATCTTGGATTGCACTTTGTAATTAAGATCTTATGTGTTCCTCTAGATCTTACATTTGAGTTAAATGTTAATTTTTCAAAAAGAAAAACTAGGAATTTGACAACTGCCTTCCTTCCTGGCAATAGAATATACATGCTGCCTGTCAAAAAAGATGGAGTGCCTGAGTTTCTAAGATAGGGAGTGACAGATTATTCATCATGAAATTGCAAACTCATTTGCCCAATCTCATAATCAATTGCTGACAGCAGTTTTTCTGGAAACCCACTTGTGAAACACATTTGAGAGTCTAGTCACCTAATGTTAACTCAAATTCCTTGACTTGCCATTAGTCTTTGTAACCTTAGTCCATGTCCTGATTTGCTCTAATTTCTATCAATTTTAAAGTCACCAGAAGAAAGTTATGTAGTATGAGTTCATTTTTCCATAGGAATAATAACAGTTCTTACCACATGCTCTTGACAGGCAATTCTCCATGGTTCTCTCATATTTCCGCACATCTCCTGAGCAGGAACACTGACTTTTTGTTGTAGGTTATCTTTTCAAAGATACTTTTTAGCAAACAGCCTTGGAAGACAGAGATAGTATCTTCTCCTGGAACAAAGAACAGGCATGCTTACTGCCCATTATAAAAGATTTGGGTTCCCTAAGCTCAGGGTTCTCCTCCTGTAAAGCAGCCCACTGTATTTGCCGGTGATGTCTTTGTGTCACTCCATGGCAGCTGAGCTCAGGGAGCTGGCACAAATACTGATGCTACTGCTACAGCTGTTGCTGTGAGTAATAAAGTCCTTTGCTTCTGACCAGGGGTCGTGTGTCATCTACCAGCTTCTATGAAAGATGTCAGGCTAACTTGAGAGCTTGCAAGTAGGGTAAAAATTCCAGAGCATTCACAGTCCTTGAGACATGCTAGGCACTGTTGTGTGTGTGTGTGTGTGTGTGTGTGTGTGTCCTTATAACAACTTTATGTGGTAGGTATTTCCATCCTTCTTTTACAGATGAGGAAATAGAGGCACAGAGACATTATTCAAGTAGGTGGCAAAGCCAGGATTTGAACCAGGCAGTGTGATTCTGGTGTCTGTGCTCTGCTTCCTCTTTCTCCTCTCTTAAGCACATGATCCCATAGCTTGCCTTAGCTACTGAATTGCAATTTAAAAATGGAGTGCTGCTGTGTATCTCTTAGAACAAATTGACCAGTTATTGATGTGAATGATGCTCCTTAAAAAGTTCCAGGAAGTTTCTGTGTATTCACCTTGTGAATATTTATAGAGCTAGAAACACCCTGGTTGTTGCCTGTGGTGTAGCCTGTGCTTTTGGTGCCTAGGAGGGGATTGCCTGGGAGTAGCCAGTAGGTATTCTTGTTCCCTCTTGTAGCTTCCACTGGGAAATCCATTTAGGATAGTCCTCCCCTGGCCTACTCCATTCTCGGGGAACAACTACCCTAATCTTCTGCTTTCCAATACCACAATTAATAACAACAGTAAATAATAGTGATACTGCCCATCATTCAGCAAATATGCTTCATGTGCCTGCTTTGTAGCAGGTGTTATAGGCACTTGGGGTGAACCAGTCAATTCAACTAAGACCTTGCTGCATCTAGCTGGGGAGACAAGCAATGAGTGAACAGACAAATATGTAATGCCAGGTGTGGTTAATTTCCATGAAGAAAATCAGAGCAGTCGGGGGATAGGGGGTGACTGGGGGGCTACTTTAGAATGGCAGGTGGGGCTCTCTGAAAGAGGGGACATTTAAGCCAAGACCTTAGTGCATGATTGAGATTTGCTGAGTGCCAACTATTTGCACTTTTGTAGGCTTCAGGGATACTTCAGTAAGCAAAAGAAAATCATTCTAATTAGGCAAGGCAGGCAATAGACAAGCAGACAAATAAAACCCTGAGCATGGCCACAGTGCCAGGAGTGCAAGAAAGTGTAAGGAAGCAGGGAAGGGGCAAGAACCCTGCAGGAGGGGCAAGGGTGGTTCAAATTGAAACTGGGGAAATCAATGAAGGTCTCACTGAGGAGGTGACATTGAGTAAAGTCCTGAAGGAAGGGAGGGGAATGAGCCACAAGGCCAACTAGTATAAGAGTGTCGCCGGTAGAGGAATGTGTTTGGTGAATAGCATTGAGGCCAGGATGGCTGGAACAGAGGGAACCGAGGGAGAGGTAAGGATCAGGCCAGATTATACATGACCTCATGGTCACAGTTAACGACTTTGGCTTCCACTCTGGGTGAGATGGAAGGCAACCAGGGGGTTCTGAACAGAGACATGTCATTATCTGACTTATAAAATAATAGCCATAATCCTCTTGGTAGCTGTCATTGGTTAATGCTGCTATGTGCTGGTCACTGGGACGTCATCTTAGGGAATCCTCCATACGGCGTTCTTAGGGAAGATTACTATTATTTCCATGGTACATACTATGATTTGAATGTTTGTGTCCTCCAAGCTTATGCTGAAACTGAATCCCCAGCATGGCAGTATGGAGAGGTGGAGCCTTGAGGTGATTGGATCACGAGGGCTTGGGCCTCATGAATGGATTAATTCATTCATGGGTTAATGGATTAATGGGTTATCCTGGGAGTGGGACGGCTGGCTTTATAAGAAGAGGAAGAGGCACCTGAGCTAGCAAGCTCAGCCCCCGGCCATGTGCTGCGTGCCCCATCTTAGGACTCTGCAGAGAGTTCCCAGCAGCAAGGACACCCTCAGCAAATGTGGCCCCTCGACCTTGGACTTCTCAGCCTTCATAACTGATAGAATAAATTCATTCTATTTATAAATCACCCAGTTTCAGGTATTTCTGTTATAAGCAACAGAAAATGAACTAAGACAGTACAGATGAGCTAACTGAGGCAAAGAAGAATTGAGGAAATTTCCCCAAAGTTGCACCATTTCTCCACACAGGATTCTTTTTTTTTTTTTTTTTTGAGACGGAGTTTCGCTCTTGTTACCCGGGCTGGAGTGCAATGGCGTGATCTCGGCTCACCGCAACCTCCGCCTCCTGGGTTCAGGCAATTCTCCTGCCTCAGCCTCCTGAGTAGCTGGGATTACAGGCACGTGCCACCATGCCCAGCTAATTTTTTGTATTTTTAGTAGAGACAGGGTTTCACCATGTTGACCAGGATGGTCTCGATCTCTTGACCTCATGATCCATCCGCCTCGGCCTCCCAAAGTGCCACACAGGATTCTTATTCCCTAACCCCAGGCGGGCCCTCAATACAGCTCAGTGATCCTTTGGCCTGTTGACTGCCATCCTCCCCATGCCTCCATCTTTACAGAGAAACCCCATCCCCATCCCAGCTTCTCCCTGGCCTCGTGGCCCAGTCCCACACTTGTAAGCATCTGTGCACCTCTGGTCTTCGGCACCTAGGCTCCCCTTCCTTCTCTAAGAACCTCACCCTCCCTTCATACTCCCGTAGTTCCTCCACAATGTGGGTTCAGTAGGCACCACGTGCCTGCCCCGGTTCCACCATGTTTGTCAGTCACGTGTCTAGGTTTACACCAATGGAATGGGAGGTGAAGGGCTGTGTGAATCTCTAATTCCTGTCCTATGTTTTTTTTCCTTTTTTCACAGCCACATTGCTAAAGAACAATCCCCACTTCCTTGCCTTCTGTGCATTCCCAGGCTGTAGTCTGGCCCCCTCCTTCCTCACCCCACTGAAAGGAGCCCCGCTGAGCCTGCCATTGATCTGCTGGTGATGAGGTGTCAGGCATGCATGCAGACATTTTACATCTGAACTGCTCCAAGCCTGGCTAATGGCCACCCCCTTGGACCTCGTCCACCCAGCACCCAGTCAACCATTCTGATGGCTCTTTCTCAGTCTCTTAGGTCCCTTCACCCCCAAAATTCATACTTTTTTTTTTGAAGGGGAGTCTAACTCTGTTGCTCAGGTTGGAGTGCGGTACCACGATCTTGGCTTGCTGCAACCTCCACTTCCTGGGTTCAAGTGATTCTCCTGCCTCAGCCTTCCAAGTGGCTGGGTTACAGGTGTCCACCACCATGCCTAGCTAAATTTTGTATTTTTAGTAGAGGTGGGGTTTCACCATGTTGGCCAGGCTGATCTCGAACTCTTGACCTCAAGTGATCCATTCCCTTCTCACTCACGTCTGTAATATTGTCTGCTGGGATTACAGACGTGAGCCACCACACCTGGTCTAAACTGGTACATTTTAAGTTCTGTTCCTGACCATCTTCCTATTCTACCAGCATCATCCCATGCATGTACTCATGGACATTTAATGTTGTATTTTTAGCCCAATGTACCTCCTACATTTTAGTCTTTCTAACCATCTATGTGACGTTCCACTTAGATAGGCCACAGATGCCTGGACTCTTATAACGAAATCTGAGTCAATCCTCCCTCAACTCACCTCCCCACAGTGATTCCAGCTTAACCTCTGCCTTCCCTCCTTTCCACCACCCCTGTCTGATTAGTTGCTCAGTTCCATAGATTCCACCTGCCTCAAAGAGTGCCTCGCCCCTCCCTGTCCTCATTGCCAGTGCCTTGCTTGATTTTATCAGCCGCCCCTACCTGGAACACAACAGGGATCTACAAGTCTTCTTAATTCTTGCTTGGTGGTTCTCACAAAGATCACCTTGGAAGCTTCTGGAAAGTGCAGATTCTCAGGCTGTACCCCCAGAGAGTCCGATTCTGTAAGACCAAGGTACAGTCCAGGCATGTGCGTTTTTAATCAGCTCACCACTGGAATCATCCAGTGCAGGTGGTCCCTAGACCACTCTGTAAAAACCACAGGACTTGCCCTCTCTTTATTCCAGTCCATTAACTACATGATTAATTACTAAAGCTATTACTACCTAACATTTTTGGAACACTTATTTTATCCCAAGACTGTGTTGAACTCTCTATATGCCTATGGCCTGTTAACCTAACAACTCTATGTTTTAACTATGATTATGATTCCGTTTTAACTTTGGGGAAACTGAGGCACAGAAAGCAAAGTTAGCCCAAGGGCACATTCTCTCTGATCCACAGCCAAGTTCTCATGAGTATATCTTACCATCTCCTTTGCTCCCCATGGCCCAGTTATATGCCAAATGTCTTTAGTTCTATGTATGACATAGTTCTCTGCTTCTCTATGCCTCTGAGCCTTTGTCATGTGGTTCTCCTCTTTGTCATGTGGAAATGACCATCTGTATCAGTTTCCTATGACTTCATAACAAAAAACAAATATAGCGGCTTAAAACACCCACTTATCAGCTCATAGTTCTGGAGGGCTAAAGCCTGACTGCAACGTGACTGGGTCCTCTATTCAGGGTCCTACAGAGATAAAATCAAGGTGTCAGATGGGACTGGGTCTCATTCGGCTCAGGGATCACTTCCAAACTCCCTGCTTGTTGGCAGAGTTCAGTGCTCTTACAGTGCTAGGACTGAAGTCTGGTTTCTCTGCTGGCTGTCCGCCGGGGGTCGTTCTCAGCTCCTGGAGTTGGCCTGCATTCCTTGTCACATGGCCCCTTTCATCTCTAAAGCCAGCAAAGAAAATCTTGCCCACGATGAGTTCCTGTCACTTGTCAAATCTCTTCTGCCAGGACAATGCAGCCCCTTTCAAAGGTTCATCTTGTTAGATTAGACCCACCCAGGATCATCTCCAGATCTTAAGATCAACTAATTTGGGAACTTTACTTACATCTGCAAATTCTCTTCACGGAATTACCTAAGTTGTTTGATAAAATAACTGGGCAAAGGTGTGTGTACATTGTGAGGACGGTGGGGCTGAGAATCTTCAGGGGTCATTTTAGAAGTCTGCCTCATCTTCAAAACTCAGCTCAAGGGTGACTGTCTTTCTTGAGGCCTCTAGGCAGAGCTACGTCCACCCCTGTACCCCATAGCATCCAATACACACCGTTTTACTGGTTCATTCCCCCCAGCTGGACTGAGCTGAGATTCTGGAGGTCAGAAACCAAGCTTTGGTCATCTTGGTGTGCCCAGCTCCTGGAACATTGCCCGACTCTATTTGCTGCCTGAGAGCTCAGGATGCGCTCGAGCAAGCTCTCCAGATGAGAAGCGCATTTGCATTAGAGCTGCATGCATCTCAGGTACAGGGATGTTGACAGGGGACAGCAAGTGCTTCCGGGAGGTCACAGGAAACGTCATCAGCACCCAGGGCTCCAAAGCCTTCTAGCAGAGAACCAAGGGCAGGCAAGCACGCCTTCTGAAAAGCCCAGTGAAACCAGCGTCGCCGTGACGGTGAGGCGGATGGGCCACTAGGTGTCACTCAAGATTCAATAAAGAAACGCGAGTGCTTGGAAAGCTGTTTCCGCCCTTCTGGGGAAGACAGCCGATTAGACGGTCCCCACCCATTGTTTTCTGGTCCATGTTCCAAACCGTCTGCGGCTCTTCACTACCCTCCGCGGACAAGTCTGGGTCTAAAATAGGGCCACAGAATCCAAAGCTGGGGACCACCCGACCGTCTAATTCAGCCTCCAGGTTTTGTGGACCAGCAATCAGAGCCGGGGACTTGCGCAGGGCGGGTAACAGACACCCGCTTATCTACAGCCCGCAGTGGGGTCTGTGCGCCCCTCCCTACCCTCGAGCAGCTGCGAGGAGGCGCGGGTGGGTCCCTGCTCTCGGCCTGGCTGTCCAGGGTGTCCTGGGTTGTTCCGGGGGCTGCACCGCGAGGTACCCTTCAGGACCACTTCCAGATGCTCAGGCCGCATTCAGCTGATCCGGCGCTTGTGCTCCAGAACCCAAGACGAGGAAGGTGACATGGTCAAAAGAAGGTCACGTGGATCTGTTTAGGACCTGACCTTTGTTCAGATCATCTCAAACAATTTCCTCTTTCTTTGGATTTTAGGGTTGGGGAGTGGGGACGCACCTGGTTTCCTGATAGCGTCTGCAATTAAACAGTCCTTTCCCTTGTGCCAGGGGGAGGTTCGGGGCTGAAGGGAGGGGGTTGGAAAATGCTCGTGCAAAGCACCTCCTTGGCGGGAGTTTGTTTTTTCTATCCCCACCCCACTATGTTCCCCCTGGAAGAAGTGGATGTCCACGTGCGAGGTTCGAACAGGCTGCAGGACCAACGCATCGCGCGTGCGGACTCATCTTCCTCACCCCCGGTAGAGGGCGCCCTTCCCACGCTCCAGCGCCCCGCCGGGCGAGCCCCTCCAGTCGCGCCCCGGGCCTTGCCTCATCCACGCCTGGCCTCCAGCGCTAGGTGCCTGAAGCCCTACAATGGGAGAATTTCAAAGCCACTTCTGACTTTAGGCACAGCCTTTGACTGTCCCGTTCCTTTTGCTCTCAGCTGGCTTACTGCTCATTTTTATTTTCTTAAGTGAATATTGAAACTTATTTGCATTTCGTGGAGCTCCTGGTAACAACAGAGAGAGCTCACCTGGCAGGGTGAGAATCCCGCTAAGGAAGATGATTTAGGACGGAGGTTCCCGCCAGGGCTTACCCACAAAGGGAATAATCTTATCTACAAATACAAATAATTTCCTTTAACACTTGCAAAGGGGGCTGGGCGTGGTGGCTCACGCCTGTAATCCCAGCACTTTGGAAGGCTGGGGGGAGGGGGGCAGATCACTTGCGGTCAGGAGTTCGAGACCAGACTGGCCAACATGGAGAAACCCTGTCTCTACTAAAAATACAAAAATTAGCCGGTCGTGTCGGCGTGCCTCTGAGTAGCTCTGAGTATCCATCAAAGATGTGTGCCTGCAATCCCCGCTACTCAGAGGCTGAGACAGGAGAGTCGCTTGAACCTGGGAGGCAGAGCTTCCAGTGAGCCGAGATCGCGCCACTGCGCTCCAGCCTTGGCCACAGAGCGAGACCCCGCCTCAAAACAAAACAAAGTAAAACTCGCAAAGGGGTTTTCCTGTGTAAAGCTTAACCAATTCTATTTATCTCTTTCCTCTTCATGAAAAGATTGATCCATTCATTTATTTCTCAACTGGTATTTTACTGAATACCTTCTCTGTGCCAGGTACCAGGGTGAAAAGGGCAGAGTTGGTTCCTGGTTTGGGTGGAGCTGATGGTCTAATAAGGGAAGATATATTGAATAGACACGTTAATTGGTCATACATAAGATAAATGCGACACAGGAAAAACAAGGGCTTCTGGGAGAGGCTGTCACAGGGAACCACCCTGAATGTCAGGCATACCTTTCCTCCTGGACGCTCTCTTCTCACTCTTGCTGCTGCAAGCTGATAAAAATCATGACCTCCCAGAAGCTGGGTGAGTCAGTGCGTTCAAGGCTTCATATCCCCACGTAAGGTAACAAGAGTCAGGGTCTGGCTGAAATCTCCTCTACCCGCTCACATTCCTGGGCTGAGTGCCACTCTGCAAGGTGTGAGCCATTTTGCCTGATGAAATCCACATTGCAGATTTTCCCTGAGGCCTGATGACTAACAAGGTCTGAAAACAAGACACCTCGGGGTGCCGCATCCTCCTCCGCCTCTTCAGTGTTTATGGAACACCTCCTGGATATCGGGTGGGTGTTCGGTGCCAAGGATGCACACAAAATAGGAGGAGTAGAATATGCCAAATGCCAAGGAGGGCACGGATTAGTGCTTCCCAGAGTTTGAGATTTTATGAGCAGCTAAACATGAGAGCTTATTAACTAGCATCAGGTGTTGCTAATTCCGTCAAAGGATAAAAGAGGTTCAACCTAACAGTGGCCTAAACAAGACAGAAAATAGAAGTTTCTCTCTATCCTGAGAGTCCAGAGTCCCACAGAGTAAGGGAAAGGTGAGGGTGAGCATTTTGCTGCCCTTCCTGTGATGTTCCCAAAGGAAAGAAAGGAGAAAGAGACTCACAATCCATTCTCCACCCCGCAGCTGCAGCCTGAGTAGTCTTTGAAATATGTCATTCAGATTGTTATCCTGCTTCTCATCTTCCTGTGGCTTTCCATAACTGGCCAGAAGCCCTCCACCCCCCACCGCCGTGCCTGCCTCTACCACCTGCTCCTTGCTCATCGCACTCTGGCTTAGCGCCTGGGGCCTTTCTGCAACGTGCACACACCAAGCTCTTCATAAAGCTAGGCCTCTGCATGCACGATGCCCTCTGGCTGGAAGGCCCTTTCTGCAGCTCCTTCTATGGCTTGTTCACCTCCACCTTAGGTCTCGGCTCAAGTGTCTGTCGCCTCCTCAGAGCACCCTTCCCTGAAACCCTGGTGGGCAGGGGCTCTCCCACCTACACCGCCTCATAGCCACCCCTATCTCAAGTTCCCGATTGTGTCTTTTGAAGAGACAAGGTCCACTCTGTCATCTAGGTTAGAGTGTAGTGCATGATCATAGCTCAGTGCAGTCTTGAACTCCCAGGCTCAAATGATCCTCCCACCTCAGCCTCCTGAGTAGCTGGGACTACCACACCACACCTGGGTAATTTCACTTAGCATAATGTCCTAGGTTTATTCATATCGTAGCATGCATTAGAATTTCTTTCCTTTTTAAGGCTGTATAATTCTTGTATGTATGTGCCATATTTTATTTATCTACCCATCCATCAGTGGGCACCTGGGTTGCTTCCACATTTTGGCTCTAGTAAATAAAGTTGCGATGAGCTTGAGTGTATAAACATCGGTCCCGGCTTTCATTTCTTTGGGGGTATGTACCCAGAAGCAGAATTGCTTGATTGTATGGTCCTTCTATTTTTAGTTTTGTGTGGGACCTCCATACCATTTTCCACAGTAGTTGAACCATTTTACATTCCTACCAGCAGTGCTCAAGGGTTCCAGTTTCTTTCCTGGCCTACACTTGTTATTTTCTGTTTTATTTTTTGATAGTAGCCATCCTAGTGTGTGTGAAATGGTATCTCATTGTAGTTTTGGTTTGCATCTGTCTAATGATTTAGTGATGTTAAGCATCTTCTCATGCCCTCACTGGCCATTTGTATATCCTCTTTGGAGAAATGTCTATTCCAGTAAAATGGTAAATTTTATGTTATATACATGTTATAACAATAAAAACAATGTGAATATCTTTTAAAATTTTTTTCCTCTTTGTCTACTGTTACTGTACCAGTTTTCAGAAATCATACTTGAATTGCCTTTTAAATGTATGCTATCAATTTGTTTACTTGAGAGTACAAGTTGGTCTCAAAACAATCTCAGCAAAAGATGCATGTGTCTGTGTGCATTAGCTTATGGGAGGATCTAGGTTATAACTCTGTGTATAAAAGGAACCGGTAAAGCCGAGGTGTTAAAAACTGAGGTGATCAAGGAGGCACCCAGCTGCTGGGCTGTTCTCTGTATTTCCTCCACATGTGGATTTTGGAGGAAATTGCAAATGTCCTTTTTCAAAAAATTCAAAGTCCAAGGTACAGGGCTAACATTGGTAAGTTTTAAGTGTTAAACTTTAGGGAAAGGTGAATATGATGGTTAATATTAGGTGTTGACTTGATTGGATTGAAGAATGCCTAGATGGCTGACACAGTGTTGTTTCTGGGTGTGTCTGTGAGGGTGTTGCCAGAGGAGATTAATTTTTTTTTTTTTCCTTGACACAGAGTCTTGTGCTATCGCCAGGCTGGAGTGCAGTGGTGAGATCCCGGCTCACTGCAACTTCTGTTTTCGGGTTTCAAGCAATTCTCCTGCCTCAGCCTCCCGAGTAGCTGGGACAACAGGCACGCACCACCACGCCTAGCTAATGTTTTGTACTTTTAGTAGAGACGGGGTTTCACCACATTGGCCAGGATGGTCTCGATCTCTTGACTTTGTGATCTGCCCTCCTCAGCCTCCCAAAGTGCTGGGATTACAGGCATGAGCCACCATGCCCGGCCAGGAGATTAATATTTGAGTCAGTGGGCTGGGAAAGGAAGACCCATCCTCCACGTGGGTGTGTACCATCCAATCACCTGCAAGCATGGCCTGAACAAAGTAGACAGAAGAAGGTGGGATAAGCTGGTTTGCTGGGTCTTCTGGCTTTCATCGTTCTCCAGTGCTGAATGCTTCCTGCCCTTAGACATCAGACTCCAGGTACCTCAGTGTTTGGACTCTTGGATGTACGCCAATGGTTTGCTGGGATTCTTGGGCCTGAGCCACAGACCGAAGGCTGCACTGTCAGCTTCCCTGCCTTTGAGGCTTTGGGACTTAGACTGACCCACTACTGGCTTCTTTCTTCTCTCGCTTGTAAAATGGCCTTTTGTGGGACTTTGCTTTGTGATCATGTGAGCCAATTCTCCCTAATACACTCCCTTTCATATGTACATATATCCTATTAGTTGTGTCCCTCTGGAGACCCCTGACTAATACAGTGGGTGTACAAGCATTTGTCACCTATGTGATTATGAAAGTGAAATTCATTCATTCCAAAAATATTTATGAGCATATGATGTGTCAGGCACTGGGAACAGAAATGAGTGAAGCACGACCTCTCACACTCCAAAAGCAAGACTGGTTACATAATTTGTGGGGCTCAATGCAAAAGGAAAATGTGATGCATGTTAGAAAGTTATTAAGAATGTCAAGGCATCAACAGCAGAGAATTAACCCAAGCACAAGGCTCTTCTGAGGCGATGATGGGGTTTGTGGGCCTTGTAAAACTGCACACATCTCAGGCCTGTGAAGCCAGCCCTGCAGTGGTCAGATGGGTGGCAAAAATTCAGGGATCAGCCTGTTGACAGCTGTGGAAGAGGAACCCTGGGCAGTGGGGCTCACAGGCCTTGTCCCAGGGCTTCTCGTTGCCACAAGTTCATCGCATCTCCCTTTGATTAAGTAGATCTCTTTTGACATTGAATATACATTGAACACCTGTCTATGGCAGGTCAGTAAATGTTCTTGTTGCTAATCTCCTCTGTACAATCAGATTATAATCTTGTTCAATATTGGAACAAGATTATAATCTGATTGTACAGAGGAGATTAGCAATTATTCAATATTGGAAGTCCCATCTCTACCCACCCTCATTTTTCTTCCCAGTAGTATGCCAGGTAATTAGTAGGTGTTCAATATACAGCTGACTCGAACAATATGGGTTTGAACTTACACATTGTTAAGTTGTTAACAAACCCATGTTATTCAAGGGTCAACTGTATACTGGTGGGTCCACTTGTATGTGGATTTTCTTCTGCCTCTGCCACACGTGAGACAGCAAGACCAACCCCTCCTCTTCCTCCTCCTGCTCAACATGATGATAATGAAGATGAAGACTTTTATGATGATCTAATTCTACTTAATGAATAGTAAACACATTTTATCTTCCTTCTAATTTTCTTAAAAACATTTTCTTTCTCTAGTTGACTTTGCTATAAGAATAGAGTATATAATACTGATGGGGTATGGCTCTGTGTTCCTACCTACATCTCCTCTCGAATTGTAATCCCTACATGTTGAGGAGGGACCTGGTGGGAAGTGATTGGGTCATGGGGGGCAGTTTCCCCCATGCTGTTCTCATGACAATGAGTAAGTCCTTATAAAATCTGATGGTTTTAAAGTGCTTGGCAGTTCCCCCTCACTTTCTCTCTCTCTCTCCTGCCGCCGTGTAAAAGGTGCCTGCTTCCCCTTTCCTTCCACCATGATTGTAAGTTTTCTGAGGCCTCCCCAGCTATGTGGAACTGTAAATCAATTAAACTTCTTTAGTTTATAAATTACCCACTCTCAGGTAGTTCTTTATTGCAGTGTGAAAATGGACTAATAATACAAATACATATACAAAATATGTGTTAATTAACTTTTCATGTTATTGAAAAGGCTTCTGATCAAGAGTAAGCTATCTTTAGTAGTTACATTTTTAGGGTTCAAAAGTTACATGCAGGTTATTGACTGCACAGGGGGTCAGGACCCCTAACAATCACATTGTTCAAGGGTCAGCTGGATACTTATTAAAAGCTTTAATATTTTATTCTGAGTAAAATGTGAGTAGGATAAAGATGATGATGGAAGCTGATTTACTACGAGGAGAAAGATAATTAAGAGAACTATGAGTTACCTACTATTACTGGGCACTGAATTAGGTATTCATAGAAATGTTCTAACATAACTATTAAAAATAAGCTTATAAAATAGGTGGTTTTGTCTTCATTTGAGAGATGAGAAATTGAGGTTCAGTGAGATTGAGGAACTTGCTTAAGTTCACACAAGTTGTCAGTGATGAAACAGGGATTCAAAGCTAACTCAAAGCCTCAGGAATTTCTAAGCTGCTAGACCCTGTCTTCTTGTCCCCAGCTGCAGACCAAATTTGATGAACAGAAATTGTTCTGAACAGTGAAAAGCACAAGTTTTCCACGTTGTTGCCATATTTGGAAATGCGTGCTATAATTTCTGAACATAGAATAGAAAATTTCAGGGAGATAGTATTTTAGTGTGCTTAGTAATAGTACCTACTCTAACTCTAATTCGATTACAGTTTATTGAGCAACTACTGAGTGTAGGACACTGCTAGATGCTGTGGGAGATACAGGATGAACAGACAGAGAAACAGCCCTCAAAGAGAAGAGTAAGACAAGCACACAAATGAACAGAGCAGAACAGGAAATTGTGTGTCTGTATCACGACACCCAAGGAAAGTATGTTTGCCTACAAAGATCTGGGTAAGCTTCCTGAAGAAAATGGCATTAAGGGTTGGCCTTGAATGATGGCAAGATTCTGGTAGAAGTGGCTGGGAACTGATTGTGCAGGAGCAAGGAGAGGCAGCATAGTGTACACTGGACAGAGGGAAGTGCTAGACAGCAGGCCACGCTTAGGAAGATAAGTTAGGTCTATTTTATGGCAGGCCTGGGACCAAGACTGAAGCACCTGTACTCAATTCAATAAGGAAAGCCTCTGACAAGTTTTAACTGGAGAGAAACATGATAACAGCTGAGCACTAGGAGATGAAAGCTGGCAGCTGTGGGAGGGATGACTGGAAGTCAAAGCTGAGAAGGAAGATGTGAGGTCCATCCAGGTGAGAAACAGTGATGACTTGAATTTGGATGGGCCGAAGCGATGTTTTATAGACCTTTGGAAAGATGTTTTTCCATTAAAATAAAAGAAAAACCCTGTGAAGCAGCGATCACATGTATGCAAAATAGTCTTTTGTTTGATGGAGTTTTCAAGATACCATCACTAATTACTCAGCTGAGGATATTTGCCTACAGTTCTTGTTGGCTCCTGTGGGATCTGACGCTCCTTGATTCCTGGCAGCAGCCTGGGCTCTCAGGAAAACAGCCATTGCACAACAAGGTGGAACCCATTGTGTGTTGAACCTCTGCAGTCATATGGCTGCCTCTGGAACATTCTACCCTGCTTGGGCAACCAGAAAGTTCAAAAGGCAGAAGTATTTTAAGTAAGAGATCATTTACAGCGGATAGAAGAGCAGATCCGCCAAACCCGTAAATCAAGTCTCCTTTAGGGATCATTGACTCTTCAGGCAGCCAAGGCCACCAGGGCAGCACTAAAGCACGGGCCAACTTCTTAAGACCTGGAGGTCCTGGGAGAAAGTACCTTAAAGGCAAGTCCCTTTCATTGGCTTCCTAGGATGCTTCTTATAACCGGAAGTATGTCATTCATTACAGGAGACACCACAGTGATGATGCACAGGGGTTTGGGGGCCAAGGGCGAGAAAAGACAGAGAAAAATATGACCTGTTGATATAGCCAAAAGGAACTAAAATAGGCCAGATGGCTCACACCTGTAATCCCAGCACTTTGGGAGGCCAAGGTGGGTGGATCACTTGAGGCCAGGAGTTCAAGACCAGCCTGGCCAACATGGTGAAACCCCTAAATCTACTAAAAATACAAAAATTAGCCAGTCGTGGTGGCACCTGCCTGTAATCCCAGCTACTGGGGAGGCTGAGGCAGGAGAATCACTTGAACCTAGAAGACAGGTTGCAGCAAGCTGAGAATGCTCCACTGTACTCCAACCTGGGTGACAGAGCAAGACTCCATCTCAAAACAAAACAAAAGTAACTAAAATGATTATTTGTTTGTAAAATGCCAGCAGATTGGAAAACACCACGCCAAGCAGGAAGGCATGGTGGAACCCAGGACGCTGTAATTCTCATCCTGCCTGATCCACTGATGCATTCTGGAGCCATGGAGACCACAGACCAGCGTCTGCAGTGAAGGAAAGCTGAGCAGGCCATCTATTACCTCCAAGAACAGAAAATGCAATACTTCGTAATGTCAACCTGTACATAAGGCTGCATAATGCTTTCAGGAGAAAGGATATGGAAAAACAGCTGCCTGGCGCTGGCTGGTGGAGACTGGCAGAAGTGTCTTATATCAGTAGGTGCTGATGTGTTCCAAGTATTCAGCCAAGAGTGACAGAACTAATCAGGTTCTTGGTGCAAGAAAGGAGATCTGGGGTAGCTGAATGATGAAGCTGGCGTGGCTGATTCAGAAGTCGGGGTTGGCTTTTCTTTCTGAGCATGTCTAAGCCAGCTCCAGATTTAGAGCGTCCTTACTCCTTGTCTTTAGCAGTCTGTGGGAGGGAAGCTATGGGAGGAACTGCGGGCTCAGGTCCACATGATCCCTACAGGAACCCTCCAGGCCCTCCACCCCAGGAAGACTGTGGGAGGAGCAGTTCCAGCCCTTCTTTCTAGTCTTCCTTGGGAAAATGGGGAGAGGGCATGAAGCCCCCCTGCTCAGCACTTTCTGCCCGCCCCCAATGGCACTCATCCCCCTTCCCTCTACTCAGCCTGGAGTGCCTGCCCCGCCATTGCTCACTCTGTGACCAGCATGCGACTTCAAATCAAGGGAAACGAGAAGACCTTGGTCTTGGATCCAGAACTAGTCTTAAAACCAGCCTTCTGGGCAAGAATGCCATTCGTGCGATCTTGGATCCTCCTGGATGATTTCTCCATTGGCTTGGAATCCAAAGAAGAGGAAAAGTAGGAGTCACCGACACCCTCAAATCCCCAAGGCTGTGGAGAAATCCTGAAAGCCAAGCCTGAGCGACAGAAACACTTTCCTTGTTTTCCTTGCCTATTGAAGAACAAGCTCAGAATTTATCACTGAGGGCACATCTTTTGTTGCCCAAAGCAGAGATCTATGGCGTAGAAGTGGTCAGGAGCTTTCTCCCCAAATACTCCAGCATTCTGTTCCTATGGTAGATGCCAGGATGCATACCCAGGTCCCCTTCTTAGACCAAGGCATCCCCCACACAGCTGCTGGGAGTGCTGGCTGCTGCCCAATCTCAGCCACACTCTTTCTGAAGAATTGTCCTCAGCTGGTGGGAGCCTCCTCAGCCAGAGATGCTTGGGAGAATCCCTCACCCTCAGGGGTGGTCTGCACCAGTGACTGGCAGACACAGGGCTATAAAGGCCTGGCCCGCTTGCCTTGAGGACAATTTTTTGGTGCCCGTCATGCTCCAGAGTTCCCCGTGGGATGGGGCTGAGGTTAGTGGAACTCACATTTCTATCTTCTTCCTCTGTCTCACCTGCTTCCCTAACTCCTTTAGGTCCTTTTCCTGAAATCTGCCCAAATGAGAGTACTAATCTCCTAGGCTCTGCTCCTAGGAAACCATCTCTGAGACGATACCCAAATAGGAAATTCTTCTTTTCCTAATCATGATCCTTGGAGGATGTAGGAATGGACTGATCACTCTTTGCAACTGCCTCATAATTGGAAGACTTTTTAAGTGCCTACTCCATGAACCACTATTTATGATTTGATTTTTAACATCACAGCACTTCCCAGGATATGGGGGTCTAGATTTGAATTCATTCACCAGGAACCGAACCATGAAAGGATTCTCTCTCAGTGTATCACTGCTCCAATCAACCATAACAAAGGTGAATGATTTCACCATCTCAAAGTTCTTTCTTATTTTGATATCATTTAGCGATTCTAACTCCATGGGAGGAAGCTGTCTTTTTTAAATGAGGAAAGTTAAAGTAGATACAGCTTAAGTGGGTTTCTCGAGTTCCTGGAGCAAGCTAAGGGCATGACTAGAATAGGAAACACTGGAAAGACTGTTTCTGGCCTCCAGGTCTGGGTTTACTTGATGACCTTCATCCTTGCCCCAACCTATGCCACTCTCGTATGGCTCTTGTCTGCTTTATGATGCTGTGTCAGCGATGAACTGTGTTTGGCTGATAACAAGAGAAACCCCAGAGAGTGGTTTGAGCACCCAATGCTTCCTTCCTTCACAACCAAAGAGGTCTTGGAGGGAAGCAGCCTGGGGTTGGCTGGCAGCTTCACAGTCAGCACAATCTTAGGTTCCTTTAGACTTTCTGTCCCTCCATCGGGGCTATGTCTCTTATTTTCTTGGCCCAAGATTGTTGCTGCAGCCCAGGCTACCATAGGCGAGTTCTAGATAGTGGGATGGAGGAAAGAAAGAAGAGAGGCCTCCTTCCTCCCTATAAGGAGACTTCCCAGAAGTCCCAGTCAACACTTCTGTTCATGTTCCATTGGCCAGACACATGAACTAGAGCCCGGTGAATTTACGCCTCAGAGCCATTCAGTTGCAGGAGTGCCTTCCAAATGTTTATGCCTGGTTTTGTATTCTGAATTTTACACTAGTTTCAGGAACAACTTGTTGAACCATTACTGTGCGCAAGTCACCCTCTTGGACATAGAAAAGAGCTAAGAGCAGGGAACTCAATAAGATTTATTGTGCCAGTTTTGTTTTAGAGGCATTAAACCAGAGACTGCACAATACATAACGACAGTTTTGTAGAAAGCATGGAGGTGGTTTTCAAATGAAGGCATGCATCACAACTACGCTTTGGTCAATGATGGACTGCATATACTATGGTGGTCCCGTAAGATTATAAAACTATATTTTTGCTGTACCTTTTCTGTGATTAGATATGTTTAGATGCACAAATACTTACCATTGTGTTACCGCTGCCTGCAGTGTTCCGTAGAGTAACGTGCTCTAGAAGTTGGTAGCTAGGAGCAATCCTATTGCGGCATCTTATAGCCAGCCTAAGTGTGGAGCAGCTGCACCATCTAGACTTGTATAAGTCCACTCTATGGCGTTTGCACATGAGGAAATCACCTAACAATGTGTTTTTTTCCACAATGTATCCTGTTGTTAAGCCACATAGGACTGTAGTTATTTCTTATATCAGTCCTGGAACAGTATAGAGTCACATTTTATTTATTTTTATTTTTATTTTTTTTTAATTTTTATTGGATTTTAGGTTTTGGGGTACATGAGCAGAGCATGCAAGACAGTTGCGTAGGTACACACATGGCAGTGTGCTTTGCTTTTCTTCTCCCCTTCACCCACATTTGGCATTTCTCCCCAGGCTATCCCTCCCCACCTCCCCCTCCCACTGACCCTCCCCTTTTCCCCCCAATAGACCCCAGTGTTTAGTACTCCCCTTTCTGTGTCCATGTGTTCTCATTTTTCATCACCCACCTATGAGTGAGAATATGCGGTGTTTCATTTTCTGTTCTTGTGTCAGTTTGCTGAGGATGATGTTCTCCAGATTCATCCATGTCCCTACAAACGACACAAACTCATCATTTCTGATTGCTGCATAATATTCCATGGTGTATATGTGCCACATTTTTCCAATCCAGTCTATTATCAATGGGCATTTGGGTTGATTCCAGGTCTTTGCTATTGTAAACAGTGCTGCAATGAACATTCGTGTACATGTGTCCTTATAGTAGAACGATTTACAGACTTTTGGATATATACCCAGTAATGGGATTGCTGGGTCAAATGGAATTTCTATTTCTAAGGCCTTGAGGAATCGCCACACTGTCTTCCACAATGGTTGAACTAATTTACACTCCCACCAACAGTGTAAAAGTGTTCCTTTTTCTCCACATCCTCTCCAGCATCTGTTGTCTCCAGATTTTTTAATGATCGCCATTCTAACTGGCGTGAGATGGTATCTCAATGTGGTTTTGATTTGCATCTCTCTGATGACCAGTGACGATGAGCATTTTTTCATATGACTGTTGGCCTCATATATGTCTTCTTTCGTAAAGTATCTGTTCATATCCTTTGCCCACTTTTGAATGGGCTTGTTTGTTTTTTCCTGTAAATCCGTTTGAGTTCTTTGTAAATTCTGGATATCAGCCCTTTGTCAGATGGGTAAACTGCAAAAATTTTTTCCCATTCTGTTGGTTGCCGATCCACTCTAGTGACTGTTTCTTTTGCTGTGCAGAAGCTGTGGAGTTTCATTAGGTCCCATTTGTCTATTTTGGCTTTTGTTGCCAATGCTTTTGGTGTTTTGTTCATGAAGTCCTTGCCTACTCCTATGTCCTGGATAGTTTTGCCTAGATTTCCTTCTAGGGTTTTTATGGTGCCAGGTCTTATGTTTAAGTCTTTAATCCATCTGGAGTTAATTTTAGTGTAAGGTGTCAGGAAGGGGTCCAGTTTCTGCTTTCTGCACATGGCTAGCCAGTTTTCCCAACACCATTTGTTAAACATGGAATCCTTGCCCCATTGCTTGTTTTTGTCAAGTTTATCAAAGATTGTATAGTTGTAGATATGTTGTGTTGCCTCTGGTGCCTCTGTTTTGTTCCATTGGTCTATATCTCTGTTTTGGTACCAGTACCATGCTGTTTTGATTACTGTAGCCTTGTAGTATAGTTTGAAATCTGGGAGTGTGATGCCCCCCGCTGTGTTCTTTTTGCTTAGAATTGACTTGGCTATGCGGGCTCTCTTTTGGTTCCATATGAAGTTCATGGTGGTTTTTTTCCAGTTCTGTGAAGAAAGTCGATGGTAGCTTGATGGGGATAGCATTGATTCTGTAAATTACTTTGGGCAGTATAGCCATTTTCACGATATTAATTCTTCCTAATCATGAACATGGAATGTTTCTCCATCTGTTTGTGTCCTCTCTGATTTCGTTGAGCAGTGGTTTGTAGTTCTCCTTGAAGAGGTCTCTTACGTTCCTTGTGAGTTGTATTCCAAGGTATTTTATTCTTATTGTAGCAATTGTGAATGGCAGTTCGCTCTTGATTTGGCTTTCTTTAAGTCTGTTATTGGTGTAGACGAATGCTTGTGATTTTTGCACATTGATTTTATATCCTGAGACTTTGCTGAAGTTGCTTATCAGTTTCAGGAGTTTTTGGGCTGAGGCGATGGGGTCTTCTAGGTATACTATCATGTCGTCTGCAAATAGAGACAATTTGGCTTCCACCTTTCCTATTTGAATACCCTTTATTTCTTTTTCTTGCCTGATTGCTCTGGCTAGAACTTCCAGTACTATATTGAATAGGAGTGGTGAGAGAGGGCATCCTTGTCTAGTGCCAGATTTTAAAGGGAATGCTTCCAGTTTTTGTCCATTCAGTATGATATTGGCTGTTGGTTTGTCGTAAATAGCTTTTATTACTTTGAGATACGTTCCATCGATACCGAGTTTATTGAGGGTTTTTAGCATAAAGGGCTGTTGAATTTTGTCAAATGCCTTCTCTGCATCAATTGAGATAATCATGTGGTTTTTGTTTTTGGTTCTGTTTATGTGGTGAATTATGTTGATAGACTTGCGTATGTTGAACCAGCCTTGCATCCCTGGGATGAATCCTACTTGATCATGATGAATAAGTTTTTTGATTTGCTGTTGCAATCGGCTTGCCAATATTTTATTGAAGATTTTTGCATCTATGTTCATCATGGATATTGGCCTGAAGTTTTCTTTTCTCGTTGGGTCTCTGCCGGGTTTTGGTATCAGGATGATGTTGGTCTCATAAAATGATTTGGGAAGGATTCCCTCTTTTTGGATTGTTTGAAATAGTTTTAGAAGGAATGGTACCAGCTCTTCCTTGTGGGTCTGGTAGAATTCGGCTGTGAACTCGTCTGGACCTGGGCTTTTTTTGTGTGGTAGGCTCTTAATTGCTGCCTCAACTTCAGACCTTGTTATTGGTCTATTCATAGTTTCAGCTTCCTCCTGGTTTAGGCTTGGGAGGACACAGGAGTCCAGGAATTTATCCATTTCTTCCAGGTTTACTAGTTTATGCACATATAGTTGTTTGTAATATTCTCTGATGATGGTTTGAATTTCTGTGGAATCTGTGGTGATTTCCCCTTTATCATTTTTTATTGCATCTATTTGGTTGTTCTCTCTTTTCTTTTTAATCAAGCTGGCTAGTGGTCTATTTTGTTGATCTTTTCAAAAAACCAGCTCTTGGATTTATTGATTTTTTGAAGGGTTTTTCATGTCTTAATCTCCTTCAGCTCAGCTCTGATCTTAGTTATTTCTTGTCTTCTGCTGGGTTTTGAGTTTTTTTGATCTTGCTCCTCTCGCTCTTTCAATTTTGACGATAGGGTGTCAATTTTGGGTCTCTCCATTCTCCTCATATGGGCACTTATTGCTATATACTTTCCTCTAGAGACTGCTTTAAATGTGTCCCAGAGGTTCTGGCACGTTGTGTCTTCGTTCTCATTGGTTTCGAAGAACTTCTTTATTTCTGCCTTCATTTCGTTGTTTACCCAGTCAACATTCAAGAGCCAGTTGTTCAGTTTCCATGAAGCTGTGCGGTTCTGGGTCGGTTTCTGAATTCTGAGTTCTAACTTGATTGCACTATGGTCTGAGAGGCTGTTTGTTATGATTTCAGTTGTTTTGCATTTGTTGAGCAGTGCTTTACTTCCAATTATGTGGTCAATTTTAGAGTAGGTGTGATGTGGTGCTGAGAAGAATGTGTATTCTGTGGATTTGGGGTGGAGAGTTCTGTAAATGTCTATCAGGTTTGCTTGCTCCAGGTCTGAGTTCAAGCCCTGGATATCCTTGTTGATTTTCTGTCTGGTTGATCTGTCTAGTATTGACAGTGGAGTGTTAAAGTCTCCCACTATTATTGTGTGGGAGTCTAAGTCCTTTTGTAAGTCATTAAGAACTTGCCTTATGTATCTGGGTGCTCCTGCATTGGGTCCATATATGTTTAGGATCGTTAGCTCTTCTTGTTGTATCGATCCTTTTACCATTATGTAATGGCCTTCTTTGTCTCTTTTGATCTTTGTTGCTTTAAAGTCTATTTTATCAGAGATGAGAATTGCAACTCCTGCTTTTTTTTGCTTTCCATTAGCTTGGTAGATCTTCCTCCATCCCTTTATTTTGAGCCTTTGTGTATCCTTGCATGTGAGATGGGTTTCCTGGATACAGCACACTGATGGGTTTTGGATTTTTATCCAATTTGCCAGTCTGTGTCTTTTGATTGGTGCGTTTAGTCCATTTACATTTAGGGTTAATATTGTTATGTGTGAATTTGATACTGCCATTTTGATGCTAAGTGGCTGTTTTGCCTGTTAGTTGTTGTAGATTCTTCATTATGTTGATGCTCTTTAGCATTCAGTGTGATTTTGGAGTGGCTGGTACTGGTTGATCCTTTCTATGTGTAGTGCCTCTTTCAGGAGCTCTTGTAAAGCAGGCCTGGTGGTGACAAAATCTCTGAGTACTTGCTTGTTTGCAAAGGATTTTATTTTTCCTTCACTTCTGAAGCTCAGTTTGGCTGGATATGAAATTCTGGGTTGAAAGTTCTTTTCTTTAAGAATGTTGAATATTGGCCCCCACTCTCTTCTGGCTTGTAGTGTTTCTGCCGAGAGATCTGCTGTGAGTCTGATGGGCTTCCCTTTGTGGGTGACCCGACCTTTCTCTCTGGCTGCCCTTAGTATTCTCTCCTTTATTTCAACCCTGTTGAATCTGACGATTATGTGCCTTGGGGTTGCTCTTCTTGTGGAATATCTTTGTGGTGTTCTCTGTATTTCCTGCAATAGCGTGTTGGCCTGTCTTGCTAGGTGGGGGAAATTTTCCTGGATGATGTCCTGAAGAGTATTTTCCAGCTTGGATTCATTCTCTTCGTCCCCTTCTGGTACACCTATCAAACGTAGGTTAGGTCTTTTCACATAGTCCCACATTTCTTGGAGACTTTGTTCATTCCTTTTTGCGCTTTTTTCTCTAATCTTGGTTTCTCGTTTTATTTCATTGAGTTTGTCTTTGACTTCAGATATTCTTTCTTCTGCTTGGTCAATTCGGCTATTGAAACTTGTGTTTGCTTCGCGAAGTTCTCGTATTGTGTTTTTCAGCTCCTTTAATTCATTCATATTCCTCTCTAAGTTATCCCTTCTTGTTATCATTTCCTCGAATCTTTTTTCAAGGTTCTTAGTTTCTTTGCATTGATTTAATACATGATCTTTTAGCTCACAAAAGTTTCTCATTATCCATCTTCTCAAGTCTAATTCCGTCATTTCGTCACAGTCATTCTCCGTCCAGCTTTGTTCCCTTGCTGGTGAGGAGTTTTGGTCCTTTCTAGGAGGCGAGGTGTTCTGGTTTCGGGTGTTTTCCTCCTTTTTGCGCTGGTTTCTTCCCATCTTTGTGGATTTATCCGCTGGTCGTCTGCGTAGTTGCTGACTTTTCGATTGGGTCTCTGAGTGGACACCCAGAATGTTGATGATGAAGTATTTCTGTTGCTTGGTTTTCCTTCTACCAGTCTAGCCCCTTCGCTGTACGACTGCTGAGGTCCGCTCCAGACCCTGCTTGTCTGGGGTGCACCTCTAGCAGCTGTGGCACAGCGAGGGATGCTACCAGTTTCTTTTTCTGCTATCTTTGTCCCAGGATGATGCCTGCCTAATGTCAGTCTTTTGGATATAGAGGGGTCAGGGAGCTGCTTGAGGAGACAGTTTGTACTTTATAGGGGCTTAATTGCTGAGCTGTGAGCTCTGTTGTTCATTCAGGGCTGTTAGGCTGCTATGTTTGATTCTGCAGCAACAGAGCTCATTAAAAAACCCTTTTTTTTTCTCAAATGCTCTGTGTTGAGGGGTTTGGGCTTTATTTTTGGATGTCTGTTGAGGTCCTGCCCAGCTAGGACGCAGACTAGCCACTGTTTGCCTGCCGAGGCTCCACCCTGCTGTTGTGTGATTCGCCCTGTTCCTGCAGGCTCTGCTGTGGTCTCCGCCACGCCCTGCGGCGGAGTCTCTCTGTTGTAGTGGGTTGCCTCGGCAACGGCAGGCTGCGTCAGCAGTGGGCGTGTATCTCAGTAGGGACGGGTTGCCTCGGCAAGGCAGGCTGCGTCAGCAGTGGGTGTGTATCTCAGTAGGGACGGGTTGCCTCGGCAACAGCTGGCTGCGTCAGCAATGGGCGTGTATCTCAGTTGGGGCGGGTTGCCTCGGTAATGGTGGACGCCCCTCCCCCTCCGAGCTTCTCGGCCGTCTGCCCGGAGCTTGTTTGAAATCGCGGTTTTGTTTGTCCCACTGGGCAAACCCTAACGCTCTGTCCCTGCGATCCCCTGGCTGGCCCACTGTCCAAGTCTAGCTCAGTCTCAAGTCCAGCCCTCTCACGTTTCCGGTTGCCGGTTCAACGGGGCACCCGGACAAGTGCGCCCTGTGGGGAGCGCTGGGTAGGGCCGGCCGCCGCCACCCCGGCTGCCGGCTTCGCCAGGCGGAGGTTCTGTCTGGCGTCCCGCGTCTCCTTTTCACTTGGGAATTTCCCCGTTCCGTGGGCAACAAAGATCAGTCTGGAAATGCAGCTCAGACTCACCTTTCCGCGGACACAACGAGACCTCCAATCCTGGGTTGTTCTCACAGCGCCATCTTGAGTCCTCTCGGTTGAGTTACATTTTAAATATCATACTTTGTTGAATTTAAGACACCATTGAAAATAGATATGTCATTATTTTACATGTCAGTAAGAAAAGGAAAACACTGCGAAATACATTATGACTTTCCTTAGACTGTAAAAGTCATTCTAAATTAAAAGATGTTAAAATGAAGAAAAAGGGCACATCATAATGTCAGTGATATAGGGTGGCAACCATACAGTGAATATATTTCTGTAGGGAGACAAAACAATATAATATAGAATGTAAGCTCCCTGAGATGTAAAAACATGGGTAGAATGTAAAGAATGTTCATTTGAGTTGTTAGCAATTGGGAAGAGATACATAGTTTCACAGAAGAAAAAAACCCTGAGAATCTCATACACAGTTCTGTGATCAAACTGTCTGAAATAGCTTTCTGGAGGTCTGAGTTGATAGGATTTCACCAGCTCTGCTTCCTGAGTCCAGGGGATACATATAAGGACCCCCTGTGAGATGGGGGTTGGTGAGGGGCCCTGAAGCGTTGTCCTGGGTGATATTGTGAGTTTCCTCCCTAATTCGGGTGAAATCTTAGGTTATATAACCTATTTCTCAAAAATCCATGTCTGTTGCATCTCGCAAGGTGCTGAGAAAATCAAATAAATTAGTCGCTTTTTAAAAAGCATGCTAGAGAGGAGAGTGGAAAGGCAGATCAACTGCTTATATACAAAATAATACAACAACACTGAGTGCTTTCTTTGTGTCAAGCGTGCTTTAAAGGTGATGGTTGGATACTGTTGGTAACCAACCAAATAGCTGTTCTTTGCTTCCTTCTTCCTGGCTAGCAAAGTCTGCTTTGAAGAGAAAGGAGCTAAAAATGTCAGATAGTCATCATCCTTTCTGTTCATCTGGGGTATGAACAGATGTTACAGTCTCAAAGTGTAAAAATACCTAGGGGTCCCTGAGACACTTTCATAAGTTTGCAAGGTCAAAGTTATTTTCAAAATTTTATATATTCAGTAGAGAATGCATCTATCTAACAAAATATACATATATAATTATTTCAATATGTTATTTGCTTTTTTTACTGCACCGTCATTTGTACTGATGTTGGAAAAGCAATGGCAGGAAAACTGCTGGCAGCTCAGCACAAATCATGACATGAAACTGTAGTCACCCTATTCTTCACAACCACAGAGTAAAAGAAAGCTTTTACTGAGACATCCTTGAAGCAGTAAAAGTCAGTTTTGCTACATCTCAACCCTTGATTTGGGAAGTGCACATAAAGCATTTCTACTGCATAGGCTGTGATGGTTGTCTCAAGGAAAGTATTTATGCGATTGTTTGAGTTGCTAGCTAAATTAGCTGTTTTGTTTTTTTTTTAAGAAACATTATTTTCTCTTGAAATAACAACTGACAGACAAACTATTGTTACTCAAGTTTGGGTATTTGATAGAAATGGTCTCAAAAACGAAATGAGTTTTTCCAATGAAGGAAAACAATATGAGTTAATCATGTCAAGGAAGACTATTTGATGCCAATGATAAAATTCAAATTTTCAAAGGAAATTGGAATGAAATTGAAATTGGTGGTGGCATTTATGAAGGTGCTATTTTTATATTGTATATTGAAATGTGTCAACATGTGGAAGATGTGCAGTAAACCAATATTTTCCAAATGATCAGTGCATAAGGTTACAAAATCTGAAAAAGTAATTGAGTATAAAACATTCATTGATGTTTTCAGATTTCATATGGCAGTTTACCTTTTTTTTTTTAGATGGAGTTAAGCTCTTGTCACCCAGGCTAGAGTGCAATGGCGTGATCTCAGCTCACCACAACCTCTGCCTCCCAGTTTCAAGCTATTCTCCTGCCTCAGCCTCCCAGGTAGCTGGGATTACAGGCATGTGCCACCACGCCTGGCTAATTTTGTATTTTTAGTAGAGACGGGGTTTTTCCACATTGGTGAGGCTTGTCTCAAACTTCCCACTCCAGGTGACCCATCCACCTTTTCCTCCCAAAGTGCTGAGATTACAGGCATGAGCTACCATGCCTGGCCTGCAATTTACCTGTAAGAAACTACAACTTGTCAAGTTTTGGTGTAATCTTACAGAGGAATCTTCGCAATGATCTGAAAAGGCTGTTAACACACTCTTCCCTTTCCATCTACTCATCTGTGTGAGCTGCCTTTCCTAAATATTCTTTAACAAAAGAACAGGTGTGTGTCAAGGAATGACCATGAAAGCGCTGTGATGATTGATTTTAGGGCTACAAATACTTTTTAGTGAGTAGGAAAATTTGCAAATATAAAATCTGTGAACAAGGAAGATCAACTCTACTTTAATCCTTTCCTTTCCCACTCACCACCTTCCTCTTCATCAGCAACATTTCAACAATCTCAAGTCTTTGTTAAAACACAAAAGCAGCAAAACACTTTCTCTGCCTCCCTCCTGCTTCCCTCCAATTCCTGGCTTATCTCTGAGCCTCCTTAGAAGACATTCTTGCAGGAGGATGTCATGCCTTCACCTTGAACTCTTCACTGTCTCTGGGTGGTCTCACCCATTCCCGTGGTTTCAAGTAGACCAACTATGCGCCATGACTCAAATCTCAAGTCTTTATCTTGAACTCAAGGCTTATATCTAGCTGCGAACTGCACATGCCCACTCGAAGGACCCACAGGCCTTCAATGTGTCCACATCAAGGTGCCAAAGGTGAGCTCATTACCTGCCTCTCAAACTACAGCTTCCTGGAATTCCTGAATTAGTGAATGGTACCACTGTTCACAGTGGTAGAAACCTGGAAATGAGACTTTTTTCCCTCCCTTTCTCTCACCCAACCAGAGTCTGCAGGTCTGTAATTCTAATATCTCAAAATCTATCCATGTCTAATCATTCCCCACTGCCAGTACCTTGACTCCATCTTCTTTTATCTTTCACCAGAATTATTGCAATAGTTTTCTGGCTTGTCTTTCTGACTTTGATCTTCTCTTTCAACTTCTCTCCTGAGGGTGATCTTTTAAAGTTCAAATCTTATTATGAAATTGCCCCTCCTTAAAGCGTTTCAACAGCTCTTCATTGTCCTCAAGCTAAAATCCAAACTCCTATTATGGTTCTCCATCGCTGTGATCTGTGACCTGAAGGGCATTTAGAACTTTCGCAGAATCTCACACCTCCCCTCTCAGGCCCGGCCCCACCCCTCTGGCTCATCTTAACTGTAGTTTCCTGAAAACACTGCTTGCTCTTGCCCTCAACACTTCAGAAAAGCTGGCTTCTCCACATCCTATCATCCATCTACACAACTACTCAGCCAATTTAGATGTTGCTTCTTCCAGGAAGTCCTCCTTGATGTCCCCTCTCCCAGATCACATTTGAGTTTCTCCTGTGTACCTCTTCACCCTGCCTTGCCTATTCTTATTGCAGAATGTGTCTTGCTTGCTTGTGCTAGAAATCTACCATGTCGCCACCATTATGCTGAACACTCCTCGTGCATAGGAACAGATTTTGTTTATCTTTAGGTTCCTGGTCTCTAGAAGAGTTTCTGGAATATAATTGACATAATAAATATTGGCTGAGTGAATATGTGTCTGTATCTGGCTCCTATTTTGGACCACTTTCTTTTGCAGCTCCTAAGAAAAAAAAACTAAATAAAACAATAGAAAGACACCCATAATTTCTGTCTTTCTGCCAGGCACTGTGGCTCACACCTATAATCTCAGCGCTTTGGGAGGCCAAGGCAGGAGGATCAGTTGAGGCCATGAATTCAAGACCAGCCTGGGTAACATGGTGAGACACTGTCTATACGAAAAAAAAAAAAAAAAAATTAGCTGGGTGTGGTGGCTTGTGTCTATAGTCCCAGCTACTCAGGAGGCTGAAGTGGGAGGATTGCTTGAGCCCAGGAGTCTGAGGCTGCAGTGAGCTATGATGGCACCACTGCACCCCATCCTGCCTGGGTCTTCACGTAAGGTCTTCTAAGTGGTGGCTTCCTTCACCTAGCCTCATGTCTTCTTCCAAAATAAAAGTAACCCTGCTAGGAATGTTAATAGCCAACTTGCTGAGCAATTGACTATGTGCCAGGCACTTCACTATGCCCTTGGCATGTGTAAATCATTTAACCTTCATGACAACCTTACAGGTAAGTGTTATCCTTGTCCCTGTTTTACAGATGAAGAAGCTGAAGAACAGAATAATTTGCCTAAGATCATAAGTCTTATACATGGCAGAATGTCCATTAATACTCATAATCCAACCAATACTAAATAGATAGAAAACAATGTTTTATTCTTGTGAGAGCTTAAGAACCTGAAATTGTTCAACAGCTCAGAAATTGACTGGCTGGCTGTACAGGGAAACTTGTATTTCTGGGCACTTTAGGTATTATGATGATCTCATTCCTTTTTCTTTCTTTGTGTGCATTTTTACAATGAGGGGCTGAGTTCCTGGGAAGTGGATCCAGTAGTGCTAGGAATCTGATAGGATGTTCTGAACCAACACGTGCAAACATCCCCCAGAGGCCCACTGACTGAGAAGTTCTGCAACCACTGCTCTCTTGCTAATCTACTTTCCATTCACCTTGATCCTTTGTCCTGTAGAAATGTATTTGGGCATGACTAAAAGCCTCTTTATCCTCACATCTTATTATATATTTTTCCACTTTCTGCCCCATCTGTTCTGACTTAGAGCTGCCACATGAGGAACCTGGGATTCTCAGGAGATGACTATAGATGAGTGTAATAGTAGATGCTGTTTATTGAACACTTACTGTGTGCTAGCTACCAGAATTCCTTATAATTATTGCAGTTAGTCTTCACAACTACTCTATTGAAGTAGATACGAGTATATCATTTTAGAGGTGAGAAACCCAAGCCTCAGACAGCTGAAGTGAGCTGTGCAACATCTGTATTAGTTCCCCTTGCTGCTGTAACAAAACCCCACAAATTTAGTGGCTCATAGCAATGCAAATTTATTCTTATGGATCTGGAGGTCAGAAGTTCAAAATCAGTCTCAAGAGACTAAAGTCAAGACACTGGCAGGACTGTTCTTTTTGGAGGATCTAAAGGAGGATGTTTCCTCTCCCTTTTTCAGCATCCAGAGACCACTGCATTTCTTGCATCCCTTCCTCCCACCATTCCAACCTCCACTTCCACCATCACATCTTCTCTAACCCTGACCCCCCTTCCTCTCTTAGAAGGACCCTTGTGGTTATATCTGGGGAATCCAGATAATCTAGGATAATCTCCTCAACTCAAGATCTTTAATTTAATTACATCTGCAAAGTCTCTTTTTCTGTGTAAAATAACCTATTTACAGGTTCCAAGGATTAAGATGTGAAGGTCTTTGGGGAACTATTATTCAGCCTACTGTATCATAAAGCAAAACCATAACATTCCGCTAGAAAGCCCACAGCCTTCAAAAGTGATTTTTCTCTAGCGAAGCCCTCCAAACGGATGAAATTCTATTAAATACAAGTCCCAGGTGTGGAAGGGGCCACATGTTTTGCCTCCATTTCTTCTACAGCCAGAACAGGAATTCTTAGCGCTGGCTATATGTTAGAATCACCTGGAGAACTTTTAAAACCTACTTAAGCCAGGATCGACCTCAGATCAATTAAAATCAGAATCACTGGAGGTGGGGCTCGAACACTTGGCAGGTTAAAGCACATCTCCAGGTGGTTCTAACAGGCAGCTAGTTTTGAGTGCCATCATGCTAGAGAGAACTGCTGGCAAACCCTTACAGCATGCGTGTTCTGGGTCCAAGGGGGAAAAGCTTAACTCTAAGGATGAATGGCAAGAAAATAAACTTGGAAAGCCATTCGTCCCTGGTTTAGGGATTGTGCCATTTCCTAGTTTCATGAGCTAGGGCAAGTTACTTGACTTCTCCGGTTTGTTTTCCGTTACCAACAGCTCCAAATGTTGTGCAATGACTAAACGAGGTCGTGAATGAAGAGCCCTTAGCTGAGTGCTTTAGGTCCCAACAGAGGGCAGTGCAGTCTTTTTTGCATCCCGCCCCCTCCCAGCCTTCGGAACAGAGGTTGCTGAGCCTTTCCTAATAATAGAATTCCCTTGGCTCTAATTTTCCAGCTCAGAGAATATTAAATTTACCTCCTTGTTGGTTACGTCTGACTTCCTTCTTGGTGTTTTTCTCCACATCTTCGATCTGGGGGTCTTCCCGTACCTTTTAATCATGCTGAGTCTAGGGGGCAGCTGGAAAGGCTTCTGATCTTCCAGGCTGCTTTCAGAAGGTCCCAGCATTCCCAGGATGTGACTAGGGTTTCTTGATTGATGCCAAGCAATTAAGCTGTAAACTGGAAAGAGTGACTTTCCTCCCTTAGAAGGAAATCGCTTCATGGTATGTGGTTGGAAATGGAGAGCTGAGTGTTTCCTTTGGGCTGATACAATGAGAAGTCTAAAACATGGATGTGGTGGAGAAATGTTTTTAATGGAGAGAGTTCCCAGGGTTGGAAGGAAATGGAAGGAAGTGGACAGGCTATTTCCTAGTACTGATTTGCTAATGTTGACCGTACTTGGTGCTTCTTCTAACGTTTTGCTCCCCTCCTTTGCTTCTCCTAGTTCTTGAAGGTATGAGGAAGGGCAAAAGAGATGGAGATGATTCAACAATTGGAACTGAGCACGTTTGGCCCAGCAGGCTGCGCCTCTGACTGTGGGGCCAGGTTAATAACATTAATGGAAAGCGTTCCCGATTGAACGAGGGAGCAGGGCTCTGGCAAGGCCACTTTCCATTAGGGACTGCCAAAGCTGATGTCACTGGGAACTTTCATTTTTCTCTCTCCCTGTAATTTTTTTTAGATGCAGAATGATGGAATAATTCTACTGTCTTGTTTTGCCAAGGCTTGTTTCTCATTCATTCAGGTATGTCTTATTTTCACAAAGTCTATTGTATCACCCAATTCAGTCTTTTCAAGACTATTTCTATGTCCCAACCCGTTGCTAATGAGTCAGCAGGCATTTAGCAGACACCTGCTTTGGCTGGGTAATGAGGTGGAATAACGAAGGATGCCCAGGCATGGCACCGGACACGTAATGGGAACGAGTTGGGAATGTCAGGGTCACACGCGCAGAATAACACGAGGAGATGACTGTTAGAGTGTCCTGAGCGGTGGGAGGTCAATGAGAACTCGGCTGGGCTAGAAACACAGCATGGAGGAGGGGAGCTTTGAGGAAAGGCATTTCAAATGGGGAGACAACATTGATGGGGGCGGGCAGAGTGATTCTGGGGGAATTATGAATACAAAAGTAATAATGGCAAAAATAATAATGTTAACTAGCTGTCCATCCAGGTATCCTGGGCCCCAGATAGATAGATAACCTCAGTACAAGCACCTGCTCCAAACTTTTCTCAAGGTTTTTGTGTCTCACAGGTGAGGGAGTGTTGCTTTCCTAAAACCACCCCGGGCTCCAGGCTCAGGCTTGCACGTAGCATCTCTGTTCCAACTCATTCTAGGGGCTAGAGAAATGTCTGATGATCAGGGCATCCGAGTGCTGCCTCTTTGCTAATAGCACTTGGCTGTGTGTGTGTGTGTGTGTGTGTGAGAGAGAGAGAGAGAGAGAGAGAGAGAGAGAGAGAGAGATCCTTGGGAGAAGTACCTTGTCATTTCACAAAAGACTGCAGAAATGAGAAGAAAAGGAGCTGTGTTTTATAAGAAACAAATCTCCAAGTGCTGCTGGTCATTTTTGGAATTCCCCTGCCCTCTTCCTCTGCCACATGCTCAACTTATTCCAAATGGTTCTGGAGCATCTATGTATCCATAAAGCTTATTGTGTTTTGAATGGATGGAGAAATGGCCAGCTGAAAACGTTGGGAGTGGATGACCAGCTGGTGGGCCTATTATCTGGGCTAAAGAGATTGCAGGCTGAGATCTGGAAACTCCCATTGCCCATCTGGCTCGTGGAAGCATCTGAGTCCTGCTGAGTCAATGTGCAGTAAGAACTTCAGGTCCTACATGAACTGGGACAGGCTGAACCCTGGGCACTTACCCAGATTAATATGGCAGGTACAAGTGCTGATTTGGCCCTGGGGATAGGTTGGCTGTGGGAGAGAAGCCTGGGTCGGAAATGCTGACTTTAAAAAGCAGTGAGTCCGCAACTTCGTGGCGTTTAGTAAAGTGCCAAGAAAAGCCCAGACAGGGTGTTCTGGGGGCATAGCAGAGAAGTGGAAAGAACATTAGAAATTTATCTTTAAACAAAAGACTCTACATAAAAAATGTCCCTTCAGAAGGGACGTGTGTAACAATTTATATTGCCTATTTAAAATTCTGACAAGTGGCCTTACCCAGCTATTTTTAATGGAACACTATGTACCACCCATTGGGAATATTCAAACATGATGAATAAGGCAATCATTTTATGTTATAAGTTGGCACCTGTGTGAATGCCAAGAATCTGTGGGCACTTAAATAATTATCCTTTATCCTCTATTTTTATCCATCGAACTTAGTTCCTGGACCAGCAGCTCCAGACTTTATTATGCTTAATAATCACTTGGCTGGTTGGGAGGTGGGGAGGGAGAGACTTGGGCTAAAGTGGGACCCAGAATTCAGCATTAAGCAGCCTCAGGTGATCCTGATGAGGGAGAGCCACAAACCGCACAGGACACAGTGGAAGGTGAGTGGGATTAAGGCGTATGCATTTGAATTTAATAAATACTGTAATTCATGACCTATGACTCCGTAATTCCCAGGCTCTCTCTAATTTGATCATCCTAATAACTCTATGGGATACAGGGTCAGATGCTGTTATCCGTATTTTGCAGTCAAAGACTCTAAAGTTCAGAGAGGTAGTGATTTGTGATTGACAGCTCGCAGAGACCCAAATGTTCAGAGCTCTGTCTGGCAGTCTCTCCTGTCCCGCTTGCAAGCCCCGCGTGGTCTACTGTGTGATGCTCTCAACATTTCTTCCCATTTCCTTGTTCATGTGCTAAATTATGGGAGGGGGAGAGGAAAAATTTCTCTATTCTGTTATAGAACTAAATCTTAGCCAGAGTGAGAAGGTGTTTAATAAATGTTAAAAGGTCTGGTCAGTTCAGTTTGGGGAAGAAGATGCATTAAGCCAGGTGAGAAGAAGGGCTCTGGATCACACGGCTTCTACTTGAAAGGGGGCAATACCGAATAAAAGTCTCTCAAGCCAGGAGCAGTGGCTCATACCTGCAATCCCCTCATTTTGGGAAGCAGAGGAGGGAGGATCACTTGAGCCAAGGAGTTTGAGACCAGCCTGGGCAACGTAGTGAGACCCTCTCTCTGCAAAAAATACACAACAGTTAGCCAGGTATGTGCCTGTAGTCCCAGCTTCTCGGGAGGCTGAGGCAGAAGACTTGCTTGAGCCTGAGAGGTTGAGGCTACTGTGAGCCATGATCCCGCTACTGCACTTCAGCCTGGGCAACAGAGCAAGACCCTGTCTCAGAAAAAAGAAAAAGTAATTGAAAGAACTGCCTCCCACACACCCACAGCCAGACACAAGACCATGCCCCAACTCAAGCACTGTCAACCGACTTTTAGAAAAGAGTCTAATGGTCGAAGAAAACTTTTCTCAAGTGAGACCAAGTATAATTAAAATGTTTGAAAATGGAATGTTATTCCCAAGAATGATCAATTGACCAGAAGCTGTCTAGAAATTGAGAAAGAGCAATCAGGAAGGGAACACAGAGTGGGGACAGAGGACCGTGTTCTAATTCCATTTGTGTTCAGCTGCCACTATTGACCAATCCCTCCGCAGCAGGTGCCACGACCCTCACAATAGCAAATCTATATAACATCAGTAGATCCACTTGACAGATGAAGAATTGAGGCCCAGAGAGGCTAAGGGCCTTGGCTTGGGCCACTCTGCTAATGAGTACCAGACTGAGGTCTGGCAGCTCCCAAACCCGAGCCCTGACGGTGTGAACCCTGTACGGCTTTGACGATGAGCAGGAAATGATGATTGACATGAACCTGCCACATAAACCATGGAAGACTGGGCTCAGGCTCCAAACCTGGTAGCAATCTTTCACTTTTCTCTTCCTTTCACACTCCACGTGCAATCCTTCAGCAAATCCCGTTGACTCTAGCTTCCAAGTATATCCCTAATCCAACGCGGTCTCCACCTCTGCTATCACCTTTGTCCACGCCTCCCTCATCTCCGGCCTGGATAAGAGCTGTAGTCCCCATTGGGTCCTAGCCCCCACCTTTGGCACCGCAGTTTGCTCTCCACAGTGTGATCAGAGCGAATCTGTTAAAATATAGGTCAGCTCTTGTCACCACTCTGCTCAAAGCCCCACAGTAGCTCACCATTTCACTGAGTGTAAAAGTCAAGTGTGTCAGCCCAGTGTGGTGGCTGATGCCTGTAATCCCAGCACTTTGGGAGGCCAAGGTGGGCAGATCATGTGAGGTCAGGAGTTCGAGACCAGCCTGGCCAACATGGAGAAACCCCATTTCTACTAAAAATACAAAAATTAGCTGGGTGTGGTGGTGGGTGTCTGTAATCCTAGCTACTTGGGAGACTGGGGCAGGAGAATCACTTGAACCTGGGAGGGGGAGGTTTCAGTGAGCCGAGATGGCACCTTTGTACTCCAGCCTGGGTGAGAAAGCAGGACTCCATCTCAAAAAAAAAAAGAAATCAAGTGCCTCTAGTGGCTTATGTCACCTTGTGTACCTATAACTGCATACTCCCTTCTTCCTTGATCTCATCGTACCCTCAATGGCTCCGCTTGAGTCCTCTAATGCCCCAGGCAGGCTCTCAACCTCAGAACCTTTGCACTTACCCCACCTGCTATCCAGAACACTCCCTCTCTGCCACACCAAACCCACATGGCTCCCTCTTCCAGGCCTTTGCTCAAACATCTCCTTAGGGAGGCCTTTCTCAATCACTCTATTTACAACTATGCCCCGGCTCCAACACTCCCTATTCCCATCTTATTTGTCAATGTCTGACATATATAGATATACGTCTGATATATAACTATATAATATATCCATATCTATATATGTGTGTTTAAAAAAATTTATGGTAAAATGGGCACAACAAAATTTAGCATTTTAGCCATTTTTTAGATTTTTAAAAAATTTTTTACAGGTACATAGTAGGTATGTATACTTATGGGGTACATGAGATATTCTGATACAGATATACAGTGCAAAATAATTACATCAGAGTAAATGGGGTATCCATCACCTCAAGCATTTATCATTTCTTTGTATTATAAATATTCAAATTATACTATTTTTGTTATTTTATTTATTTAAGTATTTTTCTGAGACAGAGTCTCGCTCTGTTGCCCAGGTTGGAGTGCAGTGGTGTGATCTCGGCTCACTGCAACCTCCACCTCCCAGGTTCAAGCGATTCTCCTGCTTCAGCCTCCTGAGTAGCTGAGGTTACAGGTGTGCGGCATTGTGCTTGGCTAATTTTTTTTGCATTTTTAGTAGAGATGGGATTTCACCATGTTGGTCATGCTGGTCTCGAACTCCTGACCTTGTAATCTGCCTGCCTCAGCCTCCCAATATTTTAGTTTTTTTAAATGTACAATAAATAATTGTTGACTATAGTCATACTGTTGTGCTATCAAATACTAGATCTTATTCATTCTATCAAACTATGTTTCCATATCCATTAACCATCTCTGTTTCCCTTCCCACCCCGACCACCCGTCCTCTGCTAACCAGTTTTCTACTCTCTGTCTTCATAAGTTCAATCATATTAATTTTTACCTCCCACACATGAGCGGGAATATGTGAAGTTTGTCTTTCAGTGCCTGGTTTCATTTCACTGAACATAATGACCTCCAGTTCCATCCACGTTGTTACAAATGACAGGCTCTCATTCTTTTTATGGCTGCATAGTACTCCATTGTGTGTAGGTACCGCATTTCCTGTATCCATTTGTCTGCTGATGGACACTTGTGTTCCTTCCAAATCTTGGCTATGTGAATAGTGCTGCATTAAACATGGAAGTGTAGATATCTCTTTGATACACTGATTTCATTTCCTTTGGCTAAGTACTCAGTAGTGAAACTGCTGAAAGGCAAAGTTCCCTTTACTCTTCCCCTTTCCTCAAGTACTGTGATTGCTCACCTGATTTTTGGGGCTTATGAAGGTGCTTTCTCATGTGGATAGTTGTTCAGTTTGAGGGAAAAGAATGAGAGCCTGTCATTCAGTTTGGTGTTCTTGTGGGGAAGTGGTGAGCTGTTACTGGAGGCTTCTATTTGGCCATCTTGCTCTGCCTCCACCCCCATTGTAACCATTCTAAGTGTACAGTTCATTGTTGTGCAACCATCACCACCATCCATTTCTGAAACTCCTTTTATCTTGCAAAACTGAAACTTTGCATCCACTAAACAACTACTCCCAACCTCACTACTCTCACCTCCCACCAACCTCTGGCAACCGCCATTCTACTTTCTGTCCGTGACTCTGACTACTTATATAAGTGGAATCATACAATATTTACCTTTTTGTAACTAGCTTATTCTACTTTGCATAATGTTCCCAAGGTTGTAGCATGGGTCAGAATTTCCTTCTTTTTTTTTTTAAGGCTGAATAATATCCTATGGTATATATTCACATTTTGTCTATCCATTTATTCATCAATGAGCACTTGGGGTGCTTCTAGTTTTGGCTATGAAACTGCTGTAAACATAGGTGTACAAATGTCTCTTCAAGACCCTGCTTTCAGTTTTTCTGTGTATATATCCAGAAGTGGAATTCTGAATATTATGGTAATCTATTTTTAGTTTTTGAGGAACTGCCATACTCTTTGCACAGTGGCCCGTAACATTTTACATTACTACCAACATTGCCCAAGGGTTCCAATGTCTCTATATCCTCATCAACACTTATTATTTTCTTTTTTGCAGTGGCCATTCTAATGGATATGAGGTAGTATCTCATTGGGGTTTTGATTTGCATTTCCCTAATGGTTAGTGATGTGGAGCATCTTTTCATATATGCTTGTTGGCATTTGTGTATCTTCATTGGAGAAATGTCTAAGTCTTTGTTCATTTTTTCATTAGGTTGTTTTTTTGTTGTTGAGTTGTAGAAGTTCTTTATATATTTGGCATCTGGCATATTTTTAAAAAGGTATTATTTATTTGTAATTGTCTCACTACTAGAATGTCAGCTGTTTAAGGTTAGAGGTATTTGCTTGTTTTGTTCATGGCTGTAGGAATGGTACTAGGCATATGATAGATGCTTACTGTATTTGGTGTGTGAATGATGAAATAAAGGTGCTGTGGTGCAATAGAAGCATAAGAGCTGGTTAAGGTTACTGTGGAAAAACAGCCAGGCATGGTGACTAATGCCTGTAATCCTAATACTTTGGGATGCTAAGGTGGGATGATTGCTTGAACTCAGGAGTTCCAGACCAGCCTGAGCAAAATAGTGAGCCCTTATCTTTTTAAAAAAATTATCTGAGTGTATTATTGTGTTCTCAGACTGCTACAAAGAAATACCTGAGACTGGATAATTTATAAAGAAAAGAGGTTTAATTGGCTCATGGTTCTACAGGCTATACAGGAAGCATGGTGGCATCTACATCTGGGGAGGCCCCAGGAAACGTACAGTTATGATAGAAGGCAAAGGGGAAGTGGGCACATCTGACATGGCCAGAGCAGAAGGAAAGAAGTTGGAGGTGGGGGTGGTGCTACACATTTTTAAACAACCAGATCCCTTGAAAACTCACTACACAGTACCAAGGGGGATGAAAACTTCCCCCCACTGTGATCCAATCACCTCCTACCAGACCACATCCCCAATACTGGGGACTACAATTCAACATGAGATTGTGTTCATTTTGAAATGAACACAGATCCAAACCATATCACTGGATATGATGGCATGTGCCTGTTGTCCCAAGTCCTAGCTACCTGGGAGACTGAGGTGAGAGGTTCACTTGAGCCCAGGGGGTTGAGGCTGTAGTGAGCTATAATTGTGCTGCTGCATACCAGCCTGGATGACAAGGTGACTCTGTGGCTAAAAAAATTTTAAAAAAATACAAAAGACTATTTTGGGGAAAAAAAATCGCTTTCTTTTTTCTTGGTATATGAATTGAAATATTTTCTTGAAAATTGCAAGAAAAGCACAGGATAAAAATTGGTAATACTTGGCTACAATGGTTATTGGCTACAAATGTCTATGACCAGAATTCCCTAGGGCCTATAAGAAATACATGCTTACAGCACCAGTATACACAATTTAAGGGGTTCATAGCTACACTGTTTGTAATTGTCCCAACATGGAAATGGCCCAAGTGTCTATCAAAAGTAGAATGGGCAAACAAGGGGAGTGTGTTCCTACATAGTGGAATCCTACACAGCAATCAAAACAAGTGCCGTTTCACACCACGTCAGGTATGCTTCTTAAAGACAACATTGAGCAAGAGTTTAGGCACCTAATAATACACATTGCACAATTCCACTCATAAAACTCGAAAACAGACAACATTCAAATATGTTGTCCAGGTGTGCACAATGAGGAAACAAAATTAGTTTTTAAGAGGCAGAGGAAATGAACACCAGGATGCTGAGGACAGTGGTGACTGAGAGGGTGGAGAGAGGGTGTTATGACCAGGAAAGGGGATGAAATGTGCATGGGAGCAGGAGGCCTCAATGGGTTTCTTTTCATGCAGGTGCATGCTCCATGCACCTTTTGGTACATTAGTTAGATTTCACAATCACAAAGACAAACAATATAACAAAAAATCTACTTTCACCTCACTTCAAGCACACAGGACTTTCTGGAAATGCAAGCTGCCCTGTTGGCAAGGAACATGGGCTGAATTTTGAGGAAGTCATGGAGGCAAGCTGTGGCTAACCTGTCTTGGAATTAGGAGAGCAAATAAATTTCAAGCACCAACAAAGCAGGGAGTGGGTGCCAGAACCTGGGAGCACGGAGAGAGAGGGTTGAGGACAAGGAAAGGTACAGGATGCCAGATCACAAAGTTAGTCTTCTCCTACCTCCTCTCTGGGAGTCTCCCTCCAGCCCTTGTTTCCTGTAAAGCCTTTGATTGACTCCTGTACAGACTGTCTTCTAGTTAGTGTGGTCTTCATTGTGGGCGTTTCCCTCAGGCTCTGTGCTCAAAGATTAGTTAATTTGCTGAGCAACTTTTCGAGCGAGGCTGGCCAGGTGGCTCCTGTCTCCTCCAGTCATAGATTTGTATTGTAACAGGAGACTATGGAGATTGGATATTGTGCTGCAAAAGGGCATTTCTGGCCAGGGGGAGTGGCTCACACCTGTAGTCCCAGCACTTTGGGAGGCTGAGGTGGGCAGATCACGAGGTCAGGAGTTCAAGACCAGCTTGGCTAATATGGCGAAACCCCGTCTCTACTAAAAATACAAAAATTAGCTGGGTGTGGTGGTGCATGCCTGCAGTCCCAGCTACTTGGGAGGCTGAGACAGGAGAATTGCTTAAACCTGGGAGGTGGAGGTTGCAGTGAGCCGAGATCATGCTACTGCACTCTAGCCTGGGTGACAGAGCAAGACTCAGTCTCAAAAAAAAGAAAGGGCAGTTCTCAGGGGAAAATTTGTGTCTTTGGCAGGCTGGCAGGAAAGATATTAAGGAGCTACTCTTAAATCCATCTGTCTTAGTCTGTTTTGTTGCTATAGAGGAATATTTGAGGGTGGGCAATTTATAAAGAACAGTGGTTCATTTCGTTCATGGTTCTGCAGGCTGTACAAGAAGCATGGCGCCGACATTGCTTCTGGCGAGCCTCAGGGTGCTTCCACTCATGGTGGAAGTGGAGGGGGAGGAGACATGTGCAGGTTCCGTGGTCAGAGGAAAAGCAAGAGAGAGGAGAGAGAGAGAGAGTACGAGCGATGGGTGTCAGGCTCTCAACAGCCAGCTTCATGGGAACTAACAGGGCAAGAGCTTACTCATTGCCTCAAGGATGGCTCTAAGCCATTTAAGAGGGATCTGTCCCAAAGACCTCCCACCAGGCTCCACCTCCAACACTGGAGACCAGATTTTAATATGAAGTTTTGAGAACATTTAAACTATAACACTATCTTATTCCTTAAGGCCTACGTGTGTATAAATCTAACCCTTACCTAAAACCCCAAGACTAACATTTACGTGCCTTTTCAGAGAAAGCAGAGACAAAGAAAACATGGTAGCCACATGAAAACCGAGACTCAGTGATTCAGAAATTAGCAATGCCAGCTACCGTTCACGGACTGAATGCCGCTATGTACCAGTGCTGTGAAGCAGCATCCCAGTCAATAATTCTGCAATGAGAAAACGTTCTCATTTTATAGGTGATGAAACTGAGGCTTAGAATGCATAATTGCATTCATTCCCTTGGACTGAGCCTGGTGGCTTATGCCTGTAATCCCAGTCAAGGCAGGTGGATCACTTGAGGTCAGGAGTTCGATACCAGAGTGGCCAACGTTGTGAAACCCCATCTCTACTAAAAATACAAAAATTAGTCAGGCGTGGTGGCATGCACCTGTGATCTCGGCTACTCAGGAGGCTGAGGCAGGAGAATCAATTGAACCTGGGTGGCAGGTGTCACGGTAAACTGAGGTCATACCACTGCACTCCAGCCTGCGTAGCAGAGCGAGACTGTCTCAAACAAATAAACGGAATGTGTAGTTACTCATTCCCAGTCATACAGCTAGTGTTGGCAAAGCCAGGATTCATGTAGCAATGGTCAGCAAACTATAGCCTGTAGGCCATATCTGGCTAGTTTTGTATAACCTTTGAGCTAATAATAGCTTAATTTAAAAGTTTAAGTTTTTTTTTGTAACAAAAAAAAAGCCAAAAACCAAAAGAGAAAAAAAAAGAAAAGAAAAGAAAAATCAAGCAACAGAGACTGTATGCAGAGTACGTAGACTGCAAAACCTAAAAATATTTACTATCTGGCCCTTTTCTAAACACCAGTTGCCCGTCTGCTATCTGCCCTTCATCGGGGAGAAAGGCCTAGTCTGTGAGCATTCACTATTTCACCTTCCTTGACTCATTCTAACCCTCAGATCTCTAGATCCAAATATTCCCAACAGATCTGATGCTCTTTTGATCCCACTGACGGTACACAAGTATGTTGATAATGGATTTTCTCCAGAGAGCCCTGAGGAAACTTTCATGCCCTTACTGAGGATGAAGGAATGGAGTCTCCAACTTTTGTTTTCCTCTGTTCTAATTGGCTTTTGGAGCTCATGGAAAATTTTCACGTACCAGAGACTTCTGGAAGCCTAATTGCTTAAGTAGAGAGTGGTTTGTAAAATTAGTCTTATGACTTGAGTGTCATATTTTTGGCTAAACAAGTTAACTAGGCAGGCATTTAAATAATGCCCTGTTCCTCCAGGATCATGTTTCTAGGAATGCCAACCCCTCAGGCCCTGGAATTTGAAGTCAAAGGGAATGGTCTCTAGGGACATAGTTGTAGTTTACTCGAAGGAGGGACGAAAAGGACACATTCTTGGACTTTGATCTAAGCAAATGAGTATTCATTAGGGAGAAGATTAGCAGCAGTGAGAAGTGACAGCAGAGGCAGCAGGCAGCACCACCAGAGAAACTGATGGCTGACCTCACGGCACATAACATGGGGTCCAATGGCCCTGCACATCCCAGGGGCACCTGAGGGATGAAACCACACAAATCATGGATACCTTCCATGAACTAGGGGCATCAAGACAAAGGATCAATTTATGTTTTATATACTCTGTGATAATAAGGCAAAGTTAAAATAAAAATACATTAGTAGTTCTCAGTTGAGCTCCAGGTAAAATTGTGAATTAATTATGCATTACGCATGTGGGAATTGAAAAGGATGTGATAGAATGGAAAAGGCTGCTGAGGGCATTGAAATGAACACGGAAACGGAGAGCAACAGAGTTGTCAAGTGATGTGTTCAAGATCACAAATTTAGTTACAGACAAAACCATAGTTGTCCTGATTTTCAGGTTATTTCCCACTGCCTATCTTATCGAGGGTCAGCAAGCTATGCCCTGTGGGCCAAATCCAACCTGCTGCCTGATTTGTAAATACAGTTTTATTGAAACCCTGCCACATCCATTAGTATACCATTGCCTATGGCTGCTCTTGTGTTACAGTGGCATAGTTAAGCAGTTGTGAGAGATCCCCATGGCCCACAAAGCCTAAAATATCTACTCTCTGCCCCTTTACAGAAAATGGTTGTCAATCCTTGCCCTATACCATTAGATCGCGATTTTGGACAGTTTCTCTACTTACTTCCTATTTCTGTTTTCTCATCTATAAAATGAAACTAATAATACTTATAATTGTTTTAAGTATTCATTTGGGAAATTATGTAAGATGCCTAGTGGCTTTTGGCATATACCTGAGGCTCAAAGAATGATGCAAGTGACCAAGGCTAAATTTGACTCTTACAGAGAGGAACTCACTGGCTTGTGTAGCTAGGAATAATATTCCATCATCATAAATGTGGGCTTAGTTTGAGCCTGTAATCTGAGTTCAACTGTCTCATCAGTCTTATTAACTTTCTCAAGTTTGCTCTTAATGGAAGGATAGCCCAGAGTTTGGTGAATTCTGCCTCATCATAAACAGAGGACCAAAAAGGGAATCTAACCCTCTAAGATCAGAATGAGAGATGAGGCCATTAGGACTCATTCACTTTCCCATTCATTCTCTCTTTCTCTCCCGCTCCCTGGCTTCGCTTTGTAGGCACTTCACCTCATGGCAGAGAATGTGGCCACAGAAGTCTAGATGTGCATCCTCCCAGTGTTGCAACTTGGCTGGAAAGGAAAGTTCTCTTTTTCTCCCAGCTTTTAAATATCAGTTCCGCAAATGTACTTTAATTGGTTCAGTGTGGGTCATGTCATGGTCATATCCAATCTCTGATGGCTAACCATCTACCAAAATTTGTAATGTCTTTTCAACATTAGAGGGGTCTACCTGGGAAGCAGAAGGCCAAAGACTACATATTTCAGCTGCTCTTGCATTTAGATGAGGCCATTTAGCTAGTTCTTATTAAAACAATATAAATGAAATTGATATGTGTTACTTCTGGCTCATGGAGATTATGAAACAGATGGGTCTATACCCTCATGTTCCCCTTAGACCAGCTGGAAATTAATGACCAAAGACATCATGGAAAGGAGTGGCTGACAGCTGATTGCTTAATGACTATGTGAAACAAAGCCTTCTTCCTCCTCAACCAAAGTTTATTTTTTTGCTCACATAAATAGTTCAAAAGCTATTGAACTATTTATGTGAGCAAAAAAAATAAAATTTTATTGTGTTTGAGCCCTTATACTTTGTGGCTGATTTGTTATAGCAATTAACCTACCTTAACTAAAACAAATACTCTGACTGGACAGGAACTCCCATGCCCATTCTTTTTTTTGGAAGTTAATACCTTTACTAAGTTACAAAACTTTGGCAAATCGATACCGTACTCTTTAATATAATCAAAACATACTTTTGTTGGAATCATGTTACTTTGATGATAATTTTTACTCCGGAAATATTTGAGTACCAAACCAAACACTGGTTTTTAATGGTGGTTTATAGCAGAGCAAGTTATTTTACACAAAATCTATTTTAAAACTACACAATTTATCCTTTTACGTGCGTCCCTTGTGTAAGCTGTTGAAGCGTACAGCAGCAGGGCAATGGGTGTCTACATGACGTGGCTCTGCTCTGTGCTGGGGTTGGTCTGAAGTCAGGTGGAGTTCCTGTGTATGGGAAGCTTGAAAATTCTACCTTAAGGAGATTCAATATCAATACCAATTTTCAAGGAGTTCTTGTTGAATTTTCACAGAAATACTGGAACCCTCAAAATCAGATAGTAATTTCAAACAACGATAATTTCAGATGATCCCTTTCATTTAGAAGCCCTGCCTCTGTTTTGATCAAGTCACATAGCCTTACACCAACTTATTAAAAAAATTACCTAAAATATAGTTATATGTTTTAAATAACACATAAATATGTAGTCAGCTTGGAGAGGCCTGGAGTACCCAACGTTATCTACCAACTTTCACGATCACTTCTCTGCAAATGCTGCTGCGGTCATTGGAGTCCGTATGCTTCCTCTTGCTGAGGCTGTCAGTTCTTCAGCCTCAGCACTTAATTTATGTATTACCCATTCCATTGCTTCTTGGCCTTTATTAGCCTTGGAGGATATCGTACTTGCCATCGGTCCTTCAAGGTAACTGCCGAGGCTGACTCTTTTCATGGTGATTATGGCTTCTTGAGTCAAAACAGTTTCTTTCTGGTTCCCGAGGATGTGGTTTGTATATAAGTCTCTCATCTACTGAAAACCATATTTGTAAATGAAATATTAGTAGCTTTAAGTCCCATTGTTTTCTCTATAAGATCAACTACAGAATGTTCTTGCATGTATGTTTTCGTTCTTGCTGCACCAATGAGAGACTTCGCAATGGAAGGCAGTCCCTACTCTGTGCTGAGAAGTCTGTGGCTGTGCAACTTTCCAGAGGGCTCTGCATGCCTGTTCAACACACCAACTCCAACCACACTTGGGTTCAGAGGGTTTGGGTATTTCTGCACTGCAGCTGTTGTAATGGTTTCCCATGAGTGGTCAAAGACGTGTTCTGAAGTCCAGATCTTCATGGTGCCAGCGGCCTGAGCGATGACCAGGTGGCACCAGGGAACAATGAGGCACGGAGGCTACACTGGCCCCTGCCCCGCCTCCAGCACACTCTCTTATATTCATTCTTATGACAGGGCAATGGAAGATGGGCAGAGTCAGTTAGAAGAAAGGGGAGAGAAAAAATATGTTGGGGATGCAACAGATGAACAAGGAAATAACTACTACAATCTGCAGCAATTAGTAACTATTTGTTTTGTGTGTTTTTTTTTACTGTAAATAAGATACTAGTAGGCTGGGTGTGGTGACTCACACCAGCACTTTGGGAGGCTAAATTGCATAGACTGACTTGAGGTCAGGAGTTTGAGATCAGCCTGGCCAACATGGCAAAACTCCATCTCTACTAAAAATACAAAAATTAGCTGGAAATGGTGGTGGTGCCTGTAATCCCAGCTATTTGGGAGGCTAAGGCAGGGAGAATCCCTTGAACCTGGAAGGCAGAGGTTGTAGTGAGGCAAGATCATGCCATGGCACTCCAGCCTGGATGACAGAGTAAGACTGTCTTAAAAACAAAAAAGATACTAATAATATTCTATGGTCATAAATGTGGGCTTAATTTTAACCTGTAATCTGAATGAAAATTGTCTCATCAGTCTTATAAACTTTCTCAAGTTCTTTCCTAATGGAAAGATAGCCCAGGGTTTGGTGAATTCTGCCTCATCATAAACAGAGGACTTGCTACAAGGAGTCAGGAAGTGATGCTGTTGAGAATGCTGACTGTCATGTGCCAGTGGCGATCCCTTTGGTGGTTGTAGTGACGGTGGTGATTGGGGAAAAGGGGAATTGTTGACAGCTTTGAATAGAACTCTGGGGACCCCAAACATCCTGAGGCCTCTTCTCTCTCTCAGGTACGTATTCCACAGCCAGGATTAGGGGTTCTGAAGACCCCCAAGAGCACTCAGATGGTATTTTGACATCAACAGGTGTATTGAGATTCAGTTCTCATCCTAACCACCTGGAGTTAACATCAGACTCCACAGGTTTTGAGGGCATGGTTTCTAACAAGACTGTCCCTCCTTCAGTTCCAAGGCTGCTGGCACTTCTGACCAGTGAACTACAAATCTAGCGGCTTCCCACAGTATTGTCAGTTTGAGCAATTTGCTAGAATGAGTCACAAAACTCAGAAAAGTGCTGTATTTATGATTCTAGTTTTATTATAAAGGGTACAAATCAGGACCAGCCCAAAGAAGACACACATAAGTGAGGTCTGGGTGGGCCCTGATTGCTGAGCTTCCATATCCTGTCCCCATGGACATCAATGTGTTCATCAGCCAGGAAGCTCCATTGAGCCTTGGTGTCCAGAGTTTTTACTGGGATTTCATTATGTAGGCGTGATTGAGTGAATCATGGACCATGTCATTAAACGCAACCTCCAACTCCCCGCTTCTCTCCAGAGACTGAGCTGGCTCATAGCTCCAACCTTCTAATCACATAGTTGTTCTTTCTGAGATCATATTCTACCCTGAGCTACCTCATCTTTTACACTCAGGTGTGATACAAGAGACCTGTGAACAACAAACAGTCCTATTACCTGGGAAATTCCAGGAACTTAGAGTCTCCTTCCCAGAAGCCAGGTACAAAGGTCAGTCAAATGCTTGATTATACAACAGACGGGTTGTCTGTACAAAGGTTTCTAGTGGTGTAATTAGAGTTGGGTAATTAGTGTCTCTGTTTTCCATTTAATGGGATGAATTAATACCAAGAAATGAAACCGATGATCATAATGAGAACATTACTTTTGGAAAATCATAAATACTGTTAACACACTGCTGTCTATCAGAGAACAGGGTGTTCTAGTGAAACAAGAACAGATTCCCCGATACTTCTCTTTCATGGGAACATGTGAACAGAGTGTAGCCTTCTATTTCAGCAGGCATACCGTTTGGGCACCTTGGTTTTCATAAGGGAATGTGAACTCTACCACTCTCCTATGTAGTTTCTCTCTCTCTCTCTCTCTCTCTCACACACACACACACACACACACACACCCCTGTGGTCTAAGAATACAATGAATCACTACTAACATCACTGAGTGCTTACCATGTGCCAGGCATTGTGTTAAAAGCTTCATGTGAATTATGTAATTTAATCCTTTAAACCACAAACCTACAAAATAAGCATTATAATCATCCCATTTTATAGATACGTGACTGTCTTAGGTCACGCAGCTTAGAGGCAGAGGAACCTGGACTAAAAGCCAGAATCAGACTCCCTTAACAATTGTGCTAGGGCCCATTCTTGCAGAGCCCAGCTGAAAAGCAATGAGATTTGTGGGAGAGAATGTAAGAAATGTGGTATCTATTTAGTCCACTACATAGTCTGTGTGCTGTACTTAATTTGCATCACAGACCTTGAAAACTACCTGCAGTAATGTTTTAACGTTGTTGCCTGACTTTTATGAAGCTGGATGCAACAAACAGCCTGGATTCTTCTGAATTCTTGTGAAGCTGTTGGGAAAGATATTGAAATGATGCATCAGACAATCGTGCCCTGTGGCTGCCAGAGGTGGAGATTTCTTTGAGTTTCACACAAGGTACAATCTTCTGTCTCCTGAAGAACTGCTATAAATCAGCATCTGAGATTTTGTTTTTATTAGCTGCTGTGTTGCCCCAATTTTTAATAGAAATTTATGCTGAAATAGAGCAATTATAGTGACTCCCATGATAAGCACATTTGCTTTTCTTTGCTTAATCCAGGTTTATCTGTTTTTATTCTCATTTTATTGAAATCCTGTTTTTGGTATGTTACTTAAACCCTCAAGTTATTTTAGACTAGAGTAAAAACAAATATTCTAGATATTTGGCAAGTAGTATAAAATCCTATCTATGAATGGCCAAATTTTATTTTGGTAGAATACAACAAAATATACTCAACATTAAAAGCATACTGAGCTTACAGCCTTTGCATAATCTTCATCCACTTAGTCGAATGATGTCTGGGGATCTTTACAGAATTTCAGGATATCACGATTAATACCAATCATCAGTATCCCATAGAAGTATAGAAATGCCAGTTAAAGATTTCTGGTTGATTATGATAATAACGTGGATGATCATAAAAGTGGTGACTATTTGGACATTGACTCATTGGAGAAAGATTAGCGAGTGCTTTCTTTGGACCAGATGAATGATGTTCATGTTCTTTCTGAGAGAATGTTGTGGGTTAAATTGTGTCTTCGCAAAATTTATATGTTGAAGTTCTAACCCCCAGAGTGTCAGAAAGTGACCTTATTTGAAGATAGGGTCTCTAGAAGTAATTAAATAAAAATGAGATCATCAGGATGGGCTCTAATCCAGTAGGACTGGTATCCTTATACGCCGGGGACATTTGGACACAGACACAGAAAAAAGACAATCTGAAGAGACACAGGAGAAGATGGACACGGACAAGCCAGGGAGAGAGGCCTGGAACAGATCCTGTCTTCACAGCCCTCTGAAGAAACCAGCCCTGTTTACACATTAATATTGGACTTCTAGCCTCCAGCACTGTGAGATAATGAAGTTCTGTTGTTTAGACTACACAGTCTGTGGTGCTTTGTTATGGCAGCCCCGGCGAACTAATACAAGGCATGCAGACAATAAGCAAATACACAGAGTTGCAAATAATTTATTTTTAAAAAGGATGGTGATACATGCTCTGGAGAACAAGAAGCCAGATTGAGGGAGGAAAGGTTTGGTTAGGGATCACTGGTAAGGTGACATTTCACAGGACTGGAAGAAGAGAAGGTGCGGGTCAAGCAGATAGTAAGGAAAAGGGTGTTTCAGGCAGGAAAACATTGAATGTCACAGAGCAGAGAGCATGCTTGTTGTGTTCAAGAAACCACAAGGAGGCCAGGTGCAGAGGTTCACACCTGTAATCCCAGCACTTTGTGGGGCTGAGGCAGGAGTATTGCTCAAGCCCAGGAGTTCATGACTAGCCTGGGCAACATAGCAAAACCCCGTATTTACAAAAAAAAATCTTTTTTTTAATTAGACAGGCATGGTGGTACACACCTGTAGTCCCAGGTACTCAGAAGGCTGAGATAAGGAGGGTCGCTTGAGTCCAGGAGGCAGAGGTTGCAGTGAGCTGTGATTATACCACTGCACTCCTATCTAGTTAACTGAGGGAGACCCTGTCTGGGGGAAAAAGAAAAGAACCACAAGGAGACCAGCAAGGTTGCCATAGAGAGAGCCAGGCAGGCTCAGGGTGGACAGGTGGGGACTAGAACTCCCAAGTGCACATAGGCTTTACAAAACTAGATTTTCCTCCAAATGAGAATGGGGATTCTGGAGGGTTTTGAATAGAGGACAAATTAATGCTTTAAAAGCTCCTATCTAGCTACTGTGAAGAGAATAAATTGAAGGGGCAAGAGCAAGATGGGTGCTGGGGGAGGTGAGAAGTGGTCACTATCGAATGCTGACTTGGATGTGAGGGATGACTGCAAGGAACAGATTGGAGAGGGAGCAGAGAGGTAAAGAAAGACTGGATACTGATGTGAGCAGCTGGAAGGATGAAGGCATTTTGCTCAGTGGAGAAGGCAGTTGCCTGACTGTGAGGGAGGGAAGGTGCAGGGAATCAGAAGCCTCATGTTGGATGCGTTAAGTAGCAGGAATCTTTTAGGCATCCAGGTGGAGATGTCAAATGGGCAGCTAGACACAGGAGTCTGCATGGGTTGGGGCATGACAGTGGGGCATGTGACCAAGGGTAGTGCCTGGAATCTTGGTGTGCCTGGATCTCAGACATGCCACACACACAGTCTTGCCCTGTTATTATTAACAATCTAGGCAGGACTTCAGGGACTCTACTGCCTATGGGGCACCACAAGCTTGAAGACTCAGCCTGGATTCTAGCTCAGTCTAGGCTCTTTCTCTAATTGGGCAGGCTGATTAACTCTCCAGAAGTCATTTCCCCATTTCTGTAATGGAGCTAATGTCTTCCTTGCCATGTTACAGGGCTCATTGATTCCTTTGTTCATTCAGCAGTTATTTATTAAGTGTTTACTTTGTCCCAGTCTTAATACTGGGACCTGAATATAAAAACATGAGGCTTACAATCTAGTGGGAAAGACAGACATACAACAAGGAAACAAAAAAAGGTATAACTGAAACTGATGAGTGTGGTGATGAGAAACAGGAAGTAGGAACAAGGACCAACAGGGAGGGCAGGCCTGTTTCCGCTGGGTGCTAGGCTGAATTCTAAGATGGCTGCGAAGAGCTCGTTCCCTTCACCCACTTCCTGCCCTGAGAGTCCCTTCCCCTTGAATGTGGGCAGGGCCTATGAATATGATGGGATAGTCACACTTGATTAGGTTACATTATATATAGTTTGTCTTATTGGATTGGTGCCATATTGTTGTGAGCTGCCTTTGAAGGGAGCTGTATGGCAAAAACCCAAGAGTAGCCTCTAGGAGCTGAAAGCCAGCAAGGAAATGGGGACCTTCATCACACAGCCAGAAGGAAATGGATTCCACCGATGCCCAAGGAAACTTGGAAGTGGATCCTTGCCCTGTTGAGCCTCCAGATGAGGATACAACCAGCTGACACCTTGACTGCAGCCTTGTGAGATCCTGAGAAGACCTAGATAACATGTGGCAGACTTCCGACCTGCAGAATTCATGAGGTCATACATTTGTGGTGTTTTGGCTGCTAAGTTTACAGTTACTGGTTATGTACCATAGAAAATAAATATATACAGGGCGGTCCAAGAAGGTATCTCTGATAATATGACTTGTAAACTAAGACCTGAGGGTAATGAGTCAACAAAGGGAAGAGTGACAAGACAGAGCGTTCCTGGCAAAGGACTCCGAGGTGGGAAAGAAGTGAAGGAGTTCAAAAACAGGAAAGTGGCCAGTCCAGCTGGAGCCCAGCATGTGAGGGAGGGAGACAGGAACAAGGTGAAGGTTATGTGGATAAACTTTTGACCTTTCACAAACACAGGACATTGCTCTCTTACTCAAGTTCAAAGCCACATCTCTGAATGCGGTATCAGATAAACTACTATAAGAAAGGGACTCCAAAACAAAGTGGCTTAAGTAGGAGAGAAATTTGCTTTTATTCCATGCCATGCGGCAGAGGTTTAGAGGTTTAGAGCTGGTGTGTTTGGTTGCTGGCTGGATAGATGTGCAACTTTTAGCACGTGGCTTTTTTTCTGGGCCTGAGGTGGCTGCTTCAGTTGTTCCAGTTTTCCAGCTGGTGGGAGAAAAAAAGTGAGAATGGAAGTCTTTGTGCTGCTGTACTAAAACAACAAGAGCAAACAAAAACTGTGATTTGGAAGTTATGGCCATCAGTCATCACTTCTGGTCTCAACCCATTGGCCAGAGCCCAGTCCTGTGACCTCACTTACTGCCGTGCAGTCCTGGGTAGGTGTCTCTAGCTCACCCTTGAGGATTCCTATGTCTAAGAGTTCCCTGCTAACTTAGAGCTGTGTTTCTAAGAGTATAGCCTCTGGGGAACCATGAGCAGTCCCTGTCCCAGCCTAACCTTATTTAGCCATAATCCTGGACGTATCTTTAGCTTTCCCCCAGGGCTCCAGGATGGTAGAGCTGACACTCAAAGTGGACTGTCATTTGTCTTCTATCATCTCTCCAACGATTTCCCAAGAATAGAATAGGATGAGCAGCCAAATAGTGGGTGCCAAGGCTTGTCTCTTTCATTTCCAGCATGGCCCTGGCAAAAAAAAAATCTCCTTACCCTACTTGCAATCACTCCTCCCTGGTCAGAATGCTTCTGGCCTTTGGGATTCCTCTTACAGCCTTCATGCCCGTGAGCCGTGGGGGCAGACACTAAACGCGTTTGGCATGCCCTGTAACTCTCCAGCATTCTGAACCTTTACTGCATGTCAGAGACATTTATTAATACTGCTGCTAATAATAGTACCTAGCAGGGAAGGACCGGCACAAACATGGAAGGAGCAGCATTTCCCTTTACCGTGCTTTCATTATTCACTGGAACAGGACAGGTGGAGATAAATTCAGATTTGCCTTTTCAGTTCTCTCTCACAGGTTACTGTTCCCATTACTCGAAGTTGTGCTCTGCTGGCACCCGTAGGAACATGCAGCGAATAACAGGTCTGTAGGGTGTTCTTATGCTCCATTCCTGCAGCCTGAAATGGGAAAAGTTTGGTTTCTGAGAAAGCTGCAGGTTCCATCTCTGTGGCCTGAGGCTGTTTTGAAATGAGGTGGCCGTAAAGGCTGAGGACAAGCTGAATCTTGCCTGCCTTCTTGCTTGCAAAGAGCAAAAAGACAAGCAGAGAAAGCAAAATTAGCCATCTTTGTGTGCCTTTGTGTATCCCTATCTGTCAGCCTTTTACTCTGAAAAATTTCTCTAGAACTGTATAAATTGATATTAATTGCTAACCTCATTGAAGCCAGGTTTATGCCAAGAACTATGCAGGGAGCCTCCCACGTATTATTCCTTTTAAACCTCAATAACTCAGTTCTGTGAGTACTGGTTATTCCTTTTTCATAGAGGAGGAAAGCAAGACGGGGAGAAATTCAGGTTGTATGTTCAATGTAGCACAGCTGGGGAGGGGCAGAGGCAGAACTTGAACCTGTGTCTTTGTGACCCTAGAGCCTGCAGTGGCAATCTGGACATCCTATTGCCTTTAAAATAGCAGAGAAAAGTTTGCAATCTCCAGTTGCTTCTTTCCACCACAGGCTGGCAGCTACTGGCCATTCCTATTGTGGAAAGCGAAAGGCATCCCAGCCTGGGAAACCAGCTGGATTTCATCACATCAGCTGAAGTCATGGCAGCTAACTTCAGGTCAGCTGAAGGTGTAGTCACCTGCCTCCACTTCCACCTTCCCTTCGCACTCTCTGTCACCCCACCCACCGCAATCCTGACAACACCCGATGGCTGCTTTTCTACCTGGTCAGTTACTGGGTGCTGTAGGCCCCTGTTTCTTCAGACTTCTCCACCAGTGTTTTCACTGCAGAATAGGTTCAACACAGCTTTTGTTGGCTGACCTAGGACTTGACGCAGTGGGCTCCACACTGAGCTCTGAACCAGGAACTCACAAATAAGTTGTTAGGACCCACTGCGGTCTGAATGTGTTTCCCACTTCCTCCACCCACAAATTCACATGTTGACACTTAACTGCCCATGTGATTACATTAAGAGGTGGGGCGTCGGGGAGCTGATGAAGTCATGAAGGCTCTACCTCTCATGAATGGGATGAGTACCCTTATAAAAGGGCTCAAGGGAACTAACTAGATCCCTTTTGCCCCTCTGCCTTCTGCCATACGAGGACACAGCAATAAGGTAGCATCTTAAAGTAGAGAGTAGCCCTTAGCAGTCACTAAATATGTCAGTGCCTTGATCTTGGACTTCGCAGCCTCCAGGACTGTGAGAAAATAAATCTGTTCTTTGTAAATGACCCAGTCTTAGATATTGTGTTAGAGCAGCAGAAATGAACTGAGACAGGACTCTACTCATTTACTGTTTGGCGAGTCTCCTGTAGTGCGGCCATAAGAAACTGAGTGCAAAAACATGCCCTTGCAAAAGGGATGTGTTGAGGGTAATGCATCACATTGTGAAGGGAATCACTCCCTGTGAGAGCATGTTCGAAGTGAAGAGCACCAGCCTGGGATTCAAGTGCAGCTGTCTTTTCCTGAGTGCTTTCTGTGGGCTAGGCCCTGTGCCAGCCTCTGTTGCCTGCCTGATTTCATGCAAGCCTCAAAATTATTCTGCGAGGTAGGCTGCCTTATCAATATTTTACAAATGAGAAAACAGGCTAGATAGGTTAACTGGCTTTCCAAAGGTCGTTTGACTTGTGAAATGGAGTCTTCAGTCTCCAATGCCAGTGTTCTTTTTTCTTTTCTAACTCGGCTACTAGTTTACTTTATAATCTCAGGGCAAAACTCCCTTTTGGCCTTTTTTTCATATCTTTAAAATGAGAAGATTAGATGAGATCACTGTTTTCTAATTTGTGTTCCAAGAAACTCCTAGTTAGGTGATCATAGCTACAGGCTTTTGAGCTGCTCAAACTTGGATTTGGGTTGTAGCTTAATTTTTTTTTTTTTTTGGTAGAGACAAGGTCTTGCTATGTTGCCCAGGTTAGTCCTGGCTTCAAGTGATCCTCCTGCCTCAGCTTCCCAAAGCGCCAAAGTTTCCAAATTACAGGAGTGAGCCACTGCCCCTGGCCAAGGGTATTCAGCAAGTTTACTGAGCACCTATTATGTGCTGGGCATTGTTCTAACCAAAGATGATAATTGATAATAAAGTCTCTGGCCTCTGAGAGGCCTTGGCAGGGTTTGAAAGAGATGAACAAGGAAATAAGAAGACAATATCAATGGTAAACCCAATGAAAGAAACAGGGAGCTGTTACAGAAAATCAGGGGGTATCTTCGGGTGTTTAGGGAAAGCTTTTTGAGTTAAGGCTTGAAGAAAGGAAGGAGCTAGTAAAGAATATTTCAGGCAGAGGAAACAAGAACAAAGGTCCTGAGGAAGAACAGGGTTTGAGACAGTGGGGAAATGGAAATAAGGCCTGTATCACTGACCCACAGTGACCTAGGGGAAGAGACAGAGGAAAGAGGAAATCACTTAAGATGTATAAGGAGCTATGGGCAAGAGCATTAAACATAATTATGAATAAATAAATTTGCTTATCAAATTACTAATAACTTGCTAGACCTGTACTATGCCCTTCATTCACCTTAAGTTAGGAGTTGGGAAATAGTTACCTTGGGCAAGTTACTGAAATTTGCTAAAACTCAGTTTTCCCATCTGCTAAGTGATGATAACAATGTACCCCTTCCATGGAGATGCTGAGAGGATGAAATGAATTTAGCTCCAAATCTGGCTTGGAGTGGCCGTTCCTGGGAGGAAGGAGGAAGACAGGCACAGGACTTAGGTCTCATCTCTTGACTCAGCCAAGATGATTTGTTTTCCTCATTGGCCTTTGAAGAAAGTATTGTCTATTAAAAACTGTTTTAAATCTGATCAGATTGAAATTCCTCATCAGACTTCAAGGTTCCATCCAAGTGTACCCTTTGGAGACCCAAGTGTTTCTGGTAAATAGCACTCACCTGTCCCCAGTTCCCTCTGGCACATTCCACTCCCCACTTAGAGATACTGACTTCTTGTCAGGCTCAGGAGGACAACATCTCCCAGATAAAGGCTTAGAAACCAGGAGCAGCAGAGAATCAAAAGTGAAGACCAACCATTTCTGAAAAGACCGTGGCAGTCAGTGGGGACATTTGAGTGGATTCATAGCTAACTTCTCAGGATCTCATTGGGGATGTTAACTTACAGAAGATTGTCTGCTTGGAACTTTCTGTGTCTCTCACTGGAAGCCCAGTTGAAGATTATATTCTAGGCAGGACTCATGGGATTTAGTACAAGGCCTCTGGGGAGGTTATTTCTGGAGGACATTATCGGTTGCTCATCAAGTAACAATTTTCTCCCCCTTTCTCAGGCCAGCAGAGTTTATTGCCCATAGGGGCAGAAAATACAGGTTCTCACTTCCACAGCCTCCCTTGCAGCTCTGACAATAGTCATGTGACCCAATATTGGCCAATTGAACCAGAGGAGAGCTCTGCTAGAGAGCTTCTGGGCAAGATATATTCTATGTGATAAGAGAAATCGATAAGAGGAAAAGCCACGACTTCTCCTTCCTAGCATTTTATATGTGCATTTGTTAAGACATGATGTATGGAGCCTTAGCAGCCACGTTGCAATAGTGAGGGAGAGTCTCTGAGAAGCCCTGGTGATATGATGTGACTGTGTCCCAACCCAAATCTCACCTCTAGTTTTAATAATCCTCACATGTGGTAGGAGGGACCCAGTGAGAGGTAATTAAATCATGGGGGCAGGTTTTTCCCATGCTGTTCTCATGATAGTAAATAAGTCTCATGAGATCTGATGGTTTTATAAAGAGGAGCTCCCTACACTCACTCTCCTGCCTGCTGCCGTGTAAGACGTATCCTTGCTCCCCCTTCGCCTTCCACCATGATTGTGAGGCCTTCCCAGCCATGTGGAACTATGAGTCCATTAAACCTCTTTTTTCCCTTTATAAATTACCCAGTCTTGGTTATGTCTTTATTAGCAGCATGAGAATGGACTAATATACCTGACATGGTTGAGCCATTGAGCCACCTCTCACTGGACTACTGTTATGTGAGAAAAAGAAATCCCTTTAATTTAAGCCCATTACCTCTGGCTACTCAGCTATGTGCAATTGGGAGCATCTTAACTGATGGATCTCTGCTCCCTTTCATCCTTTCTCATTACTCTCCCCTTCGGAAAGAATCAGAGGGCCCTTTCCACTGGTTCAGTGATGTCTGCATGTTTTTAAAAAGAAACAAAGCCTTTCATTTCTGGGGTGCTTTTAGGTCCAGTTTGCCCAGGACCCTTCCAGAGCAGCTGTGGTTTATTCCTGTGGTTATGGTGTAATTTTAGAGAGTACTCAAAATTGTGTTCTTGGAGGGATGATAAATTGGAGGGATGGTCACACTATTTTCCCATTTCAGAGAGAAAAAGCTTCAGTGTGGATGCCTCTAGGAGAGAAAGAGAGGAAGCACACAGCTTTCAAATTCACAATGAAAGGGTAAATGGCTAACCCCAGGGTTGGGGGCGGGGTAGGCAGGACTGGAGGGAGCCCCTGGAGTAAAAGAGGTTCCCTAGAGTAGGGAGGAGGCCCAGAAAGATCAAACCTGGAGCTCCATAGGCAAACTGCATGCACTTCCCAGCTTTTCCAGTGACCCGCCCTGCTTCTAAGAGTGCGCAAAGCCTTTGTTGGTGCATTTCTGATCTTTCTCTGCTGCCTTTTCACAGTCTTAATCCACTTTTTACCAAGCCCCCGTGGTGAGCAGAGCCTAAGATTTAGCCAAGAAGTCTGAAACCCTTACCTGCGGTTTTTATCTGAACCCAGACAACTCCCTGTTTTTTTCTGAACTCTTTCTGAGACCCCCACAGAACTGACAATGGCAATATACAAAGTGGGTAAGGTCACTCTCACCCACGCTATTTCAATTCCTTTTTTTCCAGACCTTTCCAGACCCCTCATAACTGGAAGGTGTTTGGAGTGTACCCTGTCTCCCTCTGTGGTACCTCCCTCCTGGGGGAAGAAAAGCAATTCACAAACCAGGCAGTTTATTCCTGCTGAACAACACGTTGTTAAGTGCATAAATTAGCCTTGATGTAAATTATACAGGATCATTATCTCTGAGAAAATCTGGCTGCCCTGTAAGCAAAGTAGAATGGCGAGCAACGTGCCTGGAGCCCTGGGAGCTGTCCCTGAGGAGTTGAACCCAGGAACAGAAGGAGCCCTCGTGCTCACAGAGGCTGCACCGGGCATCAGGCCTCAGTTCTAGCCGATCTGCTGGGACTGGAGCTAGGCGGGGGGCCTTGAAAGGCAAGACCCTGCTTCTTGCACAGAGACATGCTTCTTTCTTCTTGCCCTCTGTGCCTGATCATCCAGGTGACTATTAGGGCTTGTGCAGCAGAACAAAGCAGGAGAAGTGACTGAGGGGGATGTGAGTCACAGGGAACACTTGGCTGGAGCTGGGGAGAAACGGGGCTGGAATCAATGCCTAGAATCCTCATCATTCGTAATATGGATCTGTGGGAAACTGGTAGGCTCCTTGGAGGAGGGACTTCAATGCTAAAAGAGAAAAGTCTTTTAACTCATTTAGTTATAAAGATCTGAGTGCCTACCTTAGGCACTAAACTAGGGTAAAAGGCTATAAGAGTGAACGAAGCACGATTGTCCCTAGATTGTAAATTTTCAGTTTACTAGGAATTTCAGATAAGATAAAAGGTAGTTATAAAGGAGTATTGATGTCATGGGGTAAAAAATAATAATAATTTAAAATTACCCATCAAGATGTCTGTGTATCCTTTTGTGTCAGTCTAAATGGGCCAGCCCAAGGGTCACCATCACAACTTCTTATGGTCGAGATCCTGAAAAATTAAAACTTAATTTGTAGGAAATTGATAAGTTGCAAACGATTTTTGTCTGGCAGAGATGTAAATAATTTATATCCACTGGAATAAACCGTTCCAAAGGGTTATAATTGTGTTGCTGTTAGGACGTTATTCAGTTTTGCGCCCAAGTCAGCAGTCTTACTTCAGCATCTTTGCTTTCACTGACTGTTCTGTACCTACTCACTTCTCATAGGTTCCTTCGATCCAACTTTATCATCTTGCCGGTTCTCCCATGAATGAATTAAATAAATCTTTGGCATAGACTTTGAGGTATTTGCGTGAGAGCCACACCTTTAACTTTTTGGAAATTATCATCTGACACCTTAGAGGTAAGACCACCTTAGTGCTAGGGGTAAAAGACAAAAAACATGAAATCCAGTCTTGGGGGTTTAGGGAAGATTTCTCAGAGAGGGCATTTAAAGTTAGAGATGAAGGACAAAGGAGTTAGCTAGGCAAGGATGGAAGCAGGGAAGTGTACTAGGTGGGAGAATAGTTTCCACAAGGGCCAGAGATGAGACAGCTGCATTAACACTAGAAGCCCAAGAAGGTGGCTGGTGAACACCAGGGCTGGGGAGGTAAGGAACTGTCAGACTGTAATGGACCTCAGTGCTATGCCAAGGATCTTGGTCTTTATACACAGGGCACTGTAAGTCATTAACAAGTTTTATAATAGGTGCAAAATGTGGTTGGATTTGGCTCCTGGGTTCACTGTCTCATGGCCAGGTGGGAATCTCATTCATCGTAGACTAATTGTAGCCTGCTGGGGTTGCTTCTAAAATGTCTATGTAATTCCGGTTCCTTCTAGTTTGCTCTACAATTAAAAGACATATTGGTGAATAAATTTATGGAACAAAATACATTGCTGGAATGCCCAACAATGGATATTTATTATTTATAAGGTTCCCCTTTTCTAACCTTGTCAAAAATATAGAAAAACCAGTAGTTCAAAAAAAGTGCAAGGCCGATATATTTTAAAGTGAAATTCACAGCAATGGGCAAATCAGAGCTGAAGGGGAGACTCTAGAGACTAGCTATTAGATAAAATTGCTTTGGTCGGAAAGGTTGCTGCTTCTTTCAAGTTTCCTTAGCCAGATGTTTCCATTTCAGCAATAAATCGTAAAACATTTTTGCATGTTTGGCACAAGGGATCATTTATTCGGTTATGATGTAGCTTGCAGAGGACTTTTCAGCATTGATAGCACTTTTGTTTCTTGCCTTACTTAATTTTTATAAAAGCCTTTACGGCAGAGAGGATGTCTGCTGCCATGCATTTTACAGATGGAGAAGCCAAGGTCCAGCAAAGGTTAGTGATTTGCTCAGTCACCACTGCAAATTAGTCAGAGCCTGGAAAAGGAAGATCCTGTCACCATAGCTTTGTCTGATACTCCCATGGAAAATTTTACCTAGTGGGTGTTTAATAAATGCAGTAAAAGAACAATTCTGTTCTTAATATGTATCAAATTATATACTCATACATCTATATGTTTATTGTTGATTAAGCTTGCTAAATTGTAAGCTTCATTAGGGCAGTTTTCAATTTTCTGTTGCTGTATGGACAAACAGCCCTAAAACTTAGTGGCTCAAAACCAACAGTTTGTTAGTTTTCATGATCCTATGAGCCACAAATTTGGGCATGGCTCAGCTGGGTGATTCTTCTGTTCCACATGGTGTCAGCAGGGGTCACTCAACTACATTATGCTAGTGGTTGGGTTGGACTGCAAGATGGCTACTTTTATGTGTCATCTTGGCTGGACCATGGTGCCCAGATATTTTGTCACACATTTTCCTGATGTTTCTGGCAGGGTGCTTTTGGACATGATAAACATTTAAATTAGTAGACTTTGAACAAAGCAGATTGCTTTCTATTAGATGGGTAGGCCTTGTCTAGTTAGTTGAAGGCCTAAGTCTAATCAAGACTGACTTTATCAGAACAAGAAGGAATTCTCCAGTACATCGCCTTTGGATTTGAACTGCAATATCAGTTCTTCCCTGGGTCTCCAGCCTGCCGGCCCACCCTGCAGATTTTAGACTTACTAATCTCTATAATTGCGTGAACTAATTCTTTAAACTTCTCCATCTCTCTGTATATATGTATATTTATATGACCACTCCTTCTTTGCATGGCTAGCTTGGGCTTCTTTGCAGCATGGTGGTCTCAGAGTAGTCAAACTAATTACATGGCAGCTGGAATGTAAGAAAAGTGAAAGCTGCCAGTCCTTTTAAACCTTGGACTTTGAATCTTAGACTAACCCTTCTAATGTAATCTATTCATCAAAGCAGGTCACACGCCAGCTCAGATTCAAAGTGAGGGTAAATAGAGTCTACCTCTTAATGAGAGGATTGACAGAGCCACATTACAAAAGACTTGAGGGATGGAAGATATTATTGCAACCATTTTTTAAAATGATATGCCACAGGCAGGGACCAAGCTCTTAAAGTTGTTGGGAATATTAAGTGCAACAATATATACAAAGAGCTGAGCACAGCAAACATTCCTTAAAAAACTGTATGTATGTATTTGTGGATAGATGGATGGTGGCAGAGTTTGGATATTTGTCCCCTCCCAAATCTCATGTTGAATTGTAATCCCCAGTACTGGAGGTGGGGCCTGGTAGGAGGTGTCTGGATCATGGGGGCGAATCCATCATGGCTTTGTGCTGTCTTTCTGATAATGAGTTCTCATGAGATCTGGTCATTTAAAAGTGTGTGGCATTTCCGTATCCAGTCTGTCTGTCGCTCTTTCTCTTTTGCTCCTGCTTTTGCCATGTGATGTGTTGGCTCCTTCTACACCTTCCATACTTATAAGCTTCCCGAGGCCTCTCTAGAAGCTGAGCAGATGCCAGCATCATGCTTTCTGTAAAGTCTGCAGAGGCTTAATTGGCCTAAAAACTCAATTAAATCTCTTTTTAAAAAATAAACTACTCAGTCTCAAGTATTTCTTTATAGAAATGCGAGAATGACCTAATGCAGATGGAAAACATGCCCAGAGTGTGTGATTGTGACTCATAGACTCACAGGTGACCCCAATCGTTACTACACCTCATGCTTACCCATAGATAGTCCTTTGAGAAACAAGATAGGGCTGTAGTGAAGAGCTTGGGTTTTGGATTCAGACCACACGGCCCCAGATTCAGTCTCCATTACTTGGGAGCTGTGGGATCTTAGATAAGTCATTTAGCCTTTTTGTGTTTCAGCATTCTCACCTATAAGGAGCTTGTGTTAATAACACTCACCTCTTAGGATTGCGGGGTGCCTTATTAATGCAAGTGAGATAATATAAGTAAAGGGCACAGTACAGGTTTAGCAATTTGTTAGTAACTTTATTAGTCTATTTATTATAAATAATTATTACTGTTACTAGACTCATGCCTATGTTTATGTACAACCTGCCATAATCTACTCCTCTTCCCCTCTGTTCATGGACAGTCTCTGTCTTTCTGAACACTGCTATTCCATCTGTGACGGCACCTCGGCAGGCCACCACTGTGCCACATCATTTGAAGTTGGAGGGAATAAAAATAAGAGTTGGTGTTGCTCTGTGTCATCACTTCCCCTGACAGCTGCTTGGTGCCTCCTACAGTTTCTCCCCAACTCCCACTCCCCGTGGCCTGCCTCCTGGCACTACTTTCAGGCAGACCTTGTTGGGTAATGGCTGGCTGGCTACTGGCCAGGTTTCGTCAGGCCACCTCTCAAAGTCTGTGTTAAAGGTGGCTCTGTCAACTGCCTCAGAAGCAGGATGTGTTGCTGGAAGATGGTTTGGCCTATGGTGTGCAGGTTGCCTGCAGTCCCGAGCTGCAAACTTCCGGTTCTTTGTTGGTGTTATATTCTGGCTTTCAGGATTCCAGGGGCATCCTGGCTTTCTGGATTAGGTACTGAAGTGAAGATGAATGAGTTTGGCATTGAATTCTGTCTTTGGCTTGAATTGTGTATACCTGAGTTTTGTTGGCTTATATCCCCATTATGCCAGACAAAGGCTCCGTCAGTCGTTTGTTGCTCCTACAGTTATTTCTTCATCTAGATTGTGAAGGGTAAGGAGGTTTTGGCAACTCATTATTTGATTTATGGCAAGTAGCTTCCTGATTGCCAAGGCTCTTATATTCACCAAGATTAGGACTGGTTCTTAATATACAGAGATTTACCTACTCTCTGGAATGCAGAGTGCGTGGTAGCAGGGCCGTTCATATATGGTTGTTTAGGTTGCACACTGCAGAAGGATGCCAGCCAAGTGGGCTAGTGTGGGTAAAATTCAGCCCGTGCTCAACTCACCAAGCTATCCACCCTGGCTCAAATTGAAAAAGCACCTTTTTCTAATTTGCACAGTCATGATATAGATGTACAGCAAGCCCTGGTTGGTCGGTTATGTGGAAGGGTTGACCTTGTACAGAAGGTAGAAAATGATGTTGGCAATTAGAAGCTGATCTTCAGAGGGCTTACTCTCAAGAAGAGATATTTATTGTTAAATCAATCCAGAGCTATCAGGATTTTTTCTCCCTTTCAGTCTCACTGCCAGTGCATCCCTGGAATTCCTATGTAGTACCCATTTATCCAAATCTGTGCTGGAATGAGTCTCAACTTTCATTATCTATCATAAATACTTCTTGATGGGCTTGGGATGTCAGAACTAGTGTCTGTTTTGTTTCTAAAAATCTAAGCCTGTGAAACTTTCTATTCTTCATCAGGAACTGGGGTTTGTTCAGTGGTTAAGATGTCCCTCATAGAAACAGGTGGTTCAGATTTCTGGTGCTGTTCTTCCATAAACAAGAGCTACCATCTACTGAGGACTTGGACTGTGTGAGGCCCAGGTTATACAAATTACCCATTAAATCATCACAGCAATCCTATGATGTACAGAATACTATTATCGTCATTTTCCAGAGGAAGAAACAGAGGCACAGAAAAGTTAAATAACTTGCCCAGAGTTAGTCAGATAGTGAGTTCTTAGTGAATATAGGAAGGCCTTGCATTCGCAAGGTTGCAGGGAAATGCAAACCAAAACCACAAGGGGATTCCACTGCACACCCACTGAGATGGCTACAATAAAAAGACAGGTAATAACATGTGTTGGTGAGGATATGGAAAAATCGGAATGCTCATACACACCTGGTGGAAATGTGAAATGGTGCAGCCACTGTGGACAGTTGTCTAGCAGTTTCTCAAAAAAATTGAGCATACATTACCACATGATTCAGCAATTCCACACATAAGTATATGGCCAAGAGAAATGAAAACATATGTCCACACAAAAACTTGTACATGATTTTTTTTTTTTTTTGAGACAAGTTCTCACTCTATTACCCAGGCTGGAGTGCAATAGCACAATCAAGGCTCACTGCAACCTCTGCCTCCTGGGCTCAAGCGATCCTCCCACCTCAGCTTCCCAAGTAGCTGAAATTACAGGCACACGCCACCATGCCCAGCTAATTTTTGTATTTTTTTGTAGAGATGGGGTTTTGCCATGTTGTCCAGGCTTGTCTTAAATTCCTGAGCTCAAGTGATCTGCCTTCCTTGGCCTCCCAAAGTTCTGGGATTACAGGCATGAGTCATCACTTCCGGCCTTGTACATGAATATTCATAGCAGCATTGTTCATGATAGTTAACAGTGGGAACGACCAAAATGTATACTATCTAATGAATGGAAAAATAAAATATGGTATATCCATAAAATGGAATTTTATTTGGACAAAAAAAGAAATAAAATACTGATACATGCTACTACAATATCAATGAATCTTTAAAAATGCCAAGTGACAGTAAACCAGTCACAAAGGGCCACATGTCATATAATTTTATTTATTTGTAATATCTAGAATAGGAAAATCTATGGACACAGAAATAGATTTGTGATTGCCTCGGGCTAGGATAGGGCAAGGATGGAGGAGGAATTGGGGAGTGACAGCTAAGGGGACAGAGTTTCTTTTAGAGGATGATAGCAATGTTCTAAAATGAATTGTGGTGACGGGTGCGGATTTGTGAGTACACTAAAAGCCATTGAACTATAGGCTTTATTTTTATGGCTACATAGTATTCCATGCTGTATATGTGCCACATTTTCTTTATCCAGTCTGTTGTCGATGGGCATTTGGGTTGATTCTATATCTTTGCTATCGTGAATAGTGCTGTGATGAACATATGCTTGCATAAATATCTTTGTAATAGAATAATTTATATTCCTTTGGGTGTATACTATGTTTAAGTCAAGGAAATGACAAGCCTGAATTTAAAAGAAAAAAAAGGCTTTAATTGTTGAACTTGCAAAAAAACCTTAGACCTCTACAATTATTCCAGGAAGAACCAGGGTCCCCCAGCAGTGGAGCTTCCAAAGAGAACATAGTAGTCAGCATCCAGCTTGGACATTCCAAGGAGAGTGACAGACAGGCAGCACTTCCCAGTGTCCAGCATTAGATGAAATCGAGGAACTACCCCTACGGCCAGGATTTCAGAATTACTATGGGCAAGGACTTCTTGTTTTTGGTTCCCTGGACTGAATGGGAGTTTTAGTTTTTGATATCCTGTTTCTACTCCACCAGTGTGTAGGGGGCGGGGTGGGCAGACAACTTGTCTTCTAGTTCACAGGTCACCAGATCACAGGGAACCAGTCTGGACCCAGTAGCAAGGACTGTACAACATCCCTGAGATCCTGGATTTGAGGTGGTTGTAGCATCTACATAGTCTTTTTAGGTTGTCTCACTTGGGATGAGTGTGTTCTATATGAGGGGTAGGGAGTGAAATGAATGTTTGGTGAACAGATGGGTAAATTGTGGCAGATGGTAACAATGCTATGTGATCAGCAAACCTGATTTCCTTTTCTTCCTGGTCAACAGGAAGTGAGCCAATACTTCCCAGTTTTCTTTGGACTTTGGTGGTGCCCTGGGACTGAGGTCTGGCCAATAGAATGTGTGTGAGTAATGAAGAGAGGTGCAATCAAGAGGCCTCAGAGGTGGGGTTGAACAGACATTTGGGTAAACAGAAGAGACAATTGGTAGAATGAGGAAAAGTCATCTGTTCCCACAGACTTTGACCAGTTTTTGATGAGAACTCATGAGTTTTAGACAGGGCTGCCACTAAACAAATGTACCTGGTTGTCAGGGCACATGAAGGCTAAATTCTAGCCCATGTCCCACTCACCCAGCTGCATGTCCTGGCACCAGGCTTCATCCACGGGCTTTATCCATCTAAAATAAGGGGCACCTACATCTCTGCCACCTTCTCCTCACCAAGCCAAGTACCTTTAGAGCTCTGTCTGCTGGAGGGAGACACAGGTCTTCCTCCTAACCTAGAAAGCACCTCCCTTTAATTTTTGCAATGGAGCCACGTGGGCTGTAGTTATCTCTCTCTCTCTGAATGTTTTTGACATCATTGGGGCCATGTCAGACTTTTGGCCACCTCCCACAGTTTTGACCTTACTTCTAGAGGTGGTAGAAACACGCGACTTTGGCTCATCGAATGTCTTCAGTTTGAAACAAACAAAAAAAAAGTTTAGCCTTAGATTCAAAGAAATATTGAGTGACATGACTCACCTCTTTCCCCAGCTGCTTTTTACCATATATGGTAGGCTAATAGGAACCCTCAGTTCTGGCAGCTCTTTGAATGTTCTGACAGCTCTCAGAACTACCAAGAATGGCTGAAAACTCATGCTAATCTTTGTGATGATCGTTTTGCTTTTTGCCTCCTTGATTTGGTATTTCTAGTAAACCTCCTCATTAAAACCATATTAAGTGAGCTCATAAATATGTATAAAGTCTTTTAAATTATCTGTTGATGGATATGGACTCTGATGCATTTACATAATGAGCTTTTAAAACATGCGGTTACATTTTACAACTAGACCCGGGTGTGGGCTGGGTGAGGTGGAAAACTCAGGAGGAAAAACAAACTTAATCTTGACAATACTGAAGGTACCTCTTTGCAGAAAGCCTTAGGTTTCAGGGAAGAAGGTAGTACTGCTGAGGAGCTTAGTTCCTACGCACAAATTTCAGAGAGTATTAGGGATGTTGTAAAGTTAGGAGAGAGGTGAAGTGGAAGGAAATTACATCATGTTCCAAATGCTGACAGGGAAGTGAATAAATGAGAACCAAGGCGGTAAAGCAGCCAAAGCTAATTGGAGTGATAAACATGACTATGTTCATGGATATCTGATACCTATCTGCTTTCCCTTCACTTTGGGTACATGGGAGGAACACATTCTGTGGTCTGCAGTGTGGTCTGGCCAAAGAAAGATGAGCAGAGGTGAGGTTGGTCACTTTTTTGACAAAAACGGTTAAGGGCTGTTTTGCAATTCTCCACGTTCTCTTTCTTTTCCTGCCAGTCTGGAGACATCGGCCTGAGTCCTAGAGTGGGAATGCTATGGGGCTGAGACCACTGCCAATACATGCTGGAACTGTGGCATGAGCCAGAAAGGAACCTTTGTTGTTTTAAAACACTTAGAATTGGGGTGCTCTTTGTTATAACAGCAAAATCATGCCCATGCAGACTGATTGAACTGGGACTAGGGGCTTGTAATTCTATTCCAGGGACAACCCTTTTTGGAAGTTTGAATCGACCAGCTCCATTCTAAGGGGTTCGTGGTCCAGAAAGAGATGGAGGAAGCTGAAACAAATCCCTTTTCCCTGTTCCCCAAAGGGCACCATTCAGCTGGGTTCCCTAATTCTTATACCTAAAAGACAGCATGGTCTTTCCAGTTTTCTTGAACTCCATGGTGTTTCTTCCCTGCTTGAGTAGAGGCTCCCGAAGGCTGCTATAGTTTGACGTTCAAAATAAGTAAATGCAGTAAATGCATCTGCCCCATCTGAAGGGCCATTATGATGGTTAGCGGTGATTTGATAAATCCATTCTGTTAAAAAAAAATGGAGCTCCCTCAAATAAAAATTGCTATATAAATCCTTAGTTGATAGTAATACCCTGACAGAGGAGAAAATGAGAAAGTAGTGATGCCTAAAGTGTCCTAAATTAGAAATTGATTTTCATTCACAGAAGCAACAGAGGAGCTGGATGTTGCTTCCAGACTTGTAAGAGGCAACATGTTGCAGAGGAGGAGAGAAATCATCTCTGTCCTTGCAACCTGAAGGAGATAAAATGAAGATAAAAACTAAGACTGTTTTTTTTAATTTTTCCACACACTGTGTTTTTGTGCTGTATTTACGCAACTCATTTATTCACAAAACCCAGCGAGGTACCCTCAATTTACATATGAGGAAACAGCCTTTGCAAAATTATTACAGTGAGAAAACTCCAACGTCACTGACTCCATCTTGGCTAGAATTCTAGATGAAGGGGAGGAGTGTAGGCTATGGATGCATACAGGCTCTTAAACCACAGACACTGTACCCTGTAAACAAGGGTACAAAAGGAGGAGGGTCTAAGCTTTCTAGCAGTGATGCTCAAACTTTAGCATGCAAAGGAACGTGGGAGAGCTTTGCAAAAATACCCACCCAGTTACTTGCCACCCACCTTGCTGCTTCCAGAGATTCAAATTCAGTTGGTGTGGGGTGGGGCCTGGGATTTTGCATTTTTAAGGAAATGCAAACTTCCTTAAAATTTTGGGTAAGTTGATGCAGACTTCCCAGGCCCACAGTGGGATAGCCTTGCTTTTAAGGGCCCTGTGCAGACTTTCGTCATTTTGTGCCTTTCCTTACAGGGTACAGTGTGTATGGTTTAAAGGCCGGGGAGGGAGTGAGGAAGGATTGTTTCATTCCCCCCAAAAGTGATGAGAAAGAACAGAGAGAGACTAGAAGAAATGAGGGAAAACTGGCTGAGAATGTGGAGAGGAAAGTTTGGATTTGCCTTGAAGTGGAGGAGAAATGCAGATGCAACACAGATGAGGGGAGAGGAAACAGGAAATCACTTGCATGACAGAAAGAAACAGAAACAACAGTAAGTTACCTTGCACCTGAGGCTGACATGTCCATTAGATTTCCTTAGCTTACAGGGACAGCAAACACACACATGCACGCACACATGCACATGCGCACACACACAGTGCATTTATACAACAACAACCCTGTTTTATTTTTATTGTCCATGGTTTCCTGTGTGGTCCCAGATTTATCATCACACAAGCATTTCCAAATACTGATAAGGACCAGATCAGAAGACCAAGCATTGAATGTCTCACTGACACTGTGTTTGTTGATTACATTGTAAAGAATCAGTGTTTCTGTCATTCTCTTCCTCTATGGAGAGTTCCTTTTTTTTTTGGAGACAGGGTCTTACTCTTTTGTTTAGGCTGGAGTGCAGTCGTGCGATCATGTCTCACTGCAGCCTTGACCTCCTGGGCTCAAGTGATCCTCCCACCTCAGTCTCCCAGGTAGCTGGGACCACAGGCATGCCCCCATCATGCCCGACTAACTTCTTTTATTATTTATAGAGATAAAGTCTTGCTGTGTTGCCCAGGATGATCTCAAACTCCTGGGCTCAAGCAATCCTCCTGGCTCAGCCTCCCAAAGTGCTGGGATGACAGGCTTGAACCATCACACCCAGTCAGTTAAGTTCTGAATGAATAGTTATCAGGCTTGCTTTTGTTTTACTTGTCTACTTTCTAATAGCCCAAAAGCTCTCTGTCCATTGCCTTTAGACATGTAATCACACTCAAACACCAATACATACAAGACCCCAAGGGTTGTTATTTCAACTTCCCCAATGCAGAATATTCCACTGCAGCTTCCTAAGATTCTAGACTCTTACAAAAGACCACTGACAGCTTAGGAGTTGGGGTTGCTGGCCAGGGCAGATTATACTTGCCAGTCATAGCATGGGCAACAGAGAGATTTATAGTGAGGGGTAAAAAGAGAAATAGAAGGAAACTGTAAGTGTTCCTTTCATTTCCTGACCCTTACACCAAATAGGAGTGACAAGCGGAGTGTGATCTTAAATAGTTTCATTGATATGCTTCTTTCCACCCCTCTGCAGATCTAGTGGAGTAGAATTCATGGAGAAAGTCCTCAAGGCCAAAGGATGAGCAGGCAGGGAAGGGATGTGGTAGAGAAAACTTGAAGGAAAATGAACCAGTGATACTGTGGAAAGGGCCAGAGGAGTCAAGGCTATGTGGGCTGAGCCTTGGTGGTGATTCTGTTACTTAGATCTCCTCGTGTCATCTCACAGTTATTAAGAATCATGTGGCCAGTTGTGGTGGCTCATGCCTGTAATGCCAAAACTTTGGGAGGCCAAGGCAGGCGGATCACGTGAAGTGAGGAGTTCAAGACCAGCCTCGCCAACATGGCGAAACCTGTCTCTATTAAAAATACAAAAATTAACCAGGCATGGTAGTACATGTCTGTAGTCCCAGCTACTTGGGAGGCTGAGGCAGGAGAATTGCTTGAACCCAGGAGGTGGAGGTTGCAGTGAGCCGAGACACGCCACTGCACTCCAGCCTGGGTGACAGAGTAAGACTCTGTCTCAAAATAATAATCATGAATCACATTCCTATTCAATGTACTAAACTTTTAAGATGACATTTAGTTTCTCAAATGCTTTCTCTTCAAGTGGGGGAAGCATAGAAAGAGTTTTAGAAGGAAACTTGGTGAGAGGGTGAAACCTGTGTTTCCAGTCTCTCATCTGTTCACAATGGATGCTAAATCTCCATTAATTGAAGACCTTTTTCCAGTCCCTCAGTTGTGTCTAACTGGGGGCTTCCAACATGCTGAAGTATTGGCAGAGGGTCAGGAGAGGGCAAGGGGCTGGGCCTTCATCCCCACCTATCTATGCTAGCATTCACTAATATGCCCTCCTTCCCATCTGGTCTCCAATTGAGTCTACTCAGATGGCACCTGTCTGCCTAGGTGCCCCATTTAGCTGGGTCTCTACTGCTTACAGCCAAGGCTCACAGAGTACCAGGGAACTCTGCCAGGTTTTCCTTGCATTTTCTCTTCCCCTTGGCTCCAGAATCCAGGTGCAGGTTGTTCTCCATTCTCTGATCCCTGAAACGCACCTGTGGTTTCTGTTGTCCTCTCTCCAAGACTGAAATGGGGGCATGTGGTCAGGAAGCAAAACGTCTTCTCAGGGACATATATCTAGGTCTCATGTTCTCCCTGCATCCTTCTTGTGCTGCAGCCCACAGAATCTTGGTCTAGTCTCAGGTGCGAAAAACAGAGTGACCGATCATACATCTTTCAAAAATTACATGGCATGAAATGTATGCCCTCAGTCCTTCAAGGCTTTTGCCCAATCTTATAATGTAAAATCTTAGGGTTTCATGATTTTACTTATCTGTTTCTGCTTTAACAATCTTTCCATGAAGCAGTAAGTGGAGCAATTAACCTGGGGCCTGAATGGGAAGAAGGTTCTGGAGGCAACGGGAAGTCTGGAGCAAAATATCATCAGATGACAATATCATACTAAGATCCTATTGAGTGTAGGCCTACCCTGGAAGCGATGTGCGAGACAGTGATGGGTGTGAGATAGATTGGAGTGGAGCAAGTCTGGATGCAGGGAGACAGGAGCCATGGAAACAGTCCAGGCAAAGACAGTCAAGGCCTGACTTAAACAGAAGGATTGGAGAGGATGCAATAGAGTTTTGAGATTATAGAATCCAGTGTTCATAGGATTTGGTAATTCTTTTTGTGTGAAGAATGAGAGAAGGGGTGGGAACTAGGATGACTCTCAAGTTTATGGCTTTAGAAAGTTGATGTATAGAAAGCCACCAACCATAACAAAGAATGTGGGATACAGAACAGGTTCGGTGATTCACTCTGCAAAAAAGAGGCTAATTAATTTAGTGGGAAGAGTGTGGGCTCTGTAATTGTTGTATTATCTATTGCTATGTAACCAACCACTACAAACTTAGTGGCTTGAAACAACATACATTTATTATTTCATAGCTTCTGTGTGTTAGAAATCTGACCATGGCTTAGATGGGTCACGTACTTCAAAGTCCCTCATGAGGCCACTATCCAGGTGTTAAACAGGGCTGGGGCTCATCTGAAAGCTCAACTGGGGAATGATGAGCTTTCAAGCTCACTGACGTGGTTGTTGGCAAGATTCAGTTCATTTAGGGCTGTGGACAAATGTTGCCCTCAGTCCCTTGCCAAGTAGGTTTATTGAACATGACAACTTACTTCAACAAAGTTAGCAAGGGAGAGTGTCAATAAAGAGATTCTGCTAGCAGAGTGGAAATTACTACCTCTTGTAACCTAATCCCAGAAGCAACATTCCATCACTTTTGCCATATGCTACTCATTACAAGCAAGTTATTGTGTCCAGTCAACCCTCAAGGACCTGAATACCAGTATTATTGTGGGCCATTTTAGAGCCTGCCTGCCACATTCAGACAGACCTAGAATTGAATTCTCTCTTTGCCACTCACTAGATGGTATTCAAATAAGTTCTTTAACAACACTTAGCTTGTTTCCTTGTCTATAACATAGAGGTATTACTACTTATCTCACTGGATGTCTGAATGGTTGAATAAGACAGTGTATGCAGCAAAACTAGCACTTTCTCTTTCCCCTCTGCCATGTCAATTGATAACTTTCCAGATGGTTCCATCTCTTTCAGCATGAGGCTCAGAGTAATGACTTTGGCAGTGAGCTGGGCTTATCCTCACCCCAGCTGAAAGCATGAGGGAGAAATGAAACTTTGTATCATAAGCCACTAAGATTTGAGGGTAGATATACTGCAGCAAAATGTGGACTATCCTGATCAATGCAACCTTCAAAATGGGTTCACATTCTATTGATTTGTCATTTCCTTTCCCTTGATGGTGTACTGCATTTTGAGTTGTTTTTCATACTGGCTTCATTTTCTAATGCTGTCATTTGGGTGCCACAGAAATAAAACAGATGTCCTTCTGCATTATTGTTTGCCTAAAGGCCTAAGTTGGGTCGTGGTAAGAAGGGACTGTCATTTCCCAGCCTTTGAGGGATCCCACTCCAGCAGGCTGAGTAATGTGTTAAAGATGAAAGGGATGGGGAGGGGATAAAATGTCACCAGCAAGCAGAAAACATGCTCACATGGCTTGTGTGTCTGGCAAGATTTTCGATTGTTTCTAAAGAAACCACCCGACTGACATCAACCATATGGAACTGTTAAAACATGGGGTAACAGAATAATACAGTTGGATCATGTTTCTTTAGTTGTCTGTAAAATGGCATGTAATTCATAAACCAAAAATGGTGCTTGAAGCAACAATCATGGCAAGGTTATTCATTTGAAATTCCTCTAAATTCTTTTCCCAAAACTATTCCAAGTGGATGGCATTCTTTAAAATATTTTACCTTCATGGCATTCCTTAAAGGACCATTGACTTGGAGTTATATTTTCTGAGCCTAATCCTCTGCTTAATCCTATTGACTATGGGTCACTCCTGCCAAGCCACATACACTCACACCATATTATGTAGTACTTTTTCCTTCTAGTGTCTCAGAGGGTCCCTGTTTGGTCACCAACCATTTTAGTACATGTGTGCCACATATCTGCTCTGGGCTGCAGGATGGTGATTCCAATGTCTCTATATAAACTTTCCAGAAGGATTTAAACTTGGGCTTTACAAAGACTTGAGTTAGGGATAAGAATTAAATCCACAAAATGTGAGGAAATGTATATAGTTAAGTAATGGTTAAATGCAATATGTTACATACAATAGCAAATAACACATGGCTTTATACACAGTGTGATTCAGGTAGTAATTACCAATCTCTTCCTGAATTACAGTTAAGGATTCTCTTCAGGAGAGTCTGGAGTGAAGCCTGTTTCTTTCTGGCTCTAGAAACTCTTCTTTTAGGGTCTTGGATATATTTCTCTTTTTAAGACACTTCTTCATTCTGTAGTCATCCAAGCATGATGTCATGGGAGTCCAGATAGGCATATATTTAGGTCAAGGCTGCTGATTTAACTACAGAGAGCTTTCTGTCTGTCTATCTGCCTTTGTCTCTCTGTCTCAACGGTGGGTCAAAGCAACAGAGACTTAGAGACTCAATCTCCTGAGCTGAAACAGATTTTTCTTTGGCATTTTTATTCCTGCTGCATAACTCAGTGGGCCCCTAAAATCATGGCAACAGATTCTTTTCAAATAAAAACATACTCTACATTAGAGCTTCTCTCACCTCAGTGTACTTGAGAGACACCAGAATCCTGGTTAAAAATACAGATTTCCACATTCCACCTGAGGGTACTGAATCAGAATATCTGAAAGTGAAATTCAGAAACCTGCTTTTTCAAACAAACTTTTGAGATGATTCTGAGGCTATTGGTCAGACAACCCCTTTGTGGAAAACATTCCTTATCAGATGCTCTCCCAGTGATGTGAAGGTTTGATAGCATTTCCCAATTTTGGTTGGGAAATAAACAGATGCTGGTCTAAGTGGTATTTGAAAGTCTCTCCTCCATTACTCAAAAGTCTTCCTCTTAGGTGGTTTTCTTGTTCCAACTTTCAGATGAACTTCACTAAATTCTTGCTGTTCAGTTGGTTGATGTACCCACTTAACCCCACATGACTGTAACAATGCTCATGCCTGTAATGCTGGACTGAAAGAGCAGTGAAGCTCATCATGTTTGTTCCAACTGAGCAGTATCTGTAGGATTTGACTTTTTGAAGATATTCCTTTATATCTTTCTAGAGATAGTTCCAAATAAAGCCCAGAAGATTGTAAACTCCACAAAGTCAGCAATAACAAAATGTCTATAGTTCTCTGATGATATTATTAACCTCCATTATTTGCAATATGGTGGTAATTTGAAAACCCTTTCATTACAACACACTTGAAAAAAATTGGGTAAAATATCATAAACATATCCTCAAATGCAAAGGTGAGAGTGAAAAAAAGTTGAAGAAATTCTTGAGTGCCCAAAACTAAGAAGTTGAAAGCTTAAGCTCTGAAAGTATTTCCCACTTTCATAACTAAGAAACAGAGTTTCAGAGACTCTATGGGGACGTAAAGATCTTAATCCTGCAAAAACTGGGAGATAAACTGAGAACACCATAAAAAGCTGGAACCCTTAAAGGTACACACTCAGTGAAAGACATGGGTAGGAAAAATATACCCTTAAAGGTATACACTCAGTGACAGACAAGTAGTAGGAAATATATACCCTTAAAGGTACACACTCAGTGACAGACAAGGTAGGAAAAATTTGTCCCATAATGGAAAATGAGAAAGATGTGTGTTTGTCTTGGCCAAAGTTCTGAATGAATAAAAATATTCCCTCAAAATTAGTGACCAAAGGCATGTTAGCACATGATTTAAATTACACTATTTGCACAGGCCTGGAAATTCCAAAGCAATAAATTAATATAAAGTAAATGCAGGTTTATAATGCTCCCAGGAATTTGGCAGAGGAGAAAATAATCCTTCCTCAATGGATAAACTTTCAATCCAAGCTTCAGAAGTGACCCACAGGTAGAGCTCAGTTAAATTTGTGCTCACAATCCAAAATTGCAAACACATAAAAGCAAGCCAGTATCAGCAGAAACAAAAAGTAGAAGGTGGCCCATGTCCTTTCCTCAAGAACATCAGTCAATGAAATGATAAGCAGCTATAAAATATAGAAATTAATTATGTTTGAAATATTTAAATAAAATAAAATATGGAATTAAAAACACAAGCAAGCAACATAACACTATCAAAAATGACTAGGAAGATTTAAAGAAGACCCAAATAGGATTTCTAGAATAGAAATCAAAATTGCTGAGATTAAACCCTCAATGGATGAATTGACAGCAGATTAGACACAGCTGAAATGAGAATCAGCAATATAGAAGACAGACCTGAAGGAATTACTCAGAACAGAACATGGAGAGGAAAAAGAGAGAAAAAGCAAGGATGAGAGCCAGTTCTTCCTTGATAGTTCTATACCTATATCTTTCCCACTCTTAAGTAATACCGAAGGAAGTTAGAGTAACTGCCCTTCAGGACTCCGTAGCTTAGCAGAGGGAGTCAGACAAGAAAACAAATAATTATTGCCTAATATGACAAAGACTGTAATAAGATATGTAGGAAAGATCAAGTCTCAGCTAAATCTCAGGACCTAGAACAATGTCAAGCACATAGTATATGTTCAAATCATATTGAACAGATAATATTTAGGCCAGGAATATAGGAATCCTTGTCATTCTGACTCTACTCCATCCCATGAAGTTCTTTTTGGTTTTCGTTTTTCATTTTTAATAATGTTTGTGGGTACATAGTAGGTGTATATATTTCCCATGAAGTTCTTAAGGAAGCTATATCAGCAAGGAGTGATGTGCTAATTAAACAAATGATAATTAAATGCTACTTCATTTTTATCCAGGACAGTTGCTGGTACTCTGGCTAGAGAGCCTGGGTCAAAGCTGGGCTGGAGCAACCTGATTAGAATGAAAGCTAAGTGAATGCCTTTATTTCTCTAAACCTGAATCCTAATTATGGGTTATAACATAGGAAATGAGGTGCACACTTGGGTACAGAAGGAAACAGTATAAAAGAGAATGAGCAAGATGGGTCTGCTGATGACATGGGATAATAACAGGAACTAGCATTTGTTAGAAGAATATTATGTGCCAGGTGCTAGGCTAGGCACCTATATAGATATTATTATTTAATCTACAACTATGTTTTGAAGTAGAAATTCTTATTTTTTTCTTTATAATGAGAAAACAGAAGCTTCACTATATTAAATAACTTGCCCAAGGTCAAGTGACAGACAAATGGCAGTGGCAAGCTGCTAACCCAAGTGATCTGACTCCATCTTCTCCACACCTGGACAAGTGACCTTTCAACACACAGGTAAACAAACATGACCCAATTGCTGTCATGAAACATGATCAATCAGATTCTTCTCTTCCCTTTTGGGAGAAGAGACAAAGAGATTTAAGCAGAGGGGAGAAAGTGTTTCCTTCCACTTGGCAAATAGCAGCTTGAGTTGTGATGTGTCACCACAAAATTGTCCTTTTTTGACTTCTAGCTTATTCTCAGATATATCTTTTCTCCATCTCTAGTATCAACACAAAGAAGTGACCATCATTTCATACAAAGCCACAATGGCCATCTGCTCACTGGTCTTCCCTGAGTCCCCTTTCAGTTATTCTCTGTTCTGTAGACAGAGCTTCTGTTTATCTTCTTATCTTTGTGATCTTCTATGCACCATTCCTCTTTTGATTCTATGGGAATTAGGTATATTTACATCATACCAGGACTCAAGTTACTTGTGATGCTGTTAGAGCTTTTAAATAGCTAAGTATTTTAGATACCTAATAAATAAAAAATCATCTAATAAACATACATACTTTATAACTGGCTTAACAGTTTATATTAAATTTGATGAAATATGGTAGTGAGCGCAATAAACATTTGCTGAACAAATAAATATGTTCACCACCAATTTCATTTTTAGGATGACGCCACTCTACTTTGGTCTTTTCCAGCTCATGGGCAACCTTTATGCAGTTACTTGTGTGGTCTGGCAAGTAGGGCAGTATCCAAATCTGTCCTTACTTAAGTTCGCTGCATCTTCAGACCATCCAGCAATGGGCAAACATTCTCCAGAAACTCCTGCTCTTCTCTAATTCTTGGCTGCCTTTTTTGTCAGCCCAGCCCTGTAGCATCTACACACATCTGCTTACATGTTCATGGATTTTGTCCTTGAATGCTTCCGACTGGTCTATATTTTTTAATGCTGGTGAAATACACATAACATAAAATTTACCATTGCAACCATTTCAAGTGCATAATTCAGTGGCATTAACTATGTGCACATTATTTTGCAACCATCATCATCATTCATCTCCAGTGCTTGGCTTATTCTATGTTTTAAAATTTCTCAACTACAGTCCCCAAGAGTAGCTTCTTCCAGACAGAAGACCACATTTCATCAACAACCTTAATTGAGGCTTAGAATCAAGGGCATGTTTGGATTTTTGGAGGTTACTACAAATCTGTGACCATGGGGGTAGAAAATTTTGCAACACATCACAATTCTTGAGAGAAAGAAAATAATAGGAATCCGTAGCTGGTACTTACCTTAGAAAGTTTTGGAAGTGAAATCTCATAGTTTTCAGTGAATGTGTTAACCTCACAAATGGTAAAGAAATGGACAAGGCAACAATGACAAAAACAATGTAGATAGAAGAGAAATGTGAAAACAGTATAGAGGAGTTCTATGATGACAGGTGATGTGGCAGCATGATCACAGTTTGTACACTCAGTGTATGACAAGGTGTATCAGACCTGAAAAGAAGTTGAGGATGTGTGTCAAGGCTGAGAACTACAAAAAATAATTTCAATGACAAGATATTTAGGGTTGAACTATTGCATTTCTTGCTCCAGGCCCTGTTCCAACAGGCTAGCTATTGATGCTCTGATGCTCAGTGTGGCATCACATGTGATCATGCTGACTGTCCTCCTAGAAGATGATGCCATCTGTCACATCTTAAAGGCAACTATCTGGTTTTGGAAATCAGGTGATAGTTAAATGTATATTTCTTTTAAAATACATGTAAGTTTTGCAGCAGTTTCACCCTTTAGTGCATAAGAAATGTAGTTGAAATTTATGAAAGTTGCAAAATAATTCCCATATGGAATGAATGAATAATCACACTTCTGAAAATCATGGTTTCTTTCACAATCACCTTTTTTTTTTTCCCAGATGAACTCACTCTTCCAAAGCTCTAGGAACAGGAGTCCCAGCTGTCGCTGATATTCTAGAACAGTAGTTAGTGTGGTCTCTAGAGGTTTTAGCTTGGGAGTAGCAGACAACTGTTTGTGCACAAGTCACTGTTCAAACTGAAACACTTTTGAGAGTGATGGAAGGCTCTATTGATAATTATATGGCGACAATAATTGTAAGCTGGAACCGTCCTGGGTAAACCAGCACGTCTAACCATACAGGAAAAGCATTTAGGGGTGGTATGTTCAAATAGAGCTATCCCTATTTAATCACATGTCCAGTCAATACTGCAGGATGGCCAATTAGACATCAAGATAAGAAACCCACATACAAAATTATCATTGGCATCACTCCCAGGTCCCCCACTAAGAAGTAATCCTCTGTCAGCATGCTGAGCTGCTGGACATGCTGCAGCCAAGCAGGTTGGACCTGGCCATTCAGCTTCTGCAGGGGTTACCTCTGAGAGTGCTCAAAACAAATGACTGCTATTAAATGAAATCTCACCATCCAGCCCCCCAGAAAGATGATTCTAGTTCATGTCTCAACAGTATTATAAATTGCTACATGTCCTGGACTCTTAGGTTTCTCCCCCATATGCCAATCCAAGAACCATAAATCTCCAAAGCTAAGGATCAACTGCGTCTGCCAAACATAGCTTGGGAATTTCAAATGTTCAAAACCAGTGATTCAAACCAGAAATGTAACCTGTAAGAGCAGAAAATCATGTCATACTGCCAGTATGTATTCAGTATCATCTTGTGGTGGTACACAGGATGATACTAGGAAGTCAGACCGCCTGGGTTTGAGTCCTGGCTCTGTCATTTACTAGCTTTGTTTCCCTGGGTAAACTACTTTGCTGCCTCAGTTTCCCTCATGTGTGCAATTGGGTTATAGGTTGCTATAGTTTGAACCTTCCAAGTCTCATGTTGAAATCTGATCTTCAGTGTTGGAGGTGGGGGTTAATGGGAGATGTTTGGGTCATGGGAGCTGGTCCCTTCTGAACAGATTAATGCCCTACCTGGGGAGTGAGTGAGTTCTCAGGGTCTCACTGTTGCCTAGGGAGTACAGTGGAGTGACGATAGCTCACTGCAGCCTCAAACTCCTGATCTCAAGTGATCCTCTCACCTTGGCCTTCCAAAATGCTGGGATTACAGGCATTACTTGCCACATCTGGCCAAGATAGGCCAATTTTCTTCCAACACAGTCAAAGAAGTGAAATGAGGTTAAAACAATAGGAAGAGAAGAAGGTAAAGATGTGGGTGGTGTCAGTGATGGAACATCTGACAGATGGCCTTATTAACGAATACAGTACTCCTCTTCTGATTTAAAATGACTTCTTAAACTAAGGCTGGTGGTAATTCTTTGAGTTCCAATGTAATTGCCATGCATTCACTAAAGAGATTCTTTTAAATAGCTGTCAGTTTGAGGAAGATTACAAAAGCAGAAGCAAGAACGTTTTCAGACATTATTTGAAAGAACTCATTTAGCTGCTTCCTCATTAATCAGTCTGTTTTCTGAGAGTAAACTGCTGTATAATTACCAGGGGGAAATGGCTCTTAAAGAGAAGCCGCAAAGTGTCTATAGGAAAACATTATCTTCTCACCGGTATCCAGAAAGACTTAACCTGCTTAACACAGATAAATAATTTTTATTAATAAAGTGATTTTCCACCCTCTGGTCATTTAGGGGTTTTCCTATTTTAGAGCTGCTTCTTTAAAGGGAATATTGACGGAGAAAGAGGGAAATGATCAGGCTGAGAGACACCACATCTAAAGTCCTGAGATTCCTTCTTACTGTATAAACTCTTCTCCCATTATGAGCACTGCACTCAATGTCCCCGTGTCCTCATAGTATGCTTCGAGATAAAATCTCCCATACGATAAATGCCAAGTTTTATTTAACAAGCCAGCAAGTCAGCATCTGGAAACGAGTCTGCAGGCTGATCTTTAACTTCCAGGAATGCCGTTGGGGATTTAATGTTTCTATAGCAACGCTTGTTGTAGCATAAACTAAATTTGAGGAATGCTGAGGGTTTGATTCTGTTATGTATTTCTTTTATCTCTGACATAAATGACAGAGGGTCACAAAATTACATATATACATCTATATTGTTATAAATATGAAAGTTATTGTGTCTGCTGACATTTTTAATCTGAAAACTCATGTAGTAGCAGAAACGCAAGTCTTTAAAATGTTTTTGGTAAGACTGTGTCAAGAAATGGCTGTCCCTTGTTCAAAGCTGAACATTTCTATGCAAGATGTCTTATTTCACCAGTAGTAATATGCTCCCATCATAGGAAAATTGGCTGTCTACATTTAAAAGAAAAATGAAGACATCATTAAAACTATTAGGAAGACTGGAAACAATATAGCCATTTTTAACCTAACGGTGCTGAAAGAGTGGTGTGAATGTTCCTGATTACCCAGCTTTGGATGGTGGATGCAGGTCTTTTTAGTCCGTTTTAATAGTTGAGATTAGTTAGCCTCCAAAGAAAAAGATTTAAGATTTGCAGAAAAAATTGTTCATCAATGACATGTTTTTGAGACCCTTTTTGTGTAGCCTTGACTATTAAGTTGCCCATGGCTTTATTTTTATAAAAAATGAGTTTCAGCAGGTAGAACTAAAAATTACTGTAGGAAAGAATGATTTCCAGTGAAGTCAGAATTGGTACACATTTATGTATGTACTTCCCCCACTTCTTATGACCCGAAATCATAATCTTCTCATTGTAAGGTCACAGTTGTCACATAGTAACTAATAAAAGGTTTAAATCCTTTTTCCAGCAGCAAAACATTGAACCTTTGTCCTGTGGATTCTCATTTATTAAAGCAAAGAGAAAAAAAGCAAAAGATATAAAGTTTCATGTGCAGATTTTCTCTCCTTATGAATTCTGTGTTGAAATGAATCGCTCTAAAGTATTTTAAATTTTTTTCTCCAATATATTAGAGGAGGTTTAACCATCACTATTAATTAAGTTACAAGCTATTCATTAGGCAAGGTGACATGTCCAAAGGTCAGGATGACTGTGTTCACAAGCTTATTCACAACTAAAAGATTGAATTTGGCAATGATTCCCAACTGGGGATCTGAAGGTCAGAGAAAGCATTCCATACAAGTTTAAACACTTTGAATGTGGTTTCTTTTTAAGTTCTGTACTTCAAAGCCAATCTAAGACAAGTTTGGTATAGTCTCTAATGTTTCAGTTTACCAAAAGAACACAGCTTACATGTGACTTTGTCAAAGAGGTAGGAGGGTGGCTTCATCTTTAGAACTTTCTAGCATAATTCTGTCCAAGGTCTGAGAATATATTGTTGTGTGATTTTGGAGAAACCAGCAGGTGGCAAGAAATGTCACTCAAATCATGTCTAAATATCTGAAATTCTATTCTAGAAAGAGTATCTGGAAAGACGGAATGGTACAGAGAAGACAGCATTAACTTCGAAAACAGAACTTAACTCCCAGTCCAGGATTCACAATGACCAGTAGCAGGCTTTTAGGCATCTTTGACCTTGCCTACAATTGCAGATGTGAAGTCTCTATCCTGGGTTCATCTAGTAGCCACTCCCATTCCCCCTCTCCCTGATTGCCATTCACCATAGAGACTGGAAACCCTAAGTCTTTACTCTCTCATCTCCCATACAACTGGGAGTAGCCAGGTGGCCCAGTCTAGCTATTGAGATGTAACTAGAAACCTGTTGGAGGTTTCTGAATCAACTTTTGCTTGTCAAGGGGCCATGCTCAGAAGGAGAGTGCACCAGTATCACTTGTTTTCTCTTTTCCCTGTGAAAGCTAAAGCTTCAATAGCCCTCATGCTTCTATGAAGAAACAGGCATAAGGTTGAAAAGCCAATGTGTTAAGTATAGCAAAATGGAAAAATAGAGTCTGGGAGTCTTCGATGGCATGGTTGAGCTGGAAACACCAACTTTCTGGACTTTTATAACATGAGAGAATTAACTGTCTTTGTGATTTACACTACCATCTGTGAGAGTTTCTGATACTTGCAGCTGAAAGCATTCCTAACTGCCCAACCCACAAGCATATTATAATATTAAATGAGATAAGATGATAAAACCCTAGCACAAGACTAGGCTCACAGTAGATAGAGAATAAATGTTAGTTCTCTATCTAACCCAGTAATCTCCATATCTTTTTTAATACAACACACATTAATAGAATAACTCATTAAATGGTTCACACTTTTATTAATGTTGGTAGTTACTTTTCTTTTCAGCAGGGAATATAAAGAGCCTTGTAGGCTATGTAGAGTTTGTGTTGGAAAAGTCTTTGATCAAAGGTGCGCCTTTGAAATAATCTAATATATATGATGAGGATTAAAACTGGGGCAGCAACAGCAGAGATGGAGAAGACTGCGTGAAGGTAAACTTTATGCAGAGGGTAAAGTAATCAGGATTTGGTGTTTGGTAGGATATGGGTTGAAAGATGAATTCTATTTCTAACTTGACTAGGTAGATAGTGATACAAGAAATTGAGGAAAATATATAGTTATTGATGATTTGGGGAAATGTTGACAAGTTTAAGCATATCAAGCTGGTTATATACATGAGGCAAGGTAGCTATCAGAGGCTGCAGCTTCTGGAAAATTTGGAAACCATCAGCTTAAAAGAGGTAGCTTAAATCATAGCAGTGGATGAGATCAACCAAAAAGAGAATATAGAAGCATAACTTTATGTGTCTGAAGATAGTGTGTAGCAGTGATAAAATTTATATTATAAATTTCTATTAATAGAAAGTAATGAATGAGTCCATTTACACCATAAGACATGAAAGACTGACACAGAAAAACTTATAGTTACAATTTTCCCTGCTATTTAAGAATACAAACATTTACAAAAGGCAGTACCTTTCTTAAAAAATTAAAATTTGAATGAGGAAATAAACTAAAAATGAAATTTGTAAAGATAAGAGCTGAAATTAATGAATCAGAAAATAAAATAATAGTAAAAGGTGGACTAAATTCAAAAGCTACTTCTTGATCAATGAAATATATATGTAAATCACAGGTGTGATTATGAAAAAAGTATAAAAATTTACTCATTTGGAATGAACAAAAAGGCATAATTACAGATATAAAATAAAAAAGATGGATGTGAGGGTGACCTGCCTGAGACATCTGTCATGCACTTATCCCAGGGTTGCTGATCTGGCTGGCTAGGCAGGTGTCCCATTCCTTCCTCACTACTACATGTGATTTCCTCCTGAAGCTGCATGCTCAGTCGAAGAGGTTGACCATCCCTGATAGAGAAGGACTTTGGTCAAGGGTATATGAGTAACTGCGCTCCCTGCTTGAACCTCCAAACAAGCTCTCAAAATAAAACATATTATAATAAAATGTATGTGCAACTCTTTGACAATAAATTTGAAAACCTATAGTAAAGGATTCTCTTATAAATGTTAAGTTCTCAAAAGTGACCCAAGGAGTAGAAAACTTTAAGAGTTCATTTGCCACCAAAAGGTTGGAATAGATAGTTAATACGCTATTACGTTAGAGTCCTCAGGATCAGGTAGTTTCAAACCTGAGTTGTAGCTTTAAGAATAGAGAATTCTGGTAAATTGTAATTTATACAAGTAAAGATTAAAAATTTCCCAATTCATATGAAACTACCATAATTTAATAACTAAACTGGAACTGAACCAGAAAAGAACATTACCAACCAATCATACTAGAAAAATGAAGCAAAAATTGCTTCTATATATTTAATATAGAAGCAAAAATGTTATACTTTATTAAATAGAATTCACTGGGTTACCAAGAGAATAATCCACACTTACTGAGTATAGTGTATTTTAGAAATTCAAGAGTAGTTAAGTATAGGAAAAATTATAAATATTGTATCAATAAAAGTGGACAACTGTTTTATATCATTAGATAGTGTGAAGAGTTTGGATAAACTCAGCAATTATCTTTTAAAATATACATGCACACACATGTACACACTTCATGATAAAGATTATGCATGGAAAGCAATAGCAAATATTCTAAATGATGAAATGCTGTGGTAGATTATACTATTGTTCCCAATTGTTTGTTGCCTTCCCTGTGTGAGGATTATATTGTACTTCTCTGCCACATTGACATCATGGGGCCATGGTTTGTCCATTTGATTTGCTTTTGCAGTGAATATGAGGGGAAGTGATATGTGTTACTTTAGAGCTGAAGTTTTAAAAGCCAATTGAATACATTGGCCATTGCTATTTTCTGTTATGTAATTGGCAAATTCAGTGAAAAGCTGGACTTAGCCTGGATCTGAGAACGAGAAAACACAAGAGCAGAACCACAGCTCACCCACAGCCAATAGGTAAGGTAACTGAACAATAAAACTTGATTGCTATACATTACTGAGGCTTTTAGATTGGTTGTTACAACAGCATGTCATAGTAAATGCTACATAATACAAAATTGCCACCAGAAATGGAGTACTACCAAAAACAAAGAAAAACCAACCAACAAAGAAAACTTAAAATACAGGGCATTGGCTCTCAGAGCCAGGCAGTTACGTGTGGTGTTCGCGCCAAGGGCTCGAGACAGCTAGTTGACTTGCCCCAGTTTGGCTGCTGGACCTGTACTGCATTTCCTCACCTCGAGGGCTGTCAAGTGAGACAGGGCCGTGAGCTGACTCACTAAAAGCAACAACAGAATGCAAAGCAAAGGCCTGCAGTTTATGAGGACATTGTGCTGTCTGCTTCCATGTCCCCCTTCAGTCTCTGTGTAAGCAATAAACTTGCTGCAATTGAAATGCCTAAGAGGAGCAGAGACCTCTGCCCATATTTTCCCTGGAGCCAAGCCTTTGTTTTAGCTCCTGATGAAAAACAGGTTTAACTAGCCACCTTAAGGGCGCCATTGTATCTTTGAAATGTAAAATCATTGAAATGTAAACTACTACCACTAGCCCCCTTAAACTGCCTTCTGAGCAGGATATCACAAGCCCCTGATAACTATTTTATGGAGTTTCTGTTTCCTTTCTGTCTTCCCCTTTGTTTCTTTCTGCTGAGATAAGGTAAATGTAAACAAGACAAAAGGTATAAAAGCTGTAACCCACAAAAATAAATTTGCTGCGTTTTGGCCATAATCTTCATGCAGCCCTCCAGACTCTACTTTTCTATGTTCTTTCTTTTCCACACACTCTCTCTCTCAGGTTGAACGAGACATCTATGTTGGCGGTCTCGGGGACTCCCGCAGGTCGGTAGTCCCCTGGCAGACGTGCCGGACCCCGACAGTTATGGAAAGGAAATTGTCATTAGATGATAGATGGTAGCTGATGTTATCCAATGGTACAACATCCTCAGAATTATTGCTGGTGGTATCTCAGAAGTCAAATAACATATCAAATGAGCTGATGGATTTCTAGGAAGAAATTGGGAAACAAAATGTTACAATTATGGCTTGGTAGCTATTGTCTTAGTTTGATAAATTATTAAAAGGAGAAGACAAACTCAAAAGAATTGCCTGGGTTACATGTATAACTGGAAAACTGAACTGTTTATCATCTCCAACCAAAATAAAATTGAGAAATGCTTCAAACAACAAGGACCAATAAGACAGCTTTCCGGCAAGAACTAAATCAAGATGATAGTCATCAAATCTCCTGTTAAACACTCAGAATTCATTCAGGTGACACTCAGCAAATCTTTTCTGTTGGAAAACATGGCTCAGGGGCAAATAAAAAATGACCATTTCATGATTTTCATACAGAAATGTATAAGCTTAAGTTACTTCCAACAAAATAGAGAGAAAAGTGGGCACCACTTCGAGAAAGTTGTGCCACCAAAAGAGCCACTAGCCTGGAGTGGTCAGTGTCTGCTCAAGGCTGGAAACAACTTTTAGACTTTCAAACTTCTACTGCTGACAAAGGGCAAGAGGAGAAAGACAGGTGTTGCACTCCAAAGGAGGGCACATTCTCCAATGCCCTTTAAAATTATGATCAAGAGGGATAGTGGAAATAGAAAGAACTCTGAGAGAGTAGAGCCTCTCAAATAGAAAACAAAACAAAACAAAAAGCTACTTGCAAGGGGCAAAGATGATGGCTAATCAAGAAATTCCCCTCCACCCAGGATTTGAGGTTCTTGCATTTCCTCTGAGGAATTTCAGTATTGCTATGGATCAGTGACTGCTGTGTACCTTTCATCCTTCTCCTTTTTTAATTGGAGTATGAATTGGCTCGTCCTTGTTTTCTACCACTGTATGTTGGGAGTATTCTTTTTTGTAGCTTTTAGGTTTCAAGATCAAGGGGAGCCACATCCAAATTTGGTTTAAGAACTATGAAAAAATCTTGAATAGCCTTGTCATTCACAATTGGATGGGACTTTTTAGGGGACTTCCTTGGGGAAGGAGTGAATTCATTTTTTGACCAAAAGGGAGGAAAGCAAATATTTTTAATCATGGCGATTGGTGGGGGTGGGGTTGGGGGGGTGGGGAGGTGAGATTATATTGTCTTCAGTTATTTGCTTCTCTCTCTTTCTGAGTTATTTTCCACAACATTGACACTAGGCTTGGCTTGTGACTTGCTGTGGCCAAAGAATGTGAGTAGAAGAAATGCATGTCACTTCTGAGCAGAAGCATTAACGACCATCTCATGGTTTGATCATTGTTCTTTCCCTTCCTTCTGTCACAGACTAGTAGATCCCAGATGGATCCTCTACCTTTAGTGTCGATCCGGACTGAAAACCCCTTGGCACAAAACCACAGCCTATTAGTGGCCAGTATATAATGTCAGCAAGAAAATAAAATTTTGTTTTTGTAAGAATCCGATATTTTAGAGTTGTTTATTGTTGCAGCAAAGCTGAAGTTATATAACAATATGTGACAAATACATTTATATTCCTGTAGTTATAGGTATTTCTGTTAAAATGAAAAACAAGACAGGAATGCCTTCTGTAGAAAAAACTAACTCAATTTCTCCCACTATACTTTTACAACTGCTTCTGCCACCAGAACGCAAGTGAACAATTCAGCAGCAGACACCAACTAGGTGTCCTCTAATTCAATTCAACATGACTTACCTGGAGATAGCATCTGATCACACAGGTTGAGGACTTAGACCCACAAGACTGAACCCCACTCTGATGCCAATTGCAAGCCCACGGTTGTTTTACCTGCATGTGTGACCAACTGGCTGTAAATTGGGGTTCCCATGAGACCCCCTTCTAGGGTTCAAATTAATTTGCTAGACCGGGTCACATAACTCAGGGAAACACTTGTGTTTACTGGTTTATTATTTTTAAAATGACGAAAAATCGTATTTTATTATTTGATAAAATAAATAATGAAGATAAAGAGATGCATAGGGTGAGGTGTGGGGAAGGGCAGGGAAACTTCCACGCCCTCCCTGGGCAGCCATCCTCCAGGAACTTCCATGTGTTTAACTATATGGAAGCTCCGCTGAACTCTGTCCTCTTGGGCTTTTAGAAGAGCTTCATTTTGGAGGCATGACTGATTCAACCATTAGCCATTAGTGATCAACCTAACCTTCAGTTCCTCTACCCTCCTCAGAAGTTGAGGAGCAGGGTTGAAAAGTCCCAGCTCTCTAATTTTACACTAGTCTTTCTGGTGACCAGCACCCATCATGAAGCTATCTAGGGCAGCCAGGCAGCAGTCAACTTGTTAGCATACAAAAAGACACTTTATCACTTTGGGGATTCCAAGGATTTTAGGAGTTGTGTGTTAGCAAATGGATGGAGACCAAATATGTATTTCACAACATCATACTATTATTATGATTATTTAACATTTGTCTAAATATTTTAGTAAATGAAATAAACTAATATGCACAGTATAAATACGGAAAGAAAGAGGTGAAACGTTTTGCTGGCAATATAATTTTATATCTGATATCATCAAGAAACTAGTAAAAAATAAGTAGAAGTAAAAAAAAGAATTTGATGGCTCGGATAGATACAACATGAAGATATAGAATCATTAACTTTTTCTGTGTGAGCCATGCCCACATACAAATGAAAATGAGGAAACTATTCCATTCATAATAGAAACAAAAATCATCAAATAGGAATAAATTATACGAGAAACGAATAGGACCCATGTAAAAAATAAAATCCTACTGGAGGACAAAAATAGGATCTGAACATCTAGAAATTTATACCATGTTCTTGAAAAGTAATACTTATTCTCAAATAGATCTGTTCTGAAAATAGTATATACATTTAGTACAACTTCCTTAGAATCTCTCTGGCAATTTTAATTGTATAAAATACTCAAATTGATGGATAAAGAATGATAGTATTAGCCTGGCTAACATGGTGAAAACCCATCTCTGTTAAAAATACAAAAATTAGGTGGGCATGGTGGAGCCCACCTGTAATCCCAGCTACTCAGGAGGCTGAGGCAGGAGAATTGCTTGAACCCGGGAGGCGGAGGTTGCAGTGAGCTGAGATCACACCATTGCACTCCAACCTGAGCGACAGATTGAGACTCTGTCTCAAAAAAAAGGCAGTATTAAAACTATTTAAAAGCCAGAATAATAAAAAAAGTACAGTTTAGGCACAAGACTACCCAAAAATCAGTAAAAAATAACAAAGAGAGCTCGGAATTGTGTAATACATCACAAAGGTGATATTTCATTATTTCATTGTGGGGAAATTTAATTAATAGTCTCATCACAATTGGATATGCTCTTGGAAGAAAATAAATTTGGGCCCCCTAGTTTATATTATGAAATAAATTTCTAATCAATTTAAGACTTGAAAGTAAAAAATACATAATAACCATTTTAGTAAAAAATTAGGTTATTGTCTGTATTCCTAAGAATTAAAGAAATCTTTTAAAGGCAGGTGATAAACCTAACCTTCATGAAACTTCAAGGTTATTATTTGTAGTGCAAGATATACCAAAAAACAAAATCACTAGGTAAACAAGCTGGGAAAAATAAATTCAAATGATAGAAAAAAATTGTATCTATATATATTAAAAAAAGCTCTGTCATAATTTAATAAGATAAAGATAATCAACCCAATAGCAAAATAGGTTGGGGATATGAATGGGCAATTGACAGAAGAGCAAGTGTGATAAAACGTTCAATCTCCTCCAATAGGCAGAGAAATGGAAATGAAAATTACCATGATCATAGCCATCAGAGTGGCAAAAATCAAAGTGTAATAGCACCTATTATTAGCAGAGATGGGAGTTGGGGCAATGGCACTTTCATATATCACTGGTAGAAATGTGAAAAAGCAATTCAAGATCTCTATTGAAAATTTAAATGCACATGGAGTTCAAACCAGAATCTCACTCCTGGGACTCTACTATAGAAATAAAAGCCCCAGTATTATAACTGTGTGTGTGTGTGTGTGTGTTTTAGTAACAAAAAGCTGATAACAAATCAAAACTCCATTAATAAAAGAATAGCTGAATGATAAGGCATACAGTAGAATTTTATGCAAAAATTGAAAATTATTTACCTATACTACCTGACCTCAAGAAATTTCCATTATATATTGTTAAGAAACAGAGAATTATATATCGCCAATCCCTTTAAAAATGCCTCCCTTAAACCTCATGTGTGTATATAAACACACATAAATGCACACATGCACGTGCACACATACACATATATTATGCCTATGTGTACATAATGCATAAAGAGTTACATGGGGCCGGGCGCGGTGGCTCAAGCCTGTAATCCCAGCACTTTGGGAGGCCGAGGTGGGTGGATCATGAGGTCAAGAGATCGAGACCATCCTGGTCAATGTAGTGAAACCCCATCTCTACTAAAAATAAAAATAAAAAAAATAAATAAAAAATTAGCTGGGCATGGTGGCACATGCCTGTAATCCCAGCTACTCAGGAGGTTGAGGCAGGAGAATTGCCTGATCCCAGGAGGCAGAGGTTGCAGTGAGCTGAGATCGTGCCATTGCACTCCAGCCTGGGTAATGAGAGCGAAACTCCATCTCAAAAAAAAGAGTTACATGGAAGAATGGTCACTGAAATGTTAGTTGTTTTAAAGGTGGCTTTTACATTTTTTCTTAATGTATTGATTATTTTGCTTTTTTTTTAATTTCAATTTTTATTTTAGATTTAGGGGGTACATGTACAGGTTTGCTACCTGAGTGTATTACATGATGTTGAGTTTTGGTGTACAAATGATCCTTCATCCAGATACTGAGCATAGTATCTAATAATTAGTTTTTCAACCCTTTTCTCCCTTCCCCCTCCCTACAACAGTCCCTAGTTTCTTTTGCTGCCATCTTTATGTCCATGAGTATCCAATGTTTAGCTCCCACTTCTAAGTGAGAACATGCGGTATTTGGTGTGCTTACTGTATTACTTTGCATAGGATAATGGATTACTTTGCTTAGGATAATGGCCTTCAACCTGATCCATGATGCTGCAAAGGACATTACTTGTTTCTTTTTTATGGCTGCATAGTATTCCATAGTATGTATATACCACACTTTCTTTATCTAATCCATCATTGATGAGCACCTAGGTTGATTCCACATCTTTGCTATTGTGAATATTTCTGCATTGAACATCCAGGTGCATGTGTCTTTTTGGTAGAACAATTTATTTCCCTTTACATATATACCCAGTAATGGGATCGCTGGGTCAAATGGTAATTCTGTTTTTAGTTTCTTGGAGAAATCTCCAAACTGTTTTCCACCGTGGTGAACTAATTTACATTTCCACCAACAGTGTATAAGCATTCCCTTTACAGTCCAACCAATAACATATAAGTATTTCCTTTTCTCCACAGCCCTCCAGAATCTGTTACGAACTGACTTTGTAATAATAGCCATTCTAACTGGTATGAGACGGTATCTCATTGTGGTTTTGATTTGCATTTATCTGATGATTAGTGAGTGATATTGAGCATTTTTTTCCATATGTTTGTTGGCTGCTTGTGTGTCCTCTTTTGAGAAATTATCCATTTTTTAATGGGGTTATGTGTTTTTGCTTAAGTTTCTTATAGATTTTGAACATTAGACCTTTATCATGTGCCTAGTTAGTGAATATTTTCTCCAATTCTGTAGGTTCTCTGTTTACTCTGTCAATAGTTTCTTTTTGCTCTGCAGAAGCTCTTTATTTTAATTAGGTCCCACTTGTCAATTTTGTTTTTGTTGCAATTGCTTTTGAGGACATAGTCATAAATTATTTCCTAAGGCTGATGTCCAGAATGGTGTTTCCTAGGTTTGTTTCTAGGATTCTTACAGTTTGAAGTCTTACATTTAAATCTTTAATCCATCTTGAATTAATTTTTGTATACAATGAAAGGTAGGATCCAGTTTCGTTCTTCTGCATATGGCTAGCCTGTTATCCCAGCACCATTTATTGAATGATGAGTCCTTTCCTTATTGCTTATTTTTGTTGATGTTGTCAAAAACCAGATGGCCATAGGTGTGTGGCTTTATTTCTGGGTTCTCTATTCTATTCCATTGGTCCGTGTGTCTGTTTTTGTATCAGTATCATGCTTTTTTTGGTTACTGTAGCTTTATATTATAGTTCGAAGTCAGGTAATGTGATGCTTCCAGCTTCGTTCTTTTTGCTTAGGATTGCTTTGGCTATTCAGGCCCTTTTTTAGCTCCATATAAATTTTGGATTTTTTTTTTTTTAGTTCTCTGAAAAATAATGTTGGTTTGATAGGAATAACATTGAATCTGTAGATTGCTTTGAGCAGTATGATCTTTTTAACAATATTGATTCTTCCAATCTATGAGCATGGAAAGTACCTTTCCATTTACTTGTGTTATCTGATTTCTTTCAGCAGTGTTTTGCAGTTCTCGAGATGGAGATCTTCTACCTTCTTGGTTAGATGTATTCCTAGGTATATTTTATGTGTGTGTGGTTATTGTAAATGGGATTGCATTCATGATTTGGTTCTTAGCTTGAATGTTATTGGTGGAGAGAAATGCTACTGCTTTTTGTACATTGAAACTTTATTGAAGTCGTTTATCAGTTCCAGGACCTGTTGTCAGAGTCTTTAGGGTTTTCTAGGTATAGAATCATATCATCAGCAAAGAGGGACAGTTTCACTCCGTCTTTTCCTATTTGGATGCCTTTGATTTCTTTCTTTTGCCTAATTGCTCTGGCTAGGACTTCCTGTTTTACAATTTCAAATGTTTGATTTATATCAGGAGTGCCTTACTCCATTTGGGCTGCTATAACAAAACACTGGGTAGCATATAAACAATAAAAGTTTACTTCTCACCATTCTGGAGGCTGGGAAGTATAAGACTAAGGTGCCAGCAGAGTCTGGCGAGGGCCTGTTTACTGCCACATAGGCAGCTCTTTTTGCTGTGTCCTCACATCCTGTCTCTTTTTATACAGTTGCTAATTCCAATCATGAGGCTCCACCTTCCTGACCTAATCATTTCCCAAAAGTCCCACCTCCTGATACCATCACCTGCAGTTTAGGTTCCAATATATGAATTTTGGAGGGACACAAATATTCAGAACATAACGAGGAGAACTTCTTTCACCATGGGGAGGAAGAAATTGAACAAATGCTTAGAGCTGTGTGCCTCAGTAGAGATACATCAGCATTATTCTTAAATGGTAAATACTTATAAAAATGTAAATGTTCAAAATTAGACTTTGAGTAAATAAATTATGATCTATTCATAAAAATGCTGTGAAGTAGCCATCAAAAATAATAAAATAAGTATATATTTGTTGACATGTAAAATATTCATTTTATTGACAGAAAACAAAATTATTAAAAAACATCCATAGCATACCATCTAAAAGAAAAAATATATTGGTTGGTCCGAAGGTAGTGAGTTATCTCAATTGATTGTTCATAGTCAGTTACAGATCGAATTCCTTGTTCTACTCTTTCCCCCTTCTCACTACTGCACTTGACTAGTCTTTAAAAAATAAAAATAAAAAAATAAAAAAAATTATATTTTTTATGTGTGTACATCTACTCATATGTACATATGCAAATAAATATAGAATTACACAAACATTATAGATCAGCGTTTTGAAGGAGATACTCTCAAACATATTAACAGGGTTTATCTCTTGATGCCAGGCTTGCAAGTGGCTTTATTTTCTTCTTTATTTTCTATTTTTTGATATTATACATGTAACTTGCATCAACAAAGAAAGTGCTGACATTTTTCCATTGTGCATCCCCAATTTAGGTTGGTTATTTTTCAATCCTGAGGGGGAAGAGGAATTATCTACAGAAGGGAACATTTCTGGGAGATCTTTCGGGCTCTCAGTTCTTCTCCTTATAATTTTTGATTGTCCTGGAACCCAGGTCTTATTAGAGGAGGTAGACTTTATTCTTTATTGTTATTTTTTTCCTTGTTGTTAAACATTAAAGTCAAGCTTTGAGAAGCTGGTGTCAACTTTATTAGCTCTAATCCTGGCTGCATGGATTAAGATTAGTAATTTTGTTAGTTATTCCCCACCCACCACACCATTTTCTGTGTCCCTTAATGATGTGTGTATTCCTACAGGATCTGTTTATGAACTAGATGAGAAAGACAGACTCATCACTTCAAAGTCACAGTTTATTTTAATGCATTTGACCTGATTCACTGGATCTAAACCCAACTGACTTCTGGCCATTTTGAAAAGAATGAAGGTTGGCTACTTCCAAGAAAATCCCAGAGAAAGTGCACAGGCCCTAAAGGATCTTACAAGTGAGGAATTCCAGGAATGCTTTTGAGGAATGGCTGTGAAGAGACTGGGCCTCCTCTAAGCTCAGGTCCTGGGTTTGGAGACTCAGGATAAGACCAGTTTGCTATTTATCTCTTTTAGACCCCAAGGATTGGCCAACCTCCTGCCTGCTGCCAACTTCTACCTGGATTTCTACAAGACTTAAGATGTAATACATTCATGTCTCAATTTATCAATAGTTAGGTTTCTATAAATCCTGGGAAATTTGGAAAGCTGATCTAAAAATCAGTTTAAAAATGAATTAAAAGCAAGGGATATTTCCTAGAATCTTAATTTTTTTTCTGTTTCATATTAATAAGAAGAATAAATAGTTAATGAAAAATCTTACTTACGTAATAGTGACCAAAAAGAAGCCACTGAATAATAAGGTATACTTGAATCACAAACAACAAAAGTTTACAAATATAGTAGCTGTGTTTTAAATGCCTTCATTACGGGAATTCTTGCATGTGAAGTGTTTATTACCCTTAATGATGCCCAGGTTTTGCCTTTTTTTAACCTTGAGATAATTTTAATGAATTATTACGAGTCTGCTAATGTCTATGTTTCATTCGCCTTTTGTACAATAGGCTTATTACCTCCATTTTTATATGTTAATAAGATTTGACTCCTTTTTCTTCTGCGGGCCTCCCTATGATGCTGATGATTTCTAGTTACTGTTTTACCTGCAAGTTAAAAATAATTTAGAAAATACACAAGTTCATGTGGCTCGATGAGTATAGACATTAGGAAGGAAGCAATGGCTGGTCCTGTGCCAGGAATCTGATTGAGAGTTGCTTCATACATTTGGACTTGGCCCTGTTCTGTATTGTCAGAGAAAGAGCTCCCCAGATTTTTGGCAGGCATTTTAATCCCCTTATTCTTATACTTGCATTTGTTTTTTTTTTTTGAGACGGAGTCTTGCTCTGGCACCCAGGGTGAAGTACGGTGATGCAATCTCGGCTCACTGCAACCTCTGCCTCCTGGGTTCAAGCAATTCTCCTGCCTCAGCCTCCCAAGTAGCTGGGATTACAGGTGTGTGCCAGCATGCCCGGCTAATTTTTGTATTTTTAGTAGAGATGGGATTTCACCATGTTGGCCAGGCTGGTCTTGAACTCCTGATCTCAGGTGATTCCCCCACCTCGGCCTCCCACAGTGCTGGGATTACAGGTGTGAGCCACTGCACCTGGCCATATGTATACATTTTTGAACAATGTTAACTTGATTCAAATTTAATGCTTTTCTCTGTTTACTTTTTAGTGTAAATGAAACTAGATTTATTCTTTCAGAGCTGTTTTACTGGTTCCATTCTGAGCCATAGGACCCATCACCCAACCCTTGATTTGGAGCCTGTTCAGACTCAGGCCTCACATGAGTTTGAGTTGCTTCACTACTGGGGAGTGTTACTTCTCCAATTCACTGTCATTCTTTGTTATGTGTATCTCAAGAACACTTAAATAAAACACAAAACCTCAGTCTCCTGAGGTGACTTGGTTCATGTGTGGAGTCCCAGGCTGTGTGTGGATCAACGAAAGCTGGCCCTCATCCTGGTCCTGGACATCTGGAAAGATGTGGGAGGGACAGGAATTGGGTCTAAGGCAAAGTGGCTGAGCCAAGGAAAGGAAAAGGCAAAGTCAGCCCAGGATCTGGGCAGGGTTGAGGGGTGGTGTGGGGTGTGAGTAGTTTCCCCAAGGCCAAGAGGTGCAGAAAGGAATAGTGTTTTTCTGATGTCATACAGTGTGTCGGGGTCTCTGAATGCTTTTAGAAAGTTACATTCATGTGGAAACAGGGGTCCTTGGTTGTTAATATAAAACATATTACTTTAAATTTATACTGTATATTTATTCTTCTGGCAACACTGAATCTCATCTTTGCTTTAGTCCAGTGGCTTCTAAACTTCTGCACTGAGACCCATGGAAACACCTTTTGCATCCCAACCCATGATGCACATCTATACACTCCTGAAATACAAGTTCAGTATAACAATGTGTATTGTTATTACATATGATATCCTCCGATACTTATCTTGCTTTCCCCTGCATTCCCCTGCCTTCCCTTGTCTTCTCCTGTATTTTTCTGTTTTTGTTGTTTGTTTTTTTTGAGACAGGGTCTCGTTCTGTTACTTAGGCTGGAGTGCAGTGGCCCAATCTTGGCTCACTGCAGCCTCGGCCTCCCTGGTTCAACTGATTCTGGTGCCTCAGCCTCCCAAGAAGCTGTGAGATTACAGGTGTGCACCACCACTCCTGGCTAATTTTTAAAAATATTTTTAGTAGAGACGGAGTTTCACCATGTTGGCCAGGCTATTCTCAAACTCCTGACCTCAGAGGATCAGGTCCACCTCAGCCTCCCAAAGTGCTGGGATTACAGGTGCAAGTTACCATGCGTGGCCTCTTCTCTTGTATTTCTAAAGATACTGGCCGAGCGCGGTGGCTCAAGCCTGTAATCCCAGCACTTTGGGAGGCCAAGGTGGGTGGATCACGAGGTCAAGAGATCAAGACCATTCTGGTCAACATGGTGAAACCCCGTCTCTACTAAAAATACAAAAAATCAGCTGGGCACGGTGGCGCATGCCTGTAATCCCAGCTACTCAGGAGGCTGAGGCAGGAGAATTGCCTGAACCCAGGAGGCGGAGGTTGCGGTGAGCCGAGATCGCGCCATTGCACTCCAGCCTGGGTAACAAGAGTGAAACTCCGTCTCAAAAAAAAAAAAGATACTGATTGTGACCCACCAAATTCATCCCATAGCTTACTAATGAATTGCAACCTGAAGATCGAAATTCTTTTTCATTTCACTCAGCATAGCTCCTTCCAACTGCTGTGGCTACCCCAGCATAAGCACCATGCTTTTCTGACGTCCTAAGCAAACCCAGGGCAGCCCTAGCTCTGCTGCCCCACCTCGTCCTTCTGTTTGTCCCTCCCTCCTCGCCTCTCATAGCCACTCCCTCTCAGCCATGTTTCCCATCTCACTTTTACTTGAGCTCTCAATTTTGGAGAGAGAGAACAAAAAATCATTTCCCAAAATATAGTAAGCATACCTAGCCTGGGGCCAAGACGACTTTAGGGACACAGAGATGAACATATTCTCCTTTTGCTAGTTATAGCCTTCCTTTTTCTAGTTGTCATCTATTCATAACAAGTGATGCTGGTTTTCTTTTTAAAATAATAAAAAGCAGTTGTAGGTAAAGTTTGTGAATACTTGCAGTATGTCAGGCACTATTTTCAGAACTTTACATATAGAAATTTGTTTAACCTCCATGACAATCCTATGAAGCACTGACTATTACTATATTATTGAGATGGAGTTTTGCTCTTGTTACCCAGGCTGGAATGCAGTGGCGCGATCTTGACTCACTGCAATCTCTGCCCCCTGGGTTCAAGCGATTCTCCTGCCTCAGCCTCCGGAGTGCTGGGATTACAGGCACCCACCACCATGCCTGGCTAATGTTTTTTATTTTTAGTAGAGATGGGGTTTCACCATGTTGGCCAGGCTGGTCTTGAACTCCAGACCTCAGGTTATCTGCCTGCCTCAGCCTCCCAAAGTGCTGGGATTACAGGTGTGAGCCACCGCACCTGGCCAGCAGTTACTATTATTATTACCACCAATTCACAGGTGAAAAAACCCCAGAGGCACAGGGAAGTTAGGAATTTGCCCAAGATCACACAGCTAGTAAGTGGAGGGACCAGGAAGTTTAGCACCTTGGAAGAAAGTCAACTCTAGAAACAGCATGGATTCAAACTCTCATTCTATCACTTTCTAACTGTGTGAACTTAGGCAAGTTATTCAGTCTACCTGTGTGTCGGTTTTCATATCTCTGCCTCAGTTTCCTCCTGAATCTAACACACCATCAATTTATATATCACTTAAAAACATTTAAAAGTATAAATTTAATCATGACTGGCTGGGTGTGGTGACTCTTACCTGTAATCCCAGCATTTTGGGAAGCTGATGCGGGGGATTCACTTGAAACCAGGAGTTTAAGACCAGCCTGGGCAACATAGCAAGACTGTGTCTCTTAAAAAAAAAAAAATTAACCATGACTTATATGCTTTCTTATCAGTTATTCATCCTGATAACAGAGAATGTTAAAACATAAAAAAGAACATCTTAGAATCGATGAAATATAATAATACTACATTGTAGGATTGTCAAGAGTCCATGAATGTAGTATTTATTACAGAGCCTGATACACAGGAAGTTCTTCGTCAGTGTTAGCTATTCTGGTTGTTGCAATGGTTGTACCTATTTAAGAGGGGAAGGAACTGAGACCCAGAGAGATTACATTCTCAGGTTGCCCTGGTAGGAAATTGGTGGTCCCCAGATTTGGCTGAGGTCTGTAACTCTCCTGCTGAGTGGCGCTGCCTGTCTCCAAGTCGGGTGAGGCCTGGCTTATGTCTAAACACCAGGGCAGTGGGCTTTCATTTTGCTTTATGGGCCTTCATCAAGAACTCTCAGCTGGGTGTGGTGGCTCACGCCTGTAATCCCAGCACTTTGGGAGGCTTAGGCAGGTGGTTAGCCTGAGCTCGTGAGTTCAAGACCAGCCTGGTAACATGGTGAAACGCTGTCTCTACTAAAAATACAATAATTAGCTGGGTGTGGTGGTGTGTGCCTGTAATCCCAGCTATTTAGGAGGCTGAGGCATGAGAATCGCTTGAATCTGAGAGGTGGAGATTCCAGTGAGTCGAGATCATGCCACTGTACTCCAGCCTGGTGACAGAGTGAGACTCTGTCTCAAAAAACAGGAAAAAGATCTGTTGAGCCCATTTGCCTCAGGACCTTCCAGGTCTTTGCCTTTTCTGTTTCCAGAGTCCTGGAGGTCATAGCCACGTCCCACATTCCGCCCCCATTCCCAGGGGAGTGTCTAGACTTTCTGACTCAAGGCAAATTACCAAATGTATAAATGCCCATTTTACTTAATGACTTTACTTCCACTTTTCACAGAATCTCGGAAGTGGCCAGGAATAGTCCCAAACCCTGTAATCTTTCATAGAGCTGAGCTAAATTAAGCAGGTACTGTTCCTCCAGAATTCCTCTCCCAAGCCCTTAACATTGATGTGTGTCCCTCACTGCTTTGCTCATAGAACAGATGTTTGAAAAAATGTCACTTGACTGTGAAGAAGGAAAAAATGTTGTTAAAATGTGGATTTCCACTCCCACCCCCATACATAAGTTCTTGGATCTACTGCTAATGCACTCTTTATGCATACTTATTCAACACAAATACACCTCCACTCATGCACACACATAATATGCAACAGAGTCCCTACCCTCACCATTCACATGGACATTGCAATCACAAGGATTTTCTAACTTACATTTTTAATATTTTGCTCCATAACCATGGCTTTGAGCGAATTATTTCACATCTTCTTAATGTACACCAGAAATGGCATTTACATCTCAGTCTGGCAGTAGGTTCACTAACAGGCAAGGCAGAAAGAACAAATTTGGTCATAGCCAGATGACGGAGCCACAGACCCCTGCTTGGTTTCTGGTGTCCTTGGCAGGCTGCCTTAGAAGGAACTCTGTCCTCTGTGAACTCAGGCATTGGATGTAATAAGCACTGACTTCCACATGAAAAGACAAAAGCTTTGTCGTACAGAGAGCACTAGGTCTTAGGGGATGACTTAGTGCCTTAGATTCCCATAGCAGTACAAAGGTTAAACCTGACACTATTAATTGCAACCTTTCCAGATAATTATTTTCTCCTTTACCCTATTGGGACTGCTTATGTTCTCCGAGAAAGCTCCCTGGGGTGAGCTTTCCTTACTTGCCATCTTCTTTTGTCTTCAGGAGAGTGAAAGCAAGGCGTGGGGCAGCTCAGATCAAGCGTTTGCTGTCTCCTGCCTTTTTATCATGATGACACACTGAGGGCACTTTGAGAGCGAGAACTGTCCTCTAGAGGGAGAGAAAGGAACACACACTGGAGGCTGACGTGGTCTGTATCATCCCCAGTAGCTCTGAGTTGTAATGCTTTGAAGGAGGACCCTGGCTGGGATGCTTCTTCCCCCAAGACAAGGCATAGAAACCAGAACCCCTTTTCCTGAAAGACAGCCATAAAACCTAAAGATATTCCATATAAAAATGGACAAGAAAGAAATCATCTGACCTACCTTGTCTGACTGTAGTTCAGAAGACCCCCATTCCAGAGAGAGTCCCCATTCTGAGAGGGCAAAAGTCCCCATACCCAGAAGGAAGAAACGCTACACAGGGAGACAAAGAAGAACCTGAACAGACAGGCCTTGCGGGGCCTCCCCGCTCAGTCTGTTAGCATAAGAGCAGACCCTTTCTATCATGTTTCCACATAGCTGTCCACGCTTTGTTGAACCTAAGCATAAAAATGGACAATTTCCCTTGTAACGTTGGGTCTTCATTCTGAAGACTCCCATGTATACATGTGAAATAAATGTGTATGCCTTTTCTCCTATTAATCAATCTGTTTCATGGCAGTGATCTTACAGCAAACCTTAGGCCCCAAGGGCCTCCGTCCCCACACTATTCTCAGAATCACAGGTTGAGGCTGGCTCCCACCCAGCCACCCACTGACCTCTCTGAGGCCAGGGGTGAGCTTACTTTTCAACACCAGGAATCATTAGGCTTCTCCATTTCATGAAAGAGAGACCCAAAGCCCTCTCCCAAGCCCAGTAAAAGGGAATGATTTGTTTTCTTCTTTACATCTTGTAAAACTGAAACGCTACACCCATTAAACACCAACTATCCATTTCCCTTTCCTCCAGGCCCTGACACTCACCATTCTACTTTTTGTCTCTATGGTTCTGACTACACGTGTACCTCATATAAGTAGATTTTTTTTTTTTTTTGAGACAGAGTCTCACTCTGTTACCCAGGCTGGAGTGCAGTGGCACAATCTCAGGTCACTGCAACCTCTGCCTCCTGGGTTCAAGTGATTCTCCTGCCTCAGCCTCCCAAGTAGCTGGGATTACAGGCACCTGCTACTATGCTCGACAGGGTTTCATCATGTTGGCCGGGCTGGTCTCGAACTCCTGACTTCAAGTGATCCGCTGGCCTCGGCCTCATAAAGTGCTGGGATTAGAGGCATGAGCCACCATGCCTGGCCATATAAGTGGAGTTATACAATATCTTTTTGTGACTGGCTTATTTCATTTGATGTAATGTCCTCATATGTTGTAGCATGTCAGATTTTCTTTTCTAAGACTGAACACTATTCCACTGCATGTATGCACCATATTTTCCTTATCCATATGTTGATGGACACGTGCCAAAGACACATGTTTTCATTGAATTATTTTCAGCTTCAGAGTGCCAAAGAGCCAGTCTATCCCAGGGAACTCCATTTCATATGTATTTTTCAATGACTAACCAATATTTGTTTAAAACTTACAATTTTTACTGATATATAATTTGTAGGTTTCTTTTGTCATCTAACATTTTTCTACTGTGTGATTTTCATGAACTGTTTAGTGTCCCATTGTGGCCTATCAGCCAGAATGGGCTGGGTTAAGCTGTAGTAACAAACAACCCTAAAATCTCAGTGACATAAAACAATTTTTAATTTCTTGCTCACTCTATGTGTCACTTGCAGATCCGTTAGGGTTTAGCTCTGTTGTCACATAATGTTTTCACTCCAGGACCCAGGTAGAAGAAAAACTGACCATGAGAAAAAAAAATTATATACTGGTTCTTAATGTTTCTGCCTAGATGTCACAATGTATATCCTTTCACATTTCCTTAGCTAAAGCTAGTCACATGGCCTCACTTAACCTAAGGTGGGAAAGAAATGAAATCTTACTATGTGTCCAGGAGGAGAATTGGAAATATTTGGTGAACAGCCTTGATGGTTACCATCTATGAGTATAATATAATAAAGAATCCCCTATTTTAGGGCACCTAAGTCTTTTCCAATTTTTTTCTTAAGCTGAGCAAGTTTGTGGATACATATTTCTTTAAGATGATCAAAGAAATATACAAAATTTCAGGTGGAATGTTAGTGGAACCAGCCATTTGTGTTGAGGTGGTGCAAATCTCAAACAAATTATAAGTCCCTAGCAATGATGTGACTTTGACTCTTGGCATTTAGCAATGCTCCAAATATCAATAGTCCAAAGTAAAATAGGCAGAAAAAAAAAAGCCAGAGTACTTAAATTTGCTTCTCAGATTGCCTAAAATCTGTTTATCTATTGTCTGTTTTTTTTTTATTGTTAATACTGAATCTTCTGTGTATTTCTACAGGAAAATTCTCAGTATTATCAGTTCCAGCTAAAACATTACCAATTTGCAAGTTATTCACCATTTGTTGCCTCCACTACTGAATCTACTATGCAGGTTTTGCCTGCCAAACTGAGCACATGTGACTTCACATTCTCCTGCCTCAGCCTCCAGAGTAGCTGAGATTACAGGCACCTGTCACTGTTCTTGGCTAATTTATATATATATTTTTTAGTAAAGACAGGGTTTTACCACGTTGGAAAGGCTGGTCTCGAACTCCTGATCTCAGGTGATCCTCTGGCCTTGACCTCCTAAAGTGCTGGGATTAGAGGCGTGAGCCTCTAATGGCTTCAGGTGCTGTTTTCCAATCTTTTCCAGATGATCCCACATGAAAACTTGCTCTGACACCCAGGTACATATTACCTCTAGCTGTGGACAAGTCCATCTACAAATAATCATACCCTCCACACCCACTGACAGTAAACTCATGTAACAGCTGATGGGCTAATAGCCATTATTAACTTACGGGATTGGCCACTGCCCAAGGTATATCAATATACCACGGAGGTATAACAGAAACTATTTTGACAAATCAAATCCAAGCATTACCGTTATTCAGGGCCAGTTGGGCAACTGGATCTGTGTAACTGCTGGCCAGACAGACTCAGTTGGTAGCTATTCTGCATGAGTTATCTCAAATCCCAAGACAATGGGCAAAATGGCACTACTTTCCAGGTTATGTGAAACATGCAGACTGTGTTCGAACTACTGTTGTCCTCACTGAAACATCCATCCAACCAAGCTATATGTATGTTGCAAACATACCTTCAGTGGTTTTTATTATATATTTTATTATTTAAGACCACTTTACCCTAATCATCTTCCGTGGGTACTTATGTGTGTGAAGTGGGGAAGGGAGATGAAAAAGATCATTTTGAAACGTGTTTGAGAAATACTGGATAAAACAAAGATAATTAAGATTCTTGACTGCAAGACTTTTCAGAGCCTTTGATATACTAAGGTGACAGTAAATTTTCAAAAGGTACCCAGTGTTCATCAGTATAAATGACTACAGAACATTTTCGTAAAGAAACAAAATATTGTTAATGTATGAACAAATGGTTTGCCTGTTTCTTGACCTGTATCCTCAATGAAAACATCTAACCTTGTTCATTCAGCACCTCTCCCTCAATTTGATATTCGTCTCATGGTCCTCACTATGCATCCCCAACTAATCAGAAGTGGAAGACTCAGAGTATCTAGAATGAGGGATTGTCACCAGACAGGGTCAGGGCTTTCTTGAAAGAAATTTAAATGATGAAAATAAAGGGGAAGGGGAAGAAAACAGAAGATCCTACAAGTGCAGAGGGTGTCCAGGATAATTTGGTGCAGAGCTGAGTGCAAAAATTGGGGAAAGAGAGGTGTTGAGAAAGCTTTGAGATGTGAGACAATTATATAAGGGGAAGAGTGAGGAAAAGAAAAATTTAAGAAATGAAGTTAGGAATGATGGATTGTATCTCCTTGAATATTCTTTGAGAAATGAAAGAAAGTGAAAGAGCGTGATCACACTTGGCTACTGAACTGTTTCTTTGAATGCTAACCCTGTTGAGACTGGCCACCTGGGCCCTGGGATTTATTCAAATTACAACAGAACATCTCCACACCAGTATTCCACAAAGTATCTTCATCAAAATGCTGAATAACATTGTCAACTTACACAACCTAGACTAGAGCTAGGGAATGAAGCAACATATTAATTGCTTTTGGCCCAGGGGTCTTTTAAGATTTGTTAAACAAAGATTAGAAGCAATGGCATTTTGTTTTTAAATTTTAAGGATTGAAATAAAACTAAGAATGAATATTTCAGTAAAAAACAAGGTTACAATTTTAGATATTGATTTCATAAAAGAAAACATCAAGGCTGGGTACAGTGGCTCACACCTATAATCCCAGTGGGAAGCTGAGGTGGCAGATCACTTGAAGCCAGGAGTTTGAGACCAGCCTGGCTGACATGACAAAACCTTGTCTCTGCTAAAAATACAGAAGTTAGACAGGTGTGGTGGTAGGTGCCTGGAGTCCCAGCTACTCCAGAGTCTGAGGCATGAGAATTGCTTGAGCCCAGGAGGTGGAGGTTGCAGTGAGCTAAGATGGTGCCACTGCACTTCAGCCTGGGAGGCAGAGTAAGACTCTGTCTAAAAAAAAAAAAAAAGAAAAGAAAACATCAGAGCACTGCTTTCTCACACAATTTAAATTATTAAAATTTGTCAGTTCAAATAAAACTTTTGTTTTTTTGAGACAGAGTCTCGCTCTGTTGCCAGGCGCCAGGCTGGAGTGCAGTGGCACAATCTCAGCTCACTGCAACCTCTGCCTCGCAGATTCAACCAATTCTCCTGCCTCAGCCTCCCCAGTAGCTGGGAATACAGGTGCACGCCACCACACCCAGCTAATTTTTGTATTTTTAGTAAAGACGGGGTTTCACCATGTTGGCCAGGATGGTCTTGATCTTTTGACCTCGTGATCCACCCGCCTCGGCCTCCAAAAGTGCTGGGATTACAGGCTTGAGCCACTGCGCCCGGCCCAAATAAAACTTTTAATAACCCCACTTTGAATTTACATTAGTTCTAAGCCATTTGTTTAGCTAAATATGTATATTACTTGTATATCATACGAGTATACTTGTATAGCATACTGCTTCATTAGATTGTAGGATTCAGTAAATTAATACATGTAAAACTGTCAGAACAGGGTCTGCCATTTAGTTAGAACTCCATACACTGAGTTATCAGTTTTAATACCAAAGTTCATCACTTTAAACATTTTTTTTTTTTGCCTTTTTGCAGTCTCTGAAGTTGGGATGGCATCTTAGTCTGTTTAATCTACTGTAACAAAATACAACAGGGTGGCTTATGAATAAAAGAAATTTATATCTCACAATTCCGGAGGCTGGGAAGGCCAAGATCAAGGCACTGGCAGATTCAGAGTGAGGGCCCGTCTCGTCACAGACAGCTTTCTTCTCACTGTAACCACACATGGCAGAAGGAGCCGAAAGAAAGGGGACGTGCAATCTCTTTTATAAGGACACTAATCTCAGGGGGATGCTGCCCTCCTGACCTAATCACCTCCCAAAGGCTCGACCTCCTAATACTATCAAATTGGGCATAAGGATCTAACATATGATTTTGGGATACACAAAAATTTAGATCAGAGCAGATGGTTTTCCATAAGTCCATTGGTAGTATGTTTTTTCCTCTTAGTGGTACATTAAATAGTTATGTTTCCAACAATTGATATGGTCTTTGATTCAATAAATACATTATTATTAATCCTTTTCTCCCATTAGTTTTGGATATTTTACTATATTTTTGTTTTCCACAAATGATTATCCATCTTTTTATAGATTGATAGTCAACTACATACACCTTATATATTATTTCAAAAAATCAAAGTACCACCCCCTTCTACTCCCATAAGATCTATCAGGGTGAAAGATATTGTGGATAATCAGGATTTCAGGTACTATATCACCCATTTACTATACCTTGGAGAATGTTTGATAAAGGAGTTGAAATAAACAACAAATTAATCAGAAGAGAGACTGCAAGGCAGGGAGATATAAGGAAGACAAGATATGATATTGAGTAATAACCCTTATAAAATATGTAGAAGTTTTCTTAATCAATATTCATGTAATCAGCTTACTGGATTTACCAATAGTCTTCATTCCCTTGAATGTCTGTAGTAGAAACTTTGAGTACATGAATCTGTAGCAGTTAGGGTTCTTTGGTTGCAGTAATGGAACCCAACTCTTTCTTGCTGACTTAAGCAAAAAGGAAGATTTTTGGAAGGTTATAGGACAGCAAAAAGAGTAGACTCAGAGACCAAAATCAGAAAGGACTGGAGCACCAGGCTTTGCACCAGGGAAACCTTATGGATCTTTATGGTGTCAGGAACAACACCCAGCTTTCTTTTCTGGGAGCTACTCCTGGTCAAAATGGGTCTACTCTTTTTCAGGCTGTCTTTCTGGTTGAGGCTGAAAGTGCGGGGAAGGAGCCCATGGATTCTCAGGTCATGTGTCTGCTCCTTGACTGAGGCAGAGCAGAGCACCTTGATCAGAGTCCTACCAGACCATCTCCAAGGGAAGAGGGAAGTCCCCAGAAGGGACTAGGCACTATTACTAAGGGATTGTGGAATGGACACTGGCCTGCCAAAACCCAACAAATGACCACTACCAATCTGAACAACAACAACTAGCACTTGGTTATCCTAGCATGCTAAATGCCACAGTAAACCAGTATGGAAGTCCACTGTAAAATAGAAAGGGCCATAAACATAGCTTACCGTACTTGTACTGCAGAAGACATCCTCCTGGAATAGTACTATAAATAAGGAGCAACTTGAGGGCAGCGTGGGTGGGGCAAATTTCATCCAGCTCAGCCTGCATCCCACAGAGAGCACCACACAGGCAAATGCACAGGCCACAAAGAAAGGGACTGCCCAAGGGCACCCCCAGCTTTTTCCTTTATCCTTGATTTGCCTACTCAGCTGTTAGAGCTGCATGATCCTACAGGTCAATCTCATTAGCTCATGTTCAAAATACTCGACTTTGTGTCCACGTACAAGATTAATTATAGCTGGTAGCTTGACTTACACATTAGATGACTCACCATGTCCATGCAAGCAACCTTAGCTTTTCCCACGGCTGCATGAGTCAACTTGCTTCTGTTAACTTGGGCTAATGATGGTTTGCCTTGTTTCCATCACCTGGCTTTTTTGGTGTTCTGTTCTGCCCCCAAGTGCCGCTTTCTCCTTCCTGACTCACCTTTATCTCCCTGCCTTTGCATTTGCGTTCCTACCGATTCCACTAACAGTGCCCACTCAGGGGCACATGTTCCTGCCATGGAGAAAAACAAACTGAAGCAGAGCTGCTGAGCTTGTCACCTGCTTTCTTGCTAGGAGCATGATGTTAATTTTTGCAAAGGCAAAATTTGCATTCCTTAGACTTAGCAGGAGCAGAGAGGGAGCTAAGTCTTCATGTGAATCTAATCTGCAAACATCCCGGAGTGGAGTCTTTCTGGTTTCCATCTGTTTTATTATTACTGCACTTACCAAGAGTTATCTTTTCCACTCTGGTTTAAATACAATATTAAAGACATTTAGAGAAACACCAGTAATTTAAAGGAAAGTTGCTAAGCCAATATTTTTGTATGAACTTGGGTATGGAAGACTGAGGGAAACTAGAAATGGATGTTAAATACGGCATTTCAACATAGGGTTAGATGGTATTACTTTGATTTATGTTTTTGCTTATTCATGTGTGAGTGCATATTACATGCAGAGTTCTGTTTTAATGACTGATCCTGCACAGAGGCAGGTCTGAGGGTGCCAGGAAACACTTAGGTTTGAACAATATGCCTTGTCCCAACTTGCACTCTGCAACCCCACTCGCTTCCCATCCTTTTGGCTCCTGAGCTCCGGCTTTTCCATTTGCTGACCTTGCCTTGCTCCCTGGATCTCACACCTGGCACCAGTTTTCTGCTCACAGCCTTTTACTGCCTTTCTTGATGAGAGCTTAGATTTTCCTTTTGGTCTTTTCTTCTGCCACTGGCTCAGCCCTGAGCACCGTCATCATCTCCTCTTTGACCAAGGACACCTATAAACAACTCTGTGAGCAGAACCTAGACATTGAAGGCAAAAAGAAAACCAGAATGAAGAATGTATGGTCTATTTGAGGAAATAGGCCTGCATATGCTAACAAACAAGGTTTGAAAAACACAAAAAACATTCCGAAATAGAGCACTGTCCAAAGCCTAACTTTTGGAAATAACTTTGTAGGCTAAGGGTAATAAACAAGATCTATCTTCCATGCCAATTCTAATTGATCGGAGTGCCAGCTGTGGGAAAGGATTCTAAAGCTTCATCTGCATTGAGCTGGAAGGAGTATCTTGATCAATTAGTGACATCGGCCTTGAGCCAGGCAACATGCATTTGCTTATTGCTACCCCTGCCATGACAAATGTCCCACCATTTAGCAATTTTTAAGTAGGAGAGTTTTTAAAAATGAAATCACTATTTTAAGAAGATTAATTTGGTTCTGCACAGAATGATTGCGAGGAGGACAGGATGTTTCCAGAGACAGAAGTTAAAAGGCTCTTATTGTCTTGTTCAATGACAAAATGGCTAAACACAGTTCCCAAAAAATGGGGAGACAGATGACATAAACTGGAGGAGCACTGTTCTCTGCGGAGTGAGGCTGAACCAGTGTCAGTGGGAATTAGCTGGACCTGGGAAGGAAGGCACAGTGGCTGAAGCAGTGATTTCTTATCCCTCCTGACGGGGCCAACAAGGAAGAATGTTGTTTCCCCATCCCCAGTCCAATTCCAAATAGGCATAATTATCGAGAGCAGCAGAAAACTATGTCCCATGCCACTTGTCAATGGGGAGATCTCTCCTCTATCCTTTCCTGCCAAGCACCCAGCAGGTGGTAGATGACCAGTGTGGACTCTGGGTTGGGGCTGGCAAAACTGAAGACTGATGAATGTCTGTGTTTGGATGTCAATCATTGTGGATATAGGAAGAAAAGCATGGATAAAAAACATTTTAAGAAGTAAATTAGAATTGATTGAAAAATAAAGTAAATAGGATTTTGTGAGTAACTAAAAAAGAATTAGGAAAAGTGGAAGTGACTCTACAGTTTCAGATACGGGAAATGGGGAATATAAGAGATTTACAGAGGAAGATGGATTGAAGTGTGGCAGAGACTGCTAAGTTTCTCTAATATCTGTGTTCTCTTTTCCCATAGAACCAGAACTGTAGACTTTTAGCTGGGCATATTACATCTCAGAATAAAGATTGCATTTCCAAGCTTCCTTTCAGCTCAGTGCCTGAGTGTTGTAAGTTCTTGCCTACAGGCTATAAATAGAAGCAACATATGCAAGTTTCGGGTTGCACCTTCCTCCTCCCTTTTCCCCCTTCCCACTGCCAAGGCGGCTTATGAGATGGTGCTGATGAGCTGCTTTGAACTCTATGAGCAAAAGCAACTCTCTAGAGATGGAGTGGCAAGATCAAAGGATCCTGGTCCTTGATGCTGCCATCCGAGCCCAGGACTGCTTACACGTGGGCTGTTACAGAGGTGTGGGCGTCAGAGACATCCTCTATCTGTACCAATTCTCCATTATCACAAGTCTTTATTACATTTTCACCTATATCCTAATTTCTACCAGGAGTGGCTTTTATAAGAAAGGTATGAAAAATTACATGCCAGGGCCAGGTATGGTGGCACCCATTATGTTCCCAGCTACTCAGGAGGCTGAGGCAGGAGGATCTCTTGAGCCCAGAAGTTAGAGGCTGCAATAAGCTATGATTATACCACTGCACTCCAGCCTGGGTGACAGAGCAAGATTCCATCTTTAAAATAAATAAATAAAAGTGACACGCCAGGATAATCAGGCATTTTGCAATGAGATGATTGAACTGCTCTATGTAATTTTCTCAGTAATCATGAGAATGGAGGAAATTCTGGAAAACTAGAGACAACCAAAAAAGTAGGGAACAAAGTTTTTTTTTTTTTTTTTTTTTTTTGAGAAAGCAGGTAGGTCCTGACAGTGAGAGACTGGTAAGCCTGGAGGTGACCTGAGCCAGGTTCTAGACCAGGAAGATCCATGAGCATTTGGAATAAGAGATGTGGACCAGCAGGAGGCAACATAAGCTCATAAAGACCAAAGATAATTTTTTGTTTTGATGGTGACTACAAGACAGGTAAATCATGACATGCTTGTGCACATAACGTATCTGAATGTCTGCAAGGCATTTAATTAGGTCTTTCTGAATTTGTTTCTGGAGAGAAAGAAGGAGTCTCATAGTAGATGATAGCCTTGTTTGATGGATGTGTGTGTAGCTGAGAAGATCTGCATCCACGTGGGAGGAAAGGACTGGTAAGACAAAGTGCCAAACAGGCCCAGCACTCAGACTCCGTTAATACAGGTCTGGAGTGCGTGGCAAGGAGAAAATTGGACTGCCCTACCCACCCAGCTAGAATCTATGTTCCATTCATGATGCCTTGAAAAGAGACATTGGCAGTCTGCTACTCATCCAAAGGAGGGCAATCAGGGTAAATTGGAAATTAAGGAACTGATAAAGAATGGAAAGTGTTTTACTGAAGACCTGAAGCCTTGGGAAGAGGGGCTGGATGATGGCAACAGTCTCCAAATATCTTCAGAATTATTCCTTTAGTACGTTCTATGTGGTTCCATTGGCTGCATGTTTTCCCCAAGGCTATCGCATGAATCAGTGGCAGGCTGGGATTGGAACTTGGGTTTCAAGTGTGCAGAGGGAAGTGGGGCCAGAGCGCTGGTGATCTATTCTGGAGCCTGCCCCTACAAGGAACCTGCTGTTGGGTGCAATAAGCCAATTTTAGTCACAGTTTTCTCATAGCCAACAGCATCCTGGCTGATATTTGAGTCAGGCCAGAGGCAGGGAGGCAGCCACTGTGGTAATCCAAGCAATACGATGGTAAATTGGCCTGAGGCAGTGGCCGTGGGACTGGAGAGAAGTGAGCAGATCCAGGAGACAGGGGAAGGCTACAGAAAACATGCTGCTTGATAAGGGCATGGGATGATGAGACAGGGTGGAGTTTAGGAAATCCCTCAATCACATTTTCCTCTTGACTTACGTGATGAATTCAGATGTATTCTTGTAATACAGAGTTTCTTTTCAATGTCAATTTAGACTCAGGAAGCTCTTCTGTTCCCTCCAAGAAGTCTGCAACTGAGACTGGAAAACCAGGGACGAACTCCCCAGGGAAGAGTGGTAAACAGAAAGATGCCAGCAGTATGTTCTCCCTTTGTTTCCATCCAGTTCCTTTTCTTTTCTGTGTTTATGAGCAGTCATAGAATTTATGAATTTATCTTAGTCCATTCTGAATTTATCTTAGTCCATTCTAGGCTGAAAAGACATCCTTCCACCTACTGACCTCTTTGGAGATTACTGCATGAATCCAGTCCTAAAGAAAGTACCATATCCTAAGGCCTGAAAGCTAATGGTCTCTTCCCACCAGCCCTGCTTTGAAAAGAAACCAGGGTTAGTTCCTGTGTAGGTCCAGGCAGAACTCCAGGGCTGGACTTTCTTTTATCATCTTGGCTGTTTCTTTCACCCAATATTATTTTTAATGGAACCTGTGTCTTTCATTTGCCAGGCTGGGGCTCTTTTTTTTATCATTGGTGCCACAGGGAAGACTTAAGGGAAGGCTTGCTGCCACCACATAAACGCACTATTGTCTTGTGGCTGGAGACATCCCACTTGCCTTTCCAGATCCACTCTCCAGCTTTCTCTCCCTGTGTAGAATACATGAGGCTGAAGCATGAGGTAGCAATAAGCTCATGTTCCCTGCAGCTTCTGCTGGGCCAGTTGCAAGCAAGAGACCAGTGGGAGAGAGGACAGGGAAGCAAGGGTCTTGATTCCTTTAGCATCTCCAATTGGGAACTCTGCAGATGGGCTGAATTCCTTGTACAAAGATTTTAGCTCCTTTAAGGCAAGTTTCTACCCACAGCCCTCTTCATCTTGGGATTTCAGTAACTGGTTTCTCCCCCTGCTCCTTCAGGCCTAGGGTGCAGAACAGAATCTCAATGACACTCTCCCTTGTGGTTCCTCCATACCCTGCCCACACCTTTGAAAACAATTCCTTTATTTAACTGTACTCAAAGTATCCCAATTTGAGTATACCATGTCTTTCCTGCCAGGATCCTGGCAACTCCCACCCAGTCCAAGGGCTTGGAAGTCATCCTATCTTTTTCCATTGATCTTTCACATCTCATCCAATGTCTTTCATTGTGATTGTCCTGGGAATTTGAAAAGACAAGGCTGAATATATAAGGAGCATGATGAAAATATGACCCCGAGAAGGAGAATGGGAAGGAAGACTGGATGGAAGCATTGTAGACTGCCTCGCAATCTACAAGAGGTTTGGCAAAGCTACTGGGGAGTTCTCAAGCCAACATCAGCCATCAGAGGAGTCTTGTGTTTCCCAGGAATGGGCCTGCCTTAGTATTCCTGCTGTGCTCATTGACTGGGAGTAACCCACTAGCAGTGTGGCCTCTATGCAAATATGGCAATGGATTGCAGAGCACAGCTGCTTCCTTGTGGTTGGAAGTCCATGAGACACATTCTCACGGCTACTATATTCATGCCATGAACATGTTTAGCAACACTCCCACCTCCTATCACTAATACTCTATTTTTACCTTGCTGTAGCTATTTCTTCCTCAAAGAGCATTGTATTAAAGTTCCAAATGTGCTTTCTTGGTCAAAGGGCGATATCAAGATACCACACTGTGGAGAGGTTGGCTTACCGTCTCCCAAATGGCCTGACAAGGCATCATTTATTACATTACAAATTTACCATCACCAGTCGCCTGGTGAGCTCAGACCTGCCTTCGTCAGCATACCATGCAGTGCATGTCTCAGGGCAGGCCTGTGCTAATTACATTCAAGAGGTTGATAGGAAACATCAGAATGCCACGTTATTCACTTTTCAGACAAAACCATCTTTAGAAAGACAAGAGTATCTGAAGTTTCTAGGATCAATAGATTCTTTCCTTGTTGGAGCTAAACGGTAATCAGATTACTAGTTGAGTGTGACATCAGATCAAAGAGAATTGGATAAGTCAAAGGTTTGCAGTAGCAAAGTAAGCTACCTAGTGCATCATTCATGCCACACAGAGATAGTCTTACAGACAGAATATGAATGCACGAACGCAACAGCTCTTATACCCCTCCAGATACATTTACCCACTAGGAGTGGCATTGTACCCTCAAAATCCATTGGCAAAATCTCTGTGTCTGTCATTTTTCTCTGTTTCCACAGTGGCCCATCCCAACCACTGCCTCCCCTTGCACCACTGTCCTCCTGCTCCCAGCCAGTCCGAGGGCTTTGGAAGTCATCCTGTCTTTTTCCATTGATCTTTCACATTGAGTCCAATACTGCAGTTATTATAGTTTAGCACTCAAAAAGCCAGTCCTGTCTCCCCCATTTCCAAATTTTGGAGGCCCTTAAATGCAAACAATAGTCAGATACTATCAACAAAGTTCATTTTTCTTTTCAGGGCTTTGAGCTGAAAAGAGGAACCTCATGATATATTCCTGGGTTCACTCGGTTTTCATCCCTGGTAAAACAGAACCTTCAGCTACGTTTCCTTTCACCACAAATGGAGTCTCACTGGTTGCTTTTGCCAGGGCTATGGTGAGAAGAGCAGAATAGCTATCTGCAAACCCTAGCCCTCTCCAATGGGCTACCTGTTGGAAGGGGAAGTGTAGTTGACCACATCTAGCTATACACAAAGCCAAGTAATTCTGCAGGGAAACTTCTGCCTCCAGGGAGCCTGCCCAGCCATCCTTGCAAGGAGAGAAATTCCTTCTCTTAGTTTGGAAAACAGTCCCAGCTGTGATGCAGTCTCCTGAGGCATAAGTAAATGTAGAAACATATACTTTGTGGTCCTCCTCTGGTCAGACTGTCCTCCTTGGCCTTAGCTTACATTGCTCTGGTAATGTCCTTACTACACTTCACCGGACTACTGTGCAATCAATTGGTTAATATGGTGCAAGCAATTCTCCTATTTCACTTTGTGAGAAGGCAGCAAACGTGCCTTGCCCCCATGTCCCAGCGTGAAATTTACATGCCAATTACAAGTCCACATGGCCAGCTTGAGGGGCATTTCCCAGCCCTTTGCCTCTGCTTTCTCAGACTAAGAATCAGAGAAGATACAAGACTCATTTGTTTTTGGTCAAATGTGGGTAGAGCAGGGATTAAGTCCTGAGAGTCAGGAAATCCCATTTTCAGGCTGATTTTTGTCCTGGACTAACTCAGCAGCTCTCAACAAAACACTTAATCCTTCTGGAATGCAGCTGCCTCCTCCTTTTGAATGGTAATGTACTATTTGGCCTCACTCACCTCTAGGACCTCTTAGGAGTTAAAAATATGATAACAGATGTGAAACTGCCATAAGAGATGTAGAAGGTGTATCAGGAGCTCTGCCAATCAAAGGACTGCATTTGATATAGTCCTTTTTAAAATAAAACAAAAACATTGCTGCAGGCTGGGGGAATGCTTGTGTTTAACCCAAGAAGGAGCCTTCAGCAGATCTCAGCAAATCAAAACACACTATTCCCATGGATGAACTCCCTGGGTTTCCTCTGGCCTCACATAACACAGCAGTATGTCAGGGCTTTGTGACTTCATTTGTTTGGCTCACCCATGCCTCTAGCATCTCCTAAGATGCTTAGAAGTTAACTGAGAATGCTTTAAGTCACAACCAAAAAGAGTAGAGAGAGGTATAACTTTTATCTTTTATTTTTTCTTAGAGACAGGGTCTCACGATGTTTCCCAGGCTAGTCTTGAACTCCTGAACTCAAGCACTCAAGCGATGCACCCACCTATGCCTCCCAAAGTGCTGGGATTACAGGTGCGAGCCACAGAACCCAGCCAGTTAAAACTTTTTTTGATTTCCAAGGATGGAAACCCATTTTGAAGTAACTTAGTCAAGCAATGGGAATTTATTGGAGGTGCATTCTCATACCTGTGGGAAGATGTGAAGTATAGCCGGACCATGAGGACAACTGAATTGGGAACTTAAATTCTGCCAGTATGGCAGAATTTTCCCCATCTCTCGTCTGCTACTCCATGCTGCATTCTATTAAAATGATCTCTTTAACAGGTAGGTCACATGGTCACATTTAGATTCCAGGACTCAGATCCCACATCTTCACCTCCAAAATGAAACCATCTCTCTTTTCGTAGTTCCAATGTGAAAAGTTCTTGGGAACAATTGTGGTTAATTTGGTTTGTCTCAGATGGCCACTCTGGGACCAAGGAACCATGCCCAAAAGAGCAAATTACTGCAACTGGTCAGTTAAGCCAGATTCCACACCTGAACCAATGGCTGAAAGTGGAGTAGGAGCTAGGGTCAGTAGTCCAGACATGGCCACAAGGGACAGCTCTGTGATTTACAGTCCTTCCGTAACTATAATAGGTTCATTGCCCAAAGCACAGTGAGTCAACATGCTGAGACACTGGGGGTTGCAGCAGAGAAAGAGTTTAACAATCACAGGACAGCCAAAGGAGAAGATGAGAAAAAGTCTCAAATCCACCTCCCCAAGAGGTGTGGGGATATTGTTTCTAAGGGGTCTGTACAGGTGTTGGATTAAAGTGTGGGGATTGTTGATTAGTTCAGAAGTGAAGCATGAAGTCATGGGATGGCAGGGTAATGAAGAAACTGTTTTCTGGTGCTGAATTGGTTCCTTGGTGGGGGTCTTTAGACTGGTTGGCATCAGCCATTCTGCTGGATTTGAAAAACAAGATAAGCAATTCATGGGTAAAAAGGTCTATTGTGAGAGATTCTATCTATAGGAATAATGGGTTCCAAATGGGTGCAGGTAGTCAGTGTGCTATTATATCACTCTTGGTTAGTTAGCAACTGCAGAGGAGTGGTCAAAGTGTGCCCTGGTCAATGCCTACCTATAATTCTGCCTAAAGCCTGACTTGTAATTCTTGTTAACCCTGTGATGGTGGTTTCACTTGCCAGAAAATGGGGCATTACTGGAAATTGGGCTGACCTAATTGCAGGAAGTGAAGGGGAACTGCTGAAAATGCCTCTGTATTTTTTATCTTAATTGGAGTCATACTTGTCCAAGAAATGCAGAGACTGGATGCAGAATCTCCCAACACTGCACTTGGCCATGCCACACTCAGAGAGGGTAAAAGTTCTTAGGGGCCATGCCACACTCAGAGAGGACAAAAGTTCTTAGGGTCTCATCTAGTTCTGTTAGATCATCCCGTAGGCTCAACCTCTGAATATACACATGAGGGGGTTAGAAAGACGGGGGATAAAAATCTGCAGATATTTGCCAGTATTTCTCTAAGCATTTTGGTCTTGTGCTGATATAGATGTTAACATTTTTCCTTCTCCTTTTCCCCAAGCATCGCAAGTCATAGTTCAAACCACCAGTTCTGAATTAATTCATTTCCATGACAACAAATTATTATTCTTTCCCTTTTGCCCTACCTCTATCACTTACCCATGATATAGAAAGAGGAGCGAATGTCAATATACTTTCACACCAAGAGTAAGGACTTATGCTAACAATACAAAAAAAAAAGATGTCCCTCATTAACTTTTACCAAATGCTAGGAAAAAAACAAAACAAGTATATACATGAAGAGGTTGGTGTTTTCTGCTAGAGATCAAATTACATTTAATTCTTCCAAACAAACAGTAAAGCAAATGCAACTCCGTTTAAAATGCAATGAATTATAGACCAGCTCCTTTGGAATTATAATAATTTTTATTCAGTCATAGAACTTCTTTCCTAATGACTTTGCATTTCAGGTACAGAGACGGCGCAGAATTTCCCAGAGGACCTTAGTCAACGCAGAATTAAAGGGAAAAATTCCACTTCTGTCAAAGGTGAAACATCTGAGCTTCCTTACCTGCAGAACCTCCAGAGACATCAACGTGGTCTGTAGGAGCAACCTCAGCAAAAGAAAAAACAAGAAAGCCTCACCTGATAGGCTGTCAATCACAGAAATAAAAAAGAAAAGAAAGAAGAGAGGCAGCTTTATTTTATTTAAATAGAATTACTCTTCTTGCTTTCCTAATATGACAATGTGGGTGTACATTGGGCTGTTTCTCAGTAACAAAACTGGCTACCATGGCGATAGATGCTCTTTCCTTAGTTCTGGGTTTTTATAAAATGTTGGTCACTGAAAGCACAATGTGGTGTGTAAAATCAACCTCCTTCTGAAATAGGTTAAAAATAACTGAGTTGCAAGCTTTGAAATGCTTAAGAGTGTGCATTTGATAATAGTGGGTTGACTGGTTGTCCCCCCTCCCTAGATGTGCCCATGTCCTAAATCCCAGAACTTGTGAATGTGTCCTTCTTTGAAAGAAGGGTCTTGGAAGATATAATTAAATTGAGGATCTTAAGGTGAGGAGGCTGTCCTGGATTATTTGAGTCTGCCCTAAATTCCATCACAAATGTCCTTAAAGGAGACACACAGAGGAAACTCACAGAGGAGGAAGAGGGGATGCGATCACAGAGTTAGGGGCAGGAGTGGCGTGGCCACCAGGTTCTGGAAGAAACCAAGAACAGATTCCCCGAGAGCCCCTGAAGAGGGTGTGGACCTGCCAACACCTGCATTTAGACTCTGGGCTTCAGAACTGTGAGTTTATCACTTGCTATTGTTTTAAGCCCCCAAGTTTGGGGTTATTTGTTATGGCTGCCCCAGGAAACAGATGTAGTAACCCACACAGATTTTGAAGCCAGGAGAAGCAAAGAAGAATTTAATCATCAACAGCGCAAGCCCACTAAAGAGGACTGTAGTGGTTGGCGTCTGAACTTCACACATCTTGCAGGAACAGGCTTCCCATAAAGGTTTAGACGTTGGCGTAACAGACTTCCCACTTGAGGATGGACTCCAAGGAGAGAACATTTCTTCAGCACATCCCAGGAGTCAGACCCCATGCTGGGTGTTTGGTCTGCATTTTCTATGGGAGATCTCACATTCATATTCACGGCCCGCATCCACCCACATTTCAGATAAAGGCTACTCCATCAGCCTGAACCCCGAAGTGAAGATGAGGAGCTCGTAAGGGGCATGCAGCAGGAGTGAGAACAAAACCACGGAGTTTTAGGCTCGTTTCTCACAGCCACACAGCCTCACCTGTCCAGAATGACAACCATGTCTAATCTACTTAATGACTTCATGCAGTGGATATCATCATATTCATTTTACTTATTTATTTTTGGGGACAGAATCTCATTCTGTCACCCAGGCTAGAATGCAGTGTGGCTCAATTAAAGCTCACTGCAGCCTGGTCCTCCCAGGCTCAAGCGATCCTCCCACCTCAACCCTCTGAGTAGCTGGGACTACAGGTGTGTGTCACCATGCCCAGCTGATATTTGTATGTTTTGTAGAGATGAGGGTTTCACCATGTTGCTCAGGCTGGTTGAGCTCCTGAGCTCAAGCAATCTGCCTGTCTTGGCCTCTCAAAATGCTAGGATTACAGGTGTGCATATTCATTTTAGAAATAAAAAAACTGAGACTCAGAGAAATTCATTACATTGCTCAAAGATACAACTAATAAAAGGCAGAACTGGATCTGACATCTTAAACCTTTTGAGTTGAGGTGATATGCAAAAACATGTAAATTTAGGAACATTAATATATATGAAATGTAGAATAACTTGAAAGAAAGAAGGTGGGAAGACAAGGTCAGCAGTTATGAAGTGGAAAGAATTCACAGAAGCACTAGCCATATTCATCCAGGCTGGCTGCCACAAGGAATCATAAAGAGCCATGGCAAGAGAGGATGAGGCCTAGACTTGAGCCAGGCCGAAGCACAAAACACAGGAAGAGAGGAATAAATGCTGGGAATCCACGCAGGAACATGTCAGAGGGTTCAGGAGTCAGACGGCCCTGCATTCAAGTCCTGCTTGCTAAGCTTTAGGTTCTCCCTGGGAGATGGAGTAATCACAGTGCATTTCTCCCCAGGTTGCTGGGTAGATTAAAGGAGATGAGGTAGCCTTGGCCCAAGGAAAACCTCAATGAGTAATAGTTGTGGTGGTTGTTATTTCTAAATTTATTTCAGGTATATGTCTATGCTTTGATCCTGGAGAGTGAATTCAAAATTCCAGGTGATGACTTCATCCAAAAATTGTGAGGTCTTAGGAGATGTCAACGTTTCACAGAGCAATCTCTTTATAGGTAGTTTTAACAGAGCATTAAGAAAATGCTCTTTCCTCTATAATCCATGTCCTTTGAAAGAGAGATTCTTTAGGGAGTTAAAAATCTCACTGTAGTCAAACTTCATGGAGAAAGAAGGTAGGCAGAAAAGAAAATCAAAGTCAAGAGAGTTCCATGTTTTTCTTAGCACAAGAAGGAGGGAGGGATGAAGAGACAGAAAAATAATGGAGAAAGGGAGGGATGGAGGAAGGGATGGAGAAGTGGAGGGAGGGATAAAGGGAGGAAGGGATGGTGGGGGATAGAAAGAGGAAGGGAGGGAAGGATGGAGGGAGGAGAGATGAAGGGATGGAGTGGGGTAAGAAAGGATGGAGGGGGAGGGATGGAGAGATGGAGGGAGGGAAGAAGGGAAGAAGGGATGGATGGAGAGAAAGGATAGAAGGATGTAGGGATGGAAATAGAAAGGGAGGAGTGCAGGGATGAAGGCAGGGAAGGATGAAAGAAGGGAAGGAGGGAGGAAAGGATAGAGGGATGGATAGATGGAAAGAGAGGGAGGAACGGAGGGATAGGGGACAGATGGTAGACTGTTAAATGTTTTCACATATCTCATTTATTCCTCACAACAATAAAGTTAATTCTTATAAAATCTGGAAATGTATTGGGTATCCTAATTAATAACTTTTTTTATAATTTAGGTAAATGATAATTTAAAGAAATATTTATTTAACAAGTATCTATCAAGAGCCTGGTATTATTGGGCAAGCATTGCACTAAATCCTAAGTACACAATGGGCAACAAGGCAATCTCTACCCCAAGAGGTTTTTAGTTTGGTGGAGAAAAATAGCATATAAGCAAGTAAATCACATATAATTACAACTTGGGATGCATTATCTGATGGAAGCTAAGTATGCCCTCATTGGGGAGTAAGAAAACAGTACAGATAGGATGATTGAGGAAGGTCTAGAGGATGAAATAGACATAAGCATGCAAAGAACAGAGAACACATGTGTGTTAGCGTGTGATCAGAATGGCCAAGAGCCTTCCAGCTGGGAGCTGACACATTTAAAGGTCCTAAGGGTGAAAGACTTGCAATGCCTGAGAACTCCAGCTCCTGGAGGCTAGTGTGGCTGTGGCCTGGTGAGTGAAGAGGGCGTGGGAAGAGACAAGGTAACTGAAGTGAGCATCAGATCCCACAGGACCTTGGGGTCCCTGGTTACAAGTTTGAATTTAAAGAGAATTAAATGCCAGTCTGGGCAACATGGTGAAACTGTGTCTCTACCAAAAATACAAAAAATTAGCCGGGTATGATGGCAGGCACCTGTGGACCCAGCTACTTGGGAGGCTGAGGTGAGAGAGCTGCTTGAACCTGGGAGGTGGAGGTTGCAATGAGCCAGGAATGCACCACTGCACGCCAGCCTGGGTGATGGAGTGAGACTCTCTCTCAAAAACAAACAAACACCAACATCAAAGTGGATTAAATAGTGATGAAAGCATTTAAGCAGAGGAGGGATCTTTTATTTATATTGTCTACAAACGTCTGATTTAACTTTTAAAAGTATACTTTGGATGCTGTGGGGAGAACAGAATTGGAGGAACACAGAGATGTGTGTCAGCTTCCTGTGGCTTTCAGGTGAACAACGATGATAAAGATGCCTGGGACATGGAAGGAGAGGGAGAGGAGTGGATAAATCCCAAGTATACATAAGAAGTTGATGTGGAGAAGCTGGGTGAAGGAGTTGAGAATCAAGAATGGGAGCTTCTGAATTGGAAAGAAACATATGTAGTATACATGTCTGTGGCCCAAGAACTCATTTGATGGGCTAGACTATAAAAGAATCTAATGAATGGTGAACTTAATTAAACTGGACGTGTTCCTATGAATCTAGAGACGTTTCCTAATCCTCACCCAAATTCTTGTCATGACAATCTCCTTTTGTTTGATTCATCCCAGAAACAAGCACCTTGGGCGTAGTTTCTGGATGTGTTTAATGGCCCTTCTGTTCTCTGCACTGGACAGACTATGCCTGAGGCATAAACTACCACAGAATCAGAAGGACTTTGATGAAGTAGAGGGTGGCTGGAGAAGGGCCACTGAAGGATGAAGAATTTGAATATTATGTTATGTGGTAACCAACCCCCAATGCTGAGCGGGCTGTCATGAAGCAGCTCCTAATGTAAGCCTATCCCTTCCTGGCTTTGGACACTAAAGTTCTACCGCTCACACACTTAGTGCCAGGCATTCCCTATGCCAGCCAGAGCCTGACCCAGCTCCTAATTCTAATCCGAATTCTTGACCTATCGGCTCCCTGTCATTTTGGAGGGCAGGGTTTTCCCATTCATCTCTCACTGTGAGGTCCAGACTGTGTAGCTGACCTTTCCCCTGGACTCCATCTGGGAGGCTGGGGTTCTGATCCCAGAGCTATTTTCTGTACATGTCTTGGCCAACATCTTGACTGCCACTTCACATGAAACCCAGAGCCAGAACTGCCAAGTTAAACTGCTCCAAAATTCCTGACTCACAGAAACTGCGAAACAATACATGTTCATTGTTTTAAGACACTAAATCTTAATTTGTTACACAGCAAGAATAAGTAATATGGATTTTGGTACCTGGAAATGGGGTGCTATCTAACAAATAACTAGAATCTGGGAGTGACTTTGAAACCAGAAAGTGAGCAGAAGCTGCCAGGACTCTGAAATATTTAAGGAAGTCTCAAGAGCCTTGAAACAATTGTTTGTAGAAGCATTATTGTCCTTACAAGAGGCTTTGGTGAAGGCCTAAGGAAAAGTGAAGTGAACTTTCTTCCCGGAAATTTCATCCCAGAAAGTGAATTGAATTTTCATCCCAGAAACGGCATGGAAGGGAAGGTTTATTACGCAGTAGTAGAAAGTTTAGCAATACCGTCACCTGCAGTATTGTGGAAAGTTGAAAATGAACCAAATGAACTGCATGTCCTACGTAAGGAGGTTTCCAGCTGGAATATTGAGGCTGTCGCCTGTTTTCTTTTTCTACTTATATAAAATGTGATAGTAGGATAAAAAATTAACAAAAGTAATGATAAACATGGAGGAGCTGGGACTCAATAATTTAAAATTATTAGTCTCCTAACATAGCCAATAATACTAATATTGAAAAATGGCTTCTGAGCAAAGATACAAATCCAGGGCACTATCAGGAAAGCTTGGTCTAAAGATGAAGCCAACGGTATGACTCTAAATTTCTTTTAGAAGATAATAGAAAGACCAAAGGTCTATCTTAAGATCTGTTCAGTCAGACCAAAGTTCTAAAGAGTTTAAGGGTGGCCTCACAAATCCTGTCAATCAAATAATCGAACTTCCAAGAAGCTTAAAGGTCTTGTTACGTCATCAACTCAGCAAAAGCTCAAGGCAAAGAAGAGTTTCTCTTCAAATGACTTGTGAGTGTGAATTTTGCCAAGTGAAATGAACTCCAATAAGATTAACAGTGTTTTTAAGAGAATTATGTCCACAGAAACACCACTAGCTTAGACCAAAAGGGATAGAGACTATACAAAATGAAGGTTGCACCCCGAAACTTCTATAAATAGCAGGAAGCAGGCTAAGAAAACTGTTCAGCTGCAAAAATGTGCTACCCTTTGTCAGCACCAAGGAAAAACTTACCCTTCATGCTCTGAAGCTTTGCTGAAGATCACTGACAAGAGGCATCTTTATGGGAGAAAAGGTATACAAATGTATTTGATCATAGTTTTATGTGACATAAGAACCCTCAGAATGAACACCCAAAAATACATGGGAAATTGTCCATTTTTATGCTTAGGTTTAACAATATATGGGCAGATTTTTAGAAATACGATTGGACAAAACAATATGATCTGATGCTAATAGACTGAGTAGGAAGATCCAGCAAGGCCTGCCTGTGTAGATTCTTGGTCTTTTCTGAGTGCTCATTTCTTCCTTCTGGATATGGGGCAGGACGCTCTCTGGAATGAGGGTCTTATGATCTACAGTCAAACAAGATAGGCCAGATAATTTCTTTATGGTCAGTTTTTATGCAGAAAGGTGGAAGGAATGTTAGAGTGACATTTTTAGGTTACTTAGCTGGATTTGGGGAAAAAGGGTCTTGGTTTCTATGACCTGCCTTGGAGAGGAGGGATTCTCAGGTCTGTGGCTATCCTCAAGGGAAAATGAGACAGAGAGACAGGTGGATAGGAGAAGGTAGAGAAAAACTTCTGCTTCTGACACCTTCACTTTGGGATATCGTTTTCTGAGTCCCAATATCTTCATGAAAAAGGAAGCATGACTAAGAAGGCAGAACTAAGAAATCAAAAAACAGAGCTAAGAGTGATGGAGAATTATTCCCATAATTTGAGACTTAATCTAATTATACTATTTCCCAACTGGATTTCAAAAGTGCTGTGAACCAGTGACTCCTGTGTGCTTCTTGTTTTATTCTTTTCTAAACAGAAGTATCAGTATCAGTCATCCTATGCCTGCCTCACCATGTGTGTTGAGTGTGTGGGAGAAGATAACTTTCACTTTAGTTCACAGATCTTTGGATCAAAAGCTGTACTGAAGGGCCAGGCAGGGTGGCTCACACCTTTAATCCCAGCACTTTGGGAGGCTGAGGTGGGAGGATCACGTTAGGCCAGGAGTTTGAGACCAGTCTGGTCAACATAATGAGAGCCCTGTTTCTAAAAATAGAAAGAACTGTGTTTAGGGAGCTCCAACCAAGTAACCTCTGATGTACCTGGTCTAGATTTAAATGACATATCTGAAAGTTAAGCTGATATAATAGGATGAGACTTTTGGGAATCTTGAGAGGGGGTGCCTATATTTTGCATGTGTGTGAAATTGGGGCAGAATGTGGTGGTTTTAACATGTCTCCCAATTTTTTGATATTCCTCTCTTGAAGTAGTGGAGCCTAAATCCCTTCTCTTTGAATGTGGGCTGAAGTTAGTGACTTGCTTTCTTTTTTTAATGTTTATTTCAATAGCTTTGGGGATACAAGTGATTTTTTTGTTTCATGGATTTTATAGAATTATATAGATTATAGAGTCGTAAATTCTGAGATTTCAGTGTACCCATCACCCAAGTCGTATACATTGTACCCAATATGTAATTCTTTAATCCTAGCCCCTCACCCACCCTTCTCCTTCTGAGTCTTTAAAGTCCATCATATACTCTGTATACCTTTGGGTAGCTTAGCTCCCACTTACAAGTGAGAACATACAGTTTTTGGTTTTCCACTCCTGTGTTACTTCACTTAGAATAATGGCCTCCAGTTCCAGCCAAGTGGCTGCAGAAGACATTATTTCATTCCTTTTTTATGGCTGAGTGGTATTCCATGGTATACATATACCACATTTTCTTTATCCACTCATTAGTCAGTGGGCACTTAGGTTCGTTCCATATCTTTGCAATTGTGAATTGTGCTGTTATAAACATATATGTGCAAGTGTCTTTTTCATATAATAACTTCTTTTCCTTTGAGTGGGTACCCAGTAATGGGATTGCTGGATTGAATGGTAGACCTGTATTTAGCTCTTTAAGGAAACTCTATACTGTTTTCCATAGAGGTTGTACTAATTTACATTCCCACCAGCAGTGTATGCACCAGCAGTGTATGTATAAGTGTTCCCTTTTCACTAGATCCATCACAATATCTATTATTTTCTGATTTTTTAATAATACTTCAACATGAACAGCATCCACCTGGCTCTCATCATGTTACACTGGAGTGGGGGATAAGGGACATGAGTAACTGCCACTAAAATATTCTGTAACTAAATAATCAGTCTGTCTCTGACCCAGAAGCCTTGTTTACGGTCAGGTTTAAATGTATATATATAAGTATGTATATATATATGTGTGTGTGTGTGTGTGTGTGTGTGTGTATATATATATATATAAAATCAGTGACTTCCGAGATTAGGTCATACAAGGCACTGTGGCTTCTCTCTCTCTTTGTTAAAGTTGCTCTATAGTGAGGTTCTTCTGGCAACAAGGCTGAAGGCTTTGACCAACAGCTAGTGAGGAACTGTGGCCTCTTGCCATCAGCAACGTAAAGGAGCTTAGAAGTAAATCCCCCAACCCCAGTCTAGCCTTCAGATGACTGCAGCCCTGGCTGACATTTCGGATGCAACCTTATGAGAAAGCCTGTTGCAGAAGCACTCATTAAGTTGCTTCTGAATTCCTGACCTACAGAAACAGAGGTAGTATATGTTTGTTTTTTCAAGCCACTAATTTTGGGAGTAATTGATTATGTAGTGAAAGACAACTAAAACAGCCAGAGTTGGTTTCTATTGCTTGCAACTGAAGAACCGACTAATACACTGCATAAGACACTTGGTACAGAAACTTACAAGTACTCAATACATAGTAGCAATTACTATTATATTAATAAGAGATTAAATTCACGTATTCTCTAGCCCTCCAGAGGACATACATTGAACTAAGGGTAGGAAGTTATCGGGAGGTAGAGTTCAATTCAATGAAAGAAAAAAATAAACTTAGAAATTAGAACTGGAAGCAAAGGAGAAATTTACCTCGTCAATTAATGAGCTCTCCCTACTTGGAAAGATCCCAGCAGAATAGGTAATAATGGATGCTGTAGAATAAATTCTTGCATTGGGAGAGAAATTGAACTAACCAACATTGATATCCTCCCAGCTTTAAGATTCTGTGATTCTATGATTCAGCATGGCCTTGGGATGCTTGCTGGGTGTTGTCATATCCAACCCCTCCAATTTCTTGGGGCAACCAGCACAAATATGACATTAGCCGAGAAGGGCATTAAGAAAAAGGGAAATAGAACAGGAGTGTGAGAAATATACTAGAGTACCAAGCCAGAATCTGATTTCTACATGAACTTTAACAGGCTTGAGATAGAAAGATTCTAATAAATAGCAACTTTAAAAATAATAATATTCAAATAAAAAGAAGCAGTGAAACTGACCAAATAACAAGTTAACATGAAAATTACAGAGAAACCAAAAAAACAAAAATCACTGAAGTAGGCCACAGAGCTCTGGCAAGCCAATCCTTGCAGACAAATGGGAAGGGCAGCCAGGAATCTCACAATGGTAAAGTCAGGGGAAGACTAAAGAATGAGCCAGATCTTGGCAGGTGCTACAGCCAAATATATCTGAATTCTACAGAGGTTAAATAAATGATTACAGAAGATTTCATGAGTTCAGCAATCAAAGCTGAGAACAACAAATCAACCCGGCTTTGGGGAGCACTGTTAACAAACAACTTCATTTAGAAAATATGCAGATGCTTACTGCCAGGATATCTCTATGAAAAATCAAATGACTACACCAAAGAAGCTGAGCCAACAGCCCAGAAATCATCAGCAGAGGTTATTGACTGGAACCAGGAGAGGCTCATAACACAATTCCTCTGTTCAAATTACTGGGAGAAGTATCTACTATGCAATCTACACAAAGAGAAAAGGTAACTATTGTAGGAACTTTAAAATGAACTCCTCAATGGAAATGAAAGGAGTTTAAGAGTTGATATGGTTTGGATGCTGTCCGCACCCAAACCTCATGTCTAATTGTAATTTCCCATGTTGGAGGTGGGGCCTGGTGAGAGGTAATTGGATCATGGAATAGTTTCTCATAGTTTAACACCATCCCCCGTGGCGATGCTGTGGTGAGAGTGAGTTCTGATGAGATCTGGTTGTTTAAAAGCGTGCAGCACCTCCCACTCTCTTCCTCCTGCTTGGCCACATGAGACGTGCCTGCTTCCCCTTTGTCTTCTGCCATGATTGTAAGTTTCCTGAGGCCTTCCCAGACATGCTTCCTGCACAGCTTGCAGAACCATGAGCCAAATAAACCTTTCTTTATAAATTACCCAGTCTCAGGTATTTCTTTGTATAGCAGTGAAAGAATGGACTAATACGAGAACTGAAGTACATACTAACCCAACTTGGAGGAGAAAATTCTGAAAAGATATTTAAATGTGGTGAGGAGGCTTGACCTATAAAATTTGGGAGAATTTATGATTTTAAGTTTAAGTTGAACTTGCAGTGTCACATAGTCTACTATGACATAGTTTCCATGGTCTATATTGTAACTCACATGTACTGAAAATTGCACAGTGTACAATGCCACCATTGTGGAGTCAGTTAAATTTTCTAAACTCAGCTAGCTAGATTGTAATGAAGAAGTGAGGTGACTGGACCAAAATCATACAGCTGTTAATAAGTGGCAGAACTGGAATTAAAACCTAAGTTGGTGAAATCTGGATTTTTGTAAAGAAAATAAAAGCACTAGAAAAAGAACTTTCATACGCACCCACTATCAAATCTACTAACTTATTTGTGGCTGTTCCTTAAGTTCTGTCTTCCCTCCTATATGATCTTTCCAGGCTCTACCTAAGAACAATCCCTCAATCCCTGAGGCCCATGTTCTCTCACCTGTACAAGAACTTCATACCTACAATACTCCCCCTTTTCTCTCTACGTTGTCACAGAATTTTTCTTCTCTATTGGATTATTCCCATCGACATCCAAACATGCTGTAGCTATCTTTGAAAAATTGTCCCTGACTTCAGAAAACTCCTCTGGCTATTGCCCCATCTTTCTAATTGTCTTGGGTCAATACCAGGTAAAGCATTTTTCTATTCTTTTTGCCTTCACTTTCTCCTCCCGTTATCTCTTGAACACTCTCCACTGACAATGTTCTTGTCAAAGTCAGCAGGAACCTGCCTGTTGCCAGTTTAATGGCCCACTCTCATTTCTCCATAGGTCGGTAGCAGCATTTGGTATTTCTGATCACTTGTTCCTCCTCGGAACACATCTTCCCCTGGCTTTCAGGATGTCCCTCCGTCTTCCTGCTGACAAGCTCCCTTTCAGCTGCCTTCACTAGACTTCTTTCATCTTCTTGATCTCTAAATATTGAAGTAGCTGAAGGCTCAGTCCTTGCATCACTTCTCTTCTCTGTATTAATTCCCTAAGTGGTCTCATTCAGTCTAGTGGATATAAATTTTATCCAATGATAAAAACTCCTTCCTTTTTAGCTTTGGCCTTGACCTCATCCCTAAACCTTAGACTTATGTATTGAACTGCCTACTCAACATTTCCACCTGCATGTCTAAGAGGCATCTCAAACTTAACATGGCCAAACTGAAACCTTCATCTCCATCTTGATCAATGACAAATGCATTATTTTAGTTGCTGTATTATTCAGGGTTCTCCAGAGAAATACACTGAGAGAGAGAGATTATGAGAAACTGGTTCACATGATTATGGAGGCTAAAACGTCTCAAGGTGTGTTGTTGGCAAGTTGGACACCAGGAGAGCTAACATGTAGTACAGTCTGAGTCTAAGAACCAGGAGAGTCCGTGGTGTAGGTTCCAGTCTGAACGCCAGCAGGCGTGAGATCCAAGGGGAGCTGATATTTCAGTTTGAGTCTGAAGGCTGGATCCAATGAGTGTCCTAGCTCAGTCTGCAGAAGGAGCTTCCTCTTCCTGGAGGAAGGATCAGCCTTTGCATTCTGTTCAGGCCTTCAGCAGACTGGATGAAGGCCACCCACCATTGGAAAGGCAATCTGCTTTACTCATTCTGCTGATTCAAATGTTAGTCTCATCCAGAAACACTCTCAGACACACCCAGAGTACTGTTTGATCAGATGCCTGGGTTCACTGTGACCCAGTCAAGTTGACACATACAATTAACCTTTACAATTGCCCAAAGGAAAACCAGTTATCCTTGATTTCTGTCTCATGTCCCACATTGAATCCATCAGCACACCCAGATGACTCTGCCTTCTAAATATGATCAGAGTTTGACCATGTTTCCTCACGCTACCACTACTATTTCAGTCCAAAGTCAACAGTATCTCTTGTCCAGATGATTGCAATAAATGCCCCTACTATTGCTTTGCACCCCCTTATTTATTTATTCTTAGTAAAACAGTCAGAGTGACGCCATGAAAATATCAGCTGCCATCACTCCTTGTGGAAAAACCTCTATGACTTCTCAGATCATTTAGAATGAAAATGTTTCCCAGCCCCTCACTCACCCCATCTCTTCCCACTGTCCCCCTTACTTATATCACTTTAGCAACATTGGCCTTTTTGCTGTGCCTCAAACATGCCCAGCACATTCGTCTCAGAGTCTTTGCACATGCTTTTCCTTCTGTTTCAAAGCTTTCTCCCTAGATACCTTCATGCCTCACTCTTTTACCTTTGGCAGGTCTCTGCTCAGCTCAAAGGACATCTTATGCAAAATAGCACACTCTATTTCACACCACCATCACCGTCTCTCCCTTTCTTCTGCAGTATTTTTTTTTACAGAACTTACTGTGACTGGGACATAGAGGCCAAGGTGGGTGGATCACCTGAGGTCAGGAGTTGGAGACCAGCCTGATCAACATGGTGAAACCCTGACGCTACTAAAAATACAAAAATTAGCTGGGCGTGGTGGTGCACACCTGTAATCTCAGCTACTGGGGAGGGTGAGGCAGGAGAATTGCTTGAACCTGGGAGGCAGAGGTTGCAGTAAACTGAGATCAAGCTGTTGCACTCCAGCCTGGACAACAAGAGCAAAACTCCATCTCGAAAAGGAAAATAATATTTATTAAATGAGTGAACAGACTACAGATGGTCCTCAACTTAGGACTTTTCAATTTAGAACTTTTCAACTTTATGATGTGATGTACATTCAGTAGACACCATATTCTGTCCAGAAAAGCGCTGTTTTGATTACTGTCTAGGTTTTACATAGGTTTTATCTACTCTAGGACTTTATATAAGTGGAGGCATACAATATATGTAATTTTGTGTCTTGCATCCTGTATTCATCACAATGTTTTAAGACTCATCAATTTTGTTGCATGTATCAGTAATTTATCTTTTTTTGTTGCTGAGTACTGTTTCATTGAATGAATAAACCACAGTTTGTACGTTAATTCTCTTGTTGGTGGACATTAGGATACTCTCCAGATTACAGCCATGATGCATAAAGTTGCTATGAATGTTCAGTCAGACTTATTCATAATAATGCTGGGTTTTCCATTCAAATCCTTCATCATACTGATGAATTTTCTTTCCATTCTTAGTTTTCTGAGAATTTCTGTAATAGATGGGTACTAAATTTTACCAAATGCTTCCTCTGAATTTATTAAGTTAATCACATTTTCTTATTTTGTTAATGTGGTAAATTATACTGGTTAGTTTTTAAATGTTTAACCAATCCTGCATTCCTGGAATAAACCCACTTAATCGAAATGTATTATTTTCTTTAATGCTAGATTTTGTTTGCTAGTATTTTGTTAAGAATTTTTACATCGATGTTCTTGAACAATATTAGTCTATACTTTTTTTCTTGAAATATCCTCATCTGGTTTTTGTATCAGTACTATGTTGGCCTCAAATAATGAGTTGGAAAGTGTTCACTTTTTCTCTTTTTTCTAAGTTTGTGTAAGGTAAATTTTGTTTTTTCCTTAAATGTTTCACAAATTCACCAGTGGGGCAAACCTAATCTAGAAATTTCTTATTGAGGACGTTTCAACTATAAACTTAATTTCTTTAACAGATATGGGACTATACAGATTTTTACTTTCTTTTAGTGTAAGTATTGGTATCTTTCAAGAAATTTGTTGTTTCATCTGAATTGTTCAATTTACTGGGACAAAATTGTTTCTAGTATTAGCTTATTTTTTAACTGTCTAAAGTATTTGAACTGATATTTTCACTTTAATTTCTGGTATAGGTAATTTGTATTTCCTTTTAATTATTGATTAGTCTTGCCAGGGGTATACCAATTTTATTATTTGCTTTTATTTGTTTCGTTGTTCTCTGCTCTGTATTTCTTGTGATTACTTCAGTTTAATTTGGTCTTGTATGTAGCTTTTAAAATAGAAGCACAGATCGCTGACTAAATATTTTTTCTTTTTCAATAAAGCTTTAAAAACTATACATTTTATTCTAGCCACTTCTCTAGCTGTAACCCACGTTTTAACATATTGTATTTTCGTTATCATTCATTTTGAATATTTTCAAGTTTTTCTTATGATTTCTTTTTTGACTCATGAATTATTTAGAAGTATGTTGCTTACTTTCTAAAGACGTGTGAATTTTTCAGATATCTTTTTGTTACTGATTTGTAACTTAATTCTGGGTAATCAGACAACTTACTCTGTATAATTTAAAGTACTAGGAAAAAGGAATTAAAATTTCTAACCATATTTGTGGATTTGTCTACTTCATTCTCTAGTTCTGTCAGATTTTCACCTTGTATATTTTGAAGCTGTTATGAGGTGTATGCTTATTTGGAATTATTATAGATTCTTGATTAATTGACCCTGTTATGAAATGTTCTTGTTTAATCTCTGGCAACATTCTTTGCTCTGAGATCTACTGTCTGATATTAATATAGTCATTCCATATTTACTATAATGAATATTTGCACAGCATATTCCCCCCCCCAAATTTAACATCTAACTAATCTGTATCTTTATGTTTAGGATATGTCTCTAATAAACAACATATATTTGTGCCCTGCTTTTATCTAGCTTGACAGTCTCTACCTCCTGATTGTAGCGTTTAATCCATTTCCCTTAATGTCATTATCGATACCATAGGATTTAACCCTATCATTTTGCTATTTCTATTATTTTTGATACATTTGTCCTTTATAGCTGTTCTTTCTTGCCTTAATTTAGGTTAAACAAATATTTCTTAGTATTTTATTTATCTCCTTTATTAACTTTGAGCTATGCCTGTTTATGTTGTCTTTTTAAGAGAAACTACAATATACATCATTAATTTATTATAATCTACCAAGATTTAATGTTATACCACCTCATGTATACACAGTACAGTTATGCAATATACATCCCTTTATGTCCTTCTGCTCTTTCTTCTGTTATTGTCAGATATTTTACACCTGTATATGTTACAAACCTCTTCAATGCATTATTATTTACATATTAGTCAACTGTCTTTTAAACAAACCAAAAAACAATGAATATGTTTTTATACATGTACCTGCATGCTTAATATTTCTGGTGTTCTTCATTCTTCCATGTAGATTCAACTTCCTGGTTTTTTTGTTGTTGTTGTTTTTTTGTTTTGTTTCTTCTGGAGATAGGATCTCCCTTTGTCACCTAGGCTGGAGGGCAGTGGCACGATCTCAGCTCATTTTAACCTCTGTCTCCTGGGTTCAAGTGATTCTCCCACCTCAGCTTTCCAAGTAGCTGGGACTACAGGAGCACACCACCACACCTGGCTAATTTTGTATTTTATTTTATTTTATTTTATTTTATTTTATTTTTGAGACAGAGTTTCGCTCTTGTTACCCAGGCTGGAGTGCAATGGCGCAATCTCGGTTCACCGCAACCTCCGCCTCCTGGGTTCAGGCAATTCTCCTGCCTCAGCCTCCCGAGTAGCTGGGATTATAGGCACGCGCCACCGTGCCCAGCCAATTTTTTGTATTTTTAGTAGAGACGGGGTTTCACCATGTTGACCAGAATGGTCTCGATCTCTTGACCTCGTGATCCACCCGCCTCGGCCTCCCAAAGTGCTGGGATTACAGGCTTGAGCCACTGCGCTCGGCGGAGAAGTCCTGCTTCTAACATTTGGTCATTACAAAATCTCAACTAGTTGGTGTGGATTTTTAGTGAAGTGTTTACCCTCTGGTTTATTGAAACTGGAATATCTTCAATCCCCTATTCAGCTCACACTGCACTAGTAGCTGTTCTCTGTCAGAGAACCCTGAACACATGCAGCTTAGTACTCAGCTAAAGACTCAAGGAAACCCATATTCAAAATTTGGGGCCTTCTCCTGTCAAGTATTCTACCTTGAAAATTCCAAGCAGCCTCAGCATTTCTGACCTTTGATCTCTCTTTTCTCTGCCCAGATAAACTTTATGCTCTTCGGGTTCCACTTCCCTTTGCCTTTATTTGCAATGTGCCCCTGGTTAATTTAATTTTTTCTCATAAATTGAATTTTCATGGAGATGAGGGAAGCTTTTTGTGTGTTTTTCTTCTCTCAAGAATTATATTCCTCAATTGTCTGTTTTATAATGCCTGAAAACCACTTCTTCATATATTGTGTCCAACATTACAGTCGGGTAAAGTGGGAAGGCAAGTCTGGTATCTACTTTTCTCTCATGGTTGGAATTAGAAGTTGTATCCAGTAAGTTTTTGGCTGCTGTAAGACAACAGAAAATTTTAAGGTTCCTAAGGGAGGAATGGCTGGGAGGACAAGAGAAGGAAGGAATCTAATTGTTTAGGCTCCAAAATTTCAACACTGGAAGACCTTGAGAGCAAAAATCAGTTTACAGAGAACGAGCTTGAATTTGCATATAAATACCACTTTTGCATAAATTGTCAACAATATATCTATTGTCTATTTGAAAAGTGGGAGGATGATTGTTGATGGATAATATGAAGGAGGTAAAGCCCTTTTAAGTCCCATTACCCTACAATGAGTGACTAAACACCTATGTGTTTTTAGTATGGTGGGCTAGAGGATGAGGGGAAATTTTAATTTATTAAAGAAAATAAAACAATGTGATCTTTCTTGTACACAGAGTTTGGGGGTAAGTCTCAAGAACTTCTTTCATCCTTTAAAGAAATTCTCCATAAAAGCAATTAGTCAAGTGAGTCTCTTTGCTGTGCCCATTTATCCTTATGAGAGACATAGCTCTAATGTTCATTAGAAAATTAAAGGAACTATTAAACTATAAAATCCTACCAAAGTGCTCCTGCAAACTCTTGAAAATCATGGTAGCAATGATTAAGAAAAAGGTTCTTCTTTCAATGTAAAGCTGTAAAACATAAACACTGAAGGAATTACATTTTCTCTAGTGCACTTAGAATAATGAAGACAATAAAAGTGAGAATAACCACTCTTTATAACACATATTTATCCATTTGCAACAATTATCCTGCAGATAATTGGAATAAAATACAATTTGAAAACTATGAGCTAAGCATCCTCTTCATAATTTATAAAAGAGAATTAATGTTTTCATCTTTAAAGGGGACCAAATTCTATTTGAAGGCACGTAGTCCCGATCATAAGTTTTTGAGTTCCTTGAGGACAAAGAAATCCACTCTGGCTCATTTCAGCAGTAAAAAGATTTTATTTCAAAAAGAATCAAACAGCTGAAGGGCTCCAAGGGAGGCCCAGAGACAAAGGAACAGAGGCTGGAGGACAGGAATGATGCCCCAGCCTGTGCTGCAGAGCTGCTCAGCGAAGCCATCATTGCCCCCCACTGGGGACAGCCACCAGAGCTGGCCCTATCACTGCTGCTTTAATGAACAGAATGTCTCTGCCTTTATCCTTGCCAGATGGACTCTGTGCACCATCACTAGCGTAGGAGAGGAAAAAATTAATTTTTCGTTTACCCTTCTTGAGCTCTTGGTTGGAAGGGACTGCTGTAACAAAAGATTAATGGGAGAAAAACAAAGTTTAATAACATGTATATCTCATGTATATATACACGGGAGATATTCAGGTGTAGGGTCAAAGAAGAAAAGCTTCTTCTTCACCCTCTGAAGGTTCATTGAAAATGGACTGATAAGAAGGACATTAGTAGGAGCAAAAGAATACAAAATTAATTTTTAAATGCACAAGTGCAAATCACAGGAGAGTGATTACCCAAATAACCTAATGAGGTCCAGATGATTACACACCCTTCTTCATAAGGGGAAGAAGAGGGATGGAGAATGGTGGGCAATTCTTTTGAGGAGTAGTAACATTTTCTTTGGGAAAATGAATGAACCAAGGGACAGAAATTATCTTGTAAATGATTGTCTTTGGAATTAGATATTATCTTGCGAAGAAGTTCATCCAGATGAAGTTAGATTCTTCAGTCTTCTACCTGTGATAGATGATCAAATTCAGGGGAGGATAATGGAAAGTGATTGTGTTTTATTTGGCAGGGCTGGTCTTAAGGTAAATAAGGCAATATCAGTGTGAAGTGTCTTCCAGCACGGTGTGAAATTCCCTGGGATCCTTTGATTCCAATGTTGGAGGTAGGGACGAATGGGAGGTGTTTGGGTCATGGGTTGGATCCTTAATGAATGGCTTGGTGCTATCTTTGTTGTAATAAGTGAGTTCTTGCTCTATCAGTTCCCTCGAGAACTGGTTGTTAAAAAGAGCCTGGTACCTCCCCCACCCCGATTGCTTCCTCCCTCACTATGTGATCTCTGCACATGCCAGCTTCCCTTTCCCTTCCACCATGAGTGGAAGCAGCCTGAGAGCCTCACCAGAAGCAAGTGCTGGTGCCATGCTTCTTGTACAGCCTGCAGAACTGTGAGTCATACAAACCTCTTTTCTTTATGAATTACACAGCCTCAAGTATTTCTTTATAGAAACACAAATGAAATAATACAGGAAATACCTCAAAGCTTTTGAATAAATCTCAAGAAGTATTATAGCTTTGACTTCAAGCTTAAATACCCTTCCCTGAAACAAAGAAAGTTCTTACCCAGTTAGAGGGAGGAAAAGCACCTTAAACAAGTGTAACTATACAAAAAACAAAACAAAACCTTACCTGTGTTTAAGTTGCCTTCTGTATTGATAAGAGTTTTTGGTAACTTAGATTCATCCTCTTTCTGGTACAGAGAGGAGACACCCTTATGATGGAGATTTCCTTTATAGACATAAATTTCTCTTACAAGAGGGTGACTTCTGCCCTGGTTTTATTGATTTACCTATTATTTTGAGACAAAGTCTCGTTCTGTTGCCAAGCTGAAGTGCAGTGGCGCGATACTGGCTCACTCAACCTCTCTGCCTTCCAGGTTCAAGCGATTCTCTTGCCTCAGCCTCCTGAGTAACTGCAACTACAGGCGCCCACCACCATGCCTGACTAATATTTGTATTTTTAGTAGAGATGGCGTTTCACCATGTTGGCCAGGGTGGTCTCAACCTCCTGACCTAGTGATCCGCCCACCTCAGCCTCCCAAAGTGCTGGGATTACAGGCATGAGTCACCGTGCCTGGTCATTTCTACTCTGTTTTCAGAGCTTCTCCTGTGTGTACTGTCTCCCAAAATAAGCAGCTCAAAATGATTCTTATGCTAAAGAGGCATATTTGGGTACACATTCTATTCTCCTACAGTCATATTTTGGAGTGAAATATTCTTCCTCCTACATAAGATTCTAAACAAATTTAGAACAGATGTATCCAATTGATGGACCTAGATCCCATAGTTGTATTCTTGCTACATAGGAGGCTAGGAAAATGAGATTTTGGCATTTATGCTAGGGAGGAATGCATTCGCAAGGTAAGAAATCACCCCAAATGCAAGGTCAGATAAAATGATGGATAAATAAATAGAAGTAGCAAAGAGGAACCTTATAAATTATTGGATTAACTTCCTCATTTTACAAATTTAAGGAAATGAAGGATGGAAATGATTTACCCGAACTCTACTTCTTGTCACTCCAGATAAGGCCCTTTTCAACTTGCAGGAATGACAGATACCTTGGACACTCCTTTGTCCCACTTCCACAAAAGGCACCTCTAATTGACCATGATACTCTTTCTCATGAGGCCCAGATTTGGACTCACAGTCTTTTTCAACACAGCCCATTGGGCAGCTATAACCACAATTAGCCAAGAGAGGGAAACAATTTGCTAGCCCTGTACTGCACCAGGCTGACATTCACTCAACAAAATCGTGAATGAATTAATGAATAAAGAATAAGATCTCATATAATTAACACCCTTGGAGTCCACAAAGGATCTTTTAGGTAGTTTATTAAATGATCTCTTTGAGAATTAGTACTTATTATGCCCAATTGTCTCTGTTTTGGCTACTGGCACAAATTCATAATTTGTTTACAACATTTAATAAACACCAAGTTTCAACTCATTGTTGCACTGCCAACAATCACACTCATCTTCTCATTCATTCAGATGAAGATTTTTTCTTTTTAAGTGTCAAAGTGGGTAGAATTTGAGCTTGGGAGATGTTTCTTCCTGGCATGGGAGACTAAGTGCAACGATGCTGCTGGACTCTTGCCATTTCCTTTTGGAAGTGGGTTGATGGCAAACCAACCCTCTGGCTTCCATCACTGCGGAAACTCAGTGGGGTTTGTCTACACTGCCTTAGTGTGTATCTAATCCAAAGATGACATAGGACCGGTCCCTTGCTTAGATAATCCCGAGAATGTAATAAAGTGGTGTAAAGTGGTTAGAGGTTTTGTTATTTTTAAACTAAGTTTTGCTTTTGAATACAAGTGACAGAAACTTCAACTTAAACAGGCTTGAGAAAAAAAATAAGGAATTTAACTGTCTCATTGACAAATCATAGAGGAGAAAGCTAGCTTCAGTCAGTTCCAGGGACTCAAACAAGGCCACTTCTGGACTTCACCTTCTTTGATGTTGGGCCTTGTCCTCATGCTTCACATAGTAGCTTCCAGAAGCTTCCAATATACTCTTCTAGGTCAAATCCAGTGGAATAGATGGCACTTCTTGGTGGCTTCTATATAAGTGTTAGTATTTCCTCCGATTGAAAACCCTGGATACAGAAATTAGCCAGGCATGGTAATGCACACCTGTAATCCCAGCTATCCTGAGGCTGAGGCACAAGAATTGCTTGAGTCCAGGAGGGAGAGGTTGCAGCAGCGAGCCAAGAACGTGCCACTGCACTCCAGCCTGGGTGACAGAGCAAGAGCAAGAAAAGAAAAAAGAAGCAAGTTGGTTCAGGTGAACATTCCAGAACAAACTACTGGGGCTTGGGTGATCGAGTGCTCTAACTGGCCATGTCTAGATGACATGTCCCATCCTGGATCTGAGGTGGGAACAATACCATTACATCTAAAAACAGTGAATGTCTACCATGAGGGCATATTTAAACAATGTCCGGCAGGGAATGGATGGCACACTCAAAGGAGCAATTGAAGAGAGTTTAACAAAGGGAAACAGACAAAGGATGGAGAAGCATGCAGGGCTGGGAACAGGGGGTCACTGACTCCAAGCCCCTAGGGCTGAAGGTGAATGAGGAGGGAGCTGTTAAGGGAACTGAGAGGTGAAGCCATGCGTATGGGACACCAGGCAGATCTGTGACCAGATACAGATGAGGACAGACACTGCCACTGCCACAGTTCAGCCCAGGAGGGAGGGTGTAGAGCGACCACATTCCTCCTCCCCTCTCTCCTCCCAGTTTCTGATCCATTGCCCATACTTCCAATCAGGCAACCCTAACCAGAAGCCAGAGGGCAAAGAGCCTGAGTAACACAGTCTGCAGAGGGCAGCCTGTTAGAATAAAGGGCAGGGTAGAAGGAATTTATGGATTGGATCTAAAAGGCAACAAAATAACTGGCACACTTTCTGGCTGTAAAGCAGGTGTTGGCAAACTCTGGCCTGTAAGGGTGGAAAGGGAGTGATCCCTCTCCTCCCCATCATAAGGGTCACAGCCAACACTCCTTTGACAAAATATTGGTTTACAAGAGAAACTCATAACAAATTTATTTGATCATAGATTTATGTGACATGGGATCTTTCAGAGTGAAGACCCAAATATATGGGGGAAAGTGTCCATTTTTATGCTTGGGTTTGATGAAGAATGGACAGCTGTGTAGACCTGCAACTGGATAAAAAGGGTAAGAGCTGGCCAGGCATAGTGGCTCATGCCTGTAATCCAAGCACTCTGGAGGCCAAGGTGGGTGGATCACCTGAGGTCAGGAGTTCAAGACCAGCCTGACCAACATGGTGAAACCTCATCTTAAAAAAAAAAAAAGAAAAAATAAGGGGGTAAGAGCTAATGGGAATAGAATGAGTGGGGAGACCCAGCAAGGCCTGTCTGTTCAGGTGCTTTCTGGCCTCTTTGTGCAGCATTGCTTCTTCCTGGATATGGGACAAGACCCTTTATGGAATGGGGGGCTTATGACCTACACTCAGACAAGGAAATCAGAGAATTTCTTCATGTCCAACTCCCACACAAAAAGGCAGGGAGAAGTTAGAGTGACATTATTAGGTTTTGTGGCTGGCTTTAGAGAAGAAGGGGTTCTGGTTTCTATGACCTGCCTTGGGGAAGAAGAATTCTCATTTCTATGGCTAGCCTCGGGGAGAATGAGGGGCTAGAGACAGGAGGGCAGGAGAAGGTCTAAAAGAGATTTTGCTTCTGAGGCTGTTTCTGAGGGCTTCACACCGGGGATCATTTTCTGAGCCTCAACAGACCCATGGGCCAAATGTGGCCCACCACCTGTTTCTCTAAGAAAAGTTTTATTGGAACACAACCAATACACATTTTATTTATCCAATACACAATAAAAAAATTTATTGAAACACATTGTCTATGGTTGTGTCTGCACTCCAACAGCAAAGTTAAGCAGTTGTACTAGAAACCATATGGCCCACAAAGCTTAAAATATTTACTATCTGGTGCTATACACAAAAGGTGCACTGACCCCTGGCCTAGGCCAACACAGCCACTGTGCCTGACACATAGATGGTGTGTAAACAAGGTACTATTGAATGAAAAATAAATCAGGCCCCTACTATTGGAAGGGAATCCCTACACACTCATCTTATTCAAGTGGAGAACCCTATTTTAATTCCTCAACTGAAAGCCATCAAGTTGGTGGATGGATAATGGAAAGGGAAAATGACTTTGTAGACAGATTCTCTAATTGCCTAGTATATATGTGAGCACGTACATCTCAGACAGGACTGGTAAATGTCTGCGTGTTATGCTCACACAGACACATACACTTTTACCAGCCCTCTCGGGGATTCTTCAAAAACACAAATCCACTCACGTTAGCCTTCTCTCTAAAGTCTCCCAATGATTTCCCATTGTTCCTAGACAAACCAGCGTGGCTTTCAGGGCCCTGTGTGACCTGCCTACTGCCTCCCTCTCAGTCCTAGCATCTTAACAATGTCATCTTGCATTCTGTCTTGTACCCAGACTGACCTGCCACTCACTTCCTGCTGGGAACCATGCCTCCCTTATCTCAGTTCTTTGTGACCCACTCTTCCACTGCCCAGACTTCACTGGTTAACTTCTGCTTGTCCCCCAGGTGTTCATTCATTGAGGTATTCCAAATGTCTGGGCTGGATTAAGTGTCCCTTGATGGGCCTTCCACTGGGTGTCTATACTACCTTACAATTTAAGGTAATTGCTTACGCTGTCTTCCCAGCCAGTCTAGTTGCAGGCAGGGACCCTGTCTGTTTACACGCACCTCCGTGCCCCAGCATCGAGCACATGTCTAGCGCAGAGAAGACACTAAAATAAACTCATTGATCCATTGAATGAAGCTCACTAGAGAGGAAAAGAAAACTCACCGTCCTTGTTACTCACACCCACCTCATTTCTTGGCACAAGTGCAGGTTGTTAGCTGGGTAGCTTATTTTCTTGGAAGCAGAAAAGTATTTTTATGATAATAATATAAACTCCAAATGTCCATTTTCTGATATTTAAGGATAAATCACACCCTACAGGAGTGAAATAAGGATTTTCTTTAATCCATTTGCTGCCTGGCTCTGAAATGCTTTGATCTTTTCCATTCCCTGACAAATGAATGTGAATCTGTATTATGCAACTAATAAACTGATTATAATTTTCTGTGCCCAGAACAATAAACCAACAGATGTTTGGAAAGGGCATTAGAGGAAATGAAAAATAATTTATAGGAATAAAATGGAGCCAATAGTTTAGTACCCCCAAAATAATCTCTAAGAACATAAAAAAAAAAACTGCTTCCTACTATAAATAAACTTCAAAGCCACTTTCTAAAAAATAAATACCTGTTAGAAACAGAAGTTGAACTTCTGTCTCATTACTACCCATATTTTGTCTGATTTATTTCAGTGATTTTTCTGACAATGCCCTTTAAACTCTGTAGATTCCCTGGGACCCCCTTTAAGCCCTCAGAACACTCTCTTATCAACAAATATTTCTTTATTTAACTGATTTAGAATCGATGTCTTAATTAAATACTCTACCTCAACAAGATTTTTTTCTCAAAATGTTGTATTGTTTTAATTCATAGAATTATACAACTTTTTAGCTGGCACACATTTGGAGCAGTCATCCTTAATATTTAGCGCAGTTTTTGTTAATATATAAAACCAGTTTGAGTTCATCTGAGTCCTCACTTTATTTCAGCTCATGTGTCTGATAGAACATTGAGATGTATGGATTGCGTGACCTGGAACAAATATGCTCTATGGGAAATGGGTGTGATTTTAAGCCAAAGCTAATTAAAGATTGCAGAGCTTTGAGAATGTTGGAAACCTCTGACTCTGGGGTATAAAAGAGAGTAAGGTCAGGGCTATAAACCGTTCCATTCAAAAATCCATAAAGTAGTGAAGTTGATCAAGTATTGAACCATAACTGTGGATAATTTTATGGTAACTGGGAGACACTATTGTATTATAGTCAGCATTGCACTTAGTGACTGCCGACATTTTTGTATTGTTTTCAGTCTTTTGAAGTTTTCAATTGTGCTATACCCATTCTTTAATTTGAAAGTGTGCTGCAAGCACCAGAAGAATGAGAATCACCATCTTATTAAGGCTCCAAACCCCCAGTCCCCTATTAAGGCTAAGGAAACTAAAGTTATAGAAGGAAAAGGTATTTAAGGTTGAGTAACCCAGCTTACTTAAGGTCTGCATAGTCAAGACTAGAATTCAGTCCTCAAAACAGTCAAGACATTTTTCTACTATGCCTTATTTCTACTCTGAATTGATAAACCTAGGTCACCAGGGTTTAAACTGGGCAGGGAAAAAAAAATCTGTTAAAACAGATATGGACTGATATGGTTTTGTTCTGTGTCCCCACCCAAATCTCATCTCTGCTGTAGTCCCCGTGTGTCAGGCGAGGTGGTTGGATCTCCCAACACCTGGGGACTACACCGGACATGAGATTTGGTGTGGGGACACAGAACAAAACCATATCAGTCCATATCTGTTTTAACAGTTTTCCCCCATGCTGTTCTCGTGATGGTGAGTTCTCTGAAGAGCTGATGGTTTTAAAGTGTTATACTTCCTTGAGCGTGCATTCTCTTTCTCTCTCTCTCTCTTCTGCCACCTTGTGAAGAAGGTTGTTGCTTCTCCTTGCCTTCTGCCATGATTGTAAGTTTCCTGAGGCCTCCCCAGCCATGCAGAACTGTGTGTCAATTAAACCACTTTTGCTTGCAAATTACCTGGTCTCAGGTAGTATCTTTATAGCAGCATGAGAACAGACTGATATAGGGACTTAGCAGACCCACTTAACAGACCTCTGCCTGCACTGAGGATGAGTCTCCACTTGGCTGTCTAGAGCATTGTACGTACTCTCTTTCAAGAGCAATTGAATTCACAAAGACCAAACCTGTCTAAACATTTGCATTGAGAGTCGGACATCTTGCAGAGATGAGCATGATTTAAGTTGCTTGTCTTTGTTCTTATCACATCATGGGACTCTTGCACAATGCATGAGGGCTCTCCATTAACAAGGGTGAGCAGGAAAGAACAGGACACTTGTGATATTTGGGATTCTGTAAGACAAGAATAGAGCGTTGAAGAAATTCACTTGGTTATGGCACTGACCCCTGAGGGGAACAGCAGAAAGTACATTTTGGAGCACCTGTTTTGATCGCAGGTGTCCTACCTGCAGTCCTTGGTATATAAGGGAAGCCAGATCAGCAGATCAACTGAAGCAGTGGGAATCCAGGTGAAAGGGTTGTTAAAGGCAGTTGGGAATTTGTGGTGTGATTCTGAATGATACCTTCATTCACAGCAAATCTGCAGCCCCTGGTTGAAGAAGGGGAGTAGCAAGTATCCAGCCCCAGGGAAGAGGCCTGGAAATATACAGGCAGAAGTCAGACACTCACCTAAGCAGTCTGTTTTGCAAAGAAATCCAGTTCCAGCAAGATTGTTGGGAGGTGAGATGCAGTTGTAAGACAAGGCCAATAGGAAGTGGCCAGAGGACCCTGTGCCTCAGTGGGCATGTGAGGCACTGAGGATGCAATGGAGGTTTTTGTGGGATGAAGATGCTCATTATACATAATACTTTGTGAAATTTTTTATTTGAAATTTAATAATTTATACTTTTGAGTGAAGAAATAACCCAAGAACGTCCACACGTCCAAGAGAAGTGAAAAATGGTTTTATCAGAATTCCCAGTCAAGACATCGTGTGCCAGATCTCTGTGTCTCTCCAGTCTCACCTGTCATAAATGTTTGGCCTCCCCACCCTCCGAACCCCCAACTCTACCTCCTTAGTTGGCCACAGCAAACAGGTTGTAGGCCCTATTATCATGTATTGCCTCTAGTCTTTTCGTGTTCTTCTTTCTCCATGAAGTGCCCTTCCCTTCCCCTCTGTGGTTCTGATGGTCTGGTGGACCCTGCTGCTAATGCTTCCACTTCCCACCCAAATGGAGTTGATTCCTCCCATCTTTATCCCACTATTCTATTTCTCAATTAATGAAATTATGACTGGGCTGATATTCAGCCATTGAGTACCACGTTGGTGGCACTGGTTATGAAATTATAGAAACTTCTGTGAGGGCTGTTAAAAGGCTGCTGTCTCAAGACCTCCACATTTCTCCTTCCTGCTGCTCCCACTCCAGCCAGTTTCAGACCTCCCCAGCATCTAGTCACTGAAGGGCTAATGCTGGGAGCAACAGGACCCTCCCCAGAACCCCAGCCAAGGTCTTCTGTTGCTCTTACCTAGTCCTGGAAATTCTCAAGTGTTAGTCAAAACAACCGGGCTCTAATTTGAACTTGCTACTGAACTTCGGGCAAACCCTTTAGTTTCTCTGAGTCTTAGTTTTTTCATCTATGAGATGGAGATGGATGCCTAACTTTCAGGGCTTCCAGTGAATTCACTGGCTTGATGGGCATATATACGTCAGCTTTTAGTAATTAGGTTGGGATAATTTTGAGTGACCTTCAGCTGAGTAAGGGTGCTGAGAAAATCCCAGATAAAGGAAGCAAGGCTTGACCAGCACTAACCTGAACCATTTGGGCTGACAGACTGGCTCTCCAACCTTGTTGTGCTCAGTGGCTAAAGGAAGGGAGGATAGGTAACTTCTAGTTTCTCAAAGACAATGCAGTGGGCTAATTGGCTTCTTCTGTGACCTTACTTGTCCAACTCTCTCAGGGCATGTGAGAAAGCTCAGTTTTCATCGCGTTTGTTTTTTCCATAAAGCTCTTGAAAATGAGTGTGTGTGCTTGGTGGCTGCAGTCTTCTGAGAACCCAAGTTTCTTGGAAGTTCTTAAGAGTCCAGGCAGTATTCCCTGGAAAATGTGTGTTTCCTGGGGATTATTAGATGCTTAAACCTTTGGTCAAAGTTTATATCTAGAAAATTGTTCCTGGAAAGTGTTGTCAGCACCTTCTTAATTGACTGCCTTGGCATTGTCTCAAGGCTGTGGTCTCTACCTCAGATCCTGGACCAGTATCAAACCTTCCTCTACCAACAGAGTCCCCTTCTGGGACAGAAGATAAGTACAAACTTCCAGTCTGCATTTCCAACTCAAGGAAATAAAAAGAGCCAAGCTGGGAGGAGTGATGTAAATCATATTTACATTGCTGCTAGAAAGTATATTTTTCACTAGGTGATTGTGCTCAAGAGCTTTCCATTTCTCCTCCCTTTCCTTTGTCTCCACTCTATCCCCACAGTGAGGGTGAGAGATAAGAAAACTTGGTTCTTCATGGATGGACACCTTTGTTCTGGGCTCTAGAGGGCAATATCTAGAACGAGGGAAGTGCCTGTGTATTTGCATCTACATAAGCAAAGAGGTAGACAGCAGGACTTAGGTACAAACAACACCCAGCCTCTCTTAGAAAGCCCTTTCCTCTTTTATGTTTGATTAGAACAAATGTCACTTTACTTTTCACCTTCTCCAGATGTGTGCCTATTGCCACCTTCACTTGGTGCTAGCCAGCTCCCTAGGAGTAATGCAGGTGCTACAGTCTTGTAAGCATAACTGGAAGGACCCCATTCTAAAATTGTAGCTGGCGTTCTTTTCTTTTCCTGCTTTTTAAGTTTCCTCCTGTGGCCCTTCCACTCTTCAAATGAGGCCATTTTGAGTTTTTGCCTTGTAACCACCCAAACAGGTTCATTTTGCCCACGGCCCAAATAGAGCTCATTTATCAAGACAGGGGAATTGCAATAGAGAAAGAGTTTAATTCATGCAGAGACAACTGAACAAGAGACTGGAGTTTTATTACTCAAATCAGTCTCTCCAAAAATTCAGAAGCTAGGGTTTTTCAAGGATAGTTTGGCAGGCCAGGAAGTGAGTGCTGCTGATTGGCTGAGGATGCAATCTTAGGGGCGTGGAAAATGGTCCTCATGTGTGCTGAGTCTGGCCCCTGGGTGGGGGCCACAGGAGCAGTTGGCAGGTCCAGGTGGAGCCATCAGTCATCGGAAATGCAAAAACCTGAGAAGACATCTCAAAAGGCCAATCTCAGAGTCTACAAAAGTGATGTTATTTGCAGGAGTAATTGGGGAAGTTGCAAATCTTGAAACCTCCGGAATTAATGGCTGGCAATCATTTACTCCTTAGCAGGATTCAGGGTCCTCTCATCCTCCTAACTTGGTGGTCTTTCATTGGCTTTAGAAAGGTGGTTTAGTACTGGGTAAGGGTTATTATTATTTACACTATAAACTAAATGTCTCTCAAAGTTAGTTTGGCCCCAGAGCAGGAATGATTAAGAGCAACTGGGAAGCTAAAGGCAAGATGGAGGTTGCTTAAATCACATCTCTTTTATTGTCATATCTTTCTCACTGTGATAATTTTTGCAAAGGAAGTTTTAGTCTGAGCAATTAAATTGAATAGCAAAGGAGAGTTTTTTGGTTTTTTTTGCGATGGCCTCACTCTATCGCATAGGCTGGAGTGCAATGGCATGATCATAGCTCACTGTAACCTCAAATTCCTGGCCTCAAGTCGTCTTCCCACCTCAGTCTCAGCCTTAGCCTCCTAAAGTGTTGGGATTATGGGAATGAGCCACTGTTCCAGGCCCTGACTTTTTCTTTCAAAAGTTGAGCTTTTTAGGAAGAACAACGACAATTACGACAAAAATTCAGGGCATGAACAATAGATTTGAGGATCCGATGAGAAAGAGGAAAGATTCTTCTAAATGTTCTTCAGATGCCTCCCAGACTCAAGTGACTCTTATGCCTTCAGATGCTGGGTGGAGGAGTAAAATAATGGAGAGATCATGAATATGTTGACCTAAAAGGAAGAAGCTGAGACAAAATTAATATAAATAGAGTTTGGGTCAAACTTGAGGATTGCAACCCAGGAGCATAGATTCAAGATGCCCTGAATTAATACTCTGAATAAATAGCCTCAGTTACAAGTGGGTTTTTAAAGAAAAAGAAGAGGCAGTTCCTAATTTGTTTACCAAGAATTTACATGAAAATAACATAAGCTATTAGTTAGGTTATTTATGATACGCTGTTCTTTGTATCACAAATTCCAAGAATATAAACTTTATGCAATTGTCTGCCAGGTGAAGGGGGGCACAGGGGGAGGATGATTCAAGTCTCATACTCATGTCTCTCCAGGCCTGCATACCACACAGAGCTCAAATTGCTCTGAGCTGTTTTGTCTTTTCTCAAATACATTGACATTTATAGAAGGGAAGGCTGCATTTTCTTGGTAACACCGGAAAGAAGAAATGACCCAGAGATGAGATGCCTGTGGGCTGGAAGGGCTTTCAGTAACCAGGGAGCATGTCCTGGGCCCTAGTGTGGCCTGGTTGTGGCAGATGGACCTATATATCTATACCTGAGAGTGGTATGCAATCAGCAGGGTCTCAGACAAGTTCATGGAGTTTCCTGCAGCCATGGAGGACTCCAGAGAGATACAGACACAGCTGAAAGAGATGGGGCCCTGGAGGGACCAGCAATTAGAACAAGGAAGGTCTCAGCAGCCCTATGTGTTCTGAGCACCAGCCAGGTGGAGGATCAGAGAGACAAGGAGAGGACCACATGGGAAGTGAGGACCCAGCTTCAGGTCCTGGGTGCCTTGACATTGCATCTGGAGCCAGAAATGAAGACGTGGAATAATCTATAAAATATTTGAAGAGATTTATTCTCAGGAGATATTTATTCTGAGCCAAATATGAGTGAACAGGTTTGGTGCCACAGCCCTCAGGAGGTCTTGAGAATATATGTCCAAGGTGGTCAGACTGTAGCTTGGTTTTATATATTTTAGGGAGACATGAGACTTCAATCAAATATGTTTAGGAAATACATTGGCCAGGCACGGTGGCTCATGCCTGTGGCTCAGTCCCAGAACTTTGGGAGGCTGAGGTGGGCAGATCATTTGGAGGCAGAGGCATGAGAATCGCAGGAGGTAGAGATTGCAGTGAGCTGAGATTGTGCCACTGCACTCAGCCTGGGTGACAGAGTGAGACTCCGTCTCAAAAAAAAAAAAAGAAAAAGAAAAAGGAAATACATTGCTTTGGTTCAGCAAGGTGGGACAACTGGAAGCAGAAGTGGGGGTGCTTCCAGGCTACAGGTAGATTTTTTAATTTTCTGGTTGACAATTTGTTGAGTTTATCTAAACACCTGGGATCAATAGAAAGGAAGCGTCTGGGTTAAGATAAAGGATTGTGGAGACCAAAGTTCTTATTTGCAGAGGAAGCCTCAAAGTGGTGGCTTCAGAGAGAACAGGCTCTAAAATGTTTCTCAGCAGACTTAGAGTCTGTGTTGGTGTTAATGCTGGAGAGGTATAATGAGGCACATCTGACCCTGACTTCCCATCATGGCCTGAACCAGTCTTTCCCGTTAAATTTCAAGAGTGCCCTGGCTGAGGAAGAAGTCCATTCAGATGGTTGGGGTGGGGCTTAGAATTTTCTTTTTGGTTTACAAAGACGTGACCCTTTGGGGGCTTGGGAAAGGGTGGTGGTGAAACTCTGAACTAAAATTACTTTTTTATCCCGCAAGAAAATAGAAACTTATGAAATAAATCAAATTACCTAAGTGATTAGACTTATCTCTCCTTTTTTTCTTTTTGAAACAGGGTCTTGCTCTGTTGTCCAGGCTGGAGAGCTGTGATGTGACCATAGCTTACAGCAGCCTCAAATTGTAGGGCTCAAGCAATCTTCCAGCCTCAGCCTCCCAAGTAGCTGGGACTACAGGTGCACAACCACACCTGGCTAATTTTAAAAAACAAAAAGTTTGTAGAGATGAGGTCTTAACTATATTACCCAGGCTGGCGTTGAACTCCTGGTCTCAAGTGACCCTCTTGCTTCAGCCTCCCAAACTGCTGGGATTACAGGTGTACACCATAGCACCCAGCATGATATTCTTATATCCTATTAAGTGTAGGATTCCTCTCAGAAAAAATAATATGTGGATCTACTAAAAAACACTGAAAAGATATATACCCAAAATTCATAGATGTTACCTCTGGGTGGTAGAATCACTGGGTCTTTTTTCATTCTTCCCTCCCTCCCTCCCTCCTTTTCTCCCTCCCCTCCCTCCCTCCTTTTCTCCCTCCCCTCCTTCCTTCCTTCATTCCTTCCTTCTTTCTCCCTCCCTCCCTTCCTTCCTTCCTTCTTTCCTTCCTTCCTTCCTCCTTCCTTATTTTATTACTCTTTCTTTTCTCTCTTCTTTTCTCCTTGCTTCCTCTGTTTTCTTTTTTAATGTATCTTTTTGTCTAACTTTTCACAGTCAGACAAGCATTTGTATCTTGAGGGCAAAATCTAAAATACACAAGAACAACATTTGTATTTCTATGGCAAAACCTAAATAATATTAAGGAAATATATCAAAAGGAAGTGATTACTTTCAATTCCCATCTTCTCATAATGTAGAGAAATGGTTACATTAGTTGTGATGAGTCTTAATCAGAGAACCTACCCCATTTGTTCTAAACAGTGCTGGTAACAGCCCCTATTTTCTACTTTTCTACAACAAACTTATTTTGTTAGGAAAATACAGCACAGGCTGGGAGTGGTGGCTCTTGCCTATAATCCCAGCACTTTGTGAGGCTGAGGCGGGCAGATTGCTTGAGCCCAGGAGTTCAAGACCAGCCTGGGAAACATAGGGAAACCCTGTCTGTCTGTCTGTCTGTCTGTCTGTCTGTCTGTCTCTCTCTCTCTCTCTTTTAAGGAAAAAAAAACAAAATAAAACAAGGTAACTGAAAAATGGCATTCAGGGCATATTCCTTTTCATTAGGAGGGTGAAGGAGATTGTACTGAGGTGTAATTGGTTTTCAAGCTAGACCCAGCATGGGATCTCCTGTGTGCTCTGGACGATCCTTCAGGTCGTTTTATAAATACCTGGGATTCTGGGATCTTTTTAGAACACCTCCAATAGTTAATGGAGAGAAACTGCCATTTGTATTTTCTAAACTGGACTTTGTCCTTCACAGTTTGGGAGTTTGCAATTGAAGAGTTTGCATTTAAGGCACGTTTCCTCCCTCATCCGATCTGGATGCTGGCCATCTGACTCGCCTGTGCTCAGGAGGCTGAAATAACTTACAGCATTTGTATCTCGAGGGCAAAATCTAAATCGTATTAAGGAAATGTATCAAAAGGTAGTGATTGCTTTCAATTCCCATCTCCTCATAATATAGAGAAATGGTTAAATTAGTTGTGATCAGTCTTAATCAGAGGACCTACCCCATTTGTTCCAAACAGTGCTAGTACAGCCCCTGCACGTTTACCAAAAAGAAAACCACCATCTGTAGATGGGTTAGCAACACATTGATACTACTTTCATGCATTACTAATGCAATTCTAGAAATGAATCTAAGCAAAGTGCTGTTTTAACAGGGAGAGTGGCTTCACTTAAACCCAGAAAACCATTTGATCATCTCCAGATTTGTAAAGATCAAATTCCAGCTGAATTTCTTGATATTCTATGTAAAGATCTTGGAAATAAATAAATATACATATATATACACACACGTAGTAGTAACACCAATGTGTTATCACTGAAAGTTGTAAAACATCTTGCAACATGATGGCACCTTAGAAAGGATATTTTTAAGAATGTACTACTGTTTCTTCTTTTGTTTATTGAGTTAAAATGCAAACTATTTTGGAGCCATGAATGCTGCAATTCATATGCCAGTTAGAACCATCAGAGAAGAAACTCCCAATGCTTCATTTTAGATTGTGCCTATATATGAAACTAATTTGATTAAGTTCAACTCATAATTTGATCAAATCTTTGGCTTAAGTAAACCTTAATTTTGTTTAAACTCTATGCCAGGGGCTCGGAGGCACAGGAGGGCTATGGAGGATAAATGATTAGAACAAAAATACCAGCTCTAAAAGGGAGACAATAGAACGAAGTATTTCAGAGCTCAGGCCTTAGATTTTGACTGCCCCAGGTTCTAAGCTTGATTCTGCCACTTCTTGGCTGACTCAATTTGAAGACTTTTCTTAACCACCCCCAACATCATCTTCTTAATCCAGCAACGATAAGAACAGCAGTGTCAGAGGGGGGCAGTGAGGGTTAAAGGTGAAAATGCGTATCAATACTTACCAGAGCTACTGGCACATAGGAAGCATTCTATAAATGTCAACTATTGTTATTATAGGTTGCTTTCACAAAATGTTCTAACAATGAAATCTTTGAAAATTAGATTCTGCAACTGGCTATTGGAATCTGAAATTTGCCTTCTTGGATTACCATAGCCATTGGCTTCCCACCAGTTCCCATGGATTTAATTAATGAGCGTGTGACTGAGCCAATTCTCAAGAGGGAGGCAGCCAAGGAAAATTAAGGATGGTATTATAGACAATAACTCACTGTGAATCAGGAAGGGACATTATCTTGCAAGTCATTCATAAATCAAAAACCCAGCCAAAGCTTCAAGCCTTGCAGGTAAAAGGATTATCCGCACACAGAAGGCCGTTGACAGCAAATTTCCTCAGGCCTAGGAACATCAGCCCCATCATATGCTGTTCTTTGGGACTTGTCATTCCATGACTGGGCTTGGCCATTTAGAGTCCAAGTCACAAAGCCAAGAGACTATAATGATAGTGGGTATCTGAAGTGCTTTTGAGGTTCAACAATTAAATTTTTCTCACCATCAGACCTGATATGGAAAAGTGAGCCATGGCACTGGCATGTTTTTATGCCTCTTGTCAATGCCTGTCCTTCTCTAGCCCTGACTTTCTGAAGCACCAACATACACTTCTTTGGGCACTGATTAAGCAGGATAGTGTATTATTAGTCTGTTTTCATGCTGCTGCTAATAAAGACATACTTGAGACTGGATAATTTATAAAGAAAAAGAGGTTTAATGAACTTGCAGTTCCACATTGCTGGGAAGGCCTCACAATCATGGCAGAAGATGAAGGAGGAGCAAAGGCACATCTTACATGGTGGCAGGCAAGAGAGCATGTGCAGGGGAGCTGCCGTTTATAAAACCATCAGATCTCATGGGACTTATTCACTATTATAAGAACAGCACAGGAAAACCCACCCCCATGATTCAGTTACCTCTCACAGGGTCCCTCCCACGGTATGTGAGGATTATGGGAGCTATAATTCAAGATGAGCTTTGAGTGGGAACACAGCCAAACTATATCAGATAGACAGGACTATTTATTCAGAAAAGGACAATCATTTTTGCCTGTATATAACCAAATAGCTCAGTATTCTTAGGACTGTCTCACCCTTACTTACTACAGGAAGGCAGCCAAGAAAGTGTATTTCTTCACCTCTCAAAAGACAGTCAGTTTGGATGAACAGGGATCTCCAAAACTAAATGGTTACTGGTTAGCATAATCTGCATGCACAATTTGGAAATATGTAAACATCTGTGGGTAGGAAGGATGGTTGTCTTCCTCACTGTTGTATGCCTAGAACCTAGCACGGTACCTGGAACATAATATGTGTTCATGAGTGTTGAATAAATAAATGAATGAATATAAGTTTTCTCACTAATGTGCTATTATCTGAAATCTCCTACATTTGCTCACTCAGTAAACTTCTACTTATTCAAAAAGTCTCTGCTCAGTTGCCATTCATTCTGTGAAACACTTTCTTTTGTTCCAGGTCAGGGAAGGCCTCTTTGCCTCTTCCATATATCCAGTATGTGCCTTCATATCAAGGTTCTTACATGCAAACAACAAAATTTACTCTGTCTAGTTCAAGCAGAAAGAGATGTGTTAAAGGATACTGGGTGGCTCAAAGAGTGTTTGGGAGGGATAGAGAACCAGGTTTCAGTGCTATCTAGCTAGGAAAGAGTTCAACCACACTAGCTGCTTGAGTGAGTGTGGTTGATCAACAGCAGCTGCTACTGTTGATCCTCATCATTAATTGCCCACTGGAGACCTGAGGATATAAGCATGGTGACAGCTACATCAGAAAAACTTGACACTTCTACCATTCTTCTTGTCAGAAAATGCATTCACCCTGTGTGTGGCTGCTACCCCATGTGGCACTTCTGTTTCCACTTATGCTAGTGCATCTGATTAGGAGAACATAGGCCACATACCTGGACCCTATCCGCAAGAGGTTCCAGGAAATGTATATTTTAGTTTGCCAGTCTCTATAGCAGAGGATGGCAGGCCAAAAGGTATACTGAGTGAGCCAACCAGTTACATCTGCCACACACCATAACATCACTATATCCTTCACTTGTTATGATTTCCTTAAAAGCAGGTATTTTGTGGTGTTCATCTTGTATCTTTAGTACCTAGAACAGGACCTGGTATATAATGCGCTTTTTTTTTTTTTGAGACAGAGTCTCACTCTGTCACACAGGCTGGAGTGCAGTGGCACAATCTCAGCTCACTGCAACCTCTGCCTCTCAGGTTCAAGTAATTCTTGTGGCTCAGTTTCCTGAGTAGCTGGGACTACAGGCACGCTAATTTTTTGTATTTTAGTAGAGATGGGGTTTCACCATGTTGCCCAGGCTGGTCTCGAACTGCTGAGCTCAGGCAGTTTGCCCGCCTCAACCTCCCAATGTGCTGGGATTACGGGCATCAGCTAACCACGCCCGGTCTATAACTGGCATTTAATAAAAGATGGTGGAAGTAAAATTATCTAGATTTGAGGTTTGATATGGCAAACCAACCCCATGGATGTTTGTCCCTTTCCTCCAGAGAGCACATTAATGTTGTAATAAAAGAACCAAAAAGCTACAGTCTTATAACAAAATAGAAACCAAGAGGAGAGCTATCAGCAGATTTGAAATGTAAACACATTTTTGAAAATCAGATGAAATAATATTGACCAATCCAGCAGAGTAGAGAACGGAAAACCTAGATTATGCTTAGAGGGGGCACAGTGAGAGCTGAGGTCCTAAAACAGCACACATCCAGTGTTTACCATCTATGCTTCCAAAAGGAAGCATTATTATATGAGTTTGCTAGGGCCGCCATCATAAATTACTACAGTGTGGGTGGCTTAAACAGTAGACATTTGTTTTTTCACAATTCTGGAGATCATAAGTCTAAGATAAAGAAGTTGGCAGTCAGTTTCTTCCTTGGTTGTTAGATGGCTGTCTTTTTCCTGTATCTTCACTTGGTCTTCCTGTGTGTGTCCTGATTTCTTCTTGTTATGAGGATGCCAGTCAAATGGCCTTAGGGCTCACCCTGATGACCTTACTTTAACTTAATTACCTCTTGAAAGACTATCTCCAAATACAGTCCCATTCTGAGCTACTGGGAGTTAGGAAATAACGGGCAAATTTTAGGGGGATACAATACAGCTAGTAACACTTGTTTATCTATTCTCTAAAGAAATTGATGAGTTGTCATGAACAACTGAGTAACCAATATGGGTAATGGACACCAAACACCTCTATGTTTTGACACTGGGATCCCAATGCCACGATCATCTTCCCACCACTCTCTCTAATGCAGAGCCAATTATTAGGCAAACTCCAGCCACATTCTCAAGGCTCCTTTCAGCCTTACATTGCCTTTTTCTTTTTTAAAAAAATCAAGATCATACATTTCAAAAAAGCATCCAACACTGATGAAAAAGAACAAAATAAACAAAAAATATGATCCAACAGGAGACAGATATATTAAAAAACAAGAATATGTTAAAAATTATATCTTCAAAGAAATTTTAGAAACAATTGCATCCATCACATTAGAATGGTATGATAGAAAGAAAATGAGCAACCATAGATCAAATAAGAGCTTTTAGGAATTAAAAATGCAATTGTCAAAATAAAAGTTTCTGTAAGAATTAAAGAAAGAGGAGAGAAACATGAAGGGCAGGTTTTCAGTCAACAGGGACAGGATTATTTTAAATAAGCCTGAGAGAGGTGGATGGCCGAGTCAGGTCAGAGCCACACTCTCTTACAGACTAAGAGTTTTTAAGGATTGATGCGGGGACAGTTTACCAGAGACTTGAGCTGCTTCTCTGTCTCTTTGTTGTGTTTATCTGGGAGGGAGAGTTGTGCATCTGTTCCCAGACATCTTTCTGCAACTGCAGGCATTTCCATCCCCCCCACCCAAGTCTGCTTTTAGCTTCCCTATCTTAGTGCACCTGAAAGGAAAGGAACATGCTTATTCATGCCTGCTGTTTTACCAGGGCCCATTGTATAAGGGTGAAGTTTGGCAGTTACCCAAGAGACTTCCCCCGACCTCCTTCTGTGCCCAAGTTGTCTTATCTGTGTTTTACTGTCCGCTCTTTCTGGCTGCTTGTAATTAGAACAGAAGTGATTTCCTTGAAATGCATGAGGCTAGAAAGGGAGCTGGAACTTAAAGTGGTGGTGTTTGTGTGAGATGATGGTGCTCCTGCTCTGTCAGTTTCAATAGAGAGGTAGACAGATAAAGTTGAGGGAAACTTCCAAAATGTTGAGACAAGAGACAAAAATCTGAGAGAAAAAAATAAGTGTCATGAAAGATTGATGCAGAAGATCCAACATCTGACTAATAGGAGTTCCAAAAAAGAAAAACAGAAAAAAGGGAGAAAAAGAAATAATGCCAATACATTTTCCAAGATGAAACCATACTAAAAATCTTCAGAACAACAACCACAGGAACATCTTTTCTAGAAAGGAACAAGAAAGAAATAGACTGCCAACTGAATTTGCAACAGCAATACTGGGTGCTTAAAGAAAATGGAACAAAACCAATAAAACTCATGAAAAATTATCTTTGCTTTCAAGTCTATCCCAGACAAAATATCATTAACCAATGGAGGCAGAGTAGACATCTGTAGACTTGCAATACCTGGAAAGCTGACCTTATTCATTCTTCATTGGGGAGTTACTTGAAAAGATACATGAATCAAGAAAAACAAAATCATGAGATTTAGAGAATGAGGTGCCCAACTTAGCAGAGAAAGGAAGGGAAGGAAAATGACAACTATGATCAGTCCCAGAAGGCAGTCTGTCTAAATGAGGAGGGTGATAAATGGGGAGTTCCAAGAGGAGGGCTCTAGGAAAAGAGCTTCCTTAATAGACAGTGTGCTTGAGACTTCTTAGGAGCATCACTGGTACAGGATAAAGGCAGAGAATACAAAATGAAGGCAATTAGAAATTCCAGGAAAAATACAAAGGTATAAGACGATGAATGTAATCATAGCACACTCTCTCCAGAAAGATAGCACTGTAAAAACTGCAATAATGTTTCTTTTCTCTTTTTCTTTTTGAGATGGAGTCTCACTCTGTTGCCCAGGCTGGAGTGCAGTGGTACAATCTCGGCTCAATCTCCACCTCCCAGGTTGTCCTGTGAGTGATTCTCCTGCCTCAGCCTCCCTAGTAGCTGGGATTACAGGCACCCACCACCTTGCCCAGCTAATTTTCATATTTTTAGTAGAGACAGGGTTTAGCCATGTTGGCCAGTTGGGTCTCAAACTCCTGACCTCCTAATGATCCACCCACCTCAGCATCCCAAAGTGCTGCAATTACAGGCGTGAGTCACCATGCCCAGCCCTGTGTAATAATTTTTAATTTTTGAAATCAACAAAAAGACAAAGCATGCACAAAAAAGGATATAAATGTGATGAATCTTCTTAGTGCAAGACCACAAATGTCAGTGAGAGACACAGGAAAGCAGAAGGGAAGGGAAGGAAGGGGTGACCATGTCATATGTAACATCTCACAAAGGGAGGAGCTGAATACCCAGCACCCTTATTTTCCTCTTCAAGTAACAGCACTCCAGTTTTTCTTTGGGTCACTTATCATCCCCAACACATGAAGTCTTCATGAGATTGTCAACCTGCCCTATCTTCCTAAGTCAATGGGTGAGCACGTGGCCCAATGTAAGCCAGTCAGACTCTCTCTTCCTCTGAAATAAAGAGTCAAATCTTCATTACTTCACACTTCGCAGTGCCCTAAAGAGACAGTGCGTTAATTCTTGCTCCTGAAATTCCCAGGACAACTCTTACTGCTGGCTTTTCTGAAACCTGACTTCAAAGCCACCTTCTTTGGTTTTTATGGTTGTCTGTCCTTCCAAGAAAATAACATCGTTTTTTGGAATAAATTAGCAAGAATTGATTTTAAGTGATAAAATAGAACAAGATAAATAATCCTTCAAAGAAAACGTTTTGAAGTACACAGGCTGTGAACCGAAAACAGTGATGTTACTTTGTGAAGGGCACGGGGATTACAGGATGAAGCAATCATTTATCCTCACGGAAGTCGGTGTTTAAAGTATAAAGTTGATTTAAAAAAAATGAAAGGTCAGTGTAGCAAACGTATTTATCAATACAAGGTAACCACTAGAAGAGTTAAAACTTCAAAATATAAGGGCCGGGCACGGTGGCTCAAGCCTGTAATCCCAGCACTTTGGGAGGCCGAGGCGGGTGGATCATGAGGTCAAGATATCGAGACCATCCTGGGTAACATGGTGAAACCCCGTCTCTACTAAAGATACAAAAAATTAGCTGGGCATGGTGGCGCGTGCCTGTAATCCCAGCTACTCGGGAGGCTGAGGCAGGAGAATTGCTTGAACCCAGGAGGCGGAGGTTGCAGTGAGCCGAGATCGCACCATTGCATTCCAGCCTGGGTAGCAAGAACAAAACTCCGTCTTAAAAAAAAAAAGAAAGAAAGAAACAGTATCCTTTAAAAAAGGGACCTGGCTAGGGAGAAGCAAGGCAGGAAACTATTTCTTTTTATTACAAACTATCTTAACTTTTTAATTTCCCCCATGTGTGTATTAATTAATAAGTATTTAAATTTGTTGTTGCTTGGGGGATGGGGGAGTTTTTGTTTGTTTTTTATTGTCTTGAGAGACAATGTCTCACCATGTCACCTAGCCTGGAGTGCAGTGGCCTCCATCTCCTGGGCTCAAGTGATCCTCTAGCCTCAGCCTCCCAATAACTGGGAATACAGGTTCACCACCATGCCTGGCTACTTATTTTATATTTCTTTTTTGAAGAGACGGGGGTCTCGAACCCTTGGCCTCAAGCAATTCTCCTGCCTCAGCCTCTCAAAATGCTGGGATTTTAGGCATGAGCCTCAGTCCTTGGCCTTAATGTTAAAAAAGTAGAAAAAAAAAGATAATTGGTCTATCTATAATGGAGATGGTTCAGGATTTCACAGCCTTGTCAAATAGTCAGAACCCCTCCCACCCACCCCCATCCCACCCCCCCACCTCCAGTAGCTGTTCTGGAAACTGTCACATTATAGAGCATCCCTCTCTGACTCCACGGGAGGCTGTTGGACCAGGGGACTCACCACACATTGCCATTGTCTCCACTGAGGCCCCCGCAGGGACCTTGACCTGTGGAGTACCTCAAGCAGGTTTCTGTGTTTTCTTGGCATGCCTTTGCCAAGCTTGGAGCAGATGGCACAGGACTCAGGAGTTCTGGCTTATCCTCCACCTATCTCTTTACCCAACCTTCACCCTGCTTTCCTGGAAAAATGAGAAAGAATTAGTCTTATCTCTCCTGTCAGGGGATAAAGTCTCCCTTTCCTTAATATCATGAGATTTGTTTGAATGTGAGTCATACTTTTTACTGTTGTTTGCAGACATTTTGCAGATAAGGCAAGGAGAGACCTTGATATCAAGGATGTGCAGATGGCACTTTTCCTGGGATTAAATTAGAAAAAACTGGAAACTTAGGTGAGTTTTTCTCTGCCAGGTGAAGCTCTGGAGGTAATTTAAACCATGCACAGAGATTGTTAGGCAGGGAAGACCTTGTGGCGGCAGATGAGACGGAAAGAGAATCTGAGGGTTGTCTCTGGCTAACCATCCTGAGGGATAGGGTTGGTGTCACAACAGGAGCATTCAGCTCTACCACCAATATAACCCAGGTTTATAATGGGAGGCAAAAAGTGGCCACATGTGGCCTGGTAAGTCCTGTAATTCCAGCACTTTGGGAGGCCGAGGCAGGCGGATCATCTGAGGTCAGGAGTTTGAGACCAGCCTGGCCAATGTGGTGAAACCTGGTCTCTACTAAAAATGCAAAACTTAGCCAGGTGTGGTGGTGCACGCCTGAAGTCCCAGCTGCTTGAGAGGCTGAGGCAGGAGAACTGCTTGAACCCAGGAGGCAGAGGTTGCAGTGAGCCGAGATCATGCCGTTGCACTCTCCAGCCTGGGCAAAAGAGTGAGATTGTCTCAAAAAGAAACAACAAAAACAAAACAAAAGATGGCCACAGGCATCCCTTTCCCATCTTCACATTCTTATATCCTTGGATGATGGTGACTGCGTTCTCTTTTCTACGCTCCCCTGCCATGCCTAATCCTGTCTGAAGGATGGGGGTTTAGGGGAGGTGTTTAGAGGAGATGAATACAGGAATCCAAGGCTTGAAGATGTGAAAGAGAAAATGAGATCAGTTAGAACTTTCAAGTCTGGGGACAGACTGGAGTCAGGTGTAATTCTTCACTTTTAAAGACAAGCTGCCCAGTGCCTCACTCAATAGGTCACTGAGTCATGTCTCGGATGACGGTGTCTCCTATGTGCTCTTGATCGGTCCCTTCATCCTCTACTCTGGTTCTACCGTTAAGATGCTTGTTTTCTCAGCTTGATTAGCAATTAAAATGTGAAGGAGATAATTCTGCCTCATCAGAAAAATGGATGCACTCTCTGAGTATGTTAGAGAATACATGTTCTGTAAAAGCAAGGTATTATGGTCATTATCAAGAGTAGTACCTTGGACGACAGGAAGTGCTAATATCAATATATTGACCTCATAAAATTTATCCAGCACATTATTTGGGCATATCACTGGGAGATTCCAATCCCAAACTCATGGACCAATATTGGTTTATTGGCAAAAGTTTATGTGCCCATACCACTATTTTAATACATTACAATGAATTCAAGTTAAGCTTAATTAAAATACTAAGTAATTGCTCTTCAAATTCTGGCTCTAATATTTAGCATCTATGTGACTTATAGGGACAGATCCAGATTTTATAGGGCTTGTAGGTGATAAAATTCGGGGGGCTATTTAAGAAAAAGAACACAAATATAGGGATTCAAAATCAGTATACGGCCTTGAAGAGGATTGTGTAACTATAAGGGGGCTGAGCTTAAACTTTATTAGTTTCTTTATTTGCCTCTGAACCTAGGAAGTTACATGACTGTTCTGAATCAGTTTCTTTACCTGCAATCAGGATAATAATCATTACTCTGTGGAATTAAGGAATATATAATACTATATATATATGAGATTATATGTATATCACCTGTATCTCGAGAGTCAGCATTCCAGAATTCAAAAAAGGTAATTCACCATGAATATTCAAATGTAGAGAGGTCATTTAATATAATCATTAGACTAAAACTTTTTTCTTTCCTGACTTTTAACTGATTAATTATGCAAATATGTGGACAGATCCCAGTGGATATGGAGACTAGATGATGATCACTAGTCAATATGATAAACCCTCAGAATTAGCAGTAAAGCATTACACGCAGCAGCAGTCATTAGATGAGAGCTTGGCAAAGACAAGAAAAGTAATTTGAGGAATCAAGGTAGGCAGGGGGAATGCTGCAGGTTTGTACGCTCACAAAGACTTCACCCTGCTATCACATCACTCTTTTTAAAAAGTGGTTTCTTTGAAACAGAGTTTTGCTCTTGTTGTCCTGGCTGGAGTCCAATGACACGATCTTGGCTCACTGCAATCTCCGCCTCCTGGGTTCAAGTGACTCTCCTGCCTCAGTCTCCCGAGTAGCTGGGATTACAGGCATGCACCACCACACCCAGCTAATTTTGTATTTTTTGTAGAGATGGGGTTTCTCCATGTTGGTCAGGCTGGTCTCGAACTCCCAACCCCAGGTGATCTGCCCACCGAGGCCTCCCAAAGTTCTGGGATAACAGGCATGAGCCACTGCACCCAGCCAATAAAAAAGTGTTTTAACAATTACAGCCCCGTTTGGTCCCCAGAGTACACATAGATGGCAGAGCATTGGTGATGAATGCTCTTCTGAGGGCCTTGCTTGGCTGACTGATACCAGAGCCCACTTTCCAGGGCAGTGGAGAATCAAGCCTATGCCATCATCATCATCATCATCATCATCATCATTGTCATTATTTTCACTGTTGTCATTGTCAATAACACTTATTGACTGCTTCTTAAATGTCAGATACAGTGTTAAGTACTTCACGTGTGTTTTCTGATTTAATTCCCTATATACCATTATTTCCACATGACAACTGGAGCTGAGGTTCAATATCTTGCAAAGGATTTGCAACTAGTAAGTGTCTCAACATCCATGATTGTTTTGAGCATTTTCCTTAGCATATTAACAGACTTGTAACCCATTCTGAACCCACAAAACATTTGGGACCTGCAAAGCAATTATTTAAGAGCCCTGACCTGCATCTGCAACTGAACCCCATAATTCTCTATAAGGGAGCATATTATCCTCAAAGATTAATGTGGATAACATCACTAAGACTGCAGATGGATCAGATAATTTCTGGAGCTATGTTTTCTTTATCTCTGTATTGCTAATGTCTTGCACAGTTGCTTGCAAAATGTTGTGAGATAAAGGAGCAAATGAATGTTTTAGCCATGAAGCAAATGTGGGACAGAGCCAGGTCTACTGACTCCAAGACTGAGTTCTGTTACTACCAACACTGCTACTCCCTCTCAGTGTGTGGCTACTATAACAAAAAGACTCAAAATACGATGGCTTAAACAAGACAGTTTAGATCAAAGTTCTTGCAGTCAATCCAAGAGCGAAAGGAACAAGGAAAAGCAGCCCCTTTCCTCGTAAATACCTCACCAGGAAGCTTCAAATATCACTTCCATGCACATTCCACCAGCCAGACTAATCACATGGCCACATCATGCCTCAAGGAAGCTTAGGAAATGTAATCTTAGTTGGTGGTCATACACTTATCTAAAATTTCTATTACTACAGAAGACAGGGGCATGGTGGTCTTTACCACAGTGGGACAAGCCTCTGTGTACAGTGGGAAAGCACTAAACTTAGACCTAGGTACACCAGTGTTTCTGCACCTGCAAAATGTAATAATATAATTATTAATTATAGTTATAATAATTATATTACCCTGAGGCTTATTTTTTTCAACTCCATAATAATGATAATTACGGTAATTAGCAACTATTGAGCATGCATTGTCCTCTGAGGGGCTATACCATTAAAGGAAAAGGGTTTAATTGACCATTAATATGGTTAGGCTTTGTGTTCCCACCCAAATCCCATCTTGAATTGTAATCCCTATAATCCCCATAATCCCAATGTGTCAAGGGAGAGACCTTGACACATTGGAGGTAATTAAATCATAAGAGTGGTTCTCCCCATGCTGTTCTTGCGATAGTGAGTTCTCAGGAGATCTGATGGTTTTATAAGGGGCTCTTCTCCCTTCACTTGGCACTTCTTCCTGCCGCCTATGAAAAAGGTGTTTGCTTCCTCATCACTTTCTGCTGTGATTGTGAGTTTCCTGAGGCCTCCCCAACCATGCTGACCTGTGAGTCAATTAAACCTCTTTCCTTCATATATTACTCAGTCTAAGGCAGTTCTTTATAGCAGAGTGAAAGCAACTAATATAACCATATACTTTACATGTATGATTTAACTCAATCTTCCTAACAGTCCTATAAGGTCATTATTATTATCCTGTTCATTCTAGAGATAAGAAAACTGAGCCTTAGATGTTCAGATGGTTTCACAGTGAGTATATGAAAGGCAGAGCCAGTTTTATACTCGCCGACTCCAAAGCCCATTCATGGAACCCCTCTGCTGCACCCTGGATCATTGCAGTGTCTGCATGACAGAGTTGTCATGACCATGAAAAGCAATGTAACTGATGGAGCACATGGTAGGTCCTCTCCAATTTCCCCAAGGAAGGCAGTGTGGCTTCCTGGGGCTTTAGGCTTCCTTGCCTGAGTTGAGTAGAGAAGCTGGCTCGGGGAGGAGATTATGTTCATGGTTGCTGGAGGCAGGCTGGAGCTGACAGAAGGCAGAATCCAGGTTTGGGAGAGACGAGGAAAAAGCAATAAATGGAAAAATTGCAGCCCTGTAGGCAACGGAATCTATTACTCAGAGATTAAAATGTCACAAGGAGTACACGTCAGTTCCAGAACTTGGAAAATGTTTTTTCCATCATAATTATGCCTTACCACCAACACAGAGGACTATTTCTCCTCCGACAGAGGAGGTTGCCCCACTTGGTCAAGTCTTTTTAACCTTCTGCAGACCTCAAAAGTTGCCTCTTACATTTATTCATAGAATTAACAGTGGCTAACACCAATGAGCACTTACCATCTGCTGGCTACTTACAGTTTGTTGATCTTTCAATAACCCTGTGAGATGGGTACTTTTCACCCCCTCTTACAGATGAGGGAACTGAGGCACACAGATGTCAGGTAACATGTCCAACCTCACATGGCTGATAAAAAGAGAATTGGTCATTGAACCTAGCTTATCTATTTGAGCGTGATCTTAATTTTTCCTCAAAACTTCCTCCCATGGCCTAATTCTATTTGTGAGAAAGTGGGAAACAATATAAGGCCTTCCAGAAAGAACCTGGAAGCTCTTCCCTCCTTTCTTTCTCATTGAGGCACAGCATGAACTGAAAATATGAGGTATGGAGGGTAGACCAAGGAATGTCAAATCCAACTCCAGCTGGGGTTAGTAAGCTAAATGATGATTCACATCCAATGGAATCCTCATTAGCTAACCTTTAAAAATGAGGTTGAAGAATAATGTTAAGTAGGCAAGGTCATAAACAGCACAGTCTGCTGTCCAGTGGAAAAAACAATACACACACACACACACACACACACACACACACACACACACACATTCCTAAAAGGTTACACATCAAATCATCATGAATCCTTCTAACCGAGTAGCAAGATTATGAGCAAACTTGTTCATCTGATATCTTATGCCTCCTCCTTCCACTTCCGCCCAGATCCCTACAGGAGTCAGAAAAGAGGCAATTCAGTTTTGAGAAACATCTTAGGCTTGTGCCCAAGACCATGGCATTCCTGCCAACCAAGCAAGGCCCTGACTTCTTTCTTTTTTTTTCTTACTTTTCTTTTTATTTTGAAAAACAAAATTACATTTATGGAAAAGTTGGAGGACAGTACAAAGAATTATTTTTTCCTAAACCATTTGATTGTAAGTTGCAATTTGATGTCCCATCACCCCTATATACTTTAGTGTGGAATTCCTCCAGACAAGGATGGGGTCCTTCGTGGCCCCGCTTCAGCCATCAAAATCAGGAAATTGACGTTGACATAGCCCTACTGTCTATTCCTCAGATCCCACTTGAGTTATGCCAATTGTCATAATAATGTTCTTTACAGCAAAAGAATCCAGTTCAGAACCCAATTACAGTTGGTAGTTTTTTGTTTTTTTTTTTTTTAAATACAGGGTCTCACTATGTTGCCCAAGCTGGTCTCAAACTCCTAGGCTGAAGTGATCCTCCTGCCTCGGTCTCTCAAAGTGCTGAGACTACAGACTGGTTATAGTTTGTATTTCCATTGTCTGGAATACCTTCTCAGTCTTTCCTTGTTGTTCTCAATACATATATTTTTTTGAGACATGGTTTCTTGCTGTCTCCCAGGCTGGAGTGCAGTGGCATGACCTTGGCTCACTGCAATCTCTGTCTCCCAGGCTCAAGCAATTCTCCTGCCTCAGCCTCTCAAGTAGCTGGGACCACAGGTGTACTATGCCTGGCTAACTTTTTGTATTTTTTGGTAGAGACACAGGTTCACCATGTTGCCCAGGCTTGTCTTGAACTTCTGAGCTCAGGAAATCCACCAGACTCGGCCTCATAAAGTGCTGGGATTATAGGTATGAGCCACCGAGCCTGGCCTGATCCTGACACTTTTGAAGATTTCAAGGTCAGCTGTGCTGTAGAACGCCTCTCAGTTTGGGTATGTATGTATTTCCCCATGACTAGATTCAGGCTATGTGTCCTTGGCAGGAATGTCACTAATGGGATGTCTGGGTCCTCTCACTGCATCCTGTCAGGTGGCACATGAGCTCAGCTTGTCCCATCATGACAGTGTTCACTTTGATCTCTTGCTTAAGGAAGTGTCTGTCAGGCCTTCCACTGGTTTTTCTACTTCTTGTAATGAATAAGTATTTTGTTTACTCTTTGTAATTAGTAAGTTATTCTCAGCAATTAATAAGTATTTTGTGGGGAGGTAGTTTAAAAAATACGTATATCCTATTCTTCATTAAACTTTCCATTTATGTATTCAGTTAGGTGGAGTTGTGGCTTCCTATTGTATTTAATGGTTTCAATGCACTGCCATTATTATTATTATTGTTGTTGGTTTTTTTGAGACAGAGTCTTGCTCTGTCACCCAGGTTGGAGTACAGTGATGTGATCTCTTGGCTTGCAACCTTCGCCTTCTGGGTTCAAGTGATTCTCCCGCCTCAGTCTCCTGGGTAGTTGGGATTACAGGTGTGCACCACTACGTCTGACTAATTTTTGAATTTTTAGTAGAGACGGGGTTTCACAATGTTGGCCAGGCAGGTCTCAAACTCTAGTCCTCAAACGATCTTCCCGCCTCGGCTTCTCAAAGTGCTGGGATTACAAGCATGAGCCACCATGCCTGGCCCATCATTATTTATTTTGATGCCCATGTTTTCCTATTTGGCCTGTGGGAGACCCTTCAATGACTTTCCGCCCAGACCTGATATCACCAGCCCATTTTTGGTGGGATCCTCTCTCACCAGATAGAAAAGTTCATCTCTCGGAGAACACATCTAAGAAGGAGGACTGGAGTCTCTCTCTGTCCCACTCAGTCCCTGCCCAGCCCTGAGGAATTCTGCAGCAGGGTCCTGTGGGCATGACTTGTCCTTTCAGAAACGCTTTGCCTAAAGGGGCAGATGCTGACGGACCAACCCTCGGGTCTTGAGTTTGGCAGGGGGCAGATGCAGAGGGTGAGCAAATGTGTGGAGGCCACGAGAAGAGGCTGGGCCAATTTATTGTTGCCATGGAAGAATCTGAAAAGGGCTTTAGCCGCCACTGAGGAAATGTTTTCTTTTTGCATGCGATAAAGAGCAGGCCCAAAAGTTGGAAAGCAAGAAGAGAAAACCTCTTTAAAAATAAAAAATGCTCAGGGAATTTGACCACTCATTTGGAAGTCTGTTCTCCTCTATCTTCATTGCTGACAGAGGCAGTGATCACTGTGCAGCTGTTGTGATGCCAGCATGCACTTAAAGATGTTCCCACAGAACAGGAAAGCAAACAGACCTTCCTCATCCTGAGCCCTCTGTCGTCTTCCCCTAGTCACTCCTCCTCCTCCAACTCCCTGCCTTCATCTTCCCCAGAAGCAATTAGTAAAGAATTCAGTGAGACTGAACTTTACAGACAGTGGGAGCCCCCTAAACCTGTTAAAAAGTTAAGTTTTAATTGCGTAAAATACACACAACATACAACTTGCCATTTTAGCCATTTTTAAGTGTACAGTTCAGAGTCCTTCATATTGTTGGGCACCCATCCTCACCACCCACGTCCAGAACACATTCAGTCCTGCAAACCTGAAACACTACATCCCTTCACTAAAAATTTCCCATCCTCCCTCCCCTCCAGACCCTGGCAACCACCATTTGACTTTTTGTCTCTAAGAATTTGATTATTCTAGGTACCTCCTGTGAGTGGACTAGAGTATTCGTCCTTTTGTGAGTGGCTTATTTTACATAGCATGTCTTCTTTTTTCTACTCTCAGCTTTTATTTTAGATCCGGGGGTACATGTGCAGTTTTGTGACATGGGTATGTCTGTGTTGCGTGATTCTGAGATTGGGGGTATGAATGATCCTATTACCCAGGTAGCCAGCGTAGTAGTCAAAAGGTAGTTTTTAACCCTCTGCGCTTCCTTGCCCTCCCCCTTCTAGCAGTCCCCAGTGTCTCGTTTCCATCTTTATGACCATATGTACCCAATATCTAGCTCCTGCTTATATGTGAGAACATGTGATATTTGGTTTCTTGTTTCTGTATTACTTCTCCTAGGATAATGGCCTCCAGCTACATCCATGTTACTGCAAAGGACATGATCTTGATTTTTTTATGGCTATGTAGTATTCCATGCTGTATACCACATTTTCTTTATCCATTCCACCGTTGATGGGCACCTAGGTTGATTCCATGTCTTTACTATTGTTAATAGTGCTGTGATGAACATATGAGTTCATGTGTCTTTTTGGTAGAACAATTTATTTTCCGTTGTGTATATGCCCAGTAATGGGATTGCTGGGTTGAATGGTAGTTCTATTTTTAGCCCTTGGAGAAATCTCCAAACTGCTTTCCACAGTGACTGAACTACTTTACATTCCCACCAACAGTGTATAATTGTTCCCTTTTCTCCACAGCCGCAGCAACATCTGCTATCTTTTTGACATTTTAAAAATAGCCATTCTGACTGGTATGAGGTGGTGTTTCCTTTGGCCTGGATTTGCATTTCTCTGAGATTAGTGATGTTGAGTATTTCTTCATATGTTTGTTGGCCACTTGTATGTGTGCTTTTGAGAAGTGCTTCTTCATGTCCTTTGTCCACTTTTTAATGGGGTTATTTATTTTCTGCTTATTGATTTAAGTTCCTTATAGATTCTGGATATTAGATTTTTGTCAGATGCCTAGTTTGTGAACATTTTACTCTGTTGATAGTTTCTGTTGCTGTGCAGAAGCTCTTTAGTTTAATTAGGTCCCACTTGTCAAGTTTTGTTTTGTCACAATTGCTTTGGAGCACTTAGCTAAAAATTATTTTCCAAGGCCAGTGTGAAGAATGGTATTTCTTAGGTCTTATTCTAGGATTTTTATCATTTTAGGTCTTACATTTAAGTCTTTAATCCATCTTGAGTTAATTTTTGTACATGGTGAAAAGTAGGGGTTCAGTTTCAATCTTCTGCATATTGTTAGCCTGTTAGCCCATTTATTGAATAGGGGGGTCCATTCCCTATTGCTTGTTTTTGTTGATTTTGTCAAAACCCAGATAGCTGTAGGTGTGTGGCTTTAATTCTGGGCTCTCTATTCTGTTTCATTGCCTGTGTGTCTGTTTTTGGATGAGTGCCATGCTGTTTTGGTTCCAGTAGTCTTATAGTATACTTTGAAATTGGGTTTGAAGTATAGTTTGAAGCTGGCTTTGTTCTTTTGCTAGGAATTTCACTTAGCATACATAATGTCTTCAAGGATAATCCATGTTGTAGAATGTGTCAGAATTTCCTTCCTTTTTAAGGCTGAATACCTTCTAGGTTTTAAAATGTTATATAACTATAATGGTGTGCTAGGGCTGCCATAACACAATATTATAGACTGGGTGGCTTAAACAGCAGTTCTGGAGGCTAGAAGTCCAAGAGCAAGGTGTTGACAGGGTTGGTTTCTTCTGAGCCTCTCCCCCTGGCTTGTGTGATGGCTACCTTTTGCTGTGTCCTTACATGGTCTTTTCTCTGTGTGGGTGCATCCCTGGTGTCCACATTTCCTTTCCTTTTTTTTTTTTTTTTTTTTGAGACACAGTCTCACTCTATCACCCAGGCTGGAGTGCAGTGGTGCGATCTTGGCCCACTGCAACCTCTGCCTCCTGGGTTCAAGCAATTTTCCTGCCTCAGCCTCCCAAGCAGCTGGGACTGCAGGTGCATGCCACCACACCTGGCTAATATTTTGTAGTTTTAGTAGAGACAAGAGTTTCACCGTGTTAGCCAGGATGATCTTGATCTCCTGACCGCGTGATCCACCTGCCTTGGCCTCCCAAAGTGCTGGTATTACAGGCATGAACCACCGCGCCCAGCCTTCCTCTTCTTATAAGGATATCAGTAAGGACACTATGAAGAGATGGAATGAGGGCCCACTCTAATGGCCTCATTTCAACTTAATCATCTCTTTAAAGGCCCTATCTCCACCAGTTGTGGTGGCTCATGCCTGTAATTCCAGCACTTTGGGAGGCCGAGGTGGGTGGATCACAAGGTCAGGAGTTTAAGACTAGCCTGGCCAAGATGGTGAAACCCCATCTCTACTAAAAATTAAAAAAAAAATTAGCCAGGTGTGGTGGCATATACCTGTAATTCCAGCTACTTGGGAGGCTGAGGCAGAGAATTGCTTGAACCCAGGAGGTGAAGGTTGCAGTAAGCCAAGATCGTGCCTCTTTACTCCAGCCTGGGCAACAGAGCAAGACCCCATCTCAAAAAAATAACTAAATAAAAATAAATAAATAAAGGCCCTATCTCTAAATACAGTCACATTCTGAGGTACTGGGAGTTCGGGCTTAGACATAAGAATTTGGGGGAAACATACTTCAGCCCATAACAGTAAGCTTCCTGAGAAATGAATTCCTCAACTGCATGAGAATCACAATGGCCACATTTATGAGACTGGTTTAGATTACGCATATGAAATGCTCAACATAATGTTGGGGCACGGCAGTGTGTTTACAGCAGCCGCTAGCAGCAGCATTTGATTTCCCCAAGTCCTCACCTGGGCCCTTCCAGCACATAGCAGGTTCTCACATAATGTTTGTTGTGTATGTAACTTCTTTCATCTTGGATTGGGTGGGCGGGGCAGCCAAAGGAAAGAGACACAGGATTGCATCATTGTGGGGAGGGAAAAAATGGGGAGCAAGCACAGACTTTAACTGCTAAACTCTCCTGTTCAACCAGCCTGGCTTACAAAGCTCCCTAATTTTAATGATGGAAAATCAATAATTACCATTGACTGAGCATGTACCAGGCATTGAACTAGGCACTCTATAGATGTCATCTCATTTAATCCTCAAGCACGTATTATTTTACCTACTTCTCAGATGAGAAAACTGAGGCTTAGAGAGTTTAAGTAACTGGCCAAATAACATAGACCCCAAGTGCCAAGACACCGTTCAGGTTTGGAAGGTCTTCGTAGTGAGCCCAGGGGCTCCTGATGACAATTACATAAACATTGCTTATGCGCGTGAATTAGAATTATAAATGTACTTACAAAATAAGGGGGCAGAATTAGAGGATAATAAAATACTGGCTATTTTTTCTTTTATTTAGAAATTTTTACTTCTTTGGTGGTATTTGTAAAATTCATTATTTTAAATTCAAGTTATTCTAAAAGAGGATTTTGAGTGCTGTGGTGTTTCTCTGTTAAGAATTAAAGGAAAAGTGTACATACCACCTCTTGGGTGTAGCTGCATAAACAATTGTTCTGTTTTTTCTCACCTGGGATTTTAAGAACAAGGGTCCATCTGCCCTTTAGAGCTCCATCAATAACAGGTTTTCCAAATATTAGCTATTTATTATTTTCTTTTTCTTTTTTTTTTTTTTTTTTTGAGGAGGAGTTTCGCTCTCGTTACCCAGGCTGGAGTGCAATGGCGCGATCTCAGCTCACCACAACCTCCGCCTCCTGGGTTCAGGCAATTCTCCTGCCTCAGCCTCCTGAGTAGCTGGGATTACAGGCACGCGCCACCATGCCCAGCTAAGATGGGGTTTCACCATGTTGACCAGGATGGTTTCGATATCTTGACCTCATGATCCACCTCCTCGGCCTCCCAAAGTGCTGGGATTACAGGCTTGAGCCACCATGCCTGGCCTGCTATTTATTCTTTTCTTTATTTTTTTGTCTTTGGTCTCTCCACTTTTTCTTTCTCTCTTCATGTTGAAAGAAATTCGCATAAGTGACATTGTTTCAGCTTATCTTTGGAATATGTGTGTTGCAAGCTCTGTGTTCCTTCAGTATCAAGAGAGATGCTGGATGAGAAGAGTTCTGGGAAGAATCACAGAGGGTTGGGCTGTTCTGTTTGTTTTCCTGAGCTGTAGAATATTTTACTCTCAATGCAGTAAAGAAACCCTAACCTCACCACATCCCTGCTTTCAAACCAATTTCAAAGTTGTTCTTCTAGGAAATTAGGAAAGTTCTTATAAGGGACAGTAGTAAAATCCCTCCCTCTGCAAATCATCCAACTTTTTGGGTCCCATTGAAAGAACCATCTTTTCCAGAAATAACTTCTGATTGCTCTGCCCGAAACCTTGGAAAGATACTGATCTTACATGAGCAAATCCCTATGAAATATAGAAAATCAAAAGTAATTGTATGTTACTTGTATAATACTCAGTGTTATTCAATGTTCCCTCAACCACAATCCAGTCTTACCTTTTCAGTTCCTTGGAGCTTTCAGTGACATCTCTAATTCACCTTTCTGCACCAGCCTGGCCATAAAACCGACTGGTTACACAGCTCCTTCTGAGAAAGGTGGGTCTTTGCATTGCTTCTTGTGAATCTGCTGTGCTGACCAAAACTGCTATGCTGAGCCCAAGGCATCTAACATGGGTCAGACCCAACCTGAGGATGCAGCCCAGTTGAGAAGCTTCATATTGGGTGGTCAATATCCCGCCTGATCACCTTGAATGCAAGACAAATACAGCCACAGAAACAGAGGCAAGAAAGGGAAAACCAGAAAGAGGGAGACAGGAAACAGAAGGAGCCTTGAGCAGGGTAGAACTGCTGAGTAAAAAACAGTGGTTTCTCGTCTTCAGAGGAGGCCAGGCTCTAGGAACTGCCGTTGCTGTGGTTTCCTGGACAGTTTTCCAATTCACAAGGCCAGAATGTGCAGCCGCTGAAATGTTTTGATTTCGTTTTGCTAACTCACTGCATATATATCTCTAACAAAAATCCCCACCTGTTAATGTGTCCTGAATGCATTATTTTGGGTTTTTGTTTTTGTAACTGGAAAGGTCCACACACCATTGTCTGAAAGTAAATTCATAGTATTTTCTCCTGAGCCCACTGTTTCTCATGTATTGACTGTGTGTGCTTTGGTATCACCGTCCCAGGCCTTTGCTTTTTCTTAATCCCTTTCTAGAGTGTCTGCCAGTCTGCTTGCCAGGTCCTGTCAATTCTAACTCTACAGTACAGTTTTACTATATTAATATCAGTTCGTTGTTTATATCAATACAGTTTTAATATATGTTGCTAAATATTCCTCACGTATAGCTCTACTCACCTTTTACCTTTAGCAGACATCACTGATTATGGGAAGCACTCCTTCCCACTTTCCTGAGCAAGCCTAAAAGCAACAATAGCTCTATGAATTTATTTTGTTTGTTTATGTATTTATTTATTTGAGATGGGGTCTCACTCTGTCACCCAGACTGGAGTGCAGTGGCGTGATCTCGGCTCCCTGTAACCTCTGCCTCCTGCGTTCTAGCAATCCTCCCACCTCAGCCTCTCAAGTACCTGGGTCTACAAGCATGTACCACCATGCTGGGCAAATTTTTGTATTTTGGTAGAGATGGGGTTTCATCATGTTGCCCAGGCTGGTCTCGAACTCCTTGACTCAAGTGATTTACTTGCCTCAGCCTCTCAAAGTGTTGGGATTACAGGCGTGAGCCACCACACCTAGCCTCTATTTTTTAAATGCTTATTACTTATCAGGTATTGTGCTAAGCATTTTGCATGCCTTAATCTCATTTCATTCTCGTAAAAAATTCTATGAAATAGACACGATTGCTTTTTCCATTGGAAAAGTGAGAAAACTGAGGTTCAGAGAGAGAGGAGAAATACCAACTCCTCTCTCTGGTGCAGGAGAAAGGAAGGAGCTGTGGCGCTTCTCTTCCCTTTGTCCAGTCCTCCAGTCTCTTTCCGTGGCCTCCCACTGACAGAGCCTAGATGGAGCCAGTTGGCAGGGCAGCCACGGAAATGTAGTTTGCAGGGGCCAGCATCTTGTGGTGCAAAGCAATGCAGAAGAGTGGGGATCAGATCTGAAACCAAACAGAGAATGACTGGCACAAAGCCTTTCCGGATTCTGCAGCCAAAAGGAATCCGTCCTGGCTCTGAAAACTCAAAGCACTACATCCAGACATTTTCCTTTTTACTTAACACTTTTTATGGTTTAGTTACATGTGAGTATTCATATATATTAGTGAGTCTTTTTTTTCTTTGGTCTATAGGCTCTGCAGGTCTATTGGGAAGACATAGTGGAATCATTGTCATTTCTGTTATCATGCCTAGCCCCATGCTTTGCTCAATAAATAGTTGTTGAATGATTAATGCTATTCTATTCAATGCCTGTGCCTCTCCAGCCTGGAGTGTGTGCCAGAGGGCATGCCAAGCCACAAGATAATCACCTTAGATTTCCCTGGAGAGTGAATTGCACCATAAGGTAAGTAATTTTAAATATCATTTGTATGTGAAAACAAAACAGAAAAGAAATTTTCTTTTCTACTATGTGACTCTAGTTAAAGATGATTTTCTTTTAGATAAAATGAGTTACTTCAAAAAAGGCTAGGCTCTTCAACTATTCATTTTTTCTTTCAGCAAGGGTTGAGTAAGCATTCTCTATATGCCAGGCCCTGCCCTAGGCATTGGGAACACTGAAGTGAACTGGACAGATATAGTTCCTGCTTTTGGGAATCCTACAGTCCAGTGCAGGGATCAACAAATTTGTTCTATAAATGACCAAGCAGCAAATGTTTTAGGCTTTGTAGGCCAAGCATTCCTTGTCATACTACTCAAACCTGCTGTTGAAAGCAGCCATAGACCATATGTAAACAAATGAGTGTCAATGTGTTTCAATAAAACTTTATTGAAAAACAGGAAGGAACAAAAAGTTGAATACATAAAAGCAAAGAGGAAATGGTGGTGACCATGGGAGGGGTGAGTGAGGGAAATGGAACGATGTAGGTCGAAAAGTACAAAGTTGCGGTTCCTATAAGATGAATAAATCCAGAAATCTAATGTGGAACATGAGGACTATAGTTAATAGGTATTATATATTGGAAATTTGCTAAGAGAGTAGATTTTAGGTACTCTTATCACACAAAAAGGTAATTATATGAGATGATGGATATGTTAATTTGCTTCACTATAACAATATATATGTGTATCAGGCATTATTCACCATGTATATGTTTATCAAAACATCATGTTGGCCAGTGGCTCACAACTGTAATTCCAACACATTGTGGGGCCAAGGTGGGTGGATCATATAAGCCAGAAGTTCAAGACCAGCCTGGCCAACACAGTGAAACCCCATCTCTACTAAAAATACAGAAATTATCCAGGTGTAGTGGTACACTCCTGTAATCCCACTACTCAGTGACTGAGGCATGGGAATCACTTGAACCTAGGAGGCAGAGGTGGCAGTGAGCAGAGATAGCACCACTGCACTCCAGCCTGGGCAACAGAGCAAGACTCTGTCTCAAAAACGAAAAAACAAACAACAACAAAATCCATCATGGTGTACATCTTAAATGTAAACAATTTTAAAAATAACAAATGGGCTGGATTCAGCCAATGAGCCATAGTTTGCTGACCTCTGATTTAATGGAGAAAATAGACCTTAAATAATTTAGTATGACACATTGTTAGAAAATAAGATAAGACGTACATGACAAAAGTTATGGTAATTCACTTAATTCGAAGCAGGACCAGCTTCACGGGTATGCAACCTGTGAACTCAGGGCCTACTCTCAGAAGGAATACCATGCTTGGTTTAATGTTCTGCTTTTATTGTCTTGAAATTCTTGATAATTTTATCTTTGACCTTGTGTTGTGAAGTCAGATCAGACAATGGGGCATGCGTGTGAACAGAGGAGATTCCAGGTATTAGTGTACACGTGCAGGCTCATGCCTAAAGGCATGGCAAAGGGAAGCACCAAGAGTTGGCCTGGCCATCTGGTATGCATGGGCACACCTGGGGCTGTCCTCGGCACCATGGATATCTGATGGGGCAGCTGGGCTGGGACCCGGGCCCAGATTGGTGGTGATAGCAGCAGTCGCAGAAGCAGCAGATGCATGGCAGTAGCAGAAGTAATGACTGTGGCAGAGAGAAGCAGCCCTGGCGATCCACTGAGGGGCGACCCTGGGAGAGTCTGTCCCCAGAGCCTGTTCCTGCAGCATCTGCATAAATATTAACTCTCTAGTCTGAGCACTGTGACAGGAACTGCTGGTGCTCAGGCAGCAAAGTTTGTCCACAAATTATTATAAAACAAGGATTTACACATGGACATTGTAATAAAGCATTTAGGGAGTTATTAAAATTCTTCAAAGAGTTTTGAAAACCATTGCAACACTGCAAACCAAATATCCACAGGCTTGGAAATAGAAATTAAATTGAAAGGTTATCCTATTCAACAGAAAAGAACATTATTATTCACAGAAAAACCCCAGATATACCAAGAATTAGCAAGACAATTTAAAAATGAAATATCCTTATATTTGAAGATACAGTGATAGAATGCGTAAACAATGTCTTGAATTATATACAAATTATGAAGCCTTTTTGTTGTTGTTTCTTGTGTAGCTGCCACAACTTGCAGGAACTGCTGGAGGAAATATTAATGAATTTTAAAATTTACATGTACAATTAAATTCAGATTGATAAGACACTGATTTCCATGAAGAGTTAAACCTTTTTAGAAAATAGTTCTATAGGTATCATCACCTCTAGATGTACTAAAATTCATATTTCAAAATAATTTATCAGAAATGTATCCCAATGTTGTTATAGCCTATAAAATAATGTTATTCCAGTGAGAGTTGGATCAGTAGATCTTGTCAAAATTAAATTTATCAAAAAGTATTCATGATCTTGCATTGCCAATAGCAACTGACATTGCTTTATATTATGTCAACTGAAAATTAAGTTGCTAAAAATACACATTTTTATGATCTAATAAATAAATATGCAAGGAAACATATGAGAAATGAATGAATATCCAGGAAAGCAAGACGGATTAACTATAATATCACATTAATAAAACATACTGTTATATAAACTTATAACACCAAAAATATTTTTTGGCCATTTAAAAACTTGTGTTTTATCCATGTGCCATTATTACTCTCATTACATTTTTTAAACGATGTAGTGTATTAAATACCCCTGATCTGAAATGCTTGGGATTTCAGATTTTGGAATATTTGCACTGTACTTACTTACTGGTTGAGCATCCTAAATCTGAACACCTAAAACTTGAAATGCTCATTAGGGCATTTTGAGTGTCATATCAGTGCTCAAAAAGTTTTGAATTTTAAAACATTTCATATTTTGGATTTTTGAATTAGGGATGCTCTACCTATAAAATATTTTAGAAAGATAATTGTGATATTTTAGTATCTTTTACTGCCCTTTTTCCCCCTGCCTTTCTGAACAGGCGGCTTGCATTTTCATTTTGACTGAGCATCAAAAATTATGTAGCTGGCCTTGTCCAAAAATCAGAGCAGGTTTTCGTGAGGAAGTAGAAAGCAAGAGGGAGCTTGTCTCACTAGAGCAGCGGTTCTCAAAGTGTGGTTCCCGTAGCATCAGCATCACTTAGTGTCTTAGTTCACTCAGGTGCCATAAGAAAATATCATAAGCTGGGTGGCTGAAACAACAAATACCTATTTCTCATAGTTCTGAAGACTAGGAAGTCCAAGATAAGAAACCGGCAGATTTGATTTTTTTTTTTTTTTTTTTTTTTTTTTTTTGAGATGGCATTTCACTCTATTGCCCAGCCTGGAGTACAGTGGTGCATTCTTGGCTCACTGCCACCTCTGCCTCCAGGGTTCAAGCGATTCTCCTGCCTCAGCCTCCCAAGTAGTTGGGACTACAGGTGTCTACCACCACGCCTAGCTATGTTTTGTATTTTTAGTAGAGATAAGATTTCACCTTGCTGGCCAGCCTGGTCTCAAACTTCTGACCTCAAGTGATCCACCTGCCTCAGCCTCCTAAAGTGCTGGGATTACAGGTTTGAGCCACTGTGCCCAGCCAGATATCATGTTGATAAGTGCAATGGAAAAATTAAAATACAGAAGGTGGTTCAAAATGCAAGTGTGTGTGTTGGTTTGTTTGTGTGTACTGAAGCAGCAAAATAGGATGGTTAGTGAAGAACTTCCTGCAAATGTGACATTTGAGCGAACACCCAAAGGAGGCAGGAGAGCTCTGGGGTAAAAGCCATCTGAGAAGGGGAAGCAGTGAGTGCAAAGGCCCTGAGGCAGGAGAGTGCCTGGCATGGTGAGGGGCAGTGAGGAATAGGGATCTGTCTTCTGGGGAGAGCCCTATTCTTAGTTCATAGATGGCGGCTTCTTATCACATCCTTGCACAGTGGAAGGGGCAAGGCAGCTCCCTGGGGCCTCTTTTTTTTTTTTTTTTTTTGAGACGGAGTTTCGCTCTTGTTACCCAGGTTGGAATGCAATGGCGCAATCTCGGCTCACTGACAACCTCCACCTCCTGGGTTCAGGCAATTCTCCTGCCTCAGCCTCCCGAGTAGCTGGGATTACAGGCATGCGCCACCATGCCCAGCTAATTTTTTTTGTATTTTTAGTAGAGACGGGGTTTCAACATGTTGACCAGGATGGTCTTGATCTCTTGACCTTGTGATCCACCCGCCTCGGCCTCCCAAAGTGCTGGGATTACAGGCTTGAGCCACCGCGCCCGGCCCTGGGGCCTCTTTTTTAAGGGCACTAGTCCCATTGATGCGGGCAGTCTGATTTTAACCTTCTAGGTGATTCTAATGCTAGTTGAAATTTGAGAACCATTGCTGTAGGGGAACGGACAGATGTATAGTGTGTATATTGGGAAGTGGGAAGAAAATGGAGGTTTTTAAGCAAGAGTAAAAGCAAAATCCTTATACAGGCTACAAGACCCTCCAGGGTGAGTATATCCTGACCCCATCGGCTTCCTGACTTCATGTTCCACACCTCTCCTCCTCAGACACAGACGTCCTCACTGCCCCTGAGCATGCCAGGCACTCTCCTGCCTCAGGGCCTTCGCACTTCCTTCTTCCCCTTCTCAGATGGTTTTTACCTCCCGAGGCGCTCCTGCCTCCTTGGGTGTTTGCTCAAATGTTACATTTGCAGGAAGTTCTTTACTAACCATCTTATTTAGTTGCTCCCTCAATATACACAAATACACAGATACACACACTTGTGTCTTGAACCTCTTCCCTGTTTTCTTTTCTCTGTTGCACATATTAACACCTAATATATTGCTTTCTTTGTTTTGGGTTAATTATCTGTCTTTCACCATTTCCCATTGGAATGCTTGTTCTATGAAGGCAGTGGCTTTGTTCTGTTGCACTTACTGACATACCCCCAGGGCCCAAAAGTGCCTGTAGAGAGGAAATACTTAATAAATATTTATTGAAAGAGTAACTAAATTAAAGATGTCTCAATCAAATACATACAAGACCATAATTAATAAGAAAAAGGTTCTCATGACTTGATTAATGAAGTAACTAGCAGTTCTTTACTAGCGGCTACAAGCTGGGTTTGTATATTGAGGTAGAGACCATTAGGGTGCTGGGAAGAGAAAATCCATGTGTCCTCCTACTTCCTCACCTGCTGTGGCTGGAGCCATGTGACAAGTCTGACTAATGGACTTCGAATAGAAGAGGTGTGTGTAAATGTAGGCCAAGGCGATTCACTAGGAGAGTCCCTCCACATCTCCCATTTCATTTGGCTGTGACCATGAAAGCCTTTGATGAGCCACAAGGTGGAAACAGCCTGGAACCCTGAGTCAATGCATGGAGGAAAGCTTTCCTAGACATTCTATGAGGGGAAAAGCAATTGTTCTGATACATCATTGTGATTTCAGAGCTTTATTTTTACTGCAGCATTGTCTAGCCTCTCCTGCATAGCCTAAAAGAGTTATTATTAAAAAGCAGAGATAAAAGGTAAATTCAGAAAAATTGAGCCTTCTGAGTCATCTTTCTATGAATAAAAACTTGGTAGACTTAAGGAAGCCTTGTACCTTGTTCACAAGTATAAGAATATTAAAATGTCACCTGAACAATGACACTTGTGTAAACCACAAAAACTAAACTGATAAAGTGGGCAGTTAGGCAGACATGAGCATGGCAGGAGAGGGCACCCTCCCCCCAGGAATGTCAGGCGACCATCAGGTGATAGTTGAGTGGTTGTTAAAACATCTCTCTAAAAAATAATTGATCACAGACAGCACCCAATACATCTATTGGCAGTCTCCTGATAGATGAAAAACACCTGAAGTGGGTGATCAGCCGCTTCCCAGTAAGATCTCAGGAGTTGGGCAAGCAGGCTTGAGCATGTACACGAAGAGGCAAAATGGTGGAGTTTAATTGGTATATAACCTATGAGCTTCCTCTAAGAATGCTCAACTGATAAATGAAAATGCCTCAAGTGAGCATGTGCACAACTTCAGTAAACACACTGCACATGCGGTCCCTCCCGAGTATTGTCAGCCCACTGTGCATGTGGACAGCCTGCCTCAAGGAAAAATCAATGGAGGAGAGATGGAAAACTCCAGAAGCATGCCAATGTATAAAACTCCAAGTCAAAGTCAAATAGGACAGTTGGATCTCTCAAGTCACCCACTTGGCCCTCTTCCAAGCATACTTTACTTCCTTTCTTTCCTGCTCTAAAACTTTTTAATAAGCTTTCACTCCTGCTCTAAAACTTGCTGTGGTCTCTCCCTTTGCCTTCTATCCCTTGGTCAAATTCTTTCTTCTGAGGGGGCGAGAACTGAGGTGGCTGAAGATTGTATAGATTCACTGCCATGAACATGACCAGAGCAGAGGCAGAACCAGCCTCTTCTGCTGCACCCTGCCAAGGACAAAGCTGATGGCCCATTAGGCTGCTATCATTTCTTGGAAATAATTGAAATAACACTAACAATGATAGGAATAATAATAGCACTAATACTTAGTGTTCTCTATTTGACAGGTATGTTCTAAGAGCTTTACTCTTGTAAACTTATGTTGATGGCAAAACCAAATTCTGCCAAAATATATTTAAAGAAGTTTATTCCAAGCCAACATGAGTACCTTCATCCCAGGTTACACAATCTCAAGAGGACCTGAGAAAGGAAGATTAAGCTAGTCAGGTTACAGTTTGGTTTTATACATTTCAGGAACACAGGAATTACAGTTGAAATCACAAATCAATATGTGGAAAGTATATGTGGGATTGGCCCAAAAGTGTGATATCACCAAGCTTCATTTAAATCCTTGAAATCAGTAGAAAGGAAAGCCTGATTTAAGATAAGGAGGTTGTGGAGACCAAGGTTCTTGTTATATAGATGAAGCCTTATAGGTGGTAGCCCTCAGAGAGAATACATGGTGAATGCCTCTTCTCAGACTTTAAAGGTGTCAGACTCTCAACTAATCAGGGAAAGACTTAGAAGGGGAGAGTCCTGGCTACATTAATGGAGATTTTCTACAGATGCAAAATTTCCCCATAAAAGATGGCTTTGCAAGGTCATTTCAATCTGTTGGCTCTCTGGCAGCCATTTCAAAATATGTCAAAGAAATATATTTTGGGCCAGGTGAGGTGGCTTATGCCTGCACTCCCAGCACCTTGGGAGGCTGAGGTGGAAGGATCACCTGAGATCGGGAGTTTGAGACAAGCCTGACCAACACGGAGAAACCTCATCTCTACTAAAAATATGAAATTAGCTGCGTGTGGTGGCGCATGCCTGTGATCCCAGCTACTCGGCAGTCTGAGGCAGGAGGATCGCTTGAACTCAGGAGGCAGAGGTCTCGGTGAGATGAGATGGTACCATTACACTCTAGCCTGGGTAACAAGAGTGAAACTCTGTCTCAAAAAAAATTATATATATATATGTGTGTGTGTGTGTGTATATATATATTGTGTATATATATATAATATATATATATATACTGGGGTAAAATATTTTGGTTTCCTTCAGGGTCTGCTCTCTGTCATGTGATGCTATATCAGAGTCAGGTTGTAAAGTAACCACATTATATAAGATCAATAAAACAGCCAGGTGTGGTGGCTCATACCTGCAATCCCAACTTTTTGGGAGGCCAAGGCAGGAGGTCACTTGAGTCCAGGAGTTTGAGACCAGTTGGGCAACAGAGTGAAACCCCCATCACAATCAAAAAAGTTTAAAAAAATTTAAAAAGGTTAATAAAACCTGTCTAATGAGATTTTATGGTTTCTAAGGCGTGACTCCCCAGACCCCTTAGATAGGAATTTAGGCAAGAGGAAAAAAAAGTCAGAGTTTAGTTCTTACTCATTAAATCTTTTTTTTTTTTTTCCTTTTGGAGACAGGATCTTTCTCTGTCACCCAGTCTGGAGTGCAGTGGTACAATCAAGGCTCACTGCAGCCTTGACCTCCCAAGCTCAAGCAATCCTCCTGCCTCAGCCTCTCAAGTAGTGGGGACTACAGGTGTGCACCACCACGCCTGGCTAATTTTTAAATTTTTTTTGTGGAGGTGGGGGTCTCACTATGTTGCCTATGCTGGTCTCCAACTCCTGGGCTCAAGTGATCCTCCTACTTTGGCTTCCCAAAGTGCTGGGATTATAGGCATTAGCCACAGCGCCCAGACTTTGTTAAATCCTCACAGTATCTCCACGAGCTAGGTCCTATTTTTATTACTACTTTTCACACAGTGAAACAGATGTAGAGAGATTCAGTAACTTACCCAAGACCTCAAAGCTTATGAGCAATGGAGCTGGGATTTGAACCCAATACTCTGACTGGAGGGTTGGGGATGATCCCTGGGCTGGGAGAGAGGCATCCCTGAGACAAACATCAGCCCCAACCCTCACTAATCAGTTAACTTTGAGACAACTTAACTTTTTGCAGTCCTATTTTCTCCATCTCTTGACTTAGGGCAACACTGTAGTAATATGAATAATATTGGACCTACAACATGAGAGAGTTGTGATACTGGTGGGCTGGGAGAAGTCCCCAAACAATGGTGGGCCCTTGACTCCACCCAGTGTCCAGGCTCTTGGCACTGTCATGAGAAGGAAATCAAGGAGGAGTTGAACAACAGTGACAGTGTGGAGATTTGTTTATTGTTATTTTTGAGACAGGGTCTCATTCTGTCCCCCAGGCTGGAGTGCAGGGGCACGATCTCAGCCTTGACCTCCCAGGCTCAAGTGATCCTCCCACCTCAATCCACTGTGTAGCTTGGGACTGCAGGTGTGCACCACCACACCCAACTAATTTTTGTATTTTTGCATATGTGTGGAAACGGGGTTTCTCTATGCTGCCAGGCTGGTCTCAAACTCCTGGACTCAAGCCGTCCTCCTGCCTCAGCCTCCCAAAGTGCTGGGATTACAGGCATGTGCCACTGCGCCTGGCTAGATACAGAAATAGATTGCAAAGCAAAAGTACATACTCAAGAAAAGGGAGTGCTGGCGTACTCATAAAAGAGACTCACGTGGAGCTTGGGGTTCCTATCATTATAGATTTCTTTAACCAAGGGGTGGATTATTCATAAAGGTTCCTAGAAAAAGGTGAGGATTTCTTGGAACTGTAGTGCCACCTATTTTTATACCAAATATGGGTGTTCCCAGGACTGTCAGGGCGCTGGTGGGTGAGGGTGTATTGAGATCCTGGGAGAAACATAGGTCAAATCCAGCACTATGTTGGGTTCAGTCAGTCTTAGCCAGCTTGACCCATACCCTGGTTTTTCAGGGTCCTAGCAGCCCCTAGCTTCTATAGCTATTTCAAGCGTTTCTTTTTTGCAAGGCATGTGAAAATGCTGCCTGGAATTTTCTATTCTCCCATTTCCACCCTGTATTATTCCTGACTCATTCGTTGAGGATCAATTGAGATCATGCATATAAATTACTTTCTGCCTAATGGCCCAGAGTAGATGCTCCATAAATGTTATTGTTGTAATAATGATATCCCAAATCAACAAACCAGATATCTCCAGGTATCTGGAATGAGGTGGTAGCATGGCGAGACATTTGGTGTGTCTCTTCTACTCCCCACTGGAGTTTATGGGAAACTACTCCCTAGCCCAGGTAACCAAAGGCAGCCCCTTTATTACATGATAGAATCTAACAGGGGTCCACTTCCCCAGTGTGGTAAGACCAGATATTTACACTGAGATTTACAGAGGAAAAAAGCAAGGTGATTATTTGCAGGGCACCATGCAAGGAGAGCCAGGCTTAAGTCTCCACCTCCCTGATGGCTTGCAGGTAAGGGTTTTGAAAGGCAGGGATAAATTTCAGGAAAGCAGAAGTTACAGGCAAATTCATAAATCAATACCCAGGTTACACACTGGTTAGGGCCTAAAGTGCAGGCTATCTTGAAGCAGAAAGTTTATAGGTCGTAGGTAGCTGCAAAGCTTTTCTGATTTGCAACTGATTAAGAAAGAGGAGCTTTGTTTAAAAATTTGGGGTCAGCAGAAATAAAGGTTAACTCTGTTTCAGGGGTGTGACTTTCTCTAGACCCTTCAGGATGAAATTTAGAACAAAGAACCAGGTGGGAGTTCAGTTCCTAGTTCCACCTTATCTGAGATCTATGTGTAGGGAGGATGAGTCCAGTGAGAGCCAGGTTTCTGAAACACAACTCAGAGACGCATGTTAAGGTGCTATCTTTAGTTTCTATAGGGAGCCAAACATCCTGTGACTCTAGCTTCCTTGGCTATTGTTTTAGGCCACTTTTTTTTTTTTTTGAGATGGAGTCTTGCTTTGTCGCCCAGACTAGTGTGCGGTGGCATGATCTCAGCTCACTGCAAACTCCACCTCCCAGGCTTCAGCGATTCTCCTGCCTCACCCTCCCAAATAGCTGGGATTACAGGCAGCACTGCCACACCTGGCTAATTTTTGTATTTTTAGTAGAGGTTTCACCATACTGGCCAGGCTGGTCTCAAGTGATCCACCCACCTCAGCCTCCCAAAGTGCTGGGATTACAGGCATGAGCCACCATGCCCAGCCTGTTTTAGACTACTATTACCTTCTTGCTTTTCAAGTTGCTTATCTGGACTAGGGTCTTAGCATGGAGCTAAACTCCTCGGAGCTAGCTAGGTGCCTGGAATTTCCCTTAAAGGGACTCAAGCTTTTCCTTTATTTCCACGCTTGACTATCTCCCACCACTCCATCCTCGACGGGCCCCTAAAAGGAGGGCTCCAGCTTGTCTCATCTTTTCAATTCTGCAACATCGCCGGTGATGGCAGATCCAGCCACTACAGGTCCCTCCTTGGGAGGCCTCCTCTCTCACCGCATCTACCCCTAGCCCACCCAGGCTTCTCCCTTTGGGTTAAGCCAACCTGACCTCCTGTCTGTGGGGACAGGAATAAGGGCGTTTATAATTCAAGGAACCTCGGTTGTCCACACACAGGCCTACAATGAGTCTCCTGCTCAAACACACTGACCCTGAGGTGAAAGAAGTGGTTGAAGGGTTTTCTGAATCATCCGCAACAACAAAAACATGTCATAGAATCCTGGCAACCAAATGCATTTTGTTGTTTCGATCCCAACTTTTTGAAAATCCTCAATCCATGAATGATAGTAGCCTGTGGGGGCGGGGGAGCGGGGAGGGCCCTTAGGTCCTGCAGTTGGATGCAGCCTTTGATGTGGCTTCACCCTGTCAAAGAACAACATTTTCACACATTGAGTTTAAAGGTCCAATAGGTTTTTATTATCCATTCGTGAATCAGGCAGCGTCTTATCTATAAAGCAGAAAAGGTGCTCTGAAGAGCTGAGCAGATAGATGGGTTTTATATAGGCAGAAAAGGCTGAAGATAGCAAGATCAAGGAACAAGAAGTGGCTTGGTCATTTCAAAGTTACCTTCCTTATAGGGTTTCTAAAGAGGGGACTTCCTTCTCATGCCTGAACAGGTGGATGGGGACCCTTTTGATACAGGAGCAAGAAAGAAATTATTTAGGCAGTTAGTGAGGGTAAGAGAGTCCTCAGCGAGGTTACCCTTTCGAGACAAGCAGCCCCCAAATAATTTCCTTTCTAACAAAGAGCAGCCTGAAAATTCGAGCTGCAAACATAGATGAGCAAGCTGGAAGCTTGCACTGATGAATGCTGGCAGCTGTGCCAATAGAAAAAGGCTACTGTGGGGCCAGGCATGTTCAACATGGTGGCTCCATTTTCCCTTTTCTTGTCAACCACATGTACAGTAAAGGAACAGGCAACATGGCACTGGCCAGGTAGAGAACCCATCCGTCTAATAAAGAATTAGGGTGGGGTGGCCAGCTTCTTTGCATGCTATGTAAATGACATACCTGGTCCAACCAATCTTTGGGCTCTATGTAAATCAGACACCACCTCCTCAAGCTTGTCTATAAAACCCTGTGCATTTCACCTTGGAACTGGAAGAGCCACTTGGGAGCCCCTCTCTCTGCAGGAGAGAGCCCTATTCTCTCCCTTTTGCAAATTATATATATACATATATATATATATATATATATATAGTAGAGATGGGGTTTCTCCATGTTGGTTAGGCTGGTCTCAAACTCCCGACCTCAGGTGATCTGCCCTCCTCTCTCTTTCACTTATTAAACTCACTCTTTTTAAATTTTATTTTATTTTATTTTTAGAGATGGGGTCTTGTTATGTTGCCCAGGCTGGAGTGCAGTGGCTATTCACAGGTGCGATCCCACTAGTGATCAGCACGGGAGTTTTGACCAGCTCTGTTTCCAACTTGGGCCTGTTCACCCCTCCTTAGGCAACCTGGTGGTTCCCTGCTCTCAGGAGGTCACCATATTGTTGCCGAACTTAGTGCAGACACCCGATCTGCATAGCGCATTACAGCCCAGAACTCCTGGGCTCAAGAGATCCTCCCACCTCAGCCTCCCGGGTAGCTGGGACTACAGGCACGCACCACTGTGCCTGGCTAAACTCACTTGTTGTGTGTGTCTGCATCCTTGATTTCTTTGGCATGAGGTAATGAACCTCAGGTATCACCCCAGATGAAGAAAACTTGCTGTTGTTTGCTGTTACTGAAAACTGGCCCGTTTTAAAGTTCAGTTTGGTCACATGTTGTGTAGCACCAGTGACTCTCATGTAGCCCAGTGCAAGGACTCTGTCCAAAGCAGTGGCCTCCTGTAAAGTTTATTTAACAACCTGAGCCCAGGGTAATAGTGACCCCAGCTGACGGTACCATGGCTTAGAGATTCATTTTTCCCTAGAGGTCACTGTGGGTTTTACCAGACAGAACAAAGAGCAGCGGATCTGGTAACGCGGTTAGTCGGCTCGACAGCATTTCCCAGAGAGATGGCCCTCTGTGTAACCGTCATAATTTATCAAACATTTTTGTTCCTCAGAAACATCCCTGTTTTTTCCTTTTCTTCTCTCTCCTCTGTACTTCCTGTTTCTCCTTCATTCAGATCTTTGCTCCTTTGCTGTGCCCATCTCCCCTTCTTCCTGGCATTACTCTTGCTTTCCCCCTTCATTGCTAATCTCCTTCTCCTTCCTCCTCTCTTAACTGTACGGTCTTCCATATATGCTGAATATGTGTCAGTGTTCCCTGTTATCAATTTCACAAATTAACGTATACCCCAAATGAGGTGAACAGATTGAACAAGCACCTGATGCCCATTACGTATGAATTTCAGATAAACAAATACTAATATTTGAAACACACTGATACCAAAAAAAATTGGTTGCCTACCTGAAATTTAAATTTAACTGGGCATCCTGTATTCTATTCTCACAGCCCTGCCTCCACCTATGGCTCAGTGTGGGCTTCAAATCATGTTTGTCCTGAGAGTCGGTGGCTCTTGGGAATAAAACCAGGTCCCCATGAATTCTCTATAATAAACTTGGTAACTATCTTATCCTTTTTTTTTTTTCTTTTGAGACAGGGTCTTGCTATAACCCCAAGCTGGGGTGTGGTGGCACTATCATGGCTCACTGCAGCCTCAATCTCCTGTGCTCGAGCAATCCTCCCACCTCAGCCTCCCAAGTAGCTGGGACTATAGGGGTGTACACCACCACACCTGGCTAATTTTCAAATTTTTTATAGAGGTGAGGTTCCGCCCAGCCTGGTCTTCAACTTCTGGGCTCAAGCAATCCTCCCGCTTTGGCCTCCTACAGTGCTGAAATTATAGGAGGGAGCCACCATGTCCAGCAGTCTCTTATAATTTTTAAAATGTGATTAACCAACATTTCCTGAACACCCCAAATTGCACAGAGATTTTGATCACTTGCTTTTAAGTGACACCTACATCTTCAAGGAGCTCTTTTTTTTTTTTAAGGCAGCTAGCCTTCTTAGGGCATGCTTAAACCCTGGCATCACTGTGCCATGCCAGACATTGGAGAAGGCTCAGGGAGCAGAGGGTGGCTGAACTGCAACCGCAATGTCAAGCCTCTGTGGGGGAAAGTTAATTCTGCGGGAAGTGGGGAGGGGAGGAGTATAAATTACAAGCTTTTCTTTCAAGATGACATCTTCGCCTTGTATTTTCTATATCCTTGGAATGACAGAAGGATGGGGCCTTCTGATGCTCCTTTGGTTCTATCTGGGAGTGAAGTTCACAAGAAGAGCAACTGCAAATAGACATTCCCCAGACGACGCAGAGGTCCCTCTCTGCTGACAGTTAATACCTTGCTTCCAAGCCCGAATCGCCTTCCTGTCTGCAGGTGTCTAAACAAACACAGCAAGATATGCTGGTCGCTGAGTTAGATGAAGTCAGCAGGGCCTAAGGCCTTCTGCAAGGTGTGACTCTCATCCTCCATACTGAGAACATTCTGAAGTGACTTCAGAGGTTGCAGGGCTTGGGAAGTCCCATGAGACCCGCTCCCCTTTCCCAAGGCACTGACATAGCCTGTAGCCAGGCATTGCCATTTCTCGGGAGCCTGATCCAGGCCAGGCTTTCTACTCTCCCTGCTGGAGGACCGCCATCCTTATTGAGCGTATTTCCAAGAAAGCAGTTGACAGGCTTGGCAGTGCTATTTCTGGAAATGTTCAATAGGCCATCTTCTGGCAGGGACCGCTGCTGACGGATGGGTCTGAAGGGGAGACTGAGCACTCAGTGCCATCTCGGCCCCGGCCTATTCCCAGGTGCCTCTGAGCAAAAGCTGTCCCCAAATGCCATGATCTGTCAGCTGGCGGGGGCTGCAGGCCTCTGTGGAACTTGCTTCCTCCCTGGCAGGGAGGCTGCTAGCAGGCCTGCTGCTAAATGAAGACAGGTGCCCTGTGACTATAAATTATAAAACACATCAGCTCCGGCTGATGCACGGTATGTCCCGCAGTCAGCTCCACAGGGGACACTTGGCCACTGCCAAAGGGCATTCTAGACAGTGGCTTTAACTCTTGTGGCAGCCACAGGAGAGAGACCAAGCCTATTGCTGGGCAAAAAATCTCCTGGCAACTCCCAGAGGTTGCAGTTGCCCTGGACGGCTGAGCTGTGTACAGACCAGTGCTTTTCAACCTCTGCACTATTGACACATTAGACAACATACTCCTTTGTGAGGGGCCACCTGAGCATTGTAGGTTTAGCAGAGTCCCTGTGTCTATTCACTAGATGCCAACATTACCCCCCATCCCTTGCTTACCCACACATATACATATGAGTTGTGACAACCAAAAACACCTCCAGATATTGTCGAATGTCCCCTGGAAGGCAAAATCACCCTTGTTTGAGAACCAGTGGTACAGAGGAAAGAGGATAGGGTCTGGGAGATGCCAGAGAGAGGAAGATGCCGGTTCAGAATCTGCAGGCGAGCTGTGAAGCCAGGCAAGTCACAGACTCCTTTGGCCTCAGTTTCCTCATCTCTAAAATGGGAAGAAAGAGAAGGTCAAATCAAGAGAGTAAGGAAATCAGTTGCGCTACTGTGTGTGATGCACTTTGAGAGGTATTCAAGCTCTAGGTCAAATGACAAAGCAATAGATGATCTAGTGCTTAAATGTTTTTATCTTTTTTGAGACAGAGTCTTGCTCTGTTGCCCAGGCTGGAGTGCAGTGGTGCAATCTTAGGTCACTGCTACCTCCGCCTCTTGGGTTCAAGCAATTCTCCTGCCTCAGCCTCCAGAGTAGCTGGGATTACAGGTGTGTACTACTGTGCCCAGCAAATTTTTGTATATTTAGTAGAGATGGGGGGTTTCACCATGTTGGCCAGGCAGGTCTTGAACTCCTGACCTCAGGTGATCTGCCCATCTCGACCTCCCAAAGTGCCGGGATTAAGGTGTGAGGCACCGTGCCCAGCCCAGTGCTTAAATTTAAAGAGGGAGCCATCTCCCTTTGAAGAATTTAGCGGAGTATTTATAAAATTCCCCATGATTCTTAAATTAAAACAAACAAATACTTTAGAAAGCTTTTCTCTCAATTTTTTTCCTTCTGAATTCTAACAAGAAAAAGTATGCTGTGTCTGCCTGAGGTTAAAATACATGATTTCCCCTAGTCTTCCTTGAAAGAGGCTTCAAAAAGATTTTTTTTTTAAATCAACACCGTAGGAATTGTGTCCATCCGATGAACAAACAGAAAATAATGAGGAAAGGGAATAGCCCTCTACTTTATTCATAAAATTAGCATATTTTTCTTTAAAGTTAGTAAAAAAAAAAAACTGATAAGGAACCACCACAGCCCTACAGAAAGACACTGTTGCTTTAAATGAGCTTTGCTGTTATATAATGCTCTGGCTGATTTCACCCCTCCAGCTTTCAAGGAACTGTAAAGAAATCTCTAAAGGCTAATATTTCTCCTGTTCACACTGGCAGAAAAACACAAAGGAAACGGGTAACCCAAGCTCCCTGGAAGGTAAAAAATGAAGAGCAGAGTCCTGGAGGACAGGACTACATGTGTCCTCTCCCATCTTGGGGACCTTGTCAAGCACTAGGCGGCTGCAGCCCTTCTTTACAGCACAGGCTGTGTTCTTTCAGAAGAGCCAAGGCCACATTTGCTTTGGGAAACAGGACACTGTGATTAATCAAAGAAAACAAAAACAGCTTCGTTTTCCATAATGGGCCTATCGAAAGGCTTTTCTAGGAAAAACCTTGATCAAGCTGTTCCTTCTATTTCCCTAGAGGCCAACAGTGCTGGAGGGGGAGTGCGGGGGAGAGGATGGAGTGAGCAAGAAGGTATTCATGAAAGTTTATTCCCGAATGATCCCTTCCAGAAAAAGGCTTCATTGTGTTCACTTGCTCAAAGCACTGAGGGCATCCACCAGCTAACGGCAAGGGCCCTACGGAAGAAAGAGGGTAAGTGTCCCCCTTCCAAGGCCAGGCATCACCATCCTGGCCCCCACAGGGCCCACCTCTCCTTCTAGATCATTCCAGTCAGACAGGGTTCCTTGAAGGGAGATTAGGGGAGGGACACCCTGAACCAAACAAAAGAACAAAGAATTGTCAGAAAAGGCAAGTAAAACACTCACTTGGCTTAAGTCACAGCTGCAATCACAGTGTAATTCTTACACCAGGTACAGACGGGCAGGGGTAGGACTGAGGTGAGATCAGTGAGGAAAGGGAATAGCCCTCTACTTTATTCATAAAAATGAGCCCTGGGGTCCTGGGGTGCAAAATTGAAGGGCACCAAATCAACACAATAATCAAATAATATTTAATGCAGTGTTTTTAAGTGAGAATTGATGTCAAAAATCCAGGATGATCAAAATATCGAAAGATTAAAATTTAAAATCAAGATCCAGTTTCACAGACATTGTGTGTTGCTGCTGATCAGCACACACTTGACTTTGGCTCTGCAGGGTCTCCGCAAAGGAACCTGGTAAAGCAGAATGAGCAAAGAAGCCCTGGATTTGGAGAGAGAAGAGCAGGGGGCCTTGGGTGCGACGTACATCTCTAGCCTCTCTCAGCTCTGTTCTCTTTTGCAAAATGGTCTTAATACTCACCTATCTATCTCACACGGGTTGTTGAGACCAAATGAGATCTTGTTCACGGGAGCAGTTGAGAAACATAATCTATGACCTCCCTGAAATGCATAACAGAAAGTATAACCATAATACTGGCAATTATAGTAGTGGGTAAAACAGGCGATTCTTGGAAAGGGAAGGGGAGAATTGGCAGGAGAGAGGAAAAGGAGGTCGGAGGAGCAAGGGCCAGGCAGTGTGGTGGGAAGTGGGAGGAGCCCAGATTTTGGAATCTGACCTGCGTCAGATTACTGAACCTCACCCTATTCTCCAGCCTCTCTGAACCTCAGTTTTCTCAGGCTTAAAATGGGGATAATAACAGATTGACCATGCACTGGGCGCAGTGGCTCATGCCTATAATCCCAGCACTTTGGGAGGCTGAGGCGGAGATCGTGAGGTCAAGAGATCACGAGGCCAACATGGTGAAACCCCGTCTCTACTAAAAAGTATGAAAATTAGCTGGGCGTGGTGGCACATGCCTGTAGTCCCAGCTACTTGGGAGGCTGAGGCAGGAGAATTGCTTGAACCTGGGAGGCGGAGGTTGCAGTGAGCCGAGATTGCACCACTGCACTCCAGCCTGGCGACAGAGAGACTCTCTCTCTCAAAAAAAAAAAAAAAAAAAGATTGATTATGAAGGAATATGTGCATAGATAGCCCCTAGTGTAGTCTGCAAACAGGTGAGTATTAACCCCTTCCATCCCACACACATAAGTGTGCACATGCACACCTCCCTGCATAACCCCAGTCCCCATCCCAGTGTAAACAAAAAGAGTCAAACTCTGTAAAATATTTGAAGAGATTTATTCCTTTCTTTTTTGACACAAAGCCTTGCTCTGTCACCCAGGCTGGAGTGCAGTGACACAATCTCGGCTCATGGCAACCTCTGCCTCCAGGGTTCAAGCGATTCTCATGCCTCAGCCTCTCAAGTAGCTGGGATTACAAGAGCCTGCCACCACGCCCGGCTAACATTTGTATTTTTAATAGAGATGGGGTTTTGCTGTGTTGGCCAGGCTGGTCTCAAACTCCTAACCTCTCTACTCGGGAGGCTGAGGCATGAGAATCACAGGAGGTGGAGGTTGCAGTGAGCCAAAATAGTGCCACTGCACTGTAGCCTGGGGGACAGAGGGAGACTGTCTCAAAAAACAAAAACAAACAAAAAACAAAAATCAACAAACGTTGATTGGTTGGTTTGGTTCAGCAAGGTGGAACAACTGCAAGCAGGCTGTGGGTAGCTTTAAACGTCTGGTGGACTACTGGTTGTGTTTATCTAAAGAGGTGGGATCAACAGAAAGGAAGTGTCTGGGTTAAGATAAAGGATTATGGAGACCAAAGTTCTTATTTGCAGGCTTCAGAGAGAATAGGTTATAAAATGCTTCTTATCAGACTGTTCTTATCAGTCTGTGTGGATGTTAACACTGGAAAGATATAATACAATGAGGCATTTCCGACCCCCACTACCCATCATGGCCTGAACCAGTCTTTCAGGTTAAATTTGAAGAGTGCCCTGGCCAAGAAGGGAGTCCATTCAGATGGCTGGGGAAGGGGAGCCTTGGAATTTTATTTTTGGTTTATAATTTCTTAAGTTGGATGGAGGATACAGAGAAGTTCAATTACAGGTCTTTTTCACTGCATGTCCGAAATAGCTGAGCTCATCTAGGCCCTCCTACTGATTCCGTCAAACTTCCAGGCTTTGCACCTCAGTTCCAGGGCAGGTGGAATTTCCTGCAAATTTCATTATACCCATTTTTCAAAAGAAGAAACAGAGGAGAGCATACCTGGATCACACAAGCTTCTTATGCAGGATAGAGCTGGAACTTCACCGGGGGCTTCCAGCTGCAAGAACTGTTCTTTCCATAACATTCACGTGCCTCACAGTTGGGGAAGAGGAAGGTTCCAGTCAGTCCCAGAGGGAACACATACTCAACAACCCCTCCACAGTGCCACCAATGAAAAAGCACCAGACTGGGGGCACAAGGACCTAGGCTTCATTCCCTAGGAATGTCAGTTTCTTTATCTCTGCAAAGAACAGATAGTGAAAAAAAATGTTTCCAAGTTCTCTCCTATGGTTCTATTTCTTCAGTGTGGGTCTTTAATGGATAACCCAAACACCTGTGACATAGAAGAAATGCCTAAAAGATAGATCTGGAGTTCACCACAAGTTCAGCAGCAATTACGGTGTCTTTGACCTGATGCAATCACTATGGCTGAATTTAAAAGTTGGGATTTTCAGTCATGATTTCTTGGAAACAGGCCTCACCAAACTTCATTTAACCTTTCCACATCTGTTTCCTTACGTGAAAAACAGGGAAGACAATACCTTCTGTACAGGAAAAAGAACTTGTCAGTCCTCCTCCCATGCCATCCCCACTTCTTCCTAGCATCCCTGCCCCCAACCCAAGGGAAGAGGAGTTGCTAATCTGATTGGTCAGAGATTGGAGCCAGAGATAGACCCTCATGGTTAGTGGACAGAGATGCCATCCTTAGCAATGGTTCTCTATCTCTCCCTCTCTATGCAGTTGGGTGGACAAGTGCATCAGCCTGCTCTGCTTCTCTACCTCCTCATCCAAGTGACTAGGGAGATAAATCATTTTCCTTTCTCTGTCGTTTTGTTGCAGAATTTCCTCCTTAGTTCGGCTAAAACCAGGTTCTTGTCACTCAACCAGGAAAGATTAGGCTCGTGAACACATAGAGGGGTGAGGAGAGGAATTTATTGGGTGAAAAGGAAAAAGGGAAAATAATACTCTGCCAAGTGAGAGAAAATCCTGCTAGCAGGATTCCCACCTCACAGATTGAATCCCAGGTCACCACACAGGAACAGAAGAAGCCAAGCTCCTCCTCGCTGTAAACTCCATGAACTTCCCAAGGCTCCACCCCATCCTCCCAGTGTGCAGGTGGGTCTTTTTCAGAAAGAATTGGTGGGGAAATGGCAGGTTTTGTCCTGGACCAGCGGTCCGGCTTTTCAGCCTTCAGGCTACTTTAGCTTGGATGCGGAGTTTTGTCCGGGACCCCTGGCTGTCTATCAATTTTGTTATCTTTCCTCCATGCATCCTTCTAAAAGGTACTCAGACCCCAAGGTTTAGATTCAGGAAGAAGTAGGAGATTCTGCTTAGGCCTTATGGCTTGTATTCATTTTTAGTTAAAACTTGTAAAGGGGGTTATTGGATGGTGGCTCAATTGATAAAATGCAGTACTTTGTTATTTGCCTTACGTCCTCTGCCTGTCTCTGGAGAACTATGGTAGCCAGTCTCCCCAGACAGTCCCCAGTGGGCACGTGCTCCTGGTATCCATACCCTTTTGGAGTCCTCTCCCACCCGTACCCAGGTTGATCTGCGTGATCAGAAAACTATGGCAGAAGTGCTGGCGTGTCACTTCAGAGACTGGGACTCTGCAGTCTCCATCTTGGCTGCTCTTGCCACATCCCGAGATGCCTCCTGGAGAGACCTATGGGATACCATTCTTGGAACACACGCTTCATTGTCCTTATATGAATCATTGCCTTACATTCCCTTACTCCTTTTTATTTTTCTGGAGACAAGGTCTCACTCTATCACTCAGGCTGAAGTACTGTGGCATGATCCTAGCTCACTGCAGCCTGGGACTCCCATGCTTAACAGATACTCCAGCCTCAGCCTTCCAAGTAGTGGGACTACAGGCATGTGCCACCATGCCAGGCTGAGGTTCTTTTCTTTGTTTTGTAGAGATGGGATCTTGCTGTATTTCCCAGGCTGATGTCAAAACCCTGTCCTCAAGTGAACCTACCACCTTCGACTTCTAAAGTGCTGGGATTACAGAAGTACACAGGAGCCACCGTGCTCAGCCTCTCTCGCTCCTTGAGGTCAGAGATAGACTATTTCTTACTTGTCTTTAAATTTTTAATGTCTTGCATGGTACCTGACCCATATTCAATCTCAATAGATGATTACTGAGTAAAAGAAAGAAGGGAATTGAGTTTTATATTTAGTTTATAGTAATACTTCATATTTTAAATGTCAAAAGTGTACAGTTTGAATTTCTTTTGGTAGAAAGCCAAATGTAGCAGTTTACATTAAATTTTATAGACACTCTAGATTGCTGAATAAGTCCACATGTGGAGATAAAAACAGAAGTCTAAGAAACCTCTTGGACTTAAATATGGGTTTTTATATTATCTTCAAACTTGCCCTCATAATTTTAGTTCCAGCATGTACTATAGAGATCTCTTCTTCACAATGGAGAACCTTTTCTCCCTCCTTTGTCTATATGCCTAATTAAATTACATCCCACATTAATCAAATTATGCTTAATTATGCTGAATATTTTGGCCCCAAAAGATATATTAATTCCAAGTCTCTTAGTGTTGCCACTTTGGGTCTGTTTTTACTCGATTACCTCAGTCCCCTGAGGTGGTCAGATGTTAATTCAAAGACTGTACCTTCAGAACCAAGAAAATGGAAAGAAACTGGAAAGAAAAGTAAGAGAATGGAAAGGAAGCCACAGAGGCCAGTTCTATCTTTAGTGTCTCCTAACTGAAATCTCAAGCTCAACCTAACATTGAGCCAAAGGCTCCAGGAAACCTGCTCCCCTCTATCTGTGAACTCCCTCCCCTTCCCTCGAAGACAATGCTGTCTTCAGAAGTTGATCCATTGATTTATGTATAGGTATTGAATAAAGTTAAAAAACGTCAACTCAAAAAGAGGCCACAGTTGTTTTAAAGGTGATTAAGAAGAAAAATGAGAGTTACCCAGCCAAGAAGAAAGAGGTATAAATAGACATTATATTCACGATATGTCTGAAAATCAAGCCTGTCTATACAAATCTTTATATACAAATTTAGGTACCTATGAGTGTTTAAGACACACACACACACACACACACACACGCACACAGAAGGGAGTATGTGTATGTGCATAGTATGTATATTTTTTTCTTTTTTTTGAGACGGAGTTTCACTCTGTCACCCAGGCTGGAGTGCAGTGGCGAGATTTTGGCTCACTGCAACCTCTGCCTCCCAGGTTCAAACGATTCTCCTGCCTCAGCCTCCCAAATAGCTGGGACTACAGACACATGCCACCAAGCCCAGCTAATTTTTGTATTTTTAGTAGAGATGGGGTTTAACCAAGTTGGCCAGGCTGGTCTCAAACTCCTGACCTCAAGGGATCTACCCTCTTCAGCCTCCCAAAGTGCTGGGATTACAGATGTGAGCTACTGTGCCCAGTCTATATTTTAAGTAGAGATGGGGTTTCACCATGTTGGTCAAGCTGGTCTCAAACTCCTGACCTCTGGCGATCCACCCATCTCAGCCTCCCAAAGTGCTGGGATTACAGGTGTGAGCCACCGCACCCAGCCTATATTTTTCAATCACCCACATCTTTGGTGTAGGGTATAGTGTTTCCATATACCCTACACCAAAGGGTTGTGAGATAATCTTCAAGGGAGACACTTTATTGGAGCACATACTTCTATTTATCTAGTTTCCAAGGATTAGTCTCATCGGCAACTTTATATAATAGATGTTGGCTACATAGTACAAGTCTTCTCTACTTAAATAAGTCCAAACTGTAACCCAGTAATACCAATAATACCTTCTCTTTTGCACATGGTTGTAACTGCATATGTGGAGTGAAGGAGTCAATTCTTTTGAAAACATTCATCCCTCCCTCTTTCTGAATGATTCTAGGATTTCGAATCCTAAACAAAAAGAAAGAAAAGAAAAACCATTTTCTTGGAAGCTGCAAAGGATTGATTTCCCCTTTTTTTTTGAAAGCTGCAGAACACATAAAAAATAGGACTGTGTTTCTGAAAAGCTCCGACATATCTATTAGCCACAATCTTTTTTTGTGTGCTAAAAGAGACCAGCCACAGAAATACTGTTGCTGAAAAAAAAAAAACAAACCTGGGCTGCCTGGACCTTTTTTAACTTCCTCCTTGTCAGGATGACTTAGTCTTTCTTAAATCCTCATCAGAAGACAAGATCTTTGTTGCTTCGGGGCAGGTAGGCCAAGGGTGGTTTGATTGACTTTGTCACCTAGATGTGGTCACAGAGCTATCAGAGGTTGACCGTGTAGCTACTTGGTTAAAAATGACAACCATCTAAAGAAAAGTACACAAATAGTGCCTATACTTTCTTGGAACTGGACGTTAGATTTCTTGGACCCTTTCCTCCAGCTTCAAACCAGGAATTGCTAAATGCTCAATTTGGTGTTTGCCTAAGGGTGACTAAACAAGTTGCCTTGTGAGGTGTGTGTCCTTATTTCTGAGAAAGTAAGCCTTTCACTCAATTCAGTTCTAACAAAAACAAGTCTACTGAAACCAGAGCAGGGAAGGAACTTATCAACAAAGGTCAACTAGAAAAAGGACCGATTCTGAAAACAGAATTTTCTGCCAAAGTTCAGGAGCAACTGGAAGGCAGAAAGAGATCTCTTGGGTTCCAAAGAAGACCTGAAGAAATCTTCCTATCTGATTGCTTTTCAGACATCAGGGAGTGAAGCAAAATGTGTAGAGACAGTCCTTCTTGAGAAGCATAGTAGGAGTTGGGATGTGGGGGGGGGAGGGGATGAGATGCTCTTCTACTCTTATGCTCCAGAAGTGGCACCTTCCCAACCATATTTTTTTTTCTTATTTCTCTCTTTTTTTTTTTTTAGAAGGGAGAGAAGGAAAGAAAGAAAAAGGAGTGAAGGAGAGGAAGAAAGAGGAAGAAAAAGGGAGAGAGAACGGGAATGTTGCTTTATTCTAAAAATGGGTATTGAAAACCTCTTTTCTGCCAACAATTGTACTTAATATCAATATTTCATTTAAACCTATGAGTAGGTGTGATGTGGTACTGACAAGAATGTATATTTTGTGTATTTAAAGTGGAGAGCTCTATAAATGTTTATTAAATTTACTTGTTCCGGATCTGAGTTCAAGTCCTGGATATCCTTATTAATTTTCTGTCTCGTTGATCTATCTAATATTGATGTTGAAGTCTCCCACTATTATTGTGTGAGAGCCTAGGGAGTCTAAGTCTCTTTATAGGTTTTATGTATCTGGGTGTTAGGATCGTTAGCTCTTATTGTTGCATTGATCCTTTTACCATTATATCTTTGTTGCTTTAAAATCTATTTTATCAGAGGCAAGAATTGCAACTCCTGCTTTTTATTTATTTATTTATTTTTGCTCTCCATTTGGTTGGTAAATCTTTCTCCATTCCTTTGTTTTGAGTCTTTGTGTATCCTTGCATGTGAAATGGGTCTGGATGTAGCATACCTTTGGGTTTTGGCTATAGCTTTTGATTGGGGGATTTAGTCTATTTAAAATTAGGATTACTGCCATTTGATGTTAACTGGCTGTTTTGTCCATTCGTTGATGTAAATTCTTCATAATGTTGATGCTCTTTACTTTTTGGTATATTTTTAGAAAGGCTAATACTGGTTGTTCCTTTCTACGTGTAATGCTTCTTTCAGAGGCTCTTGTAAAGCAGGCCTGGTGGTAACAAAATCTCTGAGTACTTGCTTGTTCATAAAAGATTTTATTTTTCCTTCAGTTGTGAAGCTTAGTTTGGCTGGATATGAAATTCTGGGCTGAAAGTTCTTTTCTTTAAGGATGTTGAATATTGGCCCCCACTCTCTTCTGGCTTGTAGGATTTCTGCTGAGAGATCTGCTGTAAGTCTGATAGGCTTCCCTTTGTGGGTAACCTGACCTTCCTCTCTGGCTGCCCTTAGTATTTTCTCCTTCATTTCAACCCTGGTGAATCTAACAATTATGTGCCTTGGGGTTGCTCTTCTTGAGGAATATCTTTGTGGTGTTCTCTGTATTACCTGGGGTTGAATATTGTCCTGCTTTGCTAGGTTGGGAAAGTTTTCCTGAATAATATCCTGAAGCGTATTTTCCAGCTTGGATTCATTCTCTTCATATTCAGGTATACCTATCAAACGTAAATTAGGTCTTTTCACATAGTCCCATATTTCTTGGAGACTTTGCTCATTGCTTTTTATCCTTTTTTCTCTATTCTTGTCTTCTCATTTAATTTCATTAAGTTGGTCTTTGAACTCTGATACTCTTTCTTCTGCTTGATCAATTTGGCTATTAAAACTTGTGCATATTTCGCTAAGTTCTCGTGTTGTGTTTTTCAACTCCGTTAATTCATTTATAATCCTCTCTATATTGTCTATTCTTGTTAGCATTTCATCAAACCTTTCTTCAAAGTTCTTAGTGTCTTTACATTGGGTTAGAACAAGTTCTTTTAACTCCCAGAAGTTTCTTATCCACCTTCTGAAGCCTACTTCTGTTAACGGAACACAGTCCTTCTCCATCAGGCCTTGTTCCGTTGCTGATGAGGAACTGTAATACCCTGTAGAGGGAGAGGTGTTCTGATTTTGGGTATTCTCAGCCTTTTTAGGCTGGTTTCTTCTCTTCGTTATAAATTTATCCATCTGTCGTCTTTACAATTACCGCCTTTCTAACTAGGTTTCTGAGTGGATGTCCAATTTATTGATTCCCAGTGCCAGAATCTGAGCAACCCACTGCGCCGGCCAAAACAGTGGCATTAAGACTGATGGTGCTCTTCTGCCTGGGAATCCCCGGTCTGGCTTTCTTCTTGAGTCCATAATAGGCTTCTGCCTTCCTGGAGCTCCAAACGTTGGTCCAAGGGGGAACCAGTCCTGTTTACTCTGCACCAAGAGCTGCTGCACCGAGGCGCCGGCAAAACCGCTGTGCCAGCCACAAGAGTTGCGCTGGCGACCCATGGGGCTCCTCCACTGGGAATATTCTGGTCCGTGAGCAACAAAAATTTGTCTGAAAGTGTGGCATCCTCTCATTCTCTGAGCTTTCACTGGGAGCTACAATCCTGAGCTGTTAGTGATCCCAACCATATTTTTAAAAATCACACGAATTAGGGGATCATGAAAAACGTTAGAAGCAAAATGAAAAAGCAGGATGGTGAGCTGTGCAGTCCCACTCCTAGACTTGCTCCCTGATGTTGGAATATGACTAGGGCTCTGATTTCTCCCTCCAATCTCCAAAGAAATGCCAGTTACAGAGCCAGAACCAACCTAAGAATAATTGTATTCAAAGCCTTTGGGGAGTGGAAGTGACTTCTTTTGTTTATAGAGTCTTAAAGAGCATCTGAACTCCACTTGAAGCAAAAAGAAGAATTGGTTCAAGGTGGTGCACTCAGCCAACATGCTTCTTCCTTTCCAGATCCCAGTACAATGTGACCTATAAGATAAGACTAAGTCCTAGGCATTACCTAGAAAATGCCAGTTGAGGGGAGCTGAAGAATTTCTGGGTGGTAGCAGGCTGACAGGAATACCAAAGCATTGAGAAACACACAGGCCACCACATTGAAGGAGGGGGCTGCTGAATAAATAATTCTCGAGGCTGCAAACTTCAGTGGGACAAGTCACCATCTGTTGTATTCATTACTATATTATTTCTGCCTTGCATAGCTCCTGGCATAGAGTAGGTGTTTGATATTACTGTCAAATCTGAATATGCTAATATTCTCAAGAGAAAAATAAACCCAAGGTCAGCAGGATAGGGAAGTATATTATAGGATGCTTGACCAGAAAGTCAAAGTGCCAGGCCAGTGCCCCACTTTCCAGGTGGCACAGAGAGCAGCTAGTTATTGTGTTTGCTCCCAGGATCTCTGAGTAAAGGATCAGTCAAGGGAGACTCCTAGAATGAGAACTGGGGCCAGAGAGAAAAGTAGAGCATTGCTCCAGTTATTACTGAACTGGTAATTAAGGAAAGATGCAACTTGAGACAGGCGTGAAATGCCCTGAGGAGCTCTAAGGGGTAACTTTCCCTTCTTGTTTATTTGAGGCCAACCTGCTGGCCTCCCCTGCCTGCCCATGAACCTTGGAGTACACATATTACAGTTAGTCACCACATTTAGCAGGCAGACCTGACAAGAGATGTTGGAAGGGAACCTAAAGAATTGGTGAGGAAAGGAGACCAGTTACCAATGCAGATCAATTTGTATTTGAAAAGGAACAACTGAGAATTGGCAGACCTTAGAACTAACCTCATAGCCTGAAAGCTAAATGAGGAGAGAGTTAAATTCTGAGGAGAGAGCAAACGCAGGCAGCTGAAAGGAACATTCAAGTAATTTTATTAAGTGTCCTGAGATAAAATCCATATTAGATCCATAAAAAAAGAGCTATAGAAAAAGCAGCAATCAGAGAAAAAGAAAGAAACCTTTAAAAACTGAAAATATGATTAACAAATTACAGAAACTGAATGCCAGAAATGAAGTGCAGAACAGATACAATCAGAAAGAGAACCAGTGATTTGGAAGATCATATCAAAGAATTCTTCCTGAACACGATGCAAAAAGCTAGACAAAGAAATAATGAGGAAAAAAGATAAAGAATATAGAGGATTCAGAAGAAAAAAATCTGCTTAATAAAAATTGTGGAAGATTTAGAGGCAGAGCAACATGGTGGAATAGAAGGTGCCACCTATCATCGCCCCAGCAAGGACACCAATTTAATAACTGTCTACACAGAAAAAAACACCTTCATAAGAACCAAAAATCAGATGAGCCCTCATAGTACCTGGTTTTATCTTCATATCAATGAAAGAGGCACTGAAGAGATAGAAAAAACAGTCTTGAATCGCTGATGCCACCCTTCCCCTCTGTGCTGTCAGGTTAGAGCAGAAAGGGAAAGAGGACCAAACTCAGCTAATGGCCACCCATGGAGGAAGCATTTAATCCAGCCCCAGCCAGAGGGAACGGCCGATCCCAATGGTCAGGACTTGAGTTCCTGCAAACCTTACCACCATGGGCTACAGTGCTGTGTTTCTAAATAAACTTAAAAGGCAATCTACGCCATAAGGACTGCAATACTTGGTGAATCCTAGTGCTGAACTAGGCCTAAAGAGAGTGCACTGGGGGTGGGTATGTGACCCACTGAGACACCAGTCAGGGCAGCCAAGGGAGTGCTGACATCACCCCTACCCTGCCCCAGGCTACACAGCTCATGGCTCCAAAAGATAGCCCTTCCTTCTGGTTCAGGAGAGAAGAGGGAACAGTAGGGAGTGTACTGTATCTTGCATCATGGATACCAGCTCAGCCACAGCAGGAGAGGGCACTAATCAGGGTCCTGAACCCTCATTCCAGGTCCTAGCTCCCAGGTGACATTTCTAGACATACCCTGAGCCAGGAGGGGACCGACTCCTCAGTAACAGTGTGGTTCTTGCAGACTTTTAGAGGTAGCGCCTTGATGGTCTTGGATAAGATCTGGGAGAATTAACTGGATTACCAGGCAGAAACTCTTGTTCTCTTCCCATACTTACTCCTGTACTTTTTTTACTTGAAGGAAAGGACCCAGTCCTGGCAGCATTCATCACCTGCTAACTGAAGAGCCCTTGGGCCTTAAATAACCAACAGCGACACCCAGGCAATATGTTGGGGGCCTTGGGTGAGCCTCTGAGACTGGCTGGCTTCAGGTGAGACTCAGTACATTACTAGTTGTGGTGGCTGTGGGGCAAAACTTCTGCTTGAGAAGAGCAGAGGGAAAAGCAAAGGGGACTTTGTCTTGTGCCTTAGGTACTAGCACAGCCACTGGGGGATAGAGCACCAAGTGGGCTCTTGGAGTCCTGGACTCCAGGACTTGACTTCTGAATTGCATTTCTAGACCTGTCCTGGGCCAGAGAGGAGCACATGGCCCTAAAGAGTGAGTCCCAGGCCAGGCAGTATTCACGACAAGCTGACTTAAGAGCTCCTGGGCCTTTAGAGAACATTGGTGCTAGTCTGGCAGTACTCCTTCTGGCCTGGGGCGGTAGTGGTTACAGAGTGAGGCTCCACAGCCTTTGGAAAGGGGAAGGAGGAGGAGGAAGGACTGCATCTTGTGCATTGATCTGCACCTTGTGCTTTGAGAGCCAGTTCAGCTGCAGTACAACAGAAGACCAGGTAGACTTCTAAGGTTTCTGACTGTAGTCCCTGACTCCTGTACAGCACCTCTGGACCCACCTGGTGCCTGGGAGACCTTGTCACCCTGAAGGGAAGGTCATAGGCCCAGCTGGCTTTGTCATCAAATGATCAAAGAGCCCTGGGGCCTTGAGTGAACATATGCAGTAGCCAAGGAATGGTTACAGCAAGCCTTTGGTGAGACCTAGTACTGTGCTGGCATCAGGTGTTATCCAGAGCAGTTATGGTGGCAGTGGCCACAGAGGTGCTTGTGTCAGTACACCCCAGCTTTAGAGTACACCCCAGCTTTAGGTGACTCAGAACAAAGAGAGACTCTGTTTGTTTGGGAGTAAGTACAGGAAGAGAACAAGAGTCTCTCCCTGGTACTCCAGATAATTCTCCCAGATCTTGTCCAAGACCGTCAAGGCAGTACTTCTATGAGTCTCCAAGAACCACGGTGCTATTGGGCTTAGGGTGCCCACTGAAGCAGATACAGCTTAGATCACAACACTTAGGTTCTTTCAAATACCTGAAAAACCTTCCAAAGAAGGACAACTACAAATAAGCCCAGACAGTGAAGACTACAATAAATACCTACCTCTTCAATGGCTAGATACTAGAGAACATCCACCAGTATCAACACCATCCAGGGAAACATGACCTCACCAAATGAACTAAACAAGGTACCAGGGACCAATCCTAGAAAAATGAAGATACATGACCTTTCAGACAGAAAATGCAAAAGAGCTGTGTTGAGTATACTCAAAGAAATTCAAGATATCACAGAGAAGGAATTCAGAAATCTATCAGATAAATTTAACAAAGAGATTGAAAGAAGAAGAATCAAGCAAAAATTCTGAAGCTGAAAAATGCAATTGGCATACTGAAGAATGCATCAGAGTCCTTTAATAGCACAATGGATCAAGCAGAAGAGAGAACTGGTGATCTTGAAGACAGACTATTTGAAAATACAGTCAGAATACAAAAAAGAAAAAAGAATAACAATGAAGCTCACCTACGGGATCTAAAAAATAGCCTCAAAAGGGCAAATCTAAGAGTTTTTGTCCTTAAAGAGGAGGTAGAGGAAGAGATAGGGATAGAAAGTTTATTCAAATGAATAATATCAGAGAACTTCCCAAACCTAAAGAAAGATATCAACATTCAAGTACAAGGTTATAGAACACCAAGCAGATTTAACCTAAAGAAGACTACCTCAAGGCATTTAATAATCAAACTCCCAAAGGTCAAGAATAAAGAAAGGATCCTAAAAGCAGCAAGAGAAAAGAAACAAATAACATACAATGGAGCTCCAATATGTCTGGCAGCAGACTTTTCAGTGGAAACTGAAAAGCGAAATAGCCCAGGAGAGAATGACAAGACATATTTAAAGTGCTAACAGAAGAAAATAAACTTTTACCCTAGAGTAGTATATTTGGCAAAAAAAATCCTTCAAATAGGAAGGAGAAATGAAGACGTTACCAGACAAATAAAAGCTGAGGAATTTCATCAACACCAGACCTGTCCCAAAAGAAATGATAAGGAGAATACTTCAATCAGAAAGAAAAGAACATTACTAACTAGTAAGTAATCACCTGAAAACACACTCATGGTGTTGAGGATACTCAAAAAAATTCAAGATAACACAGAGAAGTAATTCAGAATTCTATCAGATAAATTTAACAAAGAGATTAAAATAATTAAGAAGAAGCAAGCAAAAATTCTGAAGCTGAAAAATGCAATTGTATAAAACTCACTGGTAATGGTAAGTACACAGAAAAACAAGACTATTTTAACACTGTAATTGTGATATGTAAACTACTCTTCTCTTGAGTAGAAAGACTAAATGATGAACCAATAAAAAATAATAACAGCATTTCAGTACAATAAGATATAAATAGAAACAACAAAAAGTTAAAAAGCAGGAGGACAAAGTTAAGGTGTAGAACTTTTATTAGTTTTCTGCTTGCTTGTTTATTTATGCAAACAGTGTTGTTATCGGATTAAAATAATAGGACACGAGATAGTATTTGTAAGCCTTGTGATAACCTCAAACCAAAAAACATATAATGGAGACACAAAAAATAAAAAGCAAGAACCTAAATCTTACCACCAGAGAAAATCACCTTCACTAAAGGAAGACAGGAAGGAAAGAAAGAAGAGAAGACCACAAAACAACCAGAAAACAAATAACAAAGTGGGAGAAGTAACTCTTTATTTATCAATAATAACATTGAATGTAAATAAACTCTCCAATCAAAAGACACAGACTGGATGAATGGATGGAAAAACAAGACCCATTAATCTTTTGCTACAAGAAACACACTTCATCTATAAAGACACACATAGACTGAAAATAAAGGGATAGAAAAAGATATTCCACATGAATGGAAACCAAAAACAGTAGGAGTCGCTATAGTGCCATCAGACAAAATAGATTTCAAGCCAAAAACTAAGAAGAAATAAAGAAGGTCATTATATAATGTTAAAGGGGTCAATTCAGCAAGAAGATATAACAATTTTAAATATACATGGGCTCAACACTGAAGCATCCAGATATATAAAACAAATATTAGAGCTGAAGAGAGAGGTAGGTCATAATACAATAACAGCTGGAGAATCAACACTTCACTACAGAAAACCAACAAAGAAATATTGGACTTAATCTGCACTATAGATCAAATGGATCTAGTAAATATTTACAGAACATTTCATCCAATAGCTACAGAATGCACATTTTTTTTTCCTCAGCACATGGATCATTCTCAAGGTTAGGCCATAAGTTAGGTCACAAACAAGTCTTAAAACATTCAAAATAATTGAAATAATAACAAGCATCTTCTCTGATCATAATAAAATAAAACTAGAAATCAATAATGAGAGGAATTTTGGAAACTTTACAAATACATGGAAATTAAACAATATGCTCCTGAATTACCAGTAGGTCAATGAAAAAATTAAGAAGGAAATTAAAAAATTTCTTGAAACAAATGATAATGGAAACAAAACATACCAAAATCTATGGGATACAGCAAAATCAGTACTACGAGGGAAACTTATAGCTATAAGTGCTTACATCAAAAAAGAGGAAAAACTTCAAATGAGCAATCTCTCAGTGCATCTGAAAGAACTAGAAAAGCAAGAGCAAACGAAACCCAAAATTGGTAGAATAAAAGAAATAATAATGATCAGAGTGAAATAAATGAAACGGAAATAATACAAAATATCAATGAAACAAAAAGTTGGTGTTTTGAAAAGTTAAACAAAATTGACAAAACTTTAGCCAAACTAAAAGAAAAAGGGAAAATATGCAAATAAAATCAGAACTGAAAAAGGAGACATTACAGCTGATACCAAAGGATCATTAGTGGCTACTATGAGCACCAAAATGCCAATAAATTGGAAAATCTAGAAGAAATGGACAAATTCCTAGAGAAATACAACCCACCAAAATTAAATCAGGAAGAAATCCAAAACCTTAACAGACAAATAACAAGTAATGAGATTGAAGTCATATTAATAAGTCTCTCAGTAAAGAAAAGCCCAGGACCTAATGGCTTCACTGCTGAATTCTACTAAACATTTAAAGAAGAACTAATACCAACCCTACTCGAACTATTCTGAAAAATAGTGGAGGAGGGACTACTTCCAAACTAATTTTACAAGGCCAGTATTACCTTGATACCAAAACCAGACAAAGACACACACACACACACACACACACACACACTGAAAAACAAAAAAACGACAGGCCAGTATCTCTGATGGATATTAATGCAAAAATCCTCAACAAAATACTTACAAATCAAACTTAACACACATTAGAAAGATCATTCATCACTATCATATGAGATTTATCCCTGGGATTCAAGGATGGTTCAACATATGTAAATCAATCAATGTGATACATCATATCCACAGAATGAATGATAAAAACTGTATGATCATTTCAATTAATACTGAAAAAGCATTTAATAAAATTGAATATCGCTTCATGATTAAAATCCTAAAAAAACTGGGGATAGAAGAAACATACTTCAACATAATAAAAGCCACATATGAAAAGTCCCACAGATAGGGGGTCTTCAGTATGATACTGAATGGGGAGAAACTTAACGCCTTTCCTGTAAGATCTGGAAGAGGACAAGGATGTGCCTACTTTCACCACTGTTATTCAACGCAGTACTGCAAGTCCTAGCTATTAGAACTGATAAACAAATTCAGTAAAGTGACATGATACAAAATTAACATACAAAAATCAGTAGCATTTTTTTTTTAGATGGAGTCTTGCTCTGTTGCCAGGCTGGAGTACAGTGGTGCAATCTTGGCTCACTGCAACCTCTGCCTCTCAGGTTCAAGCGATTCCCCTCCCTCAGCCTCTTGAGTGGCTGGGACTACAGGTGCATGTCACCACACCTTGCTAATTTTTTGTATTTTAGTAAAGACAGGGTTTCACCATGTTGGCCAGTATGGTCTTGATCTCCTGACCTCATGATCTGCCTATCTTGGCCTCCCAAGATGCTGGGATTACAGGCATGAGCCACCATGCCCAGCCAAAAATCAGTAGCATTTCTATATGCCAACAGTGAGCAATCTGAAAAAGAATTGAAAAAAGTGATCTCATTTACAGTATCCACACATAAAATTAGATATTCAGAAATTAACTTAACCAAAGAAGCTAAAGATCTTTATAATGAAAACTATAAAACACTGAAGAAAGAAATTGAGGAGAACACACACACACACACACACACACACACACACACACACACACAAAGAAAAAGAAAAATATTCTGTGTTCGTAGACTGGAAAATCAATATTGTTAAAATATTCATACTACCCAAAGCAATCTACAGATTCAATGGAAATGATATTCTTCACAGAAATAGAAAAAACAACTCTAAAATTTATGCAGAAATATAAAAAGAGCCAGAATAGCCAAAGATATCCTAAGCAAAAAAAACAAAACTGAAGGAATCATTATCTGACTTCGAATTATACCACAGAGCTATAGTAACCAAAACAGCATAGTACCAGCATAAAAATAGACACATAGACCAATGGAACAGAATAGAGAATCCAGAAACAAATCCACACACCAAGCATAAAAACACTTTTTGACAAAGGTGCCAAGAATATACAATGGAGGAAAGAAATTCCCTTCAATAAATGGTGTTAGAAAAACCAGGTATCCATATGCAAACAAGTGAAACTAGACCCCTATCTCTCACCATATACAAAAATCAAATCAAAATGGATTAGACTTAAATCTCAGACCTTGAACTATATTTTCTACTACAAGAAAACATTGGAGAAAATCTTCAGAACATTTGCCTGGACAACAGTTTCTTGAGCAATACCCCACAAGCAAAGGCAACCAAAGTGAACATGTACAAAAGGTACCACATCAAGTTAAAAAACTTCTTCATAGCAAATGAGACAATTAACAAAGTGAAGAGAAAACCCACAGAATGGGAGAAAATATTTGCAAACTACCCATCTGACAAGGGATTAATAACCAGAATATATAAGGATCTCAAACAACTCTAGAGGAAAAATCTAATAATCCATTTGAAAAATGGACAAAAGACTTGAATAGACATTTCTCAGCAGAAAACATGCAAATGGCAAGCAGGCATATGAAAAGGTGCTCAACATTATTCATCATCAGAGAAATACAAATTTAAACTATGAGATATCATCTCATCCCAGTTAAGATGGCTTACATCCAAAAGACAGGCAATAACTAATGTTGGCCAGTATGTGGAGAAAAGGGAACACTCATACACTGATGGTGGGAATGTAAATTACTAAGAGCACTATGGAGAATAGTTTGGAGGTTCCTGAAAAGCTAAAAATGGAACTACCATATGATCCAGCAATCCCACTGCTGGGGATATACTCAAAAGAAAGGAAATCCATATATCGAAGAGATATCTGCACTCCTATGTTTGTTGCAGCACTGTTTACAATAGCTAAGATTTGGAAGCAACTTAAGTGTTTATCAGCAGATGAATGGATAAAGAAAATGTGGTACATACACACAATGGAGTACTATTCAGCAATAAAAAATGCAAATCTAATTATTTGTAACATGGATGGAACTAGCAATGATTATGAAGTGAAATAATCCAGACACAGACAAACATCTCATGCTCTCACTTATTTGTGGGATCTAAAAATCAAAACAATTGAACCCATGAACATAGAGAGTAGAATGATGGTTCCCAGAGGCTGGGAAGGTTATGGGAAGCTGGGGGCAAGGTGAAGTATAGTTAATAGATACAAAAAAAAAAAAAACAGAAAGAATGAATAAGACCTACTATTTGATAGCAAAACAGGATGACTATAGTCAATAATAACTTAATTGTCTATTTTAAAATAACTTAAAGAGTTAAAGAATTGGATTGTTTGTAACTCAAAAGATAAAGGTTTGTGGGGATGAATACCCCATTACCTACCTGTATACCTAAACCTACTATGTACCCACATAAATCTTTTAAAATGTTTCCGTTTGGGGCAGGATAAGTAAAGATTCACACTTCTTTTTAAAAAATTATAGGAAAGCATGGATAAGATGACAGGAAATCATTAACAGAGAAATACCCACTATGTCACTTGAGTAGCCCAAATAAATAAATAAATACTAAGTCATTAGGTTAAAATTTAAAACCCAGTAATTCTGGACCCACTATGTGCCAAGCAAGAATACTGAAAGAGAGCTACATCCCATTAAAAATTCTGAATTTCTGACTTGTTTGTTTTCACATTTATAGTGTATCTCTTGTACACAGCATGTGTTTGGGTCTTATCTTCTCAACGTTTGAAAACTTCTGTGCTCCCATTTTGCTTAAGTCAGAGCTACCAGCCTCCTTTCAATTGTTGTCCACTATCATCTCCATTTCACAATGCTTTTAGACATGGTGTTCTCTATTCTCTGTTCCAAATAGTTCACTCAGGCAGATGTGTGGGGTTGATCCTACGGCCTGCCTTTCTCTCATGGAAGAACCCCAGTGCCACTCAAAAGGAGTTTGGGGTTGGGACCTGCTTTTCCTAGGGTTACATCCCCACTCTATAATGGGCTTTGAGGAGGGGGTGGCAGTCCCTGGTCTTCTTGGCTTGCCCATCTCAACATGAAACCTCCACCCTATGAGCTGACTGGGGTGTGGGTGTCTGGAGCCCCAGTACTCTTGGCTGCTGCACTTGGGGTACGATATGCAGACCCGCAGACAAGAGCAAGACCTGTTCCTCTTGGCCATGCCTACCAGGAATAGAGCTCCTGCAACACAAGGCTGGGAAGAACAAAAAATGTCAGCAGCCTGCCCTTGTGAGGGTAAAACTGTAGCCCCAGACCGGAAGCTTAAGGGAGAGGAAGGTCCCCTCCTCATTTTCTTAGTTGCACAGTCCCAGGGTGGAGCTTTCATAACATGGACCTGAGGGGAGGTGGGGAAACAGAACAGCAAGTCATGGTTCAAGTGCCACAGACTGTCAGTGTTCTTAACAATATTTAATAGACTTTCTTGAAGAAATACTTCTCCATATGTTGTATGCTGTATGTCTTTAGGACAATTTCCAGAGACTTGGAACAATTTTTTAAAAATATTTTTCACCAGTTAAATTGGTGTTTTCCTTGGGAGAAGGCCTGGGAAGTCCTGCTCCCACCTCTAAATCATTCACTATTTCTGATGAATCATTTTCAGTGACTTATCTTTATTTCTATGGATAAAATGTGTCTTTTATCAAGCAGTTTTAAAGATTTTTTTTTCTTTATCCTTGGTTTTCAGCCATTTGTCAATGTCCCTAGATATGAATTTCTATTTTTTTCTGTTTGCAGTATATCGGGCTTCTTAGATTCATATATTGATATTATTATCCAAATTTGGAAAATTTTCAGCCAAGTCACCTTAAATACTTTTTGTCTCATTAATTCTCTTTTCTTCTGAATAACACATACATGTTAGATTGCTTAGTATTTCCCTATTGGTAAGTAAGGCTCTGTTCATTTCTTTTCAAGTATTTTTCTCTCTTTAGTTGGTGATTTTTTATGACTTTCCTTCAAGTTCTCTGATCTTTTCTTCTGTTGTTTTCAAACTGAGGTTGATCCCATCCAACATTTTTTCAGGTATTGTAGTCTTTACTTCAGATAATGTATTTTTCAGTTCTGAGATTGTATTTTTTAGTTCTGATTTCCATTTTTTTCCTAGCATTTTAATCTGTTTCCTGAAATCCTCATGTCTCCACACATTACATCTATTATTTCCTGTAAATTCTGTAACGTATTTACAATAGCAATTTTAAAGTTCTTATATGTTAATTTCAATATCTTCTTTGTTTGTGCATACCCTTTTATTTTCTGGAGTTTTTCTTTTTATTACTGTCATATATTTCTGCTTCTTTGCATGTCTGGTAATTTTTATTGTATGCTGGACAATGTAGAAACTCTAAATTCTGTCATTTTCATCAGATGAGTAGTTGGTTTTGTGCTAGCAGGCAGTTAAATTTCTTGTGGATAATCTTAATCTTATGTAGGCTTGTTTCTAGGCTTTGTTAAGCTAGTTATATTTTATTTTTGCTCTTAGTCCTAGGATATAACTCTGAATTTTGGGATATGATCCTTATATCTAGGGCATGATGCTTCTAGCATACTGAGCTGGAATTCAAGAGATGTTTATCAAGTCCCACTAATTTGGTGACATTTTAAATTCAAATTGTATCTCTCCAGTATGAGGCAGCTGCTGAAATCTCTGCTCAGCCTTCCAGCTGATGTTTTCTACTATGCTCTTTGGAGTCTTGCCCTGCACATTTGTGGTTAAAGAGTCAGCCAAGGTTTTGAGAAGATTTTGTACATAATTCTGGGACCTCCCCGCTCTATTACTCCTAACCTCCTGGGATCCACTGCCTCCAACCCACTTCAATTTCCAGTTGCTCTGGCAGCCCTGTACTCAAGCCTCTAATTCTTTAGTTGAATAAGTCTACTGTTCTGCAGGTGGTGGACTCCTATAGGTGAAAAGCCAGTTAAATGCGTATTATAGCTCCTCCAGTTTGTGCCTATTTTTGGTTCATCGTGTGTGTGTGTGTGTGTGTGTGTGTGTGTGTGTAAGGGAGAAAGAGAGAGAGTTTAAAATCAGCAGAAAGTTTAGTCTGATACAAACTACTCTGCCATTACTCAAAGCTGTAAGCGTTTATTTATTTATTTATTTATTTATTTATTTATTTATTTATTTAGAGACAGAGTCTTGCTTTGTAGCCCAGGCTGGAGTACAGTTGCGTGATCTCAGCTCACTGCAATTTCTGACTCTTGGGTCCCAGTTCAAGCAATTCTCCTGCCTCAGCCTCCCAAGTATCTGGGATTATAGGCATGTGCCAGCATGCCCAGCTAATTTTTGTATTTTTAGTAGAGACAGGGTTTCACCATGTTGGCCAGGCTGGTCTTGAACTCCTGACCTTGTGATCCACCTGCCTCAGCCTCCCAAAGTGCTGGGATTACAGGCGTGAGCTACCACACCCAGCCGCCTTTTTATTTTTTAAACATTAATGAGATTATATTGTATATTCTATTTGATAACATGTTGGTAAAGATGAACAACATATTTTAGATATCATCGTACATAAATGTACAATGTATATGTACATAAATATGTACATGTTTAGATATCATTGTACATATATTTCAATTTACTTTATGTCTTTTGTCTGATATATGGTGTTCCAACTCTTCAATAATAAGGCTGTAAAACAAAGATAAATTATAAATGGAGCTATAGGTTATGGATTAGGTCTCTTTCAATGTTCTTTGAGAGATACTAAATTAGTTTCTTTTGAATAAATCTCCTTAAGAGTGGAACACAAAGACTAGTTATATTTGGGTCTTAGAATTTAGTGTTTCTACATGAATTGAAATAATCCTGTATAATGAACAGTTTGGTTGTTTTCAGTTTTTGCTATTACAAGCAATGATGTAATATACATCCTTGTACATTACTTTTCAATCTTTCCTATAGAATTATTTGTAGGAGTTGAAATGTTGAGTCAAACCAAATTGCATTTATAATTTTAATAAATAATTACCAATTACTACTTAATAAGCCTATAGCCCCCAGTAGCATATGAAATTGTCTATTTCTTCACAATTTTAACAATATTGGATGTTTTCAACCTTTAAATCTTTCCCATAAACACAAACATGCACATAGCATTTCATAAAAGGGAGACTGTCAAGTCCTCTTTTGCTGTTCTTAATCTTGATTCTGAGCTATTTTAAATTTCTCATTCTAATTTTCCAACATTGTGGCTCAGTCTTAGAACAGGAAAATCAATACTGTCTCTGCGCTCCTCACTCAGAAACAATTTGGATTCTCTGTCCAGGCACACTGCTTCTGACTGTACAGATGAAGCATCACTCCCAGTTCAACCTGGTCCAGGGCTTTATTTCCTAGTGTTCTTCCACCATGGGTATTCACAATTTACCTAATTCCTTTCACATTCCCTCATTTACTTTTGAAATTTACTGCATTCCCTAAAATAGACACTTTTATCTTTGTAAATTAAGGTCACTGTAATTGCAGTTGAACCATATCCCTGCAACAATTGGTTCAAAAGTCTTTTGTCAGTAAGAAATATTCTAATATGGCTCAAGAATTACTGCCACAGCTTCCTTAACTTCCTTAATTAAACAAAAGTAACCATTAAGAGAGAAAATTACATATTAGATCAATATATATGTTGATCTTGGACTTCCAAGTTTATATATCTATATATACACACATCTATACATATATATATATATATACGTACATACATATAATACACACACACATATATATATATAAAGGAAGGGTCAAATACAACTTAAAGATAGCAGATATTAAACACACATATTTTCTTGTACTTTTTATGAATCCCCACTAACTAACATATAGGAAGGAAGCCCAAGAAGGAAAGGATAATTGGAAGGAAAATGATAGCCATAAAATGTTGTGAGTTAGAAAACAGAAAGAGGAAAGACAACTGACCAAGCAGGGCCAGGAAAGCCATGTCCTAAGTGAGCAAGCAAAGTAGTAGCCCATTTTCTAAAATAGAACCACAAAGTCTCAAGAATTAGAAGTAGCAGGGGTTTATGATTTGGAAGCAAAGGGGAAGACAAAAGTCTAGGAGTCAGATAGACACAAATTCATATGCTCCCATGCCCATATCCTAATGCTTACTTTGTGTGATCAGATAATTAACCCTTCTTTCCCTCAGCAGAAAATTGTGGTTTAAACTCTAGAGAGAGCAAAAACAGAAGGTCTCTGAAGTCTGGGATACATGGCACAGTTGAGGGCAGTAATCATTTTAAAAGCAAGAGGATTAAATACTAAATGTTGAGGCCCTCTGCTATAGCTCATGGCCCTCTTCCATTGCTAGGTTCCCAGAAAAGTGCAGGATCTTAGCAGATTCTTCTCTGAAAATATCTGGCAAATCAAAAGAAAAGATATTAGGATTATCCAACAAACAGCTCAGCCTGATAATCCTACAAGTGAGCTAATGGTCTTCAAGCCCCACCCACAATATGGAGTCTCATTCAGCTTCTTAGGGCCCCAATTTTAAATATAAATGAACAGATAAGGACCATTTAAAGAAAGCCTCTAATATGAAAGGCAGAGGCTAAAAACAAAGAGGTTAAAGCAATCTGGAGAAAACATAAATTAGATAAGAAGACAAAAACGATCAGAGATCTAAGAGAATATATTGTAAACACGAAGCAATAAGATGTTATTTTGTAACAGTGTATTTATACAACAAAAGAGTTTTAGCAATTAAAAATATTACGTTATAAATTAAAAATCCAGTAAGAAGTTTGAAAGGAAAGTTTGATTAAACCTTCCAAAGGACAACAAAATCACATAAAATAAGAGAGAAAAGGTAAGTAAATTTAAGGATCAAGCCAGGAAGTCCAATATCCAAACACTATGAATCATAAAAAGAAAACCGAGTAAATAAAATCATCAAAAAGTAATTTCAGAAAATTTCAAACTGAAGGTCATTGTGAGATAAAAGTTCCTATCAAGTATCCAGAAAATGAATAAAATATATTAGTTAAACCCTATCATTGTGAAATTTAAGAACAATGGAGTCAAAGAAAAAATTCTAAAGCCTCTAGAGAGAGAAAAATTGGTTAGACTCTAATGAAAAATCGGAATGACCATTAATTTTCTCAACAATAATGCTGGAAATTAGAAGTAATTCTGAAGAAAAATGAATTTTATACCCAGTCATGCTATCAAATAATATAAAGTCTTTTTCAGATATATAAGCTCTCAGACAGCACAGCCTCCATGCACCTTTCTCAAGATGCAACTGGAGGAGCTCCTCCACCAAAATAAAGGAGAAAACAAGAAAGACAAAGATATTGAAATGCAGGACAAAGGGGATCCCACACAAGAAACAAGTGAAAGAAATCCCAGCATGATGTTGAGAGGAAATCTTCAGGATAACAGCCATGTAGCAAGTCTAGAGGGCAACTTATCTAGATTGGAGAAAACCAGAGACTGAGAAGGATCTAAGATGACGAAATTGATAGAATGCTTGCATGTGAACGTTTTTGAGAGTTTAGGGATGAATTAATGATAAATCCTTAGAAACTAAACAAACAAACAAGAAGAGAAATTGAGCTAAATCAAAAAGCTGGATAAGGAAAAGTCATCATAGTTCAAAATTTATATTATCATATTAATACTGATCCTCCAAAATTGTGATATAACTATTGGGATAATGAAGGGTAAGAAATATGTGCCTGGGGAAGCTGGGGGCATTTTCTGGCCATCCTGTCATAACTAGGCAGATCCCTAAACCATTTTTTCTTTGTTGAAGGGAAAGATGATATTAAAGCCTGAACTCAAAGCAATAGTTTTGAGATTTACTCACTTTTCCCTAAGTATCTACCATGTATGCATGTTATTAAACTTCTATTAGTTTTTCTCTGGTTAATCTATCTTTTGTTACAGGGGTCAATCTCAATTAAGAACTACAAAAGAGTAGAGAGAAAATTATTTCTCTAAATCATTTTTCCTTCTCTACATTGTCAACAGAGAACAGAAGGAAAAAAGTTCTTTTAAGTGCCAAACTGTGCCTGGAAATTCTAACAGGGAAGACACATACAGCCAGGTTTGTGTCTGAAGCACTCACCAGGAATCTTACATATTAGAACCATCACTACTCAAGAAAGCCCTGCATTACAGGGGAAGCCATCCTGCTTGAAGATCTGTTTATTTCATAGACAGTGAAGCAGGGAAGGGAATTCTGTGGATTTTTACTTGGGAGCCCAAAATTCAGACTGACCAACAGTGACCTCAGATAATCTTTGCTGGACTTCACAAATTCAGTGGATAGACCATGTCCCAATCCTATGGATAACTTATTAAGATGAGCTGTTGGAAGGCAGGATACAGAACCCGTCATCTCTAAAGAGCAGAAAGATTATTGCTCAGAGAGTAGAGTAGGCTAATGACATTTCACTGTAGAAATGCTCCATAGGAACAGACGAAAGGGCTTGGGGTGGGGAAAGAGCAATGAGGACTCTTTAGAGAAGTCCAGAAGGAGCTCGTATTTTGTTTGGCCAGATAAAGTCAGAATACTCTCTAGATCACTCAGATACTAAGACAACTTCGTAGTGCTGCCCCCCGTAATTGTGTGAGAAAGAAAATTTAAACCATTTATCTCAAATCAGTGTTGCCAGCAGTGGGGTGTGGGATCCACCTGTCCTCCTTCTCCCTGAGAATCGGCTGTTCCTACATTTTCTCATGCAAAAAAGGCTATGGATGAAAGGTCATGAATGGAATGATTTTCCATCAGCCTTGAGACAAATACCTATTAAAAAACCCATGCCATGCCCTGCCCACAGACTGTCTCAGACAGGATTACGTTGGCTATTTATTAAGTACCACAGGGTAGTAACTGCAGCCTCACTTTGCTCTGCTGTTTCGTAGGACTTGACGGCTGGTGGCAGGCAGGACCTATTAAAGATCGTCTGCTTTATTAATGTCACTCATTTGTTCTCTGTAATGATAATGGGAGAGAGATACACTAAAAAATCCAGCTAGTGAGCTGGGCACATGTTGATCTGCAGCTGACATAGCCTTTCTGAGGCCCTGGACAATACTTCAGGGGCTTATTTAAAAAACAACTCATAGAGTCCTAAGTTCAAAATCTGGCACTGCTATGTATTTTAGCCAGATGCCGTTGGCTGAGTTAGTTAGCTTCCTTGAGCATCAGATTTCTGACCTGTAAAGTAAAGGAAATAAGGCTAAAACTCTGAGTCTCAAAATGGCTCCTGGCTCCTGACTCCTAAGATTCTCAAAGGATTAAATGATACAATGTATTTGAAATCCCCTTCTGTGTGCCAGGGGCATAATAAATGCCTCATTATTGCCGCTTCCTTTCCTTTGTGTCCCCTTCCCTGCCTCTCTCTGCTCACTGTACATGAGTATGTCATTCCTGCAGAATGAGTTCATTGAGACAGAACAGGAATTTAGTTAATTGGACATGTTCTAGCATTGCCCTAAATAAGTACAGTCAGCCCTCCGCATCCGTGGGTTCCACATCCCCAGATTGAACCAACTGTGGATCAAAAATGTTGAGGAAAAAAACAATAAAAAATAACAATACAAATAAAAAATAAGACAGTGTAACAACTGTTTACATAGCATACATCGTATTAGGTATTATCAGTAACCCAGAGATGATTTAAAGTATACAGGAGGATAGCCTGGCATAGTCTCAAAATAAATAAACAAAGGATACAAGAGGATGTTGTAGGTTACATGCCAATACTACAACATTTTATACAAGGGACTTGAGCATCCATGGATTTTGCTTTCTGCAGAGGTCTTGGAACGAGTCTGCCATGGATACCAAGGGAGGACTGTACCAGGATGCACTTCCTGTGCAGCCTATAAATAGGTGGGGGTTGGGAGAGCAGGGAAGGTGGTACACCGGGCATCATCCTAGGTTATTGTTCTGAAAAGCTTTTCTGTGCTAACTATAGCAAGACCTCCTCACTGGAGCTTGGGATGTTTTGCTTTAGTCTCTACTGCTAGTCCTGGAACAGCTGAGCACCAAGGATGCGAGTGCTGGAACAGTATAGTCCAGTATTTGTTGATTCACTCCTCCAGCAAACACTGAAAGCCTGAGTACAAGCCAGGCACCATTCATTCATTTATTTATTCATTATCAAATACATCTATAACATTAATTCTGTGCCTAACCTCTTCTAAGCACTCAACAAATACTCTCTCATTGTCTCCTTATAATGGTGTTATGAGGGTGGTTCTGTTATTATTTGTGTTTCAGAGACAAGGACACTGAAGCACAGAGATGTCACATAACTTGCATAAGAAACATGTGTAAGATGTTTTGACTCATGACAGTAGCATTTACGGTTCTCCAACGCTTGCCCCATACTGAGGGGTGTGCATACATTTTTGTGTTTATACTTTCCTTCATTCACTGAGAGCTTCGTTAATCATGACATTGTGTGCCAGACACTACATTAGGAAAGGAAGGGGCACAAGACCAGAGAGCTACATTTCAAGGAGGCAAATGTCAAGTGACCATCACTTTTATCCTTGAATTTGGAACCAGCAAAGAGAATTGGTTCAGGTCAAGAATGCTGTCATTGTCATTGGAATAGGCTACTTCTTTAAATAAAATAAATGATGTTTATGGGGCACTAAACATGTGGCCTTTGTCCTTATATGGCTCGTGCTAAGGAGTCTATGTGGTGTGCTTGCACAGAGCTTCCTGGTTCAGAAAAGAAAATGTGTGTGAGGCAAATGTTCCCATCAAAATCCAATAGGAGGCTGGGCATGGTGGCACATACCTGTAATCCTTGCCACTTGGGAGGTGAAGTTGGAGGATCACTCGAGCCTGGGAGTTTGAGGCTATGGTAAGCTATGACTGTGCTTGCCTGGGCAACAGAACAAGGCCTTATCTGTATATAAAAATAAACACATAAATAAAATCCAACTGGGTATGTGGCCATAGCTCCAGTGTGTCGCAACTTCACATGTGTATCATTAATTAAGAACAGATTCTATTAGGTGTTAGGTATTTATTTTTACGTGTACTGTAAAATATATAAATAACATTGACCCATCATTTCAAGTATACTGCTGTTTGGAATTTAAAAAAAATTTAAGTGAATTAATTTAAAGAAAAATACTAAACTAATAACGGCACAGGTGATACTTTAGATACTGAAAATTAGCAAAGTGGTACTCAGATGAAGCATACAGTAGTGCTTATTGGAGGTGTTACTGGTATTTTGAGTGGGGCAATTCTTCATTCTGTAGGATTATCCCCAGCCCATGCCCATCACATGGCAGTAATGTTACTCCTAACCCTCTGCCAGTGCGTGGTGACAGCTTCCCCCACAAACGCACACAAATTCCTCCACACATTTCAAAGGCCACATACTAGAGGCCTGGGGGGATTTGGTATCAGCTCTGACTGGGAACTATTGCTAAATCAAAGCTAAAGACTTGTTAGATGCCCCACTGGAAAAGCACACAAGCTATGTTTGAGTATTTCTGAAGTAGAATGAAGGGAAGATAAAACTCAAGTTCAGTTACCAGGTGGCTTAGTGGGGAAGGCACCACAGTAAGCAAATGAGAACCGAAACGAGAAGATAGTGAAGACATGAGAAGTCCTGGCAAGCGTGGGGACACACTGCAGAGGCCTGGGGCTATAGACAGAGCTTTCCTGGCTTGGGCCTGCTGTTATAGGGCAAGACCAGTTCCTTCCTGCTTGTCTTACAGGTGCCATCTGGCATCTGACAACGACCAGAGACAATGCCCACTGCCTGCTGAGGAACAGGCAGTACAACTACTGATTGAATATAAATGCAGTATGATACCAAGCCAGGGGATATTTTGTAAGGATACAAGCCATATGATGAAAAATGTAACCAATTTATTAATCATTAAAGAAGGAAAAGAAGGCTCCAGAAAACCATGGGTCTCTCTCCATGTGTCCCATAATATGCTGTTAACAGCGAGCATGAACTGGGGGAGGAGGGGAATAAATCAGTGATTTTTGCATACCACCCACGATACTGTTCATATCCTTTTAAAAGTCTTGGTTATTATTGACTCCTTTGATCCACTAGTTTTCCCATTACATCCGAAGGTTGACTGTTCTCTACCTCAACGTGTCTGTAGGACAAGTATTTCCAAAGATGCAAATAGGTGGTGTCAAGGAAGAGAGGTTTTCCAATGTCAAATAAGTTTGTAAAACACATGTTTCTGATGTGGAGATTCACAGTACACACAGGAACTTTAAAAGTGTTGAGATTTCTTCTGTTCCCTTGGTAGTCTAAAGGGTGAAATCCAAACTCCTGGTCTGTTTTTAAAAATTAGCTGACTTGCCCCACCTCACTTAACAGATGTAATTTTCACGGGAGGCACACTTATAACAACTGCTCCTCCTAGGCATCTTATCTTCACTTCCAGGCCCTCTCTCATCTTCCCCCACCCCCTAGCACACATTCCCCAAGCTTTCCACTGACTCCACATTCCTGGCCAGCCCCAGCTCAAGATTCATCTATAACTCCTATTCCCTACAGCAAACTTCCTCTCTACTGTGAAACTGTATCTGTACAAGATTGTGTCATGTCATTTTGATTACTTCAGTGTTGCCTTGGAATTATCCCTGGGGAGCATGATATAGGTAGTTTGTAAGCATCTTTGCCTATTTTCAACTTCTCCTGGGAGTCTATTATTGCCCCATGGGCCTTGTAAAAAAAATACTGCTGGAGACATTACGTGGTGGATGTGCTGATGGCATAGCTTTGTTCCTTTGTAAGACTACTTGGATTCTCTATGTCTCTAAGAATTAACAACCACTGGACAATGACTGAACATATGTATTCATATTTTCTGTCTTTAATTAATTTGATGTTTTTCAAATTAAATGACATACAGTTACGTGCCACATTACAATGTTTCAGTCAACAAGGGACCACTCCCTGCTCACTCAGCTCCATCTCAGACCCAGCTTCCAGGGGAACACAGCTTGTGCCTTGAGGTAGTGAGCAGTGGTCAGGTTCTAAATATAGTTTCTTTTCTTTTTTTTTTTTTGAAGACAGGGTGATATGGTTTGGCTATGTCGCCACCCAAATCTCACTTTGAACTGTAATAATCTCCATGTGTCAAGGGCAGGGCCAGGTGGAAATCCTTGAATCCTGGGGGTGGTTCCCCCATATGGTTCCTGTGGTAGTAAGTCTCTTGAGATCTGATGGGTGTACAAATGGTCATTTCCCTGCACAAGCTCGCTTGCCTGACACCATGTACAAGAGCTTTTGCTTCTCCTTTGCGTTCCACCATGACTTTTTGAGGCCTCCTCAGCCATGTGGAACTATGAGTCCATTAAACCTCTTTCCTTTATAAATTCCCAGTCTCAGGTACCACATATACAATGGTGGCCCCATCAGATTGTAATGAAGCTGAAAAATTCTTATCATAGCCATTGTGGCATCATAGTGATGTCATAGCCATTGTAACATAGTGGCACAGCACATTGCCTTTTCTAGGTTTGGATATACAAATACTTATCATTGTGTTACCATTGCCTACAGTATTCAGCACAGTAACATGCTGCCCAGGTTTATAGCCTAAAAGCCACAGGCTACACCATCTAAGTTTGTAGAAGCACACTCTGTGATGTTCGCACAACGATCACCTGATATATTTCTTGGAATGTATCTTTGGTATCCCTGCTGCTAAGTGACCCATTACTGGATCCAGTACAACAGATTGTATATTACAACTGTGTAATGTTGGAGGTGTTCAAAGTCAAAGGTAAGAATGTGCTCCTGGAAATGGAATCTGACCTTTTACCTGCATGAATGTTAAAAGTTTGCTTTTATTTTTAATATATTCTCTACCTTCTTTCTCCATTCCTATGGACTGCCCCTCCCTCCAGTAAACCCAATGCCTTTTCCATGGTCCTTTCTGTGTCTGTTAATAGTGATTCCATCCTTCAGTTGCTCAGGACAAAAGCCTTAGTGTTTCATAATCAAATTCCCTTGTAACAACATCACATCCAAATCATTTGACTCTGCCTTGAAAATATATTAGGGCCAGGCGTGGTGGCTTATGCCTATCATCTCAGCACTTTGGGAGGCCAAGGCAAGAGGACTGCTTGAGCCCAGGAACTCAAGACCAGCCTGGGCAAAAATTAGGTGGCATGCTTGTGCATGCCTATATTTCCAGCTATTTGGGCAGCTGAGGCAGGAGGATCGCTTGAGCCCAGGGGGTTGAGGAGGCAGTGGGTCATGACTGCAACACTGCACTCAGCCTGGGCAACAGAGTGAGACCCTGTCTAGTAGCCTCTGCTCATGCTGCCAATAAGAACATACCTGAGACTGGGTAATTTATAAAGGAAAGAGGTTTAATGAACTCACAGTTCCACATGGCTGTGGAGGCCTCACAAAGGCATGGTGGAAGGCACAGGAGAAACAAGGCTCTCTTACATGGTGGCAGGCAAGAGAGCTTGTGCAGGGGAACTCCCATTTATCAACCATCAGATCTCATGAGACTTACTCACTACCATGAGAACAAACAGTATGGGGAAACCACCCCCAGGATTCAAGGATTTCCACCTGGCCCTGCCCTTAACACATGGGATTATTACAGTTCAAGGTGAGATTTGGGTGATGATACAGCCAAACCATATCACCCTGTCTTCAAAAAAAGAAAGGAAAGAAACTATATTCAGAACCTGACCACTGCTCACCACCTCAGTGCACAAGCTATGTTTCCCTGGAAGCTGAGTCTGAGATGGAGCTGAGTGGGCAGAGAGTTTATTAGGGATCAATGCCTGTGGAAAGGGAGAAGTTGGGCTGTGAGGCAGTCACAAGGAAGAAGGCCTGAGTGGACTCCTTGAGGAGCTCTGAACTGGGACGGCCCTTAGGAGTTGTCCTGAGTCGAGGTACAGGGCCAAGCCTCTGTAGCCGTCACTGACAAGCCTCTAGAAAGGGGAAATGCCACTGGGCAGGACAGTTGTCTTTAGCAGAAACAATTCTGGAAGAGGTGACAGCCAAAGGCCATCAGCTGGAGCTTCCCAGCTGCTGAAGGAATAAATGTTTAATTCTCAAAGGAGACTTAAGCAGCATCTACCACACTTCACCATGGCCATCTTGATTGGAGCCCCCATCTTCTCAAGATCAGCTCCTCACTGATCTGCCTGCTTCAATCCTCTTATCACACAGCTAGGGTGACCCTTTGAAAATATGTGATGTCCCATCTCTGCTCAAAACCATCATGTCAGTACCTCCCTGCCTTAACCTGAGTAACATCCAAAGTCATCACAGTTATCTGTACAATGCTACAGCCTCTGCTCCCTCAGCTCTCAGGCCTCAGCCACTACTCTTCCCCTCTTTACAGCTGTACTCTAGACCCTCTGAGCTCCTTGCTGTTCCTTGAAAATGCATGGCAAGTTCTGTTAAAAGATAAATTTATGCATATTAAAATTTCAGGAGCTTATTTGAGCTTTGAATGATTCATGAATCGGGCAGCACCAGACCACAAGCAGTGCGGCACTCTGAGGGAAGGAGAGGAGGGGGCTTTTATAAGGTGTTCATAGAAGCCAGACAAAAAAAAACTTTTGACTGGTTAAAGCAGAAAGTCCCTAGTGAGAGGTCAGTTGGCAGTTTCTGACTGGTAAAGCCTCTAGTTGAAGTCAGCTGGCAGTTTCTGATTGGTTACGTTTGTTTCATTTTACTGTTTACATTGAGTTGGTTTTCCATTTGCTTCGGTAGGAACCCAAGGTGCTGAAGGTGGCTCAGCTAAATGGCCTCCTGATTAATTATTTGAACAGCTCCTATATCAGGGCATTCCCATTTTACTGTTTCCTCTGCCCAAAATGCTCTTTCAGGCCTCAGCATGGCTCTTTCCCTCAGGTTGTCACTCCTGTCACCTTCTTGTGGGCATCTTCTCTGGCCGACCTTTTGGAAACGATACTGCTCCTTCCCTTGACTCTCCCTGCCCTTCACTACATTCTCTTTCTCCATAGCAAGGGGCTCAAGGGGAGAAATTACAGACTGTCACATTGACTGCTATATCACATCACATATATTCATGCCTGGAATGTGTCAGGTGCTCAAAAAATACATGTTGAATGAATTTCTGTAAGCTGCAGAAAAAGGTTCCATGATTGGTCCAAATTGAAAATTGGTCCATGGTTCTCTAGGAGAGTAAGAGGAAGGAGCTGTGTTTCCTTTCTGTTGTTTAGCTTTGGTCAGACAGGTCATTTGTTTTTCTTTCCTCAAATTAAATAAGGATTTAGCTTAAGTGTCCTTTATAGAGCAAGCAAACAGTTAAAATGTTAGAATTCTGACGATATCTCTGACTAAACCTTATGAAAACCTTTTTTTTTTTTTAATTTGTTTTGGCCTCTTAAAAGCTGAAGAATTTTGACACTGTTAAACTTTCTCTAAGGCTTTTGCTCCCTAAAAGGAGGGATGGTTAAGAAATCCCCTACTGAGCCAAATACAGTGGCTCATGTCTGTAATCCCAGTAGTATGGGAGGCCAAGGCAGGAGGATGGCTTGAGCCAAGGAGCTCAAGATCAGCCTGTGCAACACAGGGAGACCCCGTCTCTACAAAAAGAAAAAAAAAAATTAGCTGGTTGTGGTGGTGTGCACCTGTAGTTCTGTAGTCTCAGCTACTTGGGAGGCTGAGGCAGATCACTTGAGCCCAGGAGGCTGAGGTTTCAGTGAGCTGTGATTACACCACTGCACTCCAGATGAGGAGACAGAGCAAGACTCTGTCTCTTGAGAGAGAGAGAGAGAGAGAGAGAGAGAGAGAAATCTCCCACCCTTTTGTGTTTCAAAAGAAACAGCCATCCCCACAAAGGACAAACCAGCCCTGGAATATTCTGTGATAAGATCCACCTTCATCCTTCCCAATGGCTCCCATGAAGGACTCCTTCCTTTTCTTTGAGTTATTCTTCATTAATAAATGTTCTCCCTATTGCCACAGCAAGAATAAAATCATATCCTTAATTATGCAGTACATTTTGTCTTTCATAGTTTGACACCAAGACTTGGATATGATTAGACCTCACCTTCCAATTCCCAGTTATTCCACACAGGTAATGAGGCCTTAGGTCATCTCCAAGTTGTTCAGTGGGGTAGAGCAGAAAACGAATGATTCCTCTCCTCCCCATCATAAGGATCGTGGCTGACACCCTATAACAAAACACAGGTTAACCAGAAAAAAAATAACAAATGTATTTGATCATAGTTTTTCTTTTAGCAATTTAAAACAATTTCATTTTAAAAATGAAAGCACTTACATTCTCTGTAAAAATATAAATATAGCAAACAGGTAACTGGTGTGTAACACACTCATTTGCACACATAATCAGGCATTTATGGAAGCATATGCCCAATTGTGGATATAAAGGCAGGTTTCATTTGCACTTTATTGCTTCAAACAATGAACAGCCTATTTGGTCATACTTTTACATGACAGGGGAGCCTTCAGAATGAAGACCCAGAGATACAGGAGAAGCTATCTGATTTTACGCTCAGGTTTGATGAAGCAGAGAAATGTGACTGGACAAAAGAAGGGTATGACCTAATGGAAATGAACTGAGTGGAGAAACCTCGCAAGGCCTGGCTGTCCAGATTCTTCTTGGCCTCCCTGTGCAGCATTCCTTTCTCCCAGGCGTGGGGTAGGACCTGTCTGGGATGAAGGTCTTAGTTTCTTTATGGCCAACTGGTATACAGAAGGATGGTGGAAGGTTAGAATAATATTTTTTGGTTTTATGGCTGGCTTTGGGGAAAAGGAGTTCTAGTTTCTATGACCCATCTTGGGGAAGAGGGATTACAGTTTCTATGGCTTATCTCAGGGGAGAATGAGGGGTACGAGACAGGTGGGGGCAGAAGAAAGTCAGAGAGAGACTTCCCTTCTGAGGCTGCTTCTGAGTCCCAACAGTGGCAATGATGTTCATTTTCAACAAAAGGGAGGACTGACAATGTTGAACTTAACCTAAGTCTTAGACTCATAAAAAGTTTAGATGTTGTCAGGTGCGGTGGCTCATGCCTGTAATCCCAGCATTTTGGGAGGCCAAGTCGGGCAGATCATGAGGTCAGGAGTTTGAGATCAGCCTGGCCAATGTGGTGAAACTCCATTTCTGGTAATACAAAAATTAGCTTGGCATGATGGCACATGCCTGCAGTCCCAGCTACTCGGAGGGCTGAGGCAGAAGAACTGCTCGAACTCAGGAGACAGAGGTTGCAGTGAGCCGACATCGCGCCACTGCACTCCAGCCTGGGTGGCAGAGTGAGACTCTGTCTCACAAAAAAAAAAAAAAAAAAGTAGCGATGTTAAGAAATCCTCTGCCCTTTTGAGTTGTAGGAACTGGCTAATTGCCAAGGACCATGCAGCCTTTGCATATTCTGAAGTAAGACCAACCTCCGTCCTTCTTCATGCTCCCATAAGACTCTTCCTCCATAAAACCCAGACTCGTTCCTTTTCTTTAAGGTATTTCTTGTTGATGAATGTCCTCCTATTGCAACAGCCTGAATAAAAATCATAACCTAATTTACTGGTGGATTTTGTCTTTCATAGTTTCATAAGGAGGGGACTTGTGTTGAGAGGGTTTATTTATAGCCTTAAAGTGTCTGTTGGAAAATCAGCAGCTGACTATAGCGAGTGACAAAAGAACTCTTGACAATAGATAACAGACAGCCAAAGGGTCTGCTCCCTCAGCAGAAAGCCAGCATGAAGCTTGGTTTCAGAGCAGGGAATAATTATTACTTCCAGAGGCTGACAGAAACTTGATTCAAGCAGATGGCTGGACAAAAATATATTGTTGGAAGTAATTTACCAGCATAAAAGGTAAATGTCACTCTACATAATTTCCCCATGAAATCAACTATCTCCAATGTGCTAGCCACAAAAGACTCAGTTCTTCCCTGTCTGGGGCTCTGGTTGTAAAGAGATGGAGTGGAGGCAGAAGTCCCTGGAAGAGGGTGACTGTCATCCATCACATGTCTACAGCCTCTTGCTTCCCCTCTTGCCACGTGATCTCTGTACAGGGCAGCTCCCCTTTGCCTTCCATTATGAGTAGAAGTAGCCCAAGGCTTTCACCAGATGCTCAATCTTTTAGGCAGCAGAATTGCGAGCCAAATAAACCCGTTGTCTTTATAAATTACCCAGCCTCAGGTATTCCTATGTAGCAACACTAAATGGACTAAGATAAACCACTACCTACTATTCATATTCAAAGAAATATTCCCTAGACAGACACCTTCACTCCTGTCCAGGGCACATACCAGGAGCACCAAATTCATCAGCAGTCTATAACTGGGCTTACTTACAGCATTTGCAGGCATTTGCTGTCCTCGGATTAGCAACGAGCTGATGAGTCATGCTGAAGACCTTGATACTGGCCAAGTCCTCACAAAATTGATTCATCTTCTAGAAGCTGACAAGTAGGAGGTTATATGTCACCAAAAGAAAGACTAGTAACTATTTGATCAAATCCAACCCATTTTATATTTCCAAATAATCTCCATTAAGAATGTAATTTGACATCAAAAACAGGCCTGCTTAGAGATAGAATATGAAAATGAAATGGAAACATATGAGCATTGCCAAGATGTTGGGTTTGTTTTTTATTTTTAAGTGCTGAAACCTGGATTTCATAGCCTGTGCTTTGAATTAAAAATAGCGATCAGAATTACTGCCATATATTTTGCATAAGTTTAATAGACAAGGCTTAATTGGCTCACTGAACTGTGTCTTTGTGAGACTTTAATTTTCCTGTAAGAACCGTAAATGCCAACAAGATAGACGTCCCTGTTCTTCTAAGCTCTGTTTATAGTTCCAAGAAGTAAACAGGCAGTTATTACATTAAAAACATTCCCTGTATGCCAGCAACATCTAATTTTAATCTGTGGGAGTTTTAGAGGAAAAGGAATAGATGTCATAGAAAAGAACCCCCAAATATGCCTAATACTTAAAACTTGAAGCCTGATCTTGATTCCACTGTGGATTAATAAACCACGTTTCTCAATGTCACTGTCATCTGGATGCATAGGATATTCGCCACTTAGTTTGTCAACAAGAGTCTCTTAGTTTCTAAATTGCTCTGAGATCGGATTTTGGAGGCATATTTATCTTGCGTACTCATGGCAAGGAGTGCTATTTGTCAAACTGGATGTAAAATAAATTAAATGGAATTCCGCTGCCCGTATACATTAATGCCTCCCAAAGAGACCAACGTGCTAACTTGGGCAGGACTTACAAAAGCTCAGTTGAAGTATTACCTCCTCTGTGGCGAACTTAATTGCTCCCTCTGTGCTGGCCATAGTTGCTGGGGGTTATAGCTGCCTCCCCCATAGGCTGAGATCCTGCAGGGCAGAGACTATGTCTTATTCATCTTTGAATCTCTGGTAACTTGCATAGTGTTTTGTAATCAGCAAGAATTTGCTCAATGACTGTAGGTATTCCTTTAATGATAGTCAACTGTTAGATCAGAATCCACCCCAACTCTGAGTATGCTCTGAAGTGTGCCACAGTTCATAGCGCCTTATCTTTAAAGTCCTTATAAAGATACTGAGGGACTATGCAGTTTCTGTTTCTACACCACAAATGTCTGCAGGACGTGATTCTACCCTCATACTCTCAGAGCTCTGGACGGGTGAAGAAGATTGGAAAAACCCTAATAGCCAAAAGAATTCAACTCAATGGTTCAACAAAACATCTCCTCTACCAGGCACTGTTCTAAGCATGTTATACCTTTCATCTCATGGAATCCTCACTGTGAGCATGGGCGGGTACTGTTACTGTCTGTATGTTACATGTGGGGAAACTGGCACTCAAAGGTGGAGTAACTTGTCCAAGTGATAGAGGCTTACTATTTCCCATACCTCTCGCTTCCTAAGAAGCCAGGCAAATGAATCATTTCTCCTCTGCATTTCCATAGACTCGATACTCAGGCACAGGCTTGATTCATCATGTTGTAATTGGAACTTTACGTCTGTCTCATTGGTTAAACAGTGAGTTCCTGGAGAAGATTATTGGTAATCTTTTCTCTTCCCTGCTTAGCAGAGTGACTGGTGTATACCAGCCTCTGCTTGAGTGTTTGCTGAATAAGTGAATGAGGGGAGGCTCTGTCAAAAGATACCACACCTGGGGAACTCCCAGAGAAAGGGATGAAGACAGACTCATCTTATTGCCTCGGGGCTGTGAGTGTGTGTGTGTGTGTGTATGTGTGTATCCAACAGCAACTTTCAACAGCAGGCCACCAAAGCCTAGTGGAACTAACTGGCGTTTAAACCACATACCTTATGTTTTGCTAGAGCAAAAGTAGTTATAAAAAGAATTTTTAAGACAGAGTTTTGTTCTGTTACCCAGACGGGAGTGCAGTTGCACGATCTCGGCTGACTGCAACCTCCGCTTCCTAGGTTCAAGCGACTCTCCAGCCTCGGACTCCTGAGTAGCTGAAATTACAGGTGCTGGCCATCCAACCTGGTTAATTTTTGTATTTTTAGTAGAGATGGGGTTTCACAATGTTTCCCAGAAAAAGCTCAAGTGATCCACCTGCCTCATCCTCCCAAAGTGCTGGGATTATAGGGGTGAGCTACCACACCTGGCCCTAAAATATTTTTTGAAGTTTTTTCCAAAGTATTAAAAAGTCCAAATAGTTTTTCAAAGTATGTCATTAATACTTAAGCCTGGCAATTCCACTTCTAGGAGATTATGCTAAGCATCATCATGCTTATATGTGTAGAGGCCACAAACACAAACATGTGTGGGGCTGAGCAGATGGAAGGAGCTGGGTAAAGAATGTGCATTCTCTGGAGTGGGGGGTGGGAAGGACAGTGGCATGCTGGAAAAAGCTTGCCTGTTACTGTGATTTGAGGACAGGGATCCAGAGTAGCCAAAGGTTGTTTTTCAATAGGGCCTAGAAATCTCAATTTAAAAATATTGGCTGTGGTGGACTGCAAAAAATGGACCAAAATTATTCCCCTCCTGTCTCCATGCCTTTTGGTAGAGCCCTCCTGCCCAGACTCTGAGCTGGCACATGACTGGCTGTGGCCAGAGATGTCAGCAAAAGGGATGCAAACAGAGGAAAGATATTTGCACATGGGGGCTTGCCTTCTTGCTGCCCGGCGAACCCCCTCCACTACTACCAAGTAAAGATGACAGGGTAACCTGACAGATCAAAGGCATGTGACCTAACCACATGTGACCCGTTGCCCCAGGAAATAGACTGTGACTTCCCAGACACATGAGTGAGGCCACCCTAGGGCGTCCTGCCTCAGCCAACCCACCAGCTGACCACAGATGCACAAGAGAGCCCCCAGCAGAGATCAGCTGAGCTGGCCCAGAGCGGAAGAGCAAGCCCAGACAGCTCACAGAATTATGGGCTCAATTTTAAGCCATACATTTGTTGTTTTAAACCATTAAATCTTGGGGGTGGTTTGCTATATAAAAAAGCTAATTGAGAACAAAACTAAAATACGTTTGGCACTAAACAAAGCAGGGATCTAGTTCACTGTAACCTCTGATGAATGTAAAGATTTGACCACAAACACTCTATTCCTTGCATCACTGTTTATAATAATGAAAAAGCAAAACCAACCTAAAGATCCATGCAGAGAAGTGGTTAAGATGTGATGGCACACCTACATACTGGAAAGGTACCTCACCACTGAAAATGAGGGCACAGAAGAGCGGCAAAGCATAGACTATCGACCCTTGCTAAGTGTGCCATCAAATTTTGATCAACGGGTAAAATTTCATTGCCCTCCTGGAACACGTACTCTTGGGGAGATGGAACACAACACTGACTGGATCATCAGGTGATGTAGAGGCCATCATGCTGTAAGGAAGACATAAAATCTCAGAGTAAAGCCCAGACTGTGTTAAACTTTGCTTTTTGAGGGTATTAGAATGCACAGAGGGGAGCTGTAAACAGCTCTATTCAAATAGTGTAATGTGATTCCAAAGAGGGACGGAGCAAAAAGTGGGACAAGGGTTTTGAGAGTGAAAGACATCGCCCTACTTAGTAGCTCAGTGTCTTTTAATCGCTTCAAACATGCCACCAAAAATTATAGGACTTGAAAGTGTGTTGTGAACACAGGGGATTTTAGAAATCATTGGCATAGAGAAATAATGACACAGAAAGACAGTTTTAAGTTATATAAAAGAGGCCAATTGTAAAGGAGCGGGTACAATATAATCCCATTGTTATAAAATTTAGAACTTAATTTTAAGCCATGAATATAAAGACCATTTGGAGTATGCCACTGAGGAATATTAAAAAGATGCATCATTTTAATTACACATTTTAGTCTCTATAGTCCTCCCATTGGCAAAAAAAAATAAGTCAACTGCATTATCAGTTGGAAAATACAACACTTTTATAATGAAATGCAGGCAAAATCCTCTTCTTTTTATAAAAAGAATATGCAGGCCTAGGAAACTAATTGGAGGACAGAGATAAAAATTGGTATGTACAGAGTAGGGATAATTTTATTTTTCTTCATCTTATTTTTTTTTCAAACTGCCATAATCATGTACTTTATGTTGAGAAAATTTAATAAAAGTTAGTTTTAAAAACATTAGGGGCCACACTCATACATGCATATGCGCGCGCGCGCACACACACACACGCACACACACACACACTCTCTCTCTCTCTAACCCAACCCAAAGTGATACAAGACTATATATTAATAAATATACTTTCTGTCAGTGCCTGCAAATGCTCATGCCACCTCTATGCACTCATTCAGAGTTTTCCTGGGGGTAAATAGTCTCTGGAATTGTAGAATCTTCCCCCATGCAAAAACACAGAAAATCCCTGCAGGCACATCACCTCCCCAGTTCTCTTAGGAGGCAGGCAGCTGCTGTGTAGCATTATTCTTCATGGCCAGAGGGAGAACCAAGATAGGGATTCAGCTGCTCTGTTCTTCTACTCAGCAAGTCTTCTGCAAGCACGTGAGCAGGCCCAGGGAGGTGCTGCTGCCATTTGGTGGTGAAGACACTCTGCTCATTAAGGGCAACAAGTCAGAGCTCTCTAAGGGCCCCCTCGGCCCTGTCTGTCTGGCCCATCATGGACTTGTTCTTCACTAATTGTCTCTCACTGCTGACAGAGCCTGCACGGTCTTTATGTGTGACAGATTCCTTGCAAATGGTGAATGGCGGAGAGATGACCCAGCTAATCATCAAACCTGCTTCTAAAATGCCATCCAGTCGGATGCAAGCAGAGCCCAGCTCTACTCACTCATCAATGAATGTGACTCTGAGCTGTGAGAACAAAAGCCAAAGGAACTCTCCATTAGGAAACTAAGGGGGAAGACAGCAATGTAACAAGTCCCAGGTTCAAAATGACAAGTGATTCACTGAAGATGCCACAGCAGTACAGCCTATCACTGGGCACAGGGATATAGCCAAAAGAATGAGAATTTTACAAGATAATGAATTATTGGCTGGGCTACAAAATGGAAAATTCAAGCTGATAAGGCCAGTGGACTATCCTTTTGAACTGAATTCAATGAAAGAATAAAGTGTGGCACAGTAGCTCTTTTTTAGTAATGGAAACATGGTTACAAGATGCCTGAGAGGACGTAATCCACACACTATTTTCATCTTTTTAAACACTCACTTCATGCTCAACTCTGCCATTCTATAAATTTATTCTTGGAATGGAGAGAAGTAAAAAGCATGATTTTTTTTCCCTCCATTTTGAAAAATCCTGAGTTATGTTAGAAGTAGGAAACACATTCTATAATTACTAAGAAGGAGAGATAACAGATTGGCCCCATTGTAAAATTTATAAATTCCAATCAATCCCATTTTAAAGCCTAGTAAGAAATGTGGCAATAGTATCTCCTCCCCATGCCCTCAGCTTTCAGCCACTATTCAGCTTTGCCTGTGGTCTAACTATACCTTCAGCCACAGCAGTGGCAAATTAACAGCTGCCATTTCCTGAAAGCTGACAATGAGCTGCATCTGGATGTGCTCCTGGCGGACATAATTGCTTTAATCATCACAAAGACCTCAGAGGTGAGTACAATCATTTTCCCATCCTACCAACGAGGAAACTGAGGCGTAGAGAGGGTAAGTAACTTGTGCGAGGCCATACAGCTAGAAGGTGGGGACCAGGATTCGAGCTTCTTCAATGAGCATGCAAGAGAGAAGGGGAGATGCCTCGTGGAGCAGTTGGAAAGGGCTCAAGAGCCGTCGCCCAAGCTCATTCACCCTGGGCCAATCGCTTAATCTCTCTACAGAAGGTGAACCACCTTGCCCACTGCCTCACAGGATTGCTGAGAAGTCCAAATGAGATCAAATACAGGAAAAACCTTGAAAATAGCAAAGCATTCTCAAAGCACCCTGTGCTATTGATAAAAGGACAGAAGACTAAATCACACTCCTTAGGAGCACAACACTTCAATCATTCTGGCTTCAATGGAAAGACCACACCCCCTCTCCTCCCTCGACTTAATGCTTTCAATAAACAGCACAGGATTTTCTTGCGCAATCTTTTAAAGATGAAGGGCTCAGGTAGGCATGCTGGTACTTGAACTGGTCTTTGCAGGGAGCTTTAGTGTCTTACAATATTTAATACAGACATCCTGCCTGAGCTACTTATCCTGACTTGGAAAAGTAACCATTTCACTGTTACTACTAATTCTGTTCCAAAAACAAAAAAAAAAGACTATTGTAATTTCATACCCTTAATCTATGCAACACAGGAATGAGAAGGAAACAAAAAAAACCAACACAGTACTTTCTCATGAACGAGACACATTATATATAGTAATTCACATTTTATTATTGTATCATTATGAACAGTGAAGTCCATAGTTCAGTCCTCAGACAACATAAAAGTAAATGTTTTACATATACTTTTGTAACACCTCCCTATAATGTGATGACATGATATCTATATTTTTTGAACCACTGTGATTTACTAGTCTATTAAAAAGCCATTACACATTTAAAAACGGAACAATTCCAACAATGCAATCTTCAAGCAATTAAAAACAAAAAGATGTTGAGCCAGTGTGGGAGATCCGCTGAGTAATCCGGCCTTTGAAGTAATGTCTAGTGGAAACCCTGTTTTCTCCTTCCATCTGAGGGTTATTAAGAATAAAAACCCCAAACCAAAAACCACCTGCTCTGAGTGAAAGTCAGGATTCAGCCCACATGACTCGGGACACACTCCCCAGTGATTGGTGGAGGCACCATCACTCCAACATGTGCAGGAGCAGTGAGGGGTCTGCCTCCACGGCCCGCAGCCCGTTGTGCAGGCTCTGGAAGGTGGCCTCCTTCCCAAAGCGCTGCCGCCAGTGGACGAAGGCCTCCACCACCTGCGACTGCACATTGTGGGGGTGGTTGGCCTTACAGCGGTAGATATCCGTCTGGGACAGCCCCAGAGACAGCACCACGGGCTCCCACTCAGGCCCCAGCCTCTGGGCCAGCCGGTTAATCTGCCGGTCTGATGGGGAGCTGTTGAGGAGGTGTGAGGGGATCACAGTCATCCGGTCACCTGAGGAAGAAAAAGACACCCAGGTGAAATGAGCAAGGCAACAAACACATCATTTGGGGGCAGAAGCAAGAAATGGGAGAAGAAAGCATGCTTCCAAATGGCAGAGTCAATTGGCTCTCGTCTTAGCTGCTCTGTACAATGCAGTGATTCAGGGCTTATTTATGAGAACGTTTATTACAGAAACTTTTTTTTTTTTTTGAGACGGAGTCTCACTCTGTCACCCAGGCTGGAGAGCAATGGTACGATATTGGCTCAGTACAACCTCTGACTCCTGGGTTCAAGTGATTCTCTTGCTTTGGCCTCCCAAGTGGCTAGGATTACAGGCACCTGCCATCACACCTAGCTAATTTTTGTATTTTTAGCAGAGATGAAGTTTCATCATGTTGGCCAGGCTGGTCTCGAACTCCTGACCTCAGGTGATCCACCTGCTTCAGTGTCCCAAAGTCCTGGGATTACAGGCATGAGCCACCACACCTGTCCTATTACAGAAAATTTGAAAGCAAGAAAATAAAAATAACTAGAAATCCCACCAGAAAAACTCACTGATAATAATCGGTCTATTTCCTTTGATATATAAAACACACACCTTGTACATGCTGCTTTGTAACAGGCTTTTTTTCACTTCTCTTTTACTCAAGGCCAGGCAAGGCACTCTGGGGAATTCAAGAATGGTGCACAGACTCCAGCTCCCTCTGGCACTGTCTGTGGCCTTAGTGATGGGGCCTGTTCCAAGTGTGGGAATGCCCCTCCCTAGGAAAGGCAGGTGCTAGAGGACAAAGGCTAAATCAAACAGCTACCCTCCCCAATGAGCTTGAACTTGAAATATTACCGAGAAAAGGTGCAGCTACTAACAGAAGCAGGGACCAAGAGGCCTGCTGAGAGCAAAATAAACCTAAGAGGCCATAGGGTTACAGGAAGGGAAGAGAGGGGTGTTTGTTCGTAATAAAGGCCACAAGAGTTACCGTCCTGGCAGAGTCCAGAAAAGGAATAGGAAGTATGTGCTGAGACAAGGCAAGGAGGAAATCTGACCTTACACTTGCTGAACTAGATTCCTATTTGCCTGAGGCCAGTCTGCTAACAAGCATGATGTTGAGTGAATGTTTATAAATGTGCCCAGCAAAACCAGTGACCAGTGTCTTTGATTATACAGAAGGAGCTCCTAACCTTATCAGGGAAGGAAGGCCTTGTAGGGGAAGGAGGCTAAAGTAAGCCCTGAACACTAGAAGGAGCTGGGTGATGAAGGAGGAAGAGGATGTGGTGTATCTCTAGAAGAGAGAATTGCACGTGCAAAGGCCCAGAGGCAGGAGATTTCCAATGGAGGAAGGGAAAGGCACTTGCAGCAGCCAAGTGCAGAGATTGAGAGGGACTCCAAATATCCAAAATCATTTGCCAGTTCAGACATTTGTTTGACAGCACAGTACCCTATACTCCTGTCCATCAACATCACAGGGATTCAGGTCAGTCTACTTCATGCTCACCAGTCCACTATTCTGTTTTGATTTATGATTCAATAAGAAGGCAAAGGCACCCTATTTCAAGAGCTGATGTTTTCCACAGTCCATGCCCTTTGGCGTCTGGGTAGTGGCCAACACCTTAGAGATGAGTTGCAAAAATATTGTCAACGGCTCTTTCTGGTGTTTGTCAACACTACAATTTAAGAAACAAGGACTAAGAAGCAATTAGAAGATTGATGACACTACTGATCAATATTTAAGATTAACAGCAATGATTTTACAGCTTGTATGAAAACATGGGCTCATTAAAAAAAAATCAAGGCAACACAAAACAGCGCAAAGAAGAGAAGAAATAATCTAATATCCCGTCATTGTGTTTACAGTTGGTGACCATCATTCTGGATATTTTTTACACACATATACTGGTAGAAGGCTAGATAGAGGGCAATGGCTTCCTTTAAAATAACATATGAGCTTTTTTTCTAGTAAGAGCTATTTAATTTTGTTTGAATGTAACAGAAGAAAAAGCAAAAGAGAAACAAAATGACATTCTGACTGGCAGCTACAAATTACATACTTGAAAACACACACATACACATAATTTAATGCACAGAAAAAAGTTATAAAAATCTGAGTTAACTGCATGTTTTCATAGTAATAATCTATAATCACATTTCGTCTCCATTTCTGCACACTTGATTATTTTTTGCTCATACAATGTTTATTTTGTCAGATGCCTAACAGTTCTGTTTCTTCAACAATCATCCATGCCCCCTTGCCCCACTGTTCAGTCCTAAGGTGGCATCGTAACGGTTTGAATGCTCACCAGTGTTCTGTTGTTGCCGCTGTGACTGTTTTTCATCTGTGGCTTTTCTACTCCTGAATCTGTTCTGATTTAAGTCATTTGGGTCGATTTCATCACAGGGTGATTTTTTTTTTTTTTTTTTCAAGAAATGGTCGTGGTTGCAACAGTCCCTGACTTCTTTCAGGTCAAGGCGGCCTGCTCATTGCCTTCACTGGAATAATAATATTTCGAGAACAATTTTATATTATTTTTATCTTTTTATATTCTTTTCAATAGTATAAAATTATATTCATAATTTTAAATTATATTATTTAAATAATTTTATTTTTCTTACAAGTTTGTAGACCTTGTTCATATTTTATGGTAGGGGTTGCTGGTGTAGAGAATTCTCATACCCACTTAAGTATCCAGTATTTTGTGTGACTTGCTTTTACTGTCTAAGGTCAAAATACTGAACCTTTAGACCAGGGTATATCTTATTCATTCTACATCTGAACTTCCAGATATGTGGCATACCCTTCTAACTAAAGATTCAGTTCTCTCTTCCTTTTGGGAAAATCTTCCTGTGTCACACAGCTGTATTCTTTCCTTGCTCCATATGCTGGACAGCTGTGCTTCTCCTCCATGGCTGTCATATTCTCCTTATTGCTTTAATCCCCTCCTTGGGATTATCTCACTCTTTGATTTTCAGCTATGTCTATCCTGTGTGAGAGAGAGACAGAGAGAAAGTGAGTGCATGTTTTCTGGTTTTAATGTTGTGGTGTTTTTGTTCTCAATTTCTTTTCTTGGCTCTATCTTTTAAAAATTCCATTCTACTTCACACTCATTAGGAGAGCTACTATGAAAAAAAACAAAAACTAAAAAAAAACAGGAAGTCCGAAATGTGGGCAAGAGTGTGGAGAATATGGAACTTTTGTGCACTGGTGGGAATGTAAAATGGTGCAGGTGCTGTGGAAAACAGTATGGCACTTCCTCGAAAATTTAAAGATAGAATTAGCATATGATCCAGCGATTCCACTTCTGGATACATACTCAAAAGAACTGAATGCAGGGACTCAAAGAGAAATGTGTATACCTATGTTCATAGCAGCCTTATTCACAATAGCCAAAAGGTGGAAGCAAACTAAGTATCCATCACTGGATGAATGGATACGCAAAATGCGGTACAAACATACAGTGTTATATTATTCAGCCTTAAAAAGGATGGAACTTCCGACACATGCTCCAACATGGATGAATCTTGAAGACATTATGCTAAGTAAAATAAGCCAGTCACAAAAGGACAAATACTTTCTGATTCTATTCCTATGAGGTACCTGGAGTCGTCAATTCAGATCCAGAAAATAGAACGCTGGTTGCCAGGGGGTGGGGGAGGGAGAAATAGGGAATGATTGTTTAATGGGTGCAGAGTTTCAGTTTTGCAAGATAAAGACTTTTAAAGATTGGTTATAAAACAATGTGAAGGTACTTAGTACTACTGAACTATACATTTAAAAAATGGTTACAATGGCAAATTTTGTTATGTACATTTTACAATTAAAACTAAAATTTAAAAGTAATCCCATTGTTGTTTGATCATTAACTACATCTTGAGTTTTTGTTTCTACTGAATTGATGCTGTGCCTTTCTATAGCATAAAATACTTGTGAGGTCAAGTTTTCTAGGACTGGGTCTTCTTATAGACCAGACTGGTTGTATGTTTATTTTTGCAAGCTGTGTTCCTTTCTTTCCTTTTCTTTATTTAAAATATATATCTATATTATATATATTATATATATATATATATACTTAATAGAGACAGGGTCTCACTATGTTGTCTAGGCTGGTCTCAAACTCCTGGCCTCAAGTGATCCTCATGCCCCAGCCTCCCAAAGTTTTGGGATTACAGGTATGGAACCGCTGTGCCCGGCCAACAAGCTGTGTTCCTCCCTTGCATTCCTCTGCTGCAGCATTTCACAGAACAGTCATGACCCTCATTGCCATCTTGTTCATACTTATGAGCATCTGTGTCCAAAACTGCTCTTTGTTCTCCTAGAACAAGCTGATGTATCTTTTGACACTCTCCTCACTTTACAGGGAACCAGTTGTTGTTCTACCTCTGAGCTACAATTTTAGGTTGGCTGCTGCTTACTATGAACTTTTCTGCCATGGCGGAGAGGTAGGAGTCATGAGGCCTGACCTTGGGGGCTCTCTGCTCTGTCCTCTTTTGGAGGGGAGTTAAATGTCTCAGACCAAGGCCTACTCTGACTAACCAGGGCAGACTCACTCCTATGGTCTCTTTCCTGTAACTCAGCACAGAGACTAGGAGATGGCCTTCCCTGGGTGCCTTTCTGACTCTGCAAGAGTTTTTTCGTTTTTTGACATTTACAAAGTCTACCATTCACCTCCTCAACCAGCTGCTTTCCATATTGATCTGTATTAGGAGGAACCCTCAGGAACTGGTCCTCTCACCTTCCTTTCCCAGCATTACCTCTGGGGGGCCATGGTGGGGTGTTCTCTTCCTTGCCTTCCACTTTTCAAAGTGGCTGAAATAAAGTTATAATTGTTTTGTCTGCTTGTGTTATTGCATTTTGATTCTGTTGCCTGGGTGTTGGGAAGGAAGTGTCTGTGTTTCTGCTATACTCTGTCATCCTTCTTTCTCACTCATGGCCAACATGAATGCAACATATGCTTCGAGCCAATTCTTTGGAAGTAAGGACAGAGTTTGCTCTGATTCTTCCACACTTTCAGGGTCACTTAGCCCTTGGAAATAGGGCCACATAACTGGGAGATGGCCAGCAGCCTGAGGACACAGGCCGAAGCAAAGATAATTGGCACGTAAGCACCACCCCACCAAGCAGATCAAGCCCTTTCAAATGGACATCTTTGCACATATAAAGAGGCAATCGCAGCTGCTTGTGCTGTCTGACCTCTATCAGGGAAAGTGTCCTCACGAGGCCTGCTCAGTTCATGAATTTTGCTGAACACAAGGTTACTTAAAAATGAGAGTCCCAAGGCTTTGGTATCAACTCTCAAGGATATCTTACATAAAATCAGGTCAAGTCATAAATTAATCCACTGTGACCATCTGGCTACTATTTCTCAAAGCTAGCATGCACACCACTAGCAGAGTGCAAGAAGAACATTCTGTAGTATAAAAGTCATCTATTTTAATATGATTAGAAAAATATAAACAGCATTTCAAACTCATGATTGCAAGGTTCAAGATAAGTAAATTAAAAAGATATAGAATGACAACCAAATACTTTTATTTTTATTTTTTGAGACGGAGTTTCACTCTTGTTACCCAGGCTAGAGTGCAATGGCGCGATCTCGGCTCACCGCAAACTCCGCCTCCTGGGTTCAGCCAATTCTCCTGCCTCAGCCTCCTGAGCAGCTGGGATTACAGGCACGCACCACCATGCCCAGCTAATTTTTTGTATCTTTAGTAGAGACAGGGTTTCACCATGTTGACCAGGATGGTCTTGATCTCTTGACCTCGTGATCCACCCGCCTCGGCCTCCCAAAGTGCGACAACCAAATACTTAAAAGTCAGTTAAAAATATATGTAAAGGGCCGAGCATGGTGGCTCACGCCTGTAATCCCAGCACTTTGAGAAGCCAAGGTGGGTGGATCACTTGAAGTCAGGAGTTCAAGACCAGCCTGGCCAACATGGTGAAATCCCATCTCTACTAAAATATAAAAAAATTAGCTGGGTGTGGTGGTGCACACCTGTAATCCCAGCTACTTGGGAGGCTGAGGTGGGAGAATCACTTGAACCTGGGAGATGGAGGTTGCAGTGAGCCGAGATCGCACCAATGCACTCCAGCCTGGGTGACAGAGCAAGACTCCCTCTCAAAAACAATAATAATACTAAATTAATAAATTGATTTAAAGAAAAGCATTAAATTAGGCTGGGCACAGTGGCTCATACCTGTAATTTCAGCACTTTGGGAGACTGAGGCAGGTAGATCACTTGAGCTTAAGAGTTTGAGACCAGTCTGGCCAACATGCTGAAACTTCATCTCTGCTAAAAATACAAAAATTAGCTGGGCATGGTGGCAGGCAGCTGTATTCCACCTACTTGGGCGGCTGAGGCAGGAGAACTGCTTGAACCCTGGAGGCGGAGGTTGCAGTGAGCTGAGATCATGCCACTGCACTCCAACCTGGGCAACAGAGTGGGACTCCATCTCAAAAAAAAAAAAAAGTATTAAATTAGTGGTAGAAATGGTACATAGATATGGCAAAAATTGAACAAGGGGAACCCAAATGACTGAAGCTTGGGAAGTGCATTATTTTCCACAAATGCACCCTTAGCATTCTACACAGACTATGTGCTGTACAGGGCTTCTCCAGTACATGGTGGGGTCTGCAGCATCCCTGGCTTGCACCTACTAATTGCTAGTGACACCTGTACCCCACCATGAACACACATGCTCACATACCCTGGGGTGAGGTGGTACTATCTCTGGTTAAAACCACTAGACACTGTGGTATAGAACGTCCATCCTGGTTTAAAAAATCCTAAACAGGAATGTAACTCCTTTTAAACAGTCCTCATACAGGGCTGTATAAAATGTTCTCCCTTATACAGATCCTAAATTTTTCATGTAATCCTTTAATCCCATTCTCAGTGAAACTTGTCTGTTTCCAAAGGAGGAGTACACACTGACAAAGCCATTTACTGCAATGAAGCCAAGGATCCACTTAAAGGAAAGTGGAACCCCTTCTCCCTACTCTCCACTCCCACCCTGCCCCCGCCACTTAATTTATTTTCTTAGCCCTCCATCCCTCATTTCTGTGGTCACTACATGAATGAAAATGACATAGCATGCTCCCTCCTTCTCCAGCTACCTCCTCCTCCCTCACCCATGCCTATCAATCACTATTCTGGACTCAAAACTAAAAATTTCCTCTCTAATCCCTACTGCATTTCCCAAAAGTTTCTCACATAACTTTTCCATGTTTTGTACATGACATTGCTGATTTCGAAGCTCCCAATGGTCAGAGACCATGTCTTCTACTTCTGCAACCTCCTTCCCCTTTAGACCTTTGCCAAGCACAAATGGAAACTCAACGTATACCTTTCCAGGGGCTGATGACCATCTCAAAGTAAAAAAGCCCTCTGAGTCAAGTTTCTGCCTCTCCATCTCCTCTAGCTGTGTGTTTCACTTCATCTGTTCCAGAAAAAAAAGCCATCTCTTCTTCTGTGAGACAGTCTTGCTCTATCGCCAGGCCGGAGGGCAGCGGCACCATCCGGCTCACTGCAACTTCCGTTTTCCGGTTTCAAGCAATTCTCCTGCTTCAGCCTCCCGAGTAGCTGGGACAACAGGCGCACACCACCATGCCCGGCTAAGTTTTTGTACTCTTAGTAGAGACAGCATTTCACCATGTTGGCCATGATGGTCTCGATCTCTTGACCTCGTGATCCACCCACCTTGGCCTCCCAAAGTGTGGGATTACAGGTGTGAGCCACCATGCCCGGCCAAAAGCCCTCTTCTAAAGGATCTCTGAGCAGCAGTTGTTCCTACCTATTCCTTATTGCTTTCACTGGAATAACTGGTTGAATGTGGCTTCTGCGAGTGAAGGGCAGTCTACAGGCCCAGCGTCCTGTCTGGTCAACCTCCTGTTTTCACCTTGCATTCCATGATGTGATCACCTTACAGGTAATCTGAGAATGGGAACTCGCCAGGGTTCAAAAGCACAGTTCAGAAGCTGAAGACCATGGACTAAAGAAGAGGTGCACCAGATACACAAACAGCTGCTGGAAGGGTCAAGAAGCTGTTTAAGTATGAAATTCCTTTTCCAACTTGAGTTATTTTGTGATATGACAGGAAATGTTGTAAGCAAATATGAGTTTTTTGTTTTTTTTACGACAGTGACTGGGTTGGTCATGGGGTAGCACTTTTAAAAACCATATACATTCCTCTGGAGGGTCTGGTAATAAACCAGTCACCCCAGCTCATGGCTGCAGTGAGCCACTGTTGCTGATCAAAGTGTCACATGCTGCAGGTGTGCAGTACTAGAAAAAAAGTTGAGCTGAGAGACTGTCCGGTTCCAGTGCAGCTGCTTTTTAGAAGATAAGGCTAAATCCTGCTCTAAGGACAAATTTAAGGCCTCTGCTCATGTTAAGTCCACTAACGGTCCATTGATCAAAGCAAGATACATGGCCAAGCCCAACACCAATGGGAAAGGGAATTAAATCTTCCCACGGGGTAGGAGGAGTGAAGCGTTGCTGAACAATGACCTCTAAACACACACAAGTGTTGGATACTGGTGCAGAAAAAAACAGAACACTTGAACAGACCAAAGTATAAAATACATTGAAATAGCAAACAAAGCCCTCCCTTGACAAACAGCCTTAGGCCCAGATGGCTTTACAGTAAGCTCCATCAAATGTTCATGGATCCTGTGGATCTTGGACAAGTTAAAGGGGGGAAATAAAAGTTCATGGAACACTTAATTTCCTATCTTCTGTAAGTTGTTCCAGAAAATAAAAAAAGGACAAAAGCTATTTAGCTGATTTTATGAGGATACTACAGTTTTTATTCCAAACAGGATAAGAATCCAAGAAGAGAAAAATTCTAGGCTTGTTTCAGTTACAATTTTAGAAGCAAAATTCATAAATAAAATATTAAGTAATTGAATCAAAACATTTAAGGTAACATATCATGAACAAGTCGAATTTATCCAAGGTTTGCAATAATTTCCAACATCATATACCACTTAACTCAGTATATCAATGTACTAAAGAGGAAAGTCATTATTATCTTAATAGATGCAGAAAAAAATTGATAAAGTTTGACACATAAGTATAATTTAAAAATATATATTTCTTTATAAATTCAAAATATGGGGAACTTTCTCAACTTGGTAAAGATTGTAAAAGCATTTGATTTGGTGGAGAAACTTTAAATGTATTCTCTTTAAAAAGACAAGGATGAGGCTGGGCGCAGTGGCTCAAGCCTGTAATCCCAGCACTTTGGGAGGCCGAGGCGGGTGGATCACGAGGTCAAGAGATCGAGACCATCCTGGTCAACATGGTGAAACCCCATCTCTACTAAAAATACAAAAAATTAGCTGGGCATGGTGGCGTGTGCCTGTAATCCCAGCTACTCAGGAGGCTGAGGCAGGAGAATCGCCTGAACCCAGGAGGCGGAGGTTGCGGTGAGCCCAGATCGCGCCATTGCACTCCAGCCTGGGTAACAAGAGTGAAACTCCGTCTCAAAAAAAAAAGACAAGGATGAACACTATCACCATTACTGTGGAATATGGTATTGGATGTCCTGACCAGTGCTATACAGAAAGAAAAAGAAATTAGTTATAAGCAATAAGCATTTCAAGGGAAGAGATAAAACTATCATTATTTTCAGATGATATGTGCTAATACATAGAAAAAAAGATCAGGATTAGCAGATAATCCATTAGAATAAGAGGATTCAGCAAAATGGCCAGATACAAGATCAACTTAAAAAACAACAAAGCAGCATTTCAACACTCACAATAATCAAATATAAAATATAATAAAAATAAGCAATGAGAAGGATAAAGGATCTATGAAATTAGTAAAGACTATATGAGACCTTTATGGGAAAAATTTTAAGCCTTTATTAAAAGACATAAAGCAAGAGCTGACTAAATGGAGAGTCTATTGTGCTAGGTGGGATGACATTATTATAACATGAAGATGCCAGTTCCTATAGTGACAATTAAAATCCATAATGGGAAAAGTAGAAGCTTTCCCCAAAGTGAGGAGCACCAGCTAATTACAGAGGAAGAGAAAACTGTCCTGGAGCATCACACCATGAACAGTGGCGGATTCCATGGTGATAAAGGCCCAAAGGCAAAAGGTAAAACTATAAAGTTCCTGGGAAATAAGGCAGGATTATCTTTATGGTCTGTGGTCAGAAGCAGTTTTTAATTTTAATCTCCCAAAGGTAAAATTTTTTATGTCAAAATTAAAGATTTCTGCTCAATGAAGGAGATGTGATCCAAGCTGATGCCTAAGACCAAGGCTAACATCTAAGGCCAGTAAGGGAAGTACTTTCTAGACTGCGTAAGGTGTTTCTGAAAATCAGCAGCAAAGATAAGAACCTCCACAGAAAACAGAACAAAGGCATGAACAGGTGATTCAAATTAGAGGAAACACAAAAGCAAGCACATAAAGAGATGCTCAAATGCAGAAATGTAAGAAATAAATGTAAACAACAATGATAAAGCACTTTATATATATAGAAATCTAGACAGTACCAAGCTTTGGGTTGGACATGATGCAGGGAACCTTGTTCGCTGCTGATGGAAATAAAGACCAGCCAATCAAACTGGCAGCGTGGGTAAAATTGAACGTACTTTCCAATCTTGTTCTGTTAGATATATCCAAGAAAACTTCTAAAAAATACCTGAAAGGGACATGTGTTAAGTTGTTTGGGCAAAGCTTCATTATTTGTGCTAGCAAATACACATATACCTTATAATCCAGCAACCCACTCAAAAAAAGAAAGAAAGAAAAAGATAGATATAGATAGATATCTCCATCCCAGGAAAATTCTTACACAAATCCATAAGGGGTCATTACGAAGTTGTTTACATGAGGTAATACTGTTGGAAGAAAGGAGTTGGAAGCAATCTAAGAGTTCATTGCTGGGGGAAGAGATACAGAAATACAAAGCAGCACATAGGCAATGCTGGTAGAGTGAGACAGGATGGACTAAATGCAGTGCAGAGCAAAAAACGAAAGGAAAAGAATCAGGTCTACACAAATGCAAATTAAGAATATATGTCCAGGCTGGGCACCGTGACTCGTGCCTGTAATCCCAACACTTTGGGAGGCTGAGGGGGGTGGATGGTAGGAGTTCAAGAGTACCCTAGGCAACATGGCAAAACTCCATCTCTACAAAAAAAATTAATACAAAAAATTAGCCAGGTGTGGTCGTGCACACCTGTAGTCCCAGGTGCTCAGGGGGAGGCTGAGGTGGGAAGATCACCCGAGCTGGGGAGTTCAAGGCTGCAGGAAGCCCTGAATGCACCATTGATTGAATTTCAGCCTGGGTGAAAGTGCCAGACTCTGTCTCAAAAAAGAAAAAAGAATATATGTCCAAAACACCACTTACAAAAGCACACACAAATAAATGAATACATATCAGACAGAATAGTTATCTTTATCTATGGGAGGGAGGGATGGGGAATGGGAACAAGAGTAAATACAGGAATGGAAAAGAAAGAAGCTTTCCACAGACCAATTAGTAAAGTAGGCCATAAATTGATGAGCACAAAGGGGAAAAAAAAAGAGAAAGAAGAAAGGGAGAAGGGAGGGAGGGAAGGAAGGAGGGAGGGAGTGAGGGAAGGCCAAGTGTCACTCTGTGAACCCAGCTGTCTCATTCATGGTACCCCTGGGGCTGACAACATCCAGTTTCTCTGTAGCTAATGTGGGTGGAGTGAAGGAGTTCAGGGGGAGGGCAGGGCTGGTCCAGGCTGGAAAAGCTAACCTGACCAGCCACCTCCCAGGACTCATGAATCAACCCTGGTCCCTGGGTGCAATGAGACTGGCTGCTTGGAAAAGAAAAAAGAAAAAAAAAAACCACCTCAAAAGGAAAACTAATTAGAACCTCTTGTTCTGACAGATAATCACAGAGAACAATTTAGTCCTCACAGAGAGATGGAGAAATCATGTTTAGTCTTTCTAAAACTGATTTCCAGGATGATTAAGTGAAACCCACTCCGAAGAACAAGGTCATGTTGCAAAATACAAATAAATCCCACTTATTGCAACCGAAGACTCAATTTGACTATGAAGTCCATGGAAGGTCAACAACAAAACTGTTCATAGTAATTAAGTTCACACTGAATTAAAAGGTGGGAGGTAAGTGGACACAGCTCTGGGCTAAAAATTAGCAAGCCTGGGTACTGTTTGAATCTGCTACCACCTAGCCGTATAGCTTGGGATAAGTCATTTGGCCTCTCTTAGATTGTTTTGTCTTTGTAAAAGGTAAAACCTGATGACTTCTAAGGCTTTATTTCAATAAAACGTACCTAGAAGCAATTTTGTTATTTTCAACAGATCTTACGATTTTTGACTTCTCATTAAATCAAACCATTTATTCGTTTATCACTTTTCTTTATGTATTTTCTAAGATAGAAACAAGCCTTGTGGGCCTTTAGTAATGATTTTTGCTTATTTGTTTCTGTCTTTTAAAGATCACACGTGGCCTGTAATCCCAGCATTTTGGGAGGCTGAGGCGGGTAGATCATGAGGTCAGGAGTTCAAGACCAGCCTGGCCAACATAGTGAAACCCTGTGTCTACTAAAAATGCAAAAATTAGCTGGGCGTGGTGGTGCATGTCTGTAATCCCAGCTACTCCAGAGGCTGAGGCAGGAGAATCACTTGAAACTGGGAGGCAGAGGTTGCAGTGAGCCGAGATCATACCACTGCCCTCCAGCCTGGGTGACATAGTGAGACTCTGTCCCATAAAACAAAACAAAACAAAACAAAAAAACCAAAAATGGTGAAATGAGTGTCTGGTATAGCAAATTTTTCAAAACAGTAAAAACAACTTTCAAAGTTAAGGTTACAGCTTGCTGGGTCATTCATTTCTCTCACATGGACCAAACACGACTCCATCAATTTGTCATTCATCCTATTCCTTGAACACACCAGCCAGCTGTGAACCACTGAGCCCTGCATGAGCTGTTCCCTTTCCCTGGGACACTCTTTCACTGATCCCTTCACTAAATATAACTTCTCAGGGCAGCTGCCCTGAATGCACTATTCCAAGCTGCAACTCCCATTCTGCTCTGATTCCCTTTGTCCATATATCACCTTGTAATGTGTGACATATTTTATAGATGTGCTCTATTTATTGTCACTGCCTGCCCCCAACCCCACACATTCATGCCTGCTGGAATGTAAGTGTCTCATAGTCAGGGGAGCTTTGTCCATCCTGCTCAGTGAAGTACTTCAGGTGCGCAGGGTAGTGCCTTGCACACAGTAGGCACTCACTACATATTTGTCAAATGAATGAATGAATGAAAAGAAATGATCCATTACAATGATAACATACTCATTTATCTCTATTCTTTATAGCTACAGTGCTTCTACTTTTAATTTACTTTGTATTTAAAACCAAAGAAATTACATTTTGCATAATCTGGGAGTGAACAGAAAATTAAAAAGAGGGGAAACTCCATAATGGTAAAATATTGTCAACATTAGACATGGGCTGTTTACCCCTTTTAATCATGAAATGGGGTACAATGAACTCCCCTGTCCCACATTCATGTTTCATTTGAAAAGAGGAAGACAGGCAGGCCCCAAGATGGCTTCTGGGTAAATATGGCATAGTGAGGCCCGACTCCAGAGTCTCCACCCACCAATACCTGAGGAAATGAAGAAAAGGTAATAAAATAAAAAAGAAACCCATCAAAAAAGATGGCAGAACCACTTTCCAATTCCTATCTTCCTGAAGTTGTATCAATTATTCACCCAAACTCATCTCTAAGAAATTTACTCTAATATCCCCAAATCTAGAGAGGAAAAAATTAAGTGAGTTTCTTACATTTTTTTCTCTTCTAATTTCAGCAGAGTGGAGATGGTAACTGCTACATGAAGCGACGAGAGATCAAAAAGTGGACAACGAGGACTAACTGTCCCTGGCAGAATGAAAAAACATTCTGCATGCTCTCGGAAGAGACTGCACAGCACAGGTGTTACACGGCCTGTGGCCCACACATAGGTAACGTGGTGAGCTCACTTCCCTACCCTGCTCTTTTGCTTACATGTGCCTGTAGTCTGAAGAAACGTGAACAGAGCAGGAACTACCTGGTGGTCCTCAAGGGGTAATACACATGGGTCAGAGGGGTGTCAAGGAGAAATCACCCCAGTAGATCAGAGCCCCAAAGGCCACAGTCATCCAAACACATGTAAGATGGAATGAAACTGCATGGCAATTGAGTAACATAGTTGAGTAACACATGGGTTAAAAAGAGAGAATTTATATGGAAGAAATGGGCCAAACCCAAAAATCCACAATCTTCAAGGAATAAACTAATAAATGAGAAACACCAAGGAATACAATTAACACGACTCAAAATTATTTATATCCTAGGAAGGCTTGAGGTAATCAGAGATAAAAGGCACAACTTACAGAGAAAAATGATAGATATGGAAGAGAAAAAATATAATCCATCAGAAAGATTAATGAGTACCCCTGAAGTAGATTACTCAGCCCAAAATATTTAAAGATCCAAAACAAGAAAATATTCCTAAAATGAGTAAGCAACAGAGCTCTAAGTCAAAAGAGCATACTCCATTTATAGGAAAAATGAATACGAAACAATTAACTGAAACATATACTCTGGTTAAATAATTAAATTTCTAGTTCTGAGAAACAATTCTTCAAGCAGAACAAGCCAAGTTGCCTACAATGCAGGGAAAGCCAGTCATTTTTTTTCAAAAGTATTTTAAATGCAAAAGATAAAGAAACAATTCCTCCAAAATTCTAAGGGGAATAAAGTATAGTGCATAGATAGATATTACTCCTAGGGATTATATTGAGGTAAAAGGTAATCATCAGATATTCTTGAACATGAAGAAACAAAAAACAACTAAAAAATTCATCATTCATGAGCCGTCCTTGAAAAGTCTTGACAATCTAGTCAGTGCAATGAATAAAATAAAGCTATCAGCAGTGGCATACCAATGGGGGTGGGTGAAAATGGTTTGCTTCAGATGCAGGCAATAAAGGAGGCAGTGTTTATAGAGAATTTTAAATTAGTAATAAAACCACTAAAAAGTCTGTCTGCTTTCCATATCACCATGTGCGGGCAATTCCAAACAATGCAAATGATAAAATACCCCTCCCATCTGCCAAGCAGTCTCCACTAATCCCCTTGATCTGTTCCTCACTATCAGTACCAAGAATGCTATAGGAAAAAGTTTAGTACTGGGCACCGAATTTATTTAAATATAATTAAAATTAAAAAGAGGGGAAACTCCATAATGGTAAAATATTGTCAACGTTAGACATGGGCTGTTTACCCCTTTGAATCCTGAACTGGGGTACAATGAACTCCCCTGTCCCACATTCATATTTCATTGAAAAGAGAAAGACAGGTAGGCCCCAAGATGGCTTCTGTGTAAAACTGAATAGAACATAACATTATATACCTTAATTCTATGAAAATAATATAACTAATCAAAATCCAAGCTAGATTATGGAAAAGAATGTAAATATTATACACCCTGTGTGAAAACAGCAATGTAACTAAAATCTAAAGGGAAGAAAGGAAAGAGAGTGAAAGTTCTTATGACCTCATTTATCATGGCAGGAAGGAAGTCCATACTGTCTAGTATGACAAGGATAGTGTCAGGATAAGCTAAGTAATCTATGGTTAAAAACAAGTCCCAAGTCTGAGTGACCTAAGAGATCGAGAGTTCATTTCGTGCTTATATTACCTGCACTGCAGGCCTATGTTGGTCCTCAGGGCTGTGCCCTTCACGTACTGTGCTGACCCATGCTCCTATCACATTAACATGAGCACCCATGCTCACTGAGGTGGGAGAAGAAAGGGTGAGAGACTGCAGACCTGGCAATTAAATGCATCCATCCATATGGTCATTTCTGCTCATGTTGTGTGGCTAAAGCAAGCTACAAGATGACATCTAACTTGAAGAGAGTGAGGAAATACAATTTTCCTATATCCCAGAAGAGGAAGAAAACTGGGTAAACAGCAACAATGTCTACCACAAAAACGTAATTGGAAAAAAAACAAAAAATGAAAACCAGCAAGTTTTTATCATCTCTTTACTTAACCGTAGAAGGAAAAAAAAAGTAACATCTTTTTACAGTGAAAAAAATGTTTGCTCAAAGTTCAGTAGTTCCTAACTCTCACTTATTTTTCTCCAGTTAAAATCAGGTAAAATTAAGTGTAATGGTTTTTGCATTTAAAAATTAGCATGTATGGCTGGGGCAGTGGCTCACGCCCGTAATCCCAGCATTTTGGAAGGTTGAGGCAGGAGGATCTCTTGAGTCCAGGAGTTCAAGACCAGCCTGGGAAACATAGGGAGACCACCATCTGTACACGAAAAAAAATTGAAAAATTGCCCGGGCATGGTGGTGCATATCCATGGTCTCAGCTACTTGGGAGGCTGAGGTAGGAGGATTGGGCCTGGGAGGTGGAGGCTGTGGTAAACTGTGATAGTGCCATTGCACTCCAGCATGAGTGACACAGGGAGACCCTATCTCAAAAAAATAAATGTAAGTAAAAACTTAGCATGTACCATATGATCATACTTTTATGGAAGTATATCTATCTCTCCATCTATCCATCCATCCATCCATCCATCCATCTTCCCATCTGCAAACATGCTTAGAGTGATGGCTAACACTGTGTTTCCTTAATGTTAATATGGCTTATTTTTAAGTGACAGAATGTGTTATTTGTTTCTTTTTACTTTTCTACATTCCTTGGATTCCTTATCATGACCACATACCATTTTTGTAACCACATAAAGTCATGAGAAGTTTTGCCACAAAGGCAAAAAGGCCTGCAGCCCATGAAAGTCATAATGTGGCCCTCCTGCTAATATTTCTAAATCACAAATTCAGTGGCAGATAGCAAAAATTACATGTACCTTAAACCACCTTTTGAGGTTAAAAAGCAGAGTACAGATATTGAGAGACAAAATTCTAAAGTGCCTTGTCACTTTACCAAAAGGCTTGTATGACTAATGTAAGTTCTCAACATTAATGACAACACTGCCTCTTCGCAGGTTATTAGCACAAGACATTTAAGATTCCCTCATATCAAAGTTACATATGTGAATATAATATTTTGCATTTTTGAGTCCTCCCCCTCTTCTAAATAGAGAAAATGAATTCCTTAATCATGTAATTATTTCCTACTGAGGACTGTTCTCCAAAATTTTCAAAATTGTTTAAAAATACTTGTAACTTCATTTTCATCTTCAATATCAAATATATAAATATTTAAACAAATATTAAAACTGAAGAAAACCGGGTGGCCTATGGTTCCTTGGTAGTATCTTTGCTGCTGTTTACTGGGTAATAAAGAGTATAGAGGAAGATTAAGAAGCTTCAATTGCATATTATAAATTATAAAATAACAACTCTGATGGACTTAATGTTTTCCTTATTAATGCCAAACCTGACTAGAAGAAGGGTAAGATTATCAGTAATGCTAAGAAGGCAGCTGACTTCAGGCATCAAAAGCATATTTCTCTGACGGCGCTCGGCTGTGCTGAGTGGCCTGGCAGTAAGACCAAAGAAACGAAAAAAGTATGAAGCTCATGCAAATTTACCAAGCAAAATCCTTCAAAGGTAAGACACAATCATAATCTTATAAAGGAAACTTTCAGTTCTCTCTTCAGCATCCTAGGGAGAGAGAGAAGGCAGGCTTTTAAATGTGCTGCCTTCCCAAAGCTGTAAGGGACAGTGATATGGTGACTGAGATGCCAAAAATAACTTCATTCGATTGATGGAATGATCCTAATAAGATTTAATTTGTCACAGGATAAATGTGATATCATCAAGTTAAAAAATCAATCATAAACGTATAGAATGTTTTCAACCTGGCTATAATGTAGTTGAGAAGGAAAGGTTCCGATGTATTCACTGACTGCAAACACAGTATCACCCTTGCAAAAATCCCAAAACCAATCAAAAACTTGAGAGCAAACTTAGTTCCATTAATACACAAGTCTAGAATCAGAAAGAAGGAAGGCGACGGTCTCACAAAATCCATATGAATCAAACAGACCACTTCCAAATCTAGTGACCTAATTGCACATGATACAGACAGATGCAGGCAAAGCCTGAACACAGGGTCTGCCTGAAGACGTTAACCTGCAAGCATGTATTATACTCAGCATGAAAGCATGTGGCATATACCACAGAGAACTAGGAGTTAAAGGGAGATGAGAGTTGTGTCTTCCTTGTTCATAGCTGGCACCTAGTACAATGTCTGGTAGGAAGCAGCTCCCAAGAAGTATCTTTCAAGAGAGTAATTTAAAACACATATGGAGCAGTTGCATTTTGGGTAGCAGCTGAATTCCACATGGAGTAGCATGTCATGCAGAACTAACCTGACGAAGCACAGGAGGCGCTGCTGTGTAGGAAGAGCTACCCACTTAGGAATCCCATTTGGCTTTGAAATTTTGTAATTCTTGATACGTTTTGAATTTTCTAGAATTTGCAATATTTCAAATTTTTAAAAATGTATTTAAAAATTTCTTTCTTCAGAGACATGATCTTTCTCTGTTGCCCAGGGCAGACTGCAGTGGCTGATCACAGGTACAATCTACTACTGATCAGCACAGGAGTTTTGAACTGTTTCTTTTCTGACCTGGGGTGGTCCACTCCTCTTTAGGTAACCTGGTGAACCCTGCTCCCAGGAGGTCATTATATTGATGCCAAACTTAGCGTGGACACCCATCTGCATAGTGCACTACATCCCAGAAGTCCTAGCCTCAAGTGACCCTCCTGCCTCAGCCTCCTGATTAGCTGGAACTCCAGGCACAAGTTAATGTGTCTGGCAATGTTTCAAATTTTGTGAATAAAGTGAGAATTCAGTGAAAAATTTTATCGGTGAATGTAAATATGCCCAATCTCACATAAAATACGATGGTACCCTGAAGACTGATATATTAATTTAGCAAATATTAATTGAGGACTGCTATATTGTGAAGTACTTTTTAGATGCTCAATGATATGGAAATGGGCAAATTTAGCTATTTCTATAAATCATTTGGGGATTGTCTCAAGCATCTCTGTGAAACTTAGGCTTGAGCACGACCTTTCTAGACCAACTCACTTATTTCATCAATAAAGGAAATAAAGTCAAGAGAATTAAAGTCACTTGCTTACTCTCATGATTACTGCAGAGCTCAGTCAGTAATAGAGTGATTTGCAGATGCTTATTCTAGCAAGTATTCAGTACCTACCTAGTGCTGCAAATAAGCAGCTGAAGTTAACAATTTTGGGGCATATTTCTGAAAGGACTACAGAAATAACATAGGCTTATCTTTAATGAATATTCTTTTAATCTTCTTGCTAATATTCTCAAAATCAAAATTTTTTTCCAGATTTTGTTTATATATATATTTTAACCAAAATTTTCTTTTAAAAGTTCTATATGTATTAGAAGCAGGTGCATGTGTGTGGGAGAGAGACTGAAAATGAATTTAACAAAACAAAAAACACTTGACTACTTGCTATCCTATTTTATTTTGAACTGATTTCATGTTCCATTAACAGGTAGAGAGGTTTGACCGACGCTGTTATAAGAGCACATTCAGCTGGCTAATTCTTTCTCTACATTCAATAATAAGTTCATGTGTCGTCTCTGCGGAGAAGCCTTTTGGGAGTTCTCCAAGCATAAATCAGCCATGCTCTTCTTGGAGGGCCTGAAATAAGTGACAGTGAACATTTGAGGAAGGGACAGATTCAGGTGAGAGTAGGTGGTGGCACTGGGATGCCTCTGCTATGCTTCAGCCCTACACTGAAGCAGAAACCCCTAGAACCTGGGTGGCAGGCTGTTCCCACTGCTGATCAATTTCCTGGGCACCCAGCACTTCATGGTACATCACATCAGGAGTGTTCCATAAGCACTGCTGAAATAAAAACTTTAGGGGCCCGGTGCACTTTGGGAGGCTAAGACAGGTGGATTGCCTGAGGTCAGGAGTTCGAGACCAGCCTGGCCAACATGGTGAAACCCCTGTCTCTACTAAAACACAAAAAATCAGCCAGGTGGTGGCAGGCTCCTATAATCCCAGCTACTCAGGAGCCTGAGGCATGAGAATTGCTTGAACCTGGGAGGCGGAGGTTGCTGTGAGTGGAGATTGTGCCACTGAAATACCAGCCTCTGCGACAGAATGAGACTCCGTCTCAAACAGCAACAACAACAACAAAAAACTTTAGGGAGCCGATGAAAGAGCTGATCCTAAAAGCAAATAAAAGAGCCCATCCATCAGAGACTGCACACTGGTAGAGATGGCCTGAATTTGGCCTGCAGATATGTTTCATTTGGCCTATCCAGTTCAAAAAACTACAGAAAGAGCATTTAAAAATTGAAGGGTTTCACAAAAGTCCAGATTTGTGGCTTTGTCTGTCATCTCACCAGAGCCATCCTCATGTTGGTTACCCCCAACATCCACTCTTGCACCACGCATGAGAAAGCGCTGTTGCTGAGCTGATCTCCCAGGTCCAGGAACTTGCAGGCCTTATAGGGATTTGATTTCTGCCTCCTGTACCAGATAACGGTAGAAAATCCTGCACAGTTCAATAATCTAAGGCTTGGTGGATGAGCCTCCAGCCAGCTGGGGGAAGGAAGGCGAGCATAACAAAATGGATTCCTTTCACTCAAGGCAGCACAAACCCTCCCATGTGTCTGTGGTCTTTTCCCAAAGGTAAAAGACTGCCCAAGATAACTGTCTTTATTCTCTTCTCTCTGGGACAAGATGAAAAAAAAAAAAAAGGGTGAAATCATAGGAAATAAGGACCAGAATTAGAACATTTTATTTTTCCTTGTATCCTTTGGCATCAAATAACACTATTCTGCACAGATGGGTTTTCAATAAACTTGGGAGCAAGACTGTGGAAAATTTTTAAAATGCTGTATTGGTCTTAAAATGCCAGTTGTTCAGATATAAAAATGTGTTTCTTCCCACGAACACATCCCCCTGGAAAGCCCAATCACTCTCAATCAAAATGACTTCCAATAAAAATCCAAGCATATTTTAAAAATAGAAATTGACAAGCTGATTCCAAAATTTATAAAGAAATGTGATGACCTTAGAAGAGCCAAACTACTTTTGAAAAAGAATGAAGCTGGAATAATTACACTACCTGATTTCAAGACATCCAAATACTACAGAAATTGACAGTGGGTATTAGTGAAAAAATAGACAAATAGATCAATAGAACAGATGAAAGTTCAGAAATAGATTTATACCCATATGGAAACCTTTTGGCAAAAGTGCAAAGGCAGGTCAGTGGAGAAAGGATAGTTTCTTCAACAACTGATGTTAAAACAATTGACTCTCCATAGGCACACATACACATGCACCCACACACAACAACTTCAACCCATACCCCATCTCGTATACAAAAATTAACTCAACATGGATCATAGACCCGAATGGAAAACCTAAAACTAAAGAACTTCTAGGAGAAAACATAGATGAATTATTTGCAACCTTAGCCTAGGCAAAAATTTCTTTAAAATGACACCATATTAAAAGCATGATCCATAAAAGAATAAATAGATAAACTTGATATCATCAAAATTTAAACCTTCTGCTATTTGAATGACTGTTTAGAAAATTAAAAGACAACCCACTGACTAGGAAAAAATATTTGGGAATCATATCTTATAAAGGACTTACATCAAATATGTGCAAATAATTCTCAAACCTTAATAAAAAAAAAACCCAATTTTTTAAATGGGCAAAGATACGGACAGATGCTTCAGCTAAGAAGATTCATGGATGGCAAATAAATACATAAAAAGATGCTCAACATCACTCACTAGAGAAATGCAAATTGAAATCACAATGCGATACCACTCTACTCAAATTAGAATGATGCCAGTCACAGAAGGACAAATACTACATGATTCCACTTATTTGAGGTATCTAAAATAGTCAAACTCATAGAAACAGAGAATAGTGGTTGCTGGGGGGAATCACTCGTGGGGGAAGTGGGAAATGGGGAGTTGCTGTGCATCAGGCATACTTTCATTTATGCAAGATGAGTCATTTCTAGTGATCTGCAACATTGTACCTAGAGTTAACAATCTTGTACGGTGTAGATCTCATGTTAAGTGTTCTTACCACAATAAAAACAATTGGATAAAATTAAGAAAACTGAGGACAATGTTGGCACAGATACAGAAGAAACGGAATTCTCATAGACAGATGGTAGAATCATAAAATGAGACAACCACTTTGGAAAAATTTTCGGCAGTCCCTTAACAAGTTAAACATACATCAACCATATAGTCTAGCTATTTCACTTCTAGGTGTTTAACAAAGAGAAAAGAAAGCCCATGTCCATGCAAAGACTTGTAAATGAATGTTCCCAGCAGCTGTATTTGTAACACTCTGTAGATAAACAAACTGTGGTATATCTGCACAATGAAATACTGTTCTAAAGTAAAAAGGAACAAAGCATTAACACACACTTCAACACAGACAAATCTAAAAATAATTATGCAGAGTGAACGTAGTCAGATAAAAGAGAATACTGTAGAACTCCATTTATGTGAAATTCTAGGAAATGAAACCAACATATAATGACAGAAAGCAGATAGTGTTTGCCTGGAGATGGGGATGAAGGGAAGAAGGAATTACAGAGGGGCATGGGAAAACTTTTAGAGGTGACAGGTAGGTTCATCATTCTGATTGTGGCAATGGTTTCATGGGTGCATAAGTGTATGCAAACATCAAATTACATACTAAGAACTTCTGCAGTTAACTACATGTCAATTATACCTCAATAAAGCTGGGAATTTCTGGGTTTGTTTTCTTTGTTTAAACCCAACACTCAGCTGTGCCGTCCCCTTCTTGTCCCTGGCCTCACTTCACTGGGTTAGGTCCTGTTTCCTAGACTCTCCCAGAGTACTGGAGGCTGGCCGTCATAGTCTTTATCACTGTGTATAGTTTTCATCTAATTATTCGGTTGGGTCATTTGAAATTGCCAGTATTCTACCGTTTCTGATCTACAATGACGGCAGTCTCACATGGCTCAACCCAACGCTTGCTTGTCAGCCATACCTGACAGTGAACTCACTGAGTGTCTGGTTCAGTGATGTTTGCTGCGTGAAAGTGGTGACACTTTGAAAGTTATCTCCGGCCACTTCTCTGTTGGGTCATCACCAGGAGCTGAGAAAAAGGCTCCATGGGCCCTGCTTTCATAGCCTTGTCCCTTTCATCCATTTAAAAATCACTGGAACACCTGGTACTGCAAAACCTTCTTTTTGCACAGTTTTAAAACTTTCCATTTGGAAATCATCTTTCGAAGCAACAGAAACACACCCCTAGGCTGCTGGAAGCAGAGGATGGAGCTTTGAAAATGTAAAAAGTATTAAACATTTAAAACAACTATAAATCACAGTAAGACTCGGGATCCTGACATCTCTCAGAGGAAAAATTCCAGAGGCTGCAGCACTTTAAAATCCTATCATGTGCTTTGGCTCTCGTCTTGGCTGCTTCTCCCTTGGAACAACAAAAAGAACCGTGCCAGCTATTAAAGGCGGTCTTGTTATATAATGCAGTTAATCTCACATACTCCTCCCTGTGGGATTTCACCCAAGTTGCACAGCGGTCTATTTTATTTAGCATTGATAGTTTTATTCATTTCTTATTAAAGAAATCTTTCCACAAAATTGGCTGCTCTCTCAGCCTTGGCTTGAGAAGGAAGAATATCTGAATTAAAAATCTGTGCAACAGATGGACCTCAGTTACAAAGAATATCTCTGGCTTCAGAAGTCCCTCATAGAGGCAGGTGTCAAGCATGTTAATAAGTTTGGGCTTTCAGATTTTCCTGAAGACAGTTCAGCCCTTCCATTCATGCACTTTATAGATGGAACAGAAAATAAAAGCACACAATTCCTTAAATACTTGTCAGAGTCTAGGGATGTAATTGTCTCACTTTTCGTTCATTTAAAAGGAACTGTGCTTGTATTAAAGGGGAAAACAAAAACATCAGGGAGATGGAAGGAAGAGGCAGAGGGGGCATGTTGCCGATATGCCTGTCTTCCTCTGCAGCATTAAAGGGTCTGAAAAGTTAGGGAGAGAGGGACTAGACATCCTGCCTGCCCTTCCTTGGTGTTGGTAGCACCTCCTTTTACCAGAAAGAGGTTAAGCAAAATAGGATCTCACAGACTAATACTGCTGTGCTTCTCCTGGCTTAGCCAGCCCTGTTTTATCTCCTAGTTATTGGGTGTATAACAGAGAAGAGAAACAAGAGAAGTCATTTTCCTCTCTACTGTATGACAAACACGACGCATGCTCTGTTCTAAGCTTAGAAACAGTTTCTAACACAGCCCCTTCCGGTTCAGAGAGTTTTGAAATAAGTGTGCTCCCTCCTCCTATCATTTTAAAACAAGGAGCAGGGAAAACAAAGAAAACACTTTTACTCCTAAAGCCATCACCACAATAGTTATCACCATCATCTTCTTCTAATGGGTCACTAATATTTGGAGAAGCTGAATAACTTGCCCCAAATCACTCAGCCTAGTAAGTGACAGAGCTTGTCTGGCTCCTGGTTTGTCTGGCTCCAGATTCTGTGCTCTTCTAGCTGATTCTCTGTGTCCTGCTAAGTATCTGGTTAGATGAACGTTGACAAATCTCTTGAGAGAGAAAGAGGATTTCTGGGGAGTAATTTCAGGTTGTTCAAGTTTATTCCCAAACTATGCAGGTGCCAGAGACACCTAAATGGTTGAGCCTAGGACCAATGCGGGAAGAAAATGACTACAGAGAAAAGGGCTTCCTTAATTCATTTTACAGCTGGAGAGAAACTGCCCTCATCAAACAGTTTTGGGGTTAGATGTACTTAAACAAAAAATACCAACCACAAAAACTTATTTTCATGATCGATTTGGAACAAGCCCCTGGTATTAATGACTATGTGACATCTATCTGAGCAAAAAGATAATGTAAACATTTAATTGGCAAAAAGATGGGTGGTCCAAAGAAACAGCTGTAATTCACTCCACCTCCCTCTGATGCTTCACTGTGTCCAGGGGCAGCATTTACCTACAGCGGTTTCGGGTCCATCACATTCCATGGACAGAAAAGCCATGCCCCCGGGCAGGAGATGCAGACACTACAATCAGCATTTCAAGTCCTGCTAAATGAATATTAGCATTTCTAAGAGTGACTGGCTTCAGAAATACCACTCAGCAGAAGGCTAGGTTTCAGTTTCAGCTATGATAATGTATCATAGAATGATGTGTTCTAAAGTACTTTTTGGTGTTAACACAACAGTTCCCTAAGTAAACTGAACTCGGGCAAATATACTTTTTTATTTCTTTTCCAGCAGTAAGGTACTTCTTTTAAAAAGAAAGAAATAAGCAAAACAACACAAAACCCCATGTACTTCCTAGCTGTGTGTGTGTGTGTGTGTTTTCCAAAGAGCACAGAAGCAGCTTTTATGGTTAGAAAATTGAAGTGCTATCAAACCTAGGAAATTACAGGGATGAAAAACGAAACAGCTTATCTACATATGTCCCATCTGCTTTTGGTTTCATGCTTTCCACAATCCATTACTGGAAGCATTGGAAAGTATTCTGAGACTCTGAAAATGAGACCGGGGTGTATCCCACAGCAGCCTAGAGGTGAGGGTAACACTGCCACTGAGTTTGCACCAAAACTCAGACTCAAAGGAGAATTTCCAGGAAACATCAATGCAGGGTGTTGCAAATAAAAACAAAACCTATACACACGGAGCCAGTATTTTGGAACACGGTAAAAAGCAAATTTCCATTCACTGGAGAAACGCCATCTATTTCATTATTTTGTCAGTTTGGGTCACTGTGTTCTCCACAACTCAGCATTTTAACTGCAGAGAGAAGTTGTTCCCAAGCTGCTTCGACTGTAGATTCCCTGACATTTCACAATTTCACAGGCATATGCAGCTGCGTTTTTATCACGGGAGCTCCGTCTAGCACAGTCTCTTTAGACCTCTCCATTCCAACAGCCCTGCTTCTTTCTCTTCTGACCACTCTTCAGTCCACATCCCACCTCTATTACCCACTTGTAGGCTCTCCCTGCATTCTCAACACAATCATTATCTCCACTTCTGCGTGAACCACAGGCAAGGAAAAATACCTTACTTCTAAAAAGACAAAGTTAGGTAGGATGAGAATAGCAATGGATTCACACTTCAGGTAAATAAATGCCTGCACCGAAGAGGTGTTATCATGAACGAACACTCTTTGGCAGGAAGAACTTAGCGGCAGAGAATTCTTAAAAAGAGAGAAAACAACTTTTTGCCCTCTTGATCCAACCAATTAAGGAAAGTACAATATTATTAGAAGTAATTTTTAAAAATTATTTTAGTCTGAGGGTAGGAAGTGAAAGGGGATGGTGCTAAGTTATTAATTAATTAATCACTCTTTTGATGTATTCTCTAAGAGGGTGGGGGGGACAGGCACTTGGGATTCTAGAAATAAAATCAATGTGAGCATATTCTTAAATGAGTACGTTTTGTTTGCATAAATCATCGTGTTCATTACCCCGCTATTGTAAGGAGATGACAATCCACGAAATCACAAAACTGATTTCCATTTTTGAGCAATGCCTCAGATTTGGAAGAAAAAATTTGATTTCTCCATCTAGGTCTAGAGAAAAATATTTCTCCTGCTAATACAATATTCTAATTACATTGGTTTAATCATTACAGAGTGTTAAGATATGCAGAAGTTCTTAGATATGTTTTTACATGGATAAAGGAAGTACCATTAAGTATCATTAAACAAGTCTGGACTCCAGTGAGAAAAAAAACAGAATAATCCAATAGCGAAAAACCCAAAAGGTGACTGCACATAACACTGCACTCCCTCCTATGACTTCTTTTTGGGAACTTGTCCCATCACTCCTTTTTCCTCCTCCCAAACAGTCTGCTTCTCTATTGCTTATGAAGAAGGAGCCCAGGGTCACCATAAGAATGAGGCCTGGAGTTGCTCATGCCTCAGAGTAGTGTGTCTCAGCTTCACAGTGACAATTCACTACAGTACATAGAGGACGCAGTACTGGGGGGATGTGGGGGTTGTCAAAGCTCATTTCCCTGTGAAATGATGTAGCCTCTTCCTCTAAAGACAACAGGAAGATTTTTCCATCTTACTCCAGGCTCTGGAACTGTGGTTGATTGTGCCTCTTGGTTGGTGAAAGCCATTGTCCCCCAAGGCAATTTTACAAATTTCCCTTTTTGCAGTGGGTCTGTCTGTCCACAGTAATTCTAAGGGAGTGGTAGGGGAAGATGGGGCATCGAGCCTAAAGAAGAAAATACCTTTCAGTTCTTTTTGTGCCACTGACTCATTGCTGTCTACCTCTTTTTTTTTTTTTTGAGACTGAGTCTTGCTCTGTCACCCAGGCTGGAGTGCAGTGGTGTGATCTCTGCTCACTGCAGCCTCTGCCTCCCAGGCTCAAGCAATTCTCATGCCTCAGCCTCCCAACTAGCTGGGATTATAGGCACCCACCATCATGCCTGGCTAATTTTCATACTTTTAGTACAGATGGGGTTTCACCATGTTGGCCAGGCTCTTCTCAAACTCCTGGTCTCAAGTAATCCACCTGCCTTGGCCTCTGAAAGTGCTGGGATTACAGGCATGAGCCACCACGCCCGGCCTGCTGTCTACATCTTGATGTTCACATCCCTTAAAGAGGGGCAACCCAACTGACTCCCCCGCTTCCTGCAACACTACACGGAAGAGGCTGTGCCCTTCTCAAAAGCTATCCAGGTTTTATTTCCTCTGTCATTTTCAATCCTCTCTATTTCTCTACCTTTCTTCTTTGGTCTAGTTTCACGCAGGGTATGAGTTATTCTTAGAATACCATCTTGGCCCTCCAGACCATATGTTCCAATTTTCACGTGGCCACAGACATAAGCAAAACAACTAAAAGGCACGTTGGCTAGCAGTCACAGCAGGAAGGATAATTAATCAAGTTACATAGTGTGTTTCTTTTTTGTTTTCTGTAGCTATGGTTCAACAGAAGGAATAGGGGCCTGGGAGTCAGAAACCATTTAGTATTTCATGATCTAGGACATGACCTAGAGACTGATATGCCTGCTCTCTGGCCTCACCTTCCAAACCTGTAAAATGAAGAGACTGAACAAACTCAAGAGTTGCAAATGCCAATGTCTAGAGGGGCCTGGTAGCGAATATAAATGAGTATAGGACATGGAGCAAAGTGGGCTGGGGTGAACTGGGGCGGGCATGCCCCATCTCAGGGGACAGTGGCAGCTCAGCAGCAGCCAAATGTCACCCTGGGAAAAGGAGGGTCCAACATTTCACATCTGCTAATCTTTGAGGAGAGGCCATAGATCTATATTTTAGGTAAAATCTTTATTTTAAATAGTGTCAACTAATTTAAAAGATTTTTAAATGCTGTGAGCCAGGCAAACTGTATCTGCAGGCTGGCTGCAGCCCTCAGGAGCTCAGTCTTTGGCCTCTGCACTAGGCAGTGTCTCCAAGCTCTCTTTAAGAACTAACATCTTTAAGCTGGGATTTGATCTGGAGCTCAAGGGCAACAGGAAGCCAAGAGGGACTGGGCATGGAGGTGAAACCGCAGAGAAATGGGCATGATCCAATTTACATTTTCACAAATTCATCCTGACTGCTGTGGGAATAGGGGACTGAAAAGAAGAGTCACTGTACTTGGTCAAGCCCGTGTGGCAAACACATGAGCGCCAGCTGAGTGGCAAGCGGTGAGGAGATCCGGCTGGCCCCTGGGCTGCCTAAAGGCCTGGCCCAGCGAGGTGTCTTCTCAAAGGGGATCTTGCTTCTTCTATATCGATGTGCCCTATAGGTTTATAGCCATAGGGCAGGAGTAAAACAGGATGGCAAGCTAGGAAATTCCTACAGAAGAGGGATGATGATGATTCTTGAACTCAGATGGAGGCAGTGGCTGTGGAGAATAAAATAGACAGGCTCCAGAGATATTGAAGAGGTAGAATGAACATCTGTTTGTGACTGATTAAATAGAGGGGCAAGACAGAGGGATGGATCAAAAAGGGCTGATGGTCCAGTTTCTACCTTGAATGACTGGGTGGCTGGTATAGAAAAGACTGAAGGAGGAGCAGGCAGATATGGGAACCAGAGATGACTTTTGAACACGTGAAGTGTGAGATGCTGGGGTGATATCAGAGTGAAAACTTCAAGTCAGTACTAGATATGCAGCACCCACATGGGTCTGAGTTAGAGAATCAATCCCTTCGAACTCTAGAATTTTCTTTGCTTGTTGTTTTTAAAGTCCTCTGTTGGCTAACTCTAACATGAAAAGAAACAGTTAATCCATATATCGAGGTAGATTTTTCACTGAAAACCTCTGGTTATGTGGTGCAACTCACTGTCTGCTCCCTGCCCTCCTACAAACACCCAGTAACAAGTGCTTACATAGTGCTTCCCCTACCAGTCGTTGGTCTGAGTATTTATCATGTGTGAGCCGGCTCACTTCTCACAACTGCCTTGAGGGATAGCTATCATATATCTTCACTTTCTTTTTTTTTAATTTTCTTATTATCTTCATGTTCTTAAATGAGGAAACTGATGCACAAAGAGATGAAACAACTTGCCCTGTGTGAACAGGCCAGAGATGTTTAATCAGAATTTGAACCAAGTAATCTGGCTCCTGCGTCATGCCTTTGACCACCACACATTAAGCTTTGCTGCCTCTTCGAATGTCAGAAATGACACTCACGGCTACTTTTAGTTCCCATTCTTCTATATTAAATACCTCTGCTCCTTCCTTAGCTGGTTTCTAGATGCTCCCCTACCTCATTAGCCTTATTTTCCTGCTCTTGAGCAACTGAAGTTTGCTGGCTGGGACCATACATATGAATGAGTCTTCTCTTCTGGATGAAGGGCAGGAACCAGGCCCTGTGTTTATTCCTTCTGAATCCTTTGTAAAGTTGCCAAGAGTGCACACACAGAGCAAGCCCTCATAGGCAGACAGGGCAGGCCAAGTAGGGATAATAGGCCTGCCCACATGGATGACATGAGTCAGCTGGGAATATACTTTTATCTGTTACAAACTTAATGAAGGGAAAAGGCCTTATTTTGTAAAATACTAGCGTTGTGGCTAGAAATGTCAACATAACGAATTGGCTAATTATTCCTTCTGGCTGCAGATCTTCACCAGCACTGTCTCCAGATCATGGCTTTGAAGCTGGAAGGCACCTTACCTGGCTGCACCCTATGACAGGACTGGCCTATGTTACAGCTCAGCTACTCTGAGGCCAGGCCACCTCTCACGAGGTTTTGGATCATGCTCTGTCTCTCTGGGAGGATTTTTTAGGGGCAGAGTCTCCCCGGTTCTCTCACACTGTGGCTTTCCTTCCTGTCCTGTTCCCTAGGGCTTGAGAAGTGTCACAGAATAGCCACTGTCTGCTCCCTGCCAGGGGCCTGGGGACACTCCTTTCTTCTGTCACTGGGTAGCTCCTCGCCCCTCTGCAGATATTTCTTTTTTTTCTCTTTTTTTTTTTTTGAGATGGAGTTTCATTTTTGTTGCCTAGGCTGGAGTGCAATCATGCGATCTCAGGTCACCAGAACCTCCACCTCCTGGGTTCAAGCAATTCTCCTGCTGCAGCCTCCTGAGTAGCTGGGATTACAGGCATGCACCACCAAATCCAGCTAATTTTGTATATTTAGTAGAGATGGGGTTTTGCTATGTTGGTCAGGCTGGTCTTGAACTCCTGACCTCAGGTGATCTGCCCGCCTCAGCCTCTGAAAGTCCTGGGATTATAGACGTGAATCACCATACCCGGCCACTCTGCAGGTATTTCTAACTCATAAACCCCTGCATACCTCCTCTGCCAACTGGCCTCTATCACTCCCATGGCTTATGTTCCTCCCCACCTCCCACCCACTAATATGTCAAAACAAAACCTGTCTAGGAAGGGAGCCCAACCAGAAGACACAGGTCACCTGGCCTGCACAGCAGCTCCATCCCTGCCCAGGAAACAGAGGCCTCAGGCAACCAATTTGAAGACACTGGTACTAAGGGTTGCCCCTGGGAAAAGGATAGGGAGTGGGGACTGGGGAGTGGGGAGGGGTGAAGGAGAGGCTGACTTTTCACTAGGTACCTTTTTGTATCACATCCTCTTCATATATAAATACTTACATTGTCAGTAATAATCTAGCTCTGTCTCCAGGTGCATTAAATAACCTTCAGATAACAGTCTGGCTCTTCACACAAGGTTTTCTACAGGGAGAAAAACACGCTGACCTGCAAGCATGCATGTTTGTGTACTCGTAGGAGGAATTTTTCTCTTAGCGCATTAATAAACAGGTATTCTGATATATGCGTCAGTCTAAGATAGACGGTCATGCATCTGTCTCTCCCATCTTCTTTCCAAGCCTGATCTGCTCTGGGTCTGGGAGTCCCTTGGTTTGCGAAGCCGAGGACCAGACCTGGAGAGGGGGAGCCTGCCAGGGCCCTGCCCATCCAGAAGGCCCTGCTGCATGGCCAGTGGCCTTCCTCTGGTCTTGGAAAGCTGCTTTTCCTCCTAGGATAGGTTAAGGCTGCAATAGTAGTAGAAACAGCTCCCATATTCTGGGTCCCCAAGAGAAGGCAGGCAACAGGATCCCTGACTGGCTGTAGAATGACCCAGTGAGAGGAGAGTGTCACACATTCCCAGCCTGAGCTTCCCAAAGAAGGAAAGTGAACCATCAAATGGAAAAACCATTGAAAAGTCTGAGGTCCACTGAGAGTGGATCTGAAGCCCCCAAACTGCTTTATGATGAGGTGCTCCTCACCTAATGCATGTCTGTGGTCGAGGGGTGGGGGAGGAAAGGGGAGAAGATGCCGTGAAAAAGAGGAAAAGAAGGATGACGAAGAAAAGGCAGGCTGGTTTCCACCAAGAAAGAAAATTCAGCCCGCCAACCATAAAGAATGAAATGGGAACGGCCACTGTGACTTTGGAGGAGTTGCTTAACCTCTGTTGCCTCTGTTTCCTTTCATGGAAAATGAGGATAGCTACAGCATCGACCTCAACTCGTTGTTCTACTGATTCAATAGGGTTATAGACATAAAGCGCTTTGCCTGGCTAAGCTCCACAGTCCCTGTCCCAACCCTGACTCCACAACACAAGCACACACAGAGCTGAACATAGATAGCTCTTGGGCACTGAAAACACATTTCAAATAGCTCAGAGCCACTGGGGAAGAGAATTGGCCAAAAGTCACAGTCTCTTGAAGGACCAGATCTGAGTATCTGATGGACCTCCTTCCAATTAGGAAACTAACAGAGACAAGGAGAGACTTGGACAATCATCTGGTCTAATACTTTTTCTATTTGTACATCGGGAATGAGCCAAATGAGATTAAGATACAATGGGGAAGAAAAGGAATTACTTTAAAAATAGTAAATTTGTAAAATTCTTCAGTAAAGTTCTACAGGACTAAGCCCTCTAATTCCTGGCAAGCAACCACTTGTGTATATCCAGATCTCTCATTTCACATCACTAGTCCTCTCTTCCAAGGCTTGAACCCTGCTACATTGCATAACCTTGCAAGTAAGTCTTAGCAGAAACCATCACGCATTTTCAAAGTCTGTGACTCTAGTGCAGGGAGTAGGTGATGGTAAACTCCACCTGCTGCACCCCTGTTCCCCATCTATTGTCAACAGGGATGGGAAGTCTCCTGCCTAGTCAGGTAAATTGGGTAGAAGCAGAGGAACTGCTGAAAGTCATAGCACTAGAGCCACACTATTCAATATGGCAGCCACCAGGCATGGGTGGCTACTGAACACTTGAAATGACCGGTGGCTGAATTGAAGTGTGCCCTAAATGTGAAGTGCACACCAGATTTTGAAGACTTAGTATAAAATAAGCATTTTCTGGCAGGGTGCAGTGGCTCATGACTGTAATCCCAGCACTTTGGGAGGCTAAGGCAGGCAGATCACTTGAGGTCAGGAGTTCGAGACCAGCCTGGCCAACAGTGGTGCTGTTTACAATAGCAAAGACCTGGAACCAACCCAAATGCCCATCAATGATAGACTGGACAAAGAAAATGTGGCACATATACACCATAGAATACTATGCAGCCATAAAAAACTACGAATATGTGAAACAATGTCTCTACCAAAAATTAAAAAAAAATTAACCAAGCATATTGGCACAAACCTGTAATCTCAGGAGGTTTGGGAGGCTGAGGCAGGAGAATCACTTGAACCCAAGAGGCGGAGATTGCAGTGAGCTGAGATCGCACCACTACACACCAGCCTAGGTGACAGAGCAAGACTTCATCTCAAACAAACAAGTAAATAATAAAAGTCGCTGTAGCCAGACTGTCTCTCTAGATTCCTCCTCTCTGGACAGAGCATCTCTGAGTGTTAGAAATCAGGACTAAGAAGCTCACTCAAAACCACACAACTACATGGAAACTTAACAACCTGCTCCTGAATGACTACTGGGTAAATAACAAAATAAAGTCAGAAATAAATAAGTTATTTGAAACCAATGAGAATAAAGACACAACAGACCAGAATCTCTGGGACAAGGCTAAAGCAACGTCCAGAGAGAAATTTACAGCACTAAATGCCAGCGTCATCCTGATACTAAAACCTGGCAGAGACACAACAAAAAAAGAAAATTTCAGGCCAATATCTCTGATGAACATCATTGTGAAAATCCTTGATAAAATACTGGCAAACCAAATCCAGCAGCACATCAAAAATGTTATCCACCACCATCAAGTCATATTCATCCCTGGGATGCAAGGCTGGTTCAACATCCGCAAATCAATAAACGTAAATCCATCACAGAAACAGAACCAATGATAAAAATCATGTTTATCTTAATAAATACTGAAAAGGCCTTCGACAAAATTCAACAACCCTTCATGCTAAAAACTCTCAATAAACCAGCTATTGATAGAATGTATTTCAAAATGATAAGAGCTAGAGCGATGTATGACAAACCCACAGTCAATATTATACTGAATGGGCAAAAGGTGAAAGCATTCCCTTTGAAAGCTGGCACAAGACAAGGATGACCTCTGCCACCACTCCTATTCAACATAGTGTTGAAAGTTCTGGCCAGGGCAATCAGGCAAGAGAAAGAAATAAAGGGTATTCACATAGGAAGACAGGAAGCCAAATTGTCTCTGTTTGCAGATGACATGATTGTATATGTAGAAAACCCATTGTCTCAGCCCAAAATCTCCTTTAAGCTGTTAAGTAACTTCAGCAAAGTCTCAGGATGTAAAATCAACGTGCAGAAATCACAAGCATTCCTATACACCAATAACAGACACACAGAGAGCCAAATCATGAGTGAACTCCCATTCACAATTGCTACAAAGAGAATAAAACACCTAGGAATATGACTTACAAGGGACATGAAGGACCTCTTCAAGGAGTAATACAAACCACTGCTCAATGAAATAAGAGAGGACACAAACAAATGGAAAAACATTCCATATTCATGGATAGGAAGAATCAATATCATGAAAATGGCCATACTGCCCAAAGTAATTTATAGACTCAATGCTGTATCCCCATCAAGCTATGATTGACTTTCTTCACAGAATTGGAAAAAGCTACTTTAAATTTCTTGTGGAACCAAAAAAGAGCCCACATAGCCGAGACAATCCTAAGCAAAAAGAACAAAGCTGGAGGCATCCTGCCACCTGACTTCAAACTACACTACAAGGTTACAGTAACAAAAACAGCATGGTACTGGTACCAAAACAGATATATAGACCAATGGAACAGAACAGAGGCCTCAGAAATAACATCACACAACTACAACCATTTGGCCTTTGACAAATCTGACAAAAACAAGCAATGGGGATAGGATTCCCTATTTAATAAATGGTATTGGGAAAACTGGCTAGCCATGTGCAGTAAGCTGAAACTGCATCCCTTACTTATACCTTATACAAAAATTAACTCAAGATGGATTAAAGACTTAAAAGTAAGACCTAAAACCATAAAAACTCTAGAAGAAAAACTAGGCAACACCATTCAGGACATAGGCATGGGCAAAGACTTCATGACTGAAACACTAAAAACAATGGCAACAAAAGCCAAAATTGACAAATGGGATCTAATTAAACTAAAGAGCCTGAACTCAGCAAAAGAAACTATCATCAGAGTAAACAGGCAACCTATAGAATGGGAGAAAATTTTTGCAATCTATCCATCTGACAAATGGCTAATATCCAGAATCTACAAAGAACTTAAACAAATTTACAATAAATAAACAACCCCATCAAGAAGTAGGCAAAGGATATGAACAGACACTTCTCGAAAGAAGACATTTATACAGCCAACAAACATATGAAAAAAGCTCATCATCACTGGTCATTCGAGAAATGCAAATCAAAACTGCATTGAGATATCATCTCATGCCACTTAGAATGGCGATCATTAAAAAGTCAGGAAACAACAGATGGTGGAGAGGATGTGGAGAAACAGGAACACTCTTACATTGTTGGTGGGAATGTAAATTAGTTCAACCATTGCGGAACACAGTGTGGCGATTCCTCAAGGATCTAGAACCAGAATTACCATTAGACCCAGAAATCCTATTACTGGGTATATACCCAAAGGATTATAAATCATTCTACTATAAAGTCACATGCACATGTATGTTTATTGCGGCACTATTCACAATAGCAAAGACTTGGAACCAACCCAAATGCCCATCAATGATAGACTGGATAAAGAAAATGTTGCACATATATACCATGGAATACTATACAGCCATAAAAAATGAGTCCATGGGACTTATTTGCAGGGACATGGATAAAGCTGGAAACTATCATTCTCAACAAACTAACACGGTAACAGAAAACCAAACACTGCATGTTCTCACTCATAAGTAGGAGTTGAACAATGAGAACATATGGACTCAGAGAGGGGAACATCACATATTGGGGCCTGTTGCATGGTGGGGGGCCAGGGGAGGGATGGTATTAGGAGAAATACCTAATGTAGATGACGGGTTGGTGGGTACAGCCAATAGCCGTGGCACGTGTATACCTATGTAACAAACCTGCACGTTCTGCACATGTACCCCAGAACTTAAAGTATAATAAAAAAAAATAAGTAAAGAAGTAAATAAATAAAATTGAAGCCTTTAAAAAATAATAATCTATTCCTTTCACACTGAAATATTTTGAATATACTGAGTTAAATAAAATATATCATTCAAATTAATGTTACATATTCTTTTTACTTTTTAAAATGTAGCTACTTCCAAATATAAATCACATATGTGGCTCCAACTTTTGGCTTGCATGATATTTCTATTAGACAGCCCTACTCTAGAATCAATTTTCTATGTTCTTTCTGCTCCACCATTACCACTGCTATCCTCATGGTTTATCCTTACTCTTCACAGAAGGGGGCAGTGACACCAGGGCAAGCTAACTAGCTATTCCTGGGCCTTTGTAACCCTGGGAAAAAAAGGAGAGAATAAACTAAAATCATATTCTTTTAGGTGGTGGTTTCACTTCCCCTTCCCAATGATCACAACAATTTCTGAATGTAATATAATACATGAAAGACTTAATGGGCTTCAGTGTACTCACCAGTTTAACTAAATAATCTCACAGGCTCACAAAATTTAAAAGCTAAAAGACTTTAGGATTATCTGGCCCAGTGGTTTTCAACCCAATCAGATAAAACACACTGTATACGACAAACATTTTATAGTACGCTACTAATCTGGTATAAAATCCATAGATAATATAACCTACCCATGTTTTTAAATTAATACAATGTGAAAACTGTGATACAAAAGAGAAATGAAAAGAAAATTGCTTACATAAAATGTTGTGTATTTCAGTATGTGGATACTCTGCTTGACTGCTCTAAAGGACAAGGGAGCCTCAGATTCTTGTACCTGCAGAATAACCATGAGTGTGATATCACAATGCAGACAGATATAGCTGTGTTGTTTAGTGACTCAAACATCTTAGTATTTGCTACAATTTGATTTTTCAGAGATTATTAATAACTCATGGTAAAGTTCTGAGCAAAACAAAGTACAATCTTACCTCCATTTATACACATTCCTGGAAAATTCAGTGCATATTTTCAGAGGTGAAAAATACTATATGTTTATATAGAAAACACAGTAGGATTCCTTGAATGTCTGGCGGGACATGAAAGTCATGCAGGATGTGGGCCAGGTGCTCGCTTTGTGTGACTGCCCAGAGCATCGTCTAGCAGTTCTGCACCTGCCCATCCAATGTCACCAGCACCCCACCCCCAATCACTGTGACATCTAAAAAGCTACCCTCACAGAATGCTACCAGCACCCAAGGGGGTGATTCCAACCTCTGTAGAGAATCTCATTTGTTTTGTTTTGTTTTTGAGACAGAGTTTTGCTCTTGTTGCCCAGTCTGGACTACAATGGCGAGATCTCAGCTCGCCGCAATCTCCACCTCCCAGATTCAAGTGATTCTCCTGCCTTAGCCTCCGGAGTAGCTAGGATGACAGGCATGTGCCACCATGCCTGGCTAATTTTGTATTTTTAGTAGAGATGAGGTTTCCCCATGTTTGTCAGGCTGGTCTCAAACTCCTGACCTCAGGTGATCTGCCCGCTTCGGCCTCCCAAAGTGCTGGGATTACAGGCATGAGCCACTGTGCTTACATACACTGCATAATTTGAGCAAAATGTGGGGCACAGATATTAGATCTAGGAATGGTAATTTTTTTTTTCAAGAAAACATTGTATATATACACAATCATGTAGGGTTCACAATTTATGTGGCTGGTTTCACGCATTCCCTGTTGGCTCTGTCAGATTTCCATTTAGGAAAAGAACTTGTCTTCTGAGATGCTTTGCTTGTGTCCTTACTTGACAAAGGAGGCCTGGAGGTTCAGAGAGTTGGTGGCAGGCGAAGCTGGAGAACGCAGGCCTCGTGACTGCCAGTTTCGTGCTTTCAGGCTAGCTTTCTCTGGCACTCTCCAAAGTTTATAGGACGTCACAGAAGCAGTTGTGCTAGTTGCAACACTTCTGATCTAACTGCAGTGTTTACTTTCAGAGCCTTGGCCTTTGCTGCTTATATAGGATTCTAGAATTCATGATGGAGGCAGATTAAATATTTAGATCCCTCAAACAAGTTAAATTACAATCGGGCTGGATTCCCACCGGGTAATCTCACTTGAACCTTGTGTACTCTGGGGGGAACATGAACTTTACTCATTTCACTCAAAACACACATGAACAGAGAGTGAAGCTGGCTCCTCCCCATCTCCCCTGCCCCCACAAAAAAAAAAACTGCTTATCTCAGAATGGAAAATCCATCCAGTTCCTTGGAGGATTCGCTTTGCCCCATAGCAGACACAGTGTGTGTATTCAGCAGGAACAATTTGCTCACGCCAAGAAACTAGATCCTGTTTGAATGACAGTAGTTATGGGAAAACAATATGTCTACAGCCCACACCAAAGCATGGCTTGTACTTTACGGCTGGCATTGCCCCAACAGAGAATCGGCAGGCAGCTGAGAAACCTCTCCTGGCCACTGTACTCTGACAACCATCTCCAGTGCCCTCTCTTGCCCTTAACTGCCTATACTCCTTAATTTGGGCTTTTGGTCTAAGAGCAATATCCTTTGGCTCCAAGTCAATTTCTGTTCTGTGACACTCTCAGTAGCTGGGGGAAAGGGTGGTTCTGGCTGGCCTTGGGCTCTTAACTGTTCTGAGTCCCCAGAAACATCTTTTTTTTTCTGTCTGTCTTTTTAAAAGCCTATAGATTCCTCTGGTTTCCTCAGCAGCACCAAGCTCATCCTGTTCCCTCCCCTAGCTCAGCTGCATACCCTCCCTCAGGACAGTGGTTCCTTAATGTCCACATAACCCAAGTCAAGCCCATGTCATGCTGGCAGGTGTCCCTCATTGCTGGCACTTGGACCACTGAGGCCCTCAAGGCTTTGAGCTAATCTGTCATATACAATCTGATACATGAGCCAGGGAATGCAACCTAAAATAGTTACAGGTGGGACAGAGGAAACGAACAAAACTGGGCATTAAGGTTTCTCCAAATGACACATAGAATGTGAATGTGAGAGGAAGCGCAGAGGCACAGATCCATAAAGAAAAAAGAAAAGGCCATGGAAAAAGAGAGGAAGTTTCTGTCCCAACTTTCCCTGATTACTTGAACTTCTGTGTGTCTGAAGTAAGCCAAGAAAAGCTGCCAAGCAAGAAGTTGTGGAAGATAAGGACACAAATGCAACATTTAGCTTTCAGTGCTTTGTAGCTTTGACAACTGCATTGCCGCAGTAGATTCCAGTTTTTTTTAATTTGGATATTTTGGGAGTTTTTACATGGCTAAATTCTTAGCATCTGGTGATAAAAGGAAAGGAACTCTGACAATGCAATTTCCAGTTACAAAATAGGGGTTAGTTCTTATTTAATGATACAATCCATTCTGCTCTATCAGCTATTGGCAAAGTTTTCTGTGCGTTGCTCTAATGCTTTGTGATACAGTTATGTAACGATTTAACTGGTGTCACTTAAATTTATATTTCCTGCCTTTTCTTCCAACACTAATTTGAACAATACATAAAATTGATACAAAAGAGAAGAAACTTCATGCAGGATAAATAAGGATACTCTTTTGGAACAACTCTCAATTAAAGTTAGCATTTTACATAACAATACAGGACATGGCAAAATCAACTCAAGATGCAGTATATTGCGACTGGATTATAACTAACCAAGTCCAGACTGAAATTTTACGTCAATTGTAAATCACGGCAACTAAAATCAAACTCATACCTGAGCTAGAGTTTGCTTTCCTTGGATTTGGCAACAAACTATTACTAACTTTGTATAAGATAGGCAACTGGGGAGAAAATACTACATTTCTTTGAAACAATCCGTGGTTATAAAGGGTAGCTAATTCTTATGTGATAACCAGTTCGATTTTAAAATAACAATACCAACTTTAATGAAAATTGATACATCTACCCCAAACAGAAACTATGTCTAAATGACATTCTTGGAATTTAGAATACAATTTTTTTTTTTGTATTTTTTATTAGAGACGGGGTTTCACCAAGTTGGCCAGGCTGGTCTTGAACTCCTGACTTCAGGTGATCCAACTGCCTTGGCCTCTCAAAGTGCTGGGATTATAATTTTTTTTAAGTCCACTACTTATTAGAGCCTAGTATGTGCCAGTTAGTTTATCTACATTGCCTTGTTTAAGCTTTTTAGAAAACGTATTAAGTCCATAATTGACTTTAGGGTTTCTTCTTTGTGTTGTACATCCTATGGGTTTTGTCAAATACACAATGTTATGCGTCCATCATTACGGTATGTTCTATAGTATATTCTATGATTGATATGGTAATGTAGTATTCTAGATACTATAGAACAGTTTTACTGCCCTAAAAGTCCCCTGTGCTCCATTGACTCATCCCTTACTCCCTTCCCTGAACTCTTAGCAACCACTGATCTTTTTTACTTTCTCTATAGCTTTGCCTTTTCCAGATGTCATACAGTTGGAGTCAAACAGTATACAGCCTTTTGGACTGGCTTATTTCACTTATCAATATGCATTTAATCTTCCTCCATGTCTTTTCATGGCTTGATAGCTCTTTTATAACTGAATACAAGATACAGATGAACGTACCACAGTTTATCTACTCGGTTACTGAAGGGCATTTCGGTTGCTTCCCAGTTTTGGCAATTATGAATAAAGCTGCTACAAACATTCATGTATGCAGGTTTTTGTGTGGACATAAGTTTTCAGTTCCTTTGGGAAAATACCAAGGAGCTGGATTGCTGGATCATATGGTAAGAGTATGTTTAGTTGTATAAGAAACTGCCAAACTGTCTCCCAAAGTGGCTGTACCATTTTGCCTTCTCATTGCTTAATCTTTTAGCAGCCTTTCAATGTACATATTTTACCACCTGTTACTCAGATGAACAAACTGAGATTTCAAGAGATTAAATAACTTGCCCAATGTCTTGAAGCAGAGTGAGGACTAATGCTGGGCTTCCAATTTGGGTTGATCTGGCTTTAAAGCTGGTGATCTTTCTGCTACTCTGTACTGCATCACCAAGCAAACCCAGCACTGAGCTAGGGCAGAGTCCTACAGAGGTGCAGGTATAGGCAGCCAGCCTCTGCTGGAGGTATTAATGTCCCCATCCACAGTCTAAAGCCAAGCATCAGGGAAATATCCTATCACACAGCCTTGAAACTTTATTCCTTCCCCTGACCAAAGAGTCACTCTTGCCTTCCTTCTCTGCCCCAGCTCGGGGGAGGGGCTGTAAGGCACCGTAAATCTGGCACAGAGCAGGCACCAGAAGTAGTCATACCTCAGAGCAACTCTAGCCATAGGCAAAGACAGCCTGCTCTTATTAAACTTTGCATTATCATGCCATGAAACCACACTCAGAAACATAAACATTAACCCAAAGCCCCCGGATCAGGTTTCAGAATTCAGGCCTTCTTTAAAAAACTAGACCACCAGCAGCTGGCTATTCTAGGAGGGGTTAAGGGGAAAGTCACTGGCATCCCCTTAAGCCAGAAACAACTAAATATAACTTATTACAGGCTCATACCTATAAACTAACTAAGGGACTTAGTCACTTGAAAATGCTTCTAGAGTTTTAGCTCAAGACAAGAGTTTGGCCCTTACAATGTCTTAGTAGGGCCTTGAGGCATGACATGCAGCCCATTCCACAATCTGGAAGGCTGGGAGTAATATTTGCCATGTCATAATGCACATATCAGCCATACTGTGTTCTGCGAAGGGCCTAATGAAATTCCCTATTCTTAAGGCACATTGGTTCTTTCTCTTCTTTTCTCCCCTCAGCAATTCCAGCTACATTAGTCACACCAGCTTTCAAACAGGGCACAGAATGTCCTACTTCAAGAGAAAGTACAATTTGGTACAGCCTGGAGAAATAGCTTAAGAAGAGGAGTGAGGCTTGTTTTCAGGGTTAATATGATCTGGTTAATTTAGAGAGTGTACTTTACATAGCAATTTGGATAAGCCTAGAAGCATAGCCCTTGTGGACGGTAAATTCTTTAAAAGGTTTATACAACTTTTCAACTGTTGGGTGAGAAGGTTATATAAGACTATTTCTTTAGCTGCCACTTGCAGAAGTGGCTAGATTTCTGTCAGGGAGAACACAAGTTGAGGGGAAGGGATGAGACTGTTGAATGTGAAAAAAGGACAAATTCATGGAAATATTATGCCCATGTCTTTATTCATCAAGGGAGGGCTATGGATTTAGTTCATATCCTTAGAAAAGGGAAACAAGAATAATGTGTAAACCAGGTATGCCAAGATGCCCATTCATTCTGTGTTCATTCAATTATTTTAAAAAGTCCTTACTGTGGTTATGAGGCAGTAAAGAGGGTAAGGCCACACTGGCACACACTGGACCTTAGGGCCCAGGAAGCACAACCACTCAGGCACTGGGAGGCATGGCCTGGCATTCAAGACTCTATGCCATTATAGCGTGACAGAAGGAAGGGATTTCGTGATCTAATCTGATCAGTCACTGCCCCCTAATACACATAAAGAAAATGGAGGCCAGTGGGTTTCAATGATCTGCCCAAGGTCACACAGCTAATTTATGGCAAAGATGGGGCCAGAACCCCATATCTCAAATCTTAATATGGTGTGCTGCCCTAAATGATTCAAAGTACTGGTCTGGGGAAGCCTTAGGGCTTCCTGTCTTTCCCTGCCCTGCAAGCAAGTCTGTAAGAGTAGGGTTGGCCAGTCAGCACAAAGTAATACACCTAAGTGATGTAGCTTATCTTTAAAGTAACTGCAGTGTTTTCTGAAACCATCAGATCTTTCAAGATGTCCTGGATAAAGTCTACATATAAGCTTTGTATTGATTTCCTTCTGATTTAACATGTTATTCTATAAGGTCGTTAAAACCTGGTTTATCAAATCATGTCACAAACATGTTAACAATCTTTATCTTATGTCAACTAATGAAATATGTGATGTCTTCTCCTCAATTTTAAATGATTACAACATTTAGATGTCAAGTTTAAAAAGTGAGACAGTACATAGTTTTTTAAACATTCTTTCAATGGTATATAACAAAAAAAAGTTTGAAGACCACTGATGTGTGGATGAGAAGCAGAAGTATAAACACTTTGTTAGTGTTCAAACCACCAGAAGAACGAAGACTGATCACATGTCAGTACACCTCTTTTTTATTTCTCATTTTTTTATTTTTGAAAGGGAGTCTCACTTTGTCTGGAGCACACTGGTGCGATCTTGACTCACCGCAACCTCTGCCTCCCGAGTTCAAGCAATTCTCCCGCCTCAGCCTCCTGTAGCTGAGATTACAGGCACACACCACCACCCCCAGCCAATCTTTTGTATTTTTAGTAGAGATGGGGTTTCACCATATTGGCCAGGCTGGTCTCAAACTCCTGACCTTGTGATCCACCCACCTCAGCCTCCCAAAGTACTGGGATTACAGGCATGAGCCACGGCACCCGGCCACTTCTCTTTTTTTTTTAAGAAGGCCAACTACACCAGGCTAATTGTAATTGACATTTTCAGTCACTGAAAGAAAACAGGTGTACCCAGAAAATTTCCCGAGGCAAAGAAACATATCAAAATACCTAATCTGCTCATTACCAGCCTGCTGCCACTGCCAACATCTAAAGGCATAGCAACTCATGCACACATTGTTCTTTCCTTCACTGGGCCTGAGAAATTACAGCCCCTTTCAGGGACTTGCTGTACTTTGCCCAGCCAAGCATCTCTGGGTAATTTCAGAAGGAAATGAGCTCTATGCTGCATTATGATAATCCATGCCCTCGTTCTTTCCCTCTGACACACGTCATCACCAAGGCATTTGCTACACCCTGTTCCACGGCCGACAAGCAGGCTGCTGCGTGGGGTACAAGTTCCGGGCACTAAGCAGCGGGATACAGTTTTAATGTCCTAATTTCACGTAACAAATGTGGATTTCCAGCATCTTGCTAATTCACATTTCTTTAGGCAACTTGTTGGGGAGGGAGAAGGAGGGTTTCCTAAGTTAGTTAACTGTTTGTGTTTATTTTTATTTATTTATTTCTGAGACGGAGTTTCACTCTTGTTACCCAGGCTGGAGTGCAATGGCGCGATCTCGGCTCACCGCAACCTCCGCCTCCTGGGTTCAGGCAATTCTCCTGCCTCAGCCTCCTGAGTAGCTGGGATTACAGGCACGCGCCACCATGCCCAGCTAATTTTTTTGTATCTTTAGTAGAGACGGGGGTTTCACCATGTTGACCAGGATGGTCTCGATCTCTTCACCTCGTGATCCACCCGCCTCGGCCTCCCAAAGTGCTGGGATTACAGGCGTGAGCCACCGCCCCCGGTATTTTATTTATTTATATACACAAAACACTGTTCTTTTTCACTGAACAGCTTGATGTACTGGATAGGAGAAAAAGGCAGTTGAGCAAACAGGCTCTGAGGACTGGCTAAAAAAAAGAAAAAGAAAAAGAAAAATAGAGTATAAAGCAATGTAAAATCTTTTATATAAATTTATTAAAATTCATTCAAATTTCTAAAATCAAAATGGACTCTATATACCCTTTCAAAGTAATTTCTATATGTCTTCTAATGATTTTCCATTTATTCTCACTTCAGAGTTGTATCACATATATGTTAAGAAAAAAAGAATCAGAAATATCTGTTGAATTTCAACTGACCTCAGTATAAGGCTGAAATCCATATTACAGGATTCCCATGTAGAATAAGAGAGAGAAACCTCAATGGCTATGTACAAAGGCAACATGATTTGGTCTTCAGCATTGCTTTCTAACCACAGCAAGGAAGTAACTGTGGCTTTAAGAATATTCAGTACACGAAGATAAGTGGTGCCTAACTCAGAAATGACTTACTGAACTCATCACAGTCATTAAAACAAAAGAAACTCTAATGGATTCTGAGAAATCTTGAAAGCAGTAGCTGTTATGCTTGGCTTACTCATCATCCTTAACTACCATTTATTAGTTCTCGCCACTTTTGTATAGCAGGTATTGTTAATCATCTGTCAGAGTTCTGGGAAGTTAAGGATCAGCAAGGTTAATGCAAGGTCAGACACTAAGTCCATGGGCAAACTGGGATGAGGTCTGAATCGAGGCGGCTTTCATTCAACGTTTGATTCTGAATTATGTGTTTATGTCCTTTCCTCCTCCCTCTCACCCCTACCCACTGCCTGGCCATGAGGTTTTATTTTTCAGCTGTTCTGCTTGGTGTAAATTGGAAGGACTCTAACTGAGAGATGAAACAGTAGCATTTCAACAGTAGAGGAGGGGTGGTGATTTAGAAGGAAACAAAATCTTAATGGTGCCACCTGCCTAAGCCAAGGGCCTGACCACAGTATTCAGCAGCTCATTCTGATGAGTACACCGTGACTCTGGCAGACACCTGGGCTGCATTTTACTGTTCTCCCGAGACTTGAGGACTTCTTTAGTTCCATCCAAATCTCATAGTCTGGGTATGTCAGCACTTACCAGAGCATCTGGATGAAAACTGAAAACTTCCCCTTAGATGTAGCTGGTTTACACCTGGTTATACAATTCCAAAATCCCAATATTTGAAATGATACAGGTGACTGATTGAATGTGTGTGTTTTCCCTTCAATGTCAGGCATCATTGCAATGGCCGGGATATGTTTAAGATACCAAGGAACATTCCACTGGCATCACTCTTGCCAAAATGCATTCGTTAAGCACCCAAGTTTCCAGATAAGGATGACAGCCATTAAGAACCAACACATGTGCCTACTCTACAAATATATGTATTTTTTTAAGTGTTTTGTACGGGATGGTGTATTAGTTTTCTATTGCTGCCATGACAAATGACCACAAACGTCAATGACTTTACACAGTACAAATTTATTATCTAAACAGTTCTGAGGGTTAGAAGGCTGACCTGGGACTCACTGAGTTAAAATCGAGGTATCTGTAAGACTGTGCTCCCTTTTGGAGGCGCTGAGGGGATTCCATTGCCTTGTCTATTACAGCTTCTAGAGACTGTATTCCTTGGCTCCAAGGCCTTGCTGCCATCTTTAAAGACAGCAACAGTCGGTCAAATCCACACGTCGCATCCCTCTGATCCACTCTTTTCCTCCCTTTTCCAAGTTTTTCTTGTGATTAGAATGGGCCCATCTAGATAATCCAGGATAATCTCCTCATCTCAAGATCAGTAGCCTAAATCACACCTGCAAAGTCCCCTTTGCAGACTCAGGCATGGACATCTGGGTGGGAGGGATGCTAGTCTGCCTACCACAGATGAGTTTCTGGTTTTTGTTTATTTTTCATTTCAGCTGGAAATAATTTCAGACTTCTGCTTCTCAGAATGCCAGGAGAGAGAGATCTCCTGAGTTAAGACTTGCTAACAGCTAACTGGCAAGGCAGGGCACTTACAGTTTTTTTTAAAAGATGCTTAATGCCAAATGGTGGACGTGGAATGGCTTTAAAAGATAAACTATATTTGTTAAGATGGACTCAACTACAGTAGATATTTCTTTTCTTGCTCACAAACAATACTTGGCAGGTGAACAGAATAAAGGAGTGGGCCTCTTTCTTGCCATCATTCAGGAACCCAGCTTAATGGAGGCTCAGTCAACTTCCAAGCCTCTCTCAGGAACTGCCTCCCCTCTAGCCAGCCCAAAGGGAAAAGGAGCATGAAGGAGAGAGAGCATATGGGAGGTTTCCATGGGCCAGACCTGGAAGTGGTGCACATCTCTCTATTCATATTCCATTGACTAGACCTCAGTTTCCCTTAACTGTGAGGCAGGCTGGGAAATGTAGCCTGGCTGTATATGAGAAAGAAGAGAAAACACATGGCGGGCAACAGCTGAGAGTATACCAAGAAATCATCCCGATCTACTCTAGTCTCCTCCCAGAATTTAGTATTCTGTCAAATTCCCGAGGTCGTCAGTCTCAAACAATTATCATTGATGGCTCTGAAGCAGGGCATTTTATCTCTGAAATAAAACTGGCATTGGAGGCAAAATGGTATGTTTTAGAGGCATAGCTCTCCTCTCCTCTTGCTTCCTTGCTCTCAAGCTGACACTAAGGGGAGTTCCTGCCTAGTTGCAGCCATGCTATTTCCATTACTCCAGAGAAACTTTTTACACAGAGGAAAGCCTAGCTCTTGGAAGACGTCCTGAGCATTCAGAGCTCACACTGAGAAGCTCCCCCAGTACTGAGATGCTGTACCCTCCTAGCCAATCCCCACCCCCACTTTCTTTTTTTTTTTTTGAGACGGAGTTTCGCTCTTGTTACCCAGGCTGGAGTGCAATGGCGTGATCTCGGCTCACCGCAACCTCCACTTCCTGAGTTCAAACAATTCTCCTGCCTCAGCCTCCCGAGTAGCTGGGACTACAGGCACGCACCACCATGCCCAGCTAATTTGTGTGTGTGTGTGTGTTTTTAGTAGAGACGGCGTTTCACCATGTTGACCAGGATGGTCTCGATCTCTTGACCTCGTGATCCACCCGCCTCAGCCTCCCAAAGTGCTGGGATTACAGGCTTGAGCCACCGTGCCCGGCCCACCCCCACTTTCATGAAGTGACTGTTCTTGCAAAAGGAGGCGGCGTGGGAGCTGAAGGGATTTGGGAAAGGGTGTATTAATAACCAAGGAATAAGAATAAGGTTATTCTGACAAAAGTATCTTGGTCTGTTTTGTAGATTACAGGAAAACAAATGGTCCCCCAGAGAAAAGGTCTGGATGGTGTTTTCCTCACTTGTCAGTAGACTAGCAGACTGAGGAGGACATTCAGAGGTCCCGTAAAGATACATCTACTTGCAGAACAGTGAGATATTGTCCCAGCCCACACCTCTTGAGCTTGCAGTGGATGAGAAAGAGGAAGGAGGCATGGCCAGTTGGCCACTGGAATATACAGCTTGTGGCCTGGCCCAGCAATTCTCCTGGCTGCTGCGTCATTGATGTCTGGTTCCACCCTGTTTTCACACTGATATGATGATGGCTGATAAGAGATCCAGCTCAGAGAGCCCTGATTTAAAATAGGGCCTAGGACATAATTATAAAGTCAAAAAACAATCTATGTGGGCATAGATGTAGTGAAAAGGGAACACTTTTGCAATGCTGGTGAGCATGTAAATCCGTATAACCACTATGGAAAATCGTATAGAGATTCCTTAAAGAACTAAAAGTAGAAGTACCATTCAATCCAGCAATCCCACCAGTGGGTATCTACAAAAAGAAAAGAAGTCATATGAAAAAGACACATGCATACACATGTTTAGCAGCACAATTCGCAATTGCAAAAATAAGAAACCAACATAAATGCCCATCAACCAATGAGTGAATAAAGAAAACGTGGTATAAATACACCATGGAATACCACTCAGCCAAAAACAGTAATGAAAAAATGTCTTTTGCAGTAACTTGGGTGGAGCTGGAGGCCATGATTCTAAGTGAAGAAACTCAGGAATGGAAAACTAAATATTGTATGTTCTCACTTATAAGCGGGAGCTAAGCTATGAGGATGCATAAGAATGATACAATGGGCCGGGCATGGTGGCTCACACCTGTAATCCCAGCACTTTGGGATGCCGAGGCGGGTGGATTACAGGGTCAGGAGATCGAGACCATCCGGCCAACATGGTGAAACCCCATCTCTACTAAATACAAAACATTAGCCAGGCGTGGTGGTCCGTACCTGTAGTCCCAGTACATGGGAGGCTGAGGCAGGGGAGTCACTTGAACCTGGGAGGTGGATATTGCAGTGAGCTGAGTTTGCACCACTGAACTCCAGCCTGAGGGACAGAGTGAGACTCCATCTCAAAAAAATAATAATAATAATATAATGGACTTCAGGGACTCGTTGGGGAAGGATGGGAGCAGGTGAGGGATAAAAGACAACATACTGGATACAGTGTACACTGCTCAAGTGACAGGCACACAAAAATCTCAGAAATCACTAAAGAACTTATCCATATAACCAAAAATCACCTGTCCTCCCAAAACTATTTAAATACAAAATTTTAAAAGTCCGGCACAGTGGCTCATGCCTGTAATCCCAACACTTTGGGAGGCCAAGGAAGGTGGATCACCTGAGGTCAAGCGTTCAAGACCAGGCTGGCCAACAAAGTGAAACTCCATTTCTAATAAAAACACAAAAATTAGCCAGGCCTGGTGGCGGGCACTTGTAATCCCAGCTATTCAAAAGGCTGAGGCAGGAGAATCACTTGAACCCAGGTTATAGCGAGCCAAAATCACACCACTGCACTCCAGCCTGGGCGACAGAGCAAGATTCCATCTCAAAAAAATAAATAAATAAAAATAAATATAGGGCCTATGAACTATATCTCAGGGCAATCAAATAGTTAAGGAGGGAAAGTTCTTCAGATCAATACCAGTGAATAAATGCAGAATAATATAGGAATTAGGAAACCACCATTTTGCTTCTACTTCATGAAATATTAGAACTTGGCAGTTATCAATAAACATTAAACCATTGTGTGAAAGGTTGATAAGGAACTTTGTAATGAAAAGATCAAGCTGAAAATGTCAAAATCTCCAATCAATCTATGATCTTACACATGGGACTGCCAAGTTTTATGTACCTCCTAACATGATACAGTTGACAGTCTGCAGCACCACCAATAAAAAGTACTCTTGCCTGAAATATTTAACCTGAATCTAATCAAGCCTCTGGATTCAATGACTAGCTTACAAGAAATAGAGCAAACAGAAAAGCATATTAACTACCACCACAAGGGTAAGATCACCCCGATCCAGAATAAACTATTCAGCCACTTTAATAGCATATGTGATGGTTAATTTTATGTGTCAACTTGTCTGGGCTTAAGGGGTGCCCAGATAGCTGGCAAAGCATTATTTCTGGATGTGTCTGTGAGGGTATTTTCATAAGAGAGTAGCATTTGAACCAACAGATTCAAAGATCACCCTCACCATTACTAGTCCAGTAAAGATAACTCTCACCGTTATTAGTCCATATTCCCACACTGCTATAAAGATACTACCTGAGTCTGGGTAAGTTATGAAGAAAAGAGATTTAATTGACTCACTGTACACATGGCTCAGGAAACTTACAATAGTGGCAGAAGGCTGAGGGAAAGCAAGGAGCACATCTTCCATGGTGGCAGGAGAGGGTGAGCAGGAGGAAGTGCCATACTTTTAAACCATCAGATCTTGTGAGAACTCACTCATTATCATGAAAACAACATAAAGTGAACTGTCCCCATGATCCAGTTATCTCCCATCAGGTCCCTCCCTAATACATGGGGATAACAATTCGAGATGAGAATTGGATAGACACACAGAACCAAACCATAACACTAGCCAATGTGGGTGGGAACCATCCAGTCTGTAGAGGGCCCAAATAGAACAAAAAGCAAGGAAGGGTGATTTTCTCTCTTCTTGAGCTGGAACATCCATCGTCTCCTGCATTTAGGCAACAGCACTCTTCTCAGACATTCCGACCCTGACTGGGACTTAAACCATGTCCACCCTATACTCCCCAGCCCCAACCCTCACACACACACATACTGAATTACACCACCAGGTTTCCTGGTTCTCCAGCTTGCACACAACTTCTCAGCCTCCAAAACGACATGAGCCAATACCTATAATAAATTCCGTCTGTCTGTATCTATCTACCTATCTGTTACTCTCTCTATGTCAATCTGTTTATTAATATTATATCCTGTATCTATCTCCTATTGATTCTGTTCCTCTAAAGAACCTTAATACAGTGTATCCCAAAATAAGTAAAAATGTTAAATTTAATGAAAAAGTAAGTCATCACTGTATACTTACCACATTTTCTACTAATGAATTGTAAGCTGGCATATTCAGAGATGAGATCCATGCACTACATCTGCTTACAAAGTAAATAACATGGCATTGGCTACTTTGCTGCAGGTTGTAATGATGCAAAAAATTGTGTAGCTGAAATTATTACTCTATCAGTCTTATTTCTGTCTATACCCCTACAGCAATGAGCCTCTGATTTGCCCTGTTCTGATTTACAGCTTTAAACTATCTGGGTATTTTTTTCAGCAATACAGAATAAAACAGTCATTATTTCAAATCTTTATTTTGTTCTCATGATCTCAAGTCAAAGATTCAGTTTGTTAAACAACTTAAGGTGGTAAAGATGTACTCTATAAAATATCTTTCTGTGGGACATTTCCATTGCAAAAGAAAACAGCAGACTGCTCATGCTCACAGTTACATGCCATGATCTTTTTATTGAAGGCTGTAACCTGATAGTGGTCATGACTACCTGGGACTAGAAGAGGGGGAACAACAGGGTTGCTCCTATGCAGAAAGGGTGAGGAATACCTTAGGAAACTCCTGTGCATTTCTCTTCACATGTATGTGTGTGCTGGGTTACGATGTAAAATGTATTTCAAATAGTGTGAATGTGGCCACTGTGGGTGACTGACATTTGCATGCATCACAGTCACAAACAGCCTCAGAAAGTAAAATCAAGAGGCAGGACTCCATTCGAAGATGATCCAGAATAAGGTTACATTCGTTGTTTTAGTTAATCATTTACATAAAAATACCTAGTTCTCATAGAATTTTTGGATTCCTTGGGTCCTTAGATCCCAATTTGAGAAATAATAATATAGTTCAAGTCCTTATATTAATACAAGAAAACCAAAGGCACTCAGGTAGAAACGCATGTCCTTTCTCCCTTCCTCTCTTCCCTCCCTTCTCCTCCTCCTCTCCCCCACTCCTAATTCTGTTCCTGGGAGCTCTCCCTCTTCCACACAGGTGCAAGACAGCCCAGGGCTCCTACAGCAGCGAGAGAGCCAGGCTACACGCTGGTTGTTGGCATGGCTGGGTGTCCCTGGGCCTCAGGGAGAAACTCCTCAGCACTTCTTGGCCTGCTTTTCTGGGACTCACCTGCGCTTACTATCAGAGCGCTAAGTAAGGGCGCATCTGGAGGGGAAGTACTTGTCAAAGGAGCCAGCCATGTGGTTTGTTTGGCTCTTTGGTAATAGTACAGTCATAGTAACAGCTGTGGCTTGGCAGTCCCAGGTGGTGAGGAGCTGAGGTCTCTCAGTCTCTTCCCACTTTGAAGAAGAAGAAGAATGGTCAAGAGCTCAGGCACTGGAGCCTATTTGAGTTCAGATCTAATTGCCACCTACTAGCTGTGTAACTTTGATTAAGTCACTTGACCTCTCTGTGTTTCAGGGAGGTCACAATTATAATGGATGGGAGGAAGAAGCTGATAATTGCTATCTCATAGGGTTGTTATAAGGATTGAATGAAGTGTAGCACAGGTAAAATGTTTACAAGAGTGAATGACAAAGCTGCAATTATGACTCTATCGGTCTTATTTCTGTCTATATCCCTTCACCTTACCCTTCATTACAGAAAAAACACAAAAACCAAAAAACACTTTTGCTTCTATTGTACCTAAGGCAGTGTCTCCAAGAACATTCATCCAACAAATATTTGTGGGGATCCACAAAATACAGACAAAACAGTTTCCTGCCTTCAAGAAAGGTATCATTTCTGGGGAAACAAAAAGACATCTCACCAATTACAAATCATGTTCCAAGGGTTAAAACAGAGAAAGCTACAGGATTAGGGAGGAGCAGTGGAGTTTTACCAGAAGGAGTCTGGGTCAAGCTGAAGGAGGAAAACGAGGCTTCAACTGAGGCCTAAATGATGTGGAAAGAGATTGTTTCCAATATTGAGCAAAACCTTACTGGTTTTCTAATAAATCACCCAAAGCCTCAGTGATGCTACTAAAATGGAAAAACAGATACAGCTGGTACAATAGGGCGCTGGGACTGCAGACTCCATCCTGGAAGCTCCCTAAAGGCAGGAACTGCCTCTTACTGTCCTTTCTATTCCATACCTGCCTGCCAGACACTGAAGGCACATTTGACTGAAATGTGTTTGGTCTTTATTTTTAATGTTGCTATTGATATGCAGCTACGCATTGTTACAATGTTCTTTGTGCAATAAAAAAATTTAATAGCATTAAAGACACATAAACATACCAAGCACAAGCACACACAAAATACAGTACCAGCAGTTGAGTTTTGCAGTAGTTTTAAAATTCTTTTTGCAAAGTTATGTCAGGTACCACCAAGAAGTGGCCCAGACATTTTGTGGGATGCTCACTGCCCTTCAAGATGTAGAAAAAAACTTCCACGAACTCCATAGCTTTTGGAAACCCAAAGCCCTTCTTAACATTTGGGCAAAGGATTATGTTCTCAGGGCCTCCTTCATTTCTGGGCTCCGTTTCCCATGACTGCTGTCTCTACACAGCACTGCACTGACTACGATGTGAATGTATGCATCTCCAAGTTCACCCCGTGAAATCCACTCCAGGCGAGCATTCGCAAGCATGGTATACTTCATAGAAAATTTGGAGACCACGAGCAACAGGTGCATCAAGACCCTCCCCACAATTTTCTGCCATTTAGTTGATGCCTGCCCTTCTTCCACTCTCCCCTCTCATTCATTCTCTCATGTGTCCCCCTCACTCTCTAAACAGCCAGTAAATGCTTACCCTTGGCTCACACAGAGCAGCTCTGCCAACACCCAGGCCTCCGGGGCTGCCTTTTCTTCCTCAAGCATGCATCAAAGTGTTTTCTCCCAAGATTATTTTCTTCATGAAGCAAATTCTGATGCCAGACGTTCTGACGATAGCATCTTCATTTTCCCCACCTCCTAATATTTGTAAGGAAGAGGAGGGGTTGGACCCAGTGGAGACGGCAGCTGCACCAAGCAGATGCAGCAGTAGCCAGTGAAAGCAGCAGAGGTGCTTACTAGGATGTGCCATGTGGTCTCCGGCCTAAGATGCCCATGAGATACGTGGGCATCTGATTTGGGCATCTTAAGAGTATCTCTTAAGGAAAGAAATACTCTTCTGCCTTGGCAGAAGAGAGGTTTGCAAAGAGCTCGAGCTCTAATAGGTAGCACAGGGTCATCAGAACCAGCAAAATTGAAATGATTAATGTCAAAGAGACTCATTAACCCTAGGGTCTTAAAAATAGGAGCTTCAGGTAAAAACTCAGAAGAAAAATTATAATCTTGACAAACAAAAGTCTAGCCCCATAGAAATGTTTTCATTGATCTAAAAGTAAATACTAATAAAGAATATGTATTATCCAGATAACTTTTTTGTTGTTGCAGATAGAGTTTTGCTCCTGTTGCCTAGGCTGGAGTACAGTGGCATGATCTTGGCTCACTGAAACCTCTGCCTCCTGGGTTCAAGTGATTCTCCTGCCTCAGCCTCCCAAGTAGCTGGGATTACAGGCACCTGCCACCACACCTGGCTAATTTTTGTATTTTTAGTAGAGATAGAATTTCACCATGTTGCCCAGGCTGGTCTCGAACTCCTGACTTCAGAAGGTCTACCCATCTTAACTTCCCAAAGTGCTGTGATTACAGGTATGAGCCACTGCACCCAGCCCAGATGGCTTTCATATGGTAGTTTATCAAGAGTGTTCCTGACAAAAGAACAGATTTGTATTTATACCATGCAAAAGAATGCTAATTACAAAACTGTAGGCTATGGCAGAAAAATAAACTCCCAATGGCTTAGCTTTATATAGTTTTCCCTTAAGATATATTACCTGAGGAAAAAGCTCAAAAGCCCTTGAAAAGAAAAAAAAAACTTACCCTCACAGCCACTTGATTAGACATAGATAACTATTATTACGTGCATTAGATAAGTAGGTAATATTTAGTGATGCCAACTTATCCCCAGTCTAGAAGATTCTTGAAATACTTATCTACTCTAGGATGTGACAAAGGATTTCACTTTGGCTGGGGACTTCCTTATGCCATCTTCTGAGAAGATCAGAAATTGTTCAAATCCCTGGGACATTCCTAGTGTGTCTCAGTCAAAGAGCCAGACTATTATCCTTGCCCTTGTTCTAGCTATTTTACAAGAGGCTGCTCAATTATCACATTAAATTAGGATTTGGGTGTAGCTTTTCATTATGTAAATAAGATTGAGAAAGGGCCTTCCTAGCAGCTAATCTGACTAAACCAGAAATATGTGGGTTGTGTTCTGTAGGAAAAGAAAAATAGATGGGAAGGAAAAGAAAGGAGCAAATTGACAACTAAAAATAGTCAGGAAAAGATAAGAAGCAGCAAGTGAGTCTTAGAGCAAAAGAGTGAATGGAGCCACCAGATCTCTGTTGCTCTTCACTCAGATGGGATAGGCCTTGGCTCTGCCGATGAGTGGTGTAAAGTACAAACACTGCAGAGAACAGGACGTGCGAGCAGCCGTGAAACATTCCTGTTTTTCTGAGAAACTAGGGAACTGGACAAGACCCCTCCGGATGGTGCCTAGGACAGAATGTGACTTGAAAATGACAAAGAGCCCAAAGTGCAGAACATCTTTTACCTATTTAAGAATGTTGAACAAGCCTTTGCACAGTTTGTAAGCACACAGTCCAGATGAGCTGGAGATCGGGGATGGGGAGGAAGTGTAGGGTAAAACTGCATGGATTAGCCCTTGGGGAAAAGTTCCTTGATCCTAAATCACAAACAAAAGTCATTCATTTGTTCATTCATCCAATAAATATTAACCTTCTATATGTTCCAGACATTGTTCTAGGTACCAGGGATACAGCACTGAACAAGACAAACAAGGTACCTCCTCTTCTGGACTTTAAGCTAGGGGCAGAAAATAAGTATACAAAAATACACACGCTTTATATAAATTAAAATAAAATAGGCTATGAGATACAGTGTGACCTGGAGTTATGTGAATGCTTTAGATAGGGCGGTCAGGGCAAACCTCTCTAGGGAGGTGACTTAAGAGGAAACCTAGATAATATGAGAATGCCAGCCTTATGGTGATCTGTATAGCAGGCAGAGAGAAGAGAACTGCAAAGGCTTTGAGGTTTGACTCCCACTCAGTATATTTGAAGAACAGAAAGGGGATCTGTGTGACTGTAATGGTGAGTCTGGGAGGGTAGGGCAGACACAGGCAGCAGGTACATCACAAAGAAGTTCGGCTTTTCTTCTAAGTGCTATGAAATGCCAATGGGTGAGCTTAAGTGGGGGAATGATACTTCAGTTTAAAGAGACCACTCTGGCCGCTCTCTCCAAGGGAAAACGCAGAGCAGAAATGGATTACGAGGTGATATGGAAGTCCAGTGAGAGACGTTACAGGTTCGGACTGGAACTGTGGCAGGGGAAGAAAGGAAAGTAGACAGATTTAGGTGAATTTGGAGATATTACAGTAGGTCGCAGTGATAGGCTGGATGTGGGATATGAGGGAAAAAGAGCCATCAAGGGTGATGCGTAAGGTTCAGGGCTCAAGGAGCCAGATGTATCACAGTGTTATTGACTGAGATGGGGGTAACCAGGAGGTGAGGAAGAAAAAAGGCTGGGATTAAGAGTTCTTATTTGGATACATTAAATTTGAGATGCCTCTCAGATTCAAGTCTGGAAGTCAGGGCTACAGATGTTAAGTTACAAGCCAGAAGGTATTTAAAGCAATGGGACCCAATGAGATTACTCAGAAAGAGTACAAAGAAACTCAATGATGAAGCATTGGAGGCTTTCCAACAGCTAGAGGTCAGATGGAGGAGGCCCAACCAGCAAGGTGCAAAAGAAATGAGAAAAGTGTGGGTGGACATGAGCCAATAAAAGAAAATACGCCAAAACAAAAAGTCACCTATTACATCATACGCTGCTGAAAGTCAAGTCACATAAGAAGAGAGAATTAACCACCCATATGGCAAGATGGAGACTGGTGGGGACCCTAACAAAGGTAATTTCAGTGGGTTGGTGGGGATGACAGCCAATTGAATGGGTTGCTTAAAGAATGGAGGATGAGGATGTAGAAATGAGATATACAGAATAGTTTGCAGAAGCTCTGATGTGAACAAGAGCTGAGAAATGAAGCAGGCAGAACAGTAGTCAAGGAACGTTTTTGTTGTTGCTGTTAACTTTTTATTTTCAAAGATACAGAAAAGTAGAGAGAACAGTATCATGAAGCCCCATGTCACTCCGCTTTGACAATTATCCGCCCCTCATCCCACTTCTTCCACCTATTCCCCAACTCATTCCCAAATCTCTACCCACAGGATTATTTGGAAGCAAATCCCAGACATCAATGCAAGAAACAATTGTTTTTAAGTGAGAAGTATTGTTTGTTATAAAAAAGGAAAACAGAAAACCCTGTTATATCACTGAGAAAATTCCAGCTCAATCACTTTAGCAGACTGACTTTAATAAAACATATGAACTGTATCCTTCCTTTAAAGCAGGATTCTCAAACTATGGCCCACAGCCCACTGAATGGACCACAAGGGGCTTCCACATGAACAGCAAACTGATCCAGCAAAGCACAGGTCCTTCCATTGTTATAAAGAATAGAGGAAGTCCAAGTTCACCTTTCGTTTTCTAGTTTTATATTTGTGCATAATATAGCTTATTAAGTTATTTAGGATTACTAAAATTAGTACATTTCTAGAGTTTCTAGATAATTCCCATTCAAAATTATGGTAAGAAGTCTGATTGCCACACAATGCCTGGCACCCTTTTGGAATGCACATGCCAATGGTTAGAATTTCTGTGAACTGGGGGAAGGATGCCTAATCACCCATGCATGTCTTATGTTGCTTATGGTTTGCAATTATATTACTGCTTTTTCACTACAACTGATTAGGCTTCATTAGCAATTTATTGTGGGTTGTTTGGCTAAACTTGCAGTATATAATGTTACATATGTGACTTGCAGCTTGTTCAATCATTGGTTATCTGTGATCCTGGGTACAAAGATTTGAGACTGAAAAGAATTAAATCCAGAAAATTCTATATATTGTTAACATTTTCTGTGGATAGAGGAAGAACTTGAATTTTACGGAAAACCTCAATCCAGTTAAGACAGTGTAAGTTAAGAGCCTAAATAGGATCTAGAGAGTACAGGTTCAAATCAAAGCTTTGCTACTTAGTAGCTACATGACCTTGAAGGTTATTTAACTTTTTTGTTTCTCAGTTTCCTCATCTGTAATTGGGGATTATAATAGCACCTACTTCATATATTTAAATGAATAAATGTCCGTAGCTGGTACCTGGCATATATTAAGTTCTATATTTTTTCATAGAAAATATTACTTCTATACCCACAACAGCAACTCCTACAACTATTACAGTTCATGACACCAGGGTTCTGAGAGAACAATAACAGAAAGACAAATACTGCATCACCTCATATACTTATATTTTTGTGATGTGAACACCTGGATTTACTCTCAGCAATTTTGAAATAAACATTACATTACTATTAACTACTACCGTTATCATGCTGTACAACAGATCTCAAAAACTCATTTCTCCTGTCTAACTGAGATTTTGTACATTTGACTAACTTTACCTCCAGCCTTGGTAACCACCATTCTACTCTCTGTTTCTATGAGTTTAACTCTTTTAGATTCCACATATAAGTGAAATCATGCAGTATTTATCTTTCTGTTATTGGCTTATTTTAACTTAACATAATGTCTGGCAGGTTTGTCCATATTGTCTCAAATGACAGGATTTCCTTCTTTTTCCAAGGCTGAATAGTATTCCATTGTGTGTATATATACCAGATTTTCTTTATCCCTTCATCCAGGAATGGACACTAAGGTTGATTCTTTATCTTGGCTATTAGGAATAATGCTGTAGCATACATGACAGTGCAGCTATCTTGTCAATATAGCACTTTCAATTTCTTTGGATATATACTCAGTAGTGGGATTGCTTGATCGGATGCTAGTTCCAATTTTAGTTTTTTGAAGAACTTCCATACTGTTTTCCATAATGGTTGTACTAATTTACATAACATAGTATTTTAAAAATATTTTTTTCTACAACAGCTCCTGTTGTAGCAGAGATCTCAATCCCAAAATATAAATGAAAAGGAAGGAAGTCAGGGGGTGGGGAGTGATTAGTCATTTGTAGGACTATCAAGAGTATATGTATACGTGTGTGTGTATGTGTGTGTGTTGTGTGTTTGTATGTGTGTGCTGTGTATATGGGATTTTATTTCTTGGAGAAGACTCTGATACTCAATAATCACTGTTAATTGTTTCTTTTTTCTTTCTCTTCTTTTCTTTTTTTTTTTGATTCTGTTCATAAGAAATTCAAAATCTGGGACCTAAAGTCAATTCCTAAGGTCAGGAATAAACATAAAGATCACGCTTACCTGAAGAACTGTTCTGGTTTTTCGAATTTATTATAATCTTTGATTCTTCTAGCCCAGGTGTCTCTTGCCTAAAGAAAAGCCGGTGGATTAAACCACGGATTTCATTCTCTGACTCACTACAAAAAGGATTTCAGGAGATTTCCATCAAGAATCATATAAAACCATATTAATATTAGACAAACATAGACTGCAAGCCAGAAAACTATAAATAAATAGAAACTCAAGACCAGTGAAAATACAAACACAAGTATGCAGACCATGGTTGTTATAGTGAGTTTCAAGTTTATCTCTGAGTATCTTGGGGGCAAAAAGAAGAAAGAAGCAGCATCCATTAAAGTTATTAGAAATGATGGCACATGTTGTTTTCACCCAGAGAAGCAAAGCTCTTTCTGCAGCTGGTTTCCACAAGGCATTTTTCAAATGAGTAGCAGAGTTGACAACATCCTTAACTCCGGGACCTCTGGCCAGAACTTAAACTGCTTAGGAGAGTTCCTAAAAAATTACACTAAGTGACAAGCTCCCCAGAGGGTGGGAGAAACTTGTGATCCATTTACAGAAACGGTATAAACACCGTTTTCTAAAACCGCAACTACTACCTAAAAGGAGTTATAACTTCACTTCTAAAAAGTTCAGGCTATTTCACATATTGTGAATTTTCAGATGAGAGTACCCAAAACAACAAGGAATCTGTGGAGGGAGGAGAAGAAAACACAGAATAACTTAGACTGTTTGATTTATTTTCTAGAAGCTACCTCCTACAGAAAAACATCTCTTTTCCAAAATTTCCCTACTTTCAGATAATAAAGGTATATGATTTTAACTACTTTATTGAGGTATACTTGATACACAAGAAACTGCACATATTTAAAGTATGCAATTTGATACACTTTCATACATGTATCCAACCATAAAACAGTCCCCATCAGCAAGGTGACGTGCACACTCCTCATCCCCCAAAGTCTCTGCCTGCCCCTTTCTCATCCCTTCCTTCTATCACACGGCATGCCTCATCTCCAGAAAACACTGAGATGCTTCCAATTTTTTAAAGATACATGATTTTTTGAGAGGGGGAGGGGGATTTCTGGGTCAAATGGTATTTCTAGCTCTAGATCCTCAAGGATATTTTTTAAAAATGTTTCAAATCAGAAATTAAAGTCTATACTGGACACTACTGTTTTGCATGTGCTCCTTAGTCATCCTGTGGCTCTTCTGAACCAATCATCACCCTTTCTGTCTTTAAAGTGAATGAAGATATTGAAGTCAAATGCCGCATCTTCAGTTGTTTCATGTTCCTGCAGAGTCGGCTGTCAAGGCTGCATGCGCAGCCTGTTCAGGAAAAGTGGATGGACCACCTTTCCCCTGAAGCGCATCTCCAGCTTCCCAGGCAATCCACTGGAGGTAAGCTACTCACATTCTGAAAATAAATGACTGCCTGAGGTGCTTCTTAGCCTCTGCTTGGAGAGAAACATCGACCTAGCCCCTCAGAGAAAATCTCTGGCACTCTGGGAAATATGAAGATTCTGTCAGTCAACATAGGAAGTGGGAAAGAGAAAGATGGGGTAGGGGAGATCAAAAATAAAAAAAAGAAACCACACCCAGTCTCTGATCTTGAAACGGCTGACCACTGAGGATAAGATGTACAAATAACGCACACAAGAAGAGCTAAGAACTGCAGAACGCAGTGTGCCAGGAGTCCAGTAGAAGGAGAGGTGTTTCTATTTCAGAGCAGCTGTGGCTTCACTATGGAAAGGCTGATGACGACTAACATCCACAGTTCCCAAAAGGTTCTAACATGCCCCGTCTCCTGTGATTCCCACAATAGTGCTGTGAATAAAACAGTGGTATTGGTGTTCCTTAAATGGTGGGGAGACTGAACCTGGGATAGGCTAAGGAGAGGCAGAGCTGGGGCAGGAAAGTTTATCTTTTGATTCTAACACCATTGCTGTTTCTATGACACCAAGACAGTGTTCTCAGATGGAGGATGAACTAGACAACTACCTCAGACCCTCCCTTTCAAATCAAGAATATTCCTGAATCAAGAATATTCAATTTAAAAAATCAAGAACATCATGCTAACAAGGGTTCAGTGGTACATAAGCTAAGGAGATACTCTGAGATTCATTCCTGGGCCTCAGGGACCATACACACTGTGGTCAGGTGCTGATATGGTTTGGCCGTGTCCCTGCCCAAATCTCACCTTGAACTGTAGCTCCCATAATCCCCATGTATCACGGGAGGAACAAGGTGGAGATAACTGAATCATGGGGGCAGCTTCTCCCACCCTGTTCTCATGATAGTGAGTGAGTTTTAGTGAGATCCAATGGTTTTATAAAGGGTTTCCTCCTTTGCTGGGCACTCACTCTCTCTCCTGCCACCTTGTGAAGGGGTGCCTTCTGCCATAATTGTTAAGTTTTCTGAGGCCTCCCCAGCCATGAGAAACTGAGTCAATTAAACCTCTTTCCTTTAGAAATTACCCGGTCTTGGGTATTTCTTCATAGCAGCATGAGAACAGACTAATACAGATACCATGGCAGAGATGTGTTTCCTCCAGAGAGTACATACATTCCAATGGTCATGAGATGAGCCATATTTCAAATGCAACAGAGAGGCTTGACACTTCACAACCTCCAAATAACCCTCTAAGGAAAAGACAGGATAATTACCAGGCCTTCTATTAATTACACTCAAGTTTCTTATTGAGTGCGTTTGTATTCTTGAGGATCAGGCTTCCTTAAGTGAAGCATGCACATGGCCTCACCATCATCACCATGGTAAGTGATAATGCCTGCCATACAGTGGACTCTGAAAGATCTTTGTGGAATGAGCAAATGAGGTCAACAGGCCACACCACAGAACTCTTTAATTCTCATGTTAAACATGCTGATGGGAAATTTATCTGTCCCCAAATCATGGCAGAATAATCAGTCAGCTATGAGGCAATGCTTCCCAGTTTGGATAGTTTTAAAGAACTCGGTATAAGCATCTATTTCTTTCCATGAAAGTCCCCTGAGAGTGGATCTTACTTGTTTCATTTTCCTGGAGAAAATCTATCCCTGAACTTGATAGAATAACATTTAAAAGTAAAAAACGAAAAACAAAACTGAGTTTGCTAAGAGGTTAAGTACAAGGCTCAGCAGACATACTACAACATATGCACATGTGAGTACCACTGATTTCAAAGCTAGCCTGTTAGGGAGCTACAAATATATTCCAGTGATACTGGTTCAGGGCAAAAAATTTGCAGATTGCCTTTTTGGAACTACCTTTATCTCTACAATCAGTTGATGTGATATAAATATATATATAACCTGTCATACTACTTTACCGTCCTGGCTCGTTTTTAACCACAAATTACTCCAGCCAGTTTAACCACCACCCATGAGGCCAACTTAATGATGAACAACACTTGGCCAGTCCCCGACATCAAATCCACCTTCTAAGAATGAATGCCACCGGGGGAAAAAAAAAATCTTCAGCAGAATGTGCCAAGAGCTCTAAAAGCAAATTCCAAGGAGAGACTTCAAAGATATCTTGAGCAATAGCAACATTATTGGAAGATATATATAATGTCTCAAAGTGGACTCATGCACAATACTGCAATCTAAATCCTTAAACAGCCTAGACAGACTTGTAGGCAATAGTGGCATTATGTTTTGGTCAGCTTTACATTATTCCTCTGGCATAGTGCCCAGCACATAGTAGGGCATGTAGCACATGCTTTCAAAATTAGGTTTAATCAAACTACAGAATTATTATGAGTCACAGAAGGGCCACTACCCACTGGTCTTTTGTCCTAAGGAGGAAATACTGTCTCAGGCTTCCTCACTGTCATAGATGGGTTTTACTGCTTTAGGGGCTCTACCTCAAGACAGTAACTGACAGATCTATTTGGTTTTAATGCCTTCTACCTCTACTGGCAAGTAGAAAACTTATCCCTCTGTGCTGTGATGTTGTCTTTGTCAGGTCTCCTTACATCCGCTGAGATGTTGATCACTACCTGTGGAGGTCTGTCTTGCAGACCCTGACTCAGCAATGGATGAATAAATGCACTCACACACACTAGAATATAGTGAATCGAGTGGGTTAGGGATGGTCATCAGCTGCTTTCAGAGGGCGACTGCAGCTAACTGACCACTACTCTTTATTCCTCCTCACATCTATTCAGTATAGATTTAATAACAGAAGTTCTAAGTCAACACGCTTGTGGATAATTAACATGGTTAAACAAGTGGTTTTATGATAAAAGCTTTTGGTTCTAGGGCCCAGAGTAAACATTATTAACGGGTAATAACAGGTGATTCTCTTTCAACCTCCCCCAAGGGGGCCATCTAGTACAAAGTTTACATGAGTAAACAGAGTAGAGACAAAGGGATGTGGGGTAAACAGACTTAACTGGGGAAGCTTTTATTATCCTAATCTACACTCTATGACTTAATGCTCTAACATAAAAACTGGCTGCCTTCAGCGAGTCTCATTAAAACCTTTCTGCCTTCCAAAAGGTTTGAGACTATCATCTTATAACTTCCCTAATATTTCCCTTAATATTTTTCAACTACACTGAGTGAATTCCCAACACCTCTGAATGTGGTCTCTTAAAGAAATCTTTATTTTAAGACAACTAAAACGTAAATTCAAGGGATTTCAGAATCTATGAAAAAGCACTGGTATCTGCTACACTTTTTTGTTTTTCTTTTTGTTTTTTTTGAGACGGAGTTTTGCTCTTGTTACCCAGGCTGGAGTGCAATGGCATGATCTCAGCTCACTGCGACCTCTGCCTCCTGGGTTCAGGCAATTCTCCTGCCTCAGCCTCCTGAGTAGCTGGGATTACAGGCACGTGCCACCATGCCCAGCTAATTTTTTGTATTTTTAGTAGAGATGGGGTTTCACCATGTTGACCAGGATGGTCTTGATCTCTTGACCTCGTGATCCACCCACCTCGGCCTCCCAAAGTGCTGGGATTACAGGCCTGCTACACTTTTATAAATTGTGAGAAACTGGTCATCAAGACAAAAATGAAAAAAGTATACAGGATCTACCTCCACAGAAAAGGGAATGGAATTCCCTTTGAAGATGTGCCTACTATGTATTAAGTATTATGCTACCCAAAATCTTCAGGAAATCTTACAAAAGGGGTATTATCATTCTCATTTCTACAGATCAAGAAACTTGAAGCTTTGAGAAGTTAAATGCAGAGGTATAAGTTTACATATTCCTTAGAGGGCAGAGCTAAGGTTCAAATTCAGGTCTGGTAGAATCCAGGTCTATCCCTCACCTCTAAACTGTGGAGTTTATTCCAGAAGTCTAAAGCAGAAAGCCCACTGGCCAGCCAAAGGGGGCCTAAAACAGTGATTTGATAAACATGAATGAATTGCCAATGTTTAGAATTATAGGGTTTTGCATAAAATATGAATTTGTAACTCCATTATATCAAACCTACCTCATGCATTTGTCTTCACAGGCCAGGCAGTTAATGCTTTTGAATCTGTGACCTTTGCTATTCCCTGCTGCCTCCCCAATACTTTCTTTTAAAGCAAAAACCAAAATTATTGTTCCACCAGTCCTGTCTCACTTGTATATCCCACAGGAATTTAGAATCATACCATTTTGATGAAGATGTAATCATTAAGATTAAGTAGAAGCCCTTTATGGCAAATTTAAGGCCAAAGCGTGAAGTGATTTGTTGATGGTTACAAGCTGCAGGACTCCATCCCACATGTCCTTATTCTTGTCTGTTCTTCTACTCAGATTCTCACTGGTAACCAAATACATGATTTAATGACCTGTGAAGTAGGGTGGCACCGTTCTTCCACAATTCCCCTTGAAATGACTATCATGAGCTTGCATTTCTGATGAACATGCTAGAACTGCTAAGATTTCACATCTATTTTCTTTCATTTGCCAAAAGTCTCCTATAAATAAATCACTCCACTTCCACATATCCACTCCTTGGTCTCCCATTCCTGTTCTGCCAGGAGCTGTCAGCAGCAGTTGTGGTTGAATAGTGAAGGGGAAAAGAAGCTACAAAGGGATCTCCAGTGAAGCATCTTTGACTTCTAACCCATAGGTCAGGGGATCAGGAAGATGCATAGTAGTGAGTGACTCATAGGTCACATATACCAGTGGGTGACTCAAGCCACTATCCTTTGGAGTAAATACAATTTTTATTTTCATTTCTGATGTTCATTAGAGGAAATCAGTTTGAATCATTTTCAATTACGTAAATACTAAAGCATATTTCACATAAGATGATAAAATTTTCTCCTCCTTTCTCTCTCAAAGGTACTAAGCGTATCAAATTAAATGTTAAAATTTCTTCTCCCAAACTAGGGAAATACATGAAAAAATAGCTTGCCAATTGAAAATTATTTTTAGAGGTGTTTGGAGTATAGATATTATCAAATATAGTTCCTATTAAAAAAATTAAAACAAAACACAACATTGTACTTATTCCAATGTTTCTAGATGTGACTGAAGCCAAAAACTATATTTGTCAAAATATCATTCTTTTGAGGAAAGTGCATCAAATTAATAGAGTTGTACCTGAAGAGGTTTTAGAATCTAAAAGTAAGCAGGCTCTGTACTTTTCTAATAAGCTAATGAAGAATAGACAGCTCTTTATTAAGAAGAATTGACTTTTTATTTATACCAAAGTGGTGTTTTTTTGACATTTGCTTTTGTTTCATTTCTGACCCACTTTCTTTCTGACAGTCTTGAATTAATATCCATTCTTATGTCCTTTAACTGTCTTGCAAGGAGGTCAGGCCAACTGGCTTTCCCCCTGGACAGTAAATCACTCTGGGACTCTGTGTTCTAATATCAACTCAGCCAGAGATTTGCCACGTGTGCTTTATCAACCTCTCCATCTCTTTTGCTTGACTTCAGACATCTGCAAAGCTGAAAAACAGCTCTGACACAGAACAAAGGGTATTAAGGTGCTCCAAAAGCCCACAGAGGGCTAAACCATGGCGGCTATGGATTAGCAGGTGCTCACTTTGTTCTGCTGATCCTTGGAGACTGCACAGTGGTTGGAAGAACAAAGGCTCAGGGGTCAGACAGCCTGGGTTTAGAGCCCAGCTCTGCCACTCATTAACTGTGCAACTTTGGGGCAACTCACATAACCTCTCTGTGCTTCAGCTATAAAATGGGACATTGAGAGTTAAACATGATTAGATATTCAAAAGACTTAGTGCAGTGCCTATCATATTATAAAACTTAAAATATCAGCCATATTTGTTATTCTTCCATTTTTGATGCCCTCACTGACATGCCCTGAGTGTGAATAAAATTTTGTTATTCAGCTTGACTATATTTAGTGCTGTGATTATTGAAGGAAAAAACGTCAGACCCATTAGTATAATTTTCTAAGATCTAGTCAGACATCTCTAGGGCATAAATTGTTATGTGGGACCAGCCATGAAGTACCACATGTCAGGTGTTTTGGAAAGTCACGCTAAATCTAAGCAGTGGATGTGAACCTCACAAACCCTGCAGCAAGAGCTTGGTGGGCCGGCTCCTTACTCGCTGTCTTCCCTGACTGACGTCTGGTTCTGACATCCAGAGCATGACACATGACAGATGACAGCGACATGTCAGCACATGCCCACCAGCACACCCAGGTTTTACAAAAGCCAATGTCATTTTTTTCAGTAAGTAAAGAAAACAGTGGCATAAGGGGCGGGCAGGATTTCCCTTGTTCATTTGCTTTGACATTTTTAGGGAATTTCTTGTGATAGTTCTAAAAGTATTTTACAAACACATGAAAAATGAAATTAGCCATTTTTTTCAGGCTTCTACTTCTAATGAAAAGATTATCAAATATACGCTTTTGAAGAACAAGCATAAATAAACGTATTTTATGGCTTAAAGTTACAATTTATAGACTCTCTTTTCTGAATATGAAGAAAGTTGCTACGCATTTGGCTTTCATCACTGCTTGGCCTTGATGACGTCTTTGTAATTGTTACAATAACAACCATACCTTGCATCTTTCTCACATGCAAAAAACACAAACGCTACTCCACTTGACCTATCTTTATTTATTCATTGTTTAAAATTTATCCATAAACAAAATTAAAAATAAAAAAGCTTAAAAACGATAAAATCAAAGGACTATACTCCTGGGAGCCAGCATCAAATAAAACAAAAGAGGCAGAGGCAGACTTGAATTTGAGAGTGAGAAACTTAGTCCCTCTATGCTTCGATTTCCTCATCTGTTAAATAATAATAATAATAACTATACTTATACCTTGGAAGGCTGGTGGTAGCAGGACAGTCCCTTGGGGAAAATGTGGCCCAGCAAATGATTTTTTTAAGAAATAGAAGGAAAGTAAAAAAGAAGGGAAAGAGGCAAAAAAAGGTGGGAGTAGCAATGACTCTCCCCAAGTTATACAACTTGGGTTATAAACCAGGCCTTCTACCAAAACTCTGCCTCTCAAATAGCATATTTGACTGTTTGTATTATGTGAATTTTCCATATATAACAAAGTAGAAAGTGTGATGAACCCCACAAACCCTCACCAAGCTTCAACAATGATTACATTTTACCATTCTGATTTCACCTATTTCCCTATACACACACTTTTTCTTTTGAAGGAGTATTTTTTAAAGAAACTCTCAGGCATCATATCAATCCATTAATAAGTGCTTCTAAATAGATGAGAACTTTTAAAAAATCACAATACCACCAACTCAATAAGATTACCAATAATTCCTTAGTAACGTGTAATAAACAGAGCATGTTTCACTTTCGCCTATTATTTTTAAAAAGTCATTTTTATAGTTAGTTTGTTCAAATCAAGTTCCAAACAAGATTCATGCCTGCATTTGGTTTACAGGTCTCTCAGGTCTTTTAACAGTTCCCCCTCCCTACTTTTTTCTCATAACATCTATATACTGAAAAAAAAAATGGGTAATTTGTTTTGTAGAACTTTCTATATTCAGGCATTGGCTCACCTGTACCCTTGCAGTGGTGTTTAGCACGTTCCTCTGTCTCCCGTATTTCCTGTCACCTGGGATTAATATAGTTAGATGTGGCTGTTTGATGAGTTCAGCCTTGTTGGGGGAGAGGATGTGGGTAAGAATACTTCACAGGTGGTGCTGTTTCCTTTCTATCAGATGACATTGGAAGAGCATAACTAACATTCAGAGGTTCCACTTTTAGTGCTATGGAGACTGATCAGTAGGTTCAAGTGTTGTCAGCTTGTTCAAGTGAGTCTCTGTTAGAAAGCACCAATTTTACCTGATGATCTTATCATTGCCGCTTAGCTCCATTATTTCATTAGACACTACAAAACTGTAGGTTTTAAAAACTTATAGCACCCTTCTGCATTTATGAATTGTAATTCTCTATAAAGTAAATAGGAAAGCAGGGGTGGATATGAGATCTCCTTTTTAAACCATTTTCAGAACAATGACTTGATGCCCTAACGATTTCGGAAGTGATGAATAAGGGATTTTGTTTGTTTGTTTTGTTGTCTGTGTCTTCAGAATTCTGTCATAAACACATGGATTTTTATATATTTTTATATATTTCCATCATTTTGATGCTCAAACTGTCCCATCTTTGCCCTCTGGGGGTTCCCTCAGGTTGGCTTCTGAATCATTCTGACATGATCCCAGCAGTCTCTTAGATGGCTTTGCTCTAGATGGTTCAAAGCAAACCTTTAAAACAAGCAATCAAGAGGCTGAGCACAGTGGCTCACACTTGTCATCCCAGCACTTTGGGAGGCTGAGGCGGTTGGATTACTTGAGGTCAGGAGTTTGAGGCCAGCCTGGCCAACCTAGCAAAACCCTGTCTCTACTAAAAATACAAAAAAAAATATTAGCTGGGCCTGGTGGAGTATGCCTGTAATACCAGCTACTCGGGAGGCTGAGGCATGAGAATCACTTGAACCTGGGAGGCGGAGGTTGCAGAGAGCCAAGTTGACACCATTGCACTCCAACCTGGGCAACAGAGGGAGGAGACTCTGTCTCAAAAAAAAAAAAAAAAAGAAGTAATCAAGAAAGTCTTTGTGTGTTGTTTATCATTTTGATATTCCATTTTCCTTGTTTCACAGCAATTACCCACTGTGGCTCTTCAATAACATCTACTGGTATGTGTTTGTTTATGTGCCTTACAATATAATTTAAACCAAAAAAATGCAATCTTCTTGAAAAACACTAGAAGTGATAAGCATGGGAGTCAGGAAGTCCAACGAAAAGAGCCCGACTTTGAAGTTAGTCGGACCTGGATCTGAATCCCAGCCCATCGCTTACTGACTGTGTAACTTGGTTTGTCATTAAATCTTCCTGTGCCTCGGTCTTCTCATCTGTACAATGAGATTGGTAACAGTAATAGCTACCATGCACACTTGCCAGTAAGTAATTTAAAAAGCAACTAAGTTCTCTTTTCCAGTACTCAGTCCTAAACAGAAACGCTAATTGTAGTCACAACTATTATTATCATTATCTATCTGGCATGCTTCAATTTATCCTTAATCATGTTTATGTTACACATTCCAGTTTGAACATCATTGTCTTTAATAAAGAGAGAAGCCAAATAGTTGAGTAGGTCTGTTTTGCATCATATTTTAACATTATTCCATCTGCCCCAAGCAATGAGCTTAGCCTTTACTTGTTCTTCTTGTTTTGAACATAGCTTTAAAAAGCGCTTTCTTGCTGGGTGCAGTGGCTCACGCCTGTAATCCCAGCACTTTGGGAGGTCGAGGCGGGTGGATCACGAGGTCAAGAGATCAAGACCATCCTGGTCAACATGGTGAAACCCCGTCTCTACTAAAAATACAAAAAATTAGCTGGGCATGTTGGCACGTGCCTGTAATCCCAGCTACTCAGGAGGCTGGGGCAGGAGAATTGCCTGAACCCAGGAGGAGGAGGTTGTGGTGAATTGAGATCGCGCCATTGCACTCCAGCCTGGGTAACAAGAGCGAAACTCGGTCTCAAAAAAAAAAAGCACTTTCTTGTTGTCTTTAACATTCTCTCCAGCCTCAGCTCAGTCTGAACTTGAGCTTTGCAGATATTTTCTTACCAGTTTATGCCACTCTTCTGAATTTGTCCCTGGTCATGTGCTTGCCTTTCAATCTTCTAAATATGTTCTCTTAATATCCAAGCCCATCAAAAATTCCTTGTTATCAAAATGGTTCCTGGGCCAGGTGTGGTGGCTCACGCCTGTAATCCCAGCACTTTGGGAGGCTGAGGCAAGCAGATCACCTGAGGTCAGAAGTTCAAGACTAGCCTGGCCAACATGGTGAACCTCTGAGATATATTTTCCTAAAATCACCACTACTATTTGGTTATATTCAACTTTTATCTCTTGAAGTTACCAAACAATACTATTGTGGTTACTCCCACCCAAGGTTTTAGTTAATTCTACTTCAATAAACAATTTGTCTAATTAGTTAGAACTAAGTTCAGAGTAGTATTTCCATCTCATTGCTTCCTCAATCTGTTGTTTAAAAAACAGAAAGGCTTTTCTGGATTGAAACATCTATGTTTCTATGGAGTGAAACAGATTGATCAGACATTGGGTAGAATAAAGTCCTCATCAATGACTACATCTTGGCTGTGGCAATTTTGATATTTAGCTGAATAAGTATGTGCAGTATCAGAATCCAGCAAAATAAGACTATTCCCTTGTCTATACCAACCTATAATTGTTGTTCAGGCATTATGTTTTGGCTCCACTGACAAAAGAACAAGGCTGTGTTTTGAAGTTAAGTCATGACGGTTCATAGTCAGAATTTCTAAAGGGGCTGGCAAAGGATAAAAGCTTATATCCCCAACTCAGTAAGTGGGGGAAACACCTTGCTCTTACATTCTTGAGTTCTCCAGTGAATTCATTGCTACTTCCGGTATCCTAATACAAGAACACAAAAAGAAATTGTAATACAGGCCATAACTAATTATCTTTAAAGTGTATTTAGGAGAAACAAATCAAAGTAAAAACAAAAACAAAAACAAAAAACACCCTGTGTGGCTATGCATAGTGGGTTAAGATTTGGCTAACAGACAAAAATAAACAGCAACTTAGATTGTCTTGCAGTTCAACCTGTCAACATTTTATTCTTCATTTATTGAATGAGAGGAAATTACATGAGAGAAAGACCGTATTTCAAGAAATCAGCTAAGCATACCAAAGTTTTCCCAAAGGCCTTGACACTGACATAAACAAAGTAAAATCTCTAAGTCTAATAAGTATGGCTAAGCTTAGTTACTCCCTACTCCGTTCCAGGCCTTAGGCTAAGAATAGCAATCAATATGAAAATATCCGCCAGTTGTCATTCAACTCATGCGCATGTGCCAGAATCCCTCACTTCCTTTCCCTCACACTCTGAATCATCAACCAAATTTTCTCTCCCTGCTAAAAGTTCTTTAGCAATTCAAAATAAAATCAGAGGAAAAGTTATTTCTTGGAAAGGTTTAAAAGTGGGTGAGATTCCCGTTTATGTCCTAATCAAGCACAAAGACTCATTGTTTAATAACCATTGTATTTTCTAAAATGAAGTTTTTAGATAATAGAGCATATACAGGGTAGTTAATCAAATACAGTGACAAGGAAAAGGACTTCTGTTTGGTCCAAAATTATTTTGCTATTAGGTCAACACTGAACCACACACTGAACCGTCTCGGGCTTCTATACCAAACTACTGGTAAACGAGCAGTAGCCACTCAAAAATGTTCAAAACAAAACCATGGAGACCACTGTTCTTTCTAAAGCTGAAAACCTCAGACCTGAGAATAACTAAGAAGATTTGGATGTCATGATTTAATTTAATTAATATATCCTATGGAGCCATGATGACGAGGAATGAGAAGCAAGCAGCAGATTCAAAAAGCCACAAACACCAGGAAAAACTGACTTTGGTGGGAAGGTGTGTGGATTTCCCTTTAACTTTCAGGGTATACTATAAGATTAACCTTTGTTCTATTGAGCTGAATTTTATCCATCAGCACAACTCAGAGGTCACTTAAAATCATAACTTCCTTTAAACATTCTTATGATATTTATTAGCAAACATTCCAAAAGAACAGTCACTTCCACTGTGTAGAAAGAGCTTAATTGCTAAATTTAAAACTGACTACACTTATTCACAAATGAGGGCCTCTTCTTCGTTGGTGACCCCTAGGTCTTCCTTCTTTTTTCCTTGACTCAGCAGCTGAGCTCAGCTTCCTCTCTCTGACCTTCGTTTTCCAAATGCTGGAACACAGCAGGCATTTCTAGGTCAGCAAAGGAAACTTACTGCCTTCCAGGAGAACAGTATCTTCTGTGTATTCAAAGGATTGAACAAGATCAAGAAGTCAGAAATTCAGTGTACTAACCTCAGTTCTGACCCTGTCTAGGGAATGGCATCAACTGCCTCTTGCCTCTAATTCTGCTAGGGGAAAAAACTCTAACATCCACCCCTATAGCTGGTCATCAGCCACCTGAACGCCCAGCTCAGCACAGCCTGGCAGAACACCTTCCCCCATCTAAATTCCTTGCCACGCTGGCTATGGCACTGTCTTCCTGCCTGACCCACAGGCCCATGAGAATGACCATATCCTCATCCTTTCCATCCCATACCATGCATTCTGCCACCACTTATTTTTTTAAAATAGTTTTATTGACATAAAATTCACATATTATAAAATTCACCCATTTAAAGTGTGCAATTCAGTGGTTTTTAATATATTCAGAGTTGTGCAACCATCACCGCAATCTAATTTTAGAACATTCCCACAACTCCAGAAAGAAACCCTTTATATATCAGCAGTCATTTCTCAAATCCTCTCCACCTTCCTCTCTAAGCAACAACTATCTTCTTTCTGTCTCTATGGATATTTCATGTAAGTATGCATGATCTTATGCCTGGCTTATTTCACTTAGCAGCATGCTTCCAAAGGTTATCCATGTTGTAGTCTTTATTGCTGCATAATACTCCATTGTATGTATATGCCCCATTTTGTTTATCATTCAGTAGCTGATGAACAGTGGGCTTTTCCCACTGTTTGGCTGCTATAAAGCATGCTGCTATGTACAAGTTTTTGTGTGAACATGTGTTTTCGTTTCTCTTAGGCACAACTTATTTTTAGTACCCACTCTGCTCTTTGTCTCTTCTTCTCTGACCTGAAGTCCTCTTTAAAAAGGAAAAGGCTTTAGGAAACAAGCATTCACATAGACTGTGAATACAATGAAAACGGTACTACTGCCTTTCTGGAGGACAATTTCTCAATATCTAATAAAATTTTAAATACACAAACTCTTCATCCTAGGAATTCCATTGCAAGTCCCCTACAAATAACCCCTTTACAAGTTTGCAGATCACCGTAAGGATGTTCTCTGAAGCATGGTGCATAATAAATGCAAACATTAAGAAAATAAATTTAATACTGTTCAGTAAGAATCACAGAAAAGCAGTACAGTGGACTACTATTCTGTTGATTAAAATAAAATAAGGTAGAACTATGTAATCATATGAAAGACTGTCCCATATGTTAATTAAAAAAATCAAATTACAGAAGACACATATATTAAATGGGTTCTCTTAGATAAAAGAGAATATATTGTATGTGCTTGAATGTCCACATAAAATTTCTGAAAAGATATTTTAAAAAAATAAGGATTAAAGGTTGTGGAGAAAGAGAAAATTACTTTGCATTTTATGTCCTTTTTGCACAATTTGAATTGTTACTTTAAGGATACATTTATAATTTAAAATGTACTATTGGGCCGGGAGCGGTGGCTCAAGCCTGTAATCCCAGCACTTTGGGAGGCCGAGGAGGGTGGATCACGAGGTCAACAGATCGAGACCATCTTGGTCAACATGGTGAAACCCCATCTCTACTAAAATTACAAAAAAATTAGCTGGGCACGGTGGCGTGTGCCTGTAATCCCAGCTGCTCGGGAGGCTGAGGCAGGAGAATTGCCTGAACCCAGGAGGCGGAGATTGCGGTGAGCCGAGATCGCGCCATTGCACTCCAGCCTGGGTAACAAGAGCAAAACTCCGTCTCAAAAAAAAAATAAATAAATAAAATGTACTATTTTAAAATAATACAAATACTTTCTAGAGTCCTCTGAAATCCTACTGTGAATCAGATGGGAAGGGTGTGAGAAAATGAATGCCAAGGAGAGAAGAGACACACCAGAAAGGAGCTAAGGATACTAAAAGCAAACATCACCTGTTTGATAACCCGCCGCTGGCAACCCTGACTCTAACCTTCAAATGGAAAGCATAGTAGGATTCTGACTCCTACCCACATTCTCAGCAAAGCAGTATGGAGCGATGGGAGAAGAACAGACATCAGACAAGTCCAGGGTATTAAGCAAGCTCTGCCACTTACTAACTATAAAACCTTCATCCAATCTCCCTTTTCCACAAATCCTCTTTGCCAAACTATAGAGTAACCAGTGCTCTTCCACCACTATTTAATAACTATACCTGAGATGCCAACAATTTCCATCAATCCTACAAAACTCAGCTCTAAACAGTACATCTCACAGAAACCTTTCTGAAAACCAGGCCTCCTAATCCAAACCCACATACGTGTTTGTACATCCTCTGCACAGGTGTGCGTCCTCCTCTTCATACTGGTACTCAGTTTACTGTTATTTCATGCATCTTACCCCTGCCCCTACAAATTCTAAGGATCTGTAGCTAACCAAAAACACGGGGTCTAAAACTTGCTGGCAGGTGATAAAATATTGCTTGTTGATGTTTGACCTGTATCCTGAAGGTTATTTTATTAATAATTTACTGTTAAAAACTTGACAAAATTACAGATGAATGGTAAATGTGAACACTAAATCCTCACAGGAGTACTGATCATCATTGTGGGTTTTTGTCAGTTTTTCTCATTTCTCTCAATGCACATCCACAACTAAACAAGGTTATTTACACCAACTATACAAACACAAGCTTATATGTATTTCAGGACAGATCAAATTCCCAACAAAGTGTGATCCATTCTTTAAGACCCTGCCTCCATGAAGCTTTCTGTATGCCCTCTCCCTCCCCACGCTAGCAGCTGGTCACGTTCACCTTGTTGCTTCCTCCTTGCTCTTCACTTCGTTTAGTGATTAATGTGTAAATATTTGACACCTACCTTAGGCTGTGAATATTCCAGCTTTACTCACCATTGCACCCACATCACCTTGCATGATTTGTTACACATAGGAGGGGACTAAAGAAAAGCTATTTAAACACATGAGTGAGTGAGTGAAGACTAATTTTCACTCTCCATACAAATTACTGAGAAGCTGTAGAGGCTCCAGCCCTGAGGGTATATCTATCCTACCACCCTAAAATACCAAACCTTCTTCCCCAGAGAAAACTGAGGTCTACCTATAAGGATCAGAATAACATCCTTAACCCCCCTCTCGCCCCTTAACCCATCTTCACATTCCAAAAGGCAAGGGCAGAAAACAATGAGATTTTCAATAATTAAATGCAGAATAAATAGCAGCATTTGGGGAAAGTGGGTTCAAGTTATGGTCCTGCCACTAAACAGCTGGATGATTTTGCATTGGCTACTAACTAAATTCCTCAGGCCCTCTGGCTTCTCATCTATAAAAGAAGGGGTAAAACCTCTATCACTTCCAATACATTCATCAGTTCTAATACTCTAGGAATCTATGAAAAAGAAAATTCATTTCATTTTTTTCTTTCTCTCACTTATTTAACAAGTATTACTGAATGTTTGTAGCGAACTAGATAGTGGTGGACTATGTGTCTATTAAACAAATCCATTTTGGTTTTCTCTTAAGCACAAATTTCCCAGGTTTACTCGAAAGTAGCTATGGTGCCAGACACAGTGGCTCACGCCTGTAATCCCAGCACTTCAGGAAGCTGAGGTGGGTGGATCACTTGAGCCCAGGAGTTCAGACCAGCCTAGGCAACAAGGTGAAACCCCATCTCTACAAAAAATACGAAAACTCGCTGGTGTAGTGGTGCACACTTGTAGTCCCAGCTACTTGGGAAGCTGAGGCAGGAGGACTGATTGAGCCCAGGTGGTCAAGCCTAATCGTACCATGCACCTGGGCAACAGAACCAGACCCTGTCTCAAAAAAAAACAAAAAAACCCCAAAAGTAAGTATGGCTATGAATCCTAAGCAATGGGATCTGAGTGGAAGCAACGTGCCCCACCTCTAGCCTGGCCTCCTGCATGATACATATTTACTCCCCTCTCCTGCCAGAGACAGATGATTCAATGAGGGTTCCAAGGCCTTAGAAAATGACAAGGTCACTAGATAAAAGATGTCTGGGTCCCTAAATGTCTGCATGTAGCAAAACCCTCCTTTCTTCCACAGGAAATAACCTGTATTAGTCTGTTTCACACTGCTGACAAAGATATACCCAAGACTGGGCAATTTACAAAAGATGTTTAAGGGACTTAGAGTTGCACGTGGCTGGGGAGGCTTCACAATCATGGCAGAAGGCGAAAGGCACACCTAACATGGCAGCAGATAAGATAAGAGAGCTTGTGCAGGGAAACTCCACCTTATATAATCATCAGATCCCATGAGACTCATACACCGCCACGAGAACAGCACAGGAAAGACCTGCCCCCATGATTCAACCACCTCCCAATGGATCCCTCCAATAATATGTGGGAATTCAAGTGTGGACACAGTCAAACCACAACATAACCTAAGTTAAACCACTGAGATTTGGAGTTCTTCGTTACAGCAGATAGCCTACTCTGACTTAAGACATAGTATATACACATTGTCATGTTTAACCCTCTTAACAACCTGACTGGTAAATATTACTATTTATATTTTACAGATGAGGAAATTGAATCTTAGTGAAGGAAAATAACTTGCTCAACATCCTACTGCTTCAAAGTGGCACAGGCAACATTTAAACCTAAGTGTCTCTAACTCCAAAGTTCATCTTCTTTATTTTTTGGGACATGCATGATTGCTACCAAAGCCACTCTATACTTCCCTCCTTGCTCCTGGGTACCCTTCCCAGTTACAAATAGTTCCTGCAGGTGCCGCACCTACATAAATATAAATACACTTGCTACTGAGAAGCAGGCCTAGCTAGGAAACCAGGGCCAAAGGAAGGCCAGAACTGGGCTTTGCTGCCATCCAGTCCAACCCTGGCTCGGACTCAATCAGTCTGTGAACAGTAGAAGATTAAAGCTCCTACTAAGGCCATATCTTCAGAAATACCAATAATATGCTCTAGGAAATAATCCAGAGATGACTACTATTTTAATTTTCCCTTAAAGGAATCAATCTAACATCATTAAGAGTGACATTTAAATGCTAATTGAAAATGCACTGCTCCCATGTCTCCAGACAAGTATTTGCATGTTAATTAATCCTGGGGATAAGAAGACCGGCTTCCCATATGAGGTGTCAGAAGAGAGAGTTTCTTTGCAGAGGAAGATAAAAGGCTATGGCATAGACATAATTAAATTACCTGGTTTCAAGAGTTCTAAAAAGAAATAAGCTATCCTTTGCAATGCAAATTCATATTGCCTCTTTTGTAAAGGGCATATTCTAATGAAAGGACCAAAATATAGATTGCCAACTTCAATACTCTTTTAATGTAGTGCCCTCATCACAGATCAAATGGCTTTTACCAGAACAGTGGCTAACGAGCTCATAAAGACTGTCAATACGGGAGACAGAAGCCTAATGCCTTAGAAGCCAATAAACCACAAACACATTCTGAACGGTCACAAAGGATGTCAACCTGATTTTTTCAGGCAACAAACCATTTCTTTTTAAAAGGAGTGATGCAAATTAGTACAAACTCACAAACCATGGACCTAGAATGATGGCCGTTAGGCTGAATATTTTATAAATTAGGTTACCTCAAAAGATGGTAATTAAATATAGCATACATTCAACTTGCTACACTTATGCCATATTTGTTGGCATTATAATTTCTACTGTATAACTTTCACTGTTTGCACTACTGCTTTTCATATATGATCTCATCTTAGATCTGGAAGATAAATGAGTATAAAGCTGCCCACTATACAGATGAAGACATTAAGATTCAGAGAGAATATATGGTTTAATCAAGATCATGGAGGTAAAGAGCGAGATCATGTCTAGAACCCAGTTTTCTGGATCTAATTTCCATGTTCTTCCCATGTAATTTTATTATCTTTCTTCTACTTCATTTAGTAGCTAATTGTCCCTGCTACTAAGTTCATTATTGCTATGATATTCCTCAAAGGACATAAACATTTGGAGAATAATCACATTTCAAACAGGCTTAACAAGGTTTTCTTTTTGTGTTCTCTGTAAAGGTCCATTCCAGTAACAAAAGTATACTGATTAATTCATTTATCACACAGACATATTTTGTAAATACACATGACAAACAGTTATGTGTGATATAGAAAGAGCAATCATTAATTAATAGAAAAATATAAAAACACTGACCAAAAGCCATGAAAAGGCTATTCACAAAAGAACTACAATTGGCCAGATGAAAACTATTCACTCTCACTAGTAATTAAAAAAATCAAATTGAAAATACAGTGAGTTATTCTCCACGTTCACAAGAGTTAAACTTATTATAACTCTGGGAGAGAGTTTAAAATGATAGAATCCACTGGGGAATATGAGGGTACATGCTGTATGATCCAGAAATTCCAGTTTCGGGAGTCAATTCCAAGGAGACAGAAAGGCACTAAAACATATATATTTGTTAATGTTCATGATCACATTGTTTATGACAATGAAACAAAACAGAAACAACCTAAGTTTACAAAACAAGGAGATTAATTAAATAAATTTTTATGTTAACCAAAAAAATATTTTGTAGCCATTGAAAAGAATTATGTTAAAGATAAATACCTAAAACATAAAACTTTGAATGAATTACAGAAAATCCAAATAAATAAAAAGATACCTCTATGTAAAAAGTGGAAGATTCAATATTGCAAAGACATCAATTCTCTCAGATATTTTATTGTAGAAGCAACTGATCTACAGATTCAAAACAATCCATTTAAAAATCTCTGCAAATCTGAGTGTGTTTCTGTGTTCATTTGTGGAAATTTGACAAGCTGTTCTAAGCTGTTCTAAACTTCATTTGGAAATGTGAAGGATCAAGAACAACCAAGAATCTCCAGGAATTGGTGAAAAGATGTAGTCCTTAATCTACTAAGCTACAGTAATCAATGTATATGTTATTAGATCAAGGGAAATATATCAATGGAAGAGAATAAGGAGTCCACAGCTGGACTCATTCATATACGGATATCTGATTTATGGAAAAGGTTGTACAGCAGAGCAATGGGGAGTGGATGATCCTTTTGATAAATGCTCCTTGATCAACTGGATATTAATGAAACTTAACCCTAACTTTTCAATATGCACAAATATTGGAATTCCATGTGGATTGTAGATCTAAATGTGAAAGGTAAAAGAATAAAGTCAATAAAAGGAGGATAGCTTCTTGACCTTGGAGATAAGTGAAGATTTCTTGAACAAGACTCAAAAAGTACTAACAACAAAGGGAAAAGATTAGTAAATTGGGAAGCTCGCATGTCACAGAGTGGAAGAAGACACTGTTAACACATACAACCAACAAAGGAGCCTACATCTAGAATACATAAAGTTCAAATAAATGAGAAAATGTCTGACAATTCTATGGAAAAGTAGGCAAGAGACAAATACTAAACAAATACTTCAACACGTTCAACCAAAAGACATCCAAATGGTCAATAAACACATGAAAATGTGCTCATTAGCAATCAGGAAAATGCAAATTAAAATCACAAGAGACTATAAAGGCCTACCAGTTTGGGTATAATCAGTTAAGACAGGCAAAACCAAGTGTTGTCAAATATATGGAACAACAGTAACTCACATAGATTGATAATGAGATTGTAGGTTAGTGCAACCACTTTCACAGTATTCTCTGAAGATGAACATACACCTATCCTATCACCGCCAATTCCATTCCTAGGGCATATAAACAAACAACTTTGAACCCTGCACACGTATGCCAAAAGACACGTACAAGAACGTTCATAGCAACATTTTTCATAATAGCCCTAAACTGGAAACAACCCCGATGGCCATCAACAATAGAATGGAGGGCCAAGCGAGGTGGCTCATTCTTTTAATCCCAGCATTTTGGGAGGCCAAGACAGGTAGATCACTTGAGCCTAGAAGTTTGAGACTAGCCTGGCCAACATGGCAACACCTCGCCTCTACAGAAAAATGCAAAAGTAATAGCCAGGCATGGTGGGACATACCTGTAGTCCCAGCTACTCAGGGGGCCAGGTGCAGGTAGGATTGCAGTGAGCTGAGATTGTGCCACCGTACTCGAGCCTGGGCAACAGAGCGAGGCCCTGTCTAACAACAGCAACAAAAAAAAGGTATATAAAACAAACAAAATAAACAACAGAATGAGTCAATATTACGGTATGTTCCTTCATATGAAATAATAAACTGCAATGAGAATGAATAAACAAATAATACATGTGAAAAACATGGATGAATCTCACAAATATTGAACAAAATAAGTAAATTAAAAACTACAGACATTCCATTTACTTAAAGTTCAAAAACAAACACTATGATATAGATTCAAAATAGCTATTATCTCTGGTGGGGAGGAAGAGGCCATGGTAGGCTTCAGGGGATACTGGAAATGTTGTTGCTTAACCTAAGTAAGGGGGCAGTAAATGGATGTGTTCACTCTGTAATCATAAACTGAGCTGTACACTTAGGGTCTGTGTACTTTTCTGCGTGTATGTTACATTGCCATAAAATGTTTTAAACTGTATTTATTGGCTTGAAAATATGTTCATGATGTATTACATAAAAAAAGCTGCTTAGCAAATTATGTTATTCTTTTTTGAGATATATAGAGTAGAAGCATTCTTATCTAACACATTTAGGATCAGAAGTTAATTGCTTAATTTCAAAAGCTAGTGAAAATGAGGCTTCATTAAAAAAAAAAAAAACCTGCTGCCTAAAACATGTTATTTTAACTTTAACACCAAGGACTTGAGTATTTGCTGGCTAGAATTCCACATCATCTTTCCTGCATAAATCATATCCATAATCCATCTTCTTCTCTATTTTCAGTTTTAGTTTCTTTAACATGAAACAAAAATTTAAATACTCTTGTGAAGCAAGATGAATCCTGAATCCTTTGTGACTTTTAACATTTATTTTCAAATCTTTCAGTTATTCCACCTACTCTGAATTCTAAAGCAATTGTTTTAGAGATTTGTTTCTATCACATTTTGCTAAAGCATTCAACCTAATTTTAGTGGCAACAACAACTCCATTTTTATCCTCCTATTTCATTGGTTTATGTAATATTTAATTAGATTACAGATTTACAGTAAGTTTGATTGGCATAAACAGTACTAAGGAAAAAAAAGGCTCTTAGTACACACACAACTTTGGCTCTACAAAAGAGAAACTTATTAGTAGAATGCATTTAGCCTTAAGAGTGTTTCCAATGTATATACTTAATTATTTGCATAAGAAACAAGGAAAGATATACTCCAAAATGGTAATACTGGTTTATCTTAATTGAAGGAGTTTTTGGTGGCATTTAACTGACTTTGCTTGTATATATTTCTTCAGAAGACTTGTATTGATTGCATTTAAAAACACATCTTTTCAGGTCATAAGAAGCTTAGAGCCATTACATGGCATACTGCTGAAGAGTGGTGGTGGTCGGAGGAAGCAGATGGCATGAACCCTGCCTTCCTCTAAAAGGGTGTGAAACATGATGATTCAGGCTTTTAAATCAAATGCATTAAGAGTCAAGCCCCTGCTCTGCCATTTAACTAGGAGTACATCCTTGGGTATGTCTCTCCTCTAAAACAGGTTTCTCATCTGTAAAATGGGGATAATGCCACCTACTGCAAACAGTTGCTGTGAAAATCAAAGTAATAATTTAGGATCCAAAGTCCTAAACACAGGACCTAACACACGATAACCCTCAATGAATGTTAGCTTAAAAAATGACAAGAGTATCTAATAGAGGACACAGAATAAATGTATACGTGATATAACCAAATAAATGCAAAGCATCACAGCACAGCCTACTGGCAACTGAGGAAACGCAAAGTGAAACAAGGGACCGGAGGGAAATGAGGCCAACCAGGGAAGGCATCTCTCCAGTAGAAGTGGCTCCAGTTAAGGCTTAAAGGAAGTGAAGAATAGAAATTAACAGTTTAATATTTCAACCAGTCTCTGGAAGAAAAAGGATATGAACAAATCATAAATAAATTTGTTAGTATCATTCGCATATGTCTGGAGCTTGGAACATACAGAAAAACATGCCGAAACCAGATCCTTTGTGAATGTGAGATTTAATATTTTAGAAAGCACAGGCTGGGCTTTTTCCCTAGGACCAGACAGAAAGGACAAGATGCGAGTGTCTGGTTGGGTACAAGTGAAAGGGAGAAAATCCTGGAAATGTGTCCACGCCCATTTGAGTATCTGTTACTTGAAACTATGGGTCCTTGGCACACACATTTCTATTCTAAGTTAGGCCAGCTATCTCCTGAGTCCCTACAGGAAAGTTTCTTTCCTTTAATCAACACATCTTCCTCTACAGTGCTCCACGCACCGTTCTAGGCACTAGGAATAGAGGAATGAATAAAACAAGCCGAGTGCCCTCAAGGAGCTTACCTTCCAAATAAAGTCTGACACTTTATCTTCTAGCAAAGGACGGTTGATGCCATTAATACTAAAAGCATCTGTCTTCTGAAATGGGTGCAATGCTTAAGAAAGAGAAACAATCAATCACCAGGACCAGTTTCACCTTGAAGTTATTCTTAACCTCTACTGAAGGTCGAATGAAAGCTAGAGAAAAGCATTAAGTGCACTGCCAATTCAATAAAGGAACTGCAGGGCATAACCAGAGAGAAATCCCAGTGTGGCAAGAGGAAGTTTGTACAGTTCAAATCAGATAACACAGTTCAAAGGGCAACTCAAAAAAGCTCAAAGGGCAACTCCAAAAAAGCTCAAAGGGTAACTCCAAAAACATATACTGTCACAGGTGACAATTGGGAGTCTTTTAGCTTTTGTTTCAATCAGAAAAGCAGTATCTTTAATTACATTAAGTATTCCATGATTGCATTTGCGTCACTGAAAGACTGCACATTTTTGGCCAAATCATATTGTAATGGGACAGGGAGGGGCTGAAGAAGACACTGCATGGTGGCACAGCCTGTCTGCTAAGCTAAGTCCCAGACTCTTAAGATTCTCTCAGGAATACTTGGGGGAAAAGAGTCTCAAAAATAACCAGAGACTTAGTAACTTGACTGGTGTAAGCTGTCAGAGGATGAACGATGACAAGCAGAACAGGCAGGCGTTTTGAGTTTTCCATATTTACCAGCTATATCTCAAAAATAAGGTTCCTTGTAGAATGTTTTCCCTTCAAATATGAATAATTTAAAGATCTAAACAAATGTTCCTCAGAAGGCAATAAACTACCTTTTTAAGGAATGTCAATTTCAATCACTTTCAAAATGCTTCTGTTGGTGGTTCTTAAATTATGCCTCCCAGGATTACTGGTTGGAGTTCCTCAATCTGGATCAAGGTATTCTGCTAAAATCACACATGACAGTCTTCTACTAATGCACAGGGAAAAAAAAACTTGATAAATAAAACATTCTCAGCTTTAGTATTTTTCCCATAGTTTTTTTTTTCTAAAACCTGTGGCACTCTAACTAATGCTTTTCCAAAGAATGCTAACAAAAGACATGAGAGCAAAGAACGAATAAATTTTACTGTAAAAAACAAAATGAGAAATAGCCTATCATGCTTAGTCCAGCAGCTCTTTACCATCCACAGGTGTGACTGGAGTCGTGCTTTGAATATCACAAACTCTAACTCAATCTTAGGAAGGTACACCCAGGAGCCAGTTCAAGGCCCTCTCACCATTGATTAAGAGGCTTCCCTTCTCCCCACTCAGCTGCATTGTGGATACCATGGTAATGCATGAGGAATATTACTGATTATTGGGAAAATGATTATTGGGAAAAAGTACCACTCCAAGAAGCAGATGACCTAGGTAAACTTTCCGAATCTCAGTTTTGGCATCTATCAAATGCCTATTTCACAGAGGGCTAAAGGGATCCTGCATTCTAAAGAGCAGTGTGAACTGCCACATGCTATGCTAGTAATAAATTCTATTAATGTGATTTACTAAAAGTTCCTTGTACAAACAAAAAATCAGCAACTCTCTCTTGACCACTCTCCGAATAACTCTTCCAAAGGCCCTTTACTCTCTGAGCTGCAGGCAACTTGTGATAAAATAGTATTTGACTTCAGGCATAAGAAGTGCATCAATTTACTCATTAATAATGTCAAAAATATTGAGTCTTTTTTGCTCTCTGGAATGGGCCTGGACTACATGTTATGTTTCTGATGTACAACCATGCTCAAGATTTTAAATTTCCATTCAGCCATATCTCAACCACTTTCCCAGTAAGAAAAAAAAAAACACAACAATTTAGAATTTCTGAATTGGAGAAATTTAATTATCTCAAGTTCATTCCTCCATGGAAATTTTTTCCCAAATAATTAAAAACTGGATGGATGCCTTTCATTTATATAGAGAAAGAGGTATTTATTCTCTTTACCACACTCACAGAAAGTTAAGTTCTATAATTTCTCCCTACAGAAAAATTTATCACAGAAAAACATTATGCTAGGAAAAAAATGAATTTTTATACAGTTCTATGAAAGCTATTCCACTCCCTATAGACAAAAAAACAAACATATGATTACTAAATATCACAAAGCCTTCCACAATTTGGAAGAAAATTGTCATAAGGATACCACCAATCTCTTCCCTAGCAGGAAGGTCAATGTCCAGAGCAATTGAGATTCTTAACCACCCCCTCCCGACCCATGAAAATTTTAAAAGAAAGAAAAACCTAGAAAGAGCATGAAGAAATGTCATATCTGAAACTTTGAGACGACTTTATTGTATTAAAATCTATCAATAAGAGGACTAAGAAACATCCTCTGTATTACCCTCTGTCAACCAGAAAGCACCATCAACCAACCAGCTGCACAAACAACAAATGCTGAAGTTACCCTGAAGTCCTCCCCCCTCACCTTCCACATTGAGCCCTGTTCTCTTATATCCCAAAACATTTCTAGAATTCTTCCCCTTCCCTCCAGCAACTCTGCCTGGCCACCTCTCACCAGGGTTAGTGCAATAGCCTCCAAACAGGTCTTCCTGTCCCCAGTCTTGTCACTTCCAATTCATTGCTCACAGAGCAGCCAGAGGGATCGTTCTTAGGCAAAAAAAAAAAAACCTGATCATGTCCGATCCCCTGATTAAAATAACTCCCCAGGAAAAACATCCCGGAGGGACTCAAGATGTCTTGGTGAGAACAACCCAGGATTGAAGCTCGCGGTGAACGCGCGGAAAGGGTGAGTCAGGGCCGCATTTCCAGACGGATCTTTGTTGCCCACAGAACCAGGAAATTCCCAGGTATAAAAGAGACACGGGATGCCAGGCAGAGGTTTTGGCTGGTGCAGCCGGCAGCCGGTGCAGCCGGCAGCTGGCACTGTACCGCATCGGCACTATACAGCGCTACGCACAAAGCGCACTGGTCCGGGTGCCCTGTTGAACCAGCAATCTGAGTCTTGAGAGGGCTGAACTTGAGACTGAATGGGACTTGGACAGTGAGCCAGGCCAGGAGATTCCAGGAAAACAGAGTTTGGGGTAGCGGAGTGGGACAAACAAAATGGCGATTCCAAACGCTCCGGGTGGAAAGGTTCCCTGCGGGCACAGCTGAACCCAGGACAGTGCAGCTCCATGGGGGAGGGGCGTCTGCCATTACCGAGGCAATCCGCCCCTACTGAGGTACACGCCCATTGCTGACTCAGTCTGCCGTTGCCGAGGCAACCTGCTACAACAGAGAGACTCTGCCGCAGGGTGTAGCCAGTGGCAGCAGGGCGGAGACCGCAGCAGCAGGGCAGAGCCGGCAACAACAGGGTGAACCTCACACCAGCAGGGCGGAGCCTCGGCAGGCAAATAGTGACTAGACTGCCTCCTAGCTGGGCAGGACAGCACAACGGACACTCACAAAGAAAGCCCCAACCCCCCCGAGACAGAGCATCTGAGAAAAAAAGGGTTTTTTAATGAGTTCTGCTGCAGCAGAATTAAACGTAGCAGCTTAACAGCCCTGAATGAACAACAGAGCTCACAGCTCAGCACTTAAGCTCCTATAAAGTACAGACTGTCTCCTCAAGTGGCTCCCTGACCCCTCTATATCCAAAAGACTGACATTTGGCAGGCATCATTCTGGGACAAAGACAGCAGAAAAGAAACTGGTAGTATCCCTCACTGTTCCGCAGCTGCTATAGGTGCACCCCAGACGAGCAGGGCCTGGAGTGGACCTCAGCAGTCGTATAGTGGAGGGGCTAGACTGGTAGAAGGAAAACCAAGTAACAGAAATACTTCATCATCAAAAATCTGGGTGTCCACTCAGAGACCCAATCGAAAAGTCAGCAACTACACAGACGACAGGTGGATAAATCCACAAAGATGGGAAGAAACCAGCACAAAAAGGAGGAAAATACCCGAAACCAGAACACCTCACCTCCTAGAAAGGATCAAAACTCCTCACCCGCAAGGGAACAAAGCTGGACGGAGAATGACTGTGACGAAATGACGGAATTAGACTTCAGAAGGTGGATAATGAGAAACTTTTGTGAGCTAAAAGAACATGTTTTAAATCAACGCAAAGAAACTAAGAACCGTGAAAAAAGATTTAAAAAAAGATTCAAGGAAATGATAACAAGAATGGATAACTTAGAGAGGAATATAAATGAATTAAAGAAGCTGAAAAACACAATACGAGAACTTCACGAAGCATGCACAAGTTTCAATAGCCGAATTGACCAAGCAGAAGAAAGAATATCAGAAGTCGAAGATCAACTCAATGAAATAAAATGAGAAACCAAGATCAGAGAAAAAAGCGCAAAAAGGAATGAACAAAGTCTCCAAGAAATGTGGGACTATGTGAAGAGTCCTAACCTACGTTTGATAGGTGTACCAGAATGTGATGAAGAGAATGAATCCAAGCTGGAAAATACTCTTCAGGACATTATCCAGGAAAATTTCCCCCACCTAGCAAGACAGGCCAACACTCAAATGCAGGAAATACAGAGAACACCACAAAGATATTCTGCAAGAAGAGCAACCCCAAGGCACATAATCGTCAGATTCAACAGGGTTGAAATAAAGGAGAAAATACTAAGGGCAGCCAGAGAGAAAGGTTGGGTCACCCACAAAGGGAAGCCCATCAGACTCACAGCAGATCTCTCGGCAGAAACTCTACAAGCCAGAAGAGAGTGGGGGCCAATATTCAACATCCTTAAAGAAAAAAACTTTCAACCCAGAATTTCATATCCAGCCGAACTGAGCTTCATAAGTGAAAGAAAAATAAAATCCTTTGCGAACAAGCAAGTACTCAGAGATTTTGTCACCACCAGGCCTGCTTTACAAGAGCTCCTGAAAGAGGCACTACACATAGAAAGGAACAACCAGTACCAGCCATTCCAAAATCACACTAAATGCTAAAGAGCATCAACATAATGAAGAATCTACAACAACTAATGGGCAAAATAGCCAGCTAGCATCAAAATGGCAGTATCAAATTCACACATAACAATATTAACCCTAAATGTAAATGGGCCAAATGCACCAATCAAAAGACACAGACTGGCAAATTGGATAAAAATCCAAAACCCATCGGTGTGCTGTATCCAGGAAACCCATCTCACATGCAAGGATACACAAAGGCTCAAAATAAAGGGATGGAGGAAGATTTACCAAGCAAATGGACAGCAAAAAAAAGCAGGAGTTGCAATTCTCATCTGTGATAAAATAGACTTTAAAGCAACAAAGATCAAAAAAGACAAAGAAGGCCATTACATAATGGTAAACGGATCGATATTACAAGAAGAGCTAACGATCCTAAACATATATGGACCCAATACAGGAGCACCCAGATACATAAGGCAAGTTCTTAATGACTTACAAAGAGACTTAGACTCCCACACAATAATAGTGGGTGACTTTAACACTCCACTGTCAATATTAGACAGATCAACCAGACAGAAAATCAACAAGGATATCCAGGGCTTGAACTCAGACCTAGAGCAAGCAAACCTGATAGACATTTACAGAACTCTCCACCCCAAATCCACAGAATATACATTCTTCTCAGCACCACATCACACCTACTCGAAAATTGACCACATAATTGGAAGTAAAGCACTCCTCAGCAAATGCAAAACAACTAAAATCATAACAAACGGTCTCTCAGACCATAGTGCAATCAAGTTAGAACTCAGAGTTCAGAAACCAACCCAGAACCGCACAGCTTCATGGAAACTGAACAACTGGCTCTTGAATGTTGACTGGATAAACAATGACATGAAGGCAGAAATAAAGAAGTTCTTCGAAACCAATGAGAACAAAGACACAACATGCCAGAATCTCTGGGACACATTTAAAGCAGTCTCTAGAGGAAAATATATAGCAATAAGTGCCCATATGAGGATAATGGAGAGATCCAAAATTGACACCCTATCGTCAAAATTGAAAGAGCGAGAGGAGCAAGATCAAAAAAACTCAAAACCTAGCAGAAGACAAGCAATAACTAAGATCAGAGCTGAACTGAAGGAGATAGAGACACGAAAAACCCTTCAAAACATCAATAAATCCAAGAGCTGGTTTTTTGAAAAGATCAACAAAATAGACAGACCACTAGCCAGATTGATTAAAAAGAAAAGAGAGAACAACCAAATAGATGCAATAAAAAATGATAAAGGGGAAATCACCACAGATTCCACAGAAATTCAAACCATCATCAGAGAATATTACAAACAACTCTATGCACATAAACTAGTAAACCTGGAAGAAATGGATAAATTCCTGGACTCCTGTGTCCTCCCAAGCCTAAACCAGGAGGAAGCTGAAACTATGAATAGACCAATAACAAGGTCAGAAGTCGAGGCAGCAATTAAGAGCCTACCACACAAAAAAAGCCCAGGTCCAGATGGGTTCACAGCCGAATTCTACCAGACACACAAGGAGGAGCTGGTACCATTCCTTCTGAAACTATTCCAAATAATCCAAAAAGAGGGAATCCTTCCCAAATCATTTTATGAGACCAATATCATCCTGATACCAAAACCTGGCAGAGACCCAACAAGAAAAGAAAACTTCAGGCCAATATCCATGATGAATATAGATGCAAAAATCTTCAATAAAATATTGGCAAGCTGATTGCAACAGCAAATCAAAAAACTTATCCACCATGATCAAGTAGAATTCATCCCGGGTATGCAAGGCTGGTTCAACATACGCCAAGTCTATAAACGTAATTCACCACATAAACAGAACCAAAAACAAAAACCACATGATTATCTCAATTGACCCAGAGAAAGGCATTTGACAAAATTCAACAGCCCTTTATGCTAAAAACCCTCAATAAACTCAGTATCGACGGAACGTATCTCAAAGTAATAAAAGCTATTTACGACAAACCAACAGCCAATATCATACTGAATGGGCAAAACTGGAAGCATTCCCTTTGAAATCCGGCACTAGACAAGGATGCCTTCTTTCACCACTCTTATTCAATATAGTACTGGAAGTTCTAGCCAGAGCAATCAGGCAAGAAAAAGAAATAAAGCGTATTCAAATAGGAAAGGTGGAAGCCAAATTGTCTCTATTTGCAGATGACATGATAGTATACCTAGAAGACCCCATCGCCTCAGCCCAAAAACTCCTGAAACTGATAAGCAACTTCAGCAAAGTCTCAGGATATAAAATCAATGTGCAAAAATCACAAGCATTCCTCTACACCAATAACAGACTTAAAGAGAGCCAAATCAAGAACAAACTGCCATTCACAATTGCTACAAAAAGAATAAAATACCTAGAAATACAACTCACAAGGAACGTAAGGGACCTCTTCAAGGAAAACTACAAACCACTGCTCAATGAAATCAGAGAGGACACAAACAGATGGAGAAACATTCCATGTTCATGGTTAGGAAGAATTAATATAGTGAAAATGGCTATATTGCCCAAAGTAATTTATAGAATCAATGCTATCCCCATCAAGCTACCATTGACTTTCTTCACAGAACTGGAAAAAACCACCATGAACTTCATATGGAACCAAAAGAGAGCCCGCATAGCCAAGTCAATTCTAAGCAAAAAGAACACAGCGGGGGACATCACACTACCGGATTTCAAACTATACTACAAGGCTACAGTAATCAAACAAAACAGCATGGTGCTGGTACCAAAACAGAGATATAGACCAATGGAACAGAACAGAGGCATCAGAGGCAACACAACATATCTACAACTACACAATCTTTGATAAACCTGACAAAAACAAGCAATGGGGAAAGGATTCCCTGTTTAACAAATGGTGTTGGGAAAACTGGCTAGCCATGTGCAGAAAGCAGAAACTGGACCCCTTCCTGACACCTTACACTAAAATTAACTCCAGATGGATTAAAGACTTAAACATAAGACCTGGCACCATAAAAACCCTAGAAGGAAATCTAGGCAAAACCACCCAGGACATAGGAGTAGGCAAGGACTTCATGAACAAAACACCAAAAGCATTGGCAACAAAAGCCAAAATAGACAAATGGGACCTAATGAAACTCCACAGCTTCTGCACGGCAAAAGAAACAGTCACTAGAATGAATCGGCAACCAACAGAATGGGAAAAATTTTTGCAGTTTACCCATCTGACAAAGGGCTGATATCCAGAATTTACAAAGAACTCAAACAGATTTACAGGAAAAAAACAAACAAGCCCATTCAAAATTGGGCAAAGGATATGAAGAGACACTTTACAAAAGAAGATATATATGAGGCCAACAATCATATGAAAAAATGCTCATCATCACTGGTCATCAGAGAGATGCAAATCAAAACTGGGGCGGTGGGGGGAGCTGGGGAGGGATAGCCTGGGGAGAAATGCCAAATGTGGGTGAAGGGGAGAAAGGAAGCAAAACACACTGCCATATGTGTATCTATGCAACTGTCTTGCATGTTCTACACATGTACCCCAAAACCTAAAAAGCAATAAAAAATTAAAAAAAAAAAAAAGAAAAACATCCCAAAACCATCATGTGATTTACAAGACCCTTGAAAATATAATTGGTGCTAATGGCTCCAGCATCGTCTTGGGACCCTGGCTGGCTCTTCACATGCGGTCTCGGTCTGCCCACCAGACTGAATAAAATTCCCTGGACCGGTCATACCCTCTCTTTGTTTCTGGGCTTCAGGGATGATAGAACAACCAAAAGAAATTGGGTTTATTGCTCTCATTTAACAAGAAGGCCACAGGTAGGCAACAGCAGACACTGATGAACATTTCTGTGGTTTCACTGCCAGTGGATCTTCACCATCCTGACACGATACTGACCCCACAGGTCATCCCTGAGACAAGGAACCCTGGAGTCCTCTTATGCCATGGGGCTTGGGCATTGTGAGCACAGCCTGGGGCCAAACTTAGGCAAACCCACACTAACAAAAATGTTGCCTGCGCAAAAAGCAAGAAGACAATGTCTTCCCAATTTTATGGGTTTTTTTTACAGTTAAAAGTAGGTAATAGGCCAGGCGCGGTGGCTCACACCTATAATCCCAGCATTCTGGGATGCCGAGATAGGTGGATCACGAGGTCAAAGATCGAGACCATCCTGGTCAACAAGGTAAAACCCCGTCTCTACTAAAAATACAAAAATTAGCTTGGCATGGTGGTACGTGCCTGTAGTCCCAGCTACTCGGGAGGCTGAGGCAGGAGAATTGCTTGAAACCAGAAGGTGGAGGTTGCGGTGAGCCGAGATTGTGCCATTGCACTCCAGTCTGGGTAACAACAGCTAAACTCCGTCTCAAAAAAAAAAAAAAAAAGTAGGTAATATTCTTTATTCAAAAGAGATGTTAGACGAAAAAGAAAACAATGAAGAGGAATTTCTAGACTTGAATCCAAAATGCTAAAAAGAATTAAAAGCAGAAAAGGAAGTATATATTTGTTGTTCATTAGACTCATCATTTCAGGTTCAAAAACTCAAAATGAGGGAGGCAGTTTATCCACATTAAAAAAAAAAAAAAAGATAATATTGACTTGACTTTCAGTCCCTGCACCTGAGCTTTGAATTCACCCTTTTCCTTTGAGCATTTTTTTTTTTTTTCAGAGAGAAAAAGAAAGTTTCCACTCACTTTTTTCTCTTGGATCACCCCAAGTTCATACCAAGGGCTCAGAATGTAAAGCCATAAAAGAAAACGGCAGCAATGGTACTAGAAATACAGAACCAAGAGCTTTACATCCAGAGGGGTAGCATAATATGGCAGGAAAAGGTCAGGTCAGAAGTCAGCTCCACCTATTTGCTGTCTGGCCTAAGGCAGGCTGACTTAGCCTGAGTTGCAGCCTCCTCATCTGTGAAGGGAGGAAAAGGCTCACCTCACAGAGATGTGAGAAAACACATGTGAAGTTCCAGCATAGTACTTCACTCAAGGGTTTAGAGTTGCTTACTTTTTAGCCACCAATACTTCTATCAATGAGAAGGCAATTATCCTAGGAAAAGCAAATCTCACTCATGTACTGCTCACCACTAATCAATGAGACCAGCACAGCCACCCTACAGAGAAGCTGACTTGTTTTTGTTTTGTTTAGCTTACCTGTTCTTTACTGTTTTAGCACTTGGAAAAGGATAAATTTTACAAATGAAAATTTTCATCAATAAGAAAAAAAAAATACATATATATATATATATATATAAAAGTATGATGCTATATCTGGAAGGATTTGTAGGAAAGGAGTCATAGCACTGCCTCTGGAAAGGGAAACTGAGAGACTGAGGACAGGAAAAGAAAGGAGACCTTGGCATTTTTAATTTGAGCATATGTTAGCAGTCCCAAATAAGTACATTTTAACTATTAGCACATAACAGTAAACAAAGGTCTTTACATCATTTAAGGTCCAGCTCAACATCCAACTTGCCTCAACCAAATATTTGTGAGGCAAGCCCTATTACCCATGAGGCCTTTAGTGACCTCATGGCTTTTCCTGCCTGCCCTCTCCTTTCTTTGAATGTCTATTGCTCTTATCTCCATAAGTTAGCTTCAATTTCATCTAATGTAATTGTTTAACTGGTTCCAGAAAGTCAGACGTATCTCTCCAATGGACTACAAACCCTTTAACAGCAAGGAAGAAGTCTTCTGAATTTCTATTGCCCTCAGCCTCATCCCAGAAATGAAGACAATACATTCTTATTGATGAATCACTTGCCTGATGTAACTCACAGAGCAGTACCTGCAGTTACTCATAACATAGGCAGGTTTTCTTTATTTAGAAGCTATCATGAAGCAGAGCAGAAGGAGACTATTACTTTAAAGATGAGTCTTTATTTAGCTTAATAAAGGTTGCAAGTCATTAACCTTTTCAAATTTATTTTAAGCTTCTTGGGCTTTTCCTTCTGCTGAGTTGAATATTTGTTTCAGTTTTTTATTGAAGTAGGGTAATCTTTCCTTTAAGGTTGGAAGGAAACAAAACACAGAAGATGGCAGGAAAGCAAAGCTCATCCCTTGACACCACAATTTTCTGAATCTGCAGTGTTCGTCCTCTTTTATATTAAAGGAGAGGCAGAATTTTTCTGAAAAATCAGCAAGAAATCCATCAGGGCTCAAAGCATGCTGAGCAACAGAGAATTAAAGCTGGGAAAATTATTGAGATTTGCTCTATTCCTATTTGTCATGAAATGAAACTAGTGCTCATAATACCAATTTGGACACACAGTGAATTTTGCTGAAAATAAGGCAGAGAGTCCCCACTAGGCAATGCAGACTGCCAGTGTTATAACAGACGTCTGAACTTAAAGAGTTACAGGAACTGTGAGCTGTGTCTTGCAGGAGCCCAGAACAATGGGAAGATGACAACCAAGGTCTGCTGATCCTCCTCCCACTGTACCACCAAAACCTTCCTTCCTTCCTAATTCTGTAAATGGCCACTCCACTCACCCAATTGTTCTGGTCCCCAAACAATGAGTCATTCTTGATTTCTCTCTTAGGCTCATTCCTCACTTCCTGAAAGTGACCACTTCTCCCAGATGTCCTCACTTCCAGCTTCGTTTAAGCCACCACCATCATCTCTCACTCAAACCACCACCAGAGCCTCTTAACTGGTCTCCCTGAAGACACCCTTTCCCCTTCTCCCCCAGATACCCTTTACATTCCACACAGCCTCAAAATAACCTTTTTTTAATTTATTTATTTTTTCCGAGACAGAGTTTCTCTCTTGTTACCCAGGCTGGAGTGCAATGGCGCGATCTCGGCTCACAGCAATCTTCACCTCCTGGGTTCAGGCAATTCTCCTGCCTCAGCCTCCTGAGTAGCTGGGATTACAGGCACCCACCACCATGCCCAGCTAATTTTTTGTATTTTTTAGCAGAGACAGGGTTTCACCATGTTGACCAGGATGGTCTCGACCTCTTGTGATCCACCCGCCTCGGCCTCCTAAAGTGCTGGGATTACAGGCTTGAGCCACAGCGCCCGGCCCAAAATAACCTTTTAAAGAATGAAAAGCTGACTCTATCACTCTCTTCCAAAGCTTCCCAGTGTAATCAGACCAAATCTAAACTCACATTAGAGTCACCTGGAGAACTTTTTAAAAATGCTGATGCCTGGGTCCACAGAGATTCTGATTGAATTGGTGTGCTGTATGGCCTTAGCCAGCTTGATGACTGCAAAGTGCAGCTAGCGTTGAAGACACTGCCAGCCTGCCCAGTCTCATTTCCTTCCCCTTCTCGCCTTGTTCGCTAGACTCCTACCTCAGCGGCTTCCTTTCCCTATCTCACTTGCCCACCTTACAGCCCTGACTTTGCAGGTTCCTCTGCTTGAACCAGTCTTCCCCTTGATCATCACTTGGATTTTGGCCCAAATGTCACTCACTTCTTCAGGGACACCCTTTGAATATCTGCTAAAGCCGCCTACCACTGTGCATAGTATCAGCAAAGCATCATTAAAGAAATCGGCAGAGAACTGTAGAGGCACCTGAAGAGTAAGGCAATTCTCACACTCACCCAGGATAAATATCCGTACAACATTGCTGGTGTGCAGTGGGTGCCTGTCAACTGAATGAATGAATGACAAAGGAACCAATGAAGACAAGTGCCCTTAAATGTAAGTTCCTACTGAGGAGCCACCATCACACACCTGTCTGTGCCCTGACCGGACACACTGTGAGCAGCGGATATGAAATGCCATTGAGGTAGGGCAAATTATATATGAAGATTCTGATATCTCAGACATCTTACTTTCTAAAAACAGAAAATGGAAACTGCTAACCTAGCTAATTTTTTTACAAAACAAAGGCAAGAACTAAGAAGATGTCTCATAGTAAATAAAACATGCCTGGATAAAATAAATAATGAGCCTTCTGGATTTATTAGTCAAACTCCTAAAAACGTGGCTGGTATTTAAGACCGTCCATAATTGGGTAGAAAAAGTACACTTTTGTATCCTCAGACACACTCTCCCCTCAAGTAATATTAAGTAGCTTAGCCCTTTTACAAAAGAAAAGTCATTTATAATCAATTAATCACACAGAGATTAGTAAGATTATGATTTTCTCCTAACTATAACTCCTTTGGCTAACATTTCTGTATTTTTTCTCTCTCCTCTTTTCTTTCTTCTTTCTATTTCAGCTGGACATCCTCCACAGACGTTTGTGCTGCTTTCACCTTGGGACCCAGGCTAACAAGTGACTGGTAGTCTCTATTTGTCTGCAGGCTGAGTTAATCCAATTATACAATTAGCAGCCTGATGTTGAAAACCATATCCCAAACAATATCCTTGCCCTTGTTTGCCACACCTCAACATTGAGTGGGAGTAACTGACAAGGTGGTCAGCCCCACATCAAAGTTTATTTTGAAAAGAGTAGACTCCCAATAATTTCCATTCCTGGAAGTCCACTGAACAGTCCTTGTTGTTCTCCCATTTTCCTTTGGCAACTTCTGCCTATCTGTGAAATTTATTAATAGCTACATGTTTTCCTGTATTTCTCGGTGCTTGTTTTTCTGGAATCAGACTGAGGTAGGGTGCCTGTAAATGTATGTACCAAAGGTACTTTTGAGTTGGTTCCTAAAAGAAAAAGTCATGGTTAACAAGTTCCTTTCTTGGCTATAGGAAGAGAGGTGGGGGTAAAGGGAGCAGGAGGACAAAGGAAGAAGAGTGAGCTGGGGAAACGATCCCAGAGGGCAAAGTGCAACGAAGTGGAGAAGAGAAATGATTTCAAAATAGTTAAACAGTATTCTCTGGGGACCAAAATGAAAGATGAAGAGAATCAGAGAGAAAAATAAAGGAATTCGTTAAGAGGAATGTTTTTTTCCTTTCTTAAGCTTCTAAGCAAAGAAAGTTTGTAAGCTTTCAGGAAAGCAAGGTGAAGGTTTTATTATTATTCAGATATGCAACTCTTTCAACTGTAATAATTTTACTATAATTGGTAACAGATTTTTTTTTCTCCTCTCATGCTGTGTTCCCACTCCCTGTTCCCCCACCCATCGACACCTCCAAGGCAAGATGATATCAACAATTATTATTTCTGTGATTTTTTTCCATTCTAGTTACATCATGTGCACTAAAAGTAAACACTGTGTAACAATACACTTCTCTATTTTGCTGGTCCTCAAAACTTCAAAAGTAATAAAACATTCTACACTTCCAAAAATTAAATGACTCGGTATTTCAAGTTCTTAGTAGAATGTTTCTTAGATCCTGAATTCCTGGAAACCTGTGAGGATAGCTCAAAAGAGACAAAATACCACAAAAGCACAACAAATAATGGCTGCAAAATGATTTCTTAAGATTTAGCTCTGAACAGTCCCAGCCTCAAGTTCCCATATTTCTGTTTCTTATAATAAAATAATATAAGCTAATAAGACTATATGCTTGAGGTTAAACTGTATATACTCATGATCTTAAAGAATCCTTCAGATATACATCAATATAAAATGGTATCAGATTAAAATTTACCAAATCTAAAACTAAATCTAAATTTTCATGTAAATCAAGCTAATAACAAAGCAAGTTGCTTTATCAATTGAGTAACACCAAATGTAAAACCTTCCACTGCATATAAAACATGAAAACAATGGTTTTATTCAAATAAAGAACCACAAATATTTTAATTAAAAGAAGTAAGCCAAACTATATGTTATACTTCTTAGTATCCTATGAGAAATATTTGGTTATTGACTTGCAGATCTGTGTTTATTTTCTTAAATATTGTGGAGTTTCTAAACAGGCCCCCAAATTATCTTTGTTTGATAAACAAAATAATAAGAATAGCAATGGGGAAAACTCTCATGCTCATTGTTAAACGTGTGTTCTGGCAGGTCTTTGGAACCAGATTCTAAACTCTAATCTCAAAACATCTGCATTGCTTGCCCACAGAGAAAAGACTGGTTTTAATTCTATATATGGTAACATACCTTTTGGAGCAAATCCAACCATGATAAATAACAGCAGCAATGAGGATTAACTGATACACTTCATTTCTTAGAAGAAACAAATGTAGATTGTGAATATACATTACTAAACTCTAATGATATATCAATATACCATAGTATCCGACACCAGGTCCTGTGGGCTCTACTTCCAATGTATGCTGAGTCCAACCACCCTTTTCTATCTGCAGCACTGCCACCCTCATCCAAGCCATTGTTCCTCACATGGACAGCTACCATAGCCTCTTCAACAGCCTCTCTGATTTCTCCTGGATCCTCTGCAATTCATTTTCCTACTCCAAAGTCAGAGGAATTTTTTTTAAACTGCCTAACAGATCATGACACTCCCCTGTACTTTTTTCCCTACCCTTCCTCCTCTTAACAATTCTTTTCCTACAGAAATGGAGAGGCTGAGCAAACAACTTACTATTCCTATTGTCTCATTCTTAAGCTCTAATGAGAACCAGACTAAGAAAAGTGATCTCAAAAATTAACACATTTTAAGCAGTGATATCCTGCTACTCTCAAAATTTGGAACAGAAAAATGACAAATTATTAATACCTCATTTATTCAGAAGCCACATGTCTGATAAGCCCAACTTTCCAGAACACTGCTGAGAAGAACTAGAGATAGGAGAGATGAAACAGGTGACCTGTGAGTATCACGAAGTCTATATATTAAATTTTCTTTGTATTTTAGACAAATCTAATAAACTCGGCCATCTATTTTTCTACAGATAACCACGGAGAATTTATTTTGGGGGATTGGAGACTCTTGGGGCAGCCGCATAGGTAGCATTAGAAAATGAACACAAATACCCTACCAGAGAAAGAAGACAGTGAAACCATGAAAAATAAGCATGAGAATTCAAAAAATACAATATGTGGTCTTCCACATAATGAAAACTCTACCTGGAGTAGACTCAAAGTGTACCACTGTACAACAGCATGATATTTCCCAAATGATAGTGAGATAATATGAAAATATTAGATTATATTCCTAATACTTTACTAAGATGGGGTAAATATACAAATACGTTTTAGTAAATTTTCTAACAAAAGCGGTTGGAATAGTTTTAAGTGATGGTGCTTAAAAGGTTACAATTCATTCATCCCTTAAATGAAAATTTCACTCAGCCATGACAGTGGTAATCAAGTGAACAAATAGATTGAATGGCAAAGAAATGAACTTTCTGTTAAACTGAATCATTTCTGTCAACAGCATGTTCAGCTTCAAGACAGTGCTCAAGGCTTCCCACCTGCAGAAACGCCAGGAGAAGGAAGGAGGCCTTCCAGTGTGGATGAAAGGTAGGAGGTTTTGTGTCCTGCACTACCTGGAAGTTCCCAGATACCTGATGAGCCAAGAGGTTAAGGTTTTGTGCCTATCTGGCATGTTCTTGTAAGCTTTTTTCACTGGACCTGCTTCCTCTTTGGATTGTTCCTCCTCCTACTCCTATACAGAAAGGCTGCCTACTGCTTAGAAGAACTTTGCCTTTCTTCATTCAAAAAATATGTATTGAGCATCTACTACACAGCAGTCTCTGTTCTGGATGTTGAGGATGCAGCAGTGAACAAGAAGGCCCTGGAATAAACAGCTTACACCAGCTCTGCTCTAGACCTTAGGGATCCAGGCTCTCCATTGTCTCCTTTATCTTTGTGGCAGGTCCCTGTGTGGCTTACAGGTGGTCTGGTCCAGCTCACCAGGGGCAGAGTAATGGGCCTAAGTCTTACAACAAAATTATATTTTAGGAAAGCATCACTATCCTAAAAATGGACATACTCACTGGATCATGGCTTAACTAATCTTAATATCACTGAACTTATGGTGAATCATTCCCAACATTCACTAACAAGTATTTATTGAGCATTTATTATGTGCACTGTAATAGACATTTCAGATATATTGGTGAACAAAAAAAAGAAAAGATACCTGACCTGTGTCACTTACTTGGAGGAAGAAGGGAAAAATACTCAATAAGCAATGAACATAAGTATATTATTTAGCGTTTTAGATCATCATTAGTGCTTTTTTTTAAAAGCGCAACAAAGTAAGGGGAATCAAGGATGCCAGGGGTCAGATAGGCTGATTAAAATGTTAAACTATGCTCAGTAAACAAGTACACATTTATGACTTGATAACTTTATCTTCTCTGTTTTCTTTACAGTTGTTCTAATGATGGATTTAGTTGGGCTTAGGACATGGCTCACACCTACCTAACAGTTCATCTGCCTAAAAAGCAGCAAATTTTCCAAAAATATCCAATCTGTACCTTATTCCTTAAAATAATCATATGCTTTTTCTTTTATTGAAATAAAGTTATTTATTTTGAATCAAAAGGTTACCATCAGAAATTAAGTTACCTGAGGCAGAGAAGGGCTATGCAGAGCAAACTAAAAGATTGATAAATGTCAACCTGAGGAAACTACAGTATGTGGCTACAGTGCACTGGCCATGAGCTAATACACTTAGGCTCCTAAATCGGCTCGCTGGGATTCCAATGAATTAAAGCTAAAGGATGTAAGACAGTGAGGCAGGCCAACACTAGATGTTCTGCTCTGAAATGCCTGTCTTATTTGTAAGTTTCTATATTAATATGTTGGGAACCCTAGGTTTTGTGATGCTGTTAGACAACTGAAACCTGGAACCTGAAGACTAAGCCTGGTTGAGGTGAAAATCTGAGGGTAGTTATTTCCACTGTTATATAGGGCACATGACAAGGTTAGAACAGATATTTTAAAAATTTTCCAAATTAGAAGGTGATATAAGCCTATGCAGAAGAGATACAGGACTCTTCTGACATGTGGCCTTATAAGCCCACCACTCCTTTGTGAGGGATAAGGCAATATTTGGAAACTGTATCTGATATGGTTTGGCTGTGTCCCCACCCAAATCTCATCTTGCATTGTAGCTCCCATAATCCCCACATGTCATGGGAGGGGCCTGGTGGAAGGTAATGGAATCATGGGGTAGGGTTTATCCCATGTTGTTCTCATGGTAGTGAATAAGTCTCATGAGTTCTGATGGTTTTTATAAAGGAATTCCCCTTCATGCACTCTCTTGCCTGCCACCCTGTAAGATGTGCCTTAGCTCATCCTTTGTCTTCCGCCATGATTGTGAGGCCTCCCTAGCCATGTGGAACTATGAGTCCATTAAACCTTTGTTTCTTTATGAATTACCCAGTCTCAAGGATTTCTTTATAACAGTAAGAAAATGGACTAATACAGCAAACTGGTACTGGGAGTGAGGTGCTGCTGTAAAGATACCTGAAAATGTGGAAGTGACTTTGGAACTGCATAAGAGGTAGCGGTTGGAGCAGTTTGGAGGGCTCAGAAGAAGACAGAAAAATGTCTTCCTCAGAAGACAGGAAGATGTGGGAAAGTTTGGAACTTCCTAGAGATTTTTTGAATGGCTTTGGCAAAAATGCTGATAGTAACACAGACAATAAAATCCAGGCTGAGGTGGTCTCAGATGGAGATGAGGAACTTGGGAATTGAAGCAAAGGTGACTCTTGGTATGCTTTAGCAAAGAGACTGGTGGCATTTTGCCCATGCCCTAGAGATCTGTGGAACTTTGAACTTGAGAGAGATAATTTAAAATACCTAGAGGAAGAAACTTCTAAGCAGCAAAGTGTTCAAGAGGAAGCAGAGCATAAAAGTTTGAAAAATTTGCAGCCTGACAATGCAATAGAAAAGAAAACTCCATTTTCTTGGGAGAAATTCAAGTCAGCAGCAAAAACTTGCATAAGCAATGAGGAGCCAAATGTTAATTGCCAAGACAATGGGGAAAATGTCTCCAGAGCATGTCAGAACATTGAGGGAGTGCCCCCCATCACAGGCCCAGAGGGGGGAAAAAATGGTTTCATAGACCAGGTCCAGAACCCCCCTGCTGTGTAAACCTAGGACTTGGTACCCTGTGTCCCAGCCACTCCAGCCATGGCTAAAATGGGCCAAGGTATAGCTTGGGTCTTGGCTTCAGTGGGTGTAAGCCCCAAGCCTCGGTAGTTTCCACATGATGTTGGTCCTGCAGATGCACAGAAAACAAGACTTGAGGTTTGGGAACCTCCACTTAGATTTCAGAGCATGTAAGGAAATGCCTAGATGGTCAGGCAGAAGTATGCTGTAGGGGCAGAGTCCTCATGGAGAACCTCTCCTAGGGCAGTGCAGAAGGGAAATGTGGGGTTAGAGCCCCCTCACAGAGTTCCCATAGGGGTACTTCCTAATGGAGCTGTGAGAAAAGGGCCACCATTCTCCAGACCCCAGAATGGTAGATCCACTGACAGCTTGCACCATGCACCTGGAAAAGCTGTGGACACTCAACACCAGCAGTGAAAGCGGCTGCAAAGCCACAAGTGGAGCACTGACCAAGGTTGTGAGAGCACACCTCTTGCATCAGCAGGACCTGGACGTGAGACATGGAGTCAAAGAAGATTATTTTAGACCTTTAAGATGTAATTACTGCCCTAATGGATTTCCAACTTGCACGGGGCTTGTAGCCCCTTTGTTTGGGCCAATTTCTCCCATTTGGAATGCGTATATTTACTGAATGCCTGTACCCCCATTGTTTGTAGAAGGTAACTAACTTGCTTTTGATTTTACAGGCTCATAAGCAGAGGGACTTGCCTTGTCTCAGATGAGACTTTGGACTGTGGACTTTTGGGTTAATGCTGAAATGAGTTAAGACTTTGGGGGACTGTTGGGAAGGCATGATTGGTTTTGAAATATGAGGACATAAGATTTGGAAGGGCCAGGATGAAATGATATAGTTTGGCTGTGTCCCAACACAATTCATCTTGAACTGTAGCTCCCATAATCCCCACATGTAATGGGAGGGTCCCAGTGGGAGGTAATTGAATCATGGGGGTGGGGTTTTTTCCCATGCTGTTCTCCTGATAGTGAATAAATCTCATGAGATCTGATGGTTTCATAAAGGGCAGTTCACCTGCACATGCTCTCTTCCCTGCCACCATGTAAGACATGGCTCTGCTCTTTGATATGGTTTGGCTGTGTCCTCACTCAAATCTCATCTTGAATTGTAACTCCCACAATTCCCATGTGATGTGAGAGGTGACTGAATTATGGGGGTGAGCCTTTTCTGCACTGTTCTCATGATAAAGAATGAATCTCACACAATCTGATGGTTTTACAAACGGGAGTTTCCCTGCACAAACTCTCTTCTTTAGTCTGCCACTATGTGAGATGTGCTTTTCACCTTCTGCCATGATTGTGAGACCTCCCCAGCCATGTGAAACTGTAAGCCCAATAAACACCTTTCTTTCATAAATTGCCCAGTCTCAGGTATGTCTTTATCAGGAGCATAAAAACACACCTCCTTCACCTTATGCCATGATTATAAGGCCTCCCTGCCACATGAAACTGTGAGTCCATTAAACCTTTTTTTCTTTATAAATTTCCCAATCTCAGGTATTTCTTCATAGCAGTATGAAAATGCACTAATACAGTATCCATTTTACCATCAGATATATTTTTTCTCCTAAGTTGGAGTATATCTTTTACCCAAGGTTAAGTAAAAGCTACAACTCTTAGTACAAATATATGTCCAAGTGCCTCATGCCTGCTAAGCAGAGGGATCTTGGGCTCTCATAGCTTAAACACACAGTGGTATTTATTTTACTGGTCTACTTCTCCTGAAGACCTAAAAGGGACTATAGCCTCAGTAGGTGACAAAACAACATATTAAAATTCCTCACTGATCACTAACATAACCTAAAATCCCTGCTTTGGAGATTAACATGGCCAACATCCTTAGTAGGCCAAAATAGAATGGCCTTGTAAGTGGACCCAAAGGGCTTCCAAATCATGAGTTAGCCAAATAGTTAGCATCTTCAGTCCTTAATGCTAATGTACTTTGGAAGATGACCTGGACATCATCAGCAAAAGCCCTACTTTACCCACCACTGGAGAATGAGGTCTCAGTGGGAATGAGGTTCCAGGAATGAGAATGGTCATGGCCCCCCTGGCAAGTAAAGATGTTTTAAAGGGCTCTCAAGCATACATGCCTGCCTGTCTACCTCAACCCTCAAAGGCAGAACTACCCTATTTTCTGTGTCTTCACTACCAGGGGTCTTATTCAGGGCTAGGTGCCTATCTCCATGCATTTATTGTTGCCAGATATTCAGAAGCTGCTTCTTCATTGTCACACATTTCTGGATATAAATTCTGAGTTCAGTCCATACCAGAAAATTAATAATAACTGTAGTTTTTATGCAAATACCAAAAATTTCCTCTGTCAGTGGAAGCTAAGCAAAACAATCAGATATGAGTAAACTTTTCTTTTTTCTTTTTTTTTTTTTTTTAATTGAGACAGAGTTTTGCTCTTGTTACCCAGGCTGGAGTGCAATGGCACGATCTCGGCTCACCGCAACCTCTGCCTCCTGGGTTCAGGCAATTTTCCTGCCTCAGCCTCCTGAATAGCTGGGATTACAGGCACGCACAACCATGCCCAGCTAATTTTTTGTATTTTTAGTAGAGACGGGGTTTCACCATGTTGACCAGGATGGTCTCAATCTCTTGACCTCATGATCCACCAACCTCAGCCTCCCAAAGTGCTGGGATTACAGGCGTGAGCCACCGCACCCGGCATGAGTAAACTTTTCAAAAGCTTTATTAATTTGACAGTAAAAAGAATTTATTTTATTTATTTTTTTTTTTTTAATTTTTTATTGGATTTTAGGTTGTGGGGTACATGAGCAGAGCATGCAAGACAGTTGCGTAGGTACACACATGGCAGTGTGCTTTGCTTTTCTTCTCCCCTTCACCCACATTTGGCATTTCTCCCCAGGCTATCCCTCCCCACCTCCCCCTCCCACTGGCCCTCCCCTTTTCCCCCCAATAGACCCCAGTGTTTAGTACTTTCCTTTCCGTGTCCATGTGTTCTCATTTTTCATCACCCACCTATGAGTGAGAATATGCGGTGTTTCATTTTCTGTTCTTGTGTCAGTTTGCTGAGGATGATGTTCTCCAGATTCATCCATATCCCTACAAACAACACAAACTCATCATTTCTGATTGCTGCATAATATTCCATGGTGTATATGTGCCACATTTTTCCAATCCAGTCTATTATCAATGGGCATTGGGGTTGATTCCAGGTCTTTGCTATTGTAAACAGTGCTGCAATGAACATTCGTGTACATGTGTCCTTATAGTAGAACGATTTATAGTCTTTTGGATATATACCCAGTAATGGGATTGCTGGGTCAAATGGAATTTCTATTTCTAAGGCCTTGAGGAATCGCCACACTGTCTTCCACAATGGTTGAACTAATTTACACTCCCACCAACAGTGTAAAAGTGTTCCTTTTTCTCCACATCCTCTCCAGCATCTGTTGTCTCCAGATTTTTTAATGATCGCCATTCTAACTGGCGTGAGATGGTATCTCAATGTGGTTTTGATTTGCATCTCTCTGATGACCAGTGACGATGAGCATTTTTTCATATGATTGTTGGCCTCATATATGTCTTCTTTGGTAAAGTATCTGTTCATATCCTTTGCCCACTTTTGAATGGGCTTGTTTGTTTTTTTCCTGTAAATCTGTTTGAGTTCTTTGTAAATTCTGGATATCAGCCCTTTGTCAGATGGGTAGACTGCGAAATTTTTTTCCCATTCTGTTGGTTGCCGATCCACTCTAGTGACTGTTTCTTTTGCCGTGCAGAAGCTGTGGAGTTTCATTAGGTCCCATTTGTCTATTTTGGCTTTTGTTGCCAATGCTTTTGGTGTTTTGTTCATGAAGTCCTTGCCTACTCCTATGTCCTGGATAGTTTTGCCTAGATTTCCTTCTAGGGTTTTTATGGTGCCAGGTCTTATGTTTAAGTCTTTAATCCATCTGGAGTTATTTTAGTGTAAGGTGTCAGGAAGGGGTCCAGTTTCTGCTTTCTGCACATGGCTAGCCAGTTTTCCCAACACCATTTGTTAAACATGGAATCCTTTCCCCATTGCTTGTTTTTGTCAGGTTTATCAAAGATTGTATAGTTGTATGTATGTTCTGTTTCCTCCGGTGCCTCTGTTTTGTTCCATTGGTCTATATCTCTGTACCATGCTGTTTTGATTACTGTAGCCTTGTAGTATAGTTTGAAATCCGGCAGTGTGATGCCCCCCGCTGTGTTCTTTTTGCTTAGAATTGACTTGGCTATGCGGGCTCTCTTTTGGTTCCATATGAAGTTCATGGTGGTTTTTTCCAGTTCTGTGAAGAAAGTCAATGGTAGCTTGATGGGGATAGCGTTGATTCTGTAAATTACTTTGGGCAGTATAGCCATTTTCACGATATTAATTCTTCCTAACCATGAACATGGAATGTTTCTCCATCTGTTTGTGTCCTCTCTGATTTTGTTGAGCAGTGGTTTGTAGTTCTCCTTGAAGAGGTCTCTTACGTTCCCTGTGAGTTGTATTCCAAGGTATTTTATTCTTTTTGTAGCAATTGTGAATGGCAGTTCGTTCTTGATTTGGCTTTCTTTAAGTCTGTTATTGGTGTAGACGAATGCTTGTGATTTTTGCACATTGATTTTATATCCTGAGACTTTGCTGAAGTTGCTTATCAGTTTCAGGAGTTTTTGGGCTGAGGCAATGGGGTCTTCTAGGTATACTATCATGTCATCTGCAAATAGAGACAATTTGGCTTCCACCTTTCCTATTTGAATACCCTTTATTTCTTTTTCTTGCCTGATTGCTCTCGCTAGAACTTCCAGTACTATATTGAATAGGAGTGGTGAAAGAGGGCATCCTTGTCTAGTGCCAGATTTCAAAGGGAATGCTTCCAGTTTTTGCCCATTCAGTATGATATTGGCTGTTGGTCTGTCATAAATAGCTTTTATTGCTTTGAGATACGTTCCATCGATACCGAGTTTATTGAGGGTTTTTAGCATAAAGGGCTGTTGAATTTTGTCAAATGCCTTCTCTGCATCAATTGAGATAATCATGTGGTTTTTGGTTTTGGTTCTGTTTATGTGGTGAATTACGTTGATAGATAGATAGTTGCGTATGTTGAACCAGCCTTGCATCCCTGGGATGAATCCTACTTGATCATGATGAATAAGTTTTTTGATTTGCTGTTGCAATCGGCTTGCCAATATTTTATTGAAGATTTTTGCATCTATGTTCATCATGGATATTGGCCTGAAGTTTTCTTTTCTCGTTGGGTCTCTGCCGGGTTTTGGTATCAGAATAATGTTGGTCTCATAAAATGATTTGGGAAGGATTCCCTCTTTTTGGATTGTTTGAAATAGTTTTAGAAGGAATGGTACCAGCTCCTCCTTGTGTGTCTGGTAGAATTCGGCTGTGAACCCGTCTGGACCTGGGCTTTTTTTTGTGGTAGGCTCTTAATTGCTGCCTCAACTTCAGACCTTGTTATTGGTCTATTCATAGGTTCAGCTTCCTCCTGGTTTAGGCTTGGGAGGACACAGGAGTCCAGGAATTTATCCATTTCTTCCAGGTTTACTAGTTTATGCGCATAGAGTTGTTTGTAATATTTTCTGACGATGGTTTGAATTTCTGTGGAATCTGTGGTGATTTCCCCTTTATCATTTTTTATTGCATCTATTTGGTTGTTCTCTCTTTTCTTTTTAATCAAGCTGGCTAGTGGTCTGTCTATTTTGTTGATCTTTTCAAAAAACTAGCTCTTGGATTTATTGATTTTTTGAAGGGTTTTTCGTGTCTCAATCTCCTTCAGCTCAGCTCTGATCTTAGTTATTTCTTGTCTTCTGCTGGGTTTTGAGTTTTTTTTGATCTTGCTCCTCTAGCTCTTTCAATTTTGACAGTAGGGTGTCAATTTTGGATCTCTCCATTCTCCTCATATGGGCACTTATTGCTATATATTTTCCTCTAGAGACTGCTTTAAATGTGTCCCAGAGGATCTGGCACGTTGTGTCTTCGCTCTCATTGATTTCGAAGAACTTCTTTATTTCTGCCTTCATTTCATTGTTTACCCAGTCAACATTCAAGAGCCAGTTGTTCAGTTTCCATGAAGCTGTGCGGTTCTGGGTCGGTTTATGAATTCTGAGTTCTAACTTGATTGCACTATGGTCTGAGAGGCTGTTTGTTATGATTTCAGTTGTTTTGCATTTGTTGAGCAGTGCTTTACTTCCAATTATGTGGTCAATTTTAGAGTAGGTGTGATGTGGTGCTGAGAAGAATGTGTATTCTGTGGATTTGGGGTGGAGAGTTCTGTAAATGTCTATCAGGTTTGCTTGCTCCAGGTCTGAGTTCAAGCCCTGGATATCCTTGTTGATTTTCCGTCTGGTTGATCTGTCTAGTATTGACAGTGGAGTGTTAAAGTCTCCCACTATTATTGTGTGGGAGTCTAAGTCCTTTTGTAAAAGAACTTGCCTTATGTATCTGGGTGCTCCTGCATTGGGTCCATATATGTTTAGGATCGTTAGCTCTTCTTGTTGTATCGATCCTTTTACCATTATGTAATGGCCTTCTTTGTCTCTTCTAATCTTTGTTGCTTTAAAGTCTATTTTATCAGAGATGAGAATTGCAACTCCTGCTTTTTTTTGCTTTCCATTAGCTTGGTAGATCTTCCTCCATCCCTTTATTTTGAGCCTTTGTGTATCCTTGCATGTGAGATGGGTTTCCTGTATACAGCACACTGATGGGTTTTGGATTTTTATCCAATTTGCCAGTCTGTGTCTTTTGATTGGTGCATTTAGTCCATTTACATTTAGGGTTAATATTGTTGTGTGTGAATTGGATACTGCCATTTTGATGCTAAGTGGCTGTTTTGACTGTTAGTTGTTGTAGATTCTTCATTATGTTGATGCTCTTTAGCATTCAGTGTGATTTTGGAGTGGCTGGTACTGGTTGATCCTTTCTATGTGTAGTGCCTCTTTCAGGAGCTCTTGTAAAGCAGGCCTGGTGGTGACAAAATCTCTGAGTACTTGCTTGTTCGCAAAGGATTTTATTTTTCCTTCACTTCTGAAGCTCAGTTTGGCTGGATATGAAATTCCGGGTTGAAAGTTCTTTTCTTTAAGAATGTTGAATATTGGCCCCCACTCTCTTCTGGCTTGTAGAGTTTCTGCCGAGAGATCTGCTGTGAGTCTGATGGGCTTCCCTTTGTGGGTGACCCAACCTTTCTCTCTGGCTGCCCTTAGTATTCTCTCCTTTATTTCAACCCTGTTGAATCTGATGATTATGTGCCTTGGGGTTGCTCTTCTTGCGGAATATCTTAGTGGTGTTCTCTGGATTTCCTGCAATTGAGTGTTGGCCTGTCTTGCTAGGTGTGGGAAATTTTCCTGGATAATATCCTGAAGAGTATTTTCCAGCTTGGATTCATTCTCTTCGTCCCCTTCTGGTACACCTATCAAACGTAGGTTAGGTCTTTTCACATAGTCCCACATTTCTTGGAGACTTTGTTCATTCCTTTTTGCGCTTTTTTCTCTAATCTTGGTTTCTTGTTTTATTTCATTGAGTTGGTCTTCGACTTCAGATATTCTTTCTTCTGCTTGGTCAATTCGGCTATTGAAACTTGTGCATGCTTCGCGAAGTTCTCGTATTGTGTTTTTCAGCTCCTTTAATTCATTCATATTCCTCTCTAAGTTATCCATTCTTGTTATCATTTCCTCAAATCTTTTTTCAAATCTTTTTTCAAGGTTCTTAGTTTCTTTGCATTGATTTAATACATGATCTTTTAGCTCACCAAAGTTTCTCATTATCCATCTTCTGAAGTCTAATTTCGTCATTTCGTCACAGTCATTCTCCGTCCAGCTTTGTTCCCTTGCTGGTGAGGAGTTTTGGTCCTTTCTAGGAGGTGAGGTGTTCTGGTTTCGGGTGTTTTCCTCCTTTTTGCGCTGGTTTCTTCCCATCTTTGTGGATTTGTCTGCTGGTTGTCTGCGTAATTGCTGACTTTTCGATTGGGTCTCTGAGTGGACACCCAGAATGTTGATGATGAAGTATTTCTGTTGCTTGGTTTTCCTTCTACCAGTCTAGCCCCTTCGCTGTACCACTGCTGAGGTCCGCTCCAGACCCTGCTTGTCTGGGGTGCACCTCTAGCAGCTGTGGCACAGCGAGGGATGCTACCAGTTTCTTTTTCTGCTATCTTTGTCCCAGGATGATGCCTGCGTAATGTCAGTCTTTTGGATATAGAGGGGTCAGGGAGCTGCTTGAGGAGACAGTTTGTACTTTATAGGAGCTTAATTGCTGAGCTGTGAGCTCTGTTGTTCATTCGGGGCTGTTAGGCTGCTATGTTTGATTCTGCTGCAACAGAGCTCATTAAAAAAACCCTTTTTTTTTCCTCAAATGCTCTGTGTTGAGGGGTTTGGGCTTTATTTTTGGATGTCCGTTGAGGTCCTGCCCAGCTACGACGCAGACTAGCCACTGTTTGCCTGCCGAGGCTCTGCCCTGCTGTTGTGAGGCTCGCCCTGGCTCTGCTGTTCTGCTGTGTTCTCCGCCACGCCCTGCGGCAGAGTCTCTCTGTTGTAGCGGGTTGCCTCGGCAACGGCAGGCTGCGTCAGCAGTGGGCGTGTATCTCAGTAGGGACGGGTTGCCTCGGCTACGGCTGGCTGCGTCAGCAATGGGCGTGTATCTCAGTTGGGGCGGGTTGCCTCGGTAATGGTGGACGCCCCTCCCCCTCAGAGAATCTCGGGCCGTCTGCACGGGGCTTGTTTGAAATCACGGTTTTGTTCGTCCCGCTGGGCCACCCCTAACGCTCTGTCCCTGCAATCCCCTGGGCTGGCCCACTGTCCAAGTCTAGCTCAGTCTCAAGTCCAGCCCTCTCACGTCTCCGGTTGCCGGTTCAACAGGGCACCCGGACAAGTGCGCCCTGTGGGGAGCGCCGGGTAGGGCCGGCTGCCGCCACCCTGGCTGCTGGCTTCACCAGGCGGAGGTTCTGCCTGGCGTCCCGCGTCTCCTCTTCACTTGGGAATTTCCCCGTTCCGTGGGCAACAAAGATCAGTCTGGAAATGCAGCTCAGACTCACCTCTCCGCGGACACAACGAGAGCTCCAATCCTGGGTTGTTCTCACAGCGCCATCTTGAGTCCTCTCCCAGTAAAAAGAATTTAAATTTTAAGTTTTAAAATGTTAAGCCTTAAAACTTTTGTTTATTTTAAAATGGCTTAGTCCTTTTGTGATAGTGATATGGTTTGCCTGTGTCCCCAACCAAATCTCGTCTTGAATTGTAGCTCCCATAATTCCCATATGTTGTAGAAGGGACCCAGTGGGAGATACCTGAATCATGGTGGAAGTTCCCCCACACTGTTCTCATGGTAGTGAACAAGTCTCATAAGATCTGATGATTTTATAAGAGGTTTCTTTTTTGCTTGGTTCTTATTCTTTCTTGTCTGCCACCATGTAAGACGTGCCTTTTGCCTTTCTCCATGATTGTGAGGCTTTTCTAGCCATGTGGGACTGTAAATCCATTTTTTTATATAAAAAATTTTTCTTTATAAATTACCCAGTCCCAGGTATGTCTTGATCAGCAGTGTGAAAATGGACTAATACAGATAGCCAGCCTGCAAAATGACCCAGTGATTCCCGCCTTCTGGTATTCATACCCCTTTGTAGACCTACCCCACCTCACCTCACCCAGGGTGACCTATCTAACCAATAGGATATTAGTGAAATGACAGAGGAGCATGACTTCCAAGAGCTAAGTCATAAAGACATTGTGGCTTCCACCTTGCTTTAGGACTGCAAGGAGTGTTCCCCTGGGAGAAGGAGTGTTCCCTCTGTAGAGACACAGCCTCCATGCCTCAAGGTCCATCAGGCAGCTAATAAAAACAGTCAAATGGGAAAAATTTGAGACCTGCCATCAACCAGCACCACATGAGTGAGCCATCTTGGAAGCAGAAGCCCTGGGCCCAGTCTAGCCTTAACTGACTCCAGCCTCAGCTGATATCTTAGGAGGTCACGAGAGACCCCAAGCCACAGCTATTCTGCTAAGGTACTCCCAAATCGTTGACCAGAGAAATTTATGAGATAATAAATGTTTATTGTTTCAAGCTGCTAAATTTTGGGGTAATTTGTTAGGCAGCAATAGACAACTAATATAAACTTTATATTGTTAAGTTACTAGCTGACAAATGAACCACCAGACGTTAACTATCAACTCATATTCTGTCTAGCTCTACATGCATTTGAATAAACAATACATATAAACGGGTGGTCAACAAAATGGGCTCTAAAGCCAGACTGACTGGGTTTAAATCTGTGCTCCACATTGTGTGATCCAAGATAAGTTATTTGTCTATTCCATTCTCATAAGGTAATAACAGTACCTGTCCCATGACACTGTTGTAAAAACTGAGTTCATCCTAAGAAAGAACAGTGAATGGAACATGGTAAGTTGCAATAAATGCTAGCTATTATGATGTTTGAATGACTAAAATAAGGCCATTATTTGTGAAAGGGAAAAATGACAGTACAATTGATTGGGAAAACATACAGTTTGGCTGTTGACTCTTTTTTTTTTTGGCCTCTGCCACATGTAGGGAAGGGGAAAAAAAGAAAAGGCAGAAAGACCAAAGAAGGCAGACAAGTCTTGGGTTAATAAGCCTTAACCACATCTTGTCGGGGTAAAGTCAGGTGGCTGTATAAATTAACATACAAACTGGGTACTTCTGAGAGAAAAAAGGAGCCCCATTAAGAAAGATGCTGAATATATCCAGGTAAGAAGTCTGCACATGTACCCCCTGAACCTAGAATAAAATTTGAAATCATTTTTTTAAATGATGGTGGAAAAGCAGGCATAAATCAGAACTGTCTCTAGTAAACCACATATAAGTGGACCCACAGGGCTTCCAAACCATGAGTTAGCTTGATGGTCAGCATCCCCAGGCCTTTATGCTAATCTACTTTGGAATGTACCTGGAAACCTTCAGCAAAAGCCCTGCTTTACCCTCCACTGGGGTTCAGTGGGGATGAGACCCCTGGAATGGGAACCATCATGCCCCACCCTTGGAAAGTGCAGATGCTTTCAAAGGTTCTCAAGTACATGGCAGGTAATTACTTGCCTGCCTGGCTACCTCCACCCTTAAGTAACTACAGTATGAAAAATGCTGCTGGCAGGTGAGAATAAAGCTCTGGAAGCAGATTCAAATTCCAGAGCTATTCTGAAAGGAGCAAAGTAAAGATAAAGGATTTTCTGTTTGTTTTTTTGAGATCGAGTCTCATTCTGTCACCCAGGCTGGAGTACAGTGGCATGATCTTGGCTCACTGCAACCTCCATCTCCTAGGTTCAAGTGATTCTCTGGCCTCAGTCTCCTGAGTAGCTGGGACTACAGGTGCACACCACCACCCTGGCTAATTTTTGTACTTTTAGTAAAGATAGGATTTTGTCATGTTGGCTAGGCAGGTTTCAAACTCCCGACCTCAAGTGATATGCCCACCTACACCTCCCAAAGTGCTGGGATTACATGCGTGAGCTACCATGCCTGGCCCAAGATAAAGGATTTAGAATCAAGCATTTAAAGTATTATACTAAAACCTTGATTGAGGTCAGTACTAGGATTTGTTTAAGCAGTGACTGAGAAGTTTTTACCAACAGGTAATAAATGAATGTTTTACTTCCTTAGTTTTTCTCCTTATGTGTCATTTGTTCCAAATACAGCAGATATTAGTCTTTATTTTCTTAACAGTGTTTAATGAGGAAGAATATATATTAGTGTGGGTTTCAGTTAACAGTGAATGACTGAACTTCCTGTTTAGATCAAGAGGCTCTCAACAGGGCATCGACTGGTGACAGCCTGCCCTCACTGTAGGTAAAGTATCTTTGAGAAAATAAACACCATCCAGGGCTGAACTTCTACGTGATTGGTAAGATTTTTGTGGTCTGTGCTTTGTAACTTTTTTGCTATTGGCCTAGTAGTAATTGTTTATGGTAAACAACCAGAATCTATTTTTTTCTATAATTACATTCATAATTTTTAAGCAAAAGAAGCAAGATTTGTATTTGTGGAATATTTCTCAAGTTTCTAATGTTTATTTTTCCACAATAAAAGAAAGAGTATAGTAGATGCAGGCAAGTTACCAGGTCAGTTCAGTGACAGCATCCCCTGAAGCTGGCCTAAAATTAACTAAGACTGTTTCTATTGAACTTCTACAAAGATGGAGGCCCTCAGAGAACCTCTTAAAGTTCAGGTTTTCTGTAAGTAAAATGGTTACTTCCCTATCAACACAGACAAGAGAAAATGCCCTAACAGACATAATTCCCCTTACTGTGACATCTGTGATGTGCCCATTTAGAAATTACATGGTATGATATAATTAGGTAATCTTGATAATGACATGTACATTAACATCTAAAGACTGTACTAAATATGAATGTCAAAATAAAATTTTCAAAATGTTAAAATATAATCCACATGCAAATATATAGTGAGTATGTCAAAGACACATATACCTCATTAATGAAAACAGTAAATCTGCTAAGAAACTGATATATATAGTCAGTTTTAGAAAAAGAATACTGCATTAAGATTCTAAATTACATACAAAACTGGTGAATAGGCTGGGTGTGGTGGCTCACACCTATAATCCCAGCACTTTGGGAAGCCAAGGCAGGCAGATAGATCACAAGGTCAGGTGTTTGAGACCAGTCTGACAAACATGGTTAAACCCCATCTCTACTAAAAATACAAAAATTAATGTTCTCACTCATAGGCGGGTGTTGAACAATGAGAACACATGGACACAGGGAGGGGAGCATCATATACTGGGGTCTGTGTAGGGGAACCAGGGGAGGGACGGCGGGGAGTAGGGAGTTGGGGAGGGATAACATGGGGAGAAATGCCAGATATAGGTGATGGGGAGGAAGGCAGCAAACCATACTGCCATGTGTGTACCTATGCAACAATCTTGCATGTTCTTCACATGTACCCCAAAACCTAAAACGCAATATAATATATATTTTTTAAAAATACAAAAATTAGTCAAGCATGGTAGCACGCAACTGGTAATCCCAGTTACTCAGGAGGCTGAGACAGGAGAATCGCTTGAACCCAGAAGGCGTAGGTTACAGTGAGCTGAGATTGTGCCACTAAACTCCAGCCTGGGCGACAGAGCAAGACTCTGTCTCAAAAAACAGACAAACAAAAAAAACTGATGAATATTCTATAGGACAATAAAACAAAACTTTTGGAGTTTTCTACCTGCCAGAAATTATTTGCTATTATCGTATCAATTTTCTCTAAGTTAACTTCTAAAATGAAGTCACATCCTCTACAGAATCAGATGAGCCTTGGGTCTTGTTAGGCAATGCTCTGCTACGACTCTGCAAGGTTATACTTTCATCTTATTACCAAGTTTCGGGTCACTTTTCCTAATGTGAATAAAGTCCTGATTCAGTTGTCCATGATAACTACACTTCCCTCACCCCGAAGAACCTGCCTATTAAACAGCTGGAACACAGGCTGGATCTGAGGTTCAGGAGTCACATTTATAAGCCCAAAGTTCCTTTCTACACTGTACATTTCTACATCCTTCTTTTATTAGGGTTCTTGTGCAAACGTTGACTTTAGGTTCTGAAGTAGCCCTGCTTAAACAGTAGTCTGCTTAAGGGCAGGAACACAATGTATTTGTCTTCATATTCTTCTCAAAAGCCCAGAAGATCTTGCCCCGAACGGTTTATTCATTCATGTAGCAAACATGTCCTGAGTACCTACTATGTACAAGCAGCTGTGTTAGGTTTTTGTACTGAACCAAGTTCTATAAAGCAAATCAGCACAGACAAGAGAAAATGCCCCTAAAGGACATGGAATAAATAAACAAACACAAAAAGAGTCTATCACAAATCTGAAACAGGGAGGAAAAGAGAAAAGCTTAAAAGAGAAAGCATGCCAATGCTGGCAGCAAACCATGGGTGTGTTGAGAGATAAATAGATAAAACCCATAACAGCAAAAAACAGATAACAGGAGAATTGCGCAATACTGTGGACATGACTGCTCATATATTCTTTCATTAATGATGATACTTAATTGGATTTGAAAAGAAAACCTAAAAAATAAAGAGGACCAAGTGACTTTAAAATCATTCATATTTGACTTAAAAAGAAGGGAAAGGCTGGAGTATCACCAAAGAAGCCCAGCACTCTTGCAGTTTTTAATAATGCATGACATCCACTAGAAAGGCAAAGTGGACTCTTTTATGCAAACTATGTCCCTGTTCTACCTAAAAACCTTCAGGGGCTTCTTGTTTGGACAAAATCCATTCCCTTATCCAGGACTTCAACGGCTCAGCAAAGTCTGGCTGAATCCTCAATCCTCTCCCCTTTGCTCATGAAGGTTTAAAAACATGACTCTCTGGCAGGTCCCAGAGCACACCAAGCTCCTCCTCATCTTAGCCCTTTGGACTTGCGGGCCTCTCTAGCTAGGAGGCTACTGGCATGGCTAATTCTTGCTCATCCTTTAGGTGCCAGCTTCAATGTCACCTCCTCTGACAGTCCTCACCCACCCAACCAGCCTATTTTCCAACATAGTTCCTTCGTTTGTTTCCATGACAGCAGGGATCTTGTCTAGGTCATTAACCATCATGTCCTCAGAATGGTGTCTGGCAGATGTTATGCACTTAATATTATTGAAAGGTTGCATGCAGTTAATATGAAGAGCTATCGCACCACCAAACAGGGCCCATGTCAAAGTCCTAGAATAGCTGTGCAACTTGTAGTGGCTTCTTGGAGGGTTTACTCCTGTAAATGCTTCATTCTGCATACTTGGACACTGAAGCCCAGGATTCAAGTGCATCTTGAAGCAACACAACAGCCACAGTTTGAGACCAATGTTCAGTGTGAGCAAGGGAAAAAAGGGGAAGTTGGGGGTGGACAGATGTTGACTTGAGGAGTTGATGGAATCTTTGGGGAGATGCATCCTATAGAGTTAGAAATAGAATCTGAATTTCTAAAGGGGGATTCTGGCTTGGAAAGTACATGTGGGAGGTAATCCCTGTGTGGACTGTTGTAAAAAAAAAATTGGAAATAAAGAGAAGCAGTATGAAGCAAAAAAAAAAAAAAAAAAATGTTCGTTCACACTGAACATTGGTCTCAAACAGTGGCTGTTGTGTTGCTTCAAGATGCACTTGAATCCTGGGCTTCAGTGTCCAAGTATGCAGAATGAAGCATTTACAGGAGGGCTACTCCTGTCAGGCCCTGGCCATGGGGTAGGGCGAGACACTATCGGCCCTCACATCTGCAAACAGCTTTGGGTAAGCCCCAAAGATACCTGTTTCCAATCAACTCCCAGAAAACTCTCCAGTGTCTTTACAGGTAGTTTGGAGGAAAGAGTAGGAGAAGAAGGGAGGGTCACGCCACCTGACACCACTGCCATGCTCCTTGCCCTAGCATTAGAAGGAAAGAAAAAATTAGATTGGGCACAGTGGCTCACGCCTGTATTCTCAGCATTTTGGGAGACTGAGGTGGGCGGATCACAAGGTCAGGAGTTCAAGACCAGCCTGGCCAACATGGTGAAACCCTGTCTCTACTAAAAATACAAAACTTAGCCAGCATGGTGGTAGGCACCTGTAGTCCCGGCTACTCAGGAGGCTGAGGCAAGAGAACTGCTTGAACCTGGGAGGCAGGGAGGCAGGGAGGCAGGGAGGCAGAGGCTGTGGTGAGCTGAGACCACGCTACTACACTCCAGCCTGGATAACAGAGTGAGACTGCCTCAAAAAGGAAAATAAAAAAAAAAAGGAAAGGAAAAACTAAGAGGAAGGAGAAAAGAGAAAAAGTAGGGAAATGAGTAAGGGAGAAAGAAAACAGTAATACTCACCCTTGCTTTCCCATCTCCTCCTCTCACGCCCCTCTCCAGTTCCCAGCCCTAGGTCTCCCAACACTATCACCAGCACCTGCCTGACAAGAGCACTCTCTCTCCTGAGTTATGGAAGACAGTCTTTTCTGCTCTGACTCCAGCCTGATGGAAACACTCCATTTTTGCTGCAGGGCCGCGATAGAGCCATGACTTATTGGCTTCCCTAACAGGAATTCAACACATTTTTCCATAAAATAACATTACATTGTAGTTAAGGTTTATAATACTTGTGGCTATTTTATTTTAAAAATAAAAAGTATAATAAAGATCCACTAATCTGAAACCCCAAAAGTGGTGAAAACCATTCTTTTTTTTAATAATTCATTTGGCAGCAAAACCTGCCCTGACCTGAACTCATTCGGCCTGAATTCATTTGGTGACAAACCTGACCTGAACTGACATGAGGCTATTTATAGTTTTCATTTATCCCACTGAGTGTAAATATTCATCAGTTTCACTGTAGAAATATTAATGTGTTTGATTATAGGATCCTGCTCCAGACCACACTGCTGTGCTATGTAATAACTGGTACATGCACAATATTATCCTTCTTTAAAATAAAAAAAATCCAAATTCAGCAAAATCTGGTCTCAATGGTTTTGAATACAGAATTGTAGAACTGTATTTATTCAGATTTAACCTCTTTGAACCTTGGGTTCATCGCAAGTCTGAAATTAGATTGTAGCCAACATCATTTTGGGGGGTGAAATACATTCTTAATTTCAAACAAGCAACTTAAAAAGGGAACTTTTGGAATACCACTAATTCCTGGGTTGGAACCTAACTTTATAAAAGTATACAATAAAGAAAAATTCTTCATGATAAAAGGTTTTCATTCTGCAAAAAAAATTATCAGGTTCCACTTCCCATTCCCACATAATCTTCAGGGAAGTCCAACTTCCGAACAGAATGGCCAAATTTCTTGGACCTCTCTGTGTGCTGAGGAGCATACTGGATTATTAGAAAGTGGACCAAGCCAAAAGGGAGGTAATGTTAGAAATCCTGTGAACTGTTCCCATTCTGTCATGTTGTTCATTTATGTTTCTGCCAAAGTTACATTTTGATGATGTTTATTGCAACTCAAAGTTAACCTTTCTAGCAGAAGGAAGGCATCAAATGGCCCACCCAAAACAAGATGGGTTCAAGGGAAAAATCTCAATCTTCTTTCATCATTTTATGAATATGATGAATCCTGTAGTTCATTAATTTTCTACGATTTTGTTTTGGGTGCTAGAAAATCCAGAGCCAAATTTACAGCTCTAGCCCTATACAGAATTGTATGTTACATGTTCTTTGCCCTAACCCTATTCATCCCAGCATGGCTATTTTTCTCCTAGCCTTATTTCCCCTTTGCCTTAATTTCATCTGTTCATTTTAAGTGGTGGTGGTGGTGGCGGTAATAGTATGTGTATGTGTGTAAATTTCCTCTATATCTTTTTGTGATAAGGTAGAGAAGGGATAAATAGGCAAATAAGTAATAGTATACTTAATAATGTACTGGCATGGATCCATTTACTTCTAGCTGTAAAGAATTCTGTAATATCAGAACTCTAAATTATTCCACTTGATTAATTACACAAATACTGAGCCATAATTAGAAACTTCTACACCAAAATGCCCACGACCACCATTCATTATATGAAAACAATCACCAATTAGGAGAAACAACAGAAGTACCTTACCTACATTGCTTGTTTCAGATATACAGTCACCTGAGATATACGGCTAAGATGGGATTATCACATTCCTCTCAAGGGCTGAGGAGGTCCAGTATCAAGTGTCATCATACCTGCTGCCTATGCCTCTTCCTCACATCTCCAGACCACCAGTCACTTCCCCATAGCACAGCTTCCTAATATGAGACTGTGAGATTCCCCCTTCTCTCCCTGGGCCTCCTAGTTGCTAGAGTTACTGGAAGACATTAGAGTTACTAAAAGAAAACGGGGAAGTCCAAAAGAGTATTCATAAAACTCCACTAAAAGCCAAACATTTTCCGTTCCTTGCATCTGTTGATCATCCATTTTTTTTCCAGTAATTCCAAACACTAGAATTTGCCCAACTTCTGAATAGTTGTCCAGTTAAAATCAAGGTATGAGAAAAAATAGAATTTAAGTAGAAAATACTAATTGAGATTCATAAACAGTAAATGATGACATATAAGCAAGCCTGCCCTCCCCTCACCACAATAAGCTTTAAAAACTATGCAGCTCTACAAGAAGTGAAGACAGGGTTTATATGAGCCCTACAACTTGGAAGTTGCAAATTCAAGTACATTTTAGACATGAATAAGTGGCAGCTAGGTCAGGGGACCTGGCTTCTTTTCCAAAATTGGAATTTAATAGAATTATATTTGAATATACCAAAAACTTACCACGGCTAAAATCAGAGTGCAAAGGAAAACCATTCTTTTTAAAATGCAATTATTATTTTTATTTTATATAGTGGTGGTACTGGAAACTTATCTATTACTGATGCCAAAAACAAAACAAGAAAATCAGTGAGGATTTTGCAAGGTAGAAAAAGTTCGAGTTTAAAAATCAACAAGTTATGGTGAGTGTTTATTGTTTTTATTAAACCTCTAAAATTATGTGTAACATTTGATGTTACTTGGGTTTACTTTAATTTTACCTTGCAAAATTTTGAAAATTAAGACGCTTAAAATCTCTTTTAAATGGTTGTTTATGATGTTACCATCACAACAAAGTGGTACCCAGAGAGGTATGATAAGCAGAATGTCAACAATCTCTCCCCAGAAGTCCCATTGCCCAGTTATTCAATCATGCACTTAACTAGGTACTGCTATACAGGGACATTGTGAGTGTGATTAAGGTTACTAATCAGTTGACTAGAGAGCTTAACCTGGATTATCCACTTGGGCCACTGTAATTACTTGTCCTTTAAAAATAGAAGAGAAACACATTAGGGGAAGTCAGGGAAATCTGAAGCAAATTCCGCATACTGTGGCTGCCTTTGAAGATGTAGGTGGGCAACCTCTAGAAGACCCTGAGCTAACAGCCAGCAGTTAGTGTTCTCCAAGAAAGGAAACTGGGCCCCTAATACAACTACACACGTAACTAAATTCTGCCAATGAGACTGGAAGTCGATCCTCCCCTGGAAGGCCTACAGGTACAAGACTAGGCCTGCTGTTCTCTTTACTTCAGTCTTGAGAAGGCCCTGGGCACAGAAGCCAGGAGAGCCAACCTGTGCCAAGCTTCTGACCCACAGAAATGATGAGAAAATAAATGGATATGGTCACTGCATTTGTGGTAATTTGTTATGCCAGTAATAGAAAACAAATACAATGGGTAAAGCAAAAAGAACCAAAAATGAGCACATATGAATCTGTTTAACTCATTTACCTTTACTGATTTCAGCTAAAGCACAATAAATTACATAGAAACTAAAAATAAAACAAAATTACCATAACAGAAAATAGCATATAAGTGTGAAATAATCAAAGGAATTTTAAAAATTAAAAAAAAATGCAGCTAACATAACATTTTATTGCATAATTTCAAGCACTACCTTGAAACTGGAAATTCTGACATTGTTTCTAAGCAATTCAAAAGAAGATGCATAAAGCAAGGATCTGGAGCCCAATATGTGGTTATAGTTACCCTAAATATAAGAACAGAACACTCATCATGGCTTTTAAGCATGTACCACCCTTGTTAAAATATATGAGTAAGAATAATTTTAGGTTTTTGTTATCTTTAAGGGAGAGTAACAATAATTACACACGGAATTCAGCTTACTACAGGAAACAACATTCTAATTGAGACCAGCCTGGGTAACATGGAGAAACCAAGTCTCCACTAAAAAATACAAAAATTAACCCAGGCGGTGATGAGGTCCTGTAGTCCCAGCTACTGGGGAGGCTGAAGTGGGAGAATCCCTTAAGCCCAGGAGGTGGCAGTTGCAGTGAACTGAGATGACCCCACTGCATTCCAGTCTAGATGACAGAGCAAGACCCTGTCTCAAACAAAAAAGAAAGAAAGAAAGAAAGAAAGAAAGAGAGAGAGAGAGAGAGAAAGAAAGAAAGAAAGAAGAAATAATGTCCTAATAGTTATAGCTCTCCAGAAATGGTATGGGCTGCTTCAAAAAGCAGAAGTGTTATAAAAATGTTCCTAGAATCCCATAGAACAATTGGCCTTAAAAACCTCTACACTCTATAAACTCCAAAATTCTGATTCCATTAACTTAGTAACACAGGGAATACTGGCATTACGGGAGTACTAGTTAAGCTACTATTATTCTACAGGCCACATGAACTCATTAAATTTAATATTAGGCATGCAGGATAACTGTCAGAGCAATATGAATTATTAGTATTACAAGTTTCTAAACAGAAATATGCAAAATACTAAAACGAAACTATTTTAAAGGGCAGACATTTATTTTTAATTCCACAGGATTTCTTTTCAAAAGTGAAGCTTGTAGCCTTCTGGTCTGGGTGGGGCGGAAGATGAGAACAGGAGGGCGGCCTGCCCCCCCACCCCACTAACCCCACCCCATGAGGAAGGACCCAGCGCACAACCTGTTCAGGATCTGGAGCCGCACGAACACGTGAGTCTATCCGGACAGCTCACCCCTTCAAAACAAGATCTGCGTACCGGCTCAGGACACAAGAAATTGCCAGCAACCTGTGATCGCTCATTTTTACTGACAGTGGCAACCGGCACTCGGAAGGAATGCTCATTTCTCCGGTGTTGCTTCCCAGAAGCAAATGCAAGTGTTTGTTTATGCAAGATTTACGTTTCACTCAGGTTTGGGTTGGGTTTGTTTTCTGGAGATTGAGCTGAGTTTCTCTGGTTTGCTTGAGTGACGACAAGCTGATCGCTCCATATTTACCTTTCATTCCGGCCAAATTGGACAAAGGCAAATAAACAGGTCTTGCAGGCACCCCCCGGCAGTCGGCGCCGCCTCCCCGCGCTGGGCCAGGCAACCCGGGGCCGCAGAGGAACCGGCGCTCTAGGGCGGCTGGGGCCGTGCGCCTCCCTGCCCCGCTGCGCAGCCCGCGGGTGCCTGGCCAAGCGCTGGCTTATCTGTGGCTCGCACAGCGCCCCCGCGCTCACCAGTTCCTAGAGCAGGGATTCCGAGAAATAAGAAAGAGCCGGGTTCCCTAGAAACATTAAATTAACACAAGGGATCTGGAAACGAAACAGCAGATGCCTGAAAGCCTTCCCCTTGACGGCTTCCTGCCTTCTTGGAAAATCTTTGCATTAAAATAGATTGGATTACCCTGCTTGGCCACATGCTGCTCGGGAACTTTTTTTTTGGGCTTTGGGCTAACATCAAAGGAGAGATTGCCATCTTTTAAAGGATTTTTCTTTTCGAGGTGGTTTGTGGAAGAGCGCCTTTGGGTTGCTGATATTAGCAAAGAGTCTTGGCTGAGCTTTCTGCATTACAATCGAGAACTTTCCATAACAATGGCTAGCAAATCAGATAACAAAGATAATGGCGTGCAGTGGAGACACGAGCACAGAATAAGCACTAAGGGTTCCGAAGCAGAGGTTCCTGTCTCTGGGAAGAGCCTAGAAAGAGCACGGGCCGGCCGCCTCCTTTACAGGGGAGAAAATGTCTTTTATTTCTAAGCCTACTTATTTTGACAATATCTATGAGAACCATCTAATGGCATTTCCAGAGCGTCACAAACAAGCAGAAAGGCTTATGAGTAATATTTTATCGGTCTCTTTGTTCTAAAGCCCATGAACTAACCTCCACCGTCCCTATCTACAAATTAATCAGACCATATAATTTGTAAATTCAAACCCAGTTTAATAACCACACACCTTGAACAGTGGGTTTTCAGCACAGAGGGAATTCCACTTTCATATCATGTTAACTTTCATATTTAAAGCATTTTGGTAGTTGAGAACAAGATCCAAAGCTTCCTATGAGGTATCAGGATTTTGCAGAGGAAAAAGTTTTTACTGGAGTAGCACCTTCTTTGACATTTTAACTTTTTTTCATGATGACCATATTTATGAAGGGATTCTGTAATCCTTAGTCACTGATTAATATATACCATGCTTTCTAGTAAACCTACAGTCCTAAAATGATTCTATGCTTATCCCAAATTTAGGAGCATGATATGGGGGAGAAGTATATTACAACAAGATCCTTGCCAAAGCATGAAAGCAACAAAACTCAACTTAAAGTAATGCAGTCAGACAAAATCATTATATCTGTAATAAGGTAAGTATACAGCTCCGGGAGTTAGCAGCCCTAAATGTTTCTGTTCTAACAACTCACAAGAGATACACAAAATCTATCATTTCCCCTCCCGCCCCGTATGAAAAATTAAAGGGCAATTTCATAACACCTTTGGTGCTTTCTAACTTAATGGCTGGCCTTCAGGAAAAGCAAGTACAATTTTTACGTGTTTATAAAAAAGCAAAGGAAAATGTTGCAAAAAATTACTTGGCTCGAAGGCCACAGAGAAAGCCGGAATCTGCAGGACTCACCAAACTACACAGCTGTTTTAAAACCGAAAGTCAAACAGCTTTTAACAGGTATTAAGTATTTTCTGCAACAAAATTATCAAATATACATACTTCTTTTTATACTGCAAATAGACATTTTATTTTTATTAGAAAAAAACTATAGTTATACAAACAATAACTAGACTGCTGTAATAAGAATAAATATAACTAGCCACGTAATACTAATCAATGCTGGCTTTTTAAAAACTTACCAGAGAATTTCAAAATGATTCTGAATGATCAAGTGTGACTCCTATATTTTCTAGATAGGCACTGATGTTAAGAATAAGGCTTTCACAGAAATATAATCCAATTTCTTATTTCCATGGCAACAAATAAAAATGATGACAAAAATCACTAAGAAAGCTTCTTTAATAAAATTTTTTTAATTAAAAAGCAAAACCTTAGGTAAACCACATTATGGAAAATTAACAAATCTGACAATATTCCTCCAAAATTGTTTTTCAAAGAAAAGTCTTAATGGCATAGAAAAACGTGGATAGCTTCTAACTCTTAGAATTCCTTTTAGTTCACGAGAATCTCATTTTTTGAATTTCTTCAAACTTAACTGAAATGTTAATGAAAAAGAAAAATATTTAGATGTTGAGAAAAAATGGTTCTAATTATTCCGCTTCGCTATCTAATTTCAGCTCATTAAAGTTAAATAGCTAGTAAACAACTGGTCTGTTTTGGCAGATTTTTTTTTTCTATTTTAAAATGTATTACTAAATAGATGAGATTACTACTAGTTAAAATTCTGAATCCAAATACCATACATGCTATTGTAAAAACTGTGCAGTTTTAAATATATTTTTCCTTCTATATGTTTTTGTATCTTTAGCCAAACTTCTCTAGTAAAGTTTTAGTTTATGGTGTTTTCTAAAATAAAAACATTTGTATTTAATGCTATAAAAATTAATAAATGTCTTTTAAAGTTAGGTGCTCCAAAATAAATGATTCAAAAGTTTTAATGAAAGCCCTCTTATAATTAAAGAAGGTGATTGGTAATGAGGAGGAAAATGGAAGGCATATTTACAATAAATCAAAAGCAGAGTTGTGATTAATGGGCTCTACAATAATTATTAATGTTCTCCCTATAAAATATTAGTCTCTGCATTAATTTAAAAGTACAGATGGGGTTTTTTCCCTTGATAAATAAAAAATTATGATCTTTTTTCCTGTTTTAAAGATGAGCATGACTATTTTAAAAACAGAAGACTTCCAAGATCTTTCCCTTTCCCCATTTCAAATTTATGAGTTTTCTTTTTGTCTTTTTGAATTCTTGAAATCCAACGACATTGTCATAGCTCTGAGAACCAAGATAATAGAAACCACTAACTGTAGGAGACAGCCTTGATGTTTTTGATTGTATTTTCCTAGAAAGACTTTTATGATATTTAATCTTAATAACTTTTTTTTTTTTAAGAAATCCTCTAATGCCAACAGGTAGGAATCTAAATCTCAGGAGTTTAGATGAACTTAGCCCATCAGTATACCCTAAAAACAGGATAATTTAATAAAACCTAAATAATACATTAGTTTTTAAATAATATGTTATATGTTTTCGATACATATATATCCTGGTAAGATTAGTGGGTACCAACCTCAAATCTGTACTGCAAATAAACAGCGTGCACATTTTTTAAAAGGAGAAGAAGCTACACTAACTATTGCTCAGTCTCCTCAACATTTGGATGCAGGAGAGAGAAGGAAAAAAAGTCAGGTCCTTCATCAGGGCTGGCGCCCCTCCTATGGCACTACACTTCCTGCTGTCCCCTGGCCACTGCCAAGGTCAGTCAGGATAGGTGGGCTCATGTTTCTACATAGTCAGATACCTGTGTATTTTCCTGGGAGAAGGGAAAAAACAAAAAAATATTAAACTCTCTCTTCCTGAACTCTCCGTATCCTTTGAAAGTCACACTTTATTAATGGAAATTAAAATGATAAAGAAACCACTAGTAACCTAAATGATAGTTTCCCCTTAAAGACACATTTTAACACCTTCAAGACACATTTTAATACCTTAAAGACACATTTTAACACCAACAAGATTTTATTCTTTCACTTTCTTCCTTCCTTTCCTCATTTGCCTCTCTCTTTCCTACTTTCTGTCTCCTTCTCTCTCTCTCTCTTTTCTCTTTTTCTTTCTAGTCAGAGTTTGTGACTTACTAATTATTTTTACTCAGTTTGAATTGGGTCCCTGTTACCTTTTATAATTTTCTGGAATGGAGTAAGATTTCCATTATTTATGAGAATAAAACAGGAGGTTGACACTTTTCGCACAAAAACGAATAAGCAAAGGTTACAATGACATCAGTTTTAGTTTTTATTGAGGGCTGGCGTGTTGCGCAGGGGTTGGCGGTGGGAGTAGGGTGAGGCAGGTGTGAGGAATGAGTTTGTTTCTTTTGAGAGGGCTTTGCTTCAGTTAGTGTTGCTGCCGTTCTAATGAGGGGGCCCACTCTGCCAGCTCTTCCGGGTAGACTTCATAGCAGAGTGGGTAGGCTCAATTTTCTAGGAAGCCTGACGTTGGCAACTGCATCTCATGGAAGAATTCCACAAAAGGTTAAATTAGGGTGAGATTGTCAACAGGCTTCAAAAAGGCAGAGTTCCAGGGCCATGCCTGAGGTCTCATGGGCCTCCCTCAGGTCCTCATCCCCACAGTCTGAAACTTTTGGCCCTTCTCTTCTCCAGCTCCCCTCCCCGTTCTTCGGCCAGCCCTTCCTTTTTCCTCTAACCCTGCAAAAAACGAGCAGCACTGTTGTTTTGTTCCAACTGACAAAACAGCTAAGAAACAGCAGAACATGACTGCCCTTTGCAAAATAGACATGTGATCCTCCTAGCTCAGTTCAACACTTACAGTAAAAACGAATAGAGAGGGAGCTGTTTACGAAACTCTCCTATTTGCCTTTGGAATACTCTCATCCCCGCCCTTCTCGGCCTCTTAAATACCCAAATGAATTTATATAATGAGCTTTATTTTATCACCCTGAAATTCTTCCTCAGTCCAAATTGCCAATGTGGCAGGTTCCAGCTGCCCAAATTCCCTAAACAACATTCCCTGTTTCATAAAAAGCATGCAATTGCTAGCACGACAGTCCTGCTCTGGTTCTCAGAACTATAAACTGACTATCCAGCTCCCTGGCCCCGGGAAGGCTGTGAAGCAGGCAACATGGACAGTTTAAAGGAGTACAATATCCAAGGTGCCATTTCACTCCCAGGCAGCCCGGAGTGGACAAGGTATTTCTTCTGCCTACTATATCGATTCTCTGGAATCTACCTCTGCTCCAAAAGAAACCACCCCGTCCCATTGAGAAAAGGTGACAGTTAATTTGCACTGCTTTTTATGATGGCATTTGTTTGACTAAGAGGGGCCAGAGGTTCCATACAACAGACTGCTTTAGCTGGGTGACTTGAAAATAACACATACCAGATTAGTTGCCTAGATGCAGATTAGTAAAGTACAAAGCTTGAATCCTTTCTTTTAAAGTAATTAATGTAAGCTCAATGCTTATATAATAGACATTTGACTTTTATCTGGCACATACATTATATGACTCTGCCTTTAGCAAAAATACCATTCAAGCTATCTTCAGCAGACGTGAATGCTTTATTTTTATTTTGGGGATGCCAAAGAGAGTCCATAGCCTACCTTGGGATTGTGCGATCTCAAAAAAGCCTTCATACTTGCAATATAGCAATATCTAAGTACTTGAACATCCCTGCCCAAAATATATGGGTCCACATCTCCTCGTTTTTCCATATACTATTTCCTCTACAACCCTGTTCACACAGCAAGCTCTAATTTATTCTTCATTAGGCAGCATATGCCACCTTCCATCAACTGCCCCAGACCAGTAGTCATCATTGCCTGCTCTGCCCCTTGCACATGTATCTATGTGGTCTCACCAGACAGACATCTTTGCTCCTATGTCTGTGTTCCCTAGTCAACTTACAGTTCCTTAAGCAACTAATTGCTTTTGTATCTCCAGTGCCTTGTGTATTTTGTATCACATAATAAGTGCTATAAAAGAGAACTAAACTGATGTGGCTATGAAATGAGTTAGAGCTTTTAACTGTAATGGGCCTAGTACAAGACTCACATAAATCCTGGTGGTTGATCCAACGTCTCATGCTGTCATCTGAAATCATTTGCTCTTGCTCTACATTCAGAGGAGAAAGAAAAACAGGTGATACTTCTCTGGTCTCTACATCATCATTAGACCAGGGGTAGGAGCTGAGAGACTAGAAAATATTTAGCCTATCCCTAGCTGCATCCTAAGGGACATCAATGTGGAGCTCAAGGAATTCAGTGTGTTTACCAACACACCCTACATCCACCCATTATAACTACTTGAACCGGCGTGGATAGGAATAGAAGACAGATTTTATTGTGGAGAACAGAATAAATCTAATAAAAGAAATAACTAGAGGAAAAGTTGGGGCTAGTTGATGTTTTTAAGTAGAGGTGGAAAAACATAAATGATGGTGGCCAGCACAGACAGTTTTGAATGTAAAGACTTTAGAAATCAATGTGGTCACTCTTTTCTAGTAATAGGCTCTCCCTGGACAAGAATAATAGGAACATTATTCCCCAGTTCCTTTGCAATGCACTGCTATCTAAGCATCCCAGCATCATCCCCTAGTTCCTTTGCAATGCACTGCACTGCTATCTAAGCATCCCAGCATCATCCCCTAGTTCCTTTGCAATGCACTGCACTGCTATCTAAGCATCCCCGCATCATGCTTGCTTTGATAAATACAAGCCATAGTTCAATTGCCACAATTCTGCTTTGAGTCTCTCTCTTTTTTAATGATTTATGTCATGCTCCCCAAAAGTCTTTCTAAAATTATACCAAAGGGAAAGTTTAGGCAAAAAGGGGGAGCTTAAATGTTCTGAGGAGCTGTCAGATGTGCCTGGTGCCTGCTATGGACTATTTTTTTTTGAGACAGCCTCCCTCCGTCACCCAGGCTGGCTTCCAGTGATGCAGTCTCAGCTCACTGCAAACTCTGCCTCCTGGGTTCAAGGGATCCTCCTACCTCAGCCTCCCAGTAGATGGAAATACAGGCATAAGCCAGCACACCCGGCTTGCTATGTACTTTATGTACACCATCTATAAGTATACCACCCTCCCAACGACTCCACTTGGTAAAAATAATTATTCTCATTTTAAATACAGTTTTAACCTAGGTCTCTCTGGTTCTAGACCTAGTATTTTTTCTATAAATAATACTGTTCCAATTTCTTTTTTTTTTTCTTTTTGTAGAGATGGGGTCTCACTTTGTCACTCAGGCTGGTCTCAAACTCCTGGCTTCAAGCCATCTTCCCGCCTTGGTCTCCCAAAGGGCTGGGATTACAGGCATGAGCTACCATACCCGACTAACTGTTCCTGTTTCTAATATCAGCATGAAGAACACAAGAACTCAGCTTCAAAGGTAAGAGGTGTATCATTCATTCATTCATTCAACATTTATTCCATAGCTACTATGAACTAGGCACAACAGTCTCTTTGAGAATATAAACATAAATAAGTTCTGGTACTTGACTTCAACTTGCTCACAGTCTAGTGGAAAAGAGACATAAAAACAAACAACTTGGTTTATTCTGTTTTCCCTAGGCTCTGTATTTGGGTCCCCACCCCTTGTCACTTTTTGCTGCCACTTTGCAAACTTTCCATATCTTAACACTTTCTCTTTATTTATTTATTTATTTATTTATTTTATTTTATTGTTTTGAGATGGAGTTTTGCTCTTGTTACCCAGGCTGGAGTACAATGGCGCAATCTCAGCTCACCACAACCTCTGCTTCCTGGGTTCAGGCAATTCTCCTGCCTCAGCCTCCTGAGTAGCTGGGATTACAGGCACGTGCCACCATGCCCAGCTAATTTTTTGTATTTTTAGTAGAGATGGGGTTTCACATGTTGACCAGGATGGTCTCGATCTCTTGACCTCGTGATCCACCCGCCTCGGCCTCCCAAAGTGCTGGGATTACAGGCGTGAGCCACCCGCACCCGGCCCGCTTTCTCTTTATTTAAACTTTAGTAAAGCACAAGAAACCTGCACCATTTCGTAAGCTGCCTACACTGCTAAAATCGCATCCTAGAGGGAAGTGAGATGGAATTAACCATAGCATTTGAACTCACTTGTGCTGCTCTGGGTTTCCATGCTGCCAGGGGGTTCATTCATTCATTTATTTGCATATTTTGGAGGGCCTACTGTAGGAGGCCCAGTGCTAGCCAGGGAAAGAGTGGTGAAAAAGACATAATAGTGTTCTGCCCCCATGGAGCTTACCCTCTAACCTTTTCAGGAGGAGAGGCAGGCAGTCAACAAAATCCTGGATTGTGATAGGTGAGTCATGAAGGGAAACCACAGGGTGCCATGAGAAGGCACAATGGTACAGGGACCTGACCTTGGCAGGGGGACGAGGAAGGCCTCTCCCTAAGAAGTGACATGAAAGCTGAGATCTGTGAGTTGAGTGGGATTAGCTTGGTGAAGATAGATAGGGGGAGGAGGGACAAGAAGGGGAACAGAGAGGAGGATTTCAAGCTGAGGGAACAGTATATGAAAAGGGCTGAAGCTGAGGTCAGGAATGCCTCTGAGGTCAGGAAAGAGGCTAGCATTTGCAGAAGACAGGCAATACAAGGGGCAGGGTCTGGAGACAGAGCTGGGAAGGGAAGGAAGCACTGGCCCCATGATGCAGTGACATTCTGGATTTCAGATCTCATTCTAAGAGCAGCGGGAACATATTGAAAGGTTAAAGCAGCTCAGTTGAGTGCACTTAATGTTCTTTAAAATTCCCTTGGCTACCTGTGATTAAAGTATTAAGAAAAACAGCATGAAAACGTGTTTCATTGATTAAAAAACTTGTTTAGAATACAAAAAGTGAAAAACGATCCAAGATGGCCGATCGCTAACATCCCGGGATTGCAGCTCTCAGGGAAGGCGCGGAGAACTAGAGGACGCCAAGCTTTCAGACAAATTCTGGTTGCTCACGGAGCAGGAGATCCCCCAGTGGAGGAAACACACGGGTGGCCAGCGCGACTCTCGTGGCCGGTGCAGCGGTTCCGCCGGCACCTTGGCGCGGCAGCTCTCGGAGCAGAGTAAACAGGTTCGGAGGACGGCCCGGGTCCCCAGCAGGACACCAGAGCCCGGCAGCGGCTGTGACGGCACCTCGGCGCGGGAGCACTGGGCGCAGAGTAAACAGGACCGGTTCCCCTTCTGACCGAGGTTTGGAGCCCTGGGAAGGCAGAGTCGCCTACTACGGACACAAGAAGGAAGCCCGACAGGAGAATCCTGGGCAGAAAAGCACCATCAGTTTTAACGCTGCTGCTCTGGCCCTGGGAACTAACAACCTGGACGTCCACTCAAGAGACCTAATCTGAAAGTTGGTAATTTCAAAGACGACAGGAGGATAAATTTACAATGACGGGAAGAAACCAGCGTAAAAAAGCTGAGAATACTCAAAGTCAGAACGCCTCTCCCTCTAAAGATGATCACAGTTCCACATCAAGAATGGAACAAGGCTTGATGGAGAACGAGCGCCTCCTGATGACAGAATCACTCTTCAAGGAATGGATAATAAGAAACTTCGGTGAGTTAAAAGACCATGTTGTAGCCCAACGTAAAGAAACTAGGAACTTTGAAAACAGGTTTGATGAAATCCTATTGAGAATAGACAACTTAGAGCGGAGTATGAGTGAATTAATGGAACTAAAGAATACAATACAGGAACTCCGAGAAGTTTGCACAGGTTTAAACACTCGAATTGTTCAAGCAGAAGAAGGAATATCAGAGGTCAAAGTCCAACTTAATGAAATAAAACGTGAAGAAAAGATTAGAGAAAAAAGGATAAAAAGGAATGAGCAAAGTCTCCAAGAAATATGGGACTATGTGAAAAGACCAAATTTACGTTTGATAGGTGTACCTGAATGCGACGGAGAGAATGAATCCAAGCTGGAAAATACTCTTCAGGATATTATTCAGGAAAATTTTCCTAAACTAGCAAAGCAGGTCAAAATTCAACCCCAGGTAATACAGAGAACACCACAAAGATATTCCTCAAGAAGAGCAACCCCAAGGCACATAATCGTTAGATTCACCAGGGTTGAAACGAAGGAGAAAACACTAAGGGCAGCCAGAGAGAAAGGTCATGTTACCCACAAAGGCAAGCCTATCAGACTTACAGCAGATCTCTCAGCAGAAACTCTACAAGCCAGAAGAGAGTGGGGGCCAATATTCAACATTCTCAAAGAACAGAACCTTCAGCCCAGAATTTCATATCCAGCCAAACTAAGCTTCACAACTGAAGGAAAAATAAAATCTTTTATGAACAAGCAAGAACTCAGAGATTTTATTACCACCAGGCCTGCTTTACAAGAGCTTCTGAAAGAAGCATTACACACAGAAAGAAACAACCAGTATTAGCCTTTCTAAAAATACACCAAAAAGTAAAGAGCACCAACATAAAGAAGAATTTACACCAACGAATGGGTAAAACAGCCAGTCAACATCAAATGGCAGCAACCCTAAATTTAAATTGACTAAATCCCCCAATCAAAAGACACAGCCAAAACCCAATGGCATTTTACATCCAGACCTGTTTCACATGCAAGGATACACAAAGACTCAAAACAAAGGGATGGAGAAAGATTTACCAACCAAATGGAGAGCAAAAATAAATAATAAATAAATAAAAAGCAGGAGTTGCAATTCTCGTATCAGATAAAATAGATTTTAAAGCAACAAAGATATAGTGGTAAAAGGATCAATGCAACAAAAAGAGCTAACGATCCTAACACCCAGATACGAGACTTAGATTCAATGAGACAGAAAATTAATAAGGATATCAAGGACTCGAACTCAGATCCGGAACAAGTAAACTTAATAAATATTCATAGAGCTCTCCACTTCAAATACACAAAATATACATTCTTGTCAATACCACATCACACCTACCCATAAGTTTAAATGAAACATTGATTGGCCATTATTAATACTCAATTTTTTTCAAAATAAAGCAATATTTCCATTTACTCTCCCTCTTTCTCTTCCTCTTTCTTCCTCTCCTTTACTTATTTTTTTTTCTTTCCTTCTCTCAAAAAAAAAGAAATCAACTTGTAAACCTCTAGATCCAGGTCGGCAATGTCTCTCTCATTGCTTGATTTCCTTCCTTCCCTTCCCTCCCTCCCTCCCTCCCTCCCCGCTTCCTCCCTTCCTTCCTCCCTTCCTTCATCCCTTCCTTCCTCCCTACCGTCCTTCTTCCCTCCCTCCCCGCGTCCTCCCTTCCTTCCTTCCTTCCTTCATCCCTTCCTTCCTTCCTTCCTTCATCCCTTCCTTCCTCCCTACCGTCCTTCTTCCCTCCCTTCCTGCCTTCCTCCCCCCCCACAAAAAAAAAAAAAAAGAATACAAAAAGTGTTATAGATAAAAGGGTTCTAAATAAAATTAATGGGTTTTATTCATAGCACTATTATCCCGAGTAGGTCATTTAATCTCAAAATATTTTTGTTTCCTCATCTAGCAAATGAAAATACTAAAAAATTCAAAATTCATATACTTGTTTTAAAAAGCAAATGAAATAACACATTTGAAAATGCTTTGAATCTCTAAAATGTAAGCTTCTTGAGGAAGGGATTTTGACTATTTTGTTCACTACTATACCTAGGACCTAAAAGATGGAAGGATTTTGAATGGATGGATGGATGGATGGGATGGATAGAGGAATAGACTGAGGAATAGATTGATGGCTGGATAAAAGAAAAGTGAGGGAGGAAGAGAGGAAGGGAAAAAAGAAAGAAAAAAGAAAAACAAAAGGGGAGGAGAGAGGAAGGGGAAAATAAATGAACAGGCCAAGCAGGTAGCTCATGCCTGTAATCTGAGCACGTTAGGAGGCTGAGGCAGACAGATAGCCTGAGCCCAGGAGTTTGAGACCAGCCTTGGGCAACATGGTGAAACCCTGTCTCTATGAAAATATAAAAAATTAGCAGGGTGTGGTTACGCATGCCTGTAGTCACAGCTTCTCAGGAGGCTGTGGTGCAGTATAGGATCAATTGATTGAGCCTGGGAGGTTGAGGCTGCAGTGGGCCTTAATCACCACTGCATTCTAGCCTGGGTGACAAAGTGAGACCTTGTCTCAAAAAAGAAAAGGATGAATGAACGGATGAATGAATCACATCAAGCACCATACTGTGCAAATACGAAGCAAGACATACAGCATGTGGCAGTCCACCCGGGCGGGCAGCCTCCCCAGGAACTCGATGTCACAGCATCACCAATACCTGCCAAGCAGCCAGGCCTTCCTTCAGTGCTGGCACACTGGGCACCTCCAGCAGCTATTCCAGATGGCTGGGTGATGGGGGCAAGCATAGCATCAGAAGCCCATGACATCACCTCTTTGGTGTGGCTGGTGAGAAGGGATTGAGAAATGAAACACTGCCTTTTCCTGCTTCTTCTTCCTCATACACTCGTCTCTGACAAGCACTCCAAAGCCAGGCCCTTAGTACACATCATTCTCTACTCATATAATCCCTACCTACAGATTCTTATTCTGTGTTTACCAAATGTAGTATTATAACACATTTTTATGTAACTTATTAAAATTTTTCTTATATTGCACAGTGTTAGCTATGTGTACCCAATTTCTTAAAGAATTACAATTAAAGATAAAGAGAAGAGGAAAAATATTAAAAAGCTTAAGATGTTCTTTGATATTTATTAGTTTTATAACAAAAATGATAGTAACCATTCACTGAATACTGACTTTCCTGCAGGCATAGAGTTTGACACTTAGCCTATATCACTTCAAATCCTTACAACCTCCAACAAAGTCAGCATTCTGACTCCATTTCTTGGGGAAGAAAATTGAGGCACAGAACAGAATGATTAGCCCAAAGTTAGGAGGCTGTAAAGGGCAGCATGATTTCACGCTGTTTTTCTTCATACTTCAAATCTGGGTCTATTAGACAACACAGTGTGCATTCTTTCCACTTCTACATATTATTATGAAAATCTTCTAAAAATTGGACTACTTGTGATTAAAAAAAAGCAACCACTCTTTTAAAAAGAGAAGAGGAAAAATATTAAAAGCCTTAAAATGTTCTTTGAACATTTAATAGGTGCCAGGTACTGTTATGCTCTTTACAAAAATTATTTCATTTAATCCTCTCAACAACTCTGTCAGGTCTGTACTTTTGAAATGAAGAAACTAAATCTTAAAGAGACTGCAGTGACTTGCCAAATCTCAAAAAATGACTAAGTGGTAGAGCCTGGATTTTAACCCAGGTCTGTCTGACTCTAAAATGCACCCTCTTAACTGGTACACAAGAGTTCCACTATTCAAATACCATTGGTATAACATGTATGCCTCAAAAGAGAATGTCAAAACAGAAGAACAGGGTCAATAAATCATTTTAAAGATAATTCAAAATAACTACTGCATTAAGACACCATTTCTAAAAGCCCATTACCAACCATTTTCTCTGAGACTGTCACCTTGTTCTGTCCCAGATGGCCTTTAAAATGATCTACAACCAGGGTTTTCAATACAAGTGTTTTCGTTTTTCACTTGGTAAGTAATTTAAAATTCTGTTTCTAAAACTACCAGCTCAATCAAATGGAACTCCTAACTCTGCATCCAAATCTTTAGAGATGCTATGAAAATGTACACTAAAGTTACTTAGTCCACAATTCTTATTAAATTATGTTCTTTGATGGTCAGGATAATGTTCAAAGTCACTGGGCAAATTGCTCATGTCATATAAAATATTAGACTTCACTGTTTCACAATATATTTTGAAGATTATCTCAAGCATTTTAAGATACGCCCAACCTGATTGTCTCCCTATTAGAAATAATTCTTTTCTAAACCATGAGAATCCTCAGGTAGGTCTCCTTAGCTCTATTTGTTAAGTTACACAGCTATATGTTAAGCAAATTTACAGCTATATTTGTTAAGCCAACTTTTTAAAACTTCATTTATAATTAAGAAGGTGTTTACCTTCTTGATCTACTGATTGGGCAAAGAGGACTTCCTTGTATCTACGCAGCAGAATACTTACATAACTTCCACACTGATTGGATATGCAAATCAAGCAGCTGGCAAACTATTACTTTAAACACCGTCAGTGAAATAGAAGTTTGGCAATTCTTGGAGTAACGTGGGAAATAATGTATATGTGAGTTCATGCCTGGGTCAACTTTCGAAAAGTAAAATATAAGTATAGGAAGTACCTAAATACTCCCTAACAAAAGCAAAGTAAATATACAGAGGAGTTGGATGCACATCCCCAAATTCTGTGCTTCATGTTCAAGGGGAGATGTTCTATCAGTCTGAGAAAATTAGAGTATATATTTTTAAATATTTTCTCAACTAGAGTATATATATATACCACAAAAATAAATCAATAAATAGTACGGAAAAACATGAAGAAAAAAAAAACACTAATAATTATACCACTCTCAGAACTGTGTTTCACAGCCTCCCCAGACTTTTTTCTTGGCATATATGTATATGATTAGGAGTATTTCAAATATACAGTTGCACCACAGAACTGTTTTGCAACATGCTTTGTTTTATTTTTGTTTTGTTTTTCCATCCAATAGTAAATGAGGGTCAGCCAGGTGTGGTGGCTCACACCTATAATCCCAGCACTTTGGAGGCCAAGGCGAGCAGATCAGTTGAGAGGTCAGGAGTTTGAGACCGGCCTGGCCAACATGGTGAAAGCCCATCTCAACTAAAAATATAAAAATCAGCCAGGTGTGGTGATGCCCACCTGTAATTCCAGCTACTTGGGAGGCTGAGGTGGGAGAACTGTTTGAACCCGGAGGCAGAGGTTGCAGTGAGCCAAGGCTGTGCCACTGCACTCCAGACTGAGTGACAGGGAGAGACTCCGTTTAAGAAAAAAAGTAAATGAGGGTCAATGTTTAAATAATAAATATAGCTCTACACCTTCAATTCTCTCATAACTCATTTAACCAATCTTTCACTGATGGACAAGTTTCTTTCCATGAAATATAACTGGCCCCAAGATTATAAATAAAACCTTTTACTTTTATAAACAATAATGAAATGAATTCCTTGTCCATATAAGCACTTATCAAAGTAGTCCTTTCAGACAAATTCTTAGTAGAAACACTGGGCCAGGCGCAGAGAAACACTGGGACCGGTGCAGTGGCTCATGCCTGTAATCTCAGCACTTTGGGAGGCGGAGGTGGGCAGATCACCTGACGCTGGGAGTTCAAGACCAGCCTGACCAACATAGAGAAACTCTGTCTTTACTAAAAATACAAAATTAGCTGGGCATGATGGTGCATGCCTGTAATCCCAGCTACTTGGGAGGCTGAAGCAGGAAAATCGCTTGAACCTGGGAGGCAGAGGCTGCACTGAGCCAAGATCACGCCATTGCACTCCAGCCTGGGCAACAAAAGCAAAACTCTAGTAAAAAAAAAAAAAAGTAGAAATACTTTATCAAAGGATGTAGTTTTCAATACATACTGCTTAAGTGTCTTCCAGAAAAATCATGCCAGTTGACACTGCCATCAGCAATAGATGAGAGTACAGGCTTCACACTCTGATCTTCCCTGGCTATGAATATTCGTTTTCAATTGTTTCCAATCTGATAGGCAAAACAAATGGCAACTTCTGGTTCCTTTCACTGAATTTTCTTTTTTTACAAGTACTGATATATAGGGGCAGTAGGTCAGTGTCATATTGAAGAGCAAGAGTTTTGGAGGCAGACAGCCCAGCAACAGTTCTGCTAACTGTATGATCTTGGACAAGCTGCTTTAGCTCCCTAAATTGGACTGTCCTCATTGCACAATGTAAATCATTGCACCTGCCTCATAGTATTTTCTAAAGCACAATATGATATTAGCCCAGTGCCTGGTAGACAATGAACAGTAAATGGTAGCTGCTAGTAGTAGTAATGGTGATATGGTAGTAGTGGAGAATTTGGTGGCCATTTGTATTTCTTCTCTTGCAAATTACCTTTTCATATCTTTGGTCTGATTTTGTCCTGGAGAATGCATCTCTTGTTTATTAATCTGTAAGAGCTCTTCATAAACTACAGGCAATAAACCGTTAGCCATTATATGTGTAGCCAACATTTTCTCCACATTGACATTAGTTTTTAATTTCATTTATGGTGTTCTTTGTAATTTTGGCTTAGTTAAATCTAAGATCCTTTTTTTTTTTTTTTTTTTGAGATGGAGTCTCGCTCTTGTTGCTTAGGCTGGAGTGCAATGGCACAATCTTGGCTCACTGCAACCTCTTCCTCCCGGGTTCAAGCAATTCTCCTGCCTCAGCCTCCCGAGTACCTGGGTTACAGGCATGCACCACCACAGCCGGCTAATTTTGTATTTTTAGTAGAGACGGGGTTTCTCCGTGTTGGTCAGGTTAGTCTCAAACTCCCAAAGTCAGGTGATCTGCCCGCCTTGGCCTCCCAAAGTGCTGGGATTACAGGCGTGAGCCACTGCACTCAGCTCTAAGATGTCTTTTTAAAATGTATTTAGTTTCTGCTATTGGTATCATGCTTACAAAGATAGCCACTACCACAAGATTATAAATAAAGATTTAGTATATATTTTGTGCTTTCATGGGTTCTTTAGTTTTTAACATAAAATCTTTAAACGTAAACAATATTGCTATTAAGTAGAAATTTAACTTTATCCTTTCTGTCCTCTAAATGGCTAGTATATAATCCCAATGCCTTTTATAAATCTTCTCATCACTGACTTGATGAGCCACCCTGACATTAAGGAGTTGACAATTCTTAACCTGAAATTCTGAAATCATAAAAAGCTCTAAAAACAGAGTCTCTTGTTTTTTGCAGTTTGGAACTTAAATTCATTTGGTGGCAAAACTTGACCTGAGGCTATTTCTGGTCTTTATTGTCCCATTTAGTGTCAGTATTAATCTCTTCTACTGTGGAGATTTACATGAATTTGATTATGAGATACTGTCAAAAACCCTAATTTTGAAATATAACTGGCCCCAAACATTTCAGATAAAGGACTCTGAACCTGTACTAGGCTTCCATGTATACTCAAGCCTGCTTCTAAGCTTCCTGTTGTAGCTATGCTACTGTCTTTTCTCTTTTTTTCCATTAATAGAATAAATTACATTGATTTTCAAATGCTAAACCAATCTTGCATTTCCAGGATAAACCCCATTTGGTAATGATATATTATCCTTTTTCTGTTCTGCTAGATTCCATTTGTTAATATATTGTTAATGATTTTTGCATCTATGCTTAAATCTACATTTTTTTCTTATGATGCCTTTGTCAAGTTTGGGTATCCAGATTTTCCTGGCTCCCAGTTTCTTAGTTTGTCTGCCATTTTGTTTATATTTACTATACTTTATGTATTAATACTTGATGAGATAAAATTTGCTCCTCTTTTTCATTTTTCACTGGTCTCAGGCAATGTTTTTCTGAACTTTACTATATTTTACCAAATTCCATAGAATAAAAATAACATTACAACCTATGCTAGAATTGTATTAACTTTGAGGTTAATATGGACAAAAAGTGATATTGACGTATTTACTACATTGACTCTTCTCACCAATGAACATGTTACTCCATTCAGTCAAGTGTTCTTTTATGTGCCATAATTAATTTTGGAAGTGTCCTTCATAAAGGTCTTACCCAATTTCTGTTAAGTTTATTCCTATGAATTTTATAATCACTCTGATAATTTCAACTCTATTCCTACCTGTGCTACCATATTTCATTAATTCTGATTATCAAGTATAGATAGCTGCTATAATATTTTCCTTGGAAAGGTGGAGTGCTGGCACTGAGAATTCAAAGAGTGATAAGACAAATATTTCTGTTCTCAAGGGTTCACAGTCCAGAGGGCAGATAAACAGGTAGCATATAGTAACACAAGTTCTATGTTAGAGGAGAGTACAGGAGAAAAACACAGTCTACCTCCAGGAGTAGAGAGTATTGTCAGGAAAAACTTCTATCAAGCTGACTCTTGGGGTGGGTCCCAGGTTCCTCCTTGAACAGGTGTGGTGATAAAGAGGCACATCCAGAAACTGCATTCATTCCTTCAGACTGAAGAATGTCATCAATACAGAGCTGAGTGGACCGTGCCTTCCATGTCACAGCATGGCAGCATGCTGGCCTCTGCGTGGCTCAGTTCTCCCAGCTGCCTGTCACTGAACTGAGCACTAAGCACTGTGGGTCACTAAGCCACATTTCCTTACCCGCCTCTGCTCACATAACTTCAGGAAAAGGCTGCCAGCGTCCAGCTGAGTCATTACAGCTTCAGTTGCTAACTGGCCTGGCTCTAGACTCCTTCAAGCCCATAAAGTGCTATCACTTATTACTACACAGGAACACCATGTTCTGAGAGAAAATGGTTCTATTTCATGCCTAAAATGGCAACAAAGCAAATGAAAGCTGATCTGCTATGTGTCTCCTGGATAGTGGCAGGTCCTGGTACCCAAATAAGCAGACCTAATGAAGGTCAGAGATTCCCAGCTTGGATGAACTATTTACTCCTTATGAGGTCAATATTAACTGTGGAGTCATCCTGCAACTACACAGCCCTTTGCATTGTGACCACAGGAAGCCATGAATGGAGGAAGAAGGTGAGAATAAGCAATCACTTGTGTTACTACTGAGGAGACCGCAGGGATCTGTCCAATTATTCAAATGCACATCTGGAAAAAATTCACCTGTCTTGAACTCTGTTTGCTCATCAGCAAAACAAGCAAAAGCACCACAAAATGCTCAATCAGGGCGATCTTTTCAATTGCGGAGGCTGAACGTTTTCCCACCTGAGCATCATAAATAAGGCAAATTGCATAACAGGATAATAAGAGTTGTTCCTGAAAGATGCAATCACAAAATAAAAGGACCTTTCGAAATCTGAGTATAGATGGTAATTATCCAGGAATTGAATATAAAGGAGCAATTTCAAGGTTCCTGCTTCGTCATGTTATGGTGAAACCGAGATAGCCAAATGCCAGAGTGCTCTTTCAGTTAAAAAAGACCTTCCTGTGTCTTTGACAACAGCGCTATTCCCTTCTGTTAACTAGTGTGCTGTAGTACTCCGTCTCGTATAGCAGTCTAATCTCAAATGCCACAATTCACAAAGTTGCCACCTGTCCTTTCCTGCTACCAAAACCAGAATTCTACCTGGTAAGCTTCTCAGCTGCAGGGGGAGGAGGAAAAAAATAATAAATTGTGGTTCTTTATACTTCAGTATCATTGTATTTATAAATAAATGCAATGTCTGTATTTATCTGAATAAGATTCTTGCCTGATAAAGAGATGTACACCTCCAACTAGCATGCTACTAGTAAAGCTTCCTTCTCTAATATCAAAAGCAAGACCTGAGAAAAATAAAATAGGTAAATGTAAAAATACATTTATGGCCCCAAATACATACATACTCTCAAATAAACAGAACTAACAAAGTTGAGTGAGTTATTTTAAAAAACTAAACTATTGGCCGGGCTCAGTGGCTCATACCTGGAATCCCAGCACTTTGGGAGGCCAAGGTGGGCGGATCACCTAAGGTCAGGAATTCTAGACCGGCCTGGCCCATATGGTGAAACCCCATCTCTACTCAAAACACAAAAATTAGCCGGGTGTGGCGGGTGCCTGTAATCCCAGCTACTCGGGAAGCTGAGACAGGAGAATCGCTTGAACCCAGGAGGCATCAGTAAGTCAAGATTGCATCATTGCACTCCAGCCTGGGTGACAAAAGTGAAACTCTGTCTCAAAAAAGAAAACTAAAAACTAAACTATTTACTCTTCACCAGTTCATGAACATTAATTAGCCACAGAAACAATTAGAGTCACAGACTTCGCAAGCAATCAGGTTAATTTAGTAGAAGAATCATGGGTCTTGAAGTTCAAGTCCTGGGTTTGAATACAGTCCCAAGATGTACTAGCTTTAAGACCTTGGAAAAGTTCATCTTTCTGAGTTTCCTTATCTGCAAATTGGGGAAAATATATCTACCTTATAGGAAGGGAGTTTTGAGGATTAAGAGAGAAAGGTATATATTAAGCCTAACAATGAATGGGACAGAGAGGCACTCTATACCCACCTACTTTCCTATTCAAATTCTCTACACACTCAATAGTAAAATAAATGTTCCCAGCTTCTCAACCTACAATGGACCTGTAGTTATATAGCAAATCCTTTCCATTAACAGTGCATAAAATTTTGCATTACAATACTCCACAAGTCAAATTCTCCACTTCAGCAAAATCTGAATCTCTTACATATTCCCAGCTTTTTATTTTCGTGCTTTCAAATATCACCACACCACCACCAGTAGCATTTCCCAAAGTAGTTCACAAGGAAATTGGGGTGAGGAGTTGGGTGGGATTGGGTAGAATGAGAGTCTTTCAAGGCAATAAAGACAGTCATGGCATTTGGTTCAAATCCTACTTTTTAAAAATATTTTTTCTTCAAAAGAGAACAGTTTGAGACCATGCATCTGCATATCTAGGGAGTAGATACAGCAGTTGGTGACAATTGGGAAACAGAACTCAGCTAAACATTGCTACTAATCATGGTGGTTTAAAATTGCTTTATTATTCTTAAGACATATATTGTTCATGTCCTTCACCCACTTTTGAATGGGTTTGGTTTTTTCTTGTAAATCTGCTTTAGTTCTTTGTAGATTCTGATGTCTTCAAAAGAAGACATATATGAGACCAACAAACATATGAAAAAATGCTCATCATCACTGGTCATTAGAGAAATGCAAATCAAAACCACTTTGAGATACCATCTCACACCACTTAGAATGGCAATCATTAAAAAATCTGGAGACAACATGCTGGAGAGGATGTGGAGAAAGGAACACTTTTACACTGTTGGTGGGAGTGTAAATTAGTTCAACCACTGTGGAAGACAGTGTGGCGATTCCTCAAGGATCTAGAAATAGAAATTCCATTTGACCCAGCAACCCCATTACTGGGTATATATCCAAAGTATAAATCATTCTATTATTAAGACACATGCACACGTATGTTAATTGAGGCACTGTTTACAATAGCAAAGACCTGGAACCAACCCAAATGCCCATCTATGATAGACTGGACAAGGAAAATGTGGCACATACACACCACAGGATACTATATAGCCATAAAAAATGATGAGTTCATGTCCTTTGTAGGGACATGGATGAATCTGGAAACCATCATTCTCAGCAAACTGACAAAGAACAGAAAATGAAACACCACATGTTCTCACTCATAGGTGGGTGTTGAACAATGAGAACATATGGACACAAGGAGGGGAACATCACACACTGGGGTCTGTTGTTGGGGACTGAGGGAGGAAGAGCTGGGGGTAGGGAGGTTGGGGAGGGATAACATGGGGAGAAATGCCAGATATAGGTGACAGGGGGATGGAGGCAGCAAACCACATTGCCATCTATGTACCTATGCAACAATCCTGCATGATCTGCACATGTACCCCACCAACCTAAAGTACATAAAATATATATATGACATATATTGTTCCACTGATACCCATATTGGACCACCAGTTAAAAAAGGAAAAGCAAAGGGAATATTGTAAGTGAAAGATAATTAACAGAGAGATGAACATAAAAAATAACTCTGTTCTTTACAGATATATGTCACATTCATCTGCTCAAAATTCCTTTGTAGCAAAATAAAACATCTAAAACTATGCTTAAAAATGTAAGACAGTGACAATTATATCCAATGTGCCTTATCATTTATTGAGAATAAAAATTATCTACATTGTGTCTTTGCATAACAGAATTTTAAAAGAGAAGTATTAACCACCTGAGTTTTTCCAAAGGCAAAGAAATGAAAGGTCAAGAGGCTTCTGGTTTCCAGTTCTGTATTTAAGGAGCTTAAAAGTCACCACATCATCCTAACAAGTAAAAAGGCTGAACAAATTGAAAAATCAACAAGTCTTCTTAGTTCTTAGAAAGTGATATCACAGGGTAAACTGATGCCTCCGAAATTGAAGCGGCAGACAGTTAGACACACAGAAACACAACATACTAGAGCAGAAACTTTTTTTTTTTTTTTTTTGAGACAGAGTCTGGCTCTGTCACCCAAGCTGGAGTGTACTGGCACAATCGGGGCTCTCTGCAGCCTCAACCTCGACCTCCTAGGTTCAAGGGATCCTCCCACTTAGCCTCCTGACTAGCTGAGACTATAGGCATTCACCACCACACCCAGCTAGTTTTTGTATTTTTAGGAGAGACCAGGTTTCTCCGTGTTGTCCAGGCTGGTCTCAAACTCATGGGCTCAAACAATCCACCCAACCTGACCTCCCAAAGTGCTGGGATTACAAGCCTGAGCCACTGCACCTGGCCTGCAGCAGACACTTCCCTGAGAAAAATCCCCTTCCAGCAGCAGGAGGAGGAAAAGGAACCATTTTGAAATATGCCAGAACACCGGGGTCTTCTGAACAAGGCCTCAGGAGAAGCTATCTAACCAGAGCCTCACGGGACAGCGGATTTTTACCAGAGCCTAGCTGGCCTGAGGGAAGAGCAATTCTTGGTTCTAGCCCACTCAAGCCTTCCATGTAATGAACAGAAACACATAATTCCAACCAAGCCTAGTGACCCTCTCCCATCTAAGAGGAAATAAAAACTGGGAAACTGTGAGGTTCACAGTCCAGAGGCACAGGCTCACTAAAAGACTGAGACCTACTCACAGGACAAGAGAACACTTCTGTATTCACCAGACAGTTTCATCTTTCCCACTGCCCAGCAAAGCCGATGCACTGAGAACAGCAGGTTTTTGCAATAGAGAAAGAGTTTAATAAACCCACAGGCAGCTAAGCAAGAGGACAGGAGCTTATTATAACCCAAATCAGCCTCTCCAAAAATCCCGAGGCTATGGTTCTTCAAGGATAATTTGGCAGGCAGCAGGGTAGGGAATAGGGAATGCTGACTGGTTGGGTTGAAATCACAGGGAATTGAAGTTTGCCTTCTTGTACTGAGTCAGTTCCTGGGTGGGGGTCAAAAGATCAGATGAGCCAGTTTACCAGTCTGGGTGGCACCAGCTGGTTGGTTCATCAGAATGCAGGCTCAGAAAAACACCTCAAACACCAATCTTAGGTTTTACAATAGTGATGTTATCTATAGGAGCAACTGGGAAGTTTAGGAATCTTGTGGCCTCTGGCTGCATGACTCCTGAGCCATAATTTCTAATCTTGTGGCTAACTTTTTAGTTTTACAAAGGTGGTCTCATCCCCAAGCAAAGAGGGGGTTTGCCTCAGAAAGGGGCTGTTATCATCTTTGATTCAAAATTAAACTATAAAGTAAATTCCTCTCATATTTATCATATTGCTTGGCCTATCCCTAAGAATGAACAGGAGAGCAGTTTAGAGGTGAGAAGCAACATGGAGATAGGTTAGATTTCTTTCACTGCCATAATTTTCCTATGTCACATTTTTCTCCCTGCCATAATTTTTGCAAAAATGGTTTCCCTTCCTCTCCTCTCACACACCTATCACTACATTACTAAAGGCCTACTTATGAGCAGTTCCTTTTACCCCATATTCATGCCCAGCTATCAAGAAAAAATTACAAGGCATACTAAAAGGCAAAATAACATAGTTTGAAGAGACAGACCAAGCATCAGAAACAGACATGACAAGGATGTTGGAATTATCAGATAGGGAATTTAAAACAACAATGGTTAATTTGTTAAGGGCTCAAATAGATAGCATGCCACAACACATAGGCAATGTAACCAACTAGAAATCCTAAGAAAAAAAAAAGTTAAGGATCAGAAACACTGTAACAGAAATGAAGAATGTCTTTGGTGGGCTTCTTAGTAGACTGGACAAAGCTAAGGAGAGAACATCTGAGCTTAAGGATGTATCAATAAAAACCTCCAAAACTGATAAGCAAAGAGAACTACTGAAAAACAGATTATCCAAGAACTGTGGGACTACTATACAAGGTTTAACATATGTAGAGTGGAAATATGAGATGGAGAAAAAGAGAGAAAGAAACAAGAAATGTACAAAACAATACAGGCTGAGAACTGCCCCCAAATTCATGCCAGACACCAAACCACAGATCCAGGAAGCTTAGAAAATACCATGCAGGATAAATGCCAACAAAAACTACACCTAGGCTATCATTTTCAAACTACGAAAAATAAAAGATTTTTAAAAATTTCCTGAAAGAAACCAGAAGAAAAAGAATACCCTGGGATAGAGAAGCAAAGATAAAAATTATATCCGCCTTCTCAGAAATCACAAAAGCAAGAACAAAGTGGAGTGAAGTTTTTAGTGCTGAGAGGAAAAGAAAAAAACCACCAACTCAGAATTCTTGTACCTTGTGAAACTATCCTTAAAAATTGATGGAGAAATAATGACTTTCTCAGACTAACAAAAATTGAGAGAGTTTGTTGGCAGTAGACCTGCCTTGCAAGAAATGTTAAAAAAAAGTTCTGTAGAGAAAAGGAAAATAATATTAGGTCAGAAATAAGAGCTACATAAAGAAAAAAAGAGCATCAAGAAAGAGTAAGTGAAGGTAAAATAAAAAGATTTATTTTTCTTTTTCTTAATTGATCTAAAAGATCAAAGTTTGTTCAAAATAATAATGGCCACAATGCATTTGGTTATGTATGCTTATGTGTACAGCAGTCCCTTATTATCCATGGGGGACTGGTTCCAGGACCCCACCCACCATGGATACCAAAAATCCATGAATGCTCAAGTCCCTTATATAAAATGGTACATTATTTGCTAATAACCTACATATATCATCCTATACACTTTAAATCATCTCTAGATTACTTATAATACCTAATACTATGCAAACAGTTGTTATATCGTACTGTTTAGAAAATAATAACAAGAGAAAACCGTCCATACATGTGCAGTAAAGATGCAACTATCCATCCTTTTTCAAATATTCTGATCCACAGTTGGTTGACTCCATGGAGGCAGAGCCCACATATATGGAAGGCTGACTGTATGTGTATGTGTGTGTGTGTGTGTGTGTGTATACACATATATACACACACATATGTGTTTGTGTATATGCACACATATATATTATATATGCCTATGTATAAGTAAAATGAATAAGACAGGAGGGAGAAATTGGAATATTTCATTATCGTAAGGTAGTCACACTACCCATGAAGTGGTATAGAGTTATCTGAAATTGGTCTTGGATGAGTTACAAATATATATAGCAAACTTCTAGGGAAACCTCTAAAAAAAGTTTAAAAAAACAAAAAGAGTATAGGTTGGGCATGATGGCTTACACCTGTAATCCCAGTGCTTTGGGAGGCCAAAATGGGAAGACTACTTGAGCCCATAAGTTTGAGACCAGCCTGGGCAACATAGTTGAAACCTCATCTCTATAAATAATTTTTAAAAAGAAGTATACTTGATATGTTAAAAAAGAGAAAAGGGAATAATATAAAATGATTTAATCCTAAATATTAAATCACACAAGGCAAAAAAGTGTAGAAGATAAAAATAGAAACAAAAAACAAGGTCAACAAATAGAACATAATAACAAATATGGTAGATATTTATCCAACTATATACCCAACTATCAATCACCTTAAATGCCAATGGTCTAAACACACTAATTAAAAATCAGGAATTGTCAAAGTAGATCAAAAAACAAAACCCATCTATATGTGGTCTACAAAAAGTCCACTTTAAATACAAAGACATACATAGATTTAAATGGCTAGAGAAAGATATACCACACTAACAATAATCAAAAGAAAGTGGGAGTAGCTACGGTAATTTCAGACATAGCAGACTACAGAGCAAGAAAGGTTATCAACGATAAAGAGGGGCATTACATAATGATAAAGGGGTCAATATTCCAAGAATACATGATAAACCTTAATGTGTATGTGCCTAATAACAGAGCATTAATATATGTGAGGTAAAACTGAGAGAACTGCAAGAAAAAAGAAGTGAATCCATTCCTACATTTGGAGATTTAGCATCCCTCAGGCATGTCTAGCAGACCAAAAATCAGGAAGGACATAAACTCAAAACCAAGTAATTGGATGTAATTGACATCTATAAACTATTTCATCAAACAACGGGAGATTACACATTGTTCTCAAGCTCACATGGACTATTCACCATGACAGACCACATTTTAGGCCACAAAACACACTCTCTAATAAATTTAAAAGCATAGAAACCATATAAAATCTGCTGTTAGATCACAATGTACTTAAATTAGAAATTAACAACAGAAACACAGCTTGAACATTTCAAAGTACTTGGAAATAAAACAACACACTTCTAAATAACATATAGGTGAAAGAATTCTCAAGATAATTTTTTAAAATATTTTGAACTAAATAAAAATGGAAACACAACTTATCAAATTTAGTATCTTGGAGCCAAAGCAAAGGGAAATGTACAGCATTGGATACAAAATTTAGGAAAGAAGAAAGACCTAAGATCAATAACCTAAGTTTTCCACTTTAGAAACTAGAAAAAAAAGGCAAATTAAATCCAAAATAAGCAAAAGCAAAGAAATTATAAAAATCAGAGCAGAAATCAATGAAAGTGAAAACAAGAAATCAATAGAAAAAATCAATAAAGCAATTGTTTGCTCTTTGAAAAGATAGATGAAATCAGTAAGACTCTAGACAGGCTAACTAAGAAAAAAGGACACAGGATACAAATTACTAATTTCAGAAATGAAAAAGGGAGCATCACTACAGATCCCATGAACATTAAAATGATAAATACATTTTATAAACAACTTTATGCCCACAAATTTGATAACATACCTGAAAAGGACTAAGTCATTGAAAAATACAATCTGCCAATACACACGAAAATAAACAATCTGAGTTGGCCTACATCTATTTAAAAAATTGAATCAATATTTAATAACCTTTAAAATAGAAAGCACCAAGCCCAGGTGCGTTCACTGATAAATTCCATCAAATATTTAAGGAAGAAATTGTAACAATTCTCTGCAATATCTTTCAGAAGCTAGAAGCAGTGAAAATACTTCCTAACTCATTCTATGAAGTCAGCGTCACTCTAATACCAACATCAAAGACATTTTAAAAAAAGAAAACTATGGACCAATATCTCTCTTAAACATAAATGCAAAAATTCTCAAAAAAGTATTAGCAAATCAAATCTAAAAATGTACAGAAATAATTACATACCATGACCAAATGGGATTTATCCCAATTATGCAATGTTGTTTCAACATACAAAATCAATAAATCTAATATAATCAGCCACATCAACAAACTAAATAAGAAAAATCACATGATCATATCATTTGACAAAACCCACCACCTACTCATAATAAAAACTTTCATCAAACTAGGAATGTAAGGGAATTTCCTCAACTTGATAAAGAACATATTTTTAAAAATTCTACAGCTAACATCATACTTAATAGTGAGAAAGTCAGCCAGGCATGGTGACCCACACCTGTAATTTCAGCACTTTGAGAGGCTGAGGCAAGATCACTAGAGCCTAGGAGTTCAAGACCAGCTGGGGCAACATGGCAAAACCCCATCTCTACAAAAAATACAAAAATTAGCCAGGCATGGTTGTGCACACCTGTATTTCAAGCTACTTGGAAGACTGAAGTGGGAGGATCACTTCAGCCCATAAGGTCAAGGCAGCAGTGAGCTGTGTTCACACCACTGCACTCCAGCCTGGGTGACAGAGCCAGACAGTGTGTCAAGAAAAAAAAAAAGTCATGAGAAAATTGAAGCTTTCTCACTAAGACCAGGAACCAGGCAAGGATGTCCCTTATTACGACTGTTTTTCAAGATCAAACTATAAGTCATAACTAATGCAATAAGACAAGAAAAAGAAACAAAAGGTATTTAGATTAAGGAGGAAGACATAAAACTGTCTTTTTCACAGATGACATGATTATCTATGCAGAAAATTGCAAAAGAATAAACAAACAAATTCCTGGAACTAATACGCAATTATAACAAGATTCAGAATAAAAGTTTAATATACAAAAGTCAATCACTTCCCCATATACCAGCAATGAACAAGTGAAATTTAAAATTGAAAACTCATTACCATTTACATTAGCACCCCCCCCAAAGATAAAAATGCTTAGGTATAAATCTAACAAAATATGTACAAGATCCATATGAGGAAAACTATAAAACTGGTGAAAGAAACAAAAGAAGGACTGAATAAATAGATATCACATGTTCATGGACTCAATGCTGTCAAAATGTCAGTTATTCTCAACATTATGGATTCAGTGCAATCCCAATCAAAATCCCAGCACATTATTTTGTGGATAATGGCACACTGATTCTAAAGTTTATATAGAGAGGCAAAAGACCCAGAACAGCCAACTCAATGTTAACGGACAAAGTTTAAGGACTGCCACTACCTGACTTTAAGGCTTAATGTACAGCTACGGTCATCAAGACTATGTGATATTGGTAGAAGACTAGACAGATAAATGGAATAGAACAGAGAACCCAAAACTAGACTCACATAAACAGAGTTCAGTGATCTTTGACAATGCAGCAAAGGAAATACAATGGGGCAAAGTCAGTTCTTTCAACAAATGGTTCTGGAACAACTGAACATCCACATGCAAAAAAACAAAAAGAATCCAGGCACCGACGTTAGACCCTTCATAAAAATTACCTCAAAATAGATCACAGGCCAGGCACAGTGGCTCACACCTGTCTATGAGGCTGAGGCAGGTGGATCACTTGAGGTCAGGAGTTTGAGACCAGCCTGGTGAACATGGTGAAATCCCATCTCTACTAAAAATACAAAAATTACCCAGATCTGGTTGTGCAGATCCTATAGTTCCAGCTACTTGGGAGGCTGAGGCAGGAGAATTGCTTAAACCCCAGTAGGTGGAGGCTGCAGTGAGCCAAGATCACACCACTGCACTCTAGCCTGGGCAACAGAGCAAGACTCTCTAAAAAAATAAAAAATAAAAAAAGATCACAGACCTAAATGTAAAACACAAAACTTTAAAATTCCTAGAAGGTAATACAGGAGAAAATCTAGGTTATTATGGGTATGGTGATGACTTGTTAGATACAAGACCAAAGGCATATATGTCCATGAAAGAAATAATTAATAAGCTGGACTTCATTAAAATTAAAATGTGTGCTCTGTGAAAGACACTGTCAAGAGAATGAGAAGCTGAGCTAGACTAGGGAAAAAAATCTGCAAAAGACACATATGATAAAGGGTTGTTACCAAAAACAGACAAAGAACTCTTAACATTCAACAAGAAAATGAACAATTTGATCAAAAAATGGGCCAAAGACCTGTACAGATATCTCACCAAAAAAAACATACAGATGGCAAGTTAGTATTTTAAAAAATGTTCAACATCATATATCACTAAGGAAATATAAATTAAAACACAATGAGATACGATTACACACTTATTAGATGGTCACAATCCAAAACTCTGACAACACCAAATGCTGGTAAAGTGTGAGGCAATAGGAACTCTCATTCATTGCTGGTAGGAGCACAAAATAGTATAGCCACTTTGGAAGACAGTTTGGTAACACCTCACAAAACCAAGCATAGTCTTCAAATATGATCCAGCAATCATGCTCCTTGGTATTTACCTAAATGAACTGAAAATGTATGTCCACACTGGAACCTGCACACAGATGTTTATAGCAGCTTTATTCATAATTGCCAAAACGTGGAACATTCAAGATATCCTTCAATAGATGAATGGATAAATAAACGGTGATATCCAGACAATGGGATATTAGTCAGCACTACAAGGAAATGAGCTATTAAGTCATAAAAAAAAACATGGGGGAAACGTCAGTGCATATTACCAAGTAAAAGAAGTCAATCTGCAAAGGCTACACACTACATGATCCAACTATATAATAGTCTAGAATGGCAAAACTAGGGTAATAGTAAAACAATCCGCAGTTTCCAGGGGTTGTGCAGAATGAGGGATGAATAGTGAAGAGCCCAGAGAATTTTTAGGGCCGTGAAAATATTCTGTATGATACTATAAATGTGGATACACGTTGTTATATATTTGCCCCAATCCAGAGAGTGTGCAATATCAAGAATGAACCCTAAGGTAAACTATGGACTTTGGGTAATAATGATGTGTCAATATAATTTCATCAATGATAACAAATGTCACACCTCTCCTGGGAGTATGTAGTGGGGAGAGCTATGCATCTGTAGGGGAAGAAAGTATATAGCAACTCTTCATACTTTCTACTCAGGATTGCTGGGAACTTAAAACTGCTCTAAAAAATAAGTGTATTAATAAAAAAATAAATAAATTTTATAAGACCATCTTCAAAAATTAGCTCATTTAAGTAATTTCTTTCTTTCTTTTTTTTTTTTGAGACAGAGTCTTGCACTGCTGCTCTCGGCTCACTGTAACCTCAGCCTCCCAGGTTCAGGTGATTCTCATGCCTCAGCCTCCTGAGTAGTTTGGATTACAGGCATCTGCCTACATGCCTAGCTAATTTTTGTATTTCACCATGTTGGCCAGGCTGGTCCCAAAGTCCTGACCTCAAGTGATCTGCCTGCCTTGGCCTCCCAAAGTGCTGAGATTACAAGTGTGAGCCACTGCACCCAGCCTCAATAATTTTTTTCTATTTCAGATTACTTCTTTAACATAGACCAAAGAAAATGGGGAAAAAAAGATGTAAGAAACTCCCAAGAGGCTGGTGGAAATATGTTACAGCTACAGAGATTACAAGTAAAAAGAATTTGGAAAAAATTTGTTTATACCACCAATTCACATATATTTCCATTAAATATAGGTGTAAACATTTGTCATTAATGTTAAAGATGAAAAAATACTTTGCAAATTTTTATTTATTTATTTTTGTAGACATGGGATCTTGCTATGTTACCCAGGCTGTTCTCAAACTCCTGGGCTTGAGCAAACCTCTTCCCTTAGCCTCCCAAAAATATCTTTTCGACAAAAAATTCTAACACTAAATTTCACCGAACTAGTTTCTTACCTTCTCTATGGTAGAGGCCCACTGTCTCAATTCTTTCATATTTCTCTTCACAAGCAGGTTCCTCTATAATAAATGCCTGTTCAGAACTCCTAACATTTGTATTTGTTTAGCAATGTTCTTGTGAAGTACTCTGGTGACAAATAATTACTGTTATGTACATATCATTTTCAGATAATGAAAAATAAAACCAATATGCTCTTCTTTGCAGATGAAGTCAGGGAGGTAGACAGGGCAAAGTAGAAACTCCTACTCTTACCCTGTGAGTAATTAAAATAGAAATCAAAGGCATGAACTTCTTGGGTCCTCAGTTTTCTCCTCTCTAAAAAGAAAGAATTGTTTAATAAAACTCAACTGAGGCCACAATCATCAATGGCAGCTAAAACGACTTAGTGAAAGAATTTTTTTTAAATAAGAAAAGGATACTGGATGATGTCTGAACTCCTAAGCAACTGATGTGTGACTTGGGAGTGGAGCCCTCAGTCACACCTAAAACTATCTGTGGCAGACCCTGTTCTTTTGGCTGACACAAATCCCATTCCCAACCTCCTTCTCCTCCTGTCCTGTCTCAATAGTGGAGTCTAGAAGAACATTCATTTTGCAGCTTCTCTTGCAGCAAGGAGTGGCCATGAGACAATTCTGGCCAATGATTCAGAAGAGGAATTGTGTTGGGGATTTCTAGAAAGACTACCGCTTTTCCAGAGAAAAGCGAAAACGCAGCAGGGGAAGCCCCTTTCCCGACTCTTCCAGCCTTACAGAGGCACTGGTGGTAGCTGTGACTGTCTTGCTAGCAGGAGGACAAGCAAGGCCGGAAACGCAGAGATACTTGCTTGGATGCCTTTGAGCCAGTGAATCAATGCCAGAAGCAGCTGACCTCCAGAGATCTTGTTATAGGATTAAAATAAATCTCTGCTTATTTGCCATTGTCATTTTGGTTTGCTTATTTACTTGTTGTCAAGCACATTCCTAACTGAAACACTGTTCACCAGATTCCCTGGGATTAGACAATGCAACATCTTTCTGTAACCAAGAATGCAAAGCTCCTTCACTGGAAAATACTCATGTGAAAGTTTAGAGGAAAAGGACAGGGAGTAAAATAAACTGCTTTATTCTCCTAGCCATAGAATCCATTTATTTCATGTAGCTGTAAAATCAGCCCTTTGCCCAAATTCATCAAGTCACAAATTCTCAGGATCAGAAAGGCATTACTTTTAACCACCTGACCTCCCTGTAAACAACCTCATTAGGCAGCTATTTAGCCTCCGCTTGAATTATGTACAGTGACAAGGAATTCATTATCTCTAGAAGGAGCCTATTATCATCTTTGAACAACTAGTTTAGAAAGGTCTATCTTACATTAACCTGCTTTTTCTATGTCTTCATTCTACCATTTGAGAAACACAGAACAGAAAGAATCTCTTTTATGAATGAGAGCCATTCAAAGAGTTGAAGGCAGCTGTCACATCACCTCATCTGCACAGTGACATCCACCAATTTCTTCAGCCTTTCCTCTTAAGAGAGGCGTAAACTTCTAATGAATGCCAGTCACATATATAATTTTAAAGCGTCAAATGGCCACATTTTAAAAAGGAAAATACAGGTAATTAATTTTAATAATATTTTTAATGTAACCCAATATATCAAAAATATTGTCATTTCAACAAATACTCAAAATAAATAATGAGACATTTACATTCTTTTTCATACTAAGTCTTTGAAATCTAATGTGTCAGCCCTCCATATCCACAGCTTCTGTGTCTGAAGACTCAACCAAACTTGAAAATATTTTTTAAATGACAATACAACCATTAAAAAAACACTAAAAAAAAAAATAGTATAACAACTATTTACATAGCATTTACATTATATTAGGTATTATAAATTATCCAGAGATGATTTAAAGTATACAGGAGGCTGTACGTAGACTACATGAAAATATTATGCCATTTTTATATGAGGAACTTGAGCATCCATGGCTGGTATGTAAAGGGGGTCCTGGTGCCGATACCCCTCAGACACTAGAGATAACTGTATTACATGTTAGTCTATAATCAACTTAGAGGAGACACATTTTCACTGCTCAATGCCCATATAGGGCTGGGCGCTACCGTATTGAACAGCACAGGTCTGACAGAAGAACATAACACTGTTTTCTGCAGAGCGACTACAGACAGCATTCAGTTAATCGAATAAACTGGCAAAATATCATGATGCCAAGTTTCTGAACCTAGAGTACAGCACAGACCTCTTTAAAGTGGTGGGAAGGAGAACGAAATCTCATGGGCTCCTAAGACTATGAGGACTCCCAGAGGTCAATGTACCCCAACTAAGAAACTATTTTCAAAAGCGGCTTTTTAAAAAACTGATTTCAATATAAAGACACACAAAAAAGATTCTATTTCGCTTGAATTTGAGCAGCTCTATGGTCCCAGATTGAAAACCCACTGGAGCAAAGAGAACACTGGTCTGAAGCCAGGAAGTCTTTATTCTCAATTCTCCCACCAAACTCAGTTGTCACCTGAAAAAAAAATCAATTCATTTCTCCAGGCCTATTTTCTCTAAGGGTGCCCCATTTTCCCACTAAACAACACTGTCCTAAGCATTCCCAAACCATCCTTTGAATAATCCATTCTAGAACTGTGTCCACAAGTAGCATAAAGCTCCTAGTCTACAGTTTTTACACCTGCATTCCTCACTCTTGAAAATCAGAATGGCATTTACCTGTCTTCATAATTCTAACAATTTCCCACTCTTCAAAATTTCACAAAATTAAAAATTAACACTGAATTATCCCTAAGTTCTTTCAGTGTCCTGGAACAGAATGCTTCTGGACCAAAAATCCTTAACCCATTTTGAACAACTAAACAATCTTTTACAATCCATTCAACTTTCGCAAGCTTTAACTTCATGTTACTAATGTTTTTTCTGGCCTGTTCAAAATAAACAGGCCTGCCTTTCATTTCCTGACTTTATGAGTACTTGTCAAGGACCTACTGTACACAACACACTGGGAATACGAATGACTTGTAAAAAAGACATGTAAATGACGTCCTTGTTTGCAAAAAGCTGACACTCTAGCAATGAATAAAAGACAATCAATTAGCACATAACTAAGCAGGAAAATTTCAGGTAGTAAAGAATGATATAACAATAAAGCTAAGATTTCAGAGTAATATCATGCTCCAGACACCCTTCTAAATATTAACTAGTTTAATCCTATTAACAACTCTACCAAGTATGTGCCCCTATTATTAACCCCACCTTTATACATTTAAAAATTGAGAAAAAGGGCAGTCAGTGCTAAAAAACAGAACAGAGGGACTATGAGAGGGTGAGTGTCTAGGGCACTATTAAGAGTCTAGGAGGCCGGGCACAGTGGCTCATGCCCATAATCTCAGCACTTTGGGAGGCCAAAGTGGGCAGATCACCTGAGGTTTAAGAGCAGTTTGGCCAACATGGTGAAACCTCGATTCAACTAAAAATACAAAAATTAGCTGAGCGTGGTGGCTCACGTCCATAATCCAAACTACTCAGGAGGCTGAGGCACAAAAATCACTTGAACCCAGAAGGCGGAGTTTGCAGTGAGCCAAGGTGGCGCTACTGCACTCCAACCCCGGGGACAGAGTGAGACTCTGTCTCAAACAAACAAACAAAAAGAGTCTAAGAGGTTACAAAAGGTCTCTATGAGGTCCTCTGGGGTGAGGCTTGAATGAAGAACCAGCCACACAGAGATCTAGGGTCAGAGTGTTCCAGAGACAGGGAACAGCAAGTACAGAACTTCTAAGATGGGATGAACTTGGCAGGATGAATTTTGAGGGCTCAAGGAACGGAAGGAAATAAAATGTGGCTGATAAAAAGGGAGGGGAGACTAGGAAGAAAGGAGGTAAAGAGGCAAGAGTGGGAGCTAATTTATGATGAGGAGTCTGGATTTTATTATAAGTACAATGAAAAACCCCCTAGAGTTTTCAAGCTGGAGAATAACATGATCTGATTTACATTTTTCAAAGATCCCTCTGCTTGCTATGTGAGAAATCAACTGTAGGAAGCAAGAATGGAATCAGAGAAATGAGGGAGAAGACAGAAGCCAAGCAGCAGTTGAGTAATTCAAGCTTCCCTCTACCATTTGTTAACATGGTAATATCAGCCCAAAGCAACTGGTTTGTTTCCTTTTTGCTTCTTTCCCTGTGTTTATTTGTCCTGCTGATGGAGTCACTCGCTCTAAGTTACAGTAAGACCCAGAGAAGAGTTGAGGGCCCCCTTCAGATTCCTTTGGCTTTTTATTTCAACCTCTAATATACCCAGAGGAACACGTACAACACAATATGAATGGCAAGTAAAGAAAAAAATAAGGCAGGGGGCAGTCAATCAATGATCATTTTCAGCTGTGGCTCTGTAAAGCTCAAAACGTTCACAGCAATTCTCTCTATAAACAATTCATAGCTCAAAATAAAAGGGTTTAAATAATACTCAGTGACCTTGGACTTCACTAACAATACCTATCTCTTACTGAAAAGATAATACTAACAAATATCTAAGCATGCTGAGGAGGACTGGCTGAAAACATCACCACTGATCATTTTTCCTATCCCTGTCTGTGCAGCCCATCTATCCCATCAAGAAGGGGAGTTTACTTCCCCTCCCTTTGAATTTGGGCTGGTCTTGTGACTCACTTTGACCAACAGGATGTGATGAAAGTGATGTGCCAGTTCTAGATCTAGGCTTCAAGAGAAATAGAAGCTGGCCAGGCCTGTAATCCCAGCACTTTGGGAGGCTGAGGAGGGTGGATCACCTGAGGTCAGAAGTTCAAGATCAGCCTGGCCAACATGGTGAATCCCTGTCTCTACTAAAAATAGAGAATTTAGCCAGTGTGGTGGCGCACACCTGTATTCCCAGCTACTAGGGAGACTGAAGCAGGAAAATCGCTTGAACCCAGGAGGTGAAGGTTGCAATAAGCCGAGATTGTACCACTGCACTGGGCAACAGCAAGACTCCATCTCAAAAAAAAAGAAAAGAAAAGAAAAAAAAAGACAAAAGAAGTAGAAGCTTCCTTATTCTCACACTTGGAAGCCAGCCACCATGCTGTAAGGTAACTGGTCTAGATACCAAAGGAAATGAGACATTATGGAAGAAAACTAAGGAACTCTAGTCTACAGCCAACAGGAAACATGAGAGTAAAGGTTTCTTGGACATTCTAGTCCAGCCAAGCTCTGAAACTGAAAACATCTGCTGTATTACTGATGCTAGTGGACACCACCACATGGAACAGAAAAACCACTCAGCTGAACCCAGCCAACACACCAAACTGTGAGAAATAATCAATTGTTGTTTTAAGTCACTACGTTTTGGAAATTTCATGTGGAATTTCAACAGGTCAATACAAAAAGCAGGATATTCCAGATATAAATATGAACAGGAACAAAGACAAAGAAATGATACAGTACAGAATATTTTTCGAGAAAGGCAAGTTCTCCAGTAACTGCCACCAGTCATGATCCAGCTATTCTAGTTAAAATGAATCACTTGTAGAAAGTAGTATGGTGATTACTCAAAGAGCTAAAAGCAGAACTACCATTCAACCCAGCAATTCCATTACTGGATATACATCCAGACGAATATAAATCATCCTACCATAAAGACACACACACATGAATGTTCACTGAAGCACTATTCACAACAGCAAAGACACGGAATCAACTTAAACGCCCATCGATGACCAATTGCATAAAGAAGATGTGATACATATACACCATGGAATACTACACAGCCATAAAAAGAGTAAGATCATGTCTTTGGTGGAAACATGGATAGAGCTGGAGGTTATTACCCTTAGCAAACTAATACAGAAACAGAAAACCAAATACTGCATGTTCTCACTTTTAAGTGAGAGCTAAATGATAAGAACGTACGAATACAAAGAAGGAAACAACAGACACTGGGGTCTACTTAAAGGGAGAGGATGGGAGGATGAAGAGGAACAGAAAAGATAACTATTGAGTACTGGGCTTAATGCCTGAGTGATGAAATAATCTGTACAACAAACCTCTGTGACACGTGTTTACTTTACCTATGTAACAAACCTTCACATATACCCCAAACCTATAATAAAAGTTAAAAAAGAAAAAAATGAATCACTTCCTGTACAAGCCCTATTACAGTGCTTACCATATTCACAAAATGGTTTGTAGGACTCCAAGTTGTAAAATAAGGACCCCTGATGCCAGAGAGCTGAAGCAGATGATCTATGAATATTTTATGTACTTTTTTGCTTCTCTTCCACTCTGCCTTGCAGGCAACCAGCAATATCATCTATTCTCCACTTTACTAAATCTTATCCTTGTGCTATGGTCTGAATGTCTATGTCCCCTCAAACTTCATATGCTGAAACCTAATCACCAATGCGATAATAGATTATTAGGTCATGAAGGCAGAGCCTTCATGAATGAGATTGGTACCCTCATGAATGAAATTGGTACCCCTATAAAAGCAGCCCCAGAGAGCTACCTTGACCCTTTTACCATGTGAAGAATCTATGAAACAAAATATGGACTCTCACAAGATACCTAATCTGCTGGTGCCTTGATTTTGGACTTCCCAGCTTCTAGAACTGTGGGAAATAAGTTTCTACTGTGTATAAGCTACCTAGTTTACACTATTTTGTTATAGCAGCCCAAAAGCATACCCTGTTTCAAGATTCTGCATTCATTTACTCATTCATACATTCAATGAGTAAATTTTGTCAGCCACCAGTGATGCCAGGCACTACTCTAGGTGCTCAGGATACAATAATTAACAAGGCACACAGTGCCCTGCCTTCATGGAGATAAACTGTTGATGAACAGGAAGTAGATAGGGTGGTCAGAGAAGGCTGGAGGAGAGCACAGTTGACCAGAGATCTGATGGAAGTGAGAAAGCAAACTATGGGAATATCTGAAAAAAGAGCATTCCAAGCAGAGGAATGAGCAACTGGCAAAGATCCTCAAATGCCTACGCATCCATGGGAGAAGACCAGTGAGTGAGGAAAAGACAGGTAGCAAAGGGGATCAGAGAGGATGCAGGGAGACAGATCTCAGAAGGACTTGTAATGGTTAACACTGGATTTTATGTTTTCAGAGTGATGGAAAGTCTCTCCTTACAGCCTTCCCAGCCCCTATCTAAGCCACTATTAATTACTTCTCCTTCTTGTGCTCTCATCACCTGTACTTTTATTTATTCCATGGATTTCTATATTCCATGGATTTCTGTTCATCTCTTGTGTATCAGTTCTATGTCCTCAACTACATCTCAAGGGCAAGAACCAGTCATATTCTCCTCTGTATTCCCAGGGCCTGGCACCTAAGAGACGCTCAATAAATCTTTTTGGAAGATGATAATGATGATGTAATCTCTTAGAATCTTTTCTAGCTGTAAGATCTATGATCCCTTCGAACTCTCTCGACAAACTAGTTTGCACAATGACTCAGAGGATTGACATCTTTCTAGATATGCTGAGATTATATTCATGCCACTTTTAGAGTCTCCATCCATCGAATTACTAGAATGAATTACATCAGACTTTTTGTTTAAATGAAGACTGTGCCACATGGAATGGGATTCCCTTGCATGGAACTACTTGCTAATATTTGCACTTTAAGCCAGCTGAACCTCAGGAAAGTAATAAATTGCTATTAAATAAATGCTATTCTGATGTGATCCCATCACTAGCCATTAATGATGGCCTCCAATCCTTTGTTTCTTCTCCCATTGAAAAGTGAAGGATAATGCTACTCCCCTCCCCAACCCCTTCACAACTGAGTTTGGGTTGGACTTAGTGACTTACTTGACCAATAACAGGCAGGAGAACTGGTATTCTGGGACTTAATAAGGCTACGTCATAAGAAACCTTGAGCCTTGAAGCTTCCATCCTCACGTTTTGGGAAACCCAGCTCCCATGCTGTAAGAAACCTAAGCCACATGGAGAGACCAGAGTGTGCCAGTGCCAGTGCTCAGGCATGCTGGGCCCCAGCTATGCCCCCTGCCCAGAGTCATGCATCCCAATCGAGGCACCAGACATCTGAGTCTGAGATCTCAAAAGTGGATCCTCTAGCCCCAGATTCCTTACCTCATACCATGTGGATCAGAGACAAACTGCCCAGCTGAGCTGTTTCTTAACTCCTAACCCACAAAATTATAACCAAAATAAAATGGTTACTTTAAGGTAACAAGTCTTGGAGTAGTTTGTTATGCAGCAGTAGATTTAAAAAAATACAGAAAGAGAATCATATCACTACCAATCCACAACTCACAAAAGTGCCTTCTTCTCAATCATTTATAAAATTGACAGACGGCCACTGTCTGAGTTTTGTGCAAGGTTCAATGACTGCTCTCCCCAGAGATTTGGTCCATGGGGCATGACACAGACAGATTAGGTGACTTTGAATGAGTTTCCCGAATCAATCACAACTAATAGAATCTCAGGCCAATGAAAGTCATCAGAAATGTAACCAAGATAAAAGCCACAGCATACATTTGGATTGTACAAGTCACAGAATTCGGCTATTGGCCAAATTATGCATCCTTTTTTCACTCAGTCACCCTGCTGGCAAGAAAATAATTTATTACACTACTTAAAAACATGGGTAGGACTTAAAACAGAAATGAAATGTACAATTCTATCATAAAGTTAAAAGGATCCAGCTACTAAACAATGATCGCCTGCAATACTAAGAATTCCTGAAATGATTTTCAGTCAGATGCTGTCGGAATGGAAAACACTCAATTGCAAATAGTCCTCTCCTTTAGGACATCCTTTGTTTGTACAAAGAAGTTATATTATGAAAACAAAAGCTCCCCAAAATGGGTAGGCAGTTTCACCCCCATCAGTGTGAGTATCACTTCTCCCAACAGCAGTCACTCCAGGCCCTTTGAATAAGTAGCTTTTAATGAAACAGCATACTCATTTCACATTGCTCCTCCTCCCTCTCTCCCGCTTCCTTCAAGTCAGGTTTGGCTCTCCAAAAAATACAGAACCATTAAGTGGTCAAGGAGAGGAGTAAAGGTCACACACACACACACACACACACACTGTGGTAGCAAATGCTTTAGAGCATCGATTTTTTTCATATAAACTGCTATCTTAAAATATGTCTAATCATAGTCTGGCACCCACATCTTTCATACTATGAATTCACACTCACCATTGGTACATTTTAAAGAATCAACAAAAGAAAATAATGACTCAGAGAAAGCATCTAAAAGCTAAAGGCATGGCAATGTGAAAATGGTAAAATGCTTTTAAGAGAAAATATCTTCCAACTTCGTATTTGCACATATTTGCTTGAAAGTACATATCTGCTTCAAAAATAATGCATTAGCAATAACAACAATAAAATCATAACAAAAAAAACCAAAATGACAACACTTGTTTTGTGGGAGGCTTCATTTTTTTTAAAAAAAAGAGAACTCTAGAATTAGAGAAGAAAAACATACTAACTTCTGATGAGAATATTTAATGAAAAAATAACCATTGCCTTCCATAGAAACCACTCCTTCAGCAGCAGTGAATCATTAACTCAGAATAATATATGTTTAAAAACATGTACTCATATTCCTATAATATATCAGGTTTCTAAAACTGCTTAAAAAGCAAAAGTAGATGGAATCCCATCAAAAACAAATATTGTGATATTTTAGCTATGTGGCTCTAACAATCAAATGAAAGTTCAACAAGGACTGAAGAAATGAAGCTGAGGACATAAATCGTGTTCTTTTTGTTTAAGTGAGAACATCAGCAGCTCCATGTCTTCCAGCTCTAGGAGCCATTACTGACACATTAAATTCCAAAGAAGAGGAAGGCCTTTAGGTTAACAAGGAAAGTAGTCTAATTAAATGTCAAACCATATGATACTAAGTTTCCTGTACCTTTTGTATCACCAAGGAAGTCAAACGCTGCTCAATGCTAATGCAAAAGCACTGCTGATGGGGGAAAGGAACGTATTTCCAGTGCATCTCTTCCGATCATTAAGGCTGTCTGTATAATGTGTTCGGGACAGACAGGAGACTGTCACTAGAGCACAGACTATTTACCTTTCCATCTGAAGTGGTCCTGCCTCAGGAAAAGACCCTTTACTAAAACACAGCTATACAATGGGCAGCCTGTAGTACACAGAAATTTAATCATAAAAGTTCCCTTCAGAATTCCAAATAAGAAAAAAAATTAATAACTTTAAATATTTAATTAAATGCTTTTTTTCAATTTCAAAATCCTCTCTGATGATCTGGTCTATGAACGTATTTGTTCAACAAATAATTATTGATGGGACAGGCACTGTCCTGGGGTCTGGGGATGCAGGATGAACCAGGCAGTTAAAACTGCCCTACTTCTCAAAGAGCTTACAGCCTAGAGAAGGGAAATTCACTGGTCAAGTAACAAGTCCAATCAAGTGCAGAGGATAATTCTAGATAGCATTAAATGCTATGCAAGAAATAAAATAGGATAGTGTTGCAGCAAGTGACTTGGGAGGAGGCTAATTTGGACTGATCAGGCAGCCCTCACTGAGGAGGCCAGACACCTCAATTACCAGAGGGAGCCACTTATTGGAGCAAAACTGAAAGCAGGACACACCAGGCACAGAGAACAGCTAGTCTGGAACAAAGACCTCAAGGTGGGCACTGACTTGGCTGATTGGAGCAACAGAGGAGCCCTGTGTAGCTGGGCCTCAGGGAGAAGGAGGGGAAGAACAGATGTTACTGGAGAAGCCAGCAGGAGTTCCCAGGTCACAGGGGTCCCTTGGGCCCAGGTGAGGAGCTCTGACTCTCAGTGCAATGTAAAGTCCTCTGAGAAGGTTTTAAGCAGAGGAATAACAAAGTCTAATTTCTATTTTTAAAAGATGGCTCTGACTGCCATGTGGAAAATGGTTTATAGGAAAGTACATGTGGAGGCTACTGCAGTAATCCAGGCAAGGGATAGAGTCAAGTAGACAGATTCGGGGAATGTTGTAGAAGGCTTGCTAATGGAATAGTCAGAGGGAAGGAGGGCAGGTACAGCAAAGATGGAAACAAGGATAATGCCTAAGTTTTTGGCTAGAACAATCTGGTAAATAGTGGTGACATTTAAAATACAGTAGACATGAGGTTTCAAGAAGGGAAAATGGAAATCAAGATTTGTTCCATTTAGCTCACTCACTTCAGAGATGAGCACATGATTTACCAAGTATGTAAATGACTTAACCAAAGAAGCTTAGCTGCCTACTTGAAGAACTGGAATTAGAACCTGACTTTCTACTTTCTAATCCAGTAGTCTTTTAGTTAAGAGTATTAAATTGAGATTTCCAGATTAAATAATTTCCAGTTTTGCTATTACTAATTATTCACACAAAGGTTTCAAATAGGCCAGGTGTGGTGGCTTGCACCTGTGATTCCAGCACTTTGGGAGGCCAAGACAGGCAGATCCCTTGAGCTCAGGAGTTCGATACCAACCTGGGAAACATGGTGGAACCACCCCCCAAAAAAAGGCTTCAAATAATTTGATGATACGTGAGCATTAAAAATCAAAAACATACATGAATCTACAAAGGTAATAAAATTTCACAAACTACACACACTAAAAACAGATTGCATGTAAAAACTATTCCAATAAGGTCTGTTCTTGAATTACTAGTATCACACCAATGACAATTTCCTGCTTTTGACAATGTACTATGATCATGTAAGATATTATCATTGGTGGAAGCTGAGTGAAGGGTACCTGGGATCTCTTTGTATTATTTTTGCAACTTCTTGTCTTAACTTATTTCAAAGTAAAAAACTATTGTTAAAAAAAAAAGAGGCTGGGCCTGGTGGCTCATGCCTGTAATCCCAGAACTTTGGAGGGCTGAGGTGGGCGGATCACTTGAGCTCAGGAGTTCTACACCAGCCAGGACAACATGGTGAAACCTCATCTCTACAAAAAATACAAAAATCAACCAGGCGTGTGCCTGTAGTCCCAGCTAACTGGGAGGTTGAGGTGGGAGGATCACTTGAGCAATTGCTTGAGGCAGAGGTTGCAGTGAGCCAAGATTGCCCCTGCACTCAAGCCCGGGCAACAGAACCAGACCCTGTTTCAATAAAACAATGAAAAGAAAAAAAGTAAATTTGCCCAAGGACACAGAACCAAGGGAGAATGCCAACATCTGAGACTTGATCAACTGATTTGTAGTTGACTACACCATAATTTTTATTCAAATGTTGTTTAAATTAAAAGGACCTTTAAAAATATCAACACCTAATTGGCACCTATTTTCTTTCGTAGATAAAGGGCAATTTCTTTTGTGTCCTGTTGGAACATAATCAGTCTTTGGCTCGATCTGTTTGCTCCCACACTCAAGAACACAAGTCAGCATGCGGTCAGCAATCTAGGAGCCAAAAGCTGCATTTGGCTGGATTTGGGAGAGTCTATATTAGGTGTAAAATGCTATTCTAAAACAATTAAAATGGCAATACTTTCATTTCCTGAGTGGATTGAACAAAACAACACAAATGATTTAAGCCATTTGTGAAATGAATCAGAAGGGAATTTACCCAAAAGGTGACTGTCCAATTTAACCAAGGCCACTGCTCTCAAGAGCCTGCAGAGAACTGTCGATACTGCTAAAAGGCTGGCAGCTGCATCCTCATTTACGGGACCACCAGAGCAACTATATGGTGCACTTGCCTGAAAAGAACAGTGATTTGGTGGGGGTTGTGGGGTAGAAAGAATGAAAGTAAAGACTGGGAGTGGTGGAACAGTATGAACAGTGTTCTAAGAAGCCTGGAGCCAAGAAAACCCAGAAAAGGCGTCAAAAAACAGGTTTAATTATTTCCCTCTTACAAGAGAAACTGCAGAGTTGGGAGCATTATATCACATAGTGCCACATTCAGATACCACCTGGCATGTGGGATTCCCAGTTCCTCCCAAAGCCTATCACCATCAGGTCTAGCAACAGCACCTACCTGAAGCTAACTCAGGTTGAATTTTCTTAAGGTGAGAAGTAAAATAAGCAAGGCTAAGTGGCTCACACCTGTAATCCCAGCACTTTGGGAGGTTGTGGCAGGCAGAGTTCAAGACCAGCCTGGCTAACATAGTTAAACCCTGTCTCCACTAAAAATACAAAAATTACCCAGGCATAGTGGTGCATGCCTACATTCCCAGCTACTCGCGAGGCTGAGGCAGGAGAATCACTTGAACCTGGGAGGCAGAGGTTGTGGTGAGCTGAGATCACTCCACTACACTCCAGCCTGGGCGACAAGCAAGACTCTGTCTCAAAACAAAATTTAAAAAAAGGAAACAGAATTAATATCTCCACGTCAACTAAAATCTGGGGAAATTTGGTGGATGTGGGGCAGTTAACAAAGCAAACACCCTGAAAGACAGGAGTTGAAGTAATGCTGTTTTTCTCTTCCCAGGCCAGTTCCCTTCCATTCAAGGCTCACTCACCTACCCTACCAAGCCCAGATCCAATGCCTAGATATCAAGATCATTCAACAACTCATCCCCTCTCTCTTTACCTGTGTCTCTCTCTTCTAAACACGTCAGTTCTTTATTTGAGCCAAAAAGTCTATTTGCTTTCTTTCCCTCACCGCATGCACTTGTTTAAGATTTAAGAACCTACTTTGTTAAAGGTTCTGTGATGGCTGCCGCAGATGTGAACAGAGCATAGCCCCTGACTTAACTCAAGAGGATGGCATTCGATGGTGAGAGGGAGCTAGGGAAGAGTCTGATAAGGTAACAGGTAACTATGTCAAAACATGGAGAAAGATCGTCACAAAAATCTGTGGAGGTTCAAAGAAAAAAAAAATCCCAGTAGAGGAGAATGTGGGAAGGCTTCTGGGAAAAGAAAGGAATTAGGCTCTGAAGAATAGATAAGATTTTGAGAAGCAGTGATTAGAAGAAGGTAAGTGGGTTCGGGGGGAATTAGAGCCCCCCCCAAAAAAGCTCAAATGCCTACTGAAGAGATATTAGAGCCTCATTGTATCAGGGGAGAAAGTTCACAGCTCCTCTCTTATCCTTCAAAGATAGGTCCAGATCCAGGTAATTTCCTCCTTTCCCAGCATAGAGAATGTTACTCACTAACTGAATCATATTCTCAGGAATTTGGAATCTTCAAAGCAGTAAAAGTCATGGTCTCCTAGAAATTTTCTTCCCAAAAGTTCAACGAACTAGCATTTGATCAAAAGTCTGTTCTCCCTGGAGGACAGCTAGCCAATCTCTTTGTCATGTTAGTTTTCTTTTTGTCTTCCTCTTTCTGAGTCTCCCTTCTACTCTGCTAACACTATTCCCACAAGGGACAAGATGGCTGGGGCTCCAGCAGCCACTTAGGACCGTGGGGGAATCTTGAGAATGGAAGTCATGTGCAAGGATGGCAAAGCATAAAGACAGAAGGAGTCTTGGCCTCTGGTAGCTCTGGAGCAGTGATACCAACCCACAACCCTGGGGTCTACCTACAGATGTGTGGGTGTGTAAGAGAGAGAGGAAAAAGGAGAAGGATATGGAGGAGGAAGAGGGGAAGGAGGAGGATAAGGGGAAAATAAACCTTCCACCTTGTTAAAATCACTGTCATTTGGGTTTTCTGTTAGATGTTGCCAAATCTAATTAAACAACTAATATAGATAAGGTGGGGCCAAATTACAGAAGGTCTTGAATGAATGCAAAACTGTCTGAAATTAATATTCTAGACAATGAGGAAAATTTAAATAATTAAGAAAAAAAAATCTTTTATTTCAGCACTTATCATGTGTCCAATAGCACTAGGTCCCTGCCCTCTGGAAGTTGCAAACTATAGAGAAGCACACCAAATAGAAAGTGCAAGATGCTCAGAAGCACGTGACAAGAGGGCTTAATCCAACATAGAAAGTGTGGGAAGGCTTCCTAAAAAACACCTACAGTAAACCCCAAAGGAGGAGCTGGAGTTAACATGGCAAAGAAAAAAGTAAAAACAGTCACACTATGAGCAAAGAAACTGAGGCAAAACAAAGATCAAGCAAACAAAATCCAACAGCATAGCACATTAAACAACAAACTGAAGGCAGTATGGCCATTTTCACCATATTGATTCTTCCTATTCATGAACATGGAATGTTTTTCCATTTGTTTGTGTCCTCTCTTATTTCCTTGAGCAGTGGTTTGTAGTTCTCCTTGAAGAGGTCCTTCACATTCCTTATAAGTTGTATTCCTAGGTATTTTATTCTCTTTGCAGCAATTGTGAATGAGAGTTCACTCATGATATGGCTCTCTGTCTATTATCAGTATATAGGAATGTTTGTGATTTTTGCACACTGATTTTGTATCCTGAGACTTTGCTGAAGTTGCTTATCAGCTTAAGGGGATTTTGGGCTGAGACGATGGGATTTTCTAAATATACAATCATAAACAGAGACAATTCAACTTCCTCTTTTCCTATTTGAATACTCTTTATTTCTCTCTCTTGCCTGATTGCCCTGGCCAGAACTTCCAATACTATGTTGAATACAAGTGGTGAGAGAGGACATCCTTGTCTTGTGCCAGTTTTCAAAGGGAATGCTTCCAGCTTTTGCCCATTCAGTATGATCTTGGCTGTGGGTTTGTCATAAATAGCTCTTATTATTTCAATGCTATTCCCATCAAGCTACCATTTGCTTTCTTCACAGAATTAGAAAAATCGACTCTAAATTTCATATAGATCTAAAAAGCAGCCCATATAGCCAAGACAATCCTAAGCAAAAAGAACAAAGCTGGACACATCATGCGACCTGACTTCAAACTATACTACAAGGCTACAGTAACCAAAACAGCATGGTACTAGTACCAAAACAGATATATAGACCAATAGAACAGAACTGAAGCCTCAGAGATAATGCCACACATCTACAACCATCTGATCTTTGACATACCTGACAAAAGCAAGCAATGGGGAAAGGATTTCCTATTTAATAAGTGGTGTTGAGAAAACTGGCTAGGATATGCAGAAAACTGAAACTGGATATCTTCCTTATACCTTATGCAAAAATTAACTCGAGACGGGTTAAAGACTTAAACATAAGACCTAAAACCATAAAAACTCTAGAAGAAAACCTACACAATACCCCTCAGGACATAAGTATGGGAAAAGACTTCATGACTAAAACACCAAAAGCAATGCCAACAAAAGCCAAAATTGACAAACAGGATTTAATTAAACTAAAGAGCTTCTGTACAGCAAAAGAAACTGTCATCAGAGTGAACAGGCAACCTATAGGATAAGAGAAAATTTTTGCAATCTAGCCATCTGACAAAGGGCTAATATCCAGAATCTACAAAGATGTCAAACAAATTTACAAGAAAAAAACAACCCCATCAAAAACTAGCCAAAGGATATGAACAGACACTTCTCAAAAGAAGACATTTATGTGGCCAACAAACATATGAAAAAACCTCATCATCACTGGTCATTAGAGAAATGCAAATCAAAATCACGATGAGATACCATCTCATGCCAGTTAGAATGGCGATCATTAAAAAGTCAGGAAACAACAGATGCTGGAGAGGATGTGGAAAAATAGGATCACTTTACACTGTTGGTGGGAGTGTAAATTAGTTCAACCATTGTGGAAGACAGTGTGGCGATTCCTCAAGAATCTAGAACCAAAAATACCATTTGACCCAGCAATCCCATACTATACAGACACATGCACATGTATGTTTACTGTAGCACTGTTCACAACAGCAAAGACTTGGAACCAACTCAAATGCCCATCAATGATGGATAAAGAAAATGTAGCACATATACTCCATGGAATACTGTGCAACCATAAAAAAGGATGAGTTCATGTCCTTTGCAGGAACATGGATAAAGCTGGAAACTATCATTATCAGCAAACTAACAGAGGAACAGAAAATCAAACACCACATGTTCTCACTCATAAGTGGAGTTGAACAATGAGAACCATGGACACAGGGAGGGGAGTATCACACACTGGGGCCTGTCAGGGAGTAAGGAGATAATAGAGGGAAGCATTAGGAGAAATATCTAATGTAGATGACAGGTTGATGGGTGCAGCAAACCACCATGGCATGTGTATACCTATGTAACAAACCCACACAGTCTGCACATGTATACCAGAAGTTAAAGTGTATTTTTTTAAAAAATGTTTTTTAAGCTAAAAAAATTTTTTTTTATAAACTGAAGAAAGTCAAATTTGGCTACTAGGTGGAAGAGCGGTTCTCCAGAGAATGGCACAATATGATGCTGGAATGGTGGTCAGGGGTCACAGTGAGGGGAAGAAAGCTTTGGAAGACAAATCTGGCAACCTCTCTGTACAGACAGACCAGTTACAAAGTAGTTTGGAGACGCAATAAGAACCTAAATTAAGAGGCAGGTGCATAACTGAGAAAATAATGACATTGATGAAAATACTGAAGGCAGGGCAGGAACTAGATTCAGTGAGAAAAACTCATTCCGTCTGCAACATGCTGGGTTTAATATTGTAGCAAGGCATCCTGAGATGTCAGGGAAGAACTCGGCATCTCCTCTGGACTGGCTTCTTCACCTGGAACCAATGACTCTACCTTCCATAAAACCCAGATTCACCTTAGAGGCACTCCCTATTTTAATCCCTTCCCCTCGGATCACTCCTTCATGCTGCATGCTCCGGTGGAATTCCATTCACTTTGTAGGCTGCTACTGCATGTTCAGAATTCAGATACATGTTACCCCTCTCTTAACATACAGACTTCAAACTCCTTGATGGACAAGGGCTCTCTAACTTCTATTTCTGATGCAATGCTTTTGATACCTTTTAGAGCCCACAGCACTCTCTAAGCACTTAAAGTGTTAAATTCCTTAGGGGACTGTAAAACCTAATACAGGCTACGCTTCGGAACAACAGAAATATTAATAATAGTACAATGGCTATCTCAGGGAATGGGAATAAATTCATATCCTTGCTTAGCATTACTCATCAGAAGGTTTGAGTCTCAATGACAAAACATTTCCTTCAAAGGAGGTGAAAACAAAGACAAAGTGGGGGATGTAAAAAATACATGAAATACCTAATGGATGGGAACAAAAGGCAAATACTTCATGACTGCAAACCTTGCTTAATGCTTTCTGTGGTTAGTATTCAAATGCTAACATTATCTCATCATGACGATACTTAAAAATCTTGAGACTAAACCGTGAGTAAACACACAGGATAAGCTGAAACTAAATCCTTGTGTGAATGTGCAGAGCACAAAGGGGTTTTAGCTGTTTGGTTTACCTACTTCTTTTTCTCTTATATACAATTTTAGAAATGAAAGAAAAGCTTCAATGGCTCTGGTATGACAAATCTCTTCTGGCAAAATGTAATTCAAAAAAAAATGGCAAAGATAATACATATTCATAGGAAAGGTTTACTCTGAAGAAAGACCTCCCTAAGTTTTGAGTCTCAAAACAATTTTAGAACTAAGCATTTGCTTTAATCCAGCACTCAGTTAGGCACCAAGTAAAGAAAGGTAAACAAAGCTGATTCCAGTCATAAGAAAAAACCAAAGCTTTTTTGGGAAAAGCCACAGTTTTTTACTGGTTTCTGGCCTTCCTCACTTTATACCAGGGGTGGTAAGCTTTTTCTGTAAAGGTCCAGATAGTAAATATTTTAGGTTTCCTGGGCTATAAAGTCTCTATTGCAGCTACTTGACTCTGCTGGTGTAGTGTGAAAGCAGCCAGACAACATGTTAACAAATAAGCATGGCTGTGGTCCAATAAAACTTTATTTATAGACACTGAAATTTGCATTTCATGTGATTTTCAAACATCATGTACTCTTCTTTTCCAACCATATAAAAGCGTATGAACTATTTTTAGCATCTAAAAGATATAAATATATTTTAAAATGCCACTGGCAAAAGCTTACTAACCTAGAGTCCAACAATTTAGGGAAAAACAATGAAGAGAAAAGATTTAGAAACTTAGAAGCATACAAAGAGAAGACACTGAAAAAATCAGGTTATATAATAATCTAGAGAAGCCCTTTGAAACAGTATACTCATAGAAAAACAAACGAAATACTTGAAACAGCAGAGTGAAAAATACTCTTCCTAGTTCCTGAACAGTCAGTCATTTGGAGAACGTCATTTAAGTCCCGTGCTACCTCTCTAATAGTTGAAATAGCAGCATGCCTTGATCTTCATTTGAAAGGACTTCAAGTCAATTCAGAAGTGTTTACTCTCTGAAGAAAAGAAGTACATGTACTTTGTTAAACACACACATACACATAATCTTCTACATTTTCTTCTTTATTTGGCATCACATAAGAAGTTCCAGATTTGAGCATCAATATCCAGTTCTAGAAGTAACTGGAGTTTAGCAAAGAGTGGGCTTCTGAAACAGAATTTCCTGTGGTAACGATGGGATTCAGGACATACTGGCCCAAGATATGGCACTTGGAATCTGAGAAAACAGCGTAAGCAGGCAGATCACTCTAACCTCCCCGCAGCTCCCACCCTTCTCTCCTAAAGCAGGTTGTAAATCCTAGAAAGGATTTTCTGACCTTCCCTGAAACACGTAAAGTGACTCTCATGTGCAATGCCTTCTCTAGCCCCAGATAAAAGGAGCATCCTTATTTCCGAAGATGCAGATCATAGAGAGAATAGGAACACACAGGCCCAGCAAATTTTACCCTAGCTCATTATCATTAGAGCTCATACTCTTTTTCTAATCCCATTTCTACATAACCATCCACATGCCATCAAACCTAGCATAAAAATACACAAGTTTAACCATCTCTTTTGGTCTTTACTCCCTTATAAAAGTTCCTGTGTCATGTAAAATTTATATTAAATAAATGTCTATGCTTGTCTCTTGTTTATCTGTCTTTTGTTAAAAGCCTCAGTCATGAACCTAGAATGAATGAGGAAAAGAAACTTTTCCTCCCCTACAGCAAAAACTCAAATGTTAAGATGATTCATTTATTATAAATACTGGCTATCTCTTTTTAAATTAACTTATTATTTTAATTGACAAATAAAAATTGTACATATTTATCATGCATAACATGATGTTTTGAAATATGAACACTGGCAGTCCATTTTTGCTGCTATAACAAAGAATCACAGATTGGATAATTTATAAACAATAGAAATTTATTTCTCACAGTTCTGAAGGCTGAAGTTCAAGATAAAGGTGCAAGATCAAGCATTTGGTGTCTGGTAAGGGCAGTTACCAGTTGCTGCATCTTCATTTGGCCGAAGAGGCTAACACTGTGTTCTCACACAGCAGAATGCCAAAGAGCAAAAGAGCCTAAGCTCGTTCCCTCCAGCCCTTTAGTCAGACACTAATCTATTCATGAGAGTAAGGCCCCTATGACTTAATCACTTCTCCCCTTAATACCACCCCTCAATACCAACACAGTGGAGATTAAGTTGAATTTGGGAGACATTGAGACCATAGCTTATACATTGTGGGATGGCTAAATAGGGATAATTAAAATATGCATTACCTCACATACTTATCATTTTTTGTAAAGAAAACAGGTAAAATTTATTCAGGTGATTTTCAAGAATGCAATATAGTCTACAGTCATTTGTCAGTATCTGCAGGGGGAGGCCTCCACTACCAAAATCCATGGATGCTCAAGTCCCTGATATAAAATGGTATAGTATTTCCATATAATCTGCATACATCCTCCGATATATTTTAAATAATCTCTAGATTGCTTATAATACCTAATACAAAGTAAGTGCTACCTAAATGGTTGTCATACTATATTTTTACTTGTATCCTTTTTTATTGCTGTATTGTTATTTTTTATTGTGGTTGTTCTCAAATATTTTCTATCTGTGGTTGGTTGAATCCATAGATACAAAGGGCCAACTGCAGATTGTTAATTAACTATAGTCATCATGTTGTAAAACAGATCTCTTCAACTTATTTCTCCTAATTAAACTTTGTATTCTGTGACCAACACCTCCCCAACCACATCTCCACCAGCTGCTGGTATCCACCATTCTACTCTGCTTCTATGAGTTTAGCTTTTTTAGATTCTACACATAAGTGATATGGTATCTGTCTTTTTGTGTCTTGTTTCACTTTGCATAATATCACCTAGGCTCATCCATGTTGTCACAAATGACAGTATTTCCTTCTTTTAAAAACTGAATAGCATTCCATTATGTACATATACTTTATTTTCTTTATCCTGTCTGTTGATGGACACTCAGGTTGATTCCATATCTTGGCTATTGTAAACAATGGTGCAATGAACATGAAAGTGTAGTTATCTCTTTGACATACTGACTTTGCTTCTTCCAGACACCCAGTAGTCTGGGTGCTTCTAGACACCCAGTAGTGTCTAGGTGCTAGGACACAGAGTTCTATTTTAAATTTTTTGAGGAACCTCCATACTGTTTTCCACAATGGCTATACTGATTGACATTTTCACCAAGTATACAAACATTCCATTTTCTCCACATCCTTGCTGGGACTTGTTATCTTTCATATTTTTAATAAGCGCCTAGAATTCTAATAGGTGTGAGATGATATCTCATTATAATTTTAATTTGCATTTCCCTGGTGATTTGCAATGTTGATAATTTTTTTAATACACCTGTTGGCCATTTGTATATCTTCTTTTGAGAAATATGTATTCTGATCCTTTGCCCATTTATTTATTTATTTTGGGGGATGGAGTTTCACTCTTGTCGTCTCGTCTCACTGTAACTTCCACCTCCTGATTTCAAGTGATTCTCCTGACTCAGCCTCCCAAGTAGCTGGGAATACAGGCATGCACCACCACACTTGGCTAATTTTTGTACTGTTAGTAGAGACAGAGTTTCACCATGTTGGCCAGACTGGTTTTGAACTCCTAATCGCAGGCTATCTACCTGCCTCAGCCTTCCAAAGTGCTGGGATTACAGGCGTGAGCCACTGTGCCTGATCACCCATTTTTTAATTGGGTGTTTTGTTTTTTTTTTTGGCTATTGAATTTTTAGAATTCCTTGTGCATTTTGGACATTAATTCCTTATCATATATATGTTTTGCAAATAATTTCTCCCATTTCATAGGTTAGTTCTTTGCTCTGTTGATTGTTTCCTGTGCAGAAGCTTTTATTTATCCCATTTGTCCATTCTTGCATTTGTTGCCTATGCTTTTAGGGTCATATCCAAAAAAATGTATTGCCCAGACCAATGTCATGGAGCATTTCCCCTAGGTTTTCTTCTAGTAGTTTCATAATTTCAGTCTTATGTTTAAGTCTTTAATCCATTTTGAGTTTATTTTTATACATGGTGTGAGATAAGGGTCTAATTTAATTATTCTGCATATCCAGTTGTTCCAACACCATTTACTGAGAGAATATCCTTTCTCCAGTGTGTCTTATTGGCACCTTTGTTGAATATCAATTGACCATAAATGTGTAAATTCATTTCTGGACTATCCACACTGTTCCATTGGTCTATGTGTCTGTTTTTATGCCAATACCATGCTGATCTGACTACTATAGCTTGGTAGTATATTTTGAAGAAAGGGAAAGAAGTGTGATGCCTCCAGCTTTGCTCCTCTTTGCTCAAGATTGCTTTGGCAATTCAGGGTCTTTTGTGGTTCCGTATGAATTTCAGAATTGTTTTTTCTATTTCTATAAAATATGTCACTGGAATTTTGATAGTGATTGCACTGAATCTATAAATCACTTTGGGTAGTACAGACATTTTAACAGTATTAATTCTTTTAATCCATGAATATGAGGTTTTCTCCCATTTATTTGTGTCTTCTTCAGTTTCTTTCATTAATGTTTTAGTGGTTTTTCAGTATACAAATTTTTCATGTCCTTGGTTAAGTTATTCCTAAGTATTTTCCTTTCATAGCTATTGAAAATGGTATTGTTTCCTTGATCTCTTTTTCAGATAGTTTGCTGTTTGTGTACAGAAAACCCACTAATTTTTATATGTTAATTTTGTATACTACAATTTTATTTATTTATTAGTTCTAATAGTTTTTTGGTAAGTCTTTAGGGTTTCCTATATTTAAGATCATGTCACCTGCAAACAGGGATAATTGAACTTCTTTCTTTCCAATCTGTATACCTTTCATTTATTTCTCTTGCCTAATTATTCTGGCTAGAACCTCTAGTACTACATTGAGTAAGAGTGGTGAGAGTGGGCATCCTTGTCTTGCTCCTGATCTTGAAAGAAAAAGCTTTCAGTTTTCCACTGTTGAGCATGAATTAGCTATGAGTTTGTCACATATAACCTTTTTTTGTGTTGAAGTATATTCCTTCTTCACCTAATTTGTTGAGAGATCTTATAATGAAAAAATGTTGAAGTTTGTCAAGTGCTTTTTCTACATCTATTGAGATGATCAAATAGTATTCGTCCTTCATTTTGTTAACGTGGTATGTCATATTTATTGATTTGTGTATGTTAAACCATCCTTGCATCCTTTATCATGGTGAATGATTCTTTTACTGTGCTGTTGAATTCAGTTTGCCAGTATTTTGTTGACAATTTTTGCACCTATGTTGATCAAAAATATTGGTCTGTAATTTTCTTTCCTTATATCCTTATCTGGCTTTGATATCAAGGTAAATCCTGGCCTTACAAAATAAGCTTAGAAGTATTTCCTCTTCTTCAATTTTGTAAAAGAGTTTGAGAAAGATTGGCATTTGTTTTTTAAAAGTTTGGCAGAATTCAGCAGTGAAGCCATCAGGTTCTGGGCTTTTCATTAATGGGAGACTTTTTATCGCTGATTCAATATCCTTATTCATTATTAGGCTAATCAAAATGTGTAGTATTGATAATGTTGGATGGAATGTTCTGTAAATGTCTATTAGGTCCATTTGGTCTAAAGTGTAGTTTAAATTTACTATTTCTTTTTTGATTTTTTTTAATCCGGGTGACCTGTCCATTACTGAAAGTGGGGTATTAAAGTTATCTACTATTATTATATGCTAGTCTGTCCCTTCAGATCTATTAATATTTGGTTTATATATTCAGGGGCTCCAGTGATGGGTGCATATATAACTATTATACCTTCTTAATGAATTGACCCCTTTATTATTACATAATGACCTTCTTTGTCTCTTTTGATAATTTTTGACTTAAAATCTATTTTGTCTGACATACGTATAGCTACCCCTACTCTCTTTTAGTTTCCATTTGCATGGAAAATCTTTTTCTACCCCTTAATTTTCACCCTATATGTCTTCTTAAAAAGGAAGTGAATCTTCTGTGGGTGGCATATAATTGGGTCTTGTGCTTTTTTTAAAACCCATTCAGACACCCTATGTCTTTTGATTGGAGAATTTCATCCATTTACATTCGAGGTAATTATTGATAAGGTCTTGCTTCTGCCATTTTGTTAACTATTTTCTAGTTGCTTTGTAGATTCTTTGTTCTTTCCTTCTTCTCTTGCTGTGTTCCTTTGTGATTAGGTGATTTTCTCTAGTGATATCCTTTGTTCCCTTTCCTTTTATCTTTTGCGAATCTACCACAGGTTTTTGTTTTGTGGTTACCGTAAGGCTTACAAAAACATCTTATAAATAGCAGATTGTTTTAAGCTGGTAACAACTCAATTTTAATCAGACACAAAAAACTCTATACTTTTCCACCATCACTCCCATATTTTATGTCTTTGATGGCACAATTTATGTGTTTTTATTTTGTATATCCCTTTTTAAGTTGTTACATAAATTTTAATAGTTTCATCTTTTAACCTTCAAACCAAAGATGTAAGTGACAGACAACCATTAAAGTATTACAGTATTCTGAATTTGACTGCGTAAGTTTTATACTTTCATATGTTTCCATGTTATTATTAACCTTCCATTTCTTTCCACTTTAAGACTCCATTAGTGTTTCTTATGAAAACAGGTGTGGTGGTGATGAATTCCCTTACCTTTATCTGGGAAAGTCTTTATCACTCTCTCCTTAACTTCTAAAGGATAACTTTGCAGGCTACAGTATTTGTCGTTAGCAGATTTTTTTTCCATCAACATTTTGAACATATTACCCTACTCTCTCCTGGCCTATAAAGTTTCTGCTGAGAAATGTACTGCTAGGCTTATTGAAACTCTCTTACATGTTATTTGCTTCTTTTCTCTTGCTGCTCTCAGGGTCTTCTCTTTGTTGATTTTTGACAGTTTAATTATAACATGGCTTAGTGTAGTCTTATTTGAATTGGATATAGAGACCTTGACCTTCCTTTATCTGGATATTATATCTTTCCCCAGATTTGGAAAGTTTTCTGTTAATATTTCTTTAAAACAGCTTTCTATCACTTTGTCTCTCTTCCTCCACATTCATTCCTATTACTCAAATGTTTGTTCTTTTGATGCTGTCTCATAAATCCCATAAGCTTTCTTCATTCCTTTTCATTCTTTTTCTCTAACTGTAATTTTAAATAATATCTTCAAGTTTATAGATTCTTCCTTCTGCTTTATCAATTCTGCTGTTGATACTCTCAATTGCATTTTTCAGTCCATTCATTTTTATTTCAGCTCCAGAATTATTTTTAATTTTCATTTTTACTTTAAATTCTGGGCTACATGTGCAGGATGTGAGGTTTGTTACATAGGTAAATGAGTGCCATGGTGGTTTGCTACACCTATCAATCCATTACCTAGGTATTAACCCCACATGCATTAGTTATTTTTCCTAAATCAGCTCTAGAATTTCTATTTAATGTTTTAAAATTATTTCAATTGGTTAAATTTCTCATTTTGGTCATTTATTATTTTTCTGACTTCACTGAATTATTTCTCTGCATTTTCTTGAAGTTAGCTACTAGGTAGGCTACTCTTTTTTTTTTTGAGATGGAGTTTCACTCTTGTTACCCAGGCTGGAGTGCAGTGGCATGATCTCGGCTCACCGCAACCTCCACCTCCTGGGTTCAGGCAATTCTCCTGCCTCAGCCTCCTGAGTAGCTGGGATTACAGGCATGCGCCACCATGCCCAGCTAATTTTTTGTATTTTTAGTAGAGACGGGGTTTCACCATGTCGACAGGATGGTCTCGATCTCTTGACCTCGTGATTCACCCGCCTCGGCCTCCCAAAGTGCTGGGATTACAGGTTTGAGCCACCACGCCCGGCCCTAGGTAGGCTACTCTTATAAACCAGCTAGTATGAGTCACTTCATCTCCACTGAAGTCTGAATCTCAGTCCTAGGAGTGGGTAGAGCCCTCTTCCACATTCTTAATGACTATATCCTGCACTACCTTTCAACCTTGGAAAAAGTAGCTTCTGCCATTTGTGATTGCTGTATTACCTAGGGACCTGTTTTACCCCTTCAGTGGTTAACCATGGTTTGCTTTTCACCAGTTAAAAATTATTTATTTTTGCTGGGCATGGTGGTTCATGCCTGTAATCCCAGCATTTGGGAGACCAAAAGAGGCAGATCATCTGAGGTCAGAAGTTCAAGACCAGCCTGGCCAACATGGTGAAACTTCATCTCTACTAAAAATACAAAAATTAGCTGGATGTGGTAGCAGGCACTTGTAATCCTAGCCACTGGGAAGGCCGAGGCAGGAGAATTGCTTTAACCCAGGCAGTGGAGGTTGCAGTGAGCCAGGATCATATCATTGCATTCCAACGTGGGCAAGAAGAGTAAAACTCCGTCTCAAAAAAAAATTCTTTATATTACGTTTTCTCTGTTTAAATTACTATGTGGTTTCTGTCTCCTGAATGAATCCTGACTGGCACGTGAAGGAATAAAGGGGCTCAAACAAATATGAAAGGCCTGAAAAGGTATATTTGCCCATAGCAGATGACTAATTAATAATAAAGAGATTGAAAGGGAAGAGATACATTTAGACTAAATGAACAAAAATGTCCATGTCAATCTCATTCAAAACCTTTATTTTATCTAATCATATTTCTTCTTCTTTTTTTAAATCTAATCAAATTTCTTAGAAAACATATTTCATCTTCTTGGGTATTTTTTTAAATTTGGTAACTGTTAAAAAAGAGACTAACAAACACATAATGAAAATGCCAGCTATATGTGAGACCTGAGGCAAGCAAGGGTCAGAAAATAAGGAAGCTGCAGCTAGCCAGGTCAGGTCATCTAAGCTATATGACTCCAATCAGAACTGGTAGTAGACTGATTGAGACAGGATAGCCTAATGATTAGAAGCATAGCGTGTGTGAGCCAGACTGGCAGTGTTCAAACCTCAGCTCTGCTTCTGCCAAGCTGTGTGACCTTGGGCAATTTATCTAATGCCTTAGTCTCCTCATATGTGAAATGCAAATGATAACAGTAGTCCCTACTTCAAAGGGCTATTATGATGATAAAGTGAGTTTATATGGCTAAAGCCCTTAGGCCAGTACTCAACTCAAATTCTCTTTCTAAACCTCTTTACATCGACATTCTCAATCCATTTTTCTTCCTCAATACATTCTGATTTTGGAAAGATTTAAGCAGACCTATCCTGCTCCAAAAACTGCTCTCCAGTGTTTCATTTACCACCTTTAGCCCTCAACCTGGGCCTTGCTATATGAAGAAGATGTAGAGCATCTTCCTCCCTTAAAAGGCTATCATTTTTTTCCAGGCCCATGGGGGTAAGACCAATTCAATCCAAAAAGAAAGAAGATGACACAGTAGACAACTCTTGCTTCAATAACCTTTCACCTCTTTCTTTTGGAACTTCCTTTCCCCACTTCAGGTGATTCTGGTGTCCTAGGGGAAGGGCTCATGACCCAAGTTTGGCCAGTAATCTGAATCTAGAGGGAAAGTACAATGTAGAAACTTGATTGGAGATGACCATCTGATGGCCTGAGATTCCACCACTGTTGCCTCATTCCTGCCCTTAATAAGCCCTGAAACTTTTCTCATTCCCTCAAAGTTGTGAAATACTCAATACAGTTCAGAGAAATTCCTATTTTTGTTTATGTTAGCACAAAGTTCTACTATTTGAACAAAAGAACCCATATGCATGCTGTTACAGATTTGGGACTTGGCTATCCCTTCGTTTTCTCATCTATAAAGTAGAGTTCTCTAAGGTCCCTTCCAGTTCTAACCTTCTGTGGTTCTAACAACAGGACAAGTCCCTGCAGATATGCTCTACTTGATCTATAATTCTCCATAGCAACTTCACCATTACTACTCAGCACCTATATACCTTATCAACAAATGGCAGTATTAGGAGATGCTTTTAAAGTCTTGTATTTAAGTTATAAAACCATGTCTCTCATTTGCCATTTATTACATCTTGGCAGTATTATTTTGGTAATGGTATTGCCACCTTCTCTGCTATGCTGCTGAGCATAAATAGAACATGAACATTTCCAGGAATTGTCAACTTGGCACTTCTTACAAGGAGTTAAAAGTTTCTTTCATAGCATTAACAAAATAAAGCCTAAGAGTAAAACCTGCCCCAAACTTCTAGAAGCTACATTCCTTTTCAATTAAAATTTACTGTTTGAAAAAACACAACACACCTTTTTTTTTTTTTTTTTTGGTCGGGGGTGGAAATGCTCTCAAAGAATCACACATATATACTCCTTACTGCTTAAACTGAGGAACAAGTATAAACACAGCTGCCTATTAAAATTATGTAAAGCAAACATTCCCACAGCTAGCTACAACAGCAGCCTACAAGTTTGAACTATATCCGTAAAAAGAGAACACTACCTTGCTAAGCATTTGGTTAAACTCTGAAGCTGCACCACCAGAAAAGCTGGTTATTGGAACTGAGGGCTTTAGATAGCATGATTTAAGAGCTGCACAAGTGGGAGTGGATTCCAGCATCAGGGGAGCCAACATCCTATCTCCTGATCACAGCCAAGGAGATTCAGTCTTTTTTTACTCTCAAAATAGCAGATTGCAATGGGAGAGATTCAGGAGCTCTGTTCCTTGACCCCTCCCCACCATATGGTCTTCCATTAGACCCTAGCCTTTCCCCAACCAAAAAATAAAAAACAAAATAAAATGAGAGATGGGAGAAAGAGAGCTATCAACCAGGAATCAGCCTTAGGACAATAGGCAGGAAAGAGAAAGGCTCCTGAGGCTGTGTGTCTGGAAGAAGCTGGAGGTGGGGGAGTTCCTGAAGAAGAATGAGGGTAACGGGCTCTGGAGCAGCCACAGGTTATCAGAATGAGGAAGAGGAGAAACCTGAATACTGAGAAAGTGCTTTTGTAGGATATGAATCAGTAGGCCTTGAAGTTAAATTGGACTTTATGTTGTGTGACTTAACATCTCTGTGCTTAAATTTTCTCATTTGTTCAAAAAGGGTAATAATACCACCTTCCTCATCAGGTTTTTGTCAGGATTAAATGAATTAATAAACACAAAGGACTTAGAATATAGCTGGTAGACAGTAAGTCCCCAATAGCTATCTTGATTATTATTTTACTGATGTTTTCTTTAGTTCTTTGTGAGACACAATCTTTTTTCTTCTTTTGAGACAGGGTCTCACTCTGTCGCCCAGGATAGAGGGCAATCTTGGCTCACTGCAAACTTCGCCACCTGGGTTCAAGTGATTCTTGTGCTTCAGCCACCCAAGTCGCTGGGATTACAGGCATGTGCCACTATGCCCAGCTACTTTTTGTATTTTTAGTAGAAACGGGGTTTTCCCATGTTGCCCAGGCTGGTCTTGAGCTTGTGACTTCATGTGGTCTGCCTAAAGTGGTCTCCCGAAGTGTTGGAATTACAAGCACGAGCCAACGCACCCAGCCTGAATTTCATTTGTAATTACAAAGACCATGAACAGCCAGCCAGCCAGTCTGACAGACTAAGGCAGTCCCACTCTGCCCAACTAGCCGTTTGTCTCTTCTTCACTCTTCCATCCTCAAGCCATATTACGCTCACCTTTTATCTGAGAGGAGCATCCAACTTGTTCTGCAGCAGGAGATTCTGTCTCCATCTGGACATATCCTGATCCACAGAGCACAAGGTACTGTATGTAGTTTGTAATTTTTGTACCAAATGATGTAAATAGCCATAGAAATAATTCCCAAATTCAAATTCACCAGCAATTCAAAATCCTCCAATTTTTCCTCATATGTATCTTGCCCATATATCCCCATAGAGCTCTAATGGATTTTAATGTTGGCATTAGCACCACCCGCTGTATGGAATCTGATATTCTGGAACATTCTTGAGCAACAATGCTCAGGGAAATCAAGGAATAAAAGGATTTGTGAACTAATATACCACCCTTCCACCTGTTGCTACCTGAAAATAAGAACAATGTTTCAAGCAAGTACACAGCTTTGGGAAGGCAGGACTTGGAAGCAGTGAGTGAAGAAGGAGGCACGCCCCTAACCAGCTGGTCAGATTTCAAGGTTTTCAACCCTGGCTGCAATTTAAGATAACCTCAGGAGGCATTTGTACGTGTGCCTGACTTATCCGTGTGTGCCTTCAACATCATTGCCCAGACCCCACCCTCCAGAAATTGTGCAATGGATTCACCTGGAGAAGAGCCTGGGCATCAGCAGTTTTGTAAAAATACCCGAGGTGATTCCAAAGCATAGCCACAGTTGAGAAACACTGAGCTAAATCAACCCTGATGGTCAATACAGTATCTGATGCAGCTGAGCGGTCCATACATCCACAGAAGGGAGAAAAAAGGCATAGAATTTCCAAAATACCAAATCCCTGTTTTAAAGTGAAATGGAGGCATCTCTGCTAGGGCAAGACCTGTCACAAGTTTGCTATTCCTAGAAAGAGCTGCAATTAGCTGCCAACAGATGCATTATTTCATCAGTCCATAAATACTTGATAAAAGTCCCGCTTTTCCTTTATGTCAACCTTGCAGAGGCAGGGAGAAAAAAATCTTCTGATAAAATGCAGTACTGAACAATCATCATTTCCTTTTAAGTGATTAAAATTAGCATTCATAAAAATAAAATGTTTTAGTAAAATCTCATTCCAGCATACCTCTAAAAGCCTTTGGAAATTCTCCTCTTAAAATGAAAAAAAAAATACATTAGTACAACTTTTAAAAAGCCTCTTTCAATTATTAACACTGCAGCATAATACAATTCCATTTCAAACTCAGTGGGAAGCCAAGATTGCGCAGCAGAAAAAGTCTTAAATCAAGAGTTGCAAGGCCTGGATTCTAGTCCCAGTAATAAATTACATTAACTAGCTGTGTGATCATGAGCAAATTGACTTAATCTCCCTCAGCCTCTGTTTTCTCAGGGAAAAATTAGATGATCTGTGAGTCCTACCCAGTTCTAAAATTCATAATACCAGGATATGGCTCCATATTGCTGCCTTTGTTTCACTAGCAAGTAAATGTGTTTAAAATTTAGAAAACTTATAAATTTAGACATTCTAGTTAATTTAACCAATTCCTGTCACTGTGCATAAATTGAAACAGCAAAACTGTGAAGCATCATGAATACAGCTCTATCTTCTATTACAATGGAATTGCAACCTTCCTGCTTTAACTACGCCAGGCAGGTGATGGCTCCTCCCCCAAGTGCCTGTCTTTCTTTTTAAATTAAAAATATATATAATGAAAAGCAAATTTGGGCCACATTCTCACACTATTATTATTGGTTTTTTTCTCTCTCTCTTTCTTTTTTTTTTTAGATTGAGTCTCACCCTGTTGCCCAGGCTAGCGTGCAGTAGCACAATCTCAGCTCACTGCAACCTCCGCCTCCTGGGTTCAAGTGATTCTCCTGCCTCAGCCTCCCAAGTAGCTGGGATTATAGGTTCCTGCCACGACGCCTGGTTATTTTTTTGTATTTTTAGTAGAGACGGGGTTTCACCATGATGGCCAGGCTGGTCTCGAACTCCTAACCTCAAGTGATCCACCGGCCTTGGCCACGCAAAGCGCAGGGATTCCAGGCATGAGCCACCACGCCCAGCCATTATTTTCTTATATTCTCCTTTATATTGACTCATTTCTACTTAAATATAAGTAATGGCTTTTTCCTAAATAATTTGGTATACTTTCAATCTTATTTCCTATTCAATATTCCTATGTAACATTTTTCTTTTTGGTTGATACATAATTATACATATTTATAAGATACAGGGTGATATTTCAATACAGGCATACAATGTGTAATGATCAAATAAGGGTAACTAGTATGTCCATAGCCTCAAACATTTATTCTTTCTTTGTGTTGGGAATATTCAAAATCCTTCTTGTAGCATTTTTTAAATATACAATACATTCCTGTTAAGCATGTTCATCCTACAGAGCAGACATTAGAACTTATTGCTGCTATCTAGCTGTAATTTTGTATCCGTTAACCAATCTCCCCCATCCTTGCCTCCCTTGTGCCCTTCCCAGTCTCTAATAAGCACAATTCTACTCTCTAGAAGTCATGTATTTTTAAAAGGAACTTCATAAATAGAAAAGTTTTGCTTGCCATAAATGGAAGGAACCCATTAAGTCGACACAAAAAAGGCAATACAATGAGATTCTAGCTAAATACTGTTGCCCACAGAAGGCTTTAAACACGAGAATCTCTTATCATTCTTATCAGAACTGAAACAGAAATAGAAAGGAAATAACTTCTTCATCATGTAATTGAATATTACTTAATCCCACATCCACATTCAACTGAAGTCATGCTAAGAGCCACACCAGACCACGGGTGCACACACATCTCACATGCTGGGAAGCACAACAACGGTAGCCACTGAGCCTCTGCTGATGTGGAATGTGATTCACCCCAGGGAGGAAAGTGTCTTATTAGCCACATTGTCACCGTGGCTCCCACTCGACTTCCTGTGCACTTGTGGTCCCCTCTATCTGAAAGCTCTCCTCCCTGTATCAACTCTACCGCACAACTCAGTTCTCTGCTCAGTGTCCCCTCATCAGAGACGCTTTCCCTGACCACCCCCACCACCACACACACTGCTTCTCTTCAGAGCGCTCATCACCAGCAAATATATTTATTCATTTGCTTATTATCTGTCCCTGACCTAATCCCTTCCCACTACTACAATATAGAGAACTCCACGAAAACAAGGGCTTTGTTTTGTTTACTGTTTTATCTTCAGCATTTTCTGTCTTGCACAGGGTCTCCAACCCCCATACCGGTCCATGGCCTGTTAGGAACTGGGCCCCACAGCAGGAGTTGAGTGGCGCAGGCAAGCGAGGATTACCACCTGAGCTCCGCCTCCTGTCCTATCAGCAGCAGCATTAGACTCTCCTAGGAGTGGAAACCCTATTGTGAACTGTGCATGCAAGGGATCTAGGTCACATGCTCCTTATGCGAATCTAATGCCTGATAATCTAAGGTGGAACAGTTTCATCCCCACACCATCATTTCCCCCAACTTACCTGTCTGTGGAAAAACTGTCTTCCACAAAACCAGTCCCTGGTGCCAAAAAGGTTGAGGACCGCTGGTCTAGCACATGGTCAATACTCAGCAAATATTTGCTGGATGAACACATGAATGCCCTCAGCTGATCTGAAGATCCTCCATTTGCCTTAATATACCCAGTACCTGGCATTCAGGAGGTCCTCAAGAAGTAGATGAAAATCCAGCTGGGTATACACAGAAACCTGGGCTCTTTGCAGACTTTCCCCTTACCAGAGGGAAGGGTCTTGCTGTGGATACTGACCCACTGTTCTCACTCTAGTACACAGGATTCCACTAAGCAAACACTACTCAGTCACAGTGGAAGCACGTGGATAGACCGCAAGCAAGATGCACTGAGATCAACATTGAACTTACATGTACAGCAGGGTCAATTACATGGTATGATTGGAGGACCTATGAAAACAATCCCAAGCTAGAAACCTCTCTAATAAACCCATCACAATATCTAAAATGTCTGCATTAAGAGCTCAGCAACTTCAGATGCCTCCAGGTATGCAACTCAAAGCTAGAGTGTTATCTCAGGAGGTGGCAGGTGTGGTTCTGTGTCATCACTCAAGGCTGGTGCCACAAGGGGCAAGCAGAGCCCTGGAGCCCACAGATAGAGGGGAAACGGACTAGTCAGTCCTGTGCACTGCTTCTGTAAGAGCAGCCAGGGAGTCCAGGACACAGGGTATATGGGAAGGACAAGGTCAAGCCCGGGGAAGGTTGAAGCAAGTGTCAGGCTAGGGACAGCCATTCTAATAGGCTCAAGAGTTGAGACATCTGATGCTGATGCCGGAAACATTGAGCTGTGTTCCCAGAGCTCTGTTCTTTGCTCTTGCTGCAGCTAAGAGTACATAAAGCAGGAATCAAACCAAGGGAGGAGAGAAAAACAAAAACACTCCCAAGCTTAAAGGAAGACTGGGGTAAAAGGCAGGGTTACCAGGCAGACAGTTAAGTGAGAATCATGGCAGACACCCAGACCCACAACCAGGGCCAACACAGTGGAACAGGGAGTCCTGTGGCCCAGCAGTCACTCCCACCATGACTTAGGCTGAGTCCCACCAGATGGGGAGACTGGGCTGCCATCAACCTCCTTTCCAGATCTAGATTAGCTCAGGCACTGGAAGGAGCTTGTCAGTGCCGAGAGGGCCCATGAGCAGTGGGAAGGCAGGCAGGCAGGCACAGGCTGCCTTCACCCAGACACAGCACTGTCCCTATCTCCTAAATGACCTGACAGGAGCCCAGAGAGGGTTTCCAGCTGATCTAATGTCTAGTATGTGACCTTGGCCAGAATGACATACCATGAAGTGTTCTTTCTACTGTGCCAAGGTGGATTAAGTCATTTTATCACCAGAATTCCTCTTTTAAAAGGTAAGAGTCTTTACAGAGTGAGAAAAACGATGATCCATTAACAACTTTAACAACTTAGACGTTTTTTTCTAACAGATATTGGGAATCTGCCAAACTAGGCAGATTCTGAGAGAATCAAAAGGTTTTAGAGTGTTTTCGTGTGTTTTGAGATTTGATGGGGGTGGGGTTTAGAAGAGTAGAGCTAAAGAACAAGATACAGCTCAATTCTTCTCTAAAAAATGACACCCAGCACCTAAGTGAAAAGCTGCTAACCAGGATCAATCACCAAAATAAAGCCTCTGAGACAGCTCAAAATTTCCAAATGAAACAACAAAAATTCAAACAACAACCCAATAAAGGAGAAACCAAGCATCTCTGGGAAGACAACCAGAAAACTTTAACAAAATAAAATCAGTTCATTCTTAGAGAAGGATCAACCTCTTGGCTAAAGAGAAGGCCATTCCTTCCCATTTGTTCTCCAGGCCTCCCAAAAGAAGACTACTGAATCCAAGCAAATTAATTAATAAGTATGATCAAAATGAGGAAAAGGTAAGAAGAGGTTAATGTGTACATACATGTATAAAAGCACCAATTCTCCTAGAGTCCGGTTCCTGAAAACTCAAAGTGATCGTTACACAAATTAAAGTGGACTATTTTAAATCTTACTAAAATGACTCTATTACAACAGTGGAGAAGCATGGGGGTCTTAGGCAGCAGGTTCTGGATTTCTTTTTTACAGGGACGTTAAATTGAAGGGATTTCAACTCTGATATTCTTCCCAGGATTTACAAAAGAAACAAAACCTAGGTTTCCAATTCAGTAAATCCCAATTTGATTTTAGAATTAGAATACTGTCACCAATTAATTACTTTAAACACACAAATAATATTTTAAGGTCTGACGCAAGAAAAGGTGTTAACTATCAAGTTTAAATGCATCATTTCTTCAACCCTTTCCTTCCCACATACATAAAAAAAAGTGTGTGTATATATACATATTACATATATATATAATACACACATCTCTAGAACTTATGGTATACAGGATTTTCAATAACACATGAAGATTTTTAAAGTGATTTTTATGAGATAGAAAACTATAAAGTAAAGAAGTGAATGATAAACTCCCAGTTCAGGGCTTTTCACTGAGTGGGGCTGGGAATGAGACAGGATTGGGAAGGAATACCCACAGTTCTTAAAGGCAATCATAATATTATTTTTCTTAAACTGAGTGATGGAGAGATGGGTGTTCACTGTACCATTATTCTCTGTACCTTATTTATATTTTATATTATTTAATATAGTCAATATTTAATAAATACAAGTCTTTTTTAAATGAGTTTATGTGATTGTCGCTGTGGAAGGTATTCAAAGACATACATAAATCAAACCCTCACTTCAGAATATTTTTTTCAATAGTAGTGTTACTCAATAAAAAGCAAAACAATTAAGATGACTGTACGAATTTGTTCCAGGGCCAACCTTCTACAGAATTAACAAATCTTGAGAGAAACCTTATTTTTCTAAACTTCTACACAGATATGCTCAATTTTTTCCCCATTATGTACTGCTTCATTCTGTTAGCTTTTTAAAACAACTATTTTTCCTCAGCTTCTATGTAACTTTCATCATTTTGTAAAAAGCACCTTAATTCTTTCTGTCTGAATGAATCCGAAGAAATAAAAATGGGGTTATCCCTCTATGAATCACATAACAACAGCATGATTTGTATCACCCAAAATGACCATAAAATTAGATTCAGTATTTTGATAGTGAAAGGCTTTCAGCTTGCCTATTTTGCTGTTTCCAACTATATGTTGCCAGCAGAAACCTCTAAATCAGGAAAACACCAATAATTTTTTAACATTTCTCCAACTCCATGTTTTCTACTCTGCTTCCAATAAAGTCATAAAAACATCTTAGATACATTTTTGTTCAGATATGTGGAGTACTTAATTTTGTAAGGACAAACCAAGCAGTGAATTCCAGTGGTCTTCAAAAGCCAGCTACTTCTAATATTTCAAAAAAGCCTAAGAGATACATTTACCTGTAACTAGCCCAAGCTAGAAATGAAAATATTTTTGCTTTTTCCACTGGAATCCTGCCAGGTCTTCCTAAAGTTAGCTGACTATCTCACGCTGATCAGGTATTCAGACATATGTCAAAATATGAGGTCCGTGAAACAAAAACAGTAAAAGTGGTCTTATTATCAGTATTCATTTTTTTAAAATCAGTATTTAAAAAACAGCAACCACAAAGTCTGGGGCCCACTGAACCAGAATACTTCTATCACTGTTATCAAAAACCCCAGAGAACCTTGATTCTCTAACTTTGTTAAAAACGTGCAAGTCAACTTTCAATTACTCTTTTTTTCAATGTTTAAGTTCAGTTCTCTGCTCCTTCATCTTTGTAAAACAGAGCCAAGGGAGGTTAAGAAAAAGCAAGTGTTTCTATATCATGTATTCTTCCTGCTATAAGCCAGGCTAACAGAACCAGAACTGTTTCTCTCTTCTCCAGCTTCTAATTCTCCTTCAGATCAAACTGAGACCCTCCCCAAACTATTGCTTTCCATAAAATTAAATACTCCAGTTGTCTGAACTAAGCTAAACTAAAAAGGACACTTTAAACGAATAACCTTTCAAAACAAACCAAGTCAGCCTTCAACATAATCCCCTTTGGCCACACAGGACAGCCCAGGGGACAGGTGCAGGACATGCCTTCCTAGAGGCTATCTCCTCCTCCATGAATCTGACCTTTTCCAGCTGGTAGCTCTGGCACCTCACAAATCAGTTGTCAGTAGGCCGAATGCCTGCTTTCCATCTGCGCTTTCCAAATGGCTCCTGATGCCAACGGCTGAGATATGACCTGGCTCTCTGATGGGAACATGCTTCCCAAGTGACATGCCAGGTTTCCCTGGAAGCATTTCTAAATGCATTCTCTGAGCCCCCCTCCTTCACCTCCCAGTCACGGTTCATTCTTCCTTCCCACCATTTCCTAATGCCACCTCTTGATCCTATGCCTCCAATATCATGTCCCTTCAGTCCCAACTCCTTACCCACTTTCATCAACTGCTGACCCTTGTCCTGCCTTACATCTCAACTTCAAATATGAAGGGCATAGTTCTGGCCAGGCATGGTGGATCATGCCTGTAATCCCAGCACTTTGGGAGCCTGCGGTGGGTGGATCACCTGAGGTCAGGAGTTCAAGATCAGCCTTGCCAACATAATGAAACCCCATTTCTACTAAAAATACAAAAATTGGCCCAGGCACAATGGCACATGCCTGTATTCCCAGCTACTTAGGAGGCTGAGGCATGAGAACTGCTTGAACCCAGGAAGTGGAGGTTGCCCTGAGCTGAGATCATGCCATTGCACTCCAGCCTAGGCAACAGAGCGAGACTGTCTCAAAAACAAACCAACCAACAAACACAAAACCAAAGGGCATAGTTCCAACGTTTTGGAGCTGCTTCGAAGTGATCTTTCTGAGCCCTACCTGCAGGCAGGCTGGTCATGGCTTCTTCCCTTGCCTTCTTCAGCTTCTCCCTGACCCAGGGAAATTCCTGTAGGGAATCTAGGAATGTATCGAATGCTTTAGGGCCCCTGGAAGGTAGGATGTCCAGCAGCAGCATTGTTTTCCGGAGGCCTGTGGTTTGAGCATTGATTTCTTGAACATGGTTTTCCGTCAAGACTCCTTCCTGGTAGAGGTACTGAAGAACCAGTCCCTCCACCAATACCTCTGCACCCAGCTCCAGGCGAAGTGAGCGGAGCACTTGTTTGTCTCTGGCCTCCATTTCTCCCTGGAAAAAGCCGAAATCACAGCTCAAATTACAGACATGAAATGTAAGTTCCTTCAGGTCAGGCATATCTTCAGACCGTAGCAGAGTGCCATATTTAATACACGGGTGAAGCCAAGTTAATTTTGAACGTTTCCTAACATAATGAACAACACCGAAAATGAATCATCTTTTCTGTTTCTGCTTTTAGCACAATGGGGTCCCGGCTCAATCAATAAAGAAATTTAGAAAAAGAAGAAAAAAAAAAGTGGGTCAGAGACCCTTCTGAAAAAGCACTTTTTATCTGAAGATCACAGAGCACCATTAGTTTTAACAAGCTGGGGAAGAAATGGTGTTTTTAACATTGCCCTCATCAGACCTGCACCACCACCATGGCAAAAACTGCCACACTGGACGCAGGTGCCCTTTTGACCGCAAGTATTTGCAAAACCTGATCAGTAATAGGAGTGCAGGACAGAAATCAGCAGCAGGTACAGAGTTTAAGGCTCTTTTTGCTTAAAGTCCTCTACACTATCACCCTCAAGAAAAAGGTTGTTTTGTGCCCAGTCTACAATAAAACTTACACAATATACAGTCACAAACTCCATTCCTTCCCACTAAGAATTCAGAATCTGTAGCACATTATCGTGGCCACACCTGCATGGGACATTTTATGGGATTTTTTTTTTCTTTAAAAAAAAGCTCACATCCAGCACTGGTCAGTAGTCAGGCACGAGTTGAAGGTGCAGTTCCACCACCGCTGCACCAGTGTGCTGTGGCTTGGTTGTGTGTAAGGCAGTGAAGAATAAATGACAGGGAAGGGAGGTAGGGATGACAGATGCGGCTTCAGACACCCCCAGGCAGTACTACTGCTGGGCGACACCCAATCCCACACTCCCCCTCGCAACCCTGTGAAGTTCGGGAGGTGACAGGTGAAGAAGGGAGGTGTTCACATTTGGCCGTGAGCGCCCATTGGTAACTTTTTAAAAAATTCTCGGCCTCGGCCGCTGAAACCCTTCTATCAACAGGAAGAACTATGGGCGGTTTCTGTGGCAACTCGACCCGCTAAAGAGGGAGTGCTGGGAATAAACTTAAGAGCTGACCAAGGGGAGAGCGGGCCTCCGGCACTGCCGCAGCCACCCAGCCTTGGCCCGGATCGGAAATGGGGAGCAAGTTGGGGGGCGGGGAAGCCCCCGCAGGCCCAGGTCGCAGATGCTACAGTGCAGGACTTTCAAGAAAAGATGGATTCCTGTTACTTACGTCTGCAACCACGTATCTTTGGGGCGGGGGAGAAAAACTGCAACCGGAATCCTGATTGTTAGGGAACCTGCATCGTAAGCACCATCTTTGTTAAAGGCGAAAACCTTAAACAGGAAGTGTTGACGCCATCTTTGTTGAGGGCAAGCACAGGAAGTGCCGTCGCCATTTTTATTGAGCGTTCGAGGGTCGGATTGAAGCTCTTCCCGCCATGTTTACTATGGGTAAACATTCAATCGCGGGGAGCTGGACAACAGTAGCATCACTTAGAGGATATCTAAGTAATGGAGTAATTGGATATTTGCATTTTAACACGGTAACTCCACCAGGGCCTTGCACACAATTGACATGCCAAAGAGTCAGGCCAAAAATCACCCTAGGAGGAAGCCTTCTCTGACCTATCTGATTAAAACGGCAACACCTCATCTCCTGCACTCCCCATTGTCTTAACCAACTTTACTTTTTACATATCACCATCTTACTAAAACTTTTCACTTATTTGTTTATCCCTCGGCTTCACTCCATTAAAAGGCAAGTTCATTGCTTTATATCGAGGGTTCCTGCCCAAGAAGAGCTTACAAATCTGTCGGTCAGGATTTCATTGCAGCACTCAGCTAGTTAGTTACTCCTAGTCAGAAAGGGATTTGTCAGTGGGGATTGGAGACATTAGAGATCATTGGAAAGGCTGGAGAAAGGCTGAATATCCACGGATGACTACCTGGAGAAGAGTGCCATACTGGTTCCTGCCCACAATCAGGAAGATGGCGTCAGGAAGTTGGCATTTCTTGTCCCCAGCTTCCTTTCAACACCCGACAGAACAATCAACAGGACACTGGAACACTGCTGCAAAACACCGTGGTCTCGACAGCTGCATTTGCTAGCAGCATGAAAACAGCACCTGCAAATCTTGCTCTGTTGTGTGCAATTGGTGAGACCAATTTCACATGCAGAATATTAGCAGCAAGGATGTCTAGAGCGTGTAGCTTTCCAGCTTGTGAAACAGGAAAAGGTATACTAAATGAGGGAAGGGCTGATACTAAAGGCCAATCTACTGCATCCACCACATTTTCAATTTGGAAAGCAAGACAAAATGCATGACCCAAATATAGAGAAACACAGGGATGTCAAATTGAGTGTCCTTCCTCACATTCCTTTGTGAAGTGGGCCAGTCAGTCAATAAATACATTCATTGATTCATTTTAAAATCAGTTGGATGATACAAATGGAAAGTCATGTGCTTACTAAAACTTAGTTGACAGTACAGGGGGAAAAACTCCTAAAATATTATTTCTGCCAAAGTTTTCACAGCTAAAACCTTTGGTGGAAAATGAAAATGTCTTTGTAAGCAAATCAATGGAGAACAGTTCTGAACCTCCCTCCTCAAAACCTTCTAAAATTGTATTCAATTTACAGTGTTACTATGCCAGTTACCATTTTACTACACCATTAATGACGGTATTTTTACTAAGTAGCGAGTATTACTACAGTCATTCATTGCATAACAACATTTGGGTCAATAACAGACTCCATATATGACAATGTTAAGAGCAATAGGCTATGCTCTATGGCCTAAGTATGTAGTAGGCTATACCATCTAGATTTGTATAAGTACACCCTATTTTGTTTGCACAATGATGTATTTCTCACAATGTATCTTCATTGATATAACTGTATTAGCATTTTGCATGTGTAAAGACTGTGTAATCAGAATGGTCAATTGGCTTAGCCAAAATCTCACAGCAAATATAGAGCAAAACTTGAATTCTAATGAAGTGTCTCTGATTTCATGCTCTTTCCAGTACTCCATACAACCCTGTATAGTGAATAGTCTTTTTGTTCTAATGATAACCAAATATTATTTGCAAATCATCCTGTTGCCACCTCCTATTCTTGATACTATTGTTGAGCTCTGGGTGCTCTCTTTTCTCTCTCCCTTTTCCCCTTTTGCTTGAGAATCATTGTCTTTTCCTCAGCAAGATTTCCCATCTGTACATAGACAAGTGTTAGTGACATTCTTTGTCTTCATCCAGATAAAGTGCAGACTGCTTGCAACATTGCCCAGCATTGAGGTTTACTGGTTGAACATCCCTAATCCAAAAATTTGAAATCCAGAATGTTCCAAAACCTGGCTGGGAGTGGTGGCTCACACCTGTAATCCCAACACTTTGGGAAGCCAAGCAAGGCAGATCATTTGAGCCCAGGAGTTCAGAGCTAGCCTGGGCAACATAGTGAGATCCCATCTCTACAAAAAATACAAAAAATTAGCCAGGCATGGTTGTGTATGCCTGTAGTCCCAGCTTCTCAGGAGGCTGAAGTGGAGAATCGCTTGAACCCGGGGGGTGGAGGTTGCAGTGAAACAAGATCGTGCCACTGCACTCTGGCCTGGGCAACAGAGAAAGACCCTGTCTCAGGAAAAAAAAAAAAAAAAGAAATTCTCCAAAACCTGACACTTCTGAGTGTCAACATGATGCCACAGTGGAAAAATCTCACACTTGATCTTGAGTGAGGGGTCTCAGTCAAAACACAAACCTTTGTTTCATGTACAAAATTATTTAAAATATTGTATAAAATTCTTTTCAAGCTCTGTGTATAAAGTATACATGAAACATAAGTTTTGTGTTTAAACTTGGGTCCCATCCCCAAGTTTATTATGTATATGCAAATATTTCAAAATCAAAAAAAAAAAATTAAAAATCCAAACACTTCTGGTCCCAAGCATTTGGGTAAGGGATATTCAACCCATACTAACTTTTCTGGAGAGGAAAAACAAGTGGATTTTTTTCTAACTATAAACTTTGATAATTTTCAAACATATAGGAAAGTTGAAACAAACAGCACAATAAAAGCCCATATAAAGTTTCCTATTTTGTGATGACTCATTGTATTTGGAAAGGCTTGCGATCTCTCCTAGGAGCTAGAAGGTGAGCCTTGATTATGGTGCCCAGGAGGAGGTGGGGAGTCAACAGTAGGATCTGCGAGAGTTCACCGAAGAGAATCAGCAAGAGATAGCAGGAGAGTGTCAGGGCAGCAACCAAGGGGCATGGCGTCCTACCTGAGAGGCTGGCCATTAGACACTTAAATTCACAACATGAAGCCTTTGACCATCAAATTCCTCTTCCCATGGCAAATACAGAGGAGTATCCATGCTGTGTTTTAAGCAACTAGGCTGAACAACTAGCCCACTCCCATCAGCCACCCCACCTTAGCATACAGTGATATTTCGTGGCAGCACACCAAAGACCCAGCTTCACGTAGACAGATTAGCTAAGGCCGGAGGGCTTCTAAGGAATGAACACAGATCGCATCATTATCACAGGTGGTTACTCCTCCGCTCTGGCCAGTGCCTCTCTGTAGTCTGGAATTGTGCGCCCACAGAGGATTAAGCACCTGTTACCCAGTGGTAACAAATCCATCTTCAGGAAGGACAGATATTTTCATTTTTCTCTCTCCCCTAGTATGTTTACTTGTGTCAAGATATCCCTATTGTGAGTCTGCAAAAGAGTCAGAAAGAACAAATGCAGTATTTTTCTCGTTCAATTGGGTCTTTGGTTTTGCAGCCTTCAAAAAATAATCAAAGGAATTGGATGTTTTGGTTCTTTCTATTTCATTGATGTAGAAATTAAGTCATGGGGAAAAACAATCTTTTCAAGCATGGTTGAAACATTTATTAAAGTAGATCATAAATCAGGTCACAAAGAGGTGTTAACAAATTCCTGAAAATCAATAGCATATAAACTATGTACTCTATAATTATACAATAAAATCAGGAATTCAGACAAAAGGATCACTTCCATAAATCCCATAAATTTGGAAACTAAATAAAACAATTCCTAAACCCTTGTGTTTAAAAAAAAGTCACACATGTATAACTAAAAAATATAAAAAGAAAGAAAAAGAAACTTTATATTAGAGAAACCTGGCAAACATCGCCTTACCAAGTGATTAAGGTTAAATATCCCCAGTAATGAGTTATGGAGGTATCGTGTGCTTCAATACGATGTCACAAGAAGGGCATATCTCCTTTGTGACATTCTCCTTCAGAATTCATAACCTCCGTCTTTTTGTAAGAAAACATCAAACAAACTCAAACTGAGAGACATTCTATTAGGTTGGTGCAAATATCTGACAAGTACTCTTCAAAAGTGTCAAGGTCATGAAAGACAAGGAAAGATGGAGAAACTGTTACAGACTGAAAGAGATAAAGAGGTGTGACAACCAGAGGAAGGGAAGGAGCAAGAGAAGGAGGATGAAAGGAGAAAGAAGGAGAGAAGGAAATCCATAAAGGACGCCCATAGTCAGGAAGAGATGAAAACTTCTGGGCCTAAATTCCTATTCCCCATTTTATCTTACCTTCCCACCGCCCCCCCCCCCCACCCCAGCTCTTGTTGCCCAAGCTGGAGTGTAATGGTGCAATCTTGGCTCACTGCAACCTCCACTTCCCAGGTACAAGCAATTCTCCTGCCTCAGCCTCCCAAGTAGCTGGCATCACAGGCATACGCCACCTCACCTGGTTAATTTTGTGTTTTTAGTAGCAATGGAGTTTCTCCATGTTCAGGCTGGTCTCAAATCCCCAACCTTAGATGATCCGCCTGCCTCAGTATCCCAAAGAGCTTGGATGGCAGCGTGAGCCACCACGCCCAGCCTATCTTCACTATTTTCTTGACATGCAGCATAGAATTTCATATGGTCTCTATTCCCCGGACCAACCCTCCCCAAAAAGAGATAAAATAGGAATTTGTCAAAAAAAATACAGACATCTAACAGAAAAAAAGAAAGAAAAAAATACAGACATCTATCCCTGTAACTGTAAATCCTTAAAAAAAAACTCACTTGGAATATGCAAATGTTGCTTCTTTCTGTATACCTTTCGATTCAGATATGAGGCTGTAAATAATACCATCTACATTAATCAATTATTATTTTACTAAGTTATGAATTCTAATAATTCATTCAATTTTTTCTAATTTTCATCTTAATTAGTTTGTTGTAAAAATCCTGAGACTATTTACAAAAACCTTTTAAAAGAGCCAAATACATTATTATGCAGATTATCATGCACTAATTTTATTTTTTTTGAGACACAGTCTCACTGTGTCACCAGGCTGGAGTGTAGTGGCACGAGCTCAGCTCACTGCAACCTCTGCCTCCCGGGTTCAAGTGATTCTCCTTCCTCAGCCTCCCAAGTAGCTAGGACTACAAGCACACACCACCACACCCAGATAATTTCTGTATTTTCAGTAGAGATGGGGTTTCACCATGTTGACCAGAATGGTCTTGGTCTACTGACTTCATGATCCACCTGCCTTGGCCTCCCAAAGTGCTGAGATTACAGGCGTGAGCCACTGCGCCCAGCCATATACTAATTTAAAACTCCAACAATTCTAGAAATTTGAAGCATTATACCATAAGACTTTAGTGGTTGTTAGTATGAGGACTATTATATTTTATTAATAATTGATAGCAACGAGTTTCTATTGAGCATTGATTACATGCTATGATCAGCTAGGGATAACCCACTGAAAGAGAGAGATGCTCTTAGTCTTCATGGAACTTAGAATCCAGTGAAGAAAACACACTTAAACAAGGAAACAAAACAAAAGTAATAACTACAAATTGCTATAAGTGCAATGAAGGAAAAGTGCTTTAATAAGATAAACTGGTCCAGGGGCTGGGAGAGGGGAGTTGATTCTAACTGAGTCTTCAGAGAAAGCCTCTCTGAGAAGATGACCTTTCTCCTACTTTTTTTCCAAAGACTTGGCAGGAGTTATAGAACTGTACTACACACATTTAAAAGATGCCAGGCGCAATGGCTCATGCCTGTAATGCCAGCCCTTGGGAGGCCAAAGCAGGTGAATCCCTTCAGGCTAGGAGTTTGAGACCAGCCATGGCCAACATAGCCAAATCCCATCTCTACTAAAAATACAAAAATTAGCTCACCATGATGGCACACACCTGTGATCCCAGCTACTCAGGAGGCTGAGGCAGGAGAATCGCTTGAACCTGGGAGGTGTAGGTTGCAATGAGCCAAGATCATGCCACTGCACTCCAGCCTGAGCAACAGAGAGAGATTCTGTCTCAAAAAAATAAATTAATGAATAAATAAATAACAGCAGGAATTTTTAAAAAACAAGAGTTTAAGATATTAGGACACAAAAAGGTATAAGGACATGTTAAAAAAAAGTTCTTAGTTTCCTGGCACTCACAGTAAAAAGACAACATCATTCATGTTGTAGAGTTCTCCTCTCTCATAGAAAGAAAATATACTGAGTCACCTGAAGGGATTAGTATTTCTCTGGTACTGGTTTCAAGTAGGAATTTATCATATGATTCTTTCTATAAGGAACATCAGATAAGTTAACAAACTGTGATTTTCTTGTGTTATTTTGCAGAAGATACTAAAATGCTCTGCAAATGACATTTCTGGAGGTAACCCAATATAAAGCACAAGATAATGCAGTCCAGGTAGTGACTTTCTGGTGATGTAACTACATCCAAGGACTGAAAGAAACTAGTAAATGAATGCCACTTAGATTCTCTCAAGTACTAAGTAACACCCTGGATTTTGGTGTTCTGAATAGCAAAATTTAATAGCCGAAATCTCTGTTGAATATCTACTGGGCTGACATTGCATATCATTGATGGAAGAGAAATACATACAGTTCAGATAGCAGACATGAAGGGGACTGATTTAACATTTTGTGGCGAGCAATTTAATAGCTAACCTTCCATTCTCGTTCAAGCAAAGTGACATAGAAGCAAGCTGCACTGGTACCAGGGAAGAGGGCCAAGATGTTTCTCAATGAACAACAAAATAAGTTTGAACCTGTTTCAGAAGACGGCCAAGTCTTTGGAGATCACAGACTTGGCATCATCAAGCATAAAGAAATTATTTTGACATCCTCCCGCACCCCCCAAAAAATCCCTGAGTATTTTATTTGTCCATACTGACCACAAAAGGACTTCACCGTGGACCCTACTGAGAATTTCTTTCCAATCAGACTTGCATCATCACAGGTCTGCCAGGATGATATCTCAGTAAATGTCCCAAGTAGTTGAATGAACAAAGTTTTTATCTGGAGTTATTTAATAAAATTCATTTAAAAACTTAAATGACTGCTAAATATAAATATTTTTGTTTCTGCATAATTAATGCTGGGCTGTTCTTTCTGACAATAAGCCATCAAAAGCTCCTGCTGCATCTTAATAAAGCAAAGACAACCATTGGCCTAGAAGAGGGAGCTTCCCTTCCCTCCCATTTTTGCTGATAAGTGGGCATGCATCCAATTCGCATACTAGCTAGACAGGAAGCATAGCACGTTGAACAAATAGTGGATTATTTTCTTTTCTTAGAGACAGGATCTCACTATATTGCACAGACTGGTCTGTGCAAATCCTGGGTTAAATGATCCTCACGCCTTGGCCTCCCAAAATGCTAGGATTACAGATGTGAGTCACCACACACAGTCAAAATAGTGGCTATTAATGTGAAAGTGGAGACTGTGTTTGATTTAACAGGCAAATAAATCAAGCCATTAAAAAATGTCAATGTCCCTTCTCCTATAATAATGGGAATATGAGTGCTGGGATGCCCAGAGTACCACTTGGCTAGCAATAAAATATGTGCTGAAATACGCTTCTCTTTACTCAGAGAAGCCCACCCATTGTCAAGAAGTAGAAGGGAGGGGAAAAGACGGAAGTAGTTATAGATTGTGGCCTACCTCACCAAATCCATTTGGTACAAATGCGTTTCTCTTAGTGACCCGAGAATATCAGATGTGCAGAAGGAAAAGGAAACATACTATCTGATATGGCTTAGATCAGTGTCCCTGCCCAAATCTCTTGTCAAACTGTAATACCCAATGTTGTAGGTAGAGCCTGTGGGGAAGTGATTGGATCATTGGGTGAATTTTTCCGTACTGCTGTTCTCATGATAGTGAATCAGTTCTCTTGAGATTTGGTTGTTTAAAAGTGTGTGGCAGCTACCCCATACCTCTTGCTTCTGCTCAGGCCACATAAGGTGTGCCTCTTTCCCCTCTGCCTTCTTCCATGATTGTGTAAGTTTCCTGAGGCATCCCAAGAAGCCAAGCAGATGCCAGAATCATGCTTCCTTAACAGCCTTCACAACTGTGAGCCAATTAAACCTCTTTTCTTTATATGTTACAAAGTGTCAGGTATTTTTTTTTTTTTTGAGATGGAGTTCCACTCTTGTTCCCCAGACTGGAGTGCAGTGGTGTGATTTTGGCTCACTGCAACCACCGCCTACTGGGTTCAAGAGATTCTCCTGCCTCAGCCACCTGAGTAACTGGGATTATAGGCATGTGCCACCACGCCTGATTAATTTTGTACTTTTAGTACAGACAGGGTTTCTCCATGTTGGTCAGGCGGATCTTGAACTCCCGACCTCAGGTGATCTGCCCCCGTTGGCCTCCCAAAGTGCTGGGATTATAGGCATGAGCCACTGCACCTGGCTCAGGTATTTCTTTATAGCAGTGCAACAACTCCTAGTGGCTCAAGAACATCAGATATGTGGAAGAAAAAGGAAGCATACTATCCTTGAAACTTTTGAGTGGTTGGTACTCCCTCCCTAATTAAGACTTTTTTTTTCCTTGGGGCAAAAAATTAATTTTTCATTTTTTAGTCTCTACCCAAATCATCTGGTACTATGCACACAGCATGTGCTGAGTAAATGTTTGACCAACAACATGACTGTGCTGTTGGCTTCCTCTTACATACAGTGCCTTGCAGTAGGCACTAAAAAATGTGTTTCAAAGAATGACTAATGTATTACAGACTTATTTTTGATCCCCATTCATGTATACTAGAGAATATGAAGAGGCCAGAATTTCCTATCAATTTATCTCCATGTGGCTAATTCTATAAGGATTATATTTTATTACTATAAGCTTTCCTTATGAGTCATAGACACCTGAAAATTGAAGAATATAGCAGGAACCTCTTCTCTTTTTTAACTCCCATTGTTGAGAAGTGGGAGTGTGCTCTTTTCCCTAACCACTCTCATCCAGCCCATTCCATTTAAAATTTTCTAAAGGCAAAAATCTCTCAAATGTTTAGCTCTGATCTCATGTATCTAGTTGTCTACTTGACACCTCCACTGGAGTTCAATATGCACCTCAAACTTAATCTTTCCAAAATCAGACTCCTGATCATCTCACCCCGAATTTACTCCACTCAGCCTGCTCCACTTCTGTAAATGGTACCACCCTCCACTCAAGCCAAAGGCTGCAGGACTCATTCTTAATTCTTCTCTGTCCCTCACACCTACCGTCCAACCCATCAATAAGTACTGTTGCTCTTCCTCTATATCATCCCCCAATCCATTTGCCTCTCTCCATCCTAACCACCACTGCTCTCTTCTAAATCCTATTTTGCTTGGACCCAAGAACCTTGCTTAATCTTTTCATCCATAGAGAGGCCTACCCTGAACACCCAATCTAAAATTACTCCCCAGAGTCCAACACATTGCCTTGTTTCATGTTTTTCTTAGCATTTAAAACCATCAGTTAATTTCCTTATTTTTTTTTTAATTGGGAGGGAGGACATTTTCTGTCACTCCCCATTAAAATGCACGTCCATAAGAGTAGGGATCCTTCATGTCTTCTTTGCTGCTATATTTCCAGTGTTTATAATAGAGCTTGACACACAATAGGTGCTCAATAAATAGTCATTGAATTAAGAAATTAATGAATCAATTAGTGAATAAGCCTAAGGTGTACTTGAACATGAAAGATGAGCAGAATGCAGAACAACACAGATTTTTATGTAAGTAGCAGATCCATTGAGACCAAATTTAAATTATCCAATTTCCTTTGATCGCTCTCACGCTAATATTTTTTAGCTAACAGTTGTTGAACACTTATTATATGCCAGAAACTGGACATTTTTTATGCATATTAGTTCATTGAATATCATTCCATCCTTGTACAGCCCTATAAAGTAACTGCAACTAGCTGAGTGGCAAAGCCAGGATTCAAATATAAGTCTGGCTTATTCCAGAGTCCCAAGCTCTTCACTACCATATTATTATGAATGTTCCTTTCAGATTGGCCAGATTCCCTAGAACACTCATCAAGCAAAGTAAGGTCAGGGCAGCTTAGCCTCAACTTAGTGGCCCATGGCTCTCCCTTAAAAGGTCGCAGCATTTGTGTTGTTTCCTTTGAGAGCACATGGAGGAGATCAAAGCTTGACTATACAAGGCCGTTCTTCCTATGATGCAAATCCTGTGAGCACAGCCAAACATTAGCCAAAACAGCATTTCTTCAGTTAGTTAATTAATAAATATCTGAGTGTTCTGCTGAACCTGTACGATGATTATTACACATTTTCTAAGATTCAGACCTCCAAAGTTAATACTTAAAAAAGTTTTCTTTTACATACAAGATTGGGTTCTTGGAAGGATCAAGTAAGCTAGTGCCTATGATATCTCTTTGAAAGAAAATATAAAATATTACATAGAATGTCCACCATAATATAATGACAGAATTCTGGAAATGGAAAAGAACTAAGAAATGGTACCTAATTTTACGAAAGTGAACAATGAGGCACAGAAAGGTGAGGTGACTTGTGATTGAGTGGCTAGTAGCTTATAGAATGAAATTACATTGTTTATCAAATATAATTTCCAATCTGAACCTCAGCAATGGTTTTTTTTACAATTATCTTAATGGAGTTAACACACCTGACTTCAAACTTTCAGAATGATGACAAGTTTATGATATTGATGTGGACATATTTTTTCTAGACCTTATATTTTACATAACATTTTTCGAAGAGACAAGTCTTCCATATAATGAGCAGTGGACATCATTTCACCTTAATATCTCCAGGAAAAACAAAACAAGACAAAATTACTATACATTTCTGATAGATGATCTCTTCAAAAATTAATTGTCACAGATGTAACTGTAACATATGGTGCATTTGAACAGTAAAAGTCCTGCAGATGGACACGCTCAATCAGTACTTTTTTCCCTAGTGGCTCTCAACAGGAAGTGCTGACATTTGGAAATGTGTGAACTTTTTGTGGGGTCATCATAATGACTAGAGAAGGCTCCTGGCATTTGGTGTCTAGAGCACAAGGCAGTTAGTATAAGTGGCCTGTAATCCAAAGGATAGTTCTACATAAAGAACCGTGTCACCCAGAATTCCAACAGCTACTCCAGACAACAGAAAGATGCCTGCAACCATCTGCCTGCTTGAGATAACTCCTTTTAATTATATATAAAGCATTTATTTTAATTTGGAACGATCTTAGTTCATTTGGACAGCTATAACACAATATCATGAACTGGGTGACTTGTAAATAACAGAAATTTAATTTCTGCTGTTTACCATCACATTGGGGATTCGATTTCAACACAGGAATTTGGAGGAAACATAAATATTCAGATGATAGCAGAAACTTTTACAAATAAAGAAGAAATTTATCAAAATGACCAAGCCTAGAAAAACGTAATAGAGTTTGCTAAATACATAATATTATAAAAAATAGTTTTGACATCTCTGGCAACATGGTGGATAAGAGACCCTGCACCCTAATACTACACAATGTTAAAAATGCAAGATAAAATGTAAAAGTTACTCTTTTATGAATATATAAGCCTCCAAAAACAAGAAAATTGCTCTGAGGCCATGACTAGAGTGGGTGCATGAGTCCAGGGAGGTGACTGAGCCCTGCAGCACCTGATATTCACCTACAGATCATAGGGCTAAAGATTCAGCAGGACTGGGTGAAGTGGGGAGCAGAGTGGGAGTCGGGGAAAGGAAGGCTTGAGATAAAGCCCTGGATTAATGGAGGGTGGAGAGCTGAATTGGAAACCATCTTATATAAAGCTAGGATATGCAATGGACTATCCCCTCAGAAAAAAAGATTGATGAGGAAAACAAAACTCCAAAGAAGACAAATACAAAATGAACAACAAAAGCTAGAAGAGATTGGGGTATAACAGCTAGGCTTCACTCTCTTCCTCAGCTCTCCACACAACTGGAAATCAGACAACACAAAGCCCAGGAAACTCGGCCTGCAGAACAAGTCAGAGGAAAGACAAGGCATATATTCAAAGTCAAGCAGACCTAGAACCTGCATAGCCAGATATTCTGATAAATCACTTCTATGCAGATTATGGGATTTAATCTTCACAACAGACAGGCATTGCTACGTCCCCTGGAGTAAACTGGATCTTAGCATGGCCAAGTTTCCCTTCTAAGCATGCAGCCAGTAATGGTGGCACTGGGCTCTAACCCCATGCTGGCCTGACTGCATACCCTGCACTCTTAAGCATTTTGCTGTATAGTTATAGCTGTAGTGCACTGCTGGTGTTGATTCCCTGTGTCTCCTCACTTACTTTTGGGGGGAAACCCTAACTCAGGAGTGGCTTGTTCTAATTTGGATCTCTTCTGCCTTGTCCTGGTTTTGCTTTTCTTTCTCACACCTTGTAGTTCTACATGAGTCTATGTCTGACTGCTTTACTCATGTCAGGTTATTTTCCATCTCTGTCAGCAATGGTTTAAAGTGCAGGGCTATCTATTGCTGCATAACAAACTGCCCCAGAATCTAGTGGCTTCAAACAACAACGATGTTACTACAGTAACTTTGCCGGTTGGAAATGTGGTAAGGGCTTGGCTGGGTGACTCTTCTGCTCAGTGTGATGTTGACTGGTGTTACTTGGTGGCATTCATCTGATGGTTCATTTGGCTTCATTCCCAAGCTTGGCTTTTTGTCAAGGACGATGAAAGGCTGAGCTCAACAGGACTCCTCTCATTATCCATGTAGTCTCAGGGTGCTTCATGTGCCCTCTCCAGCAGGGTAGTTGATATGGTTTGGCTCTGTGTCCCTACCCAAGTCTCATCTCGAATTGTAGCTCCCATAATTCCATGTGATGTAGGAGGGACATGGTGGGAGATAATTGAATCACAGGGGCAATTTCCCCTCTACTGGTCTCATGGTAATGAATAAGTCTCGCGAGATCTGATGGTTTTATAAGGGGTTTCCCCTTTCGCTTGGCTCTCATTCTCTCTTGTCTGCCACTATGTAAGAAATGTCGAGAACGATCCAAGATGGCCGATCGCTAACATCCCGGGATTGCAGCTCTCAGGGAAGGCGCGGAGAACTAGAGGACGCCACACTTTCAGACAAAGTCTGGTCGCTCACGGAGCAGAAGATCCCCCAGTGGTGGAAACACACGGGTCGCCAGCGCGACTCTCGTGGTCGGTGCAGCGGTTCCGCCGGCACCTCGGCGCGGCAGCTCTCGGAAAAGTAAACGGGACCGCTTCCCCTTCTGACCGAGGTTTGGAGCCCCGGGAAGGCAGAGTCGCCTACTACGGAAACAAGAAGGAAGCCCGACAGGAGAATCCTGGGCAGAAAAGCACCATCAGTTTTAACGCCGCTGCTCTGGCCCTGGGAACTAACAACCTGGACGTCCACTCAAGAGACCTAATCTGAAAGTTGGTAATTTCAAAGACGACAGGAGGATAAATTTACAATGACGGGAAGAAACCAGCGTAAAAAAGCTGAGAATGCTCAAAGTCAGAACGCCTCTCCCTCTAAAGATGATCACAGTTCCACATCAACAATGGAACAAGGCTTGATGGAGAACGAGCGCCTCCTGATGACAGAATCACTCTTCAAGGAATGGATAATAACAAACTTCGGTGAGTTAAAAGAACATGTTGTAGCCCAACGTAAAGAAACTAGGAACTTTGACAAAAGGCTTGATGAAATCCTATTGAGAATAGACAACTTAGAGCGGAGTATGAGTGAATTAATGGAACTGAAGAATACAATACAGGAACTCCGAGAAGTATGCACAGGTTTAAACACTCGAATTGTTCAAGCAGAAGAAGGGATATCAGAGGTCAAAGTCCAACTTAATGAAATAAAACGTGAAGAAAAGATTAGAGAAAAAAGGATAAAAAGGAATGAGCAAAGTCTCCAAGAAATGTGGGACTATGTGAAAAGACCAAATTTACGTTTGATAGGTGTACCTGAATGCAACGGAGAGAATGAATCCAAGCTGGAAAATACCCTTCAGGATATTATTCAGGAAAATTTTCCTAAACTAGCAAAGCAGGTCAACATTCAACCCCAGGTAATACAGAGAACACCACAAAGATATTCCTCAAGAAGAGCAACCCCAAGGCACATAATCGTTAGATTCACCAGGGTTGAAACAAAGGAGAGGATACTAAGGGCAGCCAGAGAGAAAGGTCGGATAACCCACAAAGGCAAGCCTATCAGACTTACAGCAGATCTCTCAGCAGAAACTCTACAGGCCAGAAGAGAGTGGGGGCCAATATTCAACATCCTCAAAGAACAGAACCTTCAGCCCAGAATTTCATATCCAGCCAAACTAAGCTTCACAACTGAAGGAAAAATAAAATCTTTTATGAACAAGCAAGAACTCAGAGATTTTATTACCACCAGGCCTGCTTTACAAGAGCTTCTGAAAGAAGCATTACACACAGAAAGAAACAACCAGTATTAGCCTTTCTAAAAATACACCAAAAAGTAAAGAGCACCAACATAAAGAAGAATTTACACCAACACATGGATAAAACAGCCAGTCAACATCAAATGGCAGTAACCCTAAATTTAAATTGACTAAATTCCCAATCAAAAGACACAGCCAAAACCCAACGGCATGTTACATCCAGACCTGTTTTACATGCAAGGATACACAAAGACTCAAAACAAAGGGATGGAGAAAGATTTACCAACCAAATGGAGAGCAAAAATAAATAATAAATAAATAAAAAGCAGGAGTTGCAATTCTTGTATCGGATAAAATAGATTTTAAAGCAACAAAGATATAGTGGTAAAAGGATCAATGCAACAACAAGAGCTAACGATCCTAACACCCAGATAGGAGACTTAGATTCAATGAGACAGAAAATTAATAAGGATATCAAGGACTCGAACTCAGATCCAGAACAAGTAAACTTAATAAATATTTATAGAGCTCTCCACTTCAAATACACAAAATATACATTCTTGTCAATACCACATCACACCTACCCATTAGTTTAAATGAAACATTGATTGGCCATTATTAATACCCAATTTTTTTCAAAATAAAGCAATATTTCCATTTACTCTCCCTCTTTCTCTTCCTCTTTCTTCCTCTCCTTTACTTATTTTTTTTTTTTTCTTTCCTTCTCTCAAAAAAAAAGAAATCAACTTGTAAACCTCTAGATCCAGGTCGGCAATGTCTCTTTCATTGCTTGATTTCCTTTCTTCCCTTCCCTCCCTCCCTCCCTCCCCGCTTCCTCCCTTCCTTCCTCCCTTCCTTCATCCCTTCCTTCCTCCCTACCGTCCTTCTTCCCTTCCTTCCTGCCTTCCTCCCCCCCCCCAAAAAAAAAAAAAAAAAAAAAGAAATGCCTTTTGCCTTCTGCCATGATTGTGAAGCCTCCCAGCCACTTGGAACTGTGAGTCCATTAAACCTCTCTTTCTTCATAGATTACCCAGTCTCAGGTGTGTTTTTATCAGCAGTGTGAGAGCAGACTAATACAGAGGTCTGATGCCTTCCTCGGCAGCTCAGGGCTCCAAGGGACCAAGGCAGAAGCTGCCAATCTCCTTACAAGCCTCAGCCTGAAACTGCATAGAGTCCCTTTTGTCATACTCTACTGGTTAAAGCAGTCAGCTCAGATTTAAAGAAGGGGAAACATATCTCACCACTCAACAGCAGGAATTATCTGACATCAAAAGATTTGTGGCCATCTTTAATCTGCCACAGAAATGGAAACTTCATTAACTATATCTCTATATCTTTAGCTATTTATGTTTCTATTCGCTATTACTCTAATCTGTGTAATTTCCAGTTTCCAAGAAATATCACTCTTCAACTCTGCATAAGCCTGTTACAGCTGACCGGGCAAAATACCATATATTTATTACAAAAATTGTTTGTAATGCTTACCATGATGCCTGGCCCATAGAAGTTGACCAGTAAATACTGGACGGACAAATGACCATTTAAAATAGTGCCCTTTTAAAATTGTTTGGAAACAACTGGGGGGTGTATTAAGGTTCTCTAGAGAAACATAAGAGATATAGTATATGAGAGGAGATTTATTAGGGGAATTGGCTCATGCAGTTATGGAGGTTAAGAAGTCCCATGACAGGCCATTCACGTACTGGAGACTGAGATGCTGATAACATGGCTCAGTCCAAGTCCAAAGACCTTAGAACCAGGAAAGTCAATTGTACAACTCTCAGTCCAAGGCCAGATGACTGAGAACCTGGTGGGGCTGCTGATATAAGTCCAAAATCCAAAGGCCAGGGAGTCCAGAGTTGTTGCCCAAGCCCAGGAGGGGAAGAGAGATTGACGTGTTCATCTTTTCTCTGTTTTTGTTCTCTCCAGGACCCTAGTAGATGAGACACTGCCCAGCCACATTGAGGGCAGATCCTCCCCATTTAGTCTACTCAGGCACACATGCTAATCTCCTCTGGAAATGTACTCAGAGACACACCCAAAAATAATGCTTTACCCAGTTTCTAGGTATTTCTTAAGGCAGTCAAGTCAACACCTAAAATTAACCATCCCAGACAGTGTTTACAGACGGCTCTAATTTCAGCAGGAAGTGAAGGCTACTCCATTTCATATGCTATTTTCTGCATGCTTACTGAGTTACCACTACAGATTTCTTCCCCAGTTCCAAATGGTTCGGGAGTTCCACTGGTTCACAGGGCCCACTGGTACCAAACGGGACCTAACTCGTTACTCTCTCCTGTGTGTCTCACACAGTGATCCCAGTCCTTTCACTCAGTGGTTCTCAAACGTTGAACTACAGAGAAATGACCTGGAGAGCCCAAGAAAGCATTAAGCACTGGACCCGCCTTCAGAGTGTTTAATTGAGTAGGCCAAGGAAGGGGCTCAATAATTTGCTTTTTTTTTTTGAGACAGAGTTTTGCTCTTGTTGCCCAGGCTGGAGTGCAATGGCATGGTCTCTGTTCACTGCAACCTCTGCTTCCCGAGTTCAAGCAATTCTCCTGCCTTGGCCTTCCAAGTACCTGGGATTTACAGGCACCAGGCGCAATGCCCTGCTAATTTTTGTATTTTTGTAGAGACAGGGTTTCACTATGTTGGCCACATTGGTCTCGAACTCCTGACCTCAGGGATCCGCCCGCCCCAGCCTCCCAAAGTGCTGTGATTACAGGCATGAGCCACTGTGCCCGGTCAATAATCTGCATTTTTAACCAGTTCCCAGATGCTGCTCATTTCAACTTATGCAAACAAACAATATAGTTCCATCAACATTAACTGATACTGACATTACTTGAGATATATTTTTGTAATCCTGAATTTAAACTAGAACACAGGGATTGGTGATTTCTAATCCATACGTAGATCCATGCCTTCCATAAAATTGATTATCTGAAACCTTCTTGTTGAACTGTTTCATTTATAAAACAGAACAGTGAGCTATTGTCAGAGACTCCCATGAAAGTTAGATATCAACTGCTGATTAGTACTTTAGAAAATCAGGAGGATTATTGTTGCAGCTAGGAATCTATTAAGCACATTTCATTTAAAATCCTTCATCATACTGAACAAAGAAGAATTTTTGCTCCTGTGCAGTCTAGACCTGGTTCTGCTGCTTAGCAATGGGCTCGGCTGTATCATTACTGTCCTGTGTTTTCCTCTTCAAAAAAGAACAGTGTGCCACAGGTGCTTTTTAACTTTACCACCGCGCTCCCATAAAGAAGGATTCATGATCATTTTGTATTTAATCTAGCAGACTGAAAATCCTCGAGGTGAGAGCTTTCTTTTAGGATGTTGAAAATGCACTGTACTCTTTCTTCAAAGTATAAGTCTATGATTCCCAATCACTGAAGAAAGTTCTGGAAGGATTCGCCTTTCTGACAAAGAGCCATCAATCACTTAATACAGATTATGTTGCCTCATCCATATTCTGCTATAGGCCAAGCAAGTGGAGGAATCAAAAGACATGTAAAAGAGTATCTGTGCACACATTTCATACACTGTATAGCAGCAGGTTTAGATCTTACAATGGCTCCCTCATAAGATCTATGAGGCATAAGAAAGATAAGATAAACTTAGAAGAAACAATAGCAAACTGTATAAAACAGTATGCAATTAGCTCCTACATTATGAGACTCTCAATGAAAAGCCTCTTAACAATTCAAAGAGGGTAGACACTAATAAGAAGAAGGGCTGGCATTTATCAAGTGCCTCCTATATGCTAGGCACTTCAAACGCATTAGTAGTCACAATAGTCCTGTGCAGTCAGAATTATTATCGTCCTCAGTTTCAGATGAGGATTGCAAGTCTTAAGGCTAATTAGCTTGCTTGTAAACAAACCGAGGTCTGGATTAAGGAAAGGAGAAAACGAGGGGTGTGGGTAGACAGAGATCCACCCACCACGCTGCCCTTTCCCTGGCGCCTCTTTGCATTATTCATAAGGGCAGGGCCAAATTCGCGTTCTCGTGGTCCTCAGGGAAAAGACCTAAGCTTTAATTTATGCTGATAAACCTCTGTGAATACCTATTCTTTTAGCCAACAGAAAGTCCCCTGGAACAAAGGAAAATGAAGGAGGATTTCTTTTCATATTATTTTAGAGCAATGAGTTCTGTAGAGTGATATGTAATTTACGTAGAAGTGTGTTGATCTATAAAAGCACACTCCCTGTTTTCATAACAGCAGAACCACATCAACCTTCCAGACTTGAATTGCTTAGCATTTCTGTCCAAACAATCTTTCTCCTTGATTGCATTCATAACACTCTGTACCTCTTCTGATTAAGCTGTTTTTGATTCAACTATGCCTTGAATTTTATCCCCAATCCTGTCTTAAAGTGCCCCAGACTCTCCAAATAACAGTACCTGTATCTTGTATATGATTTCGCCCCTGATGCTCTGCCCCAACCCCTCATATGCATGTAGGAAGACACAAGATAAGAAGTCATGTTTTCCTGGAGGTTTTTGAGGCAAAAGATAAGATTGGCTGGGTCCCCTCTACTGCCAGACTTGGGGTAGGGGGTGTTTGTATTCTTTTATGAGATTGCCTCTTAGGGGCAGCCCCAAGAGGTGACATAGGAGACGCTTGAGAAAACAGTTTATGGCCTGGCATAGTGGCTAATACCTGTAATCCCAGCACTTTGGGAGGCTAAGGTAGGTGGATTGCTCGAGCATGGGAGTTTGAGACCAGACTGGGCAACATGGTGAAACCCCATCTCTACAAAAAAATCCACCAAAAATAAAATAGCTGTGGTAGCCCACACCTGTAGTTCCAGCTGCTCAGGAGGCTGAGGTGAGAGGATCACCTCAGTACAGGAGGTCAAGGCTGCAGTGAACTGTGATCGTGTCACTACATTCCAGACCAGGTGACAGAGTGGGACCCTGTCTCCAAAAAAAAAAAAAAAAATATATATATATGTATATGTATTATACTGACAAGTCCTTGAGAAACAGTATGCCACACAGAGCCAAGTAGGAAAGGCACCAAGGTAGACAGAAGGCAAAAGACAGGAGCTAGGGGAGAATATTAGGCCACTGCCTTTATTGGACTTTCTGCAAGAAACAGGATAGGGCAGGGTGAATGGTTTAGGATTGGCTAGTTTGCATAATTTCGGTGGGCTCTAAACTCTAGGGTGGTTTTAGTTGTCTGGTACTTGGCCCCGGGAGGACTGAGACACAGGAATATTGTCTGCTGGGTTGTGCAGCCTGACAGAGAAGGCATTGCTCTGCACTGATTAGTTTGCGTACCAAAGGCATGCTCCTGTCTGAGCCCTTTGCTGTCTGTAAGCATTGGCTAGCACTGGGAGGGGCAGTCTCTTCCCACCTAGAAAGAGTTTTTAAGACATCAGAACATCAATATACACAGAACATTTATAATATATACAATGCAGGGTAGGTTGTCAGGGCACAATCCAAATCCCAGACCTACAACTTTGCCAACTACCATAGAATATTTCTGAAAATTTTGCTTAAGGTAGAGGGAAAAGAGCATGAAAAGTTAATATTTGAATCAACTATTAGGCTGGAAATGAATCCTGGGTTCTAGAACTATTTCTGCCCAAGTCTTCAGGCTATAAAATATGAAGGATAAGAATTTAAAAATAAAAGGTATTATCCGGCACTGTCAAGGATGCAGTGAAATGAGAATTTTCAGACTCAGTCAGTGGGCAAGCGCATGGCTAAAATCTCTTTGGAGAACAATTTGGCACACAGCACATACTGTCCTAGAGAAACCCTCTCGTATGTGCACTAGAACTCCCGCACAAAAATGTTCATTGGCAGGTTGGGCTCAGTGTCTCACACCTGTAACTCTAGCACTTTGGGAGTCTCAGGTGGGAGGATCGCTTGAGGCCGGGAGTTTGAGACCAGCCTGGGCAACATAACAAGACCTCATTCCCCCCCCAAAACACACACACACACAATAGCCAGGTGGTTAATATGGTCAGGGAAATATGGTCATGGCTTGGCTGGGTGACTCTTCTGCTCGATGTGGTGTTGACTAGTGTTACCTGCTGCTGACTAGTGTTTACTAGTGTTACCTATGGTCCCACCTATTGAAGGCTGAGGCACAAAGATCTCTTGAGTCCAGGAGGTTGAGGCTGCATGCAGTGAGCTATGACTGCACCACTGCACTCCAGCCTAAGCCACAGGATGGGACCCTGTTTAAAAAAAAAAAAAAAGTAGTTAATTGCAGCATTAAACAACTGGAAACAACTACCTGTCCACCAGGCTAAGCAGGTAAATACAATGTGGCCTATTCATAAAATGCACTATAACATGTCATAGGAATAAACTAATGCTATGTACTAAGGTAGATCTCAGAAATATAATGTTGCATGAAAATAAAAGCAAGTTACAGAACAATTTGTACTATAAGATACCACCATATATATCTTAAAAGAGAAAAAAAAAACAAACTTACATACAAAAATATCATCATGTTTATGAATACTGCATACTCAAGTAAAGTATTATAGTATAAAGTGACCTAGAAAAATATACATCAAATTCGTGGTAGTGGCTGCCTCTGGTAAAGGAACCCCAAATCAAACAATTTCATTGGGGATAGAAGACGGAGGAGAGGTCAATTTTACCTAAAATGTCTCAGTTCTATTATTATTATTATTATTATTATTATTATTATTAAAGTAGGGGCGAGGCACGGTGGTTCACTCATGTAATCCCAGCACTTTGGGAGGCCGGGGGCGAATCACTTGAAACCATAAGTTTGAGACCAGTCTGGCCAACATGGGGAAACCTCATCTCTACAAACAATACAAAAATTAGCCACATGTGGTGGCATGCACTTTTAGTTCCCCTACCCAAGAGGCTGAGGCAAGAGAATCACTTGAACCTGGGAGGCAGTGGTTGCAGTGAGCCAAGATTGCACCACTGTACTCCAGCCTGCGTGACAGAGCGAGACTCCATCTCAAAAAAAAAAAAAGGACTTTGAAGAGAAGAAGCAAAATGTTAACAATGAGTGGTTCTGGAGTGAACTGATGTTTATTACGGTATTTTACATGTTTTCTTAGGTTTTAAAATATAGGCTTCATTACAAAAAAAAAAAAAACACACGCACACAAACAAACCCATAGCTAAATAATGCCCTTTTCAGCTCTGGATTTTAGAATTGCATAATTAGGAATGTCATGCATTTCAGTTAGAGGCTCAAGGCTCTCCTAATTCTGGTCTGGCTTGGGCATTCCCACCAAAATCAAAAGCTAAGCTTCACTGAATCCTTTCCGTCTCCTTTGGTAGAGCTGGTTTCATGGGACCCAGGCTTGAAAGGACCTTCTGCTTGTTTTAATGCTCTGCTGTCATTATCTTGAAATTCTGAATAACTTTACCACTGAACTTGAGTTTTGTAATTGAAATCTGACGGGACAGTGGAGTGTGAGTGTCAGTGTGAGCAGAGGAGATCCGCATATTAATATGTGCCCATAGTTTGTCACTATCCATTCACACAGAATTTCAAACCTATGGTATGTGGGAAGTCAGCAAGACTCAAAATGAGTACAAGATAGTGAATTCTGGAAGCCACCAGCTTCCACAGTGTTAGTAAAAAGTGTGCACATCGGTTGGGAGTGGTGGCTCACACCTATAATCCCAGCACTTTGGGAGGCCGAGGTGGGCAGATCACCTGGAGTAAGGAATTCCAGATCAGCATGGCAAACATGGTGAAGCTCCATCTCTAAAAAATACAAAAATTAGCCAGGCATCATGGCAGGTGCCTGTAATCCCAGCTACTCGGGAGAATGAGGTGGGAGAATTGCTTGAACCCGGGGAGTGGAGGTTGCAGTGAGCTGAGATCACACCATTACACTCTGGCCTGGGCAACAGAGCAAGACTCTGTCTCCAAAAAAAAAAGTATGCACATCAAGAGGCAAAATAAAAACAGTTGAGTTGGTTTAGTTTTGTACAGCATTTCCACTGTTGTAATAAGAAAAAGACACATGTGCATGTATGGGCTGCAAAATACAAATTGTGCAATATCTATGATTCCACGTATAAATGAAATGCTCTTACACTGGCTTTTACAATTGCTCAATTGAAAGAGATTTGGTAAGGTTTTTGCAAGCCATTTAAAGAAAGAAAGGAAATAGCCTTATATTTTAATATGTTTATTGGCACTCTTTTCTTACTTTTTAAACAAGGGGACCTACATCTTTATTTTACATTAAGCCCTACAAATAATGTAGTGGACCCAGCCTTCTAGCTTTTACATTTCATGTGCCCAAGAGAAATTGTCATCAAACAACTGGGTGGTTGCCTGGAAAAGTTGTGATGATTAATTTTATGGGTCAACTTGACTAGGCTAAAGGGTGCCCAGATAGCTGATAAACATGTCTGGGTGTGTCTGTGAGAGTGTTTCTGGATGAGATGAGCATTGGAATCAGTGGACTGAATAAAGAAGATGGTCCTCACCAATGTTGATGGGCATCATCCAATCCATGGAGGGCCCAAATAGAACAAAAGGGTGAAGAAAGTTGAATTTACTCTCTCTTCTTGAGCTGGAACATCTATTTTCTCCTGTCCTCGGACTTGGATCTCCTGGTTCTCAAGCCTTCAGACTTGACTGGGAGGCACATCACTAGCTCTCCTGGTTCTCCCCCTTGCAGGTGGCAGATTGTGGGCTGTGTTGGCCTCCATAATTATGTGAGCCAATTCCCATAATCAATCTCTCTCTCTCTCTCTCATTGGTTCTGTTTCTCTGGAGACCCTTGACTAATATAAGTCTCTACAGTAAAGCCAGGGATAACCTAGAGCCCAAATCTTACCATAGACTGCTTTTTCTCTTGTTCCCAGGAGCCCAGAGTTATCTGGCAACTTTGCAGAAGTAGCTCCTGACCCAGAAGAACATCACTTCAAGATAAACAGGGGTGCAGGAACACTTCAGGAATATGGATGAGGCACCTTCTTTCACCCAGGAGAAGACAATGGTGAATAGCCCAGGCTTTGAAGACTGACTCGATTGGAATCCCTCCTCTACCACTTAAAAACTCTATGACTGTGGGCAAATGGAGTAATTATTTGGTGCCTCAGCTTCCTCCTCTGTAAAATGAGCTAATAGTGGAATTGTACGTCATAGGCTTGTGATGATTTAGTGTACTGTGCCAGCTATGTAAGAAGCCTTCAATAAATATTAGCCATGATAACCATCCCAAGGCCCCCTCTTCTCCCTTAGGTCTTCAGTTTCTAAAGGGGAGAGTGTGTAAGGTCATGAAAAGGGTGGGGATCATGTGGTTAGACCAGGTTCAAGTCCAGCTCTGCAGGTCCAGGCAGCTTTCTTCACTTGCTGAAAAATGAAGAGAATGCCCATCTTAGCCTGCTTATTATGAGACTTTACAGGATATAACCCATGGGAACTTACCTGTGACTTCTCTTCCTTCAGTCTTCTTTTTGGCAAAAGACCCACCCATACCCTGCATGCCTATCTGCAGTTGCCTTAAAAAGCAGATGGGAAGGTGGGCATTTGAACCCTCTACGCGTTCCTCGAAAATGTCAGAAGAGCTGACTGCTTACCAAGTGAAAGAAGGGTAAGAACATGCCCTAAGCTCATGTTCTGTTCCTTCATGGGGCAGGGAAGGGAGAGAAAAACCATTCAGAAGCTGTAGATGGTAGAAAACAAAGTGAACCATGAGGCCCTAGGGTGTGCAAAAGAAAAGTAAGGTAACAGAGAGGGCATCAAGTCAGGATAAAAACATCCCTGGGGTTCAAATGGCCAAAAGATCACCTTCCCATCCCCTAGACTCCCTACGCTGAATGCCAGCCCCTCAGACCCAATCCAATGGAACCTCAGCCAAGATAGTCACCACTAGCAGCTGATAGCAAGCCCTGAAGACAATGGTAAAAGAAAATGAGTAAAGAAAGAATAAAACTGCCATCCCAACTTGAAACACAGAACTCATTTCCCCAACGTTGCTATGTGTGAAGGTTAACTTCTCTGGGAGTCTTGACTCTTAACTCTGGTCATTGTATTGTAGTCATCTTAAATCATCTCAAGGTCTGCTTCTTCCCTTAGTTTCCAGGGTCTGGCATAGAACTAAGTGAACAGCAGGCATCTAATAATATTTGATGAGGCCAGGTATGGTGGCTCATGACTGTAATCCCAGCACTTTAGGAGGCTGAGGCAGGAGGATTGCTTGAGGCCAGAAGTTTGAGACCAGCTGGGGCAACATAGCAAGGCTCTCTTCATACAAAAAAATTTTTAAATTAGCTGGGTGTGGTGGTGCATGTCTGTCGCTCTAGCTACTTGGGGGACTGAGTGGGAAGATCACTTGAGCCCAGGAGTTTGGGCTTACAGTGAGCTATGATCGCCCACTGCACTCTGGCATGAGCAACAGAGAAAGACCCTGCCTTAATAATTAAGGAATGAGTAAATAGGGACATGAATGTCTGGGCATCTATGAAATGGCACCAGTAATGGTCTTAAGGAAAGCTCTCAGTGGTAGGAACAATGTACCCCATGGTGAACTACAGTGAGTATGTTTGAGATGTTGTCTTGACCAGCCATGCACAGTTGTACAGACTGTCCACTGAGCAAAGACGCCCACCTAAGCAGGTAGAAGGGCATTGAAATACAGCTTGTGTTCCCCTTGCTGAACTGTGAGCCTGTCCTAGGGCTTTGTCTTCATGGAAGAAGGAAGCCTTTTCCACTGCATGCTAAGACTCTGAATGAACTAGCACTGCCGTTTCTGGGCCTTACCGAACAATATGTTTATGAGCTATTTTTCTTCAGGAGCTCAAAAGTTGAGCATTAGTTGCCAACTTAGGAGGTCTGATGAAAGAGTAAGACAAAGTATGAAAAAGAATGCCAGAGACCTGAAAGACGAACTTCAGCTGAACCATTTTTGTTTGTTTTCTCTGCCATAGTAAAAGCAAATCCAGCTTTGCTTAAGAAACGCTCATAAAGGCAGAGATCCTTACCTAACGCCAATGGTTAGCTTTCAGGTAGATAAATAAAAGCACATCCTAATCTCCAGCCAGGCTTCCTACTAGCAGAATCTAACCAGAAAACAGCTGGGAGTCTGGGAAATGAAGTTTTCAGGCTTCCAGTCCCTTGCAAAACGGAAAAGAGCATCAAAGGGCAGGAGTGGTGTAAAGTAAGGGTACATGTGGACACAAGTTAAGAGGCTGTAGCAATCATCCTGCTGAGGGGTGCTGCTGCTTGGAACAGAGTACAGCAGATAGAAGGACCACTTGTGTATCAAAGGCACACTCTCTTCCTCATCCCCAGCAGGAAACCATTGCTCCCTTCTCAGAAGTCCCCTGCAACTTCCCTGATGATATTCACCATTTTTTCTAATACAATCATGCATCACTTAATCACAAAGATACGTGCTCAGAAACACATCGTTAGGTGATACCATCAGAGAGTGTACCACACAAATATAGCCTCCTGCCCACCTGTGCTACACCATAGGTTATATGGCGTAGCCTATTGCTCCTAGGCTACAAACCAGGGCAGCACGTTACTGTAGTGAATATTGTAGGTAATTGTAGCACAGTAGTAAGTACTTATGTATCTAAACATAAAAAAGGTAAAGTAAAAATACAGTACAAAAATTTTAAACGGCACACCTGTATAGAGCAGCTCCATCACAATCTTATGCGACCACCATCTTATTTGTGGTCCATAATTTACCAAAACGTGCTTCTGTGATATATGACTGCATATACGGTTCTTTGCATGTTACTCTCACATCCTCTATTCTACCATAACCTCCTGAGTTGAGTGGCTATGTGTCTGATTCATCCTCATATCAAATGAAATAATTATATGAAAAACTTTTTCAACTGTAAAATGTCATAAGAATGAGGTGAATCCTGTTGCAGTTCTTGTATGGGCCAGGAAAATGTTGAACATATCCATGAATGCCTATAGATAAGCATCACACAATTGTATCTTAATAATTTTCTTAGTTTTATGTTACTGTTTTCCTAATTTCTTTCTCATTTTGCATTTTAGTTTTATTTGTGGTAGCTTGATAAGACTGTGATTGAACACTTTTTATTAAAGGTTGGAAGAGTCAATATCTTCACCAAATCTTTTGAACTTGTGTTGACCTATTGGTTGGGAAATGACCCAAATGTGTTTTTAAAAATCATTAATGGGGCTGGGTACAGTGGCTTACATCTGTAATGCCAGGACTTTAGGAGGCTGAGGTTGGCAGATCGCTTCAGGCCAGGAGTTCAAGACCAGCCTGGCCAACATTGTTAGGAAAATCACGATTGGGTTCAAATCTTGTTGTAACACAATTTCAGATTATATATATAAATATATATATATATATATATATATATATTTCCTTTCTAGATGGAGTCTCACTCTGTCACCCAGGCTGGAGTGCAGGAGTGGATCTCAACTCACTGTAACCTTCGCCTCGCTGATTCAAGCAATTCTCCTGTCTCAGCCTCCCAAATAGCTGGGATTATAGGCGTGTGTCACCATGCCTGGCTAGTTTTTTGTTTGCTTGTTTGTTTTTTGTATTTTTAGTAGAGACAGAGTTTCACCACATTGGCCAGGTTGGTCTCGAACTCCTGACCTCAAATGATCCACCTGCCTCAACCTCCTGAAGTGTTGGGATTACAGGCGTGAGCCACCACACCCAACCTATATATTCTTAATTAAATCTATTTTCATACTACAGGAGCTCACAACTTTTTATTTTCCTAGTTTGTCATTTCTTCTTTCTCAAACTACCTTCTTATAAGTAACGTCCTAATCTTGGCCAGTTGTGGCTTTTATTGGCTCCACAAGGGAAAACTCTTAACTGGAAGGAGAGTGATCTTTGACTTATTTGGTCACGTTGCACATTCACCTTCACACACACAACCTATTACAGTGCTCTGCAAACCACTGAGGTTCAAAAAAACACCGTCTCAGTCATGATGGCACAGTCTGAGAGACTGACAAAGAAGCATTATTCGGAATGGGTTTGAAATGGCAAAGTAGATTCGGTCTCCTTGGTCTCATATCAATGGATGACTTGTGATTGCTGGAGGTTATGAACACTTAGATTCTGTATGAGTCAAGTGAGAGCTTAGCATCTGGTCGGAAAGTGGGCAGTGAGTCTTTAATGTTTTATGTCTTATTTTGTTGGTTAAATAAAATGGAGTGGATTGAAATTGCAGTAAATGGGAACTTAATTTACTTCCAGAAAAATATTCTTAACAAGTATTATAAAAACATATGTAGGAAACTACTAGTCAGGGTTCTCCAGAGGGACAGAACTAGTAGGGGGTGTGTGTGTGTGTGTGTGTGTGTGTGTGTGTGTGTGAAAGAGAGAGAGAGAGAGAGAGTTTATTAGGGAGAATTGGATCTCACAATTACAAGGTAAAATCCCACAATAAGCTGTCTGTACGCTGGGGAAGAGAGAAGCCAGTAGTGGCTTAGTCCGAGCCCAAAAGCCTCAAAAGCAGGTACGCCAACGATACAGCTTTCGGTCTGTGGCTGAAGGCCCAAGAGCCCTGGAAAACCACTGGTGTAAGTCTAAGAGTCCAAAGACTGAAGAACCTGGAGTCTGATGTCCAAAGGCAGTAGGAGCAGAAGGAAGCATCCAGCACAGCAGAAAGAAGGATGCCAGCTTATCCCACCTTCTTCTGCCTGCTTTGCCCTAGCTGTGCTATTAGCTGATTGCATGGTACCTACCCACGTTGACGGTGGGTCTTCCCCTCCCAGTCCACTAACTCAAATGTCAATCTCCTCTGGCAACACCCTCACAAACAGACCCAGAAACAACACTTTACCAGCCATCTAAGCATCCTTTAATCCAATCAAGTTGACATCTAAGATTAACCATCACAGAAACCAGCAACATATTTTCTATTATGGATTGTTTAAAATAGAATAACTTTACACCTGAAGAGTTTAATAGAAGGGAAAGGCCAATGGACTTAAAACAAAACAAACAAACAAACAAAATCAACAAACAAGCCAGAACTTCAATACCAAGTCTACCAGTTACTGATTATGTAATTAAGGACAAGCCGTTTACATTCTCTGTCTTCAGTTTTCTACATCTATAAAAATGGATAGTAATTCTTAGGCAAAGGTGGTAGTTGTCCCCTAACATCCATTCTACTCTTCCATCTTTGACAAGAGTATGCCCAAGTTCTGACTGGGGACATGGCCACTGAGCTAAAGATATACTTCTATACTTCCCAGCCTCCTTTGCATGTAGATGTGGTCATATGATTGAGCTCTGGCCAATGGGATGGGAGCAGAAGTCATGTGTGAAACTTCTCAGATAAATCCATTAAAAAGTGGTGCATCTGTGTACAATAGCAAAGACCTGGAACCAACCCAAATGTCCATCGATGATAAACTGGACAAAGAAAATGTGGTACATATACAACATGGAATACTATGCAGCCATTAAAAAACAATGAGTTTGTGTCCTTTGTAGGGACTTGCATAAATCTGGAAACCATCATTCTCAGCAAACTGACACAAGAACAGAAAGCCAAACACCATATGTTCTCACTCATAGGTGGGTGTTAAACAATGAGAACACGTGGACTCAGGGAGAGGACCATCACACATTGGGGGCAGTTGGCGGGGTAGGGGAGAGACCACAGGGAGTGGGGAGGGAGAGGAGATTGGAGAGGGATAACATGGGGAGAAATGCCAGATACAATATGTACCTAAAGTAAAATTAATAAATTTTTTTAAAAAGTGGGGCATGCTCTGCATTTCCCTTTTCCCTTTCCAGAAGCTGAAATACAGATCTTCCTGGATCACTATCTTCAGGCTGTCACAGGAGAGGAAATTTTATTCTGTTTTAAACCAGGTTAAGTTGATCTTTATTAAAGTGTCTGAACCTGTACACTATTAAATTTCTACTTGAAAATGGTACTGGGGTATTCTTATTAGAAGAAAAATAACGATAGCATCTTGTAAATGGCGAATTGTGTACTCATTAGCCAGGATTGTTATGATGTGTCTGAGTTCTTTCTATAGCTTTCGTCATTTAATCACAGTCTAGTATTGTTATTTAATTTTTCATATGTGAACGTCTTCTCAGATAAAGTGAAATCCACTTGAAACCAGCAACTTTTCATTAATTGGCAACATCACTAAAAGTCTTCTTCATCTATACTACTCACTATTTATCATTTGATTATTTTTCAGGGCACCCATTTTGGTGATGCGCAACCAATAAGCATGAAATAAATGTTTATGGAGAGAGAGAGAGAGAGAGAAAGGGAGCAGGGTATTGGGAGGGAGGGAGGGAAGATTGATTTATTTCATTCTGCTCATGCCTAAAGATTTGTGGTGATTGATGCTGGGGCCTGAGGGAATGGTTTTAGATCAATGGTTCTCAGTGTGTGGTTTTTGGGTCAGCAGTATCAGCTTCACCTTGGAATTTATTATAAATTAATATTCTTGAGCTGTACCATAGGCCTACTGAGTCAGAAAGTCTGAGAGTGGGACTCAGCAAAGATGTTTCAACAATTCTTCCGAGTGAATGTGATGCACAGTCATGTCTGGGAGCCACTGCTTTAGCTGTTCTCAGCTACCCTGCCTATGAGTGTGAGGGACTCCTGTCCAATCCAGTCAAATTAGAGGATCAGTGGTCCTATCCACATGATTGTGTATTAAACGTCCATTTTGCATTAATTCATGTAATTAACTCATGTAAATTAATTACATGACCACTTATAACACCACTTGTAACAGTGCCAGGCATATAGGAAGCCCCAATAATTAATGATTGTGTTGTTTTACTATTGTTACTGACAAGGCTCCTATTGTAATTTGTGTTCAAATGATGAAGCAATTTTCTAGGTGGAAACAGTACCTTCTTGAAATGATTAAAATGCAGTCAGAGTTTCTTTAACATGGGGTTTAAAAATTCCATTTCTAGGCACCTAGAGAATACTTCTTTAAAAGCACAAGGGATATATATATATATATAGAGAGAGAGAGAGAGAGAGAAATAATTAGTGTATATATGTGTGTGTATATATATGTGTGTGTTGTATGTGTACATATATATGTGTATATATCCCTTGTGCTCTTAATTCTGCATTTCTGTATTTTTTTGTAAATTGTGATCTATAACACTTACACACATACACACACACACACACACACATATATATATATACAGTAATTACTCTCTCTATATATATATATCCCTTGTGCTCTTAAAGAAGTATTCTGTAGGTATAAATGGCCATTACATTACTAATTCATAGCTCTTCCAAACAAAGTGAAGGAATAACCTATTTACATATGAACACATCTCAAAAAAGTATGGTTACATGAAAACACAAGTTTTAGAAGAATACTATCATGTGCATTTAAAAAATACGTGTAATTTACAAAAATTAGCCAGGCATGGTGGCCCATGCCTGTTCCCAGCTCCTCGGGACACTGAGGCACGAGAATGGCTTGAACTGGTGAAGTGGAGGTTATAGTGAGCTGAGAGTGTGCTACTGCACTCCAGCCTGAGCAACAGAGCTAAACTGTCTCAAAAAAATAAAAATAAAAATACACATAACAATATTATACATATATATATGGTACTTAGCAATACAATAAGCATTCTAAAATATATGATACCTATCCATTTCAGGATAGTTATTACTTCTGGACCAGGAAGAGATAAACGGATGAAAGATAGAATTTCAGCTGAAAATAATACTGCATTTTATTTTAAAAATTAAAACAAAAGTGAAGAGAAGTGTATTACTCTACCTTGCATTGCTATAAAAAAAACACAGGCTGAATAATTTATAAAGGAAAGAGGTTTATTTGGCTCACAGCTTTGTAGGCTGTACAAGATGCATGGTGCCAGCATCTGTTTCTGGGGAGGCCTCAGGAAGCTTCCAATCATGGCAGAAGGCAAAGGGGTAGCCAGCATGTCACATGGCAATAGAGGGAGCAAGAGAGATGCCAGGCTCTTTCAAACAACCACCTCTTGTGAACTAACAGAGTGAGAATGAATTCATTTCCATAGGGAGGGTACCAAGCCATTCATGAGGGATTTTTCCCCCATAACCAGCTTCCTCTAGGCCCCAACTCCAACACTGGTGATCAGGTTTCAGCATGAGATTTGGAGTGGACAAATATTCAAACTATTTCAGGGCGATATCTAAAATAAAGTTTACCTATATTAAATTTGGATACACAAAAGTCGATTAGAGTATTTTCTATAATTCCTGTATGTTTAATGTTTTTGTAATTTATGGTCTACGGCATTCAAAGTATTGATATTAACTTTTACATGTAGTTTTATTGCTTAGTAAAACTCAAATATCACCTCCGTTGGAAGCCTTGCTGGAATCTTCGGGAAATCTCACTCCTTGGGTTCCCACAGGTCCTGGTTCACTTCAGTACACTTTTGTGGCCCACATCATTTATTTACTTATGACTCAGGAGTAAAGTGTTAGAATCTCAATTGCAGTGACTGGCACTCATTCCTTTTTGTAGCCTACTCTAAGCTTAAGTCTAGATTGGCTACATTAATATATGCCTAATAAATACTTATTCAATAAGGTAATGAAACCAACTTACATATTCCATAATTGTTGATGAGGTGTGCTGATGGTTGCTGATGAAAATGAGGAAAGAAGTGCATATGAAGAAAGGTACAATCATGAAACAATACCCCTGATAAATCCACTTGTTGATCAAATCCTCAGGCTGCCATAACAAAATACCATAGACTGGATGGCTTATGGAATGGAATTTTTTTTTTAAGACAGTCTTGCTCTGTCAGCCAGGCTGGAGTGCAGTGGTGCGATCTCAGCTTACTGCAACCTCTGCCTCCCAGGTTCAAGCGATTCTCCTACCTCAGCCTCCCGAGTAGCTGGAACTACAGATGTGTGTGACCACACTGGCTCATGTTTGTGTTTTTAGTAGATAGAGGGGCCATGTTGACCAGGCTGGTCTTGAACTCCCTACCTCAGGTGATCTTCCCACCTAGGCCTCCCAAAGTGCTGGGATTACCGGCATGAGTCACCGCATCCAGCCAGTACAGAAATTTATTTCTCATAGTTCATAAGCCTTTGAAGTCCAAGACTGAGGTGTCAGCTGATTCAGTTCCTGGTGGGAGCCCTATTCCTGGCTTACAAGTGGCTGCCATCTTTCTGTATCTTCACATGGCACAGAGAAAGCTCTGGTGTCTCTTCCTTTTCTTAGGAGGACACTAATCCCATCATGAGGGCCCTGCCCTCAAGGTACCTAACTACTGCCCAAAGCCCCATATTACCTAACCCTAATTACCACCCAAAGGCCCCACCTCCAAATACCATCATATTGAGGGTTAAGGCTTCAGCATATAAATCTGGGAGAGATACAGCATTCAGTCCAAAGTTAACTCTCCATCTATGATCATTTTACAGAATGAGCAGGTAGGGTTTTGGCTCTAGGAGATGCTACCCCTGGTCAGAGACTCGTGTGGATTTGGGAGGGAGGTAACAGTGGTCAGAATTGACCCGAATGCCCGAAGAAGAAATGAATTTCAACACGTATGTGCTTTGTAATTCTCATCAGCTTGTCATTGCCATTGATTGCTCTCCTGTCAAGATGATGGAGGATTATAGACTTTTGCAATCAATTATAGAATCTCCTAATCAATTACACAGTCCTTGAATGGTCTGCATATTCTTCGTGCAAAAGTCATTTCAATTTTTAATTATTTTTTTTAAAAAAAGAGTGATTTGATGCACTCATTCTTTAAGGTAAAAAAAAGCTATAAGCATAAGCAGTTAGAATTAGATAAATTATTGTAAAAGTCAATTCAATAATCAATTATTACAAAATCTAATTAACTGTTTGCACATAACGATTGGGTATGCTAGCATAACCAGATAATTGGTTATTGATAGACCATAGGGTACATCATTATTCATTACCTGGATGCAATGCTGATTTCTCACTGTGCTGATGAATATCGTTAGCCGCATTTTAAAAAAGGCCTTATTCACTTACTTAAGGCTCCATAGAATGTAGATCTTGTTTTTTTATCACTAAAGATTCCTTTTTTATTTTTTATCATGATATTTTAGAATTGTGTACTCTCCTCATTTAGAACCTCGAGTTCCTGGGTTTGTAAGGCCAACTGCCAAGGCTCCTATTGTCAAAAGAAGTTTCTAGGAGTCCCTCCTGCTTATTCCATTTCTATAAACCTCAGGATTCAAACTGATGACTCACCATATTAGGTTTCTGGCAATAGACTGATGTTTCTTGCCATTGCTCTCTAGAGCACTGTAATTTTACCCTTAAGGTACCATGATCATTTCTCCTACCTGCAAATTCACACTCACTAAACTAGGTGATAATTATGCAAGGACTCACTAACAAAAGGATTATAGCCAAAGAACAATTCCATAACTAATGTCTAGGTTTTGTTACTGTTCTTGTTTTTCCTTTGGGTGATAGATTTTTCTTTATTCCATAACCCAACAAAGATCTTTCAGCTTAAAGAGAGCATTGTAGTGGTCATTGTAAAATTGATTCAAAAGCTAGCCAGTGAAAAATACATTAGAACAACAGAAAAGAAAGCTGGGTTTTATTTTACTTTGAGACAGGGTCTCACCCTGCTGTCTAGGCTGGAGTGCAGTGGCATGATCACGGCTCACTGCAACCTCAATTTCCCTGGGCTCAGGGGATCCTCCCACCTTAGCCTCCCAAGTAGCTGAGACTCCAGGTGTGCACCATCATGCCGGGCTAATTTTTGTAGATTTTGTAGAGATGAGGTCTTGCTATGTTGCCCAGGCTGGTCTGGTGTTGGAATTACAGGTGTGAGCCATTATGCCCAGCCCTAGAAAGCTGAGTTTTAGACATGACTGCCTGACGTCTTATTCTGTTTCGGGGTTACCTTAAGTCTGTTCTCCACAACTTTTTAGTCTCTATAGTCCAATTGCACTAGGAACCACTCTCCCATCTATTCTTATAACTACAAAACACACAGAAAACTGTGTGTAGGCACATACGTATTTATTCACCTGATGAGCTTTTACGTCGTGCTAACTACATGGCTGACAAAAATCTGTGGCTCTTTCGAATTCAAAAATAAAACAGCCACTTTTTAAAGGATGCATAGGTATAATATGACTTAGTAAATCACAGAAGAAATGCAATGACTCATACATATTTGAACAACTGTTCACATCTACCAGGAATCAATAAAATATAAATGAAGATGACAGGAACTACCGCCTATTAACTTAGAGAAGATTTTTAAACATTTTATTATTCTGGAGCAAGTATGGAAGGGACTTGGTTCCTGTACCACAGCTATTCTCAAATCTTCTTAATTAACAACAACAAAAATTTCTGAGGTATTGAATCTTATAGAAAATATCTGGATGGTCTAAACCAATCACATAGTCTCACTACCTTTGCTGGTACCTAGTTTCTGCATATACATGCAATATGGTTTGGCTGTGTCCCCACCCAAATCTCACCTTGAATTATAATAATCCCCATGTGTCAAGCACAGGGCCAGGTGGAGGCAATTTAATCATGGGGGTGGTTTCCCCATACTGTTCTCACAAGATCTGATGGTTTTATAAATGAGAGTTTCCCTACACAAGCCCTCTTGTCTGCCACCACGTAAAACATGACTGTATTCCTCATTTGCCTTCAGCCATGATTGTGAGGCCTCTCCAGCCCATGTAGAACTGAGTCAATTAAGCCTCTTTCCTTTGTAAATTATCCAGGCTAGTGCATTATTTTATTAGCAGCGTGAGAACAGACTGATACAGAATGTGATGTAATTCTGTCCGTGAGACACAAAGGGAAATCTGCTAGGGAGAGGACGTGCCTGGAAAGATTCTCTTCTTTCTTAGAAAGGGACCCAAGACAGTAATACTCTCTGCTTTCCTGCCTTGTCTGTATACCCCTTGATCCAGCAACTCTAATCCTAGGTTTTTATTATATAGAAATAACTAAAAAAGTATGCAAAACTTTACATACAAGTCTGTTTAGTTGCAATCAGGCTGCTCTCTTGAATAGGACAGCCTTGAATGAAGTTCATTTGCTGTAACGAAAAATTAGAAACAATAATAAGTCCAGCAATACGAATTTGGTTAAGAAATTATGAGACATCCATAAGCTACTACATATTCATAAATCATATTGTAAATGAGTAATTCTTCATGACATACTGTTAAGAGACAAAAGTGCAAAAGCAAAAATTTTTAGAAGAGTGTTGTGTGTGTGTGTGTGTGTGTATGTATATTTCCCTAGAGAGTGAAATAATGAGCGATTCTTATTTTCTTTTTTGAGTTTATTTGGACATTTCAAAGTATGTAGCAGTAACATTTTTTGGTCTCTGCAACTGAAGGGTTTAAAAACCAAATTACATTTAGATGTTATAATAGAGCACAGAGGAGTGGTACCCTAACCCTAAGTGGGAGTGGGCCATTTCTAGAAGGTGTGCTGGAGCTGAGTCCTGAAGTCAGCCAGGATTATCTGCCGGTGACGGGAAAAGGCTATTTCAGGCAAAGGAAAACGTATACATAGAGAATCATGCTTTGGAGAGAATCAAACTCCAGGTTTTGTCTGCTGTATCTTGCAGCACCCTGTCAAGGTTACTTTATGAATTTTCCTGCATCACCCTTTCAGTACCAATGCATGGATAATCATTCTTACCTCTTCCCCACAGCAGATATTAGCATGCTTCTTGTGTCCAGTGTGGCCAACAGGCAGCCCTTAACCCTGTGCCTTCCAACACTGGATGGCCAATATTGTTGCTTTAAAACTATATAATTTGAGAGCAACTGGGAAAAGCTACCCAGCCCCAAAATGTAAATCACTAACTGAACACTGCAAAGACATCCATAGAGATTTATTCTTTTGAGGTATATGTCTTTAATCTTCCCATGTTTCTTTCAAAAAAAAAAAAAAAGCATCTAGCATGGTGTTAACTATCTTTTAGGATGGCTGCCAACCACCAGTTTTCTGGGGAATTGTCCTTCCCCTATCACCACATGTTGATTGGTTCAGTCAGCATCCAATACCAGCTGAACCTAACCTAGTCTCAAAGGAATTTTAAGTGTCTTCAGTTGCAATCAGCCTATTTCTTTGAATAGGAGAGGTCAACTTGGTTGTTGTTGCTGGAGGCCTTTTTCTACCATGATGCATAAGAAGGCAGAGAAAGTGGTGTGCAGCTGCTGGGTGTGGTGGCTCATGCTTGTAAATCCCAGCACTTTGAGAGGCTGAGGTGAGCGGATCACTTGAGGTCAGGAGTTTGAGACCAGCCTGGCCAACATGGTGAAACCCTGTCTCTACTAAAAATACAAAAATTTGCCAGGTATAGTGGTGGGTGCCTGTAATCCCAGCTTCTTGGAAGGCTGAGACAGGAGAATCGCTTGAACCCGGAAGGCAGAGGTTGCAGTGAACCGAGATCATGCCACTGTACTCCAGCCTGGGCGACAAGAGCAAGACTCTCTCTCAAGAAAAAAAAAGGTGGAGGGTGTGCAGCAAGATAGATCAATGATGCAGGGGGCACGGAGAAGCAGGCCTGAGATACAGTGTATTAAGGTAGACTACTTACTATAAGACACAGCCCCAAATCTCAGTAGCTTATGACAATACAAGTTTATTTTTTGCTTATGCAAAAATTCAAATCTAATGATGCTGATTGGACAGCTCTCCTGTGAGCTCTTTCCAAGTGGTGACTCAGGGACCCAGGCGCCTTCCATCTCATGTCTCCATCATCTTGTGGCTTCAAGAGCCCTAAGACATCATCCCAACCAGGAGAGAGGAGGAAGAAAGAGAACGTGAAATATCACAAGGGACATTTTGTGATGTATGCTGGAATGGGCATACATCACTTCTTTCTCCTATCCATTAGCCAGAACCCAATCACAGAGTTCTGTAACTGTACTGGACCAATCTGGTTCAACATCTATTTAACAAAGTTGTGAGTTATTTTTTAGTTGCCATGGACCCCCCCCAGGTTGAAGGTCACGTAACCTGAGCATGCCCAGATGAACCAAGTGTGCAACCACAGGTGGAACCAAAGTGATTGGACTGAAGAGCAAGGACTGAATTAAGAAGCAGACATCTCATGGTAGGATCCAGAATAAGGATCCCATCAGATCATGCCTCCTGGTACCACTGCATTGTAAGATTCAATTAGATCACACTTCACTATGCTATGCTTATAAAACCCAACCCAGCCCCAAGCTCAGGGAGACAAATTTGAGCATTTCTTCCTGTCTCCTTGCCAGATCACTGGCAATAAACCTTTTTGCTGCAAAAACTCAGTGCTTCAGTGTTTGGCTTTCCATTGCATGCAGGCAAACAAACCCAGTTTGATTTGGTAAGATGCAAAGAAGGCTAATTTGACTCTACTTTGTGCCTACAAAAGTAAAAACAGCCAGATATTGGTGAACGCTAGAAGGATCTGCTACATATGGGAAAGTGAACGTCTTGTATTCCTTCTTGATCTTGTGCTACACGACACTGGTCAAATCCAATATCCTTACTCAAGCTAGCACAAGTGAGCTTGTAGTATTTATGGACTAACAAATAATGAAAACACTTTCGGATGACAGAACATTTTGACAGTCTCATTTAATTTTTACATCAAACCTGTGAGGTAGATCTATTATCATTCCCATTTTGCTGAAGGAGAAATGGTCACAGAGAAATGATGTGGATTGCCTAAGTCCTGTAGCAGCAAATAGAGACATGGCTGGAATTAAATTTTTCAAATTCTAAAACTGGGCTCTCTTTCCACTTCATTGTATGCAAGAGCCTCTGGGAGAGGCAGAATTAAATGTCTAACTCCTTGGTGTGAGTGATTTTATTAGATTACTTACAGTCTGGAGGAAGAGAGAATGACAGCGTGAAGCCACCAGCTCTCAAGAGAAATGAAATGAAGGGTGCAAAGAGGGAAAGTCCAGGCATGCCAGACACTTCATCTTCCTCACAGTTTTGCAGAGGTTTTGGTTGGAACTCAGAAAGAAATCCAATCAAAGCCAAAAGGGTAGGACTCCGCTCTCTATGGAGGAGTGAATTTTGTGTTTGACATTGGAACACACTCCATGTCTGACATGAATCACTTACAGAAAGCCCTGAAGAAAAGGAAGACAAATGGTGAAGACCTTCAGTCATGGCACCCAGATGACAAGCATTGGGTTGTCACAGCTGGGGTGACGAGGACAAGGATGAAGGAGAACTGTAAAGCCACCTTTGTGCACAATAAATGATGAGATAACCCTGGAATGACAGCAGACAGCTGCTCGGTTTCCTCAGAGCTAACAGCTGCCACCTCTGCTGGGCTTTTTCCACCACCGGCTCCTTTGACAACCAGCCTAACAGAATTGATGATCAAGGCTCTCCCATGTGGCAGCGAAGCCTTTGCCGGGGGAAAGGTCTTTAAATATTGCTGGAGCGAGAGGGGAAAGTGCCAGGTAGGGACGACCTTGAGAGACTAAAGTGAACAACAGAAAGTGCTGGAAGCAAACTGTCAAGATAGTGTGGATAGAGCTCTTGAGGCCGTGTTTCCCAAATAGCTTTGTGGAGGTGTTCACTGGTCCCCAACAAAAAGGACAATGTAGCAAGTTTCTCTTATACATTTCACTTAAAAGACTGTCCTTTAGTCCAAGATTTCTTCTTTCTTCATTTTGATGTTAAATGTAATTTTGTGAAAAGATAATGATAGAAGATGGTATTCTTTTTTCTCCTCTTTCTTACATGCATGGTGAAATAAAATGCTGGCAACACCATATCAGTCCTCAGCATTTTTTTTTCTTTTTTACTGGTCCATGAAATTTAAAAGTCTGGTACCCATGCAAATGCCCAGAACTCTTTAAGAATCATTCACAAAGAAAGAATAAAAGAAGACAACTAAGAAAACACCCACACATATTAAAAGGATACACCACACAAATTTCAAGGACAAATCAATGCTCAGAAATGAAGTAAACAGTAACAACTTTGAGGAAAGTCATAGCAGGAAACAGAAGGATTAGTCCGTTTCTATCAGCCTTAGGAATCTGAAGTCTCTGTGCCTTTCAAAGACATGTTGAAAAAGGGAATGGATGGCTCAGCTAAGCCTTGACTGTTACTCGCAATTACCTTTAACATGAGAAATACAGCTGACATGAAAAACTAGGGGCTATTAAAACTTTACAGAATGGGGCCGGGCGCGGTGGCTCAAGCCTGTAATCCCAGCACTTTGGGAGGCCGAGGCGGGTGGATCATGAGGTCAAGAGATCGAGACCATCCCGGTCACCATTGTGAAACCCCATCTCTACTAAAAAATACAAAAGATTAGCTGGGCATGGTGGCGCTTGCCTGTAATCCCAGCTACTCAGGAGGCTGAGGCAGGAGAATTGCCTGAACCCAGGAGGCTGAGGTTGCGGTGAGCCGAGATCGCGCCATTGCACTCCAGCCTGGGTACAAGAGCGAAACTCCGTCTCAAAAAAAAAAAACTTTTCAGAATGGATTACAAAATACTAGCCAGGAGCCAGCTGCGAAGATTTTGACAACAGAACAGCTCCCAGTGTTCACAAGAGTACTGAGAAAAACGAACAATAGCAGCTGTTTTGCAAAAAGTGCAAAAGATAGTTGAAAGAATCAGAACAAACACATTATGAAAATTCACCACGTTAATTCTTAGAATCGAAGCTGTAAACATTTTGATACAAAGGGGACTCCTCTGCCCTTCACCTGCTTATCCTTTAGTGCTTTAGAATATGCGACGAAATGACAGTGTTCAGGAAATAAAAAGGCTTGGAAGAAAATGCACAGAAATGGGGTGAAAGAGGAAGGCATGTATGAAGATAGGTTTCCTTGAATTTCAGAACTCATGAACCAATGTAATTGCAAATTGCATCCAGACTAGCAATAACTTAAAGAAAAACACAGCTGAGATACAAATGGAAAAAAAAAATGAAATGTAAAGATATTCACATTTGCTAAAAAGTAATAGCATACATTCCCTTGCCCCATGTTTATAACTTTATGATGGAAAGAAAAATGATGAGGAATATTTTGGAGAAGGATCTAGAATGTTCTAAACATCTATTGAGGACCAGGCACGGTACTTGAAACTCATAGCCTCTCTATATAGTATCTCATAAACTTCTAACAACAACATTCTAAGGTGAGTATTATGACCCCATTTTCCAGATGATAACACTGAGGCTCATAACTAAGACGCTTACACAGAGGTTTGTTGCTATTAAGTGTCAGAGTCAAGTATGCATTTTCACCAGTATTCTCAACATCCAGTTATCTTCTCTGCCAAGATGCAGAATGAATGATAATAGAAACTGAGAAATTCTCTGAGGATACTTCCTCCTAGGGTTGCCCCCTACATCACCTGAGGTGCCAGTTCTAAAATCCTGGGTCTGCTGTTCCTTGTGCTGAACCCTCCTAAGAGCTTGCATTAAAATTAATTTACTTTATGTCCTCTCAGGTAAGTCCAGAAAGTCACTTCTGTGTGTCAAACTAAATGAGAATTGATCTGATCAAATAATACATAGTTATGTACTAACATTAGAAGACAAAAGAACAATTATCCTTCCAGGTAAAGATAACGGCCCAATCTTTATTAACTACCTGGGGGATGGAGCCCTACTCCCTTCCAGGTTGACCCCATCACAACGCTCGTGTATTGATGACTCCTCAGTGCACATTGCCAACTATAGAAGCTGATGCTCCCAGGGGCATCAAAGCTAATAAAACACCTGAAGAGCATCACTATAAAGGAAATATGACAAAAAGAAAAGACACAGAATGAATGTAGTAGGTAAATAACAAATGCTAAATCAGCATAAAAATCTTCAAACAAATAAGAGACAACATTGGCAAAATGAAATAGGAACTAACGGAATAAGGAAGAACCAAGGAAAAACCTGATTACAAAAAAAAAAGATAGTTGAAATAAAATAACTCAGTAATTAAGATAAATATCTCAAGGAATACACCCGAGAAACAAATCGCTGAGCTGGGAGTCTGCCATATCATACCCAGAACAAATAAAATAACAGGCCAAGCACGGTGGCTCACACCTGTAATCCCAACACTTTGGGAGGCTGAAGCAGGTGGATCACCTGAGGTCAGGAGTTTAAGGCCAACCTGGCCAACATATAGTGAAACCCTGTATCTACTAAAAAATACAAAAATGAGCTGGATGTAGTGGCGCACACCGGTAGTCCCAGCTACTTGGGAAGCTGAGGCAGGAGAATTGCTTGAACCTGGGTGGCAGAGGTTATAGTGAGCTGAGATCATACCATTGCACTCCAGCCTGAGCAATAGAGCAAGATTCCATCTCTCTCTCTCTCAAAATAATGATAAAAGTATTAAGGAAAGTTGAAAAATAAGAAAAACAAACAGTAATGTCAACATGTGAGTGTCCTAGAAGAAGGACAAAGGAAAGAGAGTAATGTTTGATGGTATGACAGAGTTACCAGAATTAAGGAAAATTTTTTAGCTTAAAAATCCTTATAGAATGCCAAATAAGATTAAGGAACACAACACCTAAATGTGCTATGTTGAAATTTATATCCAGCTAAACTGTCTTTTCCATGTGACTGTGCAATAAAATATGAAAAACAGTCAGAAGGTTTACCATATAAAAACCCTTTTTAAAAAAACCCTAGAAAAAGGTGTAAATATAGAAGAATACTTTTAAAAAAAGAAGAAAAGATAAAGAAAAGTAAATTACTTAGAAACATTTGCTGCCAGACGAAATGGAATTCAAGACCAAAAAGCACAAAGGATAAACAGGGACATTATTCATGAGAAAAAGAGACTAACTTCAATAAAACATAATGAGTATGAGCATCTCTCCACTAAATAAAGTAACAACTGTCAGAACTATGGGAAGAAACAAAAGTTACAATTGTCGGATATTTCACATATTTTTTTTCAAAAACCAATAGATAATTGGACTGACTCTCGATATCAGAATTAAAAAAAAAAAGCCGATAGATCAAGCAGATAAAAACAAAAACAAATGTATGAATCATGTGAGAAAACAGTTAATAAAGTTAAATATAAACCAAGAGAGAGAATACATATTCTTTCCAAGAAAATATATAATTTTCTCATTTTAAAAACCACAAGGTAAACTTTAATAAATATAGCATTCTTTCCAACCAAATATAAAACACTTATAAAAATGAATCGCAAAATAAAATTTAATAAATTAGAGTTAAAATCTTACCAATCATGTTCTAATAAAAGTAGGAATCAATAACAAAAAACATTACAAATTATTATTTATGTCTGAAAAATCAAAATATATTCTACTAAAGTAGCTCTTGGGTTATGGCAGAAATTCAGCAGCATTAAATGTGCTTAGAATTGAATCACATTGAATATGCTACATGAAAGAAAGTATAACAGAGTGAAACCCTGTCTTAAAAAAAAAAAAGAAAGCGTGAAACACAATTAAAATAGAACCAAAACAAGAGTTTACAGCTTCAAATACATTTGTCAGAAAACAAGAAATCAAAATAAAATAAACTGAAATTGTGAAAATGGGGGAAATCTAATCAGTCTGGTGAAATATAAAGGAAAAAAATAATAAAGGTAGTTACAGAAATAAAAAATACTAACAAGTCAAAAATGGGTTATTTGAAAAGATGTACGAAATAGATGTAACACTACTAATAGTACGACTCATCGAGTAAGAAACAGAATGATCTGTGAGATTTTACCCTTGAATGTACCTTTTAGGTATATTTTACAAGGATTCATACATTATTCAAGGACCTAGAGCAAACACGTTAAAGTGGGTGTCTATAGATCATATAAAATGGGAGTAGGATCAGTGATGAAAGTTAAAAATGTAGATAAAGAGAAGGGCCTCACATGAATGAAGGAGGACAGAGTCCCATGGCGTCAGATACAATAAGTAAAGGAAGGAACATTTAGTATTCTGTGTGAGCACAATTTTGGAAAGAAAAATAACATCAAATCTTTCTTTACTCCCTATGATTTCTTTTTCAAGTCTGTTAAAAAGTTTGATGCTAAAAATGAAACCAATAGCGAAGTAAATAGATTATCTTATCAATTTTGGGAAGGATTTTGAAAACACAAAGATAATAAAAGAAACAAAAAAGGATAAAAATGACTTTAAAAATGAAATCTTGAAAAAAATCTTTTTGTGTATCAAAAAGTTACCCAAAAATGAGGTGTAAAAAAGCAAATAGGAAAGAACATTTGCAACAAAAACTACAAAGGAAGAAAATACAGCCACAATATATGGGTTTATGCAAATAAATAAGAAAACACAAAAATATTAATAGCAGTAAAATTTGGGCAAGAGAAGAAAATTTTTAACAATCCACAGAGAAAATAAAACTGGTTAATAAATGTGAAAAAAAAATTCAATTTCAGTAGTAGTATAAAAATGCAAATTAAAACTGAAATTTCCTCTCTACCAAATTAGCAGGCCAGCACTCTCATACACTCCTCTTGGGAATATAAACTGGTTCCACTTCCTGGAAAGCAATTTCATACAACTTGTCAAGAGACTTCTGACTCAGTAATTCCTCATCTAAGCATATATCCTTGGAGAAAAGCCTACACATTCATCAAAATGAAAATGCTAAATTTAATATGTTCGTGCTGTGATGAATAGTCGACCTCCATGAGAACATAGTCTCTGAATCCCTAGGACCTGCTACGTGGTAGGGATTAACAAGTGTTTGTTAACTGACTCTAGAATTCTATGTGGTAGCTAAAGAATAAAAAGGAGTTCAAATTATGACTTAGAAAGATATCCTAGACCTCTTAACTGAAGAAAACAGGGTGAAAAAGAGGAGGTACGAGATGATCCCATTGATGTAAAACTAAAACCAGAACCAAAACAAGCAACAAATATAAAACTTCTCCCTTGTATTAGTCTGTTCTCACACTGCGGTAAAGAACTGCCAAGGCTGGGTAATTTATAAAGAACAGAGGGTCTTTGCTATTGTAAACAGTGCTGCAATGAACATTCGTGTACATGTGTCCTTATAGTAGAACGATTTATAGTCTTTTGGATATATACCCAGTAATGGGATTGCTGGGTCAAATGGAATTTCTATTTCTAAGGCCTTGAGGAATCGCCACACTGTCTTCCACAATGGTTGAACTAATTTACACTCCCACCAACAGTGTAAAAGTGTTCCTTTTTCTCCACATCCTCTCCAGCATCTGTTGTCTCCAGATTTTTTAATGATCGCCATTCTAACTGGCGTGAGATGGTATCTCAATGTGGTTTTGATTTGCATCTCTCTGATGACCAGTGACGATGAGCATTTTTTCATATGATTGTTGGCCTCATATATGTCTTCTTTGGTAAAGTATCTGTTCATATCCTTTGCCCACTTTTGAATGGGCTTGTTTGTTTTTTTTCCTGTAAATCTGCTTGAGTTCTTTGTAAATTCTGGATATGTAGGGACATGGATGAATCTGGAGAACATCATCCTCAGCAAACTGACACAAGAACAGAAAATGAAACACCGCATATTCTCACTCATAGGTGGGTGATAAAAAATGAGAACACATGGACACAGAAAGGGGAGTACTAAACACTGGGGTCTATTGGGGGGAAAAGGGGAGGGCCAGTGGGAGGGGGAGGTGGGGAGGGATAGCCTGGGGAGAAATGCCAAATGTGGGTGAAGGGGAGAAGAAAAGCAAAGCACACTGCCATGTGTGTACCTACGCAACTGTCTTGCATGTTCTGCTCATGTACCCCAAAACCTATAATCCAATAAAAAATTAAAAAAAAAAAAAAAAAAAAAAAGAACAGAGGGTTATTTAACTCACAGTTCCGCATGGCTGGGGAGGCCTCAGGAAACTTATAATCATGGCAGAAGGTGAAGAGGAAGCAGGTACCTTCTTCACAAGGTAGCAGGAGAAAAAGAGAAGCCCAGGGGAAACTGTCATTTATAAAACCATCAGATCTCACGAGAACTCCCTCACTATCATGAGAACAGCATGGGGGGAACTACTCCCATGATCCAATCACCTCCCACTGGGACCATCCCTCAACACCTGGGGATTTGGGTGGGGACAAAAAAACAAACCATATCATCCCTCCTCCTCTTCATCTCTCTGTGTATATGCAAATGCACAGACAAATATATGAAAAGGTGCACACATTAAGCCAATAAGCATGATTATGTTTGGGAAGGAGATAGGGATGACCAGGGAGGGCAGATTTGGAGGGAAATTTTGTATTGTCTGAATGGTTTTACATATAAATATACTCTCAGACTACTTGTTGTGTTCATCTGTCTTTACACTGCTATAAAGAAGAAGGAACCTTCTTCACAAGATGGCAGGAGAGAGAGCAAAGGGGGAAGTGCCACTTTTAAAACCATCAGATCTCATGAGAACTCACTATCATGTGAACAGGATGGGGGAAACTGCTTCCATGTCCAGTCACCTCCCACTAGGTCCCTCCCTCAACATGTGGGGATTACAATTTTAGATGAGATTTGGGTGAAGACACAGAGCCAAATCATATCATTCTGCCCCTGCCCCTCCCAAATTTTATGTCCTTTTCACATTTCAAAACCAATCATGCCTTTCCAACGATCCCCCAAAGTCTTAACTTATTCTAGCATCAACCCAAAGGTCCAAGTCCAAAGTATCATCTGAGACAAAGCAAGTCCCTTCCACCTATGAGTTAGTTACTTCAAAGACACTATGGGGGTACAGGCATTGGGCAAATGTTCCCATTCCAAATGGGAGAAATGGACCAAAACAAAGGGGCCACAGGCCCCATGCAAATGCAAAACCCAGAGGGCAGTCATTAAATCTTAAAGTTCCAAAATGATTTCCTTTGGAAAATCTGACACAAGGGATGGGCTCTAATAGGCCTTGGGCAGCTCCACCCCTGTAGATCTGCAGGATACAGCCCCACAGCTGCTTTCAAGGGCAGGTGTTGAGTGCCTGTGGCTTTTTCAAGCACACAGTGGAAGCTGTCAGTATAGCTACCATTCTGGGGTTTGAAGGTCAGTGGCCCTCTTCTTACAGCTCCACTAGGTAGTGCCCCAGTGGGGAACTCTGCGTGGGGTCTCCAACCCCACTCCTAATACCAATTTTCTATATTAGTCCATTTTCACACTCCTATAAAGACCTGCCTGAAATTGGGTAATTTATAAACAAAAGAGGTTTAATTGAATCACAGCTCTTCATGGCTAAAGAGGCCTTAGGAAACTTACAATCATGGCAGAAGGTGAACAGGAAGAAGGCACCTTCTTCACAAGGTGGCAGGAGAGAGAGAGAGCAAAGGGGGAAATGTCACTCTTAAAACCATCAGATCGCATGAGAACTCACTTACTATCATGAGAACAACATGAGAGAAACCGCCCCCGTGATCCAATCACCTCTCACAAGGCCCTTCCCAAATATATACTTGCTCTCTTTTCTTCTCTTGACTTCTTTAAAATACATAAAATAATATGAAGTAATAATTATAACAATATATTGTTGGATTTCTATTATATACACATATATGTAACCCCACAATGGCACCCAGAAAAGGAAGGAGAAAATAGGGCTATGTAGGAATGAAGTTTGTATATCTTACTATAATTAATTTAGTATAAATCTGAAGTTAATTCTGATAATCTAAGATATATATGAGAACACTTAGAGCAACCACTAAGAAAATACCTCAAAAATGCAATGCAAAAAAAAATCATTCAAGGAATTAAAATTTAACACTAGGAAATAATCACTTAATGCAAAAGAAAGCAGCAAAGGAGAATAGAGGAACAAAGACAAGAGGCAGAAAAAAGAAAAATCAAAATGGCAGATATAAATGCAATTACATCAATAATAACAGTAAATGTGAATTGATTAAACAATCCAGTCAAAAGGCAAAAATTGTCAGTACGTTAAAAACAAGAGCTAACTATATGCTGTCTATAAGAGATACACTTTAGATTTAAATATTCAAATAGGTTGAAAGTTAAATGATAGAAAATGATATACTATGCAAACAGCAGCCATAAAAAAGCTGAAGTGGCAATACTATTATCAGACAACACAGATTTTTAAAAAATGTTTCGAGAAATAAAGAGGGACATTTTACAATGACAAATGATTACAAGGTCAATCCATCAGGAAGATCTAACAATTATAGACATATCTCTGTACTTAACAATGGAGCTCCAAAACACATAATGTGAAAAATAGCAGAATTAAAAGAATAAATAGGTAATTCAACAATAATAACTGAAGACTTTCAGTAATTAATAGAATTAGGCAGAAAATCAGCAAAAAAAGAAAGACTTCAGCAACACGATAAGCCAACTAGACCTAATAGACGTCTATAAAACATTCACTAAACAGCAGCAGAATGCATATTCTTTTCTCGTGCATGAAGAACATTTTCCAGGATACATGATATGGTACTGGCCCTATTCTTTTTTCTTTTTTCCTTTTTTTTTTTGAGACAAAGTCTCACTCTGTCTCCCAGTTTGGAGAACAGAGGTGCCATCTTGGCTCACTACAACTTCTACCACCCAGGTTCAAGCAATTCTCCTGCTTCAGCCTTCCAAATACCTGAGACTACAGGCAAGTGCCACTGCACCCAGCTAATTTTTTAGTAGAGACTGGTTTTGCCAAGTTGCCCAGTCTGGTCTCAAACTCTTGGCTTCAAGTAATCCACCCTCCTTGGCTTACCAAAGTGCTGGGAACATAAGCATGAGCCATCACCCCCAGCCAGCCCTATCCATTTCAATAAATTCTAAAAAGATTGAAATTTTTTCCAACTACTATTTTAGATTCAGAGGATTCGTGTGCAGGTTTGTTACATGGGTATATTGCATGATGCTGAGGTTTGGGATCTGACTAATCCCATCACCCAGGTAGTAAGCATAGTATCCAATAGGTAGTTTTTCAACTGATATCCCCTTCTTTTCCTTCCTCCCCAACTAGAAGCTCCTCATGTCTGCTGCTCACATCTTTATGTCCATGTGTACTCCATGTTTAACTCCCACTTGTAAGTGAGAGCATGCAGTATTTGGTTTTCTGTTTCTGGGTTAATTTGCTTAAGATAATGGCTTCCAGCTGCATTCATGTTGCTACAAAGGGCATGATTTCATTCTTTTTTTAATGGCTGTGTAGTATTCCATGGTGTGTGTGTGTGTGTGTGTGTGGGTGTGTGTGTGTATAATATATATATATGCACATTTGCTTATCCATTAAAAGGTTTGAAATTATGCAAAGAATATTCTCTGACTACAATGGAATTAAATTAGAAATCCATGAATATGTGGAAATTAAACAACAGATTTTTATATAACAAATGGATCAAAGAAAAAAATCACAAAGGAAATTAGAAAATGCTTTGAAGTGAATGAAAATAAAAGCCCAACATACAAAAGAAACTGAAGATGACCTAAATAAAATGGAAAGAAATCCCCTATTCATTGACAAAAGACTTAATATTGTTAGGCTAGCAATACTCCCCAAATTGATTCACAAATTCAGTGCCAGGTCTTTCAAATTACAAGCTGGCCTTTTTGCAGAAATTGACAAGCTAATCTCAAAATTCATTTGAAAATTCAACAGACCCAAAAATAATCCAAAATATCTTGAAATAGAAGAATGAAGTTGAGGATTCATACTTCTCAACTGCAAAACTCACAAGAAAGCTACAATAATCAAGTCAGTGTGGTATTGGACCCAGGGTAGACATATAGACTAACAGCATATAAATCGGAGTTAGAAGTAAACCTCCATATTTATAGTAAATTGATTTTTGACAAGAGTGTTAAAACAATTCAGTCGGGGGAGAATAATTTCTTCAACAGATGGTGCTGGAAGAATTGGACAGCCTTCTGAATAAAGTAGGACCCCTATCTCACACCATCCACAAACATTAAATCAAAACTAGATCAAAGACATCTTAAGTGTATGAGCCAAAACTATAAAACTCTTAGAAGAAAAGACAGGTGAAATCTTTCTGACCTTGGATGAAGCAATGGCTTCTTAAATATAACACCAAAAGCATAGCAGCAAAAGTAAAAATAGATACATTGAACTTCGTCACGATTAAACACTTTCGTGCTTCAAAGTACACCATCGAGAAAGCGGAAAGACAGCCCACAGAATAAGAGATAGTATTTACAAATCACATATCCTATAAAGAAATTATCTTGAATATATAAAGAATGCCTGCAACTCAATAATTTAAAAGACTAATAAGCCAACTAAAAATTAGTTAGGATTTGAATGATCTTTCCAGGAAGATACATAAATGGCCAATAAATACATGAAAAGATGTTTAACATAATGGGCTATCGAGAAAATGCAAATCAACGCCACAATGAGATACTATGTCAAACCCACTAGAATGGCTGGAATCAAAAAGATAGCTAATAATAAGTCTGGGTAAGGATGTGGAGAATCTAAACACTGGCACACTGCTAATAGTAATGTAAAATGGTGCAGTACCTTTGAAAGAAAAAAGTCTAGAAGTTTCCCTAAAAGGTTAAACATAGAGCTACCATTTCACCCAGAAATTTTATTCCTAGGCATGTACTTAAGAGAAAAACAAACACATATGTCCATATGAAATCTTGTACACATAGCAGCATTATACACAAAAGCCAAAAAGGTGGAAACAACCCAAATATCCATCAACTGATGACCATATAAATAAAATGTGGTATATTAATGCCATGGAATATTATTGGCCATAAAAAGGAATGAAGTACCAACATGAATGAACCTTGAAAATATTATTCTAAGTGAAAGAAGCCAGACACAAAAGGCTGCATGTTGTGTGGTTTCATTTATTATGAAATGTTCAGAATAGGCAAATCTTTTGAGGCAAAAATAGATAAGTGGTTGCCTAGGGAGGGGAGGAGGGTAGAGTTAGAGGGAAATAGAGTGACTCCTAACGGATAGGAGGTTACTCCTTGGGGTGATGAAAATGTTACAAAATTTATTATTACGGTTAAACAACTCTATGAATATACTAAAAATCATTGAACTGTATACTTTAAATGGGTGACTTGTATGGTATGTAAATTATATCTCAATAAAGCTGTTATTTTTAAAATATAGAAAAAATCTAGAGAGAAAATTATTGAATAATAATAAACTTTGGTTAATTAATATTAACCAGAGATTACAGATGGTTTTTAGTTTCTTCTTTACTTCTGCATTTCCTAAATTCTCTATTATTATATAATGTTATGTTATCAGAGAGTTATAAATATTTCAAAATAATTCTTTACTCATTCAACAAATACTTAGTAAATACTTTCCAGGAGATAAGTACTGAGATTCAGAAAAGAATATAAACCCCTCCTTGTGTTAGGCCATTCTTGTGTTACTATAAAGGAATACCTGAGACTGGGTAATTTATTAAAAAATGAGGTCTAGTTGGCTCACAGTTCTGCAGGCTGTACAGGAAGCACAGTGTCAGCATCAGCTTCTGGGGAGGGCTCAGGAAGCTTACAATCATGGCAGAAAGCAAATGGGGAACATGGGGGTAGGAGGTGCAAGGCTGGGGAGGTGCCACACATTTATGGATGACCTGACCTTGTAAGAACCCACTATCACCAGGGTAGCAGCAAGCCATGAGGGATCCACCCCATGACCCAAATACCTCCCACCAGACCTCATCTCCAACATTAGAGATTACATGAGATTTGATGGGGACATCTATTCAAACTACATTAACAAGCATGGCACCAACATCTGCTCGGCTTCTGCTGAGGGCCTCAGGAAGCTTACAATCACAATGGAACATCAAGTGGGAGCAAGGTGAGGGTGTTGTGCCACACTTTTTTAAACAACCAGACTTTGTGTGAACTTAGAGGGAGAACTTACTTATCACCAAGAAGATGCGCTAACCCATTCATGAAGGATACACCCGCATGATCTAATCACCTCCTATCAGGCACCATCTCCAACATTAGGAATCACATTTCAACATGTGAATTGGAGGGGACAAACATCCAAACCATATCACACCCCTCTCATAAAGCTCAAAATGTAAGGCAGATGACATGAAGGTTTAGAGAGTGTTGTAACCCAGTTGCATACAAGGTACAGTGGAGGATGAAAAGTTCTGGTGCTATTTGGAAAGGTGGGAAGACTGTAGGGGGGTTAAAACAAAAAAAGCTTGAGTTGGGTTTTAAAGGATATGTAGGAGTTCTCCAGGTAGATGAGGTGGAGAAGGGCATTCTGGGAAGAGAATAGCATGTTCAGAGGCGCTGATATAAAGCATCCTGACCTGCTTGGTAATTGTGTGCTTTGTTAGGTGTATCTAGATTTTAAAGCCTGTTGGGAGGTTACAGCAGGGGTAGAGGAAGGCCAGCTAGCAGGGTGAGCTGTGCTAAGGAGGGAGGACTGAGCACCTTCAGCAAATGTAGCGTCCTATTGGATTTATGACTGCATTCAGCAGAGACCAGACATTACCTTAAGAAGCCAGCAAGGAGTGCATTGTTAAGAGAGAACGGCATCTGTGGGATAAATAGAAAGAGGCTCATTTTACTTTAAATACACCCCTGAAAGATCTAAGCAATGATCTCCAGTGGGAAAGAATCAAACCTTCGGCAGCACAGTCTAAAAGCCAGATGCTGAGGATTCGCCATGGTGTCACCTTGGGTCCCACTCGCTTCCATTGATGCTTTGGTCGGGTCTTTTTTCTGTGGTTACTGAGCACCCTGTATTTGCAGGCCTGCTCTAAAATAACAAGATAGGGTTGCACCACTGCCTCTGTTAGTCTCATTATTGAGGGATTTCAGACACAGGGTTTTAACACAGAGCAATTGACGGTAGCAAAGCAACCAACACAACGTGCTAAGAAACCAGTTCTCTTTTTACAGAATAGTAATGATACAGAATTATTTTCACCAAGTAATTCTTAAGCTTAGAAGGGCTGACTCCTGTCTGACAATTTTGGCTAAACCCGGACTTGGTTAAAGATTAAATAACTATACCTTTATTTCAATTGCATGAACTAGAAAACTAAAAAACAAGGAAGACACGCACTGAGGAAGTGGAGTATACCATGATGGTAAGTAGAAACTTTTTTTAGCATTTTAAAATCTAGAGAGAGAGTTGTGTGTGTGTGACACACCACCAACAAATAAATAAAAGAACTGGTGAGGATAAATGAGTCACTGAGAATGTTTGAAACTATTTGGCTCCACCAGGAGACAACCAGATAGTCAGTGAATGATTCAGCATGGGAAATAACCAGTAAGACCGAATGCAAATGCTAAAGGGATATGAGAGAAATCTCAGAGGTGGGGCAAAGAGTGAGGTCTTCACTTGCCTCTGAGAGTTTTAAAAAGATTATCTCAGGCGATTAGTAAAAGGCAGAGCTTCAACCTGCTTGCTCTAAAGGTAACTCATAAGGCATAGTTGAGAAAGAACAAGAAGCAGCATCAGCCACTCTATTTAGCTATTAACCCAAGAAGATTGTCTCCACCAAGAAACCTCTTGCTAGGTCTTATTTTAGGGTTCTAGCTTTAGCATGGAATCAGAAACAACTTTGCCTACACAGTGGTATACTGTGTACTATACTTACTCCACTCTGCCCCCAACTTAATGGGAGTCCTGAGAAAGGTTCCAGCAATTTCTGATGCCTGCAGCATTCATGTATCCTACTCTGTTCCACTCATAAAACAGTGCCCTCCAGAGTGACTTGGGTGCTGAGTATTGTCTTAGTCTATTTACGCTGCTATAATCAAACGCCTAGTAAATGGTAATTAATACATAATAGAAATTTATTTTTCATATTCTGGAAGCTGGGAAGTCCAAAGTCAAAGTGCCGGCAGGTTCAGTGTCTGGTGAGGGCCTAGTCTTTGCTTTCAAGATGGCACCTTGAACTCTGTGTCCTCATGTGTTGGAAGGAAGGAATGGAAGGATAGCAAGGGACAAACACTAGTTTCCTCCAGATCTTTTATAAGGTGGCTAATCTCATTCATGAGAATTTCACCCTCATGACTTAATCACCTCCTAAACACCCCACCTATTAATATTCCTGATTAAGCCCAGGTGCAGTGGTTCAGCCTGGGCGCACTGGCTCACACCTGTAATTCTAGCACTTTGGGAGGCCCAGGTGGGCAGATCACCTGAGGTGAGAAGTTTGAAACTAGCCTGGCCACCATGACGAAACCCTGTCTCTACTAAAAAGGCAAAAATTAGTTGGATGTGGTGGCAGATGCCTGTAATGCCAGCTACTTGGAAGGCTGAGGCAGGAGAATCACTTGAGCTTGGGAGGTAGAGGTTGCAGTGAGCTGAGATCACGACTGCACTCCTGCATGGGCAACAGAGCAAGACTCTGTCTCAAAAAAAAAATCATGATTAAATGTCAACTTATGAATTTTAGAGGATGCATTTAGACCATAGCAAGTACCTAGGGGGTAGTGCCTACGTCTGTATACAGCATCTTAAATGGCATCTTACATGTTCACCCAGAGACACCATAAATATTGGTTGGTGCTTGTGTTAGTCCATTTTCACACTGGTATAGAGAACTTCCCTGAGACTGGGTAATTTATAAAGGAAAGAGGTTTAATTGATTCACAGTTCCATATAGTTAGGGAAGCCTCAGGAAACTTATAATCATGGCAGAAGGTGAAGGGGGAGCAAGGCACGTCTTACATGGAAGCAGGAGAGAGGAGCGAGTGCAGGGAAAACTTCTTGGCACTGAAACCATCAGGTCTCATGAGAACTCACTCACTATCATGAGAACGGCCTGGGGGAAACTGCCCCCATGATCCAATCACCTCCCACCAGGACCCTCCCTGACGCTCAGGGATTACAACTTGAGATGAGACTTGGATGGGGACAAAGAGCCAAACCCTATCAGTGCCACAGATTATTCAGGCAAGAGTAAATATCCCAGTTGAATTTCAAACTCTAATCAGCAAAGTCATCATGCTACTTTGAACCTAAATTGGACTCCTTTTTTAAGAACTGAAAGTGATTTTTAAAATTTTAAAATCTGCCTAAACTAGTCATGCCTTGAACCTTCCATAAGCTTTATAGGACTGAATCCTGAACTTGACATACAGATTCCATTTATCCAGTTGCCCTCAGGTAGGTAAATAGGTAGAGGGAGCTAAGTGTGTGTGCTTGAGCAATTCCTGAGTGAGATGTGCCTGTCAGTCTCAGCCTGTTCACCAAGCTCTGCCTCATCCTTCCTATAGGCAGATCCTACCTTTCCACTTAAGGGGCAGGAAGTGTGAGACCAACTTTTCTAGACCTTCTTCCAACCCGGGTATTGGCATAGAAGCCAGTCTTAGCAATTGTGAGCTCAGGAGACACTTAGCTAGGGTTTTTTTTTTTTTTTTTAAGGGTTTCCTTTATAAGGAAAAGAGACAAATAAAAAGACATCTCTTCTTTGCTGGTTGTGTATCTGCATGTGACATAGGTGAGCCTTCAGAGGCATCAGTAGATATGAGTGCTGCATCACAGCTGACATGCCAAACGTATCAGAGAGGACAGGTGGAAGACATAGCAGTAAGGGAGCAAGAGTCTCCAGCAATGCTTTTGTGCCTCTGTATGAACCCTGGAACTACCCTACCTCAGACTTCTTAACTGAGATTTAAATTCTTACTTGAAGCAACTATTAGTTGGGTCTTCTATCACTCACCACTTGTCATCCCCACTGAATCATGGCACGCCACCGAGGCATTCCTCATCAAAGGATATCAGCACTCCTCAGCTCCGTGGGGATTGCTGCCGGATGAGGATTTTACAAGAGCCAGAAATCACAATTTTTATATAAAATTCCAGACTTCGAAATGTTGGCTCAAATTAAAGAAAATTGTGCAGGCCAAATGAAACATATCCACAGGCCAAGTTCAACCTGTAGGCTGACAATTTTCAACCCCTGATCTAACTCAGAGCTGTTGTAAGAACAAAATTAAATGAGTTTAAAATAGGATCAGTAATAATAATAGCAAGTACTCACATCACGCTTAATACGCGCCAGGCACTATTCTGCTTGCTTCACTGCTCTGCTGTTCATATGTTAACTGATTTAAGTCTCAGAACAACCTTAAGAGGGAGGTATAATTATTACCTCTATGTTACAGCTAAAGAAAGTAAGGATAAGAGAAGTTAAGTAGGCTAGGCACGGCGGCTCATGCTTATAATCCTGGCGCTCACTTTGCAAGGCTAAGGTGGAAAGATGGTTGAGGCCAAGATTTCGAGACCAGTCTGAACAGCATAGTGAGACTCCATCTCTACAAAAAAAAAAAAATTCTTTAAAAAATTATCTGGGCATGATGATGTGCACTTGTGGTCCCAGGTACTGGAGAGGCCAGGGCAGAAGGAACTCTTGAGCCTGGGAATTCAAGGCTGCAGTGAGCTATGATTGTGTCACTGTGCTTGGGTGATAAAGTGAGACTCTGTCTCAAAAAAAGGAGAGAGAGAAGTTAACTTGTTCTGGTCACATAGTCATGAAGAAGTGAGGTAGGGATTTGAACCCAGACCCAGGCAGTCTGGATTCAGATTTCACCACTCTTAATCAATGCATTATGCTTGTGAAATAACCAGTACAAACTTTGGATCCATAATAGGTAGTCTGTGTAAGTTCCCTTCCCACGTTCCTTCCTGTGCTTTGAGGCAATTTCAGAAGCAGAATTGGGGACTTTCTGATGCTAAAGAAAGACAACTTGGTATTTTAAATACTAATGAAAGTTGTCATTTTGATTGGGTATCTCAAAAGCCACTGTGACGTCTAGGTAAGTGATCAGTATAATAATAAATGGAATCTATATGGTCTTGGCTGGGAGTTGGAACAGTCACAAGGACGTATGTGCCCAGCTCTTAGTTGCCAAAGGACAAGAGTTGCACTGAAGATGGTGAAATGTTACATCTTCAGAGAAGACCATCAGTCTCCCATCGTGACTGCCGCTCTCCTCACCTGGGCTCCCAAGTAGTGCAGACTTGGATAGATGGATAGATGGATGGATGAATGGATACATGAATGAATGGGCTTCCCAAAGGTGTTCATCTATCTGCATATACCAGAAGACACTGTTATTTTGATTCTTCCATTACGAGATGAATTACAAAATAAACTAGAGTGTTAAAGTTAAATCTATTTGGTATAGTTAACAATTGTAATGTTTAATCACATCTTCACTAAGCATTCCCTAAAGAAGGGCTTAGTGAAGGAAATTGATTCCACAGAAAGAAACATAGCTCCAAAACTGTTCATAACAACATTGATATTCAGGAGATGGGGAGCCATCCACCCAAATGTCCATAATAGAAAATGATTTAAATTTTGGTATATCCATAGAATTGACTATTAGACTACCATTAAAACATTGTTTACAAATGATGTGCAATAAAAAATACTTGTGATCCAAAATTAAATGAGAAAATGACACAAGTTGTTTATACAGTATATGTAAAAATGTATCATTTAAGTAATAATTTTCTTATATAACAAAAGGCATTGAAAATGAGTTATATAACACAGGTAAATAAACCAATAAATATGTATTGATTACTTACAATAAAGATACAAAGTAATAGACAAAAAGCAAATATTTTCAATTCCAAGATTTTTCAATATAGTTGAGGAGATGAGATGTTCGCAAATAATTAGATTATGAGGAAACAGATGGCAATTGAAACATGAAGATATGTAACAGTTGCTACAATTTTTGGAAGAGGGAAAGCTCACCTTTGGCTGCGGTGATCCAAGGCAGGCTGTGAAGAGGAGGAGCGTGAGCTGAACCAGAGGTTAACTGGGGTTTAGGCTATAGGGCATCCAGGCAGGGAGGGATGCAGGTTCCAGGCTAATGCAAGTAATGCAGGGGAAAAACAGTGTAATGCAGGGGAAAAACACTTGGGACCTCAGTTGGAATCCTGGCTCCATGATTTCTCTCTAATAGGGTATGTTAACCTCTAAAGTCTCAGAATCTTCAGCCATATACAGGCACAATAAGGCATCTCATAGGATTTCTGTGTGGATTAAACAAGATTATTTATAGATCATGCCCACATGGCACCCACCAGGAGCTTCCTAAATGTTAATTCCTTTGTCTTTCTCTTCAGCTCTCTTTGTTGTTGATTCGTTCATTCATTCAGTCATCAGTCATCCATTCAATCAGCATGTGGGAGCACCTATGTAGCAAGCACCGTAGGGTTGGTTATGCTCTGTTTGCTCCCATCCAGCTCCACGCCCCACCCTTCCTGCCCTGTTCTGGGGCCCCAGAGTCTGACCTCTATGGATTGTGTAAGGCTCTCTTGCTCTCTGGCTTCCAGTTGGGCTTGGCCAGGAAATAATGGCAGGAAACCTCAGGGTGGGAGGAGAAAGAAGCTAGGCAACTTACCCAGTCTCCACTTGCTCCCTGCATTGCCATGGCTGTGGTAGGTAGCTCCTCTCCCACTGCCCCAGCTCTTACCATCTTTGAACACAGCTCCCCACTCTTGCCCCTTCAGTTCTACTGACAGGGATAGCTTTCCACAGTGCTAGGCCCTGGGTGCCTCATCATATGTTCCCTTAACCCTGCACACGTTTCTGCACCTGGTTCCTTCTTAAATTTCCTTCAGTTAAACTCCTTTAAGAATGCCATCTAGCTGGGTGTGGTGGTGTGTGCCTGCAGGCCTAGCTACTCTAGAGGCTGAGGTGGGAGGATCACTTTAGCCCAGGAGTTCAAGTCCAACCTGGGCAACATAGTGAGACCCTTGCTGGGACCCTGACTGATACAAACCATGAACAAGGTAGACAAGATCCTTGCCCTTATGGGGCTTATGTGCTGGTAAACAACCATATTAACATAATAGCTTTGGATACAATGAAAAAAATGAATAAAGTAAGGTAGTGAGATTTTGATATAGAATGGCTGAGAGAGCCTCCTTGAGGGAATGATATTTGAGTTGGAACCCAAAGAATCAGAGGGAGCCAGCAATCCAAAGATCTGGGAGACTCCTATTTTAGGCAGTAGAAGGATACATGTAAAAGCCCTAAGGCTAGGACAAGCATGAGTGTTGGGAGAATGAAAAGAGGCCAGTGGGGCTGAGGGTGAGCTGGGGAAGGATGGTGGGCTGCTGGTCAGGGAAGCAGGCAGGGACTGGTTAATGATGGACATAGTGAGCCATAAAGAAAGATTTGGACTTTAAGAATGTCAGGAAGTCATTGAATGGCTTAGGTGGGAGGCCTGGGGGAAGGGAGAGTAATTTGAACCATATTTTTAAACCATCATCTTCTAATTTCCTATGGGGTAGGTGTATTAGTCCATTCTTACACTGCCTTAAAGAAAAATACCTGAGACTGGCTAATTTGTAAAGAAAAGAGGTTTAATTGGCTCACAGTCCTCCAGGCTGTACAGGAATCATGGTTCTGGGGAGGCCTCAGGAAACTTACAATGATGGTGGAAGGCAAAGGGGAAGCAGACACATCTTACGTGGCCAGAGCAGGAGGAAGAGAGAGAACAGGGAGCTGCTACACACTTTAAACAACCAGATCTCATAAGAACTCTATCACAACATCACCGCCAGGGTGTTAGTGCTAAATCATTCATGAGAAACTGCCCCCATGATCCAATCAGCTTCCACCAGATCCCACTTCCAATACTGGGGATTACAGTTTGATGTGAGATTTGGGCGGGGACACAGATCCAGACCATGTCAGTAGACAGTGAATTACACAACAGGCAAGAGTAGAGGGTACTGCTCCAGTCCAGGCCAGAGTTACTAGTGGCATGAACTAGAGTGATGGCGGTGAAATGGAGAGATGTAAATGGATTTGAGGTCAACTTACACTGTGATCTCGAGCTATAACAATGCCTCAGTCTTTCCCAACCAGTGTCCTAGGCTCCTCGAGGATTGTGAAAACTCTACTTCAGCTCTTTTTTTTTTTACACTTACATATTCATTTTGATGATTACATATTTTGAAGTAATATAAATATGTGGAGTATCAGTATGGCCACTTTAGAGCAGAATAGTATTATCACATAATTACAGTGGCCCCATTTAATTTTATTTCTAAGACCTCCACGGTGCCAAATAATTGCCTACAATGACAGCATTTAACATTAAGTGGTGTTTTTATTGAGACATAATATACATAGAGGAAATACAGCATTCATAGGTGCCTAGTTCAATAAATTTTCACAAAGTGAACATCTCCATAGAAGCAGTACAATTTAGGAACTCAGCATCACCGAGACTTCAGGGACCCCTTTCCTGTCCTCTCCCAGTCACTATTCCCACACACAAAGGTAAGCATCATCCTGATTTCTAACACCCTAGTTTAGTTTACTTTGTTGTTGAAGTTTATCTGCATCAGAGAAGAGGGAAATCAGGAGAAAGCAGACTGCTGAAATCCCACCCTGGGATGTTGTTAGTTTGGGATTCCCACCAGGAACAAGCCCACAGTTTCAGTTCCTGCCTGTTAATGAAGAACTGATCTCAGGGACTTGCAACCAGGTTATCCCCAAAGTGTGAGACAGGCTGATTAGCATATCACGTGATACCATTGTTTGCCTGATTCCCGTCAAGGACCCGGTCCAGAACAGACCCCTCAGTAGTGCTGGGTTTGCAGAATGTTTATTGATTAAGACTGTGGCTCTTCTGCAGCCTTGTATTTTCCCATGCCTTAGGTGAGTCATGAGACATTAACAAGAAAACAGTTATGCCTTGACTTTTGGTCTTGTCAGGTCCAGACTAAAAAGTGTTTTCATTCATCGAGAAGAAACATCCAGCTGAATCAGCTTCTAGTCACATGTACTTCCCCATCTCCTGCCCACCAATTATTACTCATTAGACTGTGCGGGTTAAAATAGGGAAGCAGCCAAAGTTTGATGTTGATGTAACCTTTCATTACCCCATGACCTCATGCTTCGCACTTGTCCCCAGAGCCCTTCAATGGATGCACACATACCCCCACCCATTGAAATGCAGCCCATTGTCTCCCATTTCCTCCTAATTCTGCTTTCTGTTATGTGACAGTGGGTGTTATTGGCTTAATCAGAGGAATGCCCCGGTGTGGTTTGGTGGAAAGAGGACAGCATTTGGGAATTAAGAGGCCTGATTCTAGAACTAAAGTTGAATTCCTTAGGCTAACTAGTGGAAAGTCACAGAAACTTGACTGAGCAAAAAATAAACAGAGACTCCAGTAATTAATTAGTTCCTGCAGAGATCAGTTCTGGGTCAATATAGTTAAGGAGATGAAATGTTCTCAAATACTTAGATTATGAAGAAACAGATGGCAATTGAAACATGAAGATATGTAACAGTTGCTACAATATTTGGAAGAAGGAAAGATCACCTTTGGCTGTGGTGATCCAAGGCACGGCTGTATCAGGGTCTCCAATGATGTCATGATGAGAGATCTCAGTGCCAAACCAAGAAAACTGGATTTCATTCTCTCCATCTCTTGGCACTGCTTCCCTTGGCTGTCTGCCTTTGTGACAAGATGGCTGTTGATGATCTCAAGCTTGAATCTCATTCTCTGAGCAACCCCAATGGAGCATATAAACTTCTCTTTCCAATGTCCTGAAATGGTGTCTCACTGGCTTTGATTGGCCTCCTGGGAACATAAGTCCTGGTGCTCTGATTGAAGAGGCCTAGTTCTCATGCTCATCCTGGATTTGGGAATGAAGTCAGCACCAGACAAAATGCTAGCACCAAGAGTTGAAGGGCTGATTCCTTAAAGGGACTGAGGCAGGCTAAAGCAATGGATGTCTTCTTTAGCGATGAATTAAATATGAGAGCTTGGACAAATATTTCCACCTCTGAGGCTAGTTTCGCTGTAAAATATGAGGGATGAACCCTGTAACCTCTAAGGTCCCTTCTGCTTTCACACTCTAGGCCAGGCTCGGTGGCTCACACCTGTAATTCCAACACTCTGAGAGGCCAGGGTGGGTGGATCGCTGGAGGACAGAAGTTCTCCAGCCTGGCCAACATGGCAAAACCCTGTCTCTACTAAAAATACAAAACTTAGCTGGACATGGTGGTGTATGCCTGTAATTCCAGTTACTTGGGAGGCTGAGGCATAAGAACTGCTTGAACCCAGGAGGCGAAGGTTGCAGTGAGCTGAAATGGTGCCATTGCATTCCAGCCTGGGTGACAGATGGAGACTCTGTCTCAAACAAAACAAAACAAATACTTTCACACTCTATAACTCCACCTAATATCCCTTGTAAATTATATGCTATGTTCTCACTTCTCGGAGGATAATACCCTTATCCAATTAAAATGACAATCTGTAGTGACATACCGTCTGTATGATAAGCCAATTGGGAGAGATAAGTTCCATGATAGACACAGGCCTTTTCCATCTACTCTGCAGGATCCCTGCCCAGGGGTATCATAGGAAAACAAGCCAGAGAAGCTGGTGCCAGTGGAGAGAAACAAGTGGAATCTGAAGCATCTATTTATTGGTAAATTCAATCAACAATAATTACATACTTCCTATATCTCAAGAGCTGTACTAGACTCTGGAAATGAACAACGAACCAAAGTCCCTGCTCAATAAGACAACAGTGTTGAGGTGGGTGCCCACAAGTAGACCACTGGTGAACAATTCAGAAAGTCAAGGGCAGAGGCAGGACGATAAGGCAGCTCAGAAAAGGGGCACCTATCCCAGTGAGAGAGAGGGTTAAGGCATGAGGAGATAAGGAGAGATTCAGAGAGGTCATCCCAAGGAGATTCCAAACAGGGCCTGGAAGAAGAAGAGAATAATTTGGCCTGGTGACAAGAGCAGAGAAAGAGCATCCACAAAGACACCTAATTGGGCGTGATCAGGACATTGCAATTTGTTCCAAGTGGCTGCAGGGTGGATTTTAAATGGGGCAATGTCAAGAAAGGAGGCCAGGCCTGATCATGAGAGACCCCAGTCCCAAACCAAGACAACTGAATTTCATCCTGGAGACAGTTGGGAATGATTTAAAGATTTTTAGCAGGGGAAATAACAAAATACCATATTTCCAAAGGATCTGCTAGTATTATGCAAGGTCAGAGAGACATAAGACCAGATGCTGCCTTCAAGAAGCCTATAATCTGACCATCTTAATAGTAGAAGGTGAAGCACTTTATGCACAGTATGTCTGCTTGCTTATGTCATGTTTGTGTTGTGTATAGCTGTTTATTCATACTTCACCTTATCCCACATGAAATATAAAGCTCGCCCTTCAAGAAAATGCCTGCACGTGGGAGAAGGGCATTTTAAAAGCCCATCCTATATCCCAACATGCTTCCAGGCAATCTATAAATCTCTGCTGAAAATGTGGCCACATCTGAGTCCCAAGTTTGCACATCTGATTATAAAACAATCCAAGAGTTCTGCAGTCCCCGACATACTGTAAGAATGTAACAATCTGTGAGTATTAAAGGAGTAGCCCCGGGATCCTCTCCTGGGCTGCCCAAGGACCTCATCAGTCTGTCTTCTGCAGAAGGGAGAAAATCCTATTTTTTTTTTTTTTTTTTTTTTTTACAGAAAATTGCTATATACAAAGGAAATCTTGGATCTCTATATACCCAGAGTTGAGGGTGGGAGAGTATTTCTAACGGGGTAAATCCTCAAAGCATCATGTTTTTGGAGGAAAAGCAAGTATGCATTTGAACACTAGGGCTGCCTTAGGCAGAAGAGAAATGAGAAGTATTCGTTGAGCTGTGACAATAACATCTACTGGATCAACCCAAAACCCTGACAGAGAGAGTGGGTGGCTTCCAAATCTGTCATGTATCAATGAATAAATGAAAAAAACATGTCTGGTTAACCTAGATGCTTGACATTCTCAGTCCATTCCAAGTGTAGTCAATTTCTAATCACATGGGCTAACAAGGACATTTGCCAAACAGCATGCAAAATGAAGAATTTAAAAAAAACTTTTACACTTGGCTTTGAAGTTTGTCCTATTCTTTTTTGGGAGGGTACCAGCTTTAACTTTCTTTTTTTTTTTAATTGCATATTGACAAGCTATAGTAGTATGCATTGATGGAGTACAAAGTGGTGTTACGATTTTTGAATATGGTGTGGAGTGATTCAATTAAGCTGATTAACATTTCTATCACCACAAATATTTCACATTTTTGTGATGAGAACATTAGAAAGTTACTTTCTTACCAATATTGAATTGTCAGCTATATTCAACATGCTGTTCCATTTCACTAAAAATTAAGTGGCAATGACAATTTCTCTTTAGAGTGTCACAATTTTCAAAGCTTGTTTATATCCACTGTTTCATTTGAGCCTCTCAGTAGTCCAGCTCTGTGAGCTGGAGAGCAAATGCCCACCTTCAGATAAAGAACTAAGGCTTGGAGACCACCATGCAGCTACTGAAGTGGCAGAACTAGGTCTCAAACTCAAGTCTTCTAGCTTGAATCTGTTTTTTTTTTTTTTTCTAGAAGGGGCAGAAGGAGCAAATAAAGACAAAAAAGGGTCGTAAAACAAAATACAAGGCTGCCGAGAATAAAGCATCGACTGCAGCAGGCCATATGTGAGAATGAGAAATTAATAACAAAGAGGCCATTTTTCATATGGACTCAAAATGTGAGTTCTCCCTTTCTTCTGTTTATATAGAAGCTTTGTTGTTTTAAAAGGCTCTTTATTCTCATTCAAAATGAGAAAATATCTTCTGACAGCCGTGCAATTAGCAGAGCCTTCAGATATTGGTTTCCTCTGTTCCTTGGCCTTGCCCTTTCTCTCAGGGCTCCACACGGGCTCTGATACAAAGCAGTGCCAGAGTTCCTGAACTGGACTCTAAACTAATTTAGCTGTTTTCCATCTTTGTCTCTCAGCCACTTTCCTTGGGCTTCCTCCTTACTCCATAGCTACAGCTATTGTTAGGCAGAGATTTTAGAAAAGGGAGGGGTAGGAGAAAAAGGGACGGGCAAGTGAAAAGGGAGGACAATGAAGAGGACGAAAATAGATCCTTGGGCAGAAACCCAAGAAATTCCTGTGTAGGGGTTACATTCCCTTTAAAGAAAGGAGAAAGGTGGGGCATAAAACAAATTACCAAGGATACTACCACCACTGATTCGTTGATTGATTCATTCATTTTACAACTATCTGCTGACGTCCTCCTGGTGCCAGGGACTATGATAGACTGAGAATATATACAATTGGCAAAAAGTGATACAATTCCTTGCTTTATTGGGGGTACTGTGGCACATGTTGGGTACCCTAGGAAGACGATTCTGAGACAGAGATTAGAACGCATAGCTTGCATTAGGGAGTACGCTTAGGATTAACACCATGGGAAGAAGTGAAGATAGCAGAATTGAGCAGGGGACAATGTCAAACATGAGAGGTTCAAAGGAAGCCGGGGCCAGCCTCACAGGGGTTGTAAAGATGGACCTTTCAGCGTTGTCTACAGTGGAAAGGAGGAAGACAGCCATGAAATAATCACAGAAAAAAAAATACAATGGCACTGTGATTGGTGCTCCAAAGGACAAGTGCATGATACCGTGGAATGGTACCATGGAGGAATCAACCTAGACTGGAGAAGAGGTTGGATTTCAGGCAGGGGGAGTAATCATGGAAAGGTCCTGGGTTGGGAGGGAGTGTGAAGGGAAACAGACAGATTGGAGAACTTTTTTAAGTGCAAAATGGGAAGGTCTCATGTTTGGCAGTTTAGACACGTCCTCTTATTTTGCTTCACAATTTCATGAAGTAGGTGTGGCTCACAGGGTCATTCTAGCATCTCCTGGAATCAAAGAGTGACATTCCCTGGAGCTATGTGGAAAAGCTCCAACCCCAGAAATGACAAGGCCTGACTGAGCATTGAGTCAAAGGGATAGCCAGTTGATGGGGGCTGATCAAACAAAATAAGCAGTCCTCTTAGCAGAGGGAGGAGTTGTACAGAAAGCTGAGAAGCAACCCAACAGAGGCCTCCTTTGTGATAGAGGAAAAGAAAAATCAATATAAACTGAATATCAAAGGAAGTCTTTTCAAATTTACACATGATAGTACTGATTATTGAAACAGAATACAATAAAATATTAGACTTGGTTTATTTCTACATTCATTTCGCAATTCTGCATTTTGGGGACTGCAGAAATTGGATAAATTGTTCTGAAACACAGAAACAGAATAAAATATGACTCTTGGGGTAGCCAGTAATTGACTGTAATAAAAGAATTTTATAAAATATGTTTTTGGTAAGCAATCAGGTGCTCTGGTTCTATAGCTGGTGGTGTGAAATTTGTTGAAATAACGCAGTCTGCAAAGCAAACATCGCTTCTTGGCCAGGTGCGGTGGCTCATGCCTGTAATTCCAGCACTTGGGGAGGCCAAGGGAGGTGGATCGCTTGAGGTCAGGAGTTAGAGACCAGCCCGGCCAACATAGTAAAACTGCCGTCTCTCCAAAAATACAAATATTAGCCGGGCATGGTGGTACATACCTGCAATCCCAGCTACTCAGGAGGCTAAGGCAGGAGAATCGCTTGAACCCAGGAGGCAGAGGTTGCAGTGAGCTGAGATGATACCACTCACTCTAGCCTGGGTGACAAAGTGAGACTCCCATCTCCCGACTCAAAAAGAAAAAAAAATTACTTCTCAACAGTTCCTAATTAGAAAAGGTATATGTAAGCAAAATTTGCTCGGCAGATGTCCCCACTTGCATCTCTGTGTGTCCACTGCAGATCTGTGGTAATGACTGTCCAAAAGTTCATCTCCTGACCACTCTAGGCCAGGAGACTAAGGGGATTAGGGGAGACTAGGGCACCTCTTTGAAGATAATTCATCTTAAACAAAGGGTATTGAGCCCAGAAGCATATGGTTTAAGACAGAGGATTGAGAAAACCTGTTCTGGTGTCAGACCCAGGTTTGAGTCACTTCCTAGGTATGTGACTTCAAGCAAATAACTAAACCCCTCCTAAGCCCTAGATTTCTTATCTATAAAATGAGAGTTAAAACACCAGCCTCCTAGGGATGTTAGAAACCCTGTGGAGTTCTAAAAATTGAGCAATTCTCAACTTACAGAAATGAAACACCAAGTATGGGCATTAGTATGATATTGTGAAAGTGTGTCTTAGTCCATTTCTATTGCTATTAAAAAAAAACACCTTAGACTGGGTCATTTAGAAACAGCGAAAATTCTTTGCTCATAGTTTCAGAGGCTGGGCAGTCCAAGATTAAGGCTCTAGGAGAGTCAGCGTCTGATGAGAGTTCATTTTCTGTCTCAAAGATGGCACCTTATGGCCATGTTCTCACATGGTAGAAAGGCAAAAAAAAACAGATGAGCTCTGTCTTCACGTGGCAAAAGAGATGGCAGGGCACAATGGGACTAGAGCACTCCCTTCTGCATCTTCCATAAGAGTACTGATCCCATTCATGAAGTGGAGTGCTCATGACTCCATCACTTTCCAAAAGGCCCTACTTCTTCATATTATCACATTGGGTATTAGGTTTCAACATATGGATTTTGGAGGGACACATGCATTCAAGTCACAGCACAATGATACTTAAACTGTGATCTCACACACCCCTGCAGCACTTGGGAGCTTTGTTAGAAACACAAATTCTCAGGCTCCACTCCAGATCAGACCTGACAAATCAGAATCTCTAAAAGTGGGGGTCCAGGAAGTTGTGTTTGAACAAATCCTCCAGGCAGAGTGACCAACTATCTAGGTTAGCCCAGGATGGTATCCTGGGATGAGGGGCTTTTAGTGCTAAAACTGGAAAGTCCAGGGCAATCTGAGATGAGTTGGTTGCTCTAACTCCACGTGATTCTTCTGTGTGCTAAAGTCTGAGAACCACTGCTGTAATATATGCATGAATATTTTTAAATTAATATAATATGATGGGTGCCATAGTTTGAATGTGTCCCCATAAGTTCATGTGTTGGAAACTTCATCCATAATGCAACTGTGTTGGGAGATGGGACTTGTAAGAGGTGATTAGGTCACGAGTGCTCTGCTCTCTTGAATGAATCAATGTCATTACCACATCAATAGGCTTCTTATAAAAGCAAGTTCAGCCCCTTCCTGCTCGCTTGCTCTCTCTTGCCCTTCCACCTTCCACCATGGGATGATACAGCAAGAAAGCCCTCACCAGATACCAGCACTTTGATACTGGACTTTCCAGACTCCTAAACTGTGAGAAATAAATTTCTTTTCTTTATAAATTACCCTAGTTTGTGATATTCTGTTATAGCAGCACAAAAGAGACTAAAACAGTGGGCAACATGTTTGAAGATTCCACTGGAGATTTCCACAGATCCCTACAGAAGCCATAAATTACTGCTTTTAAGTAAATCGATATTTATTGAGCATTCTTTATAGGTCAAGTGTTTGGTTGTTTTTTTTTTTTTTTGAGACAGAGTTTCGCTCTTGTTACCCAGGCTGGAGTGCAATGGTGCGATCTTGGCTCACAGCAACCTCTGCCTCCTGGGTTCAGGCAATTCTCCTGCCTCAGCCTCCTGAGTAGCTGGGATTACAGGCACACGCCACCATGCCCAGCTAATTTTTTGTATTTTTAGTAGAGACGGGGTTTCACCATGTTGACCAGGATTGTCTCGATCTCTTGACCTCGTGATCCACCTGCCTTGGCCTCCCAAAGTGCTGGGATTACAGGTCAAGTGTTTGAATAGATGCTCTCTATTTTATCTCTGATCTTATTTATTCCCCTAATTATAAGTTATTACCAAATAATAAAGGTAATAAAGTAAATAATAAGGTAATAAATAAGATAAATAATTATTAAGGTAATAGGTAACTCAATGTAATTAATTTATTAAGATAATAAATAATAAATTAATAAAATACCTTTATTTATCTAAATAAACAAATTTTAGTCTTTATTTATTTTCATTATTATTATTATTTTTTGAGATGGATTTCACACTTGTTGCCCATGCTGGAGTGCAATGGCACGACCTCAGCTCACTGCAACCTCCACCTCCTGAGTTCAAGCGATTCTCCTGCCTCAGCCTCCTGAGTAGCTGGGATTATAGGCACGCACCACCATGCCCAGCTAATTTTGTATTTTTAGTAGAGTTGTGGTTTCTCCATGTTGGTCAGGCCGGTCTCGAACTCCTGACCTCAGGTGATCCATCTGCCTTGGCCTCCCAAAGTACTGGGATTACAGGCATGAGCCACCACACCAGGCCTATTTATTTTTAAATAGAGACAGGGTGTCACCATGTTGCCCAGGCTGGTCTTGAACTCCTGAGCTCAAGTAATCTGCCTGCCTCAGCCTCCCAAAGTGCTGGAATTACAGGCATGAGCCACCATGCTCAGCCTCTTAAAGTGTTTATTAAGGTAAATACTTACCTCTGGAAAGTAGGTATTTTTATTCTCATCTAGAAAATTGAAATTTGGAGAAGTTAGTGACCTGCTTAAAGGATCACCAATTAAGCTGTGTATTTTAGGGTTCAGGGATGTAACTTTCCAGAGCCTGTGCTGGTACCATTAAGCCAATGTCGCGCCAAGTGGGATGCATCCCACCAGGGAATGTGAGATGATTTAATGTGATATAGGAGGTGATTTTTAGAAGGTAGAAGGCATCACATTGCAAGAAATACCAAAAATCACTGATACTTACTTAATTCTACCTTGCTTATGCCATATTATATGGTGCTTCATGTATATGAAGTATGTAATGTCATCCTTGGTTTTACAGGTGAGGAAACTGAGGCACTAAGGTCACACAGTTAGTAAGTGATGTCATCCTGAAATTAGAACCTAGATGAGCCATGACCCATCTAACATGAAGAATAGGCTTCTCAGACGTCTGGAACAGTGCTCTGTAGAACCACATTAGAGCCAGGGGCAAAAGAAAAATATGCCCTCCTAGTATACGTTCATCAAAATATCCTTCTGTATTTTCAGACAAGTGAGAAAAATTAATAAAACCTTAACATTGCCAAGCATGGTGGTTCATGCCTGTAACCCCAACAGTTTGGGAGGCCAAGATGGGAAAATCACTTGAGGATAGGAGTTTGAGATCCGCCTGGACAATATAACAAGACCCTATCATTACCCCCCAAAAAAAGGCCGCCAGATGGCACATGCCTGTAGTCCTAGCTACTCAGGAGGTTGAGGCAGGAGGATCACTTGAGGCTGGGAGTTCAAGGCTGCAATGAGTTATGATTGCACCACTGCATTCCAACCTGGGTAATAAAGTGATACTGTCTCAAAACAACAAAAACAAACAAACAAAAATGCTTTATAGTCAAAAGCCGTAACTACTAAAATGAAAATTTAGTTGACAGACTCTAATAATTTTCTTCAATAAAGTTGAGAATAATTTTTTTAGAAGCCATCACTATAATAAAGCCTCACATCACCCAATCTGTTCTCACAATTGTCAATCCTCATAAATCCACACAGTGAGGGGTCTTCCATGGGGCCAGCAACCTCAAGCTGATTGGAAATGACTGTTCCCATCACACAAAGATGCAGAATGGTAAAACAAACAAATGTCCGACTATTTTTATTTAAAATGTTGATATTTGTTTGTCATGAAGTTTCAACTATTGCGTTAAAATAGTATTGATTTTGATTACAAAGGGTTTGGCACCCCTGTGAATTTTGCTGCCAGGAGTGAATGCCTCATTTGCTTCACCCTAATCCTTACCCCAGTACTGTACCATGCAAAGACTTCAATATTAACATTTCCAAAGGCAGAGGGCTTCGGCAGGTATGCTGGTGTTCCTCTTCCCGGGGAGTATCCTTTTGCTCTGGCATGACCTTGAAAAATGTCAAATGTGAACTCTCAGGAACCAGGTTTCCCTTTGCTAGTTTTATTTTCACCACATGCCATCTCTTGGAAATTATACTCTGGGTGGAAAAAAGTGGTCACTCCCTTAGCAAATTGTTTTTCGTGGAAGATGCCAATGGTTGAAAGATGTAAAAAAGTAACAGCTGGTTTCAATGCTACTTTTTTCTTCTGAAAATAAAAATCATTCCTAGAAAATCTACCATCTTTCATTTAATATGTAGGAGACAGTCTATGGTCTCAACATAGGGCTCAGAAAAAGATGTTCTAGAAAAAGAGCACATATTTTATTAAAGGATTTCCTTATTAAAAAGATTTTGGGAGCATATATTCTAGTCTAACCACTGGCTAGGTATAATCTGAATCAAATTATAGAATGACATTTCCCCGGTCTAGGCTCCCAGTTCTGATTAGGAACTAACGTACTACCCATTGCTAAATAAGTGTCACAGAATTTTTTGAACACAATTAAATGAGCTGGTCGCGGTGGTTCATGCCTATAATCTCAGCACTTTGGGAGGCCAAGGCATGTGGATCACTTGAGGCCAGGAGTTCGAGACCAGCCTGACCAACATGGCAAAACCCCATATCTACTAAAAATACAAAAATTAGCCAGGCATGGTGGAGGGAGCCTGTAGTCCCAGATGCTTAGGAGGCTGAGGCAGGAGGATCAGTGGAACCTGGGAGGCAGAGGTTACAGTGAGCCAAGATTGCACCACTGCACTCCAGCCTGGGTGACAGAGCAAGACCCTGTCTCAAAAACAGAAACAAACAAAAATAATTAAATGTGTGCTTGTTTTCAACTCTAAAGGACACACCACAAAATTATTGCTGGATAATTGTTTTAACAGGTGTAATGAAATCAAGCAAACACTGATGAAGTGTGGCAATCCCAAGGAGGCCAAGAACTCCCAGCCCTGGTCCTAGTATTAGAGCTTCTCGGCAAACTAAATGCGGAAGCAAAAAGGAACAAAAATAAAGCCACACCTCAGCAGTTCCACAAAGTACTAACTGTGTGACCTGCAGCACCCAACCTAGTCTTCTTCTCATGTGTTGAATCGGGTAACTTGGGCTTGACTCCTAGTGTCAGAAGGATTACCAGAAACTATCCACTTGCGGCACTTGTAGTGGCCCTCAATATCCATCTCTTCTTCTCCTACAGCCATCCATGGCTGTGCAGAACAAAGACTAAATTTCCCAGCTTTCCTTGCAGCCAGATGTGCTCACATGATTAAATTCTAGCCAATGAAATATAAGCAACAACTAGATGTTGTAGTGGAGAGTCAAGAGCCATTTTGCGTCATGAGTATAAGGGCAATACTCTAGGAAGAGCAGAGCAACAAGATAGGAGGAGCTTGGATCCTTGACCCATGGGGAACCATCATGTCAGTCGTGAACTACATATGTCCAGACTGTTACATGAGTGAGAAATAAAATTCTATCTTCTTTAAGCTGCTGTTACTTTGGGTCTCTGTTCAGGCAAGTGAAACTATATCCTATCTAATATCTCAAGTAAAGTACTTGGCAAGTGACAGACACATTATAAAGCACTCAGTAAATATCATCTATGATGATGATAGTGGGGGTTATGAAATCTGTCTCTACTGCCCCTAAGAAGAGTGTCAGACAGAATAAAATTAGGAGGGACACAATTTGAAGTACATTTCATTCCCCCTTCCATTCATTTACATTTGCTTTTTCCCCATTACCTGACTCAAGTGATATTCATATTATAGATATGCATTCAGGAGCCATCCACCTGTGGTCATTTCACATAATTCCTTTTTATTAATTACACATGTGCCTGAGTTGGCAGAGGAGGTCAATTTCTAAGGGACCAGTTTCTGCTTAAAGAGTCAAACTGTCTTACCATATGCTTTACACTGAAAATCTGAAGGATCAACAACTGCTAACAATTTCCACATTCAGTTCAGATGATTTTTTTTTTTTTAATAAGGCGTCACAGATATGGTTGAAGCCCCTGGCCTCATCCACACAATTTCCAATGGAAATGACAGGTAATGGCCCTTCAGAAGTGGGTTAAGTATTCTCCCCATTGCGTATTCATGTCTTAAGAAGTATAAGTAACCATAAGCAAAACATTGTAGAGTTTGGGGTACCTTTTTATCTTACATATGTTGGTTATATAGTGTATGTAACACTTGGCAACTTGCTCCTTTAAGAGAGTGATAAAGACAAGCCGAAACAATTATCCTTGTTAAATGTGGGTGGTGGTGGCATTGGTAATTACTGTGCTCTGTGCTTTTTGTATATTTTAAATATATTATAAACACAATTTTAAATTAAAAGTGAGAAAATTTAAAAGTACCAAGAGCTGCTTTGACATATAACATTACCAAGACTGCTGGGGCTGGAGTGGGGAGGGGCATGGCTACTTAGTTCCTAAAAATCTTACCCTGTACATGTGAGCAATCAACTTAAAAAAAATCCAGACTGGCGCAGTGGCTGACACCTGTAATCCCAGGACTTTGTGGGGCCAAGGCAGGAGGATCACTTGAAACCTGGAGTTTCAGACCAGCCTGGGCAACATAGTGGGACCCTGTCTCTACAAAAAATAAAAAAACATTAGCCAGGCGTGGTGCCGTGAACCTGTCCCAGCTACTCTGGGGCTGAGGTGGGAGGAACACTAGATCCACAGTGAGCTGTGATTGCGCCACTACACTCCAGCCTGTGCAACAAAATGAAACCTTATCCCCAAAAAAAAAGAAAAGAAGAGAAAAAGAAAAAACACAACATGCAAAAATTCTGGACTTGCTCATATGTTAACAGGTGACTAAACACTTTACAAATATAAGTCTAACTTTCTAAAATACCCACCATTTTTTTTCTTAAAACACTGAGTTTAGGTATGTTTGGTAAGCATAACTGTGCCTATAAAATCAGATGTTGGCACCGTGGCTGACGCCTGTAATCCCAGCACTTTGGAAAGCTGAGATGGGCAGATCATGATATCAGGAGATTGAGACCAGCCTGGCCAACATGGTGAAACCTCGTCTCTACTAAAAATGCAAAAATTAGCTGGTCATGGTGGCAGGCGCCTGTAGTCCCAGCTACTCAGGAGGCTGAGGCAGGAGAATTGCTTGAACCTGGGAGGTGGAGGTTGCAGTGAGCCCAGATCATGCCACTGCTGCAGCCTGGGGACACGGCAAGAGTCTGTCTCAAAAAAAAAAAAAAATCATATGTCTGACAAAACTACATTTTTATTGTAGCTTTTGTAGTTAATTTTAACAATAAACTCTTTCAAGCATAAAAATATTAGATTAGGATAAAATGAATCGTTTCCGCTCAGTCTGGGGAATAAAAATGCAGATTATTGGGGTGTTAATTTTTTTAAATGGGCATTGCCCAATATTTCATTTAAATATGGCTTATTTATGTAAGGATGGGATCTACTTTTCACATTCTTTCCACACCATTAGAGGATTAACAGTGAGAAAAACTCTTTTTTTTTTTTGAGAATCTATGAGTGCAGAAGAATAGGAGCAAACAGTGTTTCAAAGCTTTTTTATACTCGTATACTCAGTGAGGACTCACCTGGAAGAGGCCAGCACCACAAGGTTTTCCCTCTGAGAGCTGTCAAATTACAAACAAGCATGTTGCCTTCATGTGAGTGTTCTGTACTTTTATTTGGCAACCAAACTATCATTTGTTGTTTTCTATATGCCATTGACACGAAGGCACAGATTTAAGTCAGAATTTTCCAGGTGCAGCTACTTTGATAATGCGTGCCAGTCATCTCAGTAAACACAAGATCCTGAACTTGATTTTTCTGCTAAAGCAATCAGCCCAACAAGCAGGTGGCCACATTTCTGGTTCTGCCCTGGAGTTTGCTTATATTCTGATGGTTTTATTGGCCATTTTCAGACTACATTCCTCACAACTGCTGTGTGCCCTTTAAATTGTCAAGCATTACCCCAAATAATTACTGCACTGGAAAAATATCTTGGGTTTCTCTGTAAAAAGGGAACATGACTTGTAACTCCAATGGCTTTTTAAAAAAATAATAAAACAATCAGAAAGGTAATAATCTCTTGATTATTTAACTTGATTGAATCCAGTTTGCCAGCGAAAGTGCTTTGAGGAAACTGGACCAGATTCATGTAATAAACATCCCACCATGGCTGCCATTACAAAATATGGAAAGGTGGGAAAGAGAAATGGTCAAAACCACGGACTGTGGCATTAGGCTGTACGAACTAGGACTTGGGCCTAGGCTCTGCTTCTGAAGGGCCATGTGACTTGAGGCAGGTGGCCTAAACTTTTTGAGTCTTCGTTTTCCCATCTGAAAAATAGGGATAATAACAATGACTACCCAGCGTGAGGATTAAAAAAACATTGCATATAGCACAACGCACTGCTCACAGGGACCCCAGGTAAATGTTAGTGTATTTTTTTGTATTGTTGTTGTTAAGACTGTTGTTGCCACAGGATAATCTGTTAAGCTAAAGGCTGCTGAGACTTAAAGGTCTGGATTTTGAGCTATTTTTTGCAAGCAATTAACTACTAAAAATAGGAGGCAGTGTTTACTCTCATAGCTTCGGGGAACAGCTAAGACTTGGTCTCTGACCAAGTAGGTTCAGGAGTGGACTAAAGGGTCTGGTAACTGCCTCTTAGCTGAGCCCACATCTTGAATGGACCTCACTTAGGGAGGTTTGGACAACCCAATAAAGCAGGCCCAGCAGTGCTCTACAGGTGAGGTCCTCTGTCAGCCTTTCCGAGAATAGGCGTTTGACCTTTCCTACTTCACCTAGAAAACTACAGAGATGGAAGGGCCCAGATGACAACCTGGCTGTGAGTTGTATGAGTTCACTGACTTCTGTGTTTTTCCTGTCACCACCCTCTTCCTCTCGCAGTGTCAAGGTGAGCATCTTAGTGGATTACAGAATGCAGGGCTATGAGGCAGAAAAGAGCCTCCTTCTGTCCTGGGAGCTGAGCAGTGAAGGGGAGTTTTGTTACCAACCACCCTGTGAACCGCCCTCACCATAATTCTAAATGGTGAGGACTACCCAAACCTGAACCACTCCTGGTCCGAAGGGCCTGTTGAAAAGGAGAGAATCAACCCTGAAATAATATCTCCCAAAGTCTCTTGCAGACCTGTCATATACCTTTGAATCTTAATTGGAAACTGGATCCATTTCCTGGAGTAGGTTATTCATTCACAGGAAGCATGTTCACATGTTCTCATGCTGATATGTTGTACAGCTCACATGACTTTGTACATACACATACATACATATGTGTGGTGTGCATGTGTCTTATATGCTACAAATACTGAGGATTGGCCAGTGATAGTGGCTTATGCCTATAATCCCAGTACCTTGAAAGGCCAAGGCAGGAGGATTGTCTCACATGACTTTGTACATACACATACATACATATGTGTGGTGTGCATGTGTCTTATATGCTACAAATACTGAGGATTGGCCAGTGATAGTGGCTTATGCCTATAATCCCAGTACCTTGAAAGGCCAAGGCAGGAGGATTGTCTGACCTCAAGAGTTCAACACCAGCCTGAGCAACACAGTGAGACCTCATCTCTACTAAAAATAAAAAATTAAGGCTGGGCATGGTGGCTGACGTCTGTAATTCCAGCACTTTGGGAGGCTGGGGCGGGTGATCACCGAAGTCAGGAATTTGAGACCAGCCTGGCCAATATGATGAAACCCCGTCTGTACTAAAAATACAGAAATTAGCCAGGCATGGATCCCAGCTACTCAGGAAGCTGAGACAGGAGAATTGCTTGAACCCAGGAGATGGAGATTGCAGCGAGCCAAGATTGCGCCATTGCACACCAGCCTGGGCGACAGAGCAAGGCTCTGTCTCAAAAAATAAAAAAAATAAAATTAAAAAAATGTTATTCAGGTGGACTGGCACACGCCTGTAGTCTAGGATAGGCTGAGGTGGAAGGATTGCTTGAGCCCTGGAGATGGAGGCTGCAGTGAGCTGTGATCGTGCCACTGCACTCCAGCCTGGCCAACAAAGCAAGCCTTTGTATTAAAAACAAACAAACAAATGCTGAGGATTGACAAAATTTTCTCTTTCTTTTTTTCTTGGCCCACTCCTTGGCATCTGTAATATGTTCTAGCATGTGCTTGAGTCTATAGTAACACACTGTCAGTAACTATACATGCTGACGGTCATCAGCAAATGACAAAGGATGTTGAATCTCTTAATGATTTTTACTTTTGCTATGTATTTTTAAAATCTTAATCAAAACTTATGTGAAAAGTTCCTAGTAAATTCAACAGAGATAGGAATAGGAGGCAGGAATAAAAAAAGACAGTTGTATAATGCATCAAGCTATAGTATAATGTACCAAGAATGAGTGCTCATGCTTAATTTTTACCCATACATAGATACAAAAGCACTGAATACAATCATATATCCTAGAGTTTGAAACAGAGACTTAAAGAGATTATCTAAATGCTGGTTCTTTGAGAAAACTAATAGCTACCTATAGGCAAAATGAACATCTACATTAAAAAAATTCAGACTTGGCCGGGTGTGGTGGCTCACACCTGTAATCCTAGCACTTTGGGAGGCCAAGGTGGGCGGATCACCCTGAGATCAGGAGTTTGATACCAGCCTGACCAACATGATGAAATCCCATCTCTACTAAAAATTACAAAAATTAGCCAGATGTGGTTGCGTGCACCTGGAATCCCAGCTATTCAGGAGGCTGAGGCAGGTGAACCACTTGAACTCTGGAGGTGGAGGTTGCAGTGAGCCCAGATCACATCACTGCACTCCAGCCTGGGTGACAGAGCAAGACTCCAGCAAAAAAATTTTCTAAAAATCTAGACTTGGGCCAGGCGTGGTGGCTGCCTGTAATCCCAGCATTTTGGGAGGCCGAGGTGGGTGGATCACTTGAGTTCAGGAGTTTGAGACCAGCCTGGTGAACATGGTGAAATCCTGTCTCTACTAAAAATACAGAAGTTTGCTGGGCATGGTGGCGGGTGCCTGTAATCCCAGCTATTCAGGAGGCTAAGGCTGGAGAATCACTTGAACCCAGGAGACAGAGATTGCAGTGAGCCAAGATCACACCACTGCACTCCAGCTTAGATGACAGAGTGAGACTCAATCTCAAAGAAATAATTAATAAAGAAATAAATATTTTTTTAAAAAATCAGATTCTTCAGACACACTATTAGAATTAGTAAGAATTCAGAAAGGTTGCTGCATACAAATGAACATCCAAAAATCAATAGTGACCCCATATACCAGCTACCAGCACAAAACTAATAGAAGGTATATTAAAAGAGAGAGAGAGAGAGAGAGAGAGATTTCAGGCAGGCAAGGTGGCTCATACCCATAATCCCAACCACTTTGGGAGGTCAAGGCAGGAGAATAACTTGAGCCCAAGAGCTCAAGGCCAGCTTGGGCAATTTAGCAAAACCCTGTCTCTACAAAATATTTTAAAAATTAGTCAGGTGTGGTGATGTACAACTGTAGTCCCAGCTACTTAGGAGGCCAAAGCAAAAGGACCCCTTGAGCCCAGGAGGTTAAGTCTTCAGTGAGCCATGATCGTGTCATTGCACTCCAGCCTGGATGACAGAGCAAGACCTTGTCTCTAAAAAAAAAAAAAAAAAAAAAAGAAAGAAAATAATAAATAAAAATTTTAAAAGATTCCATTAACAATAGTAAAAAACATTCATGTAACTTATAAACAAATTTAACAAAGAAAAACAAGATCATCATGAAGTGAAGCTTAATTGAGGCACATAAAAAATCTCAATAAATGAAAGGATATTCATGTTCAGTTATGGGATGGAAAAGCTCAAAGATGGCAATTGTTTTCAGAGTAATCTATAAATTCATTGCAATTACAATTAAAATCTATACATTTTCCTTTCATAGCATTTGAAAACCTGATCCTTAAGTTACTATCAGAGAGTGAAGGACCAAAAATGGCCGAGATAACACAGAAGAATAAAGAAAAACTACTCACCACTAGATAGCAAGGTTATCACAAAGCTATAGTAATTACAAAAGAATGGAATTGGTGTAGAGACAAATAGGAGAGCAGAAGAGAATAGTGAGCTCATAAACAGACCCCTGCTTATGAAAAACTTGATATATTACAAAGATAACATTAAAAGTCAGTAGGGAAAGGAAAAGATTATTCAATAAATGGTTCATTTTCCATAAGGAAAAAAAATTTAATCTATACCTTTATGTCATTCATAAAATTGTTTTGAATTGTTGGAAAACATGAAATTGTTTTCCAGGTGAATTCAACAACTAAAGTGAAATGGCCGGGCGCAGTGGCTCAAGCCTGTAATTCCAGTACTTTGGGAGGCCAAGGCGGGTGGACCACGAGGTCAAGAGATCGAGACCATCCTGGTCAGCATGGTGATACCCCGTCTCTACTAAAAATACAAAATTAGCTGGGCATGGTGGCGCTTGCCTGTAATCCCAGCTACTCAAGAGGCTGAGGCAGGAGAATTGCCTGAACCCAGGAGGCGGAGGTTGTGGTGAGCCGAGGTCACGCCATTGCACTCCAGCCTGGGTAACAAGAGTGAAACCCTGTCTCAGAAAAAAAAAAAAAAAGAAAAGCACAATTTGAATATATTTATGACCTCAGGGTAGGAAAACAAAACATAAAGAATAAGATCAGTAAATCTGACTACAGTGAATTTTAAATGTAAAGCATTACTCTAAACAGTGAAAAGACAAGCTAAAAATTGGAAAAAAAATTTCAGTGCGTGTCTTAGTCTCATTTTGTGTTGCTATAACACAATACCTGAGGCAGGGTAACATATGAAGAAATTTATTTCTCACAGTTCTAGAGGCTGGGAAATCCAATATCTAGGTGCCAGCATCTGGCAAGGGCCTTCTTGCTGCATCATCGTATCGTAGAATGCAGAAGAGCAAGAGAGCGTGCATGTGCAGGACAGCAAGAGAAAGCCAAACTTGCTTTTATGGCTTTTATAACAAACCCACTCTTGAAATAATAAACTCACTCTCATGATAACTACATTAGTCCATTTAACAGGGCAGAGCCCTTATGACCTAATCACCTATTCAAGGTCCCACCTCTCCTGAAGACTGTTGCACTGAGGGTTAACTCTGGGGGACACATGCAAACCACAGCAGTGCATAAAAGCCAACAAAGGTGTTTTCAACACGTATCTCTATGCATAAAATCCAACAAAGGATTATTTATCTGGAATATGTAAAGAAGTCCTATAAACCAATAAGAATAAACAGCCGGGGCACAGTGGCTCATTCCCGTAATCCAGCAATCATTTGAGGCTAGGAATTCAAGACCAGCCTAGGCAACATAGCAAGACCCCATCTATACAAATTAAAATTAAAAACTAGCCAGGAGTGGTGGTGCATGCCTATAGTTCCAGCTACTTGGGAGGCTGAGGCAGGAAGACTGCTTGAGCCTGAGTTCAAAGTTACAGTGAACAATCCACCCTGGGCCACAAAGTGAGACCCTGTCTCAAAAAAAAAAAAGACAAGCAGCACAACAGAAAGCTGGACATAGGAATAAGGAATTAGCAAAGAAATTTACATCTAAAGGGCCAAAAAACATAGTGACTAGTATTAAGCAGGAAATGCAAATTATAAAAATGACATGATTTAAAATCCATCAGATTAGCAAGGGTTAAAAGCTTAACACCAACTGTTGAGGATGTGAAGAAATGGAAATTCTCATATATAGTTAGGGATGAGGGACAATAATTGGTACAACCTCTTTGGAGAACAATTTTGAACTATCTGACAAAGTTGACAATGAACATATCAAAAAGACCCAGCAATACTATTGCTAGATATACACCCCAGAGAAACTCTTATATCCTATTCACAAACTCCAATATATAAGGATGCTTTGGCCGAATTGTGTATAGGAGTAAAAAGTTAAATATTTCTTTAACATCTATTAATAAGTAAAATAATAAAGAAAATTTGGTATCCTGTATTCATAGATTGGAATATACATAGCAATGAAAATGAGTTAACTTTATCTAAAAGTATCAACATAAGTAAATTTTGAAACACAAGGTTGGATCCTAAAGGCCAATTGCAGAAAGATAAACTGATCCCAAGCCTTTCCATCTTAATAGAAGGCATCATCATCCCGCTGGTTGAGTTCTTCCCTGGAAAATGGAAACAGCGTCCTAACTCTTCCCGAGTGAATGCCTTTTATGCCATCCCCTACATGATAACTATGTCACATCCCTGCTTACACCTTTCAGTGCCTTCCCACTGCAGCCTTACTAAAACCTAAACTCCTCAGTGCCATCTCCTTGGCTCTTCCTAATCTCCCCCTCTCCTCCCACCTTCACCTTCTAACCCTCTGAGCTCATCTCCTACTCCCTCCCTGGTGTCTATGCTGTTCCAGCCACATTGTGCTTGTTGCCCATTCTTGTACAAACCAAACTCATTCCTATGTTAGGGCATCAGCACTTGCTCTTCCTTCTCATCATTCAGGTTTTGCTCTAAAACACAGTATCATCAGCAACGTCTTCCTCAGTGCCCTGCCAATCCCCTCACTTCCCCACCTCCCCTTCCAGTCTGAACCACTCTATCCTATATTATCATTTTCACATAGTTTCAGATATCTGCAGTTATCTCATGTATTAATATTTACATATTTAGAACAAATGATTTGCCTTGTTCACTACCATATTCCTGAGGTCTGGCACACAGTAGGCACGCAATAGGTATTTGATGACTTATGTAAATTTTTTCAACCTACAAATCTAAACTACGTAGTGTTTACAGACACCTAGTTATGCAATAAAAGAGAAAAAACATGGACAGGAAGGATATACAATAACTTTTCGGTAGAGTTTATCTCTAGGGAGGGTAGGAGGTCAGTAGGGGCAACGAGTAGGACAAAGATAACTTAAAATAAATCAGCAAAGGAAATACAACATTATTTATTACATCTGGCCATCTGTTATGGCTGAGTGGTGATTACAAAAGTATTGTTACAATATTCCCTCTACTTTTCTGATTGGGCTATTTCATAATAATACAAAAATTATTTTTTGAAAGAGAAGTTTGAGTTCAGGTATGGTGGCTCACGCCTGTAATCTTAGCTCTTTGGGAGTCCAAGGTGGGTGGATTGCTTGAGGTCAGGAGTTGGAGACCAGCCTGGCCCATATGGCAAAACCCCATCCCTACTAAAAATACTAATATTAGCTGGGTGTGGTGGCACACACCTGTAGTCCAAGCTACTCAGGAGGCTGAGGCAGGAGAATTGCTTGAACCTGGGAGAAGGAGGTTTTGCAGTGAGCTGAGATCACACCTGGGCAACAAAGCAAGACTGTCTCAAAAAAAAAAGAGGGACTTAAAATGATAAAATTATTATTTTATTATTGATATAATAATCTGAATTTCAGTAATATGAAGTAGCAATAGAGAACAAATCAGCAGCTGCAAAAGGAGACGGAGGTAGCACAAGGGGGATCTTTGTGGTGTTAGTTCTACATCCTGATTTCAGTGGTGGTTACACTAATCTACAGGAAATCAACTGACACAGAACTATACAAAACACTTATACCAAGATCCGTTTTCTCACTTACTTGTGCTATAGTTACAAAAGATGTAACCAACCCCTAGGGGGAAAACTGGGTGACCGGTACACAGGTCTTCTCTGTACTGTCTCCACAACTTCCTTTGGGATCTATAATTGTTTCAAAATTTTAAAAAATGTGTTCTTTTAAAGGAGAGATATAGTCCACATGAAATAATATTTCTGTTTTACAGGTGAGACAAGTGAGGCCCACAAAAAGAAAGGCAATTTTTATTAGGTGGTGGAGGGTGCAGGGTAGAAAGGCCTGCAGAGCCTGCAGCTTTGTGTCGTTTGTTTGTTTGAGACAGGGTCTTGCTCTGTCTCCCAGGCTGGAGTGCAGTGGTATAATCTCAGCTCACTGCAACCTCTGGTTCCCAGGTTCAAGCAATTCTCATGTCTCAGCCTCCCAAGTAGCTGGAATTACAGGCATACACCAACATGCCTGGCTAATTTTTGTATTTTTAGTAGAGACAGGGTTTTGCCATATTGGCCAGGCTGGTCTCGAACTGCTGGCCTTATGTGATCTGCCCGCCTCGGCCTCCCAAAGTGTTGGGATTACAGGCATGAGTCACTGTGCCCAGCCCCTGCACTTTTCTTTGAACATTCAAGTGATCAAATGCATGGGCCTGTGTCCCTTGCTAGTCTTTATCTTAGGAATCTGATATAACAATGACTTCCCCATTAGTAACTCAGGCTGCATGGCATAGCTTAAGATCCCAAATATTAAATATTCAATCAGGTATTAAAATTATATAAGCTGGGTTCAAATTCCAGCTCTGCCACTTAGTAAAGGGATGGCTTTCTACTTCAACCTCCTTTGAGCCTCAGTTTTTCATCTACAAAATGTAAAGAGACCCTGTGCTTCCATGCCAAGTATGGTGTTATGGGGATTAAGCCAAATAGTGTGTGTAAAGTGCATGGCATAAAATTTGGCAAGAGGAAGCACTCAACTAACAGTCAAGAAACACAGCCTAATACCTGTGAAATAAATCCAAACATGTCTATTATTGGTCCCAGAGACTCCTACACACAGTACTGTCCAACCATGTAACAACCACGTTTCCGTGCTGGGTGAAATATGAAAGTTCTGAGAAGTATTAAATTGTGAGTAAGTAGAGACAGGGACAAACACGGGGTGAGGCAGATTTCAATAAAATTACCACAACTGTTTATGCTCTCTATTTGCTACTGGAAAGTAGCTGGAAGAATCACATCCCTGCTAAAAAAATTAATTAAAAAAAAAAAAGACAAGAAAGCAAAGTAAAATAAAATAAAATTGCTCATTTTGTTAATGTGACTCTGTAGACTGCAATAAGGAATCACAAATTAAATGCCCCCCAAAAATGTAGACTTTATTAGCTTAACCAAACACAAAGTCAAAAATAGCTATATAACTTGAAGCTCTCGAAGACTGCAAGAAGACTATAGATGGTGGTTGTTTAAAGTTAAAAAGAAAAAGGAGAGCACTTCTTTCCTTTGGGTCGTGAACCGACTGAATTTAACACGAGTGAAACCAGATTTAATTTGTGAGAGAAGGAGCAGGCTCTACTTTCAGTTGGCCAAAGAAAAGCATTCCAGCTCTAGGGGCACAAACACATGCAAGAAATGTGAGACTCAATTGATTTCTCAAAAGGTACATTAAAGTTGACAACAAACCGGCCTGGAGTTCTGAAATCAGAACAACAAAGGATAGGAAGACACTGGTCTTTCAACTGAGCTTCTTCTAATGACTGGGACTGCAATTTATCTTCAGAAACACATAAGTCAGGTATCTAAAAGGGGGGAAAAAGATTCTAAAATGTGACTCCTTTCTAAAAATTAAACCATAAAATTAGTTAAAATATGTGAAGCATTTCCTAAAGTTAACTATCAGCTTGGAACTCAGTAAAATAAATGTCTACTGTAAAAAGGAAAAGAAAAAATTGAGCATATTTTATTTTCAGTAATGAGCAAGATTCTAAAAGCAAAAATCACCCCCATCTCCTCACAAATGCTTTTAAATCGGCAATACTTATGACAAAAAGAGCTTGTTTCATTTTGGTAAGATTTTAAGTACCCTAATAAATCTAAGTGTAATACCCATCACATAGTTTACAAATGTAATGAAATCAAGGTAATAAAAGAACTCTCAATAAATCCCTACTTTCAAAGGATTGCTGACAAGAGGAATTGGTACCCTATGTTTTGGATTGGATTATTCAATTCGACATATTAACAAAATGTAGTAAAACCTAATTCATGTACTGATTACACAATCATAACATTCTTGGTTAATTCTTTTTTAAAACACAAAGATCAATGACTTACAAGTTCATTTCTTTCCCTGAACTCCCAGTGTTCGAGAGCTGATATTCCCCGACCAACTCCCTTATATAATATTCTTTCTAGTAATGTGGGTAAACATGTTTATATTACCAGCTGTCAGAAGAGAGTTCTCTACAATAAGTAAATTCTGTACTAGTTATCCAGGAAAAAAAAAAAGAATTATATCTAAATAACTGAATTGAGAATAAAAGGAGCCAGATTTCTTGATCTGGAAAATAAAAATAGAAAAATCCTATGAATGCCACTAACAAATCGTTAATTACATGACAGATTTCAGAAAGAATATCTTCTAAAGTCTTAATGGACTTAAAAAATTAAAAGAGTTAGGCAATAGATATTTTAATAGTTAAGAAACATCTTCATTTCACTTTTTAAAAGCTTTTTTACAGAATATATAAAGAGCTGTAAAAATGAAAGTACTATGATATTGAAGGTCAACTTGAGTCAAAATAAGAAAAGGAGACGCAGAGTTCAGCTCAACTGTTCTATGGCAGTTTCCTATTCTGACATTCTCTACATTATCCTTAAATTTAAATACATTATTAACTTGAATTCATTGTCTTCTGAATTGGAATTATAAAAATAAATGTGTGTGAAATGTTAAAAACAACCTGAACTGAGAAACCAATTTGTTTTTCCCTTCTTATTTCAAAAAACAATTTATTTTTGAATTTCTAAAGCAAATAATTATAATCCCCCAGTGCTTCCTGTCAGTTGCGAACATTCTATTTGGGGACATCATAGAACTGCACACTTCACCTCCTCTCTCTTCCTGCTGGCTTGTGATGTGTTGCTGGAAACACTGATTTAAAATTAAGAGTTTTGATTAAACAGGCTTTCTATTTTCTTTATTTTAAGGCAGAAGTCTCTGTATGGTAACAGAGTAGCTTACAAAGCCAAAGAGATTCAGACCTTAAATGGGAAATTTATTTTATTTTATTTTAGCATGGTTTAGTTTGATTTTTTTGTTTGTTTGTTTTCCTTTTTGCTGACACCCAGATCCTATTCTGATGACCTGTGTTTGCTTAAGATGAGTTTTCAGGGTGAGTGGGCTTGGTCTTAGAAGGGTTATTTTCCAGATAAGCAGGTAATATGGGTAATAAAATACTTGTCAAAGTCCTGTATAATTCCCACAAAGTTGGCTATAATCTAAAAGGTAATTGAGATGCTACTATGATTATTTATAAAGCAATCTAATAGCAATGTGAACCACAAGATTTTTGAAACATATCTTGGTATCTGGTTTCATCTGTAATAGGTCTTAACTATACAAATTTAAATTTAAAAGAACAAGATGAAGTGTTTCTGTGTAGGTGGAGTGCTTTAAGCATTTCGGAGTCATAAGCAGATCAAGTATCCCATTGAAGGCAGGATCTAGATAAAGAATCCGGTCAGTGTGATAACAACCTTAGGCAAAGCTAATTCCTTCTCCAGAACCACCTTCCAGTTGTAGGAAATCCGTTTTATTGTTCCTAGAATTGGCCATCCATCTGGTATTAGGAGTGGGTGCAGAGGATAACTGGGATGAAAAGAAACAAACACGAAACGGGAGAGAGAAGACAGAAAACCAGGATAAGGGGACAGAGGGTGGGGATGACAGGAAACTGGAGAAACTTTTACCATAGTTGTGCTCAATCAATGTCTTTTGAACAGAACTAATTGACGGTGATATTATTACACATACCAAAAAAAGAAAAATTAAAAAATGCTTTCTCAGTCCCCCCCCTCACCCCAGGGTTTTTAAAGTCAGCTGTCTTTGGAGTCACGGTCAAGGCATGGAGCCTGTCCCATAGCTGTGAATGCCTCTGATCAAAGCTGGGACGAAGTTGTTGAGGCCTCTCCACTAGGTTTCTGAGACGTCTTTTCTAGAATAGAAATTTAACTTTGAAGTCATTTAATTAGCAAATAAACAGGTTTATTTGATCTCAATGGTAAATAGGTTTAAAAATGAACAGTATTTTAAGTAAAACTCTCAGCTATGTGTACAACTTGAAAGAATTTATTTCAGTAGGAAATATGAATGGGTACAACCTTTTGGGAACGTGATTTGGAAATAAATATCTATTAAAATGTTTAATGCCACGTACCCTTGGACCCCAAAGTTTCACCGCTAAGAATGTACTCAACATATATGTTTCCATAAGCAAACAGCAACATTAGCACACAGATTTGTGCCAAATCATTGTTTGTAATAGCAGGAAACAGAGCAACCTGAATATCCACTGGCATGGGATTGGTTCACTCAGGAACGGTACACTCATATCATGGAATATTGTGCAGCTGTTGAAAAGAATGAGGTAAAGCCTTATGTTGCCATGAAAATATAAATAGATATAGATAGATATAGGTAGATATAGACTCCAAATCATACATTTAAAAAGCAAAATGCAGAGCAGAAAGTATAGTACAGTAATATCCGTGTGTGCTTTAAAAAATGATTTAAATAGAGGCTTCAACTGCATTTAAAAAAAATCTGGAACAATAAAAAGGAAACTTTTAATAATAGTTACCTCTGGGGAGTGGGACGGGAGTTGGGCAATTTTTTCATTTTGCACACTTCTGAACTGAACTGAATTGAACCATGAGCATGTTATCACTTTTAGAATAATTGAAAAACTAGCTCCTAAGGACAGGTCGTATTTATCCTGCATTAACAAAAACAAAAGCGATGCTCTCATCTGGGATCATCTATGGAAGCCACATCCCTGGCCACATTTTCCTATACGGTATAGTGAGACCCTGAAGGCTACGTGAAAGGTTAAAATAACCCATGAGATGTGCTGCAGAAACGTTGCACCCAGCCATCTGCTCTCAATACCACACTCATCTGGTGCGCTTCCAAAGTGAAACGCCTTGACGTGGGTCAGCTTGTGACCGGCTCCTTGCTGCCGACGCTGGGTTACATAAGATCCTGGGAGACCCAAGCGGCGCCCCGGACGCATCTGGGAGGAGCTGCCACGCCACAGCTCCGTGGGGCTCCGCACTCGAGCCTGGCCACGGACAAAAAGAACTTTTGCTGCACCACCCCTGGCGCCAAGATCACCTCCCTCTTGGGAGAGTGTGTGCACGTCGTAGACGCTGGAGCCTGCCCCTGCAAGAACTCCGTTTGAAAATTCTTCAAGGAGAAAGAACTGAAACTCTGAGATTCCTCTTTCCTCAGACAGACAGACAGACAGCCCCACCCCAACGCACACATCCTTTCTTCTCGCTCCCATCTTGTTCATTCTCACTTAACTAGTTCCTAGAAATATCTAGCCGGGTTAATTCATTTATATTCCTTGTATATGTAAATCAAGGTCAAGTCGCTTGGGCCGACCCTTGTTTTTTGCTTTTCTTTTTAAACCTCCTTTCCTGATCATAAAAGTTCTCTCTTCTGACGCTTCATTAACCTAGTGATTAAATGTAAAATCTTCCGAAAAAGTTGGATTTGAAAGTCTGTAACCTAAATACTTCTTCCAAATCGAAAATGTTTACTCCCCTAAAATTAATTTTTCAATAAAGCATTAAAAAAACAGTCGTTTTGTTCCAAGAGTATTCGGAGGCTTAACTGCACTGCCAACAAGTAAAAACTTGTTATCCGGGCCGTTAGTGTTAAGGGAAAAACCAGTAAGTTTAAAGAAAAAGTAACTCATATTACCAGGTTTTCGCTCTCATTTCTTCGCTAACAGTATCTAATTTGCTCTTCAAATACTTATGATATAGATGAAGAAGAGGATTGTAATTTGCATGTGTACATTGGGAAGCTAACTTTTAATAGTTCGTTTCTCCCAAACTCTGCTCTCCTCTCCAAAAAAACAAGAACAGTAAACAGCAATCAAACCTTAAGTTAACCCCAAAGTAGTCTCTCTAGTTACCAGATTGAGAAATGTTATTAGAAAATAAAAGGGGAAAAGTGCCTTTTTCTAAAATCTTGGATGCTAGTCTTGCATCAGATAAAATAAAACTGTATTTTACTGTTTCAGTAATGCTTAACAGTCCAAATGCAGTACTTGCTTAATTTTGCAGAAACTCAACTTTTTGTTTTTTGTTTTTTTGCGGGGATGGAGTTTTGCTTTGTCGCCCAGGCTGGAATGCAGTGACATGATCTCGGCTCACTGCAATCTTCACTTCCCGGGTTCAAGTGATTCTCCCGCTTCAGCCTCCTGTGTAGCTGGGATTACAGGTGCGTGCCACCACACCCAGCTAATTTTTGTATTTTTAGTAGAGACGGGGTTCACCATGTTGGTCAGGCTGGTCTCAAACTCCTGACGTCGTGATCCACCTGCCTCGACCTCCAAAAGTGCTGGGATTACAGGTGTGAGCCCCTGCACCTGGCCTGAAAATTCTATCTTAACAATCCAGTACTTTGTCAACCTTCTCAGCTTTGGCACTAACGGGAGTGCTGTTAACAGTCCTCAAAACTGAAGTTCCTATTTCTTCTGCCACTTGAGAAAAAGTTTCGCCACAAAATTCTAGTAACACTAAGTTCCTACAAATCAACTTGGAAATGTCTACATATGTTTTTCCTAGAAAAAGTGCCAGACATCAATTTTATCTGGCAATCATCAAAATACATCAGACCACAAATCTATATATCCCTGGACCTCACAAGCAGCACAGTGAAGAATTTCAGCAAGCGAACCAAAGTACTCAGCTACACAGCTAGCTACATCTGCAGTCTACAACATGGGCAACAATACTGACATCAATCACTGCTGCCAAGAACATGCAACAGCAAAAAAAAAAAAAAGGTAATGGGGTTGACATTTCAAATCCATATTCTCAATTTCTGGCCTAAGATTACAGCATTATTACACCATCACTAAACTCACTTTAATAAAAACAATCAGTAAGCCCAAGGAAATTGATTTTTTATTTGTACATTTTGTATTATTTTATGAGAAGATAAATGAGAGAACCCATGGAAATTTAGGTTAAAAAAAATTTCTTAGAATGTCAAGGTTGGTATAACTTCTGTAACTAGAGGAGGGTATATTGATCATCGATGTACATGGTAACCTCAAAACAGGAAGTGCCTTTGAAATCTATCAGTCACGTATTCAACGCCTACTGTGAAAAATATATGATGGGGATTGCAGACTGCAAGGCACTGCCTGCTCAGAATCTGCAGTCTAGCTAGAGAAGACAGCACTGAAAGAGTTGAGAAAGTTGTAGGACTGGCAGGTACAGAGGAGGGAAGCAAACGATGGATGTTTTCCATGTTTGAAACAATGCTACATGGTAAATAATGATAGCATTGTGAAGAAAGGAACACATGTGACAAGCATAAGAATTCCACTCCAGCCAAAAACCAGATGGAGGAAATGGGGTCTATGCATATCCCCACCCCTGCTTTATGTCCCTGATCTATCAACAAATTCACTCTGTCAGGCCAGGCATGGTGGCTTACGCCTGTAATCCCAGCATTTTGGTAGGCCGAGGCAGGTGAATAACCTGAGGTCAGGAGTTCAAGACCAGCCTGGCCAACATGGCGGAACCCCTTCTCTATTAAAAATACAAAAAATTAGCTGAGCTTGGTAGTGCATGCCTGTAATCCCAGCTACTCAGGACTCAGGAGACTGAGACAGGAGAATCGCTTGAACCTGAGAGGTAGAGACTGCAATGAGCCAAGATCACACTATTGCACTCTTGCCTGGGACAACAGAGTGAGACTCTGTCTCAAAAATAAAAAAAACTGTCTGTCTCCAGAATGTCTCACAAATTCCTCCAACTCTTCCTCCTCTTTCTCCCCATTGCTGCCTTAGGCTGCAGTGACCTCCTCAATGATCACTTTCCTTTGGTGTATGAATTTTGACTTTTTTTATGGACCCCTTCTCAAAATACTGTGCTTAAATCATAAAATACAAAAGGTGACTGACATTAAAATGTAAGTATCAAATTATTTTTAAAGTCACACAGTTATATATGTGCTCCTTTATTAATTAATTAACAATTTATGGCAGTGGGTCTAATATCTACAATAATTTCAGTTTAGTGATATGCGTAAAAGATATTTTGAGATACCCACAACTGTAATACGCTATCAAAGCATCTCTACTGGTGATAAACTTACGTCTTCTGTTACTTCTACTGTGATCTGTTGCCTAGATTAATAATTGAAGGAAATGCTAAATTTCAGTTTAGAGGATAGTGACAATGACAGTGTCCCTTTTTTTCAATCCAAGTTCACAGATCCCAGACATCTCATCCATGGGTCCCTTGCAAGTCTAGGGATAAAGTTCAGAAGCCCTGATCTTGGGTCCTGTCCCTCCAGAGCAGCCTCCACATTGCCACTAGATCTGATGAGGTCACTCTGTTCAAAAGCTTTCGATAGCTCCTTCACTTCCCAGGTAAAATACAAACTCTTTTGAAAGGCAGGCAAAGCCCTGAGTGCTCAGTTCCCTGCCCACCAACTCAGGCTTATCTCCTGACTGGTTTCCTCTTTTGCATTTGACGCTCCACCCACAATGGTAGAACTCAGAGGAACAGTGTTCTCTCATACCTTCCTGTGGTCTGCTCAACTTGGAACTGCCTTGCCTGGTTTTTGGCCAGGCCAACTCATTTTTTAAGTCCTAGATCAAAAGCTGCCTCCTCTCTGATGTCTTTCTTGACTTGAAGCAGCTCTAGATAGGTTTTCTCTGCTCAGCTGCTGTTTATAGAGACCTCTGTTGTAGCCATTATCTTATTGTACCATGTATCATGGCATTGCTGGCTTTTGTGTTTCTCTGCTACAGTACAGAATCTCCTTGAGGTCAGGGACTGTTTTTTCTTTTTTCTTTTTCGTTTGAGACAGTCTCACTCTGTCGCCCAGGCAGGAATGCAATAGTGCTGATCTCAGCTCACTGTAGCCTCTGCATCCTGGGTTCAAGTGATTCTCATGCCTCAGCCTCCAGAGTAGCTGAGATTACAGGTGCATACTACCACACCTGGTGAATTTTTGTAATTTTAGTAGAAACGGGGTTTTGCCATGTTGGCCAGGCTGGTTTTGAACTCCTGGCCTCAAATGATCTGCCCATCTCGGCCTCCCAAAGTGCTAGGATTACAGGCGTGAGCCATTGTGCCCAGCCAGGAACTGTGTTTTTTAACTTTCCCCAGAATCTTGCCTTATGACTGTCACAAGTAGATGCTCAGTAAATATTTATTAAATGCGTGAGTGAATGAATGACTGAATAAGTAAATAACTAAATAAATGAACGAAATAAATACAAAGAGGGAGAAGTTAAAGATGATGCAAAATTTCAATCTAGGTTACTGTAGAAAAACTGAAATGAAGAAAAATTGAATTGTGTTCAGTACAGTTGTAAATTAAGTACATTTTTCATATTCTATTTTTTTCAAAGATAGTGACCCCTGAGTGTAGTAGAGCATAATTATCCATTAAAACACAGCATTTATTCTGGTATTTTTGTTATACAGAAATTTGCTACAGAAAAAGACCTCATCCTAGAAAGAGGTTGCATTCTAAAACAGGGTTTGCAAACCAGTTGTCTGGAATTTACAATATAATTTCCCGCAGAAGCAAACTAAAATTGGTGATTAGGTACCAGATTTATCACACAAAGTCCATTTACTCTGTAATATGGCTGAGAAGCTTCATGCCTGATGGAAAACTGGTAGAAAATAATACTATTTAATATTATTGCAATATAGTCAGTTAAGCAAAACAGTAAACAATAGGAGTAAATGTGAACGTCATTTATTTATCTTGAATATTGACACTGGAGAAATGACAGGTTTAATTTTAGCAAGTGAGGAAGCCTAAGAGATGTTTGTGAAAATCAGAAGGAACTTCCAGGCATTCAGAGACTTTTTGAGGTTAGTAGTCCTAGCTCTTTAATATGGTCAGTCCTCTGTATCTGAGGGTTTCCCATCCATAGATCCAACCAGCTACAGGACAAAAATATTTTGGGGGAAAAAAAAGCAATAAAAAGTAACAATACAACAATAAATAATACAGATCTTTAAAATACAGTATAACAACAATTTACATAGCATTTACATTGCATTAAGTATTATAAGTAATTTAGAAATGATTTAAGGTATATGGGAGGATGTATGCAAATACTACACCATTTCATATGAGACTTGAGCATCTTCAGATTTTAGTACCCTCGGTGGGCTGGGGGGATGGTAGGGGTGGGAGTCCTAGAACCAATTCCCAAAGATACTGAGGGACAAATTATGTATAATTTCATTTCAAGAATTGAGATCTTTCCTTTTGGCTTACACAAAGGAGAGACACTGTTTTGCAGTACCTGAAAAACTTCTGGAAGACAAAAGTGAAGGAGAAATGGAATTAAAGAGGCTGCGTGTGTCATATAAAGTTTACCTCCTGAGGTCAGATTTGCCAAGCTAGGCAGAAAAAAAGAAGGAAGCAGGATATATGTGGCATGGTATATGTGGTGGTTACACCATGCCACTCACCACACATTACTCTTTCTCTCCTCCTTGGCACAGAGGAGAACTGTGCTTCCTGGCCCCTTATGGTTAGGTGGCACTATTTTACAGAGTTCTGGCCAATCAGTCAGGAGCAGGTGACAGGGCATTTAAACACAAATAAGAGATCCTCTGATTCTCCTTGCCCATTGGCTCAGCACCTCAGGCCAGCTGTTTGAGGAGGTGCTGCAGCTGGTTCATCAGCCTGGTTCTAAGTGACTAAAAGAGCCTCCCTGGTGAACATGACAGATGTGTATAGATGTAGAAACCTTTTCGTGTGTTTGTTTTTAGATGGAGTCTTGTTCTGTCACCTAGGCTGGAGTGCAGTGGCATGCATGATCTTGCCTCACTGCAACCTCTGCCTCCTGAGTTCAAGCGATTCTTGTGCCTCAGCCTCCCTGAGTAGCTGGGATTACAGGCACCCACTGCCACACCCGACTAATTTTTGTATTTTTAGTAGAGACGCAGTTTCGCCATGTTGGCCAGGCTGGTTTCAAGCTCCTGACCTCATGTCATCTGCCAACCTCCGCCTCCCAAGTGAAACCTTTGTTGTTTTAAGCCACTGAGAGTTTAGGGTTGTTTGTTCTCCAACATAAACTTGCTATTATGACAGACACGTCAATTATAAAATTTACCTCCAGAGAAAGGAAAGGAATGATAGAAAAGAGCTTGTGGGTTATGGTTGCACCAGATAGCCACCTAAAAGAGAATAAAAAAAGGGAGAATGGCCAGGCATGATGGCTCATGCCTGTAATCCCAGCACTTTGGGAAAATGAGGTGGGGGGATCACCTGAGGTCAGGAGTTACAGACCACACTGGCCAACATGGTGAAACTCCATCTCTACAAAAATACAAAAATTAGTTGGGCATGGTGGCAGGCGCCTGTAGTCCCAGCTACTTGGGAGGCTGAGACAAAAGACTCACTTGAAGCCGGGAGGCGGAGGTTGCAGTGAGCTGAAATTGCGTCATTGAACACCAGCCTGGGCAACAAAAGCAAAATTCTGTCTCAAAAAGAAAAAAAAAAAGAAGAGGGGAGGAAAAGGTGTAAATTCAGATGTCAGGGACTCTTCCAAGCTGGATGATCAGGATTTGGGCAGATCTCGTATTACTTCTGAAATTAAAGTCCTAATAATAGCATCATTACAAATTGAGCAGACAGGGTTATAGCCCTTTTAATATTAACCACATGATGAAATATTAACTACATGTGACTAGCGGACAACATTGAGGTACATGCTGGCTGCAGGCCTCAGAGCTTAATAAGCTTATTGAGAAAATGAACAGAAGAGTGGGAAAACCATGGCTTTTGAGTCAGAGTGGCTTAAATTCAAATCTCAGGTTTCCCTCCTGTTGAATAAAAATTATAGAAGGTCACTGTTTTGGACTAATGTCCTGCACCAGACCCCCAAATCTAATCTAATCAAAATGGAGTCACTCAAGCTGAGGTTTTTACCAAACTGAAACTAAGTTGTTATCTGACCTTCTGAGAAATCCAGAGAGAGATAACAGCCTAATTTCCCACGCAGGCTAGTTTCAATCAACATGATAATGAAGTTCCCTCTACTGTAATCCTTACAAAAAAGTGACCTGGAGTAACCTGATGTTAACCAATCAGTTACTTTTCTACTGTTGTATCCCTGTCCCCACCTTACAGGGAACTTAACTTTGCAAGGACCAATCTGCTCTGTGTTCTCTTTTTGCTTTCTTCAGCTCTTCTCTGGTTCTAAAACCAACCTCTTCTGCTCAGCTCTTCGGAACACTTACTCTATTTTACAGAATCAAGAGTTACCCAATTCTAGAATTGCGAATAAAGGTAATTAGGACCATTAAGAGAAATTGTTGTGATTTTGTCTTTTGACACTATTAAATCATTTAATCTATCTAAGCGTCAATCTCCTTGTCTCTCAAGTGGAGATAAAAGCAGAATCTACTTCAGAGGTTTGTTGGGAGCTTTCAATGAGGTCATACTTGTAAAGTGTCAAATGCAATGCTTTTTCCAGTCTTCTGGAAGCCCAGAGTTGGTTTGTTATAGAATGGTTGCCTCACTGTCATGCCTTGGACATAATAAATCCCATGGCCTACCCAATGCAGCTACAAACTGGATCTCTGGGGGGCTTTCAGCCGTTACCAGGCTTAATGATGTACCTCTGCTTGAGACAGCTGATTACCCCAACCCTCCTCCTTGCCTACCAAGACCAGAAATGTGCCCCTCTTTAAGACAGATCCAGGAAAACACAAATATGCAAGATGGATAGACTGGGGCAGGATCATTCATGCACCAAGATTCTTTTAATGTTACCAAAGAATCTAAGAATTTCCTTAGTATATTACAGCCTTTTTGTCTCCTTTCCTTTTTTCTTAATTGCTTGACACATGAAAATAAAGCTCAACGGCACTAATCTACTGAGAGGATCAACTGGAAATAAGAATAATCTATGTAAATGGGAAAAATTACTTGCAAAAACACATCCTATGCCCGTCATCTTCTGGGAACACATCTCTACACTAGCCAGGGAGCAGAGCAAAGACAGCTCTCCAGGTTCTTGATAATGAAACTTCATCCAAAGGGTTATGATGATCATGATGGCTGGCACACACCAGATTCCTGTTTCTCCATCACAACCACGTCCAAACTCTTTGATTATAAGGTAGTGCTCAAAGATCCATAGCTAAAAGAAAACACACAATTCTTCTAACCAGGATAAAAAACTAGACTCCAGAAGGAAGTGTATTTTCAAAATATATGAGAATACATTATGGCATAGAGGTAAAATCTATACTACAATCTAAGTGGAAACTGAGACTACAGAAATGTAGAGCCTGCCTCTCCTCTGAGCACTCCCGCCCCAGTGTGCTATTACATCTGGGCAGATGGGGAGCTACTTGGAAGGGACCAAAAATTATGAAGGCTCCAAGCTCTTCAATTTACAGATAACAGAGATTCAATGTTCGGCCCAAGGTCAGACAACCAGAAATGTACCCCAAGTTTTCCAATTCCTAGTTCAGGGTTGTGCCCACTGCACCATGACTTCTTGCTTTCCTGAGAACAGAGTCTGTGCATTACCCCAACTTGCCCAAAGTGGAAGCTGGTTCTCAAAGGAAAGCAAGCGATCTGTGCGACTCAAAGCCCCAAACTCCAGGGCAAGTAGCCAAGGAAGGAGAGTCAATGTCTGACCCCTCCCCAATCTTCTCACAAGTGACTACCTCCCTCCTACCCACCTCACACCTCACTAGTCTCCCTCACTCTGCCCTTGCTTTGTTCCAAGCCATTTTTCCAAAGGACCTCCAGAGGGATGATATAAAACACAAACCTAGTTCTGTTGTTTCTCCCCCCGCCCCATTTTAAAAAGCTGACATCTGCTTCCTACTGTCCTCAGGATAAACTCCAGGATTTTCAGCAAGGCTTGCAAGATCTGACTGATCCAAATCACCCTCAGACAGCACCTCCCACAAGCTTCACCTCTACCTCTTCTTCAACCTTTTAGCCAAAAGATCTTCCTCACTCAGCAGGTCTGAGAACTCCTTCCAACCTATCAACATTCAGACACAAGATACCTTCTTCTGGGGGTCTGTTTTCTGTAAACCCTCAAAGCAGGTCGATGGCATCCTGTCCACAAGTTAACTACACTGCCTTTAGCAATACTTTTTACAATAAGTTATTCATGTAGTTACAGCTCCTATACAATATGGCAACCTGAGATGCAGAACCTGGATTTGACTCATGACTTCCCTGCTTACTGGGCAAGATATTTTACCAAAGTTTCTGTTTCATTTGGAATAAATGAGGGTCATACATACCTCATCAGGTTGTTATGAGGATTAAATGCAATGACTAAGCAGGGTATGGGATATAGTAGACTGTTTAATAAATGTTAGTTCCCCTCCTCTCCATCACTTCTTAGTCTCTAAAAGCTCCCTCAATGAAAGAACACTTCCTACTTGTCTTTGTATTCCTGTTGAATAATACAGTAGACTTTCAATAAAAGTCTGCAGAAAGGAGAGGAGGGAGGGAAGCAGGTGAGAAAACGAGGAAGAAAAAAGTGAGAAAACTAATGAGATGAATGAATGAAGCTAGAAGGAAAAAAAGAGGCCCCTGATCTATCAGAGCTAAGAGTTGTTGTACACAACGATCGCATGAATTTTAGATTGCCCAAAATCTTCCTACCAAGAAAGTGAAAAGATAGCTACAGATACCACAGAGTCACTAGAAAAAGACACAGAATCAAGAGACGCCCTGATCCACAGTAGAGGGCAATGTGCCCAAGATAGGATTGATGCACATTAAAAAGAAAAAATAATATCTCCAATTGTTCACTCCTACTCTGCTTTAAGCACTGGGCTTGGTATAAAAGAGGCTACAAATAAACTGATCTTACCCTAATGAGGTATCTATTATTGAGGAGGACATAATACCTAGATCAGTGCTATGTTGTTAAATCAGCTATCTGGTGATGGTAAGGGGGGTGGTGTCTTAATTTATAGCGACTGCCAATTTCTGTGTTGTAATAAACCCAGCATGGCTGATTCAATCTATTAATAATTTATGCATAATGATTTAGCTCACAAAATCTCTAAGTATTTAATAATCAGCTATCAGGAGGCTCGGCACACTACTGATGCTCCACCTCCCTTACTTTTCTCTCTTAATATTTTTTTTAGCCAGTTTGTTGCATATTAACATCCCTATCACGTGATGGACAAGGAAAATAAAATGAGAGAACAGAGAAGCAGCTGACTTTTCTGTCAGTGGTTCTAGCAAAGGAGAAAGAATGGGGAGGAAGTAAAAACTATTGGTCAGATGTGTTTACAGGTTTCTATTATTCCCCATTCTCTGCCTCTTATTCCTACAGATAATTAACAGCAGATGCACTAATCAAATATGCAAAATACAAAGATACTTTCTGACTAAATATAGAATTGATGGCCACAACCCAGAAACAAAAATGAAGAGAAATAACCTATGCTGGAAAACTAAGATGGGTCAAGTTCATCAAGATGGCAGGAGGGATGTTAAAATGGGAGGTCAAACAACTTTCTCTGGGTAGAAAAAACATGGACTTTTTTCTTGTCTTTTCTTTTGTCGGGGTCCGGCACGTCTGCCGGGGGACTACCGATGTCTTGAGCCTTTGGCGCGAACACCACATTCTTTCTTTTTTTTTTTTTTTTTTTGAGACGGAGTTTCACTCTTCTTACCCAGGCTGGAGTGCAATGGCGCGATCTCGGCTCACCGCAACCTCCGCCTCCTGGGTTCAGGCAATTCTCCTGCCTCAGCCTCCTGAGTAGCTGGGATTACAGGCACGCGCCACCATGCCCAGCTAATTTTTGTATTTTTAGTAGAGACGGGGTTTCACCATATTGACCAGGATGGTCTCGATCTCTCGACCTCGTGATCCACCCGTCTCGGCCTCCCAAAGTGCTGGGATTACAGGCTTGAGCCACCGCGCCCGGCCCTTCTTTCTTTTTTTTGAGACATAGTTTCACTCCGTTGCCCAGGCTGGAGTACAGTGGCAAGATCACCACTCACAGCAACCTCCACATCCCAGGTAAAGCAATTCTCCTGCCTCAGCCTCCTGAGTAGCTGGGACTACAGGCATGCACCACCACACCTGGCTAACTTTTGTATTTTTAGTAGAAACATGGTTTCTACTAAAACGTGGTTTTGCCATTTTGGCCAGGCTGGTCTTGAACTCCCAACCTCAGGTGATCCACCCACAGCCTCCCAAAGTGCTGGGATTACAGCTGCGAGCCATCGCACCCAGCTAACATGGATTTTTCTGAATGTTAAAGATCACAGCAGCATTCTGGACCAAACACTAAATGGGAAAAAGGAAGGGAAGAGAAAAAATGCTTAGCAAAAAAAAAGAAATTTTTATCTTTAACACTGTAGGAAACTGGGGCGATGTAGAAAAATTTTATGAAGTTCTATGATAGTTTAAGTGGTGAAAAAGTCTCACCTCACCATGGCAAGGGGCCTCCTTGGGTGGCATTTATACTGAGACAGGAGAAGAAAGTGGCTGGCGATATTTCCTTCTCTCTCACTATGACTCTGGCAAGCCTTTCTCTAAGAGAGGCAAAGCCACATGAATAATATATCACAAAATACACTCCCGATTTAGGGCAAGTCAGAATGCCTATAAGTTAAGGATGTGAGTCAAAGTGAGAGTTGTCTATGAAAGCAGTTAGTTTTATCTTTATACATACATGTTTATTGAAGTAAGCCCTATTCTCTGTGGCACTTAGCTGATCCAGCCTCCCTTGCTGACAAAGCTTGGGGAGAGGTAGAAAGAATGCCAGCTCTGCTCCATGACTTCAGACACTGGAGACTCCAGGACTTTTAGAGGCCACTCTAACAATAGCTGTTACCTTTATTGCCTTAGTAATAGTTATCTGAACTCAAGCCACGCAGAGGAAAAGTTAGGAAAATCAAAAATTTGTGAAGATGAGAATATCAGAACCATGCATATGAAAAAATGAAACAGAAGTCTCACAGACTCATTCTTAAGTATAGACATATAGACGTACAGCAGAAGCAAAGGAATGAAGGGCATTTTTCATTCCGTGCAAATGAAGGTCAACTTAACGCTGAAAAAGGAAGCCGCCATACTTAAAAAATAAGTCGATTTTAAAAAACGCCCATAACAAAAGTGTGGCATTTGGGGCTGGCTACTTGCTTCACAACCTGAATGAAACCAGAGAGAGATACAAAGAGATTTAATCTTAAGGTATTCTAAATCATTCAATTACCCAACTCAAGGAGAGTATAATTATCCTGTTTCACTGGAGTATCACGCCGGAAGGGCTATGATGTTAGATGAGTCGAGGGCAATTTTATGATAGAAACGAGAGAAAGTAAGGCAGGAATTAACTATGCCACTATGTCCATGAGTGGGCAAAAGCAAAAATGGGTCCTGCTGGTAAGGATGGGAGGGTGGGCAGTCGACTGGGCATTGTGGCTGGGTGTGAGTCACATCTGGTGGAGGTAGAAATGAGATCATCAAACAACATGGATGGGAGGTTTTGGATTTTAAAACAGCAAATAGATTAGAAATGTTAAGGAGTTAAAATTAACAAAAAAAAAATGAACGTGGATCAAGACATCATGAAACCCAGCAGAGGCAGACTTCAAAATCAGGTAGAGGAGGCCAAGAACTGGAATTAGCCCACAGGGTATTCCACAGGCCTGGCTTCTGAATCCCAGCAGAAGAAAAATATGATGTTAAGAGAACTGTAGGGTTTGCAGGAGAGCAAAGAGTCTGGGCAATTTTAACAAAGGGTAGGTGTGTGCAACTTTTACAAATAGTAATCGTAAGACTAAAATATCTGCGTTTGAATCCTGACTCTGTCATTGATTGGCTGAGGTGTGTGTGTGTGTGTGTGTGTGTGTGTGCATGCAAATCTCCCAGCCCCTCTGGATCCGAAAGTCTTCCATAAAATCTATGAAATACATGATCTGAAAAGTGGCTTCAAGCTTTAAAATTCTAGGAAATTAAAAAAACTGGGAAAGGAGAATACAGAAGATTCTAAAGTAAATGAAAGGCGTACAAGAACATTGTTTTGCTCTAAAGGGTAGGAAGGGGCACTTAGAGACAGAGACTGCAGCCCAGCTGTTAGACCTAACCACAGCCGCTCAAACCCCGCCTACCCTGTGCCTAAACTCACAACCGAGAAGGGCATGGCCCGATCTCAGGACATTCCATCCCTTGGATTATGTGATGACGATGATGTCTCTGTCTCTTACTCTCCTAACAGGGTACAATTTTCTAAAAGCAGAGAAAGTCCTTCCCAAGAAAATAAACACTCTCAAACAACTGTCCCATTCTGTTACCTATTTGGATTACATAATTATTATGAAGTCAAGACCTTCCTACTGACACACGAAAAAGACCTCTCAGCTCATAAGCTAAACTGCCTTTTTCTCCACTATCCAAAGTTACAGAAAATTTCCAAGTCCCTAAAAAGCAATCACCGCTGCTCACTGTTGATGGTCATGAAAAGCTGCACTGCCTCATCTCTGCCCAGAACAGAAACTTAGGTCAAAATACTTTCAGAGTTTGGGGTTATTTAAGTTCTGTATACCATGTTCTTCAACAACAACAATAATATTAAATATCCTCACTAATGCCCTAAAGTGCTCTGCATTGAGAAAAAACACTGGATATTTTTCCAGGTTTTGCTGAGGATAATTTAGACAAGCGTATTTTTTGTTCCACCGTGTATAAAATGGGGCTACCAATAATTGGTATCTGGCATGACCAGCCACTAAGTAAAACGGGAAACCGCCTCCCCACCCACCTGCACAGCAGTCATTATGAGCTCCCTTTTCAGGTGTGTTCAGGGAAAAAACACGGCTGGGCCAGGCTGACTAGAATCCCCCAGAGCTCAGTGCTAATTAAAGTATCTATACTTTTTCCAGTGATCTGGTTGAAACAGCAATAAAAAGACCAAGCGTTCTTTTTACGGCCTGCTCTAACTTGTTTGTCTGGATCAATGTAGAAATTTTTAGCAGCAATTCGCTCTTCCCAATTCCTTTCCAGGAAAAAAAAAAAGCTAGGATATTCCTGGAATGCCTCTTGACTCACAAATCAGGAGGTGAACCTCCTATTATCATTGTACTTTGCGCATTTCATTCTTGGGAAAATTAAATGAGATAATACAAGTGCTGAGTAAGAACCTGGCTCACAATAAACTCCCTAAATAAATGATGTCAGTCATCATAAAAAACAAAATGAAAAATAATTGTCTCTGATGTTTAGCGACTTATTTGGAATACAGAAGATTGAAACATAAGGCAATAGGTTTCCTGGCGCACTCCAGAGGTGTTTGTGTCATCCTCCAGCTTTCTCATAATTAGTCACTTGCGAGCAATAACTCAGAACTCTTTCCAATTTCACCGGTACTCATGCCCCATAGCTGCCTCCCCAGGTCCTGGTAACTGAGAAATAGAGTGTTCAAAACAATGACAATAGAAATGCAAAAGACCTTTAAGAAATTCCACAAAGCCCCTTGGCACTGATCATGTAGAAGTTTTGCCAGAAAAATCAAACATTGAACACTAAACAGATGTTGTCAGTGGGAGAAAAAGGGTGAATGAAGCCCAGATCCTAAACATCCTAATGAAATCGTCATGGCCCCATCACAGATCCGACCCTGAAAGTCTAGCTTTTCTTTAAGTTTTAGGCCACAGATAAACTCTTCCTAAGGCACACCAAGCAATCTTTTGCATTTGGCTCTGCTGCTTGGATATCCATAGTATGTTTCCTGCCAGGCACAAAACCATTTTTCAACTTCTTCATGAAAATAAGGTAAGATATTCGGTAAGCAGGTTTTATTGTAATTTATAACTGAAGTTTCTCATTCACACAGGGTCCACCTTTCTGGTGACACACCATGGTATTGTAGCTATGCAGCAAATTTTTAAAGGCAGGGAAATGAATAATGTCTGGACTCCAGAAAAGATGGTACATTTATAACAGTTACACAGACTACATAGCAAAAAACAAGTGGCCACAAAACTGTATTTTTCTTTAGTATTATGCCTGCTCAACTGGCCATGTCATAATGTTTGTAATTTCTAAACCATGTTTTTGGGAACACAGAGGACATCAGTGTTACGCCTATTCAAATTGTAAAAGACCAGGCCACTTGGCAATTCCTGCAGTCTCTAAACCATGCTTTCTAAATTGCCAACGGGGCAAGTGCAGCCGATAACTTTAGAGAAGGGCAAGTAATGTTCTACCTCTTATGGAATATTTGGCTTATTTCACTTGACATAAGTTTTGATGGCAATCCTCTATTACCATGCAAGTGTACGTTCTCTAGAACTCAAAGTAATTAAGTGCAACTTGTAGAAATCAGGTTTTTTTATTTAATACATTCTAATCAAATAGTAACAGCAGTAAATAAACACTTTGAAAAACAGGCAGGTATCCCCCTGTATCTGGAAGAAAATTAAGTCAAAATATTCTACACAGTAGAAGGGAGACAACTGTTTATGTCCATGGTTAGACAATTCAAGGACAACCTGGAAATTTCTAAAGCCATTTCCAAAAAATCAATGGCAACAGGTTGGGACACAGCTATTTCAAAGGGTGAAGTGCCTATACCTACATTGGTTTTTATTAACAGGGATTGAGTTGCACCTGTATAGCATGACATTCTTGTCTTTAGCCTTAAAGGAAAAGAGAAAGTCTTTTCCATTTGCACCAGTTTGAAATATTTCAAATAAGGCTCCCTTAAAATGGATTACTACAGTACTCATTCACAGGAGAGTTCATACATGTAGTAAAAAGACAAATACAGGACTTCATGGTCACTTTTTTTGGTTGATTTGGTTAATTGCATAAAGTGGGATAAATACACATATAATCTGTTTAACAAAACTAGGTACATCAGAATGCAAAATATAAAATGCCCAAAAGAGACTCTGATCAGCAGGCACATCAAATTGCAGTGAAGCCTGTATCAGCTTGGTTCCTCCAACTTCTTCAGTATTCCTCTGAGGAGCTCTTTCTCTCCTACTGGAGCCTAGACCTTTGACCTAACAGAAAGGAACCTAAGAAGGCAAGGCATTCTGATAAAACGCGCCTGGGGCCTTTACATGGGACATTTTATTTTTAATCTAAAAAGATCTACTGGTCTTGGTCAGCCTTAGGAAGGGAAGCATCACTCAGGTAATGTATTTGGAGGAACTTTAAACACCTAGCTACCTCTTACACGCATTTAAATTAGATTAGCTTCAGCCGTTCTTAGAAAGCATTCCATATAGTTATCCAGAGCACTCAAGTTTTGGTTCTCTTTTACATAGCTGCATTCGGAGATAACTCTGTGTGAGACATGTTTAAAAAAAGAGAAACACTTATACCTGGAATTTATATTCTTCCAAGTAATCTTTTAGTCTTGTTGGTAAAGGCAATCCCCAGATGGCACCAGTACATTTGTTAATGGTGAGCCTACAGAGATGCTGCAGAGATGGTGCTGACGTGTAGAGAGGTTTGGTCAGATAAAGGTGAACAGTGCCGTTCCGGGGGGCTTCTGGACCTGTCCGCTTATCCTTGCACATCTGAACATAGTAGTCGATCAGATGAACCACACTGTCAAACTGTTTAAGCTTGGACTTGACACATACGATAGAGTCCAATCTGAATTTCCCGTCTTGGTATTCGATTCGAAGATTAGTTGGTCCAGCTGATGTTTTAACAGATATTGTTAGTAGGTAGTCTGAATGCGAGCTATCTCTAATCAAGAAAGTTCCTTCTGGTGCCTCTTTTAATTTCTCTTTGGCTTCATTAACAGTCATACTTCCCCAGTACCATCCTGGGGTTTTGTTCAAAAGAAAAAGAAAAGAGGGTAAAACAGTTATTATAATAATTTTTAGAACAGAGCAAGTAATTGGCAATAATTTTTTAGCTCTAAAAAACAAAGATGTGTGAGTGACAGTTTACCAAGGGCCACCACAAATACTTTCGGTAGGAATTTAATAAAAATTTTGGTCCATTTTACGAACACAAACGGCAAGCCAGTTTTCTTTCTTTCTTTTGTAAAAAATAACTTTCAGAAGCTCTTCTTAAAATGTTCTTCTAATGAACCAAAAGAACATTTGCAGCATGCCACACTGGCTGATGAAGCATGATACTTTTAACTCTGTCAGTAAAATAAAGATGTAAGTAAATTAGAAATACATCAGAAGTTAGAAATAAAAGCCATGCCTTTTAAAAAGTGAAAACTCCAGCTCCTGTAATTCAGCTGGAATAAAAACAGAAGGAACTTTTTTGGATGGTTGGTGCCTCCCCCAAAAAAAGAATCTGCAGAGTCTGCTGTGAACAGCCTGCTCTGTAGAAAGCCCTCTGTGTACTTGTTGTAAAAGCACAGCTCTAGTACAATAGCTACTGTTCGCTGCTTTATGACTACCTTATCAGTCACTGAGAAATGGGAAGTCTCAAATGATAATTACTACTTCAAATGTACAATCTTCCCTAAACTCTTTTGGATTTGCCCTAATCCAAATCCAATCACAACCATTGGTCTCCCCTGCATTCTTGATTTCATTTGTCTGCACCATATTCCCGGCCCATGCTGCTTTCTAAGGAGGCTCAAAGATCGTTTATATTTAAGAAATCTGAACATCTGTGCTCCCCACACCCCCACCATTACCAGGATACTTGCAATCCGCCGGTGCCTCCCCTGGGAGGGAAAGCCCGAGTCCCACAGGGAAAGACTGAGAGACCGCAATCGCAGGCGAGGGAGTTTTTCCCTCTCCCTCCCCATGTTGCTACCAAAATTTCAACTGTGCCACAACTGTAAGCTTTTAGGATACGGATCTGAAAAGCCCGAATGATTTGCCAGATACTTTACCTTTTTTTTTTTCTTTTTACAGATGCTGAGAGAGGACAGCGTGCCGCGCAAATTGCGTGACTGCACTTGAAACCTGCAGTCCCCTGGGCGCGCTGACCCTGAAAGCCGCGCTCGGCGGGGGCTTTGCAGCCTGTTCTCCACGCCCAGGCAGCCGCCCTTGCGGCGGTGTCAGTCCCTGAACTTGGCCGCCAAGATCCTGGGCTGCAGTGGCAGCTCCGCCCGGGAGCCGGATGCCGCGGGGCCTGCGGGGCCCGTGGCGCCCACTTGCTGATTGCACCCCGCGCAAAGGGAGGCGCTGGACGCTTTCCCCGGCTGGGGTTCGAGCCCGAGCCGCCTAACCCTGAGCCGCTGCGGAAAATAATAAAGCTTCCAGAGTGCTAAGAAGCTAGTTCCAAGAAGCCCCTTCCGAGCTCTGTGCTCCGCCAGGCCTGAGTCCCTGGAGAACCACTTTCCTTACACATTCCCAAGGACCCAGGACCCTGCAAGCATGCTCTCCGCGGTCCCCCACCCTGGAGCGAAGACTGGAAGCAAGGCAACGTATTTCCCTGTTACTCTTAGCTTCCCACCTCGGCCCGCTTCCTAGCTGCGTCTTTGGGGAGGCGCCCCCTCCCGCACGTGTCGCGGCTGGTCGGCTCCCTACCTGTCTGACCGAGCTCTCGCAGGGCCTTCGCCAGACGCGCCGCCTCCGGGGATGGCTCCTCCGCCGACCCCGCGGTCCCCCACTGACTCCGCGTCCCTTCTCCGCCATTCCCGGAGGGCTCGAGGCACCGCAGGGTCATGGGAGAAGGGTCACCGCGGCAAAGACAGGTGGTCGCCCGAGCTGGGGTCAGAGAAGCGTTCGCGTCTTTCCTGGAAGTCAGTGCGAATCCCAAAAGGAGTCCCTCCGGGGTGTCCGAAATGGTGACAGAGAGGGAAGGGATGGGGTTCTTTCTCCCCAGGTCCCAGAGGACGGATGACAAAGTCCCTCGCAGACGCGGTCACCCACTGATTGCCTACAAAGAGAAAGCGGGAGGTTGGGTCAGTCCAAACTGGACCCCTGCGGCTAGGTGGGGGTGGGGAAATAGACGTGGAAAATCCCAGGGACTCCTCCGCCTCTACGTTCCTGCACCGTTTAACCCCAAGTCCAGTTAGCGCCCTGGCCCAGCTCTAAAGAAAGGATAAAGAGAGCAGGATCCAAGACACAAAGTTGGCTAAGGAGGTGGGGGGCGGAGGTCAGGATAAGGGTGAACAGGATGTCTTCCCGCCCAGGGCCACTCCCTGAAATCAAAGACTAGTGGCCTAGGAAGGGCAAATAGTCACCTGCAGATCTAGTGGGAATAGGCCCTCGTCAAGGACAAGTCGAGAAAATTTTAAAGAGCAGGAGACCTTCCCCAAATTGGCATTCCCGTCTCACACCTGGGCAGCCCGAAGGCCTCCGGGAAGAAGCACCCACACAAACTTGGTTCTCTGCCCTAAAGCACCGGGGGAACACCGAGGCACAAACCCTGGGTGCAGAGGTGGGGGAACTGCCGCATCCCTGCCCGGGAGGCTCCTCGATCCCCTCCCCCCACTTCCCGGTGCCCGCTTGGGCGGAGGTGGGGGCGCCGCGGCGGTGGTTCCCGGAGTAGGATGGCAGCGGCAGCTCTCGCAGCCGCCGGCGCTGTCGAGGAATCGGCCCGAGCGCGCAGCCCTCGCAGAGCTCCGAGCCGAGGCGGGGGCCGAACGGGCGGTAGCGAGCGCTGCGGGAAGTGCAAACCACCAACGCGGCGCTCTTACCTCGACTTTCGCCGCAGCCGCCGCCGCCGCCTCTGCGCCAGGCAGCTTCCTCAGTGGACATGGGGAGGGGGGAGCCGGGAGGGGCCCGGGAGAGGAGGGGCGTCTGCCCTTGTTTCCCCCGTTAACGTTTAATTTGGGAACGAGATGCCCGGGGATGCGACCAGCCCCGCGCTCGGCGGCGGCGGCCCTAGTTCTGCGCTCAGAGGGCACACAAAAGCCCGGAGGATCATTGCCGCGACCCCCTCCCCCACCGCACGGCGACGCCCCCTCCGGGCTGGGACACCCCCACCCTGGGACTGTAGCCGGGTTTCCCTCCGGCTGCGACCCGGGAGGTGGGAAGGAGAGGGGGAGGAAGGAGCGAGGGCGGGAAGCAGGCCGGTGGGGAGGAGCGGGAGATCAGGTTATTAGAAGGATTATTAATTTGAATGGCAGTTTAGGGAAAATTTAAAAAAAGAAACTCCAGACACTTCCAGACGCCGAGAAGGGACCGGAGAAAGCTGGCAGTAACGCCAGGCCGCCGGGCAGAGCCGCGGCTCAGACTCTCTCCCCCGCGCTCCGAGCTGCAGAAGCCCAGGCCGACCGCCGCTCGCACTGCCCGCTGCTCCCCAGCGCACGCGGCCGCGCCCCGCCGCCCTCCCCGGCAATTCTCCTCGGGGCGGAGCCTTCAGGCCCCCCCTCCACCAGTACCTGCCGCGGGCTCCCGAGCTGCGGGCAGGGGGGATCCTAAGGCGGTGCGCCCGGGGCACCGGAGCGCACTGTCCGCGGCCCACGGGGTGAGGGTGGCTGCGGGCGAGAGGGCTCATGCTTCAGGGGAAGCCCAAGACCCGCCAGCCGCAACGGCGGCGACAAGACTTGGCAAGAGTTAAACGTCGGTCCCAGGAGCTGCCAGTGCGCGCGACTTCCCAGCCCGACGCGCCTCCCTCGCTCCACGCCTCCCTCCCCAGCCGGCGTTCTCCTCACGCCCCACCCGGCTGCTGCGGAGGCCGCTTTCCAGGAACTTTCCAGGAATCGGCCTCACGTGACCGCGGGCCCCGCTGCCTCTTTAAAGAGGCGCGGGCGCAATACAGAGGCTTTAGGAAAGACCGGCTGAGAGCGCTCTGGTGCAGGGTGGGCGGTGTGCACGCCGGAGTCTGCGGGCCTCTGGCCCCACACCCCGCGGTGCTCCGGGGCAAAGTGGAAAAGTCCCCGGCCACAGCCAACCCCGTTTCGGCGGCCGGAGCCTGCCCCCTACCCGGGCCAGCTGAGAGCTGGGGTTCAGGGAAGTATAGTCGTCCGGCCTGCCACGGGGGATGGGCTTCTCTAAACAGTCCGAAGGCGCCCCCTTGACGCGACCCTCCTGGCCGCTCATTTGGGGGGTGGGTGCAGGAGCGACCGTGGGTCCTCGGAAACTGGCCTCTCTGTCTCTAAGACACACTGATGGCACCGGGACCTCCTGCTTGGCCCGGTGCTCACGGCCGGGGACCGGCGGCGGTCCCCTTGATGCGGTCCTGGAAGGCAGAGAGCAGGAGAGCAGCGCCTCCTTAAGTGGCGCCGGCCGTCCTTAGTCCCCTCCCCCTGGCGCCCCGGCTGGTAGTGATCCGCACCCACCCAGCTCCTCCCTTCCTCCTTTCCTCCGCTGTAACGTCTCCGGTAGACCCGGCGGCCCGCCCCGCTCACCTGCGCCGACTGCCAAGGGGGCGCCCTTACCTGCGCGCCGGTAAGGGGCTGGGTGACGGGCCTCCGTTCTCGCAGTCAGGAGAGCGTTTCTGCCATTCCCTGCAGGGCTGGCGCCCCAGGGCCGGGAATTCCGAAGGTTCCTGGCACCTCTACCTTACCTGGGATTCTCACCTCCCACCTCGTTGGAGGCCACCTGGCCTTAATGGAAACTCATCTCCTTGTCTGCGCACCCACCCCCGAAGTGTGACCTACTTGAAATGTGACCTACTTAAAAAAAAAATTAACAATCACAGGAAAACCGGATCCAAAATTTCGATAAACATTTTTCTTTGAAATACTATTCTATTGCATCACTGCTCAAAAGCTTGAAAGGTCAATGGCCACTTTTAGATGAAGCCGTGGCTGTGGGAAGTTGGGCGAGGAAGTGGGAGGGGTGGGAGGGAGGTGCGGCTTCCAAACCTTGCCTGGTGCCCCCCCTGCCGGCTCTGGGAGGAAACGTGAACCAGCTCCTAACCTTGGGGTCTGGAGCCGGGGACCAGTAGTTTTTTCAGTAATTTTCCTGCAATTCAGTAGGTAACTCTATGCACATAAGTTGGTGAGTCGGGGAGGGGGGCATTTCCCAGCTAACAAAGAGCTTTGTTAAATCTGGGGCCGTGTGCACGTAATCATGTTTCGTTTTTTAGAAAGAGCCTTTGATAGTATGGGCGGAGCTAACTGAACCCTAAAGTCCTCTACGAGGTAGTTGAAGAATTTTGCACAAGGCACTTACTCTCTTTGGACCTCTGGCCCTTTTTATAACATGAAGGGCTAGACTCCGGTTCTGGGTGAGGGACTGGGATAAATGAACAGTCAGATTCCATGTGAAGCCTGTGTACAGTCTAAGGCCCCAAGCCTTTAAGAAACACTATGTCTACTAGGGTTAACTCCCCTCTAAATTATCCTAATATGGCTTCTTTTTCTTTGGTGGAGAATCCTAGAAGAAGGGTGTACCCACACTTTAGCTTAAATAAAAAGGTATTTATTCCAAAAATTGGGTTGCAGGGGAAGAGAAGGGGACTGGACCGAGTCTTGCTTTACCACCCAGGCTGGAGTTCAGTGGGGTGATCTCAGCTCACTGCAGCCTTGGCCTCCTGAGTTCGAGTGATTCTCCTGCCTCAGCCTCCGGAGTAGCTGGGATTTCAGGTGCCAGCCATCACGCCCGGCTAATTTTTGTATTTTTAGTAATGATGGGTTTTCACCCTATTGGCCAGGCTGGTCTTGAACTCCTGGGCTCAACAGATGCTCCCGCCTCAGCCTCTCAATGTGCTCCGGCCCTAACATTTGTATAAAGTAAATTTAATATCTATTTGGTTGTGGGTTGAAACAAATCTTCCAGGAACTCCTTTTTTATGTGCTCCTGTTGCCTCGGCACATGCTCTTCTTCCCTCTTTCTAGAATGCTCCAACCCTGATGGCTGCGTCACACTTGATTAAAAGAATCCTGGCTGGAGGCTGGGCATGGTGGCTCATACCTGTAATCCCAGCTCTTTGGGAGATCAAGGTGGGTGGATCATTTGAGGTCGGGAGTTCAAGACCAGCCTGGCCAGCATAGTAAGGACCCTATCTCTACTAAAAATACAAAAATTAGCGAGGTGTGGTGGTGTGCGCCTGTAATCCCAGCTACAAAGGAGGCTGAGGCAGGAGAATGACTTAAACCTGAGAGGTGGAGGTTGCAGTGAGCCAAGATTGTGCCTCTGTACTCCATCCTAGGGAACAGAGCCAGGCCGTCTCAAAAAAAAATCTTAGCCAGGTGCAGTGGCTCACACTTGTAATCCCCCAGCACTTTGGGAGGCCAAGGCAGGTGATTCACTTGCGGTCAGGAGTTCGAGACCAGCCTAGCCAACATTGTGAAACCCTGTCTCTACTAAAAATACAAAAATTAGCCGGGCGTGATGGCATGAGCCTGTAATCCCAGCTACTTGGGAGGCTGAGGCAGGTAAATCGCTTGAACCCGGGAGGTGGAGATTGCAGTGAGCCCAGATGGAGCCCCTGTACTCTCCAGCCTGGGTGGCAGAGGGAGACTCTGTCTCAAAAAAAAAAAAAAAAAAAAAGAATCCTAATAGCCACTTGCAAGGTCCTACGCAAGGTCCTACAAGACCAGGTTCTATTTACCTCTCTGACCTCATTTCCTCCTGCTCTGTTCCTTGATCACTCTGTTCAAGTTACACTGGACTCCTTGCTAATTCTAGAACTGATTAGCCTTGCCCCTGCTTCAGTCTCTTTGTATTTACTGTCTCCTCTACCTTTCATGATCTTCTTTTAGATAGCTGCAAGGTTTGCTCCCTCACTTTCTCAAATATTTATTTAATGCCACTTTTTTCGTGAGACTTTGCCTGTTCCCTGACTCCGAATTGACCCTCCCCCTGCACATTTTTCTCTCCTCTCTGCTCTAGTTTTTTCCTTAATCGTGATCACCATCTAACCTAGTTTATGTCTTCTTTCTCCAACTCACTATCTTTCTTCCTAGCTCTGCTTCATGGATTTGTACTTGCATTGTTCACAGCTGTACTTTAGCACCTTGAATAGTTCCTACCATGCAGTAGGGATCCAATATAATCATTGAATGGATGGATGGATGAATGAATGAGCGCATTAGCACCATGGCTTTAAAGGTAAGCTGCCCAGGTATGAATCCTCACTCTGCCACCACTTGCTACATATGTGATTTTTGGCAAATTATATAGCCTTTTATGGAGACGATCATGGTAGCTACCTTACAGGGCTGTTGTGAGAATTAAGCGAGATAATCTATGAAAAGTATGAAAGGCGCTTTGGAACTTAGCAATTAATAACAATTAGCCGTTATTTCAACTATCATCCTCTTAATCTCAGTAAGTTTGGATTTTTCCCTCTATGGATAAGATTGGCTTACATTTGCTTATGTAAAATTCAATGATCAACTTCACCCCCACTAAACCTCCCGTCCTGTGCCTTCCAGAGAACTTCATGTAGTTGGTTCCCTGGAGCACCCCTTTGGCTTTAAAATTTATGGGTATCCAAAGTGATTCCATTTGTCCCTGGATTTTCAGACCATATCTGTTTAGTAGGCAGGTTCATGGCTGCAGTGATGAACAGTTTTTCTCCATGAGGAGGAAAAGAAGATTTTCACAAAGCTGGAGCATTTCCTCCACTGCCTGCACTGAGGAGTTGCCAAGGCTTGAAAATCTTCTCTGTGTGCCAAACCAGAACTGGACATTTCTGGTTTTGCAGTGCAGACATTCTAATACTGGAATTGACAAATGCTCCACACTGAGCTGCTGCCAAATTGTCAGGAGGGTTTTTCAGTGTTTGTTTGGGGGAGAGGGGAACAATAGGATGGCCTTTGGCAATTGTGTCTGACACACCTATGGGCAGAAGGTAGGCTTTAAGTGTCCACCATCTCTTCCTTTTTGAGTTTGCCATCTCCCTACCTCCACCACACACACAGCACCCTAGAGACTCCCTGTGATCCTGGGATGCACTCATTGAAGAGTGGGTGACCCAGGTGAGCCAATGGGAGTGCCTCGAGCTCTTGGATATAGAGGTTTGTCCAGTATCACAAGTCCAGTAGAACCAACAAGATTATTTTTCTTTTCAGGATTTGACGGAGCTGCTACAAGAAAAGCAGGCTCTCCCCTTCTGAAATGATGAGTGGTAATTACCATGCAGGTCAACTTTTCCACCACTTAGAGGGAGCCTGGCAAAGAACAAAGGCAACAGAGAAGAAAGCAGAGCTGAGGCTGAGAAGGAGAAATTCCTGAGTGCTTGAATCCCACATGCCTGAAAATAAACCACACTTGGGCTTCTCAATTCAGGAGTCAGTGAGTTTATTTTTTCCTGATCTGGTTGGATTTGGGCATTCTCAAGAGTTTGGGGGTTGGGTGTGGGGGCATTTAAGGGAGAGAGCAGAATGCAGAATTGAGAAGGGGAAGAAGAGAGCTGCCTTCCACTTTAATGAGCATGTCCTACTTTTCCGCTGGTGCTTCTCAGCACAAGTCCCTTTTACAGTGTACTTCTTGCTCCATCCCCATAATGGAGGACACTCACTGGTAGACAAAGGAAGAGGGAGAGGAGCAGAGCAGATGCCACCTCAGCCTCCCTAGTTGCTGAAACCACAGGTGTGCACCACAACTCTAACTATAAATCCCCAGGGGTCTGTTGACCTCAGGTGAGAGGACTTGTTCCAAGGGGTGGTGGAAGGTCTTTATTAAGGTACTCCTGAGAGATAAAAGTCAGCCATCAGCAGCATTGCATGACACTTCTTTTTTTTTGAGACACTGTCTCTGTTACCCATGCTGGAATACAGTGGCACAATCTAGGCTCATTCCAACCTCAAACTCCTGGGCTCAAGCAATTTTCCCACCTCAGCCTCCCTAGTTGCTGGGACCACAGGTGTGCACCACAATACTTGGCTAATTTTTGTACTTTTTGTAGAGACAGGGTCTCCCTTTATTGCTCAGGCTGGTCTCAAACTCCCAGGCTCAAGTGATCCTCCCACCTCGGCTTCCCAAAGTGTTAGGATTACAAGTGTGAGCCACTACACGTGGCTGGGACTCTCTTTATTGGAACTGGTTTGTATAGTCGGAAGATAATCAATCAATAAGACTTTGGTGCTGGGAAGGATACTATTTTACTAGTGCATAATAAATTTATTTATTTATTTATTTATTTGAGACAGTCTTGCTTTGTTGTCCAGGCTGGAGTGCAGTGGCTGATCTCAGCTCACTGCAACCTCTGCTTCCCAGGTTCAAGCAATTCTCCTGCCTCAGCCTCCTGAGTAGCTGGGATTACAGGTGCCCACGACCACGCCCAAGCCCAACTAATTTTTGTATTTTTTTTTTTAAGAAAGTCGGGGCTTCACCATGTTGATCAGGCTGGTCTCAAATCCTGATCTCAGGTGATCTGCCTGTCTCGGCCTCCCAAAGTGCTGGGATTACAGGAGTGACACCCCTCCACCTCTTTATCTATTTTCTTCTCCCCCATGATACTCTAACCTTCTGGTTTCTTTATTTCCCAAATACCACAATCCTGCCTCAGGGCCTTTGTACCTGTTGTTCTCTTTGTTTTTTGTTTGTTTGGTTTTTGTTTTGTTTTTTGAGACGGAGTTTCGCTCTTGTTACCCAGGCTGGAGTGCTATGGCGCAACCTCGGCTCACTGCAACCTCCGCCTCCTGGGTTCAGGCAATTCTCCTGCCTCAGCCTCCTGAGTAGCTGGGATTACAGGCATATGCCACCATGCCCAGCTAATTTTTTTTGCATTTTTAGTAGAGACGGGGTTTCACCATATTGACCAGGATGGTCTCGATCTCTTGACCTCGTGATCCACCCACCTCGGCCTCCCAAAGTGCTGGGATTACAGGCTTGAGCCACCGTGCCCGGCCACCTGTTGTTCTCTTTGAAATGCTCTTTCCCTAATAGTCCCGTGTCGCTACTCCCTCACTTCATTCATATCTTTGCTCCGAGTGGATTTCCCTCCCCACTTTATGTAAAATAGCCCCATCAGTGACCATTTCTTCCCCTTGCTTTATTTTTTTATCCTAACACTTTACTACTGTCTGACCTTATAATGGTTATTCATTTATTTGTTTATTGCCTTTCTTCCCACTGGGATATAAGCAAAGACTTTGCTATATTCACCACTATAGCCTCAGTACCTACAACAGCTTCTGGCCCAATATAAAGTTACTGAATGAATGAATGAATGAATGAATCTAATGCGTCTGTAAGTGAGGGAACTGAAATACTTTGCCACCTTCTTTCTGCCCTGTATCCACTTTTTTTTAAATCTTCCCTTACTTAGATGTGCTTCCCAGGTTACTCTTTGGCTTACCCCTCAGACTCTGGTCTGCTACCAAGTGGAGCTTGGCTTTCTTGAAGTTTCTGCTTAATCTCCATGAGCCCAACCCCACAACAACAGTACCTAGCAGACAGCATGAGAGAGATTCACGAAGTTGACCAACATGCATGAGTACTTAACAGTGTTCCAGGCCTTATAGAACCCACTAGGGGGACTCAGCCTTCCTCTTAAAGAGGTCTAGGTCTAGTGAGAGAGAAACAAACCATTCACAGATTATTCTAACAAAGGGTGAGAAGTCATGGGGGAGTACACAGAATAGTTTTGCAAGCCGCCAGAAAAGCACCATTGCAATCACCTTGGGATGTCCAGAAAGACATCACAGTAGAGAGATCCTGGATGGAGTCCCCTAACATCTCTGGATTTTTGTTTTCCCATCTGTGTCATGACACATTTAAACTGGATGAGCTATTAAGTTTCCTTCTCCTTTGAATCACCTCCAACCTCTTTTCCATGACCTTGCTAAGAGCAGTTGATGGTGTTATTAGACCTAAGCCTGGTCAGCCTCTAGGTATGTTTGACTTTCCAGAGAAGTTCACAAAGGTCAAGGCCTGGTGTGACGATGTGGTAAGCAGAGCAGGCAGAAGAAATACCGATCAGTAAAGAACAAACACCACTCCTGGCTTAGTCATGAAATTCTGAGAAGCAGCAGCACCCAGTGAACCAACCCGCAGGCTGGCAATCACGGGTGAGACTACCTTTAGCCAAGGCGTGTGGCAGAGCCACATGAGGGAGGATCTGTAAACAGCAGCTACTTCCTCAAACCACAGGACAACTTCTATATACATTCCACGTGGAATGGCCAGCTGATCACACGTATAGGCCTTTTCTACTATCCTATCACATTAAATTTACAATCATAGTAATCATGTCCCACCGTAAAGGAAAGTGATACAATAATATCAGTTTGCCTTTATCAGTTTACATTTATTTATGGTTTTAATCTCTCTTCACTGCCATATTATAGCATATGCCTGATTTTATTCTTGTAGCAACCCTTTGATGATGGTAGAAAAAGTACTTACCTCACATGTAAGTAAATTAAGCCAAAGCACATTAAATAGATTATTCTGTACTTGTAAACAAATTGTCCTTAGGAAAATAGTATAGGGTTTAGTATAAATAAAAGTAACATTTTAAGTGAAAAAGTAGCTTGGCAAGTAAGTTGCTTTTAAAATAGGCAATTCAAATCACTGAGTACTATTCCAACTAATGTAACTATAATATTCTCAAATGTAATTTATAATATTTAAACATAGGACAGGGATAAAGAATTGAGGAAAATTGTTTTTTGTTCCTGTTTTGTTATCAAAAACTCCCAATCCAAAAAATGGTTACATTTCAGTATGTGCCAACAATTCTAAAATAAATACAGAAGTCAAGTTTTATTTCTTATGAAAGCCAAAAAAATAAAAAATAAAAACCAGAGAGCAAGAGAGAGAAAGCAGCATGCTGGTAAGTCCTGCCAATTTATCTGGCTTTTCCAATGCTTGCTGAGAAGGAGATTTCATTTTTTTCTTTTTTAATTTCAAGTTTCCCTGAGCCAGTTACTCTTTTCTAAATTTTTCTCCCATTTTTAAAACCCATGCTAATTAAAAGAGGTAAGTTTGTTCTGACAAAGCCATCAGATAAATCCTTGTCTTCCTTCTATTTTTAGCCCAAGGTCTATAGTGCCTTCTACTTTGCCACAACCATGAAGATCCCCCTGCCACATGTTCATTGTCAAAAGATCATACTGTGATCTATTGATTCCAGCCATTGAATGGACAAAAATAATAATAGCATAAGATGATATGAATAAATACATAGATGATCACTGTAGCAATTGGGAAGTCAGAAGCTGGTTCTGTGCCAACATCCCACACAAAAACCACCACAAAATAAAACACAAACTACCAAAGCTTATTCAAGAAGTAGATTGGTGATGTACCTTCAGAATAAATAAACATAAAATAAAAAAATAAGTGGATACCTTTATAGCCCTATTTCTCTTAAGGAAAGGAACTCTCCAGGTTCAGAAGTTTTCATTGGTGAATTCTTAATGGAAAAATAATATCCACCCTACATAAACTTTAGAAGAAAATAATCACAGAAGTGAGAACATTTAACAACTTGTATTAGGAGGCCAACATCTGTCTTGCCCTGTCATACCAAAGACAGGCAAGAGAAAAGATAAGTATAGACCAACATCTTTCAGTTTAAAATTGTTTTTTAATTTTAAGTTCTGGGGTACACGTGCAGGATGTGCAGGTTATAAACGTGTGCCATGGTGGTTTGCTGCACCTATCTACCCATCACCTAGGTATTAAGCCTGGCATGCATTAGCTATTTTTCCTGATGCTCTCACTCCCCCGCCTCAACCACCCCTACAGGCCCTAGTGTGTGTTGTCCCCATCCCTGTGTTCATGTGTTCTCGTTGTTCACTTCCCACTTGTGAGTACTTGAGAAGATGTAGTGTTTATTTTTCTGTTTCTGCATTAGTTTGCTGAGGATAATGGCTTCCAGCTTCATCCATGTCCCTACAAAGAACATGATCTCTTTCCTTTGTTTGGCTGCATAGTATTCCATGGTGTATATGTACCACATTTTCTTTTGTTTTGTTGTTGTTGTAGTTGTTTGGAGACGGAGTATCACTCTGTCGCCCAGGCCTGAGTGCAGTGGCACAATCTCGGCTCACTGCAACCTCTGCCTTCAGGGTTGAAGTGATTCTCTTGCCTCAGCCTCCTGAGTAACTGAGATTACAGGTGTCTGCCACCACCCCCAGCTAATTTTTTGTATTTTAGTAGGACAGGGTTTTACCATGTTACCCAGGCTAGTCTTGAACTCCTTACCTTGTGATCTGCCCACTTCAGCCTCCCAAAGTGCTGGGATTACAAGTGCGAGCCACTGTGCCCAACCTATGTGCCACATTTTCTTTACCCAGTCTATTGTTGATGGGCATTTGGGTTGGTTCCATGTCTTTGCTATTGTGAATAATGCTTCAGTGAACACATGCATGCATGTGTCTTTATAATAGAATGATTTATATTCCCTTGGGTATATACCCAATAACAGAATTGCTAGGTCAAATGGTATTTCTGGTTCTAGGTCTTTGAGGAATTGCTACACTGTCTTCCACAATGGTTGAACTTATTTACATTCTCACCAACAGTGTAAAAGCATTCTCCACAGCCTTGACAGCAACTGTTGTTTCTTGACTTTTTAATAATTACCATTATAACTGGCATGAGATGGTATCTCATTGTGGTTTTGATTTTCATTTCTCTAATTATCAGTAATGTTGAGCTTTTTTCCATATGTTTGTTGGTTGCATAAGTGTCTTCTTTTGAGAAGTGTCTGTTCACGTTCTTTGCCCACTTTTTAATGGAGTTGTTTGGGTTTTTTTCTTGCAAATTTGTTTAAGTTCCTTGTAGGTTCTGGATATTAGGTCTTTGTCAGATGGATAGATTGCAAAAATTTTTCTCCCATTCTGTAGGTTTTCTGCTCACTCTGATGATAGTTTCTTTTGCTGTGCAGAAGCTCTTTAGTTTAATTAGGTCTTGTTTGTCAATTTTTGCTTTTGTTGCAATTGCTCTTGATGTTTTTGTCATAAAATCTTTGCCCATGGCTATGTCCTAAATGGTATTGCCAAGATTTTCTTCGAGAGTTCTTATAGTTTTGGGTCTTACATTTTAAGTCTTTCATTCATCTTGAGTTACTTTTGTATAAAGTGTAAGGAAGGGATTCAGTTTTGGTTTTCTGCATATGGCTAGCCAGTTCTCCCAGAACCATTTATTAAATAGGAAATCCTTTCCCCATTGCTTGTTTTTGTCAGGTTTGGTGAAGATTGGGTGCTTGTAGATGTGCAGTCTTATTTCTGAATTCTTTATTCTGTTCTGTTGGTCTATGTGTCTGTTTTTGCACCAGTACCATGCTATTTTGGTTACTGTAGTCTTGTAGTATAGTTTGAAGTTGGGTAGCATTATGCTTCCAGCTTTGCTCTTTTTGCTTAAGATTCTCTTGGCTATACGGGCTTCTTTTTTGGTTCCATATGAATTTTAAAGTAGTTTTTTCTAACTTTGTGAACAATGTCAATGGTAGTTTAATGGGAATAGCATTGAATCTATAAATTAGTTTGGGCATTATGGTCATTTTTACAATATTGATTCTTCCTCTCCATGAGTATGGAGTATTTTTACATTTGTTTGTGTCCTCTCTGATTTCCTTGAGCAGTGGTTTGTAGTGCTCCTTGAAGAGGTCCTTCACTTTACTCGTTAGCTGTATTCCCAGGTGTTTTATTCTCTTTGTAGCAATTGTGAATGGGAGGTCATTCATGATTTGGCTCTCTGCTTGTCTACTGTTGATGTATAGGAATGCTAGTGATTTTTGCACATTGATTTTATATCATGAGAGTGCTGAAGTTGCTTATCAGCTTAGGAAGCTTTTAGGCTGAGATGATGAGGTTGTCTAGATATAGACTCATGTCATCTGCAAAAAGAGATAGTTTGACTTCCTCTTTTTCAATTTGAACACCTTTTATTTCTTTCTCTTGCCTGATTGTCCTGACCATAACTTCCAATACTATGTTGAATAGGAATTGTGAGAGAGGGCGTCTTTTCTTGTGCCAGTTGTCAAGGGGAATGCTTCCAGCTTTTGTACATTCAGTTTGATATTGGCTTTGAGTTTGTCATAAATGACTCATTATTTTGAGGTATATTCCGTCAATACCTAGTTTAGTGAGAGTTTTTAACATAAAGGGATGTTGAATTTTATCAAAATCCTTTCCTTTGTCTATTGAGATAAACATGTGGTTTTTGCCTTTAGTTCTGTTTATATGATGAATTACGTTTATTGATTTGCATATGTTGAACCAGCCTTGCATCTCGGGATGAAGCCAACTTCATTGTGATGGATAAGCTTTTTGATGTGCTGCTGGATTTGGTTTGCCAATATTTTTTTGAGGATTTTTGCATCAGTGTTCATCAGGGATATTGGCCAGAAGTTTTCTTTATTTGTATCTTTGCCAAGTTTCGGTATCAGGATGATGCTCACCTCATAAAATGAGTTAGGGAGGATTTCCTCCTTTTCAATTTTCTGGAATAGTTTCAGAAGAAATGCTACCACCTCCTCTTTGTACTTCTGGTAGAATTCAGTGTAAATCCATCTGGTCCTGGGCTGTTTTTTTTTTTTTTTTTTTTTTGGTTGGTAGGCTATTTATTACTGCCTCAATTTCAGAACTTATCAGTCTATTCAGGTATTCAACTTCTTCCTGGTTTAGTCTTGGGAGGGTGTATGTGTCTAGGAATTTTGTCAATATCTTCTAGATTTTCTAGTTTATTTGCATAGAGGTGTTTACAGTATTCTCTGATGGCTGTTTGTATTTTTGTGAGGTCAGTGGTAATGTCCCCTTTATCATTTTTTATTGTGTCTATTTGACTTTACTCTCTTTTCTTCTTATATTAGTCTAGCTTGCAGTCTATTTATCAATTTTTTCAAAAACCCAGCTTCTGGATTCCTTGAGTTTTGGAGGTTTTTTTGTGTGTCTCTCTCTCTCCTTCAGTTCTGCTCCAATCTTGGTTATTTCTTGTCTTCTGCTAGCTTTGGACTTTGTTAGTTCTTGATTCTCTGGTTCTTTTAGTTGTGATATTAGGATGTAGATTTGAGATCCTTCTAGCTTTTTGACTTGAGCATTTAGTGCTATGAATTTCCCTTCTTGACACTGCTTTAGCTGCATTCCAGAGATTCTGGGGTGTATCTTGTCTCTTTGTTCACATTGATTTCAAAGAACTTCTTCCTTTCTGCCTTAATTTCATTATTTACCCAGGAGTCATTAAGGAGCAGGTTGTTCAATTTCCACATAGTTATATGTTTTGAGTGGGTTTCTTAATCTTGAGCTCTAATTTGATTGTGTTGTGGTCAAAGAGACTGTTTGTTATGATTTCAATTATTTTGCATTTGCTGAAAAGTGTTTTACTTCCAATTATGTGATCAGTTTTAGAGTAAGTGCCATATGGCACTGAGAAGAATATATATAAGTTGTTTTTGGGTGAAGAGTTCTGTAGATATCTATCAGGTCCACTTGGTACAGAGCTGAATTCAAGTCCTGAATACCTTTTTAAATTTTCTGTCTCAATGATCTGTCTAATATTGACAGTGGGATGTTACAGTCTCCCACTATTATTGTGTAGGAGTCTAAGTCTCTTCGTAGGTCTCTAAGAATTTATTTTATAAATCTAGTTGCTCCTGTATTGGGTGCATATGTATTTAGGATAGTTAGCTCTTCTTATTGAATTGAGCCCTTTACCGTTATGTAATGCCCTTCTTTGTCTTTTGTGATCTTTGTTGGTTTAAATTCTGTTTTGTCAGAAAGTAGGATTGCAGCCCCTGTTTTTTTCTGCTTTCCATTTTCTTGGTAAATTTTCCTCCATTCCTTTATTTTGAGCCTAAGAGTGTCTTTGCACATGAGATATATCTCTTGAATACAGCACACTGATGGGTCTTGACTCTTTGTCCAGCTTGCCATTCTATTTCTTTTAATTGGGACATTTAACCAATTTACATTTAAGGTTAATATTGTTATGTGTGAATTTGATCTTGTCATCATGATGCTAGCAGCCAGAACTCTCATGAACATAGTCACAAAATATTAGCAAGTTGAATCCAGAAATATATGAAAAGGACACACTTGGGCACATTCCAGAAAGGCAAGGCTAGTTCAACATTCAAAATCAATCAGTAAAACTCTTGATCTCAATGGACTAAAATAGTGCAATTATGTAATTATCTCAATACATGCAAAAAAGTGTTTATAAAATTCAACATATATCCATGATAAAAAATTTCAGCAAACTAGGAATAGAAAGAAACTTATTCCTCAACCTGACAAATATTATTTATAAACAACCTACAGTTAGCATCATTTTTAATGGTAACAAATCAAATGCTTCCCCCATAAGGTTCTAGCCAGTGCTAGAAAAATAAAATATGTAAATTTAGCTAGGTTTCAAGATATGAGGTCAATGTGAAAAATAGTTTTTCTATTTACTAGCAAGAAATAGTAGGAAATTTAAAATGTTAAAAATACAATTTATAATAGTTTTTAAAACATGAAATACGTAGTGATGTAAGGCCTGTACATTGAAATAATGTTATTAAATACTGAGAGAAATTATGGTAGAATAAATAAATAGACAGATTATTCTCATGGCTGGAAAGAGTCAATATTGCTAAAATGTCAGTTATCCCCAGATTAGTCTGTAGATTGAACATAACCTAAACAAAACCTCAGTAGCCTTTTTTGGGAGTAGAAATTAACAAGTTATATAAAAATGCAAAGGACCTAAAGATGATTTTGAAAAAGAATAACAAAGTTGGAAGAGTCACACTATTTAATTTTAAGATTTATTCTAAAGCTACAGAAATCAAGACAGTGCAATACTGGTGTAAGAATAGACATATAGACCAAAGGAAAAGACCCACAAATATAGAGTCAACTGATTTTCAACAAAAGTGCCAAGGTAGTTCAATGGAGAAAGGCTAGCTCTTCAACAAATGGTGCTATAACAATTGGACATTCATACATCAAAACAAATGAACCTGGACCGTTACTTCATACCATATAAGAAAATTAATCTGAAATGGATTATAGACCTACATGTAAGCCAAAATTATAAAACTTTGAGAAAGCATAGGATAAAATTATATTAGCTTGAGTTAGGCAAAGCTTTCTCAGAAAGGACACAAACATCTCAAACCATATAAGAAAAATTTGATACATTGGATCTCATCAAAATTAAAATGTTTAGCTCTTCAAAAGATGTCACATGAATATATCTCAATAAAGCTTCTATAAAAAGATAAACTTTTTTTCATTTCTTTCTTTTTTCTTTAAGATAGGATCTCACTCTGTTGGCCAGGCTGGAGTGCAATGGCATGATCTCCACTCACGGCAACCTCCATCTCCTGAGTTCAAGTGATTCTCCTGCTTCAGCCTCCAGAGTATCTGGGATTACAGGCATGCGCTAATTTTTGTAGTTTTAGTAGAAAAGGGGTTTCACCATGTTGGTCAGGCTGGTCTCAAACTCCTGACTTCAAGTGATCCACTCACCTCGGCCTCCCAAAGTGCTAGCATTACCATCCCTGGGCAAAAAGATAATATTAAGAAAAAAATTTAAAGCCACAGACAGATAAATTTTAGAAAATTCTATATCTGATAACTTGTATCCAGAATATATAAAGAACTTTGACAGCTCAATAATAAAAATATTTTTTAAATTGAACCAAAAATGATCAAAACATTTAAACAGAGTTTCACCAACAAATACATATTAAGGAAAAAATTGTTTATTAAAAGATAATAATTTGAATTTAGGGGAATGTAAATTAGGATATGGCAAAGTACCATTGCACACCCACTAGAATATGTAAATTAAGAAGTAACATTATCAAACATTGACAAGCATATGGAGCAACTCAAACTCTCTTACATTGATGGTGGGAATGAAAAATGATAAAACAACTTTAAAACAGTTTGGCAGTTTTTATAAAATTAAATACACATTTACTATATGATCCAGCAATACCACTCTCATGGATTTATACAAGAGAAATTAATTCATATGTCTACACGAAGACCTATATTCACATTACAATTACAGTTTTATTCATAATAGCTAAACACTAGAAACAGCCCAACTGTTCATCAACAAGAAAATGGATAAACAAATTCCACTACATTCAGACCATGGAATAATAGTCAGCTGATACATACAACAATATGAATTATTCTAAAAACCAATATATTATTAGCAACCAGAAACAAAAGCCTATATTTTATATGATGCCATTAATATTACATTCTGGAAAGCAGATCAGCTATTGCCAGAAAATGAGGGTGGGTGAGGTTACTCTCATTCATGAGAGGATTTTTAGAGTTGATAGAAGTATTCTATATCTTGACAAAGACAGCAGTTACGTGACTGTAGACAACCAACAATATTTAATGAATTACGTACTGTGCAGGGGTAAATTTTATTTACGTTAGCCCCTAATAAACCTGACTCTTAAAAGGAAACGAAAAAGTAGAAAGGAACCACCTTAGAGAAGAACAAAGAAGAGGGAAAATGCTGAAATCTTACATTATTCAGGCTAAGAAATCAGTGTATATGGAGGACTCCATCATGAAATAACCTTCCTTCTCATTAACCAACAATTTAGCATTTATATGGTGCTCATCCTGGGAAAACAAATAAGGAAGATAAGAATTTATATTTATATATTTTTATTTTCTTAATCCCTACTACTGAAAGGTCTAGACACACCTTCCAACCTCAATTCAGATTGTTCAAGAAAGAATAGTTCAGGTATAGTGAAATTACACATAGGAAAAAGATATTGACATATCTTTAATACTAGAGATAGGATTAAAAATAGCTCTTTTACAGTTTCGCAAAGGAGGTGAAGGTATTTTAGGCACATTCATTCTTAACTCTCGATAGATCCATGGATGGGTAGAAATTCAGACACATCAAGATGCTGTGGAACTAAATAGTTTTGCCTGAGAGAGACATGACTGGATCAACATGTTGGAAATGCTGGAAGACACTCTGGTGGCCACAATGTGGAAAGGGAGTTTGATCACAGAAAAACCAAATAGACAGACTGTCTTGCTGAAATTATCCCTTGATCAGATGCTGAAGCCCTTGTGTAGGGAAGTTGGGAGTGACAGAGTTAGAGGCAGCAACTCAGTGGGACTGGGCTATTGGTGGAATGTGAGGGAGGGCTGAGGGAGAAAGCAGTGTCGGGGACTACATTAAGGTTTCTCACTTGGTGGAGGATGATGTTACACCAAAAGAACCTGGGAAGAGGGCAAGATGACATGCTTGGAAAGAGGAAGTGTTCCCTTGTGACACCTGTCTGAGATGATCTGGGCATTTCATCTTGGCTTTTTTCAGAAGCCCTTCTCTGCCATAGTCAGGGTTTGGGGCTCTCCTCTGTCTTCTCACATTATATTAAACTATGACATACTTAATAAATGATCTGTTTTATGTCTACCTCTCCTGCTTAACTTGGAGCTACTCAAGGGCAGATCTGTGACTTCATCTTTAGATCAAATCCAAGCTCCTTATTATGGCTTATCAGGCTTGGATGACCTCACCCCACAGCTTCTCCACAAAGCCATTCCTCTCTCACCTGCAGACTGTACATTGGTAGTCCCTCTGCCTGGAATGTTCTTCCTCCTCACAGTCTGATACGGCTTGGCTGTATGCCCAACTAACTCTCATCTTGAATTGTAGCTCCCATAATTTCCATGTATTGTGGGAGGGACCCGGTGGGAGATAATTGAATTATGAGGGGGTTTCCTCCATACTGTTCTTGTGGTAGTGAATAAGTCTCATGAGATCTGATGGTTTTATGAGGGGAAACCCCTTTCACTTGACTCATTCTCTCTCTTGCCTGCTGTCATATAAGAATGACTTTCGCCTTCTGCGGTAATTGTGAGGCCTCCGCAGGCATGCGGAACTGAGTCTATTAAATCTCTTTTTCTTTGAAATTTACCCAGTCTTGAGTATATCTTTTTTTTTGAGACAGAGTTTCACTTATGTTTCCCAGGCTAGAGTGCAATGGCGTGATCTCAGCTAACCACAACCTCCACCTCCCGGGTTCAAGCGATTCTCCTGCCTCAGCCTCCCGAGTAGCTGGGATTAGAGGCATGTGCCACCACCACACCTGGCTAATTTTGTATTTTTAGTAGAGATGAGGTTTCTCCATGTTGGTCAGGGTGGTCTCGAATTCCAGACCTCGGGTGATCTGCCCACCTTGGCCTCCCAAAGTGCTGGGATTACAGGCGTAGGCCACTGCACCCAGCCAGTCTCGGGTATATCTTTAACAGCAGCATGAAAACAGACCAATACACAGTCCCTCCCATACCTGGAAATGTCTTAATCATTTCTTGTTCTCAACTAAGCCATTGTTTTCTTTAGGAAACCCTCAATAACCCCAATCCTGCACAGGGACCCCTTTCAGAATATTCTCATAGCACTTTGGCTTCCAGGTATATTAGTACATACTACTCTATTATAATTGCTTGTTTTCCCCTTTACTCTCTAAGTTCCATCTCACCGTGGTAGCAGTTGTCATAATAATGTCTTAGTGCATTCAGGCTGCTATAACAAAATACCTTAGACTAGGCAATTTATAAACAACAGAAATGTATTCCTCTTAATTCTGGAGGCTGGGAAGTCCAAGATCAAAGTGCCAGCAGAGTCAGTGGCTGGTGAGGGCCACACTCTGCTTCAAAGATGGTGCCTTCTGGCTGTGTACTCATATGACAGTGGGGGCAAAAAAGCTCCTTCAGGCCTTTTTCATAAAAGCATGAATCCCATAGATTAGGTCTCTGCCTCATGACCTAATAACCTCCAAAAGCTTCCACCTCTTAATAATATTGTATTAGAGGCCGGGCGCGGTGGCTCACACCTGTAATCCCAGAATTTCAGGAGGCCAAGGTGGGCAGATCACCTGAGGTCAGCCTGGCCAACATAGCAAAACCCCATCTTTACTAATAACAGGAAAAAAAATTAGCCAGGCGTGGTGGCACACACTTGTAATCCCAGCTATTCAGGAGGCTGAGGCACAAGAATTGCTTGAACCCAGGAGGCAGAGGTTGCAGTGAGCTGAGATCATGCCACTGAACTCCAGCCTGGGTAACAGAGTGAGACTAAAACTGTGTCTCAAAATATATATAAATTTGGCACGGCACAAACATTTAGGCCATAACAAATAGGGAGAATTTTTAAAATGATAACAATATCGACTAACATTTGTTAGGTACTTAATATATGCCAGACATCCTACTGAGTATTTTGATGTATTAACTCACTTAGACTTTACCACAACCCTTCAGGGTGGGCCCTTTCACAGTCACATTTTACAGATGAGGAAACTGAAATATCGAAAAGCAAGTAACTTGCTTGAGGTCCTTGAACCCAACATTCTCCAAAGAATATTCACAAACAACAGCTGTTTATTTCATTCTCCCTGGTTCCTAGCATAATCCTGTCAGGGAATAGATGTTCAGTAAATGTTTGTAGAATTGATCTGATGTGAGGATTACAGGCGTGAGCTACTGTGCCCAGCAAATAAAAAATACTTTTTAAAAATCAAAGTGGCTGGGCAAGGTGGTGCATGCCTGTAATCCCAGCACTCTGGGAGGCCAAGGGGGGCAAATCACTTAAGGTCAAGTGTTCGACACCATCCTGGCCAACATGGTGAAAGTCCCTGTCTACTAAAAATACAAAAATTAGTTGGGCGTGGTGGTGGGCGCCTGTAATCCCAGCTACTCGGGAGGCTGAGGCAGGAGAATTACTTGAACCTGAGAGGCCGAGGCTGAGGGGGCTGAGAGCACACCACTGCACTCCAGCCTGGGTGACAGAGCGAGATTCCATCTTAAAAAAATAAAAAAAAAAAGAACTAAAAGATGGTCAAAATATTTGAAACCCCGCCTCTACTAAAAATATAAAAATCAGCCAGGTGTGGTGGCAGGGCACCTGTAATCCCAACTATTTGGGAGGCTGAGGCAGGAGAATTGCTTGAATCCGGGAGGTGGAGATTGCACCACCACTGCACTCCAGCCAGGGCAACAAGAATGAAACTCCATCTCAAAGGAAAAAAAAAGAAAAGAAATAAAGAAAGAAAGAAAGAGAGAGAGAGAGAGAGAAAGAAAGAAAGAAAGAAAGAAAGAAAGAAAGAAAGAAAGAAAGAAAGAAAGAAAGAAAGAAAGAAAGAGAAAGAAAGAAAAAGAAAGAAAGAAAGAAAGAGAAAGAAAGAAAGAAGAAAGAAAGAAAGAAAAAGAAAGAAAGAAAGAAAGAAAGAAAGAAAGAAAAGAAAGAAAGAAAGAGAAAGAAAGAAAGAAAGAAAGAAAGAAAGAAAGAAAGAAAGAAAGAAAGAAAGAAAGAAAGAAAGAAAGAAAGAAAGAAAGAAAGAAAGGACCTATAGTTATAGCCTGGGCAGTCTTGAAAAAAAAAAAGAAAAAGAAAAGGAAGGAGAGATCAAGTGATTCTCACGTCATGTGGGGACTTGCTAGAAATGCAAATATTCTCTAGCCAGAGTTGAATTCATGGGTGTGCAACCAGTGTAGCCACACAAAGCCTTGAAGCTGAAGTTTAATTTTACCTTTGAATTCATGTTACCATTGTCCAATTGGACAATGGAGCAAGCATGGGGGTTTGGAGACTTGGCTCGCACAGGGTCCTGCCTTCCCTTTCCACCCTGGGTTCTCAGCACTCGCACCCCATCCTCCACATCCCACTTGGTTTCCCCACCCTGCCTCATGATCATTGCCACCCTCTGAAGCAGGAGAGCGAGAAGCAAACCTCTCGAACACCGAACTGAGAAAGGATGTGGCTTTTTATTTGACCCAGAGCTGTGGAGAGGCTACAGCCTTATTCACCGAGCTCCCCGATAAGCAGCTTCTTTCCCATTTTATAGGCTTACAACACTGAAGGGGAAACTGAGGTGAAACTATTCATTGTCCATTTGCTGGATGTCCAAACTTACAGTCTTTTGGCTTCACTGATTTGCTAATTCATATGCAGCATGAGCAGGATCGGCAGGGGAGGGGGCTTACAGAGACAAGTCAAAGGCAGTAAGTTATTTGTTGGCAGAGGTGTTTCCAGGAGGGAGCTTGGGCTGTGTGGATGTGGGGGTGTGACCCAGTGCTGGGAAACATTCATTCAGCTCTTTCAAGGCTAACAGATAGCAGAGATGCTGGGAACTGAAAAGGGAGTCATCTTCTCAGCTCTTTGGTATTTTATTTATTTATTTTTTTCACCCTCCTTCCCATCTGGAGAGGAGGAGGAGGTGGAGGCCGGGAAGCTAGAGGAGGGGAGGGGGGCAATCAGCTTGTGTTGATGAGAGAAGCTTGTGTTTCCCATTGCCCTCTGCCCCTGGTGGGGGTCTGGGCACAAACACAGAGAGGATCAGGATTGTGTGCATGGTGCTCAGGCCAGGGCCAGGCAGCGGCTGCCCCACTCTAGGGTGGCAGCACCAGCTCAATCTGTGGACTACTTAGCGGGGGTTTCTTCCCATCCCTGATCCAGGAGCTGAGCATGTCCTGGTATGAGGCTGCAATTAGTGTTGGTGGGCATGGTGGCCTGTCTGCTATGGACTGGGGCACTGAGCCAGTGGGAAGGGGAAATTGACTTCCCCATCCTAGGATGAGGCCTCTGTATATTCTTTTGTTTTTTTTTTTTTTTTGAGACGGAGTCTTGCTCTGTTGCCCAGGCTAGAGTACAGTGGCTTGATCTCAGCTCACTGCAACCTCCACCCCATTTCAGCCTCCTGAGTAGCTAGGATTACAGGCATGTGCCACCATACCCAGCTAATTTTTGTATTTTTAGTAGAGATGGGGTTTTGCCAGGTTAGCCGGGCTAGTCTTGAACTCCTGACCTCAGGTGATTCACTCACCTTGGCCTCCCAGAGTGTTAGGATTACAGGGCAAGAACCACTATGCCCCGCCTGCATTTTCCTTTTGCACTAGGCCCTGCAAATGATGTAACTGGGCATAGCTCTAGCTGGCACAGACCAACTGAATCAAAACTTTCATGGTGGGACCCAGAAATCTACCTAAAGAGGCACTCCAGTGATTCTGCTGCATGCCAGAGTTTGAGAACCACTAAGTGACAGGGAAGCTAAGGAGAAAGCCTGCAGGTGACCAGACCATGTGGCCTTGGAGAGCAGCAGCTTGGAGGTTCAACAGACCAAGGCTCAGATCCTACTGCTTGCTGAGTGACCATATGCAAGTTACTCAACTCTCTGAGCCTCAGGATCCCCATTAATAAAACAAGGATAATTCACCCTTAGAAGAAATGTTGCGGCCAGTTGCAGAGGCTCACACCTGTAATCCCAGCACTTTGGGAGGCTGAGGTGGGTGGATCACTTAAGACCAGGAGTTCGACACAGCCTAGCCAACATGGTGAAACCCCGTCTTTACTAAAACTAAAAATCAGCCAGGTGTGATGGCACATGCCTGTAATCATAGCTACTCGGAAGAATCACTTGAACTCAGGAGGCAGAGGCTGCAGTGAGCCAAGATCGCTCCACTGCACTCCAGTCTCAGCAAGAGTGAGACTCTGTCTCAAATAAAAGAAAAAGAAAAAGAAAAATTGGCCAGGCATGGTGGCTCACGCCCATAATCCCAACATTTTGGGAGGCAAAGGCGGGCCGATCACCTGAGGTTGAGAATTTGAGATCAGCCTGACAATACGAACAACACAATACAGAATTAGCCAGGCATGGTAGTGCATGCCTGTAATCCAGCTACTTAGGAGGCTGAGGCAGGAGAATCACTTGAACCCAGGAGACAGAGGTTGTGATGAGTGAGATGGCACCATGCACTCCAGCCTGGGTAACAAGAGCAAAACTCCATCCAAAATAAAATTATGTAATTCAAGCATTTTTCAAACATAAATTATTAAATATTTACATACGTCATATTAAATAAATTCAAGTTCTTTAATAAATAAGCTGGTGGCCGGGTGCAGTGGCTCATGTTTCTAATTCTAGCACTCTAGGAGGCTGAGGTGGGCAGATCACCTGAGGTCAGGAGTTTGAGACCAGCCTGACCAACATGGTGAAACCCATCTCTACTAAAAATACGAAAATTAGCTGGGCGTGGTGCCTATTGTCCCAACTGCTGGGGATGCTGAGGTAGGAGAATTGCTGGAACCTGGGAGGGGAAGGTTCTCTTTAAATTTTTTTTTTTAATTGGAAAAAAATTAAATTAAAAAAAATTGGAGATACTCTCCAAGCCCCATCGTGTAGGGATTTTTATGGCAGTTTTAGAAAGTAAACATGATTGGTTAAATCATTGGCCATTGGTGATTGAACTCAGTCTCCAGCCCCTCTCCTGCTCTCAGAAGTGAGAGAGCAAGGCTGGACATTCTAACTCTCTCAGTACATGGTTGGTTTTTCTTGTGTCCAGGGCCCATCCTAAAGCTACCTGGGCCCCCTCTCCCCACCAAAAGTCATCTCATTAGCAAAGAGTAATTTCCAAGGGTGTTAGGAGGTCGATGCTGAGAACACCAAGATTAAATATGCATTTTGTATTACACCACAGACACCAATCATCCTTGAGACCTAAGATGGCTTCAGGCTGGGGCTGCGGTCACCTTTTTGCCCAGCTTCTCTCCTGCCCTATTCTACTTTACTTATATCCTAAAAGGTTTCACCCAAGGGCACCTTTAAGGTAGCACCTATAAAGCCAGACACTTTGGCTTATTCCTATAATCCTAGAACTTTGGGAGGCCAAGGTAGGAGGATGGCTTGAGCCCAGGAGTTCAAGACCAGCCTGGGTAACATAGTGAGGCCCCATCTCTACAAAAAATTAAGAAAATTGGCCAGGTGTGGCAGTGCATACCTCTAGTCTCAGAGACTCAGGAGGCCTGTGGTAGGAAGATGGCTTGAGCCCAGGAGGTCTAGGATGCCATGAGCTAAGATTATGCCACTGAATACATCTTGAGCAACAGAGTGAGACGCTGTCTCTAAAAAAATAAATTAAAAGAATTACAACAGAAGTACCTGTACACAAGCCCCATCTCCAGCCCTGTTTCCAGGGATTCCTATTTAACACACCTAGAGGCCAGATGCAGTGGCTTACACCTGTAATCTCAACACTTTGGGAGGCTGAGGCGGGTGGATCACTTGAAGTGAGGAGTTCAAGACCAGCCTGGCCAACATGGCAAAACCCCATCTTTACTAAAAAGGCAAAAATTAACTGAGTATGGTGACACATATCTATAATCCCAGCTACTTGGGAGACTGAGACTGGAGAATCACTTGAACCCAGGAGGCAGAAGTTGCAGTAAGCTGAGATCACACCACTGCACCACAGCCTGGGCAACAGAGCAAGACTCCATCTCAAAAATAAATAAAGTAAAATAAAACACATCTGGAGCTTGCTACATCCCGTAGGTAACTGTGTGTCTTTCTCGTGTCCTATTTGACAGAGTTCCTTGAGGTCGAATCCATCTCTACTTTATCTTTGCCTTCCTGTAACAACTGTCTCAATGCCTTGCACATATAGAATTCTCAGTAAATTTTTTTTGAATAAATTTTTCATATTTTGGAATCATTTACAGAGCAGGGATTAAATTCCTGACTTATTTTCTCTAGTTCTTATTCTGCACACCCTGCTGTGCAAACCTGCCACATAAGCAGGTCATTTCTCCACGCCTCAAGATGAGGGCAAAGAACTTCAGAAACTGCTCACAAACAGGCCCCTGTGGAAATACCTCCAGGCCATGGCATTCCTGCCTGTTGCCAGCAACATGGGAGGCTGTTCACTGCCTTAAGTATTTTTGTTCTTTCCAACTTCTCTGCCTGATCAAGTTAAACAGTACTTAAGAGTAAATAAATGTGGCAAAGATAAAACAAATATTTTTTTCCAATTGGATTGGTTCATTCCTTGTGTGGGTTCAGATGAGGGAGAACCAGAATGTTTTGATTAAATCAGCCTTTGCCATTAAATGATTTGCTTGTTTACTACCGGGCTGTCGTATTTCTTGTCATTATCTACCAAAGTGCGAATTCTTGGTATTGTTGAAAGAACTGCTCTAAAAAGGAAAATGGCAAGCTTCCTTAACCTAATGTTCTCACTGTTTTACACAGTGTAAAAACACTAAATCAAAAGCATCAGGCAAATGCAACCCTGTAGAACTGCAGAGCAGATAAATAGTAGGTGGGTTCTCTCTACATCCTTTCAGGAGTCTTACAAGTGTTTCTAATGATGAGTTTTTCCACTTTCTTTGCTTTTTGTATATTGAACAGCCATCTCACCGGGGTGCTTCCATGATTTGAGTTTCTGATAGGAAGATAGATCATGTTGCTCCCAGAGGTCCCCACAGTTTGGGAACCATGGTTCTTCCCAACCCTAAAGGTCTTAATGATACATAAGATGCCACTGCATCATGATGGTGATGGTGCTTTCGTTACTAGTCCTCCAGGGTGATGATGACTTCATGCTACTACTAATGGTGATGATGCTAGATAACATGTATTGTGGATATCAGGCATTGCTCATATTCTCATGTATTAATCCTCATCACAACTCTATTGGGTAAGTTAAATTTTTAAAAATCGGAGAAGCTCTTCAAACCCCATCATGCAGGGATTTTTTAATGGCAGGTTCAGAAAGTAAACATGATTGATTAAATCATTGGCCATTGGTGATTGAACTCAGTCTCCAGCCCCTCTCCTGCTCTCAGAGGTGAGAGAGCAAGGCTGGACATTCTAACTCTCTCAGTACATGGTTGGTTTTTCTGGTATCCAGGGCCAATCCTAAAGCTACCTGGGCCCCCTCTCCCCAACAAGAGTCATCTCATTAGCAAAGAGTAACTTCCAAGGGTGTTAGGAGGTCGATGCTGGGAACACCAAGATTAAATATGCATTTTGTATTACACCACAGACACCAATCATCCTTGAGACCTAAGATGGCTTCAGGCTGGGGCTGCGGTCACCTTTTTGCCGAGCTTCTCCCCTGCCCTACTCTACTTTACTTGCATCCTCACCCAAGAGCCCTTCTTCAAGATAGCACCTATAAAGCCAGACACATTGGCTTATGCCTAAAATCCTAGAACTTTGGGAGGCCAAGGTAAGAGGATGGCTTGAGCCCAGGAGTTCAAGACCAGACTGGGAAACACAGTGAGGCCCCATCTCTACAGAAAGTAAAAACAATAACCAGGTGTGGTGGCACATGCCTCTAGTCTCAGCTTCTCAGGAGGCTAATGAAAAAAACTGGGGCTCAGAGATGTTAAGTAACTTGCCCAAGCATAGAACTTCTAAGTGGCAAAGCCAGGCTTTGAACCCAGGTAGTCTGGCTCCAGAGCTAGGGTATAGTATTAACCATAATGGCAACCATTAACATTTATTGAGCCTTAACCATATGCCAGAAGCAATTCTTATTTCTTTATGTGTATAAATGTCATCAATCCTCATGAAAATGCCATCAGATATTTATCATCTTCATTTTACTGAAGCACAGAGAGTCTAAGTAACTTGCCCAGAGTTACCCAACTGCTGAATCAGGGAACTGATTTCCAATCTGTGTGGAGTGGCGTCAGAGGCCAACTCCTAACTCCAGCTCTTCTGGTCTTTCTGACAGGTGCTCTGAGCTTAGCTTTTGCTTTGTGGAACAGGTCCATACCACCATTGATACTTTGAAAGTATTCTGTCTCCCCTGGGAAAATATCCATCCAGGGAGCTATAGAACAAGCGCTCCCAGAGATCTCATCTGCAGTACACATCTGTTCTGATCTTTTTGTTGGCTTGCCCAGCATCTTCCTTCTCATTTTGCTAAGAGCACCCTAATTTCCTGTTGGGGAATATATTTATTTTCTATTGTTGCCACAACAAATGTCCATAAACTTAGTGGCTTAAAACAACACAAATGTATTATCTTACAGTTCTGGAGATAGATCTCTCTGGGCTAAAATCAAAGTGTTGACTGGGCTGTGTTCCTTCTGGGAGGCCTTGGGAGACTCTGTCTCATTGCCTTTTTCAGCTGCTACAGGCTGCCTATGTTCCTTGGCTGGCTGTCCGTTCCTTCAACCTCAAAGCCAACAACCACAGGCCAGATCCTTGTTACGCTGCCTTTTCTTTGGTGGTTCCTCTTCCGCTTCTTCTTCTCCTCTTAAAGATCCTTGGGATTACATTGCCCCTACCTGAAAAACCCAGGGTAGTCTCCCTATGTTATAGTCAACTGATTGTCAACCTTAATACCCCTTTGCTATGTAACATGTTCATAGATTCTAGAGATTCCCATATAGGGCTCTTTGGGGTAGGTTTGAGGACATTATTCGGCCTATCACAGGGAACCTTCCCTTTCTACTCTCAGACCACATATTCTGAATCAGTTCAACCCAATAACCGTGGCTCCCTCCAAGGATAGGCTTGGACCTTGGACTGGGATTCTTGGGAAAGAGATGCCTCCTTTCTGATGAGCCACTCTGATCACAGCCCATCTGTTTAGCAGATGGGTCAGGAACAGGGTCTCTCCCTGATTGATCAGAACCCTTTCTGGACCAGCTATTAAGTCTTGTGAATATCCTTCCTCTCCGCTGTGCACCAGGAGCTGATGCGTCTACCTTTGCCCAAGCATAGAACAAGCTTTACTAAAAATGAGGCTTCTTCCTCCTGCTACTCCTTTAGGGAGATACTGTGGGATACTTGCAATCTCTAAAAAACAAACAAAGACAACTAGAATAAGATCTATTTAATGATGTCCAAAAAAAAAGCTCTCTTGATAAGTTTGGGATCTGCAAGGAAATTCGAATCTGGCTAGGAGTTTACATCATCTGTAATAAGGAAAAAATATCATTTTTCTACTTGTCTTAAATACGTTCTCTTTGAAATGTGTATGCAGCTCTCAATAAATTAAGCCTCCTTGAGGGCACGTTACAGCGATGTCAAAGAGACCTGCTCATATGTAATGACCTTGAGGGAGAAGGACAAATGTCTAGATTATACCATGTTCTAATATATTCATCCTATAGGAATGACCTCACCCACCACACAGTCACCAAGAAGCCTGGCTGAAAGGCATTCAGAGAAGCCTGGAAAGGCAGGGACATTCAGTCTTATTGGCATTAGCCATAAACCTGATTCCCCTTTTGCAAACCCTTCCTACATACCTTGAAGGATTTTGTATCTCACAGTCCCGTAGCCCCAGTTTAAGGTTGGGAATGATAGCTACATCCTGGGAGAAAGAGCCCTGGGCTATGTAAACAAGTGGATCATTGGCTCAGTTTCCTCAGACACATCACACTAGGTAAGGACTGTGAAGTTTGGGCTGCTGGAAGCTGGGAGCATCATCCAATTGACCATCAAACTCGAGGTGTGGTTGAAGGCAAGAGCAAAGAAACAGGTATTTGAGTTGATCATCAATTAGCAGACAGAAGGAGAAGTGGTCTGAAATGAAGTTCAGGACAGAGATAAAAGTACCTTGAATTTCCCCAGGACCTTCCCTTATTTTTTATTTTTGAGATAGGGTCTCACTCTTGCTCAGGCCAGAGTGTGGTGATACAACCTTGGCTCGCTGCAACCTCTGCTTCCCAGACTTAAGTGATTCTCCAGCCTCAGCCTCCTGAGTAGCTGGGACCACAGGTGCAAGCCACTAGGTCTGGTTAATTTTTGTACTTTTTGTAGAGACAAGGTTTTGACACATTGCCCAGGCTGATCTCAAACTCCTGGCCTCAAGTAATCTGCCCACCTTGGCCTCCCAAAGTGCTGGGATTACCTTGTTTTTTTGATGGCAATGTAGCAAGGCCTGGTGATTAAGTGTGCAGCTCCAGATCCATCCCACCTGGGTTAGCATCTTGGCTTCACTACTTTCAAGCTGCATGACCTTAGCTGAGTTACTTACACCTCTCTGATTTTTTGCTCCCACAGCTGAAAACGACAATGATATTAGCAACTGCATTCATAGTGTTGTTACTGGAGGACTGCTTGAATTAAAGCTTGCAAAGTGCTTAGCGCTGAGTTTGTTTATGGCTTATTGACTTGATTTGAGCATCAGGCTAAACAACCTTTTGGCAGGATTGTACACCAATATTTGGCATTAATTTTGATTATTTTTCTAATCTCTTTTGTCTTTTTTCAGCATCCTCAAAGTTTAAAAAAACACTGTAGATATTCATTTACTAGGACCCTCCTGAAGGATACCTTCTTACGTTTCTGTTATGTAAATACTGTGTAACAAACGACTCCAAAACCTTGTTGGCTCACCAAAAGCATTTCTTTTTCATCCTTATATGTCGGTTTGCAGGTTAGCTGGGGCAGCCGATTGGGATCAAGTCTACCCCATATTTCTGTCATTTGCTTGAGCCAACAGCTACCCAGGACAGTTCTCATGGTAAAGGACAGAGCCTGAGAAGCAAAGCCAAACCACCTGAGCACATTTAAAGCCTCTGATCATGCCCACTAACATTCCATTGGCCGAAGCAAGCTTCATGACTCAGCCCAACATGAGGAAGTGGGGAAATAGACTCCAGTCTCTCCAGTAGGAAGCAATGTAGAGCAACATGGCAAAGACAGGATACAGTCCAAAGAGTTAGAGAAGAATTGGGATAATCCAATCCTATCACAGACACCCTTCGTTTTTAAAGTTGCCTTCTTTTTCATGGAAAAGGAGATAATAACTACATAAAAAGGTGATGGCTGGCAGGGCGTGGTGGCTCACGCCTGTAACCCCAGCACTTTGGGAGGCAGAGGCGGATGGATTTAGTGGAGAAACCTTGTCTCCACTAAAAATACAAAAAAAAAAAAAAAAAATAGCTGGGCATCATGGTGGGCACCTGTAGTTCCAGGCTAAGGCAGGAGAATCACTTGAACCGGGGAGGTGGAGGTTGCAATGAGCTGAAATCACACCACTGCACTCCATCCTGGGTGATGGTGAGATTCTGTCTCAAAATAAAATAAAATGGTCGTTTCAAGAATTTCTGAAAAAAAATTTAAAGCCATTTTCAGAAAATTACCGGGATTGGTAAAATTTTGTCCCATTCCTCGCCTGCTGGGTCAGCTTCATGGGTGTGACTTGTGCAGGAGCACAGGGCTCCTCACTCAGCAGAGCCACATGCTTGGCTGAATACTCTGCTAATGCTGTCTCACAGTTATTAATGTTTGAACAAGAAGCTCTGAATTTTTATTTTGCACTGGCCCCAACAAATTACGCAGCCAGTGCTGCCTATACATGCTATATTTAGAGCCCCAGATGGTGAAAATTAATGCTCGGACTGGTGACCCTGAATCTGTAGATTTCTGAGTGATCCAGGATTCAATTACAATTTTTTTTTGATTCGTTCAACATGTTTATTGAGTGCTGTTCTAGGTATCAGGGACAAAACATTGAATCAACCAGCCCTGTCTTCATAGAATTTACATCGTGCCACACTTCCTGTATCTGCCCACCCAACAAATGATATTCATGTATCAGCTATTAATAGGACATCTGCTACAGACTCGCATACCAGTGTGTGTCACAGATATTGTATGTCGGGGATCACATGCAAATCCCAGCAGCCAGCAGGAGCTCCAAACATCCCAATCTCTTTCTCTCAAGAAAGCAAATCAATGCGAGTAAGAGTGACATTAGAGAGCTACATCTTAAACCCATTCTGATTTGTAAAAATAAAAAATTGTTCACAAACTTTGCTCCTTTGGATTTTATTCTAGCCTCTACAGTGGCAAAAAGACATGCATTTCAAACAGGTTTTCAAACATAAAGACTGAAATCAAAGAGCAAACTGAGTCACTGGTTAACATTTCCCAGGGCCTCTGCAAATACTGTGAGAAATACCACTTTGTGACAGCTTCAGCCAAGCACCAGGCTCATCCTTCAAGAGATCCACTTAACACTGTGTTGCTCAGAGGAGTGGAAAGGTGTCAAAATTGCTAATCTGCTTGAAAAACCCAAAGAGATGGATTTCATACTCAAACAGCAGGGATCCTGCCCTGGAAAGGAAATAGTCCTTTTTCTCATTTGATTGCTTTATAGAAATCTGTGCCCTTACCCCTCTTTCCCCCAACCCAAACCAGACTCTTTGCTTCCAGCAAGCCCAGCTGAAGTAAACATGTAAACAACACACACATTTGTCTCCCTGAGACAGATAATACCATAGTTCTGCTCCATAAAACCTGTTGCTCTAGGCTCCTAAGGCCCTAGTTCTCAAACTTTAGCCTGCCTCCAAATCACCTGGAGCACTTGTTAAACTACAGATGGCAGGACTCTACTTTAGAGTTTCTGACTCAGTAGGTTTAAGGTCCCCAAAATTTGCTTTTCTAGCAAATCCCAGGTAGTGGCTCCTGATAGTCTTTGAGAACTACTACTCTAGGGCTTTGCCTTGGGTCCTGAAGTATTGCATGAACAATTCTGTCCTCAATGCAGAGAATGTCACCAAACAAACTTTAATTCTCTTTGGCTTCTGACCAACCTATCTAATTTTCCTCAATTCTCATTTATTCCTCAACTCCCTTCAGCTGGCTTCTGCCCTGCACTCTATTGAAAATGCTCTCAGTGAAGTTGAAGGTGACAAGTTTGCTACCAAATTTAATGGGCAGAGGACAGCATTATTTGCATATCTGATATGATTTGGGTCTTTGTCCCCACCCAAATCATAGCAAATTTTAATACCCATTGTTGGAAGGTGATTGGATCATGAGGGCAGATTTCCCCCTTGCTGTTCTCATGAGTGAGTTCTCACAAGATGGTTGTTCATAAAAGTGTGCAGACTTCCCCCTTCTCTCTCTCTTCCTCCTTCTCAGACATGCCTGCTTCCCTTTCACCTTCTGCCATGATTGTAAGTTTGCTGAGGCCTCCCCAGACATACTTCCTGTACATCCTGTGGAACTGTGAGTCAATTAAACCTCTTTTCTTTATAAATTACCTAGTCTCGGCTGGGCACAGTGGCTCACGCCTGTAATCCCAGCACTTTGGGAGGCTGCGGCAGGTGGATCACCTGAGGTCAGGTGTTCAAGACCAGCCTGGCCAACATGGTGAGAATCTGTCTCTAACGAAAATACAAAAATTAGCTGGGAATGGTGGTACATGCCTGTAGTGTCAGCTACTCTGGAGGCTGAGGCCTAAGAATCTCTTGAAGCCAGGAGGCAGAGGCTTCAGTGAGCCCAGATCGTGCCACAGCACTCCAGCCTGGGTGATAGAGCAAGACTCTGTCTCAAAATCTATCAATCAGTCAATAACCCAGTCTCAGGTAATTATTTATAGCAGTGAGAGAACAGACTAATACAGTATCTCACCAGCCAGTTTAGCTACCAGTCTACATTGAACTCACTGTTTTCTCAGGCACTCTTCATCATGTGTTTGGGACTGACCAGCATCATGTGTTCCCAGCAGCATTGCTGTTATTTGCAGCAACTGCCACTCCCCCCTAAGTGTAGTTCAGATGGGATTTCAGTCATAGCATCCTATAGCACTGGCCACAGGGATGGGCCTGTATCCAAGTACTGATCATCATATTCCCCTATCTCTTGGGTCACCATGATTGGCCCAGGGACAGTCAGTGACCTATACCAAACCGACAAGAGCCCTTCTCTATGGTTTTTTATGGATTTCATTATATCTAAGACTCCATTACAGTAAGAAACACTATTATTTTATATATCACTAAGAAATAATACTGCCAACTGGGAAAACGAAAAAGGAAGATGCCATCTATTGTAAGATGCTTCCAATTTCAGAAATGTTAAAATTGGGTGGATAGGGCTAAACTTTGTACAGTGAAATTCAGAGTAAGATGCTGGGAGAAAAAAAGCTCTTTCTCCTGGAGTCTCTGAGCTGGGAAGACGTAAATGTGACGTTGTAGCACCACCACCTTCTCTCCATTGCCCGGAGGAAGCAAGTCTGCAATAGGAAAGAATGAGGCCAACACACCAAGAGAAGCAAAAATTTTAAAAAGAGAGAAATAAAGAGGGTAGAGTAGGTCTGTTTCTTTGCATCAGTCCTTTATTCTTAAATTATTTGAATTCATTTTCTGTCACTTGAAACCATGGAAGTCCTGATAAATGTAATCCCTTCCCCCATAAGCATCCCCAATATTCCCCAAAGTAAATGACTTCATTACCCAGTAAATTATCCAATTCATACTTAACTCCTTCCTCTCCCTCAACCCTTCTACACTGAACCAATGAGGAAATGTGGTTTTTTTCAACTTCCTAAATATTTTTCTAATTCTCCTATTTCTCTCCATCTGCACTCAATCTCTTACCCCATCCACCATCCCGCTTCACAGACCCCTGGGACGGCCTCCTGACTGAGTCTCCTGGTTCTAGTCTTCTCCTATCTAACTCCGGCTCCACACTGCAGTCAGTGATCTTTCCAAAACCAGATAAGAACCCCACTGCCCAAAACCCTCTGAGGTCTTCTCACTGTCCTTTCACAATATGGCCCAGCATACCTCCCCAGCTTACCTCCCCAGCTTTCTCTAGTTTTTTGAATGTTTTTCTGCTTTAGACTTTTTTTTTTGAGACAGGGTCTCACTCTGTCACCCAGGATGGAGTGCGGTGGTACAAGCACAGCTCAGTGCACTCCCCACCTCCCAGTCTTAAACAATCCTCCCATTTCAGGCTCCTGAGTAGCTGGAACAACAGGCATGCCACCATGCCCAGCTAATTTGTTGTATTTTTCCTAGAGACAGGGTTTCGCCATGTTGCCCAGGCTTTCTTTAGACTTTTTAACTTACTTTTCCCTGACTGGAACATTCCTCCTGATTGAAGCATGATTTATTCATGTTTGATCCCAGCTTAAATGTCACATCGTCTAAGACCAGGTAGACTCCTCCAGTTTCACTGAACCCTTTCACGGTTTCTATGGCATCTTCCTCATTATACTTACAGAAATCAGCTATTTACTATAGCTTTTTATACTTGAAGACATGATAAACTCTTGTTTACACCAAAATCTTTAGAATGATAAGCCGTATCCCTGAGAAGTTAGCAAGAGACAAGTAGTCCTGCTCTGAAGGTACTTCGTGGTCTCACTATGCTAAAATAGTAATTCTCTTCAGACTGACAGCGAGTGCCCAGGCAGGATGTGCCTCTGACTGTGAAAGATGTGGCAGAGAGTGGGTTCTTAGTAACTGCACTAGTTTCCAAGGGCTGCCAGAACGAAGTACCACAGACTGAGTGGTTTCAACAACAGAAATATACTTTGTCATAGTCCTGGAGGCTAGAAGTCTGAGATCATGTTTTTGGCAGCAGTGATTTCTTCTGAGTTCTCTCTCCTTGGTTTGGAGATGGCTGCCTTCTCCTGTGTCCTTATCTCCCCTTCTTATAAGGACACCAGTCATGTTGCATCAGGGCCCACCCCAGTAACCTCATTTAACCTTAATACCAGTTTAAAGACCCTGATATGGTTCAGCTGTGTCCCCACCCAACTCTCACCTTGAATTGGAGCTCCCATAATTCCTACCTGTTGTGGGAGGGACATGGTGGGAGGTAACTGAATCGTGGGGGCAGTTCCCCCATACTGTCTCGTGGTAGTGAGTAAGTTTCACGAGATCTGATGGTTTTATAAGGGGAAACCCCTTTTGCTTGGTTCTCATTTTCTCTTGTCTGCTGCCATGTGAAGTGTGCCTTTCACCTTCCTCTGTGATTGTGAGACCTCCCCAGCCACGTGGAACTGTGAGTCCACTAAAACTCTTTTTCTTTATAAATTACACAGTCTTGGGTATGTCTTTATCAGCAGCATAGAAATGGACTAATACAGACCCCACCTCCAAATACAGTCACATTCTGAGGCACTGACTGTTGAGTTAGGACTTCAAGGTATCACTTTGAGAGCAGTGGGAGAACACAATTCAGCCCATTACAGTAATGAATGAATTAACTTACGAAGATTTCACATGGCACCACTTGAAAGACTCAGCTCTCAAGAGCCACCATCACCTCTGGGAGAAGATGGGGCCAGATGGTCATAAACCCTTATCCACTGTATTGGGTTAACTTGTGGCATAAAAAAATATGTTCATACCCTAACCCCTTTCACCTGAGAATATGACCTAACAACTTGGTTAGAGTGGGCCCTACATCCGATGGGAAGTATCACTATAAAGGAAAAGACATGGTCGAGGTGGGCAAATCATGAGTTCAGGAGTTTGAGACCAGCCTGACCAACATGGTGAAAACTGTCTCTACTAAAAATACAAAAAAATTAGCTGAGCATGGTGGCACAAACCTGTAATCCCAAGTACTAGGGAGGCTGAGGCAGGAGAATTGCTGGGACCCAGGAGTGGAGGTTGCAGTGAGCCAAGATCATGCCACTGCACTCCAGCCTGGGCAACAGAGCAAGACTTCATCTCAAAAAAGAAAGGACATGACCAGGCATTGTAGCTCACACCTATAATCCCAGCACTTTGCAAGGCCAAGGCAGGAAGATTGCTTGAGCCCAGGAGTTCAAGACCAGCCTGGATAACATAGTGAGACCCCCACCTCTACTAAAAATTGAAAACTCAGCTGGGCATTGTGGCACATGCCTGTGGTGCTAGCTACTCGGGATCTGAGGCAGGAGGATCATCTGAGCCTGGAAGGTCAAGGCTGCAATAAGCCATCATAGTGCCATTGCACTTCAGCCTGGGCAACAGAGCAAGATGTTAACTCAAAAAAAAAAAGAAGAAGAGGAGTGGAGAAGGGAGAAGGCACATGGAGAAGGGGCCATGCAGATGGAGGTAGAAATCAGAGGGATGCGCCTATGAGCCAAGGAATGCCAAGGATAGCAGCAGCCTCCAGAAGACAGGAGCCAGGCATGGAACAGACTCCCTTCATACTGCAGAGGGAGCCAGTCCTGCCGACACCTCGTGTTTGAACTTTTGGCCTCAGAACTGTCAGAGAATAAATTTCTGGGGTTTTGAGCCACCCAATCTGTGGCAATTTGTTATAGCAGTAAAAACTAACACCTCTAGTTCCATTAAAGGGAAGGGAGATCCTGTTCGGGAGATCTGACTTTGGATAGAGAAAGCGAGACACTTCCAAACTTTATCAGGACAGGTCTGGTTGCTTGAATAATAGTCCAGTTACCAGCCTAGACAATCTGAAGATAGTTACCATTTTGGCATAGATCAAGGGTCCCTAACATCCGGGCTGCGGACCAGTACCAATCCATGTCCTGTAGGAACCAGATCACACAGCAGGAAGTGAGTAGCAGATGAGTGATCATTACCACCTGAGCATGGCTTCCTATCAGATCAGTGGCAGCACTAGATTCTCAGAGGATCACAAACTGCACATGTGAGGGATCTAGGTTTCCCGCTCCTTATGAGAATCTAACTAACTAGATTATGTGTGATGATCTGAGGTGAAGCAGTTTCATCCCAAAACCATCCCCCACCCCTGTCTGTGGAAAAATTATCTTCCATGAAACAGGTCCCTGGTGCCAAAAAAGGTTGGGGACCACTGGCACAGATACTCAGTCCACTAAACATCCCCAGAGTAGAACTGTCTCTTATAGCAGGCCTGTTTAGTTCCTTGAGGTTGCAGGCATTCTCTTTCCGGAAGATAAAGGACAGAATTTCTTTGTATAATAACAATTTCTTAAATGTTTACTTTAACTGAAGGGTTTCTTTCCCAGAAAGCTTAAAAATAATTTGCTTGGTAATTTCAGTAAACACATACCGATAGCACATTTCCTTGCTGGCTTTTGTGATGCCAATGACATCACAGAACCTGTGTCACTGTGGGAAATCGTTCTTCTAGGTAGCTGTAATGACATCACTTGCTATGAAGAAAAGGAAGAAAAAAGAAAAAACAGGAAATTCTGCATTCAGCTGTTAACTGATAAATGAAGGAGGAACTGGTTTTGAAAGTAAGTTCCCATAACTAAGCAGCCTTCTCCATTACTTAGCTTTATTTACTTAATGTATTTACTTGCACAATCTCCCTGGTAGTACAAGTCCCTAGTCAGAAAGGCTCTTTATTCTCAGCAAATTAGGGAGCATAGGCTAGCACCCTTCACTTTGGGGGACCTGTATTCACACAGAGGATCTAAAAAAGATCTGGGCAAAGAAGAAAAGGAAAAAGAAGAGAGGGAAAGGAGGAGGAGGAGGAGGAGGAGCAGGAGGAGGAGGAGGAGGAGGAGTAAGGAGGAAAGGGAAGGGGGAAGGGAATAAGATAAAATGAAATACAGATGACGAATAAACATTTGACCTAGGTAACCTCACTAATTGTATTAGAGAAGGTTCTCCGGAGAAACAGAACCTATAGTATGTGTTTGTGTGTGTATGTGTACTTATATATAAAGAGACATTAGATTAGTTTAGCCAGTGGTCACCCAGGGGAGCATAAAGGTGAGATCTCAGAAAAATCTGGAAAAGGAGCAAAATTGTGGAAGTAGATCAACCTGGCAAGCTGTTCACAGGTGGCCTTAATACAGAACCCAATGAAAAGGCTCTTGAAGCAGTATTTGGGAAATATGGCAGCATAGTGGAAATTTTCTGATGAAGGATAGGGAAACCAAGTGTCCAGAGGCTTTGTGCTAATTACTTTTGAGATCCCTGCAGATGCTAAGAATGCTGCCAAAGATATGACTGGAATGTCTTTGGATGGAAAAGCAATTCAAGCAGAGCAAGCCAATGAACCATCTTTTGAAAGTGGTGGTAGGTGGAGACCACCACCTCCTTCAAGAAACAGAGACCCTCCAAGAAGTCTGAGCTGTAGAAGAAAAGGTAGTGGCAGAGCAAGAGGACATCCCTCATGTGGAGGACACATGGATGAGGGTGGGTACACTCTTAATCCCAGCATGAGCTCTTCTAGGACAGGGGTCCCCAACCTTTTGGGCACCAGGGACCAGTTTCATGAAACACAATTTTTCTACAGACCGGGGTGGGAGGATGGTTTTGGGATGAAACTGTTCCACCTCAGATCGTTAGGTATTAGAGTCTCATAAGGAACACAAAACCTACCAACATTATGGAGGTAATCTGCTTTACTCAAAGTCTACTGATTTAAATACTGTTTTGTTTTGTTTGAGACAGGGTCTCACTGTGTTGCCCAGACTGGAGTGCAGTAGTGTGATTATGGCTCACTACAGATTCAACCTCCCAGGCTCAGGCCATCCTCCCACTTCAGCCTCCCAAGTAGCTGGGACTACAGGTACACACCACCATGCTGGCTAATTTTCTTTTCTTTCGTTTTGTTTGTTTGTTTTTTGTAAAGACAAGGTTTTGTCATGTCACCCAGGCTGGTCTTGAACTTCTGGACTCAAGCAATCCTCTCCCCTAGGCCTCCCAAAGTGCTGGGATTACAGGCATGAGCCACTGTACCCAGCCTAAATTTTAGTCTCACCTAAAAAAAAAAATACCATCACAGTAACATCTAGACTGGTGTTTGACCAAAAACTGGGTACTAGAGCCTAGCCAAATTACACATAAAATTAGTCATCAAGCTAATAATAAAAATAGCAAATATAATTGACAATAAGCTATTTTTTACCCAGTGGGTTTGCAGGGATTAAGGAAGAAACTCACTGAGTTTTGCTGAGGGATAAGAGAGCACTTGTATACTATTGTGGGCCCACAGACATCAACAACTTTTCTGAGAGCATTTTGACAGTATCAAAATGGAAAGTGTGCATATCTTTCAAGAAATTAAAATAAACATTTTTTGTTTTTTTGAGACAGAGTCTCGGTCTGTTGCCCAGGCTGAACTGCGGTGGTGTGATCTCAGCTCACTGCAACCTCCACCTCCCGAGTTCAAGTCATTCTCCTGCCTCAGCCTCCTGAGTAGTTGGGACTACAGGCTCGTGCCACCACATCCAGCTATTTTTTTTTTTTTTTTTTTGTATTTTAGTAGATACGGGATTTCACTGTGTTGCCCAGGCTGGTCTTGAACTCCTGAGCTTAGGCAATCTGCTTGCCTTGGCCTCCCAAAGTGCTAAGATTACAAGCGTGAGCTACCGTACCCAGCCTTTATTTTATTTTTTGAGATGGAGTTTCACTCTGTTGCCCAGGCTGGAGTGCAATGGGATGCTCTTGGCTCACTGCAACCTCTGCCTCCCAGGTTCAAGTGATTCTCCTGCCTCAGCTTCCCAAGTAGCTGGGATTACAGGCACCTGCTACCACACCTAGCTAATTTTTGTATTTTTAGTAGAGACAGGGTTTCACTATATTGGCCAGGCTGGCTGACCTCAGGTGATCTACCAGCCTCTGCCTCCTAAAGTGCTTGGATTACAGACATGAGCCACCACACCTGGCTGTGCATGTTAACAAATACGTCCTTGCTCTCTGACTTTTCTTCCATCACAATCTCGCGTCAGAGAATTCTGGAGTGCCTCTGGACATTATCTGGCTTAGGGAAAGTTGGCTTAGGATACACAAAGTCGGGTTTAGTGGATGTATTTATGTGTTTAGTAATCACTGCCACATTATCTTCTTATTGTACAGATGGTCCCTGACTTACGATTTTTTGACTTAACAATGGTATAAAAGTGATACACAGTAGAAATCATACTTTGCATTTTGAATTGTAATCTTTTCCTGGGCTAGCAATATGCAATAGATAGTCTCTTGAGATGCCGGGCAGTGGTATCAACCGCAGATCCCAGCCAGCCACGAGATCATGAGGGTAAACAACTTGATACCGTACTCTACAATGTACTGTATTCAGTACATTACATGAGATGTTCAACACTTCATTATAAAACACACTTGTGTTCGATAATTTTGTCCAACTGTAGACTCATGTAAGTGTCCTGAGTATAGTTAAGGCAGGCCAGGCTGAGCTATGATATTCAGTAGGTTAGGGGTACATTTCCTTTTTTTTTCTTTTGAGATAGGGTCTCATTCTGTCACCCAGGCTAGAGTGCAGTGGTGCCATCATGGCTCACTGCAGTCTCTACTTCCCAGGCTCAAATGATCCTCCCACCTCAGTCTCCCTAGTAGCTAGGACTATAGGCATGTGCCACCACACTGAGCTAATTTTTAAATTTTTTTATAGAGACAGGGTCTATTATGTTGCACAGGCTGATCTAGAACTCCTGGGATCAAGCAATCCTCCCACCTTGACCTCTCAAAATGCTGGGATTACAGGCATGAGCCACGATACCTGGAACATTTCTGACTTAGAATATTTTCAATTTATGGTAGGTATATCAGGATGCAATTCCATCTAAGTTGAGGAGTATCTGTATCTGTATCCTAAAATTGTATTCTTTTCTTCAAGAGAGTTTCCAAAATTGTAACATTTTCCCAGACTCCTCAAAGCTGGGTCTGCCCACACACTGAGTCACGGTGTCATTTGCTTCACTCCCATGTACCTGTCCCCTGGAGTAACCTTGGACTTTGATGGCTTTGCCCTGATCTTAGTTTTATACCATTGTAGGTGTAGGTTGGCCCCTAATTTCCAATTAGGTGCAGGCTTTAGCTTAGAGTATGGCTTCCAACCCACATTTCTTTGTTCATTTTCTTTTTGTACCTCTATCCACCATTCCTCTACACACACACACACACACACACTCTCTCTCTCTCTCTCTCTCTCTCTCTCTCTCTCTCTCTCTCTCTCTCTCTCACTCTTAAGTATGAAAAGCTGGAGCACAGATTGGCCATGAGTCATTCTTTAAAAACAAGCTCAAATGGACAAGGCAAACACTTTTCAGGAATGCCCACAGTTGCCAGTCTTTATTTTAGATGACCAAGAGTAGGAAATCAGGCAGGTGGTCTGTCTTTGAATTGAGGCTGTTTAATGAGACAGAAATATTTCCAACTTTTAACCTAACAAAACAGTGAATGAATAAAATTCTCTTAAATTAGGAAGGATCCTCAAACCAAGATCTCAGAAAAAATTGTTAGCATATAAAAAGTGCTCTAGAACTATTAACCGAAGCTCATTTTAGATGAAAACATGCCCAGTACTGCATATGGACTCTATTTCCATCTAAAATGTTCTGAAAGAGAGTTTCTTCTATGGGCCCATATTCAAGATCAAGTTTTCGGTTGTTTATTTTGAGGGAGGGAAAGAAGGAGTTGTTTGCAGCTTCTTTCCTTCTTCCATTCTGTGCTTTTCCAAGAATGTTAACATTGTCTATGTTGTTGTTTTATGTTAACCTTCATATCTCTGCCAGATTTTTAAATCAGTTTTTTGCTTTAATTATGAAAGTAATCCAGGCTGGGTGCAGTGGCTTACACCTATAATGCCAGCACTTTGGGAGGCTGAGGCAGAAGGATAGCTGAAACCAAGTCTGAGGCCAACTGGGCAACACTGTGAGACACCATCTCTACAAAAAACTAAAAAATTAGCCAGGCACAGTGACACACACTCAGGAGGCTGAAGCAGGAGGATCATTTGAGCCCAGGAGGTTGAGGTTGCAGTGAACACCACTGCACACCAGCCTGAGTGACAGAGTGAGTCCCTGTCTCAAATAATAATAATGATAATAATAATAATAATAATTGCTTCTCAGCCTTATGGCTAAGATCAAGTACAAAAGAATAATAAAAATAAATAAAATATTTTAAAATAAAAACTAATCCATCACTTGTACCCCCAAAATATGTATATCTATTATGCATCAATTTTTTAAATTTAATTTAATTTGATTTTTCTTTTTTTGAGGCAGAGTCTTGCCTGGCCACCCAGGCTGGAGTACAGTGGCACCATCTTGGTTCATTGCAATCTCTGCCTCCTGGGTTCAACTGATTCTCCTGCCTCAGCCTCCCAAGTAGCTAGGATTACAGGCACCTGTCACCACACCCAGTTAATTTTTGTATTTTTTGTAGAGACTTGGTTTCACCCTGTTAGCCAGGGTGGTCTCGAACTCCTGGCCTCAAGTGATCCACCCACCTCAGCCTCCCAAAGTGCTGGGATTACAAGCGTGAGCCACTATACCCAGCCCAATTTAATTTTTAAAAAGCAATGCATTTATGTACTAATGAACAAATATTTACTGAGTGCCTACAATATTTCAGGCCCTTTTGTAGGGACTTATTTCACTAACTATGTTGTTAAGTACTCTTTGTAAATATTAAATTTAATATTGTATGATAAACAGGCCTCAGAATATATTCAGTCATTCTCTTTTTGTTAAATGTTTAAACCATTTCCCATTTCTCCATATTATACATAATGCAACAGTTACCTTCCTTGTTTAGAAACCCTTGTCTATATCTATGATGAATGCTTTGGGACAGACATACAGGAAAAGAATTACTACATCAAAGGGTATGAACAGTCAATTGACAAATATTTTAGCACACTTTCTAACATATATTATCACCTTTGACTTCTTCAAATCCTCTTCAAGAACCACCAATCTCTATTTCAAGACTGGGGGACATCATTCTATTCCTTTTATAGGGATTTGCTATTTTCTAAAACACTTTCATTTTCTGATAGCAATAAAAGTAGTCTGGTGCTGATACAAACTAATGTTGTTTTCTTGACACTTACAGCTCATCTGCTTAGGATCACTTTGATTTGCACTCTTTTTGCAAAGGCAAAACATCTAAAGAAGAAACAGTATCACTGGACACAGACAAAAAGCCCACCTGGGGAGAAAATTATCCATGAGAAAGAGTCATATGAAGGTATGTGAGATTATATTAATCATCTTCCTTACTGCATGTATTGGGATTTTGGGGGTGCATAGCAAAACACTTCAATAGCCTTGCTTTGAACAGTAACAGCATGTTGTTAAATGTGCCTTTCAACTCAGCACCTCCACTCTGGCCACTCAGAGAGTAAAAATGCCCCATGGTGGTGCATTTCCATGTGGAAAACAAATTTTATTGATGGAAGAGCATTATGGACCCTAATTTTTTTCTGGAACGACTTTCTTTTTTTTGAGATGGAGTTTCACCCATCTCAAAAAAAAGAAACAGAGTGCAATAGTGCATTCTCAGCTCACTGCCACCTCTGCCTCTCAGGGTTGAAGCCATTCTCCTGCCTCAGCCAGCCAAGTAGCTGGGATTACAGGTGCCCACCACAACGCCTAGCTAATTTTTTTGCATTTTTAGTAGAAACCGGGTTTTACCATGTTAGCCAGAATGGTCTTGAACTCCTAGCCTCAGGTGATCTGCCTGCCTTGGCCTCCCAAAGTGCTAGGATTACAGGAGTGAGCCACCATGCCTGGCCTCTAGAACAACTTTCTACCAAAAAACAGTCCCACTTTCCAAGAAACGCATTGCCATCTTGAGAATGTCCCCAGTACCCGGTGTTCCAGAGATAAACCAAGGGGAAAAAACACCAGGAGCAAATTGGCCTCCTTCAAGGTGAAATATTTGCTAAGTGCATTGCCTTGTTGTCTTACTTGGATCGGAAGCCTGTTTAGCAGGAATTTGGTTTACATAATGGTCTGTTTAGGACAAGAATGATCAAGATTGAAGTTTAAGCTTTTCTCTTTCCTGGAAGCCAGGCAGCCTGAACCATTGACTGCCTGATCATTTCCCCTCTTGCTGTGTCCAGGTCATGAAGAAATCCATGATGAGAATACAGAGGGTTTTTCCTCTGGGTGACCAAATGGGACTTTATCAAAGTAGAGAAGAAAATCTGCAGTGGGGTATAGAGCAGTCATCATTTATGCATCCAACAATGGTTTGTTGAGTGCTTACTCTCTGCCAGAAGCTAGGCTAGGCCCTGTGTGAATAAAACAAACACATCTGCCTTGGTGATGCTTGCTGCTGCATGAGAAGCAAACATTAAACAAATATTCATACATGTCAATATAGAGCCATAGTCTTGGTAAGTACTAGGGCATCAAGAACACAGAGTTGGGAATGCCTGTAATACGGGTCTTTACCTTAATGTTGTCAGCATTTACATCTGAAGGGTGAGTCAAGGTTAACAGGAAAAGAAACAGGGAAGCATGTTTCCGGCAGAGGGAAGAACATAGAGGCTGAAGTTCAGAGTTAAGGGAAGGGGCAAGCATGCAAGATGTCTCCAGAGAAGCAGTCAGGGCCATACAGGACCTTAGGTTTGGGTCTTCATCCTAACAACAATGGGTCTTTAGACTTTCAAAGGCTCATGATCTGGTGAGTCTACTCATAGGCAATTACCTGAGAGAAATGAAAACTTATATTCACAAAAGACTTGAAGACACATATTCATAGCAGGCTTAAAATAGCTCCAAGCTGGAACCAACCCAAATGTTAATCAACAGGAGAGTGGATAAATAAATTGCCATAGGCCAGGCACAGCGGCTCGTGCCTGAAATCCCGGTACTTTGGGAGGCTGACGTGGGCACATCACTTGAGGTCAGGAGTTCAAGACCAGCTTGCCAACATGGTGAAACCCTGTCTCTACTAAAAATACAAAAATTAGCTGGTTGTGGTGGTACATGCCTGTAATCTCAGCTACTTGGGAGGCTGAGGCAGGAGAATAGCTTGAACCCAGGAGGCAGAGGTTGCAATGAGCCCAGATACATGCCGCTGCACACTAGCCTGGTTAGCTGGGTGACAGAGTGAGACTCTGTCTCAAAAAAAAAAAAAAAGCCATATATTTATACAGCATTCACACTCAGCATTGAAAAGGAACAGCCTAGGATCACACACCACCACAGGAGAATCTCAGAAAGATTATGTACAGTAAAATTAGCATGGCACAAAAACGTCTATCTTGTATGACTATATTTGTATGAAATCAAAAAATAGACAAAACTAATCTATGGTGACAAAAATCAGAAATGGTTGCCTCTGGGGTTGGAGGTAAGAAGAGGTTGAAATGGCTGGAAATGGGGAGCAAGGGAACTTTCTGAGATGATGGGATAGTCTATTATCTTGTTTAGGGTGGTGGTTTCACTGGTATATCCAGTTATCAAAACTCATCAAACTGTACTGAAGATCTGTGCATAAAAAGTTTTAAAAATGAAATACACATGCTAAAGTGTTGAAAGCACAGAAATGACGTCAGATTTGCACTGCAGATCAAGCACCCTGGCTTTGGTCTAGAGAAGGATTAGGGGCCAGAATGGAAGTGGATAGACCAGTTTCTCTCCTTGATGTGAATGACCTAGGAGCCAGGATACCCTAGAGCATTAATGAATGTCAGCCCCTCGCCTGAATTTAATATAGATTTCAGACTTCCCTGGCTGAATCCCCTGGGAACTGTTTGAAACAGCTGTCAAAGGACAGCAAGGGGAATTTAGCTGGAGAAAAAAGGCTGGGAAGCTGGGGTAAGACAACTAAGGAAGCCACAGGAAAAAAAGACAGATTGAACCCAACTTTGATTACATAGAATCTTTCAAGGCAAGATTAATCATATTTGTTTTGAATATTTCAGAACTGTCGAATGTCTCCTTGGGTTCTCTTCCTCATAGCTACAATTTCCTTCTGAAATTAAGAAATCTAGCAGACGAGGCCAGGCAATGGCTCACCCTTATAATCCCAGCACTTTGGGAGGCTGAGGCAGGCAGTTCACTTGAGGTTAGGAGTTTGAGACCAGTCTGGCCAACATGGTGAAACTCCATCTCTACAAAAAATACAAAAAAATTAGCCAGGCGTGGTGGCACATACCTCTAATCCTAGCTATTCAGAGGCTGGGGTATGAGAATTCCTTGAGCCCAGGAGGCAGAGGTTACAGTGAGCCAAGATCATGCCACTGCACTCCAGCCTGATCTACAGAGTCTCAAAATAAATAAATAAGAAATCTACCTGACTGAAACTGGCTAATGCAATAGGCAGGCAAAGATTATCTTTAATCCATAGTTAGAAATAAGAGAATTAAAATGAGATAAAACAGAGTCAGGTTATGTCTCAAAAAGATCATGGGCAAAATTACAGCAATGAAAGAGGATTTGAGGGCAGGAGGGTTAGTTTGTAGAATCACAGGTAGGATCCTAAAGGGTGGACAAGGTTTGAAAGGCACTTGCTGAAAGTTTAAAAGCAGTTAAGAATCTTTTGGTTGTCATGAGAAGGTGGAGCTCAGTACACTCAGGTATACCTTCGCCATGGTGGCCAACATCACCGTCTACGGCACCACCCGGCTCCTGCTGCACCTGCAGGGCTCGTCGCGGGTGGGGGTCACCCAGGACATCAGCGTCAGCGACCAACTGGGGGGCCAGGACGTGCCCATGTTCCGGAATCTGTCCCTGCTGGTGGTGGGTGTCGGCGACGTGTTCTTGCTGCTGTTCCACCCGGGCACCGAGGAGAGGCGCTGGCCGCGCGCAGAAGAGCATGGCCAGCACAGCCCCCTGTTGGCCCCTGCCGTCACCCAGACCTTGCTGCTCTGGAAGCACTGGGCTTCTGGGAGCCAGTTTTCTACTGGGTGGGCATCGTGAACCTGTCTCAGACCTACATGCGTGTACCTCGCCTATTCTCTCTATCTGCCCAAGAAGCTCATCGCGACCATTCCCCCGGTGATGTACCTCAGCGGCTTCTCCTTCCTCATGAAGCCCATCAACAAGTGCATCGGGAGGAACACGACCTACTCCTCGGGCCTCCTGGTGATCCTGGCGTTTGCTGCCCGGGTGGCGATCTCGGAGGAGCTGGGTGTGGCCGTGTACGCTGCGGCTGTGCTACGGGACTCCGGCTGTGCCACCATCCTTGTCACCTCGCTGGCCATGACGGGCGACCTCGTGAGCTTCTCGGATAAAGTGGCCAACGGGCTGGTAGTCATGGTCATCCAGAGCCTGCACCCCTGCCCCTCGGAGTCTGCTGCACGGCCTGCGTGAGCTTCTACAACTGGGCGATGGTGGCCGTGACGCAGGCGTGGGCGTGGCCACTGCCCTGCGTCTCTACAGCCTCCTGCTGTGGCCAATCCTCCTGTGACGCTGGGACCCTGAAGCCTGGCCCTGACTCTTGACGGCCTCCTGCACCTGTGCAAGGGAACCGTGGGGACACACAAGGATGGCCCCCGGGGAGAAGCTCCCACTGCCCCTCACTCTTCTCTGAACCCCTACCCTCCATCCTTGCCAGCTCCCGGGGATGGAGATCAGGGTAAGGGCGGCCGGGATGCCTGCCAGGGCCTTCTGAATCCAGAGGTTCACAGGGACCCATGGGCTTTGAGGGTGCCCATTCTCAACTCTAATCCATCCCAGCCCTCTGGAGAATTTGGGGTGCCCCTCTCGGCAGGGAGCAGGAAGTAGGAATTCCAGAGGGGTCTAGGGGAACCCTAACCCTGAGCTCAGCCCATTTCACCCCTCACCTCTGGCCTGGGGATCTCCAGATGCTGTCAGGGCCCCTTCCGGATGACTGCAGCCTGCAAGAGACCCAGCTGCAGAGCGGTGGTGGGACATGGACCCTACTATGGTGGGCAGCAGGGCTGCCCAGTAGGCTTGGTGGACTGTGCTAGCAGCAAAAAAAAAGAGCTGATGGCAAAATAAACAAACAAAAGGAATCTTTTGGTTGTAAGTAACAGAAAGATCCATTTGAATGGGCTTTAGCAGAAAAGTTACTTTTCTGGCCTAGGTAATTAGCAAGTAATTAGGACCTGGTTTCCCTTTCTCCATCTCTCAGAGGACCTTTGGGCTGACCTAATTCTCAGATAATCTTTTCATGGTCATATCTGCAGAAATGCCAGCCTCATAGTCCCTCAAGGTCATGTCCAACAGAGAGAAAAACTTATCTGTTGGTGACATTCATAAAAGTCTTGAGATGTTCTCTAATTGTACTGGTTTAGGTCATGTGCCCACTTCAGGAACACATATGTACGTTATCTTGGCCTGGGCCGTTACTCTACTCCTAATGCAGGGAGTCAGAGTGCCACTGAGATCTCAGACTACAAATGGAGAAAGGGTGAATCCCAGAAGGAAGTAGGCTGATGTTCTATGAATGTGTAGACAAAACAAAAATAAACAAACAAAAACTACAGGTGCAACGATTAACCCTGCTATTATAAGCAAACCCGGGATTCTTTTCAAAGAACAAAACCGCTAACCAGCTTAGATAGCTGTCTTTGAAATTTGCACTTGTCTGGATAAACACAAGGATGGAGGTTTCTGCTTAGCCTTAGGAACTGGGAAATCTAAAAGAGCAAATAGGGACAGTCCAACGTATTAAAGTAGGTCATGGTTAGAGATACTATGAGCTTGAGTAGGCATCTGGGAAATTTTATGTAACTTAAGGGAAGAAAATAAGAAAGTAATGTATGTACTTTTTCTTACAAATGATTTACTTCTTGTTGCTTTAAAGAAGAAAGTATTTGAGTAAAGTGATAACATACATTCAGTGCAATCATGTGATAGAAGTAGAAATATAATTTAGACTAAGGTGATTCATAAGAAAGAGATCCTTGGGGGGGTTGCCTGGATAAATGTTCTAATATTATGTGTAGATAGAAAAAATTATTTTGAACAACTGCTGCTTTTATTAGGAAAAATGCATCAGCCATTTGTAACCACTTTATTTCTTAGCATTTTGGATGGGATATATGAGATACTTATCAAAAGGAAGTTAGCTTTTGACAATGTAAAAAACAAGTTTATTTGAAGTCACTTTATGAGTGTGGTCTCTCTTTTTTTGGTGAAATGTGATCGAATCCCAAAGTCAAACTAGCTGAGGCCGAAAGGAATCTGTGTTGGAAGAGAGGCTCACATGATTCTGAGACAGCAAGAGCACACTGGGGCCTCACAGACCAGGATCAGAGGTTCCAACACTGCATGGAAGCTTCTCTCTTCATCTGTTTCTCTTGCACTGGCTTCTTCCTAGGAACTGTGCCACAAAGAAACCTCACGTCCTCTGTCTCTGTTGGTCCTAAAAAGAGAATAATCCTCTTGGGCCAGCTTTGGTTTTTCAAATCCTGAGAAAGGACCCTCATTGGCCTGGTGTGAGTTATGTGCTTACCAAGGAACAAAACACCATAAACGGGTCAGCCCTACTTAATATACTCACCTCAAGTCCAATCTGCCATGGCCAGGAGGGGAAATCCCCTTGTGAAGCATTTCTGGAAGGAAAATGGGCATTTCCCAGAGCAAAATGGTTCAGTTACTTCAACCTTCTTTGGAAGATTTTAGTTCAACTAATAGAACCAATACATTTCATTATTTCCTTAATAATGAAAAATATTAAAGTCAATAAAATAATTCTCACTTTAATAAACAAAGTTATAACTGCTCTGTTTATACAAAGCTTATATACCAGGATAAAATTATTGGCACAGGTAGCTTTCCCAAACATTTCGAAGGTGATTTCAGGTTTTGCTTTGTGCCCAGCCTGGGCAGATGGCCTCTCTCCTCTGCTGTGAACACTTCATGTCTGTTGGGAGGCAGAGCTTCCACATTTCTTAAAAAATGAATCCTAACCGTAGGAGCTCTATTCGCTCCTCTGGGACTTAAGGTCAAATCATCTTTAAACCTGCTTCTGACATTAAGCTTCAGTTTGCTGTTGTTTTTGAGACAGTCTATTGCTCTGTTGCCCAGGCTGGGGTACAGTGGCACAATCTTGGCTCACTGCAACCTCCACCTCGCAGGCTCAAGTGATTCTTGTTCCTCAGCATCCCGAGTAGCTGGGATTAGAGGCATGTGCCACCATGCCCAGCTAATTTTTGTATTTTTAGTAGAGAAGGGGTTTCACCATGTTGGCCAGGCTGGTCTCAAACTCCTGACCTCAGTTGATCCACCCACCTTGGCCTCCCAAAGTGGCTTACAGGTGTGAGGCACCATGCCTGGCCTTAAGCTTCAGTTCTGATCATACCATCTCTGCTTTGCACGTTGTTGTTGTTGTTGTTGTTGTTTGAGACAGGGTTTCACTTTGTTGCCCTGGGTCAGTGCAGCAACCTCAACCTCCCAGGCTGAAGGGATCCTCCCACCTCACCCTCCTGAGTAGTTGGGACTATAGGTACCTGCCACCATGCCTGGCTTATTTTTTATTTTCTGTAGAGAAAAGGTCTCTCTATGTTGCCCAGGCTGGTCTCAAACTTCTGGGCTCAAGCAATCCTCCCACCTTGGCCTCCCAAAGTGCCGGGATTACAGGCATGAGCCACCATTCCTAACAATGTTTTGCTCATCTTTACCTGAGCCAGATATCCCCTGTCCTTCCAGTCCCACAGGTGATCATACAGCCATAACCCTTCACAGACAAGCTTCTTAAAAGGAATGGTACACCAGATCTTGGTTTCTAGATAGTTTCCACTAAAAGGATACAGGACTCCTTAGAGAAATGGCTGATTCTAAGGCTAAGGAAGGAAAGTGTAAGAGGAGCCTGAACATTGTGCCAGGAAATAAAGAGGTGCTCCAAAAATGATGGGGATATATATATCAACTAACTTGAAGGGCTCTTTATCTTACTTGACTTTTTAGCAGCCTATAAAACTACTAATCTCATCCTCCTCCTTGAAACTCTCTCCTCTAACTTTTGGTCTTCTGCTTCTGATTATTTTTCCTCTGATAACTTCTTCAAAGAGTCTTTTCTGGGTATCTCATTTTCTGCCCATCCCCTAAGTATATGGGATGCTCTTTGCTGCTCTGTCCTCAGCCCTTTTCTTTTCTCATTGTTTTCCTTCTCTGGTGCTCTCTGCCAATCTTACAGCTTGAACTATTATATACACAGTGGGCTGGGTGCAGTGGCTCATACCTGTAATCCCAACACTTTAGGAGGCCAAGGCAGGCAGATTGCTTGAGCCCAGGGCTTCAAGATCACCCTTGGTAACATGGTGAAACTCCATCTCTAATAAAAATACAAAAATGAGCAAGGTGTGATGGTATGTGCCTGTAGTCCCAGCTACTTGGGAGTCTGAGGTGGGAGGATTGCCTGGGCACGGGAGGTCAAGGCTGCAGCGATCCAACATAGTGGCACTGTACTCCAGCCTGAGGAACAGAGATCCTGCCTCAACAACAAAGAAAGCTCTCAAATATATACTTCTGAATGTACTATGTATAGGTACAGATAGATAGGTAGGTAGGTGGGTGGGTGGATGGATGGATGGATGGATGGATGGATGGATGGATGGATGGATATAAACTCAGCACAGAAATCTCTCTTGCACTCCAGAGCCATAAATTTATCCAATTACCTCTTGGATATCTCCGCTTGGAATAACCCACTAATATCTCAAAGGTAATTTGTTAAAAACCGAAGATATTTTCTTCTTCTCCTCCAGTATTCTTTATTTCTATTCCTGGCCCTACTCACACCTGACTGTCCAAGCAAGAAACTCTGACATTATTCTTAATGTCAACACCCTTCAACCGGAGACCATCAGGAACACAACTCTAGTTAAACAAGCTGAGTTTATTACTCATTGCAGCAAAGAAGAACACACAACATGGGGAACCACGGGGTGTCTCAGTAAGACAGTGTTTGGAAGAACCCAGTATAGAATCTGGGATTGGGAGAGGGTCTAAGGAAATGGGTTGGCTCCAGATTGGATACTATCAGAAAGAAAGAGAATTTCATGATTATCTCAAAACATTTCTACAGGGAAGGCAGACTAGAGCTGGGACAAAGCTGTCACTGGTAAAGAAGTAGCAGTCACTCATTTTAGCTGAGATAGGGTGATGTTTGGTATTTTTGGATGGCATGGTGATCCTCTTTTTTCCTGTGTTAGACAAAATTATGAAGTGGACTTGTTTTTTCTCAGTTTATTAAGGTCTGAGTCATCTTGTTTAATGTTGGCATTCTGTGAGACTTAAGCCCAACAGGAAAATAACATGGCGTAGCTGTGAATGCCAAGTCAGCTTTCAGATGTCAAGAGCAGCTTTTCTCCCCACTTTTTCATTAATCACTGTCATTCCCATATACGTTAGTTGCCAACCTGGGTGCAGTGGCTCATGCCTGTAATCCCAGCACTTTGGGAGGCCAGGGCAGGCAAATCATTTGAGGTCAGGAGTTCGAGACCAGCCTGGCCAAATGGCAAAACTCCATCTTTACTAAAAATACAAAAATTAGCTGGGCATGGAGACGCAAGCCTGTAGTCCCAGCTACTCATGAAGGAGGCTGAGGCACAAGAATTGCTTGAACCCAGGAGGCAGAGGTAGCAGTGAGCCGAGATTGTACCACTGCACTCCAGTCTGGGTGACACAGCAAGACTCTGTCTTAAAAAAAAAAAATTAGTTGCCAAGGCCTATTAATTTTTACTTCCTATGTATCTCTGGCACCTCTTGGTCCCGTCTTCTTCCTTAATCCAGGCCATTATTGTCTGTCAGCTGAATGACTCCATCAGTCACTTAACAGTGTGCCCAGCATGCTGTCATGCTCCTGTTCTAGCCCATCCTCCGCCGTAGCTAGAATGAAGGCTCTGAATGCATCACTCCATGCCAAAAAATCTTTGGTTACATTACCAGCGGTGTTGCTAACATTTAAATGGTAAAATTAAAAATCAGTGAGTTCAGCAATGAAAATAAGCATTTTTATTTACTCTTGAAAAGGAATCAAGGGTGGAGAGTATATTTGGAGAAGGAATCAGCTGAGTTTGGAGACTATTTTGATATCCTGATTCCCTCTTAAGAAATGATGGCTCAGTGCAAATCAACAGGGTGACCTGACTGCTAAAAAAAGTAATGCATTATTAGCACCATTCATAAAAGTATATTATCCACAGTAAAAATATTATGTTGTTCTGGGTAGTACATTTTAAGAAATGTATTATTAAAAGAATGTGTTCAGAGGAGGACAACCAGGATAGGGAGGGTTCTGGAAACATGTCATATGGATAATAAGAAAAAGCTTAAGGAAAAATAAGGAATATAACAAGTATTTTTAAATAGGAGTAAATTTATTTCATATAGATTCGGGACCAGAATCAAATCTGAGGATTATAAACCATAAGCAGACTGATTTCAACTCAATATAAGGAAACACTTTCCATTAAAACTGTCCAATGATGGTTGGGTGTGGTGGCTCATACCTGTAATCACAGCACTTTGGGAGGTCAAGGCAGGCAGATCACCTGAGGTCGGGAGTTTAAGACATGTCTGTTCAGTTCAACATGGTCAAACCCTGTTTCTACCCAAAAAAATTAGCCAGGTGTGGTGGTGGTTGCCTGTAACTCCAGCTACTCGGGATGCTGAGGCACAAGAATCACTTAAGCTCAGGAAGTGGAGGTTGCAGTGAGCTGAGTTTTTATATTGCACTCTAGCCTCGGTGACAGAGAAGATGCCATCTTATTAAAAAAAAAAAAAAAAAAAAAGGCCAGGTGCAGTGGCTCATGCCTGTAATCCCAGTATTTTGGGAGGCCAAGGCAGGCAGATCACAAGATCAAGACATCAAGACCATCCTGGCCAACACAGTGAAACCTCATCTCTACTAAAAATACAAAAAAATTAGCCAGGTGTGGTGACACATGCCTGTAGTCCCAGCTACCTGGGAGGCTGAGGCAGGAGAATCACTTGAACCTGCAAGGCAGAGGTTGCAGTAAACCAAAATCATGCCACTGCACTCGTCTGGTGACAGAGTGAGATTCTGTCTCAAAAAAAAAAGAAAAAAAAAGAAAACTGTCCAATAATGGAGTTGGGTCCTTGGAAACATAGTGAGCTCCTAGTTACTAAAAGGATTCAAGAGAAAGCTGAATAATCTTCCAGAAAGTACACTATAAAACAGGAGTCAGCTGGGTGTGGTGGCTCACACCTGTAATACCAGCACTTTGGGAGACTGAGACAGGTAGATGATGATTTCAGGAGTTCAAGACCAGCCTGGCCAATATGGTGAAACCTCGTCTCTATTAAAAATTAGCTGGGCATGGTGGCGTGCGCCTGCAGTCCCAGCTACTTGGAAGGCTGAGGCTGACGAATCGCTTGAACCAGAGGTGAATGCTGCAGTAAGCCAAATCGAGCCACTTGCACTCCAGCATGGGTGACAGAGCAAGACTCCGTCTCAAAAACAAAACAAAGCAAAAAATCAGGAGTCATTGAACTGTTTGTGATGAAGGGATAGTTCTTTAATCCATTGTGGTCCAGTACTTTTATAAATTATAATAAAGTGAAATCAGTAGAATGAAAAGTAAAAAACATTTTAGAAAAGCTCTAATTTTTAATTATCTTAATGGATATAAAATTAAATTTCAATAAGTAGAATTGGAACATACATAAAAGCGAAAGCAAAAAGCTAATTAAAAAACTGGTTTTCACTGAAAATGTGAATTTAAGATTAATATAGAGAATTTCTATAACTCAACTTGTCATTCTTCAATTATAACTGAAGACTATAATTGAAGTAGTGATTCTGTTTATTAGACCATTAATATGGTCTTTGAATAAACACAATGCATATTAAAAGTTTTTAGGGCAAGCAAGGTGGCTCACACCCGTAATCCCAACACTTGGTAAGGCCAAGACAGGAGGATCACTTGAGGCCAGGAGTCTGACACCAGCCTGGGTAATACAGGGAGATCCGGTCTCTACAAAAAATAAATTAGCCAGGTGTGGCGGCAGACCCCTGAAGCTCTAGCTGCAGGCTGAGGTGAGAGGATTGCTTGAGCCCAGAAGTTCAAGGTTATAGTGAGCTATGTATAATTGCACCACTGCACTCCAGCCTTGGCAATAAAATGAATGAGACCCTCTCTCTCGCTCAAAAAAAAAAAATAAAAAAGTTACACATGTGACAAATGAGCTTGTTTCTTTCTTGTTAAAATATGTAATCCCAGTTAGACAATAATGCTACTCTCATGGAGCGATGTATATCTAAACTGTTTCCACATTTTGCTTTAATATTATTCATAAGACGAAACCAGATTTACATAGTCATAATGGTGGGAATGGGAAAAATTTTTTAAAAATAATTTCAGCATACTCAGAATATTCACTTTTAACTTTTCTCCAAAATGAAGCAAGTGGCGTGGTACCTTCAAAGTTCATTTTTAATCCCTCATTAGTTGCCAGTTAGAACAATGTATCATATAAACTTACAATTAAATTTAAATCCTTTTGATGAAATAAATGGATTCCAGATTTATGAATTTGCCGTATGTAGGCATTCTTTTGTTGGAAAATAAAACTTCAAGCATTCTATCAAATTCACAATAGTTTGATTATTTCTTACAGTTATGCAGTATCAGTATCAAGATGATCACCAACTTCAATGATGATTGTTAAATTATGGAATGTGTAATAACAATCTGTAGAAACTCTGATCTTTCAGGCTTCTACCTTTTGCTTTTGCTCTTTGATTTTACCTGCCATTGAAAAACATGTTGCTTTCCTGCCTTGTATGAAAGAAATCTGAAGCTATCAGAACTATCTTCAGATAATTGATGGTAACACTAGCTGGCCAATTTGTATCTTTATTATTTTATTTTGAGACAAGAGTTTCACTCTTTTCATTCAGGCTGGTGTGCAGTGGCACAATCTTGGCTCACTGCAACCTCCACCTCCAGGGTTCAAGTGATTCTCCTGCCTCACTCTCCCAAGTAGCTAGGATTATAGGTGTGTGTTACCATGCCCAGCTAATTTTCGTATTTTCAGTCGAGATGGGGTTTCGCCATGTTGGCTAGGCTGGTCTGGAACTCCTGACCTCAGGTGATCTGCCTGCGTTGGCCTACCAGAGTGCTGGGATTATAGGCGTGAGCCACTGCACCTGGCCCAATGTATATCTTTATAGAGCTGAAACCAAACTGGCTTCTTGCAGCAATAAAAGTTCAAATATGCTCAAAAGAACTTTCCCTCTAGATAACCATCATATCTCTAAATGTAATCAGTTGTTTAAGCTTTCCAGACTATTACATAATAAAGAGAATAATCTCAAACTTGTCGCATTAGCCATTACACAAGTTACAGTCTTTACTAAGTCACTAAGCATACCGTACAGTTCAGTTGATATGCTTTTTCTACCAAGACTTTTTCAAATAAAGATACAGTATGTTGATTTACATTCTAGGACAAGCTCCTTAATTTAGGTAACTATTCCAGAAGGTTTTCTTACCACTGCAGCTATCCATCCAATTGTATTCCTACGCAAAGCTTCAAACCGCATTTATTGACAAAGTAATTTATTCCACATTTTTCTGTTGTTTAGAGTTATTTCATGGCAATAAAGCAGAAAAAAAGAGAATTCTTCCTTCATATTACTATTATATTCAAATAGCATATAAATTAAATAATTGCCATATTAGCAATATCTATAGATTAATGGTACATCAAACAAATTGCAAAAGAAGGTTAATTTATTAGCTTTCTTTGTTCTATGGGTTGGTCTTTTTGGATATTTCAAGTGCTGACAGGGATGCTGACACTTATTTCTGGGGGAATGCAAAATGGTATCGCCTCTCTGTAGGACAGTTTGGTGGTCTTTTACAAAACTCAACATTCTCTTACCATTCATCCAATAGTTGTGTTTCTTTGGTATTTACCCACAGGAGCTGAAAGCTTCAATAGACACAAAAACCTACACATGGATGTCTATAGCAATTTTATTCATAATTGCCAAAACTTGGAAGCAACTAAGATGTCCTTCAGCAGGGAAGTGGATAAACTGTGGTACACCCAAACAACGGAGTATTACTCAACGTTAAAAAGAAATGAGCTATCAAGCTGTGAACAGACACAGAGGAAACAAATGCATATTACCAAGTAAAAGAAACCAATGTGAAAAGGCTGTATACTGTACGATTCTGTTTATATGACGTTCTGGAAAAGGAAAAACTTACGGAGACAGTGAAAAGACCAAAGGCAGCCAGGAGTTAGTGGGGAGGACAGGATGAACACGCAGAGCTGAGGGTGTTTAGGACAGTGTAAAGACTGTGTATGACACTCTAATGGTGGATTCATGTCATTATACCTTTGTTCAAACCCATAGATTTTACAACACCGGAGTGAACCCTAATGGGAACTATAGGATTTGGGTGAGAATGATGTGTCCATGTCGGTTTATAAATTGTAACCAATGTGCCATTCTGCTGGGGATGGTAATAATGAGGAAGGCTGAGCATGGGGGAGGGGAGCACTGAGGATCTGTAAGTTATTTCTGTACCTTCCTCTCAATTTTGCTGTGAACCTAAAACTGCTTTTAAAAACCAAAGTTTTTTTTTTTGCTTTTTAAAAAGATGAGAGTCTTGCTATGTTGCCCAGGCTGGAGTGCAGTGGCTATTCACAGGTGCAGTCCCACTACTGAACAGCACAGGAGTTTTGATCTGCTCCATTTCTAATCTAGGCCAGTTCAACCCTCCTTAGGCAACCCTAGGTCCCAGTGACCCAGGAGGTTACCATATTTATGCTGAACTTAGTGCAAACACCTGATTGGAATAGCTCACTACAACCCAGAATTCCTGGACTCAAGTGAGCCTCCTGTCTTAGCCTCCTGAGTAGCTGGGTCTACAGGTACGGCCACTGTGCCTGGCATAAAGTCTTTTTTTTTTTTAATTTTTGAGACAGTCTTGCTCTGTTGCCAGGCTGGAGTGCAGTGGTGCAATTTGAGCTCACTGCAACCTCTGCCTCCTGGGTTCAAGCAATTATTCTGACTCAGCCTCCTGAGTAGCTGGGATTACAGGCATGCATCACCGTGCCCAGCTAATTCTGTACTTTTAGTAGAGACAGGGTTTCACCATGTTGGCCAGAATGGCCTCGATCTCTTGACCCTGTGATCTGCCCACCTTGGCCTCTGAAAGTGCTGGGATTACCGGTGTGAGCCACTGTGCCTGGCCTGCATAAAGCCTTTTTTAAGTGATAAGAAAAAAAAAGAGCAAGTGATTTGAACAGATAGTTCCCCAAAGATATGTGTGCCCAACAAGTACATGAATACAAATTTAATGTTATTGATCATCAGAGAAATGCAAATTAAAACCATCACATTATTACCTGACCAACATGGTGAAACCCCATATCTACTGTAGTCCCAGCTACTTGGGAAGCTGAGGCAAGAGAAACACTTGAACCCGGTAGGCGGAGGTTGCAATGAGCTGAGATTGTGCCATTATACTCCAGCCTGGGCAACAAGAACAAAACTCATAGAAAAAAAAAAAGACATTCTTGCTGAATTGAGGACTCAGAACAGGCTGGATGTGGTGGCTCACCCTTGTAATCCCAGCACTTTAGGGGGCCAAGGTGGGTGTATTGAGGTCAGGAGTTTGAGATCAGCCTGGCCAACATGGTGAAACCCCATCTCTACTCAAAATACAAAAAATTACCTGGATGTGTTGGTGCACGCTTGTAATCCCAGCTACTCAGGAGACTGAGGCAGGAGAATCGCTTGAGCCTGTGAGGTGGAGCTTGCAGTGAGCCAAGACGGAGCCACTGCACTCCAGCCTGGGTGACAGAGTGAGACCCTGTCTCAAATAAATAAATAAATAAAAAGACTAAGAAGTAATGCTAAGGTTTCTCCTTTCTATTCTCATATCTAATGAGAACTGTGAGACTCTGCCTCCATTTCCCCATTTAAAAACAAGAGCTCATTTACAAGCAACATGGCAAGAATTTAAGCAGTCATGATTGTGAAGCATTTCTGCAGGAAGATGCTATTTAAGTATGAGGTTGTTACTAAATCAAAATGAATGCCTTTGTGCAAAACTAGAATGTACATTACATATTGTTCCTGAGCATTTCTCCCCAGTGCATTCAAAATATTCTCACATTCAGAAGGTTAAACAGCACATTTAAAAATAGGAGGCTGATGGCTGAGCTCAATTGGGAAGATCTTTCTTTGGTGCTAAAATGCTTGAAAATTATTTTGGGAAGACTATGAGCAAGTTATTTTGAACTTCTGGGGAAAAAAAGCTGAGGGAACATTCCCTTTGCTTAAAAGCAATGGAGACATTTATTTATGCCTTTACAGAATAAAACAGTTTGCTTACTACCAGTGTTTGTGGGCTGATATTCAACTTGACTTATCATCTGGAAATTTTAAAAACACACACTGAAACTGAAAAAGTACTCTTTGAGTAAGGGTTTACCTGACGTGACCAGAGCCATTCAAAATGAGGGCACATAATATCTTTTTTTTTCTTCTTGAACATTTTTGGAATCTAATTAAAGATGCTTCTTAGAATATGTGGAAACCGCACATGGTATTTTGCATATCACTATCATTCCAGTTCTAATCTTATTAGGTGTTTAGCTATAGGCAAGTAGAATTAGGGTATGATGTGACGCAGATGTTAATGAGTTGCTGGGAAACTACATACTCTATCCCTAGGAAAACACACAAACACACATTCTCAAAATTTTATATAATTTCAGGAATTTCCTAGAAATCCCCACCCCAAATCCCATTCATGAAATCCTTAGCTCAAAATCCTGTGCACTAGAGCAATTTCTTTTACAAAACCATATTCAGATGCCTGTGAAGCAATGAATGTGTTAGGCAATGTTAGGCAGTAGAAACAGCGATACACCTAGTCAGACAGGGTCCCTAGAAGTCATGGAGCTTAAAGTCTAGTAGGGGAGATGGAGATTTATCAAATAATCACACAAAAAGATGCCTAATTACAAACTTTGATTAAGTGCTATGGAGAGATATACAGTACTGCAGGTAACAATGGAATCTAATCCAGTTCCTCTAAAGAAGTTACATTTTAGGGTCCATATAAAGAATGTTGCACAGAGAAGGTAAAGGAAACAGTATGGTAAAGTGCTGCAAAGGAAATACGGCAATAATAAGGGCTCTTACAGGTTTAAGCCAGGACCTGAAACTTGTATATTTTATATGCTCTGAAATAAGACATATACTAAATTTAAAGTGGCTGATCAAATTAAAACATTTTCCATTCCCTGCCTACTAAATTGGTAAAGATTTTTTAAAATTCTAATAGAAGTAAAATAAAACATTTCCATATACTGCTGTCAGAAGTATGTAGTTTAGGCCAGGTACAGTGGCTCATGCCTGTAATCCCAACACTTTGAGAGGCCAAGGTGGGTGAATCACTTGAGGTCAGAAGTTCGAGACCAGCCTGACCAACATGATGAAAATCCGTATCTACTAAAAATACAAAATTAGCCAAGCATGGTGCTGCACACCTGTAATCCTAGCTACTTGGGAGTCTGAGGCAGGATAACTGCTTGAACCCAGAAGGTGGAGGTTTCAGTGAGCCGAGATTGCGCCACTGCACTCCAACCTGTGCAGCTGGGCAGAGCAAAACTCCGTCTCCAAAAATAAAATAAAAAGTATGCAGTTTAAACCACTGACTTTAAAAATGGATGCCTTCTGATTCCATTACACTTACAAAAACAAATCTAAGAAAACAGTAGTGACCTTGCCAGCTTCTAATTAGATTATAAGAAAATAAAAAATATATTTAAAAATTTAAAAAAAAGAAAATGGTAATAATCCACCAGGATGTTAATAACAGCATTATTTACAAGATGAAAGAAACTGAAACAAAGCATATGTCTAACAGTAGGGAGTAAATTATGACAATCCAGATTACAGAATAATATGCACCCATTAAATCAGAGTATTTAATGATATGGAAAAAATTCCTCTTAAGTGAAAAAAAGCATTACAAAACAGCATACGTTGGCCAGGCACAGTAGCTCATGTCTGTAATTCCAGCACTTTGGGATGCTGAGGCAGGTGGATCACGAGGTCAGGAGTTTGAGACCAGCCTGACCAACATGGGAAACCCCATCTCTATTTAAAAAAAAAAAAAAAAGGAAAAAGGTTATGAGCCCTCATTTTTATTTTTGAAATATATTTATGCAGAGAAACACAAAGGAAGAAGGTATACAACAATGTTAATAATATTATCTTTAAAAAAAATAAAATAAGGCTGGACACAGTGGCTCACACCTGTAATCCCACACTTTGGGAGGCTGAGGTGGGTGGATTGCTTTGAGCCCAAGAGTTCAAGACCAGCCTCGGCAACATGGCAAAACCCTATCTCTATAAAAAGATGAAAACAATTAGCCAGGTGTGGTGGCACAGGTGTGTAGTCCCAGTAATTCAAGAGGCTGCGGTGAGAGGACTGCTTGAGCCCAGGATATTGAGGTTGCAGTGTGCTGTAATTGTGCCACCGCAATCCATCCTGGGTGACAGTGAGACCTTGTCTTAAAAAAAAAAAGGATCAATTTTTGTTATTGGCCTACTCAGAATATTCCAGTACTTAATTTCACTATTACCATTTATTCTGTTAGTCCTTCTCTACTAAGGAACATCCAAATTCTCTGCTAATTAAGTGTTTTTAAAAGTCACATTTGGGTGAGATATTCAAACTAAACCCTGGGTGACAGTGCCCTCTGGTGGTTTCACCAATAATGTTTGAACAAGAACTGTGTAGTGAGTTTTTCATGAAGCTAACTGTATTTAATTTTAAGAAGCATTCCACTTTATGAATTTTAAAATGTCTGCAAAACAGACAAATAAATAGATCTTTCATAAAATGTTAGTGATGGTGGATAACAGGTTCTTATCCCTGGGGCGGGGAAGAGTGGCTTGGGGAGCAGAGAGCAGGTGACGCTGGTGATGAAATATGTGCTTATTTGGCAAAATTAAAAATCAGCAATTCATGAAAAGCAGAATCTCAGGAAGTACAGTGTACATCTATGCTACCAGTACAGTAAAGTCAAAGTTAATTCTCCAAAGCACTGACACATAAGTATGTGGGTTTGGATGTCTTAGGACAATCCCTATTTAGTAGAGCTTGGTACTTGGAAGAAAAATCTTCATCATTATATTTTGATTTGTTTTTCAGTTCTTTCTACATTTACAACATAGCTAAACATTTGTAGAATTTTGGATATAAGTCAACCTGAAAGAAAATCAAACATTTTTCAAGAATACATCATTGACAAAGCTGGTAAATATTTCTGATTTATTAAATTCAATCAAACTTGTTTTTTTAATCTTTCCAAATGAAATTTAAATTAATGGAAAAAGTAAACCACTTAAAAATATTTCCTTTGGGTAACAGAAGGTCATCATTATTAATTATTTTCTTTAGTCTCTCCTACTTCACTGGCTACTTGAAACTTCAACTAGAGTTCCTTTATTAAAAGAGCTAGATCAAACAATGGACTCTGAATGAGAAATTATTTTTCACATCAATTTTACTGCATCACAAACATTTTACAGCTCAAGTTTAAATAAAGCAACTTTCCACCTTATTAAAAGATTCTTCACCTCCTAAATACAAATTGAAGGGGAAGCAATATTATTAAGGATCCTATATAACTAGTAGTGGCAGCAGAGTTATTATTAACATTCTCATAACACTAGTCTAGTGGCATTAACATTTTAATCACAGAGCTGCAGCTGTTTGCATGTGTTCTGAAGCTAGCATAATCTTTAAGACAGCCAGGAAAAAAACCCTCAAAACAAATTACATAATGTTCTATCTAGAAAAATCTCTAGGAAAGCACATTCTTCGGTGAAACAAAACCACCCCTTTGTCATTGTGATATACTGAGAAAAGCTCTGGAGCCTGACAGTTTGGCTCCTGGCTCTCCCACTTGTTTGGTAGGGTTCCAGTCACTGTAAAATGCGATTACGTCCCTTCTTCAAAGGATTATTTTGAGAATTTAATAAGAATGGATGGAAAGGACCTAGTAGATATAGTAAAATCTGATCAAAATATCAGTAATTTAATTATTTCCTAGAAGCCAATTGAAACATTATAACATTTATTTTCTTGGTAGACCTTGAGTTTATTCTCAAAGGCAATTTAAAAATCTCCCTCAGCAAAGCCATGCACCTTTTTATTAATCATATTTATACTACTAACAATGTTTGGCTAATGATGTAAAAATACTTAAATCATACTAGACACACAAAAAGAGATGTTTCTCAACTTATGGTAGGATTACATCCCAATAAACGCACTGTAAACTGAAAATATCGTAAATTCAAAATGCTAGCCTGCCTTAAATATGCTCAGAACACTTACATTACCCTACAGTTGAGCAAATCATCTAACACACAGCCTATTTTATAATAAAGTGTTCTGATATAACCTATTGATGTTCTACTGAATATATATGGCTTTGGCACTACGGAAAAGTCCTAAACTGGAGATCATACATAAATGAAAGACTAAAATTGAAAAAGAAAAATAAAATGTAATAGGTTTCTCTAAATGAGAATGTCAAATCCAGAATTACTTAACATATATAAAAGTACACATTCTAATATATGAAAAGATATTTTATCATTATTACTTTACTATATATTAGTGAATACACCAGATGGCATTTTTTCAAATTGCAAATGAGGCACATTTCTCTTTGATTCTCCCAGGAACCTCAGCTTCATCTGTCTTTTGGAGGATTCGGATTCTTACGACATCTGTGATACCTTGAAAAGAAGAAAATAACTCAGAATAAGATGACCTTAATAAAATTAATTATTCCTGATAAAATCTTAAATTTCTATGATTATTTTGCTATTGGAACTACTTTTTAAAAAATCAGTGAAACCATGTATCAGGCATTTCTTAATAATAAGCCACATTCTCCCATAGTGAACATTTGTTTTCTTTTCTTTTTGTAATCATTTTTTTTTCCTCAAGACTGGGTCTCACTTTATTGCCCAGGCTGAAATGCAGAGGTTATTTATAAGCTCAATAATAGAGTACTACAGCCTCAAGCTCCTGGCACAAGGGATCCTCCTTACCTTACCCTGCCTAGTAGCTGGGACAATAGGCACATCACCACATGTTGTTGACAATTAATTAAACTAAGCATTTAAAATAGTTTTCTTTCACAGCTTGAGGATAATTTCAACATGATGACCGAGATGACTGACTTTGAATTAAAAACTAATGGGTTGTCTTTGTAGTAAAGAAATAATCACATCTAGTGAGATTTAGGCTTCTAAAACATAAACAAAAAAGAAACCACATCATGAATGTGTTCTGTTAAAGTTTTATTTACAAGAGGCTATTTTTCTCTAACTGGAGGTCTTTCAACATGTAAAATCACGTTTTAATATAAAGTAAGATGTAACTAGTAATGTGTTTGTGGAAAAATGTGTAATATGGAAAAATGGAAGAATTGCAAATCATAACAGTGAGGAACGTTTCACTTGTTTTTGAGATCACAAACATGTTAAAATCATAATGCCCAATCCAAGCACAGGTGTGGTGAAATTAGCAGCATCAGACCTGACTGCTTAAAAGTATAAATTGGTACAATACTTTTGAAAAGCAGTATGATAAGATGTATCAAAAAATATTCGTAACTTTTGACCTAGTAATTCTTCTTTACCACTCTATATCAAAGGAATACAGAAAAAGTAACTGAAATATTAAGGAAGAATACAGGAGACAAATTTATATATACAGTATCATAACCATGTAAAAATAAGCAAACTAACAAAACTTACATATAGTATAGAGAAATGAAATGCACTGTTGGCAGTGATAGTTTGATTTCGCCATGGAGAATTTTTCTTTTTGCTTCTCTGCACTTCCTTATTTTCTTTACTGATTTAAGAAAAATTTCTGCATAGAGAACATGTGTTTTTGTGATGAGTTATCTTCAAAAATTTCCTTCTGGTCAGATTTTGACAAGCTGATCATGAGTTTATTTTCAGTTTTCAAATTCTGCTAATGTGGAAATTCAGTCTTATACTATAAATGGGATTTGCACCCTAAGATCTTTTTGGTTGTTAAGATATCTAAAGCATTTTTTGGGTCACGTGCAGTGGCTCACACCTGTAATCCCAACACTTTGGGAGGCCAAGGGAGGCAGATCACGAGGTCAGGAGATCAAGACCACCCTGGCTAACATGGTGAAACCCCATCTCTATTAAAAATACAAAAAAAAAAAAAAGGTATCTAAAGCATTTTTTTGCTTCAGGTTTCGTAGAGGCAACTTCCTGATACATTGATTTTTTTTTTAATCTGCAAAATATAGGAATTAAGTTGAAAACAATGAAGCACATCTGTATTTAATACCATGGAACAGTAAGTTGTCAAAAAATAAACACAGTAAAATACCATTTGTATAAACATTTCTACATGTGCTTACATTGGCATAGAGAAAACTGTTTTTTTCTAAAAGGTTCCATTAACATACCAGATAATCAAGGTTTTACTAGTGCAACAGTGTCTCTGAAAGGCATTCTCTCAAAGCAGGGAATGGTCATCAGAATAGCGGTTCTAGAAAGGGTATGGGAAGTCATTAATCTCTTGAAATTATTTGTAAAAATTTTGAATATGTGTTTTTGTGGGCAGTGGATTCAGAACTTTCATCAGACTCTCAATGAAGTCTGAGACCTCGAGGTCAGGAAATACAGACCATCCTGGCCAACATGGTGAAACCCCGTCTCTACCAAAAATACAAAATTAGCTGGGCGTGGTAGTGCACGCCTGTAACCCCAGCTACTTGGGAGGCTGAGGCAGGAGAATTGCTTGAACCTGGGACGTGGAGGTTGCAGTGAGCTGAGATTGCGCCACTGCACTCCAACCTGGCAACAAAGTTAGACTCCGTCTCAAAAAAAAAAGTCATTCAGCATACATCCTTCAACTATATTTACTACTCAAGACTGACTGAAAATGTTTGAGACTCTGATAGCTCTAAACTGAACAATGTCAAGTTCTAAAAATTGCTCAATAAATGTCAAATAGCATTTACAGATTTCTTATCATACATGAATTTCAATGTACACTATAATCACTAGCCAAAAGCAAGCACCTTAATTTTAGGATGACCTTATTCTATCATCCAGATTGGGAAACTTGCAAGTACTATTAATAATTAACACAAGAGCTAAACTGAGATTGCTCCTGGCAAACCAAGTCATATTGTTACTCTTCTTAAATTACACAATGACTCAGTGACATCTGGAACACTGGTCCATAGCTCTTAACCCAGAAAACTTTACCTCCTGGTTTATACTAAGCTAGGTAATCAAATCTGTTTCCTACTGAAGGAAGCAGCTAATTTTTGTTGTCTCCATGGGAAAATATTACTTTCTTAAGGTAGTACTATTATTCATGCATTTGTAAGATTGCCCTGTATTTCAGAAATTTAGGATTATTTTCTCCTTCCTTCCTGCCTGCCTGTCTCCGTCCTTCCCTCTCTCTCTCCCTCCCTTCTGCTCTCGCTCTTTCTTTCTGAAGGGTCTTGCCCTACCATACAGGATGGAGTGTAATGACACAATCATAGCTAATTGCACTCTCAAACTCCTTGACTCAAGTGATCCTTCCACCTCAGTCTTCTGAGTAGGTAGGACTACAGGCATGTGCCACCATGCCCAGCTAATTTTAAAAAATTATGGGAGCCAGGCACAGTGGCTCACACCTGTAATCCCAGCACTCTGGGAGGCCAAGATGGGTAGATCACTTGAGCCCAGGAGTTTGAGACCAGCTTGGGCAACATGGTGAAACCTCATCTCAACAAAAACTTTAAAAAGTAGCCAGACATGGTGGTATGAATCTATAGTCCCAGCTACTCAGGAGGCTGAGGTAGGAGAATCTCTTGAACCTGGGAGGTGGAAGTTGTAGTAAGCTGAGATCAGGCCACTGCATTCCAGTCTGGGTGACAGAGCAAGACCCATCAAAAAAAAATAAAATAAAATAAAACGGTATTATGAGAATCAGAATAATTTATCCATTTTAAAATGTGTAAGCAACTACTATGTGTAGGTCCTAACAATTCTGTAGTACACAAAACAAGATAAAAATCCCAACTTTTATCTTACATTCCAATGCAGGAGACAGAAAAATAAGATATACAAGTTGGCCGGGGAAGGCTTCATTGAGTAAAAACCTGAAGGAAGTAAGAGAGCTAGCTTTACCAATACTGAGAGGAAGTGTGTTCTATGAAGACAAATAGCAAGTATAAAGGCCCTGAGGTGGAAGGAAGGGCATGTTCAAAAGCAGGAAAGAGGCTATGTAGACAGAATGCATGAGCAAGGAAAAGATGGTAGAGCATGAGAGCAGAGAGGTAATGCAGGACCAAATCATGCAGCTACTTGTAGGCCTTGAGTTCTTCTGAGTGAGACAGAAAGCTGTTTGAGAATTTTCAACAGAAAAATTACATGAACCAAGGGAACTGTTAAAAGGGTAACTCTGGCTGCTATGCTACAAACAGACTGCAGCGAAGCAAAGGAAGCAGCTGGGAGACCAATTAGGAAGTTATTTCAACAAAACGGGCAAGAATGATAATTTGGACCAGGACAGTGGCAGAGGGAATGGTGGTAAGTGATCAAATCTGGATATATTTTGGAGATAGAACTAACAAGATTTGCTAATAGACCAGATGTTGGGTATTGGACAGAGAGAGGAGTCAACAGTGGTACCAAGGTTTTTGGCCCAAGCAGCTAGAAAAATAGAGCTGGCAGTAACTGAGAGAGCAGGCTGCAGGAGAAGCTGGTTTGTGAAGCGCAGTTAGACACATACCAAGTTAAGGATGCCTATTACACATGTCAAGTAGGCAGTTGGATATGTAAGTCTAGAGGTCAAGGGACAGGTCTTGACCACAGATGGATATGGAAGCCATCATCACACAGATGGTATTTAATACTGTGGGTCTGGATGAGATTCCTGTCCTAGAGAATGGGACAGAAAAGTGGAGCGGTCCAAGGACTGATTATTGGAGCACGCCAAAATCTAGAAACAAGGGAGAGGAAAAGGAACCACCAAGATAAATCAAAATAGTATATTAACATTAGATATGTAAAAAGAATTTCAATAGTTCCTAAGGTTGAATTAATGAGAAAAGTAATAGACACACAATCAGGAACTCTATAATGAGACAGCCAAAGGGTCCCCAGAGAAACTCCGACCAGCCTGCTCACTGGGAAAATGGGTGGAGCCTCAGAAAGTCTATGCTGTTTGCAGGGAAATGGAACTGGGCTTCTCATGATCCGGTATGGTAATCTGGGGATTCAATCTGTGAGATGGGGGCCTGTTTACAGGAATCTCTCTCGCTTTGCTGAGTGTTTTCCTTTATACCCAATAAACCCTGCCCTTCCCCACCCTTCAAATCGTCTGGGAACCTAATTTTTCATGGTCGTGTGTCTTTAGCTGACCTAAGAAAAAAGTCCTATAACAATAATATTGCTCAAATGATGTATTCCAGGATAATTAGAAGGAATACTTCCTGACTTAATTTTTTTCATGCCAACTAAGGAAGACTAAAGAAAGGAAGAAAAGCTTGCACAGAGAAGCTGGCAACTGAGGGTGCTGACATGCTTCCTGAATAATAGCAACATAAAAGGCCAGAAGGACATACCTCAGGAATGGCTGTTGGAAGACAATACAATTCAGAACTGTGGCCTCAACAATTATTTACGGAGCCACTACTGGCCACAACAATTATTTACAGAGCCACTACAGAACCACTAGGAAGTACAAAATAAATGGGTTTGCAGAAGAAGCACCTTCCAAAGAATATGTTTGAAGCCCCATGACTCCAGGTAAACAATATATAATGACTAAGCTAGTTTAATTTGTTTTCATCACCTGTAATATTACACGGGAAGTAGCAGAAGCTTTGTGGTTATATATGCTATTTTTAGAAAAAAATCCATCTTTGCACAATTAAATATAAAAATAGTCATCCAGACAAAAGCAAAGGTTTTAACTTAAAACCTCAAATTAACCCCAAACCCAACATCTTGGGTTTCCTCATCACCTGCCCCCATGCTAAGAATTCAAACAGTTCCAGTACCCAATCTTGGTATGAAGCCCAAATCTAAGAAGACTCTGAATTGACATCCTAAAATAAACAGAATCACCAGAATAAGAAAAGGCAAAATACAGCTCACAAACGTATGCTTATTTATTAATTTTTGAGGCAGGGTTTCAGTCTGTTGCCTGGGCTGGAGTGTAGCGGCACAATCTCAGTTTACTACAACCTCCTCCTCCCAGGCCCAAGTGATTCTCCTAACTCAGCCTCCTAAGTAGCTGGGACTACAGAAGTGTACTACCATACCTGACTTGATTTTTTTGTTGTTGTTTGTATTTTCTGGAGAGATGGGGTTTGCCATGTTGCCCACGGTGGTCTCCAACGCCTGGGCTCAAGAAATCTGTCCATCTCAGCCTCCCAAAGTGCTGGGATTACAAGCATATAATCCTGGTCCACAGATTTAATAGTAAACACTTCTGATTTTTAGACATAAGATAATCTCATCAACAATACTTATTAGCCACTGGCCTATTCACCATCAATTCTTTACAGTCATACAACCTACAAACCCAGTTCACCCACCTTGGGTGAGGCCAATAATTCGACACAGATGACTTCAAGACTGAATGAAGTGGGGCAACAACTCTCGATCATTAAGGATTTGCTGACCTTGATTAAGAATCTGATAACGAGAAACACCTTAACCCACCTGTGATCTATCTGGATAAACTGGAATTGGATAAACCCGGTTTATCCAGTTATATGGTTATACCACATAACCTGGTACTCTGGAACTAAAACTTCCAAGAATCACTGGGAAATTTACCAGTGGAACATCCTCAAAACTACCATAAAGCACCATTTCAAAGAGGAACTGAACACCTTAAAGAAGCTGTAAAGACAATTAGGTGAGATAGTATTCCATCAGACACTAATTTAGTAACCATACATTGTATTAAGGATACAGTGTTAGAATTCTTGTGGAAAATTACAATACAGAAGATGCTTTTTTTTTTTTTTTTTGACACAGAGTCTCGCTCTGTCATCCAGGCTGGAGTCCTGTGGCACAACCTCAGCTCACTGCAGCCTCTACCTCCTGGGTTCAAGCAGTTCTCTTGCCTCAGCCTCCAGAGTAGCTAGGATTACAAGTGTCCACCACCACACCAGCTAATTTTTGTATTTGTAGTAGAGATGGGGTTTTGCCATGTTGGCCAGGCTGGGCTCAAACTCCTGATCTCAAGTCTTCTCCCCGCCTTAGCCTCCCAAAGTGCTGGGGTTATGGGCATGAGCCACTGCACCTGGCCACATCCTTGACAAAGTGAAAATAATCCAGAGAAAAAGATTTAACCAAAAAAGTAACCTAGAAATATAAATATAATATTAACAGATACCTAATAAACTATAATTATATGTAGTTGTGCTAACAGGGACAGTAGATATTCAAAATGAATATAAAAAAATAAAATGAAGTAAGCAGGCTAAGAGCAAACAGCAGAGGAAGAGTAAAAGTCCTGAAAACTGAGGGATAAAGTATTTTAACACAGCTTGATGTTGAAATGAGATGGGGCACTGAGGTCAGATTAGGTATAAAAAAAAAAAAGCAAGTTCCAATTATACGCTGCCTATAAGAAATCCACTTTAAAAAAGAAAATAGAAAAAAAAAGAAAAAGAAAAAGAAAGAAATTCACTTTAAAAACAAAGATAAGCAGGTTGAAAGTAATACAGAGACGACAAAGATGACATTACAACCAATCCCATAAAAATACAACAGACGCTCAGAGACTATTATTTTGGGGGGGGGTGGAGTTTCACTCTTGTCCCCCAGGCTAGAGTGCAATGACATCGATCTAGGCTCACTGCAACCTTGGCCTCCCGTGTTCAAGCAGTTCCTCAGAGACTATTATTACAAACACTTCCATACACACAAACTAAAAAATCTAGAGGCAATGGATTCATTCTTGAAAACATACAACCTCCCATGATTAAATCAGGAAGAAGCTGAAACCCTGAACAGAAGAATAATGAGTTCTGAAACAGAATCAGTAATTAAAAAACCTACCAACCAAAAAATGCCTGGACCAGATGGATTCACAGCTGAATTCTACCAGATGTACAAAGAGCCAGTACCAATCCTACTGAAACTATTCCCCCCACCCACAAAAAAAAAATTGAGGAAGAAGGACTCCTCCCCAACTCATTCTACAAAAATGACATCATCCTGATACCCAAATTTGGCAGAGACATAACAAAAAAATAAATAAAACTGTAGGCCAATATCCCCGACGAACGTGGATGCTAAAATCCTCAACAAAATATGAGCAAACCAAATCTAGCAGCAAGTCAAATTATTAATTCACCACAATCAAGCAGGCTTTCTGCTTGGGATTCAAGGCTGACTCAACATATGCAAATAAATAAATGTGATTCATCATATAGACAGAATTAAAAACAAAAAACACATGATTTCAATAAACATGGAAAAAAAACCGTCAATAAACTCCAACATCCCTTCATGATAAAACTCCTCAACAAACTAGGGATTGAAGGAACATCAAAATAGTAACAGCCATTTATGACAAATGGCCAACCTACTAAATGAGCAAAAGCTGAGAGCATTTCCACAGCCAACATGCTGAACGAGCGAAAGCTGAGAGCATTTCCTTTAAGAACTGGAAATTAAGAATGCCCACTCTCACCACTCCCATTCAACATAGTCCCACGGAAGTTCTAGCCAGAGCAATCAGGCAAGAGAAAAAAATAAAGGCATCTAATTAGGAAACGAAAAAGTCAATAATCTCTCTTCACTAACAATATGATTCTACACCTAGAAAACCCTAAAGATTCAGCCAAAAGGCTCCTAGACCTGATAAACAACTTCAGTAAAGTTTCAGGATACAAAATCAATGTACAAAAATCAGTAACTTTTCTATATACCAATAATATTCAAGCTGAGAGCCTGAAGTCCACAATTATAGTTGCAGATTTCAACATTCCTCTCATAATAATTGATTAAATAGAAAATGAGTAAGGGTAAAGAAAACAAACAATGCTATCAATCCCATTTACAATACCCACAAGAAAATGTAAAATGCCTAGGAATACATCCAACGAAGGAGGTGAAAGGCTCAACTACAAAGCACCGCTGAAAGAAATCACAGATGACACAAACAAATGGAGAAATATTCCATGCTCATGGGTTAGAAGAACCAACAGTGTTAAAATGCTTATACTGCTCAAAGCTATCTACAGATTTCAATGCTATTCCTATCAGACTACCAATATCATTTCACATAGTTAGAAAAAAATATTCTAGGCTGGGCACTGTGGTTCACGCCTGTAATCCCAGTACTTTGGGAGGCTGAGACGGGTGGATCACCTGAGGTCAGGAGTTCAAGACCACCCTGGCCAACATGGTGAAACCCCGCCTCTACTAATAATAGCCGGGCATGATGGTGCACACCTGTAATCCAGCTACTCAGGAGGCTGAGGCAGGAGAATTGCTTGAACCCAGAAGGTGGAGGTTGCAGTGAGCTGAGATTATGCCATTGCACTCCAACCTGGGTGACAAGAGCAAAATTCCATCTCCAAAAAAAGGGAAAAAAACTATTGTAAAATTCATATAAAACCAAGTAAGAGTCCAAATAGCCAAAGCAATTCTAAGCAAAAAGCAGCCAGAGGCATCACATTACCTGACTTCAGACTATACTACAAGGCCACAATAATCGAAACAGCATGGTAGTGACACAAAAATGATGGCTGGGCACAGTGGCTCACTCCTGTAATCCCAACATTTTGGGAGGCCAAGGTAGGCGGATCATCTGAGGTTGGTAGTTTGAGACCAACCTGACCAACATGGAGAAACTCCGTCTCTACTAAAAATACAAAATTAGCCGGGTGTGGTGGCGCATGCCTATAATCCCAGCTACTCAGAAGGCTGAGGCAAGAGAATCACTTGAACCGGGAGGTAGAGGTTGCAGTGAGCAGAGACCGTACCATTGCACTCCAGCCTGGGAGACAAGAGCAAAATTCTGTCTAAAAAAAAAAAAAAGAGACACAGAGACAAATGGAACAAAATAATAAACCCCAAAATTAAGCCATATACCTACAACCAAGTGATCTTTGACAAATGGTATAGGATAACTGGCTAACTGTATGCAAAAGAATGAAACTGAACCCTGATCTACCACCATATATGGTGGTAAGACATATATTAAAGACAGATTAAAAACTTAAATATAAGACCTCAAGCTACAAAAATCCTAGAAGAAAACCTAGGAAATATAATTCTCTGCTTACATTTTTCTTTTCTTTCAAAGAAAGAAACAAAAGCTATATCCAAAGAAATACCATTATGGACATTGGCCTTCGTAAAGAATTTATAACTAAGTACTCAAAAGCGATTACAACAAAAACAAAATTTGACAAGTGGGTCCTAATTAAAACAAAGAGCTTCTGCACAGCAAAAGAAACTATCAACAGAGTAAACAGACAACCTACAGAATAGAAGATATTCACAAACTATGCAACCAACAAAGGTCTACTATGTGGAATCTGTAAGAAACTTAAATCAACAAGCAAAAAACAAATAACTGTTAAAAGTGAGCAAGGGACATGAACAGATACTTCTCAAAAGAAGACATACAAGCAGCCAACAAACATGAAAAAATGCTCAACATCACTAATCATCAGAGAAATGCAAATAAAAATCACAGTGTGATACCAGCTGACACTAGTCAGAATGGCTATTATTAAAAACAGAAAAAAATAACAAATGTTGGCAAGGCTGCAGAGAAAAGCGAATGCTTACATCTGTTGGTGGGAATGTAAATTAGTTCAACCACTGTGGAAAGTAATTTGGAAATTTCTAAAAGAACTAAAAACAGAACTGCCATTCGACCCATCAATCCCGTTATGAGGTAAATACCCAAAGGAACAGAAACTGTCCCACCAAAAAGACACATGTAATTCTACGTTCACTGTAGCACTACTCACAACAGCAAAGGCATGGAATCAACCTAGGTGCCTGTCAACGGTGACCTGGATAAAGAAAACGTGGTGCACATATGCCACAGAACACTATACAGAAATAAAAAAACAAAATCATATCCTTTGCAGCAGCACACATGCAGCTTGAAGCCATTATCCTAAGCGAATTGAGGCAGAAATGGAAAACCAAATACCACATTTTCTCACTTACAAGTGGGAGCCAAAAACTGGGTACACATGGACATAAAGATGGAACAAAAAACACGGGAACAGGCAGGAGGGGAAGAGGTGGGAGAAGGCTGAAGAATTAGCTACTGGGCACTATGTTCACTGCCTGGGTGATGGGTTAAATCATACTCCAAACCTCAGCATCACACAATATACCCTTTGTGTACCCGCTGAATCTAAAACTTGAAATAAAACAAAAAAATTCTTATCTTAGGGTCTTCTAGGAAACAAAATCTAAGACAGCATCTATTAAAAACAGCTACAGCCAAAAAAAAAAGTAAAAGAATAGAAAAACATATGTCATGCAAACACTAATCAAAAGAAGGCTGGGGCTAAGCACGGTGACTCACGTTTGTAATCCCAGCACTTTGAGAGGCCAAGGTGGGTGGGTCACTTGCGGCCAGTTCAAGACCAGCCTGGCCAACATGTAAAACCCTGATTCTACTATAAATAACAAAAATTAGCAGGGTGTGATTATAGCACACACCTGTAATCCGAACTACTTGGGAGGCTAAGGTATGAGAACCACTTGAACCTGGAAGCTGGAGGTTACCGTGAGCCGAGATCATGCCACTGTACTCCAGCCTGGGCAACAGAGTAAGATTCTGTTTCCGAAAAAAAAAAAGAGAGAGAGAGAGAAACAAAAAAGTCCAAATTATAGTTGTAGATTTTAATATTCCTCTCACAATAATTGGTTAAATAAATATGAAATTAGTAAGGATAAAGAAAGCTACATTATCAACCACTAGAGCTAATGCATATTTTTAGAACACCATACCCAACAATGGCAGAAAAAACACTTTCTTTTCAAATGCACACGACACATTTATCAAGACAGACCATAATGTGGGCCATAAAACAAGTCTCAATTAACTTAAAAAGACTCAAATCATACAAAGCATGTTTTCGAGAGGGAAAATTACAGCATTAAAATGCTTAAATTAAAAAAGCAAACAGGTTTCCAAATTATAAGCCTTAAGAAATGTAAAAAGGGCAAACTGAACCCATAATAAGCAGAAGGAAGGAAATAACAATGACTAAAAACCAATGAAATAGAAATCAGAACAACTATAGAGTCCTACATATCTAGTAATCAAATGTGTAAATAAAATCTTTTCCACAAAGAAAACTCCAGAACCTGATGGCTTCACTGGTGAATTCTACCAAACATTTGAGAAAGAAATAACTCTGATTCAGGAAAGATTCCAAATTTAAAAAAAAAGAAGGAAAGAATACCTATTCTATATATATCCTTTCAGAGAAGAGAAGAGAATACTACTAAACCCATTCCATGATGCAAGCATTATCCCTGATACCAAAAACAGACAGATATTACAGAACTACAGACCAATATCCCTAATAAACAAAGAGGTAAAAATTGTACACAAAAGTTTAGCAAATTGAATCCAACGGTATATAAAAAGAACACATCATGACTAAGTAGAGTTTAGTCCAGAAGTGAAAGATTGGTTTAACATTTAAAATCATGTAATATAATTCACCATAATAAAAGACTAAGAAAAACAATCATACAGACTATAAAAGAAGTAAACTTGTTTTTATTCATAGATGCTATGATCATCTATTTTGAGAAACCTAACATACAAAAAAGTTACTAGAACTGTCTAAAGGTCACAGTATAAAAGGTCGAGAAACAAAAATCAACTGTATTTCTACATAGAAATAAAAAAAATTAAAAATTAAAATTGAAAACCCAATACCATTGCCGGGCATGGTGGCTACACCTGTAATCCCAGCACTTTGGGAGGACAAGGCAGGAGGATCACCTGAGGCCAGGAGTTTGAGACCAGTCTGGGCAACATAGCAAAACCCTGTCCCTGTTTTTAAAAAATAAAAATTAGGCCAGGTGGGGTGGCTCACATCTGTAATCCCAGCACTTTGGAAGGCTGAGGCAGGTGGATCACAAGGTCAGGAGTTCAAGACTAGCCTGGCCAAGATGGTGAAACCCTGTCTCTACTAAAAAAAAAAAAAAAAAAAATTACAAAAATTAGCTAGGCATGGTGGCAGGCACCTGTAATCCCAGCCACTCGGGAGACTGAGGCAGAATTGCTTGAACCCAGGAGGCAGAGGTTGCAGTGAGCCGAGATCGTATCACTGCACTCTAGCCTGGACAACAGAGCAAGACTCCGTCTCAAAAAAATAATAATAATTAATTAAAACTCAGTATCATTTAGAATAGCATAAAAATATAAAATATTTGTGATAAATTTAACAAAAAAGTACAATGTTCATATAAAATAAACTATAAAACATAGTTAAATGTACCATTTTCAAGGGTGAAAGATTCAATTTTGTTAAAAAAAATTATCCTAAAACTGATCTATAAACTAAATACAATTCCTTTCAAAATCCCAGTAGGATTTTTATAGAAATCAATGAGCTGATTCTAAAATGTATATGAAAATGCAAAAGATAATGGAAAAAAACAACAAAGTTAGGGGATTTACTCTACCTGACTTTAAGGCTTATTTAAAGTGAGAGTAGCTAAAACAGTGAGGTACTATATTAATGGAAAAAAAAATGGGGTCCAAGGATACACATACATGGTCAATTGATTTTCAACAGAGGTTCTAGATCAATTTAATGAAAAAAAGATAGTATTTTCAACTAGTAGTGTTGAAACAACTGTATATGCAAATGCAAAATGAATCTCAATCTATGCCTTATACCATATATAAAAACCACTCAAAGTAGGTTACAGACCTAAATGTTGGCATTTTTAAGTATCAGAGTTTTTAAATTATAAAAATTATTGAGGCTAGGCATGGTGGCTCATGCCTGTAATCCCAAAACTTTGAGAGGTGGAAGCAGGCAGATTACTTGAGGCCAGGAATTCAAGACCTGAGCAGTGTAGCAAAACCCCATCTCTACAGGAAATACACAAAAATTAGCTGGGCCTGGCAGCATGTGCCTATATATAGTCTCAGCTACTAGGGAGGCTGAAGTGGGAAAATCACCTGAGCCCGGAAGGTTGGAGTCTGCAGTGAGTGGTAATTGTACCATTGCACTCCAGCCTGTGTGATAAAGACCCTGTCTCAAAAAAACAAAACACTTCTCAAAGAAAATGTAGAACACAAAATGCCTGAATCACAAAAGGAAAAGTTTACAAGTTAAACTTTATCAAAATTTAAAAACTTTTGCTCTTTGAAAGACACTATTTAAAAAGTGGAAAGGGTCACACCTGTAATCCCAGCACTGTGGGAGGCCCAGGAGGGCGGATCACCTGAGGTCAGGAGTTCGAGATCAGCCTGGCCAACATGGTGAAACCCTGTCTCTACAAAAAAATACAAATATTAGCTGGGCATTGTGGTACACACCTGTAATCCCAGCTACTCAGGAGGCTGAGGCAGGAGAATCACTTGAATCCAGGAGGAGGAGGTTGCAGTGAGCTGAGATCATACCACTGCACTCCAGCCTGAGTGACACAGCCAGACTCAGTCTCAAAAATAAATACGTACATACATATATACATAGTGAAAAGGCAAGCTTAGATAGACAAATATTTACAAAGTATATAGCTCATATAGCACTTTTATCTTTAAGTTTTATACCTTAATAAGACAACCAATTTGCTTATTAAAAATAGGCAAAATATTTCTACAGATACTTAACTGAAAACAAACAAAAACCAAAACCAACATATGAATGGCCAATAAGCACATGAAAGATGTTCAACACTCAGGTAGGTTAGCCTCTACCTCTATGAATAGCCCTACCTCATATTATACCCAATTCCTTATAGAGAACATAGAAATAGAGAACATTTCTATTTTCTATTTTAAATACTTCTGCATAGTTTAAAAATACTTTTCTGTAAATGTGTGTTTTGGCCAGGCACAGTGGCTCAAGCCTATAATCCCAGCACTTTGGGAGGCCAAGGCAGGTGGATCATTTGAGGTCAAGAGTTTGAGACCAGCCTGGCCGTCGTAGTGAAACCCTATCTCTACTAAAAATAACAAAAATTGGCCAGGTATGGTGGTGTGCACCTGTAGTCTCAGCTACTTGGGAGGTCGAGGCATGAGAATCGCTTGAATCTGGGAGGTGGAGGTTTCAGTGACCCAAGATTGCATCATTGCACTCCAGCCTGGGCAAAGACCAAAACTCCATCTCAAAAAAATAAAAATAAAATGTGTGTGTTTCATATCTTTCAATAAAATTTTTAAAGAGAGGTTACATAGCCCCAGCTATTAAATTCATAATGAGTCCCATTCTTTTGACTGCTGTGACTTAAGAACTGTGAAATATTTAGTAAATCATCCTTCTATATATTAACTGAGGTTTAAAAAGAAATGGTCTGACTAGGGAAAACAAGCCAAGAATGAATGAATGAATGAATCAACGGATGGATGGAGAGATAGATAGTAAAAAAAAAGTAATGGTCATAGATCGATAGATTCTAGAAACCAACATTTGAAAATGACTCACATTAATCTAAAAGATATATGTAGATATCAAATAAATATTTGTTGAATAAGTGATTATACATAGGCTTATTTAAAATCCAGGAAAATGACACATCTACAATGCCTAAAGATAAAATTTCTCTTTATATATATAAACTAGTCTCTGGGGTTGTTCTGTCAAGCTCTTTATTAGGATAGCTATTAGGACAATCAATTCCACCTAATTGAAGTCAATTTACAACCAAAAGTACCTAGTAATTTCAATGGGAAAAATATACCAGGAGATTAACTAGCAGTCAAAAGCTGATTAGCAATAAGATTAAGTAAATAAGATTAAACATAGGTAGGGTACTAAACACTAATGTCTAAAAATAATATGCTCAGTTTTAAGACTCCTAATTAGTCTCCCTGTCTTCAGTCTTGTCTCCGTGAAGTTATACACCTTTAGAGTGATGAATTGATTATGAATGCTTACAACAGATTGTAGCAAAAGGGAACATGCAGGAAAGAAACAGTTACTGAAAGCCATTACAGAAGAAGTTCAAACGAGGTTTGAACTCAAATACCTGGATGATACAAATCAAAAATAAACATGAGAGATATTAAGAATCATAAAAAGAAATCTCAGAATACAATGAAATTTAATGATTTAAGACACAGGGCTATGAGATGGTTTCCTAACTTGTATGCTCATATCCTAACCTTACAATTAAAAATATAGTGAAAAATCCAGATAGCATGCATAAACAAAGTGGGTATTAAATAAGAAGGAAGGCTGGGAGTGGTGGCCCACAGCTGTAATCCCAGCACTTTGGGAGGCCAAGGTGGGCAGATCACCTGAGGTCAGATCAGACTGGCCAACATGGTGAAACCCCCTCTACTAAAAATACAAAAAATTAGCTCCTGATACAGAAAATCAGGAGCTGAGTAGCATACCTGGCTAATTTTAGTCCAAGCTACTCCGGAGGCTGAGGCAGAAGAATCACTGGTACACAGGATGGGGAGGCAGTGAACCAAGATCATACCACTGTATTCCAGCCTGGGTAACAGAGCAAGACTCTGTCTCAAAAAACAAATAAATAAGAAGGAAAACTCAAAGGAGGAGATAAAAAAGAGAAGCAAGAATTGAAAGACCATGTTGTTAAAAAAAAAAATCAGTATTTTTTCTTGGGAAAATGATATAAAAATATCACTTTCATTATTAAGAAACGGGCTTCTTAAGACAGGAAACCATGGGCTATGTTTTGTTATAATAAATTAATATTCTGGGTGCCAAAATCTGACCTACTAGTAATTTCCCCCACATACTTCATCTAAAAATGCTTTTTCTTCTGCCTGTGAAGTTTTCCCCTCATTCTCTATGGGTTGATTCCTAATGTTCCTTAAAGGCTCACTCACACTTGATTTAACTGTTTATCTACTCCCACTACCTTCCCTCCTTGACTATAAACAATTTGTAAACAGGGATTACGTTTTGGATTAACCAGCACATAGAGCAGCTTGATGAATGTATATTCTTTAATTCTGTAAATATACCCTGCCATAAATATGCCAGCCCAGTGCTGGTTACTGAGTTAAACAAGTAAGAGCAAAGCTTAAACAAGCTGGATGTGGAGGAGTGTGCCTGTAATCCCAGCTACTTAGGAGACTGAGGAAGGAGGATTGCTTGAGCCCAGGAGTTCAAGAGCAGCCTGGGTAACATAGTGAGAACCCCCTTCTCAAAAAGAAAAATATAAACAACAAAAACATCTTATAGTTTAGTATGAGACAGATATAAAAGAAAACAAATCAGCTGGGAGTGGTGGCTCACTCCTGTAATACCAGCACTTTGGGAGGCTGAGGTGGGTGGATCACAAGGTGAGGAAATCGAGACCATCCTGGCCAACATGGTGAAACCCTGTCTCTAATAAAAATACAAAAACAGGGCCGGGTGCAGTGGCTCACACCTGTAATCCCCAGCACTTTGGGAGGCCAAGATGGGTGGATCATGAGGTCAGGCATTTGAGACCAGCCTGGCCAACATAACAAAACCCTGTCTCTACTAAAAATACAAAAAATTAGCCGGGCGTGGTGGCAGGCACCTGTAGTCTCAGCTATTCAGGAGGCTGAGGCAGGAGAATCGCTGGAACCTGGGAGGTGGAGGCTGCATTGAGCCAAGATCGTGCCACTGCACTCCAGCCCAGGCAACAGTGCAAGACTCCATCTCAAAACAAGCAACAACAAAAAATTAGCCAGGCATGGGGGTCAGACAGGAGAATCACATTAATCCAGGAGGTGGAGGCTGTAGTGAGCCATGATCGAGCTACTGCACTCCAGCCTGGTATCAGAGTGAGACTCCATCTCAAAAACAAAAACCAAATTAATGCCAGAGTGAAAGAGCAGGTAAGAATCGATGGAAAATTTATTTGCAAACAACAGAGCAATGATAGTTTCCAAGGGAACTGAGAACAACATACACTGCCCAGTATTTTGCTGTACCTTACTGTTTTTTGCAATAACTCAAAATCTGAAGACACAATCAATTACTTAACAGGAAGATGAACAAAAATAACACATTAAAGACTACATCATAGAATGGAAAAACTTTCAAGAACCCTTACAAATTCACTGAAAGCTCTGGTTAAATTCCCCCATTAAAATGAAGGAAAAAAAAAGTACTATTTCATTTTAGTTAAATTATATGTAAATTTAAAAGTACAGTGGCAGTGGCTCATGCTTATAATCCCAGCTGAGGCAGGAGGATCACTTGAATCTAGGAGTTTAAGACCAGCCTGGGCAACACACTGAGTGAAACCTTACTTCTACAAAAAAAAAAAAAAAAAAAAAAAAGAATGAACAAAATTAGTTGGGTGTGGTGGCACACACCTGTAGTCCTAGCTACTCGGAAGGCTGATTCCTGGGCCTACAGCCAGGCTTGTGTAGCACTCGCATGACTTTGTGACTGACTGGTGTTTTCCCATTTGGACTGTGGCCTGGGCAGAGCCCCTTGCATGTCCCACAGTCAGGGGCAGCCAGGACTCTTCCTATCCTCCTGGAATGGGGAAACCTTCCTTATCCCCTGCCCACATCCCTTCTCCAATAAAGCACCTATGCTCTCAGCAACAACCTGCCATGTGCTGTTGCTGGGATGTTTGTAGTTTTAAAAAAAAACAAAAAAAAACAAAAGGGAGCAGGATCAATTGAGCCCCAGAGGTAGAAGCTACAGTGAGCTGAGATTGTGCCACTGCACTCCAGCCCAGGTGACAGAGTGAGACCCTGTCTCAGAAAAGAAAAAAAAAAGTAAAAAATAGTAGGTGATTATACTTGGAGTTCATTTCCTCATGCAAAATATCACTTCAGAAGTTTGTTTATGGAAGAAAATCTATGTATTCCTTTAGTGTGTCTAGAAGGAATTGAAGAAAAGAAAACTTACCGTCCATAAGGATACCAGCGGTGCTTAGTAGTAAAGAACATTTTGCTAAGTTGTTCTATCATAGGTCCTTGTTCAAGGGGTTCAACTTTTTCTTCCAATCTGGTTTTTAGGATTTGATCATGTGTTTCTTCATTATTATGCACAGGATCTGGCCGAGGGATAGGCTACAAAATAATCAGTAACAAACAGCATGAAGATGTAGGAATGTTAGCCACCATTTGTTTGAGATTACAATAAAACAATTACAATACTCAGTAATTCACTTTAGTACCTTAGGGTGGGCAAATAAGTTATCAAAACAAAGTTTCATTTAATGGCATTATTCATTAGTCAGATATATTTTTCTTCTCACACCAAATTTTAGGTTTCTTTTCTAACAATAAAGTTCTTATTTAAGCCAGATGCAGTGAGTGGCTCACGCCTGTAATTCCAGCACTTTGGGAAATCGAGGCAGGAGAATCACTTGAGCCCAGGAGTTCAAAAGCACAAGATCAGCCTGGTCAAAATGGTAAGACCAAAAAAAAAAATTAATTATCTAGGCCTGATGGCATGCACCTGTAGTCCCAGCTACTCAAGACGCCAAAGTGGTAGGATCACTTGAGACCAGGAGGTTGAAGCTACCTGTGATCACACTACTGTGCTCCAGCCTGGGTGACAGAATGAGACCCTGTCTCAAAAAAAAGAAAGAAAGAAAAGGGAAGAAAAGGGAAGGGGAGGGGAGGGGACGGGGAAAGAAGGAAAGAAAAGAAAGGCAGACAGGCTGGTGTGGTTGCTCATGCCTGTAATCCCAACACTTTGGGAGGCCAAGGTGGGAGGTCACTTCAGTTCAAGAGTTCAAGATCAGCCTGGGCAACACAGCAAGACCTTATCTCTACTAAAAAATAATTTTTTTTTAAATGAAGGTCTTATTTAACTTTCTTATTTTCCCCAATAATAAAGTACTTATTACTTTAGTTTCTGTTTCTCAAAGGTATAAATTATGCCTATTATTTAACTTAAAAGTTTACCATCTACTTTATATATCATTAAGGTGAGAAACAATGAAAAACTTTTCATTGAAAGTGACATTTCCTATGTCCAATGGAAGCAGAAAATTTTCAACATTTTCATTTCAGGTGACTACATTGCCACCAAATAGTACTTTGTTGTAATTTAAAAAGCTTTTCCCCAAAGTTAATAATTACTAAAAATCTCATTTCCTCAACACACATGAATGATAAACAACATATTCCGTCAGTAATAGTGGCTCACTAAAGACTTTAAGAATCATTGTTGCCAGGCGCGGTGGCTCACGCCCGTAATCCCAGCACTTTGGGAGGCTGAGGCGGGTGGATCACGAGGTCAAGAGATCAAGACCATCCTGGTCAACATGGTGAAACCCTGTCTCTACTAAAAATACAAAAATTTAGCTGGACATGGTGGCATGTGCCTGTAATCCCAGCTACTCAGGAGGCTGAGGCAGGAGAATTGCCTGAACCCAGGAGGCGGAGGTTGCGGTGAGCCGAGATCGTGCCATTGCACTCCAGCCTGGGTAAGAAGAGCGAAACTCTGTCTCAAAAAAAAAGAGTCATTGTCATGGCCAGCCATGTTGGCTCACATTTGTAATTGCAACACTTTTGGAGGCTGAGGTGGGAGGACCACTTCAGCCCAGGAGTTTGAGACCAGCCTGGGCAACATAGTGAGACCCAATGTCTACAAAAAATTAAAAAACAAAAAATGAATTAACTGGGCATGCTAGTGCATGGCTGCAGTCCCTGCTACTTAGAGTCTGAGGCAGGATGATCCCTTAAGCCCAGGAGTGCAAGGCTACATTGAGGCATGACTGCACAGTATACTCCAGCCTGGGCAACAGAGTGAGACCCTGTCTCAAAACAAAACAAAATGGAAAACAAAAGGAATCACTATCTTGGAGGGTCAAGTTACCTATATTTTAAATATTAAATGATATTAAGGTATGTAACAAAGATTGTAACATTCAATACTACATAAAGCTATCATAATGAAAGTAACATATTCAATAATACGTAACAAAATAGTAACACTGCCTTGCTTTAAAATCACAATATCTATGTATTATAATAGGATCAAAATCTGAATTTAAAACCAGACAAGAAACAATTCAAACATAGATGTTTTCTTTACATTCATACACTATTAGTGACACCTACTTTCTACCAGTGTATTAAATAGTATAGCATGTATTTTTATATAGATTGTGCCACTGCACTCCAGCCTGAGCAACAAGAGCAAAACTCTACGTCAAAAAAAAAAATTGAGTGTAGCCTAAGTATACAGTGTTTGTTTATAAAGCATACAGTACTGTACGGTAATGTCCTAGGCCTTCACATTCACTCTCCACACACTCACTGACTCACCCAGGGCATCTTCCAGTCCTGTAAGCTCCATTCATGGTAAGTGCCCTACTTATATATAGTTATCTTTTATACCACATTTTTACTGTACCTTTTCCATGTTTAAATGTTTAGATACATAAATATTTATCAATGTGTTACAATTGCTTAAAGTATTCACTACAGTAATATGTTGTATACATTTGTTGCCTGGGAGCAATAGGCTATACCATAAAGTCTGGGTGTGTAGGCTACACCATCTAGGTTTGCACAAGTAACACTATGATGTTCACATAACAATGAAATTGCCAGCGATGCACTTCTCAGAACATATCCCCATTGGTAAGCAATGCATGACTGTACTGCAGAAATGCATAGGTAACAAAGGTATCAGTGAAAAGCAGAAAGGGAGCCAAGTCAGAGCCTTGTCACAAAGACCAGAATGGGGCCGGGTGTGCTGGTAATCCAGCACCTTGGGTGGCCGAGGCAGGCAGATCACTTGAGGCCAGAAGTTAGAGACCAGACTGGCCAACACGGCAAAACTCCATCTCCATTGCAAATACAAAAAATAGCCAGGCATGGTCACAAGTGCCTGTAATCCCAGGTATTTGGGTAGCTGAGGCATGAGAATCGCTTGAATCCGGGGGATGGAGGTTGCAAACAAGATCACACCCCTGCACTCTAGCCTGGTTGACAGAGTGAGACTCTGTCTCAAAAACAAACAAACAAAAAAACAACAACAAAAAAAACAGACTGGGCAAGGTACAGTGGCTCATGCCTGTAAACCCAGCACTTTGGAAGGCCAAGGTAAGAGGACTGCTTGAGTCCAGGAGCTCGAGATCAACCTGGACAACATAGTGAGACCCTGTCTCTACAAAAATTTTAAAAATTAGCTGGACATGGTGGTGTGTGCCAGTAGTCTCAGCTACCCAGGAGGCTAAAGTGGGAGGATTGTTTGAGCCCAGGAGGTCGAGGCTGCAGTGAGCTGTGATTGCACCACTACACTCCAGCCTGGGCAATAAAAGCAAAACTCCGCCGGGTGCGGTGGCTCACACCTGTAATCCCAGCACTCTGGGAGGCTGAGGCGGGTGGATCACGAGGTCAAGAGATCGAGACCATCCTGGTCAACATGGTGAAACCCTGTCTCTACTAAAAATACAAAAAATTAGCTGGGAGTGGTGGGACGTGCCTGTAATCCCAGCTACTCAGGAGGCTGAGGCAGGAGAATTGCCTGAACCCAGGAGGCGGAGGTTGCGGTGAGCTGAGGTCACGCCATTGCACTCCAGCCTAGGTAACAAGAGCGAAACTCTGTCTCAAAAATAAAAATAAATAAATATTAAATTTAATTTTTAAAAAAGCAGAATGTTTCCTATGAGGGATAACAAACATCATAAGGAACATATGCAAGAACAAATAATAAAGAGGTTATGCCTTTATTTCCTTTAACTAGAAATCTTAAGTTCCGGAAAAACATTTTCAGAATATTAATATTTTAACAAAATATATATCTGGCAACAGTGGGAAAAAGAATCTTTTTATTTGTATCTAGGAAAAATAAGCAACATGTTTTAGATTCAATGAGTAAATCACCAGAAAATCCAAAATGCAATCATCTTAACTTTCTTAAAGCCAATCTCAGTTAATATTTCAACACATGACCAAAGGATCTTTCCATGGCTCAAAGAACCATCAGGTCCCCTGGATTTGCAGCCCTACCTCTTGAGAAAAGAAGACAATCAAGTCTGAATTTTAAGCCATGTTTGAGAATATTTGCGTACTGTTATATATGCTCTACATGAGACTTGTAATTCTGGATTCAAAAAAACATTTCTTTTCTTTTCTTTCTTTTTTTTTTTTTTTAAGAAATGGGGTCTCACCATGTTGCCCAGGCTGGAGTGCAGTGCCTATTCACAGGTAAAATCCCACCATCGATCAGTCCAGAAGTTTTGACCTGCTCTATTTCTGACCTGTGCCAGTTCACCCTTGCATAGGCAATCTGGTGGTACCCACTCCTGGGAGGTCACCATATTGATGCTCAACTTAGTGTGGACTCCCAATCAGCATACAGCACCATTATTTCTATGCAGTCATTTATTCTGAGTTGTTACCTGTTTCCTTTCAGTGAATGCAGGAGTTTAACACGTACAGCCCAGAACTTCTAGACTCAAGCAATCCTCCTGCCTCACTCTCCCAAGTAGCTGAGACTCGCCACTGTGTTTCTGCAAAAAGAACCTATCTTACTCTAATAACATGTTCTCAAGAATGTTTCTTACTTTGCAACTTAATCTACAATTTATTGCTTGACAAACAAAAAAGTCCATGCTGTCTTATGCGAATGTCTTAGCCCTAAAACAAAAAAAGCCCTTAAGCATGAAGAGGGAGAAACAACTTTATTCATTTAATAGAAAAATATTTGTTGTACACCTACCAAGTTCAAAGTGTTATTCCAGGTGCTGAAGACAGAGCAGGGGAAAAAACACACAAGGCCCCATCCTCATGGAACTTACATTTTAGTGGTGGGTGATAGCCAGAAAACATCCAGTATGCTAGAAATGATAAATGCTACTGAGAAAAGTAAATCAAAGAACAAGTGCCGGAGGATAGGTACAACTTTAAATACAGTAGCTGAGGAAGGTCACACAAGATAACAAATAAGGAAAAAGACCTTAAGGATAGGGAGTAAACTATAAGGTAAAGACATTCCAGGCAAAGGAAGCAGGAAATACAAAAGCTCTGGGCTGGGCGTGGTGGCTCATGCCTGTAATCCCAGCACTTTGGGAGACCGAGGTGGGCGGATCATGGTGATGTCAGAAGATCGAGATCATCTGGCCAACATGATGAAACCCCATCATACAAAAATTAGCTGGGGGTGGAGGCATGCACCTGTAGTCCCAGCGACTCAGGAGGTTGAGGCAGGAGAATCACTTAAACCTGGAAGATGGAGGTTGTAATGAGCTGATATCACGCCACTACACCCCAGCCTGGCAACTGAGAGAGAAGAAAGATTTTGTCTCAAAAAAAAAAAAAATCTCTGAGGGAGGAGCTTGCCTAATAGAGTTGAAGAACAGTTGCGGTTGTGGTCAGTATGGTGACAGTGGAGTGATTACTTGAAAACTGGTAGGAGTGATTACCTAGAGAGAGGAATATTGATCATGTGGGAGAGAAGATAATTGTCAAAACAAAGGAAACACAACAAAGTGGATGCGGGGGAGGTGGGCATGTATGCAGAGGAATGATGATAATCATAAACCATGGTACAAATCTGTGCTGGGTGAGGAGGGAGTGAGAACGTGGGAGATACATGAGGGACTGTGAAAAAGTGGATGGATCAATGGATGCAGGTTACAAAGAAGGAATAAATAATTCTTGGAGCTGGGAGACCCAAGAGGGACTGGTAGTAAACTATTGGAATTCTTAAAATTTAAATTGGGAAGGAGGAGTAGCAATTATTGGTAATTAGAATATCTCTAGGGAATCATAGGGAATCCACCCATGGAAGTGGGTGGCTGAGGTAGGGAGAGAAGATCGTGAAGTGAGACACCACAGTATTAGATCATCTACATAGATACTAAAATAATGAAGAATGAGTGTAAAACAGTATTGGAGAAAGTGTGACAGCAATCTTACAATAGTCAAGGAAGTGCACGGTGGTGAGGGAGGAGAAATAACCTGGCAGTTGGTAGGTGACAGCAGTAAAGAACGATAGTAAATGATGTAGTTTGATGATACAAGCTACAAAGCTAGAAATTGTTAGGAAGAACGAGAAATGATCTAGATTGACAATGAGGAGCTACAGGGTTATCTTTAGGCCCAGTGGTAAAAGGGTATGGGAGAGAAAACAGCATCTACTTAAAGGCACAGCTGGGGAAGTTATGTCTCCAGGGTACAGCCAGGTTTTTATTAGAGTCAGAAGGTGAAGGCAATATTCTGAAATAGGTTAAGCTTGTAAAAGATTTTGCTAAGGGTGGCAAGTTCTACAAGTACAATGGAAAAGTTTTGAGAGTTGAGGAGGGTCAGATGCAGAGAAATAAAGAGCCATATAAGGATTAGTCTAGATGCTGAAAAATGACCTGGCATTCCTAGTATAACTGCTAAAACACAGTAAATAAACTGAATATATGCAACAAGGTAACAATGGACAAAAGTACAACATAGTGTCACTTGGAGGGTTTACAGGTCAAAACTCAATGATGTAGGCCTAATTTTTCCTAACATTGCCCAAATAAATGAAACAAACAAGGCACTTGATTAGTGCCTATGATACCTGGCTTTTGTTTCCTAAGAAAGCTGGGAGACAAAATGGTGAGTTTAAAAAGGAATATAGAAATTCTTTGTCAAATCAACCAGCACTGTGATGACTTAAACCATCTAATTATTATTTCCTCCTCAAAAAGCAAATCAATGCCAGGTGCGGTGGTTCACCGTTGTAATCCCAGCACTTTGGGAGGCTGAGGCGGGCAGATCACCTAAGCTCAGGAGTTCAAGACCAGCCTGGGCAACATGGTGAAACCTTGTCTCTACTAAAAATCCAAAATTCAGCCGGGCATGGTGGCAGTTGCCTATAGTTCTACCTACTCAGGAGGCTGAGGTAGGAGAATTGCTTGATCCCAGGAGGTGGAGGAGGTTGCAGTGAGTCCAGTCGTGCCACTGCACTCCTGTCTGAGTGATAGAATGAGACCCTGTCTCAAAAAAAAAAAAAGAAAAAGAGCAAATCAAACATTTCCTAGTAGAAGGAGACTTAAAGAAATAGGAGAAAGCATTTCAAATATAAAAAAATAAAAAGACTTGGGTCAAACTAAAAATAAATTATATTAAAAACAATACAAAATCCTCTTCTATCTAGTACTTGGCTTTAAAAAAAAAAAAATAGGGGGCAGGGTGCGATGGCTTACACCTGTCTGAGCACTTTAGGAGGTTAAGGTAGGTGGATCACGAGGTCAGAAGTTTGAAACCAGCTTGGCCAATATGATGAAATACCGTCCGTACTAAAAATACAAAAATTAGCCGGGTGTCGTGGTGGGTGCCTGTAATCCCAGCTACTCGGGGAGTGAGTGTGAGGCAGAAGAACTGCTTGAACCTAGAAGGCGGAGGATGCAGTGAGCTGAGATCACATCACTGTACTCCAGCCTGGGTGATGGAGAGAGACTCCGTCTCGGGGGCAAAAAAAGGGAAAAGAAACCTACCTATGCCATTCAGAATATATTTTGGCCCATTAAAAATAAATAAATAAATAAGAAATTCACCAAACCTTAAAAAGATTTTCAGAACCATCAACAGTAAAAAAGTTACAAAATGGCACTCTAAAATACAACTTTTTTTTTTTTTTTTTTGAGACGGAGTTTCTCTCTTGTTACCCAGGCTGGAGTGCAATGGTGCAATCTCGGCTCACCGCAACCTCCGCCTCCTGGGTTCAGGCAATTCTCCTGCCTCAGCCTCCTGAGTAGCTGGCATTATAGGCACGCACCACCATGCCCAGCTAATTTTTTGTATTTTTAGTAGAGACGGGGTTTCACCATGTTGACTAGGATGGTCTCAATCTCTTGACCTCGTGATCCACCCGCCTCGGCCTCCCAAAATGCTGGGATTACAGGCTTGAGCCACCATGCCCAGCCTAAAATACAACTTTTTCACAATTGTCTAGATTATAATATGAGGTAGTATGGGACAATGCATTTTATAATTTTATACTAGATGTATTTAATCCTTAACCAGAAATCTACCCAATTTTTTAGACCAGAAAACTGATGCCATAATTGTATTTAAATGGTTCATTTTGTATTCTGGAAAAGACTGTAAAGAAAGCAGATGAAAAATAAGAGAAAAATCAAAATAGTAAAATTAAAAAGCCAAAACTAAATCTAAACCAAACAAAGAAAATCAGACAACTCGCTTCTCTTTGGATACTATAAAAAAGTGTAAACATTTCTAACAGCAAATTAAAACCTACAAGAAAGTTTCTCATACATACTTTTGTGTGTTCATATGGAATGTCCACAGAAGGGTGGTAGCATACTATTGTCCTGCCATCAGAAGTCAGAGCAAGCTCTACTTTGCTAAAAAAGAATGTTTTAGAATAAAGTTATCCTGTATGCAAGGCAAAATGATTATTCTTTTTTATTTTTTGAGATGGAGTCTCGCTATGTCACCCAGGCTGGAGTGTAGTGGGCACTCCAGCATAAAGCTAAAATTAGTGCCACGTCTAATTTTAGCTTTAAGAATAATCATTCTGGGCCTGGCATGGTGGCTCAGGCCTGTAATCCCAGCACTTTGTAAGGCCAAGGCGGGTAGATTGCTTGAGGTCAGGAGTTCAAGACCAGCTTGGCAAAACCCCATCCCTACTAAAAATACAAATAGTCAGGTGTGGTAGTACACACATGAGGTCCCAGCTACTCAGGAGTCCAAGGCAGGAGAACTGCTTGAACCAAGGAGGCGTAGGCTGCAGTGAGCCAAGATCACACCATTGCACTCTAGCCTGGACAACAGAACAAGACTCCATCTCAAAAAAAAAAAAAAAAAAAGCTAAAATTAATTAATCACAAATTGCTAAAGAGAAGATACTACATCACCGGATTGGCAAACCTGGTACCTATAACATAGGAGACAACTCCCATAGAATATGTCAGCTTAAATACCACAACAAAATACATTTGTAGCTAACAGAGAACAGGCATTAGATTGTTTTACCATGCTTTCAAGACTGAAGACCATAACATGGCTACAACGAACATTTAATCTGTCAAATGATTTCTTCATGAAAAGATAGTTTTATATAATGCAAAACACTAATATGACTCAATCTTTCCAGGTTAAAAAATGTTACCTACTCCAATTTCATCACTATCATAGCACTCACTAGATGTACAGTTAACACTAGTGTTGGCTGGGCACCGTGGCTCACGCCTGCACTTTGGGAGGCCGAGGCAGGCGAATCACCTGAGGTCGGGAGACAGAGACCAGCCTGAAGCATGGAGAAACCCCATGTCTTCCCCAAAAAAAAAACTAGTGTCAAGGCCAGGCACCATAGCTCACGCCTGTAATCCCTACACTTTGGGAGGCCAAGGCAGGAGGATCACTTGAGCCTCAGGAGTTTGAGACCAACCTGGGCGACATGGCAAAATCCCATCTCTACAAAAATACAAAAAATTAGCCAGGTGTGGTGGCACATACCTGTAGTCCCAGGTACTTGTGGGGGCGGGGGTGGGTGCTGAAGCAGGAGGATAGCTTGAATCCGGGAGGTTGAGGCTGCAGTGAGCTGACATAGTGCTACTGCACTCCAGTCTGGGCAACAAAGTGAGACCCTATCTCCAAAATAAAAATAAAAAGCCAACCATGATGGCTCACGTCGGTAATCCTTGCATGTTGGGAGGCCGAGGGAGGCAGATTGCTTGAGCTCAGGAGTTTAAGACCAGCCTGGGCAACATGGCAAAACCCTGTCTCTACAAAAAATACAGAATTAGCCGGATATGGTGGCACATTCCTTTAGTTCCAATTACTTGGGGGACTGAGGCAGACGAATTACTTTAACCTTGGAAGTTGAGGCCGCGGTTAGCTGAGATTATGACACTGCACTCCAGCCTGGGTGACAAAGTGAGACCCTGTCTCAAAAATAAAAATAAAAGGCTGAGTGCAGTACATCATGCCTGTAATTCCAGCATTTTGGGAGGCCCAGGTGGGCAGATTATCTGAGGTCAGGAATTTGAGACCAGCTGGCTAACATGTCAAAACCCCATCTGTACTAAAAATACAAAAATGAGCCAGGCACAGTGGCATGTGCCTGTAGTCCCAGCCTGTAGTTCAGCAAGAAAATCACCTGAACACGGGAGGCAGAGGTTGCAGTGAGTCAAGATCAAACCACTGCACTCCAGCCTGGGTGACAGAACAAGACTCCATCTCAAAAACAAAATAAAAATAAAACTAGTGTCAAGAGAGAAGAAAATATTTTTATTATAATTTGTTATAAAAACAACATAGCTTAATAAAATGCTACAGTTTCTGCACATCAGACTCTGCTGCAGAGAAAAAAAAGACAATGTTATATGTTATTCCTAGTTCTTATACTGACTGAATTGAATAAGTACTAAATAAACAGTGGTTAAATTAAATATGTGTAATTTAGAATTATTCAATATCAAACAAAAGAAAAGATAAATAATGGCTTAAGCTAATAGATATGAACCCTATAAAAACTAATTAACTTTTCCAAAAAGCTAAAGCATGCTTCAGGAAGAAAAGAGAGCAGTTCTAAACAGCATGTCTGTCTTACAACAAATTAAGTATTCAATGAAACACAATGATAATGATTTTTATTTAAAATGTTTATAAGCCCAGATACTGGGTAAATAAAATCATTAAAATAATTTTTAAAAACAAAATTAAGGAAAGAATAATGAGAAAAGAAAGCAGAAGACATCAAAACAAGAAATAAAATTAAATCATTTTGGATATAGATAAGACTACTATTTTTTCAGTTGAATTTTAATACATACCAATTATAGTCATCTGGTAGAGGAGAATATGTAGATTTATGACAAACACAATATAAAGCTCCATCTGTAAAAATCCCAAACAGTAAAACAGATTAAGTTAATTTGAACGTATTTTCTCCATAAATTTAAAGCTAATTTCACTCATGCAAGCAACATTTACTGTTTACTATGAAACAATACTCAGTCCCTACCCTCAAGAGGGTATCGTCTGCTTGTGAGAGAGACAGACAAATAAACAATTACACACAGAGGATAAGCTGTTAGGATAGGCAAACATTGGCAAAGATGGGCCACACAGAAAGGCTACCAAACAAACTGTGCAGGTTCAAGAAGGCCTTTTCAGTAGAGAGGATGTCTAAGGTGCTCTGAAGAATGAGAAAATAAGTAAGAATTGGTAAGACATGAACAATGTTTCTAGCAGACGGAGTTAACAGATGCAAGGACTCAAGGTCAGAAAAAAAATAAAAGTGTTTGGGTCCTCCAGCCTTTCCAAAAGAATTTATTTGGGGCCAGGCACAGTGGCTCACACCTATAATCCCAACACCTTGGGAGGCCAAGGCAGGCGGATCACCTGAGGTCAGGAGTTTGAGAACAGCCTTACCAACATGGTGAAACCTCATCTCTACTAAAAATACAAAATTAGCCAGGTGTGGTCAGCTACTCGGGAGGCTGAGGCAGAAGAATCGCTTGAACCCGGGCGGTGGAGGTTGCAGTGAGTAAGATCATGCCATTGCACTCCAGCCTAAGCAATAAGAGTAAAACTCCGTCTCAAAACAATAAACAAATAAAAATAAAGTATTTGGGTATTCCAAGGTGCATAGTTTATAAGGGAGGGGGTGGTAAGGAGATTAAATAAATAATTTGTTCAAAATTAACTTTTCTTAATCAAAATGCTTACATTTCAAAGCATATTTTTCTTTTTAAGAATACCTCCAAAATCAAGAGCCATAACTGCTTTTGTAAATGCTTGTGAAAGGTTCTCCTATGTTCAAAAAAAGGATATTCTTTTAATATAAAGAAAAAATGTTAAAGAAGCTCAATATAGTTAAAAGCAAATTTTGAATACATCTTGGTTAATACCAAGAATCAAACTCTCAACAGAGCCTCTTGTTCCTGTGATATGGGACTGTAACCTATCCTGCCTTTCCTATCTCCATGCCTTTAGCATGTCCTCAGTATTGAATTCCACCCTCATTTTGTTCAAATACCCTTCCATCCTTAAAAGTCAACACTCGCTGGGTGCGGTGGCTCACATCTGTAATAACAGCACTTTGGGAGGTCAAGGCAGGTGGATCACCTGAGGTCCAGGAATTTCAGACCAGCCTGGCCAACATGGTGAAACCCCCCTCTACCAAAAATACAAAAAATTAGCTGGGCATGGTGGTGCATACCTGTAATCCCAGCTACTTGGGAGGTTGAGACAGGAGAATTGCTTGAACCCGGCAGGCAGAAGTCATGGTGAGCCAAGATTGTGCCACTGCACTCCAACCTGGGCAACAGGGTAAGACTTAATTTCCAAAAAAAACAGTCAAACACTCTTCTTCCATAAAATCCCTGCCCCCAAGTTCCATCACAGAAGAAAGAGTTGTCTATTTTACATGTCCCACAATCAGTGTTTCACATAACATTGCTATACCTTCTTTGTAGTCGTTATTTTTTTTCTGCATTCGTTATATACATGTGTCTGCGTTTTCCATTTTTGTACACAACTCCTCTACCCAAGGATTGCATATACATATGCTCTAAATATAAATTCTTACCCCGAGGTATAAAAAGTCCCTTAACTAAATTCATTATTTTTTTACCCTAAAGAGGTTAAGCTGCTATTAAATTCATAATTATTATTTAAAAAAAAGACTATTTGTCAAAATGAGAGGCCCAAAATTCTACTGATGTAAAATAAAATACAAAGAATTCAAAACCTAATTTCAGCTCTGAAAAGATTCTCAATTATGTGTGCTCATATACACAGGAACATTCAGTAAGACAAATTAGAGACAAATCATGTATACTATTTTATTTTTTTTATTTTTTGAGACACTCTCGCTCTGTCACCCAGGCTGGAGTGCAGTGGCACAATCTCATATCACTGCAATCTCCACCTCCCAGGTTCAAGTGATTCTCCTACCTCAGCCCCTTGAGTAGCTGGGATTATAGGTGCCCACCACCACTTCCAGCTAATTTTTGTATTTTTAGTAGAGATGGGGTTTCACCATATTGGCCAAGCTGGTCTTGAACTCCTGATGTCAGGTGATCAGCCTGCCTTGGCCTCCCAAAGTGCTAGGATTACCAGTGTAAGCTACCTCACCCAGCCATATTTTATTTTCTTGTTTGACATCACTGAGGACTTTCCTAATTATGCCTGGATTAGGTTAATATTAAAAGAATTTTGCAAGGCTACACATGGTGACTCATGCCTACAATCTCAACACTTTGGGAGGCCAACATTGTTTGAGGCCAGGAGTTTGATACCAGCCTGTGCAACACAGTGAGATATTACCTTTAAAAAACATTTTGAAAAATTAGCTGTGCAGGGTGGCACGCACCTATAATCCCAGCTAGTCTGAAGCTGAAGGATCACTTGAACCTAGGATATTGAGGGTGCAGTGAATTATGATTGTGCCACTGCATTCTAGCCTGGACAACACAGCAAGACCCTATTTCTAAAAAAATTAAAATTGGTCAGGGGGATCCAAGATGGACAAATAGGAACAGCTCTGGATTGCAGTTCCCAGCGAAAATGCAGAGGGTGAGTGATCACCACATTTCCGAATGAATTTTTACTGCCCACAGACCAGAAGATTCCTGGGCGGAAAAGCGCCACGAGTCTCCAGCACAGCTGTTTCAACCAGCGCAGCGGGTCTCCGCACAAAAACTCACACAAATTCAGGCGCCATTTCAACTGGTGACTGGAATGTCTGGGAGACAGAGTAACCTGTTCGACTGAAAAAAAAAGGGGCTGAAACAGGAGCCAGGTGATCTGGCTTGGCCAGTCCCACCCCTCAAAGACCAGCAATCTGAAATGCTCTGGACTGAGAGTTGCACAGCAAGAACAGATGGAACCAGGATGGTCCAGCTCTGTGGGGGAAAGGGCATCTGCCATTACCAAGGCAGTCCACCATTACCGAGACAGTCTGCCATTATCGAGGCAGTCTGCCATTACAGAGACAGTCCGCCATTACTGAGGCAATTCTAACTATACCTCTATACGCAAAACTGCAAGGAAGTTCACACAGCAGCTGGGAAGAGCCCATGGCAGCTCAGCAATGCCTCTGCTGGCAGACTGTGACTAGGCTACCTCCTTGCTGGGCAGAGCATCTCTGAAAAAAGGCAGCAGCCCATCAGGAACTTATAAATAAAGCCCCACCTTCCCAGGACACAGCACCTGGGAAAAAAAGGTGGTTATGAGTTCCGCCACAGCAGACTTAAACGTACTTGCTCAGCAGCTCTGAATGGAAAAACAGAGCTCACAGCTCAGCACCTGAGCTCCTATAAGGGACAGGCTGTTTCCTCAAGCAGCTCCCCTGACCCCCATATATCCAAAGAGACACCTCATAAAGGAGAGCTCAGGCTGACATCTGGTGGGTGTCCTTCTGGGACAAAGATAACAGAAGAAGAAACTGGCAGCAACCCTTACTGTTCTGCAGCTGCTGCAGGTGATCCCCAGGCAAGCAGAGCCTGGAGTGGACCTCAGCAGTCCTACAGCAGAGGGGCCTGACTGTTAGAAGGAACACTAAGAAACAGAAAGAAATAACTTCATCATCAACAAACAGGATGTCCACTCAGAGACCCCATCTGAAAGTCACCAAATACAAAGACCACAGGTAGATAAATCCACAAAGATGGGAAGAAACCAGCGCAAAAAGGATGAAAATACCCAAAACCAGAACGTCTCTCCTCCTCCAAGGGATCACAACTCCTCACCAGCAAGGGAACAAGGATGGATGGAGAATGAGTCTGATGAATTGACAGAAACAGGCTTCAGAAGGTGGGTAATCAGAAATTTCTCTGAGCTAAAAGAACATGTTCTAACTCAATGCAAAGAAACTAAGAATATTGAAAAAAGGTTTGATGAAATGCTAATGAGAATAAACAGCTTAGAGAGGAATAAAAATGAATTCATGGAGCTGAAAAACACAACACAAGAACTTCGCAAAGTATACAAAAGTTTCAACAGCTGAATCAACCAAGCAGATAAAAGGATATCGGAGATTGAAAATCAACTCAATGAACTAAAACAAGAAGGCAAGATAGAGAAAAAGAGTAAAAAGAAATGAACAAAGCCTCCAAGAAATATGAGATTATGTGAAAAGACCTAATGTACGTTTGATAGGCATACCTGAATGTGACAGAGAGAATGAATCCAAGCTGGAAAACACTCTTCAGAATGTTATCCAGGAGAACTTCCCCAACCTAGCAAGGCAGGCCACTATGCAAGTCCAGGAAACACAGAGAATACCACAAAGATATTCCTCAAGAAGAGCAACCCCAAAGCACATAATCATCAGATTCACCAGGGTTGAAATGAAGGAAAAAATACTAAGGGCAGCCAGAGAGAAAGGTTGGTTACGCACAAAGGGAAGCCCATCAGACTCACAGTGGATCTCCTGGCAGAAACCCTGCAAGCCAGAAGAGAGTGGGGGCCAATATTCAACATCCTTAAAGAAAAGAACTTTCAACCTAGAATTTCATATCCAGCTTAACTAAGCTTCATAAGCAAAGGAGAAATAAAATCCTTTACAAACAAGCAATTGCTGAGAGATTCATCACCACCAGCCCTGCTTTACAAGAGCTCCTGAAAGAAGCACTAAACATAGAAAGGAACAACAAATACCAGCCATTCCAAGAATGTACCCAATGGTAAACAGCATCAACACAATGAAGAAACTGCATCAACTAGTGAGCAAAACAACCAGCCAGCATCAAAATGGCAGGATCAAATTCACATCACATATAACAATATTAACCTTCAATGTAAATGGGCTAAATGCTCGAATCAAAAGACACAGACTGGCAAATTGGACAAAAAGTCAAAACCCATCAGTGTGCTGTATCCAGGAAACCCAACTCACATGCAGACTCAAAATAAAGGGATGTAAGCAGATTTACCAAGCAAATGGAGAGCAAAAAAAAAAAAAAAAAAAAAAGCAGGAATTGCAACCCTAGTCTCTGATAAAATAGACTTTAAACCAACAAAGATCAAAAGAGACAAAGAAGGGCATTACATAATGGTAAAAGGATCAATGCAACAAGAAGAGCTAACGATCATAAATATACACACACCCAGTACAGGAGCACCAAGATACATAAAGCAAGTTCTCAATGACCTACAAAGAGACTTAGACTCCCACACAATAATAGTGGAAGACTTTAACACTCCACTGTCAATATTAGATCAATGAGACAGAAAATTAACAAGGATACCCAAGACTTGAACTCAGACCTGGACCAAGCAAAACTAATAGACATTTACAGAACTCTTCACCCCAAATCCACAGAATATACAGTCTCCTCAGCACCACATCACAGCTACTCTAAAATTGACCACATAATTGGAAGTAAATCACTCTTCAGCAAATGCAAAAGAACAGAAATCATAACAAGCAGTCTCTCAGACCACAGTGCAATCAAATTAGAACTCAGAATTAAGAAATAACTCAGAACTGCACAACTTCATGGAAACTGAACAACTGGCTCTTGAATGTTGACTGGATAAACAATGAAATGAAGGCAGAAATAAAGACATTCTTTGAAACCAACAAGAATGAAGACACAATGTACCAGAATATCTGGGACACATTTAAAGCAGTGTCTAGATGAAAATATATAGCAATAAATACCCGCATGAGAAGCAAGGAAAGATCTAAAATCAACACCCTATTATCAAAATTGAAAGAGCTAGAGGAGCAACATCAAAAAAAAAAAAAAAAACTCAAAAGCTAGCAGAAGACAAGAAATAACTAAAATCAGAGCAGAACTGAAAGAGACAGAGGCACAAAACCCTTCAAAAAAAAAATCAATAAATCCTGGAGCTACTTTTTTGAAAAGATCAACAAAATAGACTATTAGCCAGATTAATAAAAACGAAAAGAGAGAATAATCAAATAGATGCAATAAAAAACGATAAAGGGGATATCACCACAGATTCCACAGAAATAAAAACAACCATCAGAGATTACTACAAACAACTCTATGCACATAAGCCAGTAAACCTGGAAGAAATGGATAAATTCCTGGACACTTGCACCCTCCCAAGCCTAAACCAGGAAGAAGTTGAAACCCTGAGTAGACCAATAACAAGGGCTGAAGTTGAGGCAGCAATTAATAGCCTACCAACCACAAAAAAGCCCAGGTCCAGATGGGTTCACAGCCGAATTCTACCAGACATACAAAGAGGAGCTGGAACCACTCCTTGTGAAACTATTCCAAACAATCCAAAAAGAGGGAATCCTTCCTAAATCATTTTATGAGACCAACATCATCCTGATACTAAAACCCAGCAGAGACTCAACAAGAAAAGAAAACTTCAGGCCAATATCCATGAGGAATACAGATGCAAAAATCTTCAATAAAATACTGGCAAACCGACTGCAACAGCACATCAAAAAGCTTACCCATCACAATCAAGTAGGTTTCATCCGGGGAATGTAAGGCTGGTTCAACATACGCAAGTCTATAAATGTAATTCACCGCATAAACAGAACCAAAGACAAAAATCACATGATTATCTCTATAATAGATGCAGAGAAGGCCTTCGATAAAATTCAACAGCCCTTTATGCTAAAAACTCTCAATAAACTAGGTATAGATGGAATATATCGCAAAATAAGAAAAGCTATTTACTACAAACCCACAGCCAATATCATACTGAATGAGCAAAAACTGGAAGCATTCCCTTTGAAATGTGGCACTAGAAAAGGATGCCCTCTCTCACCACTCCCATTCAATATAGTATTGGAAGTTCTAGCCAGAGCAATCAGGCAAGAAAAAGAAATAAACGGTATTCAATTAGGAAAGGAGGAAGTCAAATTGTCTCTATTTGCAGACGACATGATTGTATATTTACAAGACCCCATCATCTCAGCGCAAAATCTCCTCAAACTGATAAGCAACTTCAGCAAAGTTTCAGGATACAAAATCAATCACAAGCATTCCTATACAACAGTAACAGACTAAAAGAGAGCCAAATCAAGAACAAACTGCCACTCACAATTGCTACAAAGAGAATAAAATACCTAGGAATACAACTAACAAAGGATGTAAAGGACCTCTACAAGAAGAACTACAAACTACTTCTCAAGGAAATAAGAGAAGACACAAACAGATGGAAAAACATTCCATGCTCATGGTTAGGAAGAATCAATATTGTGAAAATGGCCATATTGCCCAAAGTAATTTACAGATTCAATGGTATCCCCATCAAGCTACCTAGGACCCTCTTCACAGAACTGGAAAAAACCACCTTAAACTTCATATGGAACCAAAAGAGAGCCCGCATAGCCAAGTCAATTCTAATCAAAAAGAACAAAGCTGGAGGCATCATGCTACCTGACTTGAAACTATGCTACAAGGCTACAGTAGTCAAAACAGCATGGTACTGGTACCAAAACAGAGATACAGACCAATGGAACAGAACAGAGGCCTCAGAGGCAACACCACACATCTACAACCATCTGATGTTTGGCCAATCTGACAAAAACAAGCAATGGGGAAAGGATTCCCTGTTTAATAAATGGTGTTGGGAAAACTGGCTAGCCATGTGCAGAAAGCAGAGAATGGACCCTTCCCTAACACCTTACACTAAAATTAACTCCAGATGGATTAAAGACTTAAACATAAGACCTAACATCATAAAAACCCTAGAAGAAAAACCTAGGCAAAACCATTCAGGACATACGCATATGCAAGGACTTCATGACCAAAACACCAAAAGCATTGGCAACAAAAGCCAAAATAGACAAATGGGATCTAAACTCCAGAGCTTCTGCACAACAAAAGAAACAATCATCAGAGTGAACTGGCAACCAACAGAATGGGAAAAAATTTTTGCAATCTACCCATCTGATAAAAGACTTATATCCAGAATCTACAAAGAACTAAAACAGATTTACAAGAAAAAAACAAACCCATTCAAAAGTGGGAGAAGGATATGGACAGACACTTTTCAAAGAAGACATATATGAGGCCAACAAACATATAAAAAAATGCTCAGCATCACTGGTCATTAGTGAAATGCAAATCAAAACTACATTGAGATACCATCTCATGCCAGTTAGAATGGCAATCATTAAAAAAATCTGGAGACAACAGATGCTGCAGAGAATGTGGAGAAATAGGAACATTTTTACACTGTTGGTGGGAGTGTATATTGGTTCAACCACTGTGGAAGATAGTGTGGCGATTCCTCAAGGACCTAGAAATAGAAATTCCATTTGACCCAATAATCTCATTACTGGGTATATATCCAAAGGATTATAAATCGTTCTATTATAAAGGCACACACACACGTATGTTCACTGCAGCACTGTTTACAATAGCAAAGACTTGGAACCAACCCCAATGCCCATCAATGATAGACCGGACAAGGAAAATGTGACACATATACACCATGGAATACTATGCAGTCATAAAAAACGGTAAGTTCATGTCCTATGTTGGGACATGGATGAACCTGGAAACCATCATTCTCAGCAAACTGACACAAGAACAGAAAATCAACCACTGCATGTTCTCACTCACTGGCAGGTGTTGAACAATGAGAACACACTGACACAGGGAGGGGAGCATCACACACTGAGGTCTGTTGGCGGGGATGAGGGGAGGGACAGTGTGGGGTAGGGAGTTGGGGAGGGATAACATGGGGAGACATGCCAGATATAGTGATGGGGATGGAGGCAGCAAACCACATTGCCATGTATGTACAATCCTGCATGTTCTTCATATGTACCCCAGAACCTAAAGTGCAATAAATAAATAAATATATATATATATAAAATAAAAATAAAAAATACAATTAAAAAAATTTTTTTTAAGTTAAAAAAAAATTAAAATTGATGGGGGGCGGTGGCTCACTCCTGTAATCTCTCAGCACTTTGCATAACGGAGGCAGAAGGATTGCCTGACCCAGAAGTTAAAGACCAGCCTGGGCAACATAGTTGGGCCATACAGTGAGAACCCATCTCTGTTTTAAAAAGAAATTATTAATAAAAAATATAAATTAAGAAAATACAAGTTTGTATCCCTGAATATAAACCAGCTAGATGATACACATTTTCACTGAAAGAAACATGACTAGGAGGCAGAATTAAGTGTTCTGAAATATACAGAAAAGAAAACTCAAGACAACAGTATTTTAGTTAACAAGAAACTCAGTAAAATTTCTGCTCTGTGTTTACACAGAGACTTGTTTGTGCCCTCCTGCCACCCTTATCACATTCTGCCTCACATTCTGGGCATTCCTAATTTTGCTAGATTTCTTTTTCACCTACAAGTCTAAATAAATTCCTTAAGGTCAGGAACTGTACCTTGTTCATTACTGTGTCCCCTATGGTACCTACACATTAAAAAGTGATTGCCGAACTGCCTCTCAAATGTTTCTGCATAACTGATACTTGAAAAATTCATAAGGACTGAGCACAGTGGCTCACACCTGTAATACCAGGACTTTGAGAGGCTTAGGCAGGTGGATACTTGAGCCCAGAAGTTCAAGACCAGCCTAGGCAACATGGCAAAACCCATCTCTACAAAGAAATACAAAAAATAGGCCAGGCGTGGTGGCTCATGCCTGTAATCCCAACATTTTGGGAAGCCAAGGCGGGTGGATCACCTGAGGTCAGGAGATTAAGACCAGCCTGACCAACATGGTGAAACCCTGTCTCTACTAAAAATAGAAAAATTAGCTGGCATGGTGGTGTACACCTGTCGTCCCAGCTACTTGGGAGACTGAGGCAGGGAATCGCTTGAACCTGGGAGGCGGAGGTTGCAGTGACCCAAGATCATGCCATTGTACTCCAGCCTGGTGACAGAGTGAGACACCGTCTCAAAAAAAAAAAAAAAAATAGCTGGGCATGGTGGTACATGCTTGTGATTCCAGCTACCTGGGAGACTGAGGCAGGAGAATCAGTTAAACTTGGGAGGTGGAGGTTGCAGTGAACCGAGAGCACCACTGCATTCCAGCTTGGGAAACAAGAGTGAAACTCGATCTCAAAAAAAAAAAAGTAAATACATAACCAGACATGGTGGTACACATCTGTCTTACTAGGGAGACTGGGATAGGAGGATCACCTGAGCCCAAGGAGGTCAAGACTGCAGTGAGCCAAGACTGTGCCACTGCACTCCACCTGGGCAACAAAGTGAGACCTCATCTCAAAAAAAGAAAAGAAAAACTCATTACCTGACATTTTACCAACAGAAGTAATTCTAGATATAGAAGTAGCAGAAGCTCTAAATGAGGACCAATGTCAAAGTTAACACCAATCAAACCAAAGCAATTCAATGTGCCAAAGGAATTTCAATTAACAAGCATTTCTGTAATTCATGGGTTATTCTTGTTACATATATGTTTAATTGCATTTTGATAAGGGCTATGAAAGCTAAAAGTTGTCCAATCTTCAAATGATCCAGATTTTTGTCACAGTTCTTATTCACCAAATATGTGACCGTGGGTAAATTTATGAGGGCCAGAGAACTCAAGTTTCTTTGCCTTCATAAAGAGGATAATGCTACCTGGGTCACCAACATCAAAGCTGTTATAAGGATCAAATGGTTTAACAAGCTTTCAAGAACTGTGAAGTATTCTACATACCCAGGCTATTTGGGAACTTTTTAAATATTCCTTCTAGAATATATTGGAAGTCTTTTTATTTTTGCTCATCGAACTTTCTTCCTTAATCATAATTTTGCTTTACCTCCAATCTTAATGTTCTTCCCTTTTTTATTAAATATCAATAATAATAGTAATAAAACTTTCTTTAATTTTAGTTTTTTCTTCTTGAGACAGGGTCTTGCTCTGTTGTCCAGGCTGGAGTCCAGTGGCACAATCACAGCGTCAAACTCCTGGGCTCAAGGAATCTTCCTACCTCAGCCTCCTGAGTGGGCTGGGTCCCTCCTGGTACCACAGGTGCACACTACCTTGCTCAGCTAATTTTTGTAGAAAAGGAGTTTCATCATGTTGCCCAGTCTGGTCTCAAACTTCTGAGCCTGCCTCAGTCTCCCAAAGTGCTGGTATTACAGGTATGAACCACCCTGCCCAGCCCCTTACTTTCAATAATAATAGTAATAGGAACTTTGCAAAATAAGGGACTTTTAGGATATAAGAAGTTAGGTCACTGAGTATCAGGATGACTGATCACGGAATGATTTTCTAGGGTAACCTAATTCTTAGTTAACTAGCTATTTTGAGAGTAACCCTCATCCATTCAGATCACTTCAACAAACACTGATATATCTCCTATCATGAATGAGAGGCACCAGGGATACCAAAATGAATTAAATACAGTGCAAACAGTGGGAAATCCAGTGCGGAAAAAGATACATAATTTTCAATCATCCAGGGACACTTTAAATTGGTTTTCCAAAGGATCTGTGTGAGGATTAACTGTTTCAAAGCATAGACTATGTAAAAACTGATTGGATCTGACTTCTCATCAGCCTAGGAGCTGGGTTCCTGCAAGGCAAAGAGGAGGCTAAGAAATAGGGTCTTTCTCCCGATTCTAAACAACAAAAATGCTCCTAGATAGTCAAAAGCTGACTGTAGTTTTGTTGTGACTTATTTTAGTTCATATCTAAAGTCTCTTAGCAATCTCCTACTGCATTTACTGAATTCTAAATTGATTTTTACTTTGAATATAATGTAATAAATGTTATTATGTTTAGTGCCCTAAAAAAGGGGAGAGTGGGACAAGCAAGGAGGCAGGGATAGAAAGCTTATCATAAGAGCAGGATTTGGTGGCTGGACATGGTGGCTTACGCCTACAATCCCAGCACTCTGGGAAGCTCAGGCAGGCGGATCACTTGAGGTCAGGAGTTTGAGGCCAGTGTGGTCAACATGGTGAAACACCTTCTCTACTAAAAACACAAAAATTAGGCCAGGTGCAGTGGCCCAGGCCTGTAATCCCAGCACTTTGGGAGGCCAAGGTGGATAGATCATTTGAGGTTAGGAGTTCGAGACCAGCCTAGCCAACATGGTAAAAACTCCACCTCTACTAAAAATACAAATATTAACCAGGCATGGTGGCAGGTGCCTGTAATCCCAGCTACTTGGAAGGCTGAGGCAGGAAAATCATTTGAACCGGGAAGGGAGAGGCTGCGGTAAGCTGCAATCACGCCTCTGCACTCTAGCCTGGACAACTGAGCAAGACCCAGTCTCAAAAAATAGAATAAAATAAAATAAAAAAGAGTAGGATCTAGCAAACTTCTGAGCATTCTATTCAACAAAGATGTTTACTGAGCAAAATATTTTTCCTCGCCTCAAGGATAACAAATTGCCTATTTATTATCTTGTTAATTCTCTTCTTCCAACAGCTCTTTTCTCCTTAATTCAATAAACAAATTTTCAATTACAAATGGTAGTAAATAGGAAATAAGAAGGAGGAGACAAAGGTCAAGCAGAGATGTATTAAAGAAGTCAGCTGCACTTGCATGTCTACCAGAGCACTATTCACAATAGCAAAAACATGGAAACAAGTCCATCAATGGTGGAATAGATAAAGAACATGTGGTATATATATGTATGGATTATGTAATAATATACTTAATATATGGATTATTATGTATAATGTATATATATTATGTATGTATGTAATAATATATGGATTATTACACAGACATTAAAACAAATGAAATCATGTCCTTTGCAGAACATAGTTGCAGCTGGAGGCTATTATCCTCAGTGAATTAATACAAAAGCAGCCAAATACTACAAGTTCTCACTTGTAAGTAGGAGGTAAACATTGAGTACATATGTACACAAAGATGGAAATAATAAGACACTTGGGACTCAAAAAGGGAGGGATGGAGGGAAGGGCTGAAAAACTTCCTATTGGGTACTATGTTCACTATTTGGGTGATGGGTTCAATTGAAGCCCAAACCACAGTATATATAATATATCCACATAACAAATATGTACATATACCCCATGAATCTAAAATAAAACATAAAAATAAAAAGTTGGCTCACATAGTTAAATATAAAAAGGTTAAAATATAAAAAGTTAAATATAAAAAGCCTTCTCTACATGTCTACTTTAGAAATGGGAGAATAGTTTACAGACAGGAAAAGGAAAAAGAAAGCAGAGCTAGCTGAGAAAAAAAGACTTTAATATTCTATTTACTTATTTGGGTCCATGCTTTGACTGTCAAACAAGTATTAACAGTTTTTCGACAAACTATTAACTATATACAGTTCTTTAGAAAAGAAAACTACATTTCGTTTCTAAAAAATGGCTAGGTTCATTAAAAAAAACACAATGAAGGGCCGGGCGCGGTGGCTCAAGCCTGTAATCCCAGCACTTTGGGAGGCCAAAGCGGGTAGATCACAAGATTAAGAGATCGAGACCATCCTGGTCAACATGGTGAAACCCCATCTCTACTAAAAATACAAAAAATTAGCTGGGCATGGTGGCACGTGCCTGTAATCCCAGCTCCTCAGGAGGCTGAGGCAGGAGAATTGCCTGAACCCAGGAGGCGGAGGTTGTGGTGAGCCAAGATCGCACCATTGCACTCCAGCCTGGGTAACAAGAGCGAAACTCCGTCTCAAAAAAAAAAAAAAAACCACAATGAGAATCCACCAAAATATTAACAATGATTATCTTTGGAAGATGGGACTGTGAATTTACCCTTTATTTGCACATTTTAAGAACTACTTAAAAAGTAATACATGCAACCAAACGAGAAAATTACCCATAACCAGTCCCTCACTTCTGCCCTTAGCCAAATCCCAAGAGTGGTCTACACAGACCACTCAACTGTTTGTTCCAGAACTTTTACCTCTGCATTTATGAATATGCATATATGCATATGATAGATCATCTTTTAAACATACAAACAAGATCATATGCTAGATATATCATATGATAGATATAGATAGATATGGTTCTGACATGCTTTGTTTGTATTTGGAGATCTTTCCATGTCAGTAACAGCTACATGATAGTCGCAGTTAAGATATACCAGAATTTATCCATTCCCCTGCCCACCCCACACTTTGTTTTTAGTGATGGGGTCTTGCTATATTGCCTACGCTGGTCTCAATTGCCTCAAGCAATCCTCCCACCTCAGCCTCCCAAAGTGCTGGGATTACAGGTATGAGACACCACATCTGGCCTATCCATTCCCCTTCTGACTGACATTTAGGTTTTCTCCCATTTTCCATTATTGCAAATACTGCTGCAAATTACAGGACTCAACACTTTAAATTTTCTATATTCATAAAAGTTTAAAACTTTTTAAACATTAAAAAAATTTCACTTACTTTGGATTGGAAATAAATGTTTCAAGATAGTTTTCTTTGACATCACCCATTTTACTGCAGCTACAGCCATGATGTTCCAAGATGCTTATCAAGTGGTATGAAAAAAGATGTTCTGAAGAGAAACTGCTTTTAAAATCTGCTTCTAGGCACACTAATTTCTACTCCTGCTGAAGAGATAAAGAAAAATCAGTGCTACCTGTGGTAAACTTAAGTTATATTAAAACACCACAAGAATCAGGTAAGAATAACCGCCTTGAAGTCAACTGAAGCAATGCTTTTAAACAACTTTGCAATTCCACACGATTTAGGAACAGGACAAAGAGCAACATGCTCAAAATATAAGCTCAGAACCACTGAAACTACATCCCTCACTATTTCTCTTAGATGCAAACTTCTCTGCACCCAGTGTAGCTCCTTCCACTTAATGCTCAGTAAATGTGTAATTATTCTTGAAACAGTCACTCAGAAATGGTAGAGTATTCATTCTCATAATGCTAGTGTGTCTGTGTACAACCTCCCAGGTTCCATACACAAGATAATACATCACTTAGAGTACTATCCTGTTTCTGATTAAATGAAAATATTTGTCTGCCATGAGCCATTAATAATAATAAATAAATATCAAACAAGAAGCCCTACCCTTAGCATATTAAATACTCATTTGGAGGAACTCATATAAATGCCCTAAAGTCCCAGATAAAATGTCACCATCTTATATGTGTATAAGATCTTTAACTTTCCAAGGTGCTTTCACCACCATTTCGTTTTGCTATCGTATTAATCATGTGAGGTATCTTTCTTCTGATACGGAAAGAAACTAAAGTACAAAACTTAAACGTCTTGCTTCCAAGGACTTTAGTGTCAGTCACTGCCAAACTGGGAAACTCTGAACAAGTCATTAACTAAAGGATCCTCAGTTTCTCAATGGCAAAATGGGGAAAACAACCACAGTATTCATGGGCCATTGTGAATAAATGACAAATAACTATTGTTAAACCTTATTTTTAATAGTCCTCAATGGGCCGGGCTCGGTGGCTCACGCCTGTATTCCCAGCACTTTGGGAGACCGAGGCAGGAGGATCATCTGAGGTCGGGAACTCGAGATCAGCCTGATCAACATGGAGAAACCTTCGCCTCTAATAAAACTTAAAAAATTAGCCGGGTGTGGTGGCGCGTGCCTGTGATCCCAGCTACTCAGGAGGCTGAGGCAGGAGAATCGCTTGAACCTGGGAGGCGGAGATTACGGTTGCACTCCAGCCTAGGCAACAAGAGTAAAACTCCGTCTCAAAAAAAGTCCTCAATGACTATGCCAACCTAGCCCTGTCCTTCCTCCAATGGTGATAAAGGGGAATTAGGACACAGGCCATCTTATCTGCTAGACTAAATCATGCACACTGATACCTTGCACTGCTAGCACATTAACACCGCTAACCCTGAGCTCATAGGGGTGTTTAGTTTACAACCCACTTTCATTTACATTATGTGTGCTCTGACTTTCACATGTCTGTGAAGCAGGCATTATCATTTCACAAATCAAGAACAAAGGCTCAGAGAGGTCAACTGATTACTTTGCCCAGTCTATCGCTGCTTAATAGGTGACATACATGGGACATAAACCTATGACCTTGACCACGAACAAAACATCTTGGGGGAAATTAGGTCCCCTCTGTCAGGAGCCCAGAGGCAAGCATACCCTGCTGGGAGTCAGATTATTCACCCCAGAAAGATCATTTCAGAGGTCAAGTCCCTTGGCCCGGAATTCAACCCCAAAGCAAAAGCTACAGAGCTTCTGAGGTTCCGAAGTTTGAGGAGCAGGCTACCAGGAGCACAGGGACAGATCCAAAAGACTTCGACCTAGAAGAGTCCATAGAGCTACAGCTGCATCAGCTCCCCGCGGACGTCCGCCAGGGAATGAGGGGGGCGCTATAGGAAGCGTGCGACCACATGCCGGCCCTTCTGCAGAAAGGACAAAGGCTGGAGATGCAGGCAGCCTCGCCCTGCCGGGAACGACAGGCGGAAGACCTCGACACCTGCCAACAAGCACTGTGGGCCTGCCCAGCTTCGAGGGAGTCCTCGACAGGAGGAGGAGAGAGCAGCACTTACCTTCACAGGTTCTCACCACGAGCCCGCCATCTTGTTTCAAGCCGGGTCCTACGAGACAGCGCCGCGCGCGCCCTCCCGGCCCGCTGGGTATTCTGGGAAATGTAGTCTCCGCAGGAAAGCAGCTGAGGAAAACGGGAATAGTCGCTATGGACTCTTGCGTTTAGTTGTAGCAGCGTGGTTGCAACGTTAACAAGGTGCCCAGAAAACAAAATCACTGCCCCAAACACATATCCTTAGAGAGTGGCAAGCATTTTCTTTTTTTGAGACGTATCACTCTGCCACCCAAGCTTGAGTGCAGTGGCGTCATCACGGCTCACTGAAGCCTCTACCTCCTGGGCTCGAGGGATCCTCCCACCTCAGCCTCCTAAATAGCTAGTACTACAGGCACGCACCACCACGCCCTGCTAATTTTTAAATTTTCTTTTCATGGCATATGTATACCTAGCCCTGCTAATTTTTAAATTTTTTTGGTAGAGATGGGGTCTCGCTATGTTGCCCAGGCTGGTCTCAAGTGATCCTCCCGCCTCTGCCTCCCAAAGCGCTGTAATTACAGATGTGAGCCACTGTGCGAGCATACATGTATTTTTTTTAAATCTTAATATTCAGAGAAATAGTAGATTGCCCTTAAGTAGATCAGTTAAAGTTTCCCTGGGGAAAAGACATTCCAGAGAAGCCCTGAAATGTGGGTGCTAGGATTTGGACGTTTGAAATCAGAACTGGAGAGCCCCTCCACTTGAAAAATCTGGAACTGTTCCCTCAGAACTGTGCTGGCTACCTATTACAGGAGGAAGTAATTATGCAGAATCTTGGACCTCACCTTCCATCTTTGAAGGAAAGACCACTGAGCCTTTGCACTCTCTGTTCCCATTACCAGCAATGCTCTTCTCTCACCTATTCTCATGACCATACTGCATACAGGCCTTTCTCAAATATCATCTTAGAAAGGACTATGCCATTAAAATAGCCTCACCCACACTTATTCCATGCCCTGCTTTATGCTTTATTTTCCTTCAGAACATTTACCATTGCCTGACTTTATATTGATTATTTGTTTGTTTGTTTGTTTAATGTCTTTCTCTCTATCTTTTTTTTTTTTAGATGGAGTCTCGCTCTGTTGCCCAGGCTGGAGTACAATGGAGCAATCTTGGCTCACTGGAAACCTCTACCTCCCAGGTTCAAGTGATTCTCCTGCCTCAGTCCCCCAAGTAGCTGGGATACAGGTGCCTGCCACCATGCCCAGCTAATTTTTGTATTTTTAGTAGAGATGGGGTCTCACCATGTTGGCCAGGCTGATGTCAAACTTGTGACCTCAGGTGATCCGCCCACCTCTGCCTCCCTAAGTGCTGGGATTACAGGCATGAGCCACTGCTCCTGGCCTTGTTTTATGTCTCTTATGCTGAACAATGTAAGCTCCGTGAAGGCAGAGACATATGTCTATCTTGTTCTTTGAGGTGCTGGATTCTATGCCAACCCAACACCTCAAACTGTGCTTGGCCTCGTTATAGATCTCCAGTAAGTGTTTGCTGAATGAATGAAAAGACTAGATAACACTGCCAAATATCCAAAACAGTAGATGATTGGCTTGTAAAGCAGATGTGATCTCCTGGAAATTCCCTTTTCCCACGATTTGCAAAATTTTGTTTTTGTATATTTTTCTAAGAAAGGATCTATAGGGGACGAGCGCAGTGGCTCATATCTGTAATCCCAGCACTTTTGGAGGCTGAGGTGGGTGGATCACGAGGTCAGGAGTTTGAGACCCGCCTGACTGACATTCTGAAACCCCATCTCTAAAAAAGAAATACAAAAATTAACTGGGTCCAGTGGTGCACACCCATAGTCCCAGCTACTTGAACTCGGGAATTGGAGGTTGCAATGAGCCAAGATCGTGCCACTGCACTCTAGCCTGGGTGACAGAGTGAGACTCTGTCTCAAAAATAAAAAGAAAGATTCACTCAAGAGTTGCTCTCTCCTTCCAGAAAATGACAATAATTTAGCAATCAACAAACACTTTTCACTGTAAGGCCTACTTTTCATTTTGGGTAGGCGAACTTCAGCCTTCATTTCTTTGTGTGTGCCTATGGAGAAGTGGTTCTGGAATGCTTTTTAACCCAGGAGTGTGACTGTCACCTTTATCTTTTACTCTTTGAGGAAACGGGAGAGATGGAGGCAAGATGCTGCTTCCAAAACAGCTCACTCCTGGCTGCTCACACAGACAGAGGGCCCAGAAACTAGGTGGCACGAGGAAGCTCCTCCAGGATTAAGATTGGTCCCAGTTCCATTGCTGGTTAACTAAGAATTACTTGTCTAAGAAAATAAGTATCACTAGATTTTTTGCAGTGCTTTGAAGTGCCCTAATCTCTAGTACTGGGTCTTGGTAAAGTTGGAAAGTGAGGGCTCAGATATAATTAGATCTTTCCCTTTTTTAAAGGCATCTAAGAACAATCCCGTAGAATGTTTGCATTGAGTTTAAAAGCCTTTGGAACTAATATAGAAGTTTAATGCAGAATTGTGACAAGCAAAAGGTTAACTTATAGTTTAGGGATAGAGCTTTCTAGTATAGCAATGCATATTTCTAAGAAATGTCTCATTAAAATGCGTTAATAAATACCACTTTAAAAAATTTTTTTTACTCCACATAAAATAAAAATGAACTTAAGACTTACAAGGAAAAAATAAATAAATAAATAAAAAGAAAGAAAGGATCTTTAATGTTTATTATGCATTCCAGGGAGTTGATAAACCCCTCAATAAGTTAAGAACCATAGTCCTCAAGTGGAATATGGTTGAAAGTATTGAAAGTAGGTGAACACAGATCATATAGTAAAGAAAACTAAACATGGGCTGTGTAGTGTGTCTCCTCATTTCCCACGGAATATCAGGAGGCTAATCCTTGTTTTTGTAGAAGCCCACAGAGGGCCCATCTGTGTCCTTTCCAATCGTGTCCATCCTCCAAAGCCACCGATGATATCTTTCTGGATTATGCAATAGGAAGGGACAAAGAGGAGAAACAGACTTGAATGAGCAGTCAACTGGACTGGCCAAACATTCCCTGTGTAAAGTGGAAGAATGGATCAAAGATGATTCCAGATGTCAAGTCTTGATGGCTGTGAGCAGAGTGGGACCAGTCCCCAACAGTGAGACTCACTTAGTGGGACTAGGGAAGGTCTCACAAAGCTGAGACCAGAAAAGAAACCAACATTTTGTGTGGAATAGAGGGGAGAGGCAGGTTTAGGCTGAGCAAACAACTTACACAAGAGCTTTTTTTTTGAGACAAAATCTCACTCTGTCGCCCAGGCTGGAGTTCAATGGCACAATCTCGGCTGCTCACTGCAACCTCCGCCTTCCGAGTTCAAATGATTCTCCTGCCTAAGCCTCCTGAGTAGCTGAAATTACAGGCACATGTCACCACACCCGGCCAATTTTTGTATTTTTAGTAGAGATGGTGTTTCACCATGTTGGTCAAGCTGGTCTCAAACTCCTGACCTTGTGATCTACCCACCTTAGCCTCTCAAAGTGCTGGGATTACAGGCGTGAGCCACCACAGCCAGCCACAAAAGCTTTAATGTGGTGGAAATCGCTTACCATATACTGGAGTAGGGCGGATAGTATGGAGGAGAGCGGCAGGAGATGAGGAGAGTCAGAGCCAGGTCATGTTGGGCTTCGTAAGCCTTGGAGGTGATAACATGGAGTTAAGACACGGGACATACGTGGAGATTAAATATAGTAGGTAGTGCTGTGTGCCAGTAGTCCTAGCTACCCTGGGAGAAGGAGGCTGAAGTGGGAGGATGCCTTGAGCCCAGGAGGTCAAGGTGGCAGTGAGCTATGATTGTGCTGTGCACTCCAGCCTGGGTGACAGAATGGAATCCCTGTCTCTTGAGATTTTTACACAAAGTGACATAATTTGATTTATATTTTGAAAAGGTTACTCTGGCTGCCCTGGGTGGAGTGGTTTAGAGAGCAGCAAGACTGCAGGCAAGTCTAGCGAGGAAGCTGTTGCAGTATTGCAGTCAAGAAATCACGTGATAGAGGGTGGTGGCAGTGGAGATGGAGAGACAGAAAGAGTCCAGATGTATTTTGAAATTGGAAATGATGACTTAACTTGCTGATGGATTGATTGAGAGAGAGGAAGACACTTCAGGTGATGTTTTGATGACTAGCTTGACAGTGGTGTCATTTCCTAAGACAGGGAAGACTGAAAGAGGAACAGGTTTGGGGAGTCTGATGAGGGCAGAAATGAATACCTCTGACTGGGAGTTGTTGAATTTGAGATGGCTCTGAGACACTCCAGTGGAGCTACAAAACGAGGCAGCAGCCTGGGCAACATAGTGAGTGAGGCCTTGTCTCTACAAAAAGTAAACAAAATTAGTTGGGCTGGTGATGAGCACCTGTGATCCCAACTACTAAGGAGGCTGAGATAGGAGGATCATTTGAGCCCTGGAGGCTGAGCTGCATTGAGCTGTGATTGTGCCACTGCACTCCAGCCTGAGTATCTGAGACTCCATCTCCAAAAAAAAAACCCAAAAAGCAAAAGGCAGGTACTTGGAGAGGTGTGTTTGGAGAGTAGAGGTTGGGTTAGGCATAGAAAAAAAGATAAAGGACCTGGAAGCTGGTCCCAGGGAATTCCAACACTTACAGATCAGATGGAGGAGGATAACCTTGAGCAACGGTCTCCCAGGAGTGGCAGCCAGAAAGGTAGAAGGAAAACGGACGATGAAGTAAGAGAGGCCATGTCACGAGGTGTTCATAACTTAAGAGTTCAGTGCTAGCAAGTTAAAAACTATCATTTCCAAAAATACGAACTTGAAATACCAGCAAATAACTTATATTGGCCTACATAAAAGTGCTTTTTAATTTTATTTGTTTATTTATTTTCAAGACAGATTCTCGATTAGTTATCCAGGCTGAAGTGCAGTGGTGAAATCTTGACTCACTGGAACCTCCACTTCCCAGGTTCAAGTGATTCTCCTGCCTCAGCCTCCCGAATAGTTGGGATTACAGGTACCCAAAACAATGCCCAGCTAATTTTTGTATTTTTAGTAGAGATGGAGTTTCACCATGTTGGCCAGACTGGTCTCAAACTCCTGACCTCAGCTGATCCACGCACCTCAGCCTCCACAAAGTACTAGGCTTACAGGCATGAGCCACTGTGCCTGGCTACAAGGGCTTTAAATTCATGCTTTAAAATGACAAAACAGACAAAATTCTAAAACTTTGGAATTGGCATCAAATGGCTTCAGTTTAAAAAGTGATTGCCTTTTCTTCTGTAACTGCCCAGAAAAAAAAGTCATTCTTCATATCAGTCAAAGAGCAAAGACTCCAAAGCAATCTTACGACCAAACCATTAGGGATATCTTCCTAAACACTTAAACAATTATTGTGACTGTCATTTTACAAACAGAAGTAACAGAGGCACAGAGAGATTAAGTAACTTGTTCCAAGTCACGCAAGTTACTGTGCTTCGAACCCAGGAACTATTATTGCCAGTGCTGGTGAACTTAACCACTGTCCTGGTGGAGCCATGCGTCTTTCAAAATAGAAAATATAGATTAGACTAGGTGCTGTGGAGTGCACCTGGAATCCCGGCTACTCAAGAGAATTGACTGAGAATTCAGTCCGGGGAGAATTGACTGAGCCCATGATTCAAAACCAGCCTGAGCGACATAGCAAGATCCAATATCAACAACAAATAAAACAGATCTTTTAAAAATGTATACAGATTTAAAAAACAAAACCCAAGAGATAATCACTGCTAACATTTTGATGTATAACCTTTCAATTTGCATTTCTTCTCTTTTTTTTCTTTGAGACAGGGTCTTGCTATAGTGCCCAGGTTGGTCTCCAACTCCTGGCCTCAAGCAATCCTTGTCTCATCCTCCTAAGTAACTGGGATTACAGTATTGAGCCACAGCACCTAGCTCTCTTCTTATAGCTATATTATGATAATAGCTCACATTTATTGAGCACATTATGTGTACTATTCTAAAGTTCTACGGCAAATAAATGGTGGAGCCGAGATATGAACCAGATAGCCTGATTCTCCTTCAAGCTCCCTTCCTTTCACACAAACACATTACGTTAGGTTTTCTCCTATTATTGTTAATATGCATATATAAATAAACATACACATGTATGCACTTATTTTTTCCTATGAACACCCTAAATATTGCCAGAATAGAACCACGAGCCTCCTAGAGATCATCAGGACTTAAAGGGTTATTTCAATTATTGAAGATCTTTACACTGGGTATGGTAGCTCATGACTGTAATCCAGCACCATCAGAGGCCAAGGCAGGAAGATCTCCTGAGCCCAGGAGTTTGAGACCAGCCTTGGCCACATAGTGAGACCCCCAACAGTATAAAAAATTTAAAATCATGTTTTTTAAAAATGAAGTCTGGGCATGGTGGCTTACACCTGTAATCCCAGCACTTTGGGAGGCCAAGACAGGAGAATTACTTGAGCCCAGGAGTTCAAGACCAGCCTAGGTGACATAGTGAAGCCCCTGTTTCTACAAAAAATATAAACAATAGCCAGGTGTGGTGGCATATGCTTCTAGTCCCACCTACTCAGGAGACTAAGGTGGGAGGATCAATTGAGCCCAGAAGGTGGAGGCTGCAGTGAGCCATGATTGTGCCACTGCACTCCACTCCAGCTTGGGCAACATAGTGAAACCCTGTCTCTGAAAAAAAAAAAAAGAGAGAGAGAGAGAGAGAGAGAGAGAAATCCTTACAATATAGCTTTCATTTTTTTTTTTTTTTTAAATGGGATCTTGTCGTTTTGCCCAGGCTGGATTCAAACTCCTGGGCTCAAGCGATTCTCTTTCCTCAGCCTCCCCAGATGATTGTTTTCATTTTAAAGTTAATTCATTATTAGGTGCTTTCCTGCAACTCCTAGATTTTTAATTTATTCTAATTCATTTACTTTTCTAATAAATATTTATTGAGGACCTATTATATGTACCAGACATCAGAGCAGCAGTTTGTCTTCACAGATTATATAGTCAGGGTGACAGATATTAAATATATAATAATGGGATTATTTTATGACAATAATGTTGAGTGTGTCAGAGGAAAGGGATGGCATGGAGCACATACCAGGAACATCTGACTAGTGTACTCACGACAGGAAAGGCTTTCCAGAGGAAGTGAATTTAAGCAGAAATGTGAAGGAAGAGTAGAAGTTGCAGATGAAGAGGGCCTGAGGGAGTAGCCCATGTGAAGGCGCTAACATAGGAAATAGTAAGATTCTTCCAAGAAACAAAAGAGCTGGTTTGGTGACTCAGGTTAGAATCCCAGCAACTGGTGGTAGGGGTGGGGGCATGGTAAGGCAGGAGGATTGCTTGAAGCCAGGAGTTTGAGACAAGCCTGGGCAGCATAGCGAGGCAATGGGAGGGGAGGAGGGCGGGGAGGGGAAGAGAAGGGCTGTGTGACTAAATAAATAAATAAGGCCTGTGTGACTAGAATAAGCAATGAGGCTGATGGCAAAGGCAGATTTATGTTATGTTACTGCTGACAGCTAACACTTAAAAACCGGCTGATTCAAGTGTGGTGGTGTTTACAACTCATTGATCATAACCAGTTACTGATTTCTTTATTCCTTCTCCACTCCTGCTGCTTCACTTGACTGGCCTAAAAAAAAATTAATAAATAAAGCTTTCTAGGACACTACATCATTTCAAACTTAATCAAAAATCAAGACCCTGTTTTTCTAGTAAGCATTAAGTGTTCTCTTTAAGAAGTGCTTGGTTTGCCTTGTTAAGATAAATGATATACCTTAAATCATAGGGGTAAATGTTCCCACCAGAAACTGAGAAATCTACAGCAGAAACTACAAGCTATCCCCAACAGATGTTTCTCCCCTTCCTCTGTATTAACAGAACCCCTAATTCAGGGGTATATGGTTACCCACAATTATAAAATTCACACTTTATTTTTTACAAAAAATTAGCCTGGCATGGTGGCACACACCTGTAATCCCAGCTACTCAGGAGGCTGAGGCATGAGAACCGCTTGAACCTGTGAGGCAGAGGTAGCAGTGAGCCGAGATCATGACACTGCACTCCAGCCCAGGTGACAGACCGAGACCCTGTCTCAAATAAATTAAATAATTAATTAATTAATTTACATTTTTCAGCTTCCCTGTCAATGCAAGGTGTGGTCATGTGACTTCCTTAAAGACAACCGGTATGCACCCTTTGCTCCCTATTTCATCCTTCCTCTTAGAGTGTGGATTTAATGGTCATTATTTTAGAATCCTAGGATGAACCTGACCTTGGAATGATGGAGCAGTCAGCTGGAAAGGGTCTGGATTTTTGACAACTTTATGGGCAAAGTTCCTGAGACTTCCTTCACAGATTTTTACAAAAGAGAGAAGTAAACTTTTATTTTGTTTAAGCTGCTGTTATAGTAATTGCAGTTTTTGCCATTAACAGTAATGGCAAAAGTTAGTGCAAAAGTAATCGCACCGTGGCTCACGCCTGTAATCCCAGCATTTTGGGAGGCAGAGTCGGGCGGATCACGAGGTCAAGATATTGAGACCATCCTGGCCAACATGGTGAAACCCCATCTCTACTAAAAGTGCAAAAATTTAGCCAGGCGTGGTGGTACGTGCCTGTTGTCCCAGCTACTCGGGAAGCTGAGGCAGGAGAATTGCTTGAAATCGGAAAATGGAAGTTGCAGTGAGCCCGGATCGCGCCACCGCACTCCAGCCTGGTGATAGAGCAAGACTCTGTCTCAAAAAAAAAAGTAATTGCACCAACTTTTGCCAGACACCAGAGCAGCAGCTTGTTTTCACAGATTATATAGTCAGAGGGTGACAGATATTAAGTATAAAATGATGGGATTAATTATTTTATGACAATTATGTAGAGTGTGTCAGAGGAAAGGGATGTCATGAAGCACGTACCAGGAACATCTGACTACTGTACTCACAACAGGAAAGGCTTTCCTGAGGAAGTGAATTTAATTTGTCAAATAATCTACGAAGAAAAACTGCTGCTCTGCAAAATTGCACCAACCTAATACTTTGTCTTTTACTAACAGAGGAAACTAATCCTAACTGAAATGACAGAATCAAAATAATTCAAATCAGAAATGATTCAAGAAAAATATCTATAAAGGATTAGCATTGATGAAAATGCAACTGTGCTGTATACTACTGGGTACAATACAGATCACAAGTTAGAAACTACTTCTCCTTCAAACGTTTTCTTATGAACACTCCAAACAAGTTTTACACTTAATGTCTTCTTTATCCTTAAGACCTTAAAGGGTTCCCCATGTATGGACTATCTTCTTTCTTTTTAAATATAAATTTATTTATTTTTATTTTTATTATTAATATTTTTTAAATTTTCAAGACAGCGTCCTGGGTCTGTGCTGTCACCCAGTCTGGAATGCATTGGTGCAATCTCAGCTCACTGCAACCTCTGCTTCTCAGGTTCAAGCAATCCTCCCGCCTCAGCCTCCCTAGTGGCTGGGACTATAGGCACAAGCCATCATGCCCGGCTAATTTTTTTGTTTTTTTTTGTAAAGACTGGGTTTCATCATGTTGCCCAGGCTGGTCTTGAACTCCTGACCTCAAGTGATCCACCCACCTTCAGCCTCTCAAAGTGCTTGGATTATAGGCATGAGCCACTGTGCCCAGCCAAGACCATCTTAATTCTTATATCTGTAGCTCTTGGAGGCCAGCACAATGTTAGGTAGGCAGCAGAGTATAGAGGTGAAGAAATGGAGTCTAGCAGGGTGCGATGGCACATGCCTGTAGTCCCAGCCACTCTGGAGGCTGAGGTGGGAGGATCACTTGAGCGCATGAGTTCTGGGCTGTAGTACTCTATGCTGATTGGGTGTCCGCACTAATTTCGGCATCAATATGGTGACCTCCTGGAAACGGGGACCACCAGGTTGCCTAAGGAGGGGTGAACTGGCCCAGGTTGGAAACGGAGCAGATCGAAACTCCCGTGCTGATCAGTAGTGGGATCGCACCTGCACTCCAGCCTGTCAATATAGTGAGACCCCGTATCTAAAAAATAAAAATAAATAAATAAAAAAGAAATGGAGTCTGAGAATCTAGCTGCCTAAATTTGAATCTCCCCTTCCTTTTTAACTATGTTATTTGGGGTAATTTTATTATTTAATATTTTTGAGTCTCAGTGTATCCTTTATAAAAGTAAGGTAATAATAATGTTTTCTGGCTGGGCGTGGTGGCTTACATGTGTAATCCACTTTACAGAATTGTTGGGTGGAATAACAGGAAGTGAGCAAAAAGCTTAGCAAAGTACCTAGCAGGTAGTAAGCACTCAATCAATGCTAACCAAGATCATACCTTATAGATGCTTAACAAAATCTTGTCTAATAAATTTTTGTGAAAATCTATCCTAAGGAGATGACTTGTTTCTTAAGCATTAAAATAAAAGCCTTCCCTTTTGACTACCAGGAATAATGTAATGAAAGTAACTAAAAATGAAAAAATAAATCTGGTCTAAAATGAACAATAATAATTTCTAGCTTTAAGTTGGTGTATCTACTGGATGCAGTGGCTCCACTTACAATCCCAGCACTTTGGAAAGCCGAGGTGGGCGGATCACCTGAGATCAGGATTTCGAGACCAGCCTGGCCAACATGGCAAAATCCCATCTCCACTAAAAATACAAAAATTAGCTGGGCATGGTGGCATGCACCTGTAGTCCAGCTACTCAGGAGGCTGAGGCAGGAGAATCACTTGAATCCAGCAGTTGGAGGTTGCAGTGAGCTGAGATCGTGCCACTGCATTCCAGCCTGGGTGGCAGAGGAGACTCTGTCTTATAAAAAAAAAAAGTTGGAAAGATTGGTATATCTGTTGGGGTCCCAGAAGAAAACAGATGACTTACTCAAGTCGGGATGATTTCAGGAAGGTTTGTAGTAGTGGTGGAGGTAGCAGCAGCAGCAACAGCAGTAGTAGTACTAGTAGTAACAGAAGAAGAAGAATTTGGGCTTAGTAAAACTGGCTGTTCCTTCGTGCCCCTTCAGGTCTGAAGGCACAAAGTTGGGGAGCAGTTATCAGAGCCCAGAATAATAGAGTTCTGCAGTGGCTGCCTTGAGAGGAGCAGTAACCTTCAATTGAAGGGCACAGCCAGCCTGAGGTGACCTTAAAAGAGTAACTCAGAGTAAAAATTCCCCTAACCTCTCCATCTTCCCATCTCCCATGGGTTAAGGGCCCAGTCTCATAAGACACAAGACTGCCCCCCTACCCCACTGCAGATGCCAATCTGTGATATAGACATGCATGTGAGTGTGTGTGTGTATACTGAAAAATAGTACTGTAGGTGGATCTGGTATATTTCATTAACAGATATATACGTGTGTATCTATGTCTGTGTGTGCATATATGTGTAGACATCACATATATGGTGTGTACATATATACATACCATTTATTATATATATATGATTTCTGTGTATGTATTCTAAGTGTAAGTCCTTAGAATGTATTAGATTCACTTTGTGGCCTATTAGGTTTCTTTGTAATTCTCTTTTCTTTTACATGGGTTCTCTTACTCTGTCACCCAGGCTGGAGGGCAGTGGTACTATCATGGCTCACTGCAACCTTGACATCCGGACTCAAGTGATCCTCCCACCTCAGCTTCCCAAGTAGTTGAAACCACAGGTGCGCCACCATGCCCAGCTAATTTTTTTTTTAATGTAGAGATAGGGTCTCACCATATTGCTCAGGCTTGCCTGAAACTCCTGGGCTTAAGCTATCCCCCCACCTTATTCTCCTCAAATGCTGAGAGAACATGTGTGAGCTACTGTGCCTGGCCTGTGATTCTAATTTTTAAAGACTTTTTATTACAGAAAATGTCAAACATTCACAAAATTAGAAAGAATAGTATAATAAACTACCAGGTACCTCTCATTCAGCTTCAACAATGGTAACTCATGGCCAATTTTATTTAATCTGCACTCCCACCTTGTACCTTCTCCTATATTATTTTGAAGTGAATCACATGTAGCCTGTAATTTTATCTATAACTATCTCACTAAGAATCACTAATAGGTAAGAACTCCTTTCTTCTAACTTAACCATGTGTCATTATACAATTTTTAAAAATTGACAAGGATTATTTAACATTCTCAAATATCTGGTGAATATACAACTTTTTCCAAATGGTTCATAAATGTCATCTTTTAAATTTGCTTTGCTTGTTTGAATCAGGATCCAAATTAGATCCATTCATTTTAACTGTTTAATATCACTTTTAAGTTTCTTTAATTTACAAGTTTCTCCTTGATTCCTCTCTCTTTTCTTTCCTGGACTTATTTGTCAAATAAACCAGGTTGTTTGCCCTGAAGAGGTTTCCACAGTCTGGACTTTGCTGAGTGCATCCTTAGGACAAACTTTAACATGTTCCCAGGTCCTTTGTATCTTCTGTAATTTGTGATCCCAATTTTTATAAAAAAGACAATTGCACTCATATGTTTATCACAGCACTAGTCACAATAGCAAAGTCATGAAACCAACCTAAGTGCCCATTAACAGTTGACTGGATAAAGAAAGTGTGATATAGATAGATAGATAAATAGATAGATATCTCATGGGACACTATGCAGCCATAAAAATGAATGAAATCATGTCCTTTGCAATAAGATGGATGGCGCTGGAGACCATTATTCTAAGTGAACTCACTCAGAAACAGGAAATCAAATACCACATGTTCTTACTTATATGAGGTAGCTTGACAATGGGCATACATGGACATAAAGATGGAAATAATAGACACCCAAAGGGAGGAAGTTTGCAGGGGGACTGGGGCTGAAAAATTACCTATCAGGTACAATGTTCACTATTTGGGTATAGGATACCCTAGAACCCCAATTCATCCCCACCAGTATGCAATACACTCTTGTAGCAGACATACACATGCACTCCTTGAATCTAAAACTAAATTAAATTTTAAGTAAATTTTAAAAATTGTCTTTAGGCAGCTCATTTAGACTTGTAAGTCAATGTTGGAGGGTGTAAAAAATTGTATTAGGCTTGGAAGCATTATCAGAATATTTAATAGAGTTGCCATATTTAGATTTATTTTTAAATTTATAAGAATTATTTCAGTACTTGAGAATATTTATCAGTCAGAAAAATGAAGGGCTGGAAAATAAAATTGTGTATGCCAAATTTATGAATACAACTTTAAATGTTTAAATGGCCAGGCATGGTGACTTATGCCTGTAATACCAGCACTTTGGGAGGCTGACACAGGAGGATCGCTTGAGCCCAGGAGTTCATGACCAGCCTGGGCAACATGGTGAGACCCTGTTTAAAAAAAAAAGAAACAAAATATTTAATCTTTAAATGTATTGAACTTACTCAAGTATTATTTTAGTTGCTAGTCTATAAATAGAATAGTAAGAACTATTGTAGTCATAAAAAAAGAATGAGGTCATGTCCTTTGAAGGGACACAGATGAAGCTGGAAGCTATCATTCTCAGCAAACTAACACAGGAACAGAAAACTAAACACCACATGTTCTCACTTGTAAGTAGCAGCTGAACAATGAGAACACATGGACATAGAGAGGGGAAGATCACACACCGGGGCCTGTTGAGAGCTGGGGGGAAAGGGGAGGCAGAGCATTAGGACAAATACCTAATGCATGCAGAGTTTAAAACCTAGATGATGGGTTGATAGGTGCAGCAAACCACCGTGGCACATGTATACCTATGTAACAAACCTGCACATTCGGCACCTGTACCACAGAACTTAAAGTTAAAAATAAAAAAAGAAGAAGAACTATAAATCAAACTTGAAAGCTTGAGGAAAAACTACACTTTACTGGCCAGGCGTGGTGGCTCATGCCTGTAATCCCAGCAGTTTGGAAGGCCGAGGTGGGTGGATCACGAAGTCAAGAGATTGAGACCATCCTGGCCAACATGGTGAAACCCCGTCTCTACTAAAAATACAAAAAAATTATAAGGTGTGATGGCACGTGCCTGTGCTCCCAGCTACTCGGGAGGCTGAGGCAGAAGAATTGCTTGAACCCAGGAGGCGGAGGTTGCAGTGAGCCGAGATTGTGCCACTGTACTCCAGCCTGGCGACAGAGCAAGACTCCATCTCAAAAAAAAAAAAAAAAAAAACCCTACACTTTACTGTTACTTCAATCATTTTAATGTTATTTTTTAAAAAATCTGTGAATGGCCAGGCACGGTGGTTCATGCCTGTAATCCCAGCAGTTTGGAAGGCCAAAGCAGGTGGATTATTTGAGGTCAAGAGTTCCAGACCAGCCTGGCTAACACGGTGAAACCCCACCGCTACTAAAAAATATAGAAATTAGCTGGGCATGGTGGCAGGTGCCTGTAATCCCACCTACTCAGGAGGCTGAGGCAGAAGAATTGCTTGAACCTGGGAGGCGGAGGTTGCAGTGAGCCAAGACTGTGCCACTGCACTCCAGCCTGGGTGACAGAGTGATACTCTATCTCAAAAGAAAAAAAATCTGAATAATCTTGTGTAGGAAAGCTGCTTCAAAGACAACAAAATACATCAACGTAAAGATGTTTTTGCCTTCATCTCTCAAAAATCACACCCAAACAATGAGAACAAAAATGGAAGTCAACAGAAATAGGAATGGTACTGACTTGGTAGAGCAAAGTCAAGCATGCAAGTTGCACCAAGGCTCAGAAATTGGTGACATCAAGTATTTAGGAAGGCAGGAGAGATGAGGAGGCTGAAAAGTGATGGAATATTTGAAAATCGGCATAAAGCACAATTAGACCTCAGACTCCCAAACCTAAAAGCCCACCTCAGTTGGAAATGGAAATACAAATCCCAAAGGCTCTGGATGTGGGAATGTTATATCTAGAAAAAGGCAGAGGAGAACAGTCCAGTGGAAAACTGGGGAGGTGGCTGGGATGGTTGTTCATGCCCGAAATACCAGCACTTTGGGAGGCCAAGCGGAAAAACTGCTTAAGGCCAGGAATTCGAGACCAGCCTGGGTAACATAGCAAGATGCCATCTGTACAAAAGAGAAAAATTAGCTAGCTGTGGTGGTGCATCTGTAGTCTCAGCTACTCAGGAGGCTGAGGCTGAGGTTGCAGGATTGCTTGAGCCCAGGAGTTTGAGGTGCAGTAAGCTATGATCTTACCATTGCACTCCAGCCTGGGTGACAGAGCAAGATCCTGTCTCCAAAAAAAGGAAAACTTGGGAGGAGAAATGCCAGGTCTGTTTTTGGAGCCTGGTCTGCAGCCTTTCCTGTGATCATGTGAACCACCCGATGTCCTCCCAGTTAATTCCTTTTCTGTTTAAGTCAGCCTGAGTCAGTTTCTATGCCTATAACCAAGAACCCTAACATGATATTTTTCACTTACTTTGTGACAATTCTATTAACATTATGTCCCTATCCCCCATAAGCCCATAAGGGTAGTTCTTTTCTTTTGAGACAGAGTCTTACTTTGTTACCCAGGCTAGAGTGCAGTGGCACGATCTTAGCTCCCTGAAACTTCTGTCTCCCAGGTTCAAGCAATTCTCATGCCTCAACCTCCTGAGTAGCTGGGGATATGCCCAGCTTGTTTTTGTATTTTTAGTAGCAATGGGGTTTCATCGTGTTGGCTAGGCTGGTCTTGAACTCCTGACTTCAAGTAATCCACCTGTCTTGGCCTCCCAAAGTGCTGGGATTACAGGCATGAGCCACTGCAGATCCATAAGGGTATTTCTATGTCTGATTTTGCCCATAATTTTACTTGCAGAATCTAGTATAGTGTCTGGCACTTAGTGGGCACTAAGGAAATAAATGCTTTTTTTTTTTTTTTGAGATGGAGTCTCGCTCTGTTGCCCAAGCTAGAGTGCAATGGCGTGATCTTGGCTTACTGCAACCTCCCTCTCCTGAAGTCAATCAATTCTCTTGCCTCAGCCTCACAAGTAGCTGGGATTACAGGCATCCACCATTATGCCCATCTAATTTTTGTATTTTTAGTAGAGACAGGGTTTCATTATGTTGGTCAGGCTGGTCTTGAACTCCTGACCTCAAGTGATCCCCCTGCCTCAGCCTCCCAAAGTGTTGGGATTACAGGTGTAAGCCACTAAGCCCAGCATAAATGTTTATTGAATAACTGAATAGATGAAGACGCCTTCTCTGTGTCTCGTATATATTCATCATTGCGTCTTCTATATCTCAGTTTAACAACTTGTCACACCAAACTGTATTAGTTTTTAATGTCTGTTTCTTTTATAGAATGTAAATTCAAGCCAGGCATGGTGGCTCACACCTGTAATCCCAGCACTTTGGGAGGCCGAGGCTGGTAGATCACCTGGGGTCAGGTGTTTGAGACCAGCCTGACCAACATGGTGCAAACCCATCTCTACTAAAAATACAAAATTAGCTGGGCGTGGTGGCAGGCACTTATAATCCCAGCCACTTGGGAAGCTGAGGCAGGAGAACTGCTTAACCCCAGGAGGCAGAGATTGCAGTGAGCCAAGATGAGGCCATTGCACTGGGCAGCAAGAGTGAAACTCCATCTCAAAAAAAAACAAGAAAGTAAATTCAAAATCAGAGATCCTACCTTGTTCATTAAAAAAAATACTTCCTAGGCCAGGCATGGTGGTTCATGCCTGTAATTCCAGCACTTTGGGAGGCCAGGGCAGGAGGATCCCTTGAACTTAGAAGTTCGAGACCAGCCTGGGCAACACAGCAAGACCCCATCTCTATCTTAAAAAAAAAAAAAAAAAACTTAAAAAAAAATTTAGTTCCTAAACCAGGTGTTGTGGCTGGTGGCTCAAAAAAACACAAAAATTAGCCAGTCATGGTGGTATGTGCCTATGGTTTCAATGGTTTCAGCCACTCAAGAGGCTGAGGTGAGAGGATAGCTTGAAAACCCAGGAGGTCGGGGTTGCAGTGAACCATGATGGCACTACTGCCCTCCAGCCTAGGCAGCAGAGTGAGACCCTATCTCAAAAAAAAAAAAAAAAGTTCCTATACATGGTCTAGTATAATGCATCTTAGGCAGAGAATGAATGAAGGCAAGAAGGAGGGAATATGTGCAGCCATTATGTTACTGCTGAATACATAACAAAGAAGAATATGGTGCTTCCTGCCTTAAAGGGGTGCACAGTGTAGTGAGAAAGACAGGTAAACAGATTATTACAAGTGACCATTGTTAGAACATGATCAAAAAGGTGTTTTGGAGAGCATGGAGAAAACTTCATGAGGAGGGCAAGAAACCATCAGGCAGATAGGGTGAAGAAGCACTTGTGAAAAGGCAACCAGATGTGAAAATTACAGTGTTAGAGGGAGTGTAAGTATGACCCATTATAGGACATTCAAAGGAAAGATGAGATTGTCCAGATTGTGATCTGGGGTTGCTTTCAGGGGCCTGGCATGGTGGCTCATGCCTGTAATTCCAGTCTTTGGGTGGCTGAGGCAGAGGATCACTTAAGGCCAGGAGTTCAAGCCCATGTTAATAGAGAACAAGTTGCCTAACCTGGTCTTGAACGCATAACATCTTTCTTACGCTTCTGCTTACTTTTTGTTGTTGTTAACAGAGATGTTACAACAGCATCTCTGTTAACAACAACAACAAAAAGTAAGCAGAAGCGTAAGAAAAAGTCGAGTGGTTTTGTGATTAGAAGAGGAATAAGCGTTCTGATTGGTGAATTTAAAACTAATGAACTGAGTCTGCTCAGCTTTTTATCTTTCCTTCCTCCCCCTTTTTTAATCTCCTTTGTTTATTTATTTTTTAATTATTTCTGTGCCTCCCTCTGGCCTCATGCATTCCCATTTGCTGTCTTGGGTTAAGGAGCTTGCAGTTGACCAGCTGTGCTAAGTGACTATGTAGCTATAATTGCAACTATGGAGCTGGTGGGGGAACATTAGTAAGCCTAACTACTGCTGATTGAGAGCTATATTCTTCAATCAGATTTATTCATAATGAAACCAATATTTTAATTTTCATCTGTTGTGTTTTTCAACTGGTTATAATCTAAGGAGTGGAAGGCTGGGTGCAGTAGCTCACGCTTGTAATCCCAGCACTTTGGGAGGCCGAGGCAGGCAGATCATGAGGTCAGGAGATCAAGTCCATCCTGGCCAACATGGTGAAACCTGAAAATACAAAAATTATCTGGGTGTGGCGGTAGACACCCATAGTCCCAGCTACTCTGGAGGGTGAGGCAGGAGAGTTGCTTGAACCCAGGAGGCAGAGGCTGTAGTGAGCCAAGATCATGCCACTGCACTCCAGCCTGGGCGACAGAGTGAGATTTGTCTCAAAAAAAAAAAAAAAAAAAAATTCAAGAGTGGAAAGAAGTGAACAAAACTTAGAACTCAAAATCCAACAATCTGGAATACTGAACACCTGGCAGTCAACTTAAACTCCAACAATTTGAAATATTTCACACTTGGACCAAAAGAATTTGAATAGGCAGGAGTAAAGATACAGGTATTGGGTCAGAAGAGTTTAGAAAAACAGGAGTAAGTAAATTATAAGTCAAGGTTCCTGTTCAACTGTTTTGCTTTTCTTGAAAAGATCAGATAACATGATTGACTCTCAAGCTTTAGACCCTTTAGTGGTCCCTAGGGAGCTTGTTAAAAACACAGATACATGGGGACTGTGTCTTGAACACAGAAGACCTTGGGTGGAGTCCCTGCACTGGTATGTTCAACTAGCCTCTGAGGTGAGCAAGCAGTCCAAAGTTTGAAAACATCTGTTCCAGGGTATATCTGATCCCAAATCAATGTACTCAGAAGAAAAACAGATTTCAAAAACATTTCTAATCATACCAGAACCAGGTGAGCAGTTTTTTGCAGACAGAAAGTGACATAATCGAGAAACACAGGAGAAATCAATCAGACGAGACAGACAGGCGATGGTGAGGGAGGAAGAAAGGTGATGGGAGTGAACCGAAAAGAAACTTATGTGGGGCACCCCAGGTGGGAGGAAATGGGAGAACAGTTTAGGCTGGGTAGGGGCTGAGTAGGCAGTCACTGGCAGAGTTAAGAAGCAATTGAAGCCCAAGAATGTGGAAAGCAAACAGTTTTCCTGGGAACCTGAAAGGGTGGCATACAGGTAGAGGCTCTACTTTGCAGAGTTCCTGTTCCAGCCAGGCTTCTGGCCAAATGTCTTGAGTCACCAACCTCTAAAATCCTGTTTCCACTAAGAACTGGCACAGAGAAAGGAGACAAATATATGTGTGGGACACCCCCACCATCTACTTTCATTTTATTTATTTATCTATTATTACTATTTTTTGAGGCAGAGTCTTGGCTCTGTCACCTAGGCTGGAGTGCAGTTGTGCGATCTCGACTCATTGTAACCTCCACCCTCTGGGTTCAAGCGATTCTCCTGCCTCAGCCTTTTGAGTAGCTGGGATTACAGGTGCATGCCACCATGCTCAGCTAATTTTCTTTGTCTCTTTAGTAAAGACGGGAGTTTCATCATGCTGGCCAAGCTGGTCTCAAACTCCCAACCTCAAGTGATCTGCCTACCTTGGCCTCACAAAGTGCTGGGGTTACAGGCGTGAGCCACCATGCCTGGCTCCATCTACTTCTAGAAAAATGTTGCAGAATCAATGATGAGTCCTGAAGAATCACTGTAGTGGTAGATGCACTTAAAGGTACTTAAAGGCTGTCCCTGGGTGAGATAACATTCAGAAACACTTTTTTTTTTTTTTTTTTTTTGAGACAGAGTCTCACTCTGTCACCAGGCTGGAGTGCAGTGGGGCAATTCACTGCAACCTCCGCCTCGCGGGGTCAAGGAATTCTCCTGCCTCAGCCTCCTGAGTAGCTGGGACCACAGGTGCATGCCGCCACACCCAGCCAATTTTTTTTTTTTTGCCAATCAGTTTGAGCTTATGAGGTTGCTCAGGTTAGCCTTGAACTCATGACCTCGCCTTCGCAAGCGCCACGACCTCCAGCGGGAGCCACTTTGGCCCCCCACCCAGCTAATTTTTGTATTTTTAGTAGAGATGGGGTTTCACCATGTTGGCCAGGATGGTCTCAATCTCTTGACCTAGTCATCTGCCTGCCTCGGAGTCCCAAAGTGCTGGGATTACAGGCATGAGCCACCGCGCCCGGCCCAGAAACGCTTTGTAAAGCATAAAACACTAAACATAGCTAAACTGTATTACTCTGATTCTCCTGGGTCTCACATTTCCCAGGGTCTTCCACATGAGACAGCACTTCTTAGGGACTGCCTACAATCCTGGAAGACCCCACACAGGTTCTTCTTATAGGCTGGTATCCTATTGGGGAATAGTTTGTAAGTGCTCAATGACTTCTGTTGAAGGCATGAATATAAGCTACCAGGCAATTTCTCTTTCTTTTTAAAAATCAGTGTGCAGTCTTTTCTTCCCACACCCGCACCCACCCACTGCCTGTTTCAGTCAGTGTTCATGAACCTTCTCCTCTCACAGATTCTTCTGTCTTGATCGCCCACGAAACAGTTTCCCTATGCTGCAAGAAACAATAAGTGAACTTACAAATACTTTTGCCTGATGACAATTGCATATAAATTGAAATAGGACCTCTATTAAAGGTGACTAAGACACCGTTTTCCAAACTGAACTACTCTATTCTTTTTCTGAAAAGCATTAGATGGTTTGTAGAAAAGCTCTGTTGCCCTCCAGGAAGTCAAGTTGAAAGGTTTAGAGATAAAGATAAACATCCTGTGCTTTCTGTAGGTGTTCACTTACAGATTACGAATCTGTGGCAACCATTCTCAAACAGGTGTTTATATTCAGCCTGCATTGATTGATTTATTCCCTTGTCAAGTATTTTTTGAGAGTGTACAGGTAGCAGTCCCTGCACTTGGGACCAGGATACAGTGGTGACCAAGATAGAGAAAGAAGATCACTGACTCTGAGAAGATTAGGCACCTATGTCCTAAGTTATTGATTGCCTTTAGGGTAAATAGTACTTAGGCCTCTGCCATTACAGTACCAAAGTAGAAAACCCGGAATATTTGGAGGTGGGTAATGAGGAAGCAGCAAGGGGCAGTAAAATATTGTTTGGGGGAGTAAGAGTTTCTCGTAGAATAGGATTCCTCTAATGTCTCCAACACAGCATTCATTCTTGCTTGTGCTCTATAAGATAATGCAAGGCACTGGCAGTTTGAGTCCCAGAAGAAGCAGAGGCTAGAAAGAAACAAGGAGGAGAGTGTGGCCTGACAAAGAACCAAAAAAAAAAAAAAAGACTAATTAGCTAAGAGTTATGGGCTGGGCATGATGGCTCAAGCGTATAACCCCTGCACTTTGGGAGGCTGAGGAGGGCAGATCACTTGAGGTCATGAGTTTGAGACCAGCCTGACCAACATGGATAAACCCCATCTCTCCTCAAAAATACATAATTTAGCTGGGCATGATGGTATATGCCTACAGTCCCAGCTACTGGGGAGGCTGAGGCAGGAGAATTGCTTGAACCCGGGAGGCGGAGGTTGCTGTGAGTCGAGCACTCCAGCCTGAGTGACAGAGCGAGACTGTCTCAAAAAAAAACACAAGAGTTCTGGGCCAGAAGTGGTGGCTCACACCTGTAAGTCCAACATTTTGGGAGGCAGAGGCAGGAGAATTTCTTGAGACCAGGAAGTTGAGACCAGCCTGAACAACATAGCCAGCCCCAGTTTCTACAAAAATTAGTCTCTACAAAATTTACCCAGGCATGGTAAAGGCTGAGTGGGGAGGAGCTGGAGACTACAGTGACTATGATTGAGCCACTGCACTCCAGCCTGGGGCAGCAGAGCAAGACCCTGTCTCTTAAAAAAATAAAAAATAAGAGTCTGTTCCAACACAAGACACCCGAAAAAAAAAAAAAAAAAAAAGAGTTCTGGCTAGCACTGTTCTGCTTAGTGAAGCTATCTGGCCACTGTTATCATTTATTCAGTCCCATGGACCTGGAACAGCATTTTTTTGCTGAGTTTTGAGTGTATTATATAATTCCTGATCAGCACTGTAAGAGCTTTGAATACCTCTTGAGCAGTCTATTGAAATGAGTGAACTGAATAAATATTTCACATTTTGAATAGGTAAAACATTCACACGTTCATAATTCAAAACGTATGAGAGTACAGAGTAAAAAGCTTTCCTTTTACCTTTGTTCTCTGTTAAACATCCCACCTCTGAAGGAACTCAAGTAGTTTTTTAAAAAAATGTTTTGTGGGTATATAGTAGGTATATATATTTATGAGGTACATGATCAACTAGTTTTTTAGATATCCTATTTTATCCATATTTTATTAGTATAGTAAATAGGATTTAAAAAAATAAGTTTTGGCCAGGAAAGGTGGCTCACACCTGTAATCCAGCACTTCAGGAAGGGTTGCTTAAGCCCAGGAGTTCAAGACCATCTTAGGTAACATGGTGAACTCGTTTCTAAAAAAGTTAAAAAATTAGCCAGGCATAGTGGTGTGTACCTGTAGTCTCAGCTTCTCAGAAGGCTGAGGCTCACTTGAGCCCAGGTGGTGGAGGCTGAGGCTGCAGTCAGCCATGTTTATACCACTGTACTCCAGCCTGGGCAACAAGTGAGATGACTCTGTCTCATTTTTTTTTTTTTTTTTCTTTTTGAGACAGAGTTTAGCTCTTGTTGTCCAGGCTGGAGTACAATGGCATCATCTCGGCTTACTGTAAACTCCACCTCCTGGGTTCAAGCGATTTTCCTGTCTCAGTCTCCCAAGTAGCTGGGATTACAGGCATGTGCCACCTGGCTAATTTTGTACTTTTGTAGAGATCTCGAGTGATCCACCTGCCTCAGCCTTCCAAAGTGCTGGGGTCATAGGGGTGAGCCACTGTGCCTGGCCCCAAAAAATTATTGTGTATATTGAAGGTATATAACATGATGGTATGGAATAGATAGTGTATCAGCAGTAAATCGGTTACTATGTGGAAGCAAATTAACATATCCATCATCTCCACAGTTACCTATTTTTTTGTTTTTATGACAAGAGTAGCTAAAATCTACTTATTTAGCATGAATCTCACATATAGTGTAAACTTACTACCGATAGCTCTCATGTACATTAGCTCTCTACACTTGTTCATCCTGAATGTCTGCTACTTCGCATCCTCTTAACTACATCTCTGATTCTCCATCACTCCATCCCACAACCTGCTTGGGTAGCCACTGTTTTGTTGTCTATCTCTGTATTCGATATAGTAAATAGAGTTCTTTTTTTTATTTTTGAGGCAGAGTTTCGCTCTTGTTACCCACGCTGGAGTGCAATGGCGCGATCTCAGCTCACCACAACCTCCACCTCCTGGGTTCAGGCAATTCTCCTGCCTCAGCCTCCCGAGTAGCTGGGATTACAGGCATGTGCCACCATGCCCAGCTAATTTTTTGTATTTTTAGTAGAGATGGGGTTTCACCATGTTGACCAGGATGGTCTCAATCTCTTGACCTCGTGATCCACCCGTCTCAGCCTCCCAAAGTGCTGGGATTACAGGCTTGAGCCACTGCGCCCGGCCAGTAAATAGGATTCTTAACTAGCCTTCTAATTGGAGAACCTTATCTCAGCTCTGTGGCAACCTGTTATTCCAGAAAATATCCTGTTCCACAGGATTTATATGAATCAGAAGTTCAGATTTTAGTTTCCAGATGAGTGTAGTCTGAGCTGTCCTCAGGAGGGAAAGAACAGAAAAAACAATTTGGAGAGACAGGGAAAATGTATATTTTAAATAATACTCTCAGAGAATTTCATGCCATCAAACCAATCTCTACCAAACAAGGTTATACTATCAAGTTTTAAAAATCTGGCTTCCTAAAGAAAACTATACATGGTTCTATCAAATTATAAAAAATAATAGTGATTGCTAAGTGCTGCATATTGTTGTAAATGCCTTATACAAATTATATCATTTAAACTTCATGAAAACCACATGACGGTTAAGTATATTTAATAGGTGAAGAAAATGAAGGACAGAGAAATTAAGCAAAGTATGTTTTCAAACCCAGGCTGGGGGCTCCAGAGCTCTCACTCTTAACCTGAATGATACTTATTGTCTGTTCTGATAGAAAACAGTCAAAAGGAGGCTTGGCGTAGTGGCTCAGTTTGTAATCCCAGAACTTTGGGAGGCTGAGGCAGCTGGATCACTTGAGGCCAGGAGTTCGAGACCAGCCTGGCCAACATGGTGAAACTCCATCTCTACTAAAAATACAAAAATTAGCCAGGGGTGGTGGTGCATGCCTGTAATCTCAGCTACTCTGGAGGCTGAGGCAGGAGAACTGCTTGAATCCTGAAAGCAGAGGTTGCAGTAGGCCGAGATCGTACTACTGCACTTCAGTCTGGGCGTCAGAGTGAGTCTCTGTCTCAGAAAAAAAGAAAGAAAAAATGAAAAGCACCTGGCACCTTTTTTTGTTTTGCTTATCATTTTTTTTGTTCTCATTTGTTCAGAATTTTTTTGTCTTCAAATATTAGTATCCATCAAAATTACCCTGATGTATAAATGCAGATTCCCAGGTCTCAGCACTGACCTGGAGAATTAAAATCCCTGGGGGGAGGGCTCTAGCTCCAGAATTTTTTTTTAAACCAGCACCCCAGGCGATTCCAAGGCAGGTGGCTGGTAACCATACTCTGATGAGAATTTTGTTTTCCAAAGTTGGCCACAATCATACTTTCCATCACATATATTCTGTTAGTTTCTAGAGTCTTGCCGCTCCCTGTTCAAGAGGTTGTGTCTGGATGGGCGTGGCGGCTCACACCTGTAATCCCAGCACTTTGGGAAGCTGAGGTGGGCAGATCAAGAGGTCATGAGATCAAGACCATCCTGGCTAACATGGTGAAACCCCATCTCTACTAAAAAACAAACAAACAAAAACAAAAAAGAGGTGGTGTCCATGTCCCCTGCCCCTGAGACAGGGTGGGTTTTGAGGCTGGTTGACTGCTGTATTATGGTTATTGTGATGCCATCTGACTTCTATGACGCCATGTAATTTGCATGGCTAGGTCAAAAAAGGCGATTTAGCATCCATTTTAGCTTGCTGCAACACTTACTCTTGGAGCCCAGCCACCATGCAGTGGGGAAGCCCAAGATGCCCCAGGAAGAGCCTCACTTGGAGTGAAACTAACAGCCAGTACCAACTTGCCCGCCTTGTGAACCATCATGGAAGTCAATCTTCTGTCTGCACAGGCTGATGCAACACAAGGAGAGCGTGCTTTCCTATCAAGCCCTGTCCAGACAGCAGACTTATACACTTCCAACACAATAGTGCTCTGCTATTCTGCCTACCAGCATGAATTATCCTGGGTCCTCTATAAAATATTATGAAAAGTACCTTTGTCCAGTCTCATTTACATTTGCAGATTCTTCTAGTCACAGAACCACCTATTTCAGACTTCTGGTTATTTGAAATTCTCATTATTATCCTTTGAGCCTTGGCTTCTCATCTAATACGTTCTATCAATAATAGAGCCTACCTCATCTGCTTTATAATTAAATGATATATTATTCTATGTAATCATTTAGCATTGTGCCAGCACAAACTATTTCTCATTGTTCTTAGTAGGTTTCTTGCATTCAGAGTTCCAGTTTCTTTAGGGCACTATTTTGTCTCTCTCATAATGCCATTTCATGGACAATTTCCTATGCTTGGCATCCTCTTCCCTACCAGGTCTGATAGGTTCTTACTCATCATTTAGTACTCCACTTCTTCAAGAAGGCTTCCCTGAGTTCTCAAGCAGGTAATGCCTCTCCGCTAAAATAGCACCTTAGAGGAACCTCTATTACAGCACTTAACGCGTTGGATTGTAACTAATCGTTTACTTGTCTTTCTACTCCATTGGAATCTAAGTTCTCGGAAGGCATGGTCAGCCCTGTCTTCATTTATTCACCATCTACTGTTTGTTACTGTGCTAGGAAGCACTGTGGTTAAGTAGCTAAGGGCCAGGTCTTGGCAGACTTGCCTGGGGACAAAACAGCTCCACTTTCTCCTCCCACAACCTTGGAAAAAGTTAATTCTCTAAGCCTCATTTGTAAAATGGAAATAACACCTCTTCTTACGATTGCTGTGAAGATGAGTAAAATGTTTGCAAACAGTCCATCACACAGCAAGCCATCCATCATCAAGACAAAATACTTCCCCAGCAATTCAATTTTCGGGCATCTCCACTCTAATTCTCTCATAAGACCTTGCACTCCATGGGTTATCTCTCGTTTACGGATTACTCTGGGTTCTTTAAACCTCTCCTTGGTCATTCGTCCTGTTAGCAATTCTGTCTCGGCCGCTGTGTCCAGGCGTTCACAACCATTTTTCCCGCCTCCAACTCGCTTCAAATCCTTTTCCTTCAGCCTACCTGAGGTCCAAGGGGCGTGTTAGAGGTCTGATTTATACAATTTAAACATCAAAATTCCCTCAACAGGGTGTGGGTAACTGGAGAGACCCCCCCAGTCAGAGCTTTGCCACCGAGTTTCGGTCTTACCCTCCCTTTGAGGAAAGACTAAGCGGATCAGCCCCACCGCAGTCGTTTACTGCAGTGCCAGCCGAGAACGCGCGCAATGCAGGCAGAACTGAATGAACGAACGCGCGAAAGAATGAATGGCCTACGTCGGAGGCCGGGTCTCTGTTCCTCTGTTACGTCGCCCACCGGTGCGGGCGTGGCTACGGTTAAGAGGCTCGCGCGCGCGCGCGCGAGCCGCGCAGTACCACCGTCGTGGGCAGGCTCGGCCACGAGCGCCACAGCTCCGCGCCGCCTCTCCTAAGTCCCTGCCCCGCCGCAGAGCGTCACTTCCGCCACCCCCAACCGGGGTTGGGGCGGGGTGCGCGGGGGAGGGGTCCAGGTCGGAGGGAAGCCCGCCCATGTCCAAGCCCGCGCCGGAGCAGGGACTACATTTCCCGAGGGGCCTCGGCGGCAGCTGCGGTGACGAGCGCGGTAACGTCCCCCGGAAGTGGAGCTCGGGACTTCCACTCGTGCGTGAGGCGAGCGGAGCCGGAGACGAGACCAGAGGCCGAACTCGGGTTCTGACAAGATGGCCGGGCTGCCCCGCAGGATCATCAAGGTAACCGCCCAGGCCGGCCTCCAGCCCTCCGCTCTGCTCTTGTCGGCTCGGCTGGGCGGGCAGCACGGCCTCTCGCCTCCTTCGGCTCGCGGCCCTCGCTGGAAGGCCTGAGCCGGCGCTGAGAGGGTCTGGCCGCGGCGGAGAGGGAAGTCGGGTGCTGGGGAGGGGGCGCCGGGGAGACTTCCGGCCGCGGCGGGGCAGCGGGGCAGCGGGGCAGCGGGGACCGGGGGCTTCCAGGCGGCCACCCGTCGGGCTAGGGAGTCCTGGCCCGAGCCCCGGCGGAGGGTGGAGCAGCAAGGCTGCGGGACTCTGGGCTTGGGCGCGGGCCTCCGTAGCTTCTCAGACCACCCCACGGCGGAGGCCTTGGGCGCGCGGGAATCGCGGTGGGGGCTCGGACTCCGGGCGGGGGTTGTGGCCCGACAGGGTCTCTCGGCCACCGGGCCCCTCTTCTTGGCCCTGACGGGGGCGCGGAGGTGCAGCAGCCGCGGGTGCAGAATGAATGAACCGGGAGGGTCAAGCCGGGCGGGGCCCTGCGCCCCGGGAGGTGGCTCTGGAGGCCCGCCCGTGCTTTGCCGCGGTCAGCACATGCTCGCCCCTGGCTACCGCTGCTATCTGAGTCCGGGAACGTGGGGGCTCCGCGTCCCGCTCCCCTTGCTTCCGCGTTCTCGTCTAAATACGTTTCCGCTCGTTTATCTTTGCGAAGTGATTTTACTCTGGTTGGCAAACTCTTTCAGAGCTGTTCCGAGGAAATAGTTTTAACAGCAAGGCTGGGGGAGGGCCGCAGTTCTGGGGGATTCTCTCCCTCTCCTCTCCTCTCTCTCTCTCTCTCTCTCTCTCTCTCTCTCTCTCTCTCTTCTCCGCGCTCTCTTTTTCTTAGAGATGGGGCCTCGCTGTAGTGCCCTGGCTGATCTCAAAACTTCTGGCCTCAGAGATCTTCCTGCCTGGCCTCTATAGGGGAGCTTGTGAAATCTTTTGCCTCTCGATTTGGTGCGCTCTAATTATTAATTGGTTGTTTATTAATACTGTGCTTTGACAAGTACATGTTGATCCATAACATTTTCAATTCTTTGATTTTGTAAAGTCTTCACCAAAATTTTTTTTTATATATATAATATAGTGTATTACCACTCCCTCTGCAACTTTCTCCAATATTTGGTCTTCACCAAATATTAACAAGTCTTCAGATGTGAGATGTTTCTTGCCATCCACAACAACTAAATCTTAAATTTTTGTGTCAGTTTTTATGAGGGAAATTAGTTGAACATTTGTGTGGCTAAATGCGCCAGTTAAGGTGACGAAATTGCAGCATCATTTTGCTTGATATAACCTGGCAAATGTGTATGTTAATCTTGTTCATTCTTGTAAAATTTATAGGGAGATGCATGTACTGTGTAGTGCTTCATGCAATTTCATTTAAATATATCTGAGATGAGGGAGGTGTCCTTGACCTAAGGGTGCTTGATATAGAGAAATAAGACGTTTTCCTATGGTAGAAATTCTTTGACAGTTTAAACTCCTTGGATAGAGTCCTAGACAAATGCACACACAACAGATTTCGCATTATGAAGGTTCACGTTATTAGACTCTAGTGCTCACTGACAATCTGTTTTACTTCTCTCATTTCTTATGTATTGGCAGGTCCTTACAATGTGATTTTAGTTATAATGCAGTCACCTGGTCCCCAAAGATCATGTTTATTGAGGCCCCAGTTGAAAAATGAATAGGAAGTGATACAGCCATACACCAAATATCCTTGAGTTTTTGTTACTTAGGTTATTGACTAAGTATATAATGCAAGTTGACATTCATGATAATTCTCTAAAATACATAGTGATCTAAACGTTTAACAAGCATTTTTTCCATTTTTGATTATGAAGATATACACAGTAATATGAAAGCCTTGAATGAAAAAATAAATTCTGTGGAACCTTGTTTATAAATTTACAGAAATGGTTTAAGGCAGTAAGTTGAAGTCCTCATGATTTAATTCATTTGGCATATAGTAATTTAATTAACACTGGGCATTACATTTTGCTGTTCAAACTAAGACAGTAGTAACATACTGTAATATATAATCTTAATTTTACGGTGTCTTGCTGAGAACATCTATCTAATGAATGGTGCCTTGATTTGGGTTTTATCTTATTAGTTTAATGTCATTTATAGCTTAAAAGGATGGTTTTCTCCGATCCTTACAGAGGATTAAAATAATAGATTTTTTTAAGTGCCCATGTTTGTGTTATGTAGGTTGTTCCATAATCAGTGAAAATGCTTTTTTTTAAAAAAAAAAAAAAAAAGATCAGAATTTATTTTAAAAATTTGCCTCTTTTCTGTCAACTACTATACAAAGTTCTGTGTAGTAGTTGGGGTAGTGGTATTTTCCTGAGGCAAAAGGGGCATACCTTTGTTGCTTGGACTGTTAATTTGTTTTATTTCTGGGTGATCTTTGGCTTTTTTCTTTTTTCTTTTTTTGAGACAGTCTCACTGCTTCCCAGGCTGAAGTGCAGTAACAGGATCATGGCTCACCACAGTCTTTATTTCCTGGTCTTAGATGATCCTCCCACCTCAGCCTCCTGAGTAGCTGGAACTGCAAGGTGCATGTCACCACACTCAGTTAATTTTTGTAGAGACAAGGTTTTGCCCTGTTGTCCAGGCTGGTCTCAAACTCTTGATCTCCAACAATCCACCTACCTCAACCTCCCAAAGTGCCCGGATTACAGGTACGAACTACTGTGCCCTGACTGACCTTTGACTTTCAAAGGATGAAATTTAGTGTTGATTATAACATCAGTGTTACCATTCTAGTCTAATGAAAATAATAAAATAAAGTGGCTTGATTTGCATGACTGTTAATATTATGCTTTCCTAATGTATAATGTTCATTATTTACATTTATAGATTTCATTCTTTTTTCTTTTCTTTTTCCTTTCCTTCTCCCCTCCTTTCTCCTTCCTTCCTTCCTTCCTCTTTCTTTCTCTTTCTCTCTTTCTCTCCTCTCTTTCTTCTTTCGACGGAGTCTCCCTCTGTCGCCCAGGCTGGAGTACAGTGGCACAATCTTGGCCCACTGCAACCTCTGCCTCCCAGGTTCAGGCAATTCTCCTGCCTCAGCCTCTCGAATAGCTGGGATTACAGGCATATGCCACCACATTTGGCTAATTTTGTATTTTTAGTAGAGATGGGGTTTCACCATATTAGCCAGGCTGCTCTCGAACTCCTAACCTTGTGATTCTCCCCACCTTGGCCTCCCAAAGTGCTGGGATTACAGGTGTGAGCCACCGCCCAGGCTTTAAAGAACTAGCTGTAGATTTCTTAACCATTTGATTCTTAGAGACATTTTTGTGATACAGAAAATATGTTTTGCAGTCTGGAAACTGACTTAGATGACTTTCCTAAGCCAAAGGTGTCAAGAGGTGGAATTTGGATCTTGATTAGTGTAACCTTTCCTTGTCTCTTGTTACTGTAAAATGACTAATTGTATAAATATAAGGTAATTTTCTGGACTACTGTTCACCTAGTTGCTATCTCATTTAGATGCCTGTATCTAATCCAGTAGTAAATTCTGTAGGTTCTGCTTTGAATATATATATATGCTCAATCAGACACTTTCCCTCTGTTTCTTTCAAACCTCTGTTCACTTCCATCACTTACTGCCTGGCCTGCGTATTAGCCTACTTTGGAACAGCAGCTAGTGTTACCTTCTTAAAATATAGAACATGTTACTCCCCTGCTAAAAACTCTGTAGAGGTTCTCCATCACACTTACATTAGAATCTTGCCTTTTCCCCCCACTAGCTATAAGGCCCTACATTGATCTGGGATCTGCTTACCTCTGAGCTCATCTGTACTTCTCTCCTTCAGTCACTCCACTATAGCCACACTGTTGCTTTGCGGTATCCTGAACAATAAGTGGTTGAGCTGATTCCAATCACCAGGCTTTCCTCCTGTTTATTGCATTGCTTGCTTTGTCCATTGTTCCCTTCTTAGCTCATATGTTGTATCCTCTACCTAACCTGTACGATATAAACCAGTTTCCCTTTTTCCTCCCCTGCAATTTGATCCTTCTATCTCCCTTTCTTCTGTATAGTGCTCATTACTTTTCAAAGTTATGTTATTAACAGTTTATGTCTCTCTATTCCCCATTAAACCTTCATGAAATTAGGGACTCTTGGGTGTTCTGGGCATTGCTCATTCGTGCCTGGACCAATTCTTGGTGCATAGCAGGTACTGAAATATTAATTGACTAACTGAATAGATGTGCCTTAATCTCTTTGGAAGAAAGTTTTAGAAGAGTTGTTATTCTATATCATAATTTTACATTGTTACTGTTTACTATATTCTGTCTGAACCAGTGTCTGAGCTAAGTTAAAATTAGTCTCAGTTTCCACTCATAAGCTCATTTAAAAACAAAACATATAAATCTTTTATGTTATTTTGTGTGTGTGTGTGCCTATTCTGTTATGTATCTTTTATATTATTAACTAGGAAAGCACACATAGAGCACATTTGAAAGGCTCTGAAGGATACATTGAGAATCCCTCATCTGTCCTTCAGCACTCCAGTTCCCCTGCTTAGACACCACTGTTTGTGTTTGTTTGTTTTTTGAGATGGTGTCTCCCTGGCTGGAGTACAGTGGTATGGTCTTGGGTCACTGCAGCTTCCATCTCCCAGGTTCAAGCAATTCTGCCTCAGTCTCCCAGGTAGCTGGGACTACAGGTATGCACCACCAAGCCCAGCTAATTTTTGTATTTTTAGGAGAGATGGGGATTCACCACATTGGCCATGCTGGTCTCAAACTCCTCAAGTGATCCACCCGCCTTAGCCTCCCAAAGTGTTAGGATTACAGGTATGAGCAACCGTGCCTGGCTTCAACCACTATTTTTATTGTGTGTCTAGAAAGACTAGAGCAACTTTGTGCTGTAAGTTAGGTGTCTTCTCCTTCTCATGCAAATACCCTGATACTCTTCTCTCCCCCTCTAACTACCTATGTATCTTCAAGTTGACTTTTTTTAGAAGAGACAGACTGCCGCTTTTGCCCAGCTTAGAATGCAGTTACTTTTCGCAGGCATGTTCATAGTACACTGTATACTGCCTCAAACTCCTTATAACAGGTGATCCTCTACCTTCAGCCTCCGGTAGCTGGGACTACAGGCATGCACCATAGTGGCCAGCTTTGGCTCATTTTTTCAGAGGGCTGTTTAATGAAATCTTGTGGTTAGACTTTATTTTATTTTATTTTATTTTTTTAATCTTGGAAATTTTAATACTTTTTCAATAGAGATAGGGTCTTGTCATGTTGTGTAGGCTGTTCTCGAGCTCCTAGGCTCAAGTGATTCTTCCACCTTGGCCTCCCAAAGTGCTAGGGTTACAGGCATGAGCCACTGTGCCTGGCCTAGACTTTGCTGTAAATAATTGCTTATTCATAACTTTTTCCTAAATTGTGCTATATAAACGATGCTGTAATGAAGTTTTGTATGTATGGTATTTTGCACAAGTGTGAGTCTTGGTAGTTGTGTTTTTAGCTAGAACGTTGTTTTGTTTTTCTGCCTTATTTCCTGAAACAAAGCTCTTTTAGCCAATAACAGTGACTGAAGCTGGGCTCGGTGGCTCACACCTACAATAACAGCTCTTTGGGAGACTGAGAGGCCCAAGGATTGCTTGAAGCCAGGAGTTTGGGACCAGCCTGAGGAACATAGCGAGACCTCTGTCTCCACCAAAAAAAAGTATACAGTTAAAGCTTTAAGTCATAAAGGTTAAGAGGTACCTAAAATATCCCTCAAATGAGAATTTCTCCATAATCCTGTCATAAAGAAGAATCACTTTCAGGAACTGATAAATGAGAGGTATAGTTATGTCCTTGGTCAAAACCAAATCTGTTTCAGCTTTACATGTTACATTGGTATAGTGATGGACATTCCTATAAATTGTCTTCTCAAAATAAATCATGAGGGCTGGGCATGTGGCTCATGCCTGAAATCTCAGTACTTTAGGAGGCTGAGGCAGAAGGATTCCTTGATCCCAGGAATTTGAGACTGGCCTGCACAACATAGTGAGACCTTGTCTCTATAAAAAATAAAACAAAAATTAGCCAGGTCGTGACACACATCTTTAGTCCCAGCTACTCAGGAGACTGAGGTGGGAGGATCAGTTTGGTCCAGAGTTGAGGCTGCAGTGAGCCTAGATCGCACCACTGCACTCCAGCCTGGGTGACAGAGCGAGACCCTGTCTCAAAATAATGATAATAATAATAATAATGAAAATGATAAAATATAGCCTAGGGAAAAAGTAGTTACCTTACCTTAGGGGTTGACTTATTTGATTAAAACCTAGTGAGCCAGTCTGCTGAAATTAGAATTGTTACCAGTCATTCCCAAAATTTACTTTTCGTCTTCCTCCCTCACTGGCCCTTTTCTGTGGTGCTGAAAAATTTGCTTAAAACAAATACGGCCGGACAAGGTGGCTCACGCCTGTAATCTCAGCACTTTGGGAGGCTGAGGTGGGTGGATCATGAGGCCAGGAGTTCGAGAGCAGCCTGGCCAGCATGGTGAAACCCCGTTTCTACTAAAAAATTAGCCGGGCGTAGTGGCACGTGCCTGTAATCCCAGCTACTCCGGAGGCTGAGGCAGGAGAATCGCTTGAACCTGGGAAGTGGAGGTTGCAATGAGCCGAGATTGTGCTATTGTACTCCACCCTGGGCAACAGGATGAGACTCCGTTTTAAACAAACAAGCAAAAAACCTTTAATTAATTAATTTTTTGAGACAAGGTCTCTGTCACCCAGGCTGAAGTGCAGTGGAAAAACGGACTTTTCTGTTTGGTGTGATTTAGCTTCAAATTCTTAAAAATTGGATACAGTCTGATTTTACGTTGAGACTTGAGTTTACTTTTTTAATAGGATTTTAAAAAGTACATGCATTATTTTTCCCATTACTATTTAAAAGCCACTCATTCGGTAGATATTCTAGTGCATAAGTTATTATTATTATTGAGTAAGAAAAGTGATTTAGAAAACTCACTTGTTGTTTTTAAGCCCTGAAAATCCTTGACTGATAATGGTTTTTCCAACTAAACATCAGGGTAAGTTTTCCAGCATGAAAAACTTACCCTGATGTTTCAGAAATTATCTACCTCTGGGTGGGGGGAGGGGAACTTAGCCAGGCATGATAGTTCATGCTGTAATCCTAATAGGAGACCGAGGCAGGAGGTTCACTTGAAGCCGGAAGGCTGAGGCTGCAGTGAACTATGCACCACTGTACCCCAGCCTGGGTAGTAGAGGCAAGACCCTGTCTCTAAAAAATAAATAAATAAATAACCTTACTATGATGAGGATGGATTTGTTATTTATTGTAATTAAGATCGCCTTTGGAATTAAAAAAAACAAACAAACAGAAAACTTGTAAAAATTTGGCCAGGAACAGTGTGGTTCTTTAGTTCTTTCAGTTGACTCACTTCAGAATTTTCTGACCTCTTCCTAGGAAAAAAAGCTATTTTTTTAACATATGACTCTGGGGATTCAGATACTTGCCAAGTTTATTTGTAGATTCCCTAGGTCTCCATGTGCCTATGTTAAGAATCCCTGCTGCCTTTGGTAGTGATTAAACTTTCAGGCTCTAAAGATACTGTTTTAATATACTATCTAATGTTTTGATTATGAAATGTGAACATAACTGAAAGTAAGTTAAAAATAGCAGTCAGTTCAGTATTATTTTTTAAGTTCCTCTGTGTCAAGCAGTTCCTTTAGTCCAGATTGATCAACTCATGCACAGTTGAAGTTGAGTTTTGCCAAATTATCAAACACTTTAGTATTCACTGTGCTAAATGACTATGACCAGAAATGTTATGCATTTGTTTTGCTGAAGTTTGGAGTTTTTTCCACGAATGTAAAACTCTTAAAACCAGAGTTTTACACGTTAGAGAACATCTGTTCTGTCCTTTTCTTTCTCTGTGAGGAATTTGTAGGCCAAAGAAGTTGGATGACCAGATTCCTGATGTGCAGTTCAGAACTTCTTTTTTCCCTATACCTTATAGGATAGGTTACCTTTGTATAAATGGATTTAGAAGAAAATATGCTACAGATTCAAGTTGTATGGATTCTGAACACATGTTTTCTGTTATAATGAATTATGGATGCCTATGTGCTATAGAAAAATACTAGAAACGAGGAAATGAGGACAGAAGCATTCAGCAGAGGCTTTTGACATTACAGTTGTAGTTATCATTGCTCTGATGTAGGTGCCTTATTTGTATCTTTTTTGTTACTATCTTTTTTGTTTTTGAGAGGGAGTCTTCACTCTGTCACCTGGGCTGGAGTATGGTGGCGCGATCTTGGCTCACTGCAACCTTTGCCTCCCAGGTTCAAGCAATTCTCCTGCCTCAGCCTCCCTGAGTAGCTGGAACAACAGGCATTGTGCCACCATGCCCGGCTAATTTTTGTATTTTTTGTAGAGACAGGATTTCACCGTGTTAGGATGGTCTCAGTCTCTTGACCTCATGATCCACCTGCCTTGGCCTCCCAATGTACTGGGATTACAGGTGTGAGTCACCATGCCCAGCTCACAGTATTACTTGCTAAAAACAAAATAAATCTGAGAGGCATGGTGTATGTAGTAATGCTATATCAAGAAAAAGTTCTTATGTGTGTATGTGAAAAATGAGTTGGACTGTTGTTTCATTATAGAGTTGAAAATTTCTTTGCACATGTAGTATATGAAGGAATCACCATGGATATACCAATTATCAAATAATAGGGAATCTTCTAACTTCAGCTAAAATCTTACCAGCTTTTAAAATTTCTTCCCAAGTTACGTGATTGGTGGCTCCAGGGTCTCTGGTGGCAGAAACATGACTGTGTGGTTAGAGGAACTGGATAATTGGTTAAGAACCCTCAGAATCAGCAGAAATAATTATTAATCATTATTTCAAGGGCTACATGACACCATTGGGGCATTTTATATTCTTTAAAAATCCTGGATGAAGCTATTCTGAAATTTCTTGAGTACAGTTCTGAATTGACCAGTAACTGAGAATGCTTCTGAATAGTTAGGATTTTACTGTAATTTAAAGTAATTTTAGACACTGGTTTCAGAATCTAAGGTTGATGTATTTTGTATTACAAAAAATTGGCGGCTGGGCCTGTAATCCCAGCACTTTGGGAGGCCAAGGCAGGCAGATCGCCTAAGATCAGGAGTTCAAGACCAGTCTGGCCAACATGGTGAAACCCTGTCTCTACTAAAAATACAAAAAAATTAGCTGGGTGTGGTGGCGTGTGCCTGTAATCACAGCTACTTGGGAGAATCGCTTGAACCCGGGAGGCAGAAGTTGCAGTGAGCAATTGCGCCACTGCACTCCAGCCTGGGTGATAGAGTGAGACTCCCTCTCAAAGAAAAAAAAAGACTGTTTTTAGATTTTCAATTTTTTTTTTTTTTAGTTTTCAATACCTTCCCATTATGTCTCTGTCAGTTTGGTTAGTTTTGGGCAAATCAATTTGTATTTTCAAAGTCTTTACAGTTCTAGGGATTGAAGGCGTTGTAGTTAAGGAAACAATAGAAAGAAATTTAGTAAATTTATGTCATGAGACCATTAGTGATTTTTTTATTGCTCTACAACTTTCTTAAGATTCCTTTATAGTTTATACTCAGGAAAATGTTAGTAAGTAGTTGGTTTTTTTGTGACTCTTAAAGACAACTGGATTACCATGTTAACTATGTATGAGGCAGGGACAAAGTGGTTTTAGTAACCTTAGGGAGAGCCCACGGCCAAATTTCAGTTTTCTGTAACCTTGTGATTTGTCATTCATAAGATGCATTTTAGTTCAGTTACTTGGACATTGACTGAATGCATAATATGTGTTTAGCAGTAATCCAGGTGAACAAGAAAGGTATCCCTGTGTAATGAAAGACATAGTCCTGAAACAAGAAATTACAGTAAGATGTGTTATAAAAGAGAAATGCAAAGGATTTTCCATAGTTTAAGGATGAAGGAAAGGTATCTGTTGAGGAAGTGTTTTTAAACTCAAAGAATAAGAGTTGGCCAGGCCAAGAGAAGGAGGGAGTGTGAGTGAGTTTTGGGCAAATGGGGCAGCAGATATGGAAGCTGGAAGGAGAGACAGAAAGCATGGCATGGTCTAGAAATATAGTATGTGATGGATAATATAATCAGTCTCGTCAAGAAGAATTATAACTGTTTAATGACTGTATTCAAAGAGATCATATCAAAAACTGTTAGGCAAACAAAGTATTTCTAATTGTGAAATTCATATTTAGTCTGTGAATCATTCACCAGCATGCACTGTGGAAACTGTTCCTGAAGTGAGGTTGGTCATATAGTTTTTATTATGGAAAAATAGACATCTTTCGTTGGTGTTGTGTACCAAGCACTGTTCTAAGCATGTCACATGCATTAATTTACTTAATTCTAATAGCAGTTTTATGATGTATGGATATTAATATTATCTCCATTTTACAGCTATGGAAACCTGCACAGAGGGATTTAGTAGTTTGTAGGGCTGTGCTTTAAACCCAGGTGGTCTAGTTCTGTAAACTGTGGGTACTTAGGATAGAATACGCCAGAACATATCTGTTCCTAGATAATAACTGGCAATGCATGTATTTTTATTTCAACACATGAAGTGGAAACATGTTTAAGAACAGGATCTAAGTGCTTAGCTTTCTTGTTTTGGGGTTGTGGTTTTTTGTTGTTGTTGTTGTTGTTGTTTGTTTGTTTTAAGGCAGGGTCTTTGTGTGTTGCCTAGGCTGGAAGTGCAGTGGTATGATCATGGCTCACTGCAGCCCCAGCTTCCCACCTCAGCCTACCAAGTAGCTGGGACCACAGGCATACACTACCATACCCAACTAATTTTAAAAGTATATGCATAATGTAGAGACAGGGTCTCCCTGTATTGCCCAGGCTGGTTTTGAACTCCTGGGCTCAAGTGATCCTCAGCCTTCCAAAGTGCTGGGATTATAGGTGTGAACCGCTGAGCCTGCCGCTTTCTTGTTTTTTTTTTTAAATCAGAAGTGTATTGTAATTTAATTAGAGACTTTCTTACAAACATGAGACCCTGTTTAATAACACAGTTCACCTTAAGATGGAATGCCTCCGGTCCGGATAGCATATTCTTTTCCTCCCCCTCCCTACCCACCCAGTCCTGGATTTGAGGAAGTTTGTGGTTCTGGTGAGGAGGGACTCGACCACTATTTCTTACCAGTAAAATATACAGTCTTGAATCACTGAATGATGGAGATACTTGCTGAGAAATGTGCCATAGGCAATTTCATCATTATGCAAACATTATAGAGTGTATTTATGCAAAGCTAGATATTGTAGCCTACTACACACCTAGGCTATATGGTATAGTCTGTTGATCCTAGGCTATAAACTTATATAGCATGTTATTGTACTGAATACTGTAGGCATTTGTAATACAGTGGTATTTGTGTACCACAATAGGAAAGGTACAGTAAAAATCTGATATAAAAGATAAAAAATGGGCCAGGCGTGGTGGCTCACGCCTGCAGTCCCAGCACTTTGGGAGGCTGAGGTGGGCGGATCATGAGGTCAAGAGATCGAGACCACCCTAGCCAACATAGTGAAACCCCATCTCTACTAAAAACACCAAACTTGGCTGGGTGTGGTGATATGTGCCTATAGTCTCAGCTACTCCAAGTCTGAGGCAGGAAAATCGCTTGGAGGCGGAGATTGCATTGAGCGAGATCGCTACTGCATTCCAGCTTGGTGACAGGGTGGGACTCTGTCTCCCCCCCCCCAAAAAAAAGAAAAAGATAAAATATGGTATACCTGTATAGGGCACTTACCACGAAGGGAGCTTGCAGAACTGGAGGTCAGTGAGTGAGTGGATTTGAAAGCCTGTGACAGTACTATACACTACGTATATAGACTGTGTAAGCATTGTACACTTAGGCTACACCAAAACATTTATTTTTTTTTAAATGTTTCTTCAGTAATAAACTTTGGCTTACTGTAACTGTCACTTTTTAATTTTATAAACTGAAGTGTTTTAAACTTTTGTGTTAACATTTAGCTTAAAACACATTATACAGCTGTGCAAAAATATTTTTTCTTTATATCCTGTAAGCTTTTTTTTCCTATTATAATATTTTTTTTAAAAACTTTTTTGTGAAAAACTAAAAGACAGACACACACATGCTAGGCTTATTCAGGATCATCAGTATTACTGTCTTCCAACTCCTCTTGTCCCACTTGAAGGTCTTCAGGAGGCAGTAAGCATACATGGATCTGTCATCTCCTATGACAGCAATACCTTCTGGAATACCCCCTGAAGGACCTGGCTGAACCTGCTTTACAGTTAACATTTTTTTTTTTAAATAAGCAGAAGGAGTACACTCTAAAATACAATGATTAAAAGTATAGTATAGTAAATACTAGGCAATAGGAATTTTTCAGCTCCATTATGTCTTGCATTCATTTACATATCAAGTTGAGTTTTGTGTTTTCAATTGAAGGAGGAGATTTGTACCTGACTGAATAAGGAATAATACCCCCTATGCCAACACATAAAATTCTTGCTTTTGACCCTAATAAAAAAAATTATTTCTTTTCACAGTTGGAGGCACAGATATTTACAGCTATAAATCTTGATGTTTCTTACCTTTAGCTGTAAAAGCTACTCATACTAACACTTTTCTTTTCTTCTTTTTTTTTTCCCGAGACAAAGTCTCGCTCTGTCACCCAGGCTGGAGTGCAGTGTTAAGATCTCAGCTCACTGCAACCTCTACTTCCCAGGTTCAAGCAATTCTCCTCCCTCAGCCTCCTGAGTAGCTGGGATTACAGGTGCCCACCCACACCCAGCTAATTTTTTGTATTTTTAGTGGAGACAGGGTTTCATCATGTTGGCCAGGCTGGTCTCGAACTCCTAACCTTGTAATCCTCCTGCTTCCGCCTCACAAAGTACTGGGATTATAGGCATGAGCCACAGTTCCCAGGCTACACTTGCTGATGAAGCACCTTGTTTTTATTGTTGTGGTTCGGGTTAAACTACAAGTGCTGCAAGCTCTATTCAGGGGCCTGCGCTGACTGTGATTAGAGAATTACTTGGCCAAACCTTGCCTATTCTCCCAGTTTAATTGGCAGGGCTGCTGATGTATTGACAACAATGCCAAGACAAGAATCTACGGGATATTTTCTCTGAACACTTGTTTCTAGTCTGAGTACTTAATTCATGGTTATGCATTGGAATTACCTGGCGATAGTTGTAAATTTAACTTTGCCAGCCCAACATATTTTTGTTGTTTTAAGAGTTCCAGATGACTATAGTGTACACTTTGCAGAGACACTGGTCATGTGTGTGCTTGGCTTCAATGCAAAGAAAGAGAGGTAGAATGGGTGACAAAAGTAAAATGATACAACTAGTGCTGCTTTGTATACGGAATACAAAAGTATCACTGGGAACACCAAAGAAGTGACAGCCTGGCCTGGAAAACCCTCAAGATTGGTTTAGGGAAAGATTTTTAGAGGGTGATATTTAAGCTGAATATTGACGCATAAGTAGAAAAGTAGGATAGGGGAGTAGAATGTCATCTAGGTTAGACATACCAAACCCAGGGAGATATTTGAGTAGTGCTAAGACTGTGTAATGTGAGTCAGCATGTCTGTGCTTGGATCGCAGATACTTAACTTCAAAAGTAATCTTTTAATTTGAAGTTTACTTTCTTTAGAAGCATAGTTCATGAATATATATTCATTGCTAAAAATTCTGTTGGTTGGGTGCAGTGGCTCATGCCTGTGATCCCAGCACTTTGGGAGGCTGAGGCACATAGGTTGCTTGAGTCCAGGGGTTCGAGAACAGCCTGGGCAGCATGGAGAAACCCTGTCTCTACAAAAAAATACAAAAGTAGCCAGATGTAGTGGCACATATCTGTAGTCCCGGCTATTGGTTGGGAGGCTGAAATGGGAGGATCACTTGAGCCTGGGAGGTTGAGGCTGCACTGAGCCAATACTCCAGCCTGTGCAATACAGCAACACCCTGTCTCAGAAACCTAACTAAATAAAACTTTGTTAACACACTGAATATGTTGTATGCTAAATAGTCAAATAATAGTACTAAATTATTTCCCCTTCACTTTTACTATTCCAATCTCTAATTCATAGGTAAGATTCCAAAATCTCTTTGAAAATAGAAGGAAAACTCAAATGCTTTATTTTTTTTGTGAGGTATAATTCTCATACCATAAAATTTACCCACCCAAAGTGAACAGTTTAGTGATTTTTAAAAAATATATTCACAAAGTAGTGCAACATCATCACTTGCTAATTCCAGAAGATTTTTGTCACCCCAAAAAGAAAATCCCTGTACCCATTAGTCACTCTACCTTTACTTCCCTAGTCCCTGGCAACCATTTATCTGCTTTCTGATTCTATGGATTTACGCTTGTAAATGGAATCATACTGCCTATGGCCTTTTCTGTCTGGCTTCTTTCATTTAGCATGTTTTCAAGTTTCATGTATATTGTAGCATATATTAGTACTTCATTCCTTTGTAAATATTTTAGCAGAAGCATTTTCTAAATAAAATCTCTTATTAAGTGACAGTGCTGAAGGGAAGCAAGGTAGAATTTTTAGGAGACAGATAATCTGTATTGGCTCTCATAAAACTAGTCACATTTGAAGCCTGCATTGCTTTAGAACAGGGTTTCCAAACGTTTGGCTTCCCTTGGCCACATTGGAATAAGAATTGTCCTGCGGCTGGACACAGTGGCTCATGCCTATAATTCGAGCCCTTTGGGAGGCCAAGGCAGGCTGATCTCTTGAGGTCAGGAGTTAGACACCAGCCTGGACTGCATGGTGAAACCTTGTCTCTACTAAAAATACAAAAAATTATCCAGGTGTGGTGGCACACGCTTATAATCCCAGCTACTTGGAAGTCTGAGGTGGGAGAATTGCTTCAGCCCAGGAAGCAGAGGCTGCAGTGAGCTGAGATTGTACCACTGCATTCCAGCCTGGGCGACAGAGTAAGACTCTGTCTCAAAAAAAAAAAAAGAACTGTCTTAGGCCACACATAAAATACACTAACACTTAACGATAGCTGATAAGCTTTAAAAAAAAATGTGCTGATGCACCCATGAGAGGGGAAACACCACTGTCCTCTCTTGCAGTTTCCCCTTAACACCCACTTATCTGCAGACTTAAACTAGGAACCCCGGTCAGAGTCCCACCTCCAGGATCACAGAGTGTAGAAGGAAAGTGAGAGACATTGATTGACTTTGTATGTTTACTTAGTAGTTTCCTAAGGTAGAGATTTTAAAGATAGAAAACTGCCTGACCTGGCCCAGCCCATGATAGATGAGGACGGGTAAGAAGCCCTTGAGATGTAGCAGTATGTGGCTTTGCTTCTGACTTGCCAGATTAGGGGTTTTATTTTATTTTTATTTATTTATTTTTTTGAGATGGAGTTTCACTCTTGTTACCCAGGCTGGAGTGCAATGGCGCGATCTAGGCTCACCGCAACCTCCACCTCCTGGGTTCAGGCAATTCTCCTGCCTCAGCCTCCCGAGTAGCTGGGATTACAGGCACGCGCCACCATGCCCAGCTAATTTTTTGTATTTTTAGTAGAGACGGGGTTTCACCATGTTGACCAGGATGGTCTCGATCTCTTAACCTCGTGATCCACCCGCCTCGGCCTCCCAAAGTGCTGGGATTACAGGCTTGAGCCACCGCGCCCGGCCTTCGGATTAGGGGTTTTATAGGGTTTTTTTGCTTTTGTTTTAATTAAGCTTAGGTGATGGATTCCTACCCATTGTTTGATTTGCAGGGTGTCTCCTACCTGTGTTCCAGCCACCTGATTTCCTTCTTCAAGAAAACTACTGTTTTTCTAAGGGCTATTTTTATGACTTTGTAGCCTTTTTATTTGTTTTTGGGTGCAGTTTCACATAATACATTGCTGGCTCATGTCGCTAGCAAGAACTGATTCCAGCGTTTATATTCTTTGAATGTATCGTTACATGCTTTCAGAGACTCAAGCTATTCTCATGAAGTGGATGAATTTGGCCCAATATTATTGTACATGGGTACTCTATTGTAATACATCTGTTCTAATATGTAAGTCTGTGCTTATTTCAGTTACATTAAAATCTGAGTTGTCTGGATCATTTCCTTCTCTGGCTTAGTAGTGCAGGACAACATAATCTTCTGAAATCACAGAAGAATAAAAAAATCAGCTGAGTTATTTACTCCAGCTGGATCTCTTAAAGATGAAATTTCAGACCTAATTGATAATCTGTGAATTTTTTTTTTTTTTTGAGACAGAGTCTCACTCCATCACCAGGTGCCAGGCTGGAGTGCAGTAGCATGACCTCGGCTCACTGCAACCTCCATCTCCTGGATTCAAGCAATTCTCCTGCCTCAGCCTCCCCAGTAGCTAGGACTACAGGCGTGCACCACCATGCCCAGCTAATATTTTTTGTTATTTTTAGTAGAGACGGGGTTTCACTATGTTGGCCAGGATGGTCTCGATCTCTTGACCTTGTGATCTGCCTACCTTGGCCTCCCAAAGTGCTGGGATTACAGGCGTGAGCCACTGTGCCCGGCGATAATCTGTGAACTATTAAAGTCTCTAACCAAGCTGTTTCCGATTCTTCCCAAAACCTTGAGGTAGGGGGAAGAATCTTTAATGTGTCAACTTGTAAGTATTGAGGGAATGATCATTTTTTAAATTGAGGAAAATGTTTATTAGATTTTTCTTTTTAAGGGGAAGGGGAAGGGCCTTATTAGATTGTTGAAACTGCCTAAAGGGGCAAAAGAAAGATAAGGCTTGTATCTCTGGTGCTTCATATTTGGTCCATTTAAGTGTCTGATCTGTAGGGATAGTGTCAAAGCTAAGGCTTTTGGACAGAAGTGTGAAATAGTTTGTAAAGATTGGGTTTGGAGCCTTACAAGTCTTTTTTTCTGCATACTCCTGCCCTTTACAGCTACTACCTGGCTAGGCTTACCATTTTTGGAAGTTCATGAATTTTCTTTTTACCCAGTCAGTAATTTTCTTTCCTCTGTGGGGTTGGTCTCAGTTGTTCTGCAGTTGATGTGTTCTTTAACCGGTAAGGAATGTGAGACACACTGTAGTGCCCAGCATTGGGGTTGCAAACATTAGACCCAGGCCTTGACCTCTAGGAACTAGTTTAGTTGGAGAGACAGTAAGGTAACAAAGTATGTAAGGGATGGCTTGCAGAAGGTTCACTCCTCTAGTCTGTTGCTGACCTCTTAACTGACAGTTGACTTTCAAGATGATAGAAATGCTGCTTTTTATGACTAAAATAATGTTTTATTGCTCAGACAGCCTTATTTCCTAATTCTCTAGAGCAAAACACTGATTTAGGGAATATGAAATGTGTGGTTATATATGGCAGGAACTAACAATCTGAAGTCAGGCTTGGCATGGTAGCTCACACCTATAACCTCAGCACAGTTATTTAGTCCAGCTGGATCTCTTAAGACTGGAGCCGGGGCAGATCACAAGCTTAGGAGTTCAAGACCAGCCTGGCCAACATGGTGAAACCTTGTCTCTCCTTAAGATACGAAAAAATTAGCTGGGTATGGTAGGGTGCACCTGTAATCTCAGCTACTCTGGAGGCTGAGGGAGGAGACTCGCTTGGACCTGGGAGGTGATGGTGAGCCGAGATCGTGCCATTGCACTCCAGCCTGGGTGACAGGGTGAAACTCCATCTCAAAAAAAAAAAAAAAAAAAAACAGAAACAAGAATCTGAGGCCAGACTCTGAGTCTCTGATTTCTAGCTCTGCCAAATATTAGCTTGGGCAACCTCATTTGACCTCTCTGCTTCTTTATCTGCTTAATATACTAATCTAGCCCTATGGTAATTGGAAGGATAAGAGTGTAAAGAACAGACCTTACCATAATACTGAGCTTTATATAGCGTTAGTTATTACTGTTTTCTGACTTTGCAAAGATGATACTTCACCATAAACATAAAAAGACTGAATGACTTCCCTAGTATGTGGGAAAATGGTTTGTTCATTTATGTATTTGTTTCACAAAATAGATAACATTAAATATAGCTCTCTGAAGTGAGACATAGATTTTGCTATCCATCAACAGTGGATGTTTTTGGTAAATAACATTCTGATTTTATTAGAATTATATATGTAATCCATTTTCCATGGGTTAGGTAATAATAAAGTTGATTTTTGCTGCTGCTAAATTGAAGTTTTATTCTTTACTCCAAAGTATTTAGGCCCTTTCACTGCATAACTACAAGGGGCACCATTTATGCAGACTGTCATACGAATGGTCCTCTCCTGAAGCTTTGGGGTATGGTTAACCCTGCCAGAGGATGCTTTCTGAGAGGGAGACAACCATCTAATATCAGCAGACTTCCATGCTTCCTAATTTATCTCAGAGTCAGTATGCAGAGTGTGAAGGACTATTTTAATTTTTCTTTCCTGATGGTTTGGATTTTGTACAAAATTGTGTTAGTGGTACAATTGGATTGAAAATGCAAATCTGAGTGAAATGTAACTTGTTTGTTTCACTGAAAAGTTCAACCACTCTGCTTTCATCTGTTCTTGTCTTGCCTTACCTGTTATGGAGTCCTCAGGCATTAAATTTTGTTGTGATTGCTGCATTTGAAACCAGAAGTAACCTGAAGTAAAAGGGTCGAATAAGTAGTACATGGTAGCTATCCTAGTATAGTCACTAGCTTGTAGGCCAGGAAAAGTATCTGTTTACACCATATGGTTTTTAAAGAATATTCATTTGTCTGTAAATCAACCAGCCTTGAAGAAAGCAGGCTACAGTGACACATGAATGGAGAAATTTAAACATATTAAACTGTTCTTAAGGGCATTGTCTTTATCAGAACAAAAAAATAAACATTCTAGAATGTTAACTGGATTTTGGTTATTAGGAGAATGGCTAATTTTATTTAGATTAATGTTTTTCTTTAACCAGTAAGTGAAAAGAAAAACTGGGGGAAAAAAGCAGGTGCCTTTAGCAACTAATTTCTTCTTTATTTAGATATTGAACGTTGGCATAAATACCAGGGTTACAGTTCATGATATCCTCCTTCAGCAAGGAAGACTAGAACAGTAATTACAGGCCTAAAGAATATTATTACAAAAGGGGACCTTCCAGTAGAAAGAAGCATATAGCAATTAGATTTAACTCATTCTGATAATGATAGAGTGTTCAATATTAGTGCTAGAGAGAACCTTTTCAGTGTTCAAGGGACATTTTAGAAGGCTAGAGAGGTAAATGATTTGTGTATGGTCGCTTATCAAATTGATATAATTAAAATTGAAATTAAATTCAGATGTGCTAACTCTTGAGACTCTTCCTCCCACCCCGCTCCAGGTACACCAGGCTGATTAGTTGAATTTAACTTTCTAGTGTGAAATTAGCTTCTCCTTGAAAAACTTTTAAGTAGAAGTTCTTGGATAAAGAGATTAGTTGACTTGTACCCTCTCCTCTTTTGACCTCATTTAATCCCAAAGAGATACTTAGCTTCTTTACCAGCCCCCAGCCCTCTCCTGCCCTGGTCTGTTAACGCTTACCTTTTCTTCACTTCCTTTCCTATTGAGTTTAGACTTTATTTTTAGCAACCAACAGAAGCCAACTTTGGCTAGTTAAGCAGAAATCATATTAAGAATTATTAGGTACCTCATACATTCCTCAGGAGGGCCAAAGAAAAGAGGAGCCAGGAACAAACTTCAGAATCACATCACGGTGACTTCTTTGCTCACACTGTGTGCAACACACTATATAGTGTGTGCAGTGTGCTTGTTGATGTCAAGCACAGAATGCTACCACTAGAACTCTGTTGCTATCTTATTGGTAACTACTGCATTTCTCTCCAGACTGGATTATTTCTTAGCTTACAATGCACAGGGAGTGCTGCACACATACGACAAATCTCGTTTTGTTCTAAATGCTTTCACTACAGGTGAGTTTTTCTATTTTCTACAAGTTACTTAAAATTTTTACAATTTTCTTAAGCTCCCATCTCCAACATTATACTAAGGAGTGGGAGGTAAAGGAACATAGGAGTGGAGGACTTACCATTGTTTAATAGTCAAAAATAGACAGATGTCTAAAATTACACATAAGGGCCTGAAATGAATTACCAGTATGAAAAACCAAGTAAAATTTTTTGAAAGAAAAAACCCCACAATCTACATCATTTTTGACATAAAAGCTGGATTAAAGAAAAAATCGAGTTCACTAGTTTTTGCTAATAAATCTCATGATTTAGAAACAGGCTTTTAAAAAATTTCCCTAATTTTAATTCAAGATGAATACAGAAGAACATTTCCTACCTCATCTACTAAGTTATATACCCACTCTCAGAATCTTAAAATATGCAATGGGTTTGTTAATAGTGCCTTTAGGACCATGGCACACAGCAATCCCAGTGAACTGTGTTACTGAGTTCTAGGTCCTTCCTTTTCATTCAGCGTTCTGAGACATCACTGTCAAACCATTCCTCATGCAGAGTTCATTAAGACAGAAAGACAGCTACATTATTTAAATCACAAAAGTCTTATTTTTATTTTTTGATCTGGTGCTAAAAAAAGTTCAGGCAATGAAGTGTTATGTCATTCATCAAATCAGACACCATAGAAAACGAAGAAGCTTAGCTGCCATGAGTCTACTAATTATAGTGTTGGATATTCAAAGAACATTTTTACCACCAAGAACTTCATGAGTGTTTTATGAAGGAATAGTTGACACCATCTTTAGATGTGTTGCCAATATTTGGAAATCTTTCAGAAAACAGAGGAAAAAAAGATGGAGATGAGGTTTTTAATCTTTCCGGAAAACTTAAAAAATGTCTTTAGAAATAAACAAGAACATAATTGCCCTGTAATCTGGTTCTGCTTTTCATATAATAATAGTATCCTAACTCATACCTCCTGTACCTTCCCTAAGACCTTGACTACTCACCATGAAATAAACTGCTGGAAGCCAAGAAGTTTTACTCGTCCTTCTAGTTAGTTAATACCACAGTGCCATGAACGAAATAAGCAATGAACAAACATTTGTAAGTAAATTAATATTTCAGAGTCACGAGACATTTTAATGCATGTTGATTTCATGCAATATCAAAGACAGGCAACATAGTTTACCATCTAATAGATAATTCCAAGTCAAAATAGTATATGACAATTTTTCAATCAAGTAAAGCAGTTTTTTTTCTATTTTATCCTTAATAAGACCATACTTTTCTGTTCGCCAGCCCAAAAGCAAAAAAGAAAATTAATGACATTATGGCTTAAATTTTCTTTTTTCATGAAACACCATTTCATGATTATAAAGAGTTGAAAATAGCCTTTTAAACTTCTGTGCTGTTTACTGTTCCTGCCAAACATTTGGCATTTACTGCTTATATAGTTAATTATCTCTAGTGTATACTGTCAACATTAAGAAACAGACTCTGAAGCCAGACTGAGTAGAGCCCAACAGCCTGGATTTGAATCTTGTCTCTGTCATTTGCTAGCTTTGGTTGATTCCTTTTTGTTCCTCATTTGTAAAATGAGTATGAGGATTAAATGAGCTAATACATGTATAGCATTTAAGTCAGTATTTGGCATAGTTTGTTTTTAATTGTTACCCGAGGTTTTATTTTATTGATTCTCTGCATGTCTGGGAGCAGTGCTTGATAATTGCATCTAGTCCCTGCTTTTATGGAGCTTACAGACTGGTGAGGAAAATATACACAAACTACAATACAACCTGATGTGTTTAGTGGGGCAAAAGAATTGGGGAGGGAGGTAGTAGATAAGAAAGGAATTCAGCCTAACAGTTTTTCTTCTTGGAGGGACAATTTGTTAGTAGGATTATTCTGATTTTTGTCCGTTGTCAGTGATTGAAATAATCTTAAATGCTACTCCTGAGATGGCATTTACCAAGTAACACAGCAGATACAGTAATCCTCATCAGCTGTGTGTGGCACCTAAGCATTGCAGACATTTGTTCACTGAACAAGCATTTATTTAGAATTTACCACCATTTACTAGTTGGGGTTCCCCTCTTCAAATAGTTTAGGGTCTGAGAAATAAACTGGCAGTTATTGTGCATAGTTACAGCAAATGGAGAGGTGGTAATGAACAGGAAACTGAAAGTTCAAGGGAGAAACTTCCAGACTAATTCAGACCTGAGATACAGCCTGATCATATATACTTTACTTTGCCTTTGATCTGGTCTTAGGTTGAGGGAAAAAATTAGGATGTAGAGATTTCTAGCCCAAGTCATCTGGCCCCGTCTCTTCATTATTACTTCAAGTGGAATAGAGAGTACTTTCCTACCTGTTACCTGTCAACCCATAAATAAAGCTTTTCCCAAAAAAAGGAATACCCTGGTCTAAGTTACTCTGAGATTTAGTCTTTGATACCCAGAGTCTTAGAAATAGCTTCTTCCATTTTTCCTTCTCTGAATCTGCTGCCTAAGAAATTGTGAGATTTAAGTATGTGGGAGTAGAGGGGAAAAGAAAACAAGGGAGGCACGTGTCTTCAGAATCATTATTCTCCATTCGACTTTAGGTTAGGCATTTTCAGGAAATTCTCATGGTCCCAGTTAGCCTATCTGGGGGACTCTAAATGGTTAGGAACAAGATAGGCAAAAGAGGTGAAAGCAGAAAGGAAATAACAAAATCGTCATAGTTTTGCGTGGTTCGCCTTTATTAGTTTTCTTAAGCCATTTTGTTTTATTTGCTTTTGGAATAACTATAGGTCTTTTTCAGGGACATGTTTTGGTGGATGCTAACCTTGCTTTGGTTTTGCAGGAGTGATCGTATAATAAAAGTTTAAAAACCTTAGCAAACGAGCAGAATAACTTTTAAGAGCATCAGTTTTTTCATTTGCAAAGGAAAGGTGGTGAAGTAAGTAGATGATGTCTTTGATCCACTAGGGGGTAGTGTGTACTGTAAAAATTAAAATAGTTCCTTAGTGGTGAACGTTTTGTCGTGCAGTTAGCTTGTTTGAATTAATTTTTGTTCATTTAATGTTTTTTTGAAATTGCCACAAATTTTTTTTCAGACACAATCTTGTGACTATAGCAGACAGTAACTCTTGTTACATGCATTCCTGTTATTAGTGATGTGAAATGTTCTGACGTTACTTTTCGTATAGAATTTTTTGAAGGGAAAATAGTGATGCTTTACAGTGTCTGTACAAAATTTTACCCATTATATGAAATAAGTTAAATTATTCTCAATGACCAGGCAGTAACATTATAACATTATTGTCTTGTGTTTCACTGTCCAGACTGCTATGGGAGCTACTAATCCCATGTGGCTTTTGAGTAGTTGAAATATGACTAGGTCAAATTAATATGTGCTACAAATTACACAGTGGGCATTGACAGCCGTGAAAAAAGATAAAATACATCATTAATAATTTTCATACTGATTTTATGTTGAAATATTTGAATACATTTGGTTAAATAAAATATATTAAAATTAATTTTACCTTTTTAATTTTTTATGTGGCTACTAGAAAATTTTTAAATACTTATGTGGCTTGCATTATATTTCTGTTGGACAGCAGTGCTATAGAGAAGAGAACTCATCATTCATTTTGATGTTAGTGTATCTCTAAGAGGCCTTATGATTTGTAAGGAAGGTAGTGTAATGGGGAGATGGAGCAAAACTTTGGTTCTGTTTCTAATCCCAGCTAGAAAATAGGCAGTCAGTTTTACTATGATGAGACGTTATATGTTCCTAAGAATGTTATATGTTATATAAAATCATGTAGCAAAATACACAGGGCTTGCAGATAAAATGAAGCAAGGCATGTGCACTCGAAAATGTCTGTCGATGGTAATTAACTTTTTTTTTAAGAGACAGTGTCTCAGTGTCATTCAGTCTGAGGTGCAGTGGTGTGATCATAGCTAACTGTAACCTTGAACTCCTGGGCTCAGGCAATCCTCCCACATCAACCTCCCACGTAAGTAATTTACAATTGTGTAGATAATAAAGAATTGACTTGCTTTATTAGTGATCCCCAAAAAGGAGACCCTGTTTATTTTATGGTTTTAGTATATATTTTTTTTATTTAATTTTTTTTGTGCGTAACATGCAACTTTCCTGAGAACCCTGTGTGTTAATATTTTAGAATCACTTAAGTATGTAGTGACAGGTTGGAGTATACAGAGTAAGTATCAATGATGATATCCTCCTGCTAAATATCCCAGGAGGCAGTGGTTGCAGTGAGCCAAGATTGTGCCACTGCACTGCAGCCTGGGCAATGGAGCGAGACTTGTCTCAAAAAAAAAAAGATAAACAGTAGGAATTTTAGCCCTTTGCTTCTCAATTTTTAACATGTGTTTTTCTTTTCTTTCTTTCTTTTTTTTTTGAGACGGAGTTTCCCTCTTGTTACCCAGGCTGGAGTGCAATGGCGCGATCTCGGCTCATCACAACCTCCGCCTCCGGGGTTCAGGCCATTCTTCTGCCTCAGCCTCCTGAGTAGCTGGGATTACAGGCACGCGCCACCATGCCCAGCTAATTTTTTGTATTTTTAGTAGAGACGGGGTTTCACCATGTTGACCAGGATGGTCTCAATCTCTTGACCTCGTGATCCACCTGCCTTGGCCTCCCAAAGTGCTGGGATTACAGGCTTGAGCCACTGCGCCTGGCCCAACATGTATTTTTCAATAATGAGATTGGCAGTTACTGAGTTATCAGACAGCTGTTGTTTGAGATGAGCTAAAAATATCTACAGTTGATATTACTGGTCATACATTGCAATTTTGTCTCAGAGAATATTCTAAATGGCAAAACCTAATCACTGTAGACAGGATGCACTGGTATATAGATAGTTACTAACTGGACCAACTTTTCTCACACACAAATTAGCACTCTTTTAAAGAATACTATTTAATTTATTACCCCATAATTTTACTGTGTATAATTTAATCATTGCTTTACAGAAAACATCTAAAACCTGACATTGCTTTATACTGAGCACAAATTGTTTTTAAACTTAAAAATAATAGAGTCCTGGTTAATAGAGATTGGTTGACAGAATGTCAATAGTTACAATTTACTAACTACAGTATAGTTCAGTGTGATTCTGGGGTTTGCTCTTCAAGTCGTAGTACATCTTTTGGTAATTAGACCAATTTAATGTGGTATTTTATTCCTTTTAAAAATATCTGTATCATTAACTATTGTATGCATTCTATAAGATGAGATAACCTTCTTTTAGTCTTAATCTTGTCACCGTTTAAATCCATACCCTACTCCTTTACCCTCTTGTTGATTTTAGTAACCAATTTCCTGAACATAACTAGTACTTTCTGTTCTGCATGGCCCTAAACTCCTCAGTTGTATTTGGGATCAATCCTTGGACTGCTTTTAAATATAATAGGATCACAAAATGCATCTAAAATTTACTGTTTTTTGTAAACGACTATGGCCTTCCTATGTGATCTCATTTGTCAACTCCTTTTTTTTTTCCTCATAGAGATGGGGGTCTCACTATGCTTGCCCAGGCTGGTCTCAAATTCCTGGCGTCAAGTGATTCCCCTGCCTGCCTCAGCCTCCCAAAGTGCAGGTATTGACAGGAATGAACCACGGTGTCCAGCCTGCAGTGTGCAGAAAGATAGATAAGGCTGGACTTGGTGACTCATGCTTGTAATCCCAGCACTTTGAGAAGCCGAGGTGGGTGGATCACTTGAGGTCGGGAGTTCGAGACCAGCCTGGCCAACATGAGGAAACCCCGTCTCTACTAAAAATACAAAATTAGCTGGATGTACTTGCTTCAACCCAGGAGGCAGAGGTTGCAGAGAGCAGAGATCATGCCACTGCACTGCAGCCTGGGCAACGGAGTGAGATTTGTCTCCAGAAAAAAAAAAAAGATAGATAAATGAAGCAGTAGGAATTTTAGCCCTTTACTTCTTCACTTAAATAAATCATACTGTACTTCTCTTTCTACCAAAGAGTAGTATAAAACCAGAAGGTATTTTAGTTAGTCATGTGTTGAATAGCTGGAAAGATTTTATTTCCTAGCCAGTTTTTGCCTTTTTAGGAAAAAAAGTTGACATCAGTTTCTGTGGTTAAGACTTTTTCAGATGCTGCCATTTGAGGCTTGTTTCATTTAGGTTGGATTTTATTCCTTTTTTCCCTCCCACAATTTATGTTGTGGGTTCGTTGGGGAAACCAGCAGTTTAGTGAAATAATTATGCATGTTTATGTCCATTAGAACTTGAGAGCATATATTATAAGAACTATTTCAAAATGTTTCCTACACCCAAAAGCTTGTTTTAGAATGTGTTCCGATTAAATCTAGGCTTGATCTGGTTACATGATGTGCTTAATATGTACATTATTTACAAAGAATATCTGATTTTGATGGTCAACTGAAGATGAGAAAGTAAATACCATATCTGTCTCTGCCACGTGTACTGAGTGATTTTGAAGCTATTTTGGGATATGCTCTTGGAGGCCCTTCTGTAGCTTTTTATAGTATATATAGAGCTGCTACTACTTTGTGTAACTGGGGAGTGGTGGGTTAGGACTCTTGGGCCCTGGCTCTCTTTTTTTTCCAATCTCCCAATTTATGGTTTTCTAAAAACATGAAGACCTGGGGTAAAATCAAAGGATGGAGGTGAGTAGGGGCCAGAATTCAAGGAATTTTATCATCTAGTTATTTTCTCATTCTTCTACTCTTGCGATTCATCCCTAAGATGAATATCTTAACTTTTTTCCTAGAAAAGGAAGACCAACCTCTTTTGTTCTGGTCACGGGTTAAAGGACTTCCCAAAGTGGGAGGCTTCATTATTGCCTCTTGAGCTTTTTAATGCTCTAAAAATGTTTTACTTTGAACCTAAAGAACATGTCAGTTTCTTACTTGCTCTTACATCACCATGATCAAAACAAAACAAAAAACTGGTCTTAAATTAAAATACTAGAGACATTATCTAAAATGGTCATGGGTTTAATTAACACATTTTGGGGAAGGATTTGATTTGTATTTACATCTTATGACTATTTCAGCGTAATCCTGTGCTGAGAGAGAAGTTGTTATTTTTAACATATGCGCTGTAGCTTGTGGACTGAAAGTTTAAGATATATTACTTTTCTTAGGTGAAGGCAGTCTAAATAAAATATTCTCATTTATTGTTTTTCATAGCTAAAAGCTGATTTAAATATGAACATTTTTCTGGTTAAAAATAAATATAAGTAGAAGTTAGTCTATGTTTCCCCATACCTGAGTGGATCGTTCTGTTTTCCTTCCATAATGTGCACATCCTGCCTTACAAATAACCCTGCTTTAATGATGTTAATGATGAAATTCTGAGTTTTATTTTCTTCTCTTTATAACATCAAATAGATTGAGAATTCAATAAATATTGATTGAACATCTGTTGTGCCAGGCAGTGTTCCAAATGCTGAGGATATATAGCAGTCCTTAAAACAGACTCAAATCTATCCTCTCATGGAGCTTAAATTCTGAACAAAGTAAGTGAGAAATGAGATTTGTTAGTAATGCTGTGGAGATAAAGCCAGGGGAGTGGGGATAAGGGAGTATGCAGGGTAGGGTGGAATGAGTTTGCAATTTCAGTTATGAGGGCGTCATTGAGAAAATTTGAAGATCTTTGGAGGCAAGGAAGCAAGCCATATGGATATTTTGGGGAAGAAGAGCAAGTGCAAAGCCCTTGAGGTCAGAGGGTGCCTGGCAGGTTGAAGACCTACTACAAGGAAACTAATTTTTGTCTGGAACAGAGAAGGTAGGGGATGGAGGAAGACTAGCTGAAGATGAGTCAGGGAGGTAGGTGGAGTTAGGGCATCACCTAGAGCCTCTTTTGGGGGCCCATTATAAGGACTATGACTTTTTTTTTTAAGGTGGAGTTTTGCTCTGGTTTCCCAGGCTGGCGTGCAATGGCATGATCTCGGCTCACCGCAACCTCTACCTCCTGAGTTCAAGCGATTTTCCTGCCTCAGCCTCCCGAGTAGCTAGGATTACAGGCATGTGCCACCACGCCCTGCTAGTTTCATATTTTTACTAGAGCCGGAGGTTTCTCCATGTTGGTCAGGCTGGTCTTGAACTCATGATTACAGGCGTGAGCCACTGCATCTGGGCTCAGGAGTATGACTTTTAAAGGGTCTGTGAATAATAGACCTGTGAGGGAGGTAGTGAGATCAGAAACAGGAAGAACAGGTTGGGAGGCTATTGTAGTTTTCCAGGTGAGAGCTGATGATTGCTTGGATCAGAGGTGTAGCAGTGGAACGTGAGAAACAGTCCAATCATGAGTAGATTCTGAATTTTTAAAAACCAATTTGCCAATCAGGTTAGATGTGTGTGGCATGTGAAGGAAAAGGTGGATCATTTGGAAGGATGGGTTTGCCAGTAACTGACATGGGGAAGACTATGGGAGGAGCAAAGGTTGGGGATAGGGACATCATGTTAAGTTTGGGATGCTTATTAGACATTCAAGAACATGTATCAAGCAGGCAGTTACAGAGGTAAGAGACACGATGAGGGAAGAGGTCGGGGCTGGATATGAATTAGGGAAGGCTTCAGCTTATAGAGTGTATTTAGTATTTAAATTCATTTCATTACATGAGATCACTGTGGAAATGTATAAACAGAGAGGAAGCTCTCGGACAGAGCCCCAGTGCACTTCAATATTGATGTTGGGAGATAGACAGGAACCAAGAAGGAAACTAAGGGAAGCTGCTGCTAGACAAGGAGGAGAGAGCCATGAGAATGTGATGATAGGAAGTTAGATAAAGCTTTGCAAAGAGGAAGGCAGACCAGCTGGTTAAGATGTTGCATTTAGGTCAAGTAAGATAAGATTAAGACATTTGATTTAACCTTGTGGAAATCACTAGTGACCTTAACAAACAAGTTAATGATAACTACAGTTTGATTGGAGGAGAAGGGAAATTGGAGACTGGCAATTACAGATCTCTTTGAAAGAGAAGCAAAGCAAGGGGCAGTAGCTGTTTGGGAGATTGGGTGTAAGGTAGTTTTCTCCCTTTATGGAGACATAACAGCATGTTTGGATGGTTTGGGGAAAGATCCAATAAAGAAGGGAGAACTGATAATTCAGGAGATGAAAGAGATGCTATTCAATGTCCTTGAATAGGTGAGAAGGAGATAAATAAGATCTAATCTATTGGCCTTAGCCAAAAGTATGTGACATTTTACCTATACAGGAAAAAGCCAGAGCATATGGGCACAGATGCAGGGAAATGTACAAATGCTACAGTGGGAACCGATGGAAGTATCTAACTTGTCATGAAATAGGCAGCGGGACATCAGCCACAAGTGAGGATGGGGATGGAGATGCTAGAGGTTTGAAGAGAGAAGAGAAAGAATGATATAATTAGGAGAGAAGGAGAATGGTGAAAAAGAGAACTAATGATGTGATTGTTGGGAGCATTAAGGGTTCCTCTGAAGTTAATTGTCAATTTTAGACTAATCAGCATTGTTGAATATATTTCTTTAGCCTTGTTTGGGTACCTAGGCTGCTTCTTATCTCCTTCCTTCAGTCCATTACATTTTTCAGAGGAAAGGTTTTCAGTGGATTTAAAAACTAATTTTAGGCCAGGTGCATTGGCCCATACCTGTAATCCCAGCACTTTGGGAAGCCGAGGTGGGAGGATCACTTGAGGCCAGGAGTTCAAGACCAGCATGGCCAACAGGGCAAAACCCTGTCTCTACTCAAAATACAAAAATTACATGGTGGGGCACACCTGTAATCCCAACTACTTAGGAGGTGGTGGTGGGAGGCTCACCTGGGCCCAGGAAGGTTGAGGCTGCAGTGAGCCAAGATCTTGCCACTGCACTCCAGCCTGAGTGACAGAGTGAGACCCTGTCTCAACAAACAACAACAAAACCCAAAACTCTGTCTTCTCGGAGACAGAGTTTTGCTCTTGTGGCCCAGGCTGGAGTGCAATGGCATGATCTCGGCTCACTGCAACCTCCGCCTCTTGTCTTCAAGCGATTCTCCTGCCTCAGCCTCTCGAGTAGCTGGGATTACAGGCATGCACCACTATGCCCATCTAATTTGGTATTTTTAGTAGAGATGGGGTTTCTCCATGTTGGTCAGGCAGGTCTTGAACTCCTGACCTCAGGTGATCTGCCTGCCTGAGCCTCCCGAAGTGCTGGGATTACAGGTGTGAGCTACTGCCACAGGCCAATTTTACTTTTTAAATAGCTTGGTTTTGGTCAAGTTTAGAGCAAGTTGCCTTACTTATGTAATCCTAGTATTACTTATTTTGACTTGAGTAAAAAATCAGTTTTATTAACCTAATTTTACTGTCAACATGTTTGTAGACATTTGTAGCCAAAATATATGATAATGTCATTGGTATTCACTTGCAGTTGCATTCAGCTGGTTGCAATTATTTAAATGGTGTTTTTTTTTGTTGTTTTTTTGTTTTTTTTTTGAATTTTGCCTTTTATAAGCTAAGTAAGTCCTGTTGGGAGATTGGAGAGGTTCTGTTATGCCTAGTTCCAAGAGATGAACTTTCTAATTTTCCTTTGGTGTCTAGCAAAATGACGTTTGTTTCATAAATGTCTTTGTTTTTCTGTCGTAGGAAACCCAGCGTTTGCTGGCAGAACCAGTTCCTGGCATCAAAGCAGAACCAGATGAGAGCAACGCCCGTTATTTTCATGTGGTCATTGCTGGCCCTCAGGATTCCCCCTTTGAGGGAGGGACTTTTAAACTTGAACTATTCCTTCCAGAAGAATACCCAATGGCAGCCCCTAAAGTACGTTTCATGACCAAAATTTATCATCCTAATGTAGACAAGTTGGGAAGAATATGTTTAGATATTTTGAAAGGTAAGTGTTGTCTTTATCAGCATATGCTATTCGTAAAATTTCTCCTTTTACTCCTATGCATTCTGTGTTTAGAATGTAAACATTATGCAAAGACCAAAGAGGTCTGTGGGAGGGAAATGAAGCAGTTCTGGACCTGTTTTTTCATGCTTTATCATACTGGGCCTGTTGCCTTCATAGATAAGTGGTCCCCAGCACTGCAGATCCGCACAGTTCTGCTATCGATCCAGGCCTTGTTAAGTGCTCCTAATCCAGATGATCCATTAGCAAATGATGTAGCGGAGCAGTGGAAGACCAACGAAGCCCAAGCCATAGAAACAGGTATCTAATACTCATTCTCCTTCACACCACTTCCACTTTTAAAAACAAATTTGTATTACCATTTAAACTTTTCTAAATGGCAAGGAAAAGAAATAAAAAAAAATACAATAAATGAGATCCTACTTATAGTATATAAATACCTCTTAACAAAATGGCCTGCTATGGGACCCCCCAAATTTAAAGACAACCTGTAATTGGGAGATCTCGGAGTCTTATAACTACACCTGGTTTAACAAATACTGAGTGTGTACCATTTGTCTAGTAATATGTAAAGAATACTGGAAACCGTTTGAACTGTTGTGGTAATCCTTTTGATTAAAGGATTTGGCTGTTTATGGCTAGAGAATTTGGAGTCAAGAAGCTTCTTCTGCTACAGATTTTAAATTAGTGGGGAGAATTGTGTATCCAGAAATGGACAACTTGACTCATCCTCCTGAATTTTCTAGAACTTCTGAATTTTATTGTAGTGTTTTGGTAATTGGACATACACAAAATCTTTCAGCCCTGATCCAATTTATAGAAAAAGACATGAATTTAAGAGATTACAGAGTGACCTTTCCATAATTAGTGTTTGTTTGCTGTTTATAGTTTGGAAAGTAGCATATTGAACTAAGTAAAATAATTGTATGTTTGTTTTTATCTACAGCTAGAGCATGGACTAGGCTATATGCCATGAATAATATTTAAACTGATCAGATCATCAAGTGTGCATCACTTCTCCTGTTCTGCCAAGACTTCTTCCTTTTTGTTTGCATTTAATGGACACAGTCTTAGAAACATTACAGAATAAAAAAGCCCAGACATCTTCAGTCCTTTGGTGATTAAATGCACATTAGCAAATCTATGTCTTGTCCTGATTCACTGTCGTAAAGCATGAGCAGAGGCTAGAAGTATCATCTGGATTGTTGTGAAAGGTTTAAAAGCAGCAGCCCCTTCCTGCTTTTACTCATTTCCCCCATCCTGGTTTAAGTATAAAGCACTGTGAATGAAGGTAGTTGTCAGGTTAGCTGCAGGGGTGTGGGTGTTTTTTTTTATTTTTTTGAGGGGGGAGATAGTTTTATTTTAATTTTATGGGCTCCTTTCCCCCTTTTATGGTGATCTAATTGCATTGGTTAAAAGCAGCTAACCAGTTATTTAGAATATGCTCTCTAGCCAAGTCTAACTTTATTTAGACGCTGTAGATGGACAAGCTTGATTGTTTGAACCAAAATGGGAACATTAAACAAACATCACAGCCCTCACTAATAACATTGTGACTTTGCTGTCAAGTATAGATTCCCCCCTTCGAAAAAAGCTTGTGACCATTTTGTATGGCTTGTCTGGAAACTTCTGTAAATCTTATGTTTTAGTAAAATATTTTTTGTTATTCTACTTTGCCTTTGTACAGTTTATTTTACTGTGTTTATTTCATTTTCCCAATGTGACAATCGTATTTTAAAATTAAAACTGATGGAGCATTCTGTCCTGGTCTTCACCATCTGACAATTCAAATGGTCTTCACCATTTGAATGGCAAGGGGTAGATTTTGCCAGTTTCTTTTCACTGATGCAGATTTATGTTAAGATAGTGTTGAATGGAGTATTTATAAACTGGCCCTGAGCATGCATAAAACATCAATATCTGACCTTTTTTAACCTCCTAGGAATTTGAAATAAATGTGTTTGTGTTGTCCGATTAGACGATCATTGGTGTCTTGCCACAATGTTTAAATATTACTGTACTGGAAAGTCACAGCAAAGAAAGCAGTTGTAACTGACATGTAGGACTTTCACAGTTGTGCCACATTTTTGCCTAAAATTTGGGTTATGACCTTTTTCTTGGTTCTTGTCTGAAAATTTCATCTGTAACCTTTGGTGTGTTATTAAGAAACACTGATCTGATAATCATTTGGGATTTGCTGAGGCATTTGTAAATCTTCCTTATAAACCTGCAGATCTCAAGTATCCAGCTTGCGTGTCATCAGAAAGGTTTATTCCTTTGAGAGCATCAAATCCTCAATCAATGATTCTTGCTTACATCCCTCTACTGTTTGCTATGGGAGCTCCTTTTATTCTTTAATTTGAAATTCAGTAATTTTTCTTCTTCATTGACAGAGTTCCTCCCCTCACAAAATTGTTCTTTAAGTCATAAATGTAGCCAGTCATAAATACATAAATGTTAACTTTCGAGTTGGAACTTTGTCTCTCGCAGTTTAAGGTAATGGATATTGTAGCCCATTTGAATTTTCTTCACTCTTATTCTCGTAATTCTGGAGTTTCTTCAGATTGTGGTGTATTGTGCTCCTATGTAAGATGAAGAATTAACTATTAAAATTACATTTTCAACATACAAAAGGTTTTGATGACTGGTAACTGGTATCCTTCCAAATAAATGCATTGCTTGGTAACAAACGTTAGCTTAATTCAGAATAAAATTGTTAACAACCCTAATATTATAAAATTGGAAAACTAGTAACAGTAGTTGTCATTTATGACAGTTCTTGGGTTGTTTAAAGGGTACATTTGACTACAGCTAGGAAAACTGAATCTCACTTTAAAAATGAACCACACGAAACTTAAAGAAATGAGATAGAGATCAACATTTACTGCCTATAGTATTGCTTGTGGTTATAGCTAGTATCACATAGTGATTTACAAGCCATGAAATTCCAGATTTAAATCTGTTGGACTACAAAAATATGTCTGAATGATGTCTGCTGAATTTGTGAGTTACAGAAGTACAGAAATAAGTCATTTTTATTTCAAATGCAGTGAATTTCTAATTTCATGGTATTATATCTTCTTCCTTTGCAGTTTTGATAAGAATCCCCCATTGCTTTGGTAAGACTTGCTTTCTCAACCAGTGGGATGAAACAAGTGCCAGTATGTTGACTGAGCCTTCTTAGGAATTAAGGGCCTCTGGGAGAGGCCAAGGCAGCAGTTGAAAACTGCAGCTTCACCTGGCCTTTGGGCCTGTTTTCTCTGGCCCACGCATTGTGGCTGGTTAAAACATTCTGAATTTGATGCCAACATTTTTAAAAATTGAGAGTTTCACATGAAAATCCAGAATTCTGTTAACTTGAAAGATCCGAAGATCTGGCAACAGTAGACCTGACCCACCTTTGTGCTTGGGACTTACTGAGAGGATCTGAGTAGCAGACATCCTGAGAACATGTCATTGTCTTCTTACCCTGTTACTCTCCAGTTGGCTAGAGTCCATTGTTAAGCCTTTGACTTTGTAACCCCTGAGCTGAAGGAAACAAATTATTCAACAGAAGTGTTTCATGTTTGCCTACTAGTTGGGGATGATTAGGTGGTAAGTGAAAGGCATGGAGCTTTCCTTTGGGGACCTTATACTCTAATGGGGAAGCGGTATAGACAAATAGGTGCAACTCTGCCATGGAAAAGGGAAGTACTTGGACAGGCTGTTTTGGATTCAGGCCAGATGGACATCTCCAGGCAGAGGGAACAGCAGCATCTGCAAAGTCCTGGGAGAGAAGAAAAGAATCTGAATATTGATAAGTGGCTTCCGAAAATCAACTGCCCAGGCCGGGCACAGTGGCTCATGCCTGTAATCCCAGCACTTTGGGAGACTGAGGCAGGAGGATCACTTGAGTCCAGGAGTCTATGACCAGTCTAGGTAATATAGTGGGACCTGGTGTCTTAAGAGAAAATTGCCCATTAAGAGGCTTTTCTGAAATCTTCAGGTGTTGATAGGAGCTTTATTTTATTATATTTTGTTTTTGACTTTCTTGATTTGTTGTCTACTTCGCTGTAATTTACTTCTGCTCTAGTTATCCTTTGTCCTCCAAGGGCTGTCTAGCAAGACCTTAGGTCTAAAATACAGTCTTGGTATTTGTCGGGAACTGGTTCTAGGACCTCCTTTGGGTATCCAAATCCACAGATGCTCAAGTGTCTGGAATAAAATGATGTAGTATTTGCATACAATCTACACAAATCCTTCCACATACTTTAATCTTTAGATTACATATAGTACCTATTATAATGTAAGTGCTATGTAAATAGTTACACTTGTTTAAGGAATAACAAAAATATACATGTTCATTACAGACACAGTGTTTTTTAGAATATTTTCTATCTGTGGTTGTTTGAACTCACAGAACCAGTGGATATGGAGGACTGATTGTATATAGAACTTTAGACCAAGAATGTACTTTACAATTTCAAAGAAGCACTTAAAAATAAGATTAAATACTAACCAATAGATAAAAGTCGCAGGTGCTATGGTTGTTTTATGGAGAATGGGGAAGGAAATCTGCTGTCCTACAAGACATTATAAACACAGTGACTTAAGTGGAACTAAATGCAATCATGGAAATGATAGGAATTGGCTTTTATTTTTCTATTGAATGGTTCAGGAACCGTTTTTTGGCTACTGTAGCCACATCTTTTTTGTTAGTTGCAGTAGCAATACGACCTTATCTAGAAAAGCTGGCCAAAAAAAGAAAATGTCATAATAGGATACCTAATTTATTGCTTTAAGAAAAATGTAATGTTTCACTTGAATAAGTACTTTTGGGCTCAGATATTTCATTTAGCTACTTGGCATGTCACTCATCTTAGTGAATTATATGAGGGTTTATGTTTTAAATAACAAAAAGCAAAACATGCTGACTGTAGTAATTTGAGAGAAGTGTAAATAATAAAAATCTGTAATCTACCACCTGGACTGGAAATACGTTGTTTTCTTAACTATACACTCACCCCTGCACGTCTCCATTTTATCATGGAAATTAGGTCTATTCCAAGAGTTGGCTTTGTGGTACTAATTGGGTAACTTCCCATTTGCTGCCATACTGGGAGCTGGACTAGAATTTTTCCTGTTAAGTGTGGAACCCAACATTGAGAGTTCGGGTTTCCCTGCCCCTTTCCAGTTTCATCTTTGCCACCCTTAAGCTGATATAATTTCATGTGTCATGTGGCACGGTCGTGTAGCGCTGGTAAGTGTATGAATGTAGATTTGATACTAAGCTGAGCCTCAACTACTGAACTGATCACGTGATTCCCGCACCCCCATTTCTGGTGGATTGTAGAAGCATATAGTATCTTCCTGAATGTGTAGGCCTTAAGTTTCTTGTAGCAGAGCATTTTATAGTGCTCATTAAGGAACGTTAACATTTTCTTTCTGCCAATCACCTGTATCTATGGGACAGAATGTTTTAGAAATTAGAAAACAATAACCCTGTTACCACTTAGAATAGCATATTTCCTTAAAAAAAAAAAAAAAGACTCCTGATCCATTCTTACCATATGACTGCTTTTGAAATAGTTCCATGATCTAGATTAGTGGATAGTGACAGTTCTTAAGTTTTATTGTAACCTAATGCTTTTACAGAGTCTTTGGGCTTAAGGTCAAGAGTACATATCAGATCCGGCAAAAGCGGCTTAGATGTGATAGGTTGGTTGCACTGGATTGAACTTGGTGCTGTTTCTCTTAGGTTTTAGCAGGATGCATTAGGAATGAGCAACCAAGTAGGGCCAAGTTTTTGCAATTCATGGTTTTTTTTTTCTTCCAAAAGTAAATATTTTGGCCTTTGTGGGCCATAGGTCTGTCTCAGCTACTCAGTTCTGCCATTGTAGTGAGAAAGCATCCATAGACGATTTGCAAACACATGGCCATGGTATTTTTTTAAAAACCACCTAAAACATTAAAACAATTTTAAACTTGTAGGCCATACAAACAGGCAGTGGGGTGGGATTTGGCCTGTAGGTTGTAGTTCTCTGACCTGCTCTTTTGGCACTGATTACTCACTGGTCATATCAGTTTACCAAAACATTATAAAAACCATATAGGCTTTTAACAACAAAATCTAAAATCTGTACAAGCTCATGTTAAGTGACTAAGCTTTTTCAGTGTATGCAAACGTGCATGAAACCAGTAATTCTGTCTAGTATTCTGCCTTTTCCAGTCACTTGAAAGGACTCTCCCTGTGGCAGCGTATCTCTTTGGTAACCACAAAGTATCCATGAAACAGATTGCCACCACGTAATCCCGTTTGAGTATTAAATTGGTACGAGTTTCATAAATCCTACAACATACATATCTGACCATATTTTGGTTGTGCAACATGTGTATTGACTAGATTCCCAGAAGTGGAACTGTTGGGTGAAAGGATATGTATGCAAATGTGATAAATACTACTCAGTAGCTCTCCAACAGGCTGTATCAGTTTCCACACTCAGATCCTTACCAGAATGTCATTTCTGAGGACTGTAATATTCCACTATATGGATATATTACAAGTTAACCATGATTTCTTTGCTACTGAGCATTTTATTTCCATGGCTTCATTCTAGTGCCTTGTCTTGGTATATAAATCTTTGTTCACATTCCTGTAGGTAAGTTGAATTCCTAGATTTACTTGGTCAACAGGCATGTTTCTTAAGGATAAATAATGATGGCTGAAAGAATTTCACTAAGGAATGAATTTGAGGAAAAGTTGAGAAAAGCAGGAAAAATTTACTTTCATTGTCTGATACTGATTAGCATCAGGAGGGTGGTGTCTACATATTTGGAGATGTTTTAGAAAAACGCATTAATATTAGACATAATAGTTTATTGAAATCATATCAAGATGGAAGAATGAAAGAATAATTCCCAGCTAGAAGACATTGAACCTTTGAGTAAAGTTTAGGTCTTTGGTATAATGTCTTACGAAGATAGGCCTTATTTAGCCGGTGGCACCAGTCAGGAAGGTATTAAAGTAGCACCCGAGATACCTAACTTTTCATCCTTTGTCCTAGAGCTCCATAAAACGTTGTGCTTTTGGTGGGGGAAATCACATCTTTATTTTTCGAGACATAGTCTTGCACTGTTGCCCAGGCTGGAGTGCAGTGGCGTGATCTTGGCTCACTGCAACCTTCACCTCCTGGGTTCTAGCAATTCTGTCTCAGCCTCCCGAGGGGCTGGGATTACACACGTGCCCCCACACCCAATTAATTTTTGTATTTTTACTAGAAATGGGGTTTTACCATGTTGGCCAGGCTGGCCTTGAACTCCTGACCTCGTGATTCACCCGGCTTGGCCTCCCAAAGTGCTGGGATTACAGGTGTGAGCCACCACGCCCAGCTGGAAAGCTCATCTTTAAATAAAATTGCATTGCTTTTGAAGATGGTACAAGCCTATACATAAAAGCTGTAAAACCTGATGTAAAAACACCAAGACAGGCCAGGCACAGTGCCTCTAATCTCAGCACTTTAGGAGGCCGAGGTGGGTGGATTACCAGGTCAGGTTCGAGACCAGCCTGACCAATATGGTGAAACCCTATCTCTACTAAAAATACAAAAAAATTAGCCAAGCATGGTGGCAGGCACCTGTAATCCCAGCTACTCAGGAGGCTAAGGCCGGAGAATCCCTTGAATCCAAGAGGCGGAGTTTGCACTGAGCTGAGATCGCACCACTGCACTCCAGCCCAGGTGACAATGTGAGACTCTATCTCAAAAAAACAAAAAAAAAACACAACAAGATAAATCACTTATCTCTACCCCACTATATTATAAGCTCTTTGAAAAGAGAAACTTGTGCTCTTATCACAAATACTAAGCATAAAGAAGATGCTTGTTATTAAACAGCAAATGCTTAAGATCTGTAAGGCAGACAAGGTTGCTTATGCCAGCAATTCTAGCACTTTGAGAAGGCTGAAGCTGGAGCACTGCTTAAGCCTGGGAGTTTGACACCAGCCTGGGCAACATAGCAAGACCCCATCTCTACCACCCTCCCCCAAATTAAAGAGTCCTACAGAGAATTCTTTATACTCCAATGTGAAGACAACATTAGAAAGGGCCAACTTTCTCATCCCCTCCAACTAACAAATGAATTGACATGAACAGGGCTTTTACATAAGGAATCTATAGTTGGGTCTTGGCTAACAGTATGTTTTAGGAAATGGCAGGATGGGGCAAGGGGTGCCTTAGCCAGTTATGCTTTTAAATGGAACTGCAATAATAATAACTCATTGAAATAATGACACAACTCCATAGGGGTGTGGAGAACAGCAATAAAGCCACCACATATTATACCTTTAGACAGGCAACAATAAGATGGAAAATATCCATCAGGAGAATACTGACATCTTAGTGGTAAGCTGTCCTTTTAACCCAGTAATTCCACTAGTAAGGCTCATACAAATGTACTGCTAGGAAGAGATAATGTATATGATCATCAATGGGAGAACAGTAAAGGTGTTACCGTGGAATTCCAGACAGGCTTTCACTTGGAGGGGGAATTCGGTTAGGTTGAGTATTTGAACACAGTTTAAACCACCCATGGTGAGCACGTAATATACTATGCACTGAAAGGTGTAAGTTTCCCCTGGGTGTTTATACATTTCAAAGTTAAAAGCATACATGTTACCCAAAGTTTCAGAAAGCTAGTTTGCAAATCTGTTTGAGTTCATTTTTTTTTTAAAGGCCATGACCATTTTTTCCATTTTTATTTGATGTTTCCAAATATAAAAAAGTCAAGATTCTTACACCAAGTATCTCAATGAGACCATGCAAAGCAATTCAGTGTATACAACAATCATTTTTCCCCTTCAGTTCTGCTGCATCATATATATAACAGTGTGAATGACAGAAAATTGGATGGCATGTGCCTGGCTGGAAAATGTCATCTGTTTAGAAAATAACATCATGCAGGACAGTTTGTCTGCAAGTCAATTCACAAAAACTACTTTTCTGTTTTTTGTTTGGGAGGCACATGGAACTGAAACATTGAGCTGCCCAATTATATTCAACTACCCCATCAAAAAAAAAAAAAAAAAAACCCACAAATGACAGTCCCAACACTCTGCAAACTTTGGAGGATTGAGATAGTAGACAATATTTGTTATATTCAGTAGAGTTAACTATTTAACAGAAATAAATGTTCCTAGGACCTTTCCTCTAATTTTGCTAGACTGGGTTCCAGAAGAATCGTGAAGAACCCCTCGTGTAAAATTTAAAGTGTGAAAATTGTATTGTTGCATTATGCAGATTTTTGCTAGTTGCATAGACTAAAGACGGTTTGCTAAATGGCACTGAAAATCCTGTCTGAGTGTCACTATTTAGTCCAAATGTTTCTGACCAAAGAAAATTATACAACAATATTTATAGGCTAACTTTAAAGAGATGGCTGACATTAATACTGTACATATTTTACATGTCAAATACATAGTCCAAGAGTTTATAAAATAAGTTCATGCATTATTACCTTATTACCTCTAAGAATATCATGTACAAGATATGCACGCCCCCACCCCCCATTACTTATGGCAGCATTTCAGGTGGAAGCAGTCTTATATACAAAAACAATCCAGTTTCTCTGCTATGTTAAGTATATAATTTAAGGAAATTTCAGAGATTACTGACCAAAAAAATCTTAGTCCATTGAAGATAGAAAGTGTCAATTTGTGGGATTTAAAATGTTTTCTTTATAAAAGAACACCCAGAATATGTAACCTCTATACAAAGAAAAAATATAAAAATTCTGGACGATCATGTTTGATCACACTACGTACTTTAGAATGAAATGTCGCTGGTTAAAAGTTTTTCTGCTTTACTCATTCCTTTGACAGCATTAATTTGTGAACATTTATATTTAGTTTAGCTGTATTTATGGCACAAGATCTCATTTTCAGAACGGCACCAATTTTCCTGAAGTGTAACAGCGCTCTATTTTTAGCAGTAATTATATTTTTAAAGGTTAATTTGTACAACAAATGTTTTAACTATACTTTTTTCTACTCTATATTCAGTTACAATATTTACAAAGGACTGAAGTCTATATAAAAAATGATCTTTTACTTTCCCCCACCCCTCATCTTAATCAAGCTTCTCCCACCTGATTTCTGCCCTGGTTGGGGAAGTGCAGAGTTTCAGGTAAGGTACCTATGTGTTTCAGGTGGGATTCTTGGTTTTAAGTGAGTATAAAGTAAAAGATCTAATTCTTAGTTCAGTTATGTTCTAGTGTCTCGATGCTATGTGACAAATAATACCTGTTGACAACCTAGAAAAGATGAGTCATTCTAAGGTGCCCTAACAATCTTCAGTCTCTAACAGCTGAACAGGATGGCCATTTTACTCAACTGTGATGCAATCATCACTGACTGGCATTTAAAGTTAAATTTCAAGACTCCACTCCTATGGGGGGCCACTAGATTAAATAACTGAGAATACATTTTAAGAGCAATTAATATTGAAGAAAATATGGTTCTAAGATACTCTGTGTAAAGGGTATCGATAATGGGAACTGGCAACTGAGCATGCAAATCAAATTCCATGAATACAATTTTCATGATGTCTTTACTACATGCATTTTGCTAATATTTCCCTAAAATATTCACCAACTCTATAGAGTTATACTTTGTGTTAAGGTACTATTGAGTTATAAGGGAAACAGCCATATCAGATAGCTAGTGACATAATACCGGTTGTGAAAATTCAGACAAATGAAGTCGACAAATCTCCAAAAATGGCAAATTAAGCCCTTTGACAAAATAATTATTGGATCATACAGAAGTAGGCCAAATCTGGAAAATCTGAATTAAATTTGTAATCCTATAAAACAAGTTTTGGGGTGAATGGATTTCTTTACTACCAATATTTTTCATTGCCAGGACAGATGGATTTGCTGAATATGCTAATGCTGTGAATGAGAAAACAACTTTTGGGGGAAGTATAAATACCACAAGTAATCTGATGACAAAACAAACCACAGACTGATGTCAATGGACAAAAACCTAAAAATATGCTGTGAGAAATAGACAACCAAAATAATATAGGGGGTTGCGGGGTGTGGCACAGTTAAGGCATCTAAAAAAAATTCCACATGGCTTTGGCTTATTAAAATATTTTACACTATTTTTTAAAAAAGATTTGAAAGCATCTGAAAAGCATGCAAATTGTTTGAAAACCTTGCATGGCAAATTCAGACAGTTTGCAAGCGTCATTCAGATGTTTGACGAGGAAAAGAAAGAAGCCTCTCCCTATGAGACCACACAGTGGGAGAGGCCTTCTCAGTTCTCTCTATCTTACACTAGATGGCAACCCAGAGGTCTGTGCCGTGGTTACAAACAAGGCATTATTATCTGGAAGGGAAGGGACCGTGGAATTTCCATTGGCTGGGGAACAACCCAGCTTTAGCTTTTCCAGATACTCTGCATGTACAGGTTTATGACACTGGAGAACTTTGATTGCATCTTCTACTTTGAACCACTCTCTCTTCCTTCCTAGAGAAAAAAATGGTACTGGTTACTATACAATAGTCCATTTTAAAAAGTAAGCCATATCCTATAAGTAACATCCACTTACTACCAACAAATGGCTTAGACAACAATATATTGGGGAAGAATTAAGATGAATATACATCTCTACATCTGAATTATCTTCTCTGCTCTAAATGAAAAGTGACCAGAAATAATTTAAGATGGAAACTGGACACAGGAATACAGCATCTGACTTAAAGAGTATTCAGATAACAAAATGGAACTTACCTATATTAACAGAATCCTCCCAATCTTCTAATATTTCAGTGACTGTTAGAACATAAACATATGTTCTGTGCTTTCGGTCTTGGTTCTGCTTGAATATAAAAAGAAATGTATTTTAATCTATAGGAACTAGCCCTGGACACATTTTCCAAGGGAAAAAAATTAGTCTGGCATTCTGCTGATTAGCGTAACAATTTCCTAGCACAGACAAGTATATTCAGTTGTATAGTCCAGCACAAAAGTGATTTTATATATAAGACCAAAAATTTAAAAATTAAAAAGACCAGAACTAGAGCTTCATCACTACTGGTGGTGAAACTGGCTCTCAATACTATCTTTCTTTTTTGCAGAAGTGTAGAGATGTGGCCCAGACTGGTCTCAAACTCCTGCCCTCAAGGGAATCTCCTGCTTTGGCCTTCCCAGAAACTGAGCTTACAGGCATGAGTACTCAGCCTCCAGTACTAAACTTTTCTGATTTCTGTATATCTGATGTTATTTTTATAAAGAAAATCTTAAGAGTTGAATGGAATCTTATCAAATAATAGACCTGCATTCCCATAATTTTTATCCTATCCCCTCTTCCCTGGGGCCCATCCTGACAACCTTTCAATACCATGGAAAACTGCTTCCTTTAGGACCTCTGTAAGAGCAAAAAGAACCAGTTCCTTTAAGCACTCCTCCTGCAGGCTTATCAAGGTGGTGCACATAAAGAATAGCCCAAGGCCCAATGTGGTAGCTCACACCTATAATCCTAGTCCTATAATCCTAGTACTTCGGGAGGCTAAGGCAGGCAGATCACTTGAGGTCAGGAGTTTGAGCCCAGCCTGGCCAACATGGTGAAACCCTGTCTCTACTAAAAATACAAAAGTATTAGCTGGGCATGTTGGCACATGCCAGCTACTTGGGAGGCTGAAGTGGAAGGATCGCTTGAGCCCAGGAGGCGGATGTGGCAGTGAGCCCAGATCATGCCACTGCACTCCAGCCTGAATGACAGAGCGAAACCACATCTCAAAATAATAATAATAATAATAATAATAAAACAGGCCCCTGAGTTTTTATCTAGGTTAAAAATTAAACAAGTTGGCCTTCCTTCATCCTAATTAAAGTCAGACTTTTTTTGCCATAATTTATGATTTTAGATAATTGTCCTGCTATCATGGCCACAAGCTGAATAATCCATTCAAAACAATGGATTTTTATATCTGAGAAGGAATAAGAACAATAAATTAGAGGCAACTGTCACTTAACACATCTTTCATTATTATTTTTGAAATGGAGCCCAGGCTAGACTGCAGTGGTGTGCTCTCTGCTCACTGCATCCTCCGCCACCCCACACCCCCATTAAAGTGATCCTCCTGCCTCAGCCTCCCAAGTAGCTGGGATTACAGGTGTGCACCATCAGACCCAGTTAATTTTTGTATTTTTAATAGAGATGGGGTTTCACCACATTGGCTAGGCTGGTCTTGAACTCCTGACCTCAGGTGATCCACCCACCTTGGCCTCCCAAAGTGCTAGGATTACAGGCGTGAGCCACCACATCCAGCCTGGTTGTCTTAGTTCTATGTCTGATAAATAAATACATTTATTATGTTATATCCACAAATTCGTTAAAATCACTAGGATAAATGGGCAGGGCAATCCAATTTTCCCTTATATTTTCTAAGGGGACAGGTATTTTTTGATTGACATTTCCTGTTAAATGATATTTGTAAAGCACTTAATACTGTTACCTTCCCATATTATTTAAGCTTTATTTTATAATGTGAGATGTTTTCTTCAAAAACCTTGTCAGCGTGGTGGGGTGTGGTGGCTCATGCCTGTAATCTCAGCATTTTTGGAGGCCAAGGTGGGCGGATCAGGAGTTCAAGACGGGCCTGGCCAACATGGTGAAATCCCATCTCTACTAAAAATATGAAATTAGGCCGGGCGCTGTGGCTCAAGCCTGTAATCCCAGCACTCTGGGAGGCAAAGGCGGGTGGATCACGAGGTCAAGAGATCGAGACCATCCTGGTCAACATGGTGAAACCCCATCTCTACTAAAAACACAAAAAATTAGCTGGGCATGGTGGCGCACGCCTGTAATCCCAGCTACTCAGGAGGCTGAGGCAGGAGAACTGCCTGAACCCAGGAGGCAGAAGTTGCGGTGAGCCGAGATCGCGCCATTGCACTCCAGCCTGGGTAACAAGAGCGAAACTCTGTCTCAAAAAAAAAAAAAAAAATGAAATTAGCTGGGCGTGGTAGTGCATGCCTGTAATCCCAGCTACTCGGGAGGCTGAGGCAGGAGAATCACTTGAACCCAGGAGGCAGGGGTTGCAGTGAGCTAAGATCACACCATAGCACTCCAGCATAGGTAGTAAGAGTGAAACTCCGTAGCAAAAAACAAAAAACAAAAAACCTTGTCAGCGTATTGACAAAGTCTTATTTGTAAAAACCTCAATATGTTTTACAGTTTAACCAGGAGATGGTGCTATTTAATCGACTGAAGCAACTGCTGAATTCTGGAAAATACTTAATTCTACCTGAATGACTGACTTTACTCTAAATAATTACTGTATTCCAGTAAAAGTCATCATCAGTTCTACCAAGTGAAATCCCAATTTCAGCAAAATCAGGATTTTTTTCTGAATTCCTAAGGCTTAAAAATAAAATTTATATGGTTCTACTATATAAAGACAGAACTAATCTATAAATAGTCCCTGAAAAAGGGAAAGTGACCATGTTTCTGGTATACTATGTATCTAGTTCTGAATCTTGGAAGAAAATACATCTGACCCCCTCTCTCCTTGCCTTCCAGAGTGTGCCTATCCCTGAAAATTCTATTCTGCCCCCACTAATAAGAGAATATATGAAAGAGAATTCTATTCTTTCAGCATGCTCTATGTACCTGAGATATATATCCTTTAAGTCATTATGTATATCATATAATATTATTTGCTAAGGAGGATGGGGACATTTCCAGATAAAATACATGATACGTAAGCACTGAAGTCATATTAAAATTACCATACCTCCTAAAAGATCTTCACCCTAAATAGTCTACAGTGGACAAAGAGAAACATTTCAGTATTGGCTGCACTATATTGTTAAACAGAAGTAATCACTACATAATAATGCTGTATAAAAGTGATGGTAGCCAGGCGCTGTGGCTCACTCTTGCAATCCCAGCACTTTGGGAGGTGGGCGGATCATGAGGTCAAGAGACGGAGATCATCCTGAACAACATGGTGATACCCCTGTCTACTAATAATACAAAAATCTCCTGGGTATGGTGGTGTGCGCCTTAAGTCCCAGCTACTTGGGAGGCTGAGGCAGGAGAACTGCTTGAACCCAGGAGGCAGAGGTTGCAGTGAATTGATACCCCTGTCTACTAATAATACAAAAATCTGCTGGGTATGGTGGTGTGCGCCTTAAGTCCCAGCTACTTGGGAGGCTGAGGCAGGAGAACTGCTTGAACCCTGGAGGCAGAGGTTGCAGTGAGCTGAGATCACGCCACTGCACTCCAGCCTGGGTGACAGAGCGAGACTGTATCTCAATAAATAAATAAAAGTGATGGCATATGAAGAAGTGGCTTTTACTTCCCTCCCTACCTAATCCTGGCCTGTTACCTACTGCTAGTCTGAGGAAATGTCTAGTTCAGGCTGTTGCCAGATTATTTGGCTAGTTAGGAAATCATTAATTCTATTATCAGCAACTCACCTCAAATATGCCCAGAAGTCTGCCTAGTTTTCCTTTGACTCCAGCCTATTAAAAAAAGATGAAATATAAAATATTGAACTTTTTATAACAAAATGTATATAATATATACATGTTATAATCTGGCTATTTACTTAAATCTAAATACAATATCCCTCCCCATACCAACTCACTATCTTCCCGCGTATGTGAAGTTTTTATTGTCATTTACTTCTTAAGTGCCAAGAACTGATCAAAAATTAGAATTTCTGGCTGGGTGCTATGGCTCACGCCTGTAATCCCAGCACTTTGGGAGGCCAAAATGGGTGGATCACTTGAGATCAGGAGTTCAAGACCAGCCTGGCCAACATGATGAAATCCTGTTCCTATTAAAAATGTAAAAATTGAAGCCGGGCATGGTAGCTTACACCTGTAATCCCAGCACTTTGGGAGGCCCAGGCGGGCGTATCACCTGAGGTCAGGAGTTCAAGACCAGTCTGGCCAACATGGTGAAACTTCATGTCTGCTAAAAATACAAAAATCAGCCAGATGTGGTGGCATGCCCCTGTAGTCCTACTGCATTCCAGTCTGGGTGGCAGAGCGAGACTCCATCTCAGAAAAAAAAAAAAAAAAAAAGTTAAAAATAAAGTTGCATCAGGCAACGAAAAGCACTCCTGGACCTGTCTCCTTGTCTTAATGTTACATAGCAAAGGGCCTTGTTTCTAAAACTCCAAAACAGAATTTGTGTGAAAGAACATCTCACCTCTTCATAAACTTCCCTCACAGCAGCACCGCCAGGTTCTTCCTCAGGCTCCATTCCTCCTCCTGGGACAATCCACTGGTCTGGGTACCGGCTGCTACTCACCAGCAGCACCTGTAAGGTGAACCATAACTGTATACTTCCAGCCTGAGAAGCACTTTGTACATGAACAACATTCTCAAACCTTTGAAAGGTTGTAACTCTATTCTAGAATGATTCATTTTAAAATTTCATTATAATTATTACGGGTATGCATTATACCACAAAAATGCAACCGACAACTTTCATTAAACACCATCTTTCTGAAATCAGAATTCAACATTAACATGGTCACACCAGGAGCGGTGGCGTGTGCCTGTAGTCCCAGCTACTCTGGAGGCTGAGGTGGGAGGATCTCCTGAGCCCAGGAATCGGGTGTCCACACTAAGTTTGGCATCAATATGGTGACCTCCCGGGAGCAGGGGACCGCCAGGTTGCCTAAGGAGCGGTGAACCGGCCCAGGTCAGAAACAGAGCAGGTCAAAACTCCCATGCTGATCAGTAGTGGGATCGCGCCTATGACAGCCACTGCACTCCTGCCTGGGCAACATAGCGATATCCTGTCACTGAAAACAAAAAATAAAAAATAAAAATGGGCACACTACCAAATCACTCTGTATCTAATAAAATCATTTAAACTATTAGATTCAATTGGTAACTCTTGAATTGTTGGATACTAACAAAGGATAAAAACAGAAACTTGGCTTGTGAGCCATGGAGTTGTATGCACTGAGGTCTGTGGTAACATAAGTTCCTTTAGTGACGAAATCTTCCAAATTTAAGGACATGACCATAGGTAGGTTACCTTGTTTCCTCACCTAAAAAAAAAATACTAAGAAGATAACAGATATGTGAGAAAGAAATAGGGAAATGCATGTAAAGCTGAATCTTGATACAGAATGCTTGACTGTTATGATTAGGTGGCAAGAAGCATCCTTCATATCTTAAACCTACATACATGGGCAAAAGTCACTTCATTCTGCTAACAGGCAGCTATCACTTATGATCTAGAACAGGACTGGCAATCTGCAGCCCACCACCTGTTTTTAGAAGGTCTGCGAGCCAAAAATATTTTCACATTTTAAACTTATGTGAAATTCAAATTTCAGCATCCATAGATGAAATTATTAGAATCTAGTCACACTCATTTTTACATATTGTCTATGGTTGCTTCAGTGAATCAACAGCAGAGTCAAAGTAGTTGTGACAGAGACTGTGTGGCCCTCAAAACTTAAAATGTTTATCTGGCCCTTATTTTGAAAAAGTGTACTATGGACCCCTGACCGAGAACAGTATTAAGACTGAAATCTGGCCAGGCGAGGTGGCTCACACCTGTAATCCCAGCACTCTGGGAGGCTGAAGTGGGCAGATCACCTGAGGTCAGGAGTTTGAGACCAGCCTGGCCAATATGGTGAAACCCCATCTCTACTAAAAATACAGAAAATTAGCTAGGTATGGTGGCGGGCACCAGTAATCCCAGCTACTTGGGAGGCTGAGGCAGGAGAATCACTTGAACGTGGGAGGCAAAGGTTGCAGTGAGCTGAGATTGCGCCACTACACTCCAGTCTGGGCAACAAAGCTAGGCTCTATCTCAAAACAAAAAACAAACAAAAAAAAACAACAACAAAAAAAACCTGTGGGCTAGCTTAGGTTGAACTTCACTAAGTTAAAATCAGCTTGAGATGGGCGTGGCGGCTCACACCTATAATCCCAGCACTTTGGGAGGACGAAGCGGGCGGATCTAGGATGGTGGTTCAAGACCAGCCTGGCCAACATGGTAAAACCCCACCTCTACTAAAAATACAACAATCAGCTGGGTGTGGTGGCATATTCCTGTAGTCCCAGCTACTCAGGAGGCTGAGGCATGAGAATCACTTGAACTCAGGACGTGAAGACTGCAGTGAGCCAAGATTGTGCCACCATACTCCAACCTGGGTTACAGTGGCTCAAAAATATAAAAAATAAAAATAAACCAATTTGAACAAAGGTGTCCACAAAATTATCTTTAGCATACTGCCTTCAAGGAAATTTTTTTTTTTTTTTTTTTTTTTTTTTTTTAAGAGATGGGGTTTCTCCATGGTGGCCAGGCTGGTCTCGAACTCCTGACCTCAGGTGATCCACCCATCTTCACCTCCCAAAGTGCTGGGATTATAGGCGTGAGCCACTGTGCCCGGCATGCCTTCAAGGAAATTTAAACAGTTCTCCCTGGAAAACACATAGGATTTATCATGAAGTTTAATTCCCAGTGTGGAAAGAGATGATGACGATGATGATGATGATGATGATGATGATGATGATGATGATGATGGAGACAGGGTCTCACTTGGACATCCAGGTTGGAGTGCAATGGTACAATCTCTGCTGACTGCAGCCTTCACTTCCCGGGCTCAAGTGATCCGCTCACTCCAGCTTCCCAAGCAGCGGACTATAGGCACCCACCACCATGCCTGGCTAATTTTTGTACTTTTTGTTGTTGCTGTTTTTTTGAGATGAAGTTTCGCCCTGTCACCCAGGCAAGAGCCATGACCTTTTCTTTTTTTTAAAGCACGCCAGCACCCATATCTGCCCTGCTCCCTCCCTGCTGGCAGGAGCGGCTGGTCTTTAAGAGTTCACAGCCAGCACAGGAGTCCTCTCCTATTTGCCATAAATTGCCAGTTTATCCCTAACTTTTCCTAACTCAAAAGTTTCAAGCTGACAATAGTTTAGCAATTCCCATGTTTCTCTCAAGCCCCCCAAAATGCTGAGTTTAAAGAGAATATCTATTTAGGCATAGAACCGCCTCATTAGAAAAGCAGCACTCCAGGCCAGGCATGGTGGCTCACGCCTATAATCCTAGCACTTTGGGAGGCCAAGATGGGCAAACTGCTTCAACTAAGGAGTTTGAGGCCATCCAGCCTGGGCAACATGCCAAAACCCCCTCTATAAAAAAATGCAAAAATTAGCCATGCATGGTGACTTGTGCCTGTAATCCTAGCTACTCAGGAGACTGTGGTGGAAAGGATCACCTGAGCCCAGGAGGTCGAGGCTGCAGTGACCTGTGACCACGCCACTGCACTCCAGCCTGGGCAAGAGAGTAAGACTGTCTCAAAAAAAAAAAAAAAAAAAAAAAAAGTGGGCTAATAGATTATCAAATTACACGCAGATGAGACTATTATAGAAAATTACAAAAGGAAAATTAAAAACGCAAAAGAGCACGCAAGGGTCTCTAAGTTCAAAGTCTACTTTAAACAGAGAAACTACAAAACAGATTCCAAAACCTTTGTATTTTATTCAAAATTGGAGGCGTACTGAGGATCTATGGCAATCAAAGGCATTGACCTTCTATCAAGACTGGCAAGTGAATGGAAGTTTTTAAGTTCAATAAAAATGTTAACGGTTTGTCTTGCATCACTGGAAAAGTAAACAGCAACTACTGGTCTGGACTGCAGCGTCAGAGGCCTCTTTCACTGGTCACGAGGTATGGGTTAGGGATAGACTGGTTTCTATTGCTTAGATGAAATTCTTGTTACACAATTCTATGCTCTCTAAGCAACTTCCTGGATTACCTTAATAATGGGACATAATGCAGGTGGCTAGCCACTTGAAAAGTACATCATCACTTAGTAAATAGGGAGTTTCAAAATCATCCATATTCAAAATGTTGCGGTCCCGAATAAATAAAATGCAGTCTCATGTATCTAGGTCAATGACTATGATGTTTCCAGTTCTCCAAGACAGAGCTAAATTATAGGAGATTAAAAATGTTGAAAACCCATTAGTGTAAGGTGTGTCTGCTTTTCTGAACAAATATTTTATGCTTCAGATTTTTTTTTTTTTTTTTGAGACAGAATTTCGCTCTGTCGCCCAGTCTGGAGTGCAGTCAGTGGTACAATCTCTGCTCATTGCAACCTCCACCTCCCGAGTTCAAGCAATTCTCTGCCTCAGCCTCCTGAGTAGCTGGGATTACAGGCGCCCATCACCACACCCGGCTAATTTTTGTACTTTTAGTAGAGATGGGGTTTCACCATCTTGACCAGGCTAGTTTTGAACTCCTGACATCTACTCGCCTCAGCCTCCCAAAGTGTTGGGATTACAGGTGTGAGCCACCATGCCCAGCCTATGCTTCAGACTTAAAAGTAAACCTCCATCAACAAGACATCAGCATAACTAAACTTTTCTTCCAAAAGTCAGTAACACGGAACCCTTGTGTCTCAACATCTCTCATAAATTACTTTTTAGAAAGCCTCATGAAAACAGTATATAAATTTGACAAGTGATTTAGCATAATCCAAGAATTTATGGTGCAAGAATCCCTTGATATTCCAAAAAGAAAATATTTGATCAAACCCTAACTTCAAATGTATTTTTCTTTTTTTTCCAGGCTGGAGTGCAACGGCACAATCTTGACTCATCACAACCTCTGCCTCCCAGGTTCAAGCGATTCACCTGCTTCAGCCTCCTAAATAACTGGGATTACAGGTGCACAGCACCATGTCTGGCTAATTTTTGTATTTTTAATAGAGACAAGGTTTCTCCATGTTGGTCATGCTGGTCTCAAACTCTTGACCTCAGGTGATCCAACCACCTTGGCCTCCCAAAGTGCTGAGATTCCAGGAATGAGCCACCAAGCCCAACCAAATAGATCTTTCAAAAGAACAAAAAAACCAAACCAAACAAAACGATCAGTTTAATTATCTATGGTCCAGAAATGATTCACATCTAAAGTACTAGCTTAAGGCAGATTTGCTAATATCCAACTTTTGGTGATGGTAGTTTTGAAATCTAGTATATTTCATTAAGCACTTGTCTATTCAACTAAATTGACAAACCTGCAGATATAACTGCCCTTGATCTGCCAATTAATTCCAGTCTATCCTAAACTCTGCTACTTTTGAACTTTTGACGCTTCTGAAGCTCTAAAGTTGCATTATCTAACACAATCGCCACTAGCAACATATGGCTATTTAAGATTAAATAAAATGTAAAATTCAAGGGCTATGTATTGGACATCTACAGCCAATTAATGGTATATCTTTTCAGACCAGGTAAAATATGTAACTGTTAGTTATTTATCTACTTTTAATTTTCATGTCAAACCTTACCACTTTAAAACACTTTTCAAAAAAAAATCCAAATCATGAAAATGGGCTAGCAGGAAAGAAGCATCATGTACGTGGTATCCAGACAAAATCCATTCACTTTTGTCTTTACCATCTTCAATCTCTAGGAGAGAGAACAGACTGACCCCTGTCAAAAGGTAACAATTTAGCACAAGCTCTCCACCTTAAGGAGAAGCACTGTGGAGAAAGAAGTTGCTGATTTTATTCCTTATCTACTAATTGTGTGGTACTGAACAGGAATTGTATGCGTTGAAAAGATAATGAATATACATCTGATGATAAATATACACTGATGGAAAGATACTGAATATACATCTTTCTCTCAAAGAGCTTATATTCTTGGCGGTAGGGCTGAAGTCAAGTCACATAGCATGCTCAATCTTTTGTGGCTAAAAACTGCAAGAACACATACATCAATATAAATCTGTATCAATACAAATTTTGGACAAACTATTTAACCTAATCCAACAATTTATCATCCAAGAGTCCCTTGACATCCCAGAAAGACTAAATTTAGTCAAACCATTAACTTCAAATATCTTTTTCATAAAATGATACTTTAAATGAGTACTTAATATCTGTGGCACAGAAATGACTGGTCATCTAAACAACTAGTTTATGAAAAGAGGTCTCATATAGATGTGATGGTGACAGACTTGAAAGTCTACATGTTTCATTAAGTACCTGCCTACTTGTCTGGAATAGTTCATTTGGGAGTTCAAATGAGGGCAAGACCGCATTTGGGGGATGATGGTGGGGAGAAGGCAGTGACTAAGAGTGAGCAAGAACTGAGCGATACACTCCAGACAAGCGCACAGACTGGACGATGGCATATGTCTGCCAGGGTGGAAAAATATGAACAGCATTAGTAGAGAGAAGGACAGTTAAAACAGTCCCCTACCTGTCCCCTACCCCAATAATAGTCAGTGAACAGGTTTTTAACTTAAGGCCAACTTAAGCAAGGTCATCCTATGGTTACCTGGGGTCTGCCATGCACTTGGAAGCAGTCCCCAGCACTAGATCTAGACCACTACAGATGAAAAAATGTTGGCATCACCCTGGAGCACATTTATATTTTAATTAGGCCAACAACAGAGGACACTAACAAGTGTTTTTAGGTAGGGGTTGAGATTAAGATGAAAACCTAGTGTTTCCTAAGATCCCCCACACCTGCTCTATTGTTCAGCGCTATATGACCATTTCTGTTTCCAGAACAACATTTCACCAAGTTAAAAAGCCTGGGATTGTAAAAGAAAAATTGGGGGTGGTGGTGGGGACTAGCACCGTAGGAGCACATTGTCACTCCAGAACTCTCAAGAACTCAAGAATCATAGCTTTTCTGTTGAAATCACTTGGAATCTGTTGAAGATGAAAATCACCAGTGTAGATTTTAATGGACTACATTTTTATAGAAAGACTAAAGTAATTCAGCTTGAAAAAAGCAGTTTTATAAAGAGCAAGCAAATAAAACAATCAAGAGTCCAGCTGGGTCCAGTGGCTCACACTGTATTCCCAGCACTTTGGGATGCCAAGGTGGGAGATCACTTGAGGTCAGGAGTTCGAGACTAGCCTGGCCAACATGGTTAAAACCCCGTTCTCTACTAAAAATACAAAAATTAGCTAGGCGTGGTGGTGCATGCCTGTAATCCCAGCTACTTGGAAAGCTGAGGCAGGAGAACTGCTTGAATCCAGGAGGTGAAGATTGCAGTGAGCTGAGATTGCACCATTGCACTCTAGCCTGGGCAACACAGTAAGACTCTGTCTCAAAATAATAATAAAAAACAATCAGAGTCCATTCAGTATTATTTTCAGAGGCCAAAATTAATAAGAAGGTATATTTTCTTCTTTATTTTTTTGGAGACAGAGTTTCGCTCTCGTTGCCCAGGCTGGAGTGCAGTGGTGCAATCTTGGTTCATTGCAACCTCTGCCTCCCGGGTTCAAGCAATTCTCCTGCCTCCGCCTCCCTAGTACCTGCACCTACAGGGATTACAGGCATGCACCACCACACCTGGCTAATTTTGTATTTTTAGTAGAGATGGGGTTTTGCCATGTTGGTCAGGCTGGTTTCCAACTCCTGCCCTCTGGTGATCAGCCAGCCTCGGCCTCCCAAAGTGCTGGGATTACAAGTGTGAGCCACCACACCCACCTAAGAAGGTATACTTTCATTATCCAAGAAGAATTTTCTATACTAGACAAAAGATTTGACGAATCTGTTAATACAAATTTTAAATGTTCCACAAAATTTTTTTCGAGACTGATGAAAATATCTAGTACAGCCAATAATGGAAATTTTTCTTACATAAATTTGAGATACTAGTTTTCAGCAGTCAGAGTTTTTACTAGCTATATACTCACATTTTTCAGCTTAATTATGTCTTTTCTACTAAAACTGTGAGAAAACTGAACTATTAATAGCTTTTTTTTTTCTCACTCTGTCACCCAGATTGGAGTCCAATGGGTGTGATCTCGACTCACTGCAACATTTGCAGCCTGGGCTCAAGCGATTCTCGTGCCTCAGCCTCCTGAGTAGCTAGGATTACAGGTGCGTGCCACCAAGCTCAGCTCATCTTTTTGTATTTTTAGTAGAAACGGGGTTTCACCATGTTGGCCAGGCTGGTTTTGAACTCCTGACCTCAGATGATCCACCCACCTTAGCCTCTCAAAGTGCTGAGATTACAGATGTGAGCCACTGCACCAAGCCTGAACTCTTAATATCTTCTATAGGCCAGGCAAAATGGCTGACATCTGTAATCCCAGTGCTTGGGGAAGCCAAGGCAGGCAGATTGAGTCCAGGAGTTCCAGACCAGCCTAGACAACAGAGGGTGACCCTCTCTCTACCAAAATAATAATAATAATAATAATAAATCAGCTAGCTAGGCATGGTGGCATGTACCTGTAGTCCAAACTACTAGGGAGGCTGAGGTGGGAGAATCACCTGAACCTGGGAAGTTGAGGCTGCAGTGAGCCATGATTTTGCCACTGCACTCCATCAAGTGAGATTCTATCTCAAAAAGAAAAAAAAGGCTGGGGGAGGTGGTTCACGCCTGTAATCCCAGCACTTTGGGAAGCCAAGGTGAGTGGATCCTGAGGTCAGGAGTTTGAGACCAGCCTGACCAACATGGAGAACTCTGTCTCTACTAAAAATACAAATTAGCTGGGTGTGGTGGTGTGCACCTGTAATCCCAGCTACTTGGGAGGCTGAGGCAGGAGAACCACTTGAACCCAGGAGGCAGAGGTTGCAGTGAGACAAGTTTATGCCATCGCACTCCAGCCTGGGCAACAAGAGTGAAATTCCATTAAAAAAAAATATATATATATATGTATATATACACATAAAATCTTCTAAACATGCATAAATCTAAAATCAAATTTCAGCACAATTTATTGTAAAGGTTTTTTTGGTTTGTTTTGAGGAAGCCATTTACAGAGTCACATCAACATAAACATAATGGCTGCTTTTCTTGCAATAACATTGATTTCAAATAATGGGCAGCTGCTCCTAAGCCCCTCCTACAAACAGTGGAAGAATCTAATTCTCTAGAACCCTATCACAGTGCATTACTATTCAATACTCCCTCTAAAAGCACACAACAGCTATCTATACATTTTGATAACACCCCCAAATCTACTAGTATAGTTAGCATGTTAACTAATGCTCTAAAGATGGGTTATAAAAGTTCATTCCACAAAGACACACCAACAACTGACAGAGCCATACATGGTCATTCACAGGTTTAAGATTCCTTTCTCTGAGTGTATTAGATTTTCTGTATCCATCAATATGCCAGTCTGCTACATTAGTGATGACAGAAATGGAAGAATTCCAGCCTTCCAGAAAAATCAGAGACCATAAGAAAGATTTATGAAAAGGAGGCTACTCATTTCACCAGGTCACAGAGCCAGACTTGGAGCACACTCAGACCCAAAAGCCAACGCTGTAAGTGTGGTGAAAAGTGAAGACGTCTCTTCCTACTCTATTCAACCTATCTTCACCTCAGCATTCTTCCTACCACACTACTGAGTCTTACTCCCTCTTTCCATGTATTAGACAATTACTAGAATAAAACATCACTCACCTGGCACTGTTGAAGAGTTATTTTGTCTTTACCTAGATACCTAAGGTTTTAAGCATTTGGAGAGAAGCATTCATCACTTTAAAAATAGTGTATTGGGCCCAGGCATGGTGGCTCACGCCTGTAATCCAAGCACTTTGGAGGCCAAGGCGGGCGGATCACCTGAGGTCGGGAGCTCAAGACCAGTCTGACCAACATGGAGAAACCCTGTCTTTAAAAAAGAAAGAAAGAAAAAGAAAAATGAAAAGGAAAAAAAAAAAAAAGTAGTGTATTGGCCAGGTGCAGTGGCTGACACCTGTAATCCCAGCACTTTGGTAGGCTGAGATGGGTGGATCACCTGAGGTCAGGAGTTAGAGGACAGCTTGGCCAACATGGTGAGACCCCCGTCTCTACTAAAAATACAAAAATTAGCCAGGCATGGTGGTGTGTAGTTCTAATCCCAGGTACTTGGAAGGCTGAGGCGGGAGAATCGCTAGAACCTGGGAGGTGGAAGTTGCAGTTAACCGAGGTCACGCCACTGCACTCCAGCCTGGACGAGTGAGACTTAAAAAAAAAACACAGCGTATTGACAGGATTCAACATGAAACCAGTCCTAAATCTCACTGGATAAGTTTGCCTGTGAATTAGAATGATCTATCACAAGCTTGCCCAATCTGTGGCCTGTGGACTGCATGCAGCCCAGGATGGCTCGGCATGTAGCCAAACACAGATTTGTAAACTTCCTTAAAACATTATGTAATATTTTTGCAATTATTACTTTTTTTAGCTCATCAGCTATCATTAATGTTAGTGTATTTTATGTATGGCCCAAGACAATTTTTCCAATGAGGCCCAGTGAAGCTAAAAGATTGGGCACTCCTGATCTGCTGTATAGAAGCTATACCCTTTATCACCCAACGGGCCCTCTTCACTGGGTATGTATAAGAGGGTGATAACTAAAAACTGCTGTTCAAGGGTTATGTGATGCAGTTATGCCTTCAGAGGCTGTAAGTCCCTGGGCCCCAAATTACCATTTGCATTTCAGCTTTTACCCTTAAAGCTGCTATTGCCATGGCTTGGCTCTAGGAACTCCGACCACTACAGATACCACTTCTGTTCCACAGTAGAGGAGGAGAGGAGCCATCCGGAGAACCTCAAGTGATTCCTAAGACTGAAGAGTTTTATTTTGAAAATTGTAGCTATTTAGAAACTGTTTGCTGTTGCTCTGTCACCCAAGCTGGAGTGTAGTGGCACAATCTCAGCTCACTGCAATCTCCACCTCCCGGGTTCAAGCAATTCTCCTGCCTCACCCTCCAGAGTAGCTGGGACTACAGGCGTGCACCACCACACCTGGCTAATTTTTGTATTTTTAGTAGGGACAGGGTTTTGCCATGTTGCCCAGCCTGGTCTTGAACCCCTGACTTCAGGTGATCCACCTGCCTTGACCTCCCAAAGTGCTGGGATTACAGGCGTAAGCCACTGCACCTGGCCTATTTAGAAACTGTTTTGAGGATGCTGTTCCTTCTTCCCAAATTATCATGAATCAGGACATCATGAATGGTTGAAACTACATGTTAACCTACTTCTTCTACTACGCTTCACTGTTTCATACAAATTTAGCCAGAATTAGGCCAGCAAAGCGTTATTAGGAACACCCACTATGCACAAACATAGACATTTTAAAAGAACACAGGTTATGAAAATGTTTTGATACATGCAAAACAGCTATTATTATTATTATTAACAGCTGCTATTATTAAGCAAATTAGTACTACTTTTTGGACTACAGAGGCAAAGCAGACCAGAAATAACACTTCCTTGTGCTAAACTATGTTTAGCTCTAACTTATATGGGATTGGCAGATAAATATTATCAATAATGTCAGGTTCACCATGACATTTTTAGCAAGCAGGTCAGTGTTTTGAAGTGAGGGGAATAACCCTTTTTTCAATTAAAGAAATGCTTGAGCTCTACTAAGACCCTAAGAGAAAAGACCAATCCAATGCAAATTCTACATTAGTGCCTGGTTTAATGCCTGAGGAAGCCCTTCTTTAGGTCTGGCAGAGCTGGAGGCACAGATGAAGAGGTTGGTGACACTTCCCTGTGTTCAAAAAAGGCTACCTTTGGTAGTACTTAACTTTGATGAAAGTGGTCTTCACTTGAAACAAATACCTTCAAGGACTTAACTCTGAAGAACTATGAGCCCCAGAGTATATGTATGAAAAGGGTGGACTGACTGTTGATTCTAAGTATAAAAATGCTAGTGGAGATTTAACTGGAGTAATATTTCTTATTAATATTGGTGTTCATCAGAGCTCTGGTTTTAGGTTTTGAGAGTCAACGTTCCCAGCAAAGCTTTACTTCACTGCACGATCCTGCACAACTCAACACTTTTCAGGAGTATATATTCAGCATTAGAGCAGACCATCTGTAGAAGACAGCCCCTGGCTCATAGAGCTTAAAAGCTAATTAGGGCAGCAGCAAGTCCTGCGGAGGAGTAGTGGTTAGGCTTTTTTTTTTTTTTTTTTTTTTTGAAACAGGGTCTTGCTCTGCTGGCCAGGCTGGAGTACAATGGCATGATCTCACCTCGCTACAACCTCTGCCTCCCAGCTTCAAGCAGTTCTCATCCCTCAGCCTTCTGAGTAGCTGGGATTATAGGCACATGCCACCACGCCTGGCTAGTTTTTCTATTTTATATTTTTAGTAGAGACGGGATTTTGCCATGTTGGCCAGGCTGGTCTTGAACACTTGACCTTAGGTGATCCACCCACCTCGATCTCCCAAAGTGCTGGGATTACAAGTGTGAGCCACTGTGCCCGGCCTGTAGTGGTTAGTTCTTAAGACTGATCTGTGAATGCCCCTCCTGCATTTATGTCTGGATTCTACCCAGGATAGAGTCATTCTACTTCTCCCCTTAGCAGTCTATCCCATTTTGCTGCCAGATCACTCTCAAGCTTGAATACATCTAAAATCTAAATGTTCTGTGTTCAAAACTAAGAGTTTCTTTCTTGTGTTGCAACTTCTCAACCTTGCATTTGAAGTGTTGCATATTTTTCTATTACCATTACTTATCCTATGCTATCCCTGAGTTGCAGCCAAATCTATCATAGCCCCAAGTCTTGCTCTGTTCCGGATGCCTGGTCCCTCCTTTCCCAGTCATCCAAATCCAACTCCAAATGACTCACATTAGATCTTAATCCCAGAACACTTGACCACACTTTTCACTTTATTTCCCTTTCCATCAATCACTTGTCCAATCTTCCCCTACGGAATGTTTCTTAGGAGCTGAGACCGCATCTCTTCACCCCCTGTTCAAACTATCATATATGCAAATACATTCAAAAGAATCCATTTCTGATTACCTATTTGTAAAAACAGTCATCTTTCACTGCATAAGCACAGTAACCAGCTACTCTACAGGGGAATTAGTTGTGGGCCTGTCTAGAAGCCCAGCTGCCAAAACTGAGAGTGCTTCCCCACAGGATTAACTAACTGGGGAGGTAGGTCAAATAAACAAAACATTTAGAAACAAAGGATCTGAGCTCGAACGGATCTGCCAGCTTCTGTGACCTTGGAATAGGTTACTTCTGCTACTTAATTTCTTCCTATGCAAATGCTAATACTTATTTACCCTACAGAGCAGAAAAAGATAAAATGGGAAATATTTACTATATAAAGCCCCCCTAAAAGAATAACTCTGCTCTCTCTGCTCTTAGAACAACCTTCTTTCCTAGAACAATCTGTTCTAAAGTAGGGACTTACTGAGAACTTCAGTACAAGAACAGCCAGACGGGAGCGCCACATAGCTTTTTTGGGGTCAAACTGTAGTTACTCTTCTACTTCCATTTGTACTCTATATCAACATTTCATCCTCAAACAAAACATATATTTAAATCTCCTAACCAGGATCTAGGTGTTCTTCATCCAGTAGAGGGAAACATTTCTCACCTAATAACTACAGAGGTGGGTTCAAGCTGGTTTTCTAGCCTGTCCTTGGAAGTCTGGCAATGCAATTTCAACACAGTGAAGACAAATTCATGGAGAAGCAGTAGGATGTCCAGGAAAGCTAACAGAGTTTATTCCATAGTCACCATGTAATAGAAAGAACCACACAACCACAGAAATGAAGATTCTGAAGAGCTAAACCAGATGTTAAAGTTGGCTGTGCATTTCACTTAAGAGAATTCTAGAGTTTTCCCTCAGATCATATCCTCTAATAAGATAACTCACTTCGATTCTCAACCTACAGGTTATCAGATTTACAAAGTTTTTCACAATGGATTTCCTCTAACATATTCTCCAAAACTTGCTGCCTGCTTCACCTTATCTAATGACACTGTCTCTTGACTCAACCAGAGGCTGTGAATTCAGCATTTATTACAGTAGAAACATCCAAGCATAAAAATATTCATTTCTTTTTATTGCTCAAGTAATTCCTAAATCTTCTGTCAGACTTTGCTTTACCATAAGCACAATACAGATGATCATTTCAATTTCCTTCTATCACTCATATTTTCCCCTACAGTCTAGTATTTTTATAAAGCCTGAATTCCAAGTTTACATTATGGCAATACTTCAGGCGCCACTTTCAGAAAAGCTTCCAAACTTAGCCTCACAAAAATCTCACTCACTCAACAAACAGAGCCCACCACCAGGAGTATGGACTGGACCCTGAATCCTGACTCTACCACTTCTTAATTGTGTCATTTGGGCAAGTACTTACACGCTGCAACTATCTCACCTATAAAATGGAAATAACTTCGCTACCTCCCAGTGTTAAAAGAAGTAAAAGTATAAAATTTTCTCCTGGCAGTGCCTGGCACATTGTAAGCACTCGATTAAGAATATCATACAATACTGAGGACGCCAGACAAGACCCTTGACCTATCTTGATTCCTTCTGGCTATCATTTCATTTATATTTCAAGTTTACTACTTTGCCTCAACATGGCCTTTCAGCTAAGGCTTTATATACATATATATTTTTTAACAGAACACACTTACTGCTTGTTGACTTGTTCATTTTGTAAAAGTTAATAACCTTTCCCTTTGCAGTTTCTAGCTCTCCTAAACAGACCCATCTCAAAGGCTGGGACCATGTTTCTCTGGGCACTCCTTTGGGATTCAGGTCTAACACATAAAGGCTATGAATGAGCACAGAGCAAACCATCTAAAGGGCTTGGTTTCTTTTCAAAAAAATAAAGGCAAAACAAGAATTTAAAGAGCAAATTTCGAGCACTTTTGTTAACATTTTTCAAGAACTAAGCCATTGAGTGTATATCATACTCATCACAACTACAGGGACTAGCTGAAAGGAAGCCATTAAACTCCCATCTCCAGCGTTAGCCTAGTATTTTATACACGGTTGGTTATGGAAACAGAACTCAGAATGTTAATTTTTTTCCCTGTGTAATTATCTCAAGAGTGGCAATACTAAAAGGCTACTATTGCCCTAAGCAAACTTAAACAGTGAGCCATTTTAAATAAATATGACTGAAATAAGTAAAAACTGCTCTCCAGGGAAATCCCAAGGGTCTCATTCTCAGCCCAATGCAGATGGGTAAATTACACAAGAAGGACTGCTCTCACAATGAGAAAGGCTGCTCCTTTCCAGATGTCAAGCCAAACAGCCAAGTAAAGAAGCCTTTACACACAAGCTGAGAGCTGGAGATTACTGTCTGAAAATGGCAGCTTTACCCATCTCTAGTCCATCGTCTTCCGTCTGGCATTATTCCACATTTTTCACGAACCATCTTTCTGCAGTCCGAAAACTTTAAGAAGGGGAGGGCGTTTTTAAAATGAAGCATAATTATGCCAACAGCTGGGGGGTTCACGGACCCCCAAGAATTGCCAAGACTAGACTGAGGGGTCATCATTTCGAAGCCCGAGGACTGTCTGCTACCCCACAAACATGCTTCGATCGAATCCAAGACCGCAAACGGCTGTAACATGGAAGGAAAATATGTAAAAGAGGCACCAAGGCTCTGCTGCAACACTCACGCCATTTCCACCCTCCTCTCGCTGAGCACTCGAGGTTTATCCGGCTTTCAACTCAATTCGCACATTAAGATGGTGACTCCCGCTAGGCGAGACTTACACGGCCCGGGACCTTCCCGGGGGCCAAGCGCATTCTAGAGTGCTCAGATGGAGAACGTGGGCTGGGCGAGCCCCTTTGTCTCCTCTGTCAGCCCAGAGAAAGGAAAGAAGGAGCGAGGGAGGGAGGGCGGAAGGGGACTAATCCCTCCCAGCCCCGCAGCCCGCGCCCGGGCGGGGACCCCGGGAGGGGAAGGACCCGGGCCCCAGAGGGCAGCATGCGCGCCGGGCGCCCTACCTCGTCCTCCTGCTCGCTCCGGAAGCACAGGCACGCCGCCCGCTTCTTGAAGCCCTCGCGGTCGTAGGTCCGCGTCTGGTTGGGCTTGAACTTCATCATAGAGGCGGGCTCCTGCTGCCGCTGCTGCTCCGGCCGCCGCCGCGAGGACCCGGGCGCCGCCACCCCGCCGGGAAGTGGGGGCGAGGGTTAGTCGGGCGCAGGGGAGCTGGGCGCGCTGGTCGGTAAGGGACGCGCGGCGAGGCCGGTCAGTCCCGGGGCGGGCGGCCGCACTGACGCGGGCGGGACGGGGCGCGAGCGCGGGTCACTGGAGCCCAGGTGTCGAGATGAAGGCGCCGCCTCTGCAAGGGCGTCCGCCGCTCTCCATGGAGCTCGCCTCCCGCTCGACTCCGCTCCCTCCGGCCGCAGCCGCCAAGGGAAGGGCGGCTCGAGGCTGGCGCCACGCGGAGACAATTAGGAATATCCCCTCTCACCGAGTAGCAGCGCCGCGGCGACCGCGCGCCGCCCCCTCCGCTCGTATTTAAGTGGAACCCGCACGCGCCCCGCCCCCGCACCCCCCCCCACGCGCGCCACCGCGCCTGCGTGCCGAGACCGTTGCCACGGGGCTGGCGGGGAAGGCAGGGGCGGGGCCTCAGCCGCCCTGTGGGCGGGGCCGCGCGCTCTCCAGGGCTCGAGTTCCGCGAGGCCTCGGGTCTGGCGCTCGAGCCAGTGTGGGTATGACTGTGCCCCGGAAACATGCCGGTGAATGGAAAGAAGCCAAGGTCCCCTCCCTCCCTCCCTGCATATACCCTCGACTTTGCCAATAAGGACCCTAAATACCAGCTCCACTACAGGGGATGTAACGACATACATCCTCACCAAAGTTGCACACTGGTCAGGAAAAGCCAGGGGACGATGCGGCGATTGCAGAGACTCCGCGGTGACTGTGTAGATGCGTCCAAAATTCGCCCGTGTAGCGCGGGGAGAGGCGAGAGTGAAGGCCTAGAAAGGTTAAGACGCTCTATATATGTTATTTTTCTTTGTTTTCACAAATGAGGAGTAGGCAAATTTACTTTTTTTTTTGTATTTGGATTTTTAATCTTTGGTTTGCAAAGAGTCAATTCAAGTTTAAACATTTCTTTGAAGCTATCTATAACATCTCCACTTTGTCCCACCTTCCGGAAAGTATTTGTTAATACTGGCAATGGCTAATAGTTGCGAAGTGGTTTTCATGTGGATATCATGCTAAGTAACAGCACAGCTGGATGCTCTGCTATCAGGAGCTGACAGTCCCTTTGGGACTTGGAACAAACAACCTCTACACTTCAGTGTTAGAAGGGCTAAGATACGAGCCAGGAGGCCTGGTCTTAAGGTACCTCCAGAGAAACCCGAACCCAGGCCGTCCACGCCTTCCACAGAGGCCCAGGTTGCTTGGGTCCTGACTTGGTTGGTTGGTTTTTCACCCCTGAAGTGTCTGTTGTATGCTAGGCACTGGCATAACAAAACCAGCCATCCACTGTCTCTCCAGGAGCGTAGGCACCTGAGAACAAACCATCAAAAATATTAAATGATCACACGTGTACATGTAAATCTCCCAATGTAATGGGGTCTAAGGTAGTAGAGGGTTTCAGACAGATTTGACCAGATCTGCAGTCAGAAAAAGGTTCTTGGGGCAGCCAGGCAGGAGCTGAGGGCTAAAGGAAGTGGAGCTAAATTCACCAAGAGCTTTCAAGGCAAAGGGAACTGGGATTTCTGCAGAGCCCAAAGCAGGAGGGAGTGAGGTGAATTCTCAGAAATGAAAGCAAAGGCCAGTGTGGCTGCAGAGCAGAGGGAAGCTGGTTTCACCTTTGGCAGAGGGGGCTGGGGACCACTGGAGAGCTGAGAGCAGGTGCTGGTCTTTCCTTTCTAGTCTCCAACCTCCTTTAGATTTGGGACTGCTGCATCTAACTCATCTTCTTACTCCCAGATCCCAGCAGATATAAGTTTGTAAAATGAGTTAGTGTTGAATAAATGAGTTAAGGAATGAGGCTTCACCACAATTAGAAATCTTATCACGACTCTGCAGAGATGTTTTCTAAGCCATTGATTTATTATTGAAGGCACTTGAAATTTAACGATGTCCAGGATTTACAAACACAGGCAGAACACATCTAGCTAGGAACTCCACTATGGCTAATATGTGATTATTATTTCTGGATAGTTGGTTCACATTAATAAAGTTATTAATCATGGCTCAGTTGCACAGTCTGGAGTGCAATGGTGCTGTTTCAGCTCACTGCAACCTCCACCTCCCAGGCTCAAGGGATTCTCCTGCCTTAGCCTCCCAAGTAGCTGGAACCACCACAGGTGCATGTCACCATGCCTGGCTAATGTATGGATTTTTTAGTAGAGATGGGGTTTCACCATGTTGCCCAGACTGGTCTTGAGAGGCCACCTGCCCTCTCAGCTTCCCAAATGCTGGAATTATAGACATGAGCCACTGCACCGGCCTCACTGTGGTCTTTTTAAATTACAAGAGATTCTATTTCCTCTGTTTAAAACCCTTCAAAGATTTGGCCTCTAGTTTGCTCAATAAATACAAGTTGGCTGAATATTTGTTCACTCAAGTCTTTCCCATTATTAATTACATGACGGAATGCATGAATCAGAATTAACCGAGAAGAAAAAGGGAAGATGCTTGGAACGAAATCACAGAAGGGAGGAAAACAGCCCCACCAAGGCAGTGAGTATGAGCCACTTGCTTCAGCTTCCTGGCCACTGGACCTGGTTTAAAAATCTTGGCTTCCGCGGGGAGTGGTGGCTCACGCCTGTAATCCCAGCACTTTGGGAGATTAAGGTGGGCGAATCACAAGGTCAAGAGATCAAGACCATCCTGGCCAACATTGTGAAACCCCGTGTCTACTAAAAATACAAAAATTAGCTGGGCGTGGTGGTGCATGGCAGTAGTCCCAGCTACTTGAAAGGCTGAGGCAGAAGAATGGCTTGAACCTAGGGAGTGGAGGTTGCAAGTGAGCTGAGATCACGACACTGCATTCCAGCCTAGTGATAGAGCAAGACTCCATCTCAAGACAAAACAAAATAAAACAAAAAAAATCTTGGCTTCAGGTCTCACATGTACCAATTACTATATATATATACACACACATATATATTACTAATTATTACTATTTATATTTGCTTCACCTCTAATCCATGGCTTTTCTCACCTCTTAGATGAGTATAGTATGATTTATGGTATCTTGCACAAGGCTTAACTGAGATACTACAGTGAGTCTGAAAGTGCTCTGAAAGTCTAAAACATTTAAAGGAACATAAGATGTTATTAACAAGGAAATTTCTATTGGAGATCTCCCTTCCCTCTCTTCCTTTTCCTCAAAGTATGGAAGAGTAATTGAGAGGGCTATGGATTTTAACACTGTGGAGGGAAGGATCTTAGATTCTTCAATGAATTAAACTGAATAATACTTTCATAATATAAATAACCACCTCTCTCCCATACTTATTTATTTATTTGGTTGGTTTTTGCAATTATTGGGGAAAGATCTAACAGAAAAGGAAACTTTTCTGACTAAAATGAGAAAATAGGCCGGGTGGGGTGGCTCATGCCTATAATCCCAACACTTTGGAAGGCCAAGGCAGGTGGATCACCTGAGGTCAGGAGTTTGAGACCAGCCTGGCCAACGTGGCAAAACCCCATCTCTACTAAAAATACAAGAATTAGCTGGGTGTGGTGGTGTGCACCGGTAATCCCAACTCCTTGGGAGGCTGAGGGAGGAAAATTGCTCGAACTGGGAGCCAGAGGTTGCAGTGAGCCGAGATTGCACCATTGCACTCCAGCCTGGGCCACAGAGCAAGACGCTGTCTCAAAAATAAATAAATAAATAAATAGCAAAAGACGAAATTACAATGCTATGCATTTTCCTGTGTCAATTCCTCAGTATCAGGATGCACTGCCCCAGCTCAATGTTCCCTGCTTAGTATTTAACATATAATATGCATCTGAAATGCGCTTAGGCACTCTTCAAAGCTTAGATCATATCCAGCCAGATCACGGCTGAGATAGACACAGGTTTGTTTTTCCTCCTCGGGTCCAGTAAAGACTGGGCTACACCGGCTGGTTCACTTGGGATCAGAGTCCAATTTCAGATTAATCTTTGTTTAGTTTACTTACCACAGTATTGTCTTACCTAGAACTCATTATATACAGAGCTATTTCTTATGCTGTTTTCATGTATTTCAAACTTTCTGAAAGGGAAACAGTTTAACATTGGCGTAATTGGATACTTCTCCTCCCACCCCCCACCCCCACCCCCAGGTATTTTAACAATGTAGCAGGGTATCTTGGAGGAGGTATGATCCTGAGCAATGCAGGACACTTGTTGCTTTCTCTTGTAAGGACTCAATGTTAACATACAGTAACATTTTAAGATAAAACCGTGACAATGACAAAAGTCTCTTCCTATGTCTTTCTAATGATCATAATGGCTATTCTTTATTGAGTGTTAGCCAGTGCTGGGTGCTTTGTATGATCTCATTTGACTGATCCCAGCATCAGCCTTATGAGGCAGCTACTATTTATTGTCGGTGTTTACAGACTAAGAAACGGGGCAGCCTTCTCTCTATCCTGCCCACGTTTTTTACCTCCTGCAGTGTATTACTGTGAGCTTGTCCTGTTGCTTCTATTACATGGTAATTATCAGTTTGTATGTGTTAGATACTAACCCAGGAGTTTCTTTCATTTTAAAATGAAAAGGAAACTTTGTTTTTTAAGGGGAGATCCAGAAAATAAGCCGATAAAGTGAGATATGGAAGTAGAGGTCTTAATTACAATTTCATTTAATCTAAAGTGATTTTTCTTCTTTTACAAAGGAATGAAGTAAGCAAACTGAAAATTAAAAAGCATTAAATTAAAAAGCTTTACAACTCTCAAATGTATTGATCAATCTGACCAGAATTTGCAGAACTTTAAAAGCAGACCTTTTGGTTTGACTGTTTTTAAACTTCTCTTTCATTGAAATAAAGAAATGATTTTCAGATTTACAACTTGTTACCTATTTTCTCAGTTCCCATTTACTGCAGAGCATTTGCTTTGCAAGCATCATGTTTACATGCAGTTCTCCATGGCTAATGAATATGTTTGTTAGAAGTACATTTCTTCTTTCCTTCTTTATCATTCAGGGAGTGGTATATGCCAGGTAGTTATCTCCTCGCAAAGGCATGACTTAACATTTTCACAGACTTCTTCAGGACAGCATTTTCAACTCTTGCTTCATCTGAAAGTGGTTGTTTTTGCTACGTAACAATTTTTTATTTGAGGATAAAGGCTAAAAAAGGACAATGTTGCCCATAAGAGACATGCTAATTATCACAATAAATAGACATTGGTTTTGGGGGGTTTTGTTTGTTTATTTTGAAGATAGAGTCTCACTCTGTCACTCACCCAGACTGGATGGAGTGCAGTGGTCTTGATCATGGCTCACTGCAACATCTGCCTCCCAGGTTCAAGTGACCCTCCCATCTCAGTGTCTGGGTAGCTGGGACTACAGACATGCACCAGCATGCCTGGCTAATTTTTGTATTTTTGGTAGCGATGGAGTTTCAGCATGTTTCCCAGGCTGGTCTCAAACTCCTATACTCAAATGATCCTCCTGCCTCAGCCTCCCAAAGTACTGAGATTACAGCTGTGAGCCACTATGCCCAGCCAGGCCCTTGTTTTGATGCAGATTCAAACAAACTCTTTTCTGGAGACAGTCTCACTGTATTACCCAGGCTGGAGTGCAATGGCATGATCTTGGTTCACTGCAACCTTTGCCTCTGAGGCTCAAGTGATTCTCCTACCTCAGCCTCCCAAGTAGCTGAGATTATGGTCACATGCCACCACATCCAGCTAATTTTTCTATTTTTAGTGGAGATGGAATTTCACCATGTTGGCTAAGCTGGTCTCAAACTCCTGGCCTCAAGTGATCCACCTGCCTCAGTCTCCCAAAGTGCTGGGATTACAGGTATGAGCCACCACACCCAACCCCAAACAACAAAACTTTTATTTATTTATTTATTATTTTTGAGATGGAGTCTTGATTTTTTGCCAGGCTGGAGTGCAGTGGCGTGATCTCAGCTCACTGCAACCTCCGCCTCCCACGTTCAAGCAGTTCTCCTGCCTCAGTCTCCTGAGTAGCTGGGAATACAGGCACGCACCACCACGCCCAGCTAATTTTTGTATTTTTAGTAAAGACGGGGTTTCACCATGTTGGCCAGGATGGTTTCGATCTCTTGACCTCGTGATCCGCCTGCCTCAGCCTCCCAAAATGCTGAGATTACAGGTGTGTGCCATTGGGCCAGGCACCAACAAACTTTTAAACAAATTTTTAATATGACTAATTTTTCTCAATAGGCAGTAAATATTTTTAAGAGGACATTTATAAGGACTATTAGGGAATGTGAACACTGAATATGTGATATTAACCATCTATTGTTGCTTTGAGGGCAGTGTGATAATATTCAAAAAAGGACTCCTTATCTTTTAAACATATATAGTAAAATATTTGCAGCTGCAGTACTAAATGGCTGGAATTTCCTTTAAAGAAAAAATCTAGGTAGGAGTGTGAAGGAAACTAGATTGGCCATTAGTTGATTTATTGTCAAAGTTGAGATATGGTTGCATTCTATTTTTTTTTTTTTTTTGGTATTTTTTAAAATTTTCTGTAAGTTTTAGAAATATTAAAATATTAAGTTGTAAGCCACTAGGAAAATTGGGGAGAGGAAGAATGAGAGGAGAAGAGGCTATTTCATATCTTTTGTAGATAATGAACATGAATCTCCGCTCTGCTGGAATAGCAGTTGTGTACACTTGTTATATCAGAGCCTGGAATGGCTGTTTGGAAATTTATTTCATCAGAAATACAAAAGAACAATATAAGTTCATTAGTTTGCTTCTGGATATCTGAGTTGACCTTTTTCTCCCTTCTATCTAAAAGCTGAAAGGACAGCCAAGGGCTGTCCCTCACACCTGTTATCCCAGCACTTTGGGAGGCAGAGGTGAGTGGATCACCTGAGATTAGTTGTTCGAGATCAGCCTGGCCAACATGTTGAAAACCCATTGCTACTAAAAATACAAAAATTAGCTGGGTGTGGTTGTGGGCACCTGTAATCCTGTTACTCGGGAGGCTGAGGCAGGAGAATCATTTGAACCTGGGAGGCGGAGGTTGCAGTGAGCCAGGGTTCTGCCACTGCACTCCAGCCTGGGTGACAGAGGGAGACCCTCAAACAAACAAACAAACAAAAAGCTGAAAGGAACATCTTCACTGGCAGGTATAAAAAAATTGAACCTAGATTATACAGATGTGCTGTGTGTGTATACATATCTATGTTTGTTTATTTGTTTGTTTTCTCATAGTTTCTGGTTCACTGGCTCAGAATAACCAAGGCCCTTGTTACAGTCATTTTATTACCACATTGGGCCTGGCCAGCCTCAGGAAACAGAAACTCTGACTTTTTTTTCCCTTCCTTTCACCTGCCCCAAGGTAGGACTCTAATCTTTCCCCACTTTCCTGATTGTGGTTCCTAAGACCCTCATTGCAGAGAATGTCCCGCCCCATACCCTGGGGGAAGGAATGCTAATACCCTGAAGCTTCCATAAACACCCTGGGTTCAGAGAGCTTCCAGATAGCTGAACACATGGAGGTTCTTAGAGGTGGTGTACACAGAGAGGGCCCGGAAGCTCTGTGCCCCTTCCCTGGCCACTGCTCCTGGCATATCTCTTCATTTGTATCCCTTCTAATATCCTTCATAATAAACCAGTAAACGTGTTTCCCTGAGTTCTATGATCTGCTCCAGCAAATCAATCGAACCCAAAGAGGGGGTCTTGGAAATCCCATGCTGGTCAGTCAGAAGTTCCAGAGGCCTGACCTTGTGACTAGTGGGGGATGGGGTGCAGTCTTGGGGGCTGAGCCCTCCGCTGTGGGATCTGACCCTATTTCTAGGTAGATAGTACCGGAATTGAATTCAAGGACACTTAGCTGGTGTCTGCTGCAGAATTGGGTGGTAAGGAGAAGCCCCCACATTTGCTCATAGAAGTCTTCTATATTTATGATTGTGTGACAGCAGAAGAAAAACACAATTTGAGGATTTTCTGAGACATATGTGCATTGTTTTTGTAGTTTAAAAAAATACTATCACTGGGGCAGTGGCTCATGCCTGTAATCCCAGCACTTTGGGAGACAGAGGTGAGTGGATCACCTGAGCTCAAGATTTCAAGACCAGCCTGGCCAATGTGGTGAAATCCTGTCTCTACTAAAAAAATATAAAAATTAGCTGGGCGTGGTGATGTGCACCTGTAGTCCCAGCTACTTGGGAGGCTGAGGCAGGAGAATCGCTTGAACCTGGTAACCTGGTAGGCAGAGGTAGCAGTGAGCTAAGATGGCACCATTGCACTCCAGCCTGGGTGACAGAGTGAGACTCCATCTCAAAAAAAAAAAAAAAAAAAGGACACTGGCTTATCCTAATTTTGTTTGCCATTTAAATCTCAACAGTTTTTCAAATATGTTACTTTATGTAAAGATTCATCTTAATTCTTCTTACATACTTGGAAAATGAATGCTAAAATTATTTTATTCCTACTTCTATGTAAGTTTTTTTTTTTTTTTTTTTTAATAGACCAGGTCTTGCTCTGTCACCCAGTCTGGAGTGCAGTGGCTTGATCTTGGCTCACTGAAGCCTCAACCTCCCAGGCTCAAGCAATCCTCCTGCCTCATCACCCACCATCCCCCACCATCCCCCACCCACCAAAACCCCAGCTAATCTTTGCATTTTTTGTAGAGACGAGATTTTGCCATGTTTCCCAGGCTGGTCCAAAACTCCTGAGCTCAGGCAATCTGCCTACCTTGGCTCCCAAAGTGTTGGGATTACAGGAGTGAGCCACTTCACCTGGCCTATGTAAGTTAATTAGATAATAAATTTTAAAAATCACATGGGCATGGTGGTGGTGTGTACCTGTAACCCCAGCTAGTCAGGAGGCTGAGGCACAAGGATTGCTTGATCCTGGGAAGCAGAGGTTACAGTGAGCTGAGATTGCACTACTGCACTCCAGCCTGGGTGACAGATTTAGACTCTGTCTCAATAAATAAATAAATAAATAAAATTTTAAAATTAAAGAATCCAAATCTGGAGAAAACTTGGAGATACTTTAAGATAGACTACTTTGGCTGGGCATGGTGGCACGTGCCTGTAGTCCCAGCTACTCAGGAGGCTGAGGTGGGAGGATCACTTGAGTCCGGGAGTTCTGGGCTGTAGTGCGCTATGTCGATCGGGTGTCTGCACTAAGTTCGGCATCAATATGGTGACCTCCCGGGAGTGGGGGACCACCAGATTGCCTAAGGAGTGGCGAATCAGCCCAGGTCAGAAATGGAGCAGGTCAAAACTCCCGTGCTGATCAGTAGTGGGATCACGCCTGTGAATAGCCACTGCACTCCAGCCTGGGCAACATAGTGAGACCCCATCTCAAAAAAAACAAAACAAAACAGATAGACTACTTTGATATGTGCTTGAAGAAAATACTCAGGGTCTATGGTAGGTTTGAAAAACTGAAGTATGAAACTACTCTGAGATATCTAATAGCAGAGACACAACCCATGTCTCTATGGACTCTCTACCAATGCCGTCTGTCAAAGCCACAGTTAATTTGGTAGGGGTACACAGCCTGGGCCAAAAAGAGACACCTGGGTTCTGGTAGCAGTGTCTTTACTCTTTTCATCTGTTTTCTTCTTTTTGAAGAAAACGGAAGTAGTAACATCTGCCCTACCCATCTCTCAGGGTGTTGTGAAGACAAACTGTGATAAATGATTGGAAGCACACTGGGCAAAACATGTAGAATGAATCAAAATTTTAAGGTAACTTTCTAAGAAAAGAATTGACTTAAGAGAAAATCAAATGTAATATAGTAATGCAGCATTTTATCTTCCCCAGATTGCTCCAAAAGTTCAGGGACATGGGGTTTTGGGAAGACTCTCAATTCTACATCACTTTAAAAGAATTTTACAGCAGCCATTCCAGCCATGTGAATTCTGTGAAATAACATCTGGCTGCCCACTCTATTGATGGCAAAGTCTAAATAGTATAGAAAGAGAGGAATGATTTGATGAAAAGACACTTAGAGTAGGCAGGAGATTACTGTTAGCAAATGGTTAAGGTCTTTGTTTAAAAAAGTGTTCTGCCTAGAATTTAAGGATTTATGGTAAGCTTATCAGAGTCTAGTCACCATCAACCATCAAAGGCAATGATGGTGGGGAAACTCTGCCAGGCACCACCACATAAGAGCCCGAGTTCCTTTTTTTTTTTTTTTTTTGAGATGGAGTCTCTCTCTGTTGCCCAGGCTGGAGTGCAGTGGTGCGATCTTGGCACTCACTGCAACCTCTGCCTCCCAGGTTCAAGCAATTCTCCTGCCTCAGCCTCCTCAGTAGCTGGGATTACAGGGCCCTGCCACCACGCCCAGCTAGTTTTTTGTATTTTTAGTAGAGATAGGGTTTCGCCATGTTGACCAGGTTGGTCTTGAACTACTGACCTCAGGTGATCCACCCACCTCGGCCTCCCAAAGTGCTGGGATTACAGGTGTGAGCCACCACACCCAGCAAATAATATATTTCTTAAGGCATGTGCCACCATGCTAGGCTAATTTTTGTATTTTTAGTAGAGACAGGGTTTCACCATGTTGTTCAGACTGGTCTCGAACTCCTGACCTCATGATCCACCTGCCTTGGCCTTCCAAAGTGCTGGGATTACAGATGTGAGCCACTGCACCCGGCCTAAGAGCCTGAGTTCTTAACTTCAAAACACTTGCCGTGTTCTTTCTTTCCCCCAACTTCACGTCATTTCTCTCCTAAAGCCTTCCTAGAACAAGTCCAACCTTCACATCAGCATATACTTAAGAAATATATTGGCTGGGCGTGGTAGCTCAAGCCTGTAATCCCAGTACTTTGGGAGGCGGAGGCGGGTGGATCACGAGGTCAAGAGATCGAGACCATCCTGGTCAAAAATGGTGAAACCCCGTCTCTACTAAAGATACAAAAAATTAGCTGGGCATGGTGGCATGTGCCTGTAATCCCAGCTACTCAGGAGGCTGAGGCAGGAGAATTGCCTGAACCCAGGAGGGCGGAGGTTGCGGTGAGCTGAGATTGTGCCATTGCACTCCAGCCTGGGTAACAAGAGAGAAACTCCGTCTCAAAAAAAAAAAAAAAAAAGAAAAGAAATATATTATTGGCTAGGCCCAGTGGCTCACACCTGCAATCCCAGCACTTTGGGAGGCCAAGGTGGGTGAATCACCTGAGGTCAGTAGTTCAAGACCAGCCTGGTCAACATGGCGAAACCCTATCTCTACTAAAAATACAAAAAACTAGCTGGGCATGGTGGCAGGTCCCTGTCATCCCAGCTACTGAGGAGGCTGAGGCAGGAGAAGCACTTGAACCCAGGAGGCAGAGGTTGCAGTGAGCCGAGATCACATCGTTGCACTCTAGCCTGGGTGACAGAGCAAAACTCCGTCTCAAAAAAAAAAAAAGAGAGAGAAATATATTATTGGTCAGGCACAGCGGCTCAAGCCTGTAATTCCAGCACTTTGGGAGGCTGAGGTGGATGGATCATGAGGTCAGGAGCTCAAGACCATCTCCTGGCTAACATGGTGAATCCCCATCTTTACTAAAAATACAGAAAATTAGCCGGGTGTAGTGGCACACACCTGTAATCCCATCTACTCGGGAGGCTGAGGAGGGAGAATCGCTTGAACCTGGGAGGCGGAGGTTGCAGTGAGCTGAGATCACACGACTGCACTCCAGCCTGGGTGACAGAGAGACTCTGTCTCAAAAAAAGAAAGAAAGAAAGAAAAAGAAATATATTATTCTTGGGAAAACTTCAGGGTATTTCCTGCTTTTGTCTATAATTCAGTGATATTGTACCTGTTTTTCTTGGAAAGGAAAACCAGTGACTAAAATACTTTTAAACTACTGCTGCCTATACCTTCTTTAAAGAGGTCTTATTTTTTCATTGCTGGTGGTGAGAAATTTTAAAAGGTTGAAATCCATATTATTGTCCCAAAATATGTTTAGTTAAAAACTAAATGTCTACTAGTAGAAAAATGGTCATATAAATTATGATATATATACTTCAAGGAGTTCTATGTAGCTATAAATAACAATGCTTACATAGTTTCTAAACGCAAGGCAAGAGCTTGTTACAAAGTTAGATTTCTAAGTATTAAAAGTTATATCAGCTGGATCAACATGGCCAAACCCAAATGCCATGTCTAAAAAAAATACAGAAATTATCTGGGCATGGTGGCCTATGCCTGTAGTCAGTCTTAGTTACTCTGGAGGCTGAGGTGGCAAGATCCCTTGAACCCAAGAGGCAGCGAGCCTGATCGTGGCACTGCACTCTTTCACTCCAGCCTGGGTGACAGAGTGAGTGAGACTCTTGTCTCAAAAAAAAAAAAAAAAGATTATGAATACAATACAGTCCCAGCTATATAAAGAACTTAATAGCAGAATTGGCAAAATAGTTAATACTTTTTATTTTTGGGTTAGCTATATTTTTTTTTCTTTACACTTTCCTGTATGTCTCAAAATTTCATCATGTGCATGTTCATTTCTTTTAGAATATAATCTTTGTGTGTGTGTGTGTGTGTGTGTGTTTCAGCCAGATATTAAGTAAATTGCTTTCAGATTGGTTAATAAGAATAAGAATAGCGGGGCACAGTGGCTCACGCCTGTAATCCCATCACTTTGGGAGGCTGAGGCGGGTGGATCATGAGGTCTAGAGATCGAGATCATCCTGGCCAACATGGTGAAACCCTGTCTTTAAAAAAAAAAAAGAATAAAAACTGTCAGGTGTGGTGGCTTGTGCCAGTAATCCCAGCACTTTGAGAGGCCAAGCTGGGCAGATCGTTTGAGCTCAGGAGTTTGAAACCAGCCTGGGAAACATGGCAAAACACCCCATCTCTCAAAAAAAAAAAAAAAAAAAAAAAAAGCTGGGTGTTTTGGTGTGTGCCTATAGTGCCAAATGTTTGGGAGGCTGAGGCAGGAGGACTGCTTGAACCTGGCAGTTCAAGGCTACAGTGGGCGTTAATGCCATGATCATGCCACTGCACTCTAGCCTGGGCAACTGAGCAGGACCTTGTCTCAAAAAAAAAAAAAAAAAAAGCAAAGGAAAAATGAAAAGGAAAGGAAAGAATAGAAACACTTAAATTCTCAATAAATAAATAAATAAAAGATATATAATATTCTGTGAGGAACTGGTGTAGAACCAATGAGTTCACTCCAGACCACACAAGTTTAAGTTAAACCAGAGCTCAGCCTATTAGTCTATAAAGTAGGAAGTGGTGAAGTGACTAGCTTTGTGGTTAACATCATTTAACCTCAGCCACTATAGACATAGATCCCTTGAAAGCCCGCCACGACTGGCCCACCCCTTCATCCTTCACTATCTCTTCCCTTTCCAACTTCCTATTTTACTGCTATACTTCCTTGATGGCCCAAATCAATGGACAGAAAGGGAGGGGGAAAAAACTTAAAGGCATAGGAAAGATTCTCTTTTCCTTACTTCTATCTCTGCAGGCAGGAGAGGTCTTTCGGACAAGTTCTGAGAAATAGAACTATTTCATGTGGTTGGAAACTCAACTACTTCAGCCAATGGAGCTTGTGACCCAGTTGTGGGAGTGGAGTTGAGTTCCCTTTTATTTCTTAAAGTGATTTTTAAAAAGGCACTGGAGCATGTAACCATTTCTTTTTTCTTTCTTATTTTGAACAACTAAAATTTTATGATCATGATTAATATCACCTGTAATATTTTGGGAACCTGATCAAGGCCTGAAGCAGCTTTCCGGGCCTACGATTGTTGTACTATCATATTCAATACAGGTTTATTGGCTAGGGAAGGCTAGCTAGGGACACAGGGCTTATTTGGAGGCCCTCATAAAATCTCCATTAGCTCCCAAAGGACACCCGAAATATTTTTTAAAATAAAAATGGCATTTTGTGATGTAAACAATAATTTCTCAATCTCATTTAAAATGTTGGGGAGGAAAACTGTCTCTAGCCTTTGCTGTTTATCTTATAACATACAATTTGTGCCATTATAAGACAAGCCCCCTAAGTACTACTTGCAGAGAAGGAAAATAAATATTTGCAAGCTGGGAAAGAACAATAACAGATGCACGTCCAGGATATAACTCTCCCTAGGTCTCCGCAAAGGCTGGCAGACGAGGTCTTGACATAAGTTTCTAGGCAAGGCAGGGAAACAAGGAGACGGATCCAAGCAGAAAAGATCATGTTCAAGGTCATCACTGTGTGAAAGAGAACCTTCAGGAGAATGCAGGCTGCTTAATTGAATATAGCTGAAGGCAAGGCTAGAGAAACAGGCTTTCGCTACAACACAGGCTTGGAATTTGACTCTATTGTAGACCAAGAGTATCATAGTGACCTCAGAAAGAGTTTTCCCACGCCAGTGCAGCTATTTTAAAAATATTTTTTGATTTGAATAACTTTAGGTAGGACAGATCTTCTCCAGGTCCATACAGCCTCCTTCTTTGCCATAGTAAACCCTATTGCTTCACACATTTGAGTGCCTAGCAGTGAAGGCATTTGAGATCTTCTCAAGAACTCGCTGGGTAGATCGTGGAGAAACATGGAAAGACTAGCATAGGCCAGAGGCATGATCAGATTTGCAATGTAGAGAGATCATTCAGGCAGTGAGGTGGAAAATAGATTTTGTGACAGTTGGCAGCACAACAAGAAGGAAGGGCTAGTCAGAAAGATATTAGGATGATAGTGTCCTAACTAGGACCTGGAACTGATCATATGTGGAAGACCGAGAAGGAGGAGGTCTTAAGGGATTCCAAGTTCTTGCTCTTGTAAAAGGAGTCACTGGTTGGATTTCACCAAGATGGAGGCTTTGCAAAAGACATAGGTTGGAGGCAAGGAAGAGATGTTGAGTTCAGTTCAGCGATGTTAGACCAGGTAATTCTGATGGCCCTGTGGGACATTTTTGTCTAGCTATCAGTGGGTTAAAGATACAGATCCATGGACATTTGTCTTCTCCTCTGGACCAGATCCAAGCCAGGTTGTTGGAGGTGTTTCTTTTAGCACTGTTTGTCCACTAGTTTCTTTGGCTATATCCTAAGGAAAAAATAGACTTTTGGTCTCACCTATTCCCACCTACTTCAGTTCTCAATTTGTATCCATCCTGCAGGAGTTTATTATTATTATTATTTTGAGATGGAGTCTCACTCTGTCACCCAAGTTGGAGTGCGGTGGCACGATCTTGGCTCACCTCAACCTCTGCCTCCCGGGTTCAAACTGTTCTCCTGCCTCAGACTCCCTAGTAGCTGGGATTACAGGCATGTACCACCACAACTGGCTAATTTTTGTATTTTTAGTAGAGACGGGGTTTTGCCATATTGCCCAGGCTGGTCTCAAACTCCTGACCTCAAGTGATCTGCTCACCTTGGCCCCTCAAAGTGCTGGGATTACAGACATGAGCCACCACATCTGGCTGAATCCTTCAGGAGTTTAGAGAAGAAGTGTAACGATGTTTCATCTGCTTGTTACTGTTCTTTCTCTTTCCCATCCTTCAACCAACCAACTGCCCATGGTTGTTTGCACTATTATTGTTAGGAAATAATTGTGCCTGCATGGTTTACCACCATGTGCTGAGATCTGTGGGCTGCATGTGAACATGAGCTGCCATCAGCATGAGGTGGCAGACACCCAATCTTGGCTGTGAGCACACCTGGCACAGAAAGCTTCCCTGTCACATGAAGACCAGCTGACTTTTCTGTAATAAGCCTGCTGGAGGTGGTGGAACTCAGACCGTGCTGCTTGTAGCTTTGGAACTAATGGCAAAACCGTTCTTAGAAACTTGGCAGGACACTTGCAAAGAAACAGCTACTTCTCAGTCCATAAAGCATTTGCATTGCCTTCAGGAATTTGAAGGTTTCTACTCTGGACCTGAGAGGGGTTTGGGCACCAGAAATAAAATCTACTTCAAGCATGCCTCTAAATGATAAAATTCTTGATTTAACTTTGGCATTTTGAGCCGTTTGAAAGAGTAAAACAAATGACCAGGAAGTGCGTATGGTGAGAGACCTCCACAAGGGGTGAGACCTCGCTGGTATCCCTCCAAGGAATTTCAAGCAAGTCAGTGATGCACTGGGTAATCCACACACTACCCTTTGATGCAGTGTTAGGAAATGTTCAGATTGGCTGGGCGTGGTGACTCACGCCTGTAATCCCAGCACTTTGGGAGGCCAAGGCAGGCGGATCATGAGGTCAAGAGATGGAGATCATCCTAGCCAACATGGTAAAACTCCATCTCTACTAAAAAATACAAAAATTAGCTGGGTGTCGTGGCGCACATCTGTGGTCCCAGCTACTCGGGAGGCTGAGGCAGGAGAATTGCTTGAACCTGGGAGGCGGAGGTTGCAGTGAGCCAAGATTGCACCACGGCGCTACAGCAAGACTCTGTCTCAAAAAAAAAAAGGAGCCCAGGCGCGGTGGCTCATGCCTGTAATCCCAGCACTCTGGGAAGCCGAGGCCGGCAGATCACCTGAGGTCGGGAGTTCAAGACTGGCCTGACCAACATGGTGAAATCCCGTCTTTATTTTTTAAAAAAAGGAAATACTCAGATTGAGAGCAAGAGAAACTCACAGAAACACATTTGCATAAATTTGCATTTTGTGTTTAATTTTTATTAAATTATTACAACATTTATTGACACAAGTCAGGAAAAAAAAAAAGAGTTTAAAAATGCCCATAATCCCACTATCCCTAAATCCTCTCTGCTGTCGTTTGAATGTGTTCTCCAAAGTTCATGGGTTAGAAACTTGATGGTGATGGGGCCTAATGGGAGGAGATTGGTCATGGGGGTGGATCCATCACAAATAGATTAATGCCATTATTGCATTATTGCAGGAGTGGGTTCCTTATAAAAGGATGAGTTTGGCCTCCTCTTGCTCTCTTTCTCATTCTCCCTCTCTCTCCCCACCCCCTCTCCTCTCTCTGTTGCCTTTCTGCCATGTGATGCCTTTTGCGTGTTATGATGCAGCAAGAAGGTCCTTGCCAGATACCAGCAAACTGAGCCAATACGTTTCTGCTTATTGTAAATTACCCAGTCTGTGATATTCTGTTAGAGTAACACAGAATGGACTAAGACAGTCTCAAAATCCTTTTCTGCCTGTACAAATAGAAACCGTTGTTTTTATTACAAACTTAAGATGATGTTGTACATTTGAGGATTTTGTTTCTTATTTAAATTGAGGTATAACTTACATGAAATAAAATGTACAGCTGCTAAGTGACCATTTTGATGAATTCTGATAAATGTCCACCTACTCTGTACCTCCCACCCCCCACAAGCCATATGGCAAGAATATCATCTTAGAGCATTTCCATCACTCCAGAAAATTCCCTTTCTTCTTTCCAAATCAGCCTCTGCTCTACCCACTTTCCCTCCACCCTCCCAGGCAACCATTGTTTGGATTTCTATCACTGCAAATTGGCTTTGCTAGATCTTGAACATCATATAAATAGAAACATACTGTTACACAGAGTTTTGTAATCTGCTTTTTAAACCTAGTAACATATGTGAACAATTTCCATTTCAATAGTATTTATCCACAGCATCACTTTCAATGGAAAAATAATACTGCTTTTGACACATGCACTGAACCACATTTGTTTATTTAACCAGTTCCTATTGATGGAAATACGGATTTCCTTTATTCTCTCCCTCCCTCTCTAATCTTCCTTCCTTCCATCTTATTACAAATAACCCTGTTATTAATATATAATATAATATAATAATTATAGGTAAGCCTTTGCACATAAAGCTTGTTTTTGTAGTTTACATTCCTACAGTGAAAGTGAAATTGCCGTGTCAAAAAAATGCACTTTTGTTTTGAGATGGAATCTCACTCTGTCACCCAAGCTGGTGTGCAGTGGCGAAATCTTGGCTCACTGCAACCTCCATGTCCCAGGTTTAAGCAATCCTTGTGCCTCAGCCTCCCAAATAGCTGGGATTATAGGCACATGCCACCAGGCCCGGCTAATTTTTTGCATTTTTAGTAGAGATGGGGTTTCACCATGTTTGCCAGGCTGGTCTCGAACTCATGACCTCATGTGATCCACCCACCTTGGCCTCCCAAAGTGCTGGGATTACAGGCGTGAGCCGCTGTGTCTGGCCAAAAATGCACTTTTAAAGGGATTTTGCCAAATGACCTCTAGAAAGACTGTCTTAGTTTATTTCTCAGTATTATCAAAACACCATTTAAGCTTGTTTTCACACACCATGACCAACATTGAGAATTGGGGTGGGGTGGGGAAGTCTTTGATCTTAGTCAATTTCATTGTTTATAACCTGCTATCTGATTTTAATCTGTATTTCTCAGGTTATTAATGAGTTTAAACATTTTTTCTTCTGAGGAAAATTTTATTTTCTCATTTTACGGTGGAAATAAATGGTCTTTTATTAAAAAAAAAACTTACCAAATAATCAATAAACTGTTCATGGAAAAAACTGATCCTATTAAGAATAGGAGGATAAAAAATAAGCAATGTAAAAAACCACAAGCTGAACTTTCTGTCTCTATTATTTTTATCCAATGGCCTTATTGTATAATCGTGATTTTTGAGTACTGTTTGTTTTTTAGGCAATGCTTTTATTTTCAATTACTTCTAGAAAGGTTTTGCTTCTGCTTTAGGGGAAAAATAAATTCAGTTTTGAATGACCAGGTTTTTAAGTAAAAATGTATCCATTGAGGACATCTTTAAAATAAACATACCTTTGATATTTTAAGAAAGATTAAAGGAGAGCTGAATAGCCAGTGTTCAGGCAGCGGCTTGCTTTTGGCCTTGTAATCCAGCAACAAAGTTACTAAGTGAGATTTGAAAGCATTCCAGTCTTTTGTGTTAAATCCTTGGCTAGGCTGATATCATCTTCTTAGCACATGGTCGTTTAATTTCAAACTGTAGTTATCATCAACAGCAACATGTATATATACAATTTGGTCTATATTGTCTAATTTTTTTTTTTTTTAAGACAGGGTCTCACTCTTGTTGCCCAGGCTGGAGTGCAGTGGCATGATCACAGCTCACTGCAGCCTTGGCTGCCCAGGCTCAGGTGATTCTTCCACCTCGGCCTCCCAAGTAGCTAGGACTACAGGTGTGGGCCACAAAGCTCCACTAATTTTTTGTATTTTTAGTAGAGATGGGGTTTCACTGTGTTATCCAGGATGGTCTCAATCTCCTGACCTCGAGATCCACCTGCCTCAGCCTCCCAAAGTGCTGAGATTACAGGCATGAGCCACTGTGCCAGGCCTAACATTTTTAAGAGAATTATTGGTGTTTTAGTTGTAGCTCAGTTGAATTTAAGCTAGCTCAGTTCCTTATTTGTAGATTGTGAGCATTGATTAAATACCTCAAAAGTCCCTTTGAGACCTAAAACTCTTAAGATTTAAAAATTTATGATTGTTATAGTAAATGTTAGTAATATTTTTATTATAATAGATGTCAGTAAAAAGGAAAGAGTGCTTTGATGAGTTCTTCTCTGGAATTCTATAGAGCCATTAGAGATTCCATAAGCATGTTGGCCACAGGGTAGAATTCAGGTTCTGGAGTTACAAACAGCTCTGGGTCTGAAACCCAGCTTCACTGCTTACTTACTGTGTGGTCTTCAGCTAGTTACTCAACCTTTCAGTTTCTGTTTCCTTATTTGTAAGGTGGAGACTTGCAAACACTCTATTTTGTAGGGTCACTGTAAAAAATTAATGTAAAGCACTGAAATAATTGCCTGAAACATAGGAAATACCCAATATGTAGTAGCTGCTATTATTGTTGTTATCAACAACACAGTCAGGAATCTATAGAGTCAGGCTGGGCGAGGTGGCTTATGCCTGTAATCCTAGCACTTTGGGAAGCCAAGGCAGGCAGATCACTTGAGCTAAGGAGTTCAAGACCAGCCTGGCCAACATGGTGAAACCCTGTCTTTACTAAAAATACAAAAATTGGCCGGGCGTGGTGGCACGTACCTGTAATCCCAGCTACTCAGAAGGCTGAGGCAGGAGAATCGCTTGAACCTGGGAGGTGGAGATTGCTGTGAGTTGAGATCACGTCACTGCACTCCAGCCTGGGTGACAGAACAAAAGTTCATCCCAAAAAAAAAAAAAAAATTATATAGAATCAAAAAGAAGCAGCCATCAGTCTATTATTCATTAACCTATTCTAATTTATATTTGAAACTTTTACACTACTTAGATTATCAAAATACAATGAATCTGATTTTATCATCCTATCTGGAAGGATATATTAATAGAAAACTTTGTCTTCTCTTTGCAGATTCTTCCTTCTAATTAAACTGCCCTCTCAAGTTAGTAGGTTTTTTTGTTTTGTTTTGTTTTTAAGAAACAGGTGTTCTATTGCCCAGGCTGGAGTACAATGGTGCCATCATAAATTATTGCAGCCTCAAACTCCTGTGCTCAGGCAATCCTCCTGCCTCAACCTCGCCAGTAGCTTGGATTTCAGATGTGCACCACTGTGCCTGGCTATTTTTATTTGTAGAGATGGGGTCTTGCTATGTTGCCCAGGCTGGTCTTAAACTCCTAGCCTCAAGTGATTCTCCTGCCTTGGCCTTACAAGTGATGAGATTATAGGCATGAACCACTATGGCCAGCCCAAGTATGTGGTCCTTAAAACCACTCACACAGTGTTGGTCCAGCCAGTCTGGAGCCGCTTGTGGCCTGAATGCACTCACTTCCCAGACCATGTTCTTTCTGAGTCCCTTCACAATACAATGGAGATCACCACTTTGCAAGTCTCCAGAGGGGATACAATTGCTCCTTACTGCTTATTCCTAGAGAGACCTGTATGAGCCACTCGTATGTAGCCCTGACAGTCCTCTGCAGTCCTTCCAAAAATTTCTCTCTGATAATATGTACCTCAACCTGGAAAATCCCCTCTTGTACAGGACCTTGCTGATTGTTACCTCCATCTCTCCCTTCACTCTTCCTGTTTTTTTTTTTTTTTTTGAGATGGAGTCTTGCTCTGTCACTAGGCTGGAGTGCAGTGGCATGATCTTAGCTCACTGCAACCTCTGCCTCCCAGGTGCAAGTGATTCTCCTGCCTCAGCTTCCCGAGTAGCTGGGACTACAGGCACATGCCATTATACCCAGCTAAGTGTTGTGTTTTTTAGTAGAGACAGGGTTTTACTACATTGGCCAGGATGGTCTCAATCTCTTCACCTTGTGATCCGTCCACCTCAGCCTCTGGAAGTACTGGGATTACTGGTGTGAGCCATTGTGCCTGTCCTACTCTTCCTTAAGAGCAATAGCACCTGTGCATTACGGTTGGTTATGTATGGGTCTGTCTCTCTTGCTGGCCCTAGATGAGAAGCTTAGTAAATGTGTACTCAGTGGATACATGAATGCATGAACAAGACAATTCTCAACATTAATAGTGATGTTCAGCCAGGCATGATGGGTCAGGCCTGTAATCCTAGCACTTTGGGAGGGCAAGGTGGGCAGATCACGAGGTCAAGAGATAGAGATTTGATTAAATGTTACGTTCTTTAAAATGGTAAAAATGGCTTTCAATCACATTTTGGGTTTATTTCTAGCCACTTGCCAAAGCAAGTCTTATTGAAATTAGGAGACATAATTATATTTCACATTTCTTAGAGGTGGTTTTTTTCAAAACCATAAAAACACAGAATATTGCAGTCTATCACACAAACATTAAAAAAAGCAACATAGGGCCAGGCACGGTGGCTCATCCTTGTAATCCCAGCACTTTGGGAGGCCAAGGAGGGTGGATCATGAGGTAAGGAGTTCGAGACCATCCTGGCCAACACAGTGAAACCCTGTCTCTACTAAAAATACAAAAATTAGCTGGGCATGGTGGAGGGCACCTGCAATCCCAGCTACTCAGGAGGCTAAGGCAGAAGAGTCGCTTGAACTTGGGAGGCGGAGGTTGCAGTGAGCCAAGATCGCACCATTGCACTCCAGCCTGAGCGACAGAGCTAGACTCCGTCTCAACAACAACAACAAAAAGCAACATATGTGATGGAGTTCTCACTCTCGCTGCATTTTCCAATGTCATTTGGTTGTTTTTTACTTGCGTGAAATGAATTGGGAAAAAAGTTAGCATGTTCTCATTTTGAAGCAGCAAACCTTTGATGCTGCATCAATTTATGAATGGTGCAAGGAGGTGGAGTGTGGGAGTCAATGGGTACTATAAACATTTAGCTAGGTCAAGCACTGTGGCTCATGCCTGTACTCCCAGCACTTTGGGGGGCGGAGACCAGTAAATCAATTGAGGTCAGGAGTTTGAGACCATCCTGGTCAACACAGTGAAACCCCATCTCTACTAAAAATACAAAAAATTAGCCAGGCCTGGTGGCATGTGCTATAATCCCAGCTACTTGGGAGGCTGAGGCATAAGGATTGCTTAAACCTGGGACGTGGAGGTTGCAGTGAGCCAAGATTTTGCCACTGCACTCCAGCCTGGTGACAGAGCGAGACTGGGCGCTGTGGCTCATACCTGTAATCCCAGCACTTTGGGAGGCCAAGGGTAGGCAGATTACAAGGTAGAGATTGAGATCATTGTGGCCAATATGATAAACTCTGTCTCTATTAAAAATAGAAAAATTAGCTTAGCACGGTCACCCATGCCTCCTGTAGTCCCAGCTATTTGGGAGGCTAAGGCAGGAGAATTGCTTGAACCCAGGAGGCAGAGGTTGCAGTGGGCTGAAATCATGCCATTGCACTCAAGCCTGGCGACAGAGTGAGACTCTGTCTAAAAAAAAAAAAAAGACTTAGCTAAAGTAACATTCAAAGGACCTAAGGGGAAAGACAAGGAAAATACTTTGCATGGAGTTTAACCATAAACCCACAGATAAGGGGAACAGAACTCTTGGAAACAGATGCTCAGTGCTGAAAAGTAAAATTAGCACTGAGACAAAGGCTCTTTCAGCAACACCATTTTTACCTCCTGGACTGCAGGAGGGGTACCCTCGCTAGCCATCTTGCCGTGAGCGTATGATGAACAAAGGAAAACAGACATATTTATCCCTTACACATTTGGGGTCCTCCTTACTGCTGTGTCTACTCCTCTGTTGACTGGAGCCAGACCTCACAATCTAAACTATAACCCAAGTGGCTAACAACTTAAAATTTTTCTAAACAGATAAAAACAATGGAGAGCTAGGATATGCCTGTGAACACATCCAGCACAGATATCTTGGTTCGAGTATAAGGACATAGAATGTACTACATGCCTGTAAACATAGCATGTCTAACAGCTACATATGATAGGGCTTAACAAAGAGTTATTAGCACACTTATGATATATTCTTTAACAAGAAAGGAAACTTTAAAAAGGAACTTTTTTACTTCCCACAAGAACTATTTGCATTTAAGCTTAATTGGTTTATTATTATTATTATTATTATTTTGACTGTCAACTTCTTTATTTTTATTATTTAAAAGTTTTTAATTTTTTTTTTTGAGATGGAAGTTTCACTTTTGTTGCCCAGGCTGGAGTTCAATGGCATGATCTCGGTTCACCGCAAGCTCTGCCTCCTGGGTTCAAGTGATTCTCCTGCCTCGGCCTCCCGAGTAGCAGGATTACAGGCATGCACCACCATGCCCAGCTGATGTATTTTCCGTAGAGACGGGGTTTCTCATGTTGGTCTTGACCTCCCAACTTCAGGTGATCTGCCGGCCGTGGCCTCCCAAAGTGCTGAGATTACAGGCATGAGCAACGGCGCCCAGCCTAAAATTTTTTAATTTTTATGGGTACATACTAGATATATGTATTTATGGGGTACCTGAGATTTTTTTTTTCCAGACAGAGTCTCACTCTGCTGCCACTGCCCAGAGTGCAGTGGCACAATCTCAGCTCACTGCAGTCTCTACCTCCCGAGTTCAAGTAATTCTCCTGCCTCAGCCTCCTCAGTAGCTGGAATTATGGGTGCACACCACCACACCCACTTCATTTTTATATTTTTAGTAGAGATAGGTTTCACCGTGTTGGCCAGGCTGGTGTCAAACTCCCAACCTCAAGTGATCTGCCCACCTTGGCCTCCCAGTGCTGGGATTACAGGTATGAGCCACCACACCTGGCCTAGGGTACATGAGATATTTTGATACAGGCATTCAAAGTGCAATAATCACATCAGAGTAAATAAATGGGGTATCCATCACCTCAAGTATTTATCATTTCTTTTCTTTCTTTTTTTTTCTTGAGATGGAGTTTCAATGTTTTTGCCCAGGCTGGAGTGCAGTGACACGATCTTGGCTCACTGCAGCCTCCGCCTCCTGGGTTCAAACGATTCTTCTGCCTCAGCCTCCTGAGTAGCTGGGACTATAGGCACATGCCACCAAGCCTGGCTAATTTTTGTGTTTTCAGTAGAGCTGGGGTTTTACCATATTGGCCAGGCTGCTCTCGAAATCCTGACCTTGTGATCTGCCCACCTCGGCCTCCCAAAGTGCTGGGATCACAGGCATGAGCCACTGCACCTGCATTTATCATTTCTTTGTTTTACAAGAAATCCAATTATAACCTTTTAGTTATTTTATTTATTTTTAATTTTGAGTCAGGGTCTCACTCTGTTGCCATGCTGAAGTGCAGTGGCGAGATCTTGACTCACTGCAACCTCTGCTTCCTGGGTTCCAGCAGTTCTCCCACCTCAGTCTCTCGAGTAGCTGGGTCTACAGAAATGTACCACCACACCCAGCTAATTTTTGTATTTTTTTTTGGTAGAGATAGGGTTTCACTATGTTGGCCAGGCTGGTCTCAAACTCCTAATCTCAGGTGATCTGCCTGCCTCAGCCTCCCAAAGTGCTGGGATTACAGGCATAAGCCACTGTACCCACTCCTTCTAGTTATTTTAAAATGTACAAAAATTATTGTTGACTGTAATCATCCTGTGGTGCCATCAAATAATAGATCTTATTCATTCTATCCAACTATATTTTTGAACCCCTTTCCCTTTCCACCACTACCTTTCCCAGCCTCAGGTAACCATCATTCTACTCTCTATCTTCATGACTTCAATTGTTTTAATTTTTAGCTTCCACAAATGAGAACATGCAAAGTTTGTCTTTCTGTGCCTGGCTTATTTCATTTAACACAATGTCCTGAAGGTCCATCCATGTTGTTGCAAATGGCAGGATCTCATTCTTCTTTATGGCTGAATAGTACTCCATTGTGTATACAGATCACATTTTCTTTATTCATTCTCTGTTAGTGGATACTTAAGTTGCTTCTGAATCTTGGCTATTGTGAATAATGCTGAAATATACATGGGAGTGTCAATATCTCTTCAATACATGGATTGTCTTTCTTTTGAGTATATTCCTGGCACTGGGATTGCTAGGTCATGTGGTAGCTCTGTTTTTAGTTTTTGGAGGAATCTCTGTACTGTTTTTCATAGTGGCTGTACTAACTTACATCCCCATCAAAAATGTACAAGGGTTCCCTTTTTTCTATATATTTGTCAGGGTTCATTATTGCCTGTGTTTTGGATAAAAGTCATTTTAACTTGGGTGGTTGTTTTAATTTTTGCAATTTGGGGGCTACTACCTAAAACCACACAAGACAAAAAGAAATACTTAAAAGATGTTTTCTGATCATAGATCTCTGAATCTCAGTATATTAGCTTTTAATGATCAGAAGGTGATTCTGTGAAGATTCAGAATCATGTGACCATTGGGATGAAGGGACTAGTTTAGTTACATGAGCAAGACAGATTAGGAGAAAAGGAAATGGTATTTTTTGGGGAAAATGGACCTACAAAGTTATAAATTACAGAGAAGTGTGTACATTTGTTTGTTCATTCATTCAACAACTATTGAACATCTACTCTGTGCCAAGCACCTTGCTTGATGCTGGACTGTGATAAGTCTACAAGAATCTCAATAGAACTAATATACCTTAGTATATTACTGCATATTTTACAGATCCCATTTCATTCCATTTTCATATGAATGTACTATGCACAAAACTTAGTTTTATTTTGATGCAATTAGGAATTACCATTATTTTATTCAATTAGACTAATGTTTATGATCTTGTAATTGTGGTCTATAATAAAAAACAATATATTTAGCTTTTATTTCGAGAGTACTATGTGTGATGATGTCAAATGCAAATCTAATTTTCCATTCAAATAGAGGGTGAGCTGGGGATATATATCTTATAATTCCAAAGTTGGGGATTCTTATAAGAAAACTGGTCCTGAGAGAGAAAAATTTCTCTCCTTTTTCTCTCTCAGAAGAGTTAATGAATGAACAAATGGGGATTTAATATCATTCAATCTAGACATTAAGATTCAGACTTTAAAAATAGCCTGATAGGCCCAGCACAGTGGCCCATTCCTATAATCTCAGCATTTTGGGAGGCGTGGCAGGCAGATCACTTGAACCTAGGAGTTCAAGGCCAGCTTAGAAAACATAGGGAAACTCCATCTCTTAAAAAAAAAAAGTTTCATGACTGTTATTGAGATCATTTTGCTCTAGAATATTGTGTTCAACAGTCTTAGTATAAACGGCTACATTGTACCTTTAGAGTTTCCACTGACTGCATTTTATTTTGTGTGGAAATTTGATTAGTAGAATCTGTGTTGGCTCACTGGAATCTGTAGGAAATATGAAAACTGTAGCAGCCCAATTGACTTTACTGACTTTTTTTTTGGTAAAATGAACATTCCAAGATCCTGGTATGTAACTTGTTGGCCTTATAACATTTACAAAAAAGTCTATGGATCTGGCCAGCAGCAGTGGTTCACACCTGTAATCCCAGCACTACGGGAGGCCAAGGCAGGCAGATCACCTGAGATCGGGGGTTGGAGACCAGCTTGGCTAAGATGGCGAAACCCTGTCTCTACTAAAAATACAGAAAATAGCTAGGCTTGGTGGTGTGAGCCTACTATAATCCTACCTACTCGAGAGGCTGGGGCACGAGAGTAGCTTGAATCTGGGAGGCAGAGGTTGTAGTGAGACGGCATCACGCCACTGCACTCCAGCCTGGGAGATGGGAGATAGAGCCAGATTCTGTTGCAAAAAAAAAAAAAGCCTTTCCGGTGGTGACAACCTACCCACGAGAACATGCCTCTCGCAAAGGATTTCATCCCTCTCCAGAAGAGGAGAGGAAACACAAGAAGAAACGCCTGGTGCAGAGCCCCAAGTCCTACTTCATGGATGTGAAATGCCCAGGATGCTATAAAATCACCACGGTCTTCAGCCATGCACGAACGGTGGTTCTGTGTGTTGGCTGCTCCACTGTCCTCTGCCAGACTACAGGAGGAAAAGCAAGTCTTACAGAAAGATGTTATTTTAGGAGGAAACAGCACTAAAAGCACTCTGAATCAAGATGAGTGGGAAACCATCTCAATAAACACATTTTGGATTAAAAAAAAGAGAAAAGAAAAAGAAAAAATCTATGGATTTAATAGTATTTAAAACTAATACTATTCTATTAAGCAGAATGATCCATGTTGGAAACAGTTTTTCATGGATCTCTCACATTTCTGCCTATCTCATGAGCAGAGAGTCACTGGTACATTTGTTCCAGACTATCTTTTCAAGGATATTTGTGTGCTGAACAGCCTTGGAAGACAGAGGTAATAATTCCTTCTGGAGCAAAAGAACACACTTATTGTTGGCTCATTTTCAAAGTGCAGGTTTCGCCTTCTTTTTTTTTTTGAGATGAAGTCTTGCTCTGTTACCCAGGCTAGAGTGCAGTGGCTCAATCTCAGCTTCCTTTGACCTCTGCCTCCTAGGTTCAAGTAATTCTCTTGCCTCAGCCTCCTGAGTAGTTGGGGTTACAGGTGTCTGCCACAGTACCAGGTTAATTTTTTTATTTTTAGTAGAGATGGGGTTTCATCATCTTGGCCAGGCTGGCCTTGAACTCCTGATGTCATGATCCACATGCCTTGGCCTCCCAAAGTGCTGGGATTGCAGGTGTGAGCCACCACACCCGTCTTTGTTTCTTCTCTTATAATGCAAACCACTGCATGTGCTGTTGTCACCTGGTCCTTTTCCTGTCACCATGGGGGGTTTGAGACTCTGGGAGCAAATGCAAAAAGTGATGAAATTCTGGTTACTGGTATTAACATGAATAATAAAAATCCCTTATATCTGACCCAGGAGTGTCATGTCTTCAATTTCCTAGTGTTTGGCTAACTCGTTAACTTGCAAGTAGGGTAAAATCTTAGATCCTTTACAGTTCTTGATTGTCAGTACCATAATTTTTTTTTGAGACAGAGTCACTCTTGTTGCCCAGGCTGGAGTGCAGTGGCACCATCTCAGCTCACTGCAACTTCCTGGTTCAGGCAATTCTCCTGACTCAGCCTCCTAAGTAGATGAGATTACAGGCACCTGCCACCATGCCTGGCTAAATTTTGTATTTTTAGTAGAGACAGGGTTTCACCATGTTGGGCAGGCTGGTCTCGAACTCCTGACTTCAGGTGATCCACCTGCCTCAGCCTCCCAAAGTGCTGGGATTACAGGCACAAGCCACCACACTGAGCAGTCAGTACTATAATTGATAGTCAACTTTTTTTCGTCATGTGTATATGTAACTAATATGGCCTTGCTAGATGTATAACTAGTAAAAGAAAGGAAAGTGACTGCTAGTCTTCAAAAATAATAATTCCCTGGTGGTCTACTGGCTAGGAACCAAAAAAAAAAAGAAAAAAAGGGCTGGGCATGGTGGTTTACACCTGTAATCCCAGCACTTTGGGAGGCTGAGGCGAGAGGATCACTTGAGCCCAGGAATTTGAGATTTTCCGGATTACCAAGAGATGATTATATCAAAGAAATGGTAACATCACTGCATTCCAGCCTGGGTGACAGAGCAAGATGTGTCTCAACCAAAAAAAAAAAAAAGTGAATAGTAAAAAGTAGTGTCTTCTTTTTTTCCCACACTACCCCCATTCTATCTATATTGTTGACTATTGGCTTTTAAGTATTAAAAAAAAGAAGGTTGTAATTAAAAAAAAATTAATAAATTGTTGACTAGAAGCCAACTCTGTTTAAGAAAAGCAGAAATCAGTGCAATAATCTAGCCCTATAAATTCCTTAGCTGACCAGAACTAGACATCACCAATTTGAAAAAAAGATATGAGCAAGCCAAGACTGCTGGGACCTGCTGAGGGCTAGGGAGTGAATTGGGAGCTGGGCCTGGAACGGAAGATTTCTTTTTTTTTTTTTTTTTAGTTTCACTCTTTTTGCCCAGGCTGGAGTACAATGGCATGATTTCGGCTTACTGAAACCTCTGCCTCCTGGGTTCAAGGGATTCTCCTGCCTCAGCCTCCCAAGCAACTGGGATTATAGGTGCCCGCCATCATGCCTGGCTAATTTTTTGTATTTTTAGTAGAGATGGGGTTTTACCATGTTGGTCAGGCTGCCTTGAACTCCTGATCTCAGGTGATCCAACTGCCTTGGCCTCCCAAAATGCTGAGATTACAGGCATGAGCAACCCTACCCAGCTGGAAGATTTCTTGTAATTCAAGTGTCTTCCAAGATGCTTGTTAAAGATGACTAGTATAATGTTTTCTTTTCTTGTTAGGTAGAAGTATTATATTTTATTTAAATTTTTTTTTAAAATATTTATTTTATTTTTGAGACAGGGTCTTGTGCTGTTGCCAGGGTGGAGTGCAGTAGTGCAATCTCAACTCATTGCAACCTCTGCTTTCTGGGTTCAAGTGATTCTCCTGCCTCAGCCTCCTGAGTAGCTGGGGTTACAGGCGCTCGCCACCATGCCTGGGTAATTTTTTTGTATTTTTAGTAGAGATGGGGCTTCACCATGTTGGCCAGGCTGGTCTTTAACTCCTGACCTCAAGTGATTCATCCACCTCGGCCTCCCAAAGTGCTGGGATTACAGGAGTAAGCCATCATGCCCAATCTATTTTTTTTTTTTTTTTGAGACAGGGTTTTGCTATGTTGCCTAGGCTAGTCTCTCCCTCTTTTTTTCTTTTTTCTGAGATGGAGTTTTGTTCTTTTTGCCCAGGCTGTAGTACAACGGTGAGATCTCAGTTCACTGCAACCTCCACCTCCTAGGTTAAAGTGACTCTCCTGTCTCAGCCTCCCAAGTAGCTGGGATTACAAGCATACCCACCATGCCTGGCTAATCTTGTATTTTTAGTAGAGAAAGGGTTTCACCATGTTGGCCAGGCTGGTCTTGAACTCCTGACCTCAGGTGATCTGCCAGCCTAAGCCTCCCAAAGTGCTGGGATTATAGGAGTAAGCCACTGCCGAAACATTATATTTGCTCCTTAATTTTTTTTTTTTTTTTTGTAGAGACATGGTCTCTCTCTCTTGCCCAGGCTGATCTCAAACTCCTGGCCTCAAGCGATCCTCCTACCTCAGCCTCCCAAAGTACTAGGATAACAGGTGTGAGCCACTACACCCAACCTCTCCTTAACTTTTAAAAATGGTAAAATATCAGCTGGGTATGGTGGCTCATACCTGTAGTCCTCGCTTTGAGAGACCTAGGTGGGTGGATCACCTGAGGTCAGGAGTTTGAGACCAGCCTCGCCAACATGGTGAAGCTCCATGCCAACAAAAAATACAAAAAATTAGCTAGGTGTGGTGGTGTCTGCCTGTAGTTACAGTTATTTGGGAGACTGGCATGAGAATCCCTTGAGCCTTGAGGTGGAGTTTGTAGTGAGCCACTGAACTCCAGCCTGGGTGATGAGCCAGACCCTGTCTCAAAACAAACAAACAAACAAAGAGTAAGACTTCTGGAGTCAGCCAGTCTGGGTTTGTGTTCTGGTTCCACTTTCGTAAACTTTGAGCAGATTATTTAACTTGTCTAAGTCTCAGTTTCCTTATCTTTATATGGACATTATAACAGTATTCCCTTATCACTAAAAATGGCTGTGATGATGAAATGAGATAATGGCACAGGGCAAGGCACATAGTAAGCACTCATTAAGTGGTAATATAATTTTATTATTATTAGATACTTTTTTTTTCCTCCATGTTGGTCAGGCTGGTCTTGAACTCCCGACCTCAGGTGATCCACCCACCTCGGTCTCCCAAAGTGCTAGGATTACAGGCCTGAGCCACTGCACCTGGCCTTTTTAATTTTTTTATGGAGACCGCAGATACTTGTTAAACATATGCCTGATGGCTGGGCCTGGTGGCTCATGCCTATAATCCCAGCACTTTGGGAGGCTGAGAGGCAGTAGGATTGCTTGAGCCCAGGCATTCAAGACCAGCCTGGGCAACATAGCAAAAGCCGGTCTCTAAAACAAAAAAACAAAAAAGAAAAAGAAAGTCTAAGAACCAAAAATAATTATAATAGTAAACATTTATGAAAGACTTACTATGAGCCAGGCCTATGCTAAGAACTTTACAAACAGTAATCCGTTTAATTCTTACAGCACCACTATGAGGTGAGTGCCAATATTATACCCAATTTATAGATAAGGAAATGAGGAACAGAAGGATTAAGTAACCCACTTAGCCAATAATGGTAAAGCTGGGAGTTAAACCCAGGATTCTGAATCTAAATCCATTTCTTTTTCTTTCCTTTTCCTTTTTTCTTTTTAGACAGGGTCTCACAGTGTTGACCGGCATGGAATGCAGTGGTACAATCAGTGCTCATTGCAGCCTTGACCACCTGGGCTCAAGAAATCCTCCCACCTCAGCCTCCTGAGTAGCTGGGACTGCAGGAGTGCACCACCATGCCCGGCTAATTTTTTTTTTTTCTTTTCTTCTTTTCCTATTGCTTTGAGCAAAACCAGCTAATGTTTTTTAATGATCTATAGAGATGGTGTCTCATTGTGTTGCTCAGGCTGGTCTTGAACTCCTGGGAGATCATCCTCCAACAGCCTCTCTAAGTACTGGGATTACAGGTGTGAGCCACTGTGACCAGCCACAGATTTGTTTTAAAATGAGTAAATGCTCTACATTTGAATAGTAGTCCATCTATGTGGGTTGACAGATGCCTTTTTTGTTTGTTTTTAAAAATGAGGGCCAACTGCTTGGGAGGCTCTGGTAGGAAGATCGCTTGAGCCCAGGAGGTTGAGGCTGCAGTGAGCCATGATTTCATCACTGCACTTCAGTATGGGTGAAACAGTGAGACTCTGTCTCAAAATAAAATAAGATGAGGATGCTCTGTAGATGGAGCTCACTTTCTTTTTTTTTCTTTTTTTTTTTTTTAAGTCAGAGGCTTGCTCTGTTGCCCAGGTTGGAGTGCAGTGGCACGATCCTTGGCTCACTGCAACCTCCACCTCCCGGGTTCAAGCAATTCTCCTGACTCAGCCTCCTGAGTAGCTGGGACTGCAGGTGCACACTGCTATACCTGGCTAATTTTTGTATTTTAGTAGAGACAGGGTTTCACTGTGTTGCTCAGGCTAGTCTCCGACTCCTGAGCTCAGGCAATCCACCTGCCTTGGCCTCCCAAAGTGCTGGGATTACAGGTGTGAGCCATTGCGCCCGGCCAACGAGCTCACTTTCACCCATACCTGTCTGTTTATGATATAATGAGTGGTCCCATTTGGACTTCCTGGCTGTCCAAATTTATCAGTCTGTTTCCAATCTATTCCTTCAACTAAACACAGGCCAATTCCATCTTGGAAAACTAGCTTGCACTCTTTAGAATTCTCTAGGGGGATTCTTCCATATTATATTTTAATTTGTTTTATCTTAGCGACCATATAAAAGGCTTTTAAGGTCTAATCAACTAGTTTTCTCCCTTGAAACTACTAGAAGAGGTAAGTGGATTACCATCTAGCGTGGACAACACAAATAGCTTTTTTTTTCTTGCATTTTAACAACACTGAAAATGTGATCGCATTATGGTCTACAGGAAAGGGCAGTTTACAGACAATTGTGAGTCCTGCTTCAGCTGTTCCCTAGCTGTGGGATCTTGGCAAGTTGTCTTAGCTTTCTGAGCATTAGATTTCTTGTTTATAAATTAGAAATTTTGACCTTGCCGGTTGTTGTGAGGATTGTGTGAGATACATGCAGGCGATCAGCACATGTGGACATAAAGATAGTGCAGCTAATTTAGATAAGGGAGTCGGGGAAGGTTCCATCAATTTAATTTTCTATCTGTAGCCATCACCCCAAATACTGCAGGTAATTTCAGAGATGATTCAGGTAATAAGGGGATGGGGAAAGAATTAGACTCTTAGACTCAGAAAATCTCTAGCCTACATCTATTTAGAATTTTACAACTTACATTAAAGGTAATATACTCACCTTGCGCTGTGTAGATCTTGCAAAGTTCTCTGGCCGAATGCAATCAGTTTCACTCTGACAAGACTAAAGACTATTCAAATAATGTGAATATAAAATATTGTACAATTTTTTTCAACTTATGGTCCATTTATACAAAGACTCATTGCCATAGGAGAAGCATTTCAATTATTTTCTAGGCTGGGTGCGGTGGCTCATGCCTGTAATCTCAGCACTTTGGGCGGCCCAGGCAGGTGGGTCATGAGGTCAGGAGTTTGAGAGCAGCCTGGCCTATATGGTGAAACCCCTGTCTCTACTAAAAATACAAAAAAAAAAAAAAAAAAAAAAAGCCGGCCTTGGTGGCACATGCCTGTAGTACCAGCTACTTGGGAGAATCGCTGGAACCTGGGAGGTAGAGGTTGCAGTGAGCTGGGATTGCACCACTGCACTCCAACCTGGAGTGACAGAGTGAGACTCTGTCTCAAAAAAAAAATTTTTTTTCTAGTGGTTGCAATCATTTCATGTAATTCTGTTATTCTCTCTTTCTTTCTTTTTTATTTTATTTTATTTTTTAGAGACGGGGTTTCACCATGTTGGCTAGGATGGTCTTGATCCTTGACCATCGTGATCCGCCTGTCTTGGCCTCCCAGAGTGCTGGGATTACAGGCGCGAGCCACTGCGCCCAGCCAAATTCTCTCTCTCTCGAAGTTTTTTATGACCCTTCCTGTTGGATTTGGGTTCCCTCCTATAGGTTTCCATATCTGCAGTTTCCAAAGACATCTGGGATGTATGGTTCTGTCATGTATATGGGACTCCCCCCAACAGATTATTAATTTGCAGGGGGTGAGAACTCTTCATGTTCCTGACAATCTTCACCCTCCTGCCCCTCAAACTCACAGCTGTGCTACTGCAATTTGCTCTGGGATCTTGGAACGAATTCCTTCATGTCCTTCTTCTTCCTCCCTTTTTATGTCAGCCCAGTTTCCCAAATCATCTCTCATCCTTTAGATTCTGATGTCCACATGACCTTGTATATCTCCTTTTCTGATCCCATGTCTTACCCCTCCCCAACTTCTTTTTTCTTTTTATTTTTCTTCTTTTTTCTTTAAATTTTTGAGACAAAGTCTCAATCTGTTGCCTAGGCTGAGTGCAGTGGCACAATCTCGGCTCACTGCAACGTCTGCCTCCCACGTTTGAAAGATTCTCCTGCCTCAGTCTCCTGAGTAGCTGTGTCTACAGGTGTGTACCACCATGCTTGGCTAAGTTTTGCATTTAATTGGAGATGGAATTTTACTGTGTTGGCCAGGCTGGTCTCGAACTCTTGACCTCTCTTGATCTCCCGATCTCAGCCTCCCAAAGTGTGGACTACAGGTGTGAGCCACCGCACCAGCCCCCTCCCCAGCTTCTGCAACACTTCCACAGGGACCTCAGTTGTATTCTCTCAAAAGCCTCACTTCCTCACTTCTCTGAATGTTTTCTTCACCTGCTTGCTAGACCTGGCTCTCCTGAGCACACGGTTCCCTTGCCGTGGATGGCTGTTTTCTCTCCCACACTTCTCAGACCAGGGCCCTGCAAATGGGGTGAGTGTTCTTGTTCCTGCATCCAGGCCATTTTCCCTCCCACTCCACAGCTCCCACTACCACCTCTGTCACATCATCAAATTCTACTGAATTGTGGTCCTCTAACACGTCCTCCTTCCCACACATGCCCTCATTTCTTCAAGGTTCCTTTCACCTTCTTGGTTTCTGTCATCCTTCTTGATGATTGTTTCATCCTTACAGATGACTGTATTCAACATAGTATCTAGTCTTGGTGTCTCTTAGGCTTCCCCTCTTCAAATGGCCTTGCACCCTTCCATACCTCATGCCACTCATGCCCAAGGTCAATCCTTAGACTTGATCATTACTAATAGCTGCAACCTGTCCAACAGCTCAAGTTCAAGGGCAGGCTATTATTGTTACCATTATTAATTTACAGAATTTGTTAAAATTTATTTATTTATTTATTTCTGAGATGGAGTCTCACTCTGTCACCCAGGATGGAGGGCAGTGGTGTAATCTTGGCTCACTGCAACCTCCGCCTCCCGGGTTCAAGTGAGTCTCCTGCCTCAGCCTCCTGACTGGCCGGGACTACAGGTGCCCACCACCACACCCAGCTAATTTTTGTATTTTTAGTAGAGATGGGGTTTCACCATATTGGCCAGGTGGATCTCAAACTCCTGACCCTGTGATCCGCCCACCTCGGTCTCTCAAAGTGCTGGGATTCCAGGCGTGAGCCACTGCACCTGGCTACAGAATTTGCTGAATGAGACCACTCACTCATGGGACTAGCACAGGCAAATCAGTTACATTCTTTCGGCCCCGTTTGCTCTATTCAGGGGCTGTTCTGTGGGTTGGTTGAGATCAGATATTTGTGGCAGGAGATGGAAAGAGCTGCGAGAAGGGCTGAAAAATGAAGAGATTAAGGGTGCTGAAATTAAGCCAGGAGGAAAGAAGTAAAGCCTGGGGCAGAGAGGAGTGTAGAACAATAATCCATGCTGGAGAAAAAGGATGGGCGATCTGCACAGCAGAAGGTGGGACCCTGGTGAAGGAACAGTAAATTAGATTATGAACTGGAGACCTGCAGCGTCAGCAAGGATGGAATAGGGAGATTAAAGGCAGCTCCAGGGATCCAGGGGGAAGAAAAGGTGCCAGGGCACAGAGTAGGGGCTGAATAAATATTTGTTAAAAAAATAAATATGTGACTCCAGGCTTAGGTTTTGTTATTATTTTTTTTTTTTTTTAATTTTTGTATTTTTATTAGAGACAGCGTTTTGCCATGTTGGCCAGGCTGATCTTGAACTCCTGACCTCAAGTGATCTGCCCTCCTTGGCCTCCCAAAGCGCCAGGATTGCAAGCAAGAGCCACTGTGCATGGCCTTTTGGTCTCTTATGTGTAAGAGAGGATAAGTTTCTTTCTCAGAGTGTGCTGCAGCCAGACATCGTATTTCTCCTTAGCAGAAACTCTGCTGTTCCAATCATACATGGTGCTATTGAGTTCAATGTGGAGATCCAGGAGTGGACGTTTTCTTTCTTGTCTCAGTTTCTGGGAGAGGCACTGCAGGTACAGGGACGGTGAACTGCAGGACTCTTCCAGCAGGGACACATCTGCAGTGCAAAGGCTCCAGAAGAAGTCAGCTTCTCGGTGAACTGTGCACAGCCCTCGCTGCTGAGACTTGGATTCCACATTCTTCATCGCTGGCCCATCCACCTCCAGGAGGCTGCTGTCCTCCAGCTGGCCCTCTGACACCATATAGTTCTGAATAAAAAACACCTTTGGCTTCCCTACTAGATAAGGGCATAAATCTTTCATAAACATCCTCCTGATGTGATGCAGGGGGAGCCCTGGGTGAGTCTGATCCACACCATACACAGTCTGGGAGCCTCGTCGGCTCACCAGGACACACACAAAGCTGTCGTAGTCTTGGTGTTGGGGCATACAGGCAACTCGTTGAAGAACCTGTAATATACCATCCATAGTGAGATGCAAGGATTTCTGAACTTCATAGCCCAGGGAAGTGAAGGTATCTCGAAGAAGCTCTGTCTCATTGCCAATGCAATCGATTATCAGGCAGATTCCTAGGGGCTTGCTCTTCATCTTGTATCTCTCTTCAGGCATGCTCTGAGGCAAAAAAGCTTCTGATTCCTGAATGGATGTCTTCACTGGTTCTTGTTGAGTGCCAAGTTGTTCCTTAAGTCTTTGTTCTTTACTTCTCCCATTATGGAGCCTGAAGTTATTTGAAGGATCCTTGAAACTGTTTTTGATTGCTGCTTGGAGAACATTCTTGTAACTTGTCCCTGCTCTTTGAGCAGACTGCTTGTACTTCTGGATTTTTGTCTTCAGGTCTAATCTGTGGATGTTCTTTAGGCCTTTTTCTAATAAATCCAGTTGATCTGGGGCAACCAGATTTCGTTTCTCCAACTCAACCACAAGGTCCAAGAAACTCTTCTCCTTGTTTTTCTTGCCTCGGTCCATATAATCCCTCATGAGGAAAATTCATGAGGACACATCAGATTTATCCAAATTCTCACCGATCTCTGCCATCAGCACTCTGTAGTCCGAAACAAGGTGAGGGTGCCTGAGCAGGTGGTCCTCCACGGCTTTTCTGTCCATTTTCAAGATCCGCTTGAGCAGGTCGAATCGCCTCACTCTGTAGAGCAGTTCAGCCAAGCTCACGAGAGAGAGCTTACCTCTTTCACGTAAAATATCCAGAAGGTCCCTGACATTAGGTGGAACCACATCTATAGCAACATCCCGGCACAAAAAGAGCAGCATCTCCTTCTCATCTGTGTCAAGTGCTTCTTCAACCTGATGGATGACCTCTGCAGACATCCTACTTTTAGGCTGGGAAAGCTCACAAGGGTCTACAGGAGTACAGCTCCAGGCCAGTCAACAGAAAGCCAGGAGGTAGTCAACTTCATTTCTGAGGGATGACTTCATTTCTTTCAGAATCCTTTCCAGTGGAGGAGGTCGTCCTGTCGCGGCCGGACTCTCCTGCCGCTGCCACCTCAGCCTTCGCTCGGTCAGACTCTGGGCGGGCGCACGGAAGATGGAGGAAAGAAAACCGAAAGCCTGGAAGCGTACTTGGTGCTGCTGTGCGATCGCTGTTCGTTGCGCTTCCCTTCCACGTCCCATCCCTTCCGAGCCCCACCCCCTCCCGTGGTCCTTGGATAGCCCTGGACTTTGTCTCAGCTGTTACTGGACGAAAGTCAGGTTTTGTTATTGTTTACGCAATCTATTTTGGATCAAGATGTGCAAGGGTGTCACATTTTAGACGGGTATGGGGATGGGGAAGGGTGAGGCATGTTTCTTGCTTTTGTGCTTATTAGAATGGCGGGAGGTCTGGACAGATGTATTGGAAGAAGGCTTCAGATTTTTCAGGCTCTAAGCAGCTTTGTATCAGCAATGTGTGAATTGGATTTCAGCAGCCTCATCTTTGTACCTAGGTTGGGGTGGGTGGTACAGTAGTGATGCGGTAGGCCTCGAAAGTTCGTTCCTGAAACCCTCCCTCAGTAGTCCTTACATTGCTTGAATCTGGATTCCTGCCGACCTGGAAGCCAAGAAAACCTTGGCTTTTCTGCTGTGCCCTCCCTTTTGCTATGACAGTTGAGGCCAAGATCAAGTTTAGAATGAAGAGATGTGTGAACAGAGGTGTGAGTCAGGGATTTCTCTCTCTCTCTCTTTTTTTTCATGCCAGACGGGTAATGTGCCAATGTTGTAACAAGGTTTGTGGTGCTACGTTTCACACATGTGTGTGAACACAATCATCATGCTCATGAACTACGAAAGGAGTTTTTAGTTTAATTTTTCAGTAGAGATGACTGGGTGTCAGTCATCAGAAGGCCTTTATTTTTTTATGTTTTGAGACAAAGTCTCGTTCTGTTACGTGGGCTGGAGTGCAGTGTCATGATCTCAACTCACTGTAACCTCCACCTCCCAGGTTCAAGCCACTCTCCTGCCTCAGCTTCCTGAGTAGCTGGGATCACAGACGGGTGCTATCATGACTGGGTAATTTTTATATTTATGTATTTTTTAATAGAGATGGGGTTTCACCATCTTGTCCAGGCTGGTTTTGAACTCCTGATCTCAAGTGATCTGCCCACCTTGGCTTCCCAAAGTGTTGGGATTACAGGCAAGAGCCACTGCACCTGGCCAGAAGGCTATCATTATAATGTGCCCTTACCACCTTCCCCTCTTGAGAAAATCTCATTATGGACTCTGTCTGGTTCAGTAAGCTACAGTCATTTGACCCAGAGGAGAGCTGAAAACGTTTTTCCTCGAGGCTCTGGTAGTTACCAGGAGTTGACAGTTTCCTTGGTTGTCTGGTGTTTGGTTCTCATACCCAGAGGGGTACCCAAGGATTCTTCGGAGCTGTTACTTTGAGCCCTATTTTTATTGATTTCAATGCAGAACTATACAGCCTGAATATTTACAAGTTATTCAATTTGACAATTTTGAAATATTTCCTAATAATTGTCTGTTTGTGAATTTAGGTTGATATTACACAACTTTCAAAATACTTTTAAAAATCTACTCTGTGATACCTGTTAGCTCTGTTTTGCCTTTTAAACTTGCCCAGGGCCACAGATTTAGTAAGTGGCAAGGCTAAGGTTAAAAGCTTTGAAGGGGCTGAGCGGGGTGGCTCACACCTGTAATCCCAGCACTTTGGAAGGCTGAGGTGAGCAGATCACTTGAGGTCATGAGTTTGAGACCAGCCTGCCAAACATGGTGAAGACCCATCTCTACTAAAAACTATAAATATAAAAATTAGCCGGGTGTGGTGACGGATGCCTGTGGTTGCAGCTACTCAGGAGGCTGAGGCTGCAGAATCGCTTGAGGTTGCAGTGAGCCAAGATCACGCCACTGCACTCCAGCCTGGGTGACAGAGCGAGACTCCATCTCAAGAAGAAAAAAAAAAGCCTTTTAGAGTTTGGACTTGAATTGTGATTCTGTTGCTTGGAAGCTGGGTACATTTCTTAGCCTCTAAAAAAAAAAATCTGATTTTTGAATACTTGCCAGCTTCCAGGAACTAGTCTAAGACATTTTCTTATCTGTAAATTGGGAAAAGAATCTTAAAGATGATGTGTGGGCATGCATGTAACATCCTTAGGGCAGAAGCTGAAATATTATAGGCATCCAATACTGTTAGTCCTTGTGATTGTCATTTGTCATCTCGTCTGCCAAGAAATATGACTTGCCACAGCACTACTCTTGCCATTTCCATTTAAAATGGTACTCTTCTGAAGAAAACTTGTAAACATGTCACCAATGCTCTCTTTCCTTAAATAAATTTAAAATAAATTTCATCAAAATTTATTTAAAACTTTTAATTTTAGAATAATTTTAGATTTACAGAAAAGTTACAGGATAGTACAGCAAGTTCCCCTGTGTCCTTTATCCACATCTCACATGACAATGGTACATTTGTCACAACCCAGAAGCCAACACTGGTACATTACTATTAACTAAACCCCAGACTTTATTCAGATTTCACTAATGTCCTTTTTCTGTTCCAGGATTCAATCCATGTTGAATTGGGCATACGCGCCATTCTGCATTTGGCAGTCACTGTTCTGTTAGCTTTCTAGCCACCTCTGCTCATCAACAGGCCCCAGGAACCACTAGCAATGCTTTCATTTTGGCATTTCCAGCCTGCTGCCCTTCATTTTTTTTTTTTTTTGAGACAGAGTTGCCCAGGCTGGAGTGCAGTGGTGTGATCTTGGCTCACTGCAACCTCTGCCTCCCAGGTTCAAGCAAGTCTCCTGCCTCAGCTTGTGGAGTAGCTGGGATTACAGGTGCCAACCACCATGCCCGGCTAATTTTTGTATTTTTAGTAGAGACGAGGTTTCACCATGTTGGCCAGGCTGGTCTTGAACTCGTGACCTCAGGTGATCCACCCACCTCAGCTTCCTAAAGTGCTGGGATTACAGACGTGAGCCACCATGACCCGCCTGCCCTTCACTTTTTCTGGTCAATCATTTTCTTACCCTCTGAAGGATAGAGAGTAAGAAAATAGAATTGATCCCTAACAGTGGTACTTACTAGCAGTAAAACCTAACTTAAATCTTTTAGAAATCCTCAGTTTTCTCATGTATAAAATGGGAGAAACAATAGTTTGTACGTGGCTTGGTACACAATGACTCCATATTAAAACATGTTCTTGTTATGTCATTATGCTTTCTTCTTCAGATCATAAACCAGCCTAGCTGCTTATTTCTTCCCTACTTTTCCTTTTTTGTTGAGTTGGAGTCTCACTCTGTCTCCCAGGCTGGAGTGCAATGGCATGATCTTGGCTCACTGCAACCTCTGCCTCTTGGGTTCAAGCAATTCTCCTGCCTCAACCTCCCGAGTAGCTGGGATTACAGGCACCCACCAACACGCCTGGCTAATTTTTGTATTTTTAATAGAGACGGGGTTTCACCATTTTGGCCAGGCTGGTCTCAAACTCCTGACTTCGTGATCTGCCCTCCTCGGACTCCCAAAGTGCTGGGATTACAGGTGTGAGCCACTGCGCCTGGCCTTTTTATTTTTTTCTCTGAGATGATTTGCTCTTGTTGCTCAGGCTGGATGGGGTGCAATTACGCGATCTCAGCTCCCTGCAACCTCCGCCTCCTGGGTTCAAGCGATTCTCCTGCCTCAGTCTCCTGAGTAGCCGGGCTTGCAGGTGCCTACCACCATGCCCAGCTAATTTTTGTAGTTTTAGTAGAGTCAGGGTTTCACCATGTTGGCCAGGCTGGAGTGCAGTGGTTCAATCTTGGCTCACTGCAGCCTCGACCTCCTGGGCTGAAGTGATCCTCCTACCTCAGCTTCCTGAGTAGCTGAGACTACAGGTGCACACCACCCTGCCTAGCTAATTTTTTGTATTTTTTTTGTAGAGAAGGGGTTTTGTCATATTGCCCAGGCTGTTCTCAAGCTCCTGAACTCAAGTGATCCTCCTTCTTCAGCCTCCCAAAGTGGTAAGATTACCAGCCTGAGCCACTGCACCCGGCTAGGTCCCTACTTTTTGAATCCTCTCATTATCTCAAATGTTACTCAGTTTGCTAGATGGGATTTGCTGACTCAGAGACTGCTGCTTAATTACTGCAGCAATTTAAATGCTCCTTTCAAAAACACTTAGCTAGTTTCCTTCTTTTATAGAAAATTTTGGAAAGTACATGGTACAAAGGGAGAATCTGAAATGCCAAATTCTAAAGTTTTCTTCTCAATCCTCCCCCACCCTTTATTTTGGTGTTTCTTGTTCCTAGAGCTGCCTCCATACTGCCTGCAAAGAGGGGAAGGCCCATGCATCTGCCACCAGCCAGAGAGGGCAGAGCTGACAGCTGTGATCTGGAACATGTGATTTTGAGGATTCAAATCATTTTCAATGGGCTGTGCGTGGGTCATGTGATCTAATCAGGAAATTTCATGCAATCTGACATTTCCCCTCAGAGTTGCTTAGGAAACTAAGGAAGGCTCTGGCTCTGAATGGCAGGATGGTAATAAATTAGTCGGTCCCCAGCCTAGCCATCTGGCTTAAGTAAATTAAGAGTATAACCCATATGGGATTTGTCTAAAATAGCGATTCTCATTTTTTTCCCTTCTCATTTTTTTTCTCTCTTCATCTGGGTCTTTCAGTGGGTTTAACTTTGCACAGAATAACCGAGCTGACTTTACCCTCTGCTTTTTTGTATTTCTCACTCCTTCTCTCCATTAAGGCAGCAAAACTCAGTCTCCTGTAACCCACTAATGCGGCCCTCTTTAATGGTTGATAATCTTAAACATCTTATTTTGAGAATTGCCTGCTTTGTGGTGAGCATGTTTGACTCAGTGCAGCCTCCACCCTCTTTGTCCAGCTTCCTTTAGTCTTTCTCTATCTCAGGCCCAATCGACTCTGGGACTAGAGTTTCACCCATTCTCTCTCTCTTTTTTTGAGATGGAGTCTCCCTCTGTTGCCCAGGCTGGAGTGCAGGGGTGTGATCTTGGCTCACCGCAACTTCTGCCTCCCAGGTTCAAGTGATTCTCTTGCCTCAGCCTTCTAAGTAGCTGGGATTTCAGGGACACACCTGGCTAATTTTTGTATTTTCAGTAGAGACAGGGTTTCACCATGTTGGCCAGGCTAGTCTCTAACTCATGGCCTCCAGTGATCTGTTTGCCTTGGACTTCCAAAGTGCTGGGATTACAGGTGTGAGTTACCATGCCTGAGCCTAAATAAATTATTTTTATCATACCATTCTTCTGCTCACAAATCTGCCCTGCTTATGGGATGAACCAAATGTTTCTACCTCAAATTCCTCCATTAAGTCCTGACCTGCATTTAAGTCTCACCTCCTTCCTATAGCTTGACCCTTACTAGAGACAGTCTGAGCTCTTCCCTTCGTCTGGAAACCTAACTTGTCCTGCCCCACTTACTTTAGTGTTTAAAGATTACACTTTGAAGCCAGGCACAGTAGCTCACACCTGTAATCCCAGCACTTTGGGAGGCTAAGATGGGCAGATCCCTTGAGCCCAGGAGTTCAAGACCAGCGTGGGCAATATAGTGAGACTTTATGTCTACTAAAAATAAAAAATTAGCTGGGTGTAATGATGCATCTCTGTGGTCTCAGCTGTTTGGGAGGCCGAGGTGGGAGGATCACTTGAGCTTGAAAGGTTGAAGCTGCACTGAGCCAAGATTGCACCACTGCACTCCAGCCTGAGCAACAGAGCAAGACCCTGTGTCAAAAAAAAAAAAAAAAAAAAAAAGATTACACTCTGATCTATATCTTTGTTGAGCTGTTTGGTGTTTCTAAGTGTAAGCTGCTGGAAAGCAGCTGTACTTTCACGCTGAGCGCATTCCTGGGTACCTGTAGGAGTTCACTACATACTCGGTGAATGAATGAACGACTCTGCATGGTTATGCTTCCAGTGGGTGAGACAAATAGTTAACAAGACAAATAAGTAAAATATATACTAGATTAAGTGCTGATAACTGCTATGAAAAGAATTAAGCATAGGAGGAAAGGGTGTTGCAAATGCAAAGGGAAAAAATGATGGTCAGGAAAGGCTTCCAGGGGAGTCACATTTGAGTAAAGATGTCATAGTGGTGAGTCTAAATTCTGAAAGGCAGTTTTAGATATTAAAAACAAACAAAAGGCCGGGCGTGGTGGCTCACGCCTGTAATCCAAGCACTTTGGGAGGCCGAGGTGGGCGGATCACGAGGTCGGAGATCAAGACCATCCTGGCTAACACGGTGAAACCCCGTCTCTACCAAAAACACAAAAAATTAGCCAGGCGGGCTGGCATGTGCCTGTAGTCCTAGCTACTGGGGGCATTGGGGGGAGTCGGGGAGGGCGTGGAGACAAGAGAATCGCATGAACCCAGAGGCAGAGGTTTCAGTGAGCTGAGATCTCACCACTGCACTCTAGCCTGGCAACAGAGCAAGACTCCATCTTAAAACAAAACAAACAAACAAAAAACTAACCAGACTTTGCAGTGCATAGCCCTGTACCATGCACATATTGGATGAATGTACTTGCAGTGGCATATGTCATGTTGTTACCAAAGACACACAGAATAATTCAAATGATGTTATTTTTGGTACAAGTTATGTTTCAAGGAAGAACAAAACCACCCATTTAAATTCCATCTCACACTGCAGACAATATGAAAAAAAAACTAATAACAAAAGAAATAGCTGTGACACAGAATTTCTTTGGAATGGATGTGGCTAGAGAAAGTAGAAAGACAGGCCGGGCCAGTGGCTCACGCCTGTAATCCCAGCACTTTGGGAGACTGAGGCGGCGGGATCACAAGATCAGGAGATTGAGACCATCCCGACTAACACGGTGAAACCTCATCTCTAAAAACAACAAAAAAGAAAGACTAAGACATGCTGAAGTGAGAATTAAATGGAATGCAAGGCTGGGCACAGAGACTTAGGCCTGTAATCCTAACACTCTGGGAGGCTGAGGCAGGTAAGTTCAAAACCGGCCTGGTCAATATGATGAAACCTCATTTCTATTAAAAATACAAAAATTAGTTGGGCGTGGTAGTGTAGTGGGTGCCTGTAATTCCAGCTACTTGGGAGGCTGAGGCAGGAGAATTGCTTGAACCTGGGAGGTGGAGGTTGCAGTGAGCTGAGGTCATGCCATTGTACTACAGCCTGGGCAACAGAGCAAGCCTCCGTCTCACAAAGAAAAATACATTAATTTAAAAATATTAAATAAATAAATGGAATATAACATCAAAAGTTAGATCTCTCCTTTGAGCCTTTGTGTAGGTCCAGGGCAGCTGAGCTGGAACTTAATCCAGCTCAGGTAATTCCAGGAATGCCCTAAAGATGCTGGAGAAGGGCCAGGAGTGGTGGTTCAAGCCTGTAATCCCAGCACTTTGGGAGGCCGAGGCGGGTGGATCACCTGAGGTCAGTTTGAGACCAGACTGATTAACATGGAGAAACTCTGTCTCTACTAAAAATGCAAAATTAGCCAGGTGTGATGGTGCATCCCTGTAATCCCAGGTACTCAAGAGGCTGAGACAGGAGAATCACTTGAACCCCGGAGGCGGAGGTTGTGGTGAACCGAGATTTGGCCATTGCACTCCAGCCTGGGCAACAAAAGCAAAATTCTGTCTCAAAAAAAAAACAAAAACAAAAACAAAAAACAAAAAAAAGGGATGCTGGAGAAGGAGGGTTATCCCTGGTTTTCGGGGATAATGGGCATACAGTTTATCCAAGAGGAGTACCCTGCAGATGGAGAGTCTGTGCCTATGGGCTGCCAGGGAGCTTGGAAAGTTGTGCTTGGGTTTTCAGGTGAAGTATCACTTCAATTTGGAAAGTTCGTGAACACTAAATGACAGCAGGAAACTTCAGTGGTTTGTTCTTCTTCACCTGTTAATTTCATGGCTAAGAATTTAGCCTAAGGGAATCTTCAGAGTTACAAACGTAGGATTATGTGCTGGGTGTTCGTTTAGGTCAGCATTATTCTATACAATAGCGCTTATGCTTTCATAAAAAAATCCTTTAAAAATCCATGACATAGAAAAATACGCTTAATGTATTGAATATGATTTTTACAAATGAAATTTCCTACTGTACATAAATATGACTGTGTAAAAATAAAATTTTATTTATTCATTCATTTATTCTTTAAACTTTATTGAGCACACAGATGCTTCAGATACTGCAGAGTGCTGAGTATATGAATTTATATGTGCGTGTGTGCTAATAGAAAAAAATTTGGAAATACTCTAGAATATTAACAATAGTTCTCGATACATGATTGATTTACTGTCATTAAATTTTACTCTCTCTCTTTTTATTTTTTTTGAGATGAAGTCTCGCTCTGTCACCCAGGCTGGAGTTCAATGGTGTGATCTCGGTTCACTGCAACCGTGATCCCAGCTCACTACAACCTCCAACCTCTAGATTCAAGTGATTTTCCTGCCTCAGCCTCCTGAGTAACTGGGATTATAGGCACATGCCACCATGCCTAGCTAATTTTTGTATTTTTAGTAGAGTCTGGGTTTCACCATGTTGGCCAGGTTGGCCTTGACCTCCTGACCTCAGGTGAGCCACCTGCCTTGGTCTCCCAAAGTGCTGGGATTACAGGCATGAGCCACCACACCTGGCCTTTTACTCTTTATAGTTCCTCTAATTCCTCTAATTTCTATATTTTTTGCAGGGTGTATATATTTCTTTTAGATTGAAAAAAACGAATGTTACTGATAAGGGCACAATTAAATGTGGGGATTCCCAAGGAAATTAAATTCATTAAAGCACTCTTCCCTGGCTGGCCGTGGTGGCTCATGACTGTAATCCTAGCATTTTGGGAGGCCAAAGGAATGAGTTCAGGAGTTCAAAACCAGCCTGACCAACATGGTAAAATCCTGTCTCTACTAAAAATACAAAAAATTACAGGGCCTGGTGGTGCACACCTGTAATCCCAGATACTTGGGAGGCTGAGGCAGGAGAATCACTTGAACCCCGGGGCAGAGGTTATAGTGAGCCAAGATTGCAGCAGTGCACTCCAGCCTGAGCAACAGAGTGAGACTCTGTCCTGGAAAAAATAAAGTACAAAATTGAGGTGTCAGCAGGGGTTGGCTCCTTCTAATGGCTGTGAGGGAGAATCTCTTCCTTGCTTCCATCCTGGCTTCTGGTGTTTTTGGCTTGTAGGCAGCATCCTCCCTCCCTGTGTCTTCACATCATCCTCCCTCTGTGTCTATCTCTTTGAGACAGGGTCTCACTCTGTCACACAGGCTGATGAAGTACAATGGCTCGATCTTGCCTCCTTGCAACCTCTGCCTCCCAGGCCCAAGCTGTCCTCCCACCTCAGCCTCCCGAGTAGCTGGGATTATAGGCATGTGCCAGCACACCCGGCTAATTTTTGTATTTTTAGTAGAGATGGCATTTCACCATGTTGGCCAGGCTGGTCTTGAACTCCTGACCTCAAGTGATCGGCCCACCTTGGCCTCCCAAAGTGCTGGGATTATAGGAGTGAGCCACCATACCCAGCCAGGACCATTTTAATATAATCACTTACGAGGACCTATTTCCAAATAAGGTCATAGTCTCAGGATTTCAATATCTTTTGGGGAGAAACTATTCAACTCATAACTGATAGAGAGGAGAGAGAGAGAGAGAGAGAGTTGAAAATAGAGGGATGGGGGGTAGCCTGGAGAATTTCTAGAATAACTGGAGCATAGCATAGCATAGCACAGCATAGTATAGCATAGCACAGCATAACACAGCATCCTCAGCAGTGTTGAAGGAGGGCGGGGGAGCTGTCTCAGAGGACCTTTAGAGGGCCTCTGCATCCTCAGCCAGTGTCGAAGAAGGGCAGGGAATCTGCTCAGTTTGGACACATGCCAATAATGAAACAAGAGCAATCCTTTTGAAATGGCTGGAACTTAAGAAACATAATACAAAGCCACCATACTACTTTGCTTCTGAAAAAAAATGAGATGTCACATCTGGGGCAAACCATCAGATGTAATCTGGTGACTTGGGAAGTATATTGGCTCACAATGGGTCACATGCCACCTTTCTGGTACTGGCTGCGGGAACTTGCTTAACCTCTCTGGGGCACAGTTTTCTCATCTATAAAATGTAGCCAGTGATTTTGAACTCACAGAATGTTTGCAAAGATTAGAGAAAATTGGATATGAAAACATCTGCTCTCAGAAGCTACTTAAGTTACTTCCTCATTTTACCCATCTGAAATAAGCTCTCTAGAGAGGGCTTCTGTTTCAGAAAAGAGTTTCTTGTTTTCACTGTAATGTTTAAGTACTTTTTCCTCTTAGAAAGATATGATGATGGATATCTAATGCCTTACAGTTGGTTAGACTCTCCTACCTTATTCAGGATGTGATGTTAGAGAAAATGGCAATATGGAAATGTAGCTACAGCCATCCCATATCACTCTAATCAGTAGGGAAGGGGACCAGGAGGGTGGAATTACAGGGACCTTCCTGGAGAGATACAATTTTCAGATGGAGCCTTTGAATAATCTAATGTATAGTAGAAAATCTGCCAGATCCGTAGACTGGGAACCAGTAAATTGGCAAAGTGAAAAAAACTCTGGACATGTTTATAATCATAAAGAGTGATATGACGGGCCAGGCACAGTGGCTCACGCCTGTAATTCCTGCACTTTGGGATGCCAGGCTGGAGGATTGCTTGAGTCTAGGAGTTTGAGACTAGCCTGGACAGCATGGTGAAACCCCAAATCTACACACACACACACACACACACACACACACACACAGAAAGACACAATTAACTGGGTATGGTGGTGCATGCCTGTAGTCCCAGCTACTTGGGAGGCTGTGGTGGGAGGATCTCCAGGCTCCAGGGTATGGAGGCTGCAGTGAGCTGAGATCATGCCATTGCATTCTGCCTTGGGTGACAGAATAAGACAAAAAAAAATGATATGACATGATATGGATAAGCCTGAAATATTTTTATACAATTTACAGCCTATACTATAGATTCATTTGTCTATTTTTGGTTTAGGCCTCAAGGCTTTTCATTTCAAGATGGATCTGCTGATTCAGGTTCTACTCTCCCTGCCACCCCCACTTTTTTTTTTTCCACTAACTGTTTTCATAAAATGCCATCCACATTCCCAATTTTTAAAAATGTATTTTATTTATTTAGTATATATATTTTTTTGAGACTGAGTCTCGCTTTACTGTCCAGGCTGGAGTGTGCTGGTGCCATCTCAGCTCACTGCAACCTCCACCTCCCAGGTTCAAGTGATTCGCCCACCTCAGCCTCCCACGTAGCTGAGATTACGAGTGCCTACCACCACGCCCGGCTAATTTTTGTATTTTTAGTAGAGATGGGGTTTTGCCATGTTGGCCAGGCTGGTTTTGAACTCCTGAATTCAAGTGTTCTGCCCGCCTTGGCCTTCCAAAGTGCTGGAATTAACAGGTGTGAGCCACTGGGTCCAGCCCACATTTCCCAGTTTTGAGGACAGAATCTTAGTAGGCTTTTCTGCCCCAAACTTTTAGAGTTGACTAGCTCTCACCTATATGACAATATTTTAAATGATTTATTCTATCAACTTTCCCCAAAATATTCAACTTAATTTTTACAAAAATAACAGCTCTTGTTTTGCATTCCTATTTCATCACTTATGTAGTGTTTAGTTAAATTGTGAAATGATAGTAACAACAACAATGGACATCAATGGGAGTGGCACACTCCCCACTGGAACTGGGAAGCATACAGTTCAGCAGATAGGAACAGGAGCACTCAGACATGCAAATGAAGACCCTTCCTGCTGCACCCCTTCAGTGGGTGTCTGCTGACAAGTCAGTGTTTTAGAGAGAAAACAGAGACCTATATTAATCGAGTGAGTCGGTTAAGTGAAGAAAGGTTAAAGTGTTTTCACTGCATGATCTGATAATAGAAACCATAGTAATTCAACTGTTGACAGATTTCTGTCTATCTTCTGGTTAGGTTTTTTTTCCTTCTGAGACCGAGTTCCACTCTTGCTGCCCAGACTGGAGTGCAAAGGCACAATCTCCGCTCACCACAACCTCCACCTCCCAGGTTCAAGTGATTCTTCTGCCTCAGCCTCCTAAGTAGCTGAGATGACAGGTGTGCGCCACCATGCCTAGCTAATTTTGTATTTTTAGCAGAGACAGGGTTTCTCCATGTTGGTTAGGCTGATCTCAAACTCCTGACCTCAGGTGATCCACCCGCCTCGGCCTCCCAAAGTGCTGGGATTACAGGCATGAGCCACTGCGGTTGGCAGATTAGGTTTTGTTCTAAGGAGCAAACCTAATGGTTCTTCAATAACAGGTTAAAAATACCAGAATAGGCTGGGCTTGGTGTCTTATGCCTGCAATCCCAGCATTTTGGGAGCCAGAGGCAGGAGGATTAAGCTGGGAGTTCAAGAGCAGCATGGGCTACACACTGAGATCCCATCTCTACCAAAAAAATTAATTTGCTGGGCGTGGCAATGCATGTCTGTAGTCCCAACTACTCAGGGGGCTGAGGTGAGAGGATCCCTCGAGTTGAGGCTGAAGTAAGTCATGATCATGCGGCTGCACTCCAGCCTGGCTGCAGAGCAAGACCCTGTTTCAAAATCAAAAACAAAAATAAAAACAGAATAGTCTTATATTAACCTTTAGGACTCTATCATTATAAGTATGATGGTATCATTTTAATATCTAAGCCTCTTTTGTTTTATTCATTATTCACTTATTTATTCAATGATCTAACAAACATTTCTGGAGCGCCTACTTGTGCTGTATGTTGGGATACAACAGTAAATAAGATTTGGGCCTCAGTCTTTGGGAGCTTACACTCTAGTGGGGCAACCGGGTTAGTAAGTGGGCAGTTACGAAGCAGCTGGTTAGCATGAGAAATAAGCCAAGAGAGCAATATTGTGCATTCCACTCTGAGCCTCCTTTTCCTGTCTTGGAAGGCAGAGGGGCGCTGTGGATTCAGTGATTAATGAGCATTTGAGTAGCACCTACAGAGAACTGTGGTTAGTTCTAGACTCTGAGGTTCCAAGGATTAATAATTCACAACCCTGGCTGGGCGCGGTGGCTCACACCTATAATCCCAGCAGTTTGGGAGGCGGAGGCGGGTGGATCACCTGAGGTTGGGAGTTTGAGACCAGCCTGGCCAACATGAAGAAACCCCGTCTCTACTAAAAAAATAGAAAATTAGCCGGGTATGGTGGCGCATGCCTATAATCCCAGCTACTCGGGAGGCTGAGGCAGGAGAATCACTTGAATCTGGGAGGCACAGTTTGCGGAGAGCCGAGATTTCATGATTGCATCTCCAGCCTGGGCAACAAGAGCGAAACTCCATCTCAAAAATATATATAATAATAATAATTCACAGTCTTGTACTAATGAAATCCATACATGTAATTATAGTGCCCTAAAGTAAGTGTGGTTTTTGGGATAGGTGCGAGTCTTCAGGGAGCATCCAGGATGGATGGGGGAAAAGGGAAGCTTCCTGCAGGAGGTGAAGCTCCTCTAGGCTGCAAGTGTCCTGAGGGAGGGACCTGCTGTGCTGTGCTGCTGTTCCCCAGTTCCCGGGACAATGCCTTGCACACATGTGTGTTCAATCAGCATTCAAACCACTGAATGAACTGCAGGATGATTAGTAGTTAATTAGAGGTGGAGAGGCTCTGCTCTGGGCCAGGCCCCGTACTATAGGTGCTGGGAATACAAAAACAAGTAAGACGTGGCCTTTGCCCTGAAGAGGGAATTATAGGAGATTATGATAAAGCCTCATTTCTGGCTAAATCCTGATAACATTAGCATGTATAGCATGTATAGCATGTATAACACTAGCATGTATAGCATGTAATGTATAACATTACATCTAGATGGCATGTAATGTTATCAGGCAATGTATATTAATGCACTCACAAACCTGAGCACACTTCTTTAATAAGCAGTGCTCCACACGGGGCCATTTACTGCCTATATAAAACATTTGTTAAACCTACTCTCCTGAGCTTATTCTATGGATTTGGAGGTTAAAGTAGACAGCTGAGCATTGCAAATTCAAGCCCTGGTATAAAAAGGCATCATTCAAATGATCTTCTTTACTTGAAGAAACAGGATCTTGCTCTGTCGCCAGGCTGGAGTGCAGTGGTCCAATGACAGGTACAGCCTGTGACCCCATGACGGTGATGCCAGGACGGCTCACTGAAGCCTTGACCTTTCGGGTTCAAGTGATCCTCTTGCCTTAGCACCCTGAGTAGCTGAGATTATGGGTGCACGCCATCACTCCCAGCCTGTTGCCCAGGCTCATCTTCAAACTCATCTTGGCCTCTCGAGCAGCTGGGACTATAGGCATGCACCACTATGCCCAGCTAATTTATTTTTATTTTTTGTAGATATGGAGTCTCCCTGTATTGCCCAGGCTGGTCTCCAACTCTTAGGCTCAAGTGATCCTTCTGCCTTGGCCTCCCAAAGTGCTGGGATAACAGGCGTGAGGCACTGTGCACAGCCCAGATGGTCTTAAACTATGGTTGTGTCATGAAACCACTGATACTCAACCCTCAAATGTGGATAATAGAGCTGGTTGGTGGCTGTTAGGTGTAATTAGCAGCTTTATCTATCTGAAAATCCCCCAAACACATTTTCAAATATCAACTACCCATTTAGACATACCCCTGCCCCATCCCCAGCCTCCCGCCACGGTGGAAGTGGGGAGTAGCACTTCTCACAGCAACATCAAATAGCGATCAAATCCAGGAGTTGCTGGCTGATGGTTTGCTCCAGGTGACCAGAAATTTTAAGATGGTCTCTAGGAACAGATGAGTTTGAATGAGGTCCCTTAGTTTATTATAGTTGCTCCTGTGTCTCCTCAAACTCTCAATTCTTGAACTACCAAAGGCAGCTGAAGTTGGTCAAGGGACCAGTTGAGCAGACGACACCAGTCAAGGCAGGATGGCATGGATATGCAACTTATATCTATTTAGTATGTTAAGTGCCCAATCAGCAAGGCAGGAAACCTGGCATCTATGTAACTTTCCCCCAATGTTATGAAAAGAGAAATTGAGGTAGAAGAAAGTACAAGATCTCACTTTAGGATGCACAGCAAGTTAAAGGCAGAAATACTCCCTTCCTCGAGTAATCCGCCAGTCAGGTGTGAGTCTTTCCCAGAAAGAGAAAGCCCATCCCCTTTTTTCCTAATTGGACACCTTCACATGTTTACTATTCCTTCTCAAAAAGTTGTTCGGTTTTCCTCCCGAGAGAGCTATACCCTAAATAACTATCATTCCAATTTCTCATTGCCACACGTACTCTTGAGAAGCCACATACCCGACCCAAGCAGAAATGCAGCTTTAATAACTCACTCATGTCCCCCTCTTCTGCCCCATCCTCCCAGCCCTGCCTAGCTGGAGGGTCACATTCCATTTTATAAATAGCATCAAAGAGAAGTCACTTTGGGGGTAGAGAGCTGTAGTGGAAGCAGAAGTCGGGGACCTCTAAGCAATGACTAATGCAGCAGACAAGCTTCTCTTTGTCCATTGTTAAAAGATAATGAATAGATCTCCAGCCTCCTCTTACTATCTCTAGAGAAAGAATGAAGCAGCTGCCAGAGAAAGTTCCTTTAAAAAAAGAGAAAAAAGATAAATAAGAAAGTTCCTGCCTTTTGCTCTTTTCTTCTTCTTTTTTTTTTTCCTTAGACAGTGTCTGTCCCAGGCTGGAGGGCAGTGGCACCAGGACGGCTCACTGAAGCCTCAACCTCCCAGCCTCAAGCGATTCTCTAGCCTCAGCACCCTGAGTAGCTGGGATTATGGGTGCACGCCATCATTCCCAGCTAATTTTTTTGTATTTTGGGTAAAAATGGGGTTTTGCCACATTGCCCAGGCTGGTCTTGAACTCCTCAGCTCAAGTGATCTGCCCACTCAGCCTCCCAAAGTGCTGGGATTATGGGCATGAACCACTGCGCCTTGCTTGCCTTTTGCACTTTTATTGCTCAGAAGTCATTAAGTCCAGTTATGGATTTTTAGCAAATTGCAACCCCTTACAGATCTGATGTGTTAGCTCTGGTGAGTGTTCTAAGAAATGTCTCAATGGCCTGTGCATTAGAGGACCTCACATCTAATGCTGGCTCAGATATCAGAAAACCACATGCAACTTTTGGCTTTACGATCTAGGCTTTGGTTTCCTTGTTTGCAAGATGAGTTTGTTGGGCCTAGATGAGGTCACCAAATGGAGGTCTCTGAGCCATATCTTGCCTGCGTGGTATTATAGTGGTTTTGTTGTTGTTGTTGTTGTTGTTTGAGACAGAGTCTCGCTCTGTAACACAATCTTTGCTCACTGCAACCTCTGTTCACTGCAATCTCTGCCTCCTGAGCTCAAGTGATCCTCCCACCTCAGCCTCTAGAGTAGCTGGGACTACAGGCACGTGCCACTAAACTGGCTAGTTTTTGTACTTTTTGTAGAGATGAGGTTTTACCATATCTCTCAGGCTGGTCTCAAACTCCTGGACTCAAAACTATCTGTCCATCTCAGTCTCCCAAAGTGCTAGGATTATAGGTGAGAGCCACTGCACCTGGCCATTTTTTTTTGTTTTTGCTTAAATATAATTTGAACTAGCGTTCATCCTTTAAAAATGGACTCAACAACAGTAAAACATTTTAAAAAATGGCCAAGAAGCATATCAAAATATGCTTGACATCATTAATCATTAGAGAAATACAAATTAAAACCACGATAATACTATCTCATGCCCACTAGGATGGTTATTATCCAAAGAACAGAAAACAACAAACGTTGATGAGAATGTGGAAAAATTGGAATGCTGTGTACTGTTGGTGTTAATGTGAAATGGTGCAGCTTCTATGGAAAACAGTCTGGTGGCTCCTAAAAAAAAAAGGTAAAAATAGAATCACCACATGATCCACAATTCCACTTCTGGATATACACCCAAAAGGATTGAAAGCAGGAACTCAAAAGATATATTATCTGTATGCTCATGTTCTCAGCAGCATCATTCACACAGCCAGAGGTACAAGTAATCAAGTATCTATTGATGGATGAATGGAAAGAAGATGTGGACTATACATACTATAGAATATTATTCAGCCTTAAAAAGGGTGGAGGCTGAGAATGGTGGCTCATGCTTGTAACCCCAGCACTTTGGGAAGATGAGGTGGGTGGATCACTTGAGGTCAGGAGTTGCCTAGGCTGGCAAAACACTGTTTCTATCAAAAATACCAAAATTAGCTAGGAGTGATGGAGCATACCTGTGGTTCTGGCTACTTGAGAGGCTGAGGTGGGAGGATTGCTAAAGCCCTGGAAGTCGAGGCTGCAGTAAGTTGAGATTGTGCCAGTGCACTCCAGCCTGGGTGACAGCGTGAGACCCTGTCTCAAAAAAAAAAAAAAGGATGGAAATTCAAACACATGCTATGACATGAATGAATCTTGAGGACATTATGCAGAGTGAAATAAACCAGTCATGAAAAGACAAGTACTGTATGATTCTACTTTCTTTCTTCTGGAGTGCCATGATAAGGTTATGGCTCACTGCAGCAGCCTTGAACTCCGAGCCTCAAATGATCCTTTTGCCTCAGCCTCCAAAGCAGTTAGGACTATAGGCACGTAACACTATGCCCAGCTTATTATTATTATTTCTAGAGACAGGGTCTTGCTGTGTTGCCCATGCTAGTCTCAAACCCCTGGGCTCAAGTGGTCCTCCCACCTTGGCCTCCCAAAGTGCTAGGATTACATGCATGAGTCACTGTGCCTGACCTGATTTCACTTTTATGAAGTACCTAGAATAGTTAAAGTCAAAACAGGAAATGGAATGCTGGATGCCAGTGATTGGGGAGAGAGAAGAGGGGAAATTGTTGCTCAGTGGGTATAGAGTTTCAGTTTTGCAGGATTAAAACATTGCACAGCAGTGTGATTGTACTAAACACTTCTCAACTGTACACATAAAAATTGTTAGATGGCATATTTTTATGTTATTTTTGTCTTACCACAATTAAAAATAAAGAGAGGTAACTCATGAAAACCTGAATAGTCAACTTAAACAAGATATTAAAACAAATCTGGCATATTGGGCCACATGTACCAGTTGGTAACAGTCCACCTGAGCTGAGTATCTGCCCTCTCTAGATGAGTCTATTCTTCACTCTTCTCCCCAGCCCCACCTGGCAGTCTTCTTTCTATGAAATAACCTGTGCAGCTACTGTCGGCCTTTGAGTTTGCAACCTCGGGATTCCACTCTCTCCATGGTTCCTTCCAACATTCATATCTATGAGTCTCTGAATTCCAGGAACTTTAGTGACTGTAACACTGTAAATAAAAGAGTGAAGTGAAGACACAGATGTTCTTGAAGGGTGTCTAGTTCTCAGTATGCAGAGACTGGGAGAAGGTTTATTCCAGGCCTGTAGTGGCTCGCACCTGTAACCCCAGTATTTGGGAGACTGAGGTGGGCAGCAGTTGGAGATCAGCTTGGCCAACATGGCGAAACTCCATCTCTACTAAAAATACAAAAATTAGCCAGGCATGGCGGTGTACACCTATGGTCCTGGCTACTTGGGAGGCTGAGGCAGGAGAATCTCTTGAACCTGGAAGGTGGAGGTTTCAGTGAGCCAAGATTGTGCCACTGCACTCCAGCCTGGGTGACAGAGCAAGACTGTTTCAAAAAAAAAAAAAGATTTATTCCAGACTCAAGGAAGAACCCAGCTAGGCAACAAGGTTCATGGAGACACAGATGTTTTCTGGTTTAGCTATGTCTTCCAGTAACCCAGAATATTATACAGGTGTAAAAGTATGAAGAGGGTCATTCCTCAGATAGCCTCTCAGTATTTCTGCCACCCCCACAACGCCTGGGGACTTTCCTGAGACGGGGCTACCAGAGACATAGGGTGATTCACTGAAAAAATTTTGTTTTTTATAAAGGTTGTTTGGGATTGGGGGTGGGATTGTGTGCAGGATGTCAGAATTGAAACTTCTACACATTACTTGCATCAATTCATGAGCTGTACTTTACATACTTGACGTTAGGTCTTTGGACAGTATTGATCAAATTTATGGGCTTAATATGGTGGCTCATACCTGTAACCCCAGCAATTTGGGAGGCCTAGGCAGGTGGATCACTTGAGCCTAGGAGTTCAAGACCAGTCTGGGCAACATGGTGAAACCCCATCTGTACAAAAAATACAAAAATTAGTTAGGTATGGTGCCTTACACCTGTAGTCCCAGCTGCTTGGGAGACTGAGGTGGTAGAATCTCTTGAGCAGAGGAGGTTGAGGCGACAGTGAACTGAGATGGTGCCACTGCACTCCAGCCTGGGAGACAGAGCTAGACTCTGTTTAAAAAAAAAAAAAAATTATAACAACTACTTTATGAGTTCATGAAAAATCATATACAAATATATATCTTACAATTTGCCAAAATATCTGGTAACCTTAACCTAGAGGGACTGTTTTAAAAAGCTAAGACTCAGGCTGGGCATGGTGGCTTGTGCCTGTAATCCCAGCATTTTGAGAGGCTGAGGCGGGCAGATCACTTGAGGCCAGGAGTTTGAGACCAGCCTGGCCAACGTGGCGAAACCCCATCTCTACTAAAAATACAAAAATTAGCCAGGTATGGTGGCAGGCGCCTGTAATCCCAACTACTCGGGAAGCTGAGGCAGGAGAATTGCTTGAACCTGGGAGGTAGAGGTTGCAGTGAGCTGAGATTGTGCCATTTTATTCCAGCCTGGGCTGCAAGAGTGAAACTCCATCTTGAAAAATAGATAAATACATACATAAATAAAAGGACTCTTTTTTTTTTTTTTAAATGCAGCTGTTGGGTAGCGAGTAGTGATCTTATATTTGGCAGAACTAGCAAATGTAATTTATTTATTTATTTGAGACTGAGTCTTGCTCTGTCACATAGGCTGCAGTGCAGTGGTATAATCTTGAATCACCGCAACCTTTGCTTCCCAGATTGAAGTAATTCTCCTGCCTCAGTCTCCTGAGTAGCTGGGATTACAGGTGTCTACCACCATGCCCGGCTACTTTTTTGTATTTTTAGTAGAGATGGGGTTTCACCACGTTGGCCAGGCTGGTCTCAAACTCCTGGCCTCAAGTGATCCGCCTGCCTCAGCCTCCCAAAATGCTGGGATTGCAGAGACTGTGCCAGGCCAAAATGTGGTTACTTTACAAAGATGAAAATGTCTGCATGTCATTTGGGGCAGGTGATATAAGCAAATTCTGTGTTTTATGCATATATACTTTACATATACAGTGATAATAACAGTTAGCATTTATTGAGTTCTTCCTATGTGCTAGACACTCTTCTAATTCATTGACATATATTAATTCAGTGGCCTATTCTACTAACTTTATAAAGAGGACACCATTATCCTCATTTTATTTATTTATTTATTTATTTTTGAGACTGAATCTCGCTCTGTCACCCAGGCTGGAGTGCAGTGGTGTGATCTCAGCTCACTGCAACCTCCGTCTCCCGGTTCAAGTGATTCCTCTGCTTCAGCTTCCCAAGTAGCTGGGACTACAGGTGCATGCCACCAGGCCTGGCTGATTTTTGTATTTTTAATAGAGATGGGGTTTCACCATGTTGGCCAGGCTGGTCTCGAACTCCTGACTTTGTGATCTGCCTGCCTTGGCCTCCCAAAGTGCCGGGATTATAGGTGTGAGCCACCGTTCCTGGCCCCCATTATCCCCATTTTATACATGAAGAATTACACAGAGGTTGGGTAACTTTCCCAAAATAACCTGGCTGGTAAGAGGTAAAGCTGGGATATGAACACAGGCCTAGCTCTAGATTCTATGCTATCTATTGCCTCCGAAAATAAATTAGAAACAAAAACAAACCTAGAAAATGGCAATCCTTGGCAATGATACTGGAGTTAGGAAGTGAGTTGTTTTGGATCTGTACATTCATCCACTGTTTATTGTGCATCTATAATAGTGCACCAGGCACTGTCGTAGGAGCTGGGGAAACAGGTGCACACAGCAGATGAAGTGCCTGCCTTTGGGATGCTCATGTCCTAGAAGATCCACTTCTTTGATTCTAAAGACATTGGTCCTCTATGTCAGTGCTTCTCAAACTGTATTAAAGGGCCAGTGTTAAAAATTCAATCAGTCATGAACTAATATTTTAACAAAATACAATAGAAATCAATGGCTAGAAAAATAAAATTTTAAAAATCCCAAAGACATAAAAATAGAAACATCACTTTTCTTTTTCTTTTCTTCTTCTTCTTCTTTTTTTTTTTTGGAGGCAGGGTCTTGCTCTGTCACCCAGGCTGGAGTGCAGTGGCATGATCTCAGCTCACTGTAACCCTTTCCTCCCAGGCTAAAGCCATCCTCTCACTTCAACCTGAGTAGCTGGGACTACAGCTGAGTGCTGCCATACCTGGTTAATTTTTTATATTTTTGGTAGAGATCGGGGTGCTCACTATGTTATCTGGGCTGATCTCAAAATCCTGAACTCAGGAGATCTTCCTGTCTCGGCCTCCCAAAGTGCTGGGATTACAGGCGTAAGCCACCATGCCTGGCCTAAACCTCATTTTTCAAGTATTAGATTCAAATAGACATAAAATTCTTTGTCAATTTTCCATAACTTTCTAAGGTTTACTCTAAATTTTTGTACCTACTCATTATGATCCTAACAGTTTGATTGGCAACAGCCTGAGACCTACACTTCGGATAGCTGCCACTTGCTCTTTCTGCCAACTATTTGGATAGTTAGTGCCCATCATACCCTGTGATCTGAAGATGAAGATGAATTGATCCAGCTATATGATAGACCTTTTTCTGTAAAGCACCAGCTAATATATATTTTAGGCTCCATGGCTCAAATGATTTCTGTCACAGCTACTTAACTGCCACTGTAGTGAGAAAGCAGTAATAGATGGTACCTAGATGAGTGGGTGTGGCTGAGTGTGGTGATGTTCCAATATAACCTTATTTATAGTTAATACATTTAAATTTTATATAATTTCATGCATTAAAAAATATTATGTCTTGTTTGAGTTTTTCAACCATCTATAAGTATACAACAATTATTTTTCTTGAGATGGAGTCTTTCTCTGTCACCCAGTCTGAAGGGCAGTGGCATGATCTCAGCTCACTGCAACCTCCGCCTTCCAGATTCAAGCAATTCTCCTGCCTCAGCCTCCCGAGTAGCTGGGATTACAGGCATGCACCACCACACCCAGCTAGTTTTTGTATTTTTAGTAGAGACAGGGTTTTGCCAGATTGGCCAGGCTGATCTTGAACTCCTTGCCTCAACTGATCCACTGGCCTTGGCCTCCTAAAGTGCTAGGATTACAGGCATGAGCCATAATGACCCACCATTTTCACTATATCTTTTCGATGTTTAGATATGCTTAGATACACAAATACTTGCCATTATGTTACAGTAGCCTAGGTATGTAGTAATTATTCCTTCTAGGTTTGTGTAAATGCACTCTATGATGTTCATACAACAAATACCACCTGGCTTTGCATTTCTCCGAAGGTATCCCTGTTGTTAAGTGACACATGATTGAATGCGCAGTGCCCAGAATGGGTGAGTCCGTAGAGAGTAGATTGGTGGTTGCCAGAGACTGGGAGACATGGAGAAAGAAATGGGAAGTATCTTTTTGGGGTGATGAAAATGTTCTGGAATTTGGCCAGGGTGGTGGCTCATGCCTATAATCACAGCACTTTGGGAGGCTGAGGTGGGTGGATCACTTGAGGTCAGGAGTTCCAGACCAGCCTGGCCAATATGGTGAAACCCCATCTCTGCTAAAAATACAAAAATTAGCTGGAAGAGCTGGCATGTGACTGTAATCCCAGCTACTCGGAAGGCTGAGGCAGAATAATTGCATGAATACAGCAGGCGGAGGTTGCAGAGAGCCGAGATCACCCCATTGCACTCCATTCTGGGCAACAGAGTTAGACTCTGTCTCACACAAAAAAAGAGAAAATATTCTGGAATGTGATTGTGGTGATGGATGCATAAATCTTTGTATATACTTAAAACCAGTTAGCTGAACACTTTAAAAGGATAAACTTTATGGTTAGGGAATTAATGTCTCAACAAAATTGTTATTTTTAAAAAATGACCAAACAATAAACTTTTGCTTATAAAATTTGACCTGAAAAATTTGACCAATTTTTCCATATAGCATAAATACTAATTATAGCAGAAAGGCTATAAAAGGCCTCAATTGATCAAAGTATATTTGGGCAAAACATTCACTGATGAATCATACCTTTGTCATGAGATATATGTTCATAAAAATTGATTCAGTGATAATTACGGTGGCTGAACAAAACCAAAAACAGAAAAACCTGAAAATGGGTTCGTTGTTTTCCATAGAAAATGGACTAAAAATTTAAATTAGCTTAATGGCATTCACACCAAAAATTATTTCTTAACCCAAATTAGTTAGTACTGGTGTTATTTTACTTAAAATATTTGTATTATAGATGTCCAGGCAAAACATTCTTAGCTAAAATGGCAGATAAAACTCACTATGGCTAGGCTCACTTCTATAATCCCAGCAGTTTGGGAGGCCAAGGCAGGAGGATCGCTTGAGTTTAGGAGTTTGAGATTGGCCTGGGCAATATAGTGAGACATCTCTACAAAAGTTTTTAAAAGTAGCTGAACATGGTGGCACATACCTGTGGTCCTAGTTACTCAAGAGGCTTGAGGCAAGAGGATCGTGTGAGCTGGGGAGGCAGAGGTTGCAGTGAGCTGAAATCATGCCACTGCACTCCAGCCTGGGTAACAGAACGAGAAACCCTGTTTCAACAAAACAAAACAAAACAAAAACTAAGAAGACCCCTCCGAACAAATAAAGAGATAAACAAAATGCATCATGCACTAGGATTCTAAAATTGCTCTAACATCTGTTAATCATTTGTTGTATTCGTTTGCCAGGCTGCCATAACAATGTACCACAGGCTACTATAACAATATAGCAGAGACTCGTTGGCTTGAACAACAGAAATTTATTTTCTGCTGGTTGTGGAGGCTGGAATCAAAGCTCAAGGTGTCCATAGGCCTGGTTTCTGCTGAGGCCCCTCTTCTGGGTTTGCTACCATCTTGCTGTGTCCTCACATGGTCTTCCCTTTGTGTCCTGTGTGGGTCCTGATCTCCTCTTCTTCCAGCCAAGTTTTTTTTTTTTTTTGAGACAGAGTTTCGCTCTTGTTGCCGAGGCTGGAGTGCAATGGCACGATCTTGGCTCACTGCAACCTCTGCCTCTTGGGTTCAAGCAATTCTCCTGTCTCAGCCTCCCAAGTAGCTGGGATTAGAGGCATACGCCACCACGCCTGGCTAATTTTGCATTTTTAGTAGAGATGGGGTTTCTCTATGTTGGTCAGGCTTATCTTAGGCTTTGAACTCCTGATCTCAGGGTGATCTGCCTGCCTCGGCCTCCCAAAGTGCTGGGATTACAGGCATGAGCCACTGCGAATGGATGGATCGCCTCTTCTTATAAGGACACCAGTGAGGTTGAATTATGACCCACCCTAAAGGGTGTCATTTTAACTTGATCACCTGTTTAAAGACTTTATCTCCAAATAATGTCACACTCTGAAATACTGGGGGTTAGGACTTCAACATATAGATTTTAGGGGGATACAATTTAGCCTGTAACATTTGTTTGGTATTGCTGAATTGGAAACCTCAGAATGCATCTAGTGTAGTTACTACCTTCTCTCTTTCAGAAAGAAAAATGAATGGAACATTACACAAAGCATGTTTCTCTGATTTTCCACTTTCTTTCCTAGGACAGAAGAAAGGTCTGTATTCAAGATGAAAACAAGTTCCTTTCCTATTTGTTATCATGAGGGATGTCTTGTACTGTGACTAAGAGGCTGCTCATTAGGAATCATGAAAAGCTCGTTTGCATAGTTTAGCAATGATGCAGAATTACTTATAAAAATATGATGAAAAATAGACAGCATGTTTATAAGCCCAAAGCTGGACCACACCCAGATATTGTTTTTAAAAGTGCACCAGGATTAATTCATCTTAGAGCAGTGTCAAGAGTCTTGCTTTAGAAGCTTTAAATATCTCCGAAAGTAAGCCAGGTACTGTTTGATAACTAGTATTTGGGCTGAGAGCTAGAAAAGTGAGAAAGGAAAGCTTCAGAACTAAGAGTCTCTTAGTTTAGCTAGAGAAGTCTAGAGTCCTCCTTAATTTGTAGGGGGAGAAGATGTCACAGGGACATCAATTTTGATGAAATATTAGAGATTTTTGTTTTTAGACGGAGTTTTGGTCTTGTTGCTCAGGCAGGAGTGCAGTGGTCCCATCTCTGCTCACTGTAACCTCCGCCTCTTGGGTTCAAGGGATTCTCTTGTCTCAGCCTCCTGGGTAGCTGGGAACACAGGCATGTGCTACCATACCCAGCTAATTTTTTGTATTTATAGTAGATACAGGGTTTCATCATGTTGGCCAGGCTGGTCTCCTGAACTCTTGACTTCAGGTGATCACCTGTGTCAGCCTCCCAAAGTGCAGGGATTACAGGCATGAGCCACCATGGCCAGTTGAAATCTTAGATTCTTTTGTCTCTTTAAAGAGTTTCATTGGCCGAGCCCAGTGGCTCACACCTATAATCCTAGCACTTTGGGAGGTCAAGGTGGGTGGATCACCTGAGGTCAGGAGTTGGAGACCAAAATGGCAAAACCCCATCTCTACTAAAAATACAAAAATTAGCTGGGCATGGTGGTGGGTGCCTGTAATCCCAGCTACTTGGGAGGCTGAGGCAGGAGAAACACTTGAACCCAGAAGGCAGAGGTTGCAGTAAGCTGAGATCGCACCATTGCACTCCAGCCTGGGTGACAGAGCAAGACTCTATTTCAAAAACAAACAACAAAAGCAGTGTCCTATCTAGGAAACAGTGATAAACAGCATTGATTTATTCAATTCATTCATTTTTTTTCATTTCTCCTTCCATCATATATGTATTACATATCTACCACATGTTAGACCTTGTGCTAGGTGATGGGTATTTAATTATAATCACATGGAGGGCACAGTTGGAAGACAGGTCATTAAGACAAGCAGTTACCCTACAGTGTGACAGGTCTGGTCTGTGATACAGGAAACTAGTGTATGTAGTTGGGCAGGTGCAGAGGGGTAAGGGGAGAGGACACCTGGTGGAGAAGACACCGTGTATAAGATCTGCAGGCAAGAAATGTTGATGGAACGGAGACAAGTTCAGTTTGGCTGGAGTGTGGAATGCAGGTGGGGAAGAGTACAGAGGAGAGTCTGGAAGAGTAGAGCTGGGGGCGGATGATAGGTAGGGTATGGGAATGCAGGTCTCAAAGAGCCCTATAGAAGCATATTCGCTGGGCACGGTGGCTCATGCTTGTAATCCCAGCACTTGGGGAGGCTGATGCGGGCAGATCCCAAGCTCAGGAGTTCAAGACAAACCTGACCAACATGGTGAAACCCCGTCTCTACTAAAAATATAAAAATTAACTGGGCTTGGTGGCACATGCCTGTAATCCTAGCTACTCAGGAAGGGGAGGCAGGAGAATCATTTGAACCTGGGAGGCAGAGGTTGCAGTGAGCCAAGATTGCGCCACTGCAGTCCAGCCTGGATGACAGAGCAAGACTCCGTCTAAAAGAAAAAAAAAGAAGAAAAAAGAAGAATAGAAGTATATTCTGAGAGCTCCCTCATTTACTCTTGTACTTTTGGGTTTTTTCTGAGGGGGCTGTGTGCCTGGGGGTGCTCCAGCTAACATCATGAGCTTTAGAGACAGGCTGTCTGGTTTTGAAGCTCCACAGAGCTGTTTTTTAAACTTACTACTTAATCTCTGTGTCTCTGCACACTCCCTCCATCTAGAAAATGTGTCTAAAATAATACCTACCTCAAATGGCTATTGTGAGGATGAATAAGATGATACACATAAACTACCCTAGAATAATGTCTGCAACATATTAAGTTCTTGCAAAATTATAGCTATTAACAAAATCATTAGTGCATAGCCCATCTTACCAAATCTGCTTTGTTCTAGAATGAAATTACATTGTTTGGTCTGTTGAAGATTTCTTGCCCTTCACACCTCGAGTCCTGGGTTTTAAAATAATGGGAGGGGGTGAGCACAGTGGCTCACATCTGTAATTCTAGCACTTTGGGAGGCCCAGGCAGGCTGATTACTTGAGGTCAGAAGTTCGAGACCAGCCTGGCCAACAGGGTGAAACTCTGTCTCTACTAAAAATACAAAAAATTAGCCAGGTGTGGTGGTGTGTGGCTATAATCCCAGCTACTTGGGATGCTGAGGCAGGAGAATCAATTGAACCCAGGAGGCAGAGGTTGCGGGGAGCCAAGATCATGCTACTGCACTCCAGCCTGGGTGACAGAGTGAGACTCAGTCTCAAAAAGAAAGAAAGATAGAAAGAATGGGAGGAATTTGTCCTAAATAGTTTATGACACATGCTTGGAATTATGGTCTCTTGAGTGTTACTACACCACAAACACTTGGAGGCAAGTCCCCAAGACATTTATGAATAGGTGAGTCATGGAGTGATATGTAAGTGCAGATAGCTGTCAGGAACTTCCTCTCAGTCAGTGGCTGCAGGAGCTGGGATGGTCATGAGCAGGACCATTCATTCACTGCCAAACAAGGCTTAAGGGAGCCAGGCCAACGCTTTTGTGCCTCATAAACCAAGGGGCAAAGGTTCCAAATGAACCTCGGCATTTGTAGTCTCAGTGGGAAGTTGGGTTGATGGCTTCTTTGTACTCTAAATTATTGTTTTTTTGAGATGGAGTCTTGCTCTGTCATCCAGACTGTAGTGCAGTGGTGTGATCATGGCTTACTGCAGCCTCAAACCCCCAGGGTCAAATGATCCTCCTACCTCAGCCTTCCAACTAGCTGGTACCAGAGGTGCATGCCATGACGTCCAGCTAATTTTAAATTTTTTTGTAGAGACAGGTCTCCCTGTTGCCCAGGATAGTCTCAAATTCCTAGCCTCAAGTGATCCTCCTGCCTCAGCCTCCCAAATTTCTGGGATTACAAGTGTGGTTCACTGCACCCAGTCTGTACTCTAACTTTATTTCTTTCCTGGGATGCTAACAATAATTCCCTGATCGAGTATTGGTTGTAAGGAGTAGGCATATGTAATATTGTCCTAGGCCAGGAGCAGTGGCTTACGCCTGTAATCCCAGCACTTTGGGAGGCCGAGGTGAGTGGATCATGAGGTCAGGAGTTCAAGACCAGCTTGACCAACACAGTGAAACCCTGTCTCTACTAAAAATACAAAACTTAGCCAGGCGTGGTGGTGGGCACCTGTAATCCCAGCTACTGGAGAGGCTGAGGCAGGAGAATTGCTTGAACCCTGGAGGTGAAGTTTGTAGTAAGTCAAGATCACGCCACTGCACTACAGCCTGAGCGGCAGAGCAAGACTGTCTCTGGAAAAGAAGAAATAAATAAATGAAAAATTAAGAAAAACCCCTAATCTTGCTCATAGAAATCAGGCGGAATTTTGCTCTGTCATCCAGGCTGTAGAGCAGTGGTGTGATCTCAGCTCACTGCAACCTCCGCTTCCAGATTTAAGTGATTCTCCTGCCTTAGCCTCCTGAGTAGCTGGGACTACAGGCATGCACCACTACACTGGGCTAATTTTTGTATTTTTAGTAGAGTTGGCCAGGCTGGTCTTGAACTCCTGACTCAGGTGATCTGCCTGCCTCGGCCTCCCAAAGTGCTGGGATTACCGGGTTGAGCCACCACGCCCAGCCCAAGCTGAGTCTTAAAGGACAAATAACTAGAGTGCACACAGGGCTGGGCAAGGACATTCTAGGCAAAGGAAATTGCAAGCACAAAGGGCTGGAGACTTCCAGCAGCATGTGGCTTTGGGGGAACCATAAATGGCTCCGTTTTCTTGAACTCAGGATGTTTGGGAAGCTTGGAGGGAGACAAGGATGAAAAAGCAGGCAAATCGTGAAGGATGTGTATATATATTATGGTGAATGTTCAAGCAGTCACAGGGAGGTTAGAGAGTGGAAAGGAATGCTTAAAAAGAACTAGAGGTGAGGCGGAAATTAAAGGGTGAGATTTAGGAAAGAAATGATAAGTGACTGAATAAGGCAGTGTGGAAAGCAAGGGAGCAAAAATGACAGATTTGAGAGTTACTTGAGAGGTAGAATTGATAGCACTTCACTGGTTAGATTGACTGGGGGTCATGAGAGAAAGGGTGGTGTCAAGGATGGCATCCTAGTTTCTGGAAAGGCCTCTTGATTGGGTGGTGGTACTATGTATGACTCATGTCTCAGACCTTATGATAGGAGGTTGGAGCACCCTGGCACAATCTCCAACAGAGTTTGACTAACAAAGTACTAAAAAGAAATTAAACCACTACAACAAGAATGGCAGGCGAGAGAGCTTCTAGCAAATGAGAGACTTATAACATTCCTTATAGATCCGTACTTATCCATTTCACTACAGATGAGCTGAAGATAGGCAATTCTTCTCTAGAGGAGGAGCCTATGAATTTCAAAGGGGGCAGTTTAAGCCTAAAACTCAAAACAAATTTGATCCAACTTCTTTCTGTTGCCTAGGCTGGAGTGCAGTAGCATGATCTCGGCTCATTGCAACCTCTGCTTCTGTGTTCATGCGATTCTCCTGCCTCAGTTTCCTGAGTAGCTGGGATTACAGGCACACGCCACCACATCCAGCTAATTTTTGTATTTTTAGTAGACAGGGGATTTCACCATATTTGCCAGGATAGTCTCCATCTCCAGACCTAGTGTTCTGCCCACCTTGGCCTGCCAAAGTGCTGGGATTACAGGTGTGAGCCACTGCGCTGGGCCAATAAATTTGATCCAACTTCTATATCCATGCGTGTAACCAATTGTCCCTCTGTGTAACACGCATAGTATGGATTTACATAATGTCCTAGAAATAAATGTGGTAGGTCCATTGGGATAATGTGATAAGACCGATTTTCCTGGAGTGCCCTACCTTCCTTATTTGTTCTACCCAATAAATTCCTGTGTGTGATTCAATGCCCAGTTCATATCCTGCCTTCAGGAACCTGCCCTATATGATGTCAGCCTGCATTTAGCTCCCTTGCCCTGACTTCCCTGCAGCAATTTAGGGTTTATTATAGGCTACCTTGAATATCTTATTTTCTGCCAGCACGGTGCCTCACGCCTTTAATCCCAGCACTTTGGGAGGCCAAGGTAGGAGGATCACCTGAGGTCAGGAGTTCGAGACCAGCCTGGCCAACATGGTGAAACCATAGTAGAGACATGGGAGTGGTGGCAAATGCCTGTAATCCCAGCTACTCTGTAGGCTGAGGCAGGAAAATTGCTTGAACCTGGGAGGTGGAGGTTGCAGTGAGCTGAGATCACAGCATTGCACTCCAGCCTGGGCAACAAGAACAAAACTCTGTCCCCACCTCAGAAAAAAGAATACATCATTTTTATTTTTTGTGAGTCCCCAGGACTAATTTACCTGTTGTGGTTCTCTTGAATTTCAAGTTTCTAGCCTCTATCTTTCTCTTTCTCTCCCTCTCTTTTTTTTAAGAGACAGGGCCTAGCACCATTGCCCAGGTTGGAGTGCAATGGTGCGACCATAGCTCCCTGCAGCCTTGAACTCCTGTGCTCAAGTGATCCTTTTGAACCAGCCTCTCAAAGCGCTGGGATTACAGAGGTGAGAAACACTACTCCTGGCCTTTTTTTTTTTTTTAAACAGAGATCATTTATTATTTTTAAATCAATTAATGATATTTAAAAGTGTAAACAAATATACAATAAGTCTATTTATTGTGAGGGTTAAAAGACCAAAGGATGGGGGAATTGTAGCTATACTATCATAAGGTTCTTAAACTATATGTAGAGTAGTGTAATGTTATTTGAAGGTAGACCATGATAAATAAAATATGAACATTATAAAACCTAGAACATCACTATTTTAATTGACGGATAAAATTGTATGTATTTATCGTGTACAACATGGTGTTTTGAAGTAGATATACATTGTGGAATGGTTAAATCTAGCTAATTAATGAATGCAATGCATCATGTAGTTCTTTTTGTGGAAACAACACTTAACATCTAGGCTTTACTTTTATATTTTGATCACCTGCAGTCTTGCTCAGGGTAGCAAGAATTACATTCCGCCTGTACTTATAGCTGATATGTGCCCACTTGTTCGTGAAACATATGTTTATTGAGTGTTTACTCTGTGCCCAGCATAACATTCAGCCCCACTCTACCTCCTTGACTTAATCTTCTTCTCATCCACTCTAGCACTGTCTTGCTGGAGTTCACAAACTTTGTGGAGAAGACAGGTAGTAAGTACCTTCATGTAAAAAATACGACAAATGAATCAGTGCATCTTCTCCTCACCCACTAGGTTTCAGCCATAGCCACATATTTCCACCTCGGGGTCCTTCCACCTGCTCTTCTGGTTGCCTGGAATGCCCCTTACTCAGAACGTTCTTCTTTCTAAAAAATTGTTTTGCTTTTATTTTTATTTTTCACTCCTCTCAGCTCATATCTATCCAGAACATTTTTTTTTTTTTTGAGATGAGATCTCACTCTGTTGCCCAGGCTGGAGTGCAGTAGTGTGATCTTGGCTCACTGCAACCTCTGCCTCCCAGACTCAAGCCATCCTCTCACTTCAGCCTCCTGAGTAACTGGGACTACAGACATGCAACACCACACCTGGCTAATTTTTGTATTTTTAGTAGAGACGGGGTTTCACTATGTTGCCCAGGCTTGTCTTGAACTCCTGAGCTCAAGCAATCCACTTACTTTGGTCTCTAAAAATGCTGGGATTACAGGCCTGAGCCACCATGCCCGGCCCAGAACTTTCAGTGTCAGGTTTCCTTAATCTCATTTCCTCAGGGAGACCTTCTCTGATCAGTCTCCCATATTATTATCTAAAATCGAGCCAGGTGCAGTGTCTCAGAAATGTAATCTAATGCTTTGGGAGGCCAAGGCAGGAGGATCCTTTGAGGCCAAGAGTTTGAGACCAGTCTGGGCAACATAGTGAGACCCTGTCTCTACAAAAAAATATAAAAATTAGCTGGGTGTGATGATGTGAGTCTGTAGTCTCAATCACTTGCAAAGCAGAGGCAGGAGAATCACTTGAGTCCAGGCATATGAGGTTGCAAGGAGCTATGTTCATGCTACTGTATTTCAGCCTGGGCAATAGAGCAAGACATACCTAAAAAAGAAAAAAAAAAAAAGCTGATCAACTTGCTTAATTGTTTTTGGTCTCTGTTCCCTTATCTGGATGTAAACTACATGAGGTCAGCATTATGTTGCCTAACTCTTAGTAGGCGAGTTGTAGGTATATTTTGAATGAATGAATATGCTTTTAGGTGCACAGGCACCTGCCTTGCTAGAGTTCATAAACTTTGTGGAGAAGACAGGTAGTGTATACCTTCATGTAACAAATATAACAAATGAAACAGTGCATGTAGAAATATGGTGACTTGGCTGGATGCAGTGGCTCACACCTATAATCCCAGCATTTTGGGAGGCTGAGGCGGACAAATCACTTGAGGTCAGGAGTTCAAAACCAGCCTGGCCAACATGGTGAAACTCTGTCTCTACTAAAAATACAAAATTACAGGCGTGGTGACACATGCCTGTAATCCCATCTACTTGGGAGGCTGAGGTAGGAGAATGGCTTGAAGCTGAAAGGCAGAGGTTGCAGTGAGCTGAGATCGTACCATTGCACCTCCAGCCTGGGCAACAAAAATGAAACTCCGTCTCAAAAAAAAAAAAAAAAAAAAAAAGAAAGAAAAAGAAGAAATGTGGTGACTTATACCAAAGAAAGGTAATTTAGACTGTGGGTTCCAGGGAGGGCCTTTTTCAACCCAGTAAGTTTAAGTGGAGACCTGAAGGATTTCACAACTCCTTTACCCACTGCTAAATAAGAACCAGCTTTCTTGTGCTTTATGCTACCTGGAATCTCCTTCAGTTTTGACTCCTAGGACAAGATCTTTGGTTCTTGATGGGATATAGAGGTAATGAACCCTTCTAGTGATTTTAAGGCACTCAGTACTTTTTAAGATATATCATAAACAAATAGTCCATTTTAGATCATATTAAATAATAATGCTTCACTCCAGGCCATTTCACCATCGTATTTATTAATGGAACTCAGCATCACAACTGTTCATGCATTCATTTAACTCCCATAAATGTTAAGCTTATGCCATGATCTACTTGACAAATTCCCTTACTCAGTCTCCTCTTTTATGCCAAGGCAGTTAACCTTCATGCTGTTGTGGTTGTTTATTCTACCACTAAAGCACTGGTGAGTTAGAATTTAATTGAAGAGAGTTTTTTCCTCCTCATGTTCCACAATATTGCCAGTGAAGCACTTTCTCAGATGCATTTTTGGGTTGCTATGCTGATGATCTATTTTTAAAGATGGTCTCTTTAGTTATTAATTCAACTCAGTCTTGCCCTTCATATCAAAAATGTCAGTGCCACATGACTGATGGATAAATACTTCATTGCTAGGAGCAGAGCCAAATAAACAATCACAGCTTTCCCTTGCCCTGTTTTATAACCCACTGTAACTGTAACTATCTCTCTATATATTTATTTCATTGCTGTGAAAATTGATGTTTGTTGATTCAAAGTCTAGTTAGGGCTCATCGCTAGGGTCAACTGAAAAGGTCTATGTGTTTGGAGAATCAAATTATAATTTCAACCAGTTTCTTCATCTCTTCAGCAGAAAAATGGGTGTGTGACCAGAATGCACACTACATATTTAGGCTGGAAGGCAGGACTTCCTTATTCCAAAGCTGTAGCCAGGCACCAGAGGACACAAATCAGAGAAGGAATGGGTATTGTTGGAGTCCTCTGTTTTCCAGCCCTCTTTTTTTCTGTGTGATCTTGGACAAATCTCACCTCTCTACACTGCAGTGTCTTCCCTGTGAAACCAAGAGGTTGGATTGGACTATCTGTGGGCTCTGGAAGGTAGCCAGAAAATTTATTGAGGGGGTTGTGGAAATCATGAAAAACTTATTTGGGAAGGTTGCTGGGGGCTCAGTGGGGTAGCTTTTGGTTGCTTTGAAACCAGCGAGAGAGAGAATAGAAAATTGTGCTTACTGTGTAAACAGTTAATAGCACTATCAATTTCTACCTCATTGCCATATAATGGAGATAAGAATCTCATTATTCAGAGACATGCAAATGTAGCGATTCTAGTCTTTACACACGGCCACTTAATCACCATGCCACTCACGCTATGTAATTTGCTCTGTGAACTCAGGCACATAAAAAATGTCACCCTAATCACTGCCAGTCATGGCACCACCGAAGACAGCAGCAGAATAATAGGCATTTGAAAGGGGACATGCTGAGGACTGCACTCTTGCAAGGCAAAAATAGGGAGCCAAACATAATGGCCTCTGATTGGCTTTGCAGAGCAACTGGGTGGAAATTGACATGGCTGCCCCCCAAATGCTGGCAAAGTTTGAAGTTGGCCTTGAAAGGATCAGTCTTCAAACTGGACTAGCAGGATTGGAAATGAGAGCTCTAGGTGGCCTTAAAGGGAGCCATGTCACTCATTTCAACTATACCAGAAATATAGACCTTTCTTTGGCTTAGATCTGTGCTGTGCTGCCCAAGATGGCAGCCACTAGCCACGTATGGCTACTGAGTACTTTTTTTTTTTTTTAGACAGAGTCTCACTCTGTCACCCAGGCTGGAATGCAGTGGTGCAATCTCAGCTCACTGCAACCTCTGCCTCCCAGGTTGAAGTGGTTCTCCTGCCTCAGCCTCCCAAGGAGCTGGGATTACAGGCACTGCTACCATGCCTGGCTAATTTTTTTCTTTTTCCTAGTAGAGACAGGGTTTCACCATATTGGCCAGACTGGTCTTGAACTCCTGACCTCAGGTGATCTGCCCACCTCAGCCTCCCAAAGTATTGGGATTACAGGGGTGAGTCACTGCACCTGGCTGCTATTGAGTACTTGAAATATGGCCAGTGCCACTGAGTGTAAGCATAAAATGCACACTGGATTTCAAAGACTTTGTCAAAAAAAAAAAAAAAAAAAAAGAAATGTAAATGTAAAAAAGGGATTACAGGTGCAGTGGCTCACACCTGTAATCCCAACACTTTGGGAGGCCGAGGAAGGCAGATCACTTGAGGTAAGGGGTTTGAAACCAGCCTGGCCAATATAGTAAAACCCTGTCTCTACTAAACATACAAAAATCAGCCAGACATGATGGCTCATGCTAATTAATCCCAGTTACTCTGGTGGCTGAGGCAGGAGAATCACTTGACCCCGGGAGGTGAGGTTGCAGTGAGCCAAGAGGGTGCCACTGTACTCCAGCCTAGGTGACAGAGTGAGACTCTGTCTGAGATGCTTGTTCCCTCCAGTTGCTAAGACTCTATCTTGTTTTTCTTGCTCTCTTTACAAACTCAAGTTCCTTTAAAGATTCTTCACATTGATACAAGGAGCCTGCTTCCTCATTGCCATTTGGGTGCAGAGTTCTTCCTATCAGCCCTCTCATCATGCTCATCATACCTTGCTGCCAAGACTCTCTATGCTGATGACTCGAGCAAAACACGTTCCTCCGGTTGCAAAGAAGGCATTGTTTCTAAAGGCACCTGTCTCAGAGTTCTAGATGGATTATGACCCATGGAGGTCATTGAACTGTAAACCTGACACAGGTTTAACCTTCTGATGGAGCTTGGTTTTTGTCCCAGAAAAACTGTAAAGGAGAAAAACAGCAGCAATAAAGAACAGTTTATGGTGTAAAGAGAAGCAGGAGTGCTGGGTGGATGTTAGAAGACATGATTGCAAATCCCTGGCTGGCTATTAACCAGCTTAGTTTGATTTGGACAAATCACTGTATTTGAGCCTCAGTTTCTCTGTCAGATGCCTGAAAAACGAACTCAGAAATGCTTTCTTCAGAAAATTGCTCAAGTATCAAATGAGATAACATATAAGAAAGTAATTGTGGGATGAGCATTGTGGCTTACACCTATAATCCCAATATTTTGGGAAGCTGGAGTGGGAGGATCGCTTGAGGCCAGGAGTTCAAGACCAGCCTGGGTAACATGGCAAGACCTCATCTCTACAAAAAATAAAAAACCTAGCCGAGCATAGTGGCATGTGATAGTGGTCCCAGCAACTTGGGAGGCTGAGATCAGAGGATCACTTGAGCCCAGGGGGTTGAAGCTACAGTGAACCACATGCCACTTCACTCCAGCCTTCCAGCCTGGGAGACAGGTGGAGACCCTGCCTAATAATAATAAAAAAAGAACTGTGAATTACAAATCTTTGTTTATGGTGGCAGTTTTATGGTAGAGGGGTAAATCCTGTGGACGGATTGTTGTGTTTGGCCAGAAAAGTGTTTTTTGTTTAGTTGAATGGGAATGCCTCCAGTTTGTCACAGGCTTTATCACTCTTATCTTAATTCACCTGCCTGGCTGCTGAAGACAGATGTGTTTGTGTACCTTGCAAAAATGAGAAGTGCAATGCGTAGTAACACAACCACTTTACTGAGCGTGGCCTATGTGGTAGACACCATGTACTAGGTATTATGCTGGATGCTGGCCGATGTTCCTATCCCTGGAAGCTCTCAGCCAGCACATAAATTATAGCACAACTAAGTCCAGATGAACAGACACTTACCAAGTACCTGCTATGGGCTGACCACTGTTCTAAGCTCCTGGGATAAAAACTGTTCTGCTCAGAAAAAATTATTTGGTAATTAGGGAGAAAGACAGCAACTAACTATCTTGGGGGAGGCTGTTTAAGAGGAAGTAGGGGTATTCAAGAAAAAAAAGTAGCATTTTTGAGCCAAGACTGGGCCATGTGTAAGATAAGGCACTTGTCATGCACTTTCATCCTCTGAAAACAGTTATCAGAACTAGATATTGTTATCTTCATTTTGCAAAGGAGGGCGGCTCATGAGACTCGCCCAAGGCCACATACAATGGACAAAGCTAGGATGTGAATCCAGGTCCTTCTTAGTGGGCCTAAGCCCTCAGTATGCCCACTCTGCCTCTCCCAGGGATTACTGAAATAATGATTCATCACAATTGTTTTATTTCTGTTTGTAGGGTTTTCCCTCCCTCTGTGACCTTCCTTCCAAGGGAATTAATCTTAACCCTAAGTTTATTTACTATTAAAGTTACAACGAAGTACTTATGGATGCAAATAAATTTGTAAAACAAATGCTTATTTTCTCAAGAAAATTACCAGATTAACATTAATGACAAGACGAAACGATACGACTCATGACTTTTGTCCTGTTTTAAAGTCACCTTATGGCACAATACATCATGAAATCAATAGTTGTCCGTCTAGGAAATTTACCACTGGAGCTGTCTTCCACTGGTGTGGATATTCCAATTGGCCTCAGGTGGCTGTCTCTGCCATTTTGGTGACTGGCTAGAGTCCAGAGGTATTTTTGAAGATGGCACCTAGAATTCATAAAGCATGGCTAATTCTTCTGAGAAGAGATGGGACACAAACGTCAAAGAGGAGTCGTTAAAAACGTCAGGCATCTCTCTGTGCTCCTTCATCCTCTACGGAACTTCTCCCACAACAGGTCTCTGTCTCCGCATTCTTTCCTTCCGCCTGGAGAGTAAGCTTCCGGACGCTGGACGTTCGGTTGCCCGAGGGCTCCGACCAGCAGTGCACGCTGAGGCAGGCGGGCCGGAAGTTTGTTTGCCCTAGGGTTCCGACCAGCACTGTGTGCTGAGGCAGGCGGGCCCGGTGGTGCGTTTTGAATCCAGCAGTGACTAGCGCTGTTTAGAAAAGCCCGGGGTTCTGCTTCTCCACTGTAGGGTCTCATTCAGCGTAGACTCCCTAGTGGCGAACAACCCCGCCCTAACTCCCAGGTGAGTTCGACCCATTTCTGTTGCTATGCCAACCACAAGGCCCCGCCCCTTTACCCCAGGCTGCTTGGGATTGGCCTTTCCAGTGGGTCAAGGTCAGGGAAGGAGGGTTGCCAGGGATCAGGAGCAGCGCGATGGCCTTGGCTGTGGGCTTCCGCTTGTTTGCCTTTCTTCCTCTCTCTGGCTAAAGGTCACCTGGGGCTGGTTCAGACCGCAGGTTCTGGAATCTGCCACACCTGGGTTGGAACCTTCACCACCGTCTCCCATCGCTGCCACATCCTAGTGGGTTACCTGGGGCAGGTTTAGGTCTAAGCCTCAGATGTTTTCCTCAGATGTAAAAATGTGTATGAACAAGGTTATGAGATTTAGATGATAACCGCAGGCACTTTTTATTGTTCTTACAAAGTGCTAGGTGTTTTTCTGAGTGTTTTACATATGCTAACTTAGTTCATCCTCACAACAACCCTACAAGAGAGGTAGCTTTGTCATCCTACTTACAGATGAGGAAACCGAGGCATGGGAAAGTTACAGGACTTTCTCGACATCCAGTAGTTTGTAGATGCAGACCCATCAAAGCAGTGTGAGTCCGGGAAACATAGTTGGGTGGCTCATGCCTATAATCCCAGTGCATTGGGAGGCTGAGGTGGGAGGATTGCCTCAGGCCAAGAGTTCCAGACCAGACTGGGCAAAGATAGTGAGACCCCATTAAAAAAAAAAAAAAAAAAAAAAGAGGAGGAGGAGAAGGAGGGGGAAGAGGAGGAAGAAGAAAAGAAACACATGCCATTTTGGGACACAGTAGATATTTAATAAATTCTATTTATTCTTAATCCCATTAATATTATTGGTTCTGGTTTTCATGGCTTCCAAGAGTCACTTTGGAAGTGGAGTAAGACAAAGTATTTTTGTGAGAGTATGACTTAAGAAAAATATTTTTGGGCTGGCTGAGGTGGCTTGTGCCTGTAATCCCAGCATTTTGGGATGCTAGGATGGGAAAATTGCTTGAGCCCCAGAGTTCCAAACCAGCCTGGACAACATAGTGAGACTCCATCTCTACACAAGATAATTGCTGAAAATATATATGGTTTTGAACCTGGGTAAAGATAGTGTGATTGAATTCAATTTCTCTTTTAATGCTAGCTTATTAAGGCTTAAGATTTTTTTTACCACATTTTGCAGTTTACATTTTTATATACATTGTTCTTAATGATGAACATTAGTATCTTCTTGTAGGCTTCTTCTAGGCTAAAGTGAGCTAATATGTGTAAATTACTTAAACAAGTTCTTAGTACTGAGTATGCGCAGAATAAGGAAAGTATATATGGGGAGTGTTGAAGGTATGACTATGATTTCACCCGGTCCCTAACTTTAACATTACCTTGTGGGGCTGCATCTGTTCCCAAGTTGTCTAAGACCAGTTGAGGCAGTGTACATTTGTACAGTGTATTGCCAATTGCCAATACAAGAGTCAGGAGCTTCTTGAGGCCAGACGCCTTCTTTTTTTTTTTTTTTGAGACGGAGTTTCGCTCCTGATACCCAGGCTGGAGTGCAATGGCGCGATCTCGGCTCACCGCAACCTCCGCCTCCTGGGTTCAGGCAATTCTCCTGCCTCAGCCTCCCGAGTAGCTGGGATTACAGGCATGCGCCACCATGCCCATCTAATTTTTTGTATTTTTAGTAGAGACGGGGGTTTCACCTTGTTGACCAGGACGGTCTCGATCTCTTGACCTCGTGATCCACCTGCCTCGGCCTTGCCAGACGTCTTCTTGAGACCACTTTGCTATTAAGGAAAAAGTTCACAGAGGAGCAAAGCAGCTGCTGACCACCTGGAAGAGGTAGCCTGATGGGAGTCTGCTCAAAGGGGTTTGCAACCCCTTCTGAAATCTCTGTGGTGGGTTTTCTCAATGGAACTAACAGTGTTTTATATGTTAATTGCATATTAGAAATGGAAAAGATTTGATCAAAATAAGCAATAGGCTGCTAACTGTGATGCATAAGATACCAAAGCCAGACTCCCGGCATCAAATCCCACCTCCAACACTTACCAGTTGTGTGTCCTGGGGCAGCTGCTTAACTTTATAAGGATTAAGTGAGTTAATACACATAATGCTTTTAGAGCAGTGCCTTGCACATGGCTGGATCTCAATAAATATTATGTATAATATATAAATACATATGCATGCAAAGAAATTGTATACAGGAATCCTCCTAGTTACACAAACAATATAAGAGAAAAAAAAAGTCAGTCTTCTCCTTATTGTATCTGTGGTCTCTTAGCCCTGTTTTCCCTGTAATGTGACATTTTCATGTCTAACACTTTTCTTAAGGTGATGTTGGCTTAGCTGCTGAGTTGCCCAAAGGGCCTGTTCCTACTTGTATCATGAAATCAAGGACCTAGATGGTGGAGTAGTGAGTTGAGGAAATGAAGATGTGCTTCTTTTGCTTGCTTCTTTCTGCCCTGCTTCTTATGGCAATTGGCACAAAGAAATCTAATTCTATTCCTTGCCAAATTCATGCTTCCTTTTAGCTTACTGGTCAATGTGGTAGATGTTGTCCCTTAGGCAGGGGTCCCCAGAATGTGACTATATTTGGAAATAGGGTCTTTATTTTATTTATTTATTTATTTGAGATGGAGTTTCCCTCTTGTTGCCCAGTCTGCTGTTCAATGGCACGAGCTCAGCTCACCGCAACCTTGGCCTCCTGGGTTCAAGTGATTCTCCTGCCTCAGCCTCCTGAGTAGCTGGGATTATAGGCATGTGCCATCACGCCCCGCTAATTTTGTGTTTTTAGTAGAGACAGTGTTTCTCCATGTTGGTCAGGCTGGTCTCGAACTCCTAACCTCAGGTGTTCTGCCCATCTCTGCCTCCCAAAGTGCTGGGCTTATAGGCATGGGCCATGGAGCCTGGCTGGAAATAGGGCCTTTAAAGAAGTGGTTAAAATAAAATTATGGGTGGCCCCTAATCCAGTATGACCAGTGACCTTCCAAGAAGAAATGTGGATATAGAGGTACAGAGAGAAAACCACTGACAAGCCCAGGAGAGAGGCCCTAGAAGAAACCAACCCCGCTGACACCTTGATCTTGGACTTGTAGCTTCCAGATCTGTGGGGAGATAATTCCTGTTATGTAACAACTCTGCGATACTTTGCTAGGTATCTCTAGAAAACTATCACAGCCAGGGTGGGGCTCTAAGCAAGGCCGAGAGAGACCGTAGCATAGTTGAGGCTGGAAGCTTCAGGCAAAGAGGTAAGCGTAGGTTTAAGAACTTCGGGATTGCAAGGGGAAAGTCATTTTTAGATGCCTCTCTGGATGAAAACAGAAAATGGGTGGCGTGACTGCTCACTTTAAAATGAATTCTTCACTTTACAAATGACTCACTTGTTGTAGCCAAGAGATAGTTTAGAAGCCATGATAAAAATACTAGGGAATCAGAATGAAAGTCAGTGGAAAAGTATTATTTGTACTAGGAACATCTCCTTCACATAGAACGTTTTAGGGATGTGTTTACTTCAGGAAGGCAGACAACTGGGACAATGTACAAAAGATTAGATGGGGTTCCTGGAAGGAATTAATTGGAAGGGTCAGAATCACTGGTAGATGAGGGACAAGATTATTGTACTCATATCAAAGGGAAAAGGACATGCAGAACCTTGATTATGCGCTAAGTATGTTTACTGCCCCTACCTTTGAGTTTCATCTGTGTTTAAGTCATTTATTTATTTATTTATTTTTGAGACAGAGTTTTGCTTTTTGCCCAGCTCACTGCAACCTCTACCTCCTGGGTTCAAGGGTTTCTCCTGTTCAGCCTCCCAATTAGCTGGGATTACAGGCTCATGCCACCACACCTGAATATTTTTGTATTTTTAGTAGAGACAGGGTTTCACTGTGTTGGCCGGGCTGGTCTTAAACTTCTGACTTTAGGTGATCTGCCAGCCTCAGTCTTCCAAAGTTCTGGGATTATAGATGTGAGCCACCATGCCTGGCCCAGTCTTTTTTTTTTTTTTTTTTTTTTTAAATGCTATTTTTCCTGGAGATTTAGAGTAAGCAGTATGGCTAGGTTCTAGCATGGATTTGATAAACCTAGGCCAGGTGGATTGGTGAGGCTAAGGGGGTTGAGAGATCACCTAAAATAGATTTTGCCCTCTAGCCATCTTTTCCAGGGCTTAGCCACTGATGTCACATCGGACAGACAGACAGACAGACAGAACTTGCATTCACAGGACTCCCACTGAAGTCATTACCCTAGTGCTAGCTCTATAGGTCATCTACCTGCTTTTGGAAAGTGCTGAGAAGAAAGCCTTCCTTCTTTCTCCCCACACCCTCCCCCAAGTTTATACTATATATTTTAAAAAATGTTATTTTAAATGATCATACCATATGTGGGCAGAGGGATGAGTTTCCTTGTCTTAAATAGAATCACTTTTTTTTTTTTTTGAGACAGAGTTTTGCTTTTGTCACCCAGGCTGGAGTGCAATGGCAGGATATCGGCTCACCGCAACCTCTGTCTTCTGGGTTCAAGCGATTCTCCTGCCTCAGCCTCCTGAGTAGCTGGGATTACAGGCATGTGCCATCATGCCCCGCTAATTTTGTATTTTTAGGAGAGACAGGGTTTCTCCATGTTGGTCAGTCTGGTCTTGAACTCGTGACCTCAGGTGATTTGCCTGTCTCTGCCTCCCAAAGTGCTGGGATTACAGGCATGAGGCACCAAGCCTGGCTGATGATAATTTTTTCCAACAGCCTGCTCTTTCTTAAGGAGGTCGCCTTTACTGTCTATGGTGTCTACATAAAGATTTCCCTGGTGAGAGTGAATGAGTAGGTGCTTCACACTTAGAATAATAAGCACTGGGTGTGCTGCCCAGATCTCCCACTTCAGGACTGAAACTGGCAGTCTGATTGGCTGACAGCTCACACCTGTCTCCTCTTGCTTTCCCCCCAACCCTAGTGATGAGAAGCCACCTGTCCAAAGTCATGCCCCTTCACTAGAGGCAGCCAAAATCCAATGATGTGAGGTCTAAGGGTCCAGCCCCCTTGCTTTATTTTCAGATATCTCTGTAGGGTCATCCTAGCTTGAGGGCTCCTCTGGAGATGGGCAGAGGCCCTTGCTGTGACTGTGTTGCAACCCAACTTCTCCCTCTGCCTGAATCAGCAGCTTTGGCATCCCCACAGGTGTTGAACCCAAGATCACTTCCCAATAAATCTCCTGTGTGTAAGTAAATCTCCATCTCTGAGTCTGTTTCCCAGGAAACCCAAGCTGCAGTAATATTTTTCTTAAATATGGGTGTTTTATCATCCAGTCCAAAATGTCATATAGAGATGGAGTCTCTCTCTGTTGCCCAGGCTGGAGTGCAATGGCTTGATCTCGGCTCATTACAACCTCTGCCTCCAGGTTTCAAGTGATTCTTTTGTCTCAGCCTCCTGAGTAGCTGGGATCATAGGCACTCACCACCTTACCTGGTTAATTTTTATATTTTAGTGGAGACAGGGTTTTTCACCATGGCTGGTCTTGAACTACTGAGCTCAAGTGATCTGCCCCCTCCTCAGCCTCCCAAAGTGCTGGGATTACAGGCGTGAACCACTGTGCCCAGCCTTAGTTCTTCTGAATTTGTTGATGTTGGTTTTATGGCCCAAGATATAGTCTATTTGGGGACATGTTTCATGGGTGCTTGAAAATAATGTTTTCTGCTATTGTTGGGTGGAATAGTCTATACATGTAGATTAGGTCCTATTGGTTAATAGTATTAGGCTGGGAGCGGTGGCTTTAATCCCAGCACTGGGGGAGGCCAAGGCAGGAGGATTGCTTGAGCCCAGGAGTTTGGGGCCAGCCTAGACAACATAGTGAGACCCCTATCTATCTCTACAAAAAATGAGATAACATGAATTAGCCAGGTGCGGTGGCAGGTGCCTGCAGTTCCAGCTACAAGGGAGGTTGAGGTGGGAGGAGCACTTAAACCTTAGAAGTTGAGGCTACAGAGAGCTGTAATCATACCACTGCACTTCAGCTGGGTGACAGAGTGAGACCCTGCCTCAAAGAAACAAACACAAAAAGTATTCCTGAGTTCTTCTACATCCCTGCCAATTTTCTGTCTAGTTGTTCTATCAGTTGTTCAGAGATGGTATTGAAGTTTATGGCTATTATTGTGGATTTGTCTATTTACTCTTTCAGTTCTATCAGTTCCTGTTTCATATTTTGCAGCTCTGTTGTTTGTTGCACACACATTTAGGAAGCTATGTCTTCTGAATGGATTAACCCTTTTATCATTATGTAATGTTTTGCCCCATCTCCGGTAATATTCTTTACTCAGAAGTCTACTTTATTTGATATTAATATAGCAACTCCTGGTTTCATTTAATGTTTAGATAACATATATTTTTTTCTATTTGTTTACTTTGAATCTACCTATCTAATTATAATTGGAGTTTCTTGTAGACACATGTATAGTTGGATCATGTTTTTTAAAATCTATTCTGTGAATCTGTCTTTTAATTGATGTGTTAGGTCATTTACATTTGATATGATTATTGATGTGGCAGGACTTGTGCCTGACATTTTATTTTCTGTTTCCTGTATCTTTTGTTTTCTCTCTTGTTTTATACAGCTTCTGGATTTTTCCTAACTTCTTATGGGTTATTAAACTTAAAAAAAATTTTGTTTTGATTTATTTATAGTACATTTAAGTGTATCTTTGCATAGTATTTTTAGTCGTTATATATACATAACTTATCACAGTCTACTGGTATTGAAATTTTAGCAGCATAAGTGAAGCATAGAAACCTTACTTCCCCTTATGTCTTTTTAGTTTTTTTTTTTTCTTTTTGAGACAGGATCTCACTCTGTCACCCAGGCTGGAGTGCAGTGATGCAATCATGGCTTACTGCAGCCTCAACCTCCCAAAGAGCAGGTGATCTTCCTGCCTCAACCCCAGAGTAGCTGGGATTACAGGCATGAGTCATGGCACCTGGGTAATTTTTGTATTTTTAGTAAAGACGGGGCTTCGCCATGCTACCTGGGTGGTCTTGAATTCCTGGGCTCAAGAGATCCATCTGCCCCAGTATCCTAAAGTATTGGTATTACAGGCGTGAGCCACTGTGCCCAGCCCATAAATCTTAAATAGTCCATCTGTATGCATTTAGAACCACATCATGTTATCATAACATGATAGTAAACATGTTATCATGTTTGCTGAAGTTATTTTTAAAAATCTGGAAAACTTACGTGGAGAAGAAAAATGCATTATATTTACTCATAATTTTACTGTTTCTTCTGATATTCTAAGATTACTGTTTTTATCATTTTTTTTCTATTTAGGAAATTTCCTTTAGCCCTTCTTTTAGCTTATGTCTGATGGTGACAAATTCTCTTAGTTTTCTTACATATGAGAACATCTAAGTTTTCCCTTCATTCTTGAAGATATTTTCTCTGAATATAGAATTTTGGTCTTAAAAAACATTGTGCCACTTCCTTCTGCCTTGCATGATTTCTGATGAGAAATCTGTTGTCAGTAGACTTGCTCCTCCTATGTGTAAGGTGTTAATTCTCTTTCACTGCTTTCAATACTGTTTTTTTTTTGGCACAAACCATGGATGAGACTTAATTTAATAATTTTTTCTTTGTCTTTAGTTTTCTCAAATTTGACTATGATGTGTCTTGGCATGGATTTCTTTTGTTTTTTCCCGTTGAGATACATTGAGCTTCTTAAATCCCTAGATTTACATCTTTTGCCAAACTTGAGATATTTAGCCATTATTTGTTCAAATACTTTTAAAGCTCCATCCTCTTTCTTCTCTTTTTCTGGGACTCCAATGATATTAATGTTAGTCTATAGGTACCTATTGCTCTGTTAATTTTTGGGGGGTGGGGGGTCTATTTTCTTTCCGTTGTTCAGACTGGGTAATTTCTAGTTACCTATCTTCAAGTTCACTGTGACTTTCTGTTGTCTCCTCCATTCTGCTGTTGAGCTCATCCACTGAGTTTTTAATTTCTATTATTGTACTTTTCAGTTCCAAATTTCCATTTGGTTCTTCTTTAAATCCTCTGTTTCTTTGCTGAGACTTTCTATTTCTTTCATTTGTTTAAATGTTTATTATGGCTAATTGAAGCATATTTATAATAGCTGTTTACAAATCCCTGTTAGGTAATTCTATTATCTCTGTCATGTCACTGTTAGCGCCTATTGATTATATTTTTAAATAAGTTAAGATTTTTCTTGTTTTTACTATAATGAATTTTTTTAAAATCAAAACCTGGACATTTGTATATTATGTTATGGAACTCTGAGTCTTATTTAAGCCTCTGTTTTAGCTGGCTTCTTCTAATAACCACTCTGGCTGGGGGTAAGGGACCCACCTCTTTATTAATGCCAGGTGGGGTAGAAATCCAGGTTCCCCACTCAGCAACCATTAACATCCTCAGGACAGGAAGGGCTCCTTATTAGGACAGGTTTGGCTGGGAATTCTGGCTCCCCATGTTGCCTCCACTGATACCACAAGCATTGGAGTGGCCTTGTTTCTTTTAAGCACTGGAAAAAGTCTTGTATCTCCACTAGAGCTGCTCTGACACCATCCCAGTGTAGAAGAGGAGGGGTGCCCCATTAACAGAAGTGGAAGTCCAGATTCCCTCTTTGACCTTTCTGTCATGGATGGAGGTGGAGTCAAAGTTTTTTTTATGATGTTTGGCTGGAGTAGAGTGGTTGTTATGGAAAAGTTTTCTATCTTGCTATTTGGCTACTTTTCTTTTCCTGGTCCTTTGGCTAGAGAGATGAGGCTTTTTTTGGACTTTCTTTGTCTGCATCTATTGGCATTCTGTACATCCACCTTCTCCAGCTCTAGTATAGTATGGGATATAAGAGGTAATAAAGAAACCCAGGGAATTCAATGCCATGCCATTCTTTGGGTCCTGAGATCCCTAGTAGTCTGCATTCTTCTTTCCACCTTTATATATAAGGTCCAGGATTTTTAGTTGTATTTTGCAAAAGGGATAGGGAAATGTACTTCTCCATTTTTCTCAAAGCAGATATCCCTAATGTATATACAGCCCATTTATTTATTTATTTACTTATTTATTTTTATTGTACTATAGGTTCTGGGGTACATGTGCAGATCATGCAGGATTGTTGCATAGGTACACACATGGCAATGTGGTTTGCTGCCTCCATCCCCCCGTCACCTACATCTGGCATTTCTCCCCATGTTATCCCTCCCCTACCTCTATACCCCCCCTGCTGTCCCTCCCTTGGTACCCCCCAACAAACCCCAGTGTGTGATGCTCCCCTCCCTGTGTCCATGTGTTCTCATTGTTCAATACCTGCCTATGAGTCAGAACATGCGGTGTTTGATTTTGTGTTCTTATGTCAGTTTGCTGAGAATGATGGTTTCCAGATTCATCCATGTCCCTACAAAGGACATGAACTCATCGATTTTTTATGGCTGCATAGTATTCCATGGTGAATATGTGCCCCATTTTCCTTGTCCAGTCTATTGTCGATGGATATTTGGGTTGGTTCCAGGCCTCTGCTATTGTAAACAGTGCCACCATGAACATTATGTGTGCATGTGTCTTTATAATAGAATGATTTATAATCCTTTGGGTATATACCCAGTAATGGGATTGCTGGGTCAAATGGAATTTCTATTTCTAGGTCCTTGAGGAAACATCACACTGTCTTCCACAATGGTTGAACTAGTTTACACTCCCACCAACAGTGTAAAAGTGTTCCTATTTCACCACATCCTCTCCAGCATCTGTTAATGATCACCATTCTAACTGGCATGAGGTGGTATCTCAATGTGGTTTTGATTTGCATTTCTCTAATAATTAGTGATGATGAGCATTTTTTCTTATGTTTGTTGGCCTCATATATGTCTTCTTTTAAAAAATGTCCATTCATATCCTTCTCCCACTTTTGGATGGGTTTGTTTGTTTTTTCTTGTAAATCTGTTTTAGTTCTTTGTAGATTCTGGATATTAGCCCTTTGTCAGATGGGTAGAATGCAAAAATTTTTTCCCATTCTGTTGGTTGCCTGTTCAGTCTAATGATTGTTTCTTTTGCTGTACAGAAGATCTGGAGTTTAATTAGGTCCCATTTGTCTATTTTGGCTTTTGTTGCCAATGGTTTTGGTGTTTTAGTCATGAAGTTCTTGCCTATGCCTATGTCCTGAGTGGTTTTGCCTAGGTTTTCTTCTAGGGTTTTTATGGTGTTAGGTTTTCTGTTTAAGTCTTTAATCCATCTGGAGTTAATTTTAGTGTAAGGTGTCAGGAAGGGGTCCAGTTTCTGCTTTCTGCACACTGCTCACCAGTTTTCCTAACACCAGTTATTAAACAGGGATTCCTTTCTCAATTTTTTGTTTTTGTCAGGTTTGTCAAATATCAGATGGTTGTAGATATGTGGTGTTGCCTCCGAGGCCTCTGTTCTGTTTCATTGGTCTAGATCTCTGTTTTGATACCAATGCCATGCTGTTTTGATTACTGTAGCTTTGTAGTATAGTTTGACATCAGGTAGCATGATGCCTCCAGTTTTGTTCTTTTTGCTTAGGATTGTCTTGACTATGTGGGCTCTCTTTTGGTTCCATATGAAGTTTAAGGTGGCCTTTTCCAGTTCTGTAAAGAAGGTCATTGGTAATTTGATGGGGATAGCATTGAATCTATAAATTACTTTGGGCAGTATGGCCATTTTCACGATATTGATTATTCCTAACCATGAGCATGGAATGTTTCTCCATCTGTTTGTGTCTTCTCCTATTTCCTTGAGCAGTGGTTTGTAGTTCTCCTTGAAGAGTTCCTTTACATCCTTTGTTAGTTGTAATCCTAGGTATTTTATTCTCTTTGTCGCAGTTGTGAATGGGAATTTGCTCATGATTTGGCTCTCTATTAGTCTGTTATTGATGTATAGAAATGCTTGTGATTTCTGCACATTGATTTTGTATCCTGAGACTTTGCTGAAGTTGCTTATTTGGGCTGAGATGATGGGGTCTTCTAAATATACAATCATGTCGTCTGCAAATAGAGACAATTTGACTTCCTCTTTTCCTAATTGAATAGCCTTTATTTTTTTTTTCTTGCCTAATTGCTCTGCCTAGAACTTCCAATACTATATTGAATAGGAGTTGTGACAGAGGGCATCCTTGTCTAGTGCCGGATTTCAAAGGGAATGCTTCCAGTTTTTGCCCGTTCAGTATGATATTGGCTGTAGGTTTGTCATAAATAACTTCTATTATTTTGAGATCTGTTCCTTCAATACGTACTTTATTGAGATTTTTTAGCATAAAGTGCTGTTGAATTTTGTCCGAGGCCTTCTCTGTGTCTATTGAGATAATCATGTGGTTTTTGTCTTTGGTTCTGTTTATGTGGTGGATTACATTTATAGACTTGTGTATGTTGAACCAGGCTTGCATCTCTGGAATGAAGCCTACTTGATCGTGATGGATAAGCTTTTTGATGTGCTGTTGTGATTGGTTTGCCAGTATTTTATTGAAGATTTTTGCATCTATGTTCACCATGGATATTGGCCTGAAGTTTTCTTTTTTTGTGAGTCTCTGCTGGATTTTGGTATCAGGATGATGTTGGTCTCATAAAATGATTTTGGAAGGATTCCCTCTTTTTGTATTGTTTGGAATAGTTTCAGAAGGAATGGTACCAGCTCCTCTTTGTACGTCTGGTAGAATTCAGCTGTGAACCCATCTGGACCTGGACTTTTTTTGGTTGGTAGGCTATTAATTGCTTCCTCAAATTCAGCCCTTGTTATTGGTCTGTTCAAGGTTTCAACTTCTTCCTGGTTTAGGCTTGGGAGGGTGCAAGTGTCCAGGAATTTATCCATTTCTTCCAGGTTTACTGGTTTATGTGCATAGAGTTGTTTGTAGTAATCTCTGATTATAGTTTGTATTTCTGTGGAGTCAGTGGTGATATCCCCTTTATCATTTTTATGCATCTATTTGATTCTTCTCCCTTTTCTTTTTTATTAATCTGGCTAGTGGTCTGTTTATTTTCTTGATTTTTTCAAAAAACCAGCTCCTGGATTTATTGATTTTTTTTTTCAGTTTTCAATGGTTTTTTTTTTTTCTCCCACACAAATCCTCAATAAAAACTGAGATGAAATTTTAATTTGGTAAAGCATTTCTGGGGAAAGTAATGCTTACAAATTCTTCAACTATGCCACATAATATTTTATTGATTTTTTGAAGGATTCTTTTTGTGTCTCTATCTCCTTCACTTCTGCTCTGATCTTAGTTATTTTTTGTCTTCTGCTAGCTTTTGAGGTTTTTTGATCTTGCTCCTCTAGCTCTTTCAATTTTGATAATAGGGTATTGATTTTAGATCTTCCCTTGTGTCTCTGGTGGGCATTTATTGCTATAAATTTCCCTCTAGACACTGCTTTAAATGTGTCCTAGAGATTCTGGTACGTTATGTCTTCATTCTTGTTGGTTTCAAAGAATGTCTTTATTTTTGCCTTCATTTCATTGTTTATCCAGTCAACATTCAGGAGCCATTTGTTCTGTTTCCATGAAGTTGTGTGGTTCTGAGTTAGTTTCTTAATTCTGAGTTCTAATTTGATTGCACTGTGGTCTGAGAGACTGTTTGTTATGATTTCTATTCTTTTGCATTTGCTGAGGAATCATTTACTTCCAATTATGTGGTCAGTTTTAGAGTAGGTGCCATGCGGTGCTGAGGAGAATGTATATTCTGTGGATTTGGGGTGGAGATTTCTGTAGATGTCTATTTGCTCCACTTGGTCCAGATCTGAGTTCAAGTCTTGGATATCCTTGTTAATTTTCTGTCTGGTTGATCTGTCTAATATTGACAGTGGAGTGTTAAAGTCTCCCACTATTGTTGTGTGGGAGTCTAAGTCTCTTTGTAGGTCATTAAGAACTTGCTTTATGTACTTGGGTCCTCCTATATTGGGTGTGTATATATTTAGGATCATTAGTTCTTCTTGATGCATTGATCCTTTTGCCATTATGTGATGCCCTTCTTTGTCTCTTTTAATCTTTTTTGGTTTAAAGTCCATTTTATCAGAGACTAGGATTGCAACTCCTGCTCTTTTTTTGCTCTCTATTTGCTTGATAAGTCTTCCTCCATCCCTTTATTTTTAGCCTATGTGTGTCCTTGCACATGAGATGGGTTTCCTGAATACAGCACACCAATGGGTTTTGACTTTTTGTCCAATTTGCCAGTCTGTGTCTTTTGATTGGGGCATTTAGTCCATTTACATTTAAGGTTAATATTGTTATGTATGAATTTGATCCTGCCATTTTGATGTTAGTTGGATGTTTTGCCCATTAGTTGACACATTTTCTTCATTGTGTCGATGGTCTTTACCATTTGGTGCATTTTTGGAGTGGCTGGTACTGGTTGTTCCTTTCCTTGTTTAGTGCTTCTTTCAGGAGCTCTTGTACGGCAGGCCTGGTGGTGATAAAATCTCTCAGCAGTTGCTTGTCCATAAAGGATTTTCTTTCTTCTTCACTTATGAAGCTTAGTTTGGCTTGATATGAAATTCTAGGTTGGAGTTCAGTGATCCAAGATGGCCGATCGCTAACATCCCGGGATTGCAGCTCTCAGGGAAGGCACGGAGAACTAGAGGACGCCACACTTTCAGACAAATTCTGGTCGCTCACGGAGCAGAAGATCCCCCAGTGGAGGAAACACACGGGTGGCCAGCGTGACTCTCGTGGCCGGCGCAGCGGTTCCGCTGGCACCTTGGCGCGGCTGCTCTCGGAGCAGAGTAAACAGGTTTGGAGGACCCACACGGGCCCCCAGCACGACACCAGAGCCCGGCGCAGTGGCTGTGACGGCACCTCGGCGCGGTAGCGCTCGGCGCAGAGTAAACGGGACCGGTTTCCCTTCTGACCAAGGTTTGGAGCCCCAGGAAGGCAGAGTCTCCTACTATGGACACAAGAAGGAAGCCAGACAGGAGAATCCTGGGAAGAAAAGCACCATCAGTTATAACGCCGCTGCTCTGGCCCTGGGAACTAACAACCTGGACGCCCCCTCAAGAGACCTAATCTGAAAGTTGGTAAATTCAAAGACGACAGGAGGATAAATTTACAATGACGGTAAGAAACCAGCATAAAAAAGCTGAGAATACTCAAAGTCAGAACGCCTCTCCCTCTAAAGATGATCACAGTTCCACATCAACAATGGAACAAGGCTTGATGGAAAACGAGTGCATCCCGATGACAAAATCACCCTTCAAGGAATGGATAATAACAAACTTTGGTGAGTTAAAAGAACATGTTGTAGCCCAATGTAAAGAAACTAGGAACTTTGAAAAAAGGTTTGATGAAATCGTATTGAGAATAGACAACTTAGAGAGGAGTATGAGTGAATTAATGGAACTGAAGAATACAATACAGGAACTCCGAGAAGTATGCACAGGTTTAAACACTCGAATTGTTCAAGCAGAAGAAGGGATATCAGAGGTCAAAGTCCAACTTAATGAAATAAAACGAGAAGACAAGATTAGAGAAAAAAGGATAAAAAGGAATGAGCAAAGTCTCCACGAAATGTGGGACTATGTGAAAAGACCAAATTTACGTTTGATAGGTGTACCTGAATGCGATGGAGAGAATGAATCCAAGCTGGAAAATACCCTTCAGGATATTATTCAGGAAAATTTTCCTAAACTAGCAAAGCAGGTCAACATTCAACCCCAGGTAATACAGAGAACACCATAAAGATATTCTTCAAGAAGAGCAACCCCAAGGCACATAATCGTTAGATTCACCAGGGTTGAAACGAAGGAGAAAATACTAAGGGCAGCCAGAGAGAAAGGTCAGGTTACCCACAAAGGCAAGCCTATCAGACTTACAGCAGATCTCTCAGCAGAAACTCTACAAGCCAGAAGAGAGTGGGGGCCAATATTCAACATCCTCAAAGAACAGAACCTTCAGCCCAGAATTTCATATCCATCCAAACTAAGCTTCACAACTGAAGGAAAAATTAAATCTTTTATGAACAAGCAAGAACTCAGAGATTTTATTACCACCAGGCCTGCTTCACAAGAGCTTCTGAAAGAAGCATTACACACAGAAAGAAACAACCAGTATTAGCCTTTTTTAAAATACACCAAAAAGTAAAGAGCACCAACATAAAGAAGAATTTACACCAACGAATGGATAAAATAGCCAGTCAACATCAAATGGCAGTAACCCTAAATTTAAATTGATTAAATCCCGCAATCAAAAGACACAGCCAAAACCCAACGGCATGTTACATCCAGACCTGTTTCACGTGCAAGGATACACAAAGACTCAAAACAAAGGGATGGAGAAAGATTTACCAACCAAATGGAGAGCAAAAATAAATAATAAATAAATAAAAAGCAGGAGTTGCAATTCTCGTATCGGATAAAATAGATTTTAAAGCAACAAAGATATAGTGGTAAAAGGATCAATGCAACAACAAGAGCTAATGATCCTAACACCCAGATACATAAAGACTTAGACTCAACGAGACAGAAAATTAATAAGGATATCAAGGACTCAAACTCAGATCCGGAACAAGTAAACTTTAAATATTTATAGAGCTCTCCACTTCAAATACAGAAAATATACATTCTTGTCAATACCACATCACACCTACCCATAAGTTTAAATGAAACCTTGATTGGCCATTATTAATACCCAGTTTTTTTCAGAATAAAGCAATATTTCCATTTACTCTCCCTCTTTCTCTTCCTCTTTCTTCCTCTCCTTTACTTATTTTTTTTCTTTCCTTCTCTCAAATAAAAGAAATCAACTTGTAAACCTCTAGATCCAGGTCGGCAATGTCTCTCTCATTGCTTGATTTCCTTCCTTCCCTTCCCTTCCCTCCCTCCCTCCCTCCCTCCTCCCTTCCTTCCTTCCTTCCTCCCTACCGTCCTCCTTCCCTCCCTTCCTGCCTTCCTCAAAAAAAAAAAAAAAAAAAAAAGAAATTCTAGGTTGAAAGTTCTTTTCTTTAAGGATGTTGAAAATTGCCCCCACGTTCTTCTGGCTTGTAGAGTTTCTGCAGAGAGATCTGCTATGAGTCTGATGGGCTTCCCTTTGTGGGTAACCTGACCTTTTTCTCTTGGCTGCCCTTAGCATTTTTTCCTTCATTTCAATCCTGGTGAATCTGACAATTATGTGCCTTGGGGTTGCTCTTCTTGAGGAATATCTTTGTGGTGTTCTCTGTATTTCCTGGACTTGAAGGTTGGCCTGCCTTGCTAGGTTGGGGAAGTTCTCCTGGATAATATCCTGAAGAGTGTTTTCCAGCTTGGATTCATTCTCTCTGTCACATTCAGGTACACCTATAAAATGTAAATTAGGTCTTTTCACATAATCCCATATTTCTTAGAGGCTTTGTTCACTTGTTTTCACTCTTTTTTCTCTATTCTTGCATTCTCATTTTATTTCATTGAGTTGATCTTCAATCTCTGATATCCTTTCTTCTCCTTTGTCTATTTGGTTATTGAAACTTGCGTATGCTTCATGAAGCTCTTGTGCTGTGTTTTTCAGCTCCATCCAGTTGTTTATATTCTTCTCTAAGCTGTTTATTCTAGTTAGCATCTCATCTAACCTTTTTTCTAGGTTCTTAGTTTCTTTGCATTCGGTTAGCACATGCTCTTTTAGCTCTGAGAAATTTGTTATTATCCACCTTCTGTTTCTGTCAATTCATCGAATTCATTCTCCATCTATCTTTGATCCCTGGCTGGTGGGGAATTGCGATCCCTTGGAGGAGGAGAGGTTTTTGGAGGAGAGGAGTAGTTTTTGGTATTTTCATCCTTTTTGCACTGGTTTCTTCCCATCTTAGTGGCTTTATCTACCTGTGGTCTTTGTAGTTGGTGGCTTTCAGATGGGGTCTCTGAGTGAACGTCCTTTTTGTTGAGGTTGAAGCTATTTCTTTTTGCTTCTTAGTTTTCCTTCTATCAGACAGGCCTCTCTGCTGCAGGACCACTGGAGGTCCACTCCAGACCCTGCTCACCTGGAGATAACCCATGGGGGCTGCAGAACAGCAAAGGTTGCCACTAGTTTCTTCCCCTGCTATCCTTGCCCCAGAAGGGTGTCTGCCAGATGTCAGTTTGATCTCTCCTTTATGAGGTGTCTCTTTGGGTATATGGGGATTGGGGAGTTGCTTGAGGAGACAGTCTGTCCCTTATAGGAGCTCAAGTGCTGTGCTGGGAGCTCCATTGTTCCATGCTGGGCTGCTGGGCAGGTACCTTTAAGTCTGCTGCAGCTGAACTCATAACCACCTCTTTTCCCAGGTGCTCTGTCCTAGGAAGGTCAGCTTTGTTTATAAGTTCCTGTCATGCTGCTGCCTTTTGTCGTAGTTGCCCTGCATTGCATGGAATAGTCTAGTCACAGTCTGCCAGCAGAGGTGTTGCTGAGCTGCTGCAGGCTCTGCCCAGCTGCTGTGTGAACTGCCTCAGTAGCGCGGGACGCCCTTCCCCCCACTGAGCTGGACCATCCCAGGTCCAGCTGTGCTTGCTGCGAAACTCTCAATCCAGAGCGTTTCTGATTACTCGTTTTGTAGGGTGGTACCTGCTGAGCCAGATCACCTGGATCCCTGTCTCCGCACCCTCCCTTTCAGTTGAATGGGTGCCTCTGTCTCCCAGGCATTCCAGGTGCCAGTTGAAGTGGCCAGCCAGACTTATGTGAGTTTCTGTGTGCTGACCCTACACCGGCTGAAACTACTGTGCTGAAAACTCATGGGGCTTTTTGCTCCGGGAATCTTCTGGTCTGTGGGCAGTGAAAACTTGTTTGGAAATGCGGTGAGCACTCACCCTCTGTGCTGTTCTCGCTGGGAACTGCACTCTGGAGCTGTTCCTATTAGGCCATCTTAGATCTCAAAAATCCTATCCAGCCCATTTATTTAGAAGTCTCTAATTCTGCACCACCTGCAAAAAAAAATGTAGATATTAATGAAACTTTAGACTTCAAAATTGAATCTAATTATTATTATTATCACTCTTGAGACAGGGTCTTCTTCTGTCACTCAGGTTGGAGTGCAGTGGCATGACCCCCTGGGCTGAAGCCATCTTCTCACCTCAGCCCCCTGAATAGCTGGGACCACAGGCATATATCACCATGCCCAGCTAGTGTTTTATTTTTAGTGGAGATGGGGATCTCACTATGTTGCCCAGGCTGGTCTTTAACTCCTGGGCTCAAACAGTTCTCCCGTCTCAGCCTCCCCAAATGCTGGAATCACAGGCATGAGCCTCCACACCTGGCTAAAATCGAATCTCAATAGAGGATTGCTGAGTTTGGATTATTTGAGATATTGAGGATCACTATTTCTTGGGAGTAAACCTCATGCCCTAGATTTTCCAGGGAAGCCCGTGTTTTAAGTCATTTTATTATTTTAACTAAAAAAGCATTTCATCAACTAAAAAAATGTAATCTTTTCAATATTAAAAAACTGACAAAAACGAGAAAAACCTATATCTGACCTCAAGTCTCTTTTTCTCCTTTTGGAAAATAAGGTTACTTTATCTAGTCATGAGATACAAGAGGCAACTTATAGGGAACTAGTATTTATTTTGAGGCATTCTTTTGCTAAACATCTGGATGATTGCTAGGTAATAATAACAATGATAAAAGTGAACATTTGCTGAATATTTTACTATAAGGCACAGTGGTGAGTTTATATTCTCTATCTCATGTTAAATTCACTGTGCACCTATTCAGAAGATTGTAATATTTTCTTAAGTTTACAGATGAGTAAATAGAAGTTTAAAGAGGTTAAGTAGACCAGGCACGGTGACTGACACCTGTAATTCCAACACTTTGGGAGGCCAAGGCAGGTGGATCACCTGAGGCTGGGAGCTCGAGACCAGGCTGAGCAACATGGTGAAACCCTGTCTCTACTAAAAATACAAAAATTAGCCAGGTGTGGTGGCAGATTTTGTAATCCCAGCTACTCGGGAGGCTGAGGCACGAAAATCACTTGAATGATTCTCTGGGAGGCAGAAGGTGCAGTGAGCTGAGACTGTGCCACTGCACTCCAGCCTGGATGGCACAGTGAGACTCTGTCTCAAAAATAAAATGAAATAAAGTAAAATAATAAAGAGGTTAAGTAGACTGCTTGAAGTCACACAGCCAGCAAGTAAGGGTAGCTTAGTTTCTGTGACACTATCACCCATGCTGTAGACCATTACCATCCAACAGAAATAATGTGAGCCCCATATATTATTTATAATGTTCTAAAAGCCACATTAAAAAGTAAAAATACCATGTGAGATTAATTTTAATAATATATTTTCTTTAACCCAATATAGCCAAAATATTATCATTTTAACATGTAATCAATATAAAAATTATTAATGAGACAGTTACTTTTTTTGGGCTATGTCTTTGAAATCTGGTGTGAATGTAACACATAGTACATCTCAGTTTGGATGAAATTTTCATTGGAAATGCTTGGTCTGTATTTAGATTTCATAAAATTAGATTTTATACAATTTAGATTTCATAAAATTTACAGTTGAAAAAGTAGATTTACATATCAAAGTTATTCCAAACATATGCAGAAATTCTCCAATAACTAAATTATGCAGAAGTTCTTCAATAACTAAATCTGGTCTATGTTTTCAAATTAAAGTTTAAATTAATTGCAATCTCCTTTCTCTGTCACGGTAGCTGTATTTTGAGTGCTCAGTAGTCATGGCTGGGTGCTCTAGAACATTCTGTTACCCTGCCTGAATTATTTCTGTTAAGAGCTAAATCTCAAGGGGAGCAAAACTTATGCCATAGCCAGAAAGAGGGAGAAAATTCATGAAGTGGAAGGAGGTAAGGGTCAAGAGAAAAGACCTTCTTTTTGGCTGCTGTGAAGGTTACAGTAAGTTCTAGAGTTTTTGGTAACCAGGAAAGGAAGCTAAAAATGTTTTCTTTCATTTCTGAGAATATGTCATGTGTGTATCTTACTAAACCTGGCTTTTCAAAGAAGGTTATGTCTTGATCTAGGAAAGATTAAAGCCAAATGAAAATAGCATTGAGCTCCTGGCAGAATAGCTCACCAACTGAGCGTGTCCATGAGGTCATAAGCTCTTCCCATGTAATGGTTAGTCACTCAGTAGGGGGTCCAAGTCAAATCCAAACCCTCTACCACAAACCCTGGAATGGAAAGGACCTCATGTTTATTCTTGTTGTAGTTGTTCGTGGTGATCACTGGGTTATGGAATATGTCCCGAAATGGCAGAAATTACACCTTGGTGCCAAGCAGCAGTTCCTGATCTTTTAAAACTCAAACCTATTTCACAGTATTAAATAATATTATGACCTCCTCTAAGGAACTGAAGTCATTGTGATATTTCTGCAAAGTAGTTAGAAAATAAATGATTTTAGGTTTTAAAAACTCAACTTTGGGAGACTGATGTGGGAGATTGCTTGAGGTCAGGAGTTCAAGACCAGCCTAAGCAACACAGTGAGACCTCACACACAAAATTTACAAATTAGGTCCAGGTGCAGTGGCTCATGCCTGTATTTCCAGCACTTTGGGAGGCCAAGGTGGGCAGATCACCTGAGGTCAGGAGTTCAAGACCAGCATGGCCAACATAAAAAAAACCCATCTTTACTGAAAATGCAGAAAAATTAGCCAGGTGTGGTGGTGAGTGCCTAGTCCCAGCTACTTGGGAGATTGAGGTGGGAGAATCGTTTGAACCTGGGAGCCAGAGGTTGCAGTGAGCCGAGATCGTGCTACTGCACTTCAGTCTGGGCGACAGAGCAGACTCTGTCTCAAAAAATTTTTTTTTTTAAAATAATTATCCTGACGTGATGACAGGCACCTATAGTCCCAGCTATTCAGGTGCTTGAGGCAGAAGGATTGCTTAAGCCCAGGAGATTGAGGCTGTAGTGAGTTATGATCATGCCCCTTCCCTGGGCGACAGAGTGAAACTTTGTCTCAAAAAAAAAAAAAATCAATTTAAGAGAGTTATGTTTTTAAAGATTATATTGAAGTATGACTTAGTATGTTCTGTAATAATATAATGCATATAAAGACCAATTTTAACTTTTCCTTAAATGAAGGACATATGTTCCTTAATTTAGTCTAAATAGATTAAAAAAAATAATAAGCATGATTTAGGGCCAGGCGCAGTGGCTCATGCCTGTAATCCCAGCACTTTGAGAGGCCAAGGCTGGCGGATTACTTGAGCTCAGGAGTTTGAGACCAGCCCGAACAACATGGTGAGACCCCTCTCTCTACTAAAAGTAGAAAAAAATAGTCGACATGGTGGCACGCATCTGTGGTCTCAGCTATTTGGGAGGCTGAGGTGGGAGGATTGTTTGAGCACAGGAGGCAGAGGTTGCAGTGAGCCAAGATTCCGCCACTGCACTTCAGCCTGGGTAACAGAGCAAGACTCTGTCTCAAATAAATAAATTAAATAAATAAATAAATAAAGCATAACTTGATACGTGTATATAAAAAATCACATTACATCTTGTTTGCTTTGGAGACCAGATATATATTAAAATGTAGATTTAGATTTAACTATTAACATGCATTACAGCACCAAAAATAATAGTATTCACTATCTGATGGTTGGAATGCTTGCATTTCGTGTGCTTAAAAAATGTAAATAATTGCTTTGATTTGATTATTTTTTGTTTTTTACTCTCCAAGAAGAGGTAGAGTGATAGCTTTGTGTCCTCACTATGTGGCAAATACCCGTTTACACAGAGGTTAAAAGAGTGGGATTGGAAGCCGAGTATCTGAGTTTGAGTCTGAGTCTGCCACTTAACAGCTGTGTGACCTTGAGAAGTTACTTAAACTCTCTGTACCTTGTTTTCCACAAGTAGTAGTCTAAAAAAGGGACACTAATAATAGTACCTATCTCATAGGGCTGTTGCAGGATTACACAAGTTCACATTTGTAACAGACTTAAAACAGCTTTTGGTGTATGGAAAAGGCTCAGTAAATGTTAGCTGTGGTTTATTTCCACCTGGATATTCCACTCAACATTCCAAAGCAAATTTATCAGTTACTTGCACTTTATGCAGTTCTATATAAACTAGTATTACTGTCAAGCACTTTATTACCCTAAAAGCCCATGATTTAGTTTTTCTCCCACTTACCTCCCTCATCTATTCACCCAGCAAGTGCTATCTGTTTCAGGTCTAGTTTTTAATTTTTAATTTTTGTGAGTACATAGATGTATATATTTATGGGTTACATGGAGTAATTTGATGTAAGCGTGCAATGTGTAATAATCACATCAGGGGTATCTGTCACCTCAAGTATTTATCCTTTGTGTTACAAACAATCCAATTATGCTCTTTTAGTTATTTTAAAATGTACAATTAAATTATATTTGACTATAGTCCCCCTGTTGTGCTAGCAAACGCTATATCTTTTTCATTATTTGTATTTTTTTTTAACCACCTTTGTTGCCTCCTTACCCCTGCCTTCCCTTCCCAGACCCTGGTAACCATCCTTCTACTTTCTGTCTCCACAGCTTCAATTATTTTGATTTTCAGCTCCCAGAAATACATGAGAATGTGTGAAGTTTGTCTTTCTGTGCTGGCTGTTTATTTCAAAACGAGGTTTCACTGTGTTGACCAGGCTGGTCTTGAATGCTTGGACTCAAGTGATCCTCCTGCATTAGCTGGCCCCTGGCTTATAATCCTTTTCTTCAAACCCCCAGAGTTCCACCCATAGTGTGTAGGGCTGATGTTCTTACTCCTGGGTCTAGACTTTGTCTAACACTGAAGTCTGGCCACACCGTCTTCTTTTCCTGCTCTTTCTTTGGGCAAACTGATTTACAGGTCTAAAGAAGCTTCTTTATTTCTCTTGCTCTTGCTCTCTTTGTAGGTGAATAGCTTTCCAGAACATCTCGCTTGAGAGCCTGGACTTAGACAGTGTGTGTTTTGGAGGATGATCCTGGGGCTTTATTTAAAAGTTAATTTGACCAAATCCAATGCTACACCCTGCTGGGATCAGAAAAACAGTAGCAGAAACATGACATAGAATAAATTTCATAAGCATTAAAACAAATCCCCTAAAGATTAGAAAAAAACCAAGCAGTTCTGGCTTCTGAGAAGAATATACCTTGTGTGCCATTCAGCTGCTCTGTAAAGTTCTTGCTTGGAAGACACAACACCTGGTGTAAGAGGCACTGGATTTAAATTTGCAGACCGTCACTGTCTTTTTCTGGGAATAATTGCCCTATTGTCTCTTGCGTTATCTCCATAAGCCAACTGTGACAGTGACTGAGCAAAGCTGAAACTGCAAGAGGATTCATTATTTTGATTCTTTTGTTTCTGAAAATGATCATTTAACAGTCAGGTTCTCCCTAGTTCACAGGCAAATATAGGACTCTTGAAAGCTTTGAGCTGCTTTGGCTTTCTCCAGAAAGCTGCCCTAGATGGAGTGGACAGATGAAAGCACTGGAGCCCAGCCTGGAGCTGAGAGCTACTCTGGATCACTTGCTCCAACTTCCTTCCTTCCATCCTCCGCCTCTTCTCCTCCCATGTCTTCCTTCCCTACATATATTCCTTCTCTGTGATCCAGGTATTGTCCCTAGATGTCTTGAATCAAATAGGAGGCTATAGTAATATGAGCATAAGCCCTCATTGGGGCTCAGAAAGCAATACCCCAAAGTTATAATATGAGAAGCAGCCACAGAAGCTAAGTTCCTCTCTGACTTTCCCCTGCCCTCCTGTCTCTCACCCTTTATTGTCCCTTGAGGCCAGCTGTAAAAACTAGAATTCTTCCCAGAGGGGAGTCAAAGAAACCAGAACTGTTCTTCCCCAAAGCCAGCCAGAAAAGCTAAAAATATTCCTCTAAACTTCCCTGGCCTTTCTGTGTAAGAGGGGCCATAAAGAAATTCTCTGACCTACCTTGTTTGGTAATAGGTTGTAAGACTCCCGTTGCAGAAAGGGTCCTGTCCCATCCTGGGAAGAAAGAAATGCTACAGAGAGGCCAAGAAGAATCTGAGTCCACAGGGCTTGATAGGTGTCCCCACTCAGTCTATTTCCTTTAGATTATTCCTTTTCTGTCTAACCACAGTTCTACATGGCTGTCCATTCTTCATAGAACCTAAGCATAAAAATGGACAGTTTTCCCTGGATTGCTGGGTGTTTATTCTGAAGGCTCTTTTGTCACGTAAAACTGTGATCAAATACATGTGTTAGGCTTTTCTCTCATTGACCTGGCTTTTGTTATATGGTGTCAGCTGTACCCCTTATGATGGGGAGGGTAGGGACCCTTTCTGACCTAATACCCTCTTCTCAGATGTTCCAGGATCATCAGCCAGCCAGAATCCTCCCTGCCTCCTTGGACTGTCTTTCTGGCATCTCAGGGCCTTAGCACATCTCTGCTTGGGCTGGCCCAGCCTTTCTCAAGCTTCAGTCATTTCCAAGTCCTCTTCACAGTTTTGAAAAACATATACATAATGCCTATACTATCAATTCTTTCATTATTTTCTTTAATTTGGCTCACTTAAAAAACTTAAAATAGGCCAAGTGCAGTGGTTCACACCTGTAAAATCAGCATTTTGGGAAGCTGAAGTGCGTGGATCACCTGAGGTTGGGAAATTGAGACCAGCATGACCAACGTGGAGAAACCCCATCTCTACTAAAAATACAAAAATTAGCTGGGTGTGGTGGTACATACCTGTAATCCCAGCTACTAGGGAGGCTGAGGCAGGAGAATTGCTTGAACCCGGGAGGTGGAGGTTGTGGTGAGCTGAGATGGTGTCATTGCACTCCAGCCTGGGCAACAAGAATGAAACTATATCTCAAACAACAACAACAACAACAACAACAACAACAACCATCTTAAATAAGCTTATTTTAAAAGGAGATTAAATTAATGATCATAAATGGAAGACTACTATGAAATAGACTTGACTGAATATAATAGAAGCAAAATAATAAATGACCAACTGGGTGCCATTTAGAATTCTCAGACCACTTGGGGTTAAACTCCCTTTTGGAAAATCCCCTGTGAGGACCCTGAGATTTCCTCCCCAGTCACTGAGGGTGGGGCAAAGGCAGCATCATTCTCTCACTGTGGCAGGGTCCAGTGGCTCCCTGTTCTCTCTGTGAATGACCTTGGCCAACTTTTTGGTTCCTGGGAAGTATCTAAGCTATAGAAACAACAACTATCTCTTAGAGTTTCCATTAGGATCAAATGAGACAACACCTGTAAAAGGCCTACCATAGGCCTAATAATAGGAAGACCTCAAGAAATGGGCCAGCTCCACTGGCTCACACCTGTTATGCCAGAACTTTGGTAGGATCACTTGATTCTAGGAGTTTCAGACCAGCCTGGGCAACATAGTTATTTTTAATAAAAAAAAGTTAAAAAATTAGCCAGATGAGGGGGCATGTGCCTGTAGTCCTAGCTACTTGGGAGGCTGAGGTTGGAGGATTGCTTGAGCTTGGGAGGTTGAGGCTGCTGTGAGCTGTGATCATGCCACTGCACTCCAGCCTGGGTGACAGAATGAAACCCTGTTTCAAAAAATAAAAAATAAAAAAAAGGAAGCACTCAAGAAACATTAATTTTTCACCTAATGCTTCCACTGTGGCAGGGAATAAAAGTTGAATGAAAAGCCCTCTTGCCTTTGTATTTGGCAATCTGCTAAGATAGGCAATTTGGTCTTCAAAACAGCCATCCTTACCTCCTATTTTACCAGTGAGAAGACTTAAAGCTTACATTGGCTAATTGGCTTTCGTAGAGTGCGCAATTACTAATGGTAAAGCTAGGATTCAAACCCCTGTCTGTACACTTCCAAAATTCATGTACTGGCTCTTAATAATTAGGCTACACTGATTATTAAAAATATTAACCTTATTGAGGCATACTTTATATACAATAAAACTTAATCGTTTAAACATATATTTGGATGAATTTTAAAAATTGTTTATATTTATATAACCACCAACACAAGATTTCACCTCCAAAATTTCTTTAGTGCTCTTTCCTGGCCATTCTCGCTGGCCATTCTCTAAGTTCTGTCCCATTCTTGCATTGAGTCTATTTGGAGTGTATATTCAGGGCAACTTGAATCTATGCTTCTGAGTTGCAGTCCTCAAATTTGGCCCAAATAAACCCTCTACTTACATAAATTTTGCCTCAGCTTTTTCCTTTAGGTTGACATCATAATATGGACAATTTTTCTTAACGTTTGCTTATTAATGGGCATCTATTTTCTCAGTATCTCAGCCCTGTCCATTTCTCCTCATCTCCGCTAGAGAATCAGCATCCCTCACTTGGACAATCATGGATCCTCTTAAGTTGGTTTCCAAGCCTCCTCCTCCTTTCGACTTACACCCCACTGTGCAGGCAGAGTGATCTTTAGAAGTACACATCTGCTCAAGAATCTTGAACTCGCCCTAGAACTCTTCTTCCTGGTATAAAGATCAAAATCTGTGTTTTGGCCAGCCAGGTCCTGCATGGGCCAGTCCCCCCACTTTTTTTTTTTTTTGAGACAGAGTCTCACTCTGTTGCCCAGGTTGGGGTGCAGTGGTGCAATTTCGGCTCATTGCAACCTCCGCCTCCCAGCTTCAAGCAATTCTCCTGCCTCTGCTTCCCTAGTAGCTAGGATTATAGGCATGCACCACCACACCTGGCTAATTTTTGGGTTTTCAGTAGAGATGGGATTTTACCATATTGGCTAGGCTGGTCTTGATCTCCTGACCTCAAATGATCCGCCCACCTTGGCCTCCCAAAGGGTTGGGATTACAGGTGCAGGCTGCTGTACCCCGCCTATGCCACCTGTTTTATCACTGCTTTGCTCAATGTCTCTTTGCTCTCCTGCTTGGCTGGCCTCTCTTTAGTTCCTCTTATGCGTTTGCAGCTCACTGTCGCAAGCCTTAAGGTTTTTGCAAGTGCAGTTTCCTTCAGATGAAAGGCTCTCCTCTTTCTAAGCCTACTCAGCCACTCTCTGCCCCTCCAGCTAACTTCTACTTCTCTCCTCTTAACCTCAGCAAACATCTCATTTCTTCAGGAAAGCCTTTTCAGTCCCCTGGGTTGGGTCTGGTCGTTTGTTTTCTTTTTGTTTTTTTCCCCCTGAGACAGAGTCTTGCTCTATTTCCCACGCTGGAATTGCAGAAGTGCAGTGGTGCAATCTTGGCTCACTGCAACCTCCGCCTCCAGGTTCAAGTGATTCTCTTGCCTCAGTCCACCAACCAGCTGGGATTACAGGCGTGTACCACACCTGGCTAATTTTTATATTTTTAGTGAAGACAAAATTTCACCATGTTGACCAGGCTGGTCTCAAACACCTGACCTCATGATCCACCCACCTCGGCCTCTGAAAGTGCTGTGATTACAGGCACGAGCCGCTGCACCTGGCCTGATCATATGTATTCTCAAAGAATTGTATTTCTTTTCTTCTTCAGAGTACTTTCCTCAGGTTATAATTTTACCTTCTCTGGCAGGATTACAATGTAGCTTAATTTGTTAATGTTTTTCTCAAAGATTTCAGAGATTCAGGCTGGCATGGTCCATGTCTTTTTCACATCCTGATGACTCATAGCACATTGCTCAGCACTTGGCACATAATAGCCAGTAAATAGAAGACAAATGAATGAATGAATGAATGAACTCACCCTTAGATCTGCCAGTGTTCCCACAAGCACTTCTAAAGTTCCACTCTTAGGTAAAACTGTTGTTGACTTGGAAGAAGGGCATTAAGAAAGGGGATTGCATTTCTGAAGCATTTTTTCAGTGCTAGACTAGGTGATTATCTTACTCTTGGTATATGGAAGAAACAGGGATGTACTTCCTGATGGGCTTTGAACTTCAGAAAGGAGATTGCCTTCAGAGACAGCTAAATTGCAAAACAAACATAAAAGAAATCAGATTATATGTAAGGCAAATTACCTTAAAGGATGGAATGGCTTCTCAGTCCCAAGACTTGACTAATAGGCTTGAAGTTATTCACAGAGCCCAGAAAGAATGTGCCCTTCAGAAAGGAAATCAATTCGCCTGAGAGGAGGGCAAACTAAACTGTGTCTAAGGGGGGTTCGCTACAGAGCAAAGGACCCACCTCATCAGGCCTTGGTACAAATGCTTCAATTCCAATTACTCTGGGGATGGCTGACTGTGCCTTCTTTCTGGCTCTGCATTCATCAAGCAACCTAATTATAGTCTGGCCTCCAGGGAGCAAATACAGACATCAACTAATCTAGTCTCATGCCTGCTTGGTGGGCTATGTCTCTTTATAAATTGATAATTCAACACGCTGTTTGGGACGCTGAAGCAGGAGAATTACTTGAAGCCAGGAGTTTGAGACCAGCTAGGGGAACAAAGTGAGATACGATTTCTATTAAAAAAAAAAAAAGAAAAATAATTTGACATTTTAGTTTTATACATGGGCCTTGATGATAAGCCTGGTTAAAGGGAGTTTGTCCCTGAGAGATGGCTGCGTTCTCTACTCAAGCTTCCAAGGCTATCCAGTCTATGGGCCACAATGTGGACAGTGGAGAATTCACCCTAAAGTGCCCTGCTGTGGGGACTAGTGTTGGTTTCCCATTTTACAGATCAGTAGAGGATTTAATATAATAGTTATTGCAGAATGTCTCCATTCAATCTGTGGAATTTTAGTGTGCTTTGGATTTATTACCAGGAATGCAAGAAGGGAATGATAGTAGTGGACAGCTATTTAAATGTTTTGTATGGCCCCATGTGGTGGCTCATGCCTGTAATCCCAGCACTTTTGGAGGCCAAGGTGGGCAGATCACCAGAGATCAGGAGTTCAAGAGCAGCCTGACCAACATGGCAAAACCCTGTCTCTACTAAAAATACAAAAATTAGCCAGGCATGGTGGCGGGCACCTGTAATCCCAGCTACTTGGGAAAATCACTTGAACCCCAGAGGTGGAGGTTGCAGTGAACCAAGATTGCACCATTGCACTCTAGCCTAGGCAACAAGAGTGAAACTCCATCTCAGAAAAAAAAAAGAAGTTTTGCATTAGAAATCTATATTGGAAATTTTTATGATCAGTTGAGGTATTGACAAAAAGTGTCAAACTTTGTAAAATATGTAAAGAGGTTTTGTTTTATTCTGAGCCAAATATAAGTGACCAAGGCTGGAGGTACAGTCTCAAGAGATCCTGAGAACATGCGCTTGTTGTGGTTGGGTTATAGCTTGATTTTATACACTTTAGGGGGACCGGAGTTACAGGCAGACATCAATCAATACATGTAAAGTGTACACTGGTTTGGTCCAGAAAGGTGGGACAACCTGAAACAGAGTGGGGTGGTTCCAGGTCATAGGTGGATTCAAAGATTTTCTACCTGGCAATTGGTTGAAATACTTAAGTCATTGTCTAAAGAGCTGGAATCAATCGAAAGGAATGTCTGGGTTAAGATAAGGGGTTGTAGAGACCAAGGTTCTTTTTTTTTTTTTTGAGACGGAGTTTCGCTCTTGTTACCCAGGCTGGAGTGCAATGGCGCAATCTTGGCTCACTGCAACCTCCGCCTCCTGGGTTCAGGCAATTCTCCTACCTCAGCCTCCTGAGTAGCTGGGATTACAGGCACACGCCACCATGCCCAGCTAATTTTTTTTTGTATTTTTAGTAGAGACGGGGTTTCACCATGTTGACCAGAATGGTCTCGATCTCGTGACCTCATGATCTACCCGCCTCGGCCTCCCAAAGTGCTGGGATTACAGGCTTGAGCCACCATGCCCAGCCAGGTTCTTATTATATAGTTGAAGTCTCCAGGTAGCAGGCTTCAGAGAGAAAAGATGGTAAATGTCTCTTATCAGAACTTAAAAGGTGTCAGACTCTTTTTTAAAAATTATTTTAAATTTATTTTTTAGGTGCCGAACTTTTAAATTCTGCTTGATCAGGAAAAGACCTGAAAAGGGAAAAGGATTCTCTACAGAATGTAGGTTTTTCCCCACAGATAGCTTTGCAGGGCCATTTCAAAATATGTCAAAGAAATATATTTGGGGGTAAAATGCTTCAATTTCTTTCAGGTCATGTGATATTATACTAGAGTTAGGTTGGAATTTGGTATCTTATTGCTATAAAGAATCTGTTTTGTCTTTCTTGGGATCTGTATTTTAATGTTATTGCTGGTCAATTGTACTTGGATTCCAAAGGGTGGAGAGTATCATGAGGCATATTCAACTCCTCCTTCCCATCATGGTTTGAAGTAGTTTTTCAGGCTTATTTTGGGATCCCCTTGGCCAAGAGGAGGAATCCATTCAGTCTGCTGGGGCTTATAATTTTATTTTTGGTTTACATAGGCAAAGCCCAATTTTGAATTACAAAGCGAGAGTTGTTTTCAAAGTGACTGCTTTGTTTACTATAGAATAAAAAATAACTCATGTGTAAAATATTTATAAAGTACCAGATATGACAGGTTCATTAGCTATTAATTACTACATCTCTAGTGAACAGCCTTTCTATGCCTCAGTTTCCTAATGTAAAATGAAAATATGAATGGCAAACAATTAAGTACCTGCTTTGTGCCAAACACTATTCTAAGAGCTTATCTTTAGTATTAGCTCATTAATTCTGACAAGTAACCTACAAGGCAGATACCATTGACAGATCATTACACAGAAGAGGAATTTGCCCAGGATAATATAGTTAGCAAATGGGTTTTTTAATTTTTGTTTTTATTTTTATTTATTTGTTTACTTTTGAAACAGAGTTTTATTCTTGTTGCCCAGGCTGGAGTGCAATGGCGTGATCTCGGCTCACTGCAACCTCCACCTCCCAGGTTTAAGTAATTCTCCTGCCTTAGCCTCCCAAGTAGCTGGGATTACAGGTGCCCATGACCATACCCAGCAAATTTTTGGTATTTTTAGTAGAGACAGGTTTTCACCATGTTGGCCAGGCTGGTCTCAAACTCCTGACCTCAGGTGATCCACCTGCCCTCGGCCTCCCAAAATGCTGTGATTATAGGTGTGAGCCACCATGCCCGGACGAAAGTTTTTGAACTCAAGCATTGTAGCTCCAGAACCTATCCTCCTAAACACTTGACTACCTCATAGAATTAAATGAGTTAATATGCATAAAACACTTTAGGACAAGGCCAGGCACAGTGGCTCACGCCTATAATCCTAGCACTTTGGGAGGCCAAGGCAGGCAGATCACTTGAGGTCAGGATTTCGAGAATAGCCTGGCCAATATGGTGAAACCCCATCTCTACTAAAAATACAAAAATTAGCTGGGCCTGGTGGTACATGCCTGTAATCCCAGCTGCTCGGGAGGCTGAGGCAGGAGAATCACTTGAACCCAGAAGGTGGAGTTTGCAGTGAGCTTAGATTGCACCACTGTACAATCGCCTGCGCGACAGAGCGAGACTCCGTCTCAAAAACAAGCAAACAACAACAAAAAACACTTAGGACAGCCTGTCACATCTGAAGTTTCACTAACTGTTTGCTGTTATTATTAATTTATTATTGTTCTAGTTTCTTGTCTTGGGAGAGTTAAAGTGGAATTGAAAACCCAGACCCTCTGTACTCGACTTCTCCAGCCCTTTTTATTATCCTTTGCTACTCTGTGCTTTTCCCTAGGGAGAACCAAAGTCAAAAAACACCTTGGCTTGAAAGACCCAATTTGAAACTGCCTGAAGAACAAAAATTACATGTTTCAAAGTGATCATTTTTTTCTTTATGATTCTACCTCACCTCTATTATTTGGAATCTTTCCTCTTTATTCCTGACACACTCCTGGAATTGCTTCTCCACTGTTAGCTGTATGAAAAGCCGTCTGTTTACAGGGACTGGGTATTTTGAATCCTGTGATAGCTTTGCCCAAATCTTAAGACCATTTACACACAGTACTTTTATTACTAATATCTAAGAAAAGTGAAATGTTAAACCTGTCAGAGAAGGTAAGATTTATGACTATTTACAGTCCTGGGAGTCGTATTCACTGCTGCTTAGAACCCAGAAGGCTGTAAGCTCTGGGGAGACACTTTTATTATTTCCATGCTCCACAAACCAAGGAGAGGAATAAGCTTTTTTAGCTAATAGCTGACGCCTAAGATGGTTTATATCTAGAATGACAAGCCAGCCACAGAAGCAAATTGTCTCCAGGAGAATTATTTTCCTGGACTCTTTAAAGTGCAAACTATTTTTTAGGGAAACTAGGATTAGGGCTTGAAAATAGATTGGAAACCAACTTCCAATTTTGTTGGCCAGATATGCAGGAGCTTTCTGTGGATGATGCAAAGTGACTTTTAGAGCATTAGTATTGGAAGTATATTAGACTAAAGCATGCTTTTTCACAAGTGTTGGGATTTTTCTTTCTTTTTCATCATCATCTAATTGATTGATCATCTAGAAACATTACCAGCTATTCAGCTTGTTTCTCTCTCGGTATCTACATGATATCATTCTTTTTCAGGGCTGTTTTATGCTTTGCTAGGATAAAGTTTAGGTGAATTATTTTGACATTAATGAGGCATTTCTGTGGAATATTATTCTTACTATATACAAGAGTCATTCACATTTTTCTGGCATTTTTGGGTGGATTTTTAGAAAGTTTCTAACAGATCAGAATTAAATAATTATGGCTGTGGTATAACTCAAGTAGTGAGAAATTCACTGTTAAAAACCACTAATGAGAGCAAAAAATTTGGTAAAAAACCATATCCTAAGGACCGTGGCTTGGAAGAGCAGCCAGTGGTTGTAGACATGGAAGCTTATTTATTTCTTGCTGATAATTGCTTTCAATTTTATTTTATTTTTTGAGATGGAGTTTTGCTCTTGTTTCCCAGGCTGGAGTGCACTGGTGTAGTCTCAGCTCACTGCAACTTCTGCCTCCCAGGTTCAAGCAATTTTCCTGCCTCAGCCTCCCAAATAGCTGGGATTACAGGTGCCTGCCACCATGCCCAGCTCATTTTTGTATTTTTAGTAGAGACGAAGTTTTTCCATGTTGGTCAGGTTGATCTTAAACTCCTGACCTCAGGTGATTCACCCACCTCAGCCTCCCAAAAATGTTGGGATTACCGGCATGAGCCACTGCCTCAGTTTTAAAATTTGAAAATGCCAACAGTATGTCTGTATGTCTGCCTTCCTTCCTTCCTTTTTTTTTTTTTTCTGAGACAGTTTCCCTCTTGTTGCCCAGGCTGGGGTGCAATGGTGCGATCTTGGCTCACTGCAACTTGTGCCTCCTGGATTCAAGTGCCTCAGCCTCCTGAGTAACTGGGATTACAGGCATGCACCACCATACCCAGCTAATTTTGTATTTTTGGTAGAGATGGGTTTCTCCTTGTTGGTCTTAAACTCCTTACCTCAGGTGATCCACTTGCCTTGGATTCCCAAAGTGCTGAGATTACAGGCATGAGCCACCTCGCCTGGCTATGTCTGCCTCCCTTCTAAAGATGCTGGTAATACTTCAATGTGCAGGATAGTAGAGAATTATGTTTTATACCTAAACAAAGTGAAAGAAACTCCCCCTTTGCCCTTTGGCAAGTGCTACAAATGTTTCCTTCTTTTACTCTCAGACTATTCCAGTCCCTAGAATTCAAAGCAAACAGGGTTTGAGAATGAGAGCCAGGTATGGTGAATCAGGCTATGGTTTCAAAACTTTCCATGTGCTCCAGACCTTTATAAAGGCTTTGTTTATTTGTTTTCAAATCTCACAGACAAAACTGTTATCACAGATTTATGACACAAGAATGGAAAATCTACAAATAGCAATTTGGAAGTTTCACATACACACACACATACACACAAGTGTGTGTTGTGAGAGAGTGTTTACCGGGGAGGGGAAAGGGTGTATGCTTAGGATCTGGGTTTGAGTCTTGGTGACATCACTCCTTAGTTACGTTATCTTGGGCAAGTTCCTTGACCTTTCTGAACCTTGATTCTCATGGGTTAAATATTCCTACCCTACTTTTTTTTTTTTTTTTTTTTTAAGGCAAGGTCTTGCTCTGTTACCTAGGCTGGGGTGCAGCGGTGCCATCACAGCTCATTGCAGCCTCAAACTCCTGAGTACGAGCAATCCTCCTGCCTCAGCCTTGTGAGTAGCTGGGACTACAGGTGCACACCACCATGCCCTGCAATTTTTTTCTTTTTGTTTTTAAATTTTTTGTAGAGGTCTTGCTCTTTTTGTGGGATCTTGCTCTGTTCATCAGGCTGGCCTTGAATTCCTGGTCTCAGGCGATCCTCCTGCCTTACAGGCATGAGCCACATGCCTGGCCATACCACACATTTTTAAAAAGTGGAATTTAAAGTTACTGATGAATATAAAAAGCCAGAACAGTGCCATGTTCTTGTATAAATTATATATTGAAATGATGTTTCAATATGTAATTTATATATATTGGATAACATAAGACCCTCCTTCTTCATTCAATATATAATTATATATGGGCCATGTTCTTGTATAATATATATATATAAGAACATTGTAGTCTTGTAGTCTGTTTTGTAGTCTGTTTGTAGAAGGAATGAAAGCAGGAGGGTCTTGTGTTAAGATTTTGATGATACCTCTGACTTGAATCTTAGACAACCTGTTTAAAGCCTTAGATTTCTGCCAACTAGTCCTAAAAATGAAAGTACAATGAATAAAAGATAGATCATGTGTTGGTCTTTCTGGCCAATGTGGAAACACAAGTTTTTAAAAATGAGATATATTGTACATACAGGAAAATGCACTGATTTAAGTGAATTTGTCAATGAATTTGGACAAATGATTACACTCATGTGATTGTCACCCAAGTCAAGTTACATATAGAGCATTTCCTTCACCTTGAAAGTTCCTTTGTGTCCCTTTGTGGTCAATACCTGCCTTTTGCAGAGACCATTGTTCTGATTTCTATCACTAGTTATGCCTTTTCCTAAACTTTACACACATGGGATAATACAGAATGTACTCTTTTGTTTCTGGGTTCTTTCAACAAGATGATAATTTTGAGATGTATCCATAATGTTGTGCGTATCAGTAGTTTGCTCCTTTTTATTGCGAAGTGTTTGCTATCACACTGTATGAACATATTACACTTTTTGATCCATTCTCTTGTTGATGGACACTTGAGTCTATGATGAATAGATCTGCTATAAACACTCTTGTCCAAGTCTTTTGGTTGACTTATTTTCATTTCTCTGGTACACACCAGTTTGCTCTGGCTGCTCCACATCTTTAGCAACACTTGATATTGTTAGTTTTGTGTGTGTGTTGTGTGTGTGTGTGTGTGTGTGTTTTGAGATGGCATCTTGCTCTGTCCCCCAGGCTGGAGTGCAGTAGTGCGATCTCAGCTCACTGCAGCCTCTGCCTCCCCCAGATTCAAGTGATTCTCCTGGCTCAGCCTCCTGAGTAGATGGGATTACAGGTGTATGCCACCCCCACGCCCAGCTAATTTTTGTATTTATATTTATATTTATTTGTTTATTTATTGAGATGGAGTCTTGCTCTGTCACCTAGGCTGGAGTGTAGTGGCACAATCTTGACTCACTGCAACCTCCATCTCCTGCGTTCAAGTGCCTCAGCCTCCCAAGTAGCTGGGATTATAGGAGTATGCCACCACGCCTGACTACTTTTTGTATTTTTGGTAGAGACGGGGTTTCACCATGTTGGCCAGGGTGGTCTTGAACTCCTGATCTCGGGTGATTTGCCCACTGCCTCAGCCTCCCAAAGTGCTGGGATTACAGGTGTGAGCCACCACATCTGGCTGATATTGTTAGTTTTTGAAAATTTAGTTACTCTGGAAACAGAAATCTGTACCACCTGATTAAGCCCAAGTGATTTGAAGCAGTTATTCTTTACTATCTTTCTTTTTGAGATGGAGCCTCACTCTTGTTGCCCAGGCTGGCGTGCAACGGCATGATGTTGGCCACTGCAACCTCCACCTCCTGGGTTCAAGCAATTCTCCTGTCTCAGCCTCCCGAGTAGCTGGGATTACAGGTGCACGCCACCATACCCAGCTAATTTTTGTATTTTTTTTTTAGTAGAGATGGGGTTTTATTGTGTTGGCCAGGCTGGTCTTGTACTCTTGACCTCAGGTAATCCACATGCCTCAGCCTCCCAAAGTGTTGGGATTGTAGGCATGAGACACCACACCTGGCCTTCTTTAATATCTTGATTACCGTTAACTTTATTGTAAGACTTGAAATCAGAGCCAGGTGTGGTGATGTGTGCCTATAGTTCTAGTTACGTTTGAGGCTGAGGCAGGAAGATCACCTGAACCCAGGAGCCCAGGAACCCAGGTGCAGTGAGCTATCATCGTGCCACTCACTGTAGCCTGGGCAGTAGAACGAGATCCTGTCTCTAAAAGAAAAATTAACAAGGAAAAAATCTTAAAATCAGGTAGTGTGAGGCAGGTTATATTCTTTTTCAAAATTGTTTTGGATATCCTACTTCCTTTGCTTTTTCTTATACATTTTAGAATCAGCTTGTCAACTTCTGCAAAAATGTCTGGTGGAATTTTGAATGTGGTTGCATTGAATCTATAGATCAATTTAGGGAGAACTGATATTTTAACATATTGTGACTTCCCATCCATGAACACAGTTATTCCTCCATCTGTTTAGATATTTTTTTCCCCACCATGAAAGAAATGTCAACTGCAGTTGAGCAAAAAAAAAATACCCTGCTTGAAGCTTCTGCAATGTTTGGGAGAAAATCCAATGATTCAACTTAATTTAATTTCTTTAAGGTCAACTTAGTTTCTTCAGGTATTTATCTTCACTATATTTAAGCAATCATTTTTAGAAAGGTCCTGATGGTTTGACACTTACTAGAGTCTTAAAATGACCTTTCTGTTTATCCTAAGAATTGAGGCCTGGAAAGGTTGTTTATCTTGTTTGTTTATAAATGATTCTATCAGTTACTAATGAGAAAATTCTTGGAAATACATATTTGTTTCCACAAGAAACTTGACCTTTTAGTTTAAAAATACCATTTTAACCTCATCAAATTATAGCTGTATACTAACTTGTTTTTATTTTATTGTAATCTGTAAAATTTACATTTATTGCCTAAACATTGATTTTCGGTCTAAGAGGGTCATTAGTTACAAATGTAAGATGTACTCTCAGCCTTCTTAAACACAATTCTAGTATGTTCTCGGTATTCAAAAAATGTTAAATAAAATAGAAACAAGAACAGGTGCCATTAAAAAGCAACTTTTACCACTAAAAGTTATCTTCTTGGATAAAAAAAGGATTGGCGGATTTTTGATAATTGAAGAAATGGAGTTGTGGTTTGAATTCTTTTTCTGCTTTTATAGAAGGAACTATGAAAATTTCCATAAAAGTTTATGTATCTGTGTGTTTTTAAGGAACTTTCTAGTCTGCCTGCCTCAGCCTCCCAAAGTGCTGAGATTACAGGTGTGAGTCACCACACCTGGCCTCAAGGACATCTTTTTCTTTTCTTTTCTTGAGACAGAATCTGGCTTTTTTGCCCAGGCTGGAGTGCAGTGATGTGATCTCGGCTCACTGCAACCTCCGCCTCCCTGGTTCAAGTGATTCTGCTGCCTCAGCCTCCTAAGCAGCTGGGATTACAGGTGTGCACCACCACACCCAGCTAATTTTGTATTTTTAGTAGAGATGGGATTTTGCCACATCGGGTCAGGCTGGTCTCAAACTCCTGACCTCAGATGATCTGCCTGTCTTGCCTTTCCAAAGTGCTGGGATTACAGGCACTTTAATCCACCAGTCCCAGCCTCAAGGAGATAATTTTTCTTGATATGAATATAGTACAATTAAGTATAGAATATAAGAACTTTAAAAAATCTTTTAAAATTCAGAGTAGCAGTTAGCAAACTATTTCTGTAAAGGGCCAGATAAACAGTTTGGGCTTTGGGAGCCACATGGTCTCTGTTATGACTATTAATGGTAGAGACCATGCACCATAGTAGGGACAGAGGAGGATACGTAAACGAGTAGGTGTGGTTCTGCTCCAGTGAAACTTTTTTACTAACACAAACAAGGGGCCAGATTTGACTTCTCTGATTTATAGAGTTTTGGGGGAGTGAGCTATTTTGAAGATTTTGGTAAAGGAAAACCATTCACCATTTACAGGAGGACTCTCTCGTATCTTTTCAGGAAGCCTCAATATTAAACTCATCTTGAACTTAGGGTTGGCTGTCCATACGGGCCCAGCTGTGCCACAAATTATCTGAATGAGTTGGGAGAATTTATTTGATACTTTATGCTTCTATTTCTTAATTTGTTTTTTCTTTACGTTTCTTTTAAATATTAAAAATAATTTCTGGGCTGGATGTAGTGGCTCATGCCTGTAATCCCAGCACTTTGGGAGGCTGAGGTGGGTGGATCACAAGGTCAGGAGTTCGAGACGAGCCTGGCCAATATGGTGAAACCCCATCTCTACTGAAAATACAAAAATTAGCTGGGCGTGGTGGCAAGCACTTATAGTTCCAGCTACTCAGAAGGCTGAGGCAGGAGAATTGTTTAAACCTGGGAGGCGGAGGTTTCAGTGAGCAGAGATTGCGCCACTGTATTCCAGCCTGGGTAATAGAGCAAGATGCCGTCTCAAAAATAAATAAATAAATAAAATTTCTTACTGGGTAGCCTCCCGAACCAGAGTAGGCTCAGAGACTCCCTATTTCTTAATTTATGAAAGGAGGCTGATGATAAACTTGCCTCAAGTTGCTGTTGTGAGGATTAAATGGGTCAATGTGAATAAAGTGCTTAGAATGCCATCTGTCATGTAAGTTTTATGGAAGTGTTAGCTGATATTGTTAGTAATACACAATGAAAATTGAAATTAATCAAACTGTAATTTGGAGCATTTTTTATAAATTAAATAAAGGTTGGTGCTATCTTTGGGAGGCTGAGGCAGTGGATCACTTGAGGTCAGGAGTTTGAGACCAGCCTGGCCAACATGGTAAAACCCCGGTCTCTACTAAAAAAAAATACAAAAATTAGCAGGGTGTGGTGGTAGGCACCTGTAATCCCAACTACTTGGGAGACTGATACAGGAGAATCTCTTGAACCCAGGAGGCAGAGGCTACAGTGAGCTGAGATCACGCCACTGCACTCCAGCCTGGGCAACAGCGTGAGACTCTGTCTCAAAAAAAACCAAACAAATGGAAACAAAAACCCATAATAGGTTGGTGCTATGGTCTGAATGTTTATGTTCCCCCAAATTCCTATGTTGAAACCTTTGAGGTGGGGCTTTTGGGAGGTGATCAGGTTTTTAAGACAGAGCACTACTGAATGGGATTAGCACCCTTATAAAAGAGGCCCCAGAAAGCTCCCTCATCCTTTCCATCATGTGGGGTTATAGTGAAGAGGAAGCAGTTTATCAGCTAGGAAGTGGGCCCTCACCAGACATGAAATTTGCCAGTACCTTGATCTTGGACTTCACAGCCTCCAGAACTGTGGGAAATAAATTTCTGTTCTTTACTAACCACTCAGCTTTTGGCATTTTATTATAGAAGTTCAAATTCTGATCCTCAATCTAGACAGACATACATTAAATCTCATTGGTATTTAATAGGCCAGGCCAGATTAGGAACTTCTGTGATCCTAGCATGGAGAAGAATATAATGCCTATCTTCCAATCCCTGCCTTCTCCTGGCTTCTGTATATGAAAACTAAAAACAGTCTTAAACTATACAAAAGTTCAGGCCAGTCCAACATAGTTCAGATTTTTTTCCCTCAATGTGATTTCCTGAGTGTTTTTTGGGAAGTAGGATATACTTTCCGAAGTAATTTTTTGGGTCCTGCTTTGCTGATGTCTAACTATGGACTCAGTCTGTCTCTGGGGGCATCCTGGACACTTCCTTCCCTCCAAAATGCAGTATTTCTTTTTTGCCTGGATTTCCTTATACACTCTCGCTCTGCATCCTCAGTCTGGAGTGTAATCCCAGCCTCTGCCTGTGTGACTGCAGCTGGTATACTCTGTTGCTTTCAATCCACTCTCTTTTTAGGTCATTGGACCTGTTCTCCCTACCCATCTGCAGTACTAGATGCCAGACTTATGGCTGCAATAATAATTACAAGTCTCTTGGGCAGATGGGGCCAGGGCTCTGATATATTATATTGGCACAGGAGCTGAGCTGGATGGCTGTGCAGGTGGAAGTCTGCAGTGACTGGTTATGAGAGTGTCCCAAGGAGACTTTGCTTTTGATCATGCCTGAGACTAGAGTCTTTGCACATGTTAGGGATCATTCACATTCTCCAGGTAAGGACACAGTTGATCTCTCAGTAAGTGGTAGAGTCTGCCTTTGAACCCAGGTCTAGGTGGTTAGTTGGGAAATGGGACATGGGCAATCACACTTTCAAGAAGACTGCATACTTGCTCAGCAGCCTGTCCTTGCTAGCTTTGTCAGAACAATGATGTTAGTAACATGAGTCCTTTGGACTGTGATAAGGAAGAAGACATTTAAGGGTAACAGGTAAGATCTCTGAGTACTTCTTTATAGCTCTTTCCTCTGACTTCTACTTGAGAAGTGTTCTCAGATTAGATTTCCTTTACATTTTTTTTCAACCTAGATTCTTGCAGAAAGAAGCAAACATAAGCAATCCTCTTGTTCTTGTTTCAACATGAAATGACAGTCATAAAACTGTAGGCTCCAGAGGAACAGATCCCAAATCTGAAGGTTGTTAGCGTGTTAGTCTATTTGGGGAACTTAATTTACCTGGAGGAATCCTCCTGAAGTTTTCTTGAGCTGATTTTCCCATCATGATGAACACAGTGCCTTAAATGAAGACTTCTTGAGCAGGGGAGGAGAAACAAGAGAGGCATACAAGTGTGTGTAGGTGGCCCTACCCTAGGCTCACATTGTAGAACCTTCTGCTCATGGGGTTGTCTCTTTACCTCTGTGCATTCTCTATGGACTGTAAGCCTCTCAAAGTCAGGGACTGCTGTCAGGGACTACTGTCTTCTTAAACTTTGCGTCCTCCTCACCTAGCATGGTGCCTGGTATACAGCAGGTGGCCAGGGATCTTATGGACAAATCAATGCATGCATGGAAGGTTAAGAAGCATAGAGGATAGAGGGATGAGAAGCAGAAGAAAAGGTCTATAAGCCAGGAAGTATTTTGTGGGCATAAGCCTGGGGCCAGTGCTAATGAAGGGTGGGCCCTGAAGTCAGATTGCTCAGGATGGTTTCCTGGCCCCACCTTCCCTCACTGCATAACCTTGGACAAAGTGCTCAACCTCTCTAGACTTCATTTTAAAAATGCCTGCAAAATGCTGAGAAGATGGATTGTGATGGTCTTTATCTTATAGCACTGTTATGTGTGACATGAGACATTGTGTCCTAGCTTGGGTGGGGCATTATATACCTAGGAGGCAATCTAGATTTTTAAGATAAATGTGTAGGTTGTATTGAGTCAGAAATCTTAGAAGACTTTGATAGATGGCATGGAGGCTAGAAAAGTCCAGGACAGGCTGGGCATGGTGGCTCATGCCTGTAAATCCTAGCACTTTGAGAGGCTGCGGTAGATGGATAAACTGAGGTCAGGAATTTGAGACCAGCTCGGCCCACAGGGTGAAACCCCATCTCTACTAAAAATACGAAATATTAGCTGGGCATGGTGGCGAGTGCCTATAATCCCAGCTACTCGGGAGGCTGAGGCAGGAGAATCGCTTGAACCCAGGAGGCAAGAGGTTGCAGTGAGCCAAGATTGCACCATTGCACTCCAGCCTGGGCAACAAGAGTGAAACTTTTCCAAAAAAAAAAAAAAAAGAAAAAAGTACAAGACAGAGTGCTGGGGCAGAGAGGGAAAAAAAATGAAAAAAGAAAAGTCCAAGATAAGTGAGGATATTGGACTCTGGAAAAGAGGTTGAAAATGGCTAGAAAATGTTGGAAGCAGGAAATAAAGAAAATTCTGATGGAATTGGCAGAAGAAAATGAGGGAGCCAAGTAGTTAGGCAGCCTGCGTCCTTAGCATATAAAATTCCCCACGTTGAGCAATGGGACATTTCCTTCAGATGACTTAGGGGTTTTTGATTGGTATGATGCTTTTTTGTTGTTCTTAAGGAAAACAGATGTCATCCTAAGTCTTCCAGAGAATTGGTTAACCAATAGGTACATTTTAATGCCATTTAAAAATTTTAAGTTCTTCTGAGTTTGAGAGTCATTTTTATTTCTTTCCACGAACCTTCCTGCAGTGGACAACACAGGGATAGGATTTTTCCAACCCTATCTTTAGATCTATTACTTAATATTATGTACCTGTTTTTCATTTCTAATTTATGATTTTTTACTACATAATACATTCACGTAATTTAAGAATCAACCTGGTTGGGTGTGGTGGCTCATGCCTGTAATCTCAGCACTTTGGGAGGCCGAGATGGGAGGATCTCTTGAGGTCAGGAGTTCAAAACCAGCCTGGACAACATGGCGAAACCCTATCTGTACTAAAAATATAAAAATTAGTTGGATGTGTGGTGGTGTACACCTGTAATCCCAGCTACTTGGGAAGCTGAGCCAATAGAATCACTTGAACCCAGAGGGCAGAGGTTTCAGTGAGCCAAGATTGCACCACTGCACTCCAGCCTGGGCAACAGAATGAGACTCCATCTCAAAAAAAGAATCAACCTGACATGAAAGTTACGCCTTGAGAGATCTTCCTCTCTCCCCTGCTATCCACCCTGCTCCCTGCTCCTACCCAGTTTATCTTCCCAGTTCTCTAGAGAAGGGCCTTTGATTTGATTTAAATCTTGTTGTTACAAACAATGAGGCAATGTAACCCTATAGATACAACCCTTTTTATGTTTGCAGATCTGTAAGATATTCTGCAGATATCCCCCAGAAGTGAGATTTTTGGACCAAAGATAAGCATATTTATAATTTTGACTGACATTGCCAAATTGCCCTCCTTATGACACATCATTTTGCACTCCAGGTATGAGCTTGTTCGTACCCCGTTCCCTCCCCTGCCTCCTGATTCGACATGTTGTCACCCTTGCCAGGCTGAGAGGTAAAATATTTTCTCAGCATGGCTTTCACTTGCGTTTATTATGATTGGTGTTGATGTGACTAAGTACATGCAATTAGTAGCCATTTGTATTTCTTTTATTTCATAAATTATGCATTTATGTCATTTGCTTATTTTTAAAAATTATTTTACACTTTTTGTTGTTTGAGTTCTACAATACTCAGATCATTTGTCTGCTATTTGCTGATCAACTATGTTGCACCAGGCTCCACAAAGACGCAGATTAGATGGAGGTGAATAGGATGCTGACTCCACCTTCCAGAAGCTCACAGTCTAATGACAAAGGCTCGCTCTGTTGCCCAGGCTGGAGTGCAGTGGTGCGATCTTGGCTCACTGTAACCTCCACCCCCCAGGTTCAAGTGATTCTCCTGCCTCAACCTCTGAGTAGCTGGGATTGCAGGTGCCCACCACCATGCCCAGCTAAATTTGTATTTTTAGTAGAGATGGTTCACCATGTTGGCCAGGCTGCTCTCAGTTCCTGAGCTTAAGTGATTTACCTGCCTTGGCCTCCCAAAGAGCTGGGATTACAGGCATGAACCACTGAGCCTTGCCATTTTTTTCCCCGAAAGAAAAAGAAAAAGAAAAACATGTATATCTCTATTTGGATCTAAATCTCGATCTATATGTAGATCCAGATAGAAACTGAGTTATCTGAGTTCTCCATTAGAATGTGAGCTTCTGGATCTGCTTTCTTTGAGATCTAGAAAGAAGCAATACAGCTACCAAGCATTAAAGGTGTACGGAAGGTATCATGGGCCCAGCAAGGTGGTGAAGGCCGTTGCCAAGTTGGGGCCTGAGCAGACACTTTCTAGGCTGATCAGGAAGTGAAGAGCAGTCCAGGCTGAAGATGTCATAGGGCTCTTTGTTCCCTGGGTCTTTAGTGCCACTCTCTGTCCCTGGCATTCCTCCCCACCTCCCCCCTTTAGCGCCTGTCACTTTGTGAGTGATAAATACATGTTCCCTGAGTGCAGTAACTGAAGAAGTGTCTGACGCAAGAGCCCTGTTGAGGTGTGAGAAGGCAGGGGCGGTGGCGCGGGCAAGGTCGTCCTCCAGGGTGGACGGTGGCAGCATCCTGCTCTTTCTCAACCCCTCCCCTCCTGGCAGGAAACCTTGGAACCTTCTTTGACTCTTCTCTTGTTCAAGGAGCTGACCTGTCTCACTTGGGTTCCAGCTTACTTCTCTTTCCTTCTGGTCCCCTTACTTCAGTTAAACCCTTTGTTTCACTGTGTTCACCCCACTGACCCCCTCAATTTCTCTCTCTGTCTCTCTCTCTGGTGGCTGGCATCTTTGTCCCAGTCCCCAGACCAGTATGCTAGAGATAATCTTTATGTTATTTGTCTGAAAGTTTAAGTCTTGCCTTACTCCCACCCCACAACTTTCTCTCTCTCTCTCTCTGTCTCTCTCTCTCTCTCTATCTCTCTCCAAACTCAAAAAGACGGATGTGACGTCAGTTTGCTAGGGCTGCCAAAACAAAATACCACACAGTGGGAGGCTTAAAACAGCAGACACTTATTCCTCACAATTCTGGAGGCTAGAAGTCCAAAACCAAGGGGTTAGCGTCACACGCTCTTGAAGGCTCTAGGGGAGGATCCTTCTGGGCCTCTTCCCAGCTTCCGGGGCTATGCAATCCTTGGTCTTTCTTTACTTACAGCAACACACCTCCAACTCCCTCCTCTGCCTTCATACGGCCCTCTTCCCTCTGTGAGGATCTGGGGCCAAATCTCCCACTCTGAATAAGAACACCAGTCACTGGTTTAGGGTTCACCTGAACCCAACATATCATTTTAATTTGATGACATCTGTAAACACACTGTTTCCAAATATGTTCACATTTTCAGGTACTGGACTGCAAGTTCAGACTTTAATGTATCTTTTTTGGAGTCACGTTCTCAACAACAACAGATGCCCTACAATTGTATCTTGTTTGGCACTTTTTCAAAGTTACACTCAATCCCTGTGGGAGCAGCTTTATAATATCTGGCGAGGAACACACATATTGGTGCAGATCTGAGTGGAGGTCCTGCCTCTCCTTTTGGAAAACCGACTTCAACTCTCAAAACTTCAGTTCTCACATATGTAAAATGGGAGAAGTAAGTCTACCTACCCCATGTTGCTATAGGTGAGGTATTAGCACAGGACCTGGCACGTGGGATATACTCTGTAAAATGATAGGCCTCCTAGTTATGCAAGCAGACTCTTTTCTTCCTTCTGCACTTGCACACAGTCACATGGATTTAGGGCAGAGAATGACATTGGACTTGTGAGTCCCACCTGAATACCCACATACACAGGCCGACCCTCTTTTACCACCTTAATCCCTCTGCACTAGAAGATATCAAGTCCATTCATTCATGAGGCAAGTTGAGCTTTCTTTTTCCCATGTCCCTCCTTGTCCCAGTCCTGTCTGTTTGCCAAGCTTAATATGGCATAGGGGATATGCTAAGAAAACAAAGTTTTGCCATCCTCAGTGGGATGTTCCTCTGCACACAGCTCCCTCCTCCCCACCCCACTTTGTGTTACTTTTGTGAACAGCCAAATTTCCCCCCTCCCTACTCAGGGTGGGACAGAAGTCCCCTGCCTTGAGTTTCTGCTGATTTCATGCTCTTTGATGCTGGCGTGGCTCTGAAGTAGCAGCTGGTAAAGAGAAACCACCATTTGTTGTTAAAAAAAAAAAAAAAGAAAAGAAAAAGAAAAAAGCCCTGTTCTTTTATCTCTGTCTCCTTCTAAATCGCGGAAAGGTTGTATTGTGGAAAGAGAGAACAAGTGGGATTTTATCTTCCTGCCCCTGCCAGGCAGCCAGGAGAACATCAAAGCTCTCAGGGCCCTGGGAGTGGTGGGAAGGAGGTAATGTGAGCAGAGACAAAGGTGCTCCCAGGGAGTTGGGCTGCTTTTGACGGTGGCTGGACAGGAAGAGCAGGAGCTCCAAGTTTTGGCATGGACAGGGGAGGCTCTAAAAGGCCTGAAATGAAATTGATGACACCCCTCTGTGGTTTTGGGAACAAGATGCTCTCTTTACATTCAAAATGTTGGTTGCTGGCTGGGCACGGTGGCTATACCTGTAATCCCAGCACTTTGGGAGGCCGAGGTGGGCAGATCACCTGAGGTCAGTAGTTCAAGACCAACCTGGCCAACATGGTGAAATCCTGTCTACAAAAATACAAAAATTAGGCAGGCATGATGGTGGGTGCCTGTAATCCCAGCTATTCAGGAGGCTGAGGTGGGAGAATTGCTTGAACCCAGGAGGCGGAGGTTACAGTGAGCTGACATGCATTTCAGCCTGGGCGACAGCAAGACTCCATCTTAAAAAAAAATACAAAAAAACTAAAAACTAACCAAACAAAAAAACCAAAATGCTGATTTCCTACTGAATAGGGTAACAATGAAAGGCACGATAATATTAATAATCGTCATAGCCATCAGTCTTTTTCTGGGCATGCAGAAGTACTTTACATACATAGTTTCATTGAGTCTTCATCACAACCTTATGTTAATAGTAATTGCTATCTTCATTCTGCCTAGAGAAAAGGAGCCTTAGAAGGGCCCTGAGATCGCAAAGAAGCAGGATTTAAACCCATGTCTGCTGACACCAAAGTTTTCTCAACCACTAAGCTCTATAGTCCCCTAAGCAATTTTCCTTTTCTCTTGAGGCCAGGAGGTGGAGGTTGCAGTGAGCCAAGATCGTGCCATTGTGCTCCATCCTGGGCGGCAGAGTGAGACCCTGTCTCACACATAAAAAAGAAAGTTTTCTTTCTTTCAACTGAAATACACATAACACAAAATTTACCATCACAATTATTTTAAATTGTACAGTTCAGTGATATTAAATCCATTCACAATATTGTATATCCATCGCCAACATCCATTTTCATAACTCTTTTCATCTTGTAAAACTGAAACTCTATACTCATTAAAAAATAGGCTGGGCATGGTGGCTCATGCCTGTAATTCCAGCACTTTGGGAGGCCGAGGTGAGAGGATTGCTTGAGCCAGGCAGTTGAGGCTGCAATGATGGAGCATGATCAAGCCATTGCTGTCCAATCTGGGTGACAGAGTGATGCATTGACTGAATTAAAAAAAAAAAAGCTCACCATTCCTCCCTCTCTCCAGTCCCTGGCAGTCATCATTTCACTTTGTCTCTATGATTTTGATTGCTCTAAGTATCTCATATAAGTGGAATTATACAGTCTTTGTCATTTTGTAACTGGATTACTTCACTTAGCATAATGTCTCAAAGTTTATCTATAGTGTAGTACATGTCAGAATTTCATTCTTTTTTAAGGCTGAATAACATTCCATTTTATGGCTGTAACATATTTTGTTTATCTGTTCATCTGTTGGTAGACACTTAGGTTACTGCCATGTTTTGTGAATATTGCTGCTGTGGACATGGTCACATAAATATCTCTTTGAGATCCTGCATTCGATTCTTTTGGGCATACACCCAGAAGTGGAATTGCTGGATCACATAGTGATTCTTTTTTTAGGGGTATCACCATACTGTTTCATATAGTGGCTGCGCCATTTTATTATCAGTAATTGGAGTTTTTGCCATTACATTCAGTGGCAAAACCGCAATTACTTTTGCACCAACCTAATACATTCCTACCACCAGTGTACAAGGCTTCCAGTTTCTCCACATCATCACCAACACCTGTTATTTTCAATTTTTTTGATAGTTGTCTTTGTAATGGGTGTGAGGTAGAGGTATCTTGTAGTTTTGATTTTCATTTCCCTGATGATTAGTGTTGTTGAGCATCTTTTCATGTGCTTATTGGCCATTTGTATATGTCCTTTGGAGAAATGTCTATTCAAACAATTTTCTCTTTGTTGAGACAGGTTCTCACTCTGTTCTTCAGGATGGAGTGCAGTGGTTTGATCTCTGCTCATTGTAGCCTTCACCTCCTGGGTTCAAGCAGTCCTCCTACCTCAGCCTCCCAGGTATCTGGAACTATAGGCATGCACCAACACGCCTGGCTCATTTTTCTATTTTTTGTAGAGACAGGGTTTTGCCATATTGCCCAGGCTGGTCTTGATTTCCTGGGCTCAAGTGATTCACCGGCCTCAAGTGATCCCTCCCAAAGTGGTGGGATTACAGGCATGAGCTACTGTGCCCAGCCTTTTTGCCCATTTTAAAAATCAGGTTGTTTGTTGTTGTTATTAAGCTTTAAAGTTCTGTATATATTTTAGATATTAATCCCTTATCAGATATATGATTTGCAAATATTTTCTTTCATTCTGTGGGTTGCCTTTTTGCTCTGTTAATATTGTTTTTTGATGCACCTATGTAAAAAATAATTACATATTGGCACCTATGTAAAAAATGATTACATATTGGCACCTATGTAAAAAATAATTACATAATGGCACCTATGTAAAAAATAATTTGGCTGTATATGAGAGGGTTTATTTCTGGGCTCTTCGTTTTATTCCTCTGGTCTATATGTCTGTCTTTATGCCAGTACTATGCTATTTTGGTTACTATAGCTTTGTAGTATGTTTTGAAATCAGGAAGTATGAGTCCTCCAGCTTTTCTTTTTTCCTCAAAATTATTTTGGCTATTCAGAGTTCCTTCAGGTTCCATATGAATTTTAGAATGGAATTTTCTATTTCTACAAAAGCCTCACAAGGATTTTCATAGGGATTGCACTGAATTTGTAGATCACTTTAGGTAGTATTGACATCTTAACAATATAAGTCTTCGAGTCTATGAATATGAGATATGCTTTCATTTACTTATGACTTTTTTTTTTTTTTTTGAGATAGTCTCACTTTGTCACCCAGGCTGATGTACAGTGGAGCCATCTGGGCTCACTACAACCTCCGCCTCACAGATTCAAGTGATTTTCCTGCCTCAGCCTCCTGAGTAGCTGGGATTACAGGTGCCTGCCACCACGCCCAGCACATTTTTGTATTTTTAGTAGAGATGGGGTTTCACCATGTTGGTTGGGCTGGTCTTGATCTCCTGACCTCAGGTAGTATGCATGCTTCAGCCTCCCAAAATACAGGGATTACAGTCATGAGCCACTGTGCCTGGCCTTACTTATGTCTTACTTTCTTTCATTAATGTTTTGTAGTTTTTAATTGTACATGTCTTTCACCTTCTTGGTTAAGTTCATTCCCAGTTTTTGTTTCTATGCTATTGTAAATGAAATTGTTTTGTAATTTTCTTTTCAGATTGTTCATTGTCAGTGTATAGAAATGCAACTGGCTTCTATGTGTTGACTTTTTAACCTGCTATTTTACCTAATTAATTTATGAGCTCTAACAGGTTTTTTGGTATGGAATATTTAGGTTTTTTACACTTAAGATCATATAATCTGCAAACAGATATAATTTATACCTCTTCCTTTCTGACTTGGATGTCTTTTATTTCTTCTTCTTGCCTAATAGTTCTGGTTAGAACGTCTAGTACTAGGTTGAACAAAAGTGGAGAGAATGGTCTTTTTTTCTTTTTTTTTTTTTGAGTTGGAGTCTCACCCTGTCACCCAGGCTAGAGTACAGTTGTGTCATCTTGGCTCACTGCAACCTCTGCCTCCTTGGTTCAAGTGTTGAGTAGCTGGGGATTATAGGTGCATTTCACCATGCCTAGCTAATTTTTGTATTTTTAGTAGAGACGCATTTCACCATGTTTGCCAGGCTGGTCTTGAACTTCTGACCTCAGGTGATCCACCTGCCTCAGCTTCCCATTGTGCTGGGAATACAAGCCTGAGCCACTGCACCTGGCTGAGAATGGGCATTTTTTTTCCCCTCATCTTAGGGAAAAAAGCTCTTTGACTTTCACCATTGAGTATGATGTTTGCTCTGGATTTTTCATATATGGTTTTTATTATGTTGAGGTAGCTTTTTTCTGTTTTTGGTTTGTTGAGCGCTTTTGTCATGAAAAAGTGGTGAATTTTGTCAAATGCCTTTTCTGCATCAATTGAGATGATCATGTAGTTCTTTCCCCCTTTTATTCTCTTAATGGAGTGTATTAAATTGATTGATTTTCTTTTCTTTGAGACAGGGTCTCACTTTGTTGCCCAGGTTGGAGTGAAGTGACACAGTCATAACTCACTACAGTTTCAACATCCCAGGCTTACGTGATCTTTCCACCTCAGCCTACTGACCAGCTGGGACTACAGGTATGTGCTACTATGCCCAAATTTCTTTTTTTTTTTTTTTTTTTTTTTGCGTCTCACTCTCTCGCCCAGGCTGAAGTTCAGTGGCACGATCGTGGCTCACTGCAACCTCTGCCTCTCAGGTTTAAGCAGTTTTTGTGCCTCGGCCTCCCTAGTCTGGGTTTATGGGTGCCTGCCACCACACTTGGCTAATTTTTTGTATTTTTAATAGAGACGGGGTTTCACCATGTTGGCCAGGCTGGTCTTGAACTCCTGACCTCAAGTGATCCACCCACCTCAGCCTCCTAAAGTGCTGAGATTACAGGCATGAGCCACCACACCCAGCCACACCCAGCCACACCGAGCTAATTTTTTATTTTTAGTAGAGATGGGATTTCAATATGTTGGCCAGGATGATTTCAAACTACTGACTTCAAGTGATTCTCCTGCCTCAGCCTGCCAAAGTGCTGGGGTTATAGGTGTGAGCTACTGGGCCTGGTCATGCCCACCTAATTTTTTAACTTCTATAGAGATGGAGTCTTGTTATGTTGTCCAGGCTGAACGCCAGAGCTCAAGTGATTCTCCTGCCTTGGTATCCCAAAGTTTTGGGATTACAGGTATGAGCCACTGTGTTGGCCAGTTGATTTTCATGTGTTGAACTGTCCTTGCATTCCAGAAATAAATCCTACTTGCTCATAGTGTATAATCCTTTTTCTATGCTGCTAAATTCAGTTTGCTGATATTTTGCTGAGGATTTTTACACACATGTTCATTAGGGATATTGATCTGTAGTTTTCTTTTCTTCTAGTGTTTTTGGATTTGATATTAGGGTAATGCTGGCCTCTAGAATGATTTAGAAAGTGTTTCCTCCTCTTTAATTTTTAAAGAAAAGTTTGAGAAGGATTGCTATTAATTGTTTAAATGTTTGATAGAATTTATTAGTGAAGCCAACAGGTCCAGAACCTTTCATTGTTGGAAGATGTTTGATTACTGATTCAGTCTCCTTACTAGTTATCAGTTTATTCCTATTTTCTGTCTCTACATGATTTAGTCTTGGTAGGTTTTGTGTTTCTTATAATCTTTACATTTTATCTAGGTTATCCTATTTGTTGACATACAATCGTTCATAGTACTCTCTTAGAATTCTTTTTATTTCTGTAGAGCTGGTAGTAATATCTCTGTTTTCATTTTTGATTTTAGTAATTTGAGGGTTTTCTCTTTTTCCTTAGTCCATCTAGCTAAAGGTTTGTAAATTTTGTCAATGTTTTCAGAGTCAACTTTTGGTTTTATTAATTTTCCCTTTTGTTTTACTATTTTCTGTTTCATTAATTTCTGTTCTAATCTTTGTTATTCTCTTCCTTCTGCTAGCATTAGGTTTAGTTTGTTCTTTTTTTTCTAGTTTTTTAATTTGTAAAGTTAGGTTGCTGATGTGAGATCTTTCTTGTTTCTAAATTTAAACATTTAGAACTATAATTTTTCCTTTTACCACTACTTTTGCTATGTCCCATAAGTTTTGGTTGGTTGTGTTTTTGTTTTAGCTTTTCTGTAGTCTTAAATTTTTGTTGCAATTTTTTCTTTGTTCTATTTGGTTATTTATTTATTTACTGTATTTATTTTTATTTTTTTTGTATTTTTCAAAAATAGAGGTGGGGTCTCACTATGTTGCCCAGGATGGTCTTGAATTCCTGGGATCAATTGATTCACTTACCTTGGGCTCTCAAAGTGCTGGAATTACAGGCTTGAGCTATTGCACCAGTCTATTGATTATTGATGCATTGTTTAATTTCCACAAACTTGGGAATTTTCCAGTTTTACTTCTGTTATTGATTTCTAACTTCATCCTATTGTGGTTAGAGAAGACGCTTTATATAATATCTATCTTTTAAAATGTATTGACACTTAGTTTGTGGCCTAATGTATAGTCTATTCTGGAAAATGTCTTGTGCACTTCTGAAGAATGTATATGCTCTTGTGTAAAGTGTTCTGCATATGTTTGTTAGGTCTAGTTGGTTTACTATGTTGTTTAAGTCCTCTATCTCCTTACTTATCTTCTGTGTGGTTCTTCTATCCATTATTATTATTATTGTTATTTTTTATTTTGAGATAGGGTTTTGCTCTGTTGCATAGGCTGGAGTGCAGTGGCAGGATCATGGCTCACTGCAGCCTTGACCTCCTGGACTCTAGCAATCCTCCCACCACAGCCTCTTGAGTAGCTGAGATTATAGGCATGTGCCATCATGCCCAGCTAATTTTTTTTTTTTTGTAGAGACAGGGTGTCAGTATGTTTCCCAGGCTGGTCTCAAACTCCTGAACTTAAGTGGTCCTCCCACTTTGGCTTCCCAGAATGCTAAAATTACAGGTATGAGCCACTGTGCCTAGCCATGTTACTGAAACTTTCTGAATTTTGGATTTTTATCTATAAAATGAGAATGTCTACAGATATAGGACTGTTGTAAAGATGAAATGAAATAAAATATTGTAGCAGGTAGGATGCTTTTGGTTATAAGAAACAGAAAACTCCATTCAAAATTTAGTTCAATGGGAAAATTCACTATCGCACATATTAAAAATTTCTAAGAAAGACTAATTCCAGTCTTGGTTATTTCAGTGGCTCAAAAATGTTGTCTAGAATCCAGAATCTTCTTTCTTCTCTGCCATGTTTGGTGTGACAAATTTTGTCTTTGCCAAGCCATCTGCTCCTATGATCACAAAATGGCTGCTGTAATTCCAGACATCACATGTAGCTGCAAGAAAAAGAGTGGCTTTTTCTCATGTCTCTCTCTCTCTTTTTCCATGAGAGTCATTGGTATTCATCTACACTCTCAGATGTCTCTACTAACACAGGCTTCATCAGAGGCATCACATAGCTCTTTTTAAGAGCATGAACACTTTCCTTTTGGAATCTCTTCTTCTGCTCCCACCTCCCAACCATATTATACCGTTTTATCTAATTAATCACTGGCAAAAGGACTAGAACCACCCTGCAGATCTTAGACCAATCAGGCTTTACTGCTGGGGAAACTTGGGAGGGAGTCTCCTTCTGTGACACTTGTGGGGAAATGTGAATGCTGCTAGTTCAACACTGGACTTCTTTACCACAGAAGGAGGGGAGATCTGATGGGTAGGCACTTACAAAAGTATCCTGTGATCTTTTTGTAGTTCGTAAGCATGATAATTGGGCTTTTATGCCCATGTGTGAGATGTACCTCCCTTAAACCTTGTTATGATGTTGACTCATTACCCGTCTGACATAAACTTTCAAAAGAGTTCTAAAAAAGAAAAAGGACAAAGAATAAAATAAAATTTAAAAGATCCTATAGAATATGTGCCAAGTGCCCTGCATAGAGCCTGGCAGCTGCATGAGCTCTGTTCCCTTCCATCCATTTGTATGAGTGAGGGGAGGTGGCATATTTTGATTAGTTAAGTTTCCAATTATGGGTTGTTTTAAAAAAGATATATTGTGATGCCTTCATGAAACCCAAAAACTCAGGGAAAAAAGAGTAAGGCTAGAAACCCTGGAAACCACGTCCCAGGCCGTTTTTTTTCAAGAGGGTTGTGCAAGCCTTTTTCTTTTTTTTCTTTTAAAGATAGGGTCTCACTATGTTACCTAGGTTGGTCTTGAACTCTTGGGATGAAGCAATTCTCCTGCCTCAGTCTCCCAAGTAGCTGGGACAACAGGTGTACACCACCGTGTCCAATGGTTTTGTAAGCCTTGACTCCATAAAACAACCTTAGTTACTTAAAAGTACTTTGTGATATGTGAGCAAATAAAGATAGTTTTCAAATATGACATTCCAGGCAAGCTCTTGATTATATAACCAATGTTTTCAATGAAGTCCTAGTGAAATTAAGTCCCAGATATGTTCTTATTGCATCTATGGAAATGACTATATTGGTATGAAAAGAAGAATATTCATTAAGTGTTTCCAGATTCTGGAGGGGTTAGGCAGGCAGGGAGGATATGACAAATTTACAATTGTTTCATTTCCATTTACAAAAACAGAGTCTACTAAATTGTTATGCGTTATAGATAAAATAAAAAAGAAAGGGCTTTTGTATCTATCCTGAAAATAGCATATTAAAACATCAATAATTTCACAGCTGGAGATGCTGAGGAAGAATAAAAATAATTTTGTAAAAAAAAAAAAATCAGTAATATTCCACCCCCCCCCACAATAAACTACAATCATTCCTCATCTGTTCATTTAGCCCTATATAATTAATTCTTGTTTCACTGGATCTTGGGTTAGCATTTTCATGAATCCATTTGTTTCTTGCCTAGAGTTCTGAAAATCCTTACTCAGTTTGCTGGTATGGTCTCAAAATTGTTTAAGTGATGCCATTAGCAGCACCTACCCCAAAATACCCAGCATAGTCCTTTTCCATGGGTCTCTGAGACAGTCCTTTGTTGAAGAGGAAATATTTTAAAGGAAGCATCAGAGTAAAACAAAAAACTACCTATAGATGACAAAAGGCTTAAAATACTGTGGTTAATTTATTACTCATAATTTTCAAAAGCAAAAGTTCTGATAAGAATTTATTCCAATAAAAATGCAACTGATAAGAAAATTTGGTTGCTTCTGTGGCATGCCAAAAAAAAATAAAGTCAATTCAAAAATAATTTTAGGTAAAATAATTATAAACATAATGATTAGCCCTATTTTCAAAGAAGACAGACCAGGTGCTGTGGCTCACTCCTGTAATCCCAGCACTTTGGGAGGCTGAGGCGGGCGGATCACCTGAGGTCAGGAGTTTGAGACCAGCCTAGCCAACATGGTGAAACCCTGTTTCTACTAAAAATACAAAAAAAAAAAAAAAAAACTAACTAGGCATAGTGGCACACACCTGTAATCCCAGCTACTCAAAATGCTGAGGCAGGAGAATCACTTGAACCTGGGATTCGGAGGTTGCAGTGAGCTGGGATTGCACCACTGCACTCCAGACTAGGTGACAGAGCGAATTCCATCTCAAACAAACAAACAAAACCACACAAAGAAGAGAACATTGCATCTAATTTATAAAAATGGGTGAACATAATCTTTACAGAGAAAAAAATCTGGAGATAATAACATAATAATGCTGAAACATAATATAACATGAATTTGCCAAGTAAGAATCTAACAAAAATATATCAAGAATATCAAGTAAAGAGAGTCTGTGGTCTTCAGTAGATCTTAAACATCTGTTTATTAGTAAAATTCTGTAAGTGATGTTAATCTCAATTGAAAACCACTATCCTAGAAGACACTAGATTCAAATTAAGTAAGTAAAACTGTGACTAAGTCAACACTTAGAAAACAAACTGAAATTGGGCCAGGCAGAGTGGCTCTCACCTGTAATCCCATCACTTTGGGAGGCTGAGGCAGGATGATCACTTGAACCCAAGAGTTTGAGACCAGCATGGGTGACAGAGTGAGACCTCATTTCTATTAAAACAAAATAACTGAAATCATGAATGATAACACTGTAGTGTCATTGTCTACTATGGCAAAGCAGCACTAGGGCCCTAATAAGGAGAAGTGCGTCATGGTCAGCAAGGACACTGCAAATCTCTGTGAAATTCCCATATAGCATACAGTTTCTGATATATACTAACAACATTTAACCTATACCAATTTAACCTAGGGAAGGCTGAGCATCTCTCCTGATTTGATAAGTCTTTCATGTGGCTCATTGATAGTAGCCCAGCAAATAAACTTAATCATTTCTAACACCTCTCTTTTTAAAAAGCTAAATAATAAGTCTTTGTGATTTTTCCAGGGGCCCCCTAGGAAATCTCAAAATAGTTTTAGTAGAAAAAAAAGTCCTGAAAGCTTCATTTTATTTTATATTATATTTAGAATTCCATTTTAGGGAGGCAAGAACCAGACACTGTCAGGCAATTTGAACACTTATGAGAGGAATCTGATTTAGGTGTCTAAAAAACTGTTTGGGGGCTGAATACAGTGGCTCATGCCTGTAATTCCAGCACTTTGGGAGACTGACGGAGGTGGATCACCTGAGGTCAGGAGTTCGAAACCAGCCTGGCCAACATGGGGTGAAACCCTGTATTTACTAAAAATACCAAAATTAGCCAGGCGTGGTGGCACATGCCTGTAATCCCAGCTACTGGGAGGCTGAGGCAGAAGAGTCGCTTGAACTCGGGAGGCAGAGGTTGTAGTGAGCCGAGATCCCACCATTGCACTCCAGCCTGGGGGACAAGATTGAAACTCTGTCTGTCTCAAAAGAAAAAGATTTTGGCAGCAGGCTTATAACCTTTCTCTCTAGTCTGGGCAACAAAGTGAGACTCTGTCTCAAAAACAAACCCCAAAACAAAAGAAAAACTAAAACAAAAGTATTTGGCTCCATATTTCTAAGTGACAATAAGGATTTAAAAAGTAAATGCAGAAGGTAACATGAATGTAAGGAGCCTTAGATCTTTCCTAAGTGAGAAACTTTTGTTTTCTTAAATAATCAAGGACATAGTAAAGTCAGCATAAACCATTGAAGGTTATTCCAGTAAAACACAGAATCTTTGCTATCTAGGCCGATTACACAAGAAAAACAAAAGGCCCTTCAGATTACAGATGAAGGCAATAAACAGAAACAAGTCTGTCAAAATTGAGCAAAACTTGACATATTTCATAGCCTTTCAGGCTCATTGCGCAAGCCATAATCCAAGGCAAACAAAATTATGAGAATAATGAATCAATGAAACACAAATTTACAACTTCTATAATCTTATGTATTAAGTAGAAGTAATGGTAGCTTGTTTAATCAATAAACCTGTTGAAGTTTAAGAAGAACATATCCAAGTAGAATTAAAATACTAGCTTGTAGGCTGGGTGTGGTGGCTCACATCTATAATCCCAGCACTTTGGGAGGCCGAGGCGGGTGGATCACCTGAGGTCAGGAGTTTGAGACCTGCCTGACCAACATGTCAGAATCCCGTCTCTACTAAAAATACAAAAATTAGCCAGGCATGGTGGTGGGTGCCTGTAATCCCAACTACTTGGGAGGCTGAGGCAGGAGAATCACTTGAACTGGGGAACTGGAGGTTGCAGTGAGCTGAGATAGCACCATTGCACTCCATCCTGAGATAGAGCAAGACTCTGTCAAAAAAAAAATACTAGCTTGTATTATATTTAATGCTGATAAATCAGAATTTATCTAGCTAATCTGTAGCCAATCTGTAGCTGTTTTTATTAAACCAGTTATTTAACTAGTCTTGGTGCTGAAGATTTACCTAAGTTATATAAACTTGAAATATAAAAACATTTCTATGTTACTTTCTATAAAAATTACATTGAAAATATTAGAAGTTCAATTTCCTTATTTTCTAGCAATTCTAGGAACAATTAATACAAGCACTTATTTATCTCTATAAGCTGATGAGAATAGAGCTCCTTTAATTTCAGAGATTTTATAACCCAATTTATTAATGCCAACGAGAGGTGAATTATTATGTGAGACTTAAAGCCCTTTCTGAATTACAGAAACATAAGCGTGGAAACAGACAGAGGGAGCTTATAGTTTTAATTCCAGATTTTCAGGTGTGAGTCAAAGTAAACATACATTTATAAAACTTATCAGTCAAAGAGCTTTTTTCCTAGTATGTATTGAAGGGGACCAGAGTATACCACCCCAAAATATGCTACTTTGGCATAAGGTTTATTTTGAGCTGAAGCTAACTGGAAAATAGCTGACACAGGAAAAAGGTCCCTTCTGCTTAAAAGCAGGGCATACATGTCCCTTTTTTGTAAAGTTGTGTCCCTCTTCTATATGAGGAAGAGAACTACTGGAGACAATTCTTGTCACTGGAAACTCTTATCTGTATAATAAACCTTACTAAACAACCCTTACTTACCATACATTTCCTAATTTCCCACTCACCTCCCCATAGTCATTTTATATACTCGACCCTGCAAGAAACCTCAAGCCCTTTTTCCTTGGTCTAATCTTTTCTCCATACCTTATCTTTCTTGTTAAGATGATAGATAAGCTCCAAATTCTGGTCGAGCAGTGGCTCATGCCTATAATCCCAGCACTTTGGGAGGCTGAGGCCAGTGGATCACCTGAGGTCAGGAGTTCAAGACCAGCCTGGCCAACATGGCGAAACCCCATGTCTACTAAAGATACAAAAAAATTACCTGGGCATGGTGGCAGGAGCCTGTAATCCCAGCTACTTGGGAGGCTGAGGCAGGAGAATCACTTGAACCTGGGAGGTGCAAGATCTGGCCTCTGTACTCCAGCCTGGATGACAGAGCAAGACTGTCTCAAAACAAACAAACAAACAAACAAACAAACACAAATTCTAATCATCTCCTCAAGCCACATTTGTTTGTGAACTCCTATGTGTGCAAATATACTTAATTAAATTTGTTTTTTTTTCTCTTGTTAATCTGTCTTTTGTCAGATTATTTAATTTGTAGGGTCCCAGACATTTAACCTAGGGGGAACGAGGAAAAGTTTTTCCTCCCTTACAGTTTAAACTCTTTGTGGTTTGCATTCAAAATATAAAAGTGAACAAGCAGAAAAGACTAACAAACTAGATTTTCCATCATCTCTCACCCAAGAGAAGCAAGCTCTATATAAACTCTTAATTCATTTGCAGAGATCCTCAAATCATCTGATCATAAAACCAAATTCCCAACCAAAAAGGCAAACAAACTAAATTCTCTGGAGACTTTCACCCAGCAGAGACTAGATCTCTATGCCACATTTACAAAGATCATCAAATGGTCAGACCATAAAACTGATTCTCAATGGGGAATAATTTACTGGCTGTAAACAAACAAAAACCAAAATTAGTATGGGCAAAAATAAAATTAGAAAATCAGAGTCAGCAAAGTTCTGTTGTTCACTTTGTGTTACTTGACCTCATGAATCAAGAAAAGATATTTCTGTGCTTCAGCTGGCCATGTGTGCACTTCTCTGTGGATGAAGTAGACCTGGTTCTGGTCAGCAAATCCACAGGGCATCTTGGTGAATCCTCCAAAACTGTTAAAAGATAACTTTCAGAGACAGGTATTAGGTTGGTGCAAAAATAATTGCGGTTTTGCTCATTGCTTTTAACAGCGAAACCCACAATAGCTTTTTCATCAACCTAATAAAATCATGATTCTCCTATAGATATAAAAATGAACATGTGCCAAAAGAATTTATTTTGCTTATATGATACTACAGAATAAGACAGATGTTATAACTGGTGTATTTGCTTGCTTGGGATGCCATCGCAAAATATGACAAACTGGGTGGCTTACACAACAGAAATGTGTTCTCTCACAGTTCTGGCAGCTGGAAGTTTGAAATCAGGGTGTTGGTAGGGTTGGTTCCTTCTGGGGGCTTTGAGGGGAACCTGTTCCGTGTATCTCTCCCAGTTTCTGGTGGTTTGGCGGCAACCCTGAGCATTCCTTAGCTTGGAGACATATCACCCTATCTCTCACTTCCTCTTCAAGTGGCATTCTTTTGTGTATGATGAAGAAGAAGGTAATTTTTGTCTCTGTGTCTGAATTACCTTTTTTTTTTTTTTTAAGGACACAGTCATGTTGTATCAGGGCCCACTCTTATGGCCTGATCTTGATCATCTACAAAGAGTCTGTTTCCAAATAAGCTCACATTCCCAGGTACTCTGGGTTGGGACTTAACTTCAATATTTTTTGTGGGGGAAGAGGACACAATTCAACCCCTAACAACTGGTTCAAAGGAAAAGTCAAAACAGCACAGATTTTTTACAAGTAAAGGAATGCTGAGATGAATTACAAATGGAGGCAAAACTTTTTTATCCATAGGGGAAAGATAGGGCCAGTGGGAGTCAACTAAATCACTACCAGATAGGACAGAAGTTATATATCTATCAGTTACATACAACTTACAAAGATTTACAAAGTAGCTCAAAGACAATAAACAAGGCTAGAATCTCATAACCCAGAAGGGTATGCATAAAGTGATGCATTGTTTTTTATCAAAACAGTTTCTTTTTTCTATGCAACTATTAATCCATTTATTTTTTTTCCCATGGATTAAGTGGTTCGAAAATCTGCTCTGCATTAAGTGGTCCATTAAATCATGCGCGTGATTCATTTTCTTGGCAAATTTATCGAGGCTTCAATTTCTAGCCCTGCTTCCTGTAACATTGGGTGGGAGGTTTGGCCATGTTTTCCTCAGTGGGGCTGTTGGATACTTGAGGACAGCGGTTCCCTCTGTCTAACAGGGTGTTGCAGATGCTCTGTTTATTCCCTGCTTGGTCTCCTCAGACAGGTAGGAAACCAGGCAGAGAGAAATAAAGGAGAAGGCCAGCTGCAGTGACTGATGCCTGTAATCCCAGCACTTTGGGAGGCTGAGGTGGGTGGATCATCTGAGGTTAGGAGTTCAAGACCAGCGCAGCCAATATGGTGAAACATCATCTCTACTAAAAATACAAAAAGTAGCTGGCTATGATGGCAGGTGCCTGTAATCCCAGCTACTTGGGAGGCTGAGGTGGGAGAATCACTTGAACCTGGTAGGTAGAAGTTGCAGTGAGCTGAGATGTTGCCATTGCACTCCAGCCTGGGTGACAGTCAGACCCCAACTCAAAAAAGAAAAAAAAAGGAGAATCATTATGGGGTACCAGATTCATTATTACAGCCGCAGGAGCTGCAACTCCAGGATGCAGTGAGCCCTTTTCAGCACTATTTATTTATTTATTTTTACCTTGTCTAACACTTTTTTTTATTATTGCTTTGTGTTTCCCAGAAGAATGGAGGCCTGGGGAGGGGAGGTAGCTGAGTCTTCCTTGTTGAGAAATCTATGTCCAGCGCCCAGATGGCTGGGAAGGGATCACCAGATCGGGGGGCTGCCCTGCACCCAGAGCTTCCCAGGTGCTCCTTTAATCTCAGTTGGGTCAGCATAGTGTTTACAACCCTCAGTCCTCATACCTCAGCCTCCAAAATGCATAGGGTATATCATTTTATGTCATTTGCTGGGCCTGTTGAAATTCTTCTCACAGCTATGTGGGCAGGAGAGAATAGGGTTGATAGAGACAGAAACAGGTATGCAAAGTGCCTATGTCTTTAAAAAATAAAGCACACTTTGGGAGGCTGAGGTGGGTGGATCACCTGAGGTCAGGAGTTCGAGATCAGCCTGGCCAACATGGTGAAACCCCATCTCTACTAAAAATACAAAAAATTAGCCGGATGTAGTGGTGGGCACCTATAATCCCAGTTACTCGGGAGGTTGAGGCAGGAGAATCACTTGAACCGGGGAAGTGGAGGTTGTAGTGAGGCAAGATCATGCCACTGCACTTCAGCCTGGGCAGCAGAGTGAGACTCTGTCTTAAAAAAAATAAAAATAAAAAATAAAACACAAGCATGAATTTCACCAGAAAGCATTTTAGGGACTTATAGATTCAGGGCCTCAATAAGGAAATGTCTTTTTCCTTGATAAAAATAACTTTGGGAAAGATAAATTCAGGAATTCTCTTCCCCATGATTCAGATTCCTGACATTCTTTGGTATTTTCATTATATAGTTGCCTTTTTTTTTTTTTTTCTGTATTGCTTTTTTTCCAGAAAGAGAAAATCTTACTGGAGAAAGCCATGCCAAGCCTGAGAATGTTGAGTATACCAGGCCAAGCTCAGTAAGGTCAAAGAGCTTTCCCGTAGAACTTCTGTCTGTAAGGACTGAGGCCAGGTTCATGGGCTGAGGCCGACATTCTGCAGGGAGGCCAGGAGGGCCTTTTGGCTTTTATTTATTTTTGTTCAGCTCTCTGGTTTACTCCCCCTTATTTAAGCTCTTAGCAGCTTCCTAGGCACCACTCTGCCTGGAAGTTTTCCAGGTGGATGTCCTACCCTAAATTCTCTGTCAATGCCATTGGCCTCTTCAGGCAGAACCCATGCTGTAATGCCTGGGTGGTCCTTGCTGTTTTCTTTCCTCTCTCTGGGTGAACTCATCTCACATGTTCCAAGAGAAAACACAGAGAGATAGGGCTCTTTCCATTTGTAAATTCCAGGTCTGCTTTTTCTCAGCCTTTTCAATTTCTTTTGAGACTTGGTGTGTATGGTGTTGCCCAAGTGATGCATCACTTATGTCTTTGGAACATGCACTTATGTCTTTCAGGAACTCTACCCTCTTTCTCTGTCTTTGCCAATTCCCCTCACCTGTCCCTTCTTTTTAACTTTCTCCCATTTATTAAGTGCTGATTATATGACCTGCACTTTGGTAAGCTCTTTAATTGCATTATTTTATCCATTTTCCAAGCAGCTCTATGGGACAGGGACAATGATTCCCAGTTTACAGTTCAGAAAACAAGGTTTAGGGCAGTTAAATGATCCACCCATGGTTGCATGGCTAAGTTGAAGAGTCAGGATTTGAATCCGGGCCTAAGTGACTGAAAAACCAGTATGGTTTACTGCTTGTTTATGTTCCATGGGGGAGAAACATCTGTTATGAGATCTAGGGACAAAATACTGAATTAAGATACAGTCACGTGTTGCTTAACAATGGGGATATGTTCTGAGAAGTACATCATTGTGTGGACATCATAAAATACACTTACACAAACCTAGATGGTACAGCCCTCTACAAACCTAGGCTACATGGTATAGCCTTTTGTTCCTAAACTATAAACCTGCACAGCATGTTACTCTACTGAATACTGTAGACAGCTGTAACACAATGGAAAATATGTTTGTAGCCAAACATATTTAAACAGAAAAGGTACAGTAAAAATACAGTATTATAATCTTATGGTACCTCTGTGATGTGTGTAGTCTGTCATTGACTGAAAGGCTGTTGTGTAGTGCATGACTGTATTTTGTCAGCTGTGAAACTTTTAAGGATGCTCCAGTTGGTGAAGCTGAGAATGGAGAACTCAGCTTATGGAAAAAAATACCGGCATTCTCATAATGTGATGTTTACTTCTTTTCTTTGAATTCCTCCTTTTCATAGATTTCTCTCAAAGGCTGAGACAATCTTGGTTAGTCTTGCTGAATGCAAGAGCTTACATGATTTCCTGGACATCAGATTTTTAATAAATTTCAGTAGGGCTGGTCTTGGGATAAATTTAGAAAAATATGAGGTTTGATCTTCTGAGGTCCCTATCTCCCATTTTTGTTACTCTTTTTCTTTCTAAACTAAACCTATGTACCCAAATTCCCATACCAATCTCAGGGAGTTATGGCCGTGACTTCTGCCATTAGGGAGTGAATTGATCAGATAAAAACACTTCAAGAGACTGACTTGAGTAATAATAAAATTCCATCTCCTGCACAGCTGGCTCTGCATAAATTACTTTTTTGCTATTGCAATTCCCCTGTGTTAATAAATTGGCTCTGTCTAGGCCGTGGGCAAGGTGAACTCCTTGGGCAGTTATAAATTTGGGGGCTTGTCCAGGATAGCCCTTGTGGCTAGCTGCCCTTGGTTGGTAGCCTGCCTCTGGCAATGGATCCAGAGGTCAGCTCAAGTGGTCACCTAGTTCTCTTGGACTAGTGGCTGACTCTGGCACTGTCTCTTCCAGTGGGACACTGCCAACCCGATGTACATAGATTTAATTGTAATGGAGAAATAGTCCTCAGGAGCTATCTCATAACTGAAGCCCTACCATAGAGTGTCTGTAGCTCCATGGTGGGGCGCTGTAGCCAGGTCATGGAGTGTCTGTAGCTGTAGCCCCATTATGGGGTGTCTAGGTTGGTGAGTATCCTAGGCACTGCCAATGTCTCTTTCCTTCTCCTGACTGGTTCTGTAACCCCATGGTGGGGTGTCTATCTGTAGCCCCATTGTGGGGTGCCTGTCTTTAGTTCTACCATGGGGTATCTGTCTCCGTTCAGCTCCTGGGTGGGTCTTGGTTGGCTCTCTGTAACTGGTAAGAAGAGTCCTGGTTCAGGAGACTTCTTTTCAATCAGTAAGACTTTGGGGAGATTTCTCAGATGGAGAATAGGAGGATAGTTTGGAAGGGGTGCTCTTGGAATTCTTGGTTAGGGATCTTGATTTGGAAGGCCTTTTATTGGTCTCATCTTTGTGTGTGTGTGAAAGTATGTGTGGAGGGGATCTCTGAAGGAACTGCTGACAGAAGTCTGGCAGGCCTAACTCAGAGAACCCTCCTTAATTGTCTGGTTACTTTCAGTGAGCCCTGAAGAAAGCTCAACAGGCCTGACTTGGAGTGACTGTCTGCTCTTTGTCTTGCCCAGAGACCACCCATTGAATTACTGTTCCGAGGTCATCCCGCCCCACCTGGAATAGATAAAAGACACAGGCACCACAAGAGAAAGTTTGAGCCTTGTCATGTCAATATTGGGTGCTGAACGAGGTGACTAGTGTCTGTTTTGTTATGTATATTTTGCTGGGATGGAGAATGTTAATTTGGTTCCCATGCAGCCTGTTGGGAAACAACTTGCAAAATTGAGAATCTTTTGCCTATGATTCTGTAAAACAGAACAGGGCGATTTTCTTTTCTTAAGTGGCTTGAGCCTCACAGCTATGGCACAGTTGTCAGAGTAATCAAAAGCCACTCTGTTCTTCTGGAATCTGCAGAGAGAGAGAACTTTCTCTGGACCTGGAAACTTGGTATGCTGGCAAAAAGGATAAGAAATTCTAACCAGCCAAATTTCTGGTCTCTCTCTATCTCTTTCTCTTTGTGTGTGTGTGTAAATGGTAAATGTCACTATTTGTCTCCTCTGCAAGTGTTTGATTCATAGAAAAAAGGATTTATGAGACTAGTCTTAGGTTGTAGTAAATCTGTACTTTGTGCTAAGAATTTGTCTTTCTGTGTTGGTCTATAAAGGAGAAAGGGGCATCACAGGATAAAACATGGGTTTAGAACCCCTATAAGCCTGCTTTTCAAGCCAGCCTGGAAGGCTGGTCAGTTACAAACTTTGCTGAGGGTCCCAAGAAACCATACTGGATGAAATTTCTCTGTCTTGTTTAGTGTCATTAAGAGCTTAACCTTAAGACTATGTGGGGATACTTTCTCTTGGTTTCCTCCAACCAGAGGACAGGAATTTGGGAGTTCATGTCATAGTTAGCCCTAAAAGTTATCTTGAGCAGTTAAGAGACTTTGCAAGCTTGAAATTGGCTGCTCTAGACTTCTGGGAAGAGGAATAGAAACTGCTCAATGTCATGTAGCTCAGTAGCTAAGACTTTACCTTTTGACATTGGCGACCCGGGTTCAATTCTTGGCTTCCAGAATGATTACTTTCTGGTTTGTCATTTGTATAACTTTGCCACTGATATTGAGGGTATTTTTCCCCCCATGGATAGCTTCTGATTTCTTGACTTGGATTTTCCTTTCTCTGAACTATACTTGGGGAGATTCTAAATCTTGAAAAAGAGAAAGAAAAGAAAGAAAGAGAGAGAGAGAAAGAAAGGAAAGAAAGAGAAAGAAGTAAAGAAATTGTTTACCATCTCTTTGAAAAACAACTTATGCATCCATGGTTAAGTCATAACCTTAGTTAAAACTTATTAATTTCACATGGAAGTTTACCTGGGGTAGAATTCAAAAGCCAGAAGTATTGGCTGCTCTGGCTAATAAAAGTTTTAAAGTTTTTTTTTTTTTTTAAAGCACTCTATGGTTAAAATCAACTTACTTAAAAATGGATACCAAAGCTATACATATTTAAAGGGCCTTTATCTTTTTCCTCCTCTTGAGTTGTATTTTTCTGAAAAAGTTTTTTCTTCTCGGTAGGCTGAATTGTTTTTCTCCATTTTGTCTTCTTGCCACTGTTAATGTCTGCATGAAAAAACTCAAGATAATCAGTAACAACCTGGGACTCCTGGTGAAAAACAGAAGAGACACTGCAGACTCCATTCTGGGAAAATCTTGTTTTCCTCATGGAATCCCAGGAATTGAAAACAGTAAATTCCTCTCAAAATCTAAGGCTTTGTTCTGTTTTGCCTTGCAAAACTTTGCATTATGGGAAAGCTTTTAGCCTTAGTATGTAAAAACTAGGTAAAAAAAATATATATATACTTTAAGAAATGGCTAATGTGAATTATGAAGAGATACTTAGCTCTTTGCATGCGTGGGTCAAAGAAGCGTGTTTTTGGCCACCTGGAAGATATGGAAACATCCTCAACCCCCACTGAAAGATGAGACTCCCATGGGGGATGGGCTAATTAAAAAACAGAATAATTGGCTTTGAATTGCCTTGCAATAAAATGCATGGTAGAAGCACTGCGCTATCTTCTCTTATAGTATTTCCCTCCTTTTTGGGAATCCAGGATCCAGTATAAAATGGTACCTTTAATTTTGAGGATCTGCCTTTGCCTTCCAGCTGTGCCTGCTTATTAGGCCCTAAAAACTGCATGTTTTCTTGGTCCTGTTCCTTCAAAGGATCCATGCTGAAGGTGATAATCCAATTAAAAACTGGCAAATGAAAGATCTTACAACTACTGAATCTTCTGTCTCTCTGTCCGTGTATTTATATGTGTTGTGTGTGTGATGTTTATATTTAAAAGAGCTCTGATTAATTGGCTTAGAAAAATAAGCACTTAAATAATATTTTATCAGAAAAATAGAAACTTTAATGCCTTCTTGTTCACATGACTTTAGTAACCTATTCAGTTTTAAAGATTACTAGTAAAATAAAAATGTCTTAAAAATTTAGACATTTGGTATAAATTAAGGTCACATATTAGACTTGCTAAATGCTTTAAGGTCATAAACTGCTTCTTTGAATTTTGAAAATTGTTCAGTTTACCTACTTGGGAGCATGATCTTATAGATAAGGTCTGGAAACATGGAAAGCCATGCTGCCTAGCTAAGCTGAAAAGGGACAGTACTCCTGATGTCCTAGGCTCCACACTTAGTACCTAATTAAATTGCTTGCTTATCAGGTTTTTCACCAAAAATAAAAGTTGCTAAGAGTTAATACTGTAATATATAATTGAGACTACTGGAGAAACAGTTTTACATAAAAGATTGTCAGGCATAGAAGGAAAGTAGAATGTAATCTTGGTGGGAGATTATAAGAAGGTATGGGAATATGGTTTTTGTTAAAGAGAATGTAATTTTGTCTAGTTCAGAGAGTTTTTAAAGATTGTCTTAATGGGACAAATCTGAATGCTTAAGCAAGTTAAAAAATGATTTGTAAAGGGTTAACCTTGTAAAAATGTTCTGTGGGCATAAAGCAAGTTAGCTAAAATTTAAAGGAGAGTGTTTAGCTTTTTTTCTGTAGGTGAAAACATAACAGTTCTTTCCCCAAACAAGCCTTCTTGCATGGGGACTAGACTGCCTTTGTAGGACTAACAAATTAGCCGCAAGATTAGAAATTATGGTTTAAGAGTCATGCATTTGGAGACTTACAAGATTCTGACTCTCCTTAAAGTGTTCCTAAGATCAGTGCTTGAGATATTTTGCAGACCCTGAACTTGATGGATCAGCTGGCACCACCCAGATCAATAAATTGGCTCATCTGATCTTGTGGCGCCCCTCCCCAGGAACTGACTCAGCCCAAGAAGACAGCTTCAATTCCCTATGATTTCATGTCTGACCCGACCAATCAGTACTCTCAACTCACTGGCCTTCCCCCACCCACCAAATTTATTCTTAAAAATTCTAATCCCCAAGTGTTCAGCAAGACTGATTTGAGACTCTGGTCTCCTGCCAAAAAAAAAGGAACATTTCAAGAGAAAACCAATCTTAACCCAGAGCATACCTTAATAATCGTGGAATGTTAGGAGGCAGAGCTACTTAGGGGTTGGTGGGCCTTCCTGGTGACACTTAGGTCAGATCTCCTACCTTTCACCAAGCTGTCTCTCTCCCAAAACAGGGCCTTTGCATATGCTATTCCCTTGGCCAGGACTTTGCCTCCTATCCACATTCCTTTGCCTAGTTAGCACCTACTCATCTTGAGGGTCTCAGCTGAAGCATCACTTTCTCAAGAAAGCCCTTGCTGACCTCTTGGACTGGGTCAGAGTCCTTTAATGGTGCTCCCGGAACCACGACCATGCCTTCTTGTGCTTGCCACAGCTTCCATTTTTTCATACATGTATGTGGCTATTTGATTGTTGGCTGACTCCCCCACTGGATACCAAGTTCCATAAGGGTGGTGGTCATGCCTGCTCTTGGTCATTTGTATCTGCAGCATGTGTACCTTATCTAACTCATGGTGGGCCCCCATTAAATAGTTGTTGACAGAATAGACCAGGAAACTTCAGTGTCTTTAGGCATCTTCTTTTCTACTCCCGTCACCCCCACTGCCTTATGGAGGCCAGGAACATACATCAGTATCCTTCTACAGAAGCTTGTAAATATAAAACCTGGCAGAGCAAAGCAGAAAGATATTAAGTAGTCTCTCCTTTCCTGTTCCTTCCACATATTCCCTTCACAATGCTCTATACGGACACAGTCCCAATGAAGCATGCACAAGCTTGTGCCTGCCGGGGGTGAAACCCATACCAAGCACATTGTAATGCTCCTTGGGACACACTTTGAATAACACCACCATAATCAAACTGTGGCCAGACCTGCAGACCCGAGCTTGCTGTTCAAGGCCTGCAGCCCCAGGACACTGTCCCTTACAGAAGTTGATTAGCATGACTTGGACTATTGAACTAGAACTCCCTACCTCCCGAGGCAACGTTTAATCTTGACTGTTTCTGCTTCTGTATTGGAAACAGAGCTGTCCAGCTTCTGCAGATAAGATCAGGGCCATTTATAAAGGCCGTCTTTACCTTTCTTCTCTTTTCTGCAGGCCTTAATGGTCACATATAGTTATTGCTGGGTCTACCTCACCCTGGGAGGTTTGTCTAAACACTGAAAGGCAACATGCTGGCCTCAGACCAAATGTGGAGTGGAAATGGCGTAACTTCTTGGCAGCTTCTCAATTTCACTGACAGGAGCCTTGGCGGCTGGTATCAGGAATATGTTGAGCTTGGGTCCTGGGAAAATTTTTCTCTGTTGCTTTTGTCAGGGATGGGGTGGGGAACCTTTAAAGATTCTCTCTCTCTCTCTCTCTCTTTCTCTTTCTCTCTCTCTCTCTCTCTCTCCCCCCCGCTCTATATATAGCACATTTTATCTCAAATATTTTTTAAAATCTTAGAACTAACCAAGATAGATTTTGCTCTAGAAACAGCATCTATCTGTCATTTATAATTGAGACTTTTTTATATAACTCTCAAGTTTGAGGAACAGAGATTAAGTTACATCAAGTATATTATAATTGCAATTATTTTGGAGGAGCGAGGGTAGGAAAACAGATCATAATTTAGATTGCATGGTAACATTTTTCATACAGTTTAATATGAAGATTCAGGATGCAGGATTTGGGATCGTCAACTCAAATAGACTTCATTGTTCCTCCGAAAATGGCACGCATAATAAAAGAACAGTGATAATAATAGTGATTGCATGTGTAGGCTCAGGTGTTGGTTAGAAATCTCAGGTTATTCACTGTGCGACTTCTGGATAAATAAGTCTCTGAGCCTATTGGCAAACTAGGAAGAGTAAGGGCTTTTTTAAAAAAATTTTTTTCTGGGATCTCACTCTCTCACTCAGGCTTGAGAGTTGTTATTTTTGGTATAAAAACCTATGGAAGGCTGGGTGCGGTGACCCATTCCTGTAATCCCAGCACTTTAGGAGGCCAAGGTGGGTGGATCACTTGAGGCCAGGAGTTTGAGAGCAACCTGGTCAAAATAGCAAAACTTCCTCTACTAAAAATACCAAACATTAGCTGGGCATGGTGGCATGTGCCTATAATCCCAGTTACTTGGGAGGCTGAGGCATGTGAATTGCTTGAACCTCAGGCAGAGGTTGCAGTGAGTTGAAACCGTGCCATTGGACCTCCAGCATGAGTGACAGAGTGAAAGTTTGTCTCAATAAACAAACAGACAAACACCTATGGGGTAGGCAGGGCGTGGAGAGAAAAGAAAAGAGAAAAAAAACCACCAACAGGGTAGATAATCTTAGCCAAGTTTTTAGATGAGAAAAACTGAGGCCCAGCGTAGGTAGGTGAATAGCCCAAAGTTGCACAGCTAAGAAATGGCAGTCATCTCAGACCCAGGACCTACATTCAGGTTTTCTATTCCCAAATTAAGGAGTTCTTTCTATTGTGCCACAGCACTAAAATCAGATTGAGACATTTAAAAGTATATATTCTATTTATATAACAAAATAGATGTTCTCTTATTAGCCTGAAAGAGCAATTTGAAATTTTCAGATGATTTTATTCACTTGTTCCCCACAAGCGAACAAGTGGTTTTTTTCAGATGAGAAGGAATGGAGGATGTGGGTTTTTTCAGATGAGAAGGAATGGAGGATGTGGGTTTTTTCAGATGAGAAGGAATGGAGGATTTGGGGTTCACAGAGCTTTTTGAAAGTCACAGGGCTATAGGTTGGGGGGCAGGTGTGTTGATGATAGTGCAGCTGCAACTAGGACTGCCCCCAGCAGAGAGTCCCTCGGTGACCCTGCCGGGCCTTGCCAGCACAAGGGCAGGCACCAACTAGACTCTGATGAGTGTGAATTCACCGATAACAGTTAATAGTATTGTATGTCTCTCCTGTGCAGTTTGATAATTACCTGTATTTTCTCACTTAATCCTTAAGACAACCTACCAGGTTTTTTTTGTTGTTGTTTGGTTGTTTTTTTTTGAGACGCAGTCTCCCTCTGTCACCCAGGCTGGAGTGCAATGGCACAATCTTGGCTCACTGCAACCTCCGTCTCTAGGGTTTAAGCGATTCTCCTACCTCAGCCTCCTGAGTAGTTGGGACTACAGGCGTGTGCTGCCACACCCAGCTAATTTTTCTATTTTTAGTAGAGATGGGGTTTCACCATGTTGACCAGCTGGACTGGAACTTCTGACTTCAAATGATGCGCTCACCTCGGCCTCTCAAAGTGCTGGGATTACAGGTGTGAGCCACTGCGCCCGGCTGCCACCAGGTTTTGAAGAGGCCACAAACAGAGGATTGTTCTGCCTGATTCTAACATCCACACACTCACCCATTACACACATTCCTTTTTGATAAATGAAATTAGGTTTGCTAATCTTAATTTGGTGCCCTTCCCAGTGATAACTGGTTTTGGCATGGGCCAATAAAAACCAAGATTCCAAATCAAGCACAAAACAATCCAACCAGCAGATCCCTAGAAACCTCTCAAGAAGAAAGAAAAAGAGATTAAGGAGATTCGGGCAGCTCTTTCATAGCTCTCCTTGCAACTTTAATCAACATACAGCCTGTTCTCCCAGGGGGAGGTCCCCACCCTCAGCATTCAAAATGAAATAACACACTCCATTTTGCTGATGCTGATTGAAACATATGGCCTGCAGAAACTCAATGAGCTTGAATTAATTTTTGTTAAATAAGAAATATAGTTTTTTAAAGTAGTATCCTTTTGGTCCCTGACTGCAAAATAGGCAGCTTGGAGCTGACTTAGCTTCTTCCCCTATTAACCGTGTCCCCCTCTTTCCCCATTTTGTAGCTATTAACCACAAATTGAGGACCATGTGGTCTTTCGTTCTGAATCAAAGCCTTTCAAGCTCTCACCCTGAGCCATCCAAGATTCCTTAACTTCCTTTCAGCCTCTATAAAAATCAGTTATTTTTCCGTTTTATATATATATGCTCAACCTCTTAACAACAGCTTGATTCAGCAGAACGCTCCGATCTTAAACTTTTCAGTGAGGTAGTGAGTGATGAAAGCTTTTGTGTAGCTACTGAACTGATCCTGACAGCAAAAAAGGAGAAAAAAAGTTTGCTTCCAGAATCATAAGTGTTTTTCATTGTACAATACTTGAATCAGGAGGGCAGCTCATCAGCTGGCCATATAGCCACAGAAATGTTTCCTCCATGCTCCATGGGGCTGAAAGACAAGAAGGGTCACAGGTAGGAGCAGACAAAGCTGGCAGGCAAAAGCAGCAGAACATTGAACAGAAATGCACTGAGAATCTCTGGATCTGAAAAGTGATCAGCAGGGTTAAGGATGATCAAGGACAGAATCCAGTCTTCCTCTTGACCACAGTGCAGCTGTTCTTTTTCTGCTCCATGAATTTGATAAGGGGGGAAAACAGCAACCCCTGGCCTGTCTACCGACAAGGCCAGTGAAATATGCTGGGTCATGACCAAGTTGTTTCTTAGCTTCCCAGAGCTTCCAACAACTAGACAACACAATGTGTCTAGCCCTTGCAGGTAAAGTCAAAATTCAATGCTCTACAGAAGGCAGCATGGTATACAGGAGTGCCTCCCAAACTTTACTCTGTATGGGAATCACCTGACTTTCAGATTTAGTAGATCCGGAGTGGGCTCTAAGAATTTGCTTTTCTAACAGGTTTCCCAGTTAGCAAAGATGTCGCTGGTTTGGGAACTATGCTCTGAGAGCCTGTGGTCTAGAGGAGAAACGTGGACTTGGGAGTAGACAGACATGAGTTCTGGTCCCAGTTCTTCTACTTCCAGTGTGCCTTTCAGAGGGCCACTTCCTTGAGCTTTGGTATTTCTCATCTGACAGGACAGATAATGGCAGACAATGGTAGTGTGGTTAGATGCATGGACTGTGACTGTGTTCCAGTCTGGCTCTGCCACTGTCTATGTGACCGTACATAAGCTACTTCACCTCTTTATCCCTCTGTTTGCTCATCTATAGAGTGGGGGTAATAGCAGTGCCTACCACGTAGAGTTGCCGTGAGCCTTGAGAGAGTGAGACTATGTAAAGCATTTATAACAGGGCATGGTATATGGGAAACACTCGGTAAATGTTTGCTATTATGTTTTTTTGTGTACTTGTTAGAATTACATGGAATAAAGCATGTCAAGTGCCTTATGTGATGTCAGACGTGTAGAAAGTACATAGTAAATGTCGATTTCCTCTCTTCAACCCAAAACGGGGAAGTCAGAGTGCTGACCAAAACAATGTCCTTCAAGTGGAGATCTTAGTAGAAGGTAATGGTCAAGAAAGATAACAGCATGAGGATTTTAGCTATTAGTGGGGCAGAATATGCCAGATGCCGCCTCTTTGTAACCTGAGGGATCTATGCCAGCAGGGCCTTCCTTTGAGCAAAGATCAGCAACTTGGACTATTTAGCCAACGTCTGCCCGGTGCTCATAGATGTGGAAAAGGTTTAAGGAACTCCTGGTAGGATATTGAAAGACCAGCATTTCTTCTGGGGAGAAGGGCTGGAACTAGCTAAGCATAGCTCAGGGCACACAGGCATCCTCATTTAAAGGCTGGCAGGAGTCAGGCTAATTCATTTCCTTCATTTTCCCACAGCTCAGGGCAGCCCTAAATTTACCACAGAGCTGACTGCTGAGGGCTAAGACAGCTGTGATCATCTATCTTCCTTCTGGCCATGTTCTCTAGTAATGGTCTGTGAATGAAGGGCAGGATGGCAGGTTAGATAAAACTGTCCATCATCCCTGTTCTATCCAGTGAGAATCTAGGGAGTTGCTGTAGGACAAAGCACCTATCTACATTTTGCATAGGCTATATATTAATAACTTCCTCTTGGATATTTTTGATATCCAGTAGTATACCCTAAAGGCCCTGAGAAGTCCCACCGTGAAGAAACGATGGTTTTTATCCTTAACTCAGCAGTCCTCAAATTGTTTGACCATGGAAACATTTTTCATTTAAACAAATAATTCCTCTTAACATATGGTGGAAAATACTGGACCAGGCAGAAATTTAAATGTCCAGATGTGGAACTGTTTAAACAGTGAGGGCCCCTGACCTCTAGGGGAAATAGATTAAATTTCCAAATGTTTTAGTTTTGGTTAGATTAAGCCATTTATCAGTTTCCAAATGTTTTAGCTTATTGTTAGATCCATACTAAGTACTTGTCAAATGCTGGATCTCCTAATATCAGTAACACAACCTGTTGATCAACCAAGGCTATCTGTATTGTTTATTGTGGTAAGGGAGATCACCTCCTAGACAGAGCTTTGGTAATGTCTCTGAGGGGGAAAAAGCAAGGTTGGATTTTATTATTTTAAAAATTACTTTATGCCTTCTGATCAGTGAATGGTGAATTAAAAAATATTTTATTGGGAGTTGGGTTTAAGGTGATCTTTCAATGAGGGGGCTTGATGAAGATTCAATAAGGATAATAACACAACAGTGTAGAATTGGAAACAGCAAGGAAAGGATTTTGATGTGAGGGATTTGAAGATCCTAAGGGTGTTTAACAGTCTGCTGATACTTCCTGTTGAAGAGTGAAGAGTCTTTTTGGGAAGTTTCTGTAATGAATAATCAAATTATTTGCTTAGGCTAGAATCTCCTGGAATAGTAAAGTTATGCTAATAAAGACAATGGAATAGCAAACTTATGTTAATCTAGTAAAGAAAGTGTATGTATGTGTGTGAGTGAGTGTGTGTGTGAGTGAGTGAGTGTGTGTGTGTGTGTGTTGAGAGGGAGAGAGTTAGAGAGATAGGTCGAGTCCTTAGTTTCCAAGCTGTGTGTATGGGATAGATGGTTTTCATTCTCACCCTTAATTCTTGGACTTATTATATGGATGTTGAATGCTTATTTATTTTACTTTAGTTGTTTCTGCTAGGCCAGACTGAAGTGGGATATAACCTGAGGATGTTACATGTGTGTTGATTGCAGTCTACATTATTTTGAGTTTCCACTGTGTGTCAATGCCAAGACCACCACCACTTCCCTTGAATGTGTATTGTGTCAATGCTTACAGATGCACTCATGTTATCCAGAGCTGTGAAACTTCTCTCAAGAATGCTCTCGCTGGGCATGTTGACTCATGCCCGTAATCCCAGCACTTTGGGAGTCTGAGGTGGGTGGATCATGAGGTAAGGAGATCAAGACCAGCTTGACCAATATGACGAAGCCCCATCTCTACTAAAAATGCAAAAATTAACTGGGTGTGGTGGCGCATGCCTGTAGTCCCAGTTACTCCGGCGGCTGAGGCAGGAGAATCTCTTGAACCCCGGAGGTGGAGGTTGCAGTGAGCCAAGATTGCTGGGTATCCAGCCTGGGTAACAGTGAGACTCGGTCTGAAAAAAAAAAAAGAATGCTCTCATCTGGTGACATATCAGCAGGAATGATGTCCATTCCCTTGTTGGATTCTAGTGTATTTTGGAGGAAGAATAGATGACAACTTGGAAATGATGAAGCAGGCCATTGTTTCCTGAGGATAGAGCCTCCTAGAAGTGGTGAATTCCTTGGTTTAATGACCATGATGGAGAATACATTGATGTGGACTGATTTCCATTTACTGAGGAAGTTCATATGGCTCTAATGTCTTTCTTATTTTACAAAAACAAAATAAGAAGTGTCACTGATCTCTCAAGTTTTATATTATATTATAGAAGAAAATGATGAATTTGGTCTTCACAGGATCAAAATATGGAATGAATCACAGGTTCAATAATAAAATTGAACTGATATCTTTGATAACAATAAATTTATATTCCATGAGTTAAAGGAGTTAAAAAAATATAATCTTTAACTCCAATCTCTGATGTAGCATGACCAACTCAGGAAATAGTTTCTGTGAAATTATTTTACTTTTCCCACTGGAGAACTGCTTTTTTCTCCAGGCTATTTAATCCTATTTGGAAAAAAGAAAAATTCTGGGCTAATGGCATAATGACTTTGAAGACACAGGAATGTTGCTACCTGGCATACTATCAAACCTGTTCTGTTACAAGTTGATGTGACTGTATTGCAAAAATAAAGTTGTGTGTAAAATCTTGGATTGTACAATTTTAATATTAACTTTAGTAACCAAATACTACTTGAATGATACCAAGTCTAATTGTTTAGATGGCAGGAACTACCTAAATTCATGAAAAATCTGAAATACAAACTATATTTTAAGGACAAAGTTTGTATAGTAAATGAAGAATAGTTCAGCTCAATAACATGCATGTATTGAAGTTCATACCAATTGCAGCATTATGATAGATCCTGGGAATTAAAAAAATCAGTATGAACTGTCCTCAAGCTCATTAGCCAGAAGGGGAGAATGAAAGGAAAAGACGTAAATCAGAATATAGTAGGTGCTATGATAGAGAGGTCCAGATGCTGGGGGTCAGCTGAAGGCTTCTAGAAGAGATGTATGAGTTATATATTGCTACATAACAGTGACCCCAAATATAGTGGCTTTGAACACTACACATTTGTTATCTCATATTATTTTTAAGGGCTGGAAAGTCTGGAGGTGGCTTAGCTGGGTTGATATGGTTTGGCTCTGTCCCCACCCAAATCTCATCTTGAATTGTAGTGCTCATAATCCCCAGATGTTGTGGGAAGGACCTGGTGGGAGGTAATTGAATCATGGAGGCAGGTTTTCCCATGCTGTTCTTGTGATAGTGAATAAGTCCCACTAGATTTGATGGTTTTATAAAGAACAGTCCCCCTGCACATGCTCTCTTGCCTGCGACCATGTAAGATGTGCCTTTGCTCCTCCTTTGCCTTCTGCCATGATTATTGTGAGGCCTCCCTAGCCATGTGGAACTGTGAGTTCATTAAACTTTTTTTCTTTATAAATTATCCCATCTCAGGTATTTCTTCATAGCAGTATGAAAATGGACTAATTCATGGGTAGTTCTAGCTCAGGGTCTGTCCTGGGTTGCTGCCATCTGAAGGCTTGAGTGGGGGAGGATCTACTATCAAGATGGCTCATGGCTGTTTGTAGGAGGCATCAGTTCTTTACTATGAGGGCCTTTCCATAGTGCTACTCACAACATGGCAGCTAGCTTGTCCCACCAGAGTGAGTGATCTCATTGTGAAAGTGAGAAAGGAAAAAGTCACAATGTCTTATAACCTATCCTCAGAAGTGACATTTCATTGAGTGCACAGATCAACCCTGATACAATATGGAAGAGGACCATACAGGGGTGTGAGTACAAGAGACAGGGATTGCTGGCAGCCATCTTGGAGACTGGCTACCGTAGATACTACCTAAACCTAGTAGAAGTTCCTGGGAAATATGCCTTGACAAATTATTATATTGTTATTTTAAATATGTTTTAATTAACTGATAATCTTAGCTAATAATTTTAACTAGAATATGAATGTTCACATATAAAAGAATAATAATAGTAGCCAATATTTATCGAACTCTTTCTATATAGCAGGTACTGTCAAACCACTTTAATCATCTAATTGAGAGGGAAGATAGGATTGTGTTTAAACATCTGGACTCTAGAGCCACATAGACTTAAAAAAAATATTGACAGCCTGGGCGTGGTGGCTCACGCCTGTAATCCCAGCACTTTGGGAGGCCAAGGTGGGCAGATCATGAAGTTAGGAGATTGAGGCCATCCTGGCTAACATGGTGAAACCCCATCTCTTCTAAAAATACAAAAAATTAGCCAGGCTTGGTGTCATGAACCATTAATCCCAGGTACTTGGGAGGCTGAGGCAGGAAAATTGCTCAAACCTGGGAGGCAGAGGTTTCTGGGAAATATGAGTGAGCCAAGATTGTGCCACTGCACTCCAGCCTGGGCAACCCAGTGAGTCTCCATCTCCAAAAAAAAAAACACTGACAGGTGCCTTGATGTTCTTATCTGTAGACAAAAGGAATATTATTTTCTTCATAGGATTTGAAACCACCTTTGCAAAATTATGACTGAGACAATAAAGTAGGTGTAACTTAACTTACTTATCTTGTTTCTAACCTCCAAACTGTCCTTGTTCATTTCCGGGTGCAGGCTAAACTAACATTGGGAGAAACTTAGTTTATAATTTATAGTTTAAAACAAAGATGACAATAGCCCTTTCCCAAAGCAGATCTCCTTCTTGCCTGGGAACTAGGTTGCCTTTGTAGGACTAACATTAGCCACAAGATTAGAAATTATGTTTTAGGAGTCACACGGCTAGAGGATACAAGATTCTGATTCTCCCTAAACTGCTCCTAAGGTCAGTGGTAGAGATATTTTACAGACCCTGCACTTGATGGATCAGCTGGCACCAGCCAGACTGGTAAACTGGCTCATCCGATCTTGTGGCCCCCACCCAGGAACTGACTCAGTGCAAGAAGCCAGCTGCTGCTGCTGCTGCTGCCTCTTCTTCTCCTTCTCCTTCTCCTTCTCCTTCTCCTTCTCCTTCTTCTTCTTCTTCTCTTCTTCTTCTTCCTCTTCTTATTCTTCCTCCTCCTCCTTGTTCTCCTCCTCTTCTTCTTCTTTGAGACAGAATCTCACACAGTCACCGAGGCTAGAGTGCAATGGCACGATCTCAGTTCACTGCAGCCTCTGCCTCCCAGGTTCAAGTGATTCTCCTGCCTCAGCCTCCCCACTAGCTGGGATTACAGGTGAGCACCACCACACCTGGCTAATTTTTAGTAGAGACAGCATTTTGCCATGTTGGCCAGGCTGGTCTCAAACTCCTAACCTCAAATGATCCACTTGCCTCAGCCTCCCAAACTGCACAGGTGTGAGCCATTGCGCCCAGCCAAGAGGCCAGTTTTACTCCCTATGATTTCATTCCTGACCAGTCAGCACTCCTGGCTCACTGGCTTACTCCCCACCCACCAAATTGTCCTTAAAAATCTCTGCTCCCTGAATGCTCCGGGAGACTGATTTGAATAATAATAAAACTCCTGTCTCATACACAGCTGGCTGTACATGGATTACCCTTTCTCTATCGCAATTCCTGTCTTCCTTGCTTTGTTTCCTGTTTATTTATTTATTTTTGAGATGGAGTCTCACTCTGTTCCCCAGGCTGGAGTGCAGTGGCACAAACTCTGCTCATTGCAACCTCCACTTCCTTGGTTCAAGTGATTCTTTTGCCTCAGCCTCCCAAGTAGCCAGGATTACAGGCATGTGTCACCAGGCCCGGTTAATTTTATATTTTTAGTAGAGACAGGTTTTCTCCATGTTGGTCAGGCTAGTCTTGAACTCCTAACCTCAGGTGATCTGCCTGCTTTGGCCTCCCAAAGTGCTAGGATTACAGGTGTGAACCATTATGCCCAGTCCCTCCTTTTTTTTTTTTTTCTTTTTCTTTTTTAAACCACTGGAAGACTGCAAGACACAGCATCACACTGGACTGGCCCAGTAGGAAGCAAGGAAATCTTAGTTTAGAGTTGAATGTACTCCACAAAACAGGCTGGTCCATCCCCATGAGGCCAGTGAGCTGGGCTGGGTTTCAAGTTGTCAACCCACTGGTATGCTCAGTCTTCTTGAAAGAATGAAAAAAAAATGTGGGTTACCCCATGACTATTGGGCAAGTATCTGAATGCTCCCTAGGGGGAGGCCAGATCTACTCCGTGGCTTGGAGCAACCCAAGCTTTTTCCATAGGGCACTGAAAGCTGGCCAATAGGCCACCCTAGGGTGTCCCTCTGACTTCATGCCATCATGACCAAGGACTTCTCTCTTTTTGGCTCTGGCTCCTCTAAGTCCCACCTACCATTCTCATCTGGCTTAATCTGTCTGAACTTGTGATGGGGGCTCCTGTCCTCTTTATCTCTTTAGTACTGGTCAAAATATCTCTGTGGGACACCCTTCCCCACCCCATGACCAATTATTTCTATCTTTAGAAGGTAGAAACTGTGGATACAAGTGCTGGCTCATTCTCAGCTAGGTCATCTGTCCAGAGCCTTTTTGGGTTATGTGGATATGCCATAACTTTCATGTATCAATGCTTGGGATTGTGAAAATAGCTTTTCACAAATGAAACAACTCAAACTCCAGACAAGTTTATCTAAATTTGTAAAGGTTTCTAAAGGTTTTTTTTTTTCTTGTGCACAGTTATTTAAAAACAAATAGCAATGACTTATGCTGCCAGTGAGGGCAACTGTGTTTAGAATGATGCCCCTCACCTCTGACAGCCCCTGCTACCCTCTCCTTTCTTTAGAAATGACACTTAGGCCTTTAAAAATGTACATGGGTGTGACATACTAACAAAGATATATTCTGCCTCCATTTCCTGGCAGACAGCTCTTAAAACCCCTGGAACTGGCAAGGCGAGGTGACTCATGCCTATAATCCCAGCACTTTGGGAGGCTGAGATGGGTGGATCACTTGAGGTCAGGAGTTTGAGACCAACCTTGCCAACATAGTGAAACTCCCTCTCTACTAAAAATACAAAAATTAGTTGGGCATGGTGGCACATGCCTTTAATCCCAGCTACTCGGGAGGCTGAGGCAGGAGAATCAATTGAACCTGGGAGGCGGAGGTTACAGTGAGCTGAGATTGTGCCACTGCACTCCGGCCTGGGCAACAGAGTGAGACTGTGTCTTAAAAAATAAATAAATACCCTGGAATTTCCTTAGTGATAAGTATCTTTTTGTATGTTAATGACATGACTGAAGGCTGGGGGCTTCTGGATGGCCTGTGGACAAGGGGGGTGAGCTGGGGGTAGGGTGGCTAGTTGCCAGGGGAACCAATCATATGATTAGAGGGTTGGGACTTTCAGCCCCACCACTCAATGCTTACCTCCGGGTAGGGGAGAGGGGCGGAAGACTGAGTTAATTACTGTTGGCCAGTGATGTAATCAGTCATGTCTACATAGTAATGAAGCTTCCATAAAAACCAAGAAGGGAATCCTTTCCCCTCTTTGTTTTTATGGAAGCTTCATTACTATGAAAGGATTTCCTATTTAATAAATGGTGTTGGGAAAACTGTCTAGCCATATGCAGGAAGCTGAAACTGGACCCCTTCCTTATACCTTATACAAAAATTAACTCCAGATGGATTAAAGATTTAAACATAAGAACTAACCCATAAAAACCCTAGAAGAAAACCTAGGCAATACCATTCAGGACATAGTCATGGGCAAGGACTTCATGGATAAAACACCAAAAGCATTGGCAACAAAAGCCAAAATAGACAAATGGGATCTAATTAAACTTAAGAGCTTCCACACAGCAAAAGAAACAATCATTAGAGTGAATTGGCAACCAACAGAATGGGAAAATTTTTTGCAATCTACCCAGCTGACAAAGGGCTAATACCCAGAATCTACAAAGAACTAAAGCAGATTTTCAAGAAAAAAACAAACAAACCCATTCAAAAGTGGGCAAAAGATATGAACAGACAGTTTTCAAAAGTTTATGTGCCTAACAAACATGAAAAAATGCTCATCATCATTGGTTATTAGAGAAATACAAATCAAAAGCACATTGAGATACTATCTCACGCCAGTTAGAATGGCGATCATTAAAAAATCTGGAGACAACAGATGGTGGAGAGGATGTGGAGAAATAGGAACATTTTTTACACTGTTGATGGGAGTGTAAATTAGTTCAACCATTGTGGAAGACAGTGTGGCGATTCCTCAAGGATCTAGAAATAGAAATTCCACTTGACCCAGCAATCCAATTACTGGGTATATACCCAAAGGATTATAAATCATTCTGTTACAAAGTCACATGCCCATGTATGTTCACTGCAGCACTGTTTACAATAGCAAAGACTTGGAACCAACTCAAATGCCCATTGATGATAGACTGGACAAAGAAAATGTGGCACATATACACCATGGAGTACTATGCAGCCATAAAAAATGACGAGTTTGTGTCCTTTGTAGAGACATGGATAAATCCAGAAACCACCATTCTCAGTAAACTGACGTAAGAACAGAAAACCAAACACCACATGTTTTCACTCATAGGGGGGTGACTAACAATAAGAACATTTGGGCAAAGGGAAGGGAACAACACTCACTCGGGTAGGTGGGGGAATGGATGGGAGAGGTGGGGAGGGACAGCAGGGCATGGGAAGGATGGGGAGGGATAACACTGGGAGAAATGCCTGATGTAGGAGACGGGTTGAGGGGGGATGGAGATAGTAAGTAGCGGGGGATGGAGACAGTAAACTGCCATGCATGTATGCACCTATGCAACAGTCCTGTAGGATGCAGGATGTGCACATGCACCCCAGAGCCCAAAGTTCAATTTAAAAAGAAAACAAAAATCCAAGAAGGATCGGCTCAGAATATTTCTGGGTTGCTAACTTTGTGGAGGTGCCTGGATAGGGTGAGAAAGCTCTTCACACTATCTCCTGTATCTTGCCATATGCTTCCATCTTGCTGTTCCTGAGTTGTACTGACAAAAGGAAATTTCCCTTGATCCTTTCATGGCCTTGTGACATGGTGCTTCCCTTGCTCAGCCTGCAGCTCTCAGCCCCTTGAGGGAGGGGAAGCACACAGGTGAGCAGGTGTGGGAGCTGGAGTGAGCAGTTTTGGACACTGGCAGGAGCAATCCTCTGTGAGGCCCCATGACAGCATCTAGTCGAGGGTCGCTGTGACCCATGAAGCCCCAGATTGTATGTGTTACAGTGCTCTTTTAGCTTTGCTGACCGAGGATGCCTTAACTGTTAAACAGCTCAGTGGGCCCTCTACCTTTTCATGAGGGCAGAAGGTCAGTCTGACAGCTTTTAGCATCTGCACTTGTGAAACGTGAGCTCTCGTTTGATGTCCAGGAAAAATCAGGTTGCATGAATGAATTGAAGAATGGTGAATGTGGAGGATTTTAATGCCAATGAAAGTGGTTCTCAGTGAGAAGGGAAGCTTGAAGGGGGATGGAGGTGGAAGGTGATCTTCCCTTGGAGGCCAGCTGTGCCTAGCTGGACTCCTCTCTGAAGCAACGCCATCAAGCTGTCTCTCTAAAGTCAAGCTGCTTCTCACCAATGTCCAACTGCAGTCTCAGATGTCCATCTGCTTCTTCTCTTCTCCCCTTCTCTGCCCTCTGCCAGTTGGTTTAGGGGTTTTTATGGGTACAGGATGTGGGGTGGAGAAGGCCATGGGTGGTTTTGGAAAAGGCAACATTTGAGTGGGAAAACAGGAATGCATATTCTCACATTAGGTTACATTTCCATGCTTGAGGGTGGGGCTTCACCAGGGACTCTACCTTCTTCTGCCTAGAATTTCTCTGCCTCCTGTCCCTATCAGTACCCTTTGTAATAAACTGGTAATCTAGTAAGCAAAATGTTTTTCTGAGTTCTGTGAGCTATTCTAGGAAATGATGGAGCCTGAGGTGGGTTCTGGGAAGCTTTAATTTATAGCTGATCAGTCAGAGGCACCGGTGACAAATTGGGCTGAGAAGCCTGGTGGTACTGAGCCCTGAACCTGTGGGATATGACGCTACGTCCAGGTAGATAGTGTCTGAATTGAATTAAATTGTAGGACACCCAATTGGTATCTTCAGAGAATTGGAGAATTGTCTGGCATGGGAAAAGGCCACATATCTGGTCACAGAAATGTTCCGTGTTGAGTGTGAGCAGAGAAAACATAGTCTGTTCTTTTATTTGGTGTCAGATTTGAAGTATTGAGAGTATCTTAGGAGGAAAAATCTATTTACCCTAACAATGGGAAATACCAACTACTCGCCAGGGATTGATTGATCTTGAAGTAAGAACTGCCTTAGTAAAGTAAACCCTCATTAGCAGATGGTTATCTCATGGGTTCCTATATTTACCTTTCCATGATGAATGGAAAGACCTGCCATTGCCAAGATAAAGAGTTTTTCTAAAGTTTGGGCAGCCTCCACCTTTCCCAGGGCAGCTGTCACCCCTGGCCCCATTCCTGCCTGCCTGGCAGCACAGTCTCTGAAGTCAAGCTCTCTACATCTGGGTTGGGGCTGAGGTGCCAGGAACAGGCAAGAGCAAGCTCTTCTTCCTCATCTGCCAACCCCCTCCTTCTCTTTGTTGAGAGCTTTCTTCAAACCTTGTGTCCTCAGGGAAACCTGCCTAAAACCATGGAGGGGGCACCCTCCTTCCTTGGGTCCACAGGCAAACTTCTATCTAGGCTAGCCACTCTAGATTTTTAAAATTTTATTTATTTTATTCTATTTTTTGAGACAGAGTCTTACTCCATTGCCCAGGCTGGAGTTCAGTGGCGTGATGTTGGCTCACTGCAACCTCTGCCTACCAGGTTCAAGCAATTCTCCTGCATCAGCTTCCCGAATAGCTGGGATTACAAGCATGTGCCACTATGCCCAGCTAATTTTTTAATTTTTAGTAGAGACGGGGTTTCACCATGTTGGCCAGGATGATCTTGGTCTCCTGACCTCAGGTGATCTGCTCACCTCAGCATCCCAAAGTGCTGGGATTACAGACGTGAGCCACCACACCCAGCCAGATTTTTGTCGTTAATAAATGCAAGCATATTTCTCCACAAAAGGAATATAAATGACACAAAGGTCTATATGACTTCCATTTTCTTGCATCACTTACCAACCAGATTGAGAGAAAGACCTGGTTCTGAGGCTTTAGCCTGTGGAGTGTTCAAGGTTGCGGGTTTTAAAATAGGATTTCCTGGTTTCAATTCAGAAACATAGCAGAGGGGACATTCAGCCTCCGTATGCCTCATTTTCTTTACTGACAAAATGCAAATAATGCTAGTATTTGCCTTTTGGAGTTGTTGCAAAGATGATGAGACCCTATAAAGCATCTAGAAGGTGTCTGGCCGATATACACTCTCAATATTCCACCTACTACTGATAATTTTAAATTTAAAAAGTCAGTCTGCACTCAAGGTTTCTTCCTGAAGCCTCATGGGAAGGTCTGAGTACAGGTACACGTGTCTCTGTTGCTGTAGCTCAGCATTCATGAGTGTCCTCTTATATCATTTGTGAACCTGCAGAAGTCTTAAAAGAATAGTAAAAAAGGACAAATGGGCAATTCTAATTCTGTACTCCACTCTGAGCACAAACTTTCGGTTTATTACAGGCATGAAAGAACCAGAGCTTTAAGTTTACACTGGCCTTCTGAATAGGATCCGGAAAAAAAATTTAGCGTAATAGGCATTTTAAGTATTTTCTCAACTTTTATAATTAGTTGGAACAAGCTGCCTGGTTTCCAGATTATTCCTTGTACAGGGTTTGTAATAGAACAAATCACTCAGTTGCCATGTTTTGTTTTTTTCTTCTGTAGATTGAGGATGGCTACTTCAAAGGGGTTAAAGGTTAATTCCACAGTAATTTAAATTTACTAACTTTGCCATCGAAAGAGCTCCATAATCCAATGGGCAAAATAATCTCAACCAAAAGCGGAGACTGAGAAGTTCCTGGCTTTGTGCCCTACTTTAACTTCTCAGGTGACATTGGAGGAAAGTAAATGCCACTCTGGTTTTAATTTTTGATGAAGGAATATTGCTTTATCAGGCATTCAGCTGATAGAAATCATGTGGTGTTTGATGATCAGGAATCTTGAAGGTACATGCTATCTTTTTGCTTGAGGGGGAACTAGTGCCAGGAGGAAGAAGAATGGCATAAGGATGAAGAAGGGAGGCTAAGGGGAAAAGAAAGGAAAAATGGAAAAAAGGGAAACCTTTTAATGTTTTCTCCTCTTGGGAATGAAGAGCAAAAATTGATTTGGACTCAGTGAAGTGACTCAGGCCTGTAATCTCAGTACTTTGGGAGGCTGAGGCTGGTGGATTACTTGAGCCAAGGAGTTTGAGACCAGCCTGGGCAACATCGTGAAACCTCATCTCTACAAAAAATACAAAAATTAGCTGGGCGTGGTAGCATATGCCTATAGTCCCAGCTACTTGGGAGGCTGAAGTGAGAGGATTCCTTGAGCCCAGGAGGTTGAGGCTGCAGTAAATCATGTTTGTGCCACTGCACTCCAGCCTGGGCAACAGAGTGAGACCTCGTTAAAAAAAAAGAAAAAAGTTGATTCAGAAGTGATATCAGAGAGGCAGTAAATCTCTCTGTCAAGGTGTGTGTGGCAGCAGGCTGATCTCTCCATCAATCTAGCTCCATAATCCTCACCAAGTTGTGCTATCAGAGGCCCTGGGAAGGTGACTGTCAAACATAGCATGACTTTTCCCAGCATATGGAGCATGCCTGGTTCAAGAAGCTTGAGAGGGCCATTAAGAGGCTGCAGCAAAAGGAAATAGATAGTATCCAAGATACATCTGTCCAGTCTACATCAGTTTACATCAAGGCAAAGAAAGTTCTCTTATGGTGCCCCCTGCACATGCGAATTCAAGGTGATGGCTTCTCCTGCAAGGCTGACAGTGCAACCATTATTAGAATTCACTCACATTTTAGATGTGAAAACTCACCCAAAGTCATCTCATCAGGGCTGGGACTCAAAATGATTTCCTCAAACTATGACAGCTCCAACCTCAGGATTCCACATTAAATTATGAATTATTTTTAGCAGGGCAGATGGATATGTTAAAAAACAACAGCAAACAGCAAGAACAGAACTACCATAGAATGTCATAAGCACTATAACAGAGGTGCTTATTAATTGTGTTAATAACTCAGAGTGGAGAGCAGTTGATGTGAGGGTGAGGGAGGGAAGAAGGTGAGAATAGGGTAAAGTCAGGGAGGCTCTGAGGAGGAATTGTTGGGAAGTTTTACGTAGTGTACTTCTGGGAGAAGAGATCACTAATGGGACTGCCTGTAGACGCCTTGTATTTGCCTTCCACAGTGTTTGAAATTATTCTGAATGAATTTCCAACATTTATTTATTTAGAGATGGAGTCTTGTTCTGTCACCCAGGCTGGAGTGTAGTGGCATAATCTTGCTCACTACAACCCCCTCCTCCCGGGTACAAGTGGTTGTACAGGTGAATCTCCTGCCTCAGCTTCCCAAGTAGCTGGGACCACAAACATTGTGCCACCATACCTGGCTAATTTTTTTCTTTTTTGAGGTGGAGTTTTGCTCTGTTGCCCAGGCTGGAGTGTAGTGGAGTGATCTTGGCTCATTGCAACCTCTGCCTCCCAGGTTCAAGCAATTCTCCTGTCTCAGACTCCTGAGTATCTGGGACTACAGTCACACACCACGACACTCAGCTAATTTTTGTATTTTTAGTAGATATGGGATTTCACCATATTGGTCAGACTGGTCTTGAACTCCCGACCTCAGATGGTCCACCTGCCTCGCACCTCCCAAAGTGTTGGGATTATAAGCATGAGCCACCGTGCCTAGTCATCCAGTTAATTTTTATATTTTTAGTAGAGAGGGGGTTTTACCATGTTGGCCAGGCTGGTCTCGAACCCATGATCTCAAGTGATCCTCCCACCTCAGCCTCCCAAAGGGCTGGGATTACAGGCATGAGTTACTGTACCTGGTCCCAACATTTAAAAACAGGATATTTTGCATAAAAATAAAAATTTCTTGTTCCTCTTTGAAAATTGGAAGATCTGTTAACATGGAGTCCCATGGCTTCGCATGGTACCAACTAGCTGTCCGCTTCATCCTGGGCAAGTGTGCCTACTGCCAGTGGCCCCACTGGGCCTCTCTCAACCCAAGAGGCTGAGAAGATAAGGTTTATAGAGACATATCAACATGTAAGCTTATAAATTTAAAGAGCCAGAGGGGTAGGAAAAATCCTTGTTTACTTAAGTAGACTAAAATATTAAAGCAATCTGCTTTTTGTTGATATCCTTTACTACTTAGGTTCTCCTTTTATGATAATCACATTCAGACATACTTCTAAATGATTATCACAAAAGAGAGTTGAAAATGCTGTTGAGATTGTGGAGCTACTGGAGCGAATTCAGAAAGAAATATGCCTCTGAAGAGGGCAGTAATAAACTAGGAACACTAAGGACTTGCATTCCACCATCTTTTGCTGACTTTGCTGATTTCTGATAGAAATACATTAACAATATTAACTAATTTATAATTTATTCAATTTTTTCTAATCCTCATATCTGGACATATGAACCAACTTGGAAGCCTTCAAACAATTTTGCTCATGATCCACAGCATGAAATACATTTTTCATCACATACGTGTCTATACATTTGTAATTTCAAAACATCTCAAAACCCACTTCTTACTCTTACATAATGCAACTCTGAACATTTCCTATTCTATTCTAATCTGCATTTCATTTTAAAAACAAAAACCCTGCAGGCCAATCCACTAAATTGATTCTACAACCCACTGATAGTTCACAACCTGCAGTGAAAAATGCTGGCCTAACATGAGGACTGACGCTGTCTGAAATTACGACTGTATTAGGAAAATCTAGGGCATACTTAGGGTATAATAGTAATGATATTTATACACTGTCAAATTCCAACAAGGATGCAAAGTGGCTGTAGGCAAATATGGTGGCTCCCCTAACACTCTGTACCACATCTGTGGCCAGCTTCTACCTCTGGAATACAGTAGTTCCCATTTATCCAGTTTCACTCTCTGTAATTTCAGTTACAGTCTACTGTACTTCAAAAATATTAAATGGAAAATTCCAGAAATAAATAATTCATAAGTTTTAAATTATGTGCTGTCCTGAGCTGTGTGATGAAATTTTGTGCCATCCCACTCTGTCCCACCCAGGACATGAATCATCCCTTTTCTAGCATATCCATGTTGTATATGCTACTCACATGTTAGTCACTTAGTAGCCTTTGCTTATCAGATTAACTGTCACATTACTGCAGTACTTTTGTTCAAATAAACCTTATTTTACTTGGTAATGGCCCCAAAGAACAATAGTAGTGATGCTGGCTATTTGGATATGCCAAAGAAAAGCCAATTATATGTTAAAGAAAAGTTAATCTCTTACTGTGCCCAATTTATAAATTAAACTTTATCATAGGTATGTATGTATAGAAAAAACATAGTATATATAACATTTGATACTATCTACAATTTTAGGCATCTACTAGGGGTCTTGGAATGTATCCCCCATGGATAAGGAGGGACTACTGTATTTTGTTCCTGGACCTGGGAAACTTTCCCCTCTTATTAAGTAAGTACTGTAGCACCCACAACTCAGGATATAGACCATTCCCTTAGAAAAGGCAATTCCAGGTGAAAATGATTTCAAAATGCTAAGAATATTTACAAGTTATATGAAAAACAAAACACTGTAAGATAACTTACAGATGCAGCAAAATAGGAGAAAAACATCCCAAGAAACTGAGATTAAAAGAACAATCTGAGTGAAAATATAATAACATATTTCAAAAATGTTTAAATAGATAATACATTCAAAGTGTAGGGGAAGAATAGGGCAACATTAATGTGAAACTCATAGATTCGAAAAGGATATAAATAGAATTTCTAGAAATGAAAGATATGCTCATTGAAAGTAAATCCTTTTGGGATGGATTTAATATCTGATTACAGATAGTTGAAGAGAAAATTAGTGAACTGGAAAGCGGATTTAAGGAAATTATCTAGAATACAGCTTAGAGAAAGAAAAAGAAGTAAAATATAGGTATGAAAATATATTAGTTTATTTAACTAAGATAAAAACATGAAGAATAGAATGAGATGGTACAACAGACATCTAATAAGAGTTTCAGGAGAGAATAGAAAGATTGTAGGAAAGGCAGTATGTGAAAAGATAATGACTAAGAATTTTCCAGCTTGAAGAAAAATATCTTCTCAGGTTAAAGCAGCGTTAATAAAAACTAAGAACAAATTCATGCCTAGATATATCATGATGAAGTAGTAAAGGAAAAACGAAAAACTTTATAGCTATAAAAGGTTAAAGACATGCTACCAACTAATTAACAATAGTTATAAATAGACTTACAGCAGTACCTTTTCAGCAATAATAGATGCCAAAAAAACAGTGGACTAATATCATCAAAGTGTTGAGGGAATAAGTGTTAACCTAGAATTGTATATTTAGCTAAAATATTTATAAATGAGGGCAAACTAAAGAGATTTTCAAAGAAAGATGAAACACTAAGTGTCACAAACCATTGCTGAAAGAATTGCTAATTGATGTACTTTGGACATAAGGAAATATAACCTCTTAAGAGTAGGATGCAAGAAGAAATGGTAAATGAGCAAATTGGTAAACATGCTCAATCTCCATGGACATTGATTGTTCAAACATAGACATGTTTAGAAGGTTTTAAAGCAAGGGGGAATTAAAATACTAGACAATAATAGCATGGAATATGGAGGGGGGAGATTAGAATTAAAATATTTTAAGAAGCTAATATTTTTCCAGAGAGATAGAGAAAATGATTAACTTTAGAATTTTAGTTCCGTATTGTTCAAAATTAAAGAGTAACTATGAAAATAATAAGACAGAACATAAAATTTTCATTCAATTAGAGGGGAAAAATAATATAATGTATGCTTCTAGAACATGACACAAAAATTTGAAAATCAAATAATGGAAAAAATTATAGATAAAAACTGAGCAATAAAAGCTGCATTAACAATATTATCAGTCAAAAAAATTTTAGACAATAATCATTCTTGGGGATTAAAGAAGACATTAATCAAAGGTACAAGTCTCCAGGAAAATATTACTACATTTGAACTTATATACATCCAACAACTTAGCCTCAAAGTATGTAACAGAAAAATTTGACCAGTAGAAATCAACAAATTTATGATAATAGGGGAAGGGATTTTATCATATTTCTCTCAGAAACTGGTAGATCCAACAGACCAAAAGCTATAAAGGTATAGACTATTTAACTAACACAATTTTAAAAATATATTGCTGACATATAAACTTATATTCAAGCATATATTATAATATATATGATGGAAAGACATTGTAAATCAAAGAATTGTGAATTATTCAATAAACAATGTTGAAATAGTTTACATGAAAAGATGAATATATTTGTTCATATGGATATATCAATTTAGATAGATTTAAGGCCTATTTGTCAGAACGGAAATTTTAAAAAATGAAGGAAGAAAATATAGGAAATATCTTTATAACTTCATAGTAGAGAAAGATTTCTTAAGAACATAAATGCAAATCATAAAGACAAGGCATTATATAAAAATCTAAAAGGGAGAAGATATTTGCAACAGATAAAACTGACAAATCTAGTATCTAGGCTATATTTAAAAAAAACCCATAACTTCTTTAACAAAATTAAAAAAGGACAAAAAATTCAAGGGAAAAAGGATAAAGCATACAATCAGGGAATTGTAGAATAGGAATCCCAGATAACCAATAACATTTAGCAAGGTGCTGTATTTCACTAATAATTAGAGCAGTGCAAATTAAAGCCACAATGAGATACAATTTCACACCTATTATTTTGGCAAAAAGTAAAACATCTAACAATATCAATATAATTTTGGGAGATGGGAACTCATATAATACTTGAGGAAGTGTAAATTTGTTCAACTATATGGAATGAGCAATTTCTCACTATCTAGTTAACTTAGTGATGTGGTAGATATATTGGTTTGGTACCCAAAAGCCACTTCCAACAACTTCTCCCTTTCTCACCTCTCACTGTAGAGGATGAAAAACCCAAATACTAACTTTCCTGTTCTCCCTTGCATCTAGTGATTGCAGTGTGACTCATTTCTAGCCAATGAGAAATAGGATGTCTGCTAGATGGTTTTATGTACTCTCTCTCACTGCCTGATTTTGAGTATGGTCTGAGGAAGTGATGTTTGGAACTGCTGTAGTCATGTTGAGACAATGAAGGGAAGGTCACGAGATTAATAAAGGCACTGATCTCTTAATCATCAAACCAATTCCAGCAACATCCTTCTCCAGACCTTTTGTGAGGCGGGTTTTCACTTGCTGTATCCAAATGCTCCTCATTGATCCTAAGATCTAGCAATTGCTTTTCCAGGTGTACACCCTAGAGGAACTTATATATGTGGAAAGATTATTCATTGTAAAACAAAAAATGGAAAGTAACCTAAGATGACCATAATAGAGGAAGGGATACATAAATCATGGTACTATTTCTACAGTGGAATTTCTAGAGCAGTTAAAATAAATTAACTGGGTCTACACGTTCCAACACAGAGAAATCTCACATCAATGTTGAGTGAAAGGAGCAAGTTGAGGAAAGATATATAGTGCATGATAGCATTTATGTCAGATTTTTAAAGCACATGAAACAATATATTGCATATTATATGTGTATATACATATATATGTATACATGTACAGACAACACATATATATGTATACACATATAGATGTATGTTGTATAAGTGTTATGTATGGACTGAACAATACATACCAACTTTAGAATAGTTTTTACTCTGAGGAAGGAGAGGAATGGAGTCACCACAGAAAAAAAAAATTATGACAGATGATCATCTTTAAAAATCTGAGTGGCAGATAAGTGGGTGCTTATCTTATTTTCTGTATGTCTGAAAAAGAATTGTAATTAAAGGATCATAGAAAGATAATGCTGGAGCACAATTTGCAACTGCAAAGATATGGAACTGAATTAAGTGCCATCAACCAATGAGTGGATAAAGAAAATGTGGTATATATACCATGGAATACCACTCAGCCATAAAAAAGAATGAAATAGTGTCTTTGCAGAAATTTGTATGGAGCTGAAGGCCATTATTCTAAGTAAAGTAACTCAGGAATGGAAAACCAAATACTATATATTCTCACTTATAAGTGGGAGCTAAGCTATGGGTATGCAAAGGTATATACAGTGTTACAATGGACTTTGAAGACTCAGAAGAGGGATGGGTGGGAGGTAGGTGAAGGATAAAAAACTATATATTGGGTACAAGGTACAATCCTTAGGTGACAGGTGTGCTAAAATCTCAGACTTCACCACTGTATGATTCATTCATGTAACCAAAAACCACTTGTACCCCAAAAGCTATTTAAATAAATAAATAAAATGAAGAAAGATAATGTTGGAGACAGGTCAAGGAATGAGTTAGAGGGGAGAAAGTCATGGCCAAGTTCTGGAGGTCATTACAATAATGCAGATCATATAAGAAGAAGAGGATGAAGGTCTGAACTGGGTTGGGGCCCATGGAAGTGGAAAGAAGACTTGAAATTTTGAAATATATCTTAGAGATAAATGAGCTACATGAGAAATTACATGCATGGCAATGATTTTTTTAGTTTACATGGATTTTTCTTTAAAAATTATAAAATTTACATGGCATAAAATATATAATTTTAGCTATTTTTTTAGGTGTACAGTTTAGTAGCAAGTACATTCACATTACTGTACAACCATTATCACTATTCATCTTCAGAACTTTTTCATCTTGCAAAGCTGAAATTCTGTAGACAATAAACCCTCTCTCTTCATTCGTCCCCTCCAGCCCCTGGCAACCACCATTCAACTTTCTGTCTCTATGAATATGACTAATCTAGTTAAAATAATTAACTGGATTTACAGGTATCAACATGGACAAATCTTACATCAATGTTGAGTGAGGAGCTAGTTCCGGATGAATGGAATCATACTCAATTTGCCCCTTTGTGGCTGGCTTATTTCACTTTGCTAAATGTTTTCAAGTTTATCTATGTTGCAGCAAGTGAAGAATTTCCTTCTTTTTTAAGACTAAATAATATTTCGTTTATTCATTCATCCATTGATGGACACTTGGGCTACTCCCACATTTTGGCTACTGTAAGTGATACTATTAGAAACATAGGTGTACAAATATCTATTCGAGTCTCTGCCTTCAATTCTTTTGGGTAGGTACCTAGAAGCGGAACTGCCAAATCAGTGGTAACCCTGTTACAGTGGGAAGTTAGTGAGGTATGAGCAGGGCAAGAGAGGACCCTGCCCCCACAACACACACACCAGGAGTGTTGGGTGACATCGTTAACCGTTTCTCTAAAGTAATTATTGGTTACAGCTGGTGCCAGGAAAAGGCAGTCTCCTGATAGAAAACACCTGAAACTGATCAGCAGTTTTCCAGTAAGATCTCATGAGTGAGGAGAAGTAACGCAAGATCCCGGAAGCATGCCAACATATAAAACCCCAAATCAAGAGGTCACACTGCCTGCTTGGCCTTCTTCCAAGTGAACTTTTCTTCCTTTCTTTACTGCTTTAAAGCTTTTTAATAAACTTTCACTCCTGCTCTAAAACTTGCTTCGTTCTCTCCTGCCTTATGCCCCTCAGTCAAATTCTTTCTTCTGAGGTGGCAAGAATTGAGGTTGCTGCAGACCCATATGAATTAGCTACCAGTAACAATCCTGTTTTCAATTTTTTGAGAAAGATAATAATTTTCATAGAGATACAATTTTCAGATTACAGCTACTGTAAAATAATGTACTACTACATTAGAATACTCATGTTTCCTCACCATTACTTTTCAGCAGCCTGCCAAGTTTGCAAATAAAAACTGACAGATATTTTGTTACCATGGATATGAGGAGCACAGGACTTTGCAAAGTAGAATCAGGCTCTGGGGACAATCTGCCACTCAATGATAAATAAATGAACATTCATTAAGAAAACTTTATATGGTGATTGAGAAATTGCCTCCGCCTTCTGTATTAAAATATACACTTGTTAGTCTAGTCTGTTTTGCTTTGGGACTACACACCCTTAACTGCTGATGCTTTTCTCATGTGCTCTCAGCAGGGTCAAGTGAGATGACAAAGAAAGAAGAAAACTCCTAAATCCCAATGAGACCCCTTACTATTTAACTAAAACAGAAACCCAAGGCTAGGTATAGTAGCTTACATTTATGATCCCAGTGCTTTGCAAGGCCGAGGTGGGAAGACAGCTTGTTGAGGCCAGGAGTTCAGGACCACCCTGGGCAACATAGTGAAACTTCGTCACTCCAAAATAAAAAAAAAGAGGAAACCCCACCCAAATAAACCTCCCAAGCCCCAATTTTATTTCTAACAATTACGTAGGTAATGAAGGTTCACTGTAGGATAATGAAAGATAGATACATAATTAAGACAATTAAAATAATCTATTATCCCACCTACTTTTTGTTAAATTTAGACTATTTTCTAGGCTTAAATATATTTAATGTGAATTTTAACTTTCAAACAGAGCCATACTCTATTGTGTTGTAACTTTCCCCTCAATTAATATATTGTACATATATTTCCATGTCATATCTATTAAAATATATTTAAGATTACAAAATATCCATTGATGGATGTAATATATTTATTCAGTGTTGTGTTGTTGGATCTTATTTGAAATTCCATCTTGCCAATGTGGCAATGAATGTTTTCCTAGCTATATTTTTAAGTTTATCTTTATTTATTTTTCTTTCTCTTTTTTTATGATAAATTTAAAAATAATATGGCTCTTTGGGAGGTTGAAGTGAGATAATTGCTTGAAGCCAGGAGTTTGGACCAGCTTGAGCAACATAGCAAGACTCCAATAATAATAATAATAATAATAATAATAATAATAAGGCTTAATTAAATGGTTCTTCTTTCCAAATGAGAAAATATTTACACATTTTTAATATTTATAAGTATACATATTTATTATTATAAGTTCAAATAATACAAAAAGGAATAAAAAAGTTAAAATTGCTCCTAGTTCTCAAGATAATTGTTAATAATTTGATGAACATTCTTTTAGTCTTCAAGTACATATATACAAATTGCATGTATTTACAAAAACGAGGCCTGACTTTACATTTGGGTTTTGCAACCATATTTCTTAACTTAGAGAGTAGACTTGTTCATGCCATTAAGTATTCTTTTACAGTCTCATTTTTGATGGTTTCAAACTATTCTGCATTTGTGTTACCCAAGTCAGTTCCAGTTTCTGCAGCTTTGCCAAGGAAAACTGGCCCACCCAGAGCCCTTGCCAATAGGGCAGGGCTCCCTTATTCTCCTGCCCCCACTCTGTCAGCCACTGGCTGATTGGAACCAGACTAGGTATAGGACACATGCACAATCATTGGATTGTTAGGGTGCCCAGTGCAAAGTCTCTGTGCAGACTGGAAAGATCTAGACCTACAATGATCTCATTATTATATTTGAGCTGGGAAATAAGCAGAAAGTCAAACAGTTCATAATGGATTCACAGCTTAAAGATGCATGGGGAAATGGCAAGAAATTCCTTGAAAGGTCATAATGTCACGGAAGTGCCAGGGTTCCGTCTAGGTTACCTTTCTCATAGCACAGAAAACCAATCACTAAGACAACCAGTATTGTCAGCGAAGAAGACTTTTTATTTGGATGTCAGCTGCAGAGAGGGGAGATGAGCCTCAAGTCCATCTCTCCCAACCAAATAAAATTGGGGGTTTATATAGTGGTGATACAGCAGGGAAGGAAGGTAGCTATGTAGGAGAAAATGGAAATCAGGGAGAGGTAAGGAAGCAATCATGATGGATGAGGGGTCTAGCATCTTCATTGTCTGAATGCAGTGATCTGATGAGTTTCAGTTTCTTACCTGAGGGTCAGTTTCCTGAGGAAGGAACTCAAATAAAACAGTGTCAATTTCAAGTTTGAAGATCAAGGAGAGTCAATTTCTGTTTATTTAAAAAAACCATAAACATCAGTTATATGGGACAATTGGGCCATCAATAAAGAGGTATGTCAACATTATAGGAACACAACAAGTATTAGAAAGATAAGTCATGAGGTTGATACAAATATGTACCATAAAGAGTAGTATTTTAGGATATAGGCTTTGGAGTCATAAGCATTTAAATATTGATACTCCTCCTTTCATGCTAGGTGAGTTGGATTGATTAACCTTCTGAGCCATAGTTTCCTTATCAGAAATACATGGATAATTCTGTGTCTATTATTGAGTTGTTGGAAGAATTTATTGAGAAAATATATGCAAGATTTTTAGCCCAGTTCTGGACACATAGAAGCACTAAATAAACACAGTTATTATTATAGTTATTTCTTCCCAAATGTATCTTATGTTTGATCCTGTACTATCTTTTGAATTTCCTAGCATATATTAATTTATGAATATGTAATGTGGGGGCCATAGGCTCTTGGCCCCCTAAAGGTTCACTGAAAATCACTAACGTAAGACAGATTGCTTAGTAGGAGAAAAGGCATACAAATGTATTTATCGCATATACACGGGAGCCTTCACAATGAAGACCCAGCTACTCAATGTGGTACAGAAGCTTATAAACCATCTTGAGGTTATAGAAAGAATGAGAGCTTGGATCCTGATAAAACAGTTTATAGAAGAGGGAGAAGAGGAATTCTATTAAGGGGCAATACAGGATTAACTTGTAAATAGTTCTGTTTGGAATTTAAATGATAAAAGGGTCTGCTCAGGTGTGGTTATATCTTGGTAAGAAAAAACAATTGTTCTTGGTGGGTCTGGATCTTAGGCAGCTAAAGAAAATTCAGCTTCGTGGAGAGGTGCAGGAAAGTTCAGAGAGACCCTGATGCTTCTTCAGCTCAGGATGGCAAAACATCATATTTTGGGAGTATCGGTTTGTGAGCCCCAACTGTGATCAATAATTGTATGTTGAGTTCCAGGAAGTTTTGTTGTATTTAAGTCTGGATTTTTTCTTGACCAAACTTCTAAAATAGCTTAATCAATTTTCTAATCCATAATTTTTTTTATCTTTAAGGACAAAAGGAGAGTATTTTTCCTAGACTGCTTGTTTAATTTTAGGTGTATAACACTTAAGTTTTCTTTTTTCTAAGTCTGTTGAAGTTTTGAATGGTTGTAAGACTCACACAATAAAAAAGAGCATTAGCATTTAAATATCAGTTGACAACTGAGTAGGCTGTACTCTCATAGAACTTGAGGTTTCTTACCTTTTTCTCTTGGAGAGTAAGTATCTTTCTTACTTAGGAAGAATTTTCTCTTGCTGGAATAGCACAAAGGGTGGTGGGTGGATTCAATTTCAGTCATGTCAACTTTCTCTCTCTTTCCCTCCTCTCCCTACAGATAATTAAGGACTACGTGGTGTATATAAATAGCTTCAGTCAAGAACATCCTCTTATCTTTGCCCCTCTCATCACCAAGCAGGGCCCCTAACTGATGTTGCAATTAGAGTACTGATTTAGCTCTGAGAGACACATTGCAAATGATCTGCTGAGGAGGATGGTATTTATATCAGTACTGACTGATGAAGACTTTGTCAACTGTACCTTTGGCAGATCATCTGATGGCATGCCCCTGGGTTAATCTACTTCTCATTATAAACGATGAACCATGATGATGTGTTTTCTGAGTGACTCATCTTGCATAGAGTGCCACAATGTGAAACAGCCCTATGTAAATTCTGATAATTAAGGAAATAATCCAAAGTATAGGGGTCAACAAAAAAAGTGTAGAGATCAAGGCATTTAGTGACTTACTAGGGCACAGTAATTTGATGTCAACTATGCCAACAGGAATTCACACTTCTTTATTGCAGGTCTAATTGTCTATTTTGACACAGAGAAAGGAAATAAAAATATACTACTTAGGTTTCCCATGGAAAGATTAGGCAATTTGAAGTTGTCTTTTTTCATTCCGTAGATGCTGTGAGTACTTCAAAACCACAACATATTCTCAGGTCAAGTAAATAATACAGAATCAGAAATTCTAAGACTGTTTTGATTATTTGACTGAAGTTAAAAGCCCATGATTGTGTACATATATTAAAATATACAACTATACATATTAGAATTATATAATTTGTTGTATAACAATTATGTCTTATAGAATATAATTATAATTTACATAATATTAAAAAATTCTCTCCTTTGTGAAAGTAGAAATGTAGTGGAAACAGTGATAGGGAGTTGAGCTAATTCTTATCCTCACTTTGTTCTGAATGGCTAGAAGGTTGATACTACAGTCCATTAGCATAAAGATTCATCTCTGCCTTCTTATTTGATATGGAGTATTGATATTTGTAATCTTTCAGGAAGAGATTTGCAAACAGCGGCATGCCCCTCTTGATCCTTCTTTTACTCCTAAATAGATTACCGCCTCTAAGCCTTTCCTACCTAAAAATCTTTCTATTGACCAAGTGTGCACAAGGAGTCCAGCTAATGTTGCAGCATAGAAAATTATCACTTAGGCTGGGCACAGTGGCTCACTGGGCATGGTGGCTCACTACTGTAATTACAGCATTTTGGGAGGCTGAGGTGGGTGGATTCCTTGAGTACAGGAGTTTGAAACCAGCCTGGGCAACATGGGGAAACCCCATCTCTACAAAAAATACAAAAATTAGTCTGCGGTGGTGTGTACCAGTAGTCCCAGTGACTCAGGAGGCTGAAGCAGGAGGATAGCTTGAACCCAGGAAGCAGAGGTTGCAGTGAGCCAAGATCACACCGTTGTACTCTAGTCTGGGTGACAGAGTGAGATCCTGTCTCAACAACAACCAAAAAAAAGCAAAGAAAAGAAGATCATTGCTCAGTACATAATGAGTTGTCCCTCTGGTGTGCACAAGGGCACTCCTCTTCCTCTCCTTCCCCCAGAGCCCCCTCCTCTTAAGACACTACCTCTTCTGTCTGCTTTGGCTCCAGTGCTCAGCCAATCAGGCCAGTCCTATTGAAACTGAAGATGAGGAGCATACAGGGAATCCTTATTCTTGAGAACAGGGTAGAATAAAAATGGTACCTTCTAGTCTTGTCTCTGAGTGAAGTAGCTACCAAACTAACTTCTTTCACTAGTTTGGCCCATTCCTTAAGACTTTCATGCTATGTTGTTTCTTTATTTCTCTTATCATAGACCCACTATGTTGTTCTGGCATTAAAAGCTGGAGTTAAAAGTGGAGTGGGAACAGGCAGGTTACAAGGTGAGCAGAAGCAAGAGAGAAGGAGAGGAGGCTCCACACACTTTTAAACAACGAGGTGTTGCGAGAACTCATTCAGTATCATGAGGACTGCACCAAGATATAAGGGATCTGTACCTGTGAACCAATCCTCTCCCTCTAGGCCCCACCTCCAACATTGGTGATTACCTTTCAATTTGAGATATGGGCAGGCAAAATATTCAAATCATGTCAGTTTCCTTTGATTAAATGTAAGTTTTAAACTTAATGTAGACAAATGTGCCACTTTTTTTGTTATTTGTTTTTCTTTTGAGACAATGTCTTACTCTATCACCCAGGCTGGAGTACAGTTGCACTATCATGGCTCACTGCAGCCTGGACCTCCCAGGCTCAAGTGATCCTCCTGCCTCAGCCTCCCAAGTAGCTGGAAATAGAGGCTAATTTATTTTTATTTTTATTTACTCATTTATTTTTTGAGATGGAGTTTTGCTCTTGTTGCACAGGCTGGAGTGCAACAGTGTGATCTTGGCTCACTGCAATTTCCATCTCCCAGGTTCAAGCAATTCTCTTGCCTCAGCCTCCCAAGTACCTGGGACTACAGATGCACACCACCACATCAAGCTAATTTTATATTTTTAGTATAGGGGATTTCACCATGTTGGTCAGGCTGGTCTCAAACTCCTGCCTCAGCCACCCAAAGTGCTGGGATTATAGGCATGAGCTACCATGCCCGGACATTTTTTGGTATTCTCTGTAGAGATAGAGTTTTGCCATGTTGCCCAGGCTGGTCTCCAACTCCTGAACTCAAGCAATTAACCTGTTTTGGCCTCCCAAAGTGCTGAGATTTTCATCATGAGCCACCCCACCTAGCCACAGATTTTTCTTTTTCTTTCTTCTTTTTTTTTTTTTTTTCTGAGACAGTCTCACTCTGCCCCCCAGGCTGGAGTGCAGTGGGGATCTCAGCTCACTGCAAACTCTGCCTCCCGGATTCCAGCAATTCTCCTGCCCAACTTCCTGAGTAGCTAGGATTACAGGCATGCACCACCACGCCTGGCTAATTTTTGTATTTTCAGTAGAAATGGGATTTCACCATGTTGATCAGGCTGATCTCGAACTCCTGACCTTGTGATCTGCCCACCTCAGTCTCACAAAGTGCTGGGATTACAGGTGTGAGCCACTGTGCCTGGCCTCACCACAGATTTTTCTTTACAAGTTGTGCATTTGATGTCTTATTTGAATAATCATTCTCTCTCCTAAGGACATGAGTATGCTATGCTATATTCTCTTCTTTAAGTTTTCAAGTTTTGACTTCCACATTGAAGTCTTTAATCTACCTGGCATCAACTTTGGTGTATTGTGTGAAGTAGAGATTTTATTTCTTCTCTTTGTGTCTCATGCTCTGGAATTTCATGATGCTGTTTTTTTGGTATAGGTTTTTCTTCTGTGCTAAGTTCTCTTGATCTGAAGATTTGTGTTCTTCAAACTCTGGAAAAAGCTCTTTATTTGATTATTTTATCCCCTTCATTTTCTCTTTCAGGAATTCCTATTAAATGTTTGAGATCTTGGATTAATCCTTTATGTATTTTATTTTTTCTTTCATATTATCAGTTTATTATTATTTTATTATTATCGCAGCTCACTGCAGACTTAATATCCTGGGCTCAAGTGATCCCCTCATCTCAGCATCCCAAGTAGCTGGGAGTACAGGTGTGTATCACCAACTAATTTATACGTTTTTTATAGAGACAGGATCTCACTGTTTGCCCAGGCCAACCTCAAACTCCTGGGCTCAAGCTATCCTCCTGCCTTGGCTTCCCAAAGTGCTGGGATTGCAGGTGTGAGCCACTGTGCCTGGCTCAATCATTTGTTTTATATTCCAGTATATATATGTAAAATCAACTTAATATTAATTATTATTTTATGCCACATATTCTCAGACCAACATTGACAAAGACCATTTAAATAAATTGATACTTTCTTTTTGGTTGATGGCGACAAGATTGCAAGCCAATAGCTGTTCTCATGGACATGCTTCTTGCCTCTTTGGAAGCTTCATAACAGAGCTTGGACACACAACCAGTCTGTGCAATTCCAGTGCGTGTTTGTGTACTTATGAAACCTTCATCAGGTGTCGCCTCTGTGCAGTGGGGAAGAGCATGTCTAGGGAAGGGCAGCAGAAACTGAGCCCAGGGGCCTGCAAAGGCGTGATGGTGGGACCCCACTTCTGCCATCACTCATTCTTTCCATCCCTCATTGGACATTTTCCAGCCTCATCTGCCAGATGTCTCTAGTGTCAAGAGTTCTCTAATATAGCCCAGGGCATGGGATGGGGAAGAAAAAGTATCAAGTGAAATGGGAAGAGCCCCTTATAAAACCATCAGATATCCTGAGAATTCACTCACTATCATGAGAATGGCATGGGGCAAACTGCCCTCATGATTCAGTTACCTCCACCTGGTTTCTCCCTTGACACATGGGGATTTTGGGAATAATAGGGATTATAATCCAAGATGAGATTAGCATGGGGACACAAAGCCTCAGTTTCTCCCTGATAAGAAACCTCATAATTCCTATCTGGACCTGGCTACTAGGAAACTGTGTATAGGGATGTTTGAGTGCATTATATTCATTGATTAACTGCTCTAAATACAGACCTTTTCAGTCAATTTCACACTTTGCTATACCAATGATAAAAATGGAAAAGTTATATATTGCTTAATCTATGTCAGGTGCTAATCTAACAGCTTTACACTGTTTACCTCATTTAATCCTCCGAACAACCCTAAGAGGTAGACGTTATTATCATCTTAGTTTTACAGAAGAGGAATCCAAGGCATAGAGAGATTAAGTAACTAGCTTGAGATCACCCAGCTTATAAATTGTAAAGCTAGGATTTTCACTCAGGCCCTTTGACTGATTATAGAGCCTATGGAATGCTTCCTCCTTAATCAAAAAATCACACAGCCTGGGATTTGGGCCATGTTATTTCTGAGGGTTTAACAAGATTGCAAGCCTCAAGAAGGATTTTGTCTGTTTTACTCACACTGTACATCCAAATCCTAGCACAGTTCAGTACAGTGGATTTTCATTGAATGAATGAATTTATAGCACCTTTCTTACAAAAATGGTACTTGTTACTTGTGGGGGTGGGCTACAGGAAGGAGATATGATGGCCTTCTAATTTTCTTTTGATTGTTAGATAGAATCTTTTCTTTTGGGAATGAGAGCAGAGCTGAGGTTGGAGCAGGGGTATAGAGCACATTTCTTCAGTACAACTTCTTTATCTCCTTCCATACTTGGCTTCCTCATTCTTTGTTCAAAGATTGTTACTGTTATTTGGGGAATGAGCTTATATATTTTTTCTCAATATTGTGCACTATGAATCAACGTTCCTGTCATTATCTATTATCTGAAGTTCAGGGACAACCCCCAGCCCCCACCATTCCCTATTAAAAACAAAACAAAATGAGGTTTGATTTTTTGATTGTTCTTTTTGAATGACTAATGCTCAACTTTTCCTTTCCTCCCAGAAAGGCTCTTATTTGACAGACTATTTTAAAGCATGAATTTCCTGGAATGGAATGACCTGAAGGCCATGGCAATGCACATGCTTTACATACTTGAATTAAAAAAAAATCTGGCTCTTATGTCAAGGGTTTGATACTGTTTGGACAATGCATTTCTGTCTTCCACCAAAACGTTTTCGTGAAAACAGGTTCATGCATAATCAGGATCTGAAGCTTTGTTGCTGCTGTCACTAATATTTATTGTAGATTTTGGAGCAGAAAGAATTACCTTGTATTAGGATTGTTTGTTTGCAATTCCAGACTTCTGAATGGCTTACAATTAAAGAAAATACTTTTTAAAAGCATGGTGCTGATAAATGTATTTTTTTTCTTATTAAATAAAGCAGTTCACTAGAAGTAAAGTACAGCATGAGGAGGAAAGTGGGCAACTTATTAAAAGAAATCAGCAAGTGTCAAGAATTGCTTGGTTATAAGTCACAAAAAACCGTTTCATCTATGTTAAGCAAAACAGGAATTTTGATGGGAGATTATGGAAGCCTAGTACATACTACAGAAGATGACTGAAGCCAGGAACTGGAAAGTCAGGGCCTGAGGCCACCCTCCCTCCCTCCCTTCCTCATGCCCTCCCTCCCTCCCTCCCTTCCTCCATTCCTTCCTTCCTTCCTTTTCTCCTTCCTTTTCCTTCCTTCCTTCCTTCTTTTTCCTTCCTTCCTTCCTTCCTTCCTTCCTTCCTTCCTTCCTTCCTTCCTTCCTTCCTTCCATCTTTCTTCCTTTCTTCTGCAGGTATCTATCAAGCATCTCCTATAAGCCAAGTACTATGGATATGATAAAGAACTAGGCAGAGAGACTTCCTGTCAAAGAGCTTATATTCTCATAGAAGGAGATAGGTGATAAGCTAGTCAAAGTCAGACAAAAATAAGATTATTTAAGTATAATGACCATAAAATTTGTTGCCTACTTCTTTTTCTGCGACATGGTCTCACTCTGTCATCAGGCTGCAGTGCATCAGTGTGATCTCAGCTCAGTGCAGCCTCAAACTCCCTGGCTCAAGGGATGCTCCCACTTTGCCTCCCAAGTAGCTGGGACTACAGGCATATGCCACCACACTCAGCTAATTTTTGTATTTTTTCTACAGACAAGGTTTCACCATGTTGCCGAGGATGGTCTTGAGCTCCTAGGCTCAAGTCATCCTCCTATCCTGGCCTTCCAGGATGTTGAGATTACAGGCATGAGCCACCATGCCCAGCCTTGTTGCCTACTTTTGAGAGTGAATGAGGTACTATTAATAGTCATGCTTATAAGAGTAAACCTGTCCAGGACACACTAGAAATGTCATGGGTAAAAGACTATGGTGAGAATTACAGTCATGTGGTGAGGGCTGGGTGACTACTTGAGACAAGTGATAAGAGGTGTTCTTATGTAAGCTGAGACCTGAGTGACAAGAAGGAGCCAAGCATAGGAAGATGACAAGAGTGAGCTTCCTAGGTAGAGAGAACGACTAGAACAAGGGCTCCAGGGAAGAAGGAAGGTGGCTGGTATGCAAGGGCAGGGAGAGCCTGGCTGGGAATGCCACCAGAGGTGTAGGCAGGAGCCATGTGAAAGCAGTCTTAAGAAGGAGTTTGGCTTTGTTCAGATCATGATGGGAAACTATGGGAAGGTTTCCAGCAAAGAAGTAATATGTTCTGCTTTACTTTTTAAAAAGACCATTCTAGGCCAGGCATAGTGGCTCATGCCTGTAATCCCAGCACTTTTGGAGGCTGAACTGGGTGAATAGCTTGAGCCCAGGAGTTTGAGACCAGATAGGGCAACATGGTGAAACCCTGCTCTCCAAAAACTACAAAAGTTAGCTGGGTGTGGTGGCACATACCTGTAGTCCCAGGTACTTGGGAGGCTGAGGTGGGAGGATTGCTTGAGCCCAGGAGGTCGAGGCTGGGATGATCCATGATTGTCCCACTGCAGTCCAGCCTGGGCAATAGAGTGAGACCCTGTAAAAAAAAGATACTTTGTGTTTTTAAAAATTGTTTGGAATTTTTATTGATGTTTTTCCTCAGATGTGGTTTTTTAAAAATTTCTATCTTTAAGAGATGCAAACATATACAAAATCAGATCATTTAATAGACCAAATGGTGTAATATCTGAGATTTTGCCTCGAAATTAGAGCTAGAGGTGAATTACAACATTGGCCGTGGTTGGTTACTTGTTAATAGTAAGTAGTGGGGTTTTGATTTACTGTTCTTTTTACTTTTGTATATGCTTGAATTTTTAAAATAATGAGATGTTCCCCCCAACCAAAAAAAAAAAAGGGTTCTCTGCTTGCAACTGTGTGAAGGCTATGTTTTAGAGGGCCAAATTGCAGGCGGACCAGTTAAAAAGCAGAATCTGTATGAGATATGGTGATGGGCAGGATTAGGTTGGTTGTAGTATGGACAGGAGACATGGATGGTTTGGGGATACATTTCGTAGCTGGAGCCAAAAAGACATACTGATAGATGAGTGGGGTGAGGAGGCAAGAGGGGCCAATGGTAACTCTTCACTTTTTAGTGTGGCACCTGGCTGGATGAAGATGTTACTGACTAAGATAGGGAAGATATAGGAAGAGCAAGTTGGGGAATAGAGAAAGAAAAGTTCTCTTTTGGCCACATTCAGCTTAACATGCCTATTAGACATTCATGAGGAAGTGTGAAGTTGGCAAGTCTGGAGCCGTGCAAAGAGGACTGGTGTATCAGACAGCTCTCATGAGCTTCTCCACTTCTCTCAGGCTCACATGCCTCAGGGACCTTGCAGATTTGTTCTGCCTCTGTGGCTGGCTCTGTGTTGCTCTCACTGAACTTTCATGAGTGTATACTGTTTTATATGTGTTTGTCACTTTCCATCTTGGGGATTTCTTACTGATGACAGAAACGTGCTCAATGCCTCTGTTGAAGCAACTGGGAAGTGAGGAGGAGTTAACACCCTATGGAGTAAATTTTGACCACTGGGGAATGGGAGCTGTTGGATAAATTCCTCCCTCTTCCTTTCCTTGGGCAGCCAGTGCTCAGATGTGGTCATTCATGTGGTCTCTTGGACGAAGGTCCTGGGACATGGAGTAACTGGCCATGCATGATCCCGAGAGAAAGCCGGCTCAGGGATGCATAATTGTGTTTGCCTTTCTTCCTTTCCTGCCTCACTCTCCCTTCCCTCAATATCTGGAGAACAAGAGAAGAAGATGGACACAGTAAAGGTGATGGAGAAGGAGGCAGAAAAGGAGAAGGAAGGCCAGGAGAAGGGAGTGTCATGCAAACCTTGCCTGGGAGGCAGTGCTCATCATTCTGTGGAATGCTGCACGTCATCTGAGTGAGAAAAGACTAGCGTGTGATCCTTAGATTAGGCAGACACCAAAGCCATTAGTAACTTTGATGAGACCAGTCTTCCTGGGGTCATGAAAGCTGATCATATGAATTGGGTCCTTCCTTTGTGTCATATTCAACTATAACAGAGTCAAGGGGCCAGGGTAAAAAAGCACTCAGGATACCTTGCATTGCTCTAGAAATGTCACTTTCTGCAAGTCAAACAGCTGAAACTGCTGGTTGTAATCTGAAACCAGTTTTATCTATAGCTGCTGAGATAACTTGCTGCAATTCTAGGACTAACATTGCCCACCATCCTCACCCAATTGGAGCTTGCCGTCTCTCAAAATATTTGCTAATCGCAGTGAACTTTCTTTCAGGACCACACATAATGATCCTCTCTTTTTTATAACCCCCCCCCCTTCTATTTGTTCTTTGGACATGCAAAAAACCACCCAGACTGTGTGTACACCCCACATTGGAATCGTTTTTTGCCAAAGAAAACATTACGTGTAGAGATTTGTCTCTGTATTTTAATTTTGACTTCAACAAGGTGATTGGGAAAGAATCTTGGCTAAAGTGGACTGAAGAGAAGATAAATTTTTTTTTTTTAAACGTGGAGGTGGTAAATAGAGACAACTCTTTGCTTTGAAGAGGAGCAAAAAATGAAGTGAAGGCTAGAGGAGAATGTGTGGAAAAGGGAGGTTTTGTGTGTCTGTGTGTGTGTGTGTGTGTGTGTATGTGTGTGTGTGTGTGTGAAATGGAGTCTCTGTCTGTCACCCAGGCTGAAGTGCAGTGATGTGATCTTGGCTCACTGCAGCCTCTGCCTCCTGGGTTCAAACAATTCTCCTGCCTCAGCCTCCTGAGTATTTGGGAGTACAGGTTTGCACTACCTGGCCCAGCTAATTTTTGTATTATTAGTAGAGATGAGTTTTCACCATTGTGGCCAGGCTGGTCTCTAACTCCTGGCTTCAAGTGATCTACCTGCCTTAGCCTCCCAAAGTGTTAGGATTACAGGCGTGAGCCACGGTGCCCGGCTGCAGGTTGTTTGTTTTTAAAAGATGGGCAATATTACTCTATGTTCATGGGCATAATCCACGATGGGGCATAACTATGACAGAGGAGCCCCGGAGAAGTCAATAAGGAATACAATTCAGGACTCAAAGGAAGGGTGGGGCAGGCATGAGAGCGCTGGGGTTTGATGAGAATGTTCATTTTGGAAATGTGGGGACAAATGTACCAGGGTTGTGTGGTAGATTCACTGGGCGGTGTTGAGACTTGTGGCTATGACAGGTCACCTGCGCTAGTGTCTCTCTCATCTCATCTCATCTCTCACTGAGACTGCTTTATTCTGCTATCCAAGACTGGCTTTTTCTCCTGGCTTTTCTACTACTCTAAGTTCAAGAACCTTCAAGAGCAGGAATTCCTGAATTCCAGTCTCTAGGAGAGAATCTAGGAAAGATTCCCTAACAGACATGTACTCTTGGTGCTGTCAGCTTTGACAGGAAAGTGGGGTCAGGAGTGGGGTGCAGTTGTGAAAGAATGGGGCATGGATAAGGCAGGTGCCTTTAAGAGGTATTTACGGCTGCGACCATAACCTTCCTCACCTTCTGCAGGCCCTGATCATTAGAAGAGCCAGGAGAACAGCCTGGATGCACTTATGCTCATTTTCCCCCCTTGAGGACATCCTTGCTACAGGCATAGCGATCCTAGTCAGACTGTGTTCTGATTTTCACTTTAGAACCTTTCTTCTCTATAGCTGCAGGGAAACATCTTCTTTTATTAAACTCAATCATTTTAAAGAGTTTGTGTAGGAGGAATAACAAATAGAGACTGTGCGTTTTCTTCCTGTGAGCGGTAAGTTGGCTCCTGGTTCCTTCTGAATGCCAGAGGACCAACGCCTTTCTGTGAGGGAGGAGTTTTGTGCAGTGATTTGCTCGTTGGAGCAGATGAGTCAATAGCCCATTAGGGCAGTGCGCTGGGCAGTCTATTGGGGTTGTGCCTCTGGCAGCATGGGGGCAGAAGAGTTCAGAGCTTAGTGAGTCAGTGTTCTGGCCTTTACTAGCAAGCGTCTGGCTACTGTATCATCCGTTGCCTTGTTATTCCTATCTTTGTTAGACGCTCAGGCTTGAAGTCAGATCTGGTTCAGATTCTTATTCTACCATCCACTATCAGAGTGACCACAGGACATTACTAATGCACACCTTCCTTATGTGGTTCTTGGGAAGAGCAAATGACATGGGATGTGAAGAGCATTCAGCAAGGTGCCTGGCACCAACTGGACATGGCACAAACAATAACGGTTAGAATTTGTAGAAAGACCTATTGGCATAAAATGGGGCAATCAGATGTCCAGTGTAATGTATGCTCTAGAGAGCGAAGGAAAAGGCATTTAGGGAATGAGATAAGACTGGGACTGGGGAATAGAGGAGGATCACATGGAACATGGAATTATGAAACTCTAGATATTGAGGGAGATTTTGATTCAAATCTTAAATTAGCTACATGGGTCCTTGGGGACGTTACATTGTTAAGCCTTACCTTCCCACCTAGAAAATGGGAATAATAATGTTTACCTCATGAGGTTTTTTTTGAAAGTCATCAATTGATTTTTTTTTTTTTTTTTTTGAGACAGAGTTTTGCTCTTGTTACCCAGGCTGGAGTGCAATGGCGCGATCTTGGCTCACCGCAACCTCTGCCTCCTGGGTTCAGGCAATTCTCCTGCCTCAGCCTCCTGAGTAGCTGGGATTACAGGCATGTGCCACCATGCCCAGCTAATTTTTTGTATTTTTTAGTAGAGACAGGGTTTCACCATGTTGACCAGGATGGTCTCGATCTCTTGACCTCATGATCCACCAGCCTTGGCCTCCCAAAGTGCTGGGATTACAGGCGTGAGCCTCTGCGCCCAGTATCTCATGAGGTTTTTGTAAGGAATAGATTAATAAACCACTGAGCACAAGACCTGACATATAGTAGATAGTTATTAGAGAACAGCTCTGATCTTTAATAATAGCAGCTGGGAGTCACTGCTCCCATAATAGAGGCAGTGTAGCTGAGTGGGGAAGAGTGGCCTCCCGCATTCCTGAAATTGCACCAACTTAGTAATTATCAGCTTTGCAAGAGCACAGGCTGACCCTGCCCAAATCTCAGTCCTGATGATTCAACAAAGGTTGCTAGATTTGACATAACAAGGGCCCCTTTCAGACATATACAAGTTATGTATAATCTTGGATGCTCCATTTTTTCATTTTGCTGGGACAGCTCACCCTGCTATGAAGAGTAGTATACTTACTAAATTCTCATTTTCAAAAATGACAGGTTTTTTAAACCTCTTTGAACCTGATCACTCAGGCTTGGTAAAATCTTTGTCCTTGAGTTTGTTCAAAGTTCATGGGAACAGTATCTTGTATCATTCTTGCCAAAATTGCTTAAGCAGAATTGAATCACAAGGAAACAATCAGATAAAACCAGATTAGGGCACATTCTGAAAGACAGCAGCCCTAAACTCTTCAAAAAATTTGAAAGAGCAAAACCAAAGAGGCAGGGCTCAGGTAGGTAGAAAGATTAAAAGAGGCTAAATATACATGATAACTAAATGCAATGCATGAACCCTGAATGAATATAGATAGGCACTCCCCTAAAAAAAAACATGACTGTAAAATACATTATAGAACAACTGGGGATATTTGATTATGAACTATATATTAGATAATCTTATTGAATCAATGGAAAGTTTCTTGGGTATAACAATGATATTATAGCTATGTAGGAAAATACCCTTGGTTTTTTAGGACAAATAAGTGTAACTATTTAGGGGTATAGCATCATGATTTTTGCAACTTACTTTCAAATGATTCCATAACACACATACACACATGCTGGGTGTGTGTTATATACCTGTAGTCTTAGCTACTCAGGAGGCTGAGGCAGGAGGATCATGGATATTTTGAGCTCAGGAGTTTGGGACTGTAGTAAGCCATGCTTGGGGCTTTGAATTACCACTACACTCCAGCCTGGGCAACATGGCAAGACCCTGTTTCTATATTTATAAGCCCACAAATACAGATATGTAAAGAGGTAGAAAATGTTGTTTGGGACGACAAATCTTTACAACTGATTTATCTTTGTGAAAGTTTATGGCGTTCATTGAACTGTGCTTTCAACTTTTCTGTAGGCTTAAAAAATTTCAACATAAAAAATTGAGGTGGGGGGAAAATCTTCATGGAAAAAAACTAGCTAACCAATCTGCATGTCTTTGTCTAGAAAACATTCTGTTCAGTGAGGAGCCCTTGATGCAAACTCACAAAGACATGGGGCGCTGTTATACTTTTGAGACAAATGGCTCCCACCACCTATAAAAGGTAGTGAGGTATTCAAACTCTTGGCCAATTCTCACATTGGGAAACCTTCAGTTCTTTACAATCCTGCAGCTGAAAGACTGGATTGAGAGAGAACTGTGGTGTGAGGCTTACTCCAAAAAGGAAACAGTAACATGAACATGCATTTGAGAGAGCAACCATTTAGGAAACCTTAAGGAAGTAAAAGTCCCTTGGGCATGTTAAGCATTTGTGCATACTTAGTAAGAATCCTGTCTGCCTGTGTGATGAAGAATCAGATTCTAGGGTAAAAAGCATCCTGAAATTTTTACCTGGAACTTCTGGGGAGAAAAATATTTTTAGACTTCATGTTACATTAATTATATATCTCAGGGAGAAGGGATTTCTTTTCAAGAATGGACTTATTACAGACAGGTGGATCCAGGGGTCATTCCAGTTGGAGCGTAATTACCATGTTCTAAAGCAGTTTGAGATCTTAATGACTTGACTCCTTCATATCCACTGGTGTCAAATTTAAAACCAACCACACGAAATGTTGGGGGCAAAAAGTAGTCCAGTAAACAAACTTATTAATAGAAATGAAATCCCACAGGGAACACAGACACATACAAGTCAGTGGGATATTAAATTCCTGTGATAAGTTAACATGGATTAAGCAAAACTTTTTATAGTGCAAGTGCTTAGTATCAAATTTTGAAGCACAGCAACATCTAATAATATGATTATTTGTATTAACCATTTCTAATAGGTGGCAAATAATTCTAAAAAGATATGTTGAAGGAAAAACATTGATTCACTCAGTAAATAATTATTGGATACCTATTCCGTTTCTAATTGAGGAGTAAACGTATCTTCTTGGAGTCTTCTTTCCACTGGCAAGGTAGACTTACACAAATTTTCACGTGATGAATTCCAATAGCAGTAAGTGCCACAAAAGAGTAGTTTGTAGCGCTTACAATCTGGAATAGTGTAGATTTTGTAAATTTTTATAATTACAAAACATTTTCATCAAATTTTGAATACTTTAAAAATATATTTCAAGTTTTTCTGGATTTTTTTTGTTGTACAAAAGTTATATGGAGACTTAAGTAAATTTCTGAGATCACCGCCATAGATTTTTAGATTTAAGTCCCCGTCGATTTTAACTATTTTACGGTTATGTGAATTATCACTATTAGGTTGTCTGATTATTCAGAACTTTTCCATTCTGGGCAGGCTTTTTGGCTTTTTATTCTTATTTCTCAACCATCAGTTCCAACTGATGATTGGAATTTTTATATTCTTGCATAGGTCACCCTACTCAGTACTCTCAGATAGGATGAACAACAAGGTTGATACCTATGCATGTGATGATGGGTGGGGAGGATGTGTGGGACATTGCTCACCATCCTCCTTGCCATCAGCATAGTGGTAGAGATTGTTGCTGGGGAATGACGATTATCTGGGCCAGTGGCACAGAGGTAAACTTTAGGAGGCTGAGGTGGACGAATCACCTGAGGTCGGGAGTTCGAGAGCAGCCTGATCAACATGGAGAAACTTCGTCTCTACCAAATTCTAAATTCCAAAAATACAAAATTAGCCAGGCATAATGGTATATGCCTGTAATCCCAGCTACTCAGGAAGCTGAGTCAGGAGAATCACTTGAACCTGGGAAGCAGAGGTTGTAGTGAGCCAAGATCGCACCATTGCACTCCAGCCTGGACAAAAAGAGTGAAACTCCATCTCAAAAAAAAAAAAGAAAAAAAAAAAATAAATAAATAAATAAAAATGTACCAAGACAGTTGTAGATAAAGAAAGGCAAATTATTAGAGAAAGTATGAAAATACTTTGCAAGGAAGCAATGGGCAAACCAGCAGAAGAGAAGCTGACTGCTAGGAGACAAAGGCTTGCTGGAGATTTTATAGGATGGTTTTGGGTTGCATGGTGCTACATGCAGTACTGCTAATGCTAAGGTTTCAGGGAGCTCACTTGCATTTTTTGTATTAGCCAAGGTTCTGGTGACAGCTGGGCACAGGAAGATTGTGAGTTATTTGTGCAGGAGGGCTATATGTCCTGGACCATGAAGAAAGGCAGACTTATAGCTTATTGCCTTTTTTTTTTGTTGTTGTTTTTCCTTTCTCCCACCAACATGTCATTTTCTTTAATTGAGACTCCACAGTGATCAGTGATTTCGCGTACTGACAGTGGAGTTAGATTCTTGAGTTAAGGTTCTGGCTCTGCCACTTGGCATTTGTGTGGTCTTGAGCCAGTTCCTTGCCTTTTTTTAAGCCCAGTTCCCTTGATTACAAAAAGGGTTAGTAACAGGATAGCTCTCTGATATGGCTTGGCTCTGTGTCCCCACCTAAATCTCATCTGGTAGCTCCCATAATTCCCATGTGTTGTGGTAGGAACCCAGTGGGAGATGGTTGAATCATGGGATCAGTTTTTCTGGTGCTGTTCTTGTGATAGTGAATGGGTCTACAAGATCTGATGGTTTTAAAAACGGGAGTTTCTCTGCACATGCTCTCTTCTCTTGTCTGCCACTATGTGAGACGTGCCTTTCACTTTCCATCATGATTGTGAGGCCTCCCCAGCCACATGAAACTGTAAATCCAATAAACTTCTTTCTTTTGTAAATTGCCCAGTCTTGGATATGTCTTTATCAGCAGGGTGAAAACAGATTACTCTATCTTCCAACATTAAGAAAAACAACAATATTCTAAATAAAATGATGTGGGCAAAGCACTCGATGCAAAGTAAGTCCTTCACAGATTTTATTTTTTGGTTTTATTTTATTTTATGGTTATGTGAATTATCACTATTAGGTTTTCTGATTATTCATAACCTTTCCTATTCTGGGCAGGCTGCTTAGCTTTTTATTCTTATTTCCCAAGTTGAATGCAGGCAGATCTCTGATTTCACACCATATGCATTCATCTTCTAGCCTTGTATGTGTGGTGATCAGGTTGGGCATTTATTCTCCTAGAGGTCAAAAAACATAAAATTCTACCTGCAGTATGAAAACCCAAATTTGGTATGGGAAAGGAAGCTTAAATTTATCAGAGATTAATAGATGAAAGTGTAAGTAGTTTAAAAGGCAAATATAAGAAGTTGAGACTGTCCTTCTCTGAGTGAACATCTGCTTAGTAGATTGACACACTTGTGAGACCAGCTAAGTATTAGCTACTTTTTTTTAGAGATAGGGTCTTGCTCTGTGTGTGCCACCATGACTGGCTAATTTTTATTTTAGAGATGAGAGTCTCACTATGTTGATTGGGCTAGTCTCAAACTCCTGATCTCGAGCCATTCTTCTGCCTCAGCCACCCAAGTAGCTGGTATTACATGTGAAAGCGATGGCACTCAGCTTAGTACTAGTTACTTCTAGGTTTACTGGGAATTTTTCTAGTGATTCTGGGAAACCTACATATTTGTGCTTTTGTTTTTTTCAGTGTGACAGAGACAGTTACTTGTCCCAATATTTATTGATTTTTTTTATTGTTTTAAGAGAATGCTGAGTTTTCAATGGAATCTATAGCTACTCAGAATAAAGACTACATTTCCCAGGCTCCCTTGCAGTTAGATGTGGTCATATGACTAAGTTCTGGCCTAAGAGCTGTGAAGAGAAAAGATATAGTCTTCTTGAAAGGGCAGATGTGCCCTCCTTCCTTTCTTTATTCTATCATCTGGGATGCAGATGCTGTGGTGAACTACATGGATCATGCAGATGGGGATAACACTCTAAGAACGGTGGAAGAAACTTGGGTTTGTGATACTACAGAGCAGCCATGTTATATGAGAGAAAAATAAACTTCTATTTTGTTTAAGTTATGATCACTCAGTCTCCTTTACTGCAATGGTATTTATATCCTAAATAACACAGGCAGAAATGAGGTTGGCAGCAAACGTGCCCCTGCTGCCGAAATCTTCCTTGTGGCTTGAGTCCTGGAAAAATGCCAACTTATTTGTGTTTGTGTGTGTGTGTGTGTGTGTGTGTGTGTGTGTGTGTTGTTTATCTCTGTGTGTAGGAATTCACTCGTTTAAAATATTCAGCATTTATATTGACTGTCAGGCACCTTACCTGCCACACACACACATCTGTGTATATCTATACGTCAATTGTAATTCCTGTTTTTAATGAACATACCATCTGGAATCTGAAAATCTACAGTTTAAGAAGCACTGTATGGCCAAGTGAACAAGATAATGGATACCAGAAAATGTTAGAAAGTGTTTGGCCACTATTTTTCTTCTTAATCCATGAGTAACCCATGAAAGTTAAAAGATGGTCCCCAGAAAGACAAAAGATGGAAGTTGATTTCATTCCATTTTTTCCACTGTATACAGAACACCCTCCACCCCAGGCTGGCATGGCACGGTTCAAGGACCTCCTTTGGTTCTGTGTCAGGTCACCCCTCTGTTGTCTTTCAGCTCTGCGAAGGCACCTTGCACCTCTTCCCATGTGATGCCCATGCCCCGGAGACCTCTGTCATTTTGCAAGCCTGGTTTTCCCTCAACTCTGTGTGAGGCAGGCAGCCAGCATCACTGTCCCAGTTTCACAGACAGAGCAACCGAGTCATTATTCTATTGATACTGGACAAAGGTACCGAGTGAGTCATTCTAAAGTCCGAGAACCAGATCCTTTCTTGCTCCTGGCATCATTCATGGACCTGAATTCCACCAAAGGTTCAAGAGGATGCTGGTCATTGACCTGCTCAGAGAAGAACGCGTTTGTGTGTGACTGAGTGAAAAACAAGGATTAACTCTCTCTTGACACTTGCAGGCTTGAACAAGAAAGCAAAGGGGTGGGGTGGGAGAGGCGGGGCGGGGCACGGGGGGGCAGAATGTGCATGTGTAGCGTCATCATCTCATCATACCGGGATTCTCAACCTCTCTCAAAATGTTTTGAGAATTCCCCAGTACATGATTTCCTTAGTACTAAGTTTTTAAATTAAAAAAATATCTTATTTGCCATTGAAGCAATCACTTTTCTCCATCTTACAACAGAATCATTTAAGTGAATTTGGATCTGAGAGGAAACTAAATTTATTTCCATCTTTTTGCAAGAGAATCTTTCAAGTATCTGGCAGAGAAAAAAAAAAAATGAGCTTGCTCATGTAATAAAATTAGAAACACAAGCGATTCCAAACACAGGCTGTTCATATTTAGTAGGATGATGCTTCTTATGTAGCATTTTCTGAATAGCTTTGAATTTCCTAATTTTTTTTCCTTTCCTTGTGTTTTTCTTTGTCTCACATGTCACCCTATTTATTCATTCCCTCATCAACCTTCCCAGCTAAGGAGGAGAGAGGCACAAGGTATATCTACAGAAGTAACCATGGATTTAAAAGTAGCGACAACATCAATTTAAAGGCAAGTTATAGCTTTTGTACATTAAACTTGGTGACTTTATCCTTTGCTTCATAGCTATGGGAGAAGGGAAAGTTTTGGGAAGTAGAAATAGGAGTTCTTACTGGGAATCCAGATGCTCTTAAGGTTGTCTTTCTTAATGAACTTTAGAAACGAACCCTGAAAGTATAGTCTTAGTTGTCTTTCTCATCACCTGCACCAGCCGTTCAGTTCCTACCTGGGGCTCTCTGAGTCAGGATCCTCAAAGATGGGTCCTAGGAATCTGCATTTAAAAAATCTTCCCGGGAGATACTCATATCTACTAAAAGCTTGAGAGTCTCTGCTCTGAAGGGGCTTTGTGGATGGGTCTTCAGGGACTGTGAAGCCCTTCAATGTGTGTCTAAAGTGTATGTGTGTATATATAAGTATATTTTTTCTGAAGTAGATTCTTAAAGGAGTCTAAGACCCCAGAAAAGGTTAAGACTCAGTGCATAATGGCCAATAAATGGAGAGAAAAAATGCCCAATCTCATGTATTAATGAAGAATGCAAGTTAAAACACGAGTATTACTTTGCACTCACAAACTTTTGAAAAAACCAATGGTGGTTGGCAAAAATAGAAAAATAAGAATTCTCATACACTGTGGAGGGTATGGACATTTTGGGGAACAATTTGACAGTAGCTAGCAAAGCCTAAAATACATTCTCCTTACAGCCCAGCAAGTCCACTTTTAAGCAAATACCAATTCTTGAACATATGAGCATGGCATGTTTAAGGATATTCTTTGGGATACTGCTTATAATTAATTGTGAAAAGTTGGAAACAACCTAAGTACTTACTGCAGGGGCAGAAGGAAGGTGATCCCTTTCCTTCCCATCATAAGGGTCATAACTGACACCCTTATAAGAAGAACAAGCTAACAAGAGAAAAGCATAATACATTTATTTGATCACAGTTTTATGAGACATGAGAGCCTTCAGAATAGAGACCAAAGATCCAGGAAAAATGTATTCCTTTTTTTTATTCTTAGGTTCAGTGAAGAATGGACAGCCACCTAGAACTGCGATTGGGGGAAACAGGAATAATCAAATGGAAATAGACTGAGTCAGGAAACCTATCAAGCCCTGTCAGCTCAGCTTCTTCATGGCCTCTCATTTGGAACATTTCTGTCTCCCAGGTATGGAATAGGGCCCCTCTGGGATAAAGGTCTTAATTTCTTTGTGGTCAACACAGAAAGGCAGGGGAATTTTAGAGTCATATTTTTAGGTTTTATGACTGGCTTTGGGTAAAAGATGTTTTGGTTTCTATGACTTGCCTTGGGGAAGAGGAATTATAGTTTCTATAGCTTGCCTTAGGGGAGAATGAGGGACAAGAGACAGGAGAGCAGGAGAAGGTCAGAGAGAGACTTTGCTTCAAGATACTTTGGGGTATCATTTTCTAAGTCTCAACACACAGATAGAGGAATGGGATAAATAAGATGTCATATGATCAATGTTAGATTGCTATAAAGTAATTACAAGGAATGATGTAAATCCATTTATTAATAATATTGAAAATAATAGGCCCGGGGTGGTGGCTCACACCTGTAGTCCCAGCACTTTGGGAGGCTGAAGCAGCCAGATTGGTTGTACCCAGGAGATTGAGACCAGCCTCTGCAACTTGGTGAGATCCCATCTCTACAAAAAATACAAAAATTAGCTGGTGATGGGGATGCATGCCTGTAGTTAGTCCCAGCTACTCAGGAGACTGAGATGTGATGATCACTTGAGCCCAGGAGGTTGAGGCTGTAGTAAGCCATGATTGTGCCATTGCACTAAGCCTGGGTGTCAGAATGAGATGTTGCCTCAAAATAACAACAATAATAATAATACCAAAAATAATAATAGCTAATACTTATATGGTGTTTAATGGCACTGTTGTAAAAGCTTTGCATATATTAACAACAAAACGGAATCTTAAAACACAATTGTGAGTGAAAAAAGCATATAATAAAATGATACAACACTATGACAATATTTATGTATAAAAGCACAAAATAATACATAGGTTACTGAGATACATATTGAGAGAGTAAAAGTAGAAAACATGGGTTTCACAAATAGACACAAAAGCACTTACATGGTACTCACAAAACCAGTTTGCAAGGCAAGATGTTATAAAATGAGAGTGTTCACTGGCAGGGCAGCGCAAGATAGACAGAAGGGAACAGAAGAGAAGGCTGTGCAGCTATAGGGCTGTTAAGACAGAAAGAATTTGTGGAGCACAAGCAAGACAAACACAGATGGAAGGATTGCAGGAATTGTACTGCCTGGGAGGTCCTGGAGATATGACCCCTTGAGGAAGAATGTCATCTCTGGGAGCACGAATGGAGAGTCAAAGACGGACACACACAAGGAAGTGAGAAGACATTGGCATCTTCTACCAGGGCATCTGGAAGTCTCTTTTGGTTAAAGAATATATGGTAAGTTATTTAGTTATAAATAACAAGAGGAAGTGACCAGCTGAATTGTACTCAGTTCTCTGAGAAGCAAGAGGTATTATTTAGTGAAGTGTAAGTTACCAACCCTTTGAAAGAAGGCTATGGTGTCTTCAAAGCATTCACAATATCTAGTGAATTAAGGACTCACTGTTGTTAGGTGTGCGCCTTAAATGTCGGCTTGATAAAATTAAAAATATGCAATTTTGATTTAACAAAAGCAAATGTCTTCTCCCTCCCCCTGAAAAAGAAAGAAAGGGTTGGAGGAAAAATAGTTATGGCTATTCCAGAAATTCTCCTTGCAACCAGATTTCAAATTGCAAGCTCTCTCTCTCTCTCCTACTTCTCTGTCCTCCTTGCCTACAGGATTAGTTGTGACTTACAAGGATCTCCACATTTGGTCCTGGGACACTTCCAGTCCACCCTACTCTCCACCCGCATGGACTCCTCATCCTTCATTTCAGTGATGCCAACCTTTGCATATCCTGCTTCCTTTGCTTGGAATGACTTCTCTCTGACCCTGCTTTGCTTGGAAAGCTCAACCTTCCTTTAAGAACTAGCTCAAAGGTCTTCTGTTAAGCCTTTCCTGAAAGGCTTAACTGAAAGCAGAACACAAAAACAAAAAGCACAGCCATTTACACACCCAGTTATTCACCATACAAACACTGATCAAGGTCTACCAATGCCCTCCAGCCAAAAACCACCAGGATCACACTGATAATCAAACAAACGGGGCTTATTACTCATTGATGAAGGGAGAACATACTTTAAGGCACTATCTTAGTAACTGTTAGAAAGAGACTACTAGAAGATTTGGACTTTGGTTGGGTGATTTGTGGAGGGCTTAATAAATTAAGAATTTGTGCTGGGGGCCGGGCGCGGTGGCTCAAGCCTGTAATCCCAGCACTTTGGGAGGCCGAGGCAGGTGGATCACGAGGTCGAGAGATCGAGACCAACCTGGTCAACATGGTGAAACCCCGTCTCTACTAAAATACAAAAAATTAGATGGGCATGGTGGCACGTGCCTGTAATCCCAGCTACTCAGGAGGCTGAGGCAGGAGAATTACCTGAACCCAGGAGGCGGAGGTTGCAGTGAGCCGAGATCGTGCCATTGCACTCCAGCCTGGGTAACAAGAGCGAAACTCCGTCTCAAAAAAAAAAAAAAAAAAAAAAAAAAAAAAAAAAAAGAATTTGTGCTAAGTCTGATACCATCAGAAATCCAGGCAATTCTATGACTGAGTACATTTCAGGTGGCAGAGTAATCTTGTTTTGGTCTATGCATGGGCAAAATTATGTAGTGACCTTGTTTGGTTTCATTTTATCATGGTTCAGAATAAGCTTGTCTGAGGCTGGTGTTCTATGAGATTGCCTATGTCCAGTAGGGGAACAATGGCCTGGCTGTGAGTGTCAGATCAGCTTGTAATAATATTGAGGTCTACCAGTGATTATTTCTGGATGTCAGGGCCTGCTTTTTTCTTTCTCTATGCCTATAATGCCTCAGTCATTGAACTGTGATATTGTTCATATATCTTTTACATCACCCACCATGCCTTATTATGTAGCAGACAGTGCAGTTATGTCTCAAGATATATTCCAACCCTCTCCCACCATGGGGCAGACATGGGATATGGGTGGGACTGATTCCACTCTCAGCTCCAGGATAGGCCCTGATTTGTCTAGAACATCCCGTGACTTGTTTAGACATAGGCATTGCAGATTTGGTTTTATGGAAATAGACACTGAGATTGCCTGCAGGAAGTTTAGTGTTTAGCTACACAGGAACGGTGTAAGCAAGAGAGGGAAGGATGATGAGACAGAGGGAGAAATTGACCCAGTATGTGATTTCAACAAAGGGCTTATCTGATTCCCTTTTGGAAGCACTGGAGCTGGTCTGACACTTCAGACATGCCTGAATTGAGGTGACCTCAGGCTTTTATACTCACTCATTGATCAGCCATTAGAGGCAGTGTCCTCTCAAGGGGGACAATATCCTTGAGTCTGGCAGCTCCTTTTGGTCAGAGCAGTACCCTGGGAGGAACTCAGCTGTGAGCCATCTGTAGTCAATACTTCCAGAGTGGGAAAATCAGGGTCTCAGATCTGAAGGGAACATCTGGTTGATATAGGCACTAAAATGGGCAAATATGAATATTATTTTCCTGTCTTGCTGATAATTGCACCTTCTAGAGGATAGGTTTTTGATACTAGTTCTACCTGTTTTAGTCTATTCAGGCAGCTATACCCAAATACCTTAGGCTGGGTGATTCATAGACAATAGAAATGTATTGCTCACAGTTCTAAAGACTGGGAAGTCCAAAATCAAGGCACCTAGTAAGGGCCCATTCCGCATATGGCACCTTCTTGCTATGACCTCACATGGTGGAAGGGGCAGGGCACTCCCTTCAACCTTTTATTAGAGCAGTAATCTCATTCATGAGCATGGAGCCGTCATGAATGAATCACTTCCTCAAAGACCCCCCACCTCTTACTACCATCACATTGAATATTAGGTTCCAACACATGAATTTTGAAGGGACAGCAACATTCAGATCACAGCTCTGTCCAACAGGAGTACTTGGTAGGTGAAATGAAGAGCCTTGAGAGAAGGTAGCTGTTACTTATTTTAACATGCTGCCCAAGGCTAAGCCAGCTGGGTGATATTCCTTGGATACAGCGATTCTTTCAGAAGAGCTCAGGATTTTTTTTTTTTTTTTTTTTGGTTATTAGTGAAAGAGAAGCTTGCTAGACACTAGCAGGAAAGTGTACAGTTCCAGCTGCTAGTTGCATCATGAGGACAAAACCAGCATACAGAGGATGGAAAAACTGAGAGAATTGTGAAGAAATGAGAACAGTCATAGCGTGCTGGAGCTAGCCTGCATCAGGCAGGGGTGACTGTGCACATCTCTTCCCAATTTTGTCTTCAGTGACTTCATGTTGTAGCTTGAAATAGGTCATGGTGGGACCTCTAGGTCAGTCTGGGCCTCTTGGTCTATGGCTAGTAAGGATCCCACTTCCTGTTCCTTTCTCTCTCCATCCCCACCCATCTTGTTCACTCTCTCGCTCTCCCTTTGCGTTCTCTCTAATTTATTTCTCCTCTTGTCTCTGAGGAGGAAGCAGTAGAAAGTCTGGAATGTAGTCATTGGGAACCTGGTGGACATTCTTCTCTGTGGCCTTGTGTTTTTGGCATGGATCCTTCCTGGTCCTGGGTCTGCTCTCACTTGCCTGTCATCACACACACACACACACACACACACACACACACACACACACGCTCTCTCTCTCTCTCTCTCTCTCTCTTTCCCTGACACATACTCACACTTCAGAATGATTATATTTATAATACCCTGGGCAGTTCCAAATGCCAGTATGAATTTTAAGAGCACATTTGTGTCTCTTGCTTGGAACAGACTGAATTTTCCACTGGCTGAGAGTTTGAAGTTCTTCCAGCCAAGAGAGCAGTGAGAGCCTCTGGGGGACCAGCCATGTGTTGGAGCCCCATCAATTTTCTGCTCGAAGGGGCACACTCTCTCAACATTTGTTGAAGGACCTATGGCCACATTTGGCACAAACCACTCATGTTGTGCTTTTCAAGTAAAACCTGGTAGGGGGAAGAGCATCTGGAGTAGAGAGACCTGGTGTCAAGTGAGAATAGGTCCTACAGGGTTGATACTTAAAGGCCGTCAGAAAGGTCATCTGTTTTCTGGGCCTAGAGGAAAAGAGGAGGATACTGAAACCAGTAGATCCAGATTTATATGGATTTTATACCCAAAGGAATATAAATCATTCTACCACAAAGACACATGCATGTGAATGTTTGTTGCAGCACTATTCACAACATTAAAGATGTGGAACCAACCTAAATGCACATCAATGACAGATTGGATAAAGAAAATGTGGTACATATACACCATGGAATACTATGCAGCTGTGAAAAAGAATGAGATCATGTCTTTGGCAGGAACATGGATGGAACTGCAGGCTATTATCCTTAGAAAACTAATGCAGGAACAGAAAACCAGATACCACCTGTTCTCACTTCTAAGTGGGAGCTAAATGATGAGAACTCATGGACACAAAGAGGAGAACAAGAGACACTGGGGCCTATTGGAGGGTGGAGGGTGGTGGGAGGGAGGGAGGGAGGGAGAGGATCAGAAAAAAAAATTGGGTACTAGGCTTAGTACCTGGGTGACAAAAATAATCTGTACAACAAACCCCCATTTACCTATATAATAAACCTGGCCATGTACCCCTCAACCTAAAATCAAAGTTAAAAAGAAAACAAAACAGTAGATCCCTGAAAGGATAAATTATAACTCTCACTCAATGTCTAGGAATTACTTAGGGATTTCTCCTCACAAATTTCAATTGGGAGTGGCAGCTGAAAGCTCTCACCCTCAAGATTGGACTTAAGGCTGACTTTAGGCATAGGCGGATTTAGGCAGTTTCTCTCCTCTTCCTTATATTGAGCTGTTCCATGAAATGCTCTTAAAAGAATCCAATGACAGTCATTCTACAATTAGAGGAATGGCTTGAAATTCTCATTCCTGTGAAAGTTGACACACTGGCTTTTAATTCACACTACAGTGTAAATAACTAACCTAAGATTCTTTCCTTTCTTGCAAACAGTTTTATTAATTATGGAGGAGAGAGAAAGAGAGGTTTACATTTGAGAGGTAATTGGGTAGAGGGACAAATAAATGAGATGCTGGACATTTTATAATTTTATAGTGGTGTTGGAGTTTGCCCCAGTTAACTTTCCGGAGGTAATTGCTCAGTTTAATTACAGATTTCTCCCCACAAATTTCTAGCACTCAGTTTCGATTCGATTTTATATTGCCTGGTTTCCTTAGCCTCTTGTGAAAGAACCTCTTCAGTGGGTGAAATGGGAATGTGGCAGGAGAGAGGGGGATGCCCTACAGTGAATCAGAACTGTTTCTTAGAGGATGTTCCATCACCTTCCATGTAATTTGATCAGATGTTTTTTCCCAACCAAAGTTAAAACATTCTTCCCTTCCACTTCACAGTAAACGGGAGCATTCTTTCTGGCTGAGTGCCTCCCAAGCCACCATTCTTTAAGTGGAATTTATTTGAACAATTTGACATTGATTTCTAGTCTGGGTACTGTTTAGTTCCTATATGGGTCACTGAGCAAAAGTACTTAATATGTTGTATGTTCCACATAAAAATATCACCTGAGTTTAGTTGTTCAGTGAGCTCCTAGGACAACAGAGGGTTACTGCCAGCAGAAAAGTATCACTTTCAACACGGGATGTGCTGTGAGCATTGGCAGTATATAACATATTCAGCAGTGTTTTCATGAACCCTGTCAGCAGAGTCTGTAAACTTTGCAATGAAATTCACCTTCTACTCAGCTTGACTTTATGGCTTCCCAAGCAAGGAGGTAAAGAACATGGACGAGAAGAGGACGCGTCACAAGGGCACCTTCTGCCTTGTGGGACTCCCCCTTCTGGTGTCTGGAAGGGACAATGGTGGTTGTATTCAAGGTCACTGCCCCCAGGCAGAGAGAAGGAAGGGAAGTGTTTTCTTCAGGTTCTTCTCCTTTTCATAGGAGAGTGAGGCTTCTGCTCCAGATCTTATAAGGAATAATATAGAAAAATTATGCTTTATCACTAGCAAAAAATTTGTCATTTGTAATTTGGGAACAATACATTGTGTACACAGTTTAGAATTAATGCGACAAGCTATTAAAAGTACTTAACTTGATACCTGGCACTAGCAGTCATTGAATTATTGTTTGTTTCTTTCCGGCTGTCACCAGTAACAGTTTCGCATTTTTACCTTCAGGTCTCTGGTCCATTTTGAGGTAACTGTTGTGAAAGAGATGTAAGGTTTTGTTTAGATTCTTTTTACTTTTTTCCTTGGAAAGACTGTTCTTTCTCCACTGTATGGCCTTTGCTCCTTTGTCAAAGCTCATTGACTATATTTGGGTGGGTCTTTTTCTGGGCGCTCTGTTCTGTTCAGTTGGTCCATTTGTCTATTCTTTCACCCATATCACATCGTTTTGATCACTGACTGGAAAGCTTTTCAAAACCATAAAGCTTTATACTCATACGAGGCACTATTAGTAGAGACAGTGATCAGCTAAGGACAGATGGCATTTCCTTAGCTATTATCCTCTCCCTGCTCTGCATGAATTAGAAGATGGAACTCCTCATGGGAAAGCCAGTGCTACAGGGCCAATGTTTTACTGAGGGGATGATGGACATGGTCTCTTCCTTTCTGTTGAGTTTGAGGACAGGGCTTGTTCAAAAATGTCTGTTTGGTTAGTCTCTGCTTTTTCCGACTTCAAAGACCGAATCATAACACTTTGCTATTGGCAACTCAAGCATTATATATTGTGTTATTTTTAAATATTTTATTATTTTCTCTCTTATTTTATACAGTAACATTGTTTCCTTTTACTGCTCAGTCGGGGCATGGCTTATGATTATCCATTATAGCTTTAGCTGATATGGATCCTATGCTTTAGCCAGTATTTCTCTTTAGCCAGTATCAGATCCTCTGGGAAGTTGTTAGAAATGCAAATTTTCAGGTCCTACCCCAGACGGAATGAATCCAACCTCTAAAATATGGCCAAGTAAATCAGCATTTTAATAAAAAATATGATACATGTTCAAGTTTGGGAATCACAAACTTTGAGTTTACAAAGAGTTTTTCTTTCATTTAGTAGCAGCATTCTTACGTGCATTGTCTCTGATAGATGGCACGATGACCCACTTCCACTTGGTTATTCTTTTCCCTCTGTGTTTTAGGGCTTGCCATAGGATGCCCTGCTGAAGCTGGCATGCTGCACAGGAGCTATATTAAATGCCACTCAAAACACTCCCACTGCCCACAGCCTACAGAAAAAGAGCATTGCCTGATCCAGATGCTGAGTGACTGCAGATCAACAGTCAGTGTCACCTTGCATCCTGGGAGCTCTTCCCCTCCCATCTCTCTTTCCCTCTTTCTCTGTGGGCACAGCCATCAGGATCAGCTGAACCACTGGGGATGGCTGCCTTTGGAGAGTAGCTATGTGGCCTTGAGAAAAGTTGGGTGGATGGATGGCCCATCCTTGGAAATGGGCTCTCTGAAAGGACAAAGCCTAGGAGACCACTCCTCAGGATGCAGGGCACAGGCATGCCTGTTTTTTTAGGGTGTGGAGACAGGAGTTTTATGAACAGAAGGAATTTTGTTGAGTTTGTTGCCTTATGCTGATTCTTTTGGGATGTTGTGTAGCAATAGAGAAATCTTTGATGAGAAGAAAAAAAACAGTTTTAGTGAAGTAAATAAATGTAGGTTCATTTTCATTTGTAAATATATTTCCTCTATTTGTTGTTACTCTATTTGTAAGATGCATACATATAACCATAGATTCAGAGTTTTTTGTCTATTCATTGATGATGATCTGTGTTACTTTCTGTTGAGGAGGCACAGCAATTTGCTATCAGTGTGGTGGCTGCCACAGACAGTGTAGGTAGTGGCCTTCTGTTAGTTGAGATAATTAATTACTAAACTGGCAGCATGTCCCCCTCATTCTGTGATACACACACACACACACACACACACACACACACACACACGGTACCCCTTATGCCTTCTTAACTTCCAAGAGAGTCTTTTGGGCATATAAAATTTGCCTGAGTCAAAAGTTTAAAATATGCATTGTTTCTGTGTCTATTAAAAGCAAAGTTTAAAATAAAACCTGAAATAATGGATGAAATCCATTCAGGCAGCTTGGTGGTTTAAAGCAAGACTGAACTTCCTACTTTTTGAAGAGTGTATTTCCAAGAATAAAGGTGAGTGGGCAAAGCAAGGCCTAATTTTCCCTACTGCATAGAAAATAAAATGACGCATATTGAATGCTGTCTTGAAGGTGCTTATAATGGTTGGGAACAGATGGCCTTGAGACCCAGGCTATTCATGTTAAGACTGAAGATGTGGTGAAAATGTGAAATAAACAATGCCATGGCAAAGATGGCTGAAAATGAGTTAGCAATACTTTGTGAACCCTTCATTTTCCTAGTACAACAGCTCTTCCGTAATCAAACATCTCTTCCTCTCTCTTGACTTCAGCATGCTATAAAGGACAGTGCCCTTCATTTGTGATTATCTAATCTCTAGAAACATGCCCTGCCCTTGTATATTTCTGGTGGGAATATAAAATGCTGCAGCTGCTGGAGAAAGCAGTTTGGTGGGCCTTCGAAAAGGGAAACACAAAGTTATGTGTGTTTATGACCCAGAATGTTCCATTCCTAGGTTTATACTCAAGATAACTGAAGACAAATGTTCATACAAAAACTTGTACAAAAATGTTTATCACAACATCTTTTATAACAGGCAAAAAGTGGATATGATCCAAATCTCTGTTAGCTGGGTAATGGATAAATAAAATGTGATAGACCCATACACCGAAATACTATTCAGTCATAAAAAATAATAAGTACTGATAGTAAGAGTTGAAGAATGAAGAAAGAAACATGAGAAGCAGCTTAACAGTTAAAGACAGGTTTATTTTGGAGAATAATCCTGCGAGGGGCTTCTGGCTGAGTTAGGTTAGGGGCACTCTCTCTTACAGATTAAGAGTGTTTAAGGGTTTAGGGCAGGAGAGCTTATCACATGCTCGGAATATTTCTGTTTCTTTGTCTTGCTTATTTTGTGTTTGTTCATATATATTTTTTTTGCAGCTGCAGACATAACCAAGTCTGCTTTTAGCTTCTCTATCTTAGTGCACCTAAAGGGAAAGGAATGTGCTTATTAGGGCTCATTGTTTTACGGGGGTCCATTGTACAAGTGTGAAGTTTGGCAATTACCCAAGAGACTTCCCCCCACCTTCTCTGCCTGAGCTCTCTTATCTGTGTTTTACTGTCAGCTCTTTCTACCTGCTTGTTGTGAGAAGAGAAGTGATTTCCTTGAAATGCATAGGTTAGAAAGGGAGCCGGGACTTGAAATGGCAGTGTTTGTCCAAGATGACGGTGCTCCTGCTCTGTCACTGATACTGGCTACCACTTGGATGAACCTTGAAAGCACTGTGCTAAGTGAAAGAAGGCAGAATTGATGGGCCACATTTTGTTTGATTCCATTTGTATGAAATGTGCAGAATAGGCAAATTATAGCCCCCCGAAATTCATATGTTGAAGTCCCAACTCTTAGTACCTCAGGATGTGACTGTCTTTGAATATGGGGCCTTTAAGGAGGTAATTAAGGCAAAAAGAGGTCCTCTGGGTAGGCCCTCATCCAGTAAGACTGGTGTTCTTCTAAGAAGAGAGTTACACACACAGTTACACACAGAGGAAAGGTCAGGTGAAGACAGAAGGAGAAGGCAGCCTTCTGCAAGCCAAGGTGAGAGGCCTGAGGGTAAACAGCCTGTAATAGGTCTGGTAAGGTCTGAACAGGGGTCAGATTGTATAGTGTGTTGTAAGCTAGGATAAGGAGTTTTATTTAAGAGTAATTCAGAGTCACTGGAAGGTTTTGAGCAGGGTTCTACAGATCTGATTAATATTTGGGAGCTAGGGTCTCCCTGGAGTTTCTAAGAAGGAGGACTAAAGCACCCCTGACCTCATGCCCAGAGGTAATCTCTATCGGCCAGGGTCCTGAATTCAACTTTCTTCATCCTGTTGATTGTCCTTGGTTTACAGCAGAGTTTGCACAGAGAAAAATCAACACACCCAGGATAGCATGCCTCAATACTCCAAACAGATTCTGAGAAGCATAAGGGTCAACCATAAATGCACATTTTGCAAACCCTGTAATCTGTTTATGCTACAAAAAAATCTCCTAAACAGAGGAGCTGGGTCAACTGCAAATAGCTGTTGTTGACTTTCTATGAGGACATTGGCAATCATGATGGCTCTGTGTGCCACAGGACTGTCATAAAGAGAGATTTCTGCATGGTGGTGATTTTCTGTACTCATCAGTGGATTTTTGTTTTTTCATCAGGGTCAAGATCTCCAACCATAAATGAAGGAGAAATTTTGACTTGAGAAATATCTACTTTGTTAATAAGCAAAACTGAAACTGGAAAAAAAATGTTGTTTTGTAAACACAGGCTTGCTGTTCATCTAGTGCAAAGTATAACTCTTGCAAAATGCTAAGGGTACATGGTCCCCACGGTGCTAGCGTTTAAAATGGTTTTGGAGGAATCAAAACAGCAGCTCTGTTTATTGCACGAATGTAGCAAATATGAAAGCCAAATTGTAGAAATTATTTTAAACAACTGAATGCCACTTACCAGCTGTGAGCTACCTGCTTCAACTAAACTCTTTCAAATCTAAAAAAGGGAGAACATTTCTCTCTTCTCTTCATGTATTTAAAGGCAGCATCTGAATTAACATCTGAGTCATAAATAGTCCATGAAACAGATGACTCCTCATCCTATGACTAGATGTTTTTTTACCAGATAAAATTCTAAGTGAATCTCTTTTCTCTTTTGCACTTTTAAAAAGCTATTTCCCTTCTCTGGTTTGGTCTTCTGGTTAATGTGCTGAGGCAGGCTCTTGGCAGCCAGAAGGAATATCATCTATATTTAGGGCTTCCATTAGCTCTTGTGTTTGAATCTGCTGCTATTTCCTAATTTCAACATAAATATTCTACGAGGGTGGATTGCCATTTATGTTATTGCTGTATAATAAAGTCATCATGCTAATATGCCTTATTTTTCATGGAGATTCTTTTTGCCAATCAAGCACACTCCCTTTTTATTGGTCACATACTGATACATGAGAAGTTGTTAGCTTGATAACATTTACCAGCATTCAGGCTGGTCAGCCTTGGTTCTGACTTTTCTCACCGCTCCTTCCAGGCTGGCTTGGATACCATTAGTGTTTTCTTTTTGGTTTGTGGGAGTTCGGCAACCCAATAACCTTGAGAAAAGAGGAATGAGAAATGGGACCAGTTCATCTTAGGCTCAAAGATTCATTTTGCCAGAGTAGGTTTTTCTCCCCTAGGATAAGAAATTACTGTGTCATTCCAAATGCATAGATACTACTGTGCCAAAGCTCTGCAGAGAATTTCATGCTGAACTTTTCTAAGAAAATTAATTGGATGCTAATGAAAGCTTGGGGGTGGTAGAATTCAAGGGAGAAGCACTCGGTTTTTTATCACCACTTCCCAAAATTATGTAGTCCAAGGCTTTTGTGATGATTATAAAAATAACAACCCCCACTTGCTTGTGCTAGACAGAATATATAATGATTTCACAACACTTCTGCATTGAATTAGAGTAATCCTCCTGGTATCGGAAGACCTCCCCTGAGCCCAGTGCATGCTGGTATTGCCATCAGAATCTTAGCAGTAAGGCCTTTGGCCAGGTTTGGGAGTTCTAATAAATTTAGCATACAGGCCCGGTGCAGTGGCTCACCCCTGTAATCCCAGCACTTGGGAGACCGAGGTGGGTGGATCACTTGAGGTCTGGAGTTCAAGACCAGCCTGGGCAACATGGTGAAATTGCAGTGAGCTGAGATTGTGGTACTGCACTCCAGCCTGGGTGACAGAGCGAGATTCTGTCTTAAAAAATAAAAATTAAAAATTAAAATGAATTTTTAAAAACATAGCATATGGAACACTCTTCTGGAATCAGTGTCTATAACAAAAAAAGAAAAGAAAAATTTGAAGTTGCAAGTACTTAGAGGGGTTTGTGGATATTGGAAAGGAGACGAGGAACCTACACATCACCTTATTTCTAGGAGAAGATGGGGTGCCGGATTCACGCTTGTTCTCAACCGTAGCAGTTGTTTGGACTCAGTAGAAATATTTGCTGTGAAGTCTGTCATATGAAGGAAAAAATCAGGGGTGCAACAGAGTGGCCAGAAAAATTGAATGGTGTCGTTTCCAGTAACCAAGGTGAGCCACCTCATGCTTGTAGGTCAGCACAGATTAGACGTGGGTGTCTGGAGTTTGCTCTTTTTATATGTGCTCTGAGACAGGCTTTTTGTTCCTGTCGCATGACTCCCAGCTGGAGAGGATGAAGAGAGGAGAGCCCAAGCTACGCCAATAACCCTTGGTTCCAGTTCCTGCTGTTTTGTCATTGTCTTCCCATCACAGCTGTACGAGGGCCACTGCTGGCTGCCTTCTTGCTTCTCCAGCTGCTTTTCTCTGGTTTTCTCCTTGGCTTCTCTTTCTGAAATTGTCACTTAATTAATGTTGACATCCCCAGGCTGTGCCCTTTGGTACTTATCTATTCTCATTTTACCTACAGTCCCTGGACAATCGCATCCATTCCCATGGCTTCAATTACCATCTCTACTGCTGGCAGCTCTCGAATGAAATCTACATCTCCAGCCCAGAACTTGTTCTGTGGTTCCCTAAATGTCTCAAACTCAGTGTGTCTGAACTGAACCTATGATGCTCCCACCCCCACAGACTGTGACTGCTCCTGAGATCTTGTCTCTGTAATAGTGGCCAAGATTTACCGTGCTTGTGATATTCCAGGCTCCATTCCAAGCATTTGACATACTTTACCTCATTTAACCTTTTCCAGAGCCCTATACAGAAGATACAATTATTATCCCCCTCTTATACTCTGAGGAACCCAGTGAATCGGCACCTTGCCCAGGGTTCAACAGCTAGCTGTGGACAGAGCCAGACTTTGAATGCAGGCTGTTGAAACTGGAGTCCACACTTCTAACTGCTCGGCTGTGCTGCTTGCTGTTGTACATTTACCCAAGTCAGAAACTGGAGCATCATTTTTGATGTTGTCTTCTCCCCTGCCTCCCATACCCAATCCAATGCCAATCCAGTTCCTTTTACCTCCTGAATAACTTGAGCCTTTCTATTGTTTTTTCTCCCTGGTCACTACTCTAGTACAAGCTATTATCTCTTGCCTAGACACTCACAATGGCTTCCTAACAACTCTTCCTGCTGTTCTCTCTTCTCTCCTTTCCACCCCATCTATTTTCCATATTGCAGCCAAAGAAATCACTCTAAAAGATAAATTCCATTGTGTCACTTCAGCAAAATGCTCCATTGGTTCCCCATTGTCCTCAGGGCAAAGTCTGAACTCCAATATGCCTGAAAAGGCACACTCTGAGCTCTGTTCTCTTCAGCCTCATCCTTCTCCCTGACTCCGTCCATCCCCTTGCTCTGTCCGCATGCCCCAGTCTTCCTGCGCTGCTTCTGCTTCCTCGCTCCTGGAAGGCCCCCTCCTCTTTCTCACCTCTTGGCCACTTAGTTGTCTGATCCCTTTGCATGTGATACAGTTTGGATACTTATCTCCTTCGAATCACATGTTGAAATCTGATCCCCAGTGTTGAAGGTGGGGCCTCATGAGAGGTATTTGGTCGTGAGGGCGGATGGCTTATTCTTATGGCAATCAGTGAGTTCTCACTCTTAGGTCCCACAAGGTCTGGTTGTTAAGAAGAGTCTGGCTCCTCCTTCTCTGCTTGCTCCCTTCCTCGGTCAATATGTGATCTCTGCACACACCAGCTCCCCTTCGCTTTCCACCATGAGTGGAAGCAGCCTGAAGACCTCACCAGAAGCAGATGTGGCACCAGGCTTCTTATACAGCCTGCAGAACAATCAGCCAAAGAAATCTCTTTTCTTTATATATATCCCAGCCTCAGGTGTTTCTTTATAGCAACACAAAGGGACTAAGGCAGCCAGAATGTCCTTCCATCTTTCTGCACCTGCTTGACTTCTATTCATCCTCAAAGGCTTTGGGGATTTCCTCTCTGAGTTCTAGAAAGGGACTTTGGTGCCTTGGCTGTGTGTTCTGGAATAGCTCTCACTCTGTGTGCCATGCTTTGTCCCAAGCACTTTATTAACTCATTTAATCTTGCAAAAACCCTCTGAGGTAGACACAATTATTATTTCCACTTGGTAGATGAGACTGTTGAAGCACAGTGCATCTGTCACTCTAGTAGTTCACCAGAGGAAGTCTGACACAGGACTTTGACTACAAGGCTGCCGCAAGAGCAGAAAAAACAACTAGAGGGTGCAACACAATCCAAAGCTGAGAACCAGTAGGAAGTTGCTGCTGCAGGTTGGAGGGACAGAGGGAAGTGGGGATGTCGCCAGAGGTGAGACACTGGGACTGCCCAGTGGGAACTGGAGCTCTAGAGGAGGTGCACCCACTGTGCAGCCACCCTGAACAGTACCCAGTGTGTCCAAGATGATGGTGCTCTTGCTCTGTCACTGATACCTGCTACCACTTGGATGTACCCCGACCTTCCCTTCTCCTACCTGCTAAGCTTCACCACTGCTTCCCATTGGCTGAGCTAACCAGACACTCATTGGCAGGAGTCTGGGAAAATGCAGTCTGCAGAGGTCGTGGTAAAGATGGGGAACAAACTGAGAGAAAATAGGTAGAAGAAAGGCCCAGAGAAGTTAATTACTTTTTCTAAACTCTGACAACTTCTAAGTTGCCAGGTCTAGGTAGTTTGGCCCCAGACTGTGTCCCCTTAACCATTGATCTACACTGCCACTCTGAGAATCTGGGGCCAGGCACTGGGTCACTGTTCCTCAGATGTGTGAAATGGAAATAATAGTGATACCCTTGGTATAGGGCTACGATAAAGGGAAAATGAGTCTACACTTCAAATACATTGAATAGTGCCTGGAATAGCATCAGCACAGTAAATCTTGGTCATTCTTACAGAGATAAGGATCCCAGGAGATCCTTATCTGGGCGTGGGAGCTGTGCCTAGCACTGTCTGAGGCTCTTTTTCTGGAAGGTAGTTGCTACCTCCATTTTACGGATGATAAAACCGAAGCCCGAAGAGTTTGACTCACTGACATAGCAAAAGTGGGAGTAGGACTCAAGAATTTGATATCAGAATCAACGTGTGTATGCCGTATTGAAATTCCTGTGTGATGGCCTCTCTTCCAGCTAAGCTGCAGTTTCTATGGGGACACACCTGTGCCTTTTTTTGCCTTTATTCCCTAGCACAGGCTCAGCACCTGGTCCCTTGGAAGATACTCAGTGCGTATTTGCTTCATGAATTATTAAATGGCCTGGTGATTTGCTGATGCTATGGAAGTGTGAGCTGCAGAGATGTGTTTCTGGACCTCTTGGTCAGCAGCGAGGTGCTGGAGGCCCAGCCTCAATTCAGAAACTCATTCCAGGCCATCTCCACAGTGCATACCCCAGTGTTCTAGCTCTGCCATTTCATTCATCTGTGTGATGGCTTCCCCTGGCCTTCTGTCTTGTAGAGGACATCGGTTTTCTACATTCCTGAGTTTTCAGTGGTGACCAAGGCAAGGGGATAAGAGTCAGAGTGAGGAAAATTGCATCAAGGGGTTGGAAGAGAAAATGAAATGGAGTAAAAGGTCACCATGACACCCTTAAGGAGTTCTTAAGGGCACTTCATAATCATAACATAATCTGCAAATGCACATCTGGAGGTAATTACATCTAGCTAGGACAAATCATTTCTACTTTTATCTTAGCAATTGACCTGGTGTATAAAGTGGAAGCAATTCACTCCCCTGTCTCTGTTTTCCCACTTAACGAAGAGGGAAAAGATCATTTTCGCTGAGTGTTGGAAAGTACTTTTTCATCATTAGAGAAAATCTGTAAGAAATTAGTTACTGAATCTGGCTTTGGCATGAGGACATGGGCTAAAACTGTTTTTGATCTGTTGCAACTGGTATGTTGTTGGGGATGCTGCTATTTGTTGAAGTTTCTCTCATCTTTCCAGCAGAAAGAGTTGGGCTTTTTGTGAGAAGCTAATGTATATTTATTAATAGATAATATAAGTTATATATCTAATAATGGTGTCCTCTTCCCTTTGGCTGCTTACAAAGGTCAGAGCCAAATAGGCCAGCACTTGGAAGAATGTGTGATTCACAGAACGCCTTTCATGTCCTAACCACAGCCCTGCCACTCATTTCTCTATCCTATCTTTTCCCCCCATCACATTTATTTAACTGATTGTATCTTGCTAAATTGCAGGCATCTTTTAAGCCATCTTCAGTCCTTCCCAGGACAACGCAAATAAGTAAATAAATAGTTACTGACTCAAATGTTTTTAATCTTATACTTGATTCCTGGCTTTGCTTTAATAAAGCACTTTGAGTTACTGGCACTCAAACAACTCAAAGTATCAATGTTCTATCACTTTCTAGAATGAACTAATCCAGCAGAGATCAATTGATGGCAAAAAGCAATAGTATATTAAACTCCAGAGTTCCTAGCTGGAAGAAATTGTAATTTTAAAATTGGTTGATCAAGAAATAGATGTTGGCAATTGACTCAATTTTAGTAATGTTTTAAATAAGTCTATTTTAATAATACATATACAAATGATGAATTTATAATTTGTTCATTAGTCACAATCCATCTACATACATTTGAAAATGGTGGCATATACATATGGTGAAAATAGGATTTTCACTGGCTTTCAGATTATGTTGGTGAGCTTATAAACTAGAAGATCCCTTGCAAGAAGGCCATAGATTCCCTAGAGGTGAAGCTTTGCAGGCTGGAAATCTTGGCATTCTTCCTTTACTCATTTGTGAAGGCATATTGGGTGAGGTGCTAGAGTCCGCAGGCATGCTTTTGTACTAGAGTGCTTCACTTTCATGAGAACTGGAAAACAATGGGCTCAAAATCAACCTTTAGTAACAAAATTTCCCTTTAACTTTCTAGACGTGTGTCAAAATCGCTTCATTAAATTTCAACAGTGTTTAAACATGCATTTGTACTGTGATTTTCACTTTTTAAGCACTCAAATGTAATATTTTGTTATCAATTATATTATTTATCAATTATATATTCTTATTAAAGAATATATCTAAGAAGAGAGGGATCTCATTTTATGAAAAAGAAATAGGGAAGAAAATCAGTGAACTGAGGTCGTGCTGCAAGTTAGAGGTCAGCCCTAGACTAGAACTTTATTTTCTAAGTTTTTAAAGAGATGGGGTCTTGCTACTTTGCCCAGGTTGGCCTCAAACTCCTGGGCACCAGCAATCCTCTTGCTTCAGCCTGCCCAATAGCTGGACTATAGGCACAAGCCACCACACCCAGCTAGAACTTTTCCTTTCTTTCTTTCCTTCTTTCCTTTCCTTTTCCCCTCTTTCTTTCCCTCCCTCCCTTCCTCCCTTCCTCACTTCCTCCCTTCCTTCCTTCCTCTTTCTCTTGTTCTTTCTTTCTTGATTTCTTCAGGGTCTCTCTCTGCCCTGATCAAGCTATCCTTCCCACTCAGCCTCCCACTCATAGTATCTGGTACTACAGGTGCACGCCACCATGTTCGGAAAATTTTTGTATCTTCGTAGAGATGGGGTTTCACCATATTGTGTAATTCTGGGCTCAAGTGATCCTCCTGACTCTGCCTCCCAAAGTGGTGGGATTACAGGTGTTTGCCACCATGCTGGCAGAACTTTAATTCTTAAAATGATTTTTTGCTGCTTTTTCCTTTATCTTATATTGCCTAAGGGCTGTCTTTCTCTTTTTTTGAAAAATATTTTTAAGTAAACAGTGTCTCAAGCCCTAAGCCACCCCTTCATCTTTTACAGTTTCTGCCAGCAAAATTATAGTACTGTGCACAGGCCTGGGTCTCCTTGTCCTTCAACAACTTTGGCTCCCCCTGGGGTCTTGAAATCACTCTGCCATCTATATACAATAAGAAATCAAGATTATCCTCTCCAGCTGGCAGCTTTTCTGCTACACAGATTTGCTTTTCCATGAACAAAAACTGGCACATCCAATCGACTGGAATTTTGTGGCTGCTTAATGGAATGTATTGAAACCAACTCAGCTAAGTAGTGTTTCTGTGTCTAGTCATGCCTCAGGAAGGGGTGTACTTAAACCCCAGTATGAAAAAGCATTCAATGAAAGGCCCTCTTGCCTCAACAATGTCCCCTGCAGATACTTTCCGGGCATGAGGGACGCTGTAAGGGCTCCACTTTGCTTATGTCCGTGAGAATCTTTTACTCATCCTGACATGGGCTACTTCTGATTGATAATCCGTCTTGCTTCTTGGGGATCCCCGAGGAATTTTTAAGAAAAAAATGCAACTGGTTTTGTGAAGAGAAAACCAAGTTTGGCTAAGAGTAAAAAAATAATAATGAAAGAAAGTGCATGAGAAGAATAAAAATGAAACACAAGCACTCTTTTCTTTCCTTTAGGGCAGTGCGGGGGACGGAAGGGCAGTGGGAGAGAGTGGGAAACGCACTCTCTGAGTTTATTTTTAACATCAAGTTAAAAGCATACTCTGTGTTCTTTCCTTTTAAAAATTGACTTTTAACCTACTGAGGCATTTTTACTCTATTCTGCCTGTGGGGTAAAACTCCTTTTGTGGCTGGCAACTCCCACTGGGTCTTTTCCCATCATGACAGCCTTACGAGCTAAGTAGTTAGAGCCATGGAAAAACCCCAGCATTTTTCTTCAAAGGGTTTCTCATTAGCATATGCACACAGCTTCTGTGCGCAGAGAAGCTTGGAAACCCTGGCTGCTTACCTGGAGTTTGAGCTTTCTTGCATTTTTCAGAACTGATAGTTAGGGAAAACTCCTGTTTTTAAAATAGTTTGAACTAGTAACATAGTGGAGACGGTCTTTCTTCAGTCCACTGCAAAATTTATTAGTTGAGTTTATGAATAATGCAACATACATACACACACTTACACCTGTAAAATTCAATATGAGTGAACAGAAATGGTAATAGCTAATCTCTAACACTTACTGAAGGCTTCCCATGGGGCAGCCAGATACTGTTTATATGCATTTAATGCTCCGAACAGTGCTCTCAGGGTAGATGATATTATCATCCCATTTTACAGATGAAGAAACTTGAACTCAGGGCTATTAAAGGTTATACTTTCAGTGAGTGAGTTTGGGGGAAGGGATTCAAACTTAGGCAAGACAGTCAGTTCAGGTCCACTGCTAGCCTATACCATAAGCATATAATTAAAATAGAAGCCCCTACTTTAAGATATTGCTGCTTTCATCTTTTGGAAAGTTATCAAAAATACCAATTTTATTAGAAGACATTTTACTGCCACTTACAAGACTGTTGTCACAATAAATATATAGATTTACAATGTGTGGACGAGGTGAAGCATGCTCCCTTACATGTGACAACTTTGTGCAGTGCACAGCTTGCACAAAGGTACATGACAGCCGTTCATACATGTACACATGCAAAAACACATGTGTACTTCCACAGAAGAAAAGAAAAGACTTTCTTAGTTTAGTCTTTGGTCTTTTAGAGGTAACCACACTGATCTCACTCAGCAATGGGTCTTCCATGTGGCTCAGTCTAGAATGAGTACAGATCACATTAAAGGATCTGAAACCAGTTGTATTTGTACGTAGTTCAAAAATACCCTAGTCTTACTTCCTTCTTCTCCTCTGGGGAATAAACACTGAATACACATTTTACATAGGAAGTTCTGTGTATATAGCTGTGTGAAGGGATGAGGAAAAAAGAAATAGAATAGTTCACAAACTGGGGGAGATTAAACTTCTATTATGGAAAATTTTAAACATGTACTGAAGTAGAACAAAAAGTATAATGAACCCCACTTTCCTCCATGAACCTAACATCCAGCTGTAAAAAGCATCAACTAATGGCCATTCATGCTTCATCTGGATTTTTAATCACTCTCCTCCATATTTGAAGCAATTCCTAGACACATCATTTTAGCCAAAAATATTTCAGTACATATCTCTACAAGTTATGAAATATTTTCAAAATATAATCATGATATCATTATTACATCTAAACAGAAATAATAGGAAGGCTTTAATATCATCATATAGCCAGTGTTAAAATTTTTGACTGTCTCCAAAAGGTCCCTAATTTTCTTTTTTCATTTGTTTTTACCTTGTGTTTGTTTGAAATGGGAATCAAGGCCGGGCACGGTGGTTCACGCCTGTAATCCCAGCACTTTGGAAGGCCAAGGTAGATCACAAGTTCAGGAGTTCGACACCAGCCTGGTCAAAGTGGTGAAACTAAAAATGTTTGTATTTTTGTCTTTACTAAAAATACAAAAATTAGCTGGGTGTGGTGACGTGTGTCTGCAATCCCTGCTATTTGAAAGGCTGAGGTAGGAGAATTGCTTGAACCCAGGAGGCAGAGGTTGCAATGAGCACAGATGGCACCACTGTACTCCAGCCTGGGCAACAGAGCAAGACTCCATCTAAAAAAAAATAAATAAATAAAAACTAAAACGAAAAAAATAAATGAAATGGGAATCAATTAAGTTCAAATATTGCTTTGGTTGTTATATTTAAGTCTCTTTTAATGTACAAGTTCTTTCCTCATCTTCCTTCATCTCTCTTTCTCGCTCTCTTTTTTTCTTTTTTTTTTTTTTTAACCAGAGCCTGCCTTTTGCTAATGGCATTCTAGTAATGTTTAACGTGGTCCTCTGCTGCAGATTCCTTTCTGTATCTGCATATTCTTTTAAGGTATTTGGGTGAATTTTATCCACAACCAGGCTTGGAAAATACTGGAGAAGTTTTGCTTCTGCTTCTGAATTTCTTAATGTCTTTTGTCTTTTTATTTTAATTTCATTTTCTTTCTATTTCTTAAATCCTCCATAGGAAGTATGGATTTCTGAAGGTCTTGGTTGAGAAAACAAAACTTGGAGGAACTTGGATACAATCATAAAACTACATGTCCACCACCTGTTGACAGGTAATGAATGCTGGCTTGAATGTTGAGGGCTCTAGAATCCCTGGAACAACTAAAGAAAGGGGCTTTGGGGGAACAGTTTCTCAGCCAAGCTTGGGATCGGCAATAGATCTGAATTAGTGGTGCTGCAAAAAAAAGAGGACCTCCCAGCTGGAGGGATTTGGTCTCACTTGAGGCCCTGTGGGAATTAGTAACCAGCAGCTGAATTGTTAATTAACAGGCAAAGCCTGGCCTGAAATAAGCTGGTGCTTGATTTCAGTGGAGTTTAAATTGCTGGGAAAATGATTGTTCTAAGGATACTTGACTGATTTTAAATCTACATGTCTTCAGCAGATTGTAAAATGAACATATTTGTTCATTAGAGTGTTTTTTTTTATTTTTTTAAGATTCTGGTTTTACTGAACAAACCAAAGATCTGTAAGTTCACCAGGCTCTGGTTTACAGCCTCCATCTGCCTAGAAATCTATTGCACTAATGTCCTTGCTAGCACAAGACCACCTTGCTATCCTGGACGCATTTCCAGGAGAAATGCTTGGGGCAGACGCAGTGATGTGTTCTGTCGTAGGCACCTCAGCTGCTTCTGTCATCAACCTGGGTGATATGCTTTGGCTGTGTCTGCACCTAAATCTCATCTTGAATTGTAGCTCCCATAATTCCTATGTGTCATGGAAAGGACCCTGTGGGAGGTAATTGAATCATGGGGCAGGTCTTTCCCACACTGTTCTCGTGATAGTGAATAAGTCTCATGAGATCTGATGGTTTTATAAAGGGGAGCTCCTCTGCACACATTCTCTTTCCTACCACCATGGAAGCCATGCCTTTGCTTCTCCTTCACCTTAGACTGATTGTGAGGCCTCCTCAGCCACGTGGAACTGTGAGTCCATTAAACCTCTTTCCTTTATAAATTACCCAGGCTTGGGTATGTTTTTATTAGCAGCATGAGAACAGACTAATACACTGGGCTTGCTTTCTTTTGTGCATCTTGAAGGATTAAGAAGACTTAAAAAAAATAAATAACAGAGTATTATATTTTCTTGGTGAGAGGTTTTGGACTTTCTTTCCCTATGTCCACATTGATCTGTCAATCCCTGCCCCAGGCTCCTGCTGTTCTCCTCATCCCATATCTGCTGCCTAAAAAGGTGTTTGCTGTCAGAAAGCCGAGGATCAAAGTGTTTCTATCACTGGCTAGTTGGGCGACCTTGGGTAGATCCCTCAATTCTCTGAGCCCTATTATCTTTACATGTAAAATAAAGATTATATCACCTGCTCCACCTCCTATAAGAGGCTGTTGTGAAAATTAGCTTCTTATGGTAAGTGGAGCAGGTGATACAAAAGAGTTAATGTAGGTGAAAGTTCTGTCCTTCATTAAATGACAAAGCATCACACAATTGCCCTTGTTGCCTGCTACCTCCCCTCTACCTGCATTCATTCATTCCTGGCTGAGAGTGTAGAAGTCGAACAAGGCCTCATTACTTTTTAGTTGTATCATTTGGGCAAGGCATGCTGTGAATTTCTGTTTCCTCATACATAAGATGGGAGTAACTTTACCTGGCATTTATTTACATCCTTCTTTATTCACATTGCACCTTGACCCAGTGCTGTTATCAGCACGAAGGCTGAGATAAACACACATAAAGCACCTAACCTAGACTTGGCATCCTGTCGGTACTCAATAAATGGGAATTCTTTTTCCTTCCCTGTTCTTGGAAATTGGACTATGGTATAACCCAGCTGATGTGCCTTCCTTTATAAAGAAAGAACTCCTCCTCTAATGCTGAGGATAGTACTGTCTGAAATTGAAGGAGGGTGAAAACTACTTCACTCTCAACTTTTTCTCTTATTGCTTTGCTCATGGCCCAAACATGCTTCACATTCTCTCTGGAAGTCTGTAGACTAGGGAGTTATAGAATGGAGTCTTCTTTTATTACTTGTGGATAAAGATTCCTCAACAGCATATGTGAAAAAGACTCAAATGTTTGGTTGACTGCAAAATTAACATGAGTCAACAGAGTGATGAGCAAGCAGGAAATGTATTTTAGGAAGTGTGAAGGGAATGGTCCAGTGAGAGGATAGTCTGAGACTCATTCTCCTCGTGTTGGTCAGACTACGCTTAGACTAAAGGACTCAGTTCCAGATGCTGACATCTGGGGACGGATCATCAGAAAGGGAGGACAGGGTGTTTGAGTAACTTTCAGAAAATCTGAGGCTCCTTAAGCTGCAAAAGATGTCTTTCAGGAGGGAGATGTATTGTCTCTTGTTTTTTTAATGGAGGGAACAAAACACTGCCACTTTGGATTTACATAGAGCAACAATTTCTAAGGAGTTTGTAGAAGTACACATTTGAGCTTATGTGACTCCCCAGGGAAGAATTAGGGACAGTAGGCAGAAGTTATAGAGAAGTAGTTTTAGTGGTATTTCTGTTTCTATTTCTCTGCACAACTCTGGGTTATTGGAAGAATTGGTTATTAAAACTATTTAAAACTGGGCTTTGTTACAGCCAGTTTCAGCATGATGTTACATACAAAAGATATTCAAAGCAATATTGAAATTGTGAATTGGAAAGAAATATAACCATAAATATACCAGAAATTAAAACAGGTAACAAGAGACAATAAGGTATGACTTTGTGTCAGTTAATTCAGAAGACATGCAAAATTGTTAACTTCTAGAAAACAATAATCAATATAAACTTAAGAAGAAATAACCTAAATTCTATGATCTTGAAAGATAATACATCAATGATTATATCTACCTATATTATGAAATCACATACAAATAATTTTCTTTTAAGACAGAGTCTTGGCTCACTGCAACTTCTTCCTGGGTTCGAGCAATTCTCCTGCCTCACCCTCCTAAGTAGCTGGGATTACAGGCAACCACCACCATGCCTGGTTAACTTTTGTATTTTTAGTAGAGATGAGGTTTCACCATATTGGCCAGGTTGGTCTCAAAACTCCTGACCTTAAGTAATCCTCCTGCCTCACCCTCCCAAAGTGCTGGGATTTCAGATATGAGCCACTGCACCTAGCCACAGATAATTTTTTACAGGTGATTCTTACTAAGGTTTCAAGGAACATAAAATCCCAATCTTACATAAACTATTCCAGAGACTATAATAACATTACAAAATGAAAGAGTACCCCAAAGCTCATTTTATTAGACTGACATAAACTTGAATCCAAAATAAGACAAGGCCAGTAAAGAACATTTTAGGTGTGACTCACACGTGTAATCACAGCACTTTGGGAGGCTGAGGCAGGTGGATCACCTGAGGATGGGAGTTCGAGACCAGCCTGACCAACAAAGAGAAACCCTATCTCTACTAAAACTACAAAATTAGCTGGGCATGGTGGCACATGCCTGTAATCCTAGCTACTTGGGAGGCTGAAGCAGGAGAATCACTTGAATCTGGGAGGCAGAGGTTGCAGTGAGCCGAGATCGTGCCATTGCACCCCAGCCTGGGCAACAAGAATGAAACTTCGTCTCAAAAAAAAAAAAATTGTAAGCCAACTTCACTTCTAAATATAAATTTATAAATTCTAATAAAATTCAGCAAAATTGGTAACTTTAAAAATGAAAATACACTATATTTTGTTGAAAAACAAAAACATACTATACCATATACTGCATAGTAATACACTATAACTGTTAAGTTCCCGGGAAAGCAAGGATGATTTAATATTAGAAAAATCTATTAATACAATTTACCACATTAAGAAATTGCAAGAGAAAAAGCACGCAATTACTTTAACAGAGGCAGAAAAATTATTTGTGAAAATTTATACTCTTTCATGTTAAAAAAATCAGGAGATACAAATTGAAGCAAATTTTCTTCATACGTCTGTCAGAAACTTGTAGCAAACGTCATATTTAGTGGTAAATCTTTAGTTACTTCCTTTAATATGAGGAACAAGACAAAATGCCTACAATTGTTATTTCTAACCAATCATTATTTGGAGGTTCTAGCTGAACAGTAAGACAGGAAAAGGAAGGCATATAAAAACAAAACAAAACAAAACAATCACTGTTCACAGAAATTGACTGCCTTCCTAGAGTCTGAGAGAAAATACAGGCAAGCAATTGGAACTAACATGAAAAATCAACACATTACTAAACACAATATTAGTATAAAGATAAATTACACTCCAACATCAATAATTTTAAAAATATTAAATATTATTTAAAAATTGGACATTGATATTGTATCCTGAGACTTTGCTGAAGTTGCTTATCAGTTTCAGAAGATTTTGGGCTGAGATGATGGGGTCTTCTAGATATACAATCATGTCATCTGCAAATAGAGACAGTTTGACTTCCTCCTTTCCTAATTGAATATGCTTTATTTCTTTTTCTTGCCTGATTGCTCTGGCTAGAACTTTCAATACTATGTTGAATAGGAGTGGTGAGAGAGGACATCCTTGTCTAGTGACTGATTTCAAAGGGAATTCTTCCAGCTTTGCCCATTCAGTATGATATTGGCTGTAGGTTTGTCATATATAGCTTTTACCATTTTATGATATGTTCCGTCAATACCTAGTTTATAGAGAGTTTTTAGCATGAAGGCTGTTGAATTTTATTGAAGGCCTTCTCTGCATCTATTGAGATAATCATGTGGTTTTTGTCTTTGGTTCCGTTTATGTGATGGATTACATTTATGGATTTGCGTATGTTGAACCAGCCTTGCATCCCCGGGATGAAGCCTACTTGGTCTTGATGGATAAGCTTCTTTGTGCTGTTACAATCTGTTTGCCAGTATTTTATTGAAGATTTTTGCATCAGTGTTCATCATGGATATTGGCCGGAAGTTTTCTTTTTTGGTGAGTCTCTGCCTGGTTTTGGTGAAATGATTTAGGGAAGATTCCCTCCTTTTGTATTGTTTGATACAGTTTCAGAAGGAATGGTACCAGCTCCTCTTTGTACCTCTGGTAGAATTCGGCTGTGAACCCATCTGGACCTGGACTTTTTTTGGCTGGTAGACTATTGATTGCTGCCTCTACTTTAGCCCTTGTTATTGGGGTTTCAACTTCCTCCTGGTTTAGTCTTGGTATAGTACAAGTGTCTTAGGAATTTATCCATTTCTTTCTGGTTTATTGGTTTATGTGAGTAGAGCTGTTTGTAGTAATCTCTGATGATAGTTTGTATTTCTGTGGGATCAGTGGTGATATCCCCTTTATTGTTTTTTATTGCATCTATTTGATTATTTTCCCTTTTCTTTTTTATTAATCTGGCTAGTGGTCTATTTTGCTGATCTTTTCAAAATGCAATCTACCCATCTGACAAAGGGCTAATATCCAGAATCTACAAGGAACTAAAACAGATATACAAGAAAAAAACAAACAAACTCTATTCAAAAGTGGGCAAAGGATATGAACAGACACTTTTCAAAAGAAGACATATGTGAGGCCAACAAACGAAAAAATACTCATCACCACTGATCATTAGAGAAATGCAAATCAAAACCACACTGAGATACCATCTCACACTAGTTAGAATGGCGATCATTAAAAAATCTGGAGACAACAGATGCTGGAGAGTATGTGGAGAAATAGGAACATTCTTACACAGTTGGTGGGAGTGTAAATTAGTTGATCATTGTGGAAGACAGTGTGGTGATTTCTCAAGGATCTGGAAACAGAAATTCCATTTGACCCAGCAATCCCATTACTGGGTATATACCCAAATAATGATAAATTGTTCTATAAAGACACATGCACACATATGTTCGTTGCAGCCCTGTGTACAATAGCAAAGACCTGGAACCAACCCAAATGCCCATCAATGATAGACTGGACAAAGAAAATGTGGTACATATACACCATGGAATACTACACAGCCATAAAAAATGATGAGTTCATGTCCTTTGTAGGGACTTGAATGAATCTGGAAACCATCATTCTCAGCAAACTGACACAAAAACAGAAAGCCAAATGCCATATGTTCTTACTCATAGGTGGGTGTTGAACAACAAGAACACATGGACTCAGGGAGAGGAACATCACACACTGGGGGCAGTTGGGGTGGGGTAGGGGAGAGACAATTGAGGGTGGGGAGGGAGGGGAGGCTGGGGAGGGATAGCAATAGCATGGGGAGAAATGCCAGATATAGTATGCACCTAAAGTAAAATAAATAAATTTTTTAAAAAATCTAAAGTGAAAGAGAAAAAGAGCTGAGAAATTAAATGGCAAATACCTGACCCCCCCCAAAAAAAATTGGTTCTCCTCTAATTAATTAATGAATTCAGAACAATCTCACTAAAATCAAAACTTTTTTTTTTCTTTTGGATGCTTGATAAGATGATTTAAAAAGAATCATGTGGAAGAGCAAAGGACCAAGAAGTTTGCAGAAGACCAAGATAGGAAGTCTCACTTTAACCTATTAAATATGTCAGCCAGGGTTCAATCAAGGCACTAGAGCCACAAAGAGTGTTATGAGATGGGATTTATTCTAGGAAGCAGATCTTATCCAATTGTGGGAGGAGCTGGGGAGATGAAGATCTGGAAGGAGAAGCTGGGAGATCAGAGAAGAGTCTAAACTGTCTTCTGAAAGCACTGGCATAAGTTGACATGTCAGAGTTTACAGAAAAATCTAAGAAGCCAAGTACACATCCAGCTACTGAATTTGTACCGCAAAGGGAACTCATGGAGACGTTTGTGTGAAGCTATTGCCTTTGTGAAGCCACCTCCTCTGTGGCTCTTAGCCAAATATCTGGTAGTAGGTCTTAGGCTATCAGACAAGAATTTGGGAAGAGGAACAGGATGCAAAGCAGAGGAGAGCAAGGGCAAGTTAGAATTTGTTAGGTACTTCTGTGTCCGTCACCCATCTAAACGTGAAGAGCTTCAAAAAGTGAAGGACTCCCCTTCACTTCCACATCCCGAAGTCTCACAGAAGGTCTTATCTTGGCCAACTTGGACCTGGAACCACACAGAGAAGGGAATTCCTAGTTCAACCAAAGTGGTAATGAAATAATCTAACATGTCAAGATGAATGTTAAAGCTATTATAATTAAGACAGTGAAAACCTGGGCAACATAGGGAGACCCTGTCTCTACAGAAGAAAAAAAAATTAGCAGGTTCAGTGGCATGCACCTGTGTGGTCCCAGCTACTTGGGAAGCTGAGGCAGGAGGATCACTTGAGGCCAAGAGTTCTGGATCAGCCTGGGCAACACAGCGAGATCTCTTCTCTTACAAAAATAAAAAAAAAATTAGCTGGGCATGGTGAAGTGCACCTGTAGTCCCAGCTCCTCAGGAGGCTGAGGCAGAAGGATTGCTTGAGGCTAAGAGTTCGAGGTTGCAGTGAGCTATGATCAAGCCACTGCAGTCCAGCCTGGGCAGTAGAGTGAGACCTTGTCTCAAAAACAACAAAAACAAAAACTAAGCAACAACAACAAAAAGACAGGAAGGAAAAAAGGAAGAAAGGTTTGTTGTAGGCAAAAAAAAAAAAAAAAAAAAGACAAAAACCAAAACAAGTAGAGTAATGGAATAGAGAGCCTAAAACCAGACCTATTCATATATAGAAATAATCTGACAAAAATGACTTTACAAATTCATTAATGATACCACAATATTTGGTTTCATATATAGAGGTGATTGAAAAAATTCCTTACCTCACACTAGTCACAAAATTAAATTCTACATGAAATAAATCCTAAAATCCTAAATGTGAAGAACAAACTTTAGGAACTTTTACAAACAAAATATAGGAGGATATTTGTATGACTGCACTGAAGAGAAGGATTGATTAAGCAAGAGGAAAAAGAATACAAAGAATGAAACATTGACTAGATTCCAATTTAAAACTTCTTAACAAAAAATGTCATAAACACTAAAAAGACAAGCACAGACTAAAAAAGAATACTTCCAACATATAACAACAAATGAGTGATTGTTGTTCAGAGTAGTTAAAGGATACCTACAAGTCAAAATGAAAAGTCCTAGAGTAAGTAAGGAAAGGAATAGGAAATTCACAGGAGACAAGATTTGAATGCCAATTCAGAATGTTAAAACAGGGCTCACACTTACTGAGCACTCACTGTATATTATTCTAAAGGCTTTATTGAGCATTAACTATATATTATTCCAAATGCTTTGCATATGTTAACACACGTATTCTTGGCAATGAGTACATGAAGTAGGTACTATGACCTCTTTCTTCTTCCAGAGAGGGAAAGTAGGGTGGAAGCCATACAACTAGTAAGCAGTAAAGCCAGCATTTGAACACCAGTGGTTTGGCTCTAAAATCTGGGTTCTTAACTACTGTTCTAGTTTATCAACTTGTTAAATTTAATCATCTGACCATATTCACTGTTGTCAAGGATGTGGCAGAATGGGAACAAGTGAACCCTATTTGTTGGAGTGTAAATTGATAAACCACTTAGTTGGAGAGCAATTTGCCTTTGTAAATTGAGGCTGTTAGGTCCACAGCTTAAAGTCATACACATATAAACAAGGAAAATGTACAAGAATGTTTTTTGCTGCAGTGTTTGTAATGATACAAAAATACAGTGTAGAATATGGGTACTATGGAATATTAATATGAAATAATCTAAAACTCTATAATATAATTTTGATTTTAAAAAGCAAGTTGGAAATGAATATATACAGAGTATGGTGCCACTTATATAAAGTTTAAAGGTATGCAAAACATTGTATGGTTTATAGATGTTGTAAAATTATAAAACATGAGAGAACAAATGTAAAATTCAGGAAAATGGTTGCCATTATGAAGGGGAATGAAATAATGAGATGAGGGATTTTGCAGGAAAGATAAATTGTATGCATAATGCCATATTTCTTTGAAAAATGAGTAAATAGGGCAAAATATTAAGACACAACACAACTAGGTGGTGAATATATTCTATTCTTTTTTGTATTTTTTACTTCAATGGCCTGAGCCACATTTCTTACCTCACTTATCACTCATCCTCTTTCATATTGCCACCTTCTGGGGCTTCCTGCCTTTCATTGAACAAGCTGTGCTTCCTCACGTCACACTTCCCCTCACTTGGGAATGTCTTCTGCTTAGAAAAACCCTGTTCATCTTTCATGGCTTGGAATACTTCATTTAGAAAGGCACCTGAACCTGTACCCATGTTTATTAGCAGCATTGTTCACAAAAGCTAAAGGGTGGAAGGATTCCAAATGTCCATCAACTAATAAGTGAATAAATGAAATATGGTATATCCACACAATGGAATATTATTCAGCTGTAAAAAGGAAGGAAATTCTGACACATGCTACAACATAGGTGAAACTTGAAGACATTATGCTAAGTGAAATAAGACAGTCACAAAAGCACAAATATTGTGTGAGTCCAGTTATATGAAGTACCTAGAGCAGTCAAATCCATAGATGCAGAAACTAGAATGGTGATTGCCAGGGGCTGGGAGAAGTAGGTGACATAGTTTGGCTGTGTCCCTACCCAAATTTCATCTTGAATTGTAGCTCCCATAATCCCTACATATTGTGGAAGGGACCCAGTGGGAAGTAATTGAATAATAGGGGTGAGTTTTTATCCATGCTGCTCTCATGATAGTGAATAAGTTATGAAATCTGATGGTTTTACAAAGGACAATTCCCCTAAACACACTCTCTTGCCTGCTGCTGTGTAAGACATGCCTTTTGCTCCTCCTCCACCTTCCACCATGAATGTGAGGCCTCCCCAGTCATATGAAATTGTGAGTCTACTAAACTTCTCTTTCTTTATAAATTATCCAGTCTTGGGTATTTCTTCATAGCAGTATGAAAATGAACTAATACGGTAGGGATTGGAGAGTTATTAATAAGGACAGGGTTTCAGTTTGTGGAGATGAAAAAGTTCTGGAGATGGATAGTGGTGCTGGTTGTACAACATCATGAATGTACTTACTGCCACTCAACTGTTCACTAAAAAGTTGGCTAAAATGGTGAATTTTATGTTACATGTACATTTTGCTGTATTAAAACAAACAAAAAGCCAAAAGGCAACTTGAAGTATCTCAAAAAAGAGGCAGAGGAGGATGACATTTCTCTAACTTACTCCCAAGTAGAAGCCATCTAGCCTCAGCGCCTGCAGGCTCCCCTGTCTCCTCTCACCTTGTGGATGTGTTCTGTTTTTCCAGTGGTATCTTTGCTGCTTCCTGTAAGGCAAACTCAAATTACCACTTCTACACTCCTGCTTCCTACCCATCACCCCAGTGATGATAGTAAACCCTGGGGTGCTTTCTTACCTGTAGTAGTCTGTTCTTATACTGCTATAAGAAATATCTGAGACTAGGTAATTTATAAAGGAAAAGAAGTTTAATCGACTCCAGTTCCACATGGTTGGGGAGGCCTCACAATCATAGTGGAAGGTGAAGGCGGAGCAAACGGCATGTCTTACATGGTGGCAGGCAAGAGAGTGTGTGCAGGGGAACTGTCCTCTTGACTTATTCAGACTTCTTGAGACTTATTCACTATCACAGGAACAGCATGGGGAAAACCTGCCCCCATGATTTAATTACTTCCTGCTGGGTCCCTCCCAGGACAGGTGGGATAATGGGAACTACAATTCAAGATGAGATTTGGGTAGGGACACAGCCAACCTGTATCATCTCCCCTTCTGACTAAACCCAGTGCTCTGAGCCTCTTGTTTCAGAGTCTGTTTCTACCTTCTCCTTCAATATCCCTCCCCCACCCAGGCTTTGAGAATCTGTTTTCAGAGTTGTAACCTCACCTCATGTTCTGATTGCTTCCTGGGCCTGGCAATCTGGTTTTTGTTTCTTGACTCCATTGTGAGTATAAACAGGATTCACCAGTGACTCTGCTTTATAGGAAGGGCCAAGCCTTCTGCGTTAAGGAACAAAATTTGCTGATGGGAACTATAATGTGACTCCATTTTATGGTTTATCAAATGTGGACTTGCTTGTTATTATAAAATCAATTTAAAGCCTTTAGGGTGATCTATTTAAACACATACGTATGTATGTTTGTGTGTGTGTGTGTGTGTGTGAGTGTGTGTGTGTATGAATGGATATATATATATCTATATCTCCATTTGCTTGTGTATGCATAGAAAAATACCAGAAGCGGATAACAGAGGTTTCTAGGGGAAGGGCAGTCTTTGGTTCAGTGCTGGAGCTGAGTGACAGCAGAAGAAAAATTCCCTGTAAACTTCCCACCTTTTCTTTACCTTAAATTATTTATAATAAGCATATAATAATAGGAAATATTCACAGTGAAACGCTGTGTTTTAACTGGTGTAATAAGCTCTTAGTATTTGATCCTGAGAGTCCCTCTTTCAGAGGTACTGTTGTTCAGATATGCTGCTAAATCTAATGTCAGCTTCCAGGGGAAATCATCATTGGGAGATGCAATTTCAGATCTAGCTGGAGAGAGGCAAGGGTGTGGCTACAAACCCCTTTTCTAATCTGAACAGGATATTTGTGAGGTAGTCACTGTGTGGCTATGGAGATGAGTGATGGGGCTGCCGTTCTGGTCCTGCCGCTGCTGCTTCCTCTGAAAGCAATTTAGAGGTGAGCCAAGAGGAACAGCGCCTACCCCTTTAATTAGCCTGCGGAGCCAGGCAAGGTAAATATTTGTGACTGAAACAGCATGGATCCATGGAAGCTGGGATTTTAGCCTAGAAGCCTTGTGCTGCCAAGTTGCCATGAGACCAGAAAGCTGGAGCTATGTTTTGCCTCAGAAAGTGCTTCTGAATTGAAGTGGGAAGGAAATTAGCAGTAGAATTAAGGTCTGTGTGTTAGATGAGGATGATAAGGGTTTATCTGTACCTTAGGTTAAAGGCACAAATTGTACCTATTTTTGTTTTGTCTTTATATTGATTTTTGATACTAAAAAAACATTCAGGCTGGGCATGGTGGCTCCTATGTATAATCCTAGTACTTTGAGAGGCTGTGGTGAGAGGGTCGTTTGAGCCTAGGAATTTGAGACTAGCCTGGGCAACAAAACAAGACCCTGTCTCTATAAAAAATTAGCCAGGCATGGTGGTGTTCACCTGTAGTCCCAGCTGCTTGGGAAGCTGAAGTAGGGGATCGCTTGAGCCCAGGAGTTGGAGGCTGTAGGGAATTATGATGGCCCTACTGCACTCCAGCCTGGGTGACAGAGCAAGACCCTGTCTCTAAAATAACAATAAACATTTCTAAAAGGAAAAAAAACATATAAATAAAAATTTTAGTGTCCTGAATGTTGACTTATTGAACTCCCTGCATTTACTAGCTCATTCTCTGGTTTCCAGGGATCCTGAGTAAAAATTAGATCATTTCACTGCTCTGCTTATAACTTTTCAATGCCTTTTCATTTCTCTTAGGATAAATTCCTGACTTCTATAGCTCATATGAAGGATGACTGTATGACTGATTATTCAAACTGGGATGGCTATCAATATATATGCAAAGAAAACAGATGCAAGGGGGACTCTTCCAGGGAAACTAAGATGTACCCACAAGACCTTGCCAGATCTGGCTCCAGCCCCAACTCTCCCTGTCCCCATCTGCTCACTTTGCTCCAGGCATGACTCCCTTTCTTGTTTAATGACATCACCGTTGGAGTCTTCACTGTCCTCTCAGTCATGCTCCTGTCTGCTTTATTTATCTTTGTGATCTCAGATGTCAACTCCTCAGAGAGAGAGGCTTTCCATGACCCATTCTAGAGTAGTGGCCCCAGTTATCTCTGCACATTTCCGTCATCACACCTGATATAATCTGTGAAGATATTGTTTATGCATTTGCTTACTGTCTGTGTGAACTACTGGGATGGGGCCAGGGACTTGTCTGTCTTGTTCACTAGCCTGGCACATGGTAGGGACCCAGTAAATACATGGCAAAGGAATGAACAATCAGGTGAAGATCCTTACGTCGGACTGAATCACCCAGAGATGTCCACTGCCTTTCTCATCCTGTGAATTAGGTCCATCTTCAGTAGAAGAGAATGAATATAAACCCAGAAAAGCAGAGGGAATAGAATGAGAGAGAGCATGCTGGACAAATCTTGGCTACATTTGTAGCCAAGGGTATACACTTTATCCTTCATTTGTTCTTTAATGGGGGGACAAAACAAAAATAGGTACAATTTGTGCCTTTAACCTAAGGTACAGATAAACCCTTATCATCCTCATCTAACACATAGACCTTAATTCTACTGCTAATTCATTTATATAAATTTAAATAAACTTCCCCTCCCTTCGCCTTTAACTAGAATTGGGATTGGGGTTCCATATTTACAGCCGAAGACTTCTAGTAAAACACAATTAGCCCTTTTCCTTTGGAATATGTATTCCCATTTTTAAAGGACAACATTGTGACAGCATATATTAGTTGTACCCCATTATTGATTTTATCTTCTTCCTTGGTAAATTAAGGGAGAATAGATTAGTTTCATATTTCTGCTGTAACAAATTGCCACTTAATTAGGGGATTAAAACAATATACATTTATTATCTTACTATTCTAGAGGTTAGAAGTCTAAAATGGGTTGAAAGGGCTACATTCTTTCTGGGGGCTTAAGAGGAGAATCTGTTTCTTTGCCTTTTCCAGCTTTTAGAGGCTACATGCTTTTCTTGACTTAGAGCGCCCCATATTTTGCTTCCATAATCACATCTCCTTATCTGAATCTGATCCTCCTTTATAAAGACTTTTGTGATTACACTATCCAGGTTTCACCTTGGTAATGCAGGATAACCTCTCCATCAAAAGATATTTGACTTAATCACATCTGCAAAGCTCCTTTTTCCATAAAAGATGACATATTTACAGGTTTCAGGGATTGGAACCTGGGCATCTTAAGCAGGCCGTTATTCTGTTTATCACAAAAGGCAACTCTCCCTGTCCCCATCTGTTCACTTTGCTCCAGATATGACTCCCTGTTTCTTCGCTCATGGCTGGAATGTGGATATACCAGCTGGAGCTCAAGCAACCATCTTGGGCCATTATTTAGAAGTCATGGGCTGAGGAAAGGGGAGTAGTAAGGTTGAATGCTCTGGGATCCTAACAGTTTTGTGACCTACTCTGCCAGTCTCAGACTGCTGTTCTTCTGACTTCTTTGAGGTTCTTTTGGGTTTTCTAAATCTGACTGATACAATTATACTCTTTATACTTTTTTGTGTTCTCCCCTTTCCTCTCGGTTTTATATCCCAACTATTTCTCCATGCTATTAAGTATTTAAGTGTTTTACAACAGCTGTTTTGTTGTTGTTATTATTGTTTTTAAAGACGGAGTCCTGCTCTGTTGCCCAGGCTGAAGTTCAGTGGTACAATTAAGTTCAAGGCTCACTGCAGCCTTGAACTCTTGGGCTCAAGCGATCCTCCCACCTCAGCCTCCCTGGTAGCTGGGACTACATGCACATGCCACCACACCTGGCTAATATTTTTCTTTTTTTTAAATTGTGGAGACAAGGTCTCATTATTATGTTGTCTAGGCTGATTTCGAACTGCTGACTTTAAGCAATCCTCCCACCTCAGTGTCCCAAAGTCCTGGGATTACAGGTATGACTCACCATGCTTGGCCTCACAAACTTGAGTTTTGAGGACTATACAATATTCCAAGTTTTATGTAATGATTCCTCAACTATTTAACAATTAGATTTTAATTTTAATTTAATTTAATTTAATTTTGAGATGAAGTCTTGCTCTGCGGCCCAGGCTGGAGTGCACTGGCATGATCTCAACTCACTGCAACCTCTGCTTACCACTTCAAGCAATTCTCTACCTCACCCTCCCAAGCAGCTGGGATTACAGGCATGTGCCACCATGCCTGGCTAATTTTTGTACTTTTAGTAGAGATGGGATTTCACCATGTTGGCTGGGCTCGTCTTGAACCCCTGACCTCAAGTGATCTGCCTGCCTCAGCCTCCCAAAGTGCTGGGATTACAGGTGTGAGTCACTGCACCTGGCCAACAATTCGATTATTTTTAAAAATTATTTTGAATCAAGAGTTCCATTGTTTTAATAGAAGGATTATAAGAGGACATCCATGGTTAAATGTGCATCTCACATCATAGCATGTGCTTATATTAGGCCAATACATATTTAAATCGGGGCCAGGTGTGGTGGCTTATACCTGTAATCCTAGCACTTTGTGAGGATCCTCCCTGAGGTGGGAGGATCGCTTGTGCCCAGGAGTTTGAGACCAGCCTGGGTAACACAGGGAGACCTCCATTGCTATAAAAAATTTTATAAAAATTAGCCAGGCATGGTGGCATCCTTCTGTGGTTCCAGCTACTCAGGAGGCTGAGGCAGGATTGACTGATTGAGCCTGGGGGTCAGAGGCTGCAGTGAGCTGTACTCCAGCTTGGGTGACAAGCTGAGTCCCCATCTCAAAACAAAACCAAAAATCAAATAAAAATGACCAAGTCAGATGGGAGCAAATTACTCTGGTTAAAAGAAAGCCTCTGTAAGAAAACCTTCAATTTCACATGCTCTGAATTTGAAAACCTAAATCCAGGAAAGTGGCAGGAATATCACATATATAATACTTTTTAAACTACCAAGGTGACAGTAACATAGCCCAGGGAACTTTTAAAAATAAGTTTTTCATACTTGAGTAAAACTTGGTTCTATTAAATATCTTTAGTTGGATTTTTCTGCAAAGAAGATTGTGGGGAAAAAATTGAGTCACTTGTACTGTCACTGTCCCGTGGAGCAATAACAAATGATACTCTCAACATCCCACACAAACAGCACATTTGGCAATCTTTAGTGCTCTGTAATATTTCCCTGAACAGCAGCCATAAAATAAGCTAAAAGGAACTCAAATATAGGTCAATGATAAGACCTCTTTTGTAATATGCAGTCTCAGGGGTTGTGTAATTATAGTGAAGATAAAAAGTCCACAATGCATCCTGTGCAGAATGGCTGTCACTCGCATGTTATTTACTCATCTGTTTATTTAGCTCACCAATCCCATTTTTTTAAACCCTGTATCTTTCTTCACTGCACTCCTTATAGCTTAATATTGCATATTTATTTATTTACTTGTTTTTTTGGCTACCTCATTAAAGTGTAGCAGGGATCTGGCCGACCTTCTTCACTGGAGTAGTCTCAGTGTTGTAGGCACAAAGTGGGTGTCACATCACAGACACCCACTGCAAGGTGGGTGGGAAATTTGGAGGGGAACTAAAGGGATACGGTGGGACTGAGTCATGAAGGCACTGAAGGGGATTTGAGGAACTTGAGGCAGTGGGGCGGGGGCGGTCACAGAAGGATGTTAAACTGAAGTTTGAGGATGGTGACGGACAAGATCAGACTTGGATTTTAGATAAATAACTCCAGGTTTGTTGCGGGGGAAGGGTTTGGGATGGCAAAATAGCCTGGAGTTAGACCAGTAAGAGGCTTTTGCAACATTCTAGGTAAGTGGAGAAAATAGCCCAAGTTCGAAAGTTGATAAAAATGAGATGAACAATAATTATCAGTACAGTAAAATTTGCTGTATAGATGGCTAGTCATTATAATCCATTGTCTAGACTACACTTCCCAGCCTCCTTTGCAGTTAGGTATGGCCATGTGATTATGTTCTGGCCAATGGGATTTGAGCAGGAAGAATGACCTCTGTAGAATTCTCTGGTACAGACTCCTTCATGTTTCCCTTTTCTGGCCAATAGGGATGGAGTAATCATGTACTGAAGATAACTGGCTATCTATTAACCTAAGTCCTTGTAAAAACCATGTAGATAAATGAGGAAGAAATGTCTATTATATAATCAAGCCATTGGACAATTTAAGTCCGTTTACTACAGCAGCTAATGTTACCCTAATGAATTTTAGCACATGTATTTTTTGCTAAGCATCATTCTTAATGCTTTTTATATGATAACTCATTTAGTCTTCCCAACAGTTTAGGATCATTTTATTGTTTTTATCCGCAATTTATAGGTGAGGAAATGGAAACACAGAGGGACTGTGCAATCTACCAAAGTTACACAGCTGGGAAACGATGGAACCAGATTTCAGAGTTCTGGCTCTAACATTTTAAGCAATATCTGATTGTGGAGCTGGATATGAATGAATACTTTAAAAAAAAAAAACTATAGATGCTCGTTCCTTTCAATTAAACATTCTGAATTAAAATGGAACCTTAAAAATGTTTAAATGATCAAGCGCAAACATTAATTAAAAAGCAAGTCATTTTTATAAGATAATATTTCAGTAAAATGTAAATAAAACCACCTTACGTGAGGTTTCCTGGAATCAGACCATGTGCCTAAGATTTCTATGCAAGAGCTTTAAGGAAGAGTTCCTTGGAAGTAAGGGAAGCAAGACTGGACAGAAGGAGAAGGTAAGCTATAATATAGTCAACACAGAGCCCGTGGCATGGGATGAGTCCTCGAGCTGGGATCACTCTTCAGAATTATCACTCATCAGGGCAAGGGGTCTGGGCTTCTCTGTGCTCTGCCTCAACCAGTCATCACTGGATATGGGCTGCCAGCTTGGAGAATTTGTGAGCTTGAGTAAGGCAGCTTCTTTGGAGAGAGATTTAGCTATGAACCAGCATTCCCATGCAGCTGGAAGAATGAGCATCATGGTCTCGAAGGATCTGAGTGGATCCTCACAGTATCCACCACAGAAATCATGAACTACTCTATTTAAAAATGTTCAATTGCTCTAGATTGTCCCATTGAGCTTCAGACTCATGTAGCCCACTATCTACTAATTGTGTCTAAAGCATAAAATATATGCTGCAGGGGGGGTTGCCTAAAAATAGGATTTCAGAGGTGAATTGACCTGGGGTGAAAGCCTTAAATGGTGTGCCAGGGAGCTTGGGTAGAGGGAAGCTTGGTGGCTTCATGGAGATGGAATAGCACAAGGACAGCACTGGCAGGTATATGATTCAGGAGCGGTTCTAACAGCTCATTGCAATAAGGAGCAGAGTCTGAATTGGTATCAATGGGATGGAGAAGAAGTGCTGAACTTGCAAAATGTTTTAAAGATTGTATTCAATGATTTTGATGGCTGAACGTGGAAGATGAGGCAATGTTTGAAGTAAAGCCCATAACTCCATCTTGGAAGACGATGAAAGGTGATGCTCGAAGAAAGATCATGGTCATCTTCACTCTATGGAGACATGTGGGGCCAGGCATGGTGCCTGTAATCCCAGCACTTTGGGAGGCTGAGGTGGGCGGATCACTTGCGGTCAGAAGTTCAAGACCAGGCTGGCCAACATGGTGAAACCTCATCTCTACTAAAAATACAAAAATTTGTTGGACGTGGTGGCGCACATCTGTAGTCTCAGCTACTCTGGAGGCTGAAGCAAGGGAATCACTTGAGCCAGGAGACTGAGATTGCAGTGAGCCAAGATTGAGCCACTGTGCTCCAGCTGGGTGACACAGAGACTCTGTCTCAAAAACAATCAAACAAGCAAACAAAAAGAGACATGTGTCGTGAAGCCATTCACTATCTTTTTTTTTTTTTTTTTTTTGAGATGGCATCTCACCCTGTCACCCAGGCTGCATTGTAGTGGCACAATCTCGGCTCATTGCAACCTCCGCCTCCTGGGTTCAATGGCCTCAGCCTCTCCAGTACTGGGACTACAGGTGTCTGCCACCACACCCATCTAATTTTTGTATTTTTTGTAGAGGCAGGGTTTCGCGTGTTGGCCAGGCTGGTCTTGAACTCCCTACCTCAAATAATCAAATAATCCACCCACCTCAGTCTTCCAAAGTTCTGGGATTACAGGTGTGAGTCACCATGCCTGGCTCTTTGACTCTATTTTTAATTGGTATAATAAAAACAAGTAATTCTCCAACTGGCTGCTGCTTCATTTTTTCTTTCTTTTGGAGAAACTTAGTTGCTTCCTCTGGTAACTTAAAATGAGTTGTGCTTTCCATCTATCATTGGTTTCTTCATCAGTCTGCTTTAACAAAAAGCTTCTTTCTGATATGCTTTTCCCTTTTCAATTGCAAATCTAAGTGTACCAGTGCAAAACATACACTTAAAAAACTAAACATAAAGTTTTAAAGCATATGTATGACATCCATTTTTTCTTTATTTCTCAGTAGTTCTATCATGAGGGTCCTTATGAGAAGTTCTAATAACAGAGCTAGGTTGTAGGTGCAATGAGTGGTGACATGGAGTGTGCTGGGCTTGGGGACAATGTCCAGTTGTTAGCAGCTGGTTGTTCTCAGTTTTGTAGATAAACTAGATTGCTCCTTAGGGCTGAGTCTGAATGACAATGTTAAATGGCTTTGCACACCTGGTGAGCATAGCTGTTATGTAACTCTGGCCATTGTACTTCGCCCTTTGTGTTTTCTGGAGTAAAACCGATTTTTCTGACCTGATTTAGACAAGATTAAAATCTAGCTAGCCTTTTGAAGGCTATTTTGTTGCCAAGTAATTAGAAAAATTTCTAACAGGATAGAAATTTATTTAAAAAATGGAAAAACAAAAAGCCATTAAATGGGATCAAATCTGTGTAGAAAACACCCATGTTGTATATACCTGGATTAAGTCAGTCATTCACTTCACGCACATTTATTGTGTAACTTCTCTGTGCCAGGCACTATTCTAGGTGTACCAAGAATATAGAGGTAGATGAGGGAGACAAATCCTTCCTCCCACAGAACTTACCTGCTAATGGTGTGAGACAGAAAATAAGAAATAATGGGAAAGCGTATGTTTGTAAGTAGTAGGAAGAAAATAAAAGTTGGGATTTAATTTACTCTTGGAGCTCTTCCTTCTCATCTTAAGAGGCTTTCCTGGTGAATAACTGGGTCTTTTATGGTCCTATGAGCAGGATAATGTGAACTCAAACCTATCATGTAGAGGGGCAAGTTGACAGACTCTGGAAATTTATTGGGGTAGGGAGGATGAGATTTTAAAACTTTGAGTGTGAATGAATACATATGATTTAAACTCCTACCTGGGACTGTCACCAGTCATTGTCCACAAATACATTGCTTAATATTAATAATTAATTAATAAAAAAACTATTCTGGGCACTCTTTTAACCAGCTTCTACTTAAGTGACTCATAGGAGGAACCAACATTCATTCCCTCTGTAAGGCTAAGGGACCGGATCCCTTTCTTCTCTGAGGAGTTGAGTTTTGTGTTTTTTGATAATCAGAATTGTTTGTTCCCGGACATATTTGTGCTAGTTTTACTTGTTATTAAAACTATGCTATCTACATGAATGTTACGTTAACAACACGAGGGTGAAGAGTGAGAATTATTACCATGACATTTAAATGGAATGCTTTGGAAAGACTCACTAATGTTAAATTAACGATATGAGACTAGGAAAAATAATAAACTCTGCAGTATGTTGCTCATGAGTGTCTTTAAGTTCTCACCTACTACAAAGAAAGGAAAGTTGAAAATGAAAAATGAGATCTTATGGGTGTGGTTTAGGCAAAAAAATGTGGTATTGGAGCCTTGCCAGTGAATCTATAGTGAGAATCTAAAGAACCATGGCCTTCCACTGGGTTGGTAAATACATTTTTAAAATATAATGTTTATGGGCAGGTTTATGATGGCTCACACCTGTAATTCCAAAACTTTGGGAGGCCAAGGCAGGCAGATCGCCTGAGGTCAGGAGTTCAAGACCACCCTGGCCAACATGGTGAAACCTCACCTCTACCAAAAAAATAAAAAGATTAGCCAGGCGTGGTGATGCACACCTGTGATGCCAGCTACATGGGAGGCTGAAGCAGGAGAATCTCTTGAACCTGGAAGATGAAGGTCACAGTGAGCTGAGATCGTACCACTGCACTCCAGCCTGGGCAACAGAGCAAGAGTCCATCTTAAAAATATATAATATAATATAATATGTTTATGAAACCACCTTTGCAAAGACTATACTATACCAGTGAGAGAAGTCTAGCATGGCTGACTCCATCTTGCTTCTAGCCTCATGGGCTGGCTGTCCTCACTCATTCCTGGGTGTAGACCAAGCTAACCATGGGAAGAATTTAGTGTATTAACTCTGAAACAAGCAAATAATAGTACCTACCTAAAACGGATGCTCTCCTTATTTGGGGGCTGAAAATGCCTTTGTAAGGCGAATGAAAAGCTACAGGATTAAGATTATGGAAGGGGCCTGAATTCTGCTAAGGTATAGGCAGAGTTTCTGTAATCTCTTACTGCTCAGGAATGTGGCCAGAGGTCACAAGATTTATGACTTCCCCCATTGCTCCTATAGATAACATCACAATTGTTGAACCTAAGATTGATCTTTTGAGATGTTTTTCAGGTTGCTGTAGCGCCCACCCAGAGGCAGACTAGCACTTGAGGATGATTTTCTTTACACTCCTCTGATTGCATCTCCAACCAATCAGAAAGACCCATTCTCTAGTCCCTGACTCACCAAACTATCCTTGAAAAACCTTAGCCTCTGAGCCTTCGGGGAGACCAACTTGAGTGATAATGACAGTCCCACTGGACGGCCCTCCATTAACTAAACTCTTTCTTTATTTCAATACCATGGTGTCAGTGAATTGATTTCTTCTGTGCATCGGGTGGGAAGAACCTGTTGAGGGATTACATTTACAACATAAATGTGTCCCATTTTTTTCCTTGACTGACATTTCTGATTAGCCCATTAATAAGTAGTTCTGATTAAGTTGAGTAAGATTTTCACTGTTTTGTAAGTTATGTGCTAAGGACAGCAGGTACCCAGGATACCTCCATTCAAGGAGCTCAGGAGTATTATCCTAATGTGATTAGATAAAGAATGTATATGTCTTCCAATAATTTATTTACCTGATCCAAATCTCCTTTCTCTCATGTGCACAATGGAAGCAAAGAAAATATTTTTACTTTGCGGCAGCACGTCTCCTTTGAGAATATCAAAGCTCTTACAGGGACAAATTTCTAAATCAGCAATCATGCTCATATTGCCCTAGGGAGGTAGATAGAGGTATTATCCTCTTACTGAGGATGTTAGACCAGTGTCAAGTAGCTAACAAATGCCTCCACGCTGTCTCTCAGGAGAATTATGTTTCTGCTCATCTCCCTGCTGCATTGTGTCCTGTTTCCTCTTCCAAATTATTCCCAGTGTTACTGAGAATTATGTGAGCATAAAACGAGCACTTGTCTGTGAGCCAGAACACACAGGCTCAGACCCTGGATGTGTTACTAACTGGTTGTAGCACTGTGAACACTGTTGTCAGCTTCTCTGTGTGTGCCTCAGTACCTTTACCTGTAAAATGGGAATGTCATTGCTCCTCATACCAGAGACCAGACTGTGGGCAAGGAGTGTTTTTCAAAACAAATATGGACATGGTAGCTGCAGAGAGTGAGAGCAGCAGTGGTCTGCGAGTTTCCTTCCGTTTCCCTTCTTCCCATTTCAGTATTCCTGCTTTCTGTGAAGGTATTTTTGATCACGAGCTGATTTGTAGGTTCTGGTTTGCACATTCATTATTGAGACCAGAAATGAAAATCTTTCCTCACATTCTCTTATTCTAATCTAGCCCACCCACCAAACTTGACTATTTTTCAATGATGGTCCTGGACTCACAGTAAGATATACAAGGAAAGGCTTGGATTATAGTCAGGATAATGATCTGTTCTGCTCTGAACTGCAAGACTCATTAAGTGGTGTTTTCAAAGGTTTGAGTAACTAATTGTTATCTCTTCACTTATTCATGGAGATACTGCTGATAATAGCAAAAGAAAAAAGTAAAATGTACTAAATTTCCACAATAGGGAATTGCTCAGGTAAATGATCTTATGTTGGAAGGCTACTAATAAAAGATGTAGATGAATATTTATTGGCATAGAAAGATAATTGTGGTAATTAAAGGAAACACTAACTTCAAAAGGGTAAAAGTACAACGTAATTCCACCATTATTAAAAATATGCATTTGAATCAAAATATTTGAGGGAATGTACAGTGACTGTCTGTGGGTGGTGGGATTACACATATTTAAATCTTCCTTCCTTATACTTACCTGCAATTTCTAATTTTTTGTAGTGGATATATGTTGCTTTTGGCAAAAGAAAAAAACTGATTTAGGTTGTATAAAATCCGATTCCAAAAACTATTTGTAGGAATGAAGAAAAAACATTTTGAAAATAAATAAGTGCTAACTCTAAAAGCTTTATTAAGCAGGGAAAAAAATTTTAAATAGCAAAAATGGTGAGAAGGAATATAAATAAAAATAAAGATAAATGGCAAAAATGAATTTTATTCTTTTTTAAAAGGATACAGTCATTTAGTAACAAATGTTTGAAATAAGCCAAGTATCAATTGCCAACCTGTTTCTTCTTAGCTGAATTCTACCTGAAAGTGCTTCTAAAAGGGACTCAGAGCATGATAAGTAAGCAGGATGCTTTGAAATACCAACTTGAATAATCGTAAGTAGCAACCTAATCTAATTTTTTTCTTTTTTGACTTGCCAAAATGTCGCTTTAAAACAAATCGCCTTCTTAGATAGAGGGCAAATATATTTGTCTTTCCAACCATAGTAAAAGCTGTCAGTTATCAAGTGCTGTTTATGTACCCATGTGTCATAATAATACACTATATTAATATATATATAATATTGAGATTATATATTATATATAAAACAAGCATTATACATATATAAAACATAAAAATATGCACACATATTTTTGAAGTGAGCATATTTTTATGTTTTTATATATGTATAATGCTTGTTTTATATAGAATATATGTGTATATAGATATATTATATATATGCTCACTCCAAAAGCTAATAACTTATCCAACTTCTACTTAAACTTTATTCCCAAAGAGGCGAACACATTGAAATAACATGATTAACCCCCACAAAGGCAATATAGTGTCCAATGACTTAAATGTTCCTTCTTAGTTATATGCCAAGCATTGGGTCTCTGTAACAGTAGCACATTTGAAACTTTGCCTCAGAGGCAATGAAACCAGATTTGAACCCCTGAGCACATAGCATTAAATTTGGTTGCTGCTCATTCTCCTGGAATGAAGGTCAGCTATTTTATACACAGTGAATAAGCCAAACCAATCATAAAACATGAGGAAACATCTCATTTGACTACTTTATCTCATGAAACGTGATCTTCTGTTTGGTCAGATCATTTCTGATAGCGTTACAAGAATAGTTCAGTTTATTTTTACCCACTGCTGTACAGATCATTCATTTGCTTTCTAAGTCCTCAGGGCTAATGGCCTGAATGAACAGGTGGGTGTACAGGGGTTGACCAAATATAAACTTGTACAGTTCATGTGTTTAACAACCATGGGTATTTTTTTTTTAATAAAAAGAAAATTCACTCAATACAGACAGCCCCTGCATTATTAGTCGTCATGATATATTCTGCCACAGAAAACTGTATTAATTTCAATTGAGATGATTTTTTTCCCTGAGCAGGTAAGAGATTAAATAGAAATCACTACCTCCATGATGCCTCTATTCTGGAGCCTCTTTTTTCCTTCATCTATGAAAAGCTCAATTTTATAATCTTGAGGATTTAAAATAGAATCTGTTAGTTTTTCTGACAATACTTATTTCTCATAAAAACAAGATTTTTGTGTTAGCTAGCTCACAGTAAATTTCATTGCGTGTGCCATTTCAGAGGAAATCAGAAGTTCTAATAAATACAACAGATTTGGAACCATTCCTTGCCCCTCATTTTTTTCTAGTTATGTAAGCCTCCTGCTTAGTTACATTATTGTATTTTACTACTCAATTTGCAAAGCTGCATTTAAGAAAGTTTACCATTTTCTGATTTCCTCTTCTGAGACATTTAGATTCTTCTTCTTTGAGTACAGTTTTATTTGTGCTTTCCTGCTGTTTAAGCCTGGGACCCTTTCACAAATCAGCATAGTTTGTACATTCCAAGCAACAGCACCATTTAGAGAGGACGATCCCTTACACATTCCCTAAGTGAAGATACAAGAAATGAAAAGAAAAATACCTTGATTGTTGGAGACAGATGCAGTCACTAATTGCTTCCTGATGGTTACTTTTAAAGGAGCTATGGGAATCCACAGATGTGTGTCTGTTGAGGTGTCTGCCATTCAGTGAGTTTAAGAAGCACTGATTTCCATGAGTGAATCGTGGGGCTTGATTACAGAGAACTGGTAGACCAAGCTCAGGTTTAATTCATGAGTTCTGTTCACAGGTCTGTCACTTCCCCTTGGGCTATTTTTGCACAACCAAGAAATTGATTTACTTAGTTTTTCCTTCTTACAAAAATGAAGTAACAACATTATCTTTACAGCAGCTTTTAAATGTTTAAACATGCCCAAACAAATAAAATTTGTAGTTGTATTGTAATGTTAGTAAAATTAATGTGATGAATATTTCTTACCCAGTTTCCCTCCCTCTCACAAAACTGACCTAAATTAACTGTTTTGCCATAACTTTACCTAAACTGACCAAAGTAACTGACTGTTTTGCCATGGTATAGACCCAAATTCTTAATAGAATTACAACCTTAGTTGATATGGTCATATGGCTCTTAACACTTGAAAATGTTTAGATGTTTAATATCAGCTGATACAGTTTTCTTTAAAAAAATGATAGGATTGTATCAGACCATCTTTTTCAGGATGGAATGGGATTTAAATTCAAATTCACTTTGTGTATTACTGAATTAAATCATGTGGTTTTATATATTTTGACTAGATATAAAGCAGCTTGTCATAGCGAGATAACTTGAAGCTTTAAAAACCTGAATATGAATTTTCATTTCTAGATCCTTACTAGTTATGTGATCCTCCAAAACTCAACCATATTGAGTGTTAATTATAAAATGAACCAATACCTTTTCTCCTTACTAATGGGTATTTATGAAACACAAATGGTGTAATGGGTATGGAAGTTATTTGAAGGTTCTAAATGGTCATACAATAAGTTAAAAAAAATTTAGACACAACCTGCTTTCACTGTTACTGTTTAACAACAATTAACTGTTAATTGTTTTGTATATTGCAGTTTCTGGGCAAGATAGAAAGATAAGAAAAAAGGAAAAGGAGAGAAAAGAGAAATAAAAGGTTGCATCCGCATATTTCATCAACAGACTAAATAAAATAAGAGACTCCAACAGACATGATGAATACCTGGTCACTTTTAAACAATTGTTATTCTTTTTTCTGTTTGTTTTGCTTTTTTGTTTTTGAGACAGGGTTGCCTAGGCTGGAATGCAGTGGTGAGATCACAGCACACTGCAGCCTTGAACTTTTGGGCTAAAGCAGTCCTCCCACTTCAGCCTCCTGAATGGCTGGGACTGCAGACACCCACTACCATGCCTGGATAATTTGTATTTTTTTGTAGAAACAGGGTCTTACTATGTTGCCCAGGCTGGTATCAAATTTCTGGCCCCAAGTGATCCTTACACCTTAGCCTCCCAAAGTGCCAGGATTATAGGCATGAGCCACTGTGCCTAGTCTAAGAAGTACTATTCTTTATCAAAACCATCTTGAAAATATTTTTTAAAAATAAGGTACTATTCACAAACTCCAAAGTATGTAGAAAATAACCTATCAAAGAACTTATCAAGAAAAAATTAAAACTCAATTGTTCATTTGAAAAGATCTGAATAAATGGAAAGATATACCACATTTTTAAAATATAAACACATTAATTTCCCTCAAAATTAACCTATAAATTTGATGTAATTTCAGACAAAATTATTGCAAGTTTTTTTTTTTGAGGACCTCAACATTCTTACTCTAAAATGAAGGTAAATAATTCCAACATACTTACTCTATAAGAAGGAATAAAGGTGCATGATGCATAAGTCATTTTGAAAAATGAAGAGAAAAGAGAAGGAACTCACCCTTCCAGACAAAATCAGCTTGAAATTGGAACATAGTCAAATACATCTAGGGAAAGAGCAGAGAGTGAGAGCCAGACCTGAGTCTACATGAGAACCTTCTTTGGGATAAACATGGCACCATCAATCAGTGGGGAAGGGATGGATTGCCTAAAACTCATTACTTGGTAGTAGAGAAACAGCTTATTAGTTCACTCTCTCAAGCATATGCCAAAGAAGAATTCAGTGCAAAAGTAAAATTATAAAGCTAAAAGGAGATATTAGAGATGTTAAAGAAGGTACTCAATACACAAACCATAAGTTGTAATTATTATTTTTTGAGATGAGTCTCACTCTGTTGACCTGGCTGGAGTGTAGTGGTGCCATCTCAGCCCACTGCAGCCTTTGCCTTCTGGGTTCAAGCAATTCTCCTGCCTCAGCCTCCCCAGTAGCTGGGATTATAGACATGTGCCAACATGGCCAGCTAATTTTTGTATTTTTAGTAGAGACGGGTTTCACCTTGTTGGCCAGGCTGGTCTCAAACTCCTGACCTCAAATGATCTTCCCACCTTGGCCTCCCAAAGTGTTGGGATTACAGGCATGAGCCACTGTGCCCAGCCATAAGTTGAAAATTTAATAGAGTTGACTATATTTTAAAAATTAAGAATTCTGTAAAGGGTAGGCACAATAAGCAAAGTTAACAAAAAGGTGACAAAATAAGAAAAGATATATAATATCTAACACCTAAAAGGAATTAACATCTAGAATGCACCAAGAAGACTCGAGGGTTTTTTTTTTTTTTTTTTGGTAAAATGGGGATAATAATAATAATAATAATAGAAAGTGACATGCTCAGCACAGAGCCTGCAGTACAGTAAATGCACATCATTTGCTATTACTAGTTTATCTATTCTTATACTCTGTGACAAAACACATTTTGTGTGGAGTCATTATGTATGGATCCTGAATTTCTGGTTTCTGCATGGTCTTATGTTGCCAGCTTATGGAGTTGCAGAAAAATGTATGTACAAATATCCAGCCAGTCTCAATATCCACAAACGCTGTTGATAAATGTCCCTAGATACTCCCATGGTTAAAAGTGAGGAGAATAACAGTGGCCATTCCTGTGACACAGAGGTGAACAAAATGCTGTGTGTGCACCACTGTAGCTGTAAAACCAACTGCCGATGACACCTGCCAGGTGACGTAGCGAGAAGAATATGTTTCATAGCTTGAGGTGTGAATCTTGTGACTGTCATATTCCATCCTGCCTGAGGCTGAGCCCCAAGGGGGCTGTGCCTGGAGATAGACAGGCTGGGTGGAGCTGTTTCCCAGTGCTTAGCTCTTTTCCAGGTGTTACTCATGGCTGTGGTGGGTGGGAAGGCTGAATGGGCCAGCCGCTTTGTGCTGGATTTACTGGGGACTCATTCCCATACCCAAGGGCAGATTGGCTACAGAGAGGTGGCTTTGCTCACTGCCAACCAAACCTGCTCTCTGAAAGCAGAGCTTTGTCTTTTTCTGCTTTATGACCTCAGCTTCGGAGAAGGCTTTGGCTCCCCAAGTGTGGCCCAAAAACTTGGATGATGATGCACAGGGTAGAAGGCAACAAACAAGCTGCCCTTGGTGGCAGTGACCTGAGCTGGGTCTACTCCTTGGGCTTGGGTGATGAATACAAAAAGTCAGCCAGGGCCATGCTGCTGATAGGGAAGAAGGACTCATGATAACCCTGTACCAGGTACTGCTACACAGACTTTCTCCTTCAGTCCTCTGCAAACCTGTGAAGCCTTCTTATGTGTTTCACAGATACAAAAACTGCAGCTCAGAAAGGGCAAATGGTCTGCCCAAAAATACCTGGATGAAGTGGGTCACCCATAGTTAAATCCAGAGACCCACTGGAATTTGAACCTTAGGTCTGTTCAACTCTGAAACTTGTGATGTTTTGTTTTGTCTTGTTTTTTTTTTTGTTGTTGTTGTTGTTCTTGGTGGTGGTTTGTTTCTTTTTTCCACAGCACCACTCTTTTTCTGCAGAGTGGAGTAGGGAGAAGTTGGAAGTGGGATGGAAACCAGGATAGGCCCCTGTGAACCCAAATCTGTGGCTTGGTGGACTCCAGGGAAAAATGCATGGCCAGTCGTGACCTTGTCTGATCCTGGCAGATGCTTCATGTAGGTTATAGAAAGGTAATTCTACTTCCCAGAGCTCCATTTGAACATGTGCTCTTGTGGTCAGTTGGTTTTAGGTGTGGCTTTGGTTTCTGAGCAGAAACTGTTCCCATGAAATAATGGCATCCTTAAAGTGTTGTGCTTCGACTGTCATTCAGAGAAGACAGGACTTCCGGGAGATATACTATACAATATGGATGGATTCCCTGTGTAGGAAAGAACTTGCTCCCTGACCTGCCAGCCAGGTGGAATTTCATCTGTGTGTGCTTTTAGGATCAGGTGCTTTGAAGAACTGGCTTCATTAGCCACTAACAGAGACGTGTTTGTCGAAACATCAGCAACTGACTTTTTTGTGTGCTCACAGATATTTTTGCACTGCTGCTATCAGAGGTTTGGAAGGATTGCTATGACTACATGCTCTTGCCCCTCTTTCTAAGGTCTATGGCAATGAGTAGCAATAATAATTATGATACTGACAATAGCAAACCATTCACTCTATGTTTTGTGCTGGGCACTGGAGTAAGTTTATGTTACATTCACAACAACCTTCTGAAGTATGTGTCATTTAGGACTGGTTTGACTACAAGTAGCAGAAACCCATTTTAAATGGCCTAACCAGTGGAGGGATTTCTTTTTCTCATGTAATAGGAAGTCTAGCTGTAAGCAGTTTAGGGTATGAATGCAGGCCCCATGGTGCCATCAAGAACTCGGTCTCTTTTGCCGGAGGCTTTCTTCCTCATGTATGCAGCATAGCTGCTCTATTTTGTGATTCACAACTAATTTTTACTCAGGAAGTATTTGAAAGAAGGGAGAAGCTAAGTAGTCAATGCGAGCTGGATGTGTGCCCTCTAACAGGCTTTCTCAGGACTCCAGCTGGTACCTCCGCTTGCAGCATCTAGTCCAGAACCTCGTTCCATGACCACATCTGGCTGCAAGAAAGTTGGGTAATCCAAGAGCATTTAAGTGAGCCCCTTTGTTAATAAGAAAGAAAGGAGGACTGGCTACTGATTCCGTAACTAGTAGTGCCTAGCTCAAGTAGTTAACGTTTGTTCAAAATTTACAGACAAAGAAAGTCAGATTGGAGAAGTTAAGTGTTAAGAAGTTAAGTCCCTAAGGCTCTCTTGCTAGGGAGTGATGGAGCCCAAATATGAATCCAGGTGTGTCTGACTCCAAAGCTACATTCCTAAATGCTGTTTAGAATTTGTTCTTGATGTTTGGTGGTATTTGGGCTGGACAACAGAGGACTTAAGGGGGTTCTCTTATGGGACAGGAAGGAGAATTGAGTTTTCAGCTTCTTGAATAGTGCTAAGATCAATGTATAAAAGATATGGAAGGTAGATTTTGGTACAAGGTAAGAAAGTGATTGCTCACAATTAGTAATTAACTGGTCTATGGGCTGTGTAGCTAACTCTATGACCAGGAATATTTATGTAGCTCAGAGGAGATTCCTAAACTGACTTGGAGTTTGAGCCTAATATGAGTTCGAGAGTCTAGGTCCATGAAACAAAAGTGGCTGAGATAGAACCATTGGGATGAAAAGAGCTTTTGGCTGGGCACGGTGGCTCATGCCTGTAATCCCAGCACTTTGGGAGGCCAAGGCGGGTAGATCACCTGAGGTTGGGAGTTCAAGACCAGCCTGGCCAATATGGAGAAAACCTATCTCTACTAAAAATACAAAATTAGCTGGGAGTGTGGTGCATGCCTGTAATCCCAGCTACTTGAGAGGTTGAGGCAGAAGAATCCTTGAACCCAGGAGGTGGTGGGTATGGTGAGCCAAGATCATACTATTGCACTCCAGCCTGGGCGGCAAGAACAAAACTGTCTCAAAAAAAAAAAAAAAAAAAAAAAAAAAAAAAAAAAAGGAGGGCTTTTGGTCTCCTTATAGATGCTTCTTGATTTGTCAGTTAGAGTGACCATATAACTAATTTATGATCCAAACTGGGGCATTTTTTAGAGTAAGAAAAGGACTTACTAGTAATTATGCTGGGACAACAAACAAACACCAGAATCATCACGGATCCAGTAGAAGCCATGGCTAGCCCAGCCATAGGCTAATGGATAATGGAATGGGGCGGCCTGGGCTTCATTGGAACTGATAGCTGGGCAAACATCAGAAAGGACAGACGTCCCCGAGGTAGACCTCCCCGAGGTAGACCTCCCTACCTCTGTAGGTTAAACCTCCCAAGAGGCTCTGCCTGTGATGGACTTTGGTGACAGACATTAAAATATGATGAGCAGGGACAATGTGTGACTACTGAAAATGTATGTGTGACACAGCCCCTCAGGCCCTTAGTCTACCTTAACGTGACTCATTTTCAGAGACACTGAGCTTAGTTAATGCCGTGTATCTTACTGAGTCATGAACCCAGCCCATTCTAGGCTGGAAAGGCAACTGGATTTCACATACCCTAATGTCCTTCTCAGCTTTTAAAAACTGATCTTCTGATTTGCTCCATGACCTTGGGCAAGTCATAACCTCTCTGTGTGGTTTGGCTTCTCCTTTAGTGGAAATAAAATGGAAATAATAGTTATGTAAGAGAAAAAAGTGATTCAAGATTTTCCAATGAAAGTTGCTGCATGGAGCCAAGTGATATTATTATTTTCATGATAGTTATTAGCAGAACTGCTTCTTGTTCCATCCCCTCTCATTAAGCCACAGGGAATTTCTCTCTGGCTTGTGTTTCACTGTTAACCTCCTTGTGCCTGGATCTCAATGCCTCTTAATATGGAAACTGGAAATCTGTGAGAATCTCAGCTATTTGTTTCATAACAGAGGCAGCCTATTCAGGAAACCATTTAATAACGATGCCATTACAATATTGTCTTGATTCTTTCTTTAATTCCTTTATTCAATAAATATTGATTGAGCATGTCTGTGTGCCAGGTTCTGTTTCCCAAGGATAGAGCAAGATGCATAATGACAGCATGAAGCTTTTCAATGTTTCCTGAATCAAGGAATTTATGAGATTTGAAGTTTGGAGAGCTGATCTCCTGCCGTGATCTTGCATCTCTCTTGTCTATCCGGATCCCTGAGAGAGATTTCTAAAAGCAAAACTGCTCTTGTTACCCATTTCCTGAAGGAGCAAAACTGAATTTCTGAATATGGCACGGAAGAATCTTCAGGGTTGGCCTCTGTTCACCGTTTTGTCTCTTCTCTCACTGAGCCCCTTTTTGGACTATAAGTGTCAGCTATCAGGACTTCCCTACAGGTTTCTGAATATTCAGCTCTTTCATATCGCTAGGCCAGAGGGTAGCAGACATTTACTTGTAAAGGGCCAGAGAGCTAATATTTTTGGTTTTCTGGGTTATGTGGTCTCTGTTGCAACTATTCAATGCTGCTATTGTAGTGTGAAAACAGCCATGGAAAAAATATAAATGCATGAGCATTTAAATAAAGTCAAATAAAACTTTATTTACAAAAACAGACAGCAGAAGGGATTTGGTCCACAGGCTGTGGTTTGCTGATCTCTGCGTTAGGCTTTTGCTCGTTCTGTGGTCTTTTACTTGTCTTCCTCCTCCTTTCATCTGACCAGTGCCCGTTCAATTGTCACCTCAAGTCTGAGGTCTTGCCACACTGCCCTGGGTAGAACTGGTCATGCGCCCCAGTGTGTTCTGTACTTACCACCCCCACAAGTAACAGAAAATTAAACCTGTATTTTTCCACATAACCATATTGTAAGCTTTATTTATTCATTCATTCACATGCATACATTCACAGATTCATTCATGTAACAATATTTAATGAGCACCCACTATGGGGCAGAGTTGATAACTTTTTAGTCTTTGTGAAAGTACAACACATGATGACTTTTTAGTCAGTGAAAGTACAACGCATAAAACATTCCTAATACATGCTTGTGAAAAAAAGGAGATAGAACTCGATAAAAAAATCCATTGCCAAAGATTCATCTGTATCTTTGTTGTAAGCGCCCACAAGCGGGGAGTTGTCTTGATTGATTCAAAGCCTCTCCACTGTGTGGAGGGATTTGGTCAGTTGACTGTATTTGGAGCTTTTCTTTTAAGGTTTCTGTCACCTGGTCTGGAATAGTTTGGTGGCTCCCAAATGTTGTCCATTCTTACTCCTTTTCCTAGAACTTAGGGTCCTGTCTTCTGGTGACCTCTTAAGGCAGGACCAAGAGGAGTAGCACCAACTTCTAAACTCCCATCTGGGCAGGTGACTGACATGAGTTTGAGGTTTACCAAAGTAGTGCAGTGTGGTTCTTGTTTTTATTGTTATTTTTAAGTAGAGATGTGTTTTTTCCATTACTCCCTGAGAAAATAGGGCTGTCTGAGCTAAGGAGCTTAAACAGCTCACAGCATGGAGGTAGTGGAATAGCTTCCTTGCAGAGTCTAAGTCTTTTGTTTGTTTTTTTTGTGTCCAGTCTCTGGCTCTTTGAGAGCAATTTAAAGGTAAATGTAAGTATGAAGCTTCTTGATTACTCATATTACAGAAATCATTTCATGGTTTTATGAGCCAAAAAATATTTTAAGTAGGGCTTAAGTCATCTTCTTAAATTTACAACCCATTCTAAATGTAAACAGAATTATATTTAATTGGTTGTCACCAATGAAACCAAAATTACTTCATTCGGTTTCAACCTGGTCAGATATAGATTTTCAATGGTTACCAGGAAGGAAATGTGTTTGTAGTCAGAGGCAGAGAAGAGGAAATGGTTATAGCTGGTTACAAAACAAACATAAAACCTCCACACTGTTTCTCATGTTACAAGAGCAAATAGGGAAGAAGCCACAAATGGGGCTGTTAGCGCAGAGTGCATGTTGGGTAAACACTAGAGAAACGGGAAAATGTTCTGGGTCTCTACTTTTTACGTTATAGAAAGCCAGGAAGGGAAGCTGCTGAACAGAGCACAAGGTTGTCTGTTTACTAACTCACCCCACAGGTAATAGAAGTCAAATCCAAGTTCCATTGTGCCCAGGGGCTCTTCACCAAGACATCAATAATCTGCCTGTCCTGACATTTTCAGACTGGTTACTCTTATGAGGAAATTAAGGTGAGAAGAAACTAAGGCAGAGAAGGTGGGGAGCAGGGCAGGGTCACAAAGTGACCTTCAGTTACAAAAGGAAAACAAGACAGTGTTACTAACTGACCAGGGCCACGAAAGGTAGTAAACACAGCCAGGGCAAAGTAGAGAGCATGCAAACTCACCCCATTGCGACAGATACTCACACAATTTGATGATAAGAAACTTCTGGCAAGTTCCTCACTGAGCAAGCTGTTGTCACAAGTATATTTTGAATGGGTTTATAACAATGTGTCTGTGCGTGTGTTTTAGGTGGCAGGACCAGGGCAAATGAGTTTCATGAATAAATGTGCTACTTGCTTGCCTGAGGTATTAAAATTTAAAATAAAATACTATTTTCTGGCATGAACAAATAGTTTACTTTTTTGGCAATTCTCATCAAATGTTAAGTGTCACCACTTGGCAATGTCTATCAGAATGAAAATTTACATATCCTTTGATTCTGTAATTCCACTTCAAGAAATTGATTCTGTAGTCCTACTCATACATATGTGCAAAATTATGTTTGTGGAAGTACAAAACTGGAAACCACCATTATGTCTATTCAGAAGGGGCTGGGTAAATTATGGGACACCAATATTATGGAATATAGTGCAGCCTTATAGATTTGCAGCAAATTTCACAGTATCTGTTAAGTTTCCTTAAAGAATGTAAGAGTATATAGAAGGAAGGGGAGGGGAACACACACACACACACATACACACACTAGGGCAGGGGTCTCCAATCCCCAGGCAGCAGACCGGTACTGGTCCATGGCCTGTTAAGAACCGGGCCACACAGCAGAAGGTGAGAGGTGAGCAAAGGAGTTCTGCCTCCTGTCAGATCAGCGGGCATTAGATTCTTATAGGAGAGTGAACCCTATTGTGAACTGCCCATGTGAGGGATCTAGGTTGTGTGCTCCTTCTGAGAATCTAACTGATGCCTGATGATCTGAGGTGCAAGTTTCATCCTGAAGCCATCCCCCACCCACCTTGGTTTGCGGAAAAATAGTTTTCCATGAAACTGGTCCCTGGTGCCAAAAAGGTTGGCAACTGCTGTGCTAGGGGACTTCAAAAAGTTCATGGAAAAAAAATTAAAAGATAAAAATAAAAATAAATTTTATTTCTTAACATAAACTCCATTAAGTTGAAGACACTTGTGTAAGTGGTGCTAGCCATTTAGTGCACACCTAAAGAACTGAGGGTCCTGGGAATTTAACCATGTCAATGTAATCTTTTTTACTTTATTAACTGAAGAAAAATGGGTACCCTTTAAAGATTTCTTAAGATTAGAAAACAAAAAGTCAGGAGTCAAATCAGGACTGTGAGTTGGATGCCTAATGATTTCCCCGTGAAACTCACAAAATCGTCCTTGTTTGATGAGAGGAATGAACAGGAGTATTGTCACGGTGGAGAAGGACTCTCCAGTGATGCTTTTCCTGGAGTCTGGGCTGCTGAAAGTTTTGGCTTTCTCAAAACACCCTCATAAGAAGCAGATGTTATCATTCTTTGGCCTTCTAGAAAGCCAACAGCAAAATGCTTTGAGAATCTTCAAAAATTGTTACCATGACCTTTACTCTTGACCAGTCTCCTTTTGCTTTGACTGAACCACTTCTTGGTCCAAGAGGTACGAAGAATGGAATCTCTTGGTAGCCATTGCTCTGACTGGGCTTTGTCTTCAGGATCATGCTGGTAATGCCGTGTTCCACCTCCTCTTACAATCCTTTAATGAAATGCTTCAGGATCTTGATCCCACTTGTTTAAAATTTCCATTGATAGCTCTGCTCTTGTCTGCAGCTGATCTGAGCGCAATGATTTTGTTACCTATCCAGTGAAAAGTTTCGTCAACATTAATTTTTCAGTCAGAATTGTGTAAGCTGAACCAATGGAGCTGTCTATGGTGTTGACAATAATTAGGTTTATGCTTATTGAGTTTATAATTAGGTTTATCCTCCTAATGGTCAGTCTACCCCAATTGGGGCACAAACAATATTAATTTTTTTGTTGAGACAGGGTCTTGCTCTGTTGCTCAGGCTGGAGTGCAGTGGCACAATTGTGGTTCGCTCTAGCCTTGACCTGCCAGGCTCAGGTGATCTTCCCACCTCAGCCTCCCAAGTAACGAGGACTACAGGCCTGTGTAACCACACTCAGCTAATTTTTAATTTTTTTGTAGAGATGGGGGTCTCACTATGTTGCCCAGGCTGGTTTCAAACTCCTGGGCTTAAGCAACCTTCCCACCTTGGCCTCTCAAAGTGTTGGGATTATGGGCAGGAGCTAACAGAACTAATGTTTTCCTTGAAAATGCGTGTGATTGGTCTGCTGCTGTGGACTTCATCTTTAACATGGTTTCATATCTTCTTAAAATGAGCCACGTGTAAACTGTTTGTTTATTTGGGGAAGTGTCCCCATATACTTTTTGTAAAGTTTCAATGATTTCACTATTCTTACATCCAAGCTTCACCCTAGATTTGAAGTTTGTTCTTGCTTCAATTTTAGCAGAATTCATGTTGCTCTGACAGAGGCTCTTCTCAAACTGAAGTCTTATCCTTCTTACTGCCTCAACTAGATTCTGTTCCAACATGTTATAACAGACTAGTATGAGTTTATTTTGGTACAAGAAAAATGAATATCCATGCATAGTTTTTTCATAATATGCATTTTCCATAAACTTTTTAAAGACCCCGTGTGTGTGTGTGTGTGCGCGCGCATTTATATCTACATAGACTATTTCTAGAAGGATACTCAAGAAATTTAACACTGGGTGTTTTTATGAAAAAGATTGGAAGACTGGGTTACAGAGATCTATAGAAATTTACTTTCTGCTCCATATTATTTTGCCCTGTTTGAAATTTTTATCAGCCAGGTGCATAAATCACTTTTCAAAAAGAATTTTAATGGAAATGTCATTCTTCCCAATTAATTAGGGTTTTGCTGGTGATGGTATCAGTGCCCAATGAAATCGACTGAAATATATGGTCTGAAGAAAAATTGGTGCCCTTTAAAGATGGACTAAGATTCATGGACTAAAAATGGTTTAAAACCTTTTGAAAGAAGGCATCTTTCAGCTAGGTGTATATTTGGGAAAAGTATTTCAGTAACTAATGAATAATAGAGAACATTGATTTGGGCTGCTATTTTTATGCTGACAGTTTGGAATCCCAGAGAGTTGTGTAGAGAGCCCAGCACCTCTCTCCAGCAAGTGATGGCTAAGGCCCTTTTATGTGGAAGGGTCACCCTGACTTAGAGACTAAGAAATCATTAATTGAAAGCTTTCAGCTTCTCTTGTATATTCCAACTTCACAGCTCCAAAGAAGTCATTATTGCCCCTTCTCTCTTTGACTGTGGATGACTGAAGAATGCATGGAAGGATAAACACTCGCTGATTTATTTACATTAAATAATACCCTGATTATTCCCAGGAGCCAAGAAGGTTGGTGGCCTTTAGAAATCAGTCACATAGGCCAGGCATGGTGGCTCATGCCTGTAATTACAGCACTTTGGGAGGCCCAGACGGGAAGATCACAAGGTCAGGAGTTTGAGACCAGCCTGGTCAACATGGTGAAACCCTGTCTCTACTAAAACTACAAAAATTAGCCGGGCATGGTAGTGAGCGCTTGTAACCTCAGCTACTTGGGAGGGTAAGGCAGGAGATTTGCTTGAACCTGGGAGGCGGAGATTGCAGTGAGCCAAGATCATGTCAATGTACTCCACTCTGGGTGACAGAGGAGGCTCTGTCTCGAAAAAAAGAAAGAAAGAAATCAGTCACATGACAACAACCCAGCAAGTTTCCTCTGAAGTTGGGCTCATGTACAGAAAAATCAAAGTACAGAAGAGCGGCCAATGCACATTCTTCTTTGAGACCTGTGGCTGAATCTACATTTGGTATTTTGGGGGAAGGTGAACGATAGTACCCCTTCATTTAACCTTTTTATTAGCTGGTGTTCTCTCTTGTAATGTTGAGTTTCTTGTTAATTAACCCATAGTTTGTCTGTGGCTTCTTTCTTCTCAAATAGACTGTAAGCTCCTTCAGTGCTGGGCCAGTGTCATTCACTCATTTGCTCATGTACAGAACAAATATTTAACGCATAGCTACCACACGCACGATGTTTTGCTAAGCCCTTGGGGAGGCAAAGAAGAAGACGTATTCCTTGCTTTGAAGGTGTTCACAGTCTTTTAGTCTCTTCTAGTCTCACAGTCTAATAGATTTGTCTTATTCAGATTTGTGTCTCCCAAGGTTATGGACCCAGAAGAGGCTCAAGCAGAGGCTTAGTAAACGCTGGTTGCTTGTGAAATTGCTCAGACCGTGAATCTACCATGGTGTCATAATACTGTGGGTGCACATTCAAGTTTTGCTGATGAATTTTAGGAAATCACCAGACAATTTTTTAAGGTCTCTTTAATAATAGCTTTTAGAGTATACTTGCTTTCTCTTAGATTAGAAGTTTCTGGACCTGGAAATGGAATCTCTTTTAGGGCTAAAATTGAAGACAACAATTATTCTGACTCAAGAGCATGGGCTATAAACTCCTTGGGAAGTGGGCCCATTTTTCACATGGACAAAGGGCTACTCACAAACAAAGAGGCACAGGAAGAGGGAAAGGGGTCAGAGAAGGTGACATTTCCTGAGTGCCCCCACAAGGCCTGGAACTCCACATGCTTCAATTAATTCATTTGTGAACAGCCACTTGAGGAATACAGTGACACTGAAGTGCGGAGAAAGAAATGAGCATTTTGGCAGTGGATGGGGTCTGGGAGTGAGTAGGAGATGGATATATTTGTATGTATGTATGATGTGCTTATAATTTAACATGAAATACAGATTTATCAAGTACTCTTCTACGTGCTATGTGCCCAAAGAGGTATAAGCCACAGTCTGAACCCTCAAGGAGATAAACAATATAAAGAAACATACCCTAAGTTAAATAGGGCCTGAACATGATGCAGCATTTTAGATTTTAGAGTTGCCTGGATCCACAGGGAACATTGGCTCCAGTTTCCAAAAGTGTTGTGTTCACCTCATTGATCAGATGCAAGATGATTTGGTATTATACAAACGTTTAAAACTTTCATTAGGCATTTATTTTAACACGTGTTAGAAAAATCTACAGCGTATCACGCCCTCTGTGGTGGCACATACCTGTAGTCCCAGCTACTCCGGAGAATTGCTTAATCCCAGGAATTCAAGGCCAGCCTGGACAACATAGCAAAACCTTATCACAATATATAAATAAAGGAAAAAGAAAAATCTGCAGCATGTCAGACTCTTGCATACATGGATATTACTGCTTCCTGTGAGGCTACATATGAAAGTGAATTGAATTAAGGATTATCTAAAGGAAAAAACTAAGTAGCTGAGTATACGGAAGAGGACTGGAATATGACAAAGATTCTCTAAGTGTTATTTGAATGACCTGAGTTTGGGAAATTCAGATCAAGTCCAATCTCCAGGATGCAGAGAGAGTAAGTGAGTTGTCCAAGGTCATGAAGCAAGTAGAGATCACAGACCAGAACGCAGCCTCTGCCCCCCCATCTTTATTCAATCACTTCTTTCTACTTTGCAGATGTGAAAACTGCAGCCCAAATAACAAATTCTGTCTTTCGAATGCAGTAACTACCATGAGAATCTGGCTGCAAAGTAGAAAGCATAGAGTTGCCTTTGTGAAAAATAAAAGTTAATATTTATAGAGTGCTTACTGTGCATGCTAGTGTTATAAAAACTTCATACATATTAATTTATGTTCATTCCCAAGCCACTCTGTGAGATGTACTTAGATATTTCTACCACCCCTCTTTTCACATGAAGAAATTAAGGAACAAATGTCAAATAGCTTTCTTAGGCTATAACCTACAGAGCTGGGATTTGAACCCAGGTAGTCCAACTCCAGAATTTGCCTCCTTAACCATTACACACACAGCTCACCGATAATAAGTGGAGAGGTGAAATGGGCAATTTGTCTACCTGGTGAAATCGGAGGGATTCTGCCCAGACAATGTATTACTCCCCTGTCCCTTCCTGCTTCACATTTTTCAATTAATGCCTTGTTCATTCCGTAGAAGACATTGTTTCTTCACACCACCACTTTGTAATTAATTAACATTAATTAATTAATGTTTTAGAGATGGAGGTTTCTCTATGTTGTCCAGGCTGGTCTCCAACTTCTGGGCTCAAGTGATCCTCCTGTCTCAGCCTCCCAAGTAGCTGGGATTATAGGCACCACCTGCACTGCCAAGCTCACATAATCACTTTTTAATCTGCAGAAACTCAGATTCCACAGGGAGGAATCTGTGATTACCAAGAACAATTCTTTTATAAAAGTAAAATTTATTGGATTTCTGGCCAGGTGCAGTGGCTCACGCCTGTAATCCCAGCACTTTGGGCGGCTGAGGTGAGCGGATCACGAGACCAAGAGGTAGAGACCATCCTGGCCAACATGCTGAAACCCTGTCTCTACTAAAAATACAAAACAAAAAACAAAAAACAAAAAAACAGCTGGGCGTGGTGGTGAGTGCCTGTAGTCCCAGCTACTCGGGAGGCTGAGGCAGAAGAATTGCTTGAAACCAGAAATCGGAAGTTGCAGTGAGCCGGGATGGCGCCACTGCACTCCATCCAGTCCGGTGATAGAGCGAGACTCTTGTCTCAAAAAAAAAAAAAAAAAAAATAAAATAAAATAAAATGCGTTGGATTTCTATGATAAAAACTATAAAGAAATGGTCCCATCCCTAAGGTTGAGGAAAGGAAAAGGGTTGTAGGAAGTGAATGCAGGGAGGGATAATTTTGGGAAATGGTGGGGCTGAGAGTGACACGGGAGAGGAGGCCAGTGTTAGGACTGGCCCAGCACACCACAGGGGGCCACCAGGTGTTGAGAAAGCCCTGCCTGGTGCCCAGCACTTGGCACCGCACCTGGCATAGAGCAGGTGCTCGAAAGCTTTGTTGAGTGGATGGAAGCCTGGATGGAAACAGAAGCCAGGCAGGGAGGCGGGCGCCAGTACAGTGACTGGAGGTGAGAAGGCATCAAACACTTGACCTACTGTATAACTTTGCTCAGGTAAGCCCAGGAGGCAGGCACAGTGCCAAATCTCCAATCAGCAGACAAAGGAGCTGTGAGTAAACCATTAACTATGCGGCTGCTCTAGCTAGAAAGCTTTGCTTTGGGAAAATCCATTTCATGTTTGTCACCTATCGTAGCAGCCCCAATTCAATCCTCTGACCTACACTTCCTTAGATTAACAGTCCTCAGCCTTCTTCCCTGTAGGGTGCCTCAGGGCAGGCCAAGGCCATCTGGGGACCATTGCCAGCCTCCTTTGTGCTGGTGCCAAAGGAAGATCAACCCGTGGCACTTTTCTGTATCTCACCAGTAGTGCTGACAGCTGAGCCATTCCACGCACCTTCGGATCAGAGAACTGCCGGAAACCAGGGCCAAGTACAGAGCCTGAAATTGTTTTCAAAGGCTACAAGGAGAAACCTGGAGGGCCTGATCACACATTACATAATTGTTACATTGAACTTAGCACAGAAAGTCTGTGAGGAGAATGGAAACAGTTTTCCCATTTTAAAATGGCATTGTACTGGTTCTAATTCTAGGCCAGCTATATCACATAATCTGTATGTCAGGGTGGGGGCCCCGATGCGAGGATCTCAGTGCCTGTCAGAACTGCGCAAATTTTATGCAGAAGCACTTAAGTGTTGTAACATGACTCCACATCTTTACCAAAAATGTGAAACATACACCCAGCACACACTTTAAAAACACTAAAGCTCTTGTCCACCAGGTGGCTAAGGCTGCTTGATGGGGCTGACAGGAGAGGATCCTTGCAGGGGGTGCTGACTTACTGTAGCTCTTGGCCCAGAGAGCTGGACACGCAGTGCTTTGCACCCCAATAGCCTTGGGCAGCCCAAGCCTCTGATAAAATGTACTTTTTTGTGTGTTTGTTTTTCCTGGCAGTCTCATTTTGGGTTATAAATGGCTCATTATTTCCATCCCATAGATCCCTTCTTGCCTCTGTTGCGTTCTTTTTTAGCTTTCCAAAATAACCGAAAGGTTGGTAAAATCAGCACTTGCAAACGGCTTGTTCTGACCTTGAGCGGAGGCCGAATTTCCACATCGCTGACGCCATCTACAGTTGCTCCCATGTCCGAGAGTTTGGCTGGAAAGGCCTCCTGAAAGCAGGGGATATAATTATACTTACGCTAAAGCACTTGTTGCCATTAAATGCCAGGAAGTGGCATGGACCTTCCCTCGCTGCTGCCCTGCAACCTTTTCGGAGGACTATTGGGCAATCATCAGAGGTTATAGAGTTGGAACAGTGTTCCCCCAGATAGGTCATTTTCCCTGCAGAACAGCTTGGAGGCAAATTTTATTAAGTATCAAGTAGCTGACCCAAAGCAGTATAAATAGAGAGAGAACATATGACAAACCCAGAAATGAATGTGGTTAAACCCCAGGCTGAAGACATATAATGTGTTTACTGTTATCAGCACCTGCATGAAGATATTTTTGCCCAGTAGCCATCCAGGAAAAGATAAAACATGTAAGTGATATTATTAAGGCTTATTCTTAGAAAAGTAATTTTGACCCTACTTTTGGAAGTCAGTGGACCACAGAGATAATTTGGGAAAGGGACTGGAGGATAGGTGGGTGTGATTGGGTGTCATAGGAAGTAGAGAAGGACCCCCATAAAACATCACAAGTTCAGCCAGTCAAGAGCCAGGGGAAAAAAAACATGGAAGTATAGTTTACATTGGATGGGAACTGTAAGCAGTCACTATCAGGCAAAAGGGACCTCCAAATTGGAATTTTTTGAGGGAAACATGGAGAACATTTTAATTCAGGCCAGTTTTTCTCCATTGTTCCCTACCTTTATTTTAGGACATAAGACAGAGTACAAACCATGCCTTAGTGACACCGATCAGGCCACAGATGGCTGAGTTATGAGGGGCCATGAGCTTTCCAAGGGCAGTTTCCTAAACCAGCTGTTTCTCATCAGTCCTATCCCCACTGGCCAGAGCTGTTGACACCCTAGAAGATAATCTTGTATCCCTACAATGGTAGGAGAAGGTTCTGGGGAGAAATAGTGTAACATTTTATTTTTAATTATTTTGGGTACATAATATGTGTCTATATTTATGGCAGGGGTACATGTGATGCTCTGATATAGGCATGAGGTGTATAATAATCACATCAGGGTAGCTGGGTTGTCCATCACCTCACTCAAGCACTTATTACTTCTTTTTGTTAGGAACATTCCAGTTCTACTTTTTTGTTTCATTTTTGTTTGTTTTTGAGAGGTAGGGTCTTGCTCTGTTGCCCAGGCTGGCAGGCAGTGGCAAGAACACGGCTCACCACAGCCTTGACATCTTGGGCTCAAGTGATCTTCCTGCCTCAGCCTCCCATGTAGTTGGGACTACAGGCATGTACCACCATGCCTGGCTAATTTTTAAATTTTTCCAAGAAGGCCTCTGTTGCCCAAACGGGTCTCGAACTGCTGGGTTCAAGTGATCCTCTTACCTCAGCCTTCCAAAGTGCTGAGTGCTTGGTCTAATAATTTTAAAATATACAGTAAATTATTGTTGACTGTTGTCACCCTGTTGTGCTATCAAATGCTATATCTTATTTAACTATATGTTTGCACCCATTAACCATTCCCATCTTTCCCCTTGCTTCCCGCTATTCTTCCCAGCCTCTGTAACCATCATTCGACTCTCTATCTCCATGATTCAATTGTTTTAATTTTTAGCTTCTCCATATGTGTAAGGACATTTGAAATTGGTCTTTCTATGAGGAATGGAATGAGTTTATCGTAGAATGAAATTTCTTGAAGTACTCAAAGTCAGCAAATTTCCAAGGCATCCCTGGCCCTGCTTACAGCCTGCAGTTTCCTGTACGCCTTGTAAAGGGAGACTTCTGTTTCTACCAGATCTAAGTTCTAAAGGTGTTTTTAAGGGTGGCAATATTGTGTGTTTAACCCTTTGAAGAAGAGAGTAGCCATCTGAATACATCAGTTCTTACATGTTAATTAAAAATCAGTATCTTTATTTTGTATCTATTAATAGAACTAAGACAGAAAGGGCCACAGGCTTGGAGAGACCACAGTGACCACAAGAGGCTGTTGCAGTCAAGAAATTCTTCACAGAGGGCATGAGGCATAGATGTGACTCTGTCACCTTTTCCAGAACCACCCTCACTACTGAAAAGACTGTTGGCTCCTAACCCAGTATTCACTCTCCGTGCCTTCCTTGATAGAGTAATTGCAGAGTGGGAATGTCCTTGGCTAAAAGACTACATTTTCTAGCCTCCTTCACAGTAGGGGTGGCTAATGAAATCCCAGAAGATGTTGGGTGGTCAGGGTTGCCAGAGGAAATGAGAGACACCTAGTTAAATTAGAATTTCAGTAAACAATGAATATTGTATTGTTGTTGAGATAGAGTCTCATTCTGTCACCCAGACTGCAGTGCAGTGATGCCATCTTGGCTCACTGCAACTTCCACTCCCAGGGTTCAAGTGATTCCCCTGCCTTAGTCTCCTGAGTAGCAGGATTACAGGAGTGAGCCACCACACCTGGCTAATTTTTATATTTTCAGTAGAGATAGGGTTTTGCCATGTTGGCCAGGCTGGTCTCGAACTTCTGGCCTCAAAAGATCTACACACCTCAGCCTCCCAAAGTGCTGAGATTACAGGCATGAGCCACCTTGTCTGGCCTACCTCTTTTGTCCTTTATCCCATTTTCTTTTCTGGGATATGGATGCAATACCTAGGGCTCCAGCCTCCTTCTTGGGTCATAAAGTTAAGGATGGCAAATAAGAAAGAGGACTGCATACCTTCAGACTTTCTTATGTGTGATAGTAACCATTGATTTTTCTTTTTTTTTTTTTCTTGAGACAGAGTTTCACTCTTGTTGCAACGGCACAATCTTGTCTCACTGCAACCTCCACCTCATGGGTTCAAGCAATTCTCCTGCCTCAGCCTCTTGAGTAGCTGGGATTACAGGCACGCGCCACCACACCTAGCTAATTTTGTATTTTTAGTAGAGGTGGCGTTTCTCTATGTTGGTCAGGCTTGTCTCAAACTGCCCACCTCAGCCTCCCAAGGTGCTAGGATTACAGGCGTGAGCCACCGTGCCTAGCCACCATTGATTTTCTTTAGCTGCTTGTTGTACCTCTGTGATTTGCATCCAACTGCTCTTCCTAACTGATAGACCCATAATAAGGAGTGCATTGTGGCAGCAGCAGCTGAAATTGATGACGAATCGGTCAGTAAAGCATAACAGAATTGGAGTGAAAAGAAAGCACGAAGGCTACGTCCAAACTGGGCCTTTGACAGGTTACAGGAGTTATTAGAGTCACAATCCAGAAATTTAAGAATATCCTCTTTGTCATAACCAAACCAGATGTCTACAAGAGCCCTGCTTCAGATACCTACATCATTTTGGGGGAAGCCAAGATTGAGGATTTATCTCAGCAAGCACTCTTCACAAGAGTGAAGAGGACAAGGTTGATGGAACAGGTGTAGAAGTTAAGGACATACAATTGGTCATGTCTCAAGCGAATGTGTCGAGAGCAAAGGCAATTGGAGCCCTGAAGAACAACAGTAAGGACATTGTAAATGCTGTTATGGAATTAACAAAGGAACCACCTGAAAGCAACTTTTTTTGGTGTCTGAAAGGAGTAACTGCTGCTTGGTTTGAAATTTGTACTGTTTCTATCATAAAGTTATGACTTCTTGTTGGATGAAAAAAAAAGTGCATTGTTATTTTTGGTGTTTAGTTCAGTCTGTTTACCATGTGTCATTTTGCCTTGGCCTCTTGTATATAATAAACCATTATATATATATATATATATATATATATATATATATATATATATTTTTTTTTTTTTTTTTTTTTTTTTTTGAGATGGAGTCTTGCTGAGTCACCCAGGCTTGAGTGCAGTGGCACAATCTCAGCCCACAGCAGCCTCCACCTCCCTTTTAATAGAGACACTTCCTTTTAATAGAGACAGGTTTCACCATGTTGACCTGGCTAGTCTCGAACTCCTGACCTCAAGTGATCTGCACCTCCCACCCGCCAGCCTCCCAAAGTGCTGGGATTACAGGCATGAATATATTTTTCTAAGGACTCTGAGAAAGTGGATAGTGTTCCCTGCATTCTTTGAAATGGTAGCCCTTAACATGAGCTTCTATATTACCTGACTACATTAACTGCATTTAGGTATTTTGAGTAATTGCTTTAGATAATTAATAATAACAATACTTATTAAGCAGAATAGTTCTCATCTCTGCACAGAGATTTGGCCTGAAAACTTGAGTCCCATGAAATGGTACTCTGAAACACCAGAATCATATTTCAAAACAGTTTTGACAACGGTCTTCTATGCTGTAAAGATGAGCTAAGGAGAGCCATGTGCACAGGAAAAGCTAATTTGCAAAGCACCATCAATAATGCAGGAATGATGTGAAACCTAATTCCTTCAGCCTTGTTAGCAAGTCGGCTGCTTTGAGTGTCCACTGTGAGGCATTCTGGGAAACGAAAGGGTTCATAGAATTGGCCCCCTTGCAAATGAGCTCAAGCTAAACAGCCTAGAACGTCTGAGAAAGAGAGTTACCTGGCCTAGGAACTTTATAAATACCTGTACTCCCCTTCTACAGTGGAATCTTTCGAAAGTTAAACAACAGTAAATAATCAACTAAGATTTCTCAGAGTTGCTGCATTTACCTTTCTCTGAATTTTTTTTTTTTCTTTGCCCATGAAGCTGAAGCAACTCTGGAATGAGAGCAATATTTCCTTTTAGGACTCCCTGCTTCAGACACACAGAGAACAAGATCAGGCCTGGCCTGGCTGGCAGAGACTGCCTGTGGAAGAGAGCTGGGCTTGAGGAATGGGTGAGGGATGGTGAGTTAGAATTTAACAGAGGGGGAGGGAAGAAAACTCACTTGATTTTGTAAGTTTCCACACAGGTCTTTCAGCTACATCTATCAGCAAGAGATGGGCAGCAGAATCTCGTCCTTGAAAGTCATTGCTGGCAAAAAGGGTCTGGGAGTCAGCTCCTGGAATATCAGCTATATTACAAAAAAGAAGTAATGCAAAGGAACAAGCAATGCACATACGTAGAGAGATTGACCTAGAAGATCTGGCCTTGGTGTCTGGTGATAGGTAATGATGTCATGATGGTTAGTTCAGAGGAGACTATGAACGAGCCCACTTGTAAGCATCTGTATTACCAATGCAAATAAAACTTGGAATGATGTGAGCTGGCAGAAAAAACAAAGTAAATCTGTTCATTAGTGTTCACAATGTGAAGGGGGAAAAGAACTACTTTTTTTGTGTGTGTTCAATATCCAGGGAATATTGACTTACATTTAATATTTAACAAACATTTATTGAGTTATGACTGTATGCCAGGCACTATGCTAGGTGCTGAGAATGCAAGGATTGTACAAGGCCCCTCCATTGCCCACTCTTGATAACAGGACAGCCAGAGCCAGTCACCATTTTTGTACTATGTTTCTCTTAAGATAAGGACAATTGCTGCTCAAAACAAAAGTGCGTATCACACGTTGATGGGCAGGTTTGCAATCATTTTAATGCGTTTATTACAAGCCCTGTAGTAAAACTTAGAAGATCTTTTTATGTTAGAAATCTTTACTACTAAATTGAAGACTTTAGTTAAGTACTTTAATTTCTCTGGAACTAAGTTTAAACATTTATAAAATCAGGTAATACAAAATAGAACTAGACTGATTTAATGAATCCTGGTTTAGGAGAAGCAATAAAAGGGGATTGAGGGCAGACAGCCACTTACTAGACACTTACAAACAGGAGGACTTCGAATACTTCTCTCTCAAAGTCTTATAGTCTTAGTTTCTTCATCTGAGAAATGGGTATGATGCACTACTTGCTGGGAGGGTGAATGGGTTAATCAGACATTGCACTTGGTTCAATGCAGGGCACAGTAAGAATCCCCCAGCGAATGTCGCTGTTTTTATCCTACCTCGAAACTATTTGAATCTTTTTAAATCAATTCTTTGTTTGTATGAATGGATGCTGCATGTATGTATGCCTCTCACATCACTGACATCAGGAAGCAGATAACTGGAAAATTGCAATATATTGGGGGCATAAACATGGAATGGATTCACTTTTTGGTTCCTAAATTCATCACCTTTTTTTTTTTTTTTTTTTGAGATGGAGTCTGGCTCTGGCACCAGGCTGGAGTGCAGTGGCACGATCTCGGCCCACTGCAATGTCTACCTCCCGGGTTCAAGCAATTCTCTTGCTCAGCCTCCCGAGTAGCTGGGACTACAGGCACGTGCCACCACATCCAGCTAATATTTGTATTTTTAGTACAGACGGGGTTTCACCATGTTGGCCAGGCTGATCTCAAATTCCTGACATCAAATGATCCACCTGCCTCGGCCTTCCAAAGTGCTGAGATTACAGGTATGAGCCACAGTGCCTGGCCCCTAATCATCACTTTCAGTGGTGCTATGTCTAATCCCTTTTTCTGTCCAACAACATCTAGGGCAGCTGGTAGAAATTTGCCATTTTCAAAAAAAGTAGGTCTGCATAGTTTAAATCTCATTCTAGTTCATAGCTTCTCTCTTCCACTCCACCCTTTCCTGGGCTCCCTCAATGTGTTGAGCAGGGAGGAGGGGAAGGGGAAGGGACCAGCACCTCTCAGCTGCCTGCTCACATCTGCAGTCCTTTCATGGTGTTGATGCTGTGACACAGCCTTACGCTGTTGGCTTGTAGGTGCTTCCACATAGCAGGCACCCAAGGTCTGGTGGCATGCTGTGGGTCTTTGGAGGCCCTGTGGGGTTTCCTGGCTCTATAGTTCAGTAACCTGGAAAATTTGGTTCTCTGGATGGGCTTCCTGTAGCCCCTCAGCTTCTGCCTTGTAGCTGTACTTGTAAGGTTGTTTAGGCTGACTGATGGCACCATGGATGCCATGGCGACCTCTATGACCTGCATGGACACTCCAAATTAGTTCCTGGAAAGTATGAAGTAACTGGAAAACCACAAAAGGAGAAGGAATGACCAACCCCTGTGGCGTGTGATTAACTTTAAGACATTCTTCTATTGTTCCTTAATCCTGCCTTAACTGATAAGGCAACTGGACTTTGTAACCAACCTTGGTCAACCTTGTGACTTCAGACCCTACGACCCCCTCCCAGCTTGAACTTCTATAACATCCCACTGCCTACTCCAAACCTATAAAACCAACTTTTATCCCACCACCCTCTGCTGACTTTCTCTTCAGACTCAGCCCGCCTGCACCCCGGGGGATTAAACAGCCATGCTGTTCACACAAAATCTGTTTGGGGGGGGTCTCTTCATTCAGAGCATGTGTTTTAACACTACCCTTCCAAACTGTTTTAACATGGCTCTATCTCTTTAGTATCTACTGATTTGTCTCTAGGCTTATGTATAGTTTTCCTGGCATTTTGAGATGTGTTATAAGAAGGCATACATCTCAAAAGTGGTATGTGTTTTTGTTTTGAACAGTACTTGCCATTATCTTACAATCACAGTACAAGTTTGCCCTTAGATGCTTATAACCCAAGCAAATCATTCTCATAATGTTCCTTACCTTTTCCATTTCTGGGTCACTCTTGCATTGGTCATCATTCCCATACTTTTCTGGGTTCCCTCACTTGGCCTGAAGTCTTGTCCCCTGTGGACCCCTGCTCGAGTGCATTTTCTGTCTTTTCAGCTGCATTGTGAATGCCTCTAGATAAGGAATGGGCATGCCACTGCTCCACAGGCTAGCACCCATTGCACCCTGTCACTGTCTGTGGGTCATAGGATCCCTTCCACAAATCCAGCAAAGACTGTAAGTGCCTCCCTACCTGTGCAAGGCACTGGTGGTGGCGTTCAAGAACTTGCCACTCACCTAGATGAGGCGGGCAGAAAAAACTGAGGAGAGCTGGTGACACCTTCCGCTCTTGCACTGAGGGATCCCGTCTTCCATGATTCCTCTTCCCCCAGTCTGATGTTAGGAGGGAAAGAGGATAAAGAACAGGGGCTAGTAATGTAAAAGTCAAGACTTGTGAGACTCTGTATCTACAAAAAAAAATTTTTTTTAATATTTTTTTAATGCTAAGTTAAGACTTAGCATTCATATGACAAGGGTTTCCTACTCTGAGATGTTCAAGCAGCCCCCCCATAACTGGCTGTGGTCACTTCTAAGACATGCACTTTTTGATTTTACTTCACTGCGATTTCTTACCCGGCTGTTGGCTGATTGTCTCAGTTGGTTATCTGCTGCTATTAAGACCAAGGCTTTCCATCCCATTTCCATAGAGATCAAGCCCAAGTGATCTCTATCCTCCATGGTGTCAATGTTCCGCCTCCTGGCTTGGCTCTGATGACTGGCCGGCCCTACCACCTCTGCCTCACTACTGGCCATGATTAATTTTTCTGATATAACTATCCAGTCTTTTATTTTCTCTGTTGATATATTTTTAAAAGTATGCAAGAGATTAAAAATGTGATATTCCCTTTTACCAGAGTCTTAAAGAATCTGTCATTCCTAAAAGTTTCATAGCTGGACATAGTGGCTCACACCTATAATCCTAGCACTTTGGGACCTGAGGTGGGAGGATAGCTTGAATCAGAGTTTAAAACCAGTGTAGTCAACATAGTGTGACCCCTGTCTCTACAAAAAATAAAAATTAGCTGAGCATAGTGGTATACACCTGTATTCTCAGCTACTTGGGAGGCTGTGGAGGAGCTCATTGCTTGAGCTCAGCTGTTTGAGGCTGCAGTGAGCTATGTTTGTACCACTGGCTACCAGAGCGAGACTCTGTATCTACAAAAAAATTTTTTTTTTTAAATCAGCTGAGTGTATGCATAATCCCAGCTATGCAGGAGGCTGAGATGGAGGATCACTTGAGTCCAGGAGTTTGAGTTTACAGTGAGCTATCACTGTACCTCTGGACTCCAACCTAGGTGACAGAGTGAAACTCTATCTCAAATGAAAAGAAAAACAAGGATGGTTTGTTTTGTTTATCTATAAGGGGCATTTTCATTTAAAACTTGTTAAAGCATTCCTGCTCTAATAGGAATAACTCATTTGTTCGTCCCATTGTGGATCTATGTTAAACGCATTTTAGAACAATGATGTATCCTTTCATTTTAGGGAGTATTTAGCACATCCATAAAATTTTTAACTTAAAAATAATTACAAGTCTGGTGCAGTGACTCACACCTGTGATACCAACACTTTGGGAGGCTGACACAGGAGGGTTGCTTGAACCCAGGAGTTTGAGACTAACCTGGGCAATACCATGTCTCTACAAAAAAATAACCACCTGGTGCATGCCTGTAGTCCCAGCAGCTCAGGAAGATAAAGCAGGAGGATATTTGAGCCCAGGAGTGTGAGGCTGCAGTGAGCTATCATGGTGCCACTGCACTCCCACCTGGGTAACAGCAAGAACTCATTTCTTGAAAAAAATAAATAAGCAATTACAGCCTAACTTACATAAAGCACACAAATTTTAACTGTTTAGCTTAATGAAATTTACATATGCAACCATCTATATGCTAGTAAGTACATATATTTGAAGTATGTTTTCTTTGTACATACAACTGTCCATTTATTATGTCTGTTTTCATTTCATTTTTAAAGAAATTATAACTTTTTTAAAAAGTTCATATTTCTATCAGAACAATGAGTGGGAGTAAGGAGAATGAATATTGACTGAGTGCTACTCTGTGTCAGGTACCTATCATGCTCCTCAGAGAGATTATCTGATTTAATATTTAGACAAACATGATAAGAGCCACTCATGTTATCCTTGTAATAAAGATAAGGAAATTGGGTTTCAAGGTGGCTAAATAATTTCTTTTCGGTTATACTGTTAGAATTCAATACTAGGTCTCTTTGGTACCAAAATTTCATTCTTTCTGTTAGACAATTACAACAAAGCCATGATATACTCTCTTGCTTTGGGTGGCTCTGAAAGCAGAGCCTGAGATATGTTATTTGAAAAGTGATCACAGAGGCTGGGTGTGGTGGCTCATGCCTGTATTCCTAGTACTTTGGGAGGCCAAGGCAGGCAGACCACTGGAGGTCAGGAGTTTGAGAGCAACCTGATCAACATGGTGAAACCCCATCTCAACTAAAAATACAAACTATTTGCTGGGCATGGTGGCAGGTTCCTGTAATCCCAGCTAGTGAGGAGGCTGAAGCAGGAGGATCGCTTGAACCTGGGAGGTGGAGGTTTCAGTGAGCTGAGATTGTGCCACTGCACTCCAGCCTAAGCAACAGGGCAAGACTCCGTCTCAAAAAAAAAAAAAAAAAAAATCAGAAAAGTGATTCCAGAGAAGAGGAGCAGGGAGCAAGGGATGTGAGACAGGGAAGGAGGGAAAGCCCATATGAGGATGAGTTATTGGTTTGGCCACAGCTACAGACAACTTCTCTTCTATCTCACTGGAACCTTCTGAGCAGCCTTATGAATTGTGTCTCAAAATGCATGCCCAGAAGACAAAAGAAGGAACAATCTAGCCATTAACTCCTGTCATCTATTGGCCAAAGGTGGTCCCATAACTTCAACCCCCCTCTTACTTCTGGGTTATAATGTGAGTGCCAAGCAGGTTCCCGTAGGTATACTGCACTTTGACATGAGAGAGAACCTGGGACAGAAACTTTTATGAAGGTTCTAACACACTGTTATTCAGCAATACAAACTCTTTAAAAGCCCAGGTGACAAAGTGTGAAAGAGGTATGGGGTGGGGGCACCCGTAAGACCCTATGAGATGACACTCACGTGAAGCTGGACACAGACTACATGGAGCTCAGAACTGCAGCAGTGGCTGCACTTGGAGGTGGGGCTGAGAGGATGTGAAGTGGTGCATGAGAGGCATCAAGTACACATGCCAAGAATGCCTTAGTAATGTATACCCAGATTGGGAAACAGTTTTCTAGTAACACACCTCTTCTTCTTGCAGAGATTTCAACCTGAACCTAGGCCTATTCTTCTGCTGGAGTTTATGTTCAGCCAACAGGAATGTTTGGCAAATTAATGGGGCAGACTTGAGAAAATCTATTTGTATGTATCCATATGCATGAGTTCTTTGCTCTTTTCCTGAAGGAAGGGAAAACCAAGTTTTATGTACAAAAGTCTAGAAAGAGCTGTGGGAGAAATGGAAGGGCCAGATGGTAGCTATCCCATGACAAAGTCTGAACTCAGTGGAAGAAAAGGCTCAGGCAGAAAGAGTAGGATCTGTTTTATGGAGGTTCTAACACACTGCTATTCAGCAGGACAAACTCTTTAAAAGCCCAGGTGACAAAGTGTGATAAAGTAGGGGAACTGGGCATTCTTCCCACTTCTTCATGGTTCTGCAGAAGATCAAATGTTTATAATGCAATAAACACAGTTTGGGTGCTTCCATGGATGCTGTTCCATGTGGTCTGATTACCCTGTATATTTAGACACTAAGGAAGTTTTTATAAGGATGTTAGCAGCTGTCATAATTGGGGATTGGCCAGTGGGGGGTGGAGTGGGACTCAGAGATTGAACTAGCTTTCAGAGATGGTGCAGGGGTGGTCCAACCAGCAGAAATAGGAAAAAGTCTTGGCAAGTAGGTGGAGCTCAGGTCCAGTTGCAGGTAGCTCTTGTACAGATAGCTGCCATTCAATGAAAGAGTGGAGACCCAGCCATAGGAACTTGGTAAGGGGATTATATCAGGAGAGAAGAAAATAATATTCTAGGTCTGGAAGAAATAGCATACAGAATTGGAGTCAATATGTAGCTCAGAAGGCATGGAGGGGGGAGCCAAATATAATCTAAAACAGATGTAATTATAAGGCAACTAGGGCAGAATCCAGTTACTAAAAATAACCAGCCTTGAAACTGACTGGCTTAAGGTTTTATTCAATTCCTTTGCCAGGGATATGTCTGAAAGGCAGAGACTGGCTTCTAGCTAAACAGGCAAGTGAGCAGTAGGGGCACGAGTCAAACACATCTCCACAGGTGCTTATCAATAAGCTAGCTCCATGCATCTGAATTTACTGACAAGGGAGCAGGGCCCAAATGATTACAGCCTGTTTGCTACGGGCCTTCTAAGAGAAGACTTTAGTTGTTTTGTTTTTTGTTTTTGTTTTTTTCCTCTCTAGCATGCTTTCTCTTCTGCTGCTGCTAACGGAACTACTATTTTATGGGAGATCCCCCACTTCCCAGAGAAGCTGGCATGTGATCTAAGTTCAGTCAATCAGAGAAATTCATTTCTTTGGCATGAGGATAGGCAGAAAACCCTAGAAAAGCCAATCAGATTCTTCCTTGAGATTTGGAGTTTAAATGCAGAGAGAGAGAGAGAGAGAGAAAGAACGGCTCTTTTTTCAGTATTGGATCACAAGCTTGTAAAGATGATATAGACCAGAGGTGATTTCTGTCACTTTTCCTGGATACCTGAGGAAAGCCATCCATAGTGAGAGAGAGTGAATCCAACATTAAGAGAGAATAAAAAATGAAGAGAAATGAGAGATGAATGGAGAGAGACCAAGTCCTGAGGACATTACTCGGACCCTGAACCCAGCCATGGCTAAAGCCAAAGCTATACTGCTCTTTCGTGAGCCAATATAGTCTGCTTCACTTAAGCTGGCCTCAAGCCAACTTCAGTTGGGTTTTGCAACTTGCAATGTAAGGAAATTAGACAAATTCATTTGCTTATTTACAGCTTAGTAGCAGTAAATATCTGTTGCCTCCATCCACAGCTAGTCTGAAATTTAGAGTTGGTACTGACAATAGTCACTAATCCTGGCCTCCATTGCTCTTCACAAAGACACACTGGCCACTGCATTGAGCAGACAGCCACTGCTCTCCACCTGGCAGAAGCCTCAGTGATATTAGATCTAAGTCTTGGCCCAGCACTGCTTTTGACATATTCTTGTTCTTTGGAGTTCACCCTTTTCTCTTTCAGATGGTCTTTTCAGATCGTGGATAAAATCTTCAGCCTTTTCACTTTGTATCAAACTTACAACTGAAATCTTGACCTTTCTTCTGAAACTGGATGCCTGTTTTAAATTTCTGTTTGAGAATTCCATGATCAGCTCACACTCAACAAGTCTGAAACAGAACTCAGCAGTGTCCTGGTGCAGGCGATGGTACCAGCATTGTGCCTGTCATCTGTTCTAAAGGAGCTCAGGACATGCTGCCCCAAAATAAGCCACTTTGGCAGATGGATGACTTTGAGAAACAGCAGATGCAGGTAGGGCTTTCCGACCATCCCTCCCCTCCACATTTTTTTTTTTAAACCGTAAAAGAGAGGGGAACATTTCTTGTCACCAGAGAATGGCAATCAATGCTGAAATGGATCTGGACAAACAAAGTTACAAAAATAACCCTTATTTTCCTCTAGTTCTTTCTAATATATATCTTGGTCATTTCCTCACAATTTACTGTCTCTGGCCAAAACCCTTTTGTCTTGGCATTTCTTCACTAATTGATAGTTTATTTGTCTAAAAGGCCCAAAAGCACTAGGCGTGGTGTCTCACAGCTGTTATCCCAGCACTTTGGGAGGCAGAGGTGGGAGGTTTGCTTGAGTCCAGGAGATTGAGGCTGCAGTGAGCTTTGTTCATACCACTGCACTCTAGGCTGGGCAAACAAAGCAAGAAGCTTTCTATCTGGTCATTTTTTCAGGCCTTCATTCTCTTGTGGAGGTCCATATTTATATATAAAAATTATAATAAAACTTGTATGCTTTTCTCCTGTCAATCTATTGTATGTCAGTTTAATTCTTAGGCTCAGATGGAAGAGGCCCTAAATGGGAAGAGGAGACCTTTTCTTTCCTCCCCAACAGCTCCTTCAGCCCCCCAATGATTTACACCACCTTTATTTTCCTCATCCTCCTGTGTGCTAAATCGTGAAGCTCACTCAATTTCTTTCATGTCTGCATGAGCCTGGAGCTGCATGTGGTGCTAAAAGTGGGTAGAAAACTGGACAGGATCTGATCCCTGACTCGAAGAATTTGCATTCTAGTAGAGAAACAATGAAATCAGAATGTGCTCTGTGCTACAGCAGGGGCAGCTGCAGAAGGACTAAGGGGCCTAACACAAGATAGGGGTCATGCCAGCTGTGGGAGATCAGGGAAGAGTCATGAAGAATTTCAATGGCCTATGAAGGCAAAAGGACATTATGAATATAAAAAAGGGGGCCGAGAGAACAATTGATTGAAGTGCACTTGGAATGAGGATGGTATGGTTTGGATATGTTCCCACCCAAATTTTATTTTGAATTGTAGCTCTCATAATTCCCATGTGTCATGGGAGGGACCTGGTGGGAGGCAATTGAATCACGGGGGCGGGTCTTTCCCATGCTGTTCTCATGATAGTGAATAAGTTTCATGAGATCTGATGGTTTTATAAAGGGGAGTTTCCTTGCATACTCTTGCCTGCCACCCCGTAATATGTGCCTTTTGCCTTCCACCATGATTGTGAGGCCTCCCCAGCTACGTGGAACTGTGACTCTGTTAAACTTCTTTTTCTTTATAAATTACCCAGTCTCAGGTATGTCTTTATCAGCAGTGTGAAAATGAACTAATACAGAGGACTTCTGTTTGCTGGTTCATGGTGATGGCTGGGGAAAGAGCTGGGAGATGGTGATGGGTAGGTTGGGATCGACACTGTGGATTGATCATGTAAAAGTCATTCACAGCCCTTTTTTTTTCTTGTTTGCCCATATTACAGAGTTTCAGAAAACTAAAACATTAGCTTCTCCAGCTTTCCCTGCAGCTATGCATGACTGAGTTCTAGCCAAAGAGAGTAAAAAGGATACAATGGGTGGAAATCATGGGAAAGCAGTTAAGTGGACAGGATGTGCTAGCATGCTCACCTCCTTCTCCTTCCTACTTGGGAATGTACAAGAATACTGGTGAATACAGCTGCCATCCTGGCATTATGAGACCCTCAGGAATCAGGATATGTTTGTAGAATGGTAGAGGAGAAAGACAGAAAGAACCTGGTTCCTTGATGACATCATCTGGCTGTTATAAAGTCCTGAACATTTTCCCACACTCCTTGCACATGACAGACAAAAATCCCTATATGAGAAGTCACTGTTAATCAGGTTTTCTGTTGCTTGCAGAACTGAATGCCATTCTAAAGAAAAGAAAGTTTATACTATAAGGTCTTCTTACATGAAGGTGAGAGGATGCCATTATCAGAAAATTCTCCTCTTGCTGTTCACTGACTACACCCTACAAAGGCCAGTTTATTGGAGAACCTCTTTATGGAAGTTCTGTCTCTTGTCCCGACACCCTTAATTCTTACTGTTTGTTGAGCAATTATCAAGTTTGGGTTAGAGACAGATATTGTTACTGATTCCTCAGGGACTTACATTATCCATCCCCAATAGGACTGTGTCTTGCATGTAGTGACCATGTCCTATACTTTCTCTCTCAAAGTGCCCAGGCTGGAGAGAATCACATAGTGAGTCAGTGCTTATGCACTGGAGTCTTGGGTTTGAACTCTGAGGCCATCACCAAATATTCATAGATCTTAGACAAGTTTTGTAACCTCTCTAGGCCTCAATTTCCTCATCTGGGGAGCAGAGACTGGTAATAGAATTTGCAAATTCTATTCATTATTGTGAATAATTCATTATTGTGAGACTCAAATGAATATTTCCATGAATCCCTTAGTGTCATTTTAGTTGTCATTATATATATGGTAGATGGTCTGCATCAATGACCTCCTATACCCTGTGTTTTCAACGTGACTTTGCAACTCTTTCCATCATGAGGTCCACTCCATTTCCCTACTCTTCAAACTGAGCTAGTCTCATGACATTCTTTGGCTAAAAGAATGTGGCAGAAGTGACACTGTATGAGCTCCAAATCTAGGCCTCAAGAGGCCTTGTACATTTACAGCCCCTCTCTAGGGACCCCTGACTTTTCTATAAGAATAAGCCTAGGAGAGCTGCTGGAAGATAAGAGACCTTGTGGAGTAGAGATGAGTCTTCCTCGTAGAGACCCACTTAGACCAGCAAATCTGCCAGTTGGCAACAGATACATGAGTGAGTCCCATCAAAATCAGAAAAACCACTTGGGAAACCCATACACTTATGAACAATAATTAGTGTCAATTATTTTGTGCTGGCAGGTTTTGGGGAGGTTTGTTGAGCAGTGATAGTTAGCTGATATGACCTATCCCAGAGACAGGAGAAACTGCCTGTTCACTGCTGTATCTCCAATGCCTAGAACTGTCTATTGATAAGCAGGTACTGAATATATATGTTGAATAAATTACTGAATGTAATTATGATTGTTATCTCAAAGACTCATGGTGAGGAGTGAATGAGATAATGCAGGGAAAACATTTCACATTGTTCCTGTCACACAGTGACTTCTCAATAAATATTAGCTATTAACCAGGTGATCAACAATGACTGGTTAATTAACATATTTTTATTAATATAAAACTAGCTAATGAATAATGCTGCCCTAAGCCAAGTTAATCAAGCAATTCTCTGTCTTTCAGAAAAACCTAACATTAACCACAGTTAATGTTTTTAGCTTACAGAAAATCAATCAATCAATCAATCATAGACGAACTGCTCCAGAAATCCTAGAGGATAAAATTCTGCAAGAACTGTCCTGGGAAACCTGGAGCTTGGAGCTAAGGACATAATTTTTGTACCAACCACCATGTTTTTTTCCCTGGTTTTCTTTCTTCTGCTACTTTCCCAGTATCAGGCTGCTGTGTAATGAGTTCCCAAGTCCTCTTGGAATGCTGCTGCTTCTGCCCCGATGGCCATTTCAGTACTCCATGCTTAGGAGCCCTCTCCTTTGAGGCATTGCCAGTAACCACGGGGGAAGGAGGTATGTGTAGGGGTGGCTGATGGGCCAGGAAGTCTGGGGTCACTCCTTCATTACTCTTTATGGGGCTGATCTCACATGCTAGTTTTGCTTTGCTATTGTGAAAAGAGGCCTTTTCATCCTCACCCAGTAGAAGTTCACACTTAGTAATCTCTCAGTGACCTTGTTAGTTCCCAAATCACATTTGGCTAGCAAGAAAGAGGAACGCATTGTACCTTCTCTGTGGGACTCATTATTTCCATTCTGGAGACTGTCATTTATGAAATTCTGACTTTCTTTCATCATGTATTTACACAAGGCAAAGCTAGGAATATTGTAATTGTCTGTGGTGTTTTGAAAACACTTGTCACAAACTGAAGCCAAATGCTGATTAATGCTAAGTGTTTTGAAGAACCAAGCTTTTGGCTCATTAACTGGACTCGAATGGCATTACCCATTAGCTTCAAGTTCTGATAATTGCTCATCACATATTGGTGCTAATTTAGTAATAATGGTGCTGACAGCTTTGTATGTTTTCCCTATATTGAACATTACGCATATATAAAGACTAATGTGAATGCCAGATCTGGAATCAGGAGACCTGGTCCCAGATGTGCCACAGTGTGACCGTGGGCAAACAATCTTATCATCTTATCATTCTGTGTCTGTGTTTCCTTATCTATAAAATAAGGGGCTGTAGAGGATGATCTTCAATATCCTTCTTCACTGAAATTCTATGGCGTCATCAGTATGTAGTTTGGTCTTGAGTTGCATAATAAGCCCAGATTCATGTTAGAAAAGGCGTAAATGTTGGTATACATGGAATATGGGCAGGATTGTCAGTTTATTTCCCTTCTTCTCTACATTTTTTCTATATTAAGAGAGAAAGAAATGTTCCCTGTTGGGCTTGCAGGATAAGCCCTTAATCAAATGTTACATACCATCTGTTTGAGACAGTATTTGGTAAGTCAAACCTAAGTAGCTATAATCACTGTGGAATCCCAAACTGTTTCCTGTTATCCTGTCTGTTTTCTGCAGACAGGAGATAGTCTAGCTTCTTAAGCCGGTTCAAAACAGTAATATTGCAAGGAAGAAAGACATTTATTTTGAGGCTCATGCTTTGAAACTGCTTATTGAATTTGTCTTTTCTTTTCTCCCTCGATATTCTCCCACTTATTTATTTTGCTTCTCTGCCTCACTCTTCTCTATCCAAATCCTCTGCCCCCTCAACGTGTCTCACTGTCTTCCTTTCTATTCCATTTCTTGGCATAATCCTTGGGAATTTCAACATATATGTTGATAATTCTTACCCTGACATTAGAAGAGGACAGGCTCAAAGGTTAATGATTGGTTGAAGGTCACACAGCTATCTCGTGCCAGAGCAGGATCGATGATTGGGAGGACTAATCAGACAATGTACAATGTAATGAGTCTTTGGACCCATGAATTCCCCTGCCCCAACAGGTTAGAATAAAATGAATACAGAGCTTGGTCGTGCTGCCCATCCTGCTGTCTGCAGCCCTCAGCACTGGTCATTTATTTCTCTGTAGGCTATGAAAATAGCTTCAAAAGCTGCCTTGTTTCCTTACAACATTAACCACAGTTTCTTAAAGGCCACCTTTCCCTACAACTGGCTGGATGAGATCTAACACACTCCCTTTTCTATTTAAGAGGCTGGAGTCATCCTCTGGAACCATCGGCCATTTCTTGCACCTGCGGAGGTGGTGACAGCTGAGCAAATGCTGGAGATTCTCTTGTGTTCACCATTGGACTGAGTCCATGGGGTTGGGTTACCTGTGTATGGGCATCCCCATATGTCAGTGTGTCTCAGGATAGTAAGTATCATGTAAGCACAGCTCCTCAACTGCTGCCCTGTGAGTCTGTTGTCACTTGTCAGAAGCCAATGCCATGGGCTGTTTACTTGATGTGGAGACAAGGCACCACATCCTTCCTGACACTTTCAAGTTTTTAAGTTCTAATCTTAAACAGCAGTGATGCTGTAATACCTGGAAGTAGCAAAGAATACTGATGAGAAAATTGTGGGATTGTTGGGGACATGACCTTCTAAGACTTACCTTGCACAGCTGGGTGCAGCAGGGATAGGGTAGGGAAGGATTTGGGATTTAGAGGTACAGACTGCCTTTTTATGATTAGAGAAAGATCCTGGGGCTCCAGGGAACCTGATGATCTGCTCTGTGTGCAAGGGGAGAGTTACTCTGCACACAGAGCCTGCTTAAAAGGCTGTGTCAGTTCTACTGTAAAAAACAACTTAAAGCGGTAGATGTTGGGCAGACATTGTTATTGCCGTTCCAAAAAGGAAAGAAAAAAGGAATTGCAGGTCTGACTCAAGATCATCCTGCAAGGAGCTTTTGCCTACTGAAAATGAGAGCTAAGTCCCGGGTCAGGTTACATCTTTCTGTTCTTTAACTTAACCCACCCACTGCTGGCTCAGAGTAGCTCCTTACTCTGACCTACTGGTTTTTTGTTTTTTTGGTTTTTTTTTAATCGAACTGGAGGGAGTTACCACACCTCCAGGGTCTGACCTTTGATAGGGTTGGGTAGGATTTAGTGGCAACATTTGGATCATACTTGACTAAGGTGATTGCTCTATCCAGCAGAATAGGCCTTTCATAAGTGATTTTCAATAATGGAGGTGATTTAGACATGACCTCATAACACAGGGAAGGCAGCAAGAAACTAGCATCCAGACTCTGAGATCAGAGTATTCTAGGCTCAAATCCCAGTTCTTGGCTATGTGATCTTGGCTGTGTGACCTCACTGTAGCTCCATTTCTTGGTCTGTAAAATGATTAAAAAGAAAGAAAGAAAGAAAATCCTTAGGATTAGTGATGTGGTTTGGCTATGTCCTTACCCAAATCTCATCTTGAATTGTAGTTCCCATAATCCCCATGTGTCGTGAGAGAGACCCGGTGGGAGATAATTGAATCATGGGGTTTACCCTCATGCTGTTCTCATGATAGTGATTTCTCACAAGAACCGATGGTTTTTTAAGGGGATTTTTCTCCATTTCCTTTTGCTTGGCACTTCTCCTTGCTGCTGCCATGTAAAGAAGATGTGCTGGCTTCCCCTTCGCCATGTTTGTATGTGTCCTGAGGCCTCCCCAGCCATATGGAATGGAGTCGAGGAACCCACTTTCCTTTATAAATTACTCAGTCTCAGGTATGTCTTTATTAGCAGCATGAGAACAGACTAATACAATGAGATAATCTTTTTTTTTTTTTTTTGAGGCAGAGCTTGCTCTTGTTGCCCAGGCTGGAGTGCAGTGGTGTGATCTCAGCTCACTGCAACCTCTGCCTCCCGGGTTCAAGAGATTCTCCTGCCTCAGCCACCTGATTAGCTGGGATTACAGGCATGTGCCATCATGCCCAGCTAGTGTTTGTATTTTTAGTAGAGACAGGGTTTTGCCATGTTGACCAAGCTAGTCTCAAACTCCTGACTTCAGGTGATCTCTCTGCCTTGGCCCCCCAAAGTGCTGGGATTATAGACATGAGCCACTGCGCCCAGTCAGGACATTATTTTTTCACTGTCCTTCACCCCATGCACATGCTGAATATAGCAGCAATATGCTGAATCACACTTAGGAGAAAAAAAAAGTGACTGGGCACGGTGGCTCATACCTGTAATCCCAGCACTTTGGGAGGCCAAAGAGGGAAGACCACTTGAGCCCAGGAGTTCAAGACCAGCCTGGGCAACATGGTGAAACTTCATCTTTACAAAAAAAAAAAAAAATTAGCTGGATATGGTGGCTTTGGGAGGCCGAGGCGGGTGGATCACAGGGTCAAGAGCTAGAGACCATCCTGGTCAACATGGTGAAACCCCGTCTCTACTAAAAATACAAAAAATTAGCTGGGCATGGTGGCACGTGCCTGTAATCCCAGTTACTCGGGAGGCTGAGGCAGGAGAATTGCTTGAACCCAGGAGGCAGAGGTTGCGATGAGCCAAGATCGTGCCATTGCACTCCAGCCTGGGTAACAAGAGCGAAACTCCATCTCAAAAAAAAGAGTTAGCTATGTCACATGCCAAGTATAGATCTTCTGTTACTGGGCTTTAAATATAGGAATGAGAGAATGTTTGTGCTCCTTGGATGGAAGCACAATACCATATTTCATGCCACTGGTACCCATAAAGAAGTGCTGAGACAAAGGGAACCCTGTAAGTGGTGCACTATGAGTGAATTGGGCCCTCGTTCTTCTTGCATCCCCAGGGCATGGGATCCACAAGGAGGGGAAGACTGTGTACATGGAAACTGCAGTTGTATGCCATACCTTGCAGTTCTAATTATTGAAGATTTATATTGAAGCACAGCTTTTTATATAGGAGTGTTTTTTTGTTGTTGTTGTTTGATTTTTGTTTTTGAGACAGGGTCTCACTCTGCTGCCCAGGCTGGAGTGCAGTGGTGTGATCACAGCTTACTACATCCTTGATATCCCAGGTTCAAGAAAACCTCCTGCCTCAGCCTCCCGAGTAACTGGGTCTACAGGCACATGTTACCACATCTGACTAATTTTTTTTTTTTTTAGTAGCTTTAAGGTCTTGCTATGTTACCCAGGTTGGTCTCGAACTGCTGGTCTAAAGTGATCCTCCTGCTTCAGCTTCCAAAGTGCTGAGATTACAGGTGCGAGCCACTATGCCTCGACTATATAGGAGTTTTATGATCACGAATTAAGAAATCAAAAAATATAGCTCACAGAATCGACTCTTACTTTTAGATGTAATCAGTTTGAAATGATGACTTCAATACTTAAAGTTTGAGATCATTATATTCTACTCGAATTCCCTTTTATTTTCCCCACCACCTGACAAGCAAAAGAGCAGGTAGGTTCTACCAACTTTATGGTCCGCAAGACAAGCTTAATTAAAATATCTCTATCTGTAGCACACATAGATTGGCAGCGGGCAAGGGGGCAGGTACAAAGTCACATAACCTTGCCTTCAAGTTATATATTAGGAAAAAGTAGCTTATAGTTCAAAATAATCATTACATACATTTCAGGTAGAAAACATAGTTGCTTTTCATTTCTACATCTACTAGGAAAGTAGAGCTGTTCTTCTAGGCTAATAAGACATTCCAAGGTCTTATTAGTTCTTATTTGTAAGTAACTGGTGATACAATGGCCTTCTAGCTCTGGATGTAGATGTGATGGTGTGCCCATCAATTATGTTGATGGATATATTAAACACTATCTGGGTAAAGGCATTGCTTCCTGACATACTACCCAGCTTACATTAATACAGTATTTCATAAGAAGGAAAAGGATGCTCCAAATGTGCTGTCAGTTGGACATAAACTTCAAGTTGTATTTCTTTTACTCATCTACTTATTCACTAATTGATCCATTCACTCAATCATTCTACCAAGATGTATATAATGCCCTCTATGTTTCAGGCCCCATACTAAATGCTGAGCTTCAGAGATGAATATGATACCATAGCTCTCTGAGATAAACTCATAGTTTAAACAAGATTTATTGCCCTGTGGCTCATGGGTCCCTAGTAAATCTGAAGTCAGGTCTAGGGGATCTAGAAATGTCTTGAAATTAAATGCATTAATGTGCATATACACATTTATCTGAGATAAGGAGAGGAGAACACTTGGGGATAGAGTGTGGCTACCACTGTACAAGGCTTTGCCTCGGAACCCTCCTGGGAGAGACTACAGGCAAGGACATTTCCCAAAAAGTCAGTTGCAGGAATGACTTCCTGATTTCAATTATGGAGGATGGATTAGGGGAGTACATTAACCAATCTATCCATTGCCTTGCCAGGTCTCTTTTCGGATAGGTTAGCAAGATCATGTGGCCATGGAATACCAGAAAACTTGCTGTCCCATGCATATCTAAAACCTGAAACTTTGGCCTTCTTAGTGTTAGCCCAACCCAGCTAACTGGTAACAGTGACTGTGAAAAGCACAGACACTAGAACAAAGTGTCTTTATTTCTGGTCCACCATAAACTCTTACTTGTCCCAAGTCAGGTGCCAGGGATCCAAAGACAAATAGGACTTGCAACCTTTTGCTGAGATCACATAAGAATAGAAGTTATATTGTTTGATATAAATAGCTGAGTTGAAATGGCAATGGGCTGGAAACCAGGGAGCTGGAATCCTGGCGCTGACTCTGTTGCTTACTGCTTCTGTAAGCCTGGCTCTGTTATTTAAATGCTCTGAACCATAGTTTCCTTATTTTAAAATGGGGATAATAAAACTGACTCTGCTTGGTGCTATGGTTGTCAGAAGGACAAAATAAGATAATATATGGGAAAGTGTATTACTGTAAGTTTCTAAAGCAAAACAAGGCTTACAAAAAATCATTGCCTTAGTTTTGGGTATTACTGGCAGAACAGAACCATTCATTACTGGCGCCATGCTAGTTGCTATCATTAAATACATTCTTTGTCCTTTCAAGGTCTTTGTGAACAGGGTTTTTTTTTTTTTTTTTAATCTGGTCACATTGGAAATGTGTGTGTCTTAATGGTATGCTTTTGGTTTCAAAGGACATCTGATAAAAGCTTTAAAAGTTTAAAAGTACAAACTGAATAGTAAAAACACCAGTTAAAAGTTAATGAAGCAGGACCCATCAGGAAAGGGGCTGTTGACTGAGGGTAAGACAGTGCCTCTGTCTTTTGCAAGAAGGAAGTTTCTAACTCCTGAGTTATGCTAAAAATTTCCAAAGGGATTGATTGATACAATGCCTACAGTTTTATTAAATTCTCTATAGGACTTTTTGCCCATAGGCACCCAAAGTTCCAGAGCAATTATAATTTTAAGTGATTTATTCATGCTGAGTTGAATAGATGAACAAGATTTTCTTTTCTGATTTGAATTGGGTAGTTGGTCTTGCACGTAACAAAGTAGCCAAGGCTTTCTTTTGAACGCTTTTGATTCTTGGCATGTCTAGCATACTTTGATTCCACGGAGGAATTAAATTGCTTCTACTTTGGAGTATTACTGACCACTTTGTTTCCAGTCTCCCCAGTAGAAAGGCAAGATTCTTGGGAACAGGAACTGGTCTGTATTCCTAATAACATAATGGATAGCACATAAGATGGCATGAGCCATATTGAGGCAGAATTCTGAACAGGAGATACTTATCTGCTTTTGCCCTTTCTGGGTTCTGGGATCATGTAGGTAATAGGTGTGGTTTGCTGGATCAGGTGTCTGTATGTAACAGCACTTGAAATGGTCTCTTAACTTTGGATTTTATGAAGCCCAACAAAAAGATTTGTTGCAAATGACTAAGTCTACCCATTGCAATGAGGATCACACATAGTTTACTGATCATATTTAGAAACAAGGAACTGAAAATTCCCCTGATGGTGGTATTCACTATCAGCGTTTCTTACCTAAGGAACTGGTGGTAATGCTGAACTTGGACTGTAGTTAGAGAATTTGGGACCTGCAGTGCAGCAGACTTGAATTTGAATTTCAACTCCACTACTAACTAGCTATGACCAAGGGGTCAACTCGCTCAAGTCCTCTGAGCCTCTGTTTTGTCATCAGTAAAATGGGACAATAATAGTATAGTACCTACTTGATAGAGGCTGCTGTGAATATTAAAAGAGGTGAGACATATTTTTGTTTTGTGTTGTTTTGTTTTTGAGATAAGGTCTTGCTCTGTCACCCAGGCTGGAGTGCAGTGGTGCGATCTCAGCTCACTACAGCCTCAACCTCCCAGGCTCAACGAATCCTCCCACCTCAGCCTCTTAAGTAGCTGGGAGTACGGTATGCACCACGATGCCCTGCTAATTTTTGGGTTTTATTTTTTTGTAGAGACGGGTTCTTACTATGTTGCCCAGGCTGGTCTCAAATTCCTGGACTCAAGTGATCCTCCCACCTCAGCCTCCCAAAGTGCAGGGAGTACAGGCATGAGCCACCACACCCAGCATGTGTGACATGTGTTAAAGTGCCCAGCCAGAGTACCTGGCAGAGAAGATGCTAACAGTGCCAGGTAGCGATTCTACCCATTCCAGCCAATGGAATAGTGTTTGAGCAGGTCCAGGCTGCAGCCTATTTACTGTCCCCCAAATTGTCCTCATCTCAAGGGCTCTGTGCTATGTCTTCCTTCCCTTCTTCTTGCTTTCTTAGTCATTACAGATGATCATTTTCTTTGTTTTTCAACCCTGGGAATGGCTGCCTAATGAACATCCCTGTCTCTATCCTGAGTTAGGACTGAGTTGTCTCTAGCTGCTAACTGTATGCAGGATCCGTGTGATTCTGTATGCCGCAGTGATCAGTGGAGGAGGATTTAAACCCCTCTGGGCCAGAAGTCCTTTTTTGCTGGGAATGCAAACCGAAAACAGATTTGCAGCCATCTCGAGCTCATGATGCATATCACCATTCAATAGCCAGCAACAGAAGCTCCAGACATTCTAGTTTAACCACTTCATGCCCAAAGCCATATGGCAGAAGGCAACTTACTGCTGGATACTGAAGCAGCTCCATTAAATAAATGCCTTTTGATTTACTAATCATTAGCACCACATAGATGCTGACTTCAAACATGGGCTTGAGGGAGAGGTAAAATCTAGAGTGATTTTTTGGGGAAAGCTTTTTTCTGCTCTGTACTTTGGAGGTAGGCTTCTGTCTGAAGTGACACCTCTTGAGGTACCCAAAGCAAGTGTGCTTTTTGGAATTAAGGATCATTTACTTCGTAAAAACAAAACAAAACAAAAACATTGGTTTCTTACTACAGTATATCAGAGCAAGAAGGTGACTATCAGACTCTCACTGTGGGTTCTGAGGTTTATGCTAGGCCTGGATAGTTTGGTCAGGAAGAATGTTAAGGAAAGGAATATGAATTATTCCAGGTAACCTGTGAAGGGTTGATATAGCTTGGCTGCCAGAAAAGTCTAATTCTCAATTGCACAGTCTTACCCTAGAACTGTTGTACTAGAGGAAAGCGAGGCTGTCCTTCTATGAATTTATATCTGTTCTTTGCTGAAGTCTTCCCTCAGCTTTCCCTCTCAGCACTATTGTTGTACTAAAGGCCTCTAAATTCAGGCCAAAGAATCATAGTTACATCTTGTCCACTAGGTCAGTGTTGCAAATGTGTCAGCCAATCAGAATCTCAAACTTGGAGGAGTGAGGACAGTCCCTGATAACTTGAATATAGCTTGAAAATATAATATAGTTTGTAATGTTGCCAGATGGTTTCTAAACAGTCTAGTTCTCACTGAACCGTAATTTCCCTGAGAGTGTGGATTGCTTTCTGTGTTTATATCCATCACATCTGGCCAATGGTAGCCCCACAATACATGTTCGTTGAATGAATGAATAAACAAAGCATCTGTAATGAGCTAATGATGGTAGTGTAGTATACATTGTATGGAAGAGGCAGTGTGGAAGGGACTGACATGGCTTGTCAGAAGGACAATGAGTACCAACAAAGTAACATGGAAATGTTAAGGGAAGTCAAGGAGAAGACAGAGAAGCCAACAATTAGAATAAGAGTTAATAAACAGAAAGGCACAACTAAAGACTGAGAAACAGAGTTACTTTCTGAACAAAAAGTAAAGCCTCTCCTTTGTTAAAGAAATCCTCCATCACTGACTCTTCTTTCTTGAGTTAAAATGTTTTGGTCTCTGTTTCAAAATAGCCCCTTTATTTCTATGCTATATTTTCAGCATATTTTTATCTTTCCAGGAAGGCAGTGGGTGAGAGAAATGTTCTTTCTGGAGAAAACTACTCACCTTTTCTCATTTGTTCATTAAAGGCAGGATTTTTAAAGTGACATATCCAGGCCATCCCATAATAGATTTTCCTGGAAGCAGGTATGCAAATGGAAGTTTGAGGTGAAGTCAGTTCTTGAGTCCCACAAGCTCTAATGTTCTTAAAAATATTTCACTACACGCTAATAAAATCTGTTTTCCTAGGATGGATGATAACATAAGTTTCCTCTTCACTTGCAGGAACTTCTCTGAGATCGTAAAAGAAATTACGCCTTGATACATTGATGGCTGCTGTTGAAGAGTTAGTTTCAAAGCCATCAATTACCCTCAGATCCACCTTAGAAGTATTAAGTGAAAGCCATCAGACAGATTTATAATTAGAGATTGAAAATGCTGACCAGGGAGCTCGCAGGGCTTTTCAAAATGCTCTCAGGAACTTGCTCAATTTTATAAGGCTATTGGAAGAACGTAATTAAAGTCAACGGGGGTGGGGGAGTGAACTTTAAGGATTTCAAGGTGGGAGAAGTGGAGCAGCTAGAGATCATTTTGATGAGAGGGTTGTCCCCAAAGCTCTCTTGTGAGACCTTCAAGGAAAACTGCTATAACGTCAGGCCAAATGACAACAGAGTTTCCTTCTGTATCAAGCCTTATAGATGAGGAGTTAAGAATCTTAATTCCACTGTGTAGAAGAGCAGAAAACTGGTACCTATATGGGAATTATTTCCTGGTTTGAAAAATTAGAGAGCAGGGTCCAAGCACATGCTTATAAAGTTGTGGAAAATTTGCTGCAACTTAATAAGGTGGTATGGTTTCCATTTCTGTCACCGCAAATAAAAGGCCTGTGATTTTTCTGCATATGAGGTCTGTAACACACAACTGTGTGTAGAAAACCTACTCTGTGCCAGGCACCATGGTGGCATGGGGACACAAAAACCAGCTTTGCCCTGTGGAGCTCTGGGTCTAACGGAAAGAGGAAGACAAGTCCATGGGAAAGTGATTGAGATGAATGAAGGGTGTTTGGGTTCAGAGGAGGACAAGTATAGCAAGGTAAAGAGATGTTTCGTTTGTGTGGAGTGGCTACACCCGTGATACACCAGAGGCAGTGCAGACTGGGTGAGGACTTCCTCCCCTGGATGGTAAAGCTGAGGAGAGGCAGCATGAAGGTACTGAGAAGGAAAATGGCTTCCCTTTAGTTTTACCTCCTTTCCTTTTCAGTGGCGCCCTCTAGTGGACGTGGCAAAGAGCCAAGAAAGCTTAAATATGTAACTGACTTCTAAAACATGCATTCACTGACAAAATGATGGTGAACAGTTCGTTCTGTGTAAGTAAGACGTAGGCATCTCCATGTTTTAACACTGGAGGGGGGAAAAGACAAAGCCAACATAGAGCCCTTGATAACCCCTTGGTAGTCAGGACCTAGGGGTTTACAGTAAAGAGCAACAGACAACATTAACCCTCTAAAGAGCACACTATCAAAATGAACTTGAAATAATGCACTTAGTTCCACGTAGTCCTTAACCTCCCTGTGAGAAGCCTACACATGACTTGCTTCCTAATTCTTCCTCTGGAGCTCAGGGTCAGGATTGGTAGTGCTGCATATAGAGCTGTGTTGGGAAGAGCTGTAAGACTGAAGAAGGAGGTGTGTAGTGATCAGTTAGTGATGTCTGCCAAAGGTATGGGAACGGATGGGGGCAGCATATGTGCTATATATTTGCCAGCCTTGAACTGGGGCATATTCTCAGTAAGCTATCTCTATCATGGAGCTGTAGTGTACAAAGCTACACTATACGATACTAATACTATATACTAATACACTACACTGTACTAATACTATATACTAGTACACTGTACTATACTAATACTAGTTACTACTACTAGTATTTACTTGTAATTTCTCTGGCATGAGATAATAGTTCCTTGGCTTGACATATAGTAGGAATCTTTACAGAATTTACCAGTACTTTTCATAGATGGCAGATACGCTTTGGTAGATAGTAATAGTCTGGGGATTAGATATTAGCTTGATGCAAAAGAAATTGCTGTTTTTGCCATTGCTTTTAATGGCAAAAATGACAATTACTTTTGCACCAAATAGATACACTCCATTGTGGAAGAGAGACAGTTTGGATTGTTCATATCTGGAGGATATGTCTTTCAAGACCTTTAAATTCTCCGTGTTCTGGCTTGATAGTCACCAAAGACCCTTCTCATTGCTAATCTGATTCCTTGTTTCTGGGAAGGAAGAATCCTGGTTAATGAATACCAGTATCATTGTTACTGGGAAGCTATTCCATCAATGGGGATAATGATAGTATCTCCTTGGTAATAAGTTGACATTTTGGGTTGCATGCCAGTTCTTTTTAACTGTAAATTGGAAAGAGATTGATTATTCTTGCAAGTTTGGTTAATTAAGTTTCTCAGTTTGTTTACCCAACAGGGAGCTCCCACCTCCAGGAATTCTCTCTCTTTTAGAGTCTTCCCTTCAGCAATCATAGGAGTTGGCTTGCTTGCTTGTTGGGGTTGAAAGTTGATCCGTGTTCCCAAAGCTGGTCACTGCTGCTGTTAATGGTAGACATTTTCATAGTTGGTAGCAGAAATGATTCAATCACACTGTCAGTAATATATCTTATTTTTTTCATTGATTTTTAGTAGAGAGACAGGGTTTTGCCATGTTGCCCAGGCTGTTCACAAACTCCTAGCCTCAAGCAATCCACCAACCTCAGCCTCCCAAGTGCTGGGATTAGAGGGGTGAGCTGTCTCACTCAGCCAATATATCTTTTTTTATAAATTTTTTTTTAGTGCATAAACTTTCTAGGTTAAAGATATGATTCAGGAAGGGTCAGATTTTGGGCCCAGTCTAAATTTTGTTGTTAGTGAATTTTAATGGCCTCTCAAAAACATTTACAATGAGCAAACCTTATGAATGTTAGAAGTTAATTACTGGCCAGGTGCAGTGGCTCATGCTTGTAATCCCAGCAATTTGGGAGGCTGAGGTAGGTGGATCACCTGAGGTCAGGAGTTCGAGACCAGCCCGGCCAACATGGTGAAACCCTGTCTCTACTAAAAATACAACAATTAGCCAAGCATGGCGGCATGTGCCTATAATCCTAGCTACCAGTAGGCTGAGGCAGGAGGATTGCTTGAAACTGGGAGGCGGAGCTTGTAGTGGGCCAAGATCATGCCACTGCACTCCAGCCTGGGCAACAGAGTAAGATTCCATTAAAAAAAAAAAAAGTTGCCGGGCGCGGTGGCTCAAGCCTGTAATCCCAGCACTTTGGGAGGCCGAGGCAGGTGGATCACGAGGTCAAGAGATCGAGACCATCCTGGTCAACATGGTGAAACCCCGTCTCTACTAAAAATACAAAAAATTAGCTGGGCATGGTGGCATGCGCCTGTAATCCCAGCTACTCCGGAGGCTGAGGCAGGAGAATTGCCCGAACCCAGGAGGCGGAGGTTGCGGTGAGCCAAGATCATGCCATTGCACTCCAGCCTGGGTAACAAGAGCGAAACTCCGTCTCAAAAAAAAAAAAAAAAAAAAAGTTAATTACCTATTTGTGTTTAGCAGCATGGTAAATGAAAAGAAGTATTTAAGACATAACTTCATAATCTGAAGTGTGTAATTTAGTTGGGGACATAATCCCAGCACTTTGGGAGGCCGAGGCGGGTGGATCACGAGGTCAAGAGATCGAGACCACCCTGGTCAACGAAACCCCGTCTCTACTAAAAATACAAAAAATTAGCTGGGGATGGTGGCAAGTGCCTGTAATCCCAGCTGCTCAGGAGGCTGAGGCAGGAGAATTGCCTGAACCCAGGAGGCGGAGGTTGCGGTGAGCCGAAATCGCGCCATTGCACTCCAGCCTGGGTAACAAGAGCGAAACTCTGTCTCAAAAAAAAAAAAAGATTTAAAATAATGATACAAGATAGCATATACTTTATTACTTTTATGGGCTGGAGTTCTCATACTGGCTTGCAAAAGCCAGTTGCTAAGTTTTCCAGTTTTGTGAGCTGGTTATTAAACACAGCCGTTACTAGAAATTAAATTATATAAAGTTATAATTAAATAAAGTATACTATTAACAAAGGTAATAAATAGTCAAAACTCATCACTTTCTAGTTGTTTTACTACCTTTCACTGTTATCTCAGATCTTGAAGTTATTTATGTCCATTGTATCTGTGTGGTGGAAATACTACATAACAGTTTGTCACTGTGTGTCCCTTCCTAACTGTGGTCAGTGACACCATGCTGGTGGCTTGAAATAGCCATGGTGGGAGTGTTTACACCACAGAAATTGAATCTACAAACTTGCCAAACCCAGACTCCCCCATCGCCGCCCCCAGAGCCAGGTGCTAAACATTTACCAGCACACCATTGCATGTAAATATCAAATAGGAAGAACAGACTCTAAGAACCATCACTGGCGGGAGGAGGGTGCAATCACCTGAGGTTTGGGGGTCAGGGAGGGAGGAGAAGCTGGCTCTGAAGCAGACTTGTTTTTATGTGGGTCAGGACCACCCTCCGGGGTATTTAGAATCAGGACAAATCACAGAATGCCCACATGTCCCTCAACATTTTTATACAGGTGAAATCAGGTTAGCATAAGTATTAACAGCTTCTTCAAAGGTGAAACAAAGTAAATAAAAAGGCAACAGTAAGCGGGAAAGGTGTGTGTGTCTGTGCATGTAGAGGATGTGGTGGGGTGATCTCACCCGCTCTGGCCAAGTGCTCATGAGATGATTGGATAACCTTAGTGATGCCCACGGGAAAGGGTTAAAGCCATTTCTATGCTTCTCTTCCAGTCAGTAGCTAAAGCCCCAGGGACAAGGTGTTCCCTTTGATATTGCTGTACATCTGTAGTAGAATTTTAAAAGGCTGGGAGGAAAAACGTAGGCTGATAGAAAAGGTGGGTTTAGGAGGCTTCCTGTAAGCCAAGGAGAGGCAGTCTTTGAACTAGCACACTGGATCACTGTTTTTTTCCTACCCTAATTCATTGCAGACCTCTAAAAGCCTCAGTGGGGTTGGAGGGGAATAATAACAATGTATCACGGTGTTTATAACATGCACGGAGGTAAAATATATGACAATAGCAGAAAAATTAAAAATCTTTTGTTGTAATAAAAATGATTAAAATGGTAAATTTCATGGTACTAAAATCATTAAGGTATTAAAAGTAATAACATCTTTTTATTCTCTAAATACATAAAGTCCTCCTGATTGAGAATAGGGGCAGTTACTGTTTTTCAATTGATACAGGGAAGATTCTCTTGATTTTCTTTTTTTTTTTTTAGATGGAGTCTCACTCTGTTGTGCCCAGGCTGGTATGCAGTGGTGCAATCTCGGCTCACTGCAACCTCCACCTCCCAGGTTCAAATGAATCTCCTCCCTCAGCCTCCCAAGTAGCTGGGATTACAGGCATATGCCACCATACACAGCTGATTTTTGTGTTTTTAGTAGAGACAGGGCGTCACCATGTTGGCCAGGCTGCTCTCCAATTCCTGACCTCGGACGATCCACCCACCTTGACCTCTCAAAGTGCTGGGATCACAGGTGTGAGCTATCGTGCCCAGCCTTGAGATTTTTTGTTTTTTGTTTCTTTTTGGACAGGGTCTTGCTCTGTTACCTAGGCTGGAGTTCAGTGGTACGATCTTGGTTCACTGCAACCTCTACTTCCCAGATTCAAGCAATCCTCCTGCCTCGGCCCCACTAATAGCTGGGATTACAGGCATATGCCCCCATGCCTGGCTAATTTTTGTAGTTTTAGTAGAGACAGGGTTTCACCATGTTGGCCAGGCTGGTCTCAAACATCTGACCTCAAGTGATCCACCCACCTGCGCCTCCCAAAATGCTGGGATTACAGGCATGAGCCATTGTACCCAGCCTTCTTGTTTAAAAACATAAGAAATTTAAAAAATAATAATAAAATAAAAAAATAAATAAACCAAGGGCAATAATAGTAGAAACAAAGTGACAGTTGCAATTGTTGAGGAGTTTTGGAAAAAATAAAAATTAAAACAAAAAAGGCTTGAACCTTAACAACTAACTGGTTACTGAGTAGCCCAGTGAGAGAAGTGGGAAACCAAGGAAGAGAAGAGTCCTAGGACAGATAGGATCAGTTTCATTACTGGGGCTAGAGCTGGTGTCAGGTGAGGAGAGGCTGCTAGTTGCATAAGAAGCTCACGTGACACAGGCAGGCATCCTGAACAACTTAAATCAGGATGCATCTTACACTTGATGGTGTCAGTCACCATTATCAGAGTGGCAGTGGTTGCCAGGCATGCAGAAACTTGGGCATAGATGTTCATATTGTGGTCCTGTGATGTTTAAATAAATATGTATTTATGTAAATTCAGCATAATAAAAAATGAAAATTTCTAATCAGGAAGCATGAAGTCATGGTTTAATTGGGTTTTTTCACTTCTTCATGAGAGATTAAATGATGGCATGTCTTATGATTGGTGGCATATTAGTGAAATACAGGTTAATTTTTCAGATTTGGATATAAATTAACTGTTCATAAATTTGTATCCCATTTACAAACTCTTTTGGGTCTTCTTATCTAGTAACTTTGTTGAACCAGAAATGCGTGTATTAGATTTATCAAAATGCTCACTCAGAGGTGGCTATTCTGTGCTCAGAATGGGCCAATCATTTACTAAATGTTGTTGTTAATTTCTAATAATGTGTGTCCAAAAAGGAACTATTTTGGCTTGATAGTGATGGATACTAAAGTTTATAATTACATATAGATAAGTGAGGTTCTGTGTTTTTTCCTTAGGATCAAAGAGCTGAGCGGCCTTCTCATCTGTCCTCTTTGCAGTAGTGAACTGTCAATCAGGGTGTCAGACAAGTGCCCCCTTATGGGCATGCCTGGGAGTAATTCCTTCTTTAGATATCCATGCTAAAATGCCTCTGCAAGCAGAGTGAATGCCACATGTAAAGGAGCAGTGACCAGACAGTGAAGACAGTGTTTGGGAGATCGTGGGTAGATCATGTGTCTGTAGTGGATTGGGTGTGTATGAGAAAGAGCCACAGGTAAGGTGGTATGTTAGATTGGTACTGTGTTCATCTGGGGACAGGTCACAGTCAGTGCTTAGTGTGCACAGAGAGTCACACACAAGTCAGTGCATGGTGAATCTTTTGTTAAGTAGGATATGCAGGATAATGAATAGGAAGCTGTGATACAAAATTCTCAACAACCTTCATAAAGAATGATGCCTTCTATTCCAGGTGCACAGTTGTAGAGCATAATCCATAAGCCATTTCACAGTTGGAGGCCTGTTTTATTTTTCAAATGAAATTAGAGAGAGGAGGTGGGACTTGTCCTCTGATGGCTTAGCAGAGGCAAGGGTGGAAGAAGGGGATCCAGGTCATTTGTTTTCCTTTCGTTAGGCCCCTGAAAAAATATAGACTAAGGATTTAATTGCACAGTTTGCTTCTATCTCTGAAAAAGCTGGATTAGTAATTGCATTAACTTGTTACTATGGTTTGCTCTTAGGGATAATATAATTTTAGCTATTGCTTCCTAATTATAGGATTTTCATTGTTCTAAAAGTCCCATTCAGCATGTGTTTCATTTTCACTTTTATGAAGGGCATTGTGAAAAAGAGCTCACATCTTTGAAAGATCCAAGCTGAGTTGAAGCTGTGACTTGCCCAAAGCCATTCCCCACTGTGACAAGCTGGGAGCTACTGTGAATTTTATCCTCCACTGATGAATAATGTGATTGGCAAAGACCATATGCTCTGTTGCTTGCTGGAGTCCAGAGGCACTGCACAACAGAGGGATAATCACATCAAGCTGATGATGGTTTTTATTGGCCAGTAGTAATGACAGAAGTAATGACAGTCATTAAAATCATGCTTCAAATCACTTTGGGCCTTCAGAGCACAGCCAACTCAATGTGTCAAGGACATGTCACTCCAAATTGCCCATTGGCCTTCATTCTTTCAGAACTGCAGGGCTGGCAGAAGGTAGCGGTAGGCCTCAGGTCTTCACCATCTCTTGCATCTACACTGGTGCTTTTGGTGTTTCCAGATGATCTTCTTTAGGTGAGAATCAAAGTGGACTCATACAAAACTGAGCTCATTCATAGAAAGGCAACAGAAATATATCCTTGAGATGTCTCACTTCAATTTGACAAATACAAAATTTGTGATACCTGGGTACATACTCAGTGCTAAAAGCTCTAAGGCATTTGGAGAATAAGATAGTTACTCTTCTGTGGGACCTACTCTTTGGGGAGGGAGGTTTCTATTCACAAGGAACTACAGTGCAAGGCAACATGTATATACATGTTACAGGAGAACCTGATGGGTAAGCGGGGGGGTGTAAATTGGTTCAGACTAGGATGATATGAAAAGATATACCTGGGGTACAGGGGGAAATATACATAAGTTAAACTTTGTGCAAATTCCTCAAAGGTGAACTTGAACAAGTCATTTAATTCTTCCTCTGTCAGATTCACTATCTACAAAAAAAGGAATATTGGCCTTAAAGATTAATCACAGGGCAAAGGACCACTCAATCCATCTCACTGAAAATTTAAGATTATAGCAAAACCCTGAATTCTAGATATAATTGAAAAGGTAGAAATTAGAGGAATGGGAATTCCAGGTGGAGGGGACAGCACTAATAGGGATCTAGTGGCAAGAAAGTCTCTATCTGTCTGAGGCATAAGGTTATATTGATTGATTGTGTGTGTGTGTGTGTGTGTGTGTGTGTGTGTGTGTAGAGGTTATATGCACAGACTCTTAATGTCTTAATGAAGATAATATCCCATTACTGGATTTCTCTACAACAGTCTCTTCAAAATATGAAGAAACCCAAGATAGAGGCAAGTTATTTCTTAGGTTATATCTAACGAGATATTTATACAAAGAAAAGAAAGGAGACAAATAGATCATTTCTATATTTCTTAGATTTCTTGACTCATACAGACTCATGACTCAGATAATGACTCAGGGACAAACTGAACATTTATAGCTGTTACCTTAACTAAGGGAAAACATTCTTTATAGCAGATAGTCTGAGTGCCAGAAAAAAAACAACAACAGATTTTTTATAGTCTGGTTTCAACCCACAGAGTTCTACCTGCAGAAGAACAAATACTTGGAAAAGATTATAGGAAAATAAAAAGATTTAGCAGAAATATTAAACTAAATGAGATTTTATTTAATAATATTATCTTACCTTTATTTAGTGCTTTATAGTTGACCTTTTTTCATTATTTAATTTTATGCTCCTCACAGTCCTGAGAGTGAAGCATTTCTGATATTATTCTGCCCCTTTTTCTAGATGTAGAAACTGGGGTTCCAAGAGGTTATATGATTCGCTGTGAATTTTACACTCAACAAGTTCTAGAATTAGAACTTGAACTTTGAACTCTTGCTGTAAGACTCATTCCAGCACATTGTGTTGTCTTGAGATCATGCAGACAGCCTACTCTCCTTATTTTTCTTGAGGAAACAGGTTCAGAGAGGTGAAGTGACTCACCCAAGATCACATAGTTGATGGCTGTGCTAGACCTCAAAGCAGGATGTCCTAACTTCCCGTTCTGTGCTCTTTTTGTAATGCAAAGCTATACAGGATATAAATTTGAAATAAAATGTTTTAGTCCATTCACTGCTGTAAAAAAACACCTGAGACTAATTTATAAAGAAAAGGGGGTTAATTGACTCATGATTCTGCAGGTTATACAGGAAGCATAGTGGTTTCTGCTTCTGGGCAGGCCTGAGGAAGCTTCCAATCATGGTAGAAGGTAAAGGGAGAGTGAGGCATCTCACGTGGCAGGAGCAGGAACAAGAGTTGTGGGAGTGACACACAATTTTAAACAACAAGATCTCACAAGAACACACTCACTGTGGTGAGCACAGCACCAAGGGGGAAAGCTGCCCCACGATCCAATCACCTCCCCCCAGGCCCTACCTTTAACATTGGGGATTACATTTCCACATGAGATTTGGACAGGGACAACATCCAAACTATATCAAACACCACTATGAAATTCTCCCACATAGTATTCCCACAGGGCAATATCACTGTAAATGTCACATGGTAAAATTCCTACAGGTAATTTCAAGAAAAATAAGAAGTAACATACTATGCATTTTGTTCTTTATTTAATTAGAATTAACACATTCAGTCCTCCTAACTACCCTATGAGGTGACCATGATTATTATTTTTATTTTATCATTGAGGAAATTGAGTAACAGGTTATGTAACCTGGCTAAGTAAACATAGCCAGAAAATGGTAGGCCTGGATACAAAGCCAAGTAGTAAGGCCCTGAGACCTCTTAGTCACTCAGTTATCAAGCCAGAATATAAAAATATTTGGGATTCAGAATAGGTGCTGGAATAAAATCACATTTGCTTAGGAAACTCTTTTAACAAACTGAACAAATTAATAACACCAATAACAGTGTAGGGTAAGTGTTCAGATTAATTAAGCATATACATAAATGTCTGTTATACATAATCTTATCTAGTCACGAGCCAAGTGTTATACTGCTTGGTTCCCAAGACCATAGCAGGTTTGGAAATTCTATGCTGTTGCATTTTTAAAAACACAGTTTATGTATTGCATAGATGTTTAGATCAGCATTTTTCTTGTAAGTTTGACCCACTACAGTTTCCTTTACTTTATACACTTGCCTCTATTATCACACAGTAATGATATCTTGGAATTATGAAGAATTGCTTACACAATGGAATACTGGACACCCTTTAAAAAGAAAGAAATTCTACAACCATCTGACAAAAACAAGCAATGGGGAAGGGATTCCCTATTTAATAAATGGTGTTGGGAAAACTGTCTAGCCATATGCAGAAAGGTGAAACTGGATCCCTTCCTTATACCTTATACAAAAATCAACTCCAGATGGATTAAAGATTTAAACATAAGACCTAACACCATAAAAACCCTAGAAGAAAACCTAGGCAATACCATTCAGGACATAGGCATGGGCAAGGACTTCATGACTAAAACACCAAAAGCAATGGCAACAGAAGCCAAAATAGACAAATGGGATCTAATTAAACTTAAGAGCTTCTGTACAGCAAAATAAACTATCATTAGAGTGTACTGGCAACCAACAGAATGAGAAAAAATTTTTACAATCTACCCACCTGACAAAGGCTAATATCCAAAATCTACAACGAGCTTAAACAAATTTACAAGAAAATAACAACCCTATCAAATAATGGGCGAAGGATATGAACAGGCACTTCTCAAAAGAAGACGTTTATGTAGCCAACAAACATGACAAAAAGCTCATCATCACTAGTCATTAGAGAAATGCAAATTAAAACCACATTGAGATACCATCTCACACCAGTTAGAATGGTGATCATTGAAAAAATCAGGAGACAACAGATGCTGGAGAGGATGTAGAGAAATAGGAATGCTTTTACACTGTTGGTGGGAGTGTAAATTAGTTCAACCATTATGGAAGACAGTGTGGTGATTCCTAGATCTAGAAATAGAAATACTATTTGACCCACCAGTCCCATTACTGGGTATATACCCAGAGGATTATAAATCATTCTATTATAAAGACACATGCACACATATATTTATTGTGGCACTGTTCACAGTAGCAAGGACTTGGAACCAACCCAAATGCCCATCAGTGATAGACTGGATAAAGAAAATGTGGCACATATACACCATGGAATACTATGCAGCCATAAAAAAGGATGAGTTTATGTCCTTTGCAGGGACATGGATAAAGCTGGAAACCATCATTCTCAGCAAACTGACACAAGAACAGAAAACCAAACCCTGCATGTTCTCACTCATAAGTGAGTGTTGAACAATGAGAACACATGGACACAGGGAGGGGAGCATCACACACCAGGGCCTGTCGGGGGGTAGGGGGCTAGGGGAGGGATAGCAAGAGGTGGGGGGATAAAGAAGGGATAGCATTACGAGAAATACCTAATGTAGATAACAGGGTAATGGATGCAGCAAATCACCACGGCACATGTATAGGACTTAAAGTATAATAATTAAAATAAAAAAAAAATAAATTCTGTTATTTGCAATGTCATAGATAAACCTGGCGTACATTATGTTAAGTGAAATAAGCCAAGCACAGAAAGACAAATACTCCATGATTTCACTTACATGTGCAATCTCTAAAAGTGGAACCTACAGAAGGACAGAATTGAATGATGGTTACTCAAGGATGGGAGCGCAGGGTGGGAATGGGGAAAGGGGAGATATTGGTCAAAGGGTGCAAAGTTTGAGTTAGGAGGAATAAATTTCAGTGCACAGCATAGTGACCATAGTTAATAATAACTTACTGTATATTTCAAAATTGCTAAGAGTAGATTTTAAATGTTCTCACTAGAAAAAAAAAGATAAGTAGGTGAGGTGCTGGATATGTTAAGTAGCTTGATTTTATCATCCCTCAGTGTATCAAAATGTCACATTGTACCCCATAAATATATACAATTATTATTAATAGTTTTCTTCTAAATAGTTTGGATTATTTTATTTATTTTAATGACATATCAAAACATGAAGGGTGCATGCACTTTTTGTCTCTCTTTTAGAGATGGGAAAATTGAGTGAAGCAATTTCAGATTCCCTGGAGTGAAGAGGGCAAAACCAGGGCAGTCCCTCCTGCAGTCTTTAGAATGCTGCTGCAGGGTTCAGTGGAGAAAGGTGGGGGTGGAGGCATTGAATGAGCACTGCCTTTGGAGTCAAACAGGCAGCTGACCATGTTGCCTTCTGTTCCTGAGGATAAGTCTCGGCTGCCATCTGAAGATTCTCAAGTCAAACACTCAAGTGTACAAATACTCAAGAAATTCCTCTGGGCTTTGTATGTTCAGAGACTGAAGAGATGTAGCTTTCTCTTATAAAAATTTTTACTGATTCAACTGAGAATATGCCGATTGAATGAACAGAGACTCCTGTGTCTCCAGAAAGCATTGCATTTCCATATGATACACCATTTCATGAAACCTCTCTGCATTAAAAGAGCAATTTTCTTCTTGAAGATGTGTAGCTTATGCAGAGCGAATTACTCCCAAGTCCTTGGGGGAATTCAAATATGCAAACAACTAGCATCATGGCAAAGAAAAAGAGCCCTCAGTTGTTTTTTCATTTTGTCCCCTCACTTTTTTTCTCAATAAGTGCAAATTCTACTATAACCTTAGTACCTTAGTAGTTCCCAAACTCCTGGAAAGCTGAAAGCCATTTACTTTGCTTATTACTTATGAAAAGCAATAAAAATTTGAGAGATGTCAAAATTTGCTATTACATTTGTTTAGTCTTTCAAAATACATTGAAATGGATAATAATAATATCTTATTTAGTCCCTGCTGTGTGGCAGAGACTAGAACCATAATGTCATTTACTCCTGACAACAACCACAGAAAGTAGATCTCATTCTCTTGAGAACCATGACAATTGCCATCAACATGATATCGCTATTTGGACTTAGAACTCAATATGACTTAAGTTACTTGTTCTGAAAACTTTTCCTAGAATAGATAAGACTGTAAGCCTACAAATAACTTCTCTGTTTGTGTCAGGAAATTCTGGCTCATCCGTTTATCTGAGACAACAATCTCCTCCCCCTAAGCAAATTGCTCACTCTCATCAAGCCATAGTTCACTCTATACTTGCTTTAAGATCCTCCCTTTGACCATCTTGGGCTAAGGTTACATCACGAGCTTAGCCCAGTTCCAGTCAGTTCCCTTCTTGAAAGACTCTTAAGGTTACTTGAACCCAGATCTCAAAACTATAAACATCCACTGCTGACTTCAGTTTTCTGAGGTACCACCAAGACTTTGTAAAGATGGAGTGTTTTCCTTATTAAATTGTCTGGCAGTATTTGAAGGAGTTTAATAATTCTTGTTTTACAAGTGAGCAAAGAGAGGCCCAGAGTTTCAGTAATTTGTTCAAGTTCACTCCCTTAGTCAAGGATTGGAGCCAGGATTTCAATCCAGAACTGTCTGACTCCATCCCATGTTCCTGATCACTCTGCTATTGTCCCTTTCAGTTTGAATGAAAATCCATTTTCTTCAGTTGTAACCATGGACATATTTGACTTTTGCGGAGTAAGAGACAATCTAAGGAATGGCTGTCTTAGTCTGTTCTTGCTGCTCTAATAAAACATCTTAGATTGAATAATATATTAACAACAGAATTTCTTTCTTACCGTTCTAGAGGCTGGGAAGTCCAACAGCAATGAACCAACAACTGAGTTTGGTGAAGGCCTGTGCCTCATGGGGGTCTTCTTGTGGTGTCCTCACATGGCGGAGAGGCAAATGGACTCTTTTAAGCTCTTTTATTTACTTTATTTCATTTTCAGACAGGGTATTACTGTTACCCAGGCTGGAGTGCAGTGGCACAATCACAGCTCACGGCATCCTCAACCTCCCAGGCTCAAGTGATCCTCCCACTTCAGCCTCCAGAGTAGCTGGGACTATAGGTGTAGTCTTCAGCCTCCAAAGTAGCTGGGACCATGCCTGGCTAATTTTTAAATTTTTTGTAGAGATGGGGTCCCCCTATATTGCACAGCTGTCAAGCCCTTGTATAAGAGCCTTCATTCTATTCATGAGGGCAGAGTCTTCATAACCTAATTATCTCCTAAAAGTCCTGTCTCTTAATACAGCTGCACGGGGATTCAATTCCAGCATGAACTTTGTAGGAGACACAAACTTTCAAACCATAGCAATGGTCTAGTTTACAGTCCTGTGAAAGGCAGTTGCCATGTAACCGTGTAGGTTTAATTGTCTGTGGGAATCCAGTACTATTTCAGAATAAACTCTTACCAGCATTCTCTAAGTGAAAGATGTAGGTCAGGCCAGGGCCAGGAAAACCAAATCTATAATTGGTGTGACCTTTAAACCATCAATAAATTATTCAGCTGGTATATTAGTTTCCTAGAGCTGCTGTTAACAAATTACCTCAAAGTTGGTGGCTTAACACAACAGAAATTTCTTCTAGGTTCTGAAGGCCACAAATTCAAAATCAAGATCTTGCCGGGGCCATGTTCCCTCTGAAGCTTCTGAGTGAGATTCTGTCTCATGCCTCTCTCCTGGATTCTAGTGGCTCCCAGCAACCCTTGCCATTCTGTGTTTTGGGACTTTATAGCTCCAACTTCTGCCTTGGTCTTCATATAGCTCTCTCTTTTTGTCTCTGTTTCTTCTTTGCTCTTTCATGGAAGGACATTTCTCATTGGATTTAAGTCCCATCTCAATCCAGGATTATCTCATCTTAAGACCCTTATCTTAATGACATCTGCAAAGACTTGTAATCAAATAAGATCAGATTCTGAGGTTTTGGGTAGACATATCTTTTGGGAGCCACAATTCAACTCACTACAGCTAGTAAAGTTTATTACTGACCCTGTATTAACATCAGTATTATTACATCTAAATAAAAATGCCAATGAAAAATAATATAAAGAATAATGTGGTAATAGCTCATTTTAAAAAATGTAGTCTTTGAAAATTTTTGATATAAAACCACTGTCAATGAGGTATTCCAGTGACCATATGAAGTTTGATTATAGCAGTGCATACATGGAAATTTTAAACAGATTATTCATGTCATTGATTCTGATGTAGACACAATGGCTTTGTGAAAAGACCATTTTCCAGAAATGTATCAAACATTTATCTAGTGCATATGGGATTGCAAGCACTGGGGAAATACCTACACGATGACGGTACTATCAATGTTCTTTTCCAGTTTGTAAAAAGAGAAAAGTGAGAAGGATGATGGTGAAATGGTAGCTTGATGACCACCTCCAACTTAAAACCATCTGTGGAAGAATATATCAAGGTTCAAAATACATGATTCCCATAGATGTTAGCAAGATTATTTATAATAACTCTATTGTGTTTTCTTCCTGTGTCACTCCCACACTGATAGTATATCAGAGTAATTTCCGAACTGCATATTTTAACGACAGTTAACGAGAATTTAAAAAAATTTTTGACCCTGTGGAAATACATTTTACACTTGACCCAGTATATGTGTCACTGAAATAAGTTTTTCAAGTCAATATTTACTCTTAGAAGCATCATGAATCCTGATATTTTCTATTTTGTTATATTTCATTATTAATTTAAATTGATTTCAAAATTTACTAATGGATAACCACAATTTCTTAAGTAGCATCAATCATTCTTTACCTTATCCACCCCAACACACATATATTAACAGGATTTTGTAATGAGTAGCATTCTTGCATTTCATACAGTTAAATTTTAGACATAATATCATTTATGTTACTGTAGTAGGAAAAACATTTCAGGGGCTTTAAAGACACAGTTCAAGGCCAGTCATGGTGGTTCATGCTTGTAATCCTAGTAATTTGTGGAGGCCAAAGGAGGAAGATCACTTAAGGTCAGGAGTTCTAGACCAGTCTGGGCAACATACTCATACCCCCATGTCTATGAAAAATTTAAAAAATTAGCCAGACATGGTGATGTGCACCTGTAGTCCAACAACTAGGAAGGCTATGGCAGGAAGATGGCTTGAGCCCAGGAGTTCAAGGCTGCAGTGAGCTATGATGGCATCCCAGCCTGATCTACAAAGTAAGATCCTATCTCTCAAAAACAGATACAGTTATTATCCGGGTGTGGTGGCACATGACTGTAATCCCAGCTATTTGGGAGGCTGAGGCAGAAGAATTTCTTGAACCCGGGAGGCAGAGGTTGCAGTGAGCCAAGATCATGCCATTGCACTCTAGCCTGGGCAACAAGAGTGAAACTCCATCTCAAAAAAAGATACAGTTGGGACGAGTGTGGTGCTCATGCCTGTAATCCCAGCACTTTGGGAGGCTGAGGCAGGAGTTTGAGACCAACCTGGCCAACATGGTAAAACCCTGTTTCTACTAAAACTACAAAAATTATCCAGGTGTGGTGGTGTGCACCTGTAATCTCAGCTACTCAGGAAGCTGAGGCTGGAGAATCACTTGAACCCATGAGGTAGAGGTTGTAGTGAGCCAAGATTGCACCATTACACACCAGCCTAGGTGACAAGAGTGAAACTCCATTCCCCCCGCCCTCCCCCCAAAAAGATACAGTTTAGTAACTGAGAAAACCATACAGTAGATGATTTTACATTTGATTGTGTATTGTTAGAACACATTTTTGAGTATATTAATGCATTTAAAACATGAATGAATGATACTTTGCATGTGTTCCTTTTTCCCCACAGACCAATTTTTTTGACTGTTCTACGGTAGCTTCAGCTTGCTCGTGCCTTTGGGTTGCCATGGCACCAACCTTGGCTCTATCTCTGCATAATCTTATAATTCTGCAGTTCTCCACTGGTTAAATCACTCTGCTTCTGTGATTCTGATTGGTTCAGCATGGTCAGCTGCTCGTGTCTGCCCTAGTCAACAGTGATCTGATTGATCGAGATGCTGTAGCCTACATGGCTGCTTTTCATAGATTTTCTAAGGGGGTAGATATGGGTCAGGGTCCCAGAAGTTAATAATACACTAAAATTGGGAAAACTGGAGAAAATTTTAATAAGAAGTGATTTATAAAAGTCTGGGCATAAGAAAACCACAAGGGATAGTATAGTAGAGTGGGGATAACTGCAGGGCACCATTATTACTCCTGGGCCCAAAGAGGCAGTTACTAGAACTTGGGGAAAGAGAGAGCCAAGCGGAGCGGCCTGCTGGACAGGACCTGCAACCTTTAATGAAGGTGTTACCAGCAGTGAATCCGACAGGTGTGCAACAAACTTGATCCTTGCCTCCTCAAGGAAAAAATTCAGCCAAGGGGCATAAGGTAGTGAGAGACAAATTTTAGAGCAGAAGTAAAAGTTTATTAAAAAGTTTTAGCATAGGAAGGAAAGGAAGCAAAGTACACTTGGAAGAGGACCGAGTGGGTGACTTGAGAGATTCAGGTGCCCTGTTTGATCCTTGACTTGGGGTTTTATCCATTGTCATGGTTCCCCGGTTTCTGTTTCTCCCCCCTTGATTCTTCCCTTGAGGGGAGCTATCCTCATGCACAGTGGCCTACCTGCACTTGGGAAGGACCGCATGGACAGTGTGTTTACTGAAGTTATGCTCAGGTTCACTCGAGGCATTTTTTCTATACAAGTTGAGGTTCCTAGAGGAAGGTCATAAACCAGTTAAACTCCACCATTTTGCATCTTAATGCACATGCTTGAGCCTGCTTATCCAACTCCTGAGATCTTATCAGGAAGCTGCTAATCACCAGCTTCGGGTGTTTTCTGCCTTTGTTAGACTAGCTTTCCCTGGTGCCAGCTGAGGCCAATTATTATTTTAGTGAGCCAGTTTAACAGCCTCCCAACCATCACCTGATGGTTGCCTGACATTTCTGGGGTAAGGGGTCTCCCTTCTCCTTCTCTGCTTATATCTGCCTAACTGTCTGGGGTGGGGGGCATGGCAGGGAGGGGAATTTGGAAGAGCGAATACAAAGTATCTCAAAACACAAGGAGTGTAGATAAGAAGGGAATGATTGGCATCTCAATTGCAGAGGTAAATCCACAAAGCTTTCTGGAGGAAAGCTTTTCTTTGGTTTTATAATACGGCTAGAAAAGACTTAGGAATCCCCTAGACGCCAGGTACTGTTCTAAGTTTGTTATCTCTATTAATTCACTGAATACTAAAATAGCCCTCTGAGGAGGATAGTAGAGGTGGAGGGGTGCTTTTCCTTGAAGTCTAACATACATAAAGTGCACACATAAATGACAGATCAATAATTTTCACAAAGGCAACACACTCAGGCAATCAGCCTGCAGATCAAGAAAGAAAACATGACCAACCACCTGAGACTCCCTTTCCAGTCTCCATCACCCTCAATGGTGTTCACATCCAACACCAATACTGAAATCGCCTTTGCAAAAATTATATCAGTGAGAAAAATTGTAACAGTGAGCCAAGCTACCCTCCCAACCCCCGTCTTGCCTTTCCCTTAATTATTCCTGGGCTTCGGGGCTGAGCTGACTCTGGGAGACATTTGTGTTAGTTGAAATGATAATAGGCCTTTGCTCAAACTCAACTGCTTTTGTAAAGCTAAGGGGTGGCCTCCGGGATAGGGTAAGGAGAAGAGCTGGATTCTTGGAAGGTGCAGACATGAAGGATTGTTAGTCCTTATTCCAGAGGTTGCTGGAGATGCAGCTTCCCTAGTGATTCCTGCGGATAACATCACTGTTGTAGGTTGGCTTTTCAAGATATTTTTTCAGGTTTTTCCGCATGTCTGACACCCATGACCTCACCTTGACCTGATGGCTCTGCCTGGAATCCCTAACCCCACTCCTGTGGCCCTACCCAGAAGCAATTCAGTGCACAGGAGGACAGCTTTGACCCTCTATGATTTCATCTCTGCCCCAACCAATCAGCAACAGGCCTAGCTACCCGCCTCACTTCCCCCAAGCTGCCTTTGAATTCCTAACCTAGGAGCTTTGGAGGAGAATGATTTCACTACTAAATTGCTCTCCCGTGTGGCATGGCCATCCTTGTGTCTATAAACTCTTTCTTTATTACAATGCCATGGTTTTTCTTTGTGCAGTGGGCCGCAAGAACCCCTCGGGCAGTTACAACACTATCCTAATATCCAACACCAGTGAGGATTTCTGCCATTTTTGTACTTAATGTACTGAAATCATACCGCACTAATTATTTTGTCTATGACTTCTTTGCTCAATATTATGTTTGCAGCAACAAACTTACTTTGAAAATGGTGGTAAAATATATACAACACAAAATTTACCATTTTATCCAGTTTGAAGTCTACAGTTCAGTGCCATTAAATGCATTCACCAGCATCCATTGCCAGAACTTTCTCCACATCCCAAACAGAAACTCTATACTCATTAAACAATAACTCCATTCTTCCCCTACTCCCCCCAGCCCCTGGTAACCTCTATTCCACTTCCCATCTATGGGAATTTGCCTTTTATAGGCACCTCATATAAGTGGAATCATGAGGTACTGGTCCTTTTGTGTTTGGCTTATTTCACTTGACGTAATGCTTCCCACGTTCATTATCGTTCTCTTTTTATAGGAGAGGAAACTGAGGCACAGGAACATTAAGGAAGGAAGTGGTAAACCCACGACAGAAATCCAGGCAGTCTGGCTCCAGTGCCTGAGTACTTAAGAGTGTCATTAGGCTGTTTATCAAAGAGCCTTGTGTTCACAGAGTCAATGATGATAGTTATTCAAAGCATGGGCTGGTTGGAGTTCTGACTGCTTCTCAGAGCCTACTGACCCAGAATAAGACAACAGGAAATCCACATTTTCTTTTCCTGTGAGGCAAAAGGAAGAGTTTCCCTTTGTCTTCTTTGTCTGGCTAAAGGGCAAACTCTTTCCTCTAATTGCAGACTCTTACTTGATTGCTCCTGCAGTCCCTGCCATTCATCCATTTCTATGATGACTCTGCTCCCACCCCTGAGACCAGCTTCCTGGCACGCACTTCAGAGCCACCATTTGGCTGTCTCAACACTCCCTACTGGGCAAAACTCATCATTCCACTGTGCATGACTCTGTACAATTTGCTCAAAATATCAGTTTTGTGCAGAGCCACTTTTGACACGGGAGCCAGAACAATCCTTTCTGGAGCCAGTGATGCCAGTCTGTTAGGAATGGGGACCCTGGTTAGCACACACCAACCTGTCTCATCCAAAATGAATTCAGGGGCCAGCAGAGACCCAGTCCAAGCTCCTCCCTTACTTTGAGCAGTCAAGCCACAAAGGCCTGGTGCCTATTTATCAACAGTCCGCACATGTCTGACTTGTCTTTGCCAGAATCACTGAATTCCAGCATCTCAGAATGCTGGGTGCCAAGAAAAGGCAGGTAGCCATAGCTGTCTTGGATGGCATGACTCAGCAGCAATGGTGCTCTCCGGCAATGAGGGACTGACTTTTGAACACAGGAATGATGTGCCAACATTAAGCCACAAGCAAAATTTTTATTTTGGGAATTTGCAAACATAAGGCCATTTTTGTACCTATCACACAGTTAAACAAAATTTGCAATACTCTGCCAACAGATTCTCTTTCAGCAATACAATAAATTACATTATCTTTCTGGTCCCATTTGTCATCAAACACAAGAAACAATTTAACCAAAATGCTGGCTCCTCCTCTGCTAGAGCTTTAGTTATTAGTGTTTTGCAGTTCAGTCCTAACTACATTTTCCTCCTGTGTGATCTTACTTATTTAAATGCAATTTGTACTTGTCAGAACCCACTTGGTTACAAGTAACAGAAGCTAACTCAACTCTGAAGCAAAAATGGGAATTCATTGATTCACATCATTGTGATGTTCGCAGAGACCCAGTCCAAGCTCCTCCCTTACTTTGAGCAGTGATGCATCACCACATGGCCTCTCTCCCTCTGTTACTGGGACCTATTTTTCTGTCGTGTTGGCCTCATTTTCATTAGTCTATAGTCCCAAGGTGATTTTTTAAAAAAGGACCTGGTAGTTCCAAGCTTGCTTGTACCAGTTTAGCAATTGTGCTGCAAAGAACAACTTTTCCTTCCTGATTATTCCACCAACAGTCCTTTGGCTAATTCTTATTCAAATGATCTGGCTTATCTGCGTAACCTGGAATAATCACTATCACTGGGTAAATGGCTTGTGCTGACTGTTCAGGACTGAGACTCCTCACTTCTTGGCCAGAGGAGAGTCTGGAACTTTGATTAACAGCCTGTCATGAGTCCTAGCCAAGAAGGAGGGATATTTCTCCAAAAGAAAATCAGGGTTTAACTGGGCATGGTGACTCACACCTGTAATCCCAGCACTTTGGGAGACCGAGGCAGGCAGATCACTAGGTCAAGAGTTCGAGACCAGCCTGGCCAATATGGTGAAACCCCGTGTCCATTAAAAATACAAAAATTTAGTCAGGTGTGGTGGCATGTACCTGTAGTCCCAGCTACTTGGGAGGCTAAGACAGAAGAATTGCTTGAACTTGGGAGGCGGAGGTTGCAGTGAGCCGAGATCACACCACTCCATTCCAGCTTGGGCAACAAAGCAAGACTCTGTCTCAGAAAAAAAGAAAAAGAAAGAAAAGAAAAAGAAAACCAAGACCTTTTTAGCGAAAGATATGGGATATTTTCTCATAAAATTTCTTTCTTTCTGATCCAGACCTCATCCCTGAGGTCAAACAGCTTCCTTGACTCATCCGATGTGCATCTTAATCTTAGTGATATGGTTTGGCTCCCAACCCAAATCTCATCTTGAATTATAATCCCATAATTCCCACATGTTGTGGGAAGGATCCAGTGGGAGATAATGTGAATCATGGGGGTGGTTTCCCTCATACAGTTCTCATGGTAGTGAATAAGTTTCAAGAGAGCTGATGGTTTTATCAGGAGTTTTCACTTTCACATCTTCCTCATTTTTCTCTTGCTGCCACCATGTAAGAAGTGTCTTTCACCTCCTGCCATGATTCTGAGGCCTCCAGCCATGTAGAACTAAGTCTGGTGAAACTTCTTTTTCTTCCCAGCCTCAGATATGTCTTTACCGGCAGCATGAAAATGGACCAATACACTTACCCTGTCCAAAATGTGTCTCTTGATTATGAGCATCACACCCTATCCTATCTCCAGCCTGTATTTTCTTTGTTTACAAGCAAGAAGAACTGGCACTGGCTAATTTAGGCAGGCAGAATGTGCTGGAAGGCTTTGGGACTTGCAGAGTTGATGGTAGGCTGGAGTCCTGGACTTGGAACTAGGAAGCACAGCAACTGCCTTGCAAAGGAAAAACCTTGTTAGGAGGCTGCACCTGGAGGGGCTGAATTTTTTCCTGCTTCAGATTCACATTCCAGGAAAGGATTATCTGATTGGACTGTCTCAGTCATGTATGGCCTCTTGGCTTGACTATAACTCACAAGAAAGAGGTGTTCCCTAACAAGAAATGGGGGTGCTTTTAGGGAAATGGATGCTAGACATTCAAATACCCAACACATACCTTCTCTATACCCTGTTCTTCCCCGGCTTACTAGATGTCTTCTTCATTCAACAAGTTGCTCAAGTTGAAAACCTGGCAGTGCACCTGGATTCCTCACCTCCACATCCAAGGTGTCAGCAAACCCTACAGCTCTGCTTCAAAAAGGTATCCCAACAATGTCTATTTCTGTCTCTTTCACCTCCACTTCCCTCATCCACAACATGATTTTCTCTCAGCTGGAATCCCATAATGGCCTCCAACTGGTTTCTCTGCCTCCCCTTTCGCTCCATACAGCAGGTAGGGTGATCATCTCAAAATATAAAACAAGTCCTGTCACCCCTGCTTAAAGCCTTTCAGTGATAGCTTGTTGATTTTCAAATAACATCTAATCACAAGATGGTCCTATGACAAAGTGGTTATGAACCCAGACTCTGAAGCCAAATTGCATGGGTTCAAATCTAAGTTCCACCCCCTTACCAACTAGATCTCCTTGAAAACGTTATGCAGCCTCTCTGGGCCTCAGTGCCCTCATCTGCAAAGTGGGAATAATAATAATATTTAGTTAGGGTTGTGTAATGATTAAATAACTAACAAATAAAAATTAATTGGAATAGCATCTGCCACAGAGTAAGTGCTACATAAACATTAGCTATGATGATTATAAGGACCCATTCGTTTGGTGCCTGCCCTCTCTCTGACTACATCTCCCTCTACTCTCCATTCTGTGTTTTCATGGTCCCACCAGACGACACCCTGATTTTCTTAGAACATTCCAATTCTTTCTACCTTAACACCTTTACATTGCTCTTCTATATGCCCATGTGTTCTTCTACCAGATTTCACACGGGGAGCTTAAACACCACCTTTTCCAGACAGACCTCATGGTACCTAAAGTCACTCTTCCACCTGCCTTTGTTACTCTGTCCCATCACCCTGTTCATATCCTTCAGTGTGCTTATAACATTGAAATGATCCAATTTATTGCTTTTCTATTGTCTGTCTTCTCTAGAATGTGAGTTCCATGAGAGGAGAAAGCTTGGCAGTCTTGTTCACAGCTCTTAAAAGCATGATTGGCAGTTAATAGGCACTTAATAAATGCTTGTTGAAGGAATTAATGAATTCCAGATTAATTAATTAACTGAAATTAATGAATTCCAAATTCATTCATTAATTCATGCATTCATTCATTAAACTGAAAGAATGAAAAGTTTGCTAAATCAACAGGATCAACCTTGTCATTGGGCATGCACATTTTTACCTCTAGAGTTCCTAGCAACAGTGTGTTTCGAGCTATCACCATTACAAGAATAACAGGGGTGGTAACTCCCAGATAAAAATTCTTCCCTGGATGAATTGTTTTGGGTTTTGAGTTCTGCTTGTTTTGGGTTTCACTGGGCTTCTATTTTTGCTGTTCTATGACTGAGGCAGCTGTAGAACTAGGGAAGTGCGAAAGACAGGGAGTCAGGAATCCTGGCTTCCCATGTGGGATCTGATATTCAGCAGCTGTGTAACTGTGGGAAGTCATCATTTCTCTGAGCCTCAGTTTCCTTGTCTGTAAGGTTGGGGATGAAATATAATGGCTTCCAAGGATATAGAGAAATTGGAACTCTTGTGCATTACTGGTGAAAATGAAAAATGATGCAGCTACTGTGGAAGACATTAGGGAGGTTCCTAAAAAAAATGTAAAAATAGAATTGGCATATAATCCAGCAGTTCCATCTCTAGATATACACCCAAAAGAAAGGAGATACTTGAACTAAAATTTGGACATCCATGTTCATAATAGCATTATTCACAATATCCAAAAGGATAACCCAAATATTGATTAAAGAATTAATGGATAAACAAAATACATACATACACATATGTACACACACACATACACACACACACAATGGAATATATTCAACCTTAAAACGGGAAAAAATTCTGACATAAGCTGCAATATAGGAAAACTTTAAAAACATGCCAAGTGAAATAGGCCAGACACAAAAGGACAAATATCATCTGATTGCCCTTATCTGAGGTACAATTTGACTTCAGAGTAGTTAAATTCATAAAGAAAGGAAGCAAAATGATGGTTACCAGGACCTGGGAGGAAAGAGGGAATGAAGAGTTATTGTTTGGTGGGTATGAGGTTTCAGTGGGGGATGATGGGGGCATTTTAGAGATGGATGGTAGTGATGGTGGTACAGGCGGATGTACTGAATGACACTGAACTGTAAACCCCAAAGGGTTAAAATGTTATGGATCTTTTACCACAATCAAAAAATGATAATGCTCTTCCTCAAGGTAGTTTCAAACATTAAGTAAAATAATGTATGTCTTCACCTACTATAATTGGTATTCATAGTTAAATTGGTGTGAAACTGTAAAAATTGACTGTAGGCAGTGGTAAATAAGGAAAGTCTTTTAATCTTGAAATATTTATCAGCAGAAATGTTACATGCACGTAAGATGTAGTCAGAAGCATCCAGGAAAACAATCGGTGATGGATTAAATGTGTGCCTGGCCACCTTTACCAATATTTCATTCTACTTTAGCCTAACCCAGGGTAAGTGGAGGGAAGTCCTTCTCTGCAAATAACTGTATCATTATCACTATTTATTCTAAAGCAGGCTAGCATGTTAACAGATGGGATGAGAGAGGAGGCTTGCAATGTGCTTTGCAGTGGGACTTTGCTTGTGCTCCTGTATCACTAGGAGATGTATAGGTTACCAGGTTGTTCCTGCAATTTTGTGCTGGGCCCAGAATGACAGAAGTTTAATCTCACTTCAAAAAGAGTGTTAAATATGCCATGGCTCCCTTTCCCTTGTGTATAGTTGTTGCTCAACCAGGGATGGAGTGAGATCCACTGAATGAAGAAGACTATGGCTGGAACAGGATCTGGGGGAAAGAGCAGAAGCTCAATTTGGGATGAATTTGAGACACCCAAGTGGGGAAGTTGGGTGAGCAGATGCTCTGGAGTACAAAGGTCTTGAATATAAAGCCCTCAGCCCAGGGATCAGAGCAGAGTGATGCTCCACGAATTGCAGTTGCCTTCTGTTCCCATATCCCTGACTCCCAAATTTTGTTCATGAAAACTCATAGAAGAGAAGACTCCCAAGTCAGTACTGATCTACATTATTATGTTTCTTCTCCTTACCCATAGCAGCCTGGAGCTGCTTTATAGAAATAAATGTCTTGATCCAAGGACCAAGTTGGTTTCCTTAACCTCAGCTTTATAAAGAAGATGACATAGGCCAGGCGTAATGGCTCACACCTGTAATCCCAGCACTTTGGGACGCCGAGGCTGGTGGATCTCCTGAGGTCAGGCGTTCCAGACCAGCCTGGCCAACATGGTAAAACCCCGTCTCTACTAAAAAAAAAAAAATACCAAAAAAAAAAAAAAAATTAGCCAGGTGTGGTGGCACACACCTGTAATCCCAGCTACTTCGGGAGGCTGGGAATTGCTTGAACCTGGGAGCTAGAGGTTGCAGTGAGCCGAGATGATGCCATTGCACTCCAGCCTGGGCAACAGAGTGAACTCTGTCTCAACAAAAAAAAGATGACATAATTGGGGATACAGTTCCTCTTTCCTCTTTCCAGAGGATCAGCCAGCAAAAAAGTTCATCGCTTTTACTCAGTGTTCTTCATATGTTTTTTTCTCTGCCCTTAAAACATGCACCTTGTGCCAGGGGAATGGTTTCCTCTTTGGATCCCTCAAAACAGCTCCAATTAATACTTTTCTCATTGATTCCAATTAATATTTTTGTTTTTTTTCTCTCCTGCTCCAGAATAATCTTCCTTTTTGTCCTTACTTTCTCCAATTCTCCTATCTCCCTTCCAATTCTCCCCAAACCTTGAATCTGGTCATTCACTGGAGACACCATTTTCACAACTAGCTGGTATTTTGAGTCTTGGTTTCCTTGAACAAGGTGGTGAGAGATTGTTTTTGAAATTCTTCTGGAATTAACTCCTGAAAGAATTGCTGCCGGAGAAGCCTCAGATGGTCTAATGACCACTGGGCATTTAGGTGATCAAGATGGTTGGAAGAGACCCCCTTGTGTTTCTGTTTCCAAGGGTAGTATCCACCCTTACCCTGTGGGTCCTTTTAGCTTGCAGACGGTAGCCACGAATCAAGAAGTGCCTATCATTCCACCCGGAGCAAGCACCTTGCCTGCATTTACATTGGGTGAAAAGTTTTATCAGGGGGCCAGCTCCTGGAGTTTCAGGTTTTGAAGCTAGTCCCTGAAGATTGGGGAAAATATGCCTAGTGAGGAAGAGGAGAAGGTGAGGGAACAGCTTCTGGAAGCAGCAATACATTCTTGTCTTCTGACTCCTCCTCCTGTCTGTGCAACAGGAAGAGGGGCTGTACATGCTACAGGGCCCTCACTTTCATGTTTGGTGCTATCTCTGCAAAGTTTTTATTTTCTAGGATTGGCTGTAAACAGGAGGCACACCATGCTTCCTGTATGGCTTGTTGGCTTTTATGTGACAGGTGTGTCTCATGGCAGGAACAACAGCTCAAGTGTGGCCGAGTCTCATCAAGAGGGCTTCTCCACTCAGTTGTCCTTCTGTTTCAGCTGATTCTTGGCTCTGTGCTTGTGAGCATCTGGGAAACTGGGCATGGAAGTAATCCCACCCTTTGTTCGATAACTAGCAGACATGCAGGCGAGACAAGCCAGGAGCACAGCCAATTCCCTTAAGGAGTGTGGGCAGAGACCATGCCAGTGGGAGGACAGGAGGCAGGGGCCCTAAGCACTGCCATCAGTGCACCAAGCCAAGCTGGCATGCTCAGCCTCTGGCACAGGCTCCAGGTCTCTGACCCCCCCTCTTATTCCATCCTTCCTGAGGATTCATTAGTGCCTAGCGGAACACAGAAGGCTTTTTATAGGCATCCTCGTTCAGCCTTGGTAGGGTTGCTGAAAACAAAAAAATATTTCTGGAGTGGAAAGATCTTCAGAAATGTTCTTGCCAAAAATCTTTTATTTAGTTCTTTATCACAGGTCATATTTCTGCAGGGAGGATTTTCCTAACACCTTCAGAGCTCAGAGGGGTGTCATATGCATGAGATATCTGTGTGTCAAGATGGGAAGAGCACAGTAGGGGTATAAGAAGGTTGGCTTCAACTTTAAAGTTATGGAGGTTTCCAGAATCACGAAGCCAATAGCACCAATCACCCAAACCCCAAAAGTACTGAGGTCCTGTAGGAATGCTCAGTCACACTCATTGTTTCCATGGAAACAATAGAACTTTCTGATATAAAATAGAACACAACCTATAGACATCACCCTTACAAATCTAGAGATCTGGTTTTCATCTCTGCTTCTTGGGCTGGGGCCAGCTTTTCCTGTTGTCTCTTTTATGGAATTTGAAATAAGGAGCTAAAGGAAAACTCCTAAATGGGAAAAAAGACTTCATTCCCTGAGTCTAAAGAAGGAGTCAGTGAATCGGTTTCAAATTAGCAAGTTTTGACTAGCAGCTTTCCTGCACGACGTCAGAGACCCCACACTGAGCTTGTTTTTAAGTGAGTCCCTGAGTTGTTCTTCTTGTTTTCCAGTGTCGGGACTTCTAAATTACAGGGGGAACAGCCCAGGAACGGAAAAACTGCTCTCATCTGCTTTCTGGCCTCTCTCCAGACTAGAGCAGCTGTGAATATCTTGAGGTTTCTATGTGGCCTGTCAGAGACTGCTGGTTCGAATAATCCTGATGAGATTTGGAGACAGAGCACAGGCACATGAACATTTATAGGCAGAGTAGAATCTTTATCCCTTTCAGGCTCATCAGAATGTCACTGTCACCACGGATAAATCAATGATGATGTCTTATCCATTACCTCAGCACCTCACATAGAGAGCATGATGTAATGGAAGGAGCCCTACTGCAGGGCTCAGAATCCCAGGTTCTGGTCCTGATTCTGCCTCCATGAACTGTGTGACCTTGGATAAGTCGCTTACCTTCTCTGAGCTTTACTTTAGTCATCTGTAAAGGGTGAGGGGGAGACACAAGATGACCTTTTTGTTTCTGTTTCTCTTTCTCTTTATTATAAAGACACAAAAAACTTACCATCTTAACCATTTTTAAGTGTACATTTCAGTAGTACTAAGTATATTCACATCATTATAGAACAGATTTTCAGAACAACTTCATTTTGCAAATCTGAAACTCTGTAGCCATGAAACAACTCCCCTTCTTCTCTTTCTCGAAGCCTCTAGCAGCCACCATTATACTTTCCGTGTCTAGGCCTCTTCTACGACCTCATATAAGGGACACCATACAGTAAGTACACTTTCTGCTTGCGACGGACTTATTTCACCTAGCATAAAATCCTCAATGTTCATTCATATTGTAGCAGGTGTCAGGATCTCCTTCCTTTTTAAGGCTGAATGATATTCCATTGCATGTAGATACCACATTTCGTTTATCTATTCATCCACTGATGGACATTTGGGTTGTTTCCAGCTCTTGGCTATTGTGAGTAGTGCCGCTTTAACCATGAGTATTCAAATATCTGCTCAAGACCCTGCTCTTGATCCTTTGCATATATACCCAGAAGTAGGATGGCTGGATCACATTCTAGTTCTAGTTTTAATTTTTTGAGGAACGACCGTACTGTTTTCACAATGGCTGTACCAATTTACCTTCCTTCTAAGAGCAAACAAGGGTGGTAATTTCTCCACATTCTTATCAACACTTTTTATTATCTGCTGTTTTTCATAGTAACCATCCTAATGGGCATGAGGTGATATATCTTTGTGGTTTGGATTTGATTTGCATTTCTCTGATGATTATTGACTGTTCATCTTTAACATTTATACCTCTAGATTCTTTCTGTCTTCAACCAACTTTTTAAGCACTCTTTTCTTTCTTTACAGGGACAGACGATAGTTAATTACCAAGAAATTGAATCTATCAATGACTCTGTGGGGTTTGGTTTTTGTGGGTTTATTTATTTATTTATTTTTGCGTGCTGGGCTTTTGCAGTGTGTAAGTGATGGGGAATGAGGACGTGTTCTTCAGGACTTGATATAATTGAATGTCTGTCATTTGAAGGAAAGTGTGGGGTGGAATCTTGTTCCCTCCAAAACTAAAGCTTCTTCAAAACTGACTATATGTTGATTATTTTTCTAAGTGCATTACATATATTAACATATTTAATCTTTACAGCAACAACAATCTTATGAGGTAAGTGTTAGTATTATTCTTATTTCACAATGATGAAACTGAGGCACAGGGAGGGCAAGTAACTTGCCTGAGGTCACACAGCTAGTCAGTTAAAGCCAGAGGTCTCTCTGCCTCCTGTCTCTCTCATTCCCAGCCATTGCCTTGGATAAAAAGCCTCTTTAATCTTTATCCTATTACACAGGGAGGCTTTTTGTCTTCCTCCCTTTTCTCCTTTCCTTCCACGTCATTCAACTGTGCCCTCTGGAACTGTATTCATATATCCTTAACATTTCTTGTAAATGTTTCATCTGTCTTCTGCTATCAGCTGAACCTTAGTCTTTCCTGAGGTTCCTGCTTCCCTTTGATCCTTCTCAAGTAGTGAGGGCTCATACTCACCTGCCCTCTGCCCCTCTGGTCTGGGAGTTAGGAATTAATATCTGTCTTGCTCTCCAAAGCGATTGCCAGATCACTGTTTCTTCTCTCTTCTGTAGAATTCCCATTGACTTTGTGGTTCACACCTCATCCTACATCATCCCTATTGTGTGTCAATCTGCCCCTCAGTCTCCAACATTCACATAAGAGTTTTGGCTGGGTGCGGTGCCTCACTCCTGTAATCCCAGCACTTTGGGAAGCCGAGGTGGGTGGATCACCTGAGGTCAGGAGTTTGAGACCAGCCTGGCCAACAAGGTGAAACCCAGTTTCTACTAAAAATACAAAAATTAGCCAGGTGTGGTGGTGCACGCCTGTAGTCTCAGCTACTCTGGAGGCTGAGGTATAAGAATCTCCTGAACCTAGGAGGTGGAGGTTGCAGTGAGCCGAGATCCCACCATTGCACTCCAGTCTGGGCGACAAGATTGAAACTCTGTCTGCCTCAAAAAAAAAAAAAAAAAAAAAAGATTTTGGCAGCAGGCTTATGACTTTTCTGTCTCTCATGTTCTGCCAACTGCCAGCTGGGTGACTCCAGTGTCCAGGAGGATAGTCCTTCTGATGCACTCACTCTTCTGATCTTCAGTTTCAGCCTTGATGTTTTCACGTAGCCTCTACTTTGCCATTTGGGATTTCAACAGCCCTACCTTGCTGCATCATGGCTCAGGATTCCCTCATCCCCAAATCTCAAACTTCTGTGTCCTCACAGCTCACTCATTCCCTTTCCCCTGCTCCCCTAGGTCCTAGACTCTTCCTTATCCGCCCAGTCTACATTCCCTCCTGGCTTATTCCCCATCCTCATGGTCATCTGGACTGTTTCTCATTCATATCATTAGCAGTATTTATGCCCATATCCACCTTTTTTTCCTCCTATTTTGGAGAATAAAGCATCTCTCCTTCCTTCAAAATCAATACTTCAACCTGTGTGCTCCATGCCTGCTCTCCCTTCTCAAGGTTCTTCCTTCCCTGTCAATCATTCCCTCTCTGCCCTATGTGTTCACCTTCCTCTGTGTCCCTGTGGCCAGGCTCAATTCTTTCCCTCTGTCTCCCTCTAACAGGTGAATAGGCTCAACTCTCTCCGTCCTCCCTCTTGCCCTTGACCCTACTTCCCTCCCTCCACTGCTGTGCAACCTTGCTCCTTCTCCAAATTTCTGGAAAGAGAGTCTATACATACTCATCTCCTTTTCACCCTTTTCTCCACTGAAATTTGGCTTCTGTCCGCAAAGTATTTAGGTTCATGTGAGGCTGGGTTAGAAGTTTGAGGGTGGTGAGTGAATGTATGATACCTGCCACTGACTCAGTGGAGGTGAAGGCTGAGTGGTCTTCTAGGAATTCAGGGCGTGGGGATGAGTGAGCTTGAGGAGCATGGCAATGTATGCAATGTGCATGCGTGGGAAAGAAGGTGTAAAAAGATGGAGTGCCTCTTTGCACATCTCAATTGAAGTTCAACTTGCATATTAACTGGAACATAAAAGTGAAAGTGTTTCTCCCTCCTTTGCCCCTGAACTTTGGAGCTGAGGTTTCTTCTTTGTACAGCATGGGGTGGGACCAAATTGTCATCTGATCCCTTCCAGCTCTCCTTGTCTTCCTATAACAGAATTTCTCCTAGCAATGTCTTGAGTTTGTAGCTGCCTAGGAGACAAGCCTTTCAAAAATTCCTTACAAAAAGGCCTGTGTTCTTTCCACAGGGTGTTTTAAACAAATATCAACAAAAAAAAAGTTTTTAAAAGACACTGAAACTCATTTCATAATAGCCTGTAACCTCATTGTGCCTCTGGTTGTGTAAGTGAAACCAATGTGTGTGCGGTATTGATGGTTTTATAAGAATTAAAGCCATGATGTGGTTTCCATACAAGTTAGAGTATGTGCATTTCAAAGAGATTTTCAGACACAACTTGAAGGAATGACTATGATTTGGTTAAATTTTTGGTCAAAGAAAAGCTGATTGTTTATAGAGAGATCGGGGCTTTTGTGGATGGAGCTGGACAAAAAGAATATGAAAAGAATGAAGAATTCAATCAGGCAGTAAAGAGATTAGTTGAATCCAGCCTAGGCTAGGGGTTGCTGAATTCCATCTGCCCAAATTAAGCTGCTCTAAAAGGGCCAGTATGTTTGCTATTGCAGGAGAATCCAACATGTTCTGACCCTAAAAGGTTATCTTTATAATAGCAATATAAACTCTGTAACATTTTAATCTTGGGATTCTAAAGGTGAAAGATTATAGAGATAATTTGTAAATAGAACTGGAATGTTTAAGATAATTCCATTTATATTTTGAAGTTTATTTGATTAGACTTGCAACAAGAGATCTTTAAATGCTAGAGAGGTTATTGCTTGTTAATGGTTATAACTTCTTCCTGTCGAGAATTTGAAACACATAAAAATAAATCTGAATATATTATACTTATAAATGCAGTTTAAAATCAAGATTATTTAATTGATTAAATTTGTACATGAGATTGATTCTTTAAGCAGTTTAGTCTGTCAATTGGAGTTTCTGGGAAATTGTCAGAGAAATTTCGAAGGCGATTTTCTTGTTTTACCAGTCTTGTAAATAGAGTCATAGTTTGGACTGAAAGTAATGAAAACCATGTTTTAAAATTTGTAACTTTGGTAATGTGAATATGAATTTAAAAGTGAATTCACTGAAAAGGCTTTCTATGGAAAAGGCCCATGATATGGGGTACAGGAAGAGGATGAGCAAAAAGAGGAATAATGAAAATATCCAGAGGGTAGGAGGAAGCTAAGGTGTCTGGTGCTGCTAGAAGGAGAGTACCCCACAAATGTATTGCTGTGTACTGAGGACTGTGACCTGAACTATTTTCCCTTACATATTTATAACATGGATATTTTTGAGAGTGCCCAAGTTTTTAATCTTTATCTTTGCATGTCCTTATTTTAGAGGTAACAGATCAGGATTAAACTAGAACAAGGTAACACCCGATACTGAATGACACGTTAGCTAGATGGGGAATATTGATTGGTTTCTCAGCAGTTGAAGAGCAATGTTATATAACTGCCAATTGATTATCTTATTTTGACTCTTCCAGAAACTGAGGACCAAAAAGAGGTAAAAAAGAAATAAGCAAAAGTGCTTAAATAACCAGCAGATAAAACCAAACCCATGTTCACTTGTGGCTCTCTCAGTTGACTTGGACTAAATGGTGAAGTTGCAGAAGCAATTGTCTTGGAGATGTCTCAGATTTCCCCTGCTTTCTCCCCCACTTAAGTTATGCCTTTGTCTTCTCTGCACATTGGAGAGAATGTGCAGTTCTCAGGGAGGAGTTGGTCTACACTCTGATGCGAATTTAATTTTTTGGGGAAACTTCTTTCTAAGTCTTGTGTTCAGTTGCGGATTGGAAGTAATGGCACAAGGCTACCCCTACGCACCTTCACTGAGAATGCCATGAAGGGAGGCCAGGTACAGGTAGGAAACCACATCATTTATATGCCCGCAGAGAGATTTTTGTAAGAGAAAGAGTTGCTAATACTTGCTCTGGGACTGTCCCAGCAGATGGGATAGATGGTAGTCCTATTTATAGGTCAGCAGTTCTTAATCCAGGCTAGTCGTCATAATCATTGGAAGAGATGTTTTAAACAAATTCTATGGCTGACATTTCCCATTCATATTCTGGTTCGGTTGATTTGGGATACAGTTCACATTCAGGCCTACTGGAAGAACAACGACTGGAATCCCAGGGATTAGTTCACTATCTGGCAAGGATTACTTAAAGCAGGTGCACAGTGCACCCTGCACTCTGTTTACTTCTTGTTCTTACAACAACAGCACGGTCAGGATGTAGAGGCACAGCAGACTTCTTCCATTTTACTTACATGGAAGAGAAAGTCCCAAGTATTACAGTTCTAACGATAGGCTCTAAACTTCATCTTGTCCTCTGCTTATCTCTTTCTCCCTTCTCATTCATCTGTCCCTCTTGTGTTTTTCTTCTCCCCTTCATGTTTTTCTAGAACACTCTCATAGGCTGCCTCTGGCTCCTTTTACTGGCCATTTATCCATATTGTTTTTATATTCTTCAGAATAAGTAAAACTGAACATATCACTGTTAGTTTTGAGAACAAGATACTAAGAATCTCTCTTCTCTGCCTGGATGAAGTGACAAGGAGTTTTACAAATATAATACTACTTCATTCCATCCTCAGTACAAACCTGGAAGCGGGAGCTGAACTCCCCAAAAGGTTTTTGCTTGGACTGGGCTCATTTTAGTTTTCATCGTCATGAGCACACATTGATTGAGTGTCTAGTACAGGCAGGGTGCTGAGGCCAGCTTATGCTGTCCTGAGCTTGCTAATTAGATCGCACTGCTCTTTCCTTGGTGCACCCTGTCTTGTGGTATTGATTAAAACCAGTACATTATTAATAAATCTTGAAAACTTAAGTTCTTTGTCTTGCTTTTCAAAAATAATTGTATTCTCTCCAATTCCACAAGTGCTACGTCTTCAAAAATACAGAAAAGCACACAATGAAGCTAAAGATCACCAATAATTCTACTAACCAGAGAAAATTACTGTTAACTTTTTCATATATATCCAACCCTCTTTTTGCTGAACATATGTGCACACATGTTTGTAGCATCCTTATACTTTATATGCATAGATTTGACCATTGCAAGTATCTTGTATCATTTTTTATTTTTCCACAGTGTTTACAGTATGTATCATGGTTGAATGGACCAAGGTTCCATTATTTAACTGACCATTATTTATTTATATTACCAAATCTTTGTTGATTTCTTGAATTGTTTCCATTCCCACTTTTAAAAACAAGCCTGTGTTATCTAGCCCAGTTAACCTTCAGATATCAAGGCTGTAGGCAAATAGTTGTAAACACAGAAAGTGAATACATATAATCTGATTCCATTCTGAGAAATCTACTAGACAATAAATGTATCCCACCAGGAAATGATGAGACATCAGCAAAGCATTGATGGCAAGCGCCGATTACATTTAATTGTACCTCTAAGACTTAAACAAAGATGAGAACAGAGGTGAAAGTATCATATGTAAATATTATACATTCTGATAAATTAGAGATTGTACAACTGAAAACACGGGAGAAGAAAAATGAAAAGGAGGAAGTAAAATAAGACCATTGATTGATATGTAGGTAATAAGTGACAGTCTGAAGATACCATTTAAAGATACAAACCAATTGTAGAAGTCCGTATAAGAAAAGCGGAGTATGACCATTACAAAATTCAGTATTAGTAAGAAGGTAACCACTATATTAAAAGTATAAATCTTTTTAAATACCAATATATATATAACAATAAAAAGGAGAAATGTTTGATTATATTTGTAAGCATAAACATCAAGAATAATCTATAAATTCATAAAACTAGACACTGAAGAGGGATGGGGACAATAAGAGAATATAAAGGATAGGAATAGGGTTATGGTTTTTTTAGAATTTGCTTTCTTGTAGTTTTGATTTTTGAACTATGTAAAAATTATACATATTCAAAAAATAAAATAAGGGCAACACTGAAATTGACTATAAAGAGAAACAAACCTGTGTATCAAATTGTACAGCAAGTATTCCTACATAGAAAGCAGAATTAATTCAAATACATCTTTTTCTTATAGACAGAGTCTCACTCCGTCATCAGGCGCCAGGCTGGAGTGCGGTGGCGCGACCTCGGCTCACTGCAACCTCTGCCTCTCGGGTTCAAGCAATTCTCCTGCCTCAGCCTCCCAAGTAGCTGGGACTACAGGCATGCACCACCATACCCAGCTAATTTTTTTTGTATTTTTAGTAGAGACAGGGTTTCACCATGTTAGCCAGGATGGTCTCGATCTCTTGACCTCGTGGTCTGTCCGCCTCAGCCTCCCAAAGTGCTGGGATTAGAGGCGTGAGCCACGGTGCCCGGCCACTTTTTTTTTTTATTTTGAGACAGAGTCTCACATTGTTGCCCAGGCTGGAGTGCAGTGGTTCGATCTCGTATCACTGCAACCTCTGCCTCCCAAATTCAAGTGATCTTCCCACCTCAGCCTCCTGAGTAGCTGTGATTACAGGCATGCATCACCATAACCAACTAATTTTTGTATTTTTAGTAGAGATAGGGTTTTGCCATGTTGGCCAGACTGGTTTTGAACTCTTGGACTCAAGTGATCTGCCTTCCTTGGCCTTCCAAAGAGCTGTGATTACAGGAATGAGACACCATGCCCACCATCAAATAAATCTTTAATACAGCTTAATAAGATATACTTTATGAAGAGAAAGAACTTCAAAGAAATATTTAATTTTACTTGTTTATGTAGTGATATAATACTAAGAATAATTACTAAGTAATACTAAGAATACTAAGAATAATTACTAAGTAATACTAAGAATACTAAGAATAATTACTAAATAATACTAAGAATATTTTGCACATATTGAAGCATATAGCAAACAATAAATGTTTTGGAAATGAGGGTTCTCACTATGGGAGAAGATAAAATATGAAAAGGGAGAACAGAGGAAGATTTTTCCATGATATAGGATTTGAATAGGAGGTATCAGTATCAACTCATGTTTCTTGAAAGACAAATTTCTTAGTTCTGTGCATTGACAGGGTCCAGAAACAATGCTATTCCACTAGCAATGAGCACACGTAGCAGCCAAATCTTGGTTTCTAAACAGCATTCTTCATTGAAGAGAACCAGGGAAGCTTGGAGAAACTGCTGATTCTACGTGTGAGACAGGGAAAGTGCAAGGTGAGCCTAGAATCGTGTGCCAGAAAGGAAAGAAATGCTCAAAGACCAATGGAACTGGATCAAAATGATGCCGTAACCAGATTACGGTTGCTCCCATTGGACAAATTTGAGTCAATCTGAGCATCTAAAAAATAATGATGGTAATGAGAGAAAAGGGAACATTTTTCTTTACAAAAGAATGCCAACTAACAAATGTAGAAAGAAAACAGAAGTGGAAAATTACTGGACATGCTGCCACTGTAGTACATGTACCTTTGAAGGATTCAGAATTTTAAAATTATATATAAGATCATTTGGTGACAATTGGCAATTTAAAAACTCTGTATTAGATAATATAATCAATGCTAAATATATTGAGGTTGGAACTATGGTTATGAGGAGCATGTTGTCGTTATTAGGAGACACAAGCTGAAATGTTTAAAGTTTGTCATAATATCTATAAACTAATTTGGATGAAACAGCAAAAAATAAGTACATATAATAAGAGTGATAACGCAGATGTGGCAAAATGTTAAAAATTGGTGAATCTAGGCAAAGGTTAGAGGTGTTTGTTATTTGGTAACTTTGATATTTTTAAAAGAACAAAAAGCTGAGGTTCAAAAGCTGCTTCATTATAAAAGAAAGAGATAATGTAACACTAAGGTATTGTAAAATTACAACATCAACACTTTAAAATCACTAATAAGATAATGGATCTAGGCAATGAACATCAATACCTGCTAAAACCATTAGGTGAAAAATTGATGAAAAAGCATATAATGAGGGGATTAGGCTGAGAGCACTTGAATCTGCTAACTGATGTACACACCACTAAAAATGGGATGGACAGCCTTATGTGACTACTGACGTGATGTAATATGAAGTACACATAGCCACCTATAAAAAGTATTCTTACCTGAAAAAGAAAGAAACAGAACCTGGATTCAATTGAGCCTCAGGCTCTAATTACCAGTTTACAGGGGATTAAAAAAAAAGATTAAATGATACAAGAAGGAGACAATTGGCCAAATCCAGAATATGAGAAATTCTACAGGACAAAATAACCTTATTTTTTCAACATATAAATGGCATAATAAAAAATGGAAACACTGTCATAGATTACAGAGATTTAAGAGAAATACCAACTAAATCTAACCTATGAAACTTTTGGATACAGATTTAAACAAATTGTAAAAAGACATTTTTGACAATCTGAAATTGCACATGAACATGTATTAGAGGATATTCAGAAATTATTGCTAATTTGAATGGTGAAAGAAAGATATCAGGCTAATATTAATTTCCCCCAAAAATTTATTTTTAAAATATTACAACTAAAGTATTTAAGAGACTAATGCCAGATGGCTGGGCTTGCAATGAGAACATTCCGGCAAAAACAATAATGAAAAGGAATAAATAAAACAGGAGCTGGGCGAAATGTAGATGATCAGTAAAGCTGGTTGGTATACACACAGTGGCTCATTATATTATCCTCTTTACTTTTGTGTATGTTTGAAATTTGCATTATAAAAAGTTTTTGCAAAGCTATAATGGAGCTTCACATACAGACATTTTTGTGCCACTTTCAGATTATTTACTAGGAATAAATTTCTGGAAGTGGACGTGTAAGGTCAAAGGGTATGCATATTTTGAAAAATTTTTATACCTATTGCCTAGTTGCAATAACAAGTAAATACTTAAACTTTTTACTACATATATATATACTTTAATTTCTGGGGTACACGTGCAGATCTTGCAGGATTGTTACATAGGTATACACTTGCCATGGTGGTTTGCTGCCTCCATCCCCCTGTCCCCTACATCAGGTATTTCTCCCAATGTTATCCCTCTCCTATCTCCCCACCCCCACTATCCCTCCCCTAGCCCCCCACCCCCCAACAGACCCCAGTGTATGATGCCCCCCTCCCTATATCCATGTGTTATTGTTCAACACCCACCTATGAGTGAGAACATGCAGTGTTTGGTTTTCTGTTCTTGCATCAGTTTGCTGAGAATGATGCTTTCCAGATTCATCCATGTCCCTGGAAAGGACATGAACTCATCCCTTTTTATGACTGCATAGTATTCCATGGTGTATATATGCTACATTTTCTTTATCCAGTCTATCACTGATGGGCATTTGGGTTGGTTCCAGGTCTTTGCTATTGTAAACAGTGCCACAGTGAACATACATGTGCCTGTGTCTTTATAATAGAACGATTTATAATCCTTTGGATATATACACAGTAGTGGGATTGCTGGGTCAAATGGAATTTCTATTTCTAGGTCCTTGAGGAATCGCCACACTGTCCTCCACAATGGTTGAACTAATTTACATTCCCACCAACAGTGTAAAAGTGTTCCTATTTCTCCACATCCTCTCCAGCAACTGTTGTCTCCAGATTTTTTAATGATCACCATTCTAACTGGTGTGAGATAGTATCTAAATGTGATTTTGATTTGCATTTCTCTAATGACCAGTGATGATGAGCATTTTTTCATATGTTTGTTGGCAGCATAAATGTCTTCTTTTAAAAAGTGTCTGTTCATATCATTTGCCCCCTTTTTGATGGGGTTGTTTTTCCTTGTAAATTTGTTTTAGTTCTTTGTAGATTCTAAATTTTAGCCCTTTGTCAGATGGGTAGATTGCAAAAATTTTTTCCCATTCTGTTGGTTGCCAGTTCACTCTAATGATAGTTTATTTTGCTGTGCAGAAGCTCTTAAGTTTAATTAGATCCTATTTGTCTATTTTGGCTGTTGTTACCATTGCTTTTTGTGCTTTGTAGTCATAAAGCCCTTGCCTATGCCTATGTCCTGAATGGTATTGCCTAGGTTTTCTTCTAGGGTTTTCATGGTGTTAGGTCTTATGTTTAAATCTTTAATCCATCTGGAGTTAATTTTTGTATAAGGTGTAGGAAGTGGTCCAGTTTCAGCTTTCTGCACATGGCTAGCAGTTTTCCCAACACCATTTATTAAACAGGGAGTCCTTCCCCCATTGCTTGTTTTTATCAGGTTTGTCAAGATCCAATGGTTGTAGATGTGTAGCATTACTTCTGAGGCCTCTGTTCTGTTCCATTGGTCTATATCTGTGTTTTGGTACCAGTACCATGCTGTTTTGATTATTGTAGCCTTGTAGTATAGTTTGAAGTCAGGTACTGTGATGACTCCAGCTTTTTTCTTTTTGCTTAAGATTGTCTTGGTTATGCAGGCTCTTTTTTTTGGTTCCATATGAAGTCTAAGGTGTTTTTTTTTCCACTTCTGTGAAGAAGGTCAATAGTAGCCTAATGGGGATAGCATTGAATCTCTAAATTACTTTGGGCAGTATGGCCATTTTCATGATACTGATTCTTTCTAACCATGAGCATGGAATGTTTTTCCATCTGTTTGTGTCCTCTCTTATTTCCTTGAGCAGTGGTTTGTAGTTTTCCTTGAAGAGGTCCTTCACATCCTTTGTTAGTTGTAGTCCTAGGTATTTTATTCTCTTTGTAGCAATTGTGACTGGGAGTTCACTCACGATTTGGCTCTGTTTGTTTGTTATGTTATTGGTATATAGGAATACTTGTGATTTTTGCACATTGATTTTGTATCCTGAGACTTTGCTGAAGTTGCTTATCATCTTAAGGAGATTTTATGCTGAGATGATGGGGTCTTCTAAATACACAATCATGTCATCTGCAAATAGAGACAATTTGACTTCCTCTTTTCCTAATTGGATACCCTTTATTTCTTTTTCTTGTCTGTTGCATTCAGTTTACCAGGTAAATACCTAAACTTTTAACCAAAATTACATATAGGTTCTCCAGAAATATTTAATTCATGTTAAAGAAATTTCAAGCATCAGTGAGCAAATGGGAGTGATTTTTGTTCATTTATTTGACAAGGGAAGATTTTGGTGTCTCTTCTGATGACAGTCCCTATCCTTATAGAGTATTGATTATTAAAGTTATTCTTCACTACTGTCTGTGGATGCTGAACTGGTCATACATCTGAGGAGGTGCTTTCACCAAATAGCACTTCTGTTCAGATTCAGAGCAAGAAGTTGAGTTGGTTTCCCGGGTTCTACTTTTTTAATTAAGAGAATTCACAGTTTTGTATCTTTAAACTATACAATGAGTCAGAGAGATTTCATTCTACAACATGAGGACTTTGATGATACGTGATTCCTTTCCTAAGGGAACTTGAGAAGACAGCACAGGTGGTAGTTATGCCTGGGGAAAAACAAAAGGATCAAAAAGGAAGAGCTGATGAAAAGGACTGTGGCAGGGGCCTCCAAATGTCCTAGGCAAAGTATGATCATCAGAACTCTAAGGAATAGGAGCAAAGGGGGAAAGGACTGGTTCCTTCTTATCTCTCATGTATTAGTGATTTGCCATTTTTAGCCAACATAAGAGATATGCTAATTGCAGGAGAGGAAAACATGGAATTCTCAATGATTTCCTTCCCTACTCCTGGACTATTCATTTCTACCTACCCCTTACAGTCAGGGATGCCCTTCTAACCAAGATTGACTTGGGTTTTGGAAAAGCATTGACTGGATTTGTTCAGACTGTTTAAGTATGTCAAAGTGATGGGCCACATGCTCTGGCTAACAGCATGGGGCACAGATTAAGAAAAACACAGGCGTATTGGGAAATGGTTTTGCCACTAAACTGAAGTACAAAGATTCATGTGACTGACTGCTCACTGATAAATGTGATTTCGAAAGACAATTTGTACCTTACAGTGGTGTTACCTTATGTAGACCCAAGATGTTGTACGGAGAAACTTTGTAGCATAATGGAGTTGTAGATACCTCCAAGTATTCCCATCTGTTATTTGGGCCGGCCTTGCTTCATTGCACTAGACGTTAGTTCCTACCTACCTCAAAATTTCTACTATTGGGGATGAGATCTTCGTTATAAAGAGACCTGTGATCTGGTGGTGGAGTCTTCATAAGAGCTTTGATGCCCCTGCAGGTTAGAGTTTGGAGTAGTGAGAAAATCAGCTTGCAGTAGCACCAGTCTCAAACCTTCCAAAATATCTGGTAACATGCAAAGGTCTAAATGCTCTATAGTCACTGGGGTCTCCAAAAGCCTGGCTTTTCTTGGAATTCTAAGAGCATGAGTTATTTGCATCAGTAGCCTCAACAGCAAACTCAGGAACAATTTTATTTGGATTCAAGATACTGATCTAGATGAACTAAAACCAACTTCAGTAAAATCTAAAAGAAGAAAAGAAGGAAGGGAAGGAGGGAGGAAGAATTTTACAAAGACAGGGGGGTTCATCTTAGAGACCAAAAGCACACTTATACATGAGCCTCAGGAAGGGATGGGGACCCTGGAGACAGAAAGCCAGGGAACTCAGTCTTTGCCTGTCATCTGCCTCATTGTTTTTCAATAAATCATGGCTCTTAGCTCACATGTTATAATTATAGCCACCTTAAAAGATTGTCTTAATATCTTAGTGCCAGTCTTATGGGCCTAGCTTGAATCAGATGTTAATTTCTGACCCAGTCAATCATGGCCAGAGAGGAGGGTGCATAATGCAAATATAGCCTTCATGCCTCTTGTCCAGAGAGGGAAGAATGGTAGTAAATGAAGCAGAAGTACTAACAGTTACCTTCTATGTATCATCTGGATGTGCTTACCCACCATTCTACACCATCCTTTTACATTTACCAACTATTAATTAAGTACCTATGATGAGCATGGTTTTGAACTATGTCCCACGAACACACAAAGAAGAGTCAGACACATTCTACCAATTTGGGAAAATAGGACATTAACGCATTAGAAATTAAATGGCACCCCAAAGTGTTCAGCAGAAATGACCATAGTGAAAAAAAATGAAAGAGGAATACAAGTCAGTTTGCAAAGGATGTGGCTGAAGGCTCACAGCATATTTTAGGAGTCATCTGCACAAGGCTTCTTTACAATAGAGGACTCCCTTCTACAACATTGGTGACAGACACAGGGTCTGCCAGCCTCTGCTGGAATGCATTCAGAATGTTTTGTGAGGTGGAAAGCCTTTACCATTGTTGACCAAGTTAATTATTAGTTTTACTCCTTTATAGTTAAAAAAAAAAATGAGCTGCCTCATAATTTCTTATCATTGATCCTACCTCTGAGTGTTTTTTACATGTAATAGCCTAGTCAATGTTTAAAGGATGATGTTGGCTTTCTCTCACTCCTACCCATAAAAGTTGACTGCCCTCAACCGTAAATCTTCCCATATGAACTATACGATTCCCATTGAACCATATGATTCTTCAGTGGTTACTTAGATGACCTGTTATATCTCTCTTGGGCTCGTTTCCCTCATCTGAAAGTTTTATCTCTAACCTTCTTAAATTGGAGAAGAAGATCTAGACACTATATAGAGTCTGACCTGTGCAGACTATAGAGGGACTGGGATGAGATGTTTCTGTGTTGATACTTTAGACAGACAAATGGCTTTTGTAGATAGTGAGTCTGGGACTTCCAGAAAATTATAGTTTTTGCTTTGGTTTTTGTTTTAAATCAGACTTCTGTTCAAGTAATAGCCAATCTTATTCTTTTAAAAGGTGGTTCATAGACCACCTGTATCCAAATTAACTGAAATTATTTGTTAAAAATGAAGACTGAGGGCTCCTCTCCTAGACTATTGAATCAATTTCTGGGTGTGGAGATGAGATTCTGTGTTTGTACTAAACTTGCTAATGTTTCTTACATACACTGAAACTTCAGAACTATCAATAATGGTGGTTAAGAACACAGAATTTCTCAGCTTTTAGCTGTGTGACCATGGGAAATTAACTTGACTTCTCTGAGTTTCAATTTTCTCATCTACAAAATGAAGATAATAATTCCTCGGAGGATATTTGTTGAAACAATAATGTATGTATAGTGGACACTGTTATCTACCCAGCTGCCAATTCCCAGGTCACCCTCCCCTTCTTTGCCAGTGGGGCTCAGTTTTGTTTGGGTGGGGTGGTCACCATTCCATGTGTTCAAGGAAGGTGAACCAGAGGTGAACCATGATTGATCTAAGATAATATTGGCAGTCCCATTTACTTTGTCATTGATTGGTTACGGTATGGGTAATGTGATTTAATCCTGGACAATGAAATGTCAGAAGAAATTAGGGAGTTTTTGGGTACAGTTTTCCTAACCAATAAAAAGAGATATGTGGGAGGTGTGCTTTGGTAGATGTTGAAATATCTGTGTGGCAGCTGGAATCATTGCAGCCATTGTGTAGCCACAAAGGGAGATGTTACCCACACATGGAGAATAGAAGAGCTGGAGGATGGATTCTCCGTGGTGTCATGCTGCTCAGTTAGCCAACCCTGGGACCAATCACTCATCAGCCAGAGTGAGACAGGAAACCACAAAGCCCCTTATATTAGGTACTCTTACTTGCAGCTGAAAGCATTCTAACAGATACAGCATGTAAATCCCTTAGTAGAATGCCTAACTCAATATGTGCACAACAAATGACATCTATTATATTATTATTAACAATAGAAATATTGGACTTATTTTCCAGTAAATGTAGGTCAGGGATTGTAGTACCAATTTATCTGCCCAAAAATATCTGCTGAGGGTTCGTACTAATTTTTCTTAGTCTCCACCCTTTGTTCTAGCCTAATGAAATCATGGTGGGTCTATTATACAATGTGTATCAGTTCTCTTTCCCAGCCTTGAGTTTGCCACAGATTTGACAAATTTTGCAGCCTTTTAAGTTTTCACTTATATTTTACCTCACTTGAAAGACGGTTATGATTTTATAGGAAGAAAAGAAGGCTTTTATGTTTGAGGCAGAAACATACTATGATTGAGAATTATTCAGAGAAAAAGCCTAGTTTTATGATTTGTCATGGGTGGTCCCAAGTTAAGCATTGTAAAGGCATTTTGGAGGGCAGCTTGTGGAGAGTAAGGAGTTGGAAATTTATCTGGCAAATCCCTGGAGGGCTGGCGAGGCAGTTAGCTGAAGTTAGGTGCCTGCCCAAGGTCATTCAATGATGGCATGGCCAAAGAGGGATTAGAATTCACAGTCACAGTGCCTGGAATTCCTGTGCGTGACTGGACTTTGCTACGTGATGTTACTTGGGGGCAACACTAAATATTGTGGCAACAAAATCTCAGTGAACAAGGGGAGGGATAATGGCGGAGTCATTGACTCAAAGAGTGGTACAACTGGAAAAGATCTTGGGATTATCTGGTCCCACATTCTCGTTTTACAGAGAAGGAAATTGACATCCATAGAGGTCAAGTGATATATCCAAGGTCATATGGCCAATAAGTGGCAGAGCAGGGATGAGGACACTTGTCTTACGACGCTTGATTTAGTGCTTTTCCTTTGATGAATTTATTACAAAATTCTCCTAGAATTTTATGACCTGAGAGCTCCAAACATTTGGCAAAATTATAAAGTAGATTTCATTCTCTTACATCTCTTATTAGAGCAACTGCTTAATTTTTATTTATTCTGCTGTCTAGTTTTAATAGCACTTCCTGTTAGTCTGTTCTTATGCTGCTAACAAAGACATACCCAAGACTGGGTAATGTATAAAGGAAAGAGGTTTAATGGACTCACAGTTCCACGTGGCTGAGGAGGCCTCACAATCGTGGCGGAAAGCAAAGGAGAAGCAAAGTCACAGCTTACATGGTGGCGGGCAAGAGAGTGTGTGTAGGGGAGCTCCCCTTTATAAAACCATCAGATTCATAAGACTTATTCACAATCATGAGAATGCACGGGAAAAACCCACCCCCATGACACATGGGAATTATGGGAGCTACAATTCAAGACACTATTTGAATTCCCAGCAAATGTGCTAGGCCAGTACCTACTTTCCTGGTTGGTCTATCTAGACATATTTGTGACACATATCTATAATGGAAAAAAACTGATTTTGTGGTTCTGGAAACCAGTGTTAATACTTTTTATTTAAATAGCATATATGAAAACTGGGTAAATTTCCTCATGGCTGAGCTATCATTATGGGGCACCATGTGTTAGGAATTGATCTTGATACAACACACTGGATATTTCATTTTTATTCTTATTTAAAAAACACTGAGAAAGTCTGTGTTATTGTGGCAGTGTTACAAATAAGGAAATTGGGGCTCAAGGTGATGCAGCTGAAAGCTATATAACTGAAATTAGAAGCCAGGTTCATTTGAATCCAGAGCCCTTAATGGATTTCAAAAAACAGGAATGAGAATTCTGATATGTTTAGGAATGTAGAGAATGAATTTGGGGCCTACGGCACAGACCGCAGAGGACAGTACCGGGAGTAGAGCATCTGTGTCATTTGCAGACGTAGTGAGGCCACTAAATTCCAGAAAAGCAATCACCAGAAACCAAGAGCTTTATCTTTTTCACAATGTTGCCTGGAGCTGATCCTGTTTCTGAAAACCTACCAAAAATATGTCTGGTTTGGAAGGAAACATGGTACCATCCACCAGCCAATTGAAGATGCCAAGTAGGGTTTGAGGTTTTCAGATTGATGCTTCATTCACAAAGGGAACTGGAGTCTAGAATTTTTGTGTCATGAGGGGGAGGTAGTCTTACTCAGCTTTGACAGATGGTATAGAGTAGGGGTTAAGAGCATGGGCTATGAATTTAGCCTTGGTCTGTCAAGTCCCAAGATGCTAGTTACCAACTATGTGACCAGTGTCTTTCAACACTAAATTCCCATCTCTAAAATGGGCTAATAATAGGACTTATCTAATGGCCTTGTTGCAAGGATTTAGTGAGAGCATACATGTAAAACATGAAGCACAGAGAGAGGCACTCAGTAAATAAACATTTACAGCCATGCTTGTCATTGGTGTCGTTGTTTCAGTGGCTCTGTGTGAGGAATTGGAAGAACAGGGCTCTACCTTTACTCCCCTTTACAGATCTGCATTCCTACTTTCTTCAGGAGGTCACACAATTTTTCAGAACGTCAATGTTGCTATAGAAAGTCAACACAGGAATGTGCATGGCCATGCAACCCTATGTCACATGTGAAGTAGGAAGACATGCAGAGAGAATGCTTGGCTCCCATCCTGCATAAGGTGTGTTATGGTCACTGATGAGGCTTTCAGGAAAGTAGTTTGTTTCTGAGCAAGATTTGAAGCCAAGCTGCCATGTTCCTAAAAATGGCTACAAAAGTCCATTTTCTCAATTTGCATCTGCGGGATTTTAATTTATGGAGGTATCGACTGAGTGACAACAAAGAGAGGCTGATGCTATTGAAAGTAAAATTTATTACTTGCTCTTCCTGAGAGGAGGAGGGAAGACACATCATGCAGGTTCTGTCAGGAGGGAGAAAGGAGCCAGGAGATCACTTAGGCTAGAGCCTTGTTTCTACAGGAAAGGTGAGGGAAGGCAGAGTAAACATCCTAGCATAGGGTAGTATGAATAATTCTAGCAGGCTCTGGGTGATCTGGGTGGTCTGTGGTTGCCTAATACCTGGCCTTGAGATAATTTAGCACAGGGGAAATATTAGCTAGTATGTGAGAGATAGATAAGGAGGTGATTAGTGAATATGGGCTTGAGTTTGGTTGGTTTGTGTATAAAAGTCATGCTTATAGGCAAGTTATTATCTTTAGGAATTAGCTAGTCCTGGGAGAGCTGGTCTCTGCAAATTTCCCAAAATGTTGAAATACCAAAAGATACATAAAATAAAAAACATGATTGACATACTTATTCATCAGGCCCCACCTTCCTTTCCTAGTCCCCTAACCCTCATGGCTCCCTGAAAACAGATAAAGTCATAGGTATCAAGGTCAAGTGTACATGTCCAGCAGTTTTGGGTAGTAGAAAAGCAAGAGCAGCCTGGTACTGAAGATTCGCGCCTGTAATCCCAGAACTTTGGGAGGCTGGGGCTGGAGGATCACTTGAGTCTGCCTGGTCAACATAGCAAGACCTCGTCTCAAAAGAAGAAAAGAAGGAAGGAAGGAAGGGAGGGAGGGAGGAAGGGAGGGTTGGAGGGAAGGAGAGAGGGAGGGAGGGAAGAAGGGAGGAAGGAAAGAGAACTTGTAGGCTATGGTGGAAGATACCAAAAGTAGCTTTGTATTTTTTCTCAGATTCTGGGGTGTCCCACACTTAATCTGTTTACAGCCTGCACAGGGAAAAGAAGAAGAAAAGCAATGACAAAGAAAAAAGTTGTGAGGAAACCTCCTGCCACACATTCTATCTTTTCACAGCACCACTAAGTAACCTGTAAATTCACATCAGGCCTGCAGCTGCCTGTTGTCAGTTTAGAATCCTGTTTGCCATTCTAGAAAGAAGTCTATGTTATAACTGCAGATTTCACCTCATAAAAACAAATACCACCTAACTCCTGCCCACACAAGAGCATTCATGTTGTGAATTATTCATGGTATCTAATTTTCTTTGATGTGAGATATTTTTGTAACAGGTATAAAATATTTAACAGACTGAATCAACTCTTGTGCAGTGTTTTACAGCTCCTTTGACTTAATAACCTGTATACACATTCCTGAGCCTTGAGCATATCATACAGTGATGGTTCATGCCCACTTTCCACGGCCACTTGCAGCCAAATAAACTGCAAACTCAGGCGTGTGAGAGTTACTTCAGTTTTACTGCCAGAGTTGCAAGGCACTATTCACACTGCAACTCACCTTCTATGTGTTCATGCAAGTCTTGCTGATAAAGGTCATCTGCATTAGATACAGTGGTACACATCTTGAGATCACAGAGTTGGAAGAACTGCATTTATTCTCAACACTGGACAAAGGTGTTTTCTGCCCTTCCCTCCTCTCCCCTTCCCTTCCCTTCCTCCTTCCTTTCTTCCTCTTTCCCCCTTCCCTCCTCTCCCACACCTTCCCTCCCTCCCTCTCCCTCCCTCCCTCCCTTCCTTCCTTCCTTTTTTCCTTCCTTCCTTCTTTTTGACAGAGTTTTACCATGTTCCCCAGGCTGGTCTCCAACTATGGAGCTAAAGTGATCCACCCGCCTCAGCCTCACAAAATGCTAGGATTATCGATGTGAGTCACCACACCTGGCACTATTTTCAGTCTTTCTAATGATACATTGGAAGTCATATACATTGCTTTGATCTCTAAAATTTCATCTATCTAAATATTTATTGAGTACTTACTCATTTATAAGCTCCTCAAGGGCCCGTCCATATTTTTATATCCCTTTCATAAGCAGTGAACTGTATCAGGCACATGCAGCTAAAATGAATACTTGATCAAGTAATTGTTGTACAGCAGCATTTCCCAAAGTATATGCCATGGTCCACTGAAGGTTGATAGGATCCATGTGATGGACACTGAATGAATAAATTGAAAATACAGTCCCTTCTATTCCAGAGTTCCTTGATTTTCACATACGATGGCCCACTTACTAGTAGATAAGTGAGTTTACTAACGGTTCTAAAATTAGGTATAAAGATTTGACTGAGTTTGTTGAGTATTCCACTGAAATAGTTTGTTCGCATGCAATACTTATCAACATTACAAAACTCTCACTGTGTGTGCATATACACAGACTTCTCATTCCATTTGGGAAGTGTCTTTGTTATCAAAGTGTCACCGGTTTTTGCCTTGAGTTGGTCATGCTTTTCAATTTGTATTATCTTTGATCTAACTAATATTTCCAAAAGTTTGCTTTTGAGGTTATTGAGGTCTTTATTTTAATTGGAAAGTGGAATTGGATGGAACATATGGATTACATGATTTTTGCCCTGTGTAAATTGTCCCTAATCAAAATTTTAAAGAGCTACAGCTTTTGGCAGGGTAATGTTGAGGGCCCATGAGGGCACATAGAAAGGGACATGTAACCCCAATTTATGGGGGTCATGGGGAAGCTTTTAAGAGAAAAGTTATATCTAAGTTGAGATGCAAAGAATGAAAAGCAAGCTGACTTACAATGTGACCTGTAGAGTACAAGTCTAGAAAAAAAAAATCAAATGTTTTTGTATTTTTTTCTTCGGGAGTTGGTATGTTTTATTAGGGAAAGTTTTTTAACAAAAGGTGGCTTTTATTTACATAATTTAATGTCTATGGGGACTGTTCAACCCAGGTGGACTCAGTAAGGATAACCATTAAGCCTGCTAATGTATTTTCTTATTTTCAGTCTACATACAATTTTTTTTGTTTGCTGCTCATTCATAAAAACCCCAATATTGTAAATGACAAATAAATCCTCCCATCCCTTAATTAAATATACAAACAGCTTGAAAAACACAATTTAAATTGGCTTAATCTTGAAGTGTAATACAATGAGACTGAAAACTAAACATTTGAAGTCTTGTACCAAATAGTAAAATACTCAAAGACCTTCAGGATCCTTCGATTGATTTACATCAATAAGATAACTTATTTTTGATGTGGCAAAGGATATGTGCTCATCTCTAATTACAATTTCGAGCTCTTGTTGGCCAACCCTATCGGGGGTTGGCCACAAAGCATCACCTTCTTTTGTAATTTCACTGTCATCAATAATTCTCTTCAGTTGTTCCATTACACTCTTGTGCACATAAGCCTCTTTTCTGATCATGACATCGTTTTTGTAATTGCTGTTCTTGGCACATCTAAGCTTTCTGTCCAACCAAAACTTGAACTCCAGAAACTCATGCCCAAACCTGCCCTTGTGTTCCATGTAGTAGTGCAGGTAGAAATCACTGGCCATAGCCATTTTTATTCCCGGTAAGCCCCAGGTTAAGATTATTTTAAAAATATATTTAAAAGTTTTAAATTTGATTTGCTGTGTTGTCTTGTAAGCTATAGTTCTATTTTTTCCCTTATAAGAGCTTTGGGATCTTTAAATGGGTGATCTTTATCACTGACATAATTGTAAAATGCTTTAGAGTTCCACACCCCATTTCCAGCTAAAGCAAAATGGCACCATTGATTGTACTTGCCAGAAAATTAATTTTAAGATTTGCCATGACACGTTTATCCTTGTGGGAATGTGCCCTTGTATGGGAACAGTGCTATCTTGCCTGTAACAATGAAGAAAAGATTGAGATATATTCACTGTATACTATACATTGAGCACTTACTATGTACAGGGCAGTGTTCTGTGTGCTGGAGACAAAGCAGTACCAAGGTACAAAGCAATGTATTTGCCCTTGTAGTACTTAGAGTCTATTGGGGACAACAGATAAAAATAAGTTAACATATAAAATGCCAGGTAGGAATGACTGTTATAAGAAAAGGTAGAGAGAGAGTGATGGGGTTGGAGGAGGCTATTTTAGATACAGTGGTTGGAAAAGCCCCTATAAGGAGGTGACAACTGAACAGGGACTTGAATGAGGTAGAGGAGTGAGCCATGTAGCTCTCTGGGGAAAGAGTATTCCAAGTGAAGGGAACAGGAAGTACAAAGGTCCTGGGGTGAGAATATGTTTCATTTTATTTAAAAATTTTCTTTCACAAGGAGGGAAATACATCTTTTTTTTGAGACACAATCTTGCTCTCCCACCCAAGCTGGCGTGCAGTGGTGCAATCTCGGCTCAATGCAACCTCCGCCTCCTAGGTTCAAGCAACTCTCCTGCCTCCTGAGTAGCTGGGATTACAGGCGCCTGCCACCATGCCCAGCTGATTTTTGTATTTTTAGTAGAGACGGGGTTTCACCATATTGGCCAGGCTGGTCTTGAACTCCTGAACTCAGGTGATCCACCCATCTTGGCCTCCCAAAGTACTGGGATTACAGGTATGAGCCACTGCCCCCATCCAAATACATCATATTTTAAATTGACTGCCTGCAGAATAAGTAGAAAGTAACGTACTGGTATGGAGGGTAATATGTAAACTTGGCATTTAAGGAGGAAAGAAAAAGATAAATGAGTAATTTTTCAACTTTCAGCTGTCAAGGAGCTTCAAAATTGTACTTTATAGAAATAACACTTCTGGCCAGGCACGCTGGCTCATGCTTGTAATCCCAGAACTTTGGGAGGCCGAGGTGGGCGGATCACAAGGTCAGGAGTTCAAGACCAGCCTGGTCAACACAGCAAAACCCCATCTCTACTAAATATACAAAAAGTAGCTGGGCATGGTGGCACACCTGTAATCCCAGCTACTGGGGAGGCTGAGGCAGGAGAGTTACTTGAACCCAGGAGCTGGAGGTTACTGTGAGCTGACATTACACCACTGCACTCCAGTCTGGTCGACAGAGCCAGGCTCCTTCTCAAAAAAATAAAAGAAAAAAAAGAAATAACAGTTCTGTCAAAGGATAGATCATTGGCTCATATGCTCCAGAGCATTTTAATTTCTCTTTCTCATATCTATATATGTCAGAATGGTCTTCTGTCTTCACCTTCCTCTGCTTGTTTGGACAGGTGTCAGAAAATAGGATAGGCATTTTTCTTATAATTACAGCTTTTCTCTGTATGTTATATGCACACACACTTAATCCTGTTCAAGTCTTTGGTCTAGCTAGTATTTATATTTTTAAAAAAACAGGCAGAATTGAGTGATTAATGAAGCTGATTCTACTTACTTTGAAATATCACATGAGGCAGTGATCTATGCCTAAACGTTGGTTTCCAAAACAAAATATTTCTATGGATTTTTCTTTCTATTACTCTTAGCCCACTGGTCCCTGGCATCTGTGAGCAGGGCGATTGTCATGAGGCTCTGAATGATGTACCATCAGGATAAGTAGCTCCTCCATGTAAGAGTTGAAGCAAGTTAATGATGGGAAGAAATAAATCCATAGTATATAGCAGGTATCAGTACTGACCATTGTTGCTCATCAGAGAATGTGTCTGCCTAACAAAGAAAGCACTTCAGCTGACCCCCTGATGTTTTCTCATCCATAGGGCCAACAATGTAGTCAGTTTTAAGACAAAAGATTACACAGGGGCTTTCTTAGAGCTATAAGGAAAAGAGAACCTATCTTCTGCTTGGAGATGCTGAGAGGGTAAGAAGTAATTTAAGAGCCAACAGGACTCATCTCATTATCAAAAAGAGAAATGCTAACTAAAAATGGTGCCAACCCAAGAAAAGCAAAGTTGGGACATTGTTTGAAAACTTGGAGCCACCCATACCTGAAGCCAGGATACCACTATCTGTTTCAGTTTTATGAGATGATTAATTCTCAGCAGAATGTAAATGTTTTCTGCATTTTTGTCTTCAATTAAGAAAACGAGCTGGGTAACTGTGTGATATGGTTTGGATTTGCGCCCCTACCCAAATCTCATGTTGAAATGTAATTCCCAGTGCTGGAGGTAGGGCCTGCTGGAAGGTGATTGCATCATGGGGGTGGTTTCTCATGGTTTAACACCACCCAGCTTTGTGCTATCATCCCAATAGTGCATTTTCATGAGATTTGGTTATTTAAACATGTCTGACACACCCCCATATCCCTCTCTTCTCTCTCTCCTCTCTTTCTCTCTCTCGTATCTCTCTCCCTCTCTCTCTCTCTCTCTCTCTCTCTCTCTCTCTCTCTCTCTCTCTCTCTCACACACACACACACACACTTACTTCTTCCATGTAAGATGTCTGCTCCTGCTTTGTCTTCTACCATGAATAAAAGCTCCCTCAGGTCTCCCCAGAAGCAGATGCATCCATGCTCCCTGTACAGCCTGAGGAGACATGAGCCAATTAAAACTCTTTTCTTTATAAATTACCCAGTCTCAGGAATTTCTTTATAGAAATGTGAGAACAGACTAATACACTGTGACCTGCAAGTCAAAGGTAATTTTCATCTGACACCCTGCTGGTACTTCCCAGCAGGATACTAGAGCATCCAATAGACAGGAGAGGATGTGATTAGACTTGTATTCCTTAATAGCCATGAGGAAAAATTTCAATGCTGGACATATGATGGAATCATCCAACATATGTGAATCAGTTAGGGCAGTTCTGTGAGTTATGAAACCTAAGCCTTTATTCTTTTTGCTCTGCTATAAATTGAATAGAATAAAAATCTACCACAACCATATGCAATCTGAGCCTTGCCCTTCAAAAATTTTAGCCAATCAAACAAAGCCTACATTAAAAGATATCTTCTGCCGGGCATGGTGGCTCACACCTGTAATCCCAGCACTTTGGGAGGCCAAGGCGGGCAGATCACTTGAGATCAGGAGTTCGAGACCAGTCTGGCCAGCATGGTGAAACCCCGTCTCTACTAAAAATACAAAAATTAGCTGGGTGTGGAAGTGCCCAGTAGCCAGGGCCCAGTAGCTAGGATTACAGCTACGTGGTGGCCCAGTACCTATAATCCCAGCTACTTGTGAGGCTGAGGCAATGGAACCCAGGAGGCAGAGGTTGCAGTGAGCTGAGGTCATACCACTGCACTCCAGCCTGGGTGACAGAGCAAGACTCTGTCTCAAAAATAAAATAAAATATATCTTCTAGAAAAAAAATGCATAGATTGGACTCCACTAAAATTAAAAACTTGTGTGCATCAAAAGGCATTATCAACAGAGTAGGAAGGCCATCCGCAGAATAGGAAAAATATTTGCAAATTATATATATTACAAGAGATTAATACCGTAAATATATAAAGAACTCTTACACCTCAACAACAACAAAACAAATAACCTAATTTAAAAATGGGCAAAAGACCTAAACAAACATTTCTCCAAAGAAGATATGCAAATGGCCAATAAGCACATTTAAACATGCTCAACATCACTAATGACTGGGAAATGCAAATCAAAGTGATTAGGAAATACCACCTTACACGCATTATGATGACTATTATTATTATTATTATTTTTAAGGTCAGATATGGTAGCTCACACCTAGAATCTCAGCACTCTGGGAGGCAGAGGCAGGGGACTCACTCGAGCCCAGAGGTTCAAAACCAGTCTGGCGACATAGTAAGACCCTGTCTCTAGAAAAAAAAATTTTAATTAGCTAAGTGTGGTGGTGCACACTTATAGTCCCAGCTACTTGGGAGGCTGAGTTGGGAAAATTGCTTTAGCCAAGAAGGCTGAGGCTGCAGTAAGCAACAATTGTGCCATTGCACTTCAGCCTGGGCAACAGAGTAAGACCCTGTCTTCAAAAAATAAAATAAAATAAAATAGAAACAGTAAATATGTGTTAGTGATAGAGACAGGAGGCAGCCAAAGTTCCCCTGTTGAAATACCACCCTTAAACCTAAAGCAGCCTGAAGGCTGAAAAACCGGACCACTGGTCCTGGATGAGGCCTACCATTTCCCAACTGATTCTTTCTGAATAATGCCCACCTGCACACTGAGGGGACGGTGTGGAGCCTCAGGAAGTTCATGGCATTTGCAGCGAGGAGGAGCCTGTCCTGTCCTGGTCCTGTGTGGTGACCTGGGATTCAATCTGTGAGGCGGTAAATCTGCTAGCAGGACTCTCTCTTTCTCTTTGCTAAGAGTTATTTGGCCTTTTTCCTTTTTGTCCAATTATTTCCGTTTTCCTCACCCTTCTACGTGCCTGCAAGCCTAATCTTTCCTGGTCATGTGACAAGAGCCTGGTTTTAGCTGAACTAAGGAGAAAGTTCCGCGTCATTAGTGAGGATGTTGAGAAATTGTAACCTTTGTACATTGCTGTGGGAATGCTGCAGCTGCTATGGAAAATAGTATGGTGTGTTCTCAAAAACTAAAACATAGAATTACCATATGATCCAGCAATCCCACATCTGGGTATATATCCAAAGGAGTTGAAAATGAGGGCTAGAACAGATATTTGCACAGCCGTGTTCAGAATACTATACATCTTAGCCAAGGGGTGGAACCATGCCAAGTATCCATTGACAGATGAATGGATAAATGAAATGTGGGATGTACACATACACAGTAATATGGAATATTACTCAGTCTTAAAAAAGGAAGGAAATTCTGATACATGCTATGACATGCATGAACCTTGATGACATCGTGTTAAGTGAAATAAGCCAGTCACAAAAGAACAAATACCATACAATTCCACTCATGTGAGGTACTTACAATAGGCAAAATCACAGAAGCAGAAAGTAGAATGGTGGTTGTCAGGGGCTGGGGAAAAGGAAAATGGGACATTTTAATAGAAATGGAGTTTCTTTTCAGAATGTTAACAAAATTCTGAAGATAGATAGTGATGATGGTTGTACGATAGTGTGAATGTGCATAATGCCGCTGAATGGTTAAAAAGGTAAATTTTAGGCAATATATGTTTTATCACAATAAAAATAAAATATATCTTCCAGAAGAATTGTGCTTCATTTAACAAAGAGAAGATGCTCCCAGTCTTAATCAGTTTATGTTAGACAGGAAAATGGGAAGGGAAGGTAATTGGCTGTGATGTTTCCGATTCATCAGCAAAACTAGGGTTTTTACATTCAACTAAATGTGATAATTAGGTCATCTGAAAGAATGGACCCTGATTGCATGACCTTTCATCTTTCAACAATAATAACAGAAGGAAGAAAAACAGACTCTGGTTGTATCTAATGCCCCTTACCTTTATTGCATCTTCAGTAGTTGTAGCAAGAAAGAAAAGCTTGTCTTTATTTTTAACATAGCAATAGCTCTGCCAGTCTTTTTTGGTTTAACTGTCTAGATTCTTCACTTCCCTCTAATGTTCTTCATGTAGTCAATATGAATTTACTCAAGTTTGGGTAGACGTGAGGGTCAGTGGTTTTGTGCAGGTTATTCTGTTTGTTCTCGATAGATTCATTGTGAGCCCTTCTCTGTTTTATCCTCTGCTTCAGGAGATCATTATGGGCTGCATTGCCTGGGCTCCATCATTCTCTGGCTTCCAGCACAGCTTGGCCATCCAGAGGTAGCAACAGGAAATGAGGCAAGGAGGAGGAGAGTGGTCTGAGCATTCTCTGGATGCTCCCTGCCTCACCATGGTTTTGGCGTGGCTGGAATCCTCTGTCTGCCACTACTGCATCTGTAGGGCCGCTCCCCTCCCTTGACTATAGATCTCACTGCACCTTGGAAACACATTTCTCTTTCTTGTCCATTTAAGCTTAGGGGAGGTAACAGACCCAATTGTTGCTAGTCCCTAGGTATTGCTTGATGCCTATTGGTTTCCTTGACCATGCCCAGATCCTTGACACAGTACTTTCATTTCATGCTCCTCAATTAACCCTTTGAGCATGTCATTCAGTTCTTTCCAAGACATTGACTAACACAGACACTCGTATGCCACCAACGCTGATTCTTCTGATGGCGCTACTTCCCTAATAAATGCTGATACACCCAGAGAGAAGAGAAGAGTTTAAAAGGCAAGGTTGTCATTGATGGCTTGATGTCCACATCTCCTAAATTCACTGACTATATGTAAAGCATTTATCACAGTGCCTGGCCCACAGCAAGGGTTCAATAAGAATTATTGTTGTTGTATCATCATGTTAAAAACCAGAGAATGGCAACCATTATCTTTTTTTAATTCACTGAAGAGATGAACTTCATTTAACTGCTGATATTTTATTTCATTGTTATTGGGGGCTTAATACATGCCAGGCCACTTAGTGGCTTTACTGATTTAATCATGGCTCAGAGTGGTGCTATGAGGTCGGTACTACAAAATTATTATTTTTGTCTGGCAGATGAGGATGCCAAAGCTTAGAGAAGATATGTGATTTGCCCAAGATCACACTAAGGGTAAGTGGTGAAGATGAAGTTTGAACACAGGCTACTGCCTCTAGAACCTGTGTTCTTCTCAAGACATTCACAACCTGCCAAGATAAGACAGGCATGGTCCCTTTCTTCTTGGAGCTAGAGAGGAAAACGAGCCTTAAACGAGTAATTACAAATATGATGCATCTTACTAGGCAAACCTAATCTCATCCAGAGAAAGTGACATTTAAGCTGGGAACTGAGGAAATGACACAGACACAAGAGATGGTCTGTCTGCCTTTCACCTGCAGATTTGGGAGTGAGTTGGGGCAGGGTTGTCAATGTCTCTTCTTGGATTGTTACAGCAGCACTTAGCATCTTGCTCTGAACAAAGGGTACCATCAGCGAATGTTTCTTGACTCTATTGAAATAAAGATACTTAGTTTCTCCACCACGAATGACTACTTCTGGTAGAAATCTTCCTTAATAATTGCTTGTAAATCAAAGTCTTCACAGTGCCTTGTAAGGTCCCAGAACCAAATTTGCCTCCCAGTTACTTGTGACACCTATTAATTTTAATAGAAGCAACATGCGTTTACTTGAAGAGAGAATTTGATTGATAGGGTATTGCACAGCACTTAATGACAATTCCATCCCTTTCAAATGCACAGTTAGTATCTATAATCATTGTTTAAGAAGATTACATGTCACATGAATTAGAGGTTGTGGAGTCGGAGCCACCTCCACTGTTTGATTGTTGTATATTATCCTCTTTTCCAGTTACTTTCCTTCTCAGATTAACATGTTATTATTTTCTGGCACCTGGTTTTCCAGATTTAAAAGAGAAGAACTATAGCACAAGATATCTATATTTTTTAAGATTGAAATTATTTTAGAATTAGATTGTAGGGAGAAAATTGTTGCCAAACATTGCTTTCTGAAGATCTTTCCACAGTGGAAGCATTGTCAGCCCAGAAGAGTTCACCTGGGGTCTGTCTGCTACAAACCCCAGAGACCCATTCTGGCCTCATGCACCTGTTCTCTATTTTCCTAGCACCATGCTCAGGAAGGAAATGTTGTCTCCTGTTTAGCCTGTGGTTTGGGATCTGTGAATCATCTGGATATCCCTCTGAATGTTAAAATGTATTTCAAGCAAAGAATAAACATGCAAATGTTTGGTGGCTGGGAGCAGCAGGCTATAGGCTGAGATGTAGCAAAACAAAAGCATTTATAAAACTTTCTAATAATGCTGTTATCTACACCAACATCATTTGCTTTTTTCCCCTTCTTTTCCTGTCTTCTCTATCTCCTCCACTCAGACTGTATGATAGAAAAAATACTAAATGAAGGGTTTGGAAACTCAATTACTGGATTCAGTTTTGCTACTGACCTTAGTACCAGACACAAGTCACTGAATTTCTCTTGGGCCCGATTCCTTCTTTTGTTCAAGAAATATTTGTTGAAAACCTATCATAAACACTACTTTACCTGGGATTCAGAAGTGAAGAAAACATACATAGTTTCTGCTATTATAGGTTCCTTGCTGACAGTCCAGTAGGAAAATGAGACATGACCACAAAGAGACAAACTCAACCTCGTGATGAGAAGTCAGATATTTGTCTATAAGTCTGTGGCTTCCCTGTCTATAAAATGGGTACAGCTGGGTGCCGTGGCTCACATCTGTAATCCCAGCATTTTGGGAGGCCAAGGCAGGCAGATCATCTGAGATCAGGAGTTCGAGACCAGCCTGGCCCAACATGGTGAAACCCCATCTCTAGTAAAAATACAAAAATTAGCCAGGCATGGTGGTGTACACCTATAATCCCAGTTGCTTGAGAAGCTAAGGCAGGAGAATTGCTTGAACCCAGGAGGCAGAGGCTGCAGTGAGCCAAATTATACCACTGCACTCCAGCCTGGGCTACAGAGGGAGACTTTGTCTCAAAAAATAAAATAAAGTAAAATAAAATAAAATAAAATGGATATACCATTATATATGCTATGTTTCCCAGACATTAAAGCATTATTTAAAATGCAACATCTGCAAAGGGAACTAGAATAGCCAAAATGATTTTTAAAAAGAAGGACAAAGTTAAAGAAGTTATACTATCTGATTTTAGGACTTCTAGAAAAGCTACAGTAATCAGGCCAGTGTGGCAGTGGCATAAGGGTAGGTATGTGGATTCATGCAGCAGAGCTAAGGGTCCAGAAATAGACTCACACTTACATAGTCAATTGAATTTTGATAAAGTGCCAAGGTACGAAAAGAACAGTCATTAATAAATTATACTAGAATAACTGGATCTCTATATTAAGAAAAGTACCTTGATCTTTTCCTCACAGCATACACAAAATTACACTCAAAACGGATTGTAGACCTAAATCTGAGAGTAACACTATAAACCTTGTGAATAACATATAGTAGAAAATCTTTGTAACCTTCGGTTAGGTCAAGTTTCTTATGTAATAGATTACCAAAAGCATGAACTGTAAAAGAGAAATGGATAAACCGGGCTTCATAAAGAATTAAAACATTAGTTTGTCAAAAGACCCAATTCCAAAAATGAGAAGCTGAGCCATTAATTAGGAGAAAATATTTGTGAGATAAATAGCTAACAAAGAATTTGTATCCAGATACGTTAATTTCTCTTACAACTTAATAAGAAAACAATCCAATAATAAAATGAGAAAAATATTTGAACAGACAACGCACAAAAGAAAATATATGAACTGTCAAAAATCACATGAAAAAAATGCTTAGCATTATCGGTAATTAGAGATATGTAACTTAAAACCGCAATGGGATACCACAACACCCTCGCTAGAATAGGGAAGGTTAAAAATACTGACAATAATAAGCATTGGTGAGGCTATAGAACAACTAGAAATCTTATATGCTGCTGATGGCAATGGAAAACAATACAGCCGTTTCAAAGAAAGGAGCTTCTTAAAATGTTAAACATACACTTACCACCCAGTGATTCCACTCTTAGGTATTACCCAAGAGAAATGAGAAAATAGTCCACTGAAAGACTTACATGATTGTTCACAGTATTCCTTAATAATACAAAACTGGAAACAATCCAAATGGCCATCAACTGATATATAGATAAAAAGAAAATGGTGATATACAGTTAAATATTAACAACTAAAAGGAAAGGAGTTGATGAGGGCACAGGGCACACTACCCCCAAAATATGATTGTGGAAGACCAGAATATACCACCTCGAAATATGCCTTTTTGGCATAAGGATTTTTTTGAGCTGGTTATTCTGGGAAACAGCAGACACAGGAGAAGCTCTGAAAATGAGAGTAGAGGAAACTTCATTTGTAAGTTTGTGTCCCTCTCTGCACCAAGAAGAAAGGATGGTAGATCACCAGACACTCTTAACCAATGCGGAAGGCACAGGCTTAAATCTATACAATAAACCTAAGCCTCGTTTATGGGGCTTTTCCTGGCCAGCTCCTCATAACAAGGCATTTCCCACAGGCTTCTTTCTTTATTTCAGGGGACATGGTTCATGACTGTAGTCTCAGGTCTAAGCAAGATTTTGAGATCTACTCTGGCGGTTTTATTCACTTTTCCCTGAGTGTCTTCCACGTATACGTAAAGTTACATGTGATTAATCTTGTTGGGTTTTTTTCTTATTAATCTGTTTTTTGTTACAAGGATCTGTTTCAATTAAGAACTCATGAAGGGTAGAGGAAAAATTATTTTTCTTCCCCTACAGAGTGCTGATACAACAATGTGGCCTTCTTTCACCAGGCTAAGTGAAAGAAGCCAAAAACAAAATACCACGTAAAGTCCTGCATGATTCCATTTACCTGAAATCACTGTAGGACTTTCTCCTTAGTTCAGCTAAGAGCTGGGTCCTTGTCACACAGCTGTGAAATATTAGGCTCACACTTTGAAGGGTGAGAAAAATTGAATTTATTGGGTGAAAAGGAAAAAAAGGGGCAACAGGTCCCTCAGCAGGGTGAGAGTCCTGCTAGTGTAGGCTTCCTGCTTCACAGATTCCTGCTTCCCCCCAGCGAAAGGAGAGGCCAGGCTCCTCCCACTGCACGTGGCAGGAACTTCCCAAGGCTCCACCCCAGGGCGTCTGCCTCCCAGGGCGCCGGCCTTGGAGTCTCTCTGGGACCCCCTCCCACCTGGCTGTCCCAAAATATTTAATGAAAATCCTAAAAAGACAAAACAAAAGGGACAATAAATAGATTGTTTGTTTCCTGGGGCTGGAGATACGGACAGGAGTTGACAGTAAAGGGGCCTGAGGACAATTTTGGGGTTATGGCAGTCCAAAATGTGATTGTGGTGGTGATGGCATGACTATTTTCATTTACCGAAAACCATTCACACTTTAAGTTGGTGAAGTTTATTCTTCAATAAATCTGTAAAAAATGTTAATGCAAAATAAATACACACTTGGAGCTTATAGAAAGCAATTCTGTAAAGCAATACTTTGGCAGTTTCAGAGGACAAAGAAGTTAGTAAGCAATATAGTAGGAGAAGTAAGTAATAGAGTAGGAGAATTTCTGAGGTTCATCCTGGAGAAACTTCCATTCATAATGGAACCCCAGAAATCCACATAGCACCTGAGTTGGGACACCCTGTCTGGAAATACAGGCAGAAATGTCAGGCACAGAAATAGGTTTCTTATCACTCACATAGAAATCTCAGACAAAGGCCACAGGCCGAGGCTTCAGTGCTTTATCTGGCTAGATAAATCCTTATGGGTTTCTCCTCCTCTGCTCCCCGGAGCCCTGGAGGTGAGATGGTGGAAGTGTGGAGCAGCCCGGCCTCCCTGGCTGGGTTTGACTCACTGACACGGAGGGTGTTCTCTCAACAGTGGGATTTCTACAGCCCTCTAGTTGCTCATACTGCTTCTGCTGCTGCTGGAACTTCATGCTTTCCATTTCTGAGTTCTGTCCAGGACTTTGGCATTTCCTGTGGCGCTGGTTTCTCAAGGGCATCAGCATCCCACACAGTAGAAAGCCAGGTTTACTTCTCTTAGGAGATCCCCAGGCCTGAGCTTGGCTTTCCTTCCCAAACCCTCAATTCCAGGCTCTGGTCTCCCAGTTTTCTTCCCTTTCGGCACTCAGTTAGCTGCTGCCTCTCCTATGAAGTGTTGGTGAAGAACACGATTTCTCCTTAAAACTCTCCCGATCTAAACAGGCATGTTAGACTCTTACGCATAGTCTCCTTCCACATCCTTAGAATCTTAATATCACAAACTATTAGAATCCAAAAAGACTTTACAGAGAATCTAGATCAGACTTTTCCAGAATGTCTTCCTCAGAACTGAAGGGTGTGAATAGGTGGTCAGTGGAAAATAGATTCCATTATCAAATGCATCTAGAAAATGCCAATCAAACATGTTTCTCCACACTGTGTATTAAACACACTTTGGGCATTTAATACACACTGTGTATTAAACAACAAATTTTGGATTTTTTGCATAGATTTATGAGGTACAAGTGTAATTTTGTTACATGGATAGATTGCATAGCAGTGAAGTCAAGTCTTCTAGGGTATCCATCACCCAGATAACATGCTTTATACACATTAAGTGATCTCTCATCATCCACCCCTCTCCCATCCTATCCCCCTTCCAAATCTCCATTGTCTATCTTTCCACATCCTATACCCATGTCAATATTCACACTTTAATAATGAGGGTGATGACATTGGACAGGGGTGGTGAAGTGTGGGGATATGATATGCAGTGTTTGATCAGAGAAATATTTTTTCTTCTTTCAGATTATAGAACAGCAATAAAAATGTACATCAAGTAGAAATATTCTGCCAACCATATCTGAAACTACATATATAATTTTCAATGTTTCAATTGCCGCATTTAAAAAGTAAAAGAAACAGGTAAACCTAACTTTTTATATAAATATTATTTATTTATTAATAGGCTTTATTTTTTAGACAGGTTCTAGGTTCAATTTTCTACAAAATTGAGCAGAAAGTACTGACAGTCCCCATATGCCCCTTTCTCCCAAAACGCCCACCCTCCCCTGCTGTCCCAAATTTATTAATGTATTTAACCCAATCTACAAAATGATTATTATTCCAACATGAATAAACACAAAAATTATTAGTGAGATACTTTAATTTTTTTCCCTGTCTATTGCTTTAGTTTTCACATTTTAAAATGTGACCCTGGCCACATTTCAAGTGCTCAATAGCCAAATGTGTCTAGCAACTACCTGTGAGTACAGGTCTAGAGTGCCACATGTTTCAAGGAACATGTTTTAGGAAATGCTGATCTAGTCACACTCTCTGATCATACAGATGAAGCTGTGGAGTCCTGAAAGCTTGAAGTGATTTTGCTGAGTTACAGACCCAAGTCACATCAGAGCTGAGATCAGCACACAGGTTTTCTGTCCTGTACGAGTAGTTCTTTCTACTACACGACACAAAACACTTAACTTTTTCTTTGTGGAAGGGAGAATTACAACTTCCTTCCTTTTCCCCACAGAAGACCCTTTTATTCCTTCTGAACTGAATTAGAATGGAGCCTAGTTCAAAGACAAATCAGGGCTGCGTTTGCAGTAACGGTGCACAGCCTTTCATTCTACCGTGTGCTTCTTGGAATCTCTGTGCTGTCTTCCCTTTTTAGAATTTGCACTGAATCCACTGACTGTGTTTCTTATTTACATCAGAGGCTCTTTCCGGACATAGTGCATTGGGATCCCTAGCCATGGAATTGCTGTGATGGCCCCTGGGCATTTGGGCCCTGGAATAAGGAGTCTTCCATTCATCATTTATTCAACAAAGCTTATTGAACACACACCATCCGTCAGATCTTGTTGTTGGTGTTAGAGACTCATAAATGAACAAATGAAATCTTTGGACTCTGCAATTTAGATTCCAGTGGCAGGAGAAAGATTAAAACATACACATTTCTTTATATACAAACATTCTGCATGTCAGATGGCAGTGAGTGTTATTGAGAGACGGTAAGACAAGGGAAAAGGGAATAAGGAATACAGGCAGGTTGAGGAGTGACAGATTCCTTTATTCTCCAATTGTGGTGTTTACTGATAGAAAAGTGGAGTAATTCAAGGAAAATATTCTCCTTAGCTTATATTACAATTTGTATTTAAATGCCTTCAATGCCTTTGTGAACATGTGGGTTATTTTAAGTAAATAAGGAGAATATTTATTAACAGCTAAGGCACATGCTATTTACGTGGCACTCTGCTGAGCCACATCATTTAAGAATTCAGTGAGAAATGGAGGGTTTATACTATCTGAGTATTCATTTTCCATGTCTCTGTAGTTAATAGGTGTTGGGTAAGCAAAAATCGTCCTGAGCTGGCCCTTTATTAAAATTAGTCTCCATCCAGATGTCTATTCCTGTTTGATCCGTCATATATCCCGACCAGTGGGCCAGTCACCCTTGTTGGTCATAGTCTCATTAATTGTCAAATATTTACAACGTGAAACTGTACAATGAAAATATAGAGCAGAAGGACTGCAAAGGGAAAAAGCACAATTTGCTAAACATTTAGAATTTCATGAAGTGGATACAAATGATACAGGAGAGCTACCAGAAATACTTGCAAGCCATTGGCAAATAAGGATTTGACATTGCACAACCTGCTAATTGAAGAAAACAATGATGAGGACAGTGATAAGTGCTTCAAAAATGAGAATCCAATACCAAAGCAATAGGAGAGGTCTTTGGAACACTTGATTAAACCTCAGATAGTTTTGCAAAGTGCATATCCAGTTAGTTTTCCTTTGGGGGTCAAATATGAAATGAAGAATATACAGTGCTATTACATAATTTTGCTTGAAAGATTTAACAAAAACCTCCAAAAGAATTTATTTCTTGTTTTTGTTTTTTTAGAATAACTGTACAATTGAAATTGTAAACTAAATGTGGTTAAATGTGAGAATTCTATAATTTGTATAATTTTTAGTTCCTTTTTCAAGAAAATGTCTCAATAACATCCTCTTTTTATTTTTTTCAAATGATATTTTTGGTGCATTTATTTTAAGTGGCCCTAGAGGCTAGGTGCAGTGGCTCATTCCTGGAATCCCAGCACTTTGGGAGGCCAAGGCAGGAGAATGACTTGAGGCCAAGAGTTAGAGACCAGCCTGGGTAACATAAGGAGACCTCATCTCTAAAGAAAGTAAAAAACAATTACTTTACTAAAGAAAGTAAAAGACAAAGACTTCAGATGATGCTCACCTGAAGTCCCAGCTACTCAGGAGGCTGAGGTGGGACGATCCCTTAAACTCAGGAGTTTGAGTTGTTGCAAGCTGTGATTGCATCATTGTGCTCTAGCCTGGGTAACAGGGCAAGACCCTGTCTCAATCAATCAATGTGGCAATTTCCAGGTACCAGTTACCCTTGAATGACAGGAAATGGCCTGCCTGTGCTAATAGTATCTATATTTTTCAGGTGAAGAAACTGAGATGTGAAGAACCTAAGTCATTTGCTCAGGTCATATAACCAGTATGTGGTGGAGGCTAACAGCAAGGTAGCCAACCTGAATCAAGACATCTCCCCCACACAACACTGCCTCCTAGAGGGATCTCATTTGTTTTGCTTATTCTCGACCGTGCTCAACATCAAAGTTTTGCATTAAAAGATGTTTAGTACCGATTTCTTGTGGACCTCACAGGTAGGCATGATTCTACCTTAAACATTTCGCTTAAGATGGTTTTAAGTAGTAAATGAACACATTGTCCATTATACAGTCTCAAAGGTTTGAAGTCTAAACTTCCTAACTGCTAGTTAAAGTCTATTATCTTTGTGTTTGCCTAACTTCTGCAGGACATATCAAGGAAGTTAAACATGTCTGTTATAAATGTTGGGTACCTAATTGCCTTACCTTATAGCTGAGCCAGTAGGCAGACACTAAATAAAGAAAACCTCCCGGCTCACAATGACATACTGTCTTTGAACATCTTTCAAGCAGAGGAAAGATAACGGCCATGTATGAGGTTAGTCAAGACTGCTGATTTGCAGTCTCTTCAGGAAATTGTAGTGTTTCCGAGGACAATATTCCTAGTCAAAATAGATTAAGCTTGAAGCCAAAGTGATGACCACAGTCAAAGTTAATAATACTGTATGTTTGGTTGGAAACAACTGGAAGAAAAATAAGTTACCGTAGCAGACAGTCTGCCCTATAATCCTTTATTCTCGGGTCCTTGTCAGGCAGAAAATGAAGTTTTCTCTTTGAGGACTTTGTAGACAGACAAAAAAATACCATTTACCCTGATGAAATGGAGTCTAGGGTTAGAGGGGCCTAAGTATGTTTTAGATAAAAACTGGCCCTCTGCTCCGTCCCACTCGGGGCGTGTCCCGTCACGTGCCAGAACTGGGGTCCGGTGCAGAGTGCCCCTTGTCCTGGGAAACGGGGTGCGACCGTAAAGGCGGCCTCCCCCTTGCCCGTCACGCAACGCACGTTCGTGGGGAACCTGGCGCTAAACCATTCGTAGACGACCTGCTTCTGGGTCCGGGTTTCCAACGTAGCAGAGCAGTTCCCTCGCTGCGATCTATTGAAAGTCAGCCCTCGACACAAGGGTTTGAAAAAAGAAGAAAGAAAAAAAAGAAAACAAAAAGAAAAAAACAACAACAACAACAAAAAAAACCTGGCCCTTTACTCATCCAGTTTCAAGTTTTTGAAGAATATGAGATACTTTTATAACATTCTCCTGGATGCAGAAAGAGGATGTACTGCTCTCTGGTAGGAGAGAGTCAGCCACCTTGACAGAGGGGACAGGAAAGTAAGGCTTCTCATAAAGATGGGGGCTATCAAGATTGGTAAACCACCAGCAATCGACTTCTGGGTATAAACCCAAAAGAATTACAAGCAGAGGCTGGGGTCGGTGGCTCACGCTTGTAATTCCAGCACTTTGGGAAGCTGAGGTGGGTGGATCGCCTGAAGTCAGGAGTTTGAGACCAGCTCGGTCAAAACAGTGAAACCCCATCTCTGCTAGAAATACAAAAATTAGCTGGGCGTGGTGGTGGGCACTTGGATTTCCAGCTACTTGGGAGGCTGAGGCAGGAGAATCGCTTGAACTCAGGAGGTGGAGGTTGTAGTGAGTCAAGACCACTGCATTCCAGCCCCGGCAACAGAGTGAGAGTGTCTCAAAAAAAAAAAAAAAAAAAAAATACAAGCAAAGAGTCCAAGAGATGTTTGTACTCCTATATTTGTAGAGGCACTATTCACAATAGCCAAAACATAGAAGCACCCCAAGTGTCCAGGTACAGATGAATGGAGAAACAAATGTAGTCTATGCACGCAGTGGAATATTAGCCTGAAAAAGGATGAACATTCTGACCTGTGTGCTACAACATGGATGAACCTTGAGGCCGCCAAATGAAATAAACCAATAGCTAAGGATAAATACTGTATGATTTTACTTTTATGAAGTATCTAGAGTAGTCAAATTCACAGAGACAGAAAGAAAGAAAGAAGATCACTGGTTTCCAAGGATGAGAAGGGGAAGGAGCAATGGGAATTTCTGCTAATGGGTGCAGAGTTTTAGTTTGGAAAGATCCAAAAAGGTTCTGGGGATCAATAGTGGTGATGACAACACAACAGTGTGAATGTACTTAATGTCATCGAACTGTACACTTAAAAATAATGAAAATGGTAAATCTTATGCTATTGAATAAAAGACTAGTAGACCAAAGAGTGGTGGGAATGGTGCTATTGGAGATGACAGTGGTGAAGGAGATGAGAAGGAGCAAAGAAATACATCTTTAGATATATTGAGAAATGTATCCTTAGATAATATTTCCCAACTATGTTATGATAAGAAAATGAGACAGGCCCAGGGGCTCACGCCTGTAATCCCAGCACTTTGGGAGACTGAGGCAGTTGGATTGCTTGCGCCCAGGAGTTCAAAGTCAACCTGGGCAACATGATGAAACCCCATCTCTACAAAAAAAAATACAAAAAATTAACCAGGCTTGGTGGCACGTGCCTGTAGTCCCAGATACTCAGGAGGTTGAGGTGGGAGAATCACTTGAGCCCAGGCGGTCGACGCCCAGTGAGCCAAGACTGAGTAACTGCATTCCAGGTTGGGTGACAGAGTGAGACCCTGTATCAACAACAATAACAAAAAAAGTACAGGGAAATCTTGTCAGGTACTAATTTATTGAGTGCTTACCAATTACCAAAGATTAATTAGGCTAAGGGCCTTGCATTACGCATTAACTCATTTTTTCTGCACAATAGCCCCATAGGGGTGGGTACTACTGTTATACCCTTTTGAGATTTAGCAAGATTAACCATCTGTCTGAGGCATGGAGTCGATGAGCGCCAACAGAGCCAGGAGTTGAAGCCAGGGTGTCTGCAGAGCCCAGTGGTTCTCAAACGTGTGCAACAGAATCTCCTGGAGGGATTGGGAAACCACACATTGCTGGACCTTAGCCCCTGAGTATCTGAGTCACTAGGTCTGGGGCAGGGGTCAAGGATTTGCATTTCTAACAAGTTCCCCAGTAATGCTCATGCTGCTGGTTGGGGACCACATTTGGAAAATCAGTGAACCAGCCTATGTTCTTAACAGCTGCAAGGTAACAGCAGAAGGAAGGATTGCTCTATATAGGAGGAACCTGGGACAATGGCACAGGGTGACTTGATGTGCTGAAAGGAGCCAGAGCAGGTCAGAGAGTGACGAGCAGAGTTCCCTACCATCTATCAGCTGTGCCACCTACATCACTGTGACAGCAGGGCAGCTGCTGTTCTGCATCAGCAAGGTACAAGCTTTGAGGTGTTTTGTCCAGGAAGTAATGGACAGAGATTAATAGAGTCATACATTCTAATATTTTTCTTTCCCCTGGCCTACCCAAATATTCCGTGTCCTTTAGCCTCCAGATGAAATTCCATCTAAGGCTGATCTCTGGGTCTTCATAACTCAGATTATATTTAAACTTAATGTTACACAGAATAGCATTTAATTATTCTCTAATTAATTTATGTACTTTTGTCTCTCTTCCCTATCTAGTTTTAAGGCTTTTTGAGGTCAAGGACAGTGGCATATATTTATCTAGGACTTCCAATGTGGTTAGAACAGTCTTAGTCAGACTAGATGTATAATCAATGATTATTGAAAAAAATTATTCAGCAAGTTAGAGATTAAAATTGTCATATTAATAAAAACAAGAGTAAGCATATGATGAACATATTTCAGAGAGCTAGGTATTGGTTAGTTGATGGCTTTCCTGTTCGTAGTTCAAATGGTGGCACAGATAGGAGTACTTGTGGTTCAAGATACCTAAGTGACATCCACGTAAGTCTATGAAGCCTGTAAGGGGATGAGTGTGCCTTGAAATTGTGCAATGAACACCTGTACTACCCCAAGCCATGTCCCTGTGTACTAAGTGGCCCCTACAGGGACACTACTCCCTTCCAAGGAAGGTGATGTCCTTATAAATACCATTTCAGCTTTCCCATAATTATCTGGCGTGATCTCGGTTCACTGCAACCTCCACCTCCTGGATTCAAGCAGTTCTGCCTTAGCCTCCTGAGTAGCTGGGATTACATGTGCACCACCATGCCCAGCTAATTTATTTATTTATTTATTTTTGTAGTTTGAGTAGAAACGAGGTGACACCATATTAGCCTGGCTGGTCTCAAACTCCTGACCTCTGGTGATCCACCCATCTCAGTCTCCCAAAGCCCTGGGATTACAGGTGTGAGCCACCAAGCCCAGCCTACTTTTTTTTTCTTGAAGTCTAGTCAAGTACAGTATGAGAAAGAAAGAGTAGGACAAGGAATTTGATCAGCAACTGACTGTGAAAAATCAATTGAGGTATCACTATCTTCAGACCAGCCTGTACTTTTGCAATATTCTATAATTTTCTGATTTACTTGCTTTCTCTCCCCAACTCAATCGCTAATGAGTACCTTAAAGGTGGGACCATGTTTTATCTTTGTATCCCTAGTGTCTTGAGAAGTATGCTGCATGTGGTAGATTCTCAAAATAAGTGTTTGTTGAATGAAGTAACACGTGAGTGTGTGAGTGAAACAGTCATTGGCAGGTTATTTGGAGCTCCAGGTGTGGTGATACACAGAAAAACGCACTGAAATTGCTGGGAGAAAAAGCAAGATAATAGGCAAGTTCCGGGGAGAAAAGGTAAAAGGTGCCATCTGAGTTTTGGTAGTTTTTCCCTTGCAGAGTCCTATGCTGGATTTTCCCACCAACAATCCAGAATGACAGATGGATTGTTTCATCCTCCAGTTACACATGAGAAAATTGCTTAGGTCCCAGTTTTGTAATTTCCATGTTTTTCCTTGATAATTTGGTCAAATCAGAACATCTTGTTTTCTTAAACAATTATAATGCTCATATTAAAGGCCTTCATGGGACAAATCCCATTTTGGAAATTACTATGGAGATGTAACAGAGCAACAAAGCTCATCAGTGCTTTATTTTCTCGAAGAATATACTCCTTCATTTGACCTCCTAAAAACACCTCTTTGTCACTTGGCCTTTGTGTTAGTCATCAGTGCTGCTTACTGGGGTCATGAGTGTCTGCCCACCCTCCTTCTCAGCACGTTGCAGGATGGTGCTTCTCTGGCTCCCTTGAAGTTGGATGAGCCAGGTGACTTGCTTTGGCCAGTGAAATGTGAGGGAGCAGGGGACGTGTGTCACTTCCTGGTGGAAGTTTCAAGAACCAGTATGCCCTTCCCTACCTTATCCTTCCCATTTCACTGGCGATGGGTCAAACTGAAACCTCCGTCAGACTGAGGTCTAGAAGTAATTTCTATGAGTAACGTGTTCATACTCTTGTAGATGGAAAGTCAAAATGATCAAAGAAAGTGCTTCTTTGAAGTGCCTTAGAGAAATAACTGGCTAGACAGGTCTATTTCAACTCCTCCCTTTTATTTGAAGACATTACTTCATAGTTAGTGCATTACAATCTGTGTGAGCATGGGTGGCTTCAAAGGCCTGTGAAGGATCAGCAGCTCTTCCCAGTGTAAACACAAGTCTGCTGTGTCTGATTAGTGCCTTTTATAGCCATCAGTCCTGCCACTGTTAGAAATGCCATTACAAGCTTTGTTCAATAAAAGATACTTATTCCTCACTCCTGAGTATTATCTGCAAGGTGTCCCTGTTTCCTAGTCCCTCCCAGCCAGGCCACCCCACGTCTTTTGCCTCTCTTTGGTTCTTAATACCCCACAGTCATTCCCTGTGCAGAGGTAGCCTGGATACTCTGCTGCTAGCTTTCATTTGCCCATATCCAGAGCCAGACTGTGATAGAGACCCCTGCAGTATGGGAGCCTGGCTGAATGTTGGACTTTGTGGCTGCTGATCCTGCCTTGTTTCTTGGGCTCGGAGCCAGGGCTGATATTGGACAAAGTATTAAGCAGGCTAACTTGGTTCTCAGACCCACACATCCCTCTTCACACCTGGGCGACAGCACTGCATTGGACGCATGAGGGATTGAGTCTCCCACCACACTGCCTAGGTGTGTGACCTTGAGCAAATGACTTAAAATCTTGACACCTCAGCTTCCTGAGTTCTTAAAGCTGGTACTGATGCCTAGCTCAAAAAGCGATTGTGAGCACTAAATAACATGATACCTATATGCTTGGCATGCTGTGATCCTTCAGTATATTTTAAGCTTTGTTGTTAGTTTTATTAGTTTTAGTCTTACTAAGATGCGAATGACTGGCAAGGCTTGGATGTGTTCCTCCTGGCCTGTGGGAAGCCTGGCGTACAGAAGTCTGATGTTCCTCCCGGAGGAGAGACAGTGACAGCAAGGTACACACACCTCAGCACGGCTCTGTGCTGTATGCTCACCTACATGCATACAAGAGCCCTTCTGGGTTAGAAGACACTTTATTTCTTTGTGAAAACAATATTTTAAAAAGGATATCAGCTTGTGCTGCTGAGCCAAACAACAGAAAATAATGAGCTCTGGAAAGTGATAGTTCTTAGCCAGGAAATCCTCAGCAATGTGGGATAAATGGGAGAGTGGAACATGAAGCTGGGCAGTGTCCAAGATCGATGCAGTGAATGAGTCCATCACACACGTTCTGCAGAGAAAGGAAAATAGGGTGTATGAAATGTTTTAGTAAGTACTAAACATTTACTAAACAGCTAGCAGAAAAATTCCTTATCACTTGAGGCATAAAACTGTAGTGGAAGTTGGAAATGCACAAGTCGTGTGAGACTGTACAGGAAGCATGAGTCTTGATTGAACTGAGACATGGGAGAAAGCAAGGGGCCCGAATGAACATTGCATTTTTACAGGCTGAGCGACTGGTGTAAGTTGCCCAATATATTCCTGTCCAAAGTCATGGGTTGGCTTTACTCTGTTGGTGTGTGTCTGCCTCTCCTTTGGCCAATGGTCTGCTTGAAGAAAGGGTTCTGTCTTCATCACTCTTCTCTCTCCTAAACTAGCTCTGTGCCTGGCACATGGTAAGTGTCACCTAGGTGTTTAGTGAGAGAATAATTGAGTGAATCCATCTCAGGAGCCAGGTTCCAGGGTCTAAGCAGGTCCAGCATATAGGAAGCTTGTGCTAAGACAGTCAGCTAGGAACTGTAGGTTTCTGCCTAAGGACAGGATAGGTAGAGGCATAGGTGAGTAGGAAAGAGGCCAGCCTTCTTCAGGGCATTCCTGTTACAAACTGTGAAGGTTTGCAGGGACTTTGAACTCCATATTGCAAAAGTTTACTGGTTTGAACTCAGCATTGCAGAAGTTTACTGATGAAGATGTAGGAAAAGGTAGGCATGAGATCCTGGTAGAGCCGTTCAGGAGGCTCAAAAGCCCATGGTTTTGAGGGAAGCATGGAGCCAAAATGCTGTCAAACCTCTTAGGTCTCAGAAAGGAACCCAACCTTGAAAATTGAGTTATTTGTGTCTAGAGAACATCATACCTTGGGCCAAGTACAGTAGCTCACCCCTGTAGTCTCAGCACTTTGGGAGGCCAAGGTGAGTGTATGGGTTGAGCCCAGGAGTTTGAGACCAGCCTGGGCAACATAAAGAGACCCCAGCTCTACAAAAAAAAAAAAAAAAAAAAAAATCAGCAAGGCATGGTGGTACATGCCTGTAGTCTTGGCTACGTAGGAGGCTGAGGTGGGAAGATTGCTTGAGCCCAGGAGCAAGAGGCTGCAGGGAGTCATACCGCGTCACTGCACTCCAGCCTGAGTGACAGAGTGAGACCTTGTCTCCAAAAATTAATTAGTTAATTAAATGAATGAGATTTAAAAAATAAAATTCTACCTTGTTTGAGGCACCTCAGGATCTTACCCGGATACAATAGCGATCACTTTTTGAGCACTTTTGTGCCAGGTATTGTGCTAAGTGTTTTGGGTACTACTTTATCTAACTTAATTCTCATAACAACTTCAAAGATAAGTACCATGATTCCCATTTTAAAGATGGGAACTGAGGCTAAGTAAAGTTAAGTAACCACTACATTATAGATCAGAGATTCAAAGCCACGCTGTATGACTACAATATCTCATGCCGTTGACCACCAAGAAAAACTCCTACCTTTATTTTATTTGTAGGTTAGGGTGCGTGAATATGTATGTAGGCTTAAAATATCTACCCTCATTTTGTGATTCTTCTACAAATGTTGCTTCTAGAACTCCTTGGCTATACCCTTAAATTTCTAGACTGGGGAGATACAGATGGACTTTACGGTGGTTTCCAGGATCTCTACCTGCTGTGAAGTTCCTACCCTCTTGAGTGTAGGCAGGACACGTGACTTGCCTGTAACCAATGGAATATGGTGAAGGTAATGGGGTGTCATTCCCATGATTATGTTAGTTCATGTAGAACTCTATCTTCTTGGTAAACTTGGGTAGAGTCTGTCTCCCTCTCTCTCTCACTCTGTCTCTATTGCTGACTTTGAAGAAATGAGTTGCTGTGAACGCTGCAGTGGCAAGGAAATAAATTCAACAATCTGAGGGTGTATGGACAGTGATCTTTACCTGGTCAAGCCTCTGATGAGAACCCAGCCTTGACCAACACTTTGATTGTCACCTGGTGAGACCCTAAGGGCAGAGCCCTGCTGAGTTGTGTTCAGGCTTCTGACTCAAAGAACATGTGAGAGAATAAGCATGTGTTGTTTTAAGCTGTTAAGTGTGTGATAATTTGTCACACAGCATAGAAAACAAATACACAGAACCATTACCTGAAAGGAAAAAAAAAAAAACCTTGCTGTGTGATGAGACACAGAGTTCAGAGGATGATTCAAAGCTGTTCTTGTTTTTTTTTCCGTTTGTGGAAATTAGTATATGAGAATCCTCCTCCTTGGTGGACAACAATAAGGCCTTTGTTTAAAAAGCAAACAGAAAAAAACCAGCCTGTCTCTGTTCTCCAGCCAGCCTCTCCCTCTCACGTGTCCTCTGGATTCCTGGCTCTCAAGCTCTTGGTGGAGCTGGGCAGAGGGGAAGAATGTCCTAGTCCCTTCAGGCTTTCAGGCTGCTATAACCAAATGCCATAGACTGGGTGGATTATAAACAACAGAAATTTATTGCTCACAGTTCTGGAGGCTGGAAGTCCAAGATCAAGGTGTTGGCAGATTTAGTGTCTGGTGAGGGCCTGCTTCCTCATAGACGGTCATCTTGTCACTGTAACCTCACATGGTAGAAGGGGCAAGATATCTCTCTGGGGTCTGTTATATGGGGCACTAATCCCATCATGAAGGTTGTACCCTCATGACTTCATCTAACTCTAACCACCTCCCAAAGGCCCCACTCCTAATGTCATCACCTTGGGGATTAGAACTTCAACATATGAATTTGGGGGGGATGCACATTCAGTCCATTGCACAGGGTTCAAGTCACTTCCATTAAGCCCAATGAAGAGGAAATAAAAATGGCATGGCCTCAGGGTGAAGCAACTACAGGATAAACATATCTTTCCACATACTGATTACTTTTAATTGTGTATTTCTCTGTATTACGATGCCTGGAGTTTCTGGGGGTTTTATTCCCCATGTTACCAAAGACTCCCTTCTATTATTTCAGTTGGTGTAAAACAGGGTCTAATTAAGTTGTTAGCTCATTACCTCACCTCCGGGAATGAGGGGAAAGAAGAAAATTTCACTGGGCCTCAACCTCTTATCAGAAAAAAGGTTTTGTATCCCTGAGAGTAGGGAAACTGCAGGTTAAAGGCTAAATTCCTTTGGTTGTAATGTAATACCAAAGCTGTTCTTTTTTTAAGGATCAAATAAAGCCTGTACTTAAACCAATTGTGCGTGCAAATACAATCACTGTCCCTCTTGCTGTGACATGTTTGTGCTGGCTGAAGCTTGAAGTATCTAAGACTGAAGCTCACAGGGGTTTGGGCGGAGAGCTGGTCCAGGGCAAAGAGGGCAGGTGACTTATTGATTGCATAAAAATTCCCTCCCTGCAAGCAAAACAACAGCACCACCGCCATTCGTGCTTGAGCGTTGCGGTGGGGTGGTAAGAGAATGTGTGTTTTGCCTGCTTTGTTGCAAGGAGGAAAGGGAGGGTGGTTCTGTCCTGGATGAGGAGGCAAAGGTGGCATTCCTGTATTTTTGTTGGATCCGTTTGCATGACCAACCTCACCTGTCAAAACATGATGAGGAGTAGAAGTAGAACAAAGAAGAGAGAAGCAGGAACCAGTGAGAAGACAGATTGAACTGAGCCAGGCAAGGTCTTAAAACACAGTCTATAAAACATCTGATTGCATTTTACAGCTGCTTGAACTAACGTGTATGTGTGTATTTATATGTTTGTCTATATCACCATGAAATTCTTATGTCTAGGCCAATGGATTTTTTTATTTTTATTTTTATTTCTTAGAGACAGAGTTTTGTTCTGTCACCCCAACTGGAGTGCAGGGACATGATCATAGCTCACATAACCTCCAACTCCTGGACTCAAGCAATTCTCCTACCTCAGCCTCCAGAGTAGCCGGGACTGTAGCAGTGAGCCACTGTTCCTAGCACCGATGGATATTTTTTAATATTATCATGTGTGTAGATATAAATATGTAATTTATAGACAAAAAGTATCAAACATACTAATTTGCTTTGTGCAATGCCTTTCACCACCTAACTATAGCTAGTGATTTCTAGCTTTTTAAGATACAGCTTTATAAACAAAGTGCTTGGCTGTGCACAGTGGCTCAGGCCTATAATCCTAGCACTTTGGGAGGTTGACAAGAGCAGATCACCTGAGTTCAGGAGTTCGAGACCAGCCTCGTCTACATGTTGAAACCCCATCTCTACTAAAAATACAAAAAATTAGCCAGGCTTAGTAGCACATGCCTATAATCTCAGCTGCTTGGGAGGCTGAGGCAGGAGAATCACTGGAACCCAGGAGGTGGAGGCCGCCGTGGGTCGAGATCATGCCATTCCAATCCAGCCTGGGCAACAGAGCAAGATTCCATCTCAAAATTAATTAATTAATTAATTAATAATAAAACAAACAAAGCACTTTCACATAATTATCTCAGTTAGAGGCCTGAATATCAGCCCACCCTCTTGTTCTCCAAGGACTCTTAGAATTTCCACTTTTGACTTTCAGGCCCAGTCTAACAACTATGTGTTCCTCAGAATTTCATGATATCCAAGGCCAGCTCTGTCACTTGAGCTCTGCTCTCTAGTCTGACTCAAAGCCTTCTTCCTAATCCTGGTATTTCTGAGTTTCTGAAACTGCCCTCCTGCCTCTTGTTCTGTGATCAGCTCATTCAGCATTTTCTCCAAATATTCCCTTCATCTGTTTGCTTTAATAGACATTGGAAGTCTTCTGAGGACATTTTCTTCCCACTGCCTCTTCATGGACAGGATGGGTTTTTGTTTTGTTTTGTTTTGTTTTTTCTTTCTCATCCCCCTTGCACCATAAGGCTGAGAAGTAGAAAAGGCATCCCCCTGGCTTCTCACTGTTGACTGCGAAGCCTTTATCTCCCTCCCTCCTGACAGTGTGTCCTCTTGCTCCTTTCCCACCATCTTGGACCAGTCATCTCCTTGACCTCCGCTCACTCCTGCTCATTTAAGAAATACTTGAGCCCCTGACCAATGTGCTTTCTGTCCACCCAACATATGCATCGTTTTCTGACCTCAGCGTTCACAGGCGGCCCTCTCTACACTGATATCGCAGTTCCTTAACTTCTTCACCCCACTCCACTTCATCTCAGCCAGTCACCCCATTGGCCACTATTGGGCTTTTTATTTACACCACCAGTATCTGCTTTCTTTCTGAAATCTCCAACTACTGTTTCTTTCCTAGTCATCGGCTGACTGGCTTTGTTGCTACGTTTATTTTACCTAATGCATGGACTCTAACAGTTAAGAATTATCTGTAAGCCTTCTTCCATCTTTATTTATTATTTATTTTTTGGTGGTAGGGTCTCCCTTTGTTGCCTAGGCTGTAATGCAGTGGCATGATCATAGCTCACTACAACTTATGCCTTAGATCCTCCCACCTCAGCCTCTAGAGTAGCTGAGACCATGGTATACACCATCACATTAGGCTAATTTTTTTTTTTGTAGAGATGGGGTCTCGCTTTGATGCCCAGATTGGTCTTGAACTTGTGGGCTCAAGGTATCCCCCCTACTTGGCCTCCCAAAGTGCTGATTACAGGCATGAGCCATAACACTTGGGCCCATCTTCATTTTCTTCCCATCTGATTTAGAGTTCATTTCCATTGATATCATTTCCTTAAAAATATTCTTGACTCATTAGATATTCAGAGACAAAAATAAATCTTCATCTAAATCTCATACCTTATACAAAAATTAACCCAAAGTGAATTATACATTTAAATGTAAAATGCAAAACTATAAAACTTTTAGACGATAACATGGAGTCTTTGGGACCTCGGTGAAGAGTTCTTGAATGTGATACCAAAAGCACAATCCATTAAAAAAATAATAAATTGGACGTCATCAAAATTTAAACATTTTACTCTGCAAAAGACCCTGTTGAGGATAAAAAGACAAGCTAGAGACTGGGAGACATATTTGCAAATCACACATCTGACAAAGGAGTAGTACCTGGAATATACAAAGAACTCTGAAACTCAGCATTCAAAAGAATAAAGTTGAAAGTTGGCAAAAGGCACCCAGAGAGTTCACCAGAGAGGATACGAAGATGGCAAACAAGCATTTGAACATATGTTCAGTATCACTAGCCATTAAGGGAAATGCAAATTAAGACCATTACTATACACACATTAGAACTGTTGAAATAAAAACTAATGACAACATATTGATATAAATAAGTTATCAAAGAAATAAACACATGGAAGAGAATAGACAAATCTTTCATGCAAATGAATTTCAAATAATGTATGAGGGTACTGTACCCTCAAGGATGTGGAACATAGCTTCCCATTCCTTAAGTGGCTTCCTGCTGAAGAGTAGTGTGGAAAGAGGGAAAAGGAATAACTTCATAATGAAGAAATGTAACAAACACTATTTCAACCAGTTGATCAAGGTTGATATCAGTAGTGATGTTCTATTGATAGTATGTACTCTTAAGAAAATATGATGAGAATTTTATCAAGAATTCTTGACAGCACTTTATCTGTGTGGTTTTCCTCCCCACAACCCCAATCTGAACATGAGAAAACCATTAGAAAACATCATGAAATCAAGTACAGTTAACTCTTAAACAATATGGGTTTGAGCAGTGTGAATCTATTTATACTCAGATTTTCTTCCACCTTTGCTGCCCCTGAGACGGCAAGACCAACCCCTCCTCTTCCTCCTTTTCTTCATCCTACTCAGTGTGAAGATGATGAGGATGAGACAGTTATGATTATCCACTTAATGAGTAACAAATATATTTTCTCATCCTTATGATTTTGTTAATAACATTTTCTTTTCCCTAGCTTACTTTATTTGTAAGAATATAGTATATAATACATACAACATACAAAATATTTGTTAATTGACTATGTTAACAGTAGGCCTCTGGTTAATAGTAGGCTTTCAGTAATTAAGTTTTGGTGGAGGGTCAAAAGTTATACTTGGATTTTCAGCTACAGAAAGGGCCAACACCCCTAACTTCCACATTGTTCCGGAGTCAATTGTCTATGTTGAACAGAGACTTGAACCCAACTTTTCCGTCCCATGAGCCACTGCTTTTTCTACTATCTTTAACTTACCAAGGGGAAGGTGCTTTTTGATGGCTGTGCATTCAACCTCCATCCACTAGAGTCTCAGGGTCCTCTGGATCACACAAAATTCAGGAATTCAAAGACTAAATGGGGCATAGCAATGGTTCCCAAATGCTGGGAAGGGCCAGAGTTTTTACTGGCCCATAGAACACCTATTATAGAAATGTCCAGCTTCTCTCCATAAAGAAAGGAGACTATATGGTTCTGCCCTGAAAGTGAGGGACAATAAGTGGGGAGAGCCCTGAGCTTACTTCCTGCAGAGTCCCAACCACCCCCCTGGCCTGGCTCACCTAGCTTTCCTACCTACCCATTTGTAAGCAACGTAAAAGAAAGGACTTGAGAATGTAGGAGCTACTGTTCCTTAGCCTCTTGGTTTGCCTAGAGTATGTCAAAAATAGTTGAAACAGTATTAGACCCGGCTCAGTGACTCACGCCTGTAATCCCAGCATATTTGGGAGGCGAAGGTAAGTGGATCACCTGAGGTCAAGAGGTCAAGACCGGCCTAATCAACATGGTGGAACCTCTCCTCTACTAAAAATAAAAAAAATTAGCCAGGTGTGGGGGCTCATACCTGTAATCCCAGCTACTTGGAAGGCTGAGGCAGGAGAATCACTTGAACCTGGGAGGTGGAGGTTGCAGTGAGCCCAGATTGCACCATTGCACTCCAGACTGGGTAACAAGAGTGAAACTCTGTCTCAGAACAAAAAAAAAAAAAACAAAAAAAAAACCCCAGTATTAATACTTGTGTTTTCATTTTCATTTTTGCTCATATCTATAAAACAGAATTTTTGATGATGGCAGTAATAAAAATGTAACACCAAAACAAGTTACAGCTTAGTGCCCTTCATCATGGGAGATATCAAATACCAGAGTATGAAATATACTTCATGCTATCCAGTTTTTAAAAAATTGTACCAAGCGAACATAACGTTTGTTGTAGTATAAAATAAATTTTAATGTTATAAATTTTTCTAACTTCATATAAAACTGTAAGTATATCCTTTAAAATTATCTGCAGTTAGCAAATTGTATTTCTTGGGAAGAGCTCTTTTGTGTTGTGACATCATGAACTTCCTACATTTTTGGTGTTGAAATATCCTTTCCTGTCTGAAATAATGACAATGATAGCTTTTTCTTATTGTTGTTATTGGCAAAATTAACAGTTTGGCAACTCTCTGTTAGTTCTTTCTACTGCTTTGGGAAATTCGACTGTCCTGAAAATTTAGTCTGAAAACTACTAACCAGAGAATGCTATTATTCTAAAATATAGGTGAATTAAATAGATGATTTTTAAAAAATTCTATGTAAATTAAAAACTCACTTGGCTGGTGAGAAGTCTGGGGAAAAAAAGAACTCCGGAACTCTGGCTGGTTTCATTAGTTGTGTTTCACATAATCCACTGTGAAAACTTTCACTTTCTTCTACCACTTCTTTAATAGGTTGTTTTATGAACACCAAATCTGAAAAGAACTGAAATTGTAGAAACTGGAATATATTATAGCTCCATAATATCATATATCACAACTCTTCAGAACATGTATATTTCACAGAATGATATGTTATAAAGGTTTGCTTTCATTTGTTGTCTGTATGTTTGCTTTGATATTTTTGCGACGTGAATACTATGCATTAGTGAAAGTTGGAAAATGTGCTCTGTAATTGTTGGGGTAGTTTCTTACGTTTTTATCAGAGAAACTAAGTTGATGAGAAATATGGAAATGTGCTTCTGCGTTTAGTAATTTTTTCCCTTACATTATATAATGTAAGCAATAGAGCCGAGCCATTCCATTAAAGTGTGAAAATAATTTCCTCATGAATTCTGTATCAATGTGGGAAATTTTGAGTATGTGTGTAATTTTACTCTGCCTAGCTGCTCAAAGGCTGTCTAAGGAGGTAAAGATAGGCACTGGTGGGATTTCCCCTTCATTTCAGTCCATGCACCCATTCAAATGAATCTAATTTTGCCTCATTAGAAAGCAGATCCCTTTACTCCATTTTATGCCATCTCCATTTCAATGAGCTGTGGAAGGGAAACACCATTTCCCTGACACTGAGAATTTCTGAATGAGACCATTTGCAGAGGCTGAATATTTCGCCCACAGCAGGTAGTTTTACATCAATCTGCATTAATAGCAAAATTGGAAGAGGTAGATTGTTAGCATTTCCCTGCTTGCCCTGGAGACTAAAATGTGCAACATTGAGTACTATACCATTTTGAAAATTCATTTCCCTTTGGAATATAAGTGCCTTCCAAAATTGACTCAGATTAGAGCTTTTACGGTTGATATTTAGAAACAATTTGAGACAATGGTTGCTTAGATACAATGTGTTATACTTATCCCAATATAATTTCAGTTTTATTTTTTATTGCAAAGAAGGAGATGAGAAAATGTCAGGTCTTAATTTGGGGAAGCTTTTTATGTCCAAGTAAACAGACAGCAAATTCTTTTATTGGTGTCACTTATTTCAAATAATGAAATATTTGATGGAGATTTCTCTGCAGATAATAGTAATTTGGGAAATATGAAAATGTTGGTGAGGTCAGAGAGCAGTAGAAAAGTTTGGGTGTTGTCACTCATGCCTGTAATCTCAGCACCTTTTAGGAGGCCATGGCAGGAGGATCACTTGAGCCCAGGAGTTGAAGACCAGCCTGGGCAGCATGCCAAAACACCATCTCCACAAAAATTCAAAAATTAGCTGGGCATGGTGGCCTGTGCCTGTAGTACTAGCTACTTGGGAGGTTGAGGTGGGAGGATCACCTAAGATAAGCAGGTCGAGGCTGTGGTGAGCTATGATCATGCCACTACATTCCAGCCTGGGTGACAGAGTGAGACCTTGTCAAAAAAAAAAGGAGCCGAACATCTCAAGTTAATAAAGACACAAAAATGCAGCATCAAGAACATTCAGAAAAGGGAGACAGAATTTGTAAATGAGAAATAAATTTGCAGAAAATACTTTAAGACACCAAAAATTCCCAGACATTTTGAACTAAAACTATGTGTATTAGGTTCTTGTTAAGGAATAGAAGAGGTTAATATTTTTAGCAGGAAGAAACTATTAGCAAATCCACAAATTATACTTTTATTTGTTCTTCCATTATGAAGGATACGCATTTGTTAGCTTAAGTAAGATCTCCTGCCTTACACAATTTCACTGGAAAAAATAATATTGACCAAGCCTCTGATCCTGCCTGACATGAAACTGATACACACTTAGAATCACGGAATTTTTCAGTTGGAAAGTACCTTTGGATGACAAGTAAAGGCATTAAAAATGTATGTCCTTCACACCAGTTTCATTTACAATAAGTAATTATAAATGCCACAAAGGTAGAAAGTTTAAATAATTATACTGGACAATAGTGCAAACAGGGTCCTCATTGATGAATTTGTTAATTCTCTTTTCTACTAGTGGGTGAAGCTCTTCATAGAATTCTAAAATTTTAGATCTGCAACACTTTGGGGATGACTAATTTTGCACAGATGAGGAAACTGAGACGGAGACAGGATAGTTGACAACACAAAAATCTCACAGTAACAAAGCCAAGTTCAACACAGAGAAAGACTGAGCTTTGTGCAAATAGAACTTTAGGGCCTTTATTCAGAGAAGCAGACTTCTTCCACAGACTACTATGGCCTCAGGGTGGGAGACCCTGAAAAACTCAGACAATAGTGGGAGGTGAGGAATCCAGGCCAGAGCTGAACCTACTCTGAAAAGGTCTGTGGGAGATCAGAATATCTTTTCCAAATATGAAGGATGATTGAACTAAAGATGCTCAAGAAGAAACAGATACAGGAGAGGTCTCTGCCCCCATTTGCCCAAAAGGAGACCATAAATTTACAGAGGCAAAAAGTATCCTGGCCACCAACCCCTGCCTTTTTCCCCAAGAAAAGGTTAATGGCTGAAGACAGCTTTAGACCCTCATCAGCCTAGAGTCGGTACCAGAGGAATTTCTATTGGCAGGCTTTCCCAACTAGCATTTATCTGCTGTTTGTTTGCCTTTCCTCAAGCTGCCAGCCTACTCACAGAAACTCAAAGTCCTTTCTTGTTGTCCTGCCACTTCTCTAAAAGTCTATTGTTCTTTGTTGAAGATGCTATATATAAACTGGAACTTAAAGCCACCTCTTTGAAAACTCATTCTCTGGATGTCTCCCATGAGTGTATAAAACATCCATATTAATACACTTCTGTTTTTATCCTGTGTGTCTGTCTGTTATGATGGGTCCATTCCAACCAAGAACCTATTGGAGGTTATCATTACTCCCCTGAAGCTCTTCATTGTCTGTGTGTTTGTTGATCATCTCCTTGGTGAGAAAGAACTGTTAACTGAGATCAGAAACTCATAGAACATGATTTGTAACTCATTGTATATAAAGGAGCCTAAATTAACTGTTTCAAAACCCAGAGACACTATATCAGAGTAGCCAGGACCTCAGGCCCTGGATGCCAACTGTCTGGGTTTGGCTGTAGGGTGAGAGAGCAGAGGAATCACCATCCAAACCCTTGTAGGTCATGACAAAGGTTTGTATTGTTATGCCAAGAGCTTTGGGAAATCACAGAGAATAGTGTGTTCCAATTCATATTCAAAAAGCTTACGTGAAAAACCTCTGTCTATTACTAGTTGTGTGAATTTGGGCAAGTAATTTATCCTATCTGTGCCACAAATTCTTCATGTAAAAGGACACTCACCTTTTACTGTTGCTAGGGGAATTAAATGAGATAATGCTTTAAAATGCCCCATACGATGCTTGGGGCACAGCAGGCTGTCGATGGACGGCAATGGGATTCAGCTCTGCATTTCCATAGTCTGACCAAGTGGTCATCATAAGTGATGAAAGAAAAAGAAAAGACCCAAGGGGAATTTAAAGGTTGATAATAGAGAAGGAAAGATGTCAATGATGATGAGAAGTTACAGGGTCTACAGACTCATTCCAGGATTGGTGGGAAGTAGGAGATAAATGGGGGAGAGGCTCTGGGTTTTGAAATTGGACTTCAGAGACCTCTCACTTTTAATCTACAGTCCTTTGAAATGCTAGTCACCCATGAACAGCATCCTATGCACTCCAGCACTAATAAATTTTTCAGCAGCTCCACTTTGAATTGAGCCAAATATCTAGAGCACAGTTATTCTCTGAACTGTAAGAACTGTGATCATAGCAAACTCACAGTGAGGGAGGATTTGCTCAGTTTGGCATCTGAAGCTAGCTAAAATCTTGGCCCAACTTGAATCTAATTCTTACAGCTACCTAACCTGAAGGATGCTTAAAACATTTCCCTTGCTCGATACCAAGCTCAGGCTCCCTAAGGCAGCCAATCACCGTCTGTCTTTTCCATGTCATCTCACTGCTCCTGGCCTTACACTTCGTGCTCTCACAGCAACCCCGAGTGACCTGGAGGTCCTCTTTCTCCCTATACGCCAGTACATCTTCTAACCAATTTCTTTGCTCAGAAGCATCCTCTCCCTGTCTCACCTGCACGATTGCACATGATTCCTACTCACCGCCACCAGGAAGCCTTCTCTGATGCTTCTGACTGGGAGAGGTGCCCCTCTTTTCATAACCTGCTCCACACATCATGTTAGAGTTCCTGGTTCCTCTTGTTGACTCTGAGCTCTTTGTAGCCATAGTATTCAGTGCCTGGCTTAGAGAAGGCTGTTGTTCTCATGAGTGAGCCCTTTGATCTATGTAAACTGCTCACTCTCTGTCCCAGGGATACGTTCCCTGCATTTTTAGAATACCTGAAACTCTTGCTCTGTGTATTGCGTGCTTCTTTGTGTCGCTGTGTCTTTTGCTATCTGTTTAAGCCTTTCCCAAACACAGAGTATTTAGGTGAAAGACAATAAGAAGATTTTCCATCTCTTTATCCCCAAAACTTTAATTTAATGGCCAAACACATGGAGGTGCTTAATAAATAGTTGTCAGTGATGAGATGCTGATTTCTGCCTTTACTGTTTTCCGATCAAATCCCACTCATCTTTAAGGTCTACCTCTTCCATGGATTGTTGCTTTTATTTATTTATTTATTTAGAACACTTAGTCACTCACTGTACTGTTTTTTTTTTTTTTTTTTTTTTAATTGAGATGCAGTTTAGCTCTTGTTGCCCAGGCTGGAGTGCAATGGCAGGGTCTCAGCTCACCATAACCTCTGCCTCCGGGTTCAAGCCATTGTCTTGCTTCAGCCTCCCGAGCAGCTGGGATTACCGGCGTGCACCACCACACCCGGCTAATTTTGTATTTTTAGTAGAGAAGGGGTTTCTCCATGTTGGGTAGACTGGTTTCGAGCTTCTGACCTCAGGTGATCCACCCACCTCAGTGTCCCAAAGTGCTGGGATTACAGGTGTACTTTACTTTTTAATTTTTATTTATTTATTTATTTATTTATTTTCTGATACAGAGTCTCACTCTGTCAATCATGGCTCACTGCAGCCTTGACCTCCAGAGCTCAATCAATCCTCCTAATCAGCCTCGCAAGTAGCTGGGACTACAGGCAGGTGCCACCATGCCACAGTTAATTTTTGCACTTTTGGTAGAGATGAAGTTTTTTCATGTTGCCCAGGATTCAACAGTTCTATGTATGTACATAAAGTATCTCATTCAAACTTTCTTTCTTTCTTTTTTTTTTTTTTACAAAATTGCCTGTATCTCATATTCTTTTGTAGCACTCTCCCTCTCTAATATGTAAAATCATTTTTCTTGTTAATCTTCTCAGGTTGAGATAAACAGGAAAGGATGTGATATAAAAGCAGCTGAGTGCCTTGTGTATACACATGTTCAGGAAAATATGATGTGTAGGTCTGGTGGGTTTGGGGAGTGATAAAGGAATAAATGAAACAGAAAGGACATTTTACAGAAGTATGTTAAGGATTAGCTGCTTAAATAGTTGTTATATTTATTATCTTAATGAAAATGCTAAAAATACCTGAGAAAAGTGGAACAAAATGGGTCAAAGGTAAGAAAGACAAACACATTACTGGGCGCGGTGGCTCATGCCTATAATCCCAGCACTTTGGGATGTCAAGGCAGGCGGATCACCTGAGGTCATAAGTTCGAGACCAGCCTGACCAGCATGGAGAAACCCTGTCTCTACTAAAAATACAAAATTAGCTGGGTGTGGTGGCGCATGTGTGTAATCCCAGCTACTTGGGAGGCTGAGGCAGGAGAATCGCTTAAACCCAGGAGGCCAAGGTTGTGGTGAGCAGAGATCCCACCATTGCACTCGGCGGCAAGAGTGAAACTCTTGTGAAACAAGAGTTTTGTGAGTGAAACACACAAAACAAAACAATATTCATTTGGCTGAGAAGGCAGTGCTGCTGTGTGGTTGTCAGAGCTTTGGTGTCAAATGATCTGAGTGCCATTCCTCGCTCCTCCATTCACCATGAGACTTAGGCAAGTAACCATCATTTCAAACATCCGTATATCAGTCATCATTTCAAACCCATTGTATAACAGGGCTGAAAGTACCTACCACATAGTGTTATTTCAACAATTACATGAGCTAATACAGATTAATTCAAAGCCTGAGAAAAATTAACTTTTATTTTATTTTATTTTTATTTATTTATTTTTTTTCTGAGATGGAGACTTGCTCTGTCACCAGGCTGGAGTGCAGTGGCACAGTCTTGGCTCACTGTAACCTCCATCTCCCGGGTTCAAGTGATTCTTCCGCCTCAGCCTCACGAGTAGCTGGGACTACAGGCACATGCCAAACGCCTGGCTAATTTTTGTCTTTTTAGTAGAGACGGGGTTTCTACATGTTGGCCAGGATGGTCTCGATCTTTTGACCTCGTGATCCACCCACCTCAGCCTCCCAAAGTGCTGGGATTACAGGCATGAGCCACCACGCCTGACCATTTTATTTTATTTTTGAGACAGAGTCTTGCTCTCTCACCCAGGCTGGAGTGCAAAAGCATGATCTCAGCTAACCGCAGCCTTGACCTCCCAGGCCCAAGCAATCCTCCTGCCTCAGCCTCCTGAATAGCTGGACCCACAGGCATGTGCCACCACACCTGGCCAATTTTTATATTTTTTTGTACAGACGAGTTTTCGCTATGTTGCCCAGGATGAGCCACTGTGCCTGGCCAAATGAGCTATTGATGATGATGATGATGATAAGGACACATGATAAGGGTAAGGATGCAGGAGACTAAAGGGTAGAATTGCTGTTGGTTGCCAGGGATGGTGGCTCACATCTCAATTCCTCGCACTTTGGGAGGCTGAGGTAGGAGTAACACTTGACGTAGGAGTTCAAGACCAGCCTGGGCAATTAGCAAGACCCCCACCTCTACAAAAAAAATTGAAAATTAGCCAGGCATGATGGCACATGCCTGTAGTCCCAGCTACTTAGGAGGCTGAGATGGTAGCCTCCCCTGAGCCCAGGAGTTTGAGGCTGTAGTGAGCTATGATGGCACCACTGCACTCCAGCCTGGGTTCTTGTCTCTTAAAAAGAAAAGTATTACCATTGGTTAGTAATTAAGGAAGCAAGAGGCTTTTTGTATGGAGTGTAAGAAAGAGTGTGAATGAAACGGTGAAGACAATGGGGGTGGGGGGTGAATGGATGAAACAGTGAACAGCTCCCCACTGAAAAAGTACCTAGTACCTAGTAGGAGAAAGACTATGGGAAGGAAGGTCAAGATGGGAAAGGTAAAGGAGGGGCCTATCAGAAAGGAGTACAAAGAGAAAGAGAAGAACAGTAAACTAAGGTATGGGAAAATACTTGAAATACCCTGAAACATACTGCCACTCATTCAGAAAATATTCAGTGCTTTGTCCTTTGTCAGATAGCACAAAAACCGGCTAATCCACAGTAAGATATTCCAACATGGTCAGTGAGTCACGTTGCTATGGAGACTGTTGTCAGAGAAGCATAGAGACAGAAGGGATCTCAAAGTTTAGCTAATGTCATCTGGCTCCATCCTCTTACCTTCAAATCTATGTTCAGTGTGTATACATAAATAAATCATTGCATTCCGACAATTTAGTTACCAATGCCAAAGAAATACATCTCAAATTCTGCATATCCAAACAAAGCTCATTATCATCTATCAAAAACCTTTGGCACCACCCTCTTCTCTGTCTTGTTTAATAGTGCTCTGAGTCTCCTAAGCTCTCCTGCTAAAAGAGGTGTCTCCATCTTCTATCCATCTTCTCTCACATTTGGCATCCAATGGATTGTCTCTGAAATCACCCTTGCATTCATCTTCTTTCTCACTGCAACCACCTTAGACCGGGACCTCATTTGTCTAGAATTTCAGAGCTGAAGACACTTCATTTTACAAAGGCTCAGAGTGCATATCTGACTTGTCCAAAGTCATATGGGTAATGAGTGGGCCAGTCAGATGAATAAGCCCAGCCTATAGATCAATTATTCTTTTAATTTCTAATGCTTGAGTTGCATCACAAAATCCACACAACAAAACTGAAGCGGTATAACTCAGAGTCTCCCAGGGCAAACTCATGACTTTAACTTGAACTTTCAGCAAACGACTATCAGATCTATCCTCAATCTTAAATAGTTTCTTGAACTGAGTTTAACATTTCCTACATCTTGTTGGGTATCTTCAGTTGAATGTCCTGGCAGCAATTAAAGCTCAACAAGTCAAGGCCAGGTGCCGTGGCTCATGCCTGTAATCCCTGCACTTTGGGAGGCTGAGGCAGGTGGATCACCTGAGGTCAGGAGTTCGAGACCAGCCTGACCAACATGGAGAAATCCTGTCTCTACTAAAAATACAAAAAATTAGCTGGCGTGGTGGCACATGCCTGTAATCCCAGCTATTCAGGAGGCTGAGGCAGGAGAATTGCTTGAACTCGGGAAGCAGAGGTTGCACAGTGAGCCAAGATCACACCACTGTACTCCAGCCTGGGCAATCAAGAGCAAAACTGTCTCAAAAACAAAAACAACAACAAAAACTCAATAATTCTAAATGGAAACTTCTCATTTTCCTCCTCCCCATCAGAAAGAAAAGAGTGCAGTGATGAATGAAGAATTGAGATCCAGATTTTAATCTCATCTTTGATATTTATTAAATTAACCCCATAAAGTCTCAGTTTCCTTAGTTATACAATGGAAATAACAATAGTACTTACTGATTGGGCATGGTGACTCATGCCTGTAGTCCCAGCACTTTGGGAGGCAGAGGTGAGCAGATTGCCTAAGCTCAGGAGTTCGAGACCAGCCTGGGCAACATGGCAAAACCCTGTCTCTACAAAAAATATAAACATTAGCTGGGCATGGTGGTACATGCCTGTGGTCCCAGCTACTTGGGGAGCTGAGGCAGGAGGATCGCTTGAGCCTGAGGCTGTGGTGAGCCGAGATTACACCACTGCACTACAGCCTGAGTGACAGGGTGAGACCCTGTCTCTAAAACAAAAACAATAGTACTTAATAGAACTTCTAGGAGACGTAAGAGATATAATAATTATACGATGCACTTAGCATAGTATCCGTCATGCAGTAATTGCGCAATGTTAGTAAAATTTCCCAATGAGAAAGTTAAACATCATCTTCAACTCTTCTTACTTGCTCCAAAAATCTAACCAGTTGCTAAGTGCTGATGATTCTGATTCTGTCTCTGCAGTATCACTTGCATGCAGCTCCTTCTCCCTATGCTCACTGATGGAGAAAAGAGAACCTTGATGATTTATGGATCTACAAGTAATCAAATCTTAACTGCCACAAAAATAACTTTATCTAGTCCTCCCACCCTCCCCCGCACCTTCCCTAGTTAGCGTTGCAAGAACTTGGGTTGTTCAGGTGGAAGACATATAGGTTGTATTTTATTTGAATAGCTCTCCAGGTAGCACTGTCCTGTCTCTGCACATGATTAAATATGTCAGGTCAACTTTTCTGCAAGTTTTCCTCCATCGCAACACCAACATCCACATTTAATTTGTTGCTTTGTTTAACACAATCATCTACTTTCAGCCCAAAATAAATAAAAAGAAACAATGTGCCAGAGGAAAACCAGTTAGTTAAACCTGCTTTGCTTTGGCCAATCCCATGTTATGTGTCAATCATCTCATTACAGTTTGTTTATTTACAGGGAAGCCACCACTGTCTAAGATGTAAGGCATTCAGAAAATTGTTCAGATGATGGATTCACAGTACCTAGAATCCCTGTGACTCAGTTTTCCTCAAATGTGCCCAGATCAGCAACTGTGCACTTTTGCTGGCAGCACAGACATTGCTGACATGCAGTCTTCCAAACTGCAAGCAGTTTCCACAGCGAAAACAATGAGAACAGAATCACAGCATTAAACAGTCGGCGGGGAATTTTAGAGATAACTTAATCTACCCCTTTGTTTTGGACACAGTCCTGTTTTAAACTGTTTTGAATAGATTAAAAGTCCATGTTATTTTAATGGGTCTTCATCAGTAACTGTCTTCAAATATTACCACCCTCCAAATTAGAGAGTAATTCCTTCTGCCTGGACCAGACAGTAGGGTTTCCTAGCCAGAGCCTTTCTCCTGTTGGTAAAGAGCCAATTTCAAGGGATTACCCGTCTCTTCCCTGTATGTCTCAGGTCTAAATTCCGATCTGTCTCAGCTTGTCAATGATTGGTTTGGAGGAGGAGAGTGATCCAGTTCTGTGAAATAAAACATAATGGCAGATCAGGTAAGGGGAGCTTCTAGATTTTTTCCTTGCTCCTAAATGACGATCTATAGAAAAGCAGGTCATTGCTGCCATGGCTCTCTTGCCTCCGTGAAGAGAGTCAGTCAAGGATAAGGCCATCACAGTGATGGCAGCAGAGCAAGATATGGAAAAAATCTGGGTCTTTTTTTTTCTTTGGAGACAAGTTCTCCCTCTATTGCCCATGCTGGAGTACAGTGGCGCAATCTCCACTCACTGCAACCTCTGCCTGCCAGGCCCTAGTGATCCTCCCACCTTAGTCTCCTGAGTAACTAGGACTACAGGTTCATGCCACCATGCTGTGCCAAATTTTGTATTTTTGTATAGACAGGGTTTCACTATGTTGCCCAGGCTGGTCTCGAACTCCTGGGCTCAAATGATCTACCCACCTAGGCCTCCCAAAGCTCTGGGATTATAGGCGTGAGCCATCATGCCCAGTCAGAATATGAGTCTTTGATACTATTATTGAGGTGTTGAATCAACCAACCTGAAACTGTGCTACCTCAGAATGTTTTTGCTAAATGAGATAGTAAAATGTCCTTAGTGTTTATAGATTTGTGACTAGAAATCAGTGGCTTCTTTCCTTTTTTTTTTCCCCAGAATTTCACTGTAGAATGACATTCAAATTTCCATACACAGGTAAAAGTCATTTCAGAAAATGGAACAGTATTTGACATGAAAGCATTTAAAGGAAGGAATGGTAAACAGTAGTATCTACTTTAGATTCACTGAGACCAAGTATGCCAAGCTAAACATTCCTTTTTTTGATAGGATTAGTAGATTACATACCAGAGGGAGTCACCAACATCACATATTGGATTTCAGCAAGCATTTGAGAAAATTGCTTATAATATTTTGGTCAATAGTGAATGGAAGAGTATTGGGGAGATGATGTAGTGTTGAAGAAAGGCGAGATTCTGAGGAAGACGAGACCGGTAAACAGATCATGGCATTTTAAAGGTACTGTTAAATTAAGCTAAATAACGTATCCATCAAGAAAGAAAAAGCCTTGAAAAAGAAAGAAATTCTGTCATTTACAACAACAGAGATGGGATTAGGGAACATCATATAATGTGCAATAAGCTAGGCAGAGAAAAACAAATACTGTATGTTTTCACTTATAGTTAAAATCTGAAACAATCAAACTCATAGAAACAGAGAGTAGCATGGTGGTTACAAAAGGCTGCAGTTGAGGGAACGAGGAGACGATGGTCATCCAGTAAGCCTCAGTTAGACAGGAGGAGGAAGGTTGTGTTTTGTTTTGGTTTTGAGATAAATTTCACAGTGTGGTAAGTGTAGTTAATAATCATATATAGTACTTTTCAAAATTGCTAACAGTAAATTTCCAATGTCTTTACCACACACACACAAAATAAGTACTTGAGGTGATGGATGTGTTATTTAGCATGATTTACTCACTCTGCATTGTATTCGTAAATCATAACATCATGGGCTGGGCATGGTGGCTCATGCCTATAATCCCGGAACTTGGGGAGGTTGAGGCAGGTAGATAGCTTTGAGCCCAGGAATTCAAGATCAGCCTGGGCAACATGGCAAATCCCTGTCTCTACCAAAATTACAAAAACTAGGGAACATTATGTAAAGTGCAATAAGCCAGGCAGAGAAAGAGAAATACTAATATTTTCATTTATATTTAAAATCTAAAACAACCGAACTCATAGAAACAGAGAGTAGAATGGTGGTTCCTAGGGGTTAGAGGTGGCATGCGCCTGCAGTCTCAGCTACTCAGGAGGCTGAGGTGTGAGGATTGCTTGAGCATGGGAGACAGAGGTTGCAGTGAGCCAAGACTGTGCCACGGTACTCTAGCCTGGGTGACAGAGCCAGAACCTGTCAGAAAAAAAAAAAAAAAAGAAAAAGAAAAGAAAGAAAAGGAAAGAAAATCATAACATCACTTTGTACCTCGTAGGGGTGAAAGGAGGTGATCTCTTTTCTCCCCATCCTGAGGCTTATAGCCGACACTCCTATAATAAAGAACAGAGAAAAGCATACAAATTTATTTAATCATAGTTTTATATGACACGGATACCTTAGAATGAAGACCCAAAGATACAGGTGAAAACATCCATTTTTATACTTAGGTTCCTTGAAGAATGGACTGCCATGTAGAACTGTGGTTGGACAGAAAAGGTATAATCTAATGGAAATAGGCCAAGTTGGGAATCTCAGCAAGGCTTGCCTGTTAAGGTTCTTCTTGGCCTCTGTGCAGCTGTCTCCCTTCCAGGTATGAGCCAGAACCCTTCATGGAAAGAGAGTCTTATGACCTACTGTCAAACAATGTAAGTCAGAGATTTCTTTATGGCCAGGTCTTACACAGGAAGGTGGGGGAGTGGTGAGAGGTTAGAGAAATATTTTTAGGTTTTATGGCTGGTTTGGGGAACAGGAGTTCTGGTTTCTATAACCTGCCTTGGGGAAGAGGGATTATAGTTTTATGGCTAGTCTCAGGGAAGATTGATGGGGCAGAGACAGGAGGGCAGGAGAAGGTCAGAGAGAACTTGCTTCTGAGGCTACCTCTGAGGCCTTCACTTTGGGATACTGTTTTCTGAGCCACAACAACTTCATAAATATATACAATTATAATTTGTCAATTTAAAATGAAAATAAATTAAAAAAAATAAAGGCACTGTGACAGGTAACAAATAGGTAAATGGTTCAAACAAGCAAAGAGGATGGGGGAGGTTGGCAAGTGTCTAATGGGAATGGTGGGCGCACTTACAAGTGGGCAGTGTACTCAAGTCAGGTGCAAATGATAGTCCTCGGCAGGCAAAAGTGGGCACTACAGAAAGAGAGACAGGTCACAGGCTTGTAATTTTAGTACTGGGGTATGGATGGGGGGAAATCCCTTCATGGAGATATTTGGGAAATGGATGAAAAGATCCCAAGTTTAAACATGTTTTCAAAAAAATATGGAAGGTGCTCCAGTGAGAGAATAATGGGAATAAAAAGCAGTTCATTGGACAGTAATTTAAGAAAGGGTTGGCCAGGTGTAGTGACTCATGCCTGTAATCCTAGCATCTTGGGAGGCCTAGGCAGGAGGATCTCTTGAGGCCAGGAGTTCAAGACTAGCTACCAGCCTACGCAACATAATGCAACATTGTCTCTACTAAACAAACAAACAAACAAACAAAACCATTAGCTGGTTGTTGTAGCACCCCACTGTGGTCCCAGCTAGTCGGGATGCTGAGGCAGGAGGATCGCTTGAGCTGGGGAGGTCGAAGGTGCAGTGAGCTGTGATGATGCCACAGCATTCCAGCGTGGGCCACAGAATGAGACCCTGTCAAAAGAAAGAAAGAAAAGGAAAAAGAAAGGGCCACATAGCAGAAGCTCAGCTGTTAGCCCTTGAACAAGGGTCAGCACTGTACAAGAAGCAATCACTATTCTGTGCTGAGTTCTGGATTTTTGGTCTGGAGACCTTCAAATTCTGAGTATTATTCCTAGACACATGGGGAGGTCAGGTGTCTAAGCTATAGTGAGTAGGGGTACTATTCTCTATCCCTAAGCTATAGAGAGTTGGGATACAAAGGGAAAGAATCAGGAAGTGCCTTGTCCCCACAAAGTGTCAATCAGTGGGTCTATGCCAGCTTTGTAGGAAAGCTCTAATTATTTGTCTGAGAGCTTTGTCTATGACTCTGACCTATCAAATAGTCAATATGAATTTGAATGAAAACAAGGATATGAAAATGAAATTTGTGAATAACATAGAGAAAACCACTAATGTGTTGGCCTCAATAATCAAAAAGTTGAGTGTAGTTAAACATGAGGAGATTAGCAGTTCCTCATGTGCGTGCCTTTTTCCAAGTTTGCAATAAAATATTAATGAAGACCAAAAGAAAAATCATAAAACTCAACTCAGGATAGCATATACTGAGACAACAGGCGAGAATCTCACCTGTTATGAGAATCTCAGAGGAATTTCCATAAATGGCAAGGCCAAAAGTGAGTAATTGAAGGAGGTAATCAGTGGATCCCATGAGCTGATGCAGGAAGCCGACTGGCTTGAAAGAGTTTCTTTCACTTCTGCTTCATGCCTCTGAATCAGAAGCCCAAGACCAGTCCCTACCAAAAGCATAAGAACTGCAGGTCTTTAGCTCTGTGTGTGTGTGTGTGTGTGTGTGTGTGTGTGAGAGAGAGAGAGAGAGAGAGAGAGAGAGAGAGAGAGAGGGAGGGAGGGAGATGGAATCTCACTACATTGCACAGGTTGGTCTTGAATTCCCAGCCTCAAGCAAGAGTTACGGACATGAGCCACAAAGCCTTGATGCCATTTCTTTCATAAATCAAGATCATGTGGTATATTTCTGGGTTGTTTCTGTATTCTGTTCCATTGTTTTATTGTCTGTTCCTGGGCATTATCCAGTTGTTGGTGGTATTTTTAATTACCTTAGTTTTGTTACATGTCTTAATATATGGTAGCCAAATTCTCTGTTTTCCCCATGTTTTTTATTCTGAAAGTTGACCTTTTTTCATGTAAATTAAGTAAGTACTCTATACTTTTAAAAATTCCCGAATTTTACTGGGATTTTGGTGAGAATAGTATTAAAAATCATAGACTAGTTTGGAGGTAATTAGAATCTTTACAATGGTAGAGTCCCCACATGAGCATGACTTCTGTCTGCATGTATTCTTTTTTTTTTTTTTTTTGAGACAGAGTCTTGCTCTGGCTGGAGTGCAGTGGTGTGATCTCAGCTCACTGCAACCTCCGCCTCCCAGGTTCAAGCAATTCTCTGCCTCGGCCTCCCAAATAGCTGGGATTACAGGTGCCTGCCACCATACCCAGCTAATTTTTGTATTTTTAATAGAGTTGGGGTTTCACCATCTTGGCCAGGCTGGTCTTGAACTCCCGACCTCAGGATCCACCCACCTTGACCTCCCAAAGTGCTATAATTATAGGTGTAAGCCACTCCTCCCAGCCTTCATGTATTCTATAAGTGCTTCAGGACCACTCAAAGGGTTGTATAGTACCTGCTGCATCACCTGAGAGGCTTTGAAATGTCAACTCAGGCTCCGCTCCACCCCAGAGCTACCAAATCGGAATCTGCTTCTTAAACATCCCCAGGTAATCTGTAGGTACATTAAAGTTGGAAAAATACACCTTTTGTAGAATGTTAAAGATTTCTTCAGAGAGGCTGTGCATTTTTATTAGGTTAATTCCTAGGTTAATAGAGCTCAGAGAAGTCTCTAGAACTCGGCTGAACTCTATTCACAATTCTTAACAGATTCTGCCAAATCTCTTGTGAGTTTGCTGTGAATATTTATATCATCTGTAAATAACGACAGCTGAGTCTCCTGATTCTCTTTCTTCTGATCTTTATGCTTTTTTGTTTCTCCTCATTGATTTTATTGGTCAAAACTTCCAATATCACATGGAAAGTAAGGATAATTTTTGCAAGGCCTCCTAGAGGTCAGGCATGCTGGTTCATGCCTGTAATCCCAAAATATTTTAGGCAGGCAAAAGTAGGACTGTCTCAAAAAAAATTTTTGAGACAAAACAAAACAAAAACAGGCATCCTAGACTTATTCTCAACCTTAAAGGAAATGCTTCTAATATTTATCCAAGAAATACTAAATTTGCTGCTGATTTTTGGCAGCTTAAAAAATGTTTTCTCTATTCCTGGTTTTCTAAACACCTTTTTCAAAAGTTCACCATTGATTTAAACATTATTTTCTGCATATATAGGAGAAAATCATGTGATTTCATCCTTTAGTTCATTAAGGAGGGCTAGGATTACAGGCATGAGCCACCATGGGCCACCACAGCTCATTATCACGGGACAAGGCAGAAGCAGAAAACTTCTCAGGGAGATAAATTGCACTTATTAGGTGACCTTGATAAGTATTTGGAATAAAGAATACATACCATCACCTTATGGCTAAGATCAAGTGTGAAAGAATGCATACCACTGTTTTTTTTCCCCATGTTTTATTGGTTTAATAACCTAGATAAACTTTGAAAATGATTTGTAGAGATGAATATCCTCAGCCATCTCTCATGTAGCTATTTCCATGGTATGACATGGCAATTATCTCATGGTCAAGTTCTACTTTTGTTCATTGTATCAAAAGATTATTCTTTCTACCAGGTACAATGGCTCACACCAGTAATTCCAGCACTTTGGGAGGCCAAGGCGGGTGGATCACTGGGGATCAAGAGTGATCCAGCCTGGCCAACATGGCAAAACCCTGTCTCTACTAAAAATGCAAAAACTAGCCAGGCGTGGTGGCTGGTGCCTGTAATCCCAGCTACTTGGGAGGCTGAGGCCCAAAAATCGCTTGAACTCAGGAGGTAGAAATTACAGTGAGCTGACATTGTGCCGTTGCACTCCAGCCTGGGTGACAGAGAAAGATTCCGTCTGAAAAAAGAAAAAAAAGTAATGCTTTTAACTTCAGTTACCATCTCTGTGTAGGTGTGGTGAAGACCCAGGCACAAATATTTGATATACTACCTCTGTGCATATTTTCTCTACAGTTAAAAATTCTGATCCATAAAGCCCAGTGTGGTTTACACTTGTGTGTGGACTGAACTGAAGCCACCAGTCCAAAGGACACCCCATTGCTAAAATGTGATGTGCCAAGCCAGGATTGTCTGTTCTTCTGATGGAAAGCAGCTTAGCAGGGTCCTTGGCAGTCAGGCATCAGTGGGTTCTTCTCAGTTGACTGATTATGACAGCGTTGCTTCTCAGTTTGCAGTGTGCATGTGTGCTTTGTGCAGTGATTCTTGGTCCTGCAAGAATCCACTGAAAGCTCTTTGCAGAAAAATGAAAAAAAAAAAAAAAAAAAAAAAGCCACAATCTGAGTAGGAGTCTGTGAACTGTAAGTTAAAGCCCTGACATAGAATCAGAACACACAAAAGGCTGGAAGAACCACAGTGTGTTTGGCTTTAGATTTCAATAGGGCCACAACTTGTTTTCTGGACAGTTCCAGCTTTTTAGGTGAATTGTTGGGGTGATAGCTGAACTAAACAGAAGAGATTTTGTGATGTGGCAGGATGCAAGATGTACAGAGTTGTACATATCTGATCAGACCTTCAGTTCCTTTGAGGAATTGCACTAACAGCCCCAAACATCCCTAACCTTCTGCAGATTTATTTTTATGTAATCTTTTAGAGAATAGTCATCATGGAGTAATCACCTGTGGAAGACTGCATAAGGACTATGGATGACACTCAGAGCCAGGCATTGATTCTAATACCAGGTTCCTGGGTATTTGTTACATTTTATGTCACAGCCTTATTCATTCATTTACTCAGAGTATCATTCATTTATCAAAAATTTAATTGATATCACCATAAAGTCTACTAAGCCGTTAATTATGAGTTTTTATCTTCTCCTCTACCAGGAATTATACCAAATAAATAAATAAAGAGATTCTCTGGGAGTAAAGTTAAGCCAAAGGAAAAAAGATCGTATTTTCATTTAACTGCCGCAGCATGAGTCTTCATTCAGAGCACAGCAGAGCATGAAAGAAAAGTAGGAAGAAGATTCTCAGTTCATCTTTCATGTCTGATGTGATGGTGGGGAAAATAAATAACAGTCGTGGAAATTTTACATCTAATTCTAATTTTAGATTTTAGATATTGAACACTTGTGTAAATGTTAAATGAAGCCAAAAAATATACAAAGGGATAAAGGGCACATCTTTATATTTTTGGAGAAATAATAGAAGTACTCGAACACATGCCTTTAATTACATTTTAATAGATCAAATTATACTTTAATCAAATCCATTTGTTGTTTCAAAGATGTGAAATAATTAAAACCATTGAATGGAGCATCTTACTATTTATAACACAGATTTGTACTTTTAATTAATTTCAGGACATGTGGCTATTTTAGTTGGGCTCTGGAGTTTCCTTACCCTGCACTACTAGAAACCACCGATTACAAAATAGAAAATTCCAGCAAAATACAAAGCTCTTTGCAGAATTTCAAAGTAAGCTAATTCTTACTTTGATTTAGCCTTGGTTTGTATTTATTGGTTTTTTAAACCACACATAATTTTTTTTGAGATGGCATCTCACTCTGTTGCCTAGACTAGAGTGCAATGGTGCGATCTCAGCTCACTGCAACCTCTACCTCCCAGGTTCAAGCGATTCTCTTGCTTCAGCCTCCTAAATAACTGGGATTACAGGTGCACACTACCACACCCAGCTAATTTTTGTATTTTTAGTAAAGATGGGGTTTTAATCTTATTGGCCCAGCTGGTCTCAAACTCCTGACCTTGTGTTCTACCTGTCTTGGCTTCCCAAAGTGCTGGGATTATAGGCGTGAGCCTCTGTGCCTGGCTTTTTGATTCAGTCTTGTTTTGTATGCATTTGTTTTAAAAACCACATATAATTTTTTAATTGAGATCTACCTTTTTTCACTTCAGAAAACTATTAATAATAGCTTTTTTAGGACCAAAGTATGAAGAAATTTGGGAAAGGATTGGTCTTTTTCTCGTTGTCTGAAACCTTCAAGAATATAAAACTGAAGTATTGCAGACTCCATTAAGTTATTAATTGCTCATAGTTGCTAAAATGTAACACTTTTATGTTGATTTTTTGCAACCTCAGAAAAAGTACTGACAAAAATAGGTTTTGCTTAAAAAAATTAAGTGTAGATTGGAATGATTTATGCTACATATCATTCTCCTAGACCTGCATTGTCTAATAGAAAGCCACTAGCTTTATGTGGCTACTAAGCACTTGTAATATAGTGATGGGGAGGAAAAACTTTTCCTCTATCTTCTTAAGTTAAATAAACTAACAAAAGACAGATTAATAAAAAAGGCACGCAATTTTTATTAATAGTTATGTGCATGGGAGTTCACCTAAAAGAAGTGAAACCCAAAGAAGCAGTTCGACTTGAGGGCTTATATACCATTTTAACAAAGAGAAAAGAGTGGGCTTCAAGGGATGCTAATCGCAGGGAAGTGACTAGAAAACAATGGGAGAACCAATGGAAGTTAAGGGTTATTTTAGTAAGTTCTGTTTATGCGAACTCTTCTCAGTGTTGAATCCTCATCTCCAGTGATAATAGTCATTCTTCCCTTCTTGGCAGGTGATGGTTGGAGAGGGGACCTGCCACAAGGGAAGTTGATGCTCTGATTTTAGGCAGATAAGGAGAGGACAGAGAACTCTTTCTGTGCCTGTTAATTTATAATTGCCTTCAGCTCAAAATAATCCTTTTGCTAAAGTAGCATATCGGGGTAGCTTAATCTTCAGTAACAGGTCCAAATTGAGATGTGCTGTAAGTTTATAATACCCATAGACTTTTGAAGACTTAGTATGAAGACAAAAGAATATAAAATATCTCATTAATAATTTTTGTATTGGCTGGGCATGGTGGCTCACACCTGTGATCCCAGCACTTTGGGAGGCTGAGGCAGGAGCATCACTAGAGCTCAGGAGTTAGAGACCAGCCTGGGCAACATAGGGATACCACGTCTCCACAAATAAAACAATTAGCCAGGCACGGTGGTGTGCACCTGTGGCCCCAGCTACTCAGGAGGCTGAGGTGAAAGGACCACTTGAGCCCAGGAGGTTGAGGTTGCAGGGAGCTTCACTGCACTCTAGACTGGGTGACAGAGCAAGACCCTGTCTCAAAATAATAATACTTTTTATATTGATTATGTATTGAAATGATAATACTTTTGATGTACTGAGCTAAATATGTATTATTAAGTTAATTTTATCTGTTCCCACTTATTTTTAATGTGGTTACTACTACAACATTTAAAATAAAATGTGGCTCATATAATACTTCTGTGAGCCAGTGTTGTCCTGGATAGTAAATAAATGACTCAAGCAAAGAGTGTATTTGGTTTCTAGTAGGGTAGCCTTCACTGTCAGCAGAAAGCAGATGTTAGCTAATTTACTACAACAATTGCAATTTAAACTCAAAAGTAAGTTAAACAATTCAGAGACCTCCTGGGGTGTTTTCTCAGTGGAGAGCATTTTCGTTGTATTTGTTATTTTAAACTTTCAATGAGACATTGGCAGACTGTTTGAGGTGACACTTTTCATATCCAGTTCAAAGACAGCCCTCAGTTCTTTAGAATGTAAGACAAGAACAATAAATCTTGAGTTGAAATGACAGAAATGAGATTAAATTAAATAATAAGAGAATCTGATGAAATGCAAAGTTAATTTAAGACTATTCCCTGATGTCCAACATCCGTACAAAAAAGGCCACCATTTACAGAAATGCAATGTAGTAAGTATTACCTTCCAGGTGACATCAACCTAAGAGCTGAGAGAGGGATCAAGATATTAATAATTAAGACAAAAAGTATTATTTTGCATTAGCCCCCATCTATTAATACTTGGAGCTTTTCTGAATCTTTCTTGATGGCTTGAGATAGCACCTGTAGTACTAGCTACTCAGGAGACTGAGACAGAAGAATCACTTGAACCCGGGAGGTGGAGGTTGCAGTGAGCCGAGATCACAACATTGCACTCCAGCCTAGGCAACAAACAAAATGAAACCTGAGGAATTTTTTTTTTGCTCCACTTTTTCTCTTTGTTTCCCAATCCTGAAATGGCTCCCGGTCTTTTCCAGGGTGTTTTGGGACCAGAGATTGTCACTTATGACCTGCCTGTTCTATACCAGCTTCCTTGATCTTGGTGGAGTTGTTATGACTCCTACAGTTGCTGCCTTCTACAAACCACCCCCACCTTTGCAAGCCAAGAGCAGAGCAGTCCTGAGCTTCTGTCCCTGTCTACTGAAAACCAGCAACTTTCGAACTTCCTTTTTTTTTTGATGTTTATATTAACTTTATTTCTAACAGCCAGAAACAGCAAACAATACAAATGTTCATCTACTGGTGGTAAACTAATAAACACACTGTGGTATATCCAAACAATAAACTACTACTCAGAAAAAAAAAAAAAAACACTGATAATACAACAGCAAAGGATGAATCTCAAAAGCACATGCCAAGGAGAAGAAGCCAGATGCAAAACACTATGGGGAATTCTGTGCGGTTGCACTCAGATGACACTCTGGAAAAGGGAGAAGTGCAAGGATGGAAATCAGACCAGTAGTCACTGGGAGCTTGGACTGAGGGGAGGGGACTGACTCCAAAGGGTCACTAGGAGGCTTTCTGGGGTGATGGCAATGTTCTGCCTCTTCACTGTAGTGGTGATTGTATTTCTCAAAATTCATAAACTGAATAGCTAAAGAGGTAAATTTTACCATATATAAATTATACCGCCATAAAATTGTGTTAGAAATCTTATTTGCACAAACATCCTGAATTCTCAGAATGTTTTAATCCAAGGTGAATATCTGTGGTCAAGATATTCCCTATTTTGCAGTGATAAAAGTACGAAGCATTGGATGAGATGGCTCACAGCTGTAATACCAGCACTTTGGGAGGCTGGGGTGGGTGGATCTCTTGAGCCCAGAAGTTCGAAACCAGCCTAGCCAACATGGCGAAACTACATCTCTACTAAAAATACAAAACTTAGCCAGGTGTGATGCTGTATGCCTGTAATGCCAGCTACTTGGGAGACTGAGGCACAAGAATTGTTTGAGCCTGGGAAGCAGAGGTTGCAGTGAGCCGAGATTGCACCACTGCACTCCAGCCTGGGCAACAGAAGGAGAGTCTGTCTCAAAAAAAAAGTACCAATCACAGAGTTGTATAAAGTTTTGATGAATTTAATCACAACATATTATTAAAGGATGGTAGAATATTATAGAGAATAACCCTGGCTGGGCGTGGTGGCTCATGCCTGTAATCCAAGCATTTTGGAGGCCAAGGTGGGCGGATCACCTGAGGTTGGGAGTTCAAGACCAGCCTGACCAATATGGTGAAACCCCATCTTTAAAAAAAAAAAATTAGGCCAGGCGCAGTGGCTCACGCCTATAATCCCAGCACTTTGGGAGGCCGAGGTGGGTGGATCACAAGGTCAAGAGATTGAGACCATCCTGGTCAATGAGGTGAAACCCTGTCTCTACTAAAAATACAAAAATTAGCTGGCCATGGTGGTGCGTGCCTGAAGTCCCAGCTACTTGGGAGGCTGAGGCAGGAGAATTGCTTGAACCCAGAAGGCAGAGGTTGCTGTGAGCCGAGATCGTGCCATTGCATTCCAGTCTGGGTAACTAGCGAAACTCCATTTCAAAATAATAATAATAATAATAAAAAGAGAATAACCCTATGTTTTGAGGTAGAACTCATTTGGAAAACTTTCCAGTTTGAGATCATTTTTATATGGGGGATTATACTAATGTCAACTCGGTTTTAAAACCTGTTATTTCTATTATTATTGACTCTGCTTGTCAGAGTCATTGTCTACTATTTCTTTTTGTTTGCTTCATTTTGTGTACTACTTCTTTGTATCTTTCCTCCCTTTGCCTAAATAATCATTTTCTTTTTTTAGAGACAGGGTCTCTCTCTGTCACCCTGATTGGAGTGCGGTGGTACCATCTTGGCTCACTGCAGCCTCAACTTCCTGGGCTCAAGAGATCCTCCCACCTCAGCCCCCGAAGTAGCTGGGATTACAGGCCTGCATCACCATGCCAGGGTAATTTTTGTATTTTTTGTAGAGATGGAGTTTTGCCATGTTGTCCAGGCTGGTCTCAAACACGTGAGCTCAGGCAGTCCACCCATCTCAGCCTCGCAAAGTGCTGGGATTACAGGCAAAAGCCATTGTGCCCCGCCTAAGTAATCTTTTCAAAAAACCAGCTTCCACTGGGCAAGGTGGCTCCCATTTATAATCCCAACACTTTGGGAGGCCAAGGTGGGCAGATCATTTGAGGCCAGGAGCTCAAGACCAACATGGCAAAACCCTGTCTCTACTGAAAATACAAAAAAGTAGCTGGGCATGGTGGCATGTGCCTATAGTCCCAGCTACTCAGGAGGTGGGAGAATCACTTGAACCTGGGAGGCAGAGGTTGCAGTAAGACGAGATTGCACCACTGCACTCCAGCCTGGGAGACACACTGGGACTCCATCTCAAAAAAAAAAAACCCCAAAAACCAAAAACACTAAACAAAAATCCCAGTTTCCCCTTGGGTCATCCTTTCTATTTTCTGTGGTTTTCTATTAATTGATTTGTGCCTCTATCTTTGTAATTTTTTCCCCTTAGTCTGTTTGCTCTGTTGCTCTAGAACTCATTCTTCAAATTTAATATTTAGCTCAATTTTTTCAATGTTATGGTTTTTTAATAAATGTTTTCCAAAGTATAATTGTCCCTCTAATTACTAATTTTATTGCATCCCATCAAAACTGGCACGGAATGCATGTGCACAGTGGGAGCTGGGGCACTGCAGTGGGTGTCAGGCCTGGGCACACAATGTACCCATCAGGAAGACCAAGGCAAGGAAGTCACCAGGGTGCCAGGGTGGCAAGGTTCTGAGAGACTGTGATCTCTGGGTGAGCTTAGCTGCTGCAGAGCACCGCTGATGTCCTCATATACTGGTTCCCTAACCCACCATGTGGCAGGAGGAAGAAAACACAAAAACCAAACAATGAAATTGGGGAAAGGAGGCTGGCCCAGTGGCTCACTTCAATAGTACCAGCATCTTGGGACACCCAGTCAGGAGGATTGCTTGAGGTCAGGAGTTCAAGACTGGCCTGGGCAACATAGAGAGATGCCCATCTCTATGAAACTTTTTTAAAAAAGAAAGAAATTAGCCGGACATGGTGGACCACACCTGTAGTCCCAGCTACTCGGTACTCGGGAGGCTGAGGCAGGAGAGTTTCCTGAACCCAGGAGTTCGAGGCTGCAGTGAGCTCTGACTATACCACTGCTCTCCATCCTGGGTGACAGAGTGAGACTCTGTTAAAAAAAAAAAAAAAAAATCCCAGGCACAGTGCCTCATGCCTGTAATCCCAGCGCACTTTGGGATGCCAAGGTGGAGGGTCGCTTGAGCACAGGAGTTTGAGATCAGTCTGGCCAACACAATGAGACCTGGTCTCAAAAAAATACAACAACAAAAAAGCTACTCTGGGCACACTATGGGATAGCCCTGCTCCACAAGGACACAGGAGCAGTAGAAAAAAATATGCAAAATAAATAAATAAATATTTTAAAAAGGACGGTGGATGGGAGGGAGAGAAAATCTGGAAGAGGCTGGTGGCGCGGGTAGGGGTGGAGGCGTTGCCCCCTTCTTCCTGCAACGTTCCTTCATCGCCCTCTACTGGCAAAGCTTCACATCACACTCACTGCCAAAGAAATGCTTCAAAAGAAGTAATCCATTAATTAATTACACTCCCTCACTGTTATGTTTTTTTAATAAATGTTTTCCAAAGGGAAACATTTGTTCTGAGGGAGTGAATTTGGAACTGAGAGGCAACAATTGATTATTGGCATATCCTTGAAGCTAGGGTTCCAGGTGTGATTGACATTCTCCTTATCAAGCGAATTCACAGAAGATTTTAACCTAGAAGTAAGCTACGTGGACAGAGGGAGTGAGTCCAGGCAGATGTGATGCAGGTGGAAGTGCCTTCCCGCCTTTGTGGAAAGCATCCTGATCCTGCTTTTTCTAATCCCAGCAGAGTCAGTAGCTCCCTTGACGGCCTAGTTCAGTGAAATTTTAGGACCTGATCTTACAAATTGAACCTAGTGTTCTTTCTAGAATACTGTTACAGGTAAAGTCTCTTTGTTCAGAACTCCTGAGGGCTATGGGTAAGCCAACTTAATCCCTTTGTGTTTAAATCAGTGAATAGATTCTTTAATCTACAAATAATAAGAGATCACAGCTTGAATAATATTAAAACACCTAGGCCCAGGCGGTGGATCACGCCTGTAATCTCAGCACTTTGGGAGGCCAAGGCGTGTGGATCACGAGGTCAAGAGATTGAGACCATCCTGGTCAATGGTGAAACCCCGTCTCTACTGAAAATACAAAAAATTAGCTGGGCATGGTGGCGCGTGCCTGTAATCCCAGCTACTCAGGAGGCTGAGGCAAGAGAATTGCCTGAACCCAGGAGGCGGAAGTTGCGGTGAGCCGAGATCGCGCCATTGCACTCCAGCCTGGGTAACAAGAGCGAAACTATGTCTCAAAAAAAAAAAAAAAAAAAAAAAAAAAAAAGTTAAAACACCTTGGAATTCATTCACCCTTCCTTTGTTGCCTAGTACATTGTCAATTTTTGTAAAGTTTCAGGTTTGCTTAAAAAGAATATATTCTCACCAGCTGCTGTGGCTCATGCCTGTAATCCCAGTTCTTTGGGAGGCCGAGGTTGGAGGATCCCTTGAGCCCAGGAGTTTAAGACTAGCCTGGGCAATGTCATGAGTCTCATCTTTACGAAAAGAAAAAAAAAAAAAAAATTAGCCAGGTGCGGTGGCTCACACCTGTAATCCCAGCACTTTGGGAGGCCTAGGCAGGCAGATCATCTGAGGTCAGGAGTTCGAGACTATCCTGACCAACATGGTGAAACCCCATCTCTAAAAATATAAAAATTGGCCAGGTGGTGGTGCATGCCTGTAATCCCAGCTACTTGGGAGGCTGAGGCAGGAGAATAGCTTGAACACAGGAGGTGGAGGTTGCAGTGAGCCGAGATTGCGCCATTGCACTCCAGCCTGGGTGACAATTATGAGACTCTGCCTTAAAAAAATAAAAATTAAAATTAAATTAGCCAGGTATGGTGGTACAGACTTTTATTTCTAGTTACTTGGGAGGCTGAGGAGGTCCATGTGATGCCAACTAATGAGAAATTCCAGAGTTAATTTATCTAAAGTGTAAATGTCACAGTGAAAGAGAAATAACTGGTGCTTCTGACATTTTAGGCTAAAAGAATGAAGAAATGACTGTGGCAAGAACCTCTAGATTATACCAAAAGAAAGGATGAATAATTATTAGGTTAGTGTGAATGGAGAGAAGCTCATGAAAAAGGAAAATATTTTCTGTTGTCGTTTCTTCTGTGGTCAAGCTTGAACTAGCGGCGGGTTTATCTCAGTTGCTCCGCTGTGAGGTACACGTGAAACAGAAAGATTATAAAAGCTATATTATAAGTCCCTTCCAGTGTGGACAGTCCTATTCCCTTCTAAGACCTGTATATTCTCTGGATTCTTAGTTTAAAGCAACAACATTACAGCTTCAATTGAGATAAGGCAGAAGTGGTTTCACCATTTTCACATCTCACTTCGTATTGACCTAGATTAAAAGTAAAGTTACTCTTCTTGGATTTATTTTCATGTCACAAAATATGCAGATTCACCACTAATTCATTTTGAAAATTCTCCTCTAGAAACATGCTTTTATATCAAGACAAATTTCTCTCAAAGTTAAATAAACAAAAAATCATGGGTCAAAGCCTCATTGTCTGCTGAGCAATCGTGTAATGTTTCCGTTTCTATTTACTACCTTAATTCTTTTTCTCAATTTTCTTGAAAATTCTCTATTTAACTTTATTGAGATTATAATTAATATGCTGCAGGTATAAGTAACTCATACCTATAATCCCTAACCCCAGCACTTTGGGAGGCCAAGGAGAGAGAGTCACTTGACCTCAGAAGTTCCAGACTAGCTTGGGCAACATAGACCCATTTTTACAAGAAAAAAATTTTAAAAAAAAATGGGGTTTCACCATGTTGACCAGGCTGGTCTTGAACTCCTGACCTCAAGAGATCCACCCACCTCTGCCTCCCAAAGTGCTGGGATTACAGGCGTGAGCCACCACGCCCGGCAAAAAAAAATTTTTTTTTAATTAGCCAGGCACACACCTGTAGTCCCAGCTACTTGGGAGGCTGAGGTGGGAGGATCGCTTAAACCTAGCAGATCAAGGGTGCAGTGAGCCATGATTGTGACATTAGATTGTAATCAAGCCTGGGCAACAGAGTGAAACCCTGTCTCAAAATAAGTAAAATAAACCCATTATAGGTGAACCGTGCCACTATATATGCATGACATTTGCATGTCTTATTTGCTGAAAAGTCTCTTCAAACCCTTTTGCACTTCTTTTTTTTTTTTTTTGAGACAGAGTCTTGCTCTGTCACCCAGGCTGGAGTGCAATGGCAAGATCTCAGCTCACTGCAAACTCCACCTCTCAGGTTCAAGCAATTCTCCTGCCTCAGCCTCCCGAGTAGCTGGGACTACAGGTGCATGCCACCATGCCTGGTTAATTAGTAGAAACAGGGTTTCATCATGTTAGCCAGGATGGTCTCAATCTCCTGACCTCGTGATCTCCCCACCTTGGGCTCCCAAAGTGCTGGGATTACAGGTGTGAGCCACCGTTCCTGGCTGGCCCTTTGCCCACTACTTAAATTTGGTTAACCATCAACAACCTGCTGTCTACCTCTGCTTCTATTAAAACTAATCTCCGAAATAATGAAATGCCATGGATATCATAATCCCAAATAACAAGTCTTTTTTTTTTTTTTTTTCTGAGACGGAATTTTGCTCTTTTTACCTAGTTGCTGGAGTGCAATGTCGTGATCTCGGCTCACTGCAAACTCCGTCTCATGGGTTCAAGCAATTCTCCTGCCTCAGCCTCCCGAGTAGCTGGGACTACAGGCATGCGCCACCATGCCCAGCTAATTTTTGTATTTTTAGTAGAGACGGGGTTTCACCATGTTGACCAAGACGGTCTCGATCTCTTGACTTTGTGATCCACCCATCTCGGCCTCCCAAAGTGCTGGGATTATAGGTGTGAGCCACTGTGCCCGGCAACAAGTCTTATAGTGTATTTTGGTCATCTTCTCCTTGGCCCTCCTGCAATATTGGATAATGTCTTCAATAACCCTTTCTTGAAATGTTGTCTTACTTAGTTGTCCAGAATAGAATACATTTCTGATTTTTCTGGAAGATCTTTGATAACTCCCTTTTCTGGGTTGCAGTCTACCCACCCTTTCTAGGTGGTGATTCAGTTCACGTAGACTAGACCTCTGCCCTCTGCTCTACTTCTACATTTTATTTCATAGTAATTATAGTGTCTTCAAGAAAATTCCTAAATTGGCTGGATGTGGTGGTGGGTGCCTGTAGTACCAGCTACTGAGGAGGCTGAGTCATGAGAATTGCTTGAACCCAGAAGGCACAGGTTGCAGTGAGCCAAAATTGCACCACTGCACTCCAGCCTGAGGGACACAGCGAGACTCCATCTCAAAAAAAAAAAAATTCTAGAAGGCAGTGAGATATCTGATGTCTTCAAGGAACTGGTGTTATCTGAGAATGGTGAGAACTGGAGTGGGAGGGAAACTGACTGACAGGCCCTACTGTAGAGGAGTGACACAGTGCTGTGAGAAGGGATGCAGCTAGGTGGGAGAGAAACACCCCTTTGATCTCTTCCTGGTGTCTCCCATTTGTAGAAACCAGAGTTTAGGACAGTCTGGGTAAAACCATCCACGTGGTCAGCAGAGGGTATGGGAAATAATCTGCGAGCAAATGAAGACCAGCCAACACAGTTGGGGTCTAAAGCAAACATCTCACCATACTTTTTTTTTTTTTAGTCAGAATCTTGCTTTGTTGCCCAGGCTGGAGTGCAGTGGTGTGATCTCGGCTCACTGCAGCCCCTGCCTCCTAGGTTCCAGTGACTCTCCGCCTCAGCCTCCCAAGTAGCTGGGATTACAGGCACACACAACCACATCCAACTAATTTTTATATTTTTAGTAGAAACAGGGTTTCATCATGTTGGCTATGCTGGTCTTGAACTGCTGACCACAAGCGACCTGCCCGCCTCGGCCTTTCAAAGTGTTAGGATTATAGGCATGAGCCACTGTGCTGTACCCTCATCATCTTTTGTGCCTTAATCATCTTCCTGTTTTGACTTCTGTGCCTCCATCAATGGCACCATTACTCTCCCATCCTCTTAAGCTGGAACCTCAGAAATCAAACACTTCAGCTCCTTTCATGGATTTTTCCCCCTCTTTTTCTCTTTTTCCCTCTTTTTTTTCTTTTTCCCTCTTTTTCTTTCTCTTTCTTAAAAATAAATAAATAAATAAATAAATAAATAAATAAATAAAACAAATTTTTTGAGACCCTGGCTTTCAACAAAAAGCCAAGCTTTACAAACAGAGCTAAATGTCCTTCCAAAAAAAAAAAAAAAAAAAGAAAAAAGAAAAAAAAAAACTGGCCAAGGCGGGCAGATCAGTTGAGGTAAAAAAAAAAGAAAAAAAAAGAAAGAAAATTCTTACCCCTTATTTGGCATTACCCTGCTCATAGGGTTGGACTATTAAATCCTCTGTAAATATGAGACTTCACAATCTTGGCCGGGCGCGGTGGCGCGCACCTGTAATCCCAGCAGTTTGGGAGGCCGAGGCAGGTGGATCACAAGGTCAAGAGATCGAGACCGTCTTGGTCAACATGGTGAAACCCCGTCTCTACTAAAAATACAAAAAATTAGCTGGGCATGGTGGCGCGTGCCTGTAATCCCAGCTCCTCGGGAGGCTGAGGCAGGAGAATTGCCCGAACCCAGGAGGCGGAGGTTGCGGTGAGCCGAGATCGCGCCATTGCACTCCAGCCTGGGTAACAAGAGCGAAACTCCGTCTCAAAAAAAAAAAGAAAAAAAAAAAAAAGCTGAAGGAACCCGACCCCAGCGTACCCTCCGGCGGCTCTGGCGTCGCGTCCCCAGGGAGGTGGCTGCGCGCCTCCGACCCTGCCGGGCAGCTTTGTGACTTCACTCTTTCGCAACAAGCCCGGGCCTCCGGCGCCCCACTCACCCTGGCCCGGCCGCCTCGCCGCCCGCCGCCTCGCTCTGCTCTTCGCGCTTCCCCCCACTCCCAGGCTGGGCCTGCCCCGCTCGTCGCGGAGCCTTCCTGTCCCGCCGCCAGTGTGCCCGGCCGCCGCCCACAGGCAGCCCGGAGCAACCTGGAGCGACCCGGTGCCCCGCCCCGCTGAGAAAAGCGCTCTCTCCGCAGAGGCGACGGCACGATGCTGTGCTTCCTCAGGGGAATGGCTTTCCTCCCCTTCCTCTTGGTGACCTGGTTGTCAGCCGCCTTCATCATCTCCTATATGGTGGCCTTGCTCTCCGGGCACGTCAACCCCTTCGTCCCCTACATCAGGTGAAGAGCAGGGTGGGCGCCAGGGCTCCGGGAGCAGGCGCAGGCGCCACAGGGAGCGCTGCCGATGTGGAGGGAAGGCGTCCGGACCCAGCTGGGGGCGTCCTGCAGTCAGGCCGAGGTGTGAGCAGGAGGAGAGGTGCTCCCCGCAGCCTGGGGTGTTTAGGGAGGCAGCGGGGCGGCGCTGAGCACCTCTGCCTGTACCCGGAGCACGGAACAGGCACCAGGAGGGGTTCGGGATAGACCGTAGAGCTTTCAGTTGGGGTATGTATGGGACAGAATCTCAGCAGGGCGATATTGCCCAGGCTGGAGTGCAATAGTGTGGTCTCAGCTCACTGCAACCTCCTCCTCCTGGGTTCAAGCAACTCTCCTGCCTTAGTCTCCCAAGTAGCTAGGATTACAGGCATACGCCACCATACCCAGTTAATTTTTTTTTTTTTTGAGATGGAGTCTCACCCAGACTGGAGAGTAGTGGCACAATCTCAGCTCACTACAACCTCTGCCTTTCGGGTTCAAGCGATTCTCCCACCTCAGCCTCCTGAGTAGCTGGGATTACAGGCGCGAGCCACCACACTAGGCTAATTTTTGTATTTTTAGTAGAGACAAAGTTTCGCCATGTTGTTCAGGCTGGTCTCAAACGCCTGACCTTGTGATCCACCTGCCTCGACCTCCCAAAGTGCTGGGAGACAGGCATGAGCCACTGCACCTGGCCTTTTTTGTATTTTTTTGGAGACAGATCTCTCTGTCGCCCAGGCTGGAGTTCAGTGGTGTGATCTTGGCTTACTGCAACCTCTGCCTCCAGGGTTCATGTGATTCTTCTGCCTCAGCCTCCGGAGTAGCTGGTACAGCAAACATGTGCCACCACGCCTGGCTAAATTTTGTATTTTTAGTAGAGACAAAGTTTCACCATGTTGGCCAGGCTGGTCTCAAACCCCTGACCTCAAGTGATCTACCTGCCTTGGCCTCCCAGAGTGCTGGGATTACAGGCATGAGGCACCACGCCCAGCCTCTATGATGCCTTCTCATCACCACATCACCATGCTGGTTCATCTCCATGGCATGCTGGAGGTAGCTGGTATCTGCTCTTGAGCATGGATTGTGCGTTTCTCTTCCAACTCCATGTTCAGTGACCTGCATTTTGATAGTTCAAATTTTATTTTTATTTGTTTTTGTTTTCATTCTTTTGGTAGCCTGAATTTTAACATGTTGGGAGTATTTTCACCATGAAAATTGGCAAATGCCACAAACCAGGCACCCTCCAGAGCTGGCTGTTAAGCACTGACCAGCATATATATCAGTGTTGGCTCGCTGCCCCCAATCATTCTCCTACTGGCTTAGTTCCTTGCCTGCTGTTAGAGCAGAGTAGAGGCTGAGAAGTCAGGGAGTTAAACATCTGGACTGGGATACAGAATCCTCTGTGAAGCTCTTGAACAAGTTATATAGCCTCTTTAATACCCAGCTTTCTACTTTGTGAAGCGGGGTTGATATACACCCCGCTTGGGGCTGTGAAGGTGAAATGAAATGATGTAAGCACCTAAGGTGCCTGGTGGGTACAGAGTCAATGCTCAGTAAGTGGAATCTATTAGGTCAGTTTTTTTTTTGGCCAGTACCGATAGTCATTCGTTCAACAATACGTAGGGAATGGCTATTAGTAAAGTGCTTTTGGTTCCACCTGTATGGTTTTATTTTATTTATTTATTTTAATTTTAGTACCAAGTATTCTGAGCTTCCTTTCACCTGTATGGTTTTTTAAAAAAATTGTTTGTTTATTTATTTATTTATTTTTGAGACAGGGTCTCACTCTGTCACCTAGGCTGGAGGGTAGTGGCATGATCTCGGCTCACTCTAACCTCTGCTTACTGGGCACAAATGATCTTCCCACCTTAGCCTCCCGAGTAGCTGGGACTACACGTACATGCCACCATGCCTGGCTCATTTTTGTATTATTTATTTATTTATTGAGACCGTGTCTGGAGTGTCTTGTCACCCAGGCTGGAGTACAATGGCACCATCTTGGCTCACTGCAACCTCTGTCTCCCAGGTTCAAGCGATTCTCCTGCCTCAGGCTTCCGAGTAGCTGGGATTGCAGGCATGCACCACCATGCCCAGCTAATTTTGGTATTTTAGTAGAGACAGAGTTTCACCATGTTGGCCTAGGCTGGTCTCAAACTGCTAACCTTAAGTGATCTGTCCACCTCAGCCTCCCAAAGTGCTGAGATTACAGGCATGGGCCACTGTGCCCAGCCAATTTTTGTAGAGACGGAGTTTCACCATGTTGCCTAGGCTGGTTTCAAACTCCTGAGCTCAAGTGATCCACCCTCCTTAGCCTCCCAAAGTGCTGGGATTATGGGTGTGAGCTACCATGCCTGGCCTCCACCCATATGGTTTTAAATGTACAGATAAGCAAGAATGAAACACTACCCTGGAATTCTGAGTTTTCCAATCACCTATTTGATGTCATGTGGACTCTACACCTGGGCCTTTGACATAGTCTCAACTTGCCATCAGTAGACAGGGTCCACAGGTCTGGTCTTCTCTTTTGTCAGAGCACCTAGAGCACCTAGAGCACCTTCATCCGCCACCTCCCTATCTTCCTAAATATCCTCCTCATGCTTTCATTGCCTTCCCTTTCTCCTCAAACAGGCAAACAACCTTCTTTCCAGCGCACCTCCTCTGCGTTTGCTCCCATGCCTGTGATGTGGCTGTCAGGTTCAGAGTTATTCTCAGACCTGCGTAACAAGAACGCTAGGATGAGTCACCTGGTGCCTGCTTTTTTTAATAACCTGAGGCCAAGGCAGGAAGGCCTGATTTCCCTGGCAAAGTTAATTGTCTGGCAAAAGTGCTGCCTCTGCTTTTTCCCCCATTTTTGGTTCCCTTTCCTGCCTCCGTGCCCATTCAGTGTTGCGCTCAGAAGGGCATCTTCCACTTCAGCATTCCTTTAGCGTGAAAAATGGTTATCATGGGAAAAGTGCTAAATTCTAAACCCTTCAGGTTCTTTTTTTTTTTTTCTTTTTTTGAGACTGAGTCTCACTCTGTCACCTGGGCTGGAGGGCAGTGGTGTGATCTCGGCTCACTGCAAACTTTGCCTCTGGGTTCAAGTGATTCTCTTGCCTCAGCCTCCTAAGTAGCTGGGATTGCAAGCACCCACTACCACGCCCAGCTAATTTTTGTATTTTTAGTAGAAACAGAGTTTCACCATGTTGGCCAGGCTGGTCTTGAACTCCTGAGCTCAGGTTATCTTCCTGCCTCAGCCTCCCAAAGTGCTGGAATTATAGGTGTGAGTTACTGCACCCAGCCTAAATCCTAAACCCTTCAGGTTCTTGCAATTATCAGTGATGTTGAGATTGAATTAATTTGGAATAAAGGCATTTGTTGTAAGGGAGGCTATTAACTTCTTCTTTTCTTTCTTTTTCTTTTGAGATGAAGTCTGGGTCTGTTGCCCAGGCCAGTGTAATGATATGATCTTGGCTCACTGCAACTTCCGCATCCTGGGTTCAAGCGATTCTCCTGCCTCAGCCTCCCGAGTAGCTGGGATTGCTGGTGCCTGCCACCATGCTCAACTAATTTTTATATTTTTTAGTAGAGACAGGGTTTCACTATGTTGGTCAGGCTGGTCTCGAACTCCTAGCCTCAGGTGATCTACCTGCCTCGGCCTCCCAAAGTGCTGGGATTACAGGTGTAAGCCCCCACGCCTGGCCCTATTAACTTCTTTATACCTCAGTTTAAATATGAAGTGTTCGCAAAACTTAAGAAGTTCCTGCTTTCTGCACACACAGGCTCCTTGTGGAATTCTTCAAACGCTTCCAAGTGCATCATTGTCAACGTGATCAGTTTTTCATTGCTTGAATTTCAGAGCTGTTTACAGATGTAGAAACACTCAAAATGGGTACACGTTGTTTCATGTTGGCAGCTCTTTCACCATCAGTTTTAAAGTGGGAAAGTTGCTATGTGAGCAGCCTGAAAATGAAAAATAAGTTACAGCTTGGCACTAATAGAAAATAGATCACGTTGGCCAGACGCTCACACCAGCACTTTGGGAGGTTGAGGCAGGAGGATTCCTTGAGCTCAGGACTTCAAAACAAGCCTGGGTAACATAGCAAAACCCTGTCTCTAAAAAATAACAATTAAAAAAAAAAACATGTCGCCAGGTGCGGTGGCTCACGCCTGTAATCCTAGCACTTTGGGAGGCCAAGGTGGGTGGATCACCTAAGGTCGGGAGTTCAAGACCAGCCTGGCCATCATGGAGAAACCCCATCTTTAAAAAAAAAAAGAACATGTCAAACAGTATTTTTCCAACTCATCTAATTAATTGAAAGACTATACCTGAAAAATGTTTTACAGCAACATTTTTGTTAAAATAATTGACCACAATTAGTATACCCTAGATACCTTATTATTTCCATAAAGTACTCCTAGAGATCAGTAATATTCCTCAGCTTTTTATTGTAATATTTTCAGTAGATAATAACATTTCAGTTATTAGAAAATAAAGTGATGTGTTTACATAACATTTCAATATTAGAATTTTCAAACATGATTTTATTTTACTTTGAGACCAAGTCTCTCTTTGTCACCCAGGCTGGAATGCAGTGGTGCCATCTCAGCTCACTATAACCTCTGCCTCCCAAGTTCAAGCAATTTTCCTGTCTCAGCCTCTGGAGTAGCTGGGACTACAGGCACCTGCCATCATGCCTGGCTGATTTTTGTATTTTTTTAGTAGAGGTGGGGTTTTACCATCTTGGCCAGGGTGGTCTTGAACTCCTGACCTCAGGTGATCCTGCCACCTCCGCCTCCCAATTACAGGTGTGAGCCACCACTCCTGGCTTCAAACATGATTTTAGATCAGTTTTTTTGTTTTCAAGGTAGTCACAATTTACCACTGAGAATGAACACATATCAAGGTTATGGGTTTGATCATTTGAGAAATGGCAACACCGTTCAATTTAAACATTTTCTGACTTTTTACTATGGAATCTCTCATGGTATACAAATAAATTTTAGATTTTTTAGAGCCAAAAATGAAAATACTTTAGAACAAAATCAGGCCAAATCTTTGCAATTCAAAGTGGCTGAACACCTAAAAGAAACACGATAAAAACTTGCCAATTACATGTCTTCTCAGAGGTCTGGACTGAATTTCTCTCTAATAATTTGGACATTTCTTCTCTTTGCCAGTGTTACAGGAACAAAATCTCCAGAGGGAGTTATTTTTGGAATTATGATAACCTTCTCTGCATTTCTTGGTAAGTACACAATAATTATTATAAATAATCAAAAAGCTCACAATTCCAAGTGAAGTCAGATGTGTTATTTTTAGTTTGTGTATAATTTTTATTTTATTTTATTTTATTTATTTTCTTCTGAGCCAGGGTCTCTGTTGTTCAGTCTGGAGTGCAGTGGTGTGATCACAGCTCACTGCAACCTAGACCGCCCGGGCTCAGGCAATTCTCCCACCCCAGAGTAGCTGGTACTACAGGCACACACCACCATGCCTAGCTAATTTTTTGTGTTTTTTGTAGAGATGGGGTTTTGCCATGTTGCCAGGCTGGCCTTGAACTCCTAGGTTTAAGTAATCCACCCGCTTTTGCCTCTCAAAGTGCTGAAATAATAGGTGTGAGCCACTGCACACGGCCTGGTGTATAACTTTTAAAAAGCACAACCTTTGGAGCTAGATTTTTGTGCTATTTTGAGAAACTGAAATGAAAAGATATCCAAAATTATGGCTTTATTAGAGAACTATACTTTATTTAGTAATTTATAACAGGATTTTCTGTAGGTGGTTTTAAATACCAAACTCTGGAATGGATTTTAAGTGCAATTTGGTTTTTAAAAATGTTGATTTATATTCAAGACACTTATGTAAACCAAAGACACCCAGTGCGTAAGCGAAGTTTCTCAAAGTGTGGTCTGAAGGCAACTAGTTGCCACACGACTCAGCCAGAACCTTTGGGAGTGTGGGTTCATGACTGTGCCTTCTCAACAAGCACTCCAAGGGACTTGGATTCTCACTAAGTTTGAGAACCATTGATAAAGGCACTATCTTACCTGTTAGAGAAAGGGAAAAGGTGAAGCAAGAAATAGTATGATTTTTCTTTTCAGTTCCCCAGATGCACCTGAGATGCAGTTGATAGGATACAACCTCATCATGAGCCAATTAATGTAATGCACAGTAATTACAACTATTGCACAATTAATGTAAGGCTCAGTCTTCTATAAGGCGATCCAAGTATATAGATGTTAGATGCAGGGCTTTTTCTCTTAGTCCTGCTGTAATCTACCCCCATGGAACAATCATGTGTTTGCCAAAGGCCTATCACGTAACCAGCGCTTTCTGTTTCTCTCTACTGGTACAGGGTGGGAAGGGACAGTGTTGCTAACCCTACTTAGTGACTTGGCATCTTTAGAATTTGTTCGTCCTACTTGGTAGTGGCAAAGTTTCTCCGCATCACCCATTTGTAGTCCTCCTAAGGTATTGGAGGTGAGCAAGGGGAAGTAGCAACATGGAGTCTGCCAATCCCAGTGCCCTCTTATGCCATCCTTGCCACGAATCCCGACTTGGAAAACAGAGAGATTATTTTATCACAGCAAGTGATAAATATGGCGTTTGCTTCTGAATAAAGCAGAAGGTGACATAAATATAATCATTTAAAATAGTCTGTGTGAGCTAGGTGCAGTGGCTCATGCCTGTGATTCTAGCATTTTGGGAGGCTGAAACAGGAGGATCTATTGAGCCCAAGAGTTCAAGACCAGCCCAAGTGAGATCCCATCTTTACAAAAAATTAAAAAGAAAGAGAGAGAGAGAGAAAGAAAGAAAGAAAGAGAAAGAAAGAAGGTAGTGAGATCCCATCTTTACAAAAAATTAAAAAGAAGGAGAGAAAGACAAAGAAAGAAGAAATAAATTAGCTGGGTGTGGTGATGTGTGCCTATAGTCCCAAATGTCCCAATGTGTGCCTATAGTCTCAATGTGGTGAGATCCCATCTTTACAAAAAATTAAAAAGAAAGAGAAAAAGAGAGAAAGAAAGAGAAAGAAGGAAAGAAAGAAAGAGAAAGAGGGAAGAAATAAATTAGCTGGGTGTGGTGATGTGTGCTTATAGTCCCAACTACTTGGGAGGGTAAGGTGGGAGGATTGCCTGAGCCCAGGAGGTCAAGGCTGCAGTGGCCATGATTGCGGCACTACACTCCCACCCAGTTGACAGAGTGAGACCGTGCTGCCAAAAGAAAAAAAAATGTTATGATAAGTTGTTAGTCTTTAGCCTGCTTTTTAAAAATTTAGGCATATATTATGGCCACCATACTATGTCTTTATACTTTATACTTTCCATGCATGCATGATATCCTTTGCAAGGATGTATTATGATTCATTTAATTACTCCCCTATTGTTCAACATTTAGGCTATTTCTGGTATTTTGTAGTTACAATGTTGAAGTGAACATCTTTTAAATATATCTTTGCATATTTGTGTTTTTCTATAAATTTGCTAAGTTAAAGGGAATACAAAAAAATTATAACTATTTATTTATTCAACATTTACAAAGTACGTACTATACGATAGGCTTTTGCTTGTTTATGCTTAGTGTCGAGGTCACAACAGCAAACAAAACAGACAAGACCCCTGCTCTCATGGAAGCTACATTTTATTGCCAAATTACAACAAATGATATTTGGTTAATTGACTCGCAGTTTCGAAAAACATACCTTTACTGTCCTCCTCACATCATACACAAGAACCAATTGCAGTTTAGTAAACATGAAAAGCAAAACTATGTGGTAATTAAATTACAGGAGAATATTTTTAAACCTTGGAATAGAAACTTACACAAAACCCAGAAGCATGGAGTGATATGAGTATATAAAAATTAAAACTTCTAAATGATGGAAAATACAAGAAACATTGTTGAAAGACAAACAGTAGAGCAGAAGAAAATGTGCAATGTTTATAACAGATAGTAGACTAATGGACATAGTGTGTAAAAAGTAACTACAAATTCGAAATAGACAAGCCCAAGAGAAGAATAAAAAGAAAATTGTAAACATGCATTTCTCAGAAGAAGAAATGCTGAAAATTGCTAAATCTCACTAATATCAGGGAAATGCAAATTAAACCATCAGGTTGCATTTTTCATTTATTAGATTAGAAGGAATAAAAAGGCAAGGGCATACGACATTGCTCTCAAATTCTGCCAGTGGGAGTCTAAATTGTTAACTGTCCTTGGAGCAATTTGGAGGTGTTTCTAAGCATTTTAATTTTGCGTGTTTTTTTGACCCAGTAATATAGCTCCTAGGAACCCATCTTTCAAAAACACCTGAAAGTGTGCCCAAAGATTTATATACAAGGATATTCATTGAATGTTGTTTGTAGCAGGAAAAAATGTGGAAACAATGTAGAAATTCATTTTTAGGAGAACAATGAAATAAATATAGAGCATCATGAGACCCCGGAAAACAATGAAGTAAACCTGTTTGTACTTACATGAAAAGATCTCTATGCTACATTGTTAAGTAGAAAAAGCAAGTCACTGAATAATGCATGTACTATAATAGCATCTACATGAAAAGGACAACAGCCAAGATGTGTGTGTTTGTGTTTGTGTGTGTTTGTGTGTGTGTGTGTTTGTGTGTGTGTGTGTGTGTGTGTGTGTCCATGTTGGGGAGAGAGTAAGATGGAGTCAGGATGGACAGGGGTGGGAAAGTGGGGAGACTTGTAATCAGTACATGTGATATGAAGCTGCTTCTGTTTTTCATTCTAAAGAAATCAAATTATGAACATTCATCAAAGTTCTCTTCTTTTTCAGCTGCAGCCACAATTTATACAAGATATAAAATAGTAGAGAAGCAGAATCGAACCTACTATTTCAGCACTCCTGCTCTTAACTTGGTGTCTTTCTTTCTTGGATTGTTGGGATGTATTGGAATGGTTGTTTTTCCCTGTTTTGAGGTAAAAGCTGAAGCTTTTCAGTTGTGAGGAGTGGTGGAGTGTATGTGTCTGAGGAGAGTAGCAGGAATGCAAGAGGCACACTATGCCATTATAGCCATTAAATGCTTGATGAGTTTACAATAAGGGGGTTAGTCCACTTTTTAGAAACAAACTTTTAACATTTGAAAGTTAGGGTGGGGCGCAGTGGCTCACGCCTCTAATCCCAGCACTTTGGGAAGCCAAGGTAGGCAGATCCTGAGGTCAGGAGTTCAAGACCAGCTGGGCCAACATGGTGAAACCCTGTCTCTACTAACAATACAAAATTAGCTGGACAAAAGTGGCACGCACCTGTAATCCCAGCTACTCAGGAGGCTGAGGCAGGAGAATCGCTTGAACACAGGAGGTGGAGGTTGCAGTGAGCTGAGATTGTGCCACTTGCACTCCAGCCTGGGCAACAGAGCAAGACTCCATCTCAAAACAAACAAAATTTGAAAGTCAGTTCTGTACTTGGGAGAAATGGAGTGCACATTTGCATAATTATGTGAGAGTGTGTGATTCAGAAGAGGCCTTGGGCTTTGCATTGCTCCATGTTCTCATAGATGTGGTTTGATGTGTTGGGGGAGCTACCTCAACTACTGTGATGATTTTGTTAAGGGTGTGAAAATATTTGCATGTGTTTACCAATTCTACCATTTAAACTTCTGGTGTTCAAAGAGGAGGCTCTTAGTGACATTTCCTTATCTTGTATGACAGTATGCATTTTGGTTTTCATAACAGCAAACACTTATTGAAATTTTCCTGTGACACGTTTATTGAAATATCCCATATTTTAATTCATACAATTATAGTAAAAGCCTTGTAAGATATGCTCTATTATTTTCCCTATTTAGGCCCAGAGAGGTTAATACTTGCCAAAGATGAGATAAGTAATGCATGGCAGAAGTGGGTTTTTCTTTTTGGTTTTTTTTTTTTTTTTGAGATGGAATTTTGCTCTTGTTACCCAGGCTGGAGTGCAATGGTGCAATCTTGGCTCACCGCAGCCTCCTCCTCCTGGGTTCAGGCAATTCTCCTGCCTCAGCCTCCTGAGTAGCTGAGATTACAGGCACATGTCACCATGCCCAGCAAATTTTTTGTATTTTTAGTAGAGACGGGGTTTCACCATGTTTACCAGGATGGTCTTGATCTCTTGACCTCGTGATCCACCTGCCTCAGCCTCCCAAAGTGCTGGGATTACAGGCTTGAGCCACTGCACCTGTTTTTGTTTTTGAAATGGAGACTTGCTCTTGTCACTCAGGCTGCAGTGCAATGGCACAATCTTGGCTCACTGCAACCTCCATCTCCTGAGTTTAAGTGATTCTCCTATCTCAACCTCCCGAGTAGCTGAGATTACAGGCGCCCACCACCCCACCTGGCTAATTTTTGTATTTTTTTAGTAGAGATGGGGTTTTGCCATGTTGGCCAGACTGTTCTTGATCTCCTGACCTTGTGATCTGCCCACCTGCCCAAAGTGCTGGGATTACAGGTGTGAGCCACCACGCCTGGCCTAGAGGTGGGCTTTGAATGGAAGTCATCTTCCTAGAGCCTGTGAGAGCTATCTTCAATGCCAAAATGGAGAAATACCTGTGACCTAAAAGAGCAAATACACAATGCACAGTGCTACCATCAGGAAGCACACACACAAAAAAATACAAAGGAAGACCTGGAATGATATAATTTGTCTAGTGCAGTGTGGTTATGGTTTAATGGAGGCTCGTATAGATATATCATTTTATCCTCTGAATAACAACATTATAAGAGATATAGATGTCAGTTTTTATTTTATTTTTTTCATTAAAAAGACGGGGTTTCACCATGTTGGTCAGGCAGGTCTTGAACTTCCGACCTCAGGCGAACCGCCCGTCTTGGCCTCCAAAGTGCTTGGATTACAGGCGTGAGCCACTATGCCTTGCTAGATGTCAGTTTTTAAACCGTTAAAGGGCAGACTTTAAGAAGAAAACTTAGATGGTTAAATAATTTCAACTTTTGATTCTCCTTAAGTCTTCAATGGTGATTAAATCTTCACACAAACTAGAAATAGAATCTTAACTTCCCAAGGAGCAAAGTGTTTGACTTGTCATTGTTCTGATAACTGTATCTTTACCACTTCCTTGTTCAGTATCCTGTAATTCATCCTTGTCTTACCAGGAGCAAACCAACTTGAGCTGTTAACTCAAGAAGATTTTGAGATGTGAGGGCAAGAGAGAGTGTGACTGTCTCTGGTGGTTTTTCTTTTTTTGTAGAGACAGAGTCTTGCTCTGTCCCCCAGGCTAGAGTATAGTGGTGGGATCTCAGCTCACTGCAACCTCCGCCCTGGGTTCAAGTGATTCTCATGCCTCAGTCTCCTGAGTAGCTGGGATTAGAGGCGCCCACCACCATACTTGGCTAATTTTTGTATTTTTAGTAGAGACAGGATTTCACCATGTTGGCCAGGCTGGTCTCAAACTCCTGACCTCAAGCGATCCACCTGCCTTGGCCTCCCAAAGTGTTGGGATTGCAGGCATGAGCCACTGTGCCTGGCCATGGTGATTTTTCTTGAGTTGTAATAAATCACATTTTTGAGAATTTCACAGATAATCTTTTTCTCAAACAGGTGGGTGAGATGGCTACTTTTTGGTGTGTCCTCACTAACTTCTGTCAATACTTTATTTTCCCTCACAAAATTTTCTTTTTGAAATTCTGTCATTTGTGGCCACATGAATGAACATGGAGGACCTTATGCTAAGTGAAATAAAGCAGTTACAGAGGGACAAATACCAAATGCTCTCACTTATATGTGGAACCTACGAAAGTCAAGCTCACAGAAGGGGAGAGTAGAATGGTGTCACAGGAGTGAAGGGGAGGATGAGAATTGGGGAGATATTGGTCAAAGGGTACCAAGCTTCAGTTAGAATAAATTAATAATTCTGGAGATCTATTATTGCACAGCCTGGCGACTATAGTCAATAATAATGTTTTGTATGTTTCAAATTGCTAAAACAGTAGGTTTAAAATGTTCTCATCACAAAAAAAAGAATATGTGAGGTGATAGATATTTTAATTACATTGATTTATTCATTTCACAATGTAAACATACATCAGAATATCTACAGCCAGGCATGGTGGCTCATGCCTGCAATCCCAGCACTGAGGGAAGCCCAGGCAGGAGGATTGCATTAGCCCAGGAGTTTGAGACTAGTCTGGGCAACATAGAGCAACACAGGGAGACTGTTCCTCTGGAAACACACACACGCATGCACACACACACACACACACATGCATGCACGCATGCACGCATCCCTACAAGCCTCATAAATACAATTATTATGTTTTGAGACGAAGTCTTGCTCTGTTGTCCAGGCTGGAGTGCAGTGGCTCACTCCAACCTCTGCCTCCCAGGTTCAAGCAATTCTCCTTGCCTCAGCCTCCTGAGTAGCTGGGATTATAGGTACCTGCCAAAATGCCTGGCTAACTTCTGTATTTTTTTAGTAGAGATGGCGTTTTGCCATGTCATCCAGGCATGTCTTGAACTCCTGACCTCAGGTGATCTGCCCCTCCACCCACCGCCCCCAGCCTCCAGAAGTGTTGGGAGGCATGAGCCACTGTCCCTGGCCTATAAACAATTATTATTTGTCAATTAAAAATAAAACTTTTAAAAGTTTCCTTTTTAGAAAAGAAAATTTCTGAGGTTTAACCCTGTCAGTATTCACATATTCTTTTTTGTTGTTACTACCTTTTAAATTAACAAGAGAGTTTCTAAAAGGCAGTCCAAGAAGAGTGCCGGGTTTTAACTTTTTCAAAAATTCACGTCTGATATAAAAATCATTTCCCTGCTTTTTTGATTGACTGATTGATTGATTGATAAACGGTCTCACTCTATCACCTAGGCTGGACTGCAATAGCACAATCATAGCTCGGTGTAACCTTGAACTCTTAGACTCAACCTTGAACTCCTCCTGTCTCAGTCTCTTGAGTAGCTGAGACTACAGGTGCACCATTATGTCCAGATAATTTTTATTTTTACTTTTGTAAAGATGGGGTCTTGCTATCTTTCTGAGGCTGGTCTTTTTTTTTTCAATTCAAATGTTGATATTTTATTTTATTTTATTGCATTTTAGGTTTTGAGGTACATGTGCAGAACATGCAAGATAGTTGCATAGGTACACACGTGGCAGTGTGATTTGCTGCCTTCCTCCCCATCACCTATATCTGGCATTTCTCCCCATGCTCTCTCTCCCCAACTCCCCACCCCCCACTGTCCCTCCCCTATTTCCCGCCAACAGACCCCAGTGTGTTGTGCTCCCCTCCCTGTGTCCACGTGTTCTCGTTGTTCAACATCCGCCTATGAGTGAGAACATGCGGTGTTTGATTCTCTGTTCTTGTGTCAGCTTGCTGAGAATGATGGTTTCCAGGTTCATCCATGTCCCTACAAAGGACACGAACTCATCGTTTTTGATGGCTGCATAATATTCCATGGTGTATATGTGCCACATTTTCCCTGTCCAGTCTATCATTGATGGGCATTTGGGTTGGTTCCAGGTCTTTGCTATTGTAAACAGTGCTGCAATGAACATTCATGTGCATGTGTCCTTATAGTAGAACGATTTATAATTCTTTGGATATATACCCAGTAATGGGATTGCTGGGTCAAATGGAATTTCTATTTCTAGGTCCTTTAGGAATCGCCACACTGTCTTCCACAATGGTTGAACTAATTTACACTTCCACCAACAGTGTAAAAGTGTTATTTCTCCACATCCTCTCCAGCATCTGTCATCTCCAGATTTTTTTAATGATCGCCATTCTAACTGGCATGAGATGGTATCTCAATGTAGTTTTGATTTGCATTTCTCCAATGACCAGTGATGATGAGCATTTTTTCATATGTTTGTTGGCCTCATGTATGTCTTCTTTTGTAAAGTGTCTGTTCATATCCTTTGCCCACTTTTTAATGGGTTTGTTTGTTTTGTTCTTGTAAATCTGTTTTAGTTCTTTGTAAATTCTGGATATCAGTCCTTTGTCAGATGAATAAACTGCAAAAATTTTTTCCCATTTCTGTTGGTTGCTGATTCACTCTAGTGATTGTTTCTTTTGCCGTGCAGAAGCTGAGGAGTTTGATTAGGTCCCATTTGTCTATTTTGGCTTTTGTTGCCAACGCTTTTAGTGTTTTGGTCATGAAGTCCTTGCCTACTCCTATGTCCTGAATGGTTTTGCCTAGATTTTCTTCTAGGGTTTTTATGGTGTTAGGTCTTACATTTAAGTCTTTGAATCCATCTGGAGTTAAATTTGGTGTAAGGTGTCAGGAAGGGATCCAGTTCCTGCTTTTTGCACATGGCTAGCCAGTTTTTCCAACACCATTTATTAAACAGGGAATCCTTTCCTCATTGGTTGTTCTTGTCAGGTTTGTCAAAGATCGGATGGTTGTAGATATGTTGTGTATTCTCTGAGGCCTCTGTTCTGTTCCATTGTTCTATATCTCTGTTTGGGTACCAATACTATGCTGTTATGATTACTGTAGCCTTGTAGTGTAGTTTGAAGTCCAGTTGTGTGATGCCTTCCACTTTGTTCTTTTTGCTTAGGATTGACTTGGCTATGTGGGCTCTCTTTTGGTTCCATATGAAGTTTAAGGTGGTTTTTTCCAGTTCTGTGAAGAAGGTCATTGGTAGCTTGATGGGGATAGTGTTGAATCTGAAAGTTACTTTGGGCAGTATGCCCATTTTCATGATGATGATTCTTCCTAACCATGAACATGGAATGTTTCTCCATCTGTTTGTGTCCTCTCTTATTTTGTTGAGCAGTGGTTTGTAGTTCTTCTTGAAGAGGTTCTTTATGTTCCTTGTTAGTTGTATTCCTAGGTATTTTATTCTCTTTGTAGCAATTGTGAATGGCAGTTCATCATTGATTTGGCTCTCTTTAAGTCTGTTATTGGTGTATAGGAATATTTGTGATTTTTGCACATTGATTTTGTATCCTGATACTTTGCTGAAGTTGCTTATCAGTTTCAGGAGATTTTGGTCTGAGACGATGGGGTCTTCTAGATATACAATCATGTCGTCTGCAAATAGAGACAATTAGATTTCCTCCTTTCCTATTTGAATACCCTTTATTTCTTTTCTTGCTTGATTGTTCTGGCTAGAACTTCCAGTACGATATTGAATAGGAGTGGTGAGAGAGAGCTGAGGCTGGTCTTAAATTCTTGGCCTCATGTGATCCTCCCATCTCTGCCTCCCAAAGTATTGGAATTGCAAACAGAAGCCACCATGCCCTGTCCTATTTTATTTTTCCTATATAACTTACCTGAATCTATATGCCCATGCTAGGAATCCTATTTATTTATTTGTATTTGTATTTGTATTTTTTTTTTTTGAGATGGAGTTTCACTCTTGTTACCCAGGCTGGAGTGCAATGGCACAATCTCAGCTCACCATAACCTCCACCTCTTGGATTCAAGCAATTATCCTGCCTCAGCCTGCTGAGTAGGTGGGACTATAGGTGCGTGCCACCATGCCCAGCTAATTTTTGTATTTGTAGTAGAGATGGGGTTTCACCTTGTTGACCAGGATGGTCTTGATCTTTTGACCTTGTGATCCACCCACCTCGGCCTCTCAAAGTGCTGGGATTACAGGCGTGAGCCACTGCCCCCGACCTGTATTTGTATTTTTACCTTTATTTTCTGAGACAGCGTCTTGATCTGTTGCCCAGGCTGGAGTTCCATGGTGTGATCATGGCTCACTGCATCTCTGCCTTGTGGGCTCGAGCAATTCTCCCACCTTAGCCTCCTATGTAGCTGAAACTACAGCTGCATGCCACCACAGCCAGCTAATTTATATATTTTTAGTAGAGACTGTCTTGCCATGTTGCCCAGGTTGGTCTTGAACTCCTGGGCTCAAGTGATAGAGCTGCCTCAGCTTCCCAAAGTGATAAGATAGCAGGCATGAGCCACTGTGCCCAGTCTTTAATTTATTTTTATTATATTTTTTGAGCGAGTGTCTCTCACTCTGTTGCCCAGGTTAAAGTACAGTGGTGCCATCATGGCTCACTGCAGACTTGGTCTCCTGAACTCGAGTGACTCTCCCACCTCAGCCTCCCAAGTAGCTGGGACTACAGGCATGCACCTTCATGCCCAGCTGATTTATTTATTTATTTGAGATGGAGTCTTGCTCTGTTGCCCAGACTGGAGAGCAGTGGCCACAATCTGAGCTCACTGCTGTCTCCACCTCCCAGTTTCTAGTAATTATCCTGCCTCAGCCTCCCAGGTAGCTGGGATTACAGGCATGTGCCACCATGCCTGGCTAATTTTTGTATTTTTAGCAGAGATGGGGTTTCACCATGTTGCCCAGGCTGGTCTCGAACTCCTGACCTCATAATCGACCTGTGTTGGCCTCTGAAAGTGCTGGGATTACAAGCATTAGTTACCGCGCCCAGCCATGATTTTTTAAATTTTAGTGGAGATGAGTACTTGCTATGTTGCCCAAGCTGCTCTCAAACTCCTGAACTTAAGCAGTCTTCCTGCCTTGGTCTCCCAAAGTGCTGGGATTACAGGCTTGAGCTACTGCACCTGGCCCATGCTAGGTATCTTAGGTATACAGAAACTATACAATGTGTTGCAGAGTGTCCATGTGGTCATATTTGAATATAACAGAAATCATGTAATGAATTTCTCCCCTATTGCTAGGTTTGATACTTGAAAATATATTTCCTTAGAAATAAGTTAAAAGGAGAGATCCAAGATGGCTGATCACTAACAGCTCAGGATTGTAGCTCCCAGTGAAAGCTCAGAGAATGAGAGGACGCCACACTTTCAGACGAATTTTCGTCGCTCACGGACCAGCAGATTTCTAGTGGAGGAACCCCACGGGTCGCCAGCACGACTCTGTGGCTGGCGCAGCAGTTTTGCCGGTGCCTTGGCAGGGCAGCTCTTCATGCAGAGTAATTCTCCTGCCAAGGAGAATTTTCCCAATCTAGCAGAGTAAACAGGACTGGTTCCCTTACTGACTGGTGTTTGGAACTCCAGGAAGGCAGAGCCACTTGTTGCAGACTCAAGAAGGAAGCCAGACCAGAGATTCCCAGGCAGAAGAGCACCATTAGTCTTATCGCTGCTATTTTGGCCGGTGCAGTGGGTTGCTTGAATCCCAGCACTGGGAATCAATAAATTGGACGTCGACTCAGAAACCTAATTATAAAGGCGGTAATTGTAAAGACGACAGATGGATAAGTTTATAATAAAGGGAAAAAACCAGCCTAAGAAGGCCGAGCATACCCAAAATCAGAACCCCTCTCCCTCTACAGGGGATTGCAGTTCCTCATCAGCAATGTAACAAGCCCTGATGGAAAAGGACTTTGGTCCATTATCTGAAGCAGGCTTCAGAAGGTGGATGATAAGAAACTTCTGGGAATTAAAAGAACTTGTTCTAACCCAATGTAAAGAAACTAAGAACTTCGAAAAAAGGTTTGACAAAATGCTGAAAAGAATAGACAATATAGAGAGGAATATAAATGAACTAACGGAGTTGAAAAATACAACACGAGAACTTAGTGAAATATGCACAAGTTTAAATAGCAGAATGGATTAAGCAGAAGAAAGGATATCAGAGGTCAAAGACCAACTTAATGAAATAAAATGACAAGACAAGAATAGAGAAAAAAGGATGAAAAGGAATGAGCAAAGTCTCCAAGAAATATGGGACTATGTGAAAAGACCCAATCTACGTTTGATTGGTGTACCTGAATGTGATGGAGAGAATGAATCCAAGCTGGAAAATACTTTTCAGGATATTATCCAGGAAAATTTTCCCAATCTAGCAAAGCAGGACACTATTCAACCCCAGGTAATACAGAGAACACCATAAAGATATTCCTCAAGAAGAGCAACCCCAAGGCACATAATCATTAGATTCACCAGGATAGAAATGAAGGAGAAAATACTACGGGCAGCCAGAGAGAAAGGCCAGGTTACCCATAAAGGGAAGCCTATTAGACTTACAGCAGATCTCTCAGCGGACCCTACAAGCCAGAAGAGAGTGGGGGCCAATATTCAACATACTTAAAGAACAGAACTTTCAGCCTAGAATCTCATATCCTGCCAAACTAAGCTTCACAATTGAAGGAAAAATAAAATCTTTCATGAACAAGCAAGTACTCAGAGATTTTATTACCACCAGGCCTGCTTTACAAGAACTTCTGAAAGAAGTATTATACATAGAAAGGAACAACCAGTATGAGCCTTTCTAAAAATATACCAAAAAGTAAAGAGCATCAACATAAAGAAGAATTTACATCAACGAATGGATAAAATAGCCAGTTAACATCAAATGGCAGTAACCCTAAATTTAAATCAACTAAATCCCCCAATCAAAAGATACAGCCAAAACCTAACGGTATAGCCAAAGATACACAAGGACTCAAAACAAAGGGTTGGAGAAAAATTTATCAACCAAATGGAGAGCAAAAATAAATACATAAACAAAAATCAGGAGTTGCAATTCACACATTTGATAAAATAGAGTTCAAAGCAACAAAGATACAGTGGTAAAAGGATCAATGCAACAATAAGAGATCTTGATACCCAGATACATAAGACCCATAACGAGATTTAGACTCAACGAGACAGAAAATTAATAAGGATATCCAGGACTTCAACTCAGATCCAGAACAAGTAAACTCAATAAATATGTATAGAGTTCTCCATTTTAAATACGCAAAATATTGATCGGCCATTATTAATACCCATTTTTAGAATGAAGCAATATTCCTGTTCTCTCTCCCTCTTTTTCTTCCTCTCCTTCTCTCCTTTTTTTACTTTTCAACATCCTAGTTCCTCACCTCTACTCAATACATTCCTCTAAAAAAAAAATAGTCAAAAAAAAAAAAAAAAAGAAAGAAGTTAAAAGGTCTTTTTTCTGCATCTGCCTTTCTTATGTGGAGAATGACAATTTAATATCAGTTCATTTGTGCTTCAGGTTGAGGCTGAACTGTCTGGATGGCAAACACTGTGGTGCTGGGGGAGCCAAGGTGGCCTAGGTCAGAGGAAAGCTGGGGAAGAGCATGTTCATGGTGAGCTGGGGCCATGGGGTGCCGTGGCCAAAACCAGACTCTCCTGCACAACACTTTAACCATCCCTTAGCAAAGCTTGCATTTTCAAATTTAAGCCAAGACCCAGTGGTTCTATCTAAATGTTCTTCTACTGGAAGGATGGTGCCCAGTGCACATTTGAAGGAGCTGAGGCCGGGCATGGAGGCTCATGCCTATAATCCCAGCACTTTGGAAGGCTGAGGCGGGTAGATCACCTGAGGTCAGAAGTTCGAGACCAGCCTGGCCAACATGGAGAAACCTTGTCTCTATGAAAATAAAAAAAAAGCTGAGCATGGTGGTGCATGCCTATAATTTCAGGTATTCTGGAGGCTGGGGCAAAAGAATTGCTTGGACGAGGAGATGGAGGTTGCAATGAGCCAAGATTTTGCCATTGCACTTCAGCCTGGGCAACAGAGTGAGATAAAAAAAAAAAAAAGAAAGAGAAAGGAGCCAAAGGTGAGGTGCCTGGTTGGTTATTCTGAGTGTATACAGGCTCTGCTCTGACTTTTTCCTAGACTGGCATAGGGGCTGCCTTCTAGTTTAAATGGCTGGTTACAGGATGGTCGGGGACAGGGAACTTGTTTAGAAGGTGCCTTTGAAAAAAAAAATTAGCCAGAACTGGGCATGGTAGCATGTGCCTGTAGTCCCAGCCACTTGAGAGGCTGAGGTGAAAGGATTTCTTGAGCCCAGGAGTTCAAGGCTGCAGTGAGCTATGATCATGCCACTGCACTCCCACCTGGGCAACAGAGTGAGATCCTGTCTTAAAAAACCCCAAAAAGTGTAAAAAAAAAAAAAAAAAAGTAGAAGAAGAACAAGAAGAAAGTGCTTTTGCATGGCAAAAGCAGTGGTTTTACTTAGATGGTGTGTTCATTTGGGGTGCGTTGGGAGGAATGAGTAGGGATTATCAGGGAGCAGGGAGCCTAAAATCCCCAAACCACCCTTGGCACCATCATGGAATGAGTCATGTACTTTATTATTATTTTTTCAATCATATGATACGGAAGTTTATTGATTACATCAAATGAAAATTTCTGTAATGAAAAAGGCAAGTGGAAGTCATAAAAGATGGGATTCACATTCATTTTAGAAAGCACCAAGTAGATGTAAAGAAATTGCTTAAGTGAAAAACGTAGTATTGCAGTTGCATTTTGCAAGCTGAAAAATGATTTTGTCACCACACATAAAATCTGCACATTTATATGCTGCATGTTATTAGAAAATTCCACCCCTCAATTATTATGAATTTTACAAAGTTGGGCTTACAATTATACTGTTGCTGATGTATATGTAGTAGATATGGAATGAATGTTTTCGGTTTAGTAGATAACATCCTCAAACAATGAGTAGGTTGTGAAAATTACAAAGACATTTTGACAGCTCAAAATTATTCAAATTATAAATATATGATCCCATTATTACATTTTTTGCGTCATATACTTTTATACAAAATTTTTATATGGGCCTGGCGCAGTGGCTCATGCCTGTAATCCCACTACTTTGGGAGGTCAAGACCAGCAGATCACCTGTGTTCAAGAGTTCTCTACTAAAAATACAAAAATCAGCTGGGATGGTGGCACATGCCTACAATCCTATCCTAGCTACTCGGGAGGCTGAGGCAGGAGAATCTCTTGAATCTGGGTGGCAAAGGTTGCAATGAGCAGAGACTGTGTCACTGCACTCCAGCCTGGGCAACAAAAGTGAAACTCAAAAAGAAAAAAAGAAAAAGAAAAAAGAAAATGTTATATGATGTGTATCCTATAATCTTCATTGCAAACATGCAAGACGGGGATGATTATGCCCATTTTTAGATACAGAAATCAAGGTTTTGCACTAAGGTCACAGAGCCTCATGGTGGAGTCAGGACTTTTAATCCAGGTGTGCCAGGCTCTGAAGCCCACCATCCTCAGCACTCCCACCTCTAAGGCAGACCTCCTCCTTTCCTTGTCCCATGAGTCCAGGTTCGCTGTGGAGCAACCAACTTTTTAGCATTCATTCTAGCACCTGGAAGGCTTTTCTTCTGGTGGTCATGTGGTACTGGCCACATTTTCCAAGGAGTGCTGCATCTGTGCTGACCAATGGCTCAAAGCAGCCTAGAGTGAGTGAGTGCTCGCGACTCAGCATTGACAGACTCACCCAGAGTAATGACCTTTGGTGACTTTTTCTCCAAGAGTTTGCTGTGCCAGTGGTTCATGATGCGGGCGCCCTCTTGGCTTTTGTCTGCGGTGCCATATACACTCTCCTACAGTCTATCATCTCTTACAAATCGTGTCCCGAGTGGAACAGTCTCTCAATGTGCCACATACGGATGATCATCTCTGCTGTTTCTTGCGCAGCTGTCGTCCCCAGTATCCTTTTTCACGTTTATGGCTTGTTAAAGAAATAAAGCATTCAATGACACTTGTTAAAGAAAGATAATGAAGACTCTATAGGGACCACTGCAATGGGGTCTGACGCTTGGGGAGAGAGATTGGGCTCAACTCTGAATACAGCATTGGCAAGTGCGAATTTATAGCCAAGGAGTAGGATGAGGTCAGTGGATGGAAAAGTACTAAAAGGAAACCTCAAGGATGAGGGGAATTTGGGCCAAACCAACCTAACAGGATTCTTTCTGAGTACTGGCCATGTGATCAGACATCACCTGGGAAGGGTGGAGGAGGAGGAACCCAATTGGATACCAAGGGTGATCAGATATCAGGATGTGGGGTCCTTGCTAAACTGACTTAGCCAGGGTTCTTTGCTAAAACTGGATCTTAGAAGGAAGTGCACACATGGACCTAGGAGAAGTGTTAGGAGCTTGACTGAAGTTCGGCCAAGCTTGACAGTTCCCTTCCCCCCAGCCAAAAAAAAAAAAAAAAATAACAACCAAGTTTCCACATTTTTCAGAAAAACAATTGGGATAAAAGTGTAGATCATTAAGAAAATGTCTCAGCATTGGTTAGATCGAAAGTCTCTTTGGGGGAAAGAATGGTGTGACAGAAGGTGGGAAAGGTAAGAACACTTCAGTCTGTTTACTTTCCTTTTCACAGGGCCAGTTTCATGAACCATGTGAAAATATTTATTTTTCTTTGTAGTGCTTGGCTAAAGACACCAAATATTGATACTGTACTCAAAGGAATAGCCCCATGAAGTGCCTCAAGGCTAAACTTTCCCCCTCCCTGGACGTAGGTGGCAAGACAGTTTTATTTACTTGTCCATGTGAAGAGATTTTTAAAAAGCTCTAGGTCACTTATTACTGAGTAAGTAAAATACATTTAGCCTTTTCTTTTTAAAGTCACTAATTTCGTTTTCAAAATAAAATCCATTTTATTTTCTAACTCAGCCATGTGAAAAGACATGAAAATATAAATTTAGAATGCTTGTAGATTCCGATTTAGAGAAAATGAAAGCTTTGTTTTTCTTTTCCTTTTTCTCTTCTTTAATGAAATATTTAACAAAGAGGAAAAAACAGCTGTGGTCTTAAAGAGATGCAGAATTCCCCATCTTTCAAAATAACATCTGTAGTCATATCAGAGAAAGCTGCAGGGTCATTAAAAAAGTGATGACTAATGTCAGATGGTAGGAAAATCGGAACTGCGTTAGCAGCAATTTTGTTAGTCTGGGTTGAATTATGGTATAAAGTGAGCAAGACTGAGTGAAAACACATCACTTGCTTCTAAATATTAAGCTTTATGTTTCTTTTCTAAAATAGAAACTACAAAATGTGAAGTCTAGGAATGATTTTGGTTTTTCTTCCATCTTAGGGAAGGACATTTTTAATTACAAAATTTCTAAGCACTGAGTAGCCGAATCCTAGAACTGAGACATTTACCACCAAAATATATACCCTTGTTCCTAAGACAGTTGCTTCTCAAATTCCTTGTTCTGCTTATAGATTAAAGGCACACTTTCTCTTTGAATGTATCTCCTTCACATTTGTATCTTGTGTTAGTTGTAAAATTTATAACAGTGGTTGTAGTGTTACAAGTAAAGTTTCTCCATCAGGAAACCTTCCTTGCTTCCAACTTTGGAAACAGATCCCCAGATATCAAAGTCAGAGAGTTTTATCAAAGTCAGCATTTCAGGCTTCAGAGTTTCACTTACTCATAATGCTCATTTCTAAGAAGGTCTTTTTTTTAGACGAAGTTTCGCTCTTGTTGCCTAGGCTGGAGTGCAATGGCATGATCTCAGCTCACCTCAGCCCCCACCTCCCGGGTTCAAGCAATTCTCCTGCCTCAGCCTCCCAAGTAGCTGGGATTACAGGCACCTGCCACCATGCCCGGCAAGTTTTGTATTTTTAGTAGAGACAGGGTTTCTCTATGTTGGCCAGGCTGCTCTCAAACTCCTGACCTCAAGTGATCCACCTGCCTTGGCCTCCCAAAGGGCCAAGATTACCGGTGTGAGCCACCGCACCTGGCCTCTAGGAAGTTCTTATTAGGAGCCATGCCAATTGGAAGCAGCCCCAGACAGAGAGGGATTATGACCCTATCTATATCAGATTAACTTGAATGAATTCATCTATATGAAAAGGTCTCCTGTCTTAAATGTTAGTGTGTTATTTATATTTCATTGCAAAGAATTGAAAGCATCTTTAAATAGGCCAGGCACGGTGGCTCATGCCTGTAATTCCAGCATTTTGGGAGGCTAAGATGGGTGGATCACTTGAGGTTAGGAGTTCGAGACCAGCCTGGCCAACATGGTGAAACCCCCATCTGTACTAAAAATAGAAAACTTAGCGGGGCATGGTGGCAGGCACCTGCCACTGCACTCCAGCCTGGGTGAGAGAACGAGACTCCACCTCAAAAATAAATAAGTGAATTAGTTAATTACTTATAATATTAGAAAATTTAAGATTACACATAATATTTCTGTGGGATGGTGCTGCTCTGGAGAGCTCCTTAAAGTTCACAACTTAGATTAAGTTTCACTGAATGAAGCTTTTTTCCATTCCATTCTGAATTAATAATTTTCCCTTGGAGTCATTGCCATATCCAGTTCTTTTTTCTCTAGCATGGTACATTCCCTGGGTCTGGTCCAACAAAGTTGTGATGTTTCTGAGAGCTGAGACCAAGTTTTCCCTCCTCCCACTCGCTTGACCCGAATGGTACCTGGTGAACTGAAGACGGAACTAAGAACAAATAAACGAAAGAATTAAGAGGCTTTTAAACTATCAGAAACAGAAGCGTGGTAATGAAATGATCAGAGAAACTTCTGTGCTCTCTACTTCTTTTTATTTTGAGAATCAGAAGTGTTAAACTCTGCACAGTTTCACGGGGGGTGTGGGTTAAGAGAGGTGTCACTGACTGAATTCAGAGGAGGCTCTAAACTTTGCTTGACTTAATTATTACTTCGAATTTCTAATATTTTGTAGACATTTTAGAGCATCCTATTTCTCTCTAGCTTTCTCTTTTGCATTCTAAGTCAATCAAAATGGTTATCACTGGCTTTGTGCAGAAAGCATTGCCCGTGGAGGAGAGGAGCCTCAGCCCTTGGTATTATTAGGCTGGACTGTAGGGGTTTGTCATTCATCCCTGAAGTCTGATACAGGGTGAATCGCTTTGATTTGCCAGCTCTTAGGCCAGGAAGGAAGGGCTCACCTTATACTTAATTACCCAACAAAAGTCTGTTTTTTAAAGATAATAGTTTGAGTTTCTGTAGCTTGTTTTTGCATATGAGCCCTGGCACTTTGGAATTTTACAATTTTCTTTAAAGCTGCTACCTTGAAAATAGTATTTTAGATCAGGCATGGTGGCCTACCCCTGTAATTCCAGGACTGAGGCATTGGATCTCTGGAGGTCAGGAGTTCAAGACCAGCCTGACCACCATAGTGAAACCCTGTCTCTACTAAAAATACAAAAAATTAGCCAGGCATGGTGGTGGGCACCTGTAATCCCAACTACTAGGGAGGCTGTCGCAGGACCTCTTGAATGCAGGAGGCAGAGGTTGCAGTGAGCTGAGATCACACAATTGCACTCCAGCCAGGGTGACAGAGCGAGACACAAGCTCAAAAAAAAAAAAAAAAAAAAAAAAAGAGAGAGAGGAAATAGTATTTTGGGGTGGGAAGTACTCAAAATGAGCCATTTTAGACTGCTACATTAGTCATTTTGACCAAATTCCAAATTGTGGAATTATTTTCAAAATTTTAACTAGCTGTTTAGCTAAGTTAAAGTGGGAAAATCCAGAAACATGCCAGGTTGTACAACATGTAGCCGCAAATTTTAATAAATGTTGCTATACAAACTGAAAAAGTATTGCAAAGCTATTTCCATGTTGTAATTTAACTCTCATAATCGAATTTAAAATTTGAGTTTACAAGAAACTAATGTAACTGGTTTGACTGTAGAAATGTTGGTATTAACATTTTAACACTGTATAATGAGTTTACCATTAGGAGAACAATCTAGTTTTAACATTAAAGGAACTGTTTTGTGCTGTAGTTTCCTTAACCTTTTTTAGTGATTGTGCTTGGTTAGTTTCCACAACCAAGCTGGAGTGGGACCCAAGCGAAAAGGTAACATTTAAGTTGTTCTGAATGTGGCTGTTGGATGTGGTTACATGAGATTGTGGCCAGGCTAGGCTCGGGGAAGATCACTGCTGTTTTTTAGAACAAGGTGCAAAACATACTATGTATCAATTTACCATCCAATCATTTGGTAGTGGGGATCAAATAATTAGCTAGCAGAGTAATTCCAAATGCTATCTGGAATTATTTTCAAAAATTTAAGTTCCTGATTTCTCTCTCTCTTTTTTTTTTTTTTTTTGAGACAGAGTCTTGCTCTGTTGCCCAGGTTGGAGTGCAGTGGTGGAATCTTAGCTCACTGCAACCTCTGCCTCCCAGGCTCAAGCAGTTCTCCTGCCTCAGCCTCCCAAGTAGCTGGGACTACAGGCACCCACCACCATGCCCAGATATTTTTTTTTTTTTTTCTGAGACAGAGCCTTGCTCTGTCACCCAGACTGGAGTGAAGTGGCATGATCTCAGCTCACTGCAACATTTGCCTCCTGGGTTCAAGCGATTCTCATGCCTCAGCCTCCTGAGTAGCTGGGACTACACGGATGCGCCACTATGCCTGTCTAATTTAACTTTTGTATTTTTAGTAGAGATGGGGTTTTTTAGCATATTGGCCAGGCTGGTCTGGAGCTCCTGGCGTCAAGTGATTCCCTGTCCTCGGCCTCCCAAAGTGCTGGGATTATAGGCGTGAGCCACCGCAACCGGCCCTCTAATTGCTTTCTGAAACATTTCAACTATCTATGCTTAGTAAAAGAGGGTAGAGGGACAGTGTGAATGAAGGTATTTGGTGGCCAAAGGGAGTGTGGAATGTTAAGTAGAGAGGACAACACCAGCTCCAGTGTGGTGGATAGTTCATTTCAAGATAGAGTGAGAAATCAATGCAGTCAGGGGTAACTGTGCAAGGGAGTAGTGGCTGTAAGAGGCAGGAGAGGCTGGTACTTGACACAGATGACCAGAGTAAGACTTTGAAGACTTTTGAACAGTTAAGCAAATGGAGAGAGTATTATTAGATGAGTGTTAGGTAGAAGCAATGTCTGGGATGGTTTGGAGAGCTTGGCATGAGGACGGCCAGGAAAAGGCAGTTCTACTAGTTTGCATTTCAAATAGGGAAAATCCAGTGGGTTTTTGCAAATGACTAGCACGAGAATGAAGTGGCACGAAGAATCAAAGACAACTTCGAGGATTTTATCTTAGGTGAACCAAAGAATTTATTTCCTTGACCAGAAATAAGGTCCCTAACAGGGATAAATAATTTAGTAAGTGGAAGTGGATGAGTTTGGTTAGAACTGATGACTCTGCAGATATCATGAGTTATCAAGGTTAGAAACGTGGGCCTTGGCCAGGCGCTGTGGCTTACGCCTGTAACCCCAGCACTTTAGGAGGCCGAGGCAGGCAGATCACTTGAGGTTAGGAGTTCAAGACTAGCCTGGCCAATATGATGAAATCCCGTCTCTATTTTAAAAAAAATGGACAGGTATGGTGGCACACACCTGTAATCTCAGCTACCCGGGAGACTGAGGCAGGAGAATCGCTTGAACCTGGGAGTCAGAGGTTGAAGTGAATCGAGATCACATTACTGCTCTCCAGCCTTGGCAACAAGAGGGAGACTTTGTCTCAAAAAAAAAAAAAACACCTTCTTTAAAATGAAACATTAAAATGGTCAAATTAATCTAGCCCTAGGCTTTCCCCTAACGTGTGGGGAATAAGCCCCATCCTGTAAAGAGGGTTCAGTTCCGCTTTCCATTGGTGAGAACCTCTTTCCGAAAGCAAGACCGCATAGCGGTGTGGCTCAGGTGTACTTTACTTTTCAGCCACTTGGGGGAGACCTTCTACCACAAACCCGCTGCAGGGTAGGTCTCATCGAAGTATACTCCCAGGCAATTAAAAATCTGTTATATTCCACTTTCCAGCTTAAAAATATGAAAAATCCATGGTTTTCTATTCACCCCATAAATAACTGTGCCATTCTTGTATTTCCTTCTGTTCCTAATATCGAAGGATATAAAAAAAATCCCTTTACATTAATTCACTGAATAATCATTTAGGTACTGCCCCAAACTTCTGTGTAGTGTTTTATAGCTTTCGAAGCACATTTATATGCAGTGACTTAGTTGGTAGGGAGGGTGAGAATTTTAATGTCACTGTCTCGTTTCACATAGCAAAGATATCAGGGCTTTGCCTGCAGTCAGACTCTTGGTTCAATGTACTTTCATTAATATGCTTAAGAAATTCCTCCCAAAATTCTGCCTCTGTTTTTAGAAGCCATCTTCTTTGTTCAGAGATGATATGGGTTGAAGCAGGTTCCCTGGTGCTGGCAGCAACAGGAGGGAGCCTCTGTTCTCTACCTCCTAATGGAAGCTGGTCAGCTTCTTCTCAGTGTGACCCAGTATGAGAACAGTGGGTGGAGGTGACCATAACAGGCAGAGTGAAGAGTGGTGGTCTGCGGGCCTGGTGTGCCTCCAGTAGATCTGCCTGGATGGGCACAGGATCAAAGAAAATAGCTGTCACCGTGGCATTGCCCTGTGCAGCCTGACCAACATGGCAAAACCCTACTAAAAATACAAAAATTAGCTGTGTGTGGTTGGGCGCCTGTAATCCCAGCTACTCAGGAAGCTGAGGCAGGAGAATCGCTTGAATCTAGGAGGCGGAGGTTGCAGTGAGCTGAGGTCATGCCATTGCACTCCAGCCTGGGTGACAGAGTGAGACTCTGCCTCAAAAAAAAAAAAAAAAAGAAGAAAAAAAGAACTGCCCTGTGATCCAGCACATTTCCTTGCCCTTCTAGCCTACAGCAGAGCAGAAAGTGAAGCAGGAAATCACACAGGCATGCAGACAGTCCCCAGGCCTCATTTGCATGTCAGCTAATGTCAGAATGCAGACATGCATTTTTGACTGAGAATTTTATTTATTTTTATTTTATTATTTCTATTATTTTTGAGACAGAGTCTCGCTCTGTCACCCAGGCTGGAGTAGAGTGACACGATCATGGTTCACTGCAATGTCTACCCTCTGGGCTCAAGAGATCTTCCCACTTCAGCTTCCCAAGTAGCTGGGGCTGCAGGTGCAGGCCACCATGCCCAGCTAATTCTTTCTTGTCTTGTTATGTTGCACAGGCTGGTCTCCAACTCCTGAGCTCAAGTGATCCTCCTGCCTCAGCCTTCCAAAGTGCTAACAATACAAGTGTGCGCCACTGTACTTGGCTCACAGTTGTAAAATTAGTTTCTAGCACTGAAAAATCAGGAGATATCACACACACACACACACACACACAGACAGACGGACAACACACACACACACACACACACACACTTTTTTTTTTTCAAACCTCTCTGAAAGCAACACTAGTGTACTATTTTCCCATGGAATTGAGCTGATGAGGTGTGAGCCCCCTAATTTCTCTCTCTTTTCACAACCATTAATTTTATTTATTATTATTAATTTTCTGGCCTCCATATGCAGCTGAGTTTGGAACTTCTGATTTAAGCTGTTTCCTTGGCCTCCATTCTCTCATTCTTTTTTTTTTTTTAGAGACAAGTTTTTACCATGTTGGTCAGGTTGGTCTTGAACTCCTGACCTAGTGATCCACCCGCCTTGGCCTTACAAAGTGCTGGGATAACAGGCCTCCATTCTCTCATTCTTGCCTCCACGAAGATACACAGTTAACATGTGGATGTTCGTTATTAGCATATTCTTGGTAGCTGTATTTAGGAGGTTAAGCAGAACGATTTTCTGAATGAACATTTCTATATAAACAGGGAAAACACGAAACCTAGGGGGCTAGTCAGCCAGGTTGTCTAGATGGTAACACACATTCTTTGGAACAACTACGAGTACGAGGGTGCTTTTTTTTTTTTTTAAACATGGGGTTTTACCATGATGGCCAGGCTGGTCTTGAACTCCTGACCTCAGGTGATCCGCCCACCTTGGCCTCCCAAAGTGCGAGGATTACAGGCGTGAGCCACTGTTTTTATTTTTTTAAAGATTGGGGCAAGAGCTCTTGTTAAGCATGCTCTTACAGTTAGGGATTCCCAGCAAAGGGAGACCAAGTCATGCCTTGTATGGAAAGTTCTTTCTTCTGTTGAGTCCAAATTTGCTTCCCAGTCTCAGCCATTTGGTAGTCCTTAGTCTACCTTTTGAAGTGATAAACTCAATCATAAAACGAGAGTTTGTGGAAGCCAGAAAGAACTTTGGAAAACCTGCCTTTGCATTCTCAGTGGGCAGGTGCCCTGACACTTAGTAACGTGGTTGTGATTGCCGTATATCCTCAAAGTTCTGACTTATGCTCACTGGACAGCTTTTTTTTTTTTTCGAACCTCTTCGGAGTTATTTCAGTACGTACATTAAAGTGAATCTTTTGAGGCTAAATTCTGTTTCTTTATTATTGCCATTAGGATTACGAATATCATGTAGTGAGTGCGATCTGTGAATGGACAGTGGCCTTCGGTTTTATTTTCTACTTCCTAACGTTCATCCAAGATTTCCAGGTAGGTGTTTATCAATTCAAACATTTTAAATTGTTGACAATTAGGATTAGTAAAAATTCACTGAAGACATTTTGCATTTTTAAAAAGGGCACTTTCTTTTTATTCTTAATGTGTTTGACATAAATATGTAAGGATTGCGCAACTTCATTAATTAGCTTCTCCCCAACAGGAGGCATCTCTAACAGCTCTCCCCGCAATGAGATTTTCATATGTCCTCTGCTGATTGATGTTAATAGTCATATCCTGATTCCTTTCCTTCCTTTTCCTTTTCTCCCCTCCCCTTCCCTTCCCTTCCCTTCCTTTCCTTCTTCTTTGAGATGGAATCTTGCTTTGTTGCCAGGATGAAGTACAATAGCAGGGTCTTGGCTCACTGCAACCTCCACCTCATGGATTCAAGTGATTCTCCTGCCTCAGCCTCCTGAGTAACTGGGATTACAAGCACCTGCCACTGCGCCTGGCTAACTTTTTGTATTTTTAGTAAAGATGGGGTTTTACTATGTTGTCCAGGCTGGTCTTCAACTCCTGACCTCGTGATCTGCCTGCCTCGGCTTCCCAAAGTGCTGGGATTACGGTGTGAGCCACCGCCTTCAGCAATCCTGGTTGTTTTCTTTTAGGGGGTCTCTATTACTAGTTCCAAATAATAGAAAGTAAATATACCTTTTAAAAAATAAAAGTGCGTTGTTTAAAAATATTCCCAAAGCAGAGAGAAGATGGGACTATATTAGATTTGTCCACAGGAAAAATCTTACATTTTGAAACAAGTGAATTATTAGCTCAAAGGATATGGAAAGCCAAGAAAATTCCATAGGACCTGACTCAAGCATAGCACAAACTGTAGTGAGATCATTTCTGAGGTGGTGCAAAGCTGTTGGAAATGTGATTGTCAATGCTGATATCGCTGTCAATGCTGGGACTGTTTAACTTATTTTATACCATTTTCTTTTCATTTTTAAAATAGAGTTTCACCGTAAAAGATCCCATAGCATGCATTGATGACATTTGAAGAAAGAAGAATTGGACCTCACTCAGTGAAGGTTGCAGGCTATTTCTAGAAGTGCCACAGAGGATAGACAGAGTGTTGATGCCACCCTGATTATTGGGATGCAGAGAAATCAATGCAAAGAAACTAAGACTGTTGAAAAAAGATTCAAGGAAATGATAACAAGAATGAACAATGTAGAGAGGAATATGAATGAATTGAAGGAGCTGAAACACACAACACAAGAACTTCGCAAAGCATGCACAAGTTTCAACAGCCAAATTGACCAAGCAGAAGAAAGAATATCAGAAGTCGAAGATTATCTCAATGAAATAAAACAAGAAACCAAGATTAGAGAAAACAGTGCAAAAAGGAATGAACAAAATCTCCAAAAAATGCGGGACTATGTGAAGAGACCTAACCTACGTTTGATAGGTGTACCAGAATGTGACGAAGAGAATAAATCCAAGCTGGAAAATACTCTTCAGGATATTATCCAGGAAAATTTTCCCAACCTAGCAAGGCAGGCCAATATTCAAGTCCAGAAAATACAGAGAACACCACAAAGATATTCCTCAAGAAGAGCTACCCCAAGGAATGTCATCATTAGATTCACCAGGGTTGAAATGAAGGAGAAAATACTAAGGGCAGCCAGAGAGAAAGGTTGGGTCACCCACAAAGGGAAGCTCATCAGACTCACAGCAGATCTCTCGGCAGAAACTCTATAAGCCAGAAGAGAGTGGGGGCCAATATTCAACATCCTTAAAAAAAAGAACTTTCAACCCAGAATTTCATATCCAGCCAAACTGAGCTTCAGAAGTGAAGGAAAAATAAAATCATTTGCAAACAAGCAAGTACTCAGAGATTTTGTCACCACCAGGCCTGCTCTACAAGAGTTCCTGAAAGAGGCACTACACATAGAAAGGAACAACCAGTACCAGTTATTTCAAAAACATACCAAATGCTAAAGAGCATCAACAAAATGAAGAATCTGCATCAACTAACAGGCAAAACAGCTAGCTAGCATCAAAATGGCAGTATCAAATTCACACATAACAATATTAACCCTAAATGTAAATGGGCTAAATGCACCAGTCAAAAGACACAGACTGGGAAATTGGATAAAAAACCAAAACCCATTGGTGTGCTGTATCCAGAAAACCCACCTCACATACAAGGATACACAAAGGCTCAAAATAAAGGGATGGAGGAAGATTTACCAAGCAAATGGAGAGCAAAGAAAAGCAGGAGTTGTAATTCTCATTTCTGATAAAATAGACTTTAAAGCAACAAAGATCAAAAGAGACAAAGAAGGTCATTACATAATGGTAAAAGGATAGATACAACAAGAAGAGCTAATGATCCTAAATATATATGGACCCAATACAGGAGCACCCAGATATATAAGGCAAGTTCTTAACGACTTACAAAGAGACTTAGACTCCCACACAATAATAGTGGGAGCATTTAACATTCCACTGTCAATATTAGACAGATCAATCAGACAGAAAATTAACAAGGATATCCAGGGCTTGAACTCAGACCTGGAACAAGCAAACCTGATAGACATTTACAGAACTCTCCACCCCAAATCCACAGAATATACATTCTTCTCAGCACCACATCACACCTACTCTAAAATTGACCACATAATTGGAAGTAAAGCACTCCTCAGCAAATGCAAAACAACTAAAATCATAACAAACAGTCTCTCAGACCATAATGCAATCAAGTTAGAACCCAGAATTCAGAAACTAACTCAGAACTGCACAGCTTGATGGAAACTGAACAACTAGCTCTTGAATGTTGATTGGATAAACAATGAAATGAAGGCAGAAATAAAGAAGTTCTTTGAAACCAACGAGAACAAAGACACAACATACCAGAATCTCTGGGACACATTTAAAGCAGTCTCCAGAGGAAAATATATAGCAATAAGTGCCCACATGAGAAGAGTGGAGAGATCCAAAATTGACACCCTATCATCAAAATGGAAAGAGCTAGAGGAGCAAGATCAAAAAAAAACTCAAAACCTACCAGAAGACAAGAAATAACTAAGATCAGAGCAGAACTGAAGGAGATAGAGACACGAAAAACCCTTTGAAAAATCAATAAATCCAAGAGCTGGTTTTTTGAAAAGATCGACAAAATAGACCACTAGCCAGACTGATTAAAAATAAAAGAGAGAACAACCAAATAGATGCAATAAAAAATGATAAAGGGGAAATCACCACAGATTCCACAGAAATTCAAACCATCATCAGAGAATATTACAAACAACTCTATGCACATAAACTAGTAAACCTGGAAGAAATGGATAAATTCCTGGATACCTGTGTCCTCCCAAGCCTAAACCAGGAGGAAGCCAAAACTATGAATAGACCAATAACAAGGTCTGAAGTCAAGGCAGTAATTAAGAGCCTACCACACAAAAAAAGCCCAGGTCCACATGGGTTCACAGCTGAATTCTACCAGACACAGAAAGAGGAGCTGGTACTATTCCTTCTGAAACAATTCCAAATAATCCCAAAAGGGGGAATCCTTCCCAAATCATTTTTTTTTATGCCTGTAATCCTAGCACTTTGGGAGGCTGAGGTAGGTGGGGACCCAAATCATTTTATGAGACCAACATCATCCTGATACCAAAACCCAGCAGAGACTCAACAAGAAAAGAAAATTTCAGGCCAATATCCATGATGAACATAGATGCAAAAATCTTCAATAAAATACTGGGAAACCAACTGCAACAGCACATCAAAAAACGTATCCATCATGATCAAGTAGGATTCATCCCAGGGATGCAAGGCTGGTTCAACATACGCAAGTCTATAAATGTAATTCATCACATAAACAGAACCAAAAACAAAAACCACATGATTATCTCAATTGACCCAGAGAAAGACATTTGACAAAATTCAACAGCCCTTTATGCTAAAAACCCTCAATAAACTCGGTATTGATGGAATGTATCTCAAAGTAATAAAAGCTATTTATGACAGACCAACAGCCAATATCATACTGAATGGACAAAAACTGGAAGCGTTCCCTTTGAAATCCGGCACTAGACAAGGATGCCCTCTTTCACCACTCCTATTCAATATAGTACTGGAAGTTCTAGCCACAGCAATCAGGCAAGAAAAAGAAATAAAGGGTATTCAAATAGGAAAGGTGGAAGCCAAATTGTCTCTATTTGCAGATGACATGATAGTATACCTAGAAGACCCCATCGCCTCAGCCCCAAAACTCCTGAAACTGATAAGCAACTTCAGCAAAGTCTCAGGATATAAAATCAATGTGCAAAAATCATAAGCCTTCCTCTACACCAATAACAGACTTAAAGAGAGCCAAATCAAGAACAAACTGCCATTCACAATTGCTACAAAAAGAATAAAATACCTTGGAATACAACTCACAAGGAACGTAAGGGACCTCTTCAGGGAAAACTACAAACCACTGCTCAACGAAATCAGAGAGAACACAAACAGATGGAGAAACATTCCATGTTCATGGTTAGGAAGAATTAATATCATAAAAATGGCTATACTGCCCAAAGTAATTTACAGAATCAATGCTATACCCATTAAGCTACCATTGACTTTCTTCACAGAACTGGAAAAAACCACCATGAACTTCATATGGAACCAAAAGAGAGCCCGCATAGCCAAGTCAATTCTAAGCAAAAAGAACACAGCGGGGGGCATCACACTACCGGATTTCAAACTATACTACAAGGCTACAGTAATCAAAACAGCATGGTACTGGTACCAAAACAGAGATATAGACCAATGGAACAGAACAGAGGCATCAGAGGCAACACAACCTAGCTACAACCATACAATCTTTGATAAACCTGACAAAAACAAGCAATGGGGAAAGGATTCCCTGTTCAACAAATGGTGCTGGGAAAACTGGCTAGCCATGTGCAGAAAGCAGAAACTGGACCCCTTCCTGACACCTTACACCAAAATTAACTCCAGATGGATTAAAGACTTAAACATAAGACCTGGCACCATAAAAACCCTAGAAGGAAATCTAGGCAAAACTATCCAGGACATAGGAGTAGGCAAGGACTTCATGAACAAAACACCAAAAGCATTGGCAACAAAAGCCAAAATAGACAAATGGGACCTAATCAAACTCCACAGCTTCTGCACGGCAAAAGAAACAGTCACTAGAGTGGATCGGCAACCAACAGAATGGGAAAAAACTTTCGCAGTCTACCCATCTGACAAAGGGCTGATATCCAGAATTTACAAAGAACTCAAACAGATTTACAGGAAAAAAACAAACAAGCCCATTCAAAAGTGGGCAAAGGATATGAACAGACACTTTACGAAAGAAGACATATATGAGGCCAACAATCATATGAAAAAATGCTCATTGTCACTGGTCATGAGAGAGATGCAAATCAAAACCACATTGAGATACCATCTTATGCCAGTTAGAATGGCGATTATTAAAAAATCTGGAGATGACAGATGCTGGAGAGGATGTGGAGAAAAAGGAACACTTTTACACTGTTGGTGGGAGTGTAAATTAGTTCAACCATTATGGAAGACAGTGTGGCGATTCCTCAAGGCCTTAGAAATAGAAATTCCATTTGACCCAGCAATCCCATTACTGGGTATATATCCAAAGGACTATAAATCGTTCTACTATAAGGACACATGCACATGAATGTTCATTGCAGCACTGTTTACAATAGCAAAGACCTGGAATCAACCCAAATGCCCATTAATGATAGACTGGATTGGGAAAATGTGGCACATATACACCATGGAATATTATGCAGCAATCAGAAATGATGAGTTCGTGTCCTTTGTAGGGACATGGATGAATCTGGAGAACATCATTCTCAGCAAACTGACACAAGAACAGAAAATGAAACACCGCATATTCTCACTCATAGGCGGGTGATGAAAAATGAGAACACATGGACACAGAGAAGGGAGTCCTAAACACTGGGGTCTATTGGGGGGAAAAGGGGAGGGCCAGTGGGAGGGGGAGGTGGGGAGGGATAGCCTGGGGAGAAATGCCAAATGTGGGTGAAGGGGAGAAAGCAAACAAAACACACTGCCATGTGTGTACCTATGCAACTGTATTGCATGCTCTGCACATGTACCCCAAAACCTAAAATGCAAAAAAAAAAAAAAAAGTTAATTCTTCATCTATTCTCTAAAGTTCATGGCAGTTCCTTAGGCTCCTATGGTCCTCTAATGTCTTCATACCTTTTTTTTTTTTGAGACACAGTCTGGCTGTTGCCCAGGCTGGGGTACTGTGGCTCAATCAGCCCACGTTTAATCTGGTAGTTATCCCTAAGTTGGCCATGCTTGATAGTTTCATTTCCAGTAACTCTAGCGTTCTTCATTCACCGCAACCTTCATGTCCTGAGTGCAGGTGATCTTCCCATCTCAGCCTCCTGAGTATTGGTCTACAGGTATGCACCACTACACTTCGGCAATTTTTGTACTTTTTGTAGAGACAGAGTTTCGCCATGTTGCCCGAGCGGGTCTCAAACTCTTTGTCTCAAGTGATCTGCTGACCTCAGCCTCCCAAGTTGCTGAGCCACCGCATCTGGGCATCTTCATGCTTTTTCTCTATCGACTGTTTGTCCTCAAGTTTGCACAAGAAGATAAGTTTCAGTAATCATGCTTACTTCTGACAGTGCTTACTTCTGACAGGCCCATAGTCAGCATTTCATGTATGTTCCTCCTGGTAACATGAGATAGGTACTGTGATTATCCCCATTTTACAGATAAGGAAACTAAGGCTCAGAGAAATTAAATAAATTATCCAAGGTCACACAGCTAGTAAGTGGAAGAATTGGCATTTGCACTCATGCAGCCCAGCTCCATAGTTCTTTCTCTTAAAAATTCCATTTTTTCACCTCCCCCTTAAATTTTAAACTATGTTCATCACACCTTTTATTTCTAAATGTTTGACTCCATCACTTATATCTTTTAAATTCATTTCTTCTTTTCCCATCCCTTGGTCTAACTCCACAATCTCAGTCAGTCTCCACTACTCTTTCAGAAGGTACCAGGAATATTTTCATCACATCCCATGGCCTTTTCCTTCATTCTTATTCTTCAGCCAGGTTTTTTACACTGCAGATCCCCTCCTTCTTAAAACTCTGCTCGTTTGATTTTTAAAGCCGCATTTCCTGAGTCCTCTTGAGCAACTTTGCGTATATGTTCCCTTTCTTTATACTCTGCCAACTTTTCTTTCATCAGATATTTATGAATTGCTTCAAGGGTTCTCACCTACACTGTACCCTTTATTGTAATAGGGAACAAAAGAATGAACAAAGTCCCTGCTCTTAAGTTGTATACTGATAATATAAGAAAGGAAAACATGTAAATACAGCAATACAAATAATAAGTTTTAGAATAAAAAAATCCATTAAGTAGAATAATGACATGAAGAAGGATTAACCAAATCTTCTCACAGCTTTCACAGAGGAGATAATCCCCAGACTATAAGTAAGTGTGTTCTCTGAACCCTGGGATTTCATGGAAATTTGTTTCAGGCCCATTGAGTCTTTGATCTGTAGAATTATACTCTGCATATGTGCATGAGTGAAATGTTCTAACTTACTAAATTGATAGGTTTATTTCTGAATCCAGTTCCTAAATTTTGTTTTATGCCTACATTTCTCCCCCCTAGAGCAGTGAGTCTCCTTAAATTAAAACATAGTCACAGTTTTTACCAAAATGTTAATATAACAGTAGACTGCTTTTTAAAAACTATGACCTGCATTACAAGTGAGAACATTTATTACAACTTGTGTCCCCAAACTTACATCTTAATGCTTAATTTCTTGCCATTATTTTTTATCTCTTTCTTCCATATGCTTTAACTTCATTTGTTTTTCTCCTACCTATCATTAAAATTCCACCTTACTCCATCTCCTTTCTTTTATGATGTTACCATGACTTCAGAATGTTTGAATGTCCCTGTATTAAATCACGTAAACTCAGAATCCTAAAATCATCTTTAATTCCTTCTTTTCCTATACCGAAACTATTCCAGGCCTTTTAATTTTTCCTTCATCTCACTAACTCTAGCATTCTTCTCTTCATTAAGGTGCATTCTCCCCCGTTCTGTTCTCACACCTAACTTGCCAAGCCTTAGCTTGTTTCTAAAGACTTTTGCTCTTACTCTTTGATCCTTCTTTCCTACTAGACTAAGAGTCTTAAAATACCGGTTTCATCCTATCACTGCTAAACTCAGAAACCTAGAATACAGAAAAGTGGTTGAGAGTGAGTTAAGAGTTAACTGCCTGCAGTCAAATCCCAGTGTTACCACTTACTAGCTATGTAATCTCTGATAAGTTACTTAGACTCTGTCTCACTCTCTTCACGTCACCTTAGGGAATTTTTTGGAGATTGTTACATAGCCTCTTACTTCCTTTACATTTGATCCTCCGTTTGTAATATAGATTGAGTATCCTTATATGAAATTCTTGGAACTAGCAGTGTTTCAGATTTGGGATTTTTTTGTATTTTGTAATATTTGCATATACATGACATATCTTGGGAATGGGACTCAAGTCTAAACATGAAATTTGTTTATGTCTCATGTATACCTTATACACATGATTTGAAGATAGTTTTATATAACTTTTTTATAATTTCACACATGAAACAGTTTGTGTTAAATGCGTATATGTGGAATTTTTCACCTGTGGCATCATGTCGGCACTCAAAAAGTTTCAGTTTTTGGAGCATTTCAGATTTTCAGATTAGGAATGCTCAACCCTGTATTTTACTGTATAACAGTGAATCTGCTCACACCTCAGGTATAGTTAGTGAGATAAGGGACTGAGTTTCCTTTTCTTTTTTTTTTTTTCCTTATAGCTGATGGTTGCAGAGAAGAATGGAACAATCCGGTTTTATGATCTTTTTGCTCAACAGGCTATTTTATCTCTTGAATCAGAACAAGTGCCATTAATGTCAGCACACTGGTGCTTAAAACACACCTTCAAAGTTGGAGCTGTTGCAGGAAATGATTGGTTAATTTGGGATATTACTCGGTCCAGGTACTTTCTTGATTTTATTTGTTTGTTACAGAAGAAAAGTAACTTTGCTAAATGATCCACTCGGCCATCCTGTTACACCTGGGACTACACTGACAAGCAAAAAGAATTCTCTCCTATAGAAGGCCAGATCTATGGATTTTTACCTAACAGCAGCTTGCTATGCAGATTTACTCTGGAAGTAACCCAGAAAGGACAGTGCAAAAGAGGAAACTGTGGATCTGTGCAATGTTTGCTTAAATTGGAAAACAGGGAAAAAAACCAACCCTGTTGCATAACAGTTCCCTGTAATGGTTCTAAGTCATGTCTTTATTGTGTTCCATCTGTTTTAACTGATTGCTTGTTTAGAATGTATTATAGTTTAAACACATTGGACATTCTGTCCTATAAAGAGAAAATACCTTTTAAATCTTAGTTTAAGTTCATTTTCTTGAGTCTAATAGAGAATTCATAAAATGCAAAATATTATCTTTTAGTCATCCTCAAACTAAGAGACCTGTTCACATGGATCGAGCCTGCTTATTCAGGTAATACCGTTTGTGTTGGAGCTTTGATTTGGTCTTTTGATGTTGTGCTGTGCCATCACTGGTCTACTTGTGCAGTTCTTTCCTTTGCACTGGATTTTTTTTCCCCTGATTGTTTTATAAGTGGTTATTTTACTTTCCCAACTAAGTCATTGCTTTTTTCTTTTGGTCTAGACAAGGAGTTGATTTGTTTCCAAATATTTTCTTTATACAAAAAAAACATGTAACCACTCCACCACTACCACCCGACAATTTGGAATATATTATGCTTCCCGATTGTGCTGTGCTGTTAAGGATGTAAATGTAGGGGAGCCCGTGTTCATGTATATAAACTTATCGTTGTGTGTTAAATGAAATCATGCTAGATAGCATATCTCTGCAATGTGCTTTTATTTTTCACTTAACATACATATCTGCCTTGTTCTTTTTCATAATACTCCATTGTATAGTGTGGGCATTAAGCTATTATTTCTTCTAAGTACCAGCCAAACCAAATAAGAGACTAAAACCAGTTATTGGGGATATTTTAGATTTGCTGGAATATAGCATAGTCTGTATTCCAGCAAATCTGAAATATCCCTGATAAAATTGTAGAACTTGGGGATATCATTATTGAGAATAAAATACATTTGACTAAATGTAAGAATGCCATGGATTATAAGATACATCCTGACTTTAGAGATGTGAACAAGTATACACCAATGAGCAAGTATACATCAATTTTAAAATCAGTGAGCTATGGTACTTATAATTCTGTAGGTAATCTCCAGGCTTGTTTAGCAGCTCATCAGTGTCATCAAGAATTCACAGACCCTTTTCATCCTTTCCCTCTGCTATTCTCAATAGCAAGGATTTGGGCTTGTTGCTTCATAGTCACTGGACGGCTGTGAGAGTTCCAGGCATAAGAGAATTATTCCATTTGCAGAACAATTAAACAAAAAAATAAAGGAGAAGAAGGAACCCGCTCTTTTTATGGGAGATTGCTGTGACTGCCTTAAACTAATTGTGTCTCATCCCTGGGGGTTGGACATCCTGTGCCCTGAACTAAGTTGGGGTTCACTTAGCATGGAAAAGGGACAGAATGGCTGTCATATTTGATGCCTTATTTGTGTTTTCTCCCACACGGTTAGCCCTTTGGGTTGTGAAAAAAAAGAACTGTATTAACCTTGTGTAACTTTGGAACTCAAAGTGACACAAAATAAGCACTTCATATATATTTAAAGTATGAGAAAATATTTATGGAATATTTTCCTGGAATTCCTAGTCTAATTATAAAGACATATGAACAAATTTAGGATTATTAAAATCACTGGTTTTATATAAAAAGAAACTGATTTCTGGCCAGGTGCTGTGGCTCACACCTATAATCCCAGCACGTCAGGAGGATCACTTGAGGTCAGGAGTTTGAGACCTGCCTTGGCAAGATAGCAAGACACCATTCTTACAAAAAATAAAAAAATGTAAACTTATCTGGGCCTCATGGTACACACCTGTAGTCCCAGCTACTAGGAAGGCTGAGGTGGGAAGATCACTTGAGCCCAGGAATTTGAGGCTACAGTGAGTTTTGTTAGCACTTCTGCACTCCAGCCTAGGTAACAGAGCAAGACCCTGTCTCTTTAAAAAAAAAAGAAAAGAAAAACAAAAAACCCGCTTCAGAAAAGCTTGTAGTTATCTGAAAGATACGATACTTACTTTTATGTTTCCTTATTTCTTAGGTGGTCCACAATTAGTGAAAATCTGTTTGCAACCACTGGTTATCCTGGCAAAATGGCAAGCCAGTTTCAAATTCATCATTTAGGACATTCTCAGGTAATGTGGAAATGTTTGTAACATATGTGCTTTTCTTAATTTGTGTTTTTGACTTTTCCACTCATAGGTCTAATTTGTTAACTAAAAACATTTGTATCTGTTACCTGTTTAAATTACAAGAAAAGGTGATTAATTTGTTTTTGATTTTTGTGTGTTTTTTGATGTTTACATACCAGTGACAACAGGTTTTTTTTTGCCAATATTCATGTAAGAAGCTTTTTATTTTTTCTGTCACTTTTATATTTTCTTCTTTATTTAAATACATTAATTTTGCTTGTTTGGTTGGTGTAGGCAGCAAAAATGGAGACTGGAATGTACCAGTTATTCATAGATAGATTGTATCCCATATTCCAGCTGCATATCAATAATGTGTATTTCACCTGTAAGGGAGAATATTTTTAAATTTTGTTTCTGCTACAAATATAATTTATCAGTGCATTTCATATTTTTGAAAGTCATTTTGATTTATTAATTTTGGGGACTTATTGTGCTTCTTGAATTCTTTACATATTTTATAGCCTGTCCTTGTGGGTTCTGTACCCGTTGGATCTGGCCTCTCCTGGTATCAAACTCTCCCTCTGTGTGTCATTGGAGGAGACCACAAGCTGTTGTTTTGGGTGACTGAAGTGTAAAGTTTTCTCTGTACCTTAGAGTCACAAACTTTGTATTTTTAATACACATTTTGAAGAATTTCTTATTTTTATATCAAATATACTGTATACTTTAGAAAATGTTTCAGTTGCTTTTATTACATAAAATGTTCATCGTTTGAAAAATTATTTTCCTATTCTGTTCTTTGTGTATATACATATATATCTTTTTTAATCGTCTTATAAAACTATATATTGACTCAGCAGCTCGGCTCCAGTGAAGAGATGACTAAGGAAAAGTAATGCTTTTGAGTTTATCAAAAAAGGAGTATTCAAAGTGTATCCTGTCTTCTATACTTTCAGTGTAGAATTCTAATTCTCAGGGTCACAAACATATCAAAAGAGAATAAAGTCCAGGTGCAGTGGCTCACACCTGTAATCCCAACACTTTGGGGGGCTGAGGTGGGTAGATCACTTGAGGTCAGAAGTTTGAGACCACCCTGGCCAACATGGTGAAACTCTATCTCTACTAAAAAAAATTAAAATAAAAAAATTAGCCCAGCATGGTTTGAGAGGCCAAGGTAGGAGAATCACTTGAACCTGGAAGGCAGAGGTTGTAGTGAGCCAAAATCGTGCCACTGCACTGCAGCCTGCGCGACAGAGCGACACTATCTCAAAAGAAAAAAAATCTCTTAGGGTACTCTGGAAGTGGTTGTTGAGTATATATATGTGTATGTATACTCAATGCAAAAAATGGTCTTTAGTTTCTTAAATATGTGATTGATTATATTACTCAACCCTGTTTATGCAGATTCCTTTGGACTAGGTGTTTTAACAGTCTTAGAACATCTGATATATGGGATAAAACTTACCTTGAAAAATGACTTCTAGTGGATACCTTTTTAACAGCCTCTTTTATGAATCTTCACTGTTCTTACCAAGAAACTCAAATGTTTTTGAGATGGGACCTAGTGGCAGTGGAACTGTGTTCACCCTCTCAAAAATCATTAAAAATCAACATTACCTAAGACAGCTGTATCACATTTCTGGGATACATTGTGATACGGACAGAAGCATATAAAATTATGGTTCTGCTTACCAGTCCTGTATAGAATTCAATACATTTTGACAAACTGTCAATTCCTGTAAGTTAATGTCCTCTCTGTAGCTTCATTTCCTCTTGTAAAATGCAGATAGAAATCATTGTTTTGTGGAGTTGCTGTAAGAATTAAATAAAGGTGAAAGAAAATACCTACTATGTGTCTGTCACACAGTTTAGAGATGTGTATTTATTTCAGAGATGAGTAAGTCTTATTTTTGAGGTTTTAGAGATTTATGTTAATTAATGTCAATAAATATTTTTTACTCAAGTTTTTGTAAGGTGTCTTAAAATAATTATCTTATGAAATCAAGAACATTATATTTTTAAGAGATAGGAGAATGTTCTAGGTAATTAAAGAATTCAGTGAAATTTTATAATCATGTAGATGTTTGGGTTCAACTTTTACATGCTTAAAAGTACAGATGAAAAATTTCATAGCAATTTCCAGTTCAATTATTTAATACAGTAAGATATTATAACCAAATGATATAAATTGTTTCATTTACCCCTTTATCAGAAGATTTTGAACGAACAAGAGTCTCTGTGATGGGGCAAGGATTCCTAAAAGTATCAGGATAGCCAAAGGGCTTTCAATAGTGACTCTTAAAAATCTTTATCATTTCAGGGTGTATCCAAGAAATAAAGTCATCCCTAAGGCCGGTGTATTCAAAAATGGTTGTTATATACTTCGAAAAATTGATGTAGAAAGTGCTGGGTTTTATTTAGGGATGGAAATTAGGCAACTGAATATGTTGGGCTTGGGTATATAAGAAATGGGTTCTCTGGAATAAGGGCTTATCCAAAATAAAAAAGTTGTCTGATGAAATTACCCAATAGGGCTGGGTGCAGTGGCTCATGCCTGTAATCCCAACACTTTCGGAGGCTAAGGCAGGCAGATCACTTTTGGTTAGGAGTTCGAAACTAGCCTGGCCAACATGGTGAAGCCCCATCTCTACTAAAAATGCAAAAACAAAATTAGTAAGATGTTGTGGCACGTGCCTGTGGTCCCACTTACTTGGGAGGTTAAGGCAAGAGAATCGCTTGAACCCTGGAGGAGGAGGTTGCCATGAGCCAAGGTCGTACCATTGCACTCCAGCCTGGGCAACAGAGTGAGACTCCATCTCAAAAAAACAAACAAACAAAAAAGATTACCCAGTAGGACTTCTGTGTCTTGCAGTAGGGGAAGCTGTGTTGGAAAATAATAACTCATGATGATTGCATGTGATTATGCCAAAAGACAGGAAATGTTATCCTCAAAGAGAAGAAAATGGTGGTTCCATTTGTGAATGAATATAGTGACTGTAAGATAAGACATTCTCAAGAAATGAGAGGGTTGCCTTTACCGGTTAGTTTCAGGAGTGAAATGTACTTTATCCTGTGTAAGCATTGAGAACTCTAACCTCTTTTTCTTTAGATCATAAAAGCAGGCTACAGGACCATTTTCCAACTTACACTTTGTTGTTAAACTTTATTTTGTTTATTTTGAAATTGTATAGTGATTTTTTTCCTGAGTAAACTTTGTTCTTTGAAATATGTTTAAATTATACTAAACAGGAGGAAGTATTTATGAGGAATTAGTTACTGGTCATCACTTCTAATTCCTGATGATAACATGAGATATTTCACATTGCGTGTCCTGGTTTTAGTTTTTCCATGTTTGTTTACAAATATGTCTAAATTTCTGTTATAATTTAAGTTTTCCTCAGGATTGCTTCACTTAAAACATCAAAGAGAAAAAGTTGTACTTATGTTCTGAAACTTGTATTATTTAGGACTATTGAAGCAAAAGTCAGGATATCACAAATCTGCAAGATGTCAGAGCCAAATCTTACTTTTTCAGAATGATGGGAATGTAAGTTCCATTTCATTTTTATGATTTGGCTTCTATGTTGTGAATATTTCAATATCTTTCCCTGGCCAAAACACAAAATCACACACCCATGCACTCCAATTTGTTTCTTACTTTGGTAATTTGTGACTGTGTATTGACACTGACCCAGAAATGTTTCTGTTGCTGTTTTAAATCTCATGTCAGTGGAGAAGAAATTGAAATCTGGTTTGCACATTTGTGTCTGTTTTTTTGTAATTGTCCAAAATCTGACATTGTCCCAGAGATGCTGATTGGGAAGTTATGAGGTAATATTGTGCCCAAGACTGATTTTAATAGTTTTTAGGAGAGAAAAAGTATGGCTCTAGACTATTTTCCATGTTTTTCTATACCTCGAAAAGTTAAACTTAGTTTAACCCAACTTTATTCCATAGAAGTAGTAGCCTTAGCTTTGGGCTCAAATAAAATTTGCCAAATAAAAATGATAATTATTATTCATTTCCACACACTCCTCCTGAGAGCTTGGTCAAGTCCTCAGAAGCAGCATTGTGTTCCAATATATCTTTATCAAACTGTTTGCTCAGTAAAAAGGACAGGAGAGAACACTCTGTTTCTTTAATTTTAACACCTTGCTGATTCAAAAACATTTATCTTAACAGGCATTTGAAAAGAATTTCAAAACAATTAACATTTGTTTCTAATTATACATTTAAAGAAATAATGCCCTTTAAAAATGTGAGAACTTATTTATTAACATGATTTTAATTTATAGCAACCATTTGTTACCTAATCACAATAACACCACAAAATAATTAATGTATCAGCTTTGAAGATCTCATTTCACAAAAGCTAGAAAAACATACATGTTATGATATATCCATTACTCAAACTCATAAGCACTTCCATTTGCATGCATTGGGCACAGATTTCATGGAAATTCAAAAGCATTTAATCTACTTTCTGACCTTTTCATCTGTTCTTTGAACTACCTTAATTAAAAAAAAAGTGTTGCCCTTGCGTAGGATCAAGTGATGTCTGAAACTTTCCTTGGATCAGCTTATTTCTGTGATATAGCTGTTTGCCTTTTGAACTAATTTTTGACAGGATGCTTTACCTTGAGGCTTGTAACACTTAATGTAAGCTTATAAAATCCACATGAACAATGGTAAACATGAGGAGACCACCAGGTTTCTCAGCCTTTACGAACAATTTGATTTAAAGATTTATGAAATATTCATTTTTACCAACTGCATTTATAATGCTGTAATGAGTTGAGTTTCTATTTCTATGTAGTAAAAGACAATAAATGCTGCTGGCATCTTTGCTTCTAATGGTGGTTAAACATAAAACTTTGATCTTATAAACACAGCTGTTGTCCTGTCATTGAGCCAAATTCAGACAGGATTAAAATCTGGCCAAAATTGAGGTTAATCTTTGCAACCATCTTAAGTAAGAGCTTTCTAATACTGTTTTAGGAAATCTGTTTTTGAGGCAGCATAAAAGGAAGTAAGTTCCAGACAACTGACCTCTAAAGTAAGCCAGACACAACTAATGATAAATTATACCATAGTGATAAAGAAGATAGAAAGGTGGAAACTGTGTAACCAAATAAGTTCATTTTGGTTCATTTTTACTTAGAAAGTCAGCTTTTACCATAATAGTCTTAGTTTACATTAAGTTTAAATCAGACCAATATAAGTTACTTTTTAATGAACTTTCAACCATCTTAATTTAGTGTTTCTTTGGTTAATTGCTAGTATTTTCTTCCATTAATACTAACTAAAACCAGGTGTTTATTACAAATAGAATAACTTAATATATTTCATTGTAATTGTTGTGTAATAGCTCATTTTGGTTTCCAGCCTACAAAAAAATTTTTTTCATTAAGTATTAGACTTTCTGGAATTTTGTATACTTTGCCAAATGTTCTGTAGGGCTGATTCTCCTGTGATTTGGACGTTAGCACCTCAAGCTGTATTGTGAACAGCTAATAATGCATTTCTCTCCAAATTACCTATTCCAAGAGAACCTTTGTGGGACTACCCCTCACCTGAAATCTGTAGAGCTAATGTTGGATTTATCTCATAGGATTTTCCTGGCATGTGATTATGCGCAAGTACAGGATGTGGTTATATAGACAGCTTTCAGAGTTCTCACCTCATCTTGAACTTAATCCACAAATCCATTAAATCCTAAAACTAGGGAACAATTCTGGAATTCTGTCAGTGGTTTTTGACCTCTTTCTCTTCTTATCATTACACCCACCTACCACAATAACTAAGATGTATTTTTTTGTGTATACAGTCTTCATGTAACCCTGGGTTGTTGTTCCCCAACCTTGGTGGCAAGTACCTGGGAGAATATGGAACTATTGCAAGGTTTCTCCAAATTATATTCATGCTACCACTAGCAAAATCCTCTTTTTCCCTAGAATTCATGACCTCCTAGGGTCCTGAGATAATAAAGACAGCCCCAGAATCAAACTTGTTCACATATTCCTAACAGATTTTTACTTAAGGTGTCTTGCCATATTTCACTTCCTCCCCAAAACACCATAATAGGAAGGAGGGGAATGACCTGGCCAAGGAACTCTCCACTCATATTCAGAGATAGTGGCATTTGGAGATCTCAGCAATCTTGAGAGGGTAATAAGGCATTCCCAGATAGATGGAGGTGTGTCTGTCATCTTGATATCTACTACATGTCTTCAGATTTAGCTCTGGAGTTTGGAGAAAAGCCAATAGAGCTCACTTATATTCCTAATTTAAATTTCACACACAACAATGTATATGTGTTTGTTCAGTGAATATTAGATGTCCAACCACAATCATCATCAATGTTCTTCAAAATGTTTTTAATATTATTTAAAGGGCTTCTCACACTGAAAAACACCATGAACCATTTTCCTAGATTGACTGGCTTATAACTTGTGGCCCAGATATTTTGTAAAAGTTCATAGCAAAGGCTCTAGCATGATCATATTGAAGAAATGCTGATGCTGAACTTCAGAGTAGTTTTAAGTGATTTTATTTGGTTGTGATTCAAAATGACCTGACCACTTTATGAAGTCCAGGTGCTGAGTCATTTACAAACAGGCAGGGGAGGTTAATTAGAAGCAGCTGATAGTGGCATCATTTGCTGCTTTTCAAAAAAATAAATGGAGATGGCAATTCTATGAAGAGAACAGAGTGCTAATAAGTGTGCAAAGCTAAGCAAAGACTATGGCTGATGTTTACCTAATTTCTACTGCACCAAAGGGGGAAAAATATGACTCAGTGAATTCGAGATAAAGTACCATAACTCTAAAAATAGTAATGGTTGCTCCTGAGAAGTCCCCTCGCTTCTGCTTCTCTCTCCTAACCAAACTGGTGTTTCCCTTGTGGCCTTGTATGGCATGGTGTGCCTCTGGGGGACAATAAGTACTAAATCCTTTCAATAGCATTAGCTTCTCTGTGTCATCTCTTGTCTCCATAAGTAAAAGTCCCATGAGTACAGTGAGACCTTTTCCCAGCCCCCTCAAAGAAGGCAGGATCATTTTGATTGTTCTTTTGCTGAGGAATAGCTGACTATAAGTATCTGTAGGTCTCTTCTCTTGAGGTAGTTAGCTTTCCAGAGAGGAATCAAGTCTCCTGCCCAGAGGATATAAGGTTACAACTCAATTTTCTGTATGAAGTTAGGAAAGCCAGAACAATGAAAAGGAATAACTGGAAACATGAATTACTAACACAATTGAAGTAACAAGGCTAAAATTCCTTCACTTAACCAAGTCTCAACAGATGACTGGTATAATTCCTGAGAGATGGGGTTGAGGAGGAAATAAGGATGGGAAACATTTAATTTTGTTTTCCCACTATTATGAATCAACACCATGCCTCTCTAACTGTTCCATCCTGAAGCAGAGCAGGGAGAAATACAAAAAAAAGGAGGGGAGGGGAGCCATTTTTAATTGTTTTCCCACCTAAGACCATACTCATGATAAAAATAAATAACAGCAATGTTCTGGTAATCTTATGAAAACATTTCAAGAAATTGAAAAATTCTTAAGGTTTTTTTCTTAAATGAATATATGGAGGTGGCACATATAGTCTTTGAAATCAGTATTCATTAAAATCTATTTTGCCCCCAAAATTCACTACAGTAAATGAAATTAGTTAATACTTTTCATTTTTACCAGTGCAAGAAAACCTGAAGGAAAGAGTACATATTTCAAAAGGTATCTGGCAGTTGGCCAAGACTTCTAGGTATAGATTCTTTTTAATAGTCCTGGAAATCCTTTATTAAAATGTGAATGGCACCGCTCTCAGGAACTAAGGACAGTAATCATCAAGGATCCTAGGAGGCAAAGAAACTGCCACTCTAAAAACACAACCATTTAACAAAATTTTGTGTAGTCTATTGCTCCTAGGCCACAAGCCTGTACAGAACATTACTGTACTAAATCCTATAGGCAATTGTAACACCATGGTAATTGTGTATCTAAACATAGAAAAGGTGTAGTAAAAATACTATACCTTTTACTATAATCTAAAGGGGTCACCCTGTAATAGTCCATTACTGATTAAACAGTATGTGGCCCATAACTGTATCTAGAACCACATCATATACACATGTATACACAAATACACATATATAAACACCTGCTACTTACACATAACCATAACCATGAAGTTACTATGCTGTTTTTTTTTTAATTTTTCTCCTGGTTGGGAGCCTCACTTGGCTCTAGAAGAAGGCTAGGCTGACCGCTGGGGAATTCTGCTCAGGGAGGCTGATTAAGTGAGTAACCAGAGTTGTGAGTTCCACCTAAATTGAAGGTTCATGGAATATCAAGTAAGATGTGGAAGTACAAGGTTTATTAAGCCCAAATGTCACTCAGAAGATTTACTGTAGGTAAATCTACTGTATTCATTTACTGTAGGTCAGACATTAGGCTAGCGCCTTAATAGTGAACTAACAGAGACTGCCCTAAATTGATAATATAGTAGGCTTTGAAGCAAACAGGCAATTATATGTGCTAAGGTAGAGTTAAGCAGAGAATGCTATAGAAGCATATAAGAACAGTTAATCTAATCTTTGTGGGTTAGGGAAAGCTGTAAGGACGGAATGGTAAGACTTCTGCTAGTAGTTAGAATACAGAAAGATGCATGAAAGCCTTTTACATAGTGGTAATAAGAAATAACCAGATAAAAATCACACTTTTTGTGGGGCTGTTGAAAAGCAATGTCTGTAAGACCTTAATAAAATAAATTCTGTAGACATGCCTATGTTTGGAGGAACATAGTTAAGCAGAGAGTTGTGGCATTGCCATGCCCAGAACAAGCCTACCACACTCTAGGAGACTTTGCAGAGTTAAGGAGAAAGTGGCTGAGATTTTGCCAATGGTATAAGCTGGTGAGACAGACCTGGGTCTCAAAGGACCTCAATCACAAAAATAAATCACTTAGACTTACACCCCACCCCTAAGATTGCTAAGAAAGCAGCAATGGAGGAAATGCTTTTGATAAGTAGAGAAAATTCACTAAATCTTCCACATTCTTCCAGTGCTTGGATTTCTGAGCCCTACTGAAGCTGAATCCAGAGGTGAACCAACTGATCTAAAACTATGGCCCATCCCCCTCAAACTCAAACATTGACAAGATGCAGGAGCTGAGTTTTTCGCAGAAGGTGAATTGAATTAACTGCAGGTAAACGTAATCTAAAGTTGCAGCCCAGCACCAGCTTGATTCAAATTGTGAGTGAATCTGAATGTTTCATTCCTAACTGAACATTCTGTTCTTTTTTTCACAATGTCCAGAATAAAATTAAAAATTATAAGACATGCTAAAAAGAAGCAAACAACTCATAATTAGGAAAAAGTGGTCAATAAAAGCAGGCACATTGATGAACCAGAAATTGGAATTATAAGGACTTTTAAAAACTTTATAAATTTGTTTTTTTAATAAAGAGGAAAAGATGAATAAAGGGAATTTCATGAGAAAAATAGAAACTCTAAAAAACATTTTTAGAACAAAAATATATCTGAAATCAATTTATTGGATGAGTTTTATAATAAATTGGAAAGTAGGAAATACTTGAAGATAGGTTGGTAAGAATTATCCACACTGAAACACAGGGAGAAAAGAAAATGACTGGGGGAAAATGAGCAGAGCACCGTGACCTGTGGGCAATATCAAGCAGTCTAACATACAAATATTTTTGAAGTCCCAGAAAAAAAAGAAAAATGATAAAAACTTTTTGTGAAGAATTAAAGCCAAAAATCTTTCCAAATTTGATTTAAAACAACAACCCCTAGATCTGAGCAGCTCAGCAAGCCACAAGCAGGATAAATACAAAGAAAACCATACCCATACCCCATGCACATTATATTCAATCTTGAAAACCAAGGACAAAGGACAGAAAAGATGTGAAGAATGAGTAGGAGTTACCCAGGCAGAGGTGGTTAGGAAGCAAGGGAAATAGTTTCAGTCAGAGGAAAGACAACATCTTGAAAGACCCACACAGAGCAAGCAGTTCCAAGAATTGAAAGAAATTATTTGGGGTTAAGGAGAAAGTTGTAACAGTGAGAGGTACAATTAAAGAAGTGGCCAAGAGCCATAGAGAGGACCTGTGAGCATATTAAACTGAGGGCGATGGGGAAGAAAATTATATCCTGGGTAATATAATTAGATTTGTCTTCTTAAAAGTTACTGTGGCTAGGGCCAGGCGCGGTGGCTCAAGCCTGTAATCCCAGCACTTTGGGAGGCCGAGGCGGGTGGATCACGAGGTCAACAGATCGAGACCATCCTGGTCAACATGGTGAAACCCCGTCTCTACTAAAAATACAACAACAACAAAAAAAATTAGCTGGGCATGGTGGCACATGCCTGTAATCCCAGCTACTTGGGAGGCTGAGGCAGGAGAATTGCCTGAACCCAGGAGGCGGAGGTTGCGGTGAACCGAGATCGCGCCATTGCACTCCAGCCTGGGTAACAAGAGCGAAATTCCGTCTCAAAAAAAAAAAAAAAAAAAAGTTACTATGGCTACAATGTGTAGAATAGATTAGAGAGACACACGATGGAGGCAGGAACTATTGCAGTAACCCAGGCATAAAAGTGTATTGTACAGAACTTGAGATAGGGCAATAAAGATGCAGTTACAGATTGATTCAGGAGCTACTTAGGAGACAGAAGCGGTAAGAGGTAAAGGAGGATGGAGTAAAGAGTGACTGTTTCCAGGCTCAGCCACCAGCCTCAGGTCACATTCATTATCTTGTACCAAATAGAATGTCCCAAAGTATAATTCTGATCATGCCACGCCCCTGCTTTAAAGCTCTTCAGTGACTCCCATAATTTCTCTGCTCAAGATCTTTCCATGACTTCCCATTACACCCACAGTGAAAGCCAAAGCCCTTATGATGTCCCATAAAGCTCTGCATGATCAGGTCTCCACGTAATCAGACATCATGTCCTTCAGTTCCCCACGTTGCTCACTCTGCTTCAGCTCCCCACGTTGCTCACTCTGCTTCAGCTATATTGGATTCCAACGTGAGATTTTGGCTAGATATATAAATGTGAGAAACTCTAAAGATTGGGGACAGGAGAAGGAACCAGCAAAAGAAACTGAAAAGAAATGACCATAATGATAAAAACAAAACCAAAGATTTGCCTTCTTGAGAGAAAAATTAAGAAAGTTCAATCAGGAGAAGGTGATCAATCTAAGGTTAAGCTAGGCAACGTGAAACACCACCCACTCCCAAATAATTGCTACTGATGGTCTATGGATCACATTAGATAAACGTGGACTACAGTATCAAATCTGGCATAAAAGGCCCTTAAATGAAATTTTTCTGGCTATGTTTCCTGAGGCAGAATAGGGTCTGGAGGGAGGAAGCCTAAAGCCGATTCATACTGACTTCCTAGAAAAAATCAAAAGGAAAACCCCAACTTTCTATACCTAAGTAATAAAAGGACCAGAGGCTACTCCCTTTGCAAACCCCTACCTGTTTTGATGGGCAGGTGAAAATGGAAAGTACCTCTAATTGGTTGTTTTCTGCAACCAGTCAGATTTTGCATAGGAGTGTAATTTTGTAACTTCGCCTCAGCTTCTGATTAGTTGCTGTCTGCAACCAGTCAGAATGACTGTGGGTCAAATCTTCGTTTGCATAAAAGTGCAACTCAGTAACATCACTTTAGCCTCTGATTGGTTGTTTCCCCACAACCAATCAGATGTTTGCATAGGAATGTGACTGGTGTAACTTCAGCCTCTGATTGGTTGTCACAACCAATCAGACTGATTGTGGGTCACCACTTCATTTACATGAGGAGAACACCAAGTGGACAATGGGAAACATCTAGCTGGTATTTAAACAGAAGAAGATTCTGTATCCAGACCCTTGAGCTCCCACCTGCTCCCACACTGTGCAATGTACTTTTGTTTTCAATAAATCTCTGCTTTTTTTGGTTCATTCTTTCCTTGCTTGGTGCGTTTTGTCCAATTCTTTATTCAAAGCATCAAGAACCTGGATACCCACCACCAGTAACACTCCCACCTCATTTCCTACCATTCTCCATTTATGGGATCATTTGCTTCAACCAAAGCAACAGGGCCAGGTGCTGGTGGCTCACATCTATAAACCCAGTGCTTAGGGATCGTTTGAGTCAAGGAATTTGAGGCTAGGTGAACTATGATCCTCACAGCACTCCAGCCTGGGTGACAGAGCAAGACTCCACCTCCCTGCATGTTTAAAACAAAACTGCCCACTTCAGTCTACTTCTTCATCTTTTTGATGCTCTCTGTGACAGTCACTTCCGTAGGTTGTGCCTCACCTCTAGTATTTGACATTTTACTTCATGTTTTAAAAACCTTTGGAAGACTAGGTTTGGTGGTTCGCGCCTGTAATCCTAGCACTCTGGGCGGCTGAGTCAGGAGAATCGCTTGAGGCCAGGAGTTTGAGACCAGCCTGGGTAAATAGCGAGAACTAGTGTATACACACACACACACACACACACACACACACACACTCTTTAGAAGTACGTCTTATATCTCGTTCTTCAGAGTATAAACCTTGCCAGTGCAGCAATCAAACTCAATCTTTGTTTTCCCAGCAAGGTCTAGCAGAGTTAGGATTTTTTTTTTTTGAAACGGAGTTTCGCTCTTTTTTGCTCTTGTTACCCAGGCTGAAGTGCAATGGCGGGATCTCGGCTCACCACAACCTCCGCCTTCTGAGGTTTTGTTCAGGCAATTCTCCTGCCTCAGCCTCCCGAGTAGCTGGGATTACAGGCATGCGCCACCGTGCCCAGCTAATTTTTTGTATTTTTAGTAGAGACAGGGTTTCACCATATTGACCAGGATGGTCTCGATATCTTGACCTCGTGGTCCACCCGCCTCGGCCTCCCAAAATGCTGGGATTACAGGCGTGAGCCACTGCGCCTGGCCCAGAGTTAGGATTTTTTTAAAAAAATTGTTGCTCAAGGAGTGACGGAGCTATTATATAACAGACAGAACTAAGTAGGGATAACCTCAAAAGGACCCGCAATTTCTGGCTTTTTTTGTTTGTTTTTACCACACCCTAAGATTTTACTGCTATAACTGCATCTTGCACCATCACGCACCACCCCGAAATTAACGTCCCCATCTGGACTTAAACTACCATTCCCAGAATGCCCAGCGAGGAGGCGGGCTCTCCGGAAGCCGCCGAGTGATTGGTGAGCGGAGGCGTTTTCTTCCGCCCGGAAGGGCCCCGGAGGCGGGGATTTGCGGGGGACAGTTGAGACACGGTTACCAGGTTGGGCGGTCACCATCTGGGAGGGGTTTGTGGGTGAACTCTGGGTCCCCCGCCCGCTGAGGAGATAGATGAGGACGGGCTTCCTCTCTAGACCTGACCAAGGTTTGTAAAAGACGGTGCTAAACTTCCGGCCACCGGGGAGGAGGTTGGGAAAGACTCCGCTTCCCGGGGACCCCACCTTCCCGGGCCCCACCCTGTCCCGACCCCGGACCCTTCTGCCGGCCTCAGGAGGGAGAGCCCCACAGTCCATCTTGAAATGGGGTTCCTCCTGAGCTGATTAAGGAGAAGGTGTGCATCTCCCAACTTTCGCTTCCAGTGTCGGGGGTCTCTAGCCGATTGTGATCCCAATTGTTATCCCAAGCCGATTGTGTCGGGGGTCTCTAGCCGATTGTGATCCAATCCGATTGTGATCCCAAGCCGATTGTGTCGGGGGTCTCTAGCCGATTGTGATCCAATCCGATTGTGATCCCAATTGTGATCCCAAGCCGATTGTGTCCCAAGCCGATTGTGATCGCTAGCCCTACCTCTTATTCAGCCCAAGTTTTTGTGTTTGTTTATGTGTGTGGCTTTTGCCTGCTAAAATTCATACTAGTGACGCTAGAGCCTGGTCTCAAACTTTAGTGCATTCTCTGTCATCTTCGGACACCCCACCTACGGTTTAGGACAACAAGTTAATGACTATTCACAGTCTTTCAAGGAATTCATATCACACAGCAAAGTGCCTCGTGATTATGTCCAGATATTAAAAGGTTTGCACAGTGTACGTTCCTCCTGTATGAATCATGTTTGTTTTTACGTAACACAGGTGCCAGCTATTCAACAGAAAAGAACAGTGGCTTTTCTAAACCAATTTGTGGTGCACACTGTACAGTTCCTCAACCGCTTTTCTACAGTTTGTGAGGAGGTAGGTCCTGTGATATACTGGTTTATAGAGTCACCTAGAAATCACCTTGCACTGCTGAGATTGACAAATGGAGTAAAACAAGAATTACAGTACCATGATCTCTAGTCATCAATTGTGTTAACACACCTTAAGTTCTCTTTTACTCTGAGTTCCTGCACCTCCTCCTCTAGTGAATTAGTGTTCTAGAAGTCCTCATGAGATAGTTCATTCAGGCTTATTGCGGTTAAAGAGAACAAAAGGAAATCTAAAATTTCTTTCTTTCTTTTTTTTTTTTTTGAGACGGAGTCTCACTCTATAGCACAGGCTAGAGTGCAGTGGCGCAATCTCGGCTCACTGCAACCTCCACCTCCCGAGTTCAAGCAATTCTCCTGCCTCAGCCTCCCAAGTAGCTGGATTACAGGCGTGCACCACCACTCCTGGCTAATTTTTTGTATTTAGTAGAAATGGGGTTTTACCATGTTGGCTAGGCTGGTTTCGAACTCCTGATCTCAGGTGATCCACGCTCCTCGGCCTCTCAAAGTGCTGGGATTACAGGCGTGAGCGACCGCGCCCAGCCTCTAAAATTTCGCAGTTGAAAATAGTTTTTATTTTGAAATTCCTTCTCCTACCCCAGAAATGCATTGTTTTTATTAAAATTATTTTACATTCTAATCTAAAAGATGGCTAGAGGATATAGCCTAGGACTTTGGCATCAAATATGATTATAGAAATAAAAATATTTTCTGTGAATGACTTGTGATGTAAGGAGTAAGTACCCAACTGGGGATTAGGTACCAGAACTGGCACAGCAGTGTGCACCTGTAATCCCAGCTTTTTAGGAGGCAGAGGCAGGAGGATCACTTGCACCCAGGAGTTTGAGACCACCCAGGAGTTTGCGTGAATAGTTTTACAAATGAATGTTTCTGTGGGAGAATGAGTGCTGGGAAGTCCTATTCCCCCATCTTGCTGTTGTCCCACCTTTTTCTCCTTTATGTATGATAATCTAGGATTGACTGTAACTCATTTTCTACAATATATATTTAGGCAATTTGTACATTCGTGTCAGCTGGAGACTGCTCAATGACATGACAACTAATATTTATTGTGTACTTACTCTGTGCCGGACATCATACTAAGTGCTTTATGTGTATTTAATTATCAGAGTCAGCCCTTTGAGAGAGGATTGGTTATCCTACTCGTGCAGATACAGAAACTAAAATGCAGAGAAGTTTAAATCATTTGCTTGGTCATTCATTTATTCAACATATCTTTGTGTGCCCCCAGTAGTTGTAGCTGCATTCACTGCACATACACAGAACGTAGCAGAACTGGATTCCAACTGATTTTTTAACTGGAAAAGTCAGTATCTCATTACTTTCTTACATTGCACTGCCTTATCTGAATAAGAAGCATGTTTATGTAATTTTCGAGTGAGAGAATACAGTACCAGTGCCTTCTTATAGATATATTAAAATCTGTTTTTAGATTTATATTCACTTCTTTGCTCTGCCATGTCTGTTTGATGTAATATTTTTTATGTAAATTCCAAGGATATGTATATTCAAATGTGAGGTGCCATTTTCTCCCAAGTTAAAGTCACTTCAGTGTTTTGAAATATTTTTTGTCAATGGTCTCTAGTCCTTGTTTATTTAAAGCCTTAAACAAGAACCAAACTGACTGTTTCTCTCAACAAAAGAGGAATCTCAACTGTTAGTTTTTAAACTGAAAGTGAACTAGGAGGAAAAAGGAAACTTTTTCCACCCCCCACAGGATCTGGTTTGAACCAAACCCAAACTTAAGCAACTTCAGTCACAGATAAACTCTCAAGCCAGAATTAAGTTTGAAACAAATTGCTAGGCTTCTTTCCTCATCAGTGACGCTGTTTTTAGAGTTCTTCACTAAAGAGAAGAGTATAAACTGCATTCTGTGAAGAACTCAACTTTTCAAACACTTTCTGCCTATTAGGCTACTTTTATAACTCTTCCATTGATTGGCACCAGAGTAGAAGAGAGATTAGATGACAGAGAAAGTAGTAGAATCAGACCCAAGTTACAAGGGTACTTAGGGTCATCTCCTCTTCCTTCACAAATCCCCAGTGAGCATTTTTATTCTTGCTTTAGTCAGCAGAATCTTATGGTCATCCATTGGGACTGCAAATTTTGAGGGTTTGGCAGGAAGCAATGTAAGATCTATGCATATTGCAGGTAAAACCTGAGCATTTAACCTTATAGTGAACCTTAAAGTCAGAGGTATTTTATAAACAGACGTGTCAGATGTGTTACTATGTTTTTTTCATAATGTAATTTTTTTTGGAGACAGGGTCTTGCTCTATCACCCGGGCTGCAGGGCAGTGGCATGATCACAGCTCAAGTCAGCCTCAACTTCCTGGGCTCAAGTGATCCTCCCACCTCAGCCTCCTAGAAGCTAGGACTACAGGCATGTGCCACCACACCCAACTATATGTGTATGTGGGTGTGTGTTAAAGATGGCATCTCACTACATTATCTAGGCTGGTTTCCAACTCTTGGGCTCAAGTCATCCCTAGGCCTTGGCCTCCCAAGTGCTGGAATTATAGGTATGAACCACTGCACCAGGCCAAAATGTATTTTGATTTAAACTTTTTGTTGTTTTTTTGAGACAGGGTCTCACTTAGTCACCTAGGCTGAAGTGTAGTGGAGTGATCTTAGTTCATTGCAGCCTAGACCTCCTGCCTCAGTGCTCCAAATAGCTGGAGCTACAGGTGCGTGCCATCACACCTGGCTTATTTTTTGTAAAGACAGGGTTTCACTGTGCTGCCCAGGTTGATCTTGAACTCCTGAGATCAAGCCATCTGAGATCAAGCCTCGGCCTCCCAAAGTGCTAGGATTACAGGTGCCCCCGGCCAAACTCAGACTTATTACTAAATATTGGATTTTTAAATAATTTTTAATATTCTGAAATATCTTTTTCTAAAATTTTTATGTACAAGCAAAAGTGCTGAGAATTGTCACATAACCTAAAAGTTTCTTTAGTGCTTATTACCTGCCAGTGGACTTAACCTTTAATCAGATAATGTTTTGCTTAAATCTTTATTTGCTCTTGTATCTTTAACAACTGCTGGACTTAAGTATCAGATGCAACCTAATTAAAACCATTGTTTCCTTTTCTGGCTTCTGGGACACATACAACACAGTGGGATATACCAAGAGATCCATTATTTTAAAATACTGTTTCTCTTTTAGAGAAATGGATATATAAGCTATATATTTTACATCCATGAAAAACCGGTGTTTTATTTCGTTTCTATATTCAACTAGTAACTCCATATTTCCTTCTTTCTTTTTTCCTTTTATTTTGACTCTATAAAATGTACTGCCTTAAAAATAGATCAGGTTTTCAGCTTATCTGACAAATTTCAGGTAAATTCCCCTGTTATCCCGAACCATAGCATTTCAAGTTTGGTTTTAGTCTTCATAAAGATGATGGTTAAATGGATGAGAATTTCCTCTTGCTAAAACTTTCAGAGGCGAGGACAGCTACTGTCACTGATTATGCTACTTAAGTCATATCCATCGTCATCCATACTATAGAGCAGTGGCTCTCAATCAGGGGACATACCGCTATATCTAGAGGTATTTTTATTGTAATAACCAGGGAGTGCTATGGGCATTTAGTAGACTACTAATCTCTACTGGATAGAGACCAGAGATTCTGCTACCCATCTCGTAGTGCACAGGATAGTCTTCTGCAACAAAAAATATTTCACCCATAAGTGTCAATGTAGCCAGTGCTGAAAAAGCTGCTTTATAGTGGTCTGGGGATTATATAAGGAAGATGCCGCAAGCATAAACATCTTAGAAATGAACTTCAGCAGCCCATAAATGAACCCAGGTATACCTTTTGAACTGACAATGGCTCTGTAAAAGGTACACATTCATGTATGTTATAGCAATAAATACATTGTAACAGACAAAACCATTTATTAGACAATTATCTTTGAAAAATAGTTCTTTGTTTATCATGCCATGGACACTTTGACAGTCTAGTGAAACAAAATCGGTGTTTTCAGGTGGATAAAATAAAATGCATAGGATTACAAAAGAAACCACTTATGTACTTAAAAAAATTCAAAACTATGATATACTGGTAGGTTCTTTATTAAAGCATCAAATTGTAGAATCCTTTGGTATGTCTAATAACCATAATTTTGAAGTATAAAGAAATCTGTAATCATTGTAATGTGATTTTAAAAAATCTATGATTTCTATTGGTGACAGTCGTAGATTCTAAAACCACTGTGATTTTTTTTTTTTTTTTGACAGAGTCTCGCTTGATGCCCAAGCTGGAGTGCAGTGGCATGATGATCTCAGCTCACTGCAATCTCCACCTTTTGGGTTCAAGCGATTCTCCCGCCTCAGCCTCCCAAGTAGCTGGGACCACAGATACACACCACCAAACCTGGCTAATTTTTTTGTATTTTTAGTACAGATGGGGTTTCACCATGTTGGTCAGGCTGGTCTCGAACTCCTGACTTCAGGTGATACACCTGTCTTGGCCTTCCAAAGTGCTGGGATTATGGGCATGAGCCATTGCACTTGGCCTGTGGTGATTTTTTTTTACTACATTTTTTTTTAATGCCAAATTTAAGCTGGAAATAGATAAAAATAAAGGTAGAATTTTTTCTCTCATCTTGGTTCAGGTACTGTAGTTCAGAACCACTTTGTAAATGATCATCTCAAAATCAGAAGAGCAAAAGGCTTTTCCTCTTGGCACAGAATCATCATAGTGAGAAATGAATTGATCATTTGTTAGCTTTGGATAACAAAAATTCTATGCAACACCCGAGAATTTACCATTATATCTTAACAATGTAAAATTCTCTCAAAAAAATCTGATGAAATGTATTGCCTCTGGAGTTAGAGGGTTTGAGTTACGTTATTTTAATTGTATTTTCTTATATTTAAAACTGGCATAATAGTTCCTACTTCATAGATTCGGTGTAAGATTTCAAATGATATATTGCATATACAGTGTAGCATATGTACTAATGTAAATGCTCAAATATTTATAATATTGATGATTATTGTTTAAAAGTACATATTTATATAGGTATATTAAAGCACAAAAATTTTTAATTCAAGTTTTTGTTTTTTTTCTCTTTCCTTCAATCAAACCATTACATCCATTTTTAAATAAGTTGGAAATTATCATTCACTTTACATATTAATTTGCTGTAGAATTTCTTCTCTAGTGAATTGAGACTGATGAGATTTGCCAAAATTAAATTTCTCTGATTTAAGGAATACACTTATAATTTGGAGAGGGATTCATCCATAATATATGTTATAAACCTGTATTAGTGTTTACTTAGAAGCTTTATGTGAATGAATTCCGAAGTTAAGGGTAGATTTAGCTTTGATACCATGAAAACTAGATCCTAATATTTTATTTATAGATTATCTTGATATCTTTATGGATATCAAGATGCTAACCTAAGAATAAGTGACCTGTAAAGAAGCACTCTCTACTTTGTGGCCACTTTCAGTTTTTGCCCCCTCTAATTGTGGGCAGGTGACAGTTTCACAAGATGATAAAGTTCTACTTAATAGTTAGGATTTTAAAAATATCCCAGGATACAGTCAGGATGCGTGTATCTGCCAACTGCTCTTGGACTATGTGACTGAATATAATGTTTAAGATTAGGAGGTTTTAAGTAAATGTTCTTACAGGTAATATTTTATGAGGTTACTTTTCTTTGTGTAGGTGTAAATTTACAAGGTATATTGATAATTTAATTATACAGAGTAACAAGCATGATGAGCTCTTCAATCTGGTTTATCTTGCATTTTGGTAGTAGATTTTTAAAAATACCCTAATTTTTTATCTTCTAACTCTTTCCAAAATGAATTACTCATCTTCCAATTTCATCCCGCTTTATTTTTCAAACTAGCGATGTTTAAATATGGGACAAATTGTATATGCTTATTCATTTAAGTAATTTATAAAGGCAGTCCTTGTTACAGGGTGTCTTTGAATGGAAAAAGTTCTTCATTCATCAACAAATAATTATTTAGCCTGTTAAGTGTCAGGGTATTATTCTGGGCACTAAAGGTACGGTAGTAAACAAAAGGCTCTGTCCTGGGCTGTTTATATTCTAGTCTCAACAATCATTTACTGCTCTGATAATGAGTTGGCTAAAGCTGAAAATGTTACTATCTTAAAAGTGAATATAATTTTATAAAATAACCGAGAAGCATTCTAATACAGGTAATAGAAGAGTTCTCATTCCTACTCATGTAAGACCGTACTATATTAAAACATGACAAATATTTAAACCATGGTTTTTCATATTTTCAGATCTGTCCTTAGTATTGTTAACAGTTTATCTTAATCAGTTCTTATTTTTTTTGTCTCTAATTTTTCTTTTCCAGAAACTGGCAGACCTTTCACTTCGTATCCAACAAATTGAAACAACTCTCAATATTTTAGATGCAAAGGTTTGTATTTCTGAATAGTTTGTAGTATAAACTTTGCTGTACATATACCAGCTTTCTTAATCATACTTAACTTTCATTGCATTTAGGAATTATTCCATTTAACTTCTGTATCTATGAAGTGATACTGGTTGTGTTTTTAATTTTACTACAGTTGCAAAGAAAATGGTGTTCAGTATGAAACATTAATTCAAATGTACACATAGTTTGAGATAGGCAAATGCATAATGCAAGTAACATGTTAACAAGTTGAGCTGTTATATAGTTCACTTCATTTGATAGAAAATTCCAAAATTATTTTACTAGTTATTTGATAATACAATAATAATTATATAAATGTTTAGATGTCTCAGAGCAAACTTTGGAGACAGTATATGCTGTTTCTGTTTGCAAATATCTTAAGTACTAATGAAGAATACCAGTTTTCATTAGTGTCAGAAACTGCAAATGATAACTAAGAAAAATAGGAGACTTTTAGATTGAAAGCTTAAAGATTTTGATAACAGGGATATATTTAGTTTGGTTTCATTTTTAATATATTTATATATTCCACATGGTTTTTTTCTGTTTATAAAGTTATGGAGACACTAGTGTATTTTCATGACTAACTTTTCTGAAATTAATATTTTCTTTGTCCATTTACCAAAAAAAACCTAAGAAATATTCAATGAATATTTATTAGGAAGAAAAAAATGATATCTCTTTTGAATATGACCAGAATATCTAGTTTGCACTTTCTAGGTCTCCTTATGGACCTCACCTGTGTTTCTCTTAGAACATTTCTCTAGTTTGAAAACCTGGCCTTGAACGTGTTTAGATATTCTTTTAGCACCTATTGCTTTACTTTTCAATCCATGCAATCCAGCTTCTATTTGTACCACTCTCCTGAAATTCCTACAAAGATTGCCAGTGACTGGTTTTCTGCCCAAACCAGTCTCTTCTTTTCCCCTTTGTGCTTGATTTCACTGCAGCATTTGCTCCTTGGTGATCTCACATATACCCATCCCTTTCCACTGATGTTTCCCAAGTCAGTTTTCAACTACCTAGCAGTTGTCTTCACCCAGCTGTCCTACAGATACCTCAAACTGTTGGATGTCTAAAACCAAATTCATAATCCTCCAGACTTCTTCTACTCCCTGGCTCAATTAATGATTAATATTCACTGAGCCACTGGACACAATGGCTCATGCCTGTAATCCCAGCACTTTGGGAGGCCAAGGCAGGCGGATCATGAGGTCAGGAGATCAAAACCATTCTGGCTAACAGAGTGAAACCCCATCTCTACTAAAAATACAAAAAATTAGCTGGGCATGGTGGCAAATGCCTTTAGTCCCAGCTACTCAGGAGGCTGAGGCAGGAGAATCACTTGAACTTGAAAGGTGGAGGTTGCAGTGAGCCGAGATCTTGCCACTGCACTCCAGCCTGGGCGACAGTGCAAGACTCCATTTCAAAAAAAAAAAAAAATTCACTGAGCCTTTTCAAAAAAATGTCTTTTTTTTTTTCTTCTTTTTTTTTGGGTGGGGAGACAATCTCACTCTGTCACCTAGGCAGGAGTGCAGTGGTGTCCATCTTGGCTCACTGCAACCTCTGCCTCCTGGGTTCAACCTATTCTCATGCCTCAGTCTCCTGTGTAGCTGAGATTACAGATGTGTACAACCACGCTGGCCTAATTTTTGTTTTTTTAGTAGAGATGGTTTCACAGTGTTGACCAGGCTGATCTCGAACTCCTGGCCTCAAGTGAACTGCCTGCCTCAGCCTCCCAAAGTGTTGGGTGTACAGGCACTAGACACCATGCTCAGTCCATTGAGCCTTTCAAACTAGAACCAATTTCTCTTCTTCTTCAGCTCTTCTGTCTCTCTTATTCTGCTCATCCAATTGGCTGGGAATTCCTTTTTCTCCATCCACAATCTACTGCCCTAAATTAGGTTTTTAGCATTTCTTAAAAGGACCCTCCTGATGTTAATCACTAATGCTATCTCTAGTCCAATCTACCCAAGGGTTGCTGGAGTTATCACCACAAAAAATAAACATGATGATGACACCACCCCTACTCATGAGCTCTCCTTATTGCTCTCAGGGCAAAATCCAATCTCCTTAGCATGTTAGACAAAGCCCTTTACAATGTCATCACCACCAATCTCCCTAGCCTTATCCTCATGTGTTCCAGTCACCCTGGACCACTTATCATCCTCTAGACAAATCAAGTTCATTTGAACACCATGACCTTAATTTCAGGCACTGAGTGTCTATACCCTTAATCACAAAGTATGAGGACAAATTGTACATCCTCAATCAATGTTTGATGAATTAATCATGGATCTTGGATGGTGGTTTCTCCAGAAGATATTATTATTATGTTTGTGTGTATACATATATATTATATAATATATATAAAAATATATATTTTATGTGCGTGTATATATATATATATTTTTGTTTGTTTGTTTGTTTGTTTTGAGACAGAGTCTCACTCTGTCACCCAGGCTGGAGTGCAGTGGCATATTGGCTCATTGCAACCTCCGCCTCCCAGTTTCAATCAATTCTTCTGCCTCAACCTCCTGAGTAGCTGGGACTACAGGCAAGCACCACCACACCCAAATAATTTTTATATTTTGTATTAAGGATATTGGCCAAGCTGGTCTTGAACTCCTGACCTTGTGATCCACCTGCCTCATCCTCCCAAAGTGCTGGGATTACAGGCATGAGCCACTGCCTGGCAAGATATTAATTATTAAGTAAAAGAATTATGAAAGAAACCCCTCCCTTGAAAGAATCCCTTTCCCTTTTTCTTTGATCAGGGAAGCAAACAATTAGTTCCGAACTTTTTGTCATTATCGTAGCCACTTTCAAATCTTGTCCAATTGGTGTCAGACTATAAGAAGAAAAACCACTGTGGCCAGGTGTGGTGGTTTATGACTAATCTCAGCACTTTGGGAAAGAATCATTTGAGGTCTAAAGTTAGAGACCAGTCTGGGCAACATGGCAAAACCCCGACTCTACTGAAAATACAAAAATTAGCCAGGCCTGGTGGTGGGCACCTGTAGTTCCAGCTACTCAGGAGTCTGAGGGGGGAGAACCACTTGAACCTGGGAGGCAGAGATTGCAGTGAGTCAAGTTCGCACCACTGCACTCCAACTTGGATGACAGAGCGAGAGTCCTTCTCAAAACAAACAAACGAAAACAACTGTCAAAATCTTTTTCTCCTTCTATAATATATTTACTACGTGGAGAGATTAATCAATGAGATCTTAGTGAATGGGAGTATCATGCTTAGTTTGTCTGAAGATAATGACAACTAAAACGTGGACTGCACCTTGTAGGAAAACCCTATATCAAATTGTTGAAGTAAATAGAGATTTGGCCAGCCATAGTGGCTCACAGCTGAGTAATCCCAGCACTTTGGGAGACTAAGGTGGGTGGATCACCTGAGGTCGGGAGTTCGAGACCAGCCTGACCAATGTGGAGAAACCCCATCTCTACTAAAATACAACATTCTCTGGGCATGGTGGCAGGTGCCTGTAATCCTACCTACCCTATTTGGGAGGCTGAGGCAGGAAAATCGCTTGAACCTGGGAAGCAGAGGTTGCCGTGAGCCAGGATCATGCCATTGCATGTCAGCCTAGGCAATAAGAGTGAAACTCACCTCAACAAAAAAAAAAAAAAAGAAAAAGAGAGACATTTATGATTAGCTCAATTGAGAAATTCAGCTCATTTGAGTTCCTATATTCATGAAGTAATTTATAAATTTTCATAATGGGAAGGGAGAAAAAAAAAAACCTGACCTCTTAAAACTTACAAGAATTTCTCACTTTGTCATAATGGAAATTCCCAAATTTCTCAAATGTGCTTTTTTTCTTCATCTCTGGTAGCATGAAAGCATGTGCTAAAAAATATGAAACTTAAGATGTATCTGATGCCGTTGCCCAAACTTGTAATAACTTGTAATGATCAGGTTATCCTTAGAGAGTCAGTTGTCATTCCCACAAAGGGCATTGGTGCTCTCTCCCTGAGAGTAATGAAAAATTTAAAATTGCTGCTTCTTCCTTCTGATGCCTATACTCAATGACATAGGGTTAACAGAACCTCCTATGATGTGCTACTATGCTGCTGGTATGTACCAATGCATAGGACCAGATTCTCTAGGCAATAGTGTCAGACTACTATCGAGATTGCATCTGTACATATGTTTTCAATAAACATGTATTAACCACTTATTTTGAGTTGGTTGGCACTGGAATATATGAGACTCAATTCCTGCTCACAGTGTTGAGGATATGAGAGAAGTGACACAGAGGTCACACTTTGGGGCTGTTAGGAAAGGCTTCCTGAGGAAGGCTTTTGCTGAGAAGAATATATTCCACAAGTGTTTATTAAGTGCCTAAGTTCCAAGCCTGGGAACACAGTAGTGAACAAAGGAGAAAGATATTCCTGCCTGCATGGAGCTTACATTCTAGGAAAATAATCTGAATAAAGAATAGAAGCTTGTCAGGTGAATGATCTACAAAGAAATGAACAGCATATTTTTGGAAGTTAGTTATATACAAGTAGAGAGTACCAGACTCAGCCCCCAGTCCAAGAGAACTAGATGGCTCCTTGGACTGGCCTCTGGATCCATTGCTGGAGGCAGGGGGCTACTGAACCACAGGCAGGTTGTCACAAGGTAATCCTGGATGAGCCCCCAAATTTGTGACCGCCCAGTGGTTTCACCTTGTCCACTGCCTAGACAGAGCTTATTTATTAAGACCGGGGAATTGCAATAGAGAAAGAGTAATTCATGCAGAGCCAGCTGTGTGGGAGATGGAGTTTTATTATTACTCAGATCAGTCTCCCTGAGCATTTAGGGATCAGAGTTTTTAAGAATAATTTGGACCAGGTGCAGGTGGTTGCTCATGACTGTAATCCCAGCACTTTGGGAAGCCGAGGTATGCAGATCACAAGGTCAGGAGTTCGAGACCAGCCTGGCCAATATGGTGAAACCCCGTTTCTAGTAAAAATACAAAATCTAGCTGGGCATGCTGGCAGACACCTGTAATCCCAGCTACTTGGGAGGCTGAGGCAGGAGAATTGATTGAACCTGGGAGGCGGAGGTTGCAGTGAGCTGAGATTGTGTCATTGCACTCCAGGCTGGGCAACAGAGCAAACCTCTGCCTCAGAAAAAGGAATAATTTGGTGAACGGGAAGGCCAATGAGTCAAGAGTGCTGACTGGTTGGGTTAGAGATAAAATCATGGGAGGTTGAAGCTGTCCATTTGTACTGAGTCAGTTTCTGGGTGGGATCCACAAGATCAGATGAGCCAGTTTATCGAACTTGGTGGTTCCAGCTGATCATCCAGTGCAGGGTCTGCAAAATAGCTCAAGGACTGATCTTCGTGATACAATGATAGAGGCAGGAGGCAGAGAAATTCTAGGCAGACAGGGGTGGTTCTGTGTTGAAGCCCCCCTCAAGCTGAAAAGCCTGAGACTGAGACTGCAGTTCAAAGTGAGAACTTATATCTCTGTTTTCCTGCTTGAATGTTGCCTTTTGCTAAACCACCTATGGCCCTGCCCTGCCCTAGCCTGTGCCTATAAAGACCCCAGACTCGCCCGCAGAAAGGAGAAGCAGCTGGACACTGGGGACTATGGCTGGACATTGAAGGGAAGTGGCTTGATTTCAGAGGGACAGCTTGGCAGCATAACTTCAGAGAACAATCCAGCCAGAGACAGCTGACTTCAGGGGAGCATTACCTACCCACCCCATCCTTTTCTCAGCTCCCCTTCCTGCTGAAAGCCACTTCCATCAGCCATAAAATCCCCTGCATCATCATCCTTCAATTCGTTTGTGAGACCTCATTTCTCCTGGACTCTGGACAAGAGCTCAGGAGCCACAAGTGTGGATACAAAAGGCTGTCACACTGGCTCTTTGCCTTTGCTGGTGGAGGGCAGCTGCCTACATGAAGGGGCAGAGGGCCCATGGAACTGTTAATGCCTAAACTGTCCATGGATGGCAGAGCTAAAAGCACTGTAACACACCCCTGGGGCTTCAGAGGTTGCAGGCACCCCTGCCTGACACTGCTGTGGGGTCTGCACAAAGTTTGCTCCTGCCAGTGCCCAAAAGCACCCACTCTGGCTCCTGCACCCACTCACCTTCATGCTCCCTCCCGCAAGGGGCGGAACACAATGGGCCTGAGTGAGTGGAGTTTAATCCCACTGGTGCTGAAGCAGCCAGCCAATTCCAGTGCTCGTGCACATCCTTTTCCTGCCTTGCTTGCTTAGGTGTTTCCTCTTGCAAGGAGTTAAAAGTGGCGGACTAAGTAAACGAGGCACCCTTGTTGCAAGTTCCTCGAAGGTGGTCAGGGAAATATCCTGCTTCATCAGGAACAGTTTAGGGAAGGGCAGGATCTTGTAGCCTCCAGCTGCATGATTCCTAAACCATAATTTCTAATCTTGTGGCTAATTTGTTAGTCCTACAAAGGCGATCTAGACCCCAGGCAAGGAGGGGATTTGTTTTTCGAAAGGGGTATTAGCGTCATTATTTGAAATCATAAACTATAAAGTAAGTTCCTCTCAAGTTAGTTTAGCTTACGCCCAGGAATGAACAAGGACAGTTTGGGGGCTGGAAGCAAAATGGAGTTGGTTAGGTCAGCTCAGTTATAATTTTGCAATGGTGGTGTCAACATTAACTTTAATCAGCTTGTTAAATTGGTGTCTGTCCGACCTACCCTCTGCGGGAAGACTGGGCTCATTGGGAAAGAAACCGGACCGCAGGCTAGAGGAAATTCCTTAAGTTCAGGCTTTATTGAGAGGAAAGAGCCTCCGGGCGGGCCAGCCGGGACGAAAAGGAAAAATGGCCGTGCCGCTCAGAGGGGCAGGGTTGTTTTATAGGGGGCTGAAGGGCTGGGGGGTGGGGAAGCCAAAAGCCGAGGTGGTGGGCAACTGTTGGTCAGTTTGAACTGCTGGGCGGGAAGCTGGGCGGCGGGAGGGCTAGGGCCGGTATGTAAAGTGAGAGATAAGGGAGCCTCTTTGTGGGGGAGGGAAAGAGAGAAAGAGAGCTTTCGCGGTAGGGGCAGAGTTTTCCAAACAGTGCCTACCAGATTTCTCCTGCAAAGATCTTTTTTTCTCCTTTCCGTACTCAAGTCTTCAGAAGCAAATCACTAAGTCTAGTCCATATTCCTTTTTATTTATTTATTTATTTGAGACAGGGTTTCACTGTCACTTAGGCTGAAATGCAGTGGTGTGAGCGCAGCTCATTGCAACCTCTGCCTCCTAGGCTCAGGTAATCCTCCCCGCTTAGCTTTTGGAGTAGCTGGACCTACACCATGCCTGGCTAATTTTTTATAGAAATGGGTTTTCACCCTGCTGGTTGGTCTTGAACTCCTGGCATCAGCCACCATGCCCATCTTTAGTCTGTAAGGTTTTTTAGACTGACTGGTAACCTCTGTGACCTGCAAGGACATTCCAGACGAGTTATTGGAACTAGAAAGTCCGAAGTAAGTGGAAGACCATGAAAAGGGGAAGAATGGTCAACCCTTACAGTGCCTAATTAACTTGAGACATTCTTCTATTATTTCTTATTCCCACCTCAACTGATAAGGCAACTGGACTTTGTAACCAACCTTGGTCAACCTTGTGACTCAGGACCCTACCACCCCCTCCCAGCTTGCAAAAACTGCCCTATACTGTAACTTCTATAACTTTCCACTGCCTACCCCAAACCTATAAAACCAACTCCTATCCCTTTGCCCTCCACTGACTGTCTTTTTGGACTCAGCCCACCCACACTTGGGAATAAACAGCTACGTTGCTCACACAAAGCCTGTTTAGGGCCGGGGAGCGGGGGTGGTTTTTTCATTCAGAGTGCATATTTAACAAAGTCCATACCCTAAGAGAGGGGATTGGCCAGGCACAATGGCTCACATCTGTAATCCCAGCACTTTGGGAAGCCAAGGCAGGGGGATCACCTGACGTCAGGAGTTGGAGACCAACCTGATCAACATGGTGAAACCCCATGTCTACTAAAAATACAAAAATTAGCTGGGTGTGGTGGCAGGTGACTGTGATTTCAGCTACTTAGGTGGCTGAGGCAGGAGAATTGCCTGAACCCAGGAGGCAGAGGTTGCAATGAGCTGAGATCATGCCATTGCACACCAGCCTAGGTAACAGAGTAAGAGTCCATCTCAAATTAAAAAAAAAAGAGGGGGAATATTACAACTTTTTGAATGGAGAGATACTTGAGGTTTTTACTGCCTGTGAATAAAAACATATACAAGACACAAGGCTGATCGCATTGGCTCACTCCTGTAATCCCAGAACTTTGGGAGGTTGAGGCTGGCAGATCACCTGAGGTCAAGAGAAAGACCATCCTGGCCAACGAGGTGAAACCCAGTCTCTACTAAAAATACAAAGGTTAGCCGGGAGTGGTGGTGCATCCTGTAGTCCCAGCTACTAGAAAGGCTGAGGCAGGAGAATCACTTGAACTTGGGAGGTGGAGGTTGCAGTGAGCCAAGATCATGCCAGTACACTCCAGCCTGGGCAACAGAGGGAGACTGTCTGAAAAGAGAGAAAAAAAGTAAAGACATGGTGAGGGAAATGGAATTACTGGTACAAGTGCAAGTTTTTATTATTTATTTATCTGGCTAGGGTTTTACTAGGTGTTTAAATTTTTTTAAAAATCAATTTAGGGGGTACAAGTCCCATTTTGTTGTAGGATATATTGGACTCATTAAGTAATTTTTCATCCCTCAGGCCCTTCCTCCTGCCCTTCTGAGTCTCCAGTGTCTATTGTTCCCCTCTATGTTTATGTGTACACATTATTCAGCTTCCCCTTACAAGTGAGAACATTTGGCACTTGACTTTCTGTTTCTGAGTTATTTTACTTAAGATAATAAAACTGCCATTACAAAATTATAACTGAGATGTGAAAAAGATCTGACCTAACCAACCCCACCTTGCTTCTAACTTTGAAGTTAGTCTTGTTCATTCCTGGGCATAGGCCGAACGGGAGGAATTTACTGTCTATAGTTTGAAACAAAGACGATAACAGCCTTTTCCCAAAACAAACTCTTGTCTTGCCTGGGTACTAGACTGCTTTTGTATGACTAGCAGTTAGCCAAAAGATAAAAATTTATGGTTTAGGAGTCAAGCAGCTTGAGGCTATAGGATTCTGACCCTCCCCAAATTGTTTCTGGGGATAACATGACTATTATAAAACCTAAAATCAGTGTTTGAGATATTTTGCAGACACTGCACTTGATGGATTAGCTGGTACTATCTAGATTGATAAACTGGCTTATCTGATCTTGTGTCCTTCACCCAGGAACTGAGTCAGCGTAAGAGGACACCTTCAACTTCCGGAGATTTAATCTCTGATCCAAAAATCAGTACTCTGGATTCACAGTCCCCACCCCCTCCACCACCAAATTATCTTTAAATACTCTGGCTGGGCATGGTGGCTCACACCTGTAATCTCAGCACTTTGGGAGGCTGAGGTGGGTGGATCACCTGAGGTCAGGAATTTGAGACCAGCCTGATCAACATGGTGAAACCCCTGTTTCTAAAAAAATAAAATAAAATAAAATAAAATTACAATGTTTGACCAAGCTTGGGAAAGTCTTCTATTATCCAGCACACTTTCTTTGTATCATTTTCATTCCTTTCAGTATCAAGTGATTATTCACTAGCTTAACATCATAAATTAGTTTGAAGTAGGATGTTACACAAACGACTTGGAATTTTCCACAGTCTGCTTAACTTGCAGAAATGTAAATTCAGGAAATGTGGACATAAACGGATTTCCTAGGCACAACCTATTCTTAAATAACTGTGTAGACGTAATAGCCTCAACAGCTTCTAGACCACAGGCAAATGAACAATTTGCTGGCCTTGTCCTCCTTAAAGTTTCCAGGAAGTTTCCGCCTTATTAGCAAGGAGGCAAATGAGGTGGTGGGTGGGGCTGGTCAGGGCCCACTGCACTGCAGAAACCGTGTGGTACAGAATGATGTGGTAGCAGCTGGGTAGAGAGACTACTGCTGCCAGGCTGGGAAGCAACTGGTTTCGCCTCTCCTCCAGTTTACTGAATCAGGCACCCAGGCAGTTAGGCCAAGCAAATACTATACTGCTACCCTTGCATGATGGAATCACTTAGCTTGAGCTTAAAAATAAAAATAAAAAGAGGTGGCTGGTCATGGTGGCTTATGCCTGTAGTCCCAGCACTTTGAGAGGGCAAGTCAGGCGGATCATTTGATGTCAGGAGTTCAAGACCAGCCTAACCAACATGGTGAAACCCTGTCTCTACTAAAAATACAAAAATTAGCTGGGCATGGTGGCATGCACCTGTAGTCCCAGCTTCTCAGGAGGCTGAGGCAGGAGGATCACTTGAACCTGGAAGATGGAGGTTGCAGTGAGCTGATATTGTGCCATTACACTTCAGCCTGGGCAACAGAGTGAGACTCTGTCTCAAAAAAAAAAAGAAAAAGAAAAGAAAAAAAATAGCAACAACAGAAGCTACCCCCAGGATCTCTTGGTTACCTCTTAGTTTTATGGTCATCTGGATTCCAATATCACTAGAAGATGTGACTTAATATTTACCTATGTATGCTGTCCAAAAAAGGAAAAAACAAAACAAAACAGAATTTACTTAATATATAAGATCAGACACAGAAAGACGTATGAGAATATTTTTCACTGAGAGGTAAGAGTTCTTTCATTTTTATTTTATTTTTTTGAGATAGAGTCTTGCTCTGTCACCCGGGCTGGAGTGCAGAGGCGCAATCTCGGCTCACTGCAACCTCAGCTTCCCAGGTTCAAGTGATTCTCCTGCCTCAGCCTCACAAGTAGCTGAGATTATAGGTGCCCATCACCTATAATCTATTTTTTTTTTTTTTTGTATTTTAGTGATGGCGTTTCACTATGTTGGCCAGACTGGTCTCAAACTCCTGACCTCAAGTGATCTACCTGCCTTGGCCTCCCAGAGTGCTGGGATTACAGGCATGAGGCACCACGCCCAGCCTCTATGAAGCCTTCTCATCACCACATCACCATGCTGGTTCATCTCCATGGCATGCTGGAGGTAGCTGGTATCTGCTCCTGAGCATGGACTGTGTGTTTCTCTTCCAACTTTGTGTTCAGTGACCTGCATTTTGATAGTTCAAATTTTATTTTTATTTATTTTTGTTTTCATTCTTTTGGTAGCCTGAATTTTAACATATTGGGAGTATTTTCACCATGAAAATTGGCAAATGCCACAAACCAGGCACCCTCCAGAGCTGGCTGTTAAGCACTGACCGGCATATATATCAATGTTGGCTCGCTGCCCCCAATCATTCTCCTACTGGCTTAGTTCCTTGCCTGCTGTTAGAGCAGAGTAGAGGCTGAGAAGTCAGGGCGTTAAACATCTGGACTGGGATACGGAATCCTCTGTGAAGCTCTTGAACAAGTTATATAGCCTCTTTAATACCCAGCTTTCTACTTTGTAAAGCGGGGTTGATATACACCCCGCTTGGGGCTGTGAAGGTGAAATGAAATGATGTATGGTAAGCACCTAAGGTGCCTGGTGGGTACAGAGTCAATGCTCAGTAAGTGGAATCTATTAGGTCAGTGTTTTTTTGGCCAGTACCGATAGTCATTCGTTCAACAATACATAGGGAATGGCTATTAGTAAAGTGCTTTTGGTTCCACCTGTATGGTTTTATTTTATTTATTTATTTTAATTTTAGTACCAAGTATTCTGAGCTTCCCTTCACCTGTATGGTGTTTTAAAAATTTGTTTATTTATTTATTTTTGAGACAGGGTCTCACTCTGTCACCTAGGCTGGAGGGTAGTGGCATGATCTCGGCTCACTGTAACCTCTGCTTACTGGGCACAAATGATCTTCCCACCTTAGCCTCCCGAGTAGCTGGGACTACAGGTACATGCCACCATGCCTGGCTCATTTTTGTATTATTTATTTATTTATTGAGACCATGTCTGGAGTGTCTTGTCACCCAGGCTGGAGTGCAATGGCGGCATCTTGGCTCACTGCAACCTCTGTCTCCTGGGTTCAAGCGATTCTCCTGCCTCAGACTTCTGAGTAGCTGGGATTGCAGGCATTTTTGGTATTTTAGTAGAGATGGGGTTTCACCATGTTGGCCAGGCTGGTCTTGAACTGCTAACCTTAAGTGATCTGCCCGCCTCAGCCTCCCAAAGTGCTGGGATTACAGGCATGGGCCACTGTGCCCAGCCAATTTTTGTATTTTTTGTAGAGACAGAGTTTCACCAAGTTGCCTAGGCTAGTTTCAAACTCCTGAGCTCAAGTGATCCACCCTCCTCAGCCTCCCAAAGTGCTGGGATTATGGGTGTGAGCTACCATGCCTGGCCTCCACCCATATGGTTTTAAATGTACAGATAAGCAAGAATGAAACACCACCCTGGAATTCTGAGTTTTCCAATCACCTATTTGATGTCATGTGGACTCTACACCTGGGCCTTTGACATAGTCTCAACTTGCCATCAGTAGACAGGGTCCACAGGTCTGGTCTTCTCTTCTGTCAGAGCACCTAGAGCACCTTCATCCGCCACCTCCCTATCTTCCTAAATATCCTCCTCATGCTTTCATTGCCTTCCCTTTCTCCTCAAACAGGCAAACAACCTTCTTCCCAGCGCACCTCCTCTGCGTTTGCTCCCATGCCTGTGATGTGGCTGTCAGGTTCAGTTATTCTCAGACCTGTGTAACAAGAACTCTAGGATGAGTCACCTGGTGCCTGCTTTTTTTAATAACCTGAGGCCAAGGCAGGAAGGCCTGATTTCCCTGGCAAAGTTAATTGTCTGGCAAAAGTGCTTCCCAGGGTAATGAGCTGCCTCTGCTTTTTCCCCCGTCTTTGGTTCCCTTTCCTGCCTCCGTGCCCATTCAGCATAGCGCTCAGAAGGGCATCTTCCACTTCAGCATTCCTTTAGCGTGAAAAATGGTTATCATGGGAAAAGTGCTAAATTCTAAACCCTTCAGGTTCTTTTTTTTCTTTGAGACTGAGTCTCACTCTGTCACCTGGGCTGGAGGGCAGTGGTGTGATCTCGGCTCACTGCAAACTTTGCCTCTGGGTTCAAGTGATTCTCCTGCCTCAGCCTCCTGAGTAGCTGACATTGCAAGCACCCACTACCACGCCCAGCTAATTTTTGTATTTTTAGTAGAAACAGAGTTTCACCATGTTGGCCAGACTGGTCTTGAACTCCTGAGCTCAGGTTATCTTCCTGCCTCAGCCTCCCAAAGTGCTGGAATTATAGGTGTGAGCCACTGCACCCAGCCTGAATTCTAAACCCTTCAGGTTCTTGCAATTATCAGTGATGTTGAGATTGAATTAATTTGGAATAAAGGCATTTGTTATAAGGGAGGCTATTAACTTCTTCTTTTCTTTCTTTTTCTTTTGAGATGAAGTCTGGGTCTGTTGCCCAGGCCAGTATAATGATACGATCTTGGCACATTGCAACTTCTGCATCCTGGGTTCAAGCGATTCTCCTGCCTCAGTCTACCAAGTAGCTGGGATTGCTGGTGCCTGCCACCATGCTCAACTAATTTTTGTATTTTTTAGTAGAGACAGGGTTTCACTATGTTGGTCAGGCTGGTCTCGAACTCCTGGCCTCAGGTGATCTACCTGCCTCGGCCTCCCAAAGTGCTGGGATTACAGGTGTAAGCCCCCACGCCTGGCCCTATTAACTTCTTTATACTCCAGTTTAAATATGAAGTGTTCGCAAAACTTAAGAAGTTCCTGCTTTCTGCACACACAGGCTCCTTGTGGAATTCTTCAAACGCTTCCAAGTGCATCATTGTCCACGTGATCAGTTTTTCGTTGCTTGAATTTCAGAGCTGTTTACAGATGTAGAAACACTCAAAATGGGTACACGTTGTTTCATGTTGGCAGCTCTTTCGCCATCAGTTTTAAAGTGGGAAAGTTGCTATGTGAGCAGCCTGAAAATGAAAAATAAGTTACAGCTTGGCACTAATAGAAAATAGATCATGTTGGCCAGACGCTCACACCAGCACTTTGGGAGGTTGAGGCAGGAGGATTCCTTGAGCTCAGGACTTCAAAACCAGCCTGGGTAACATAGCAAAACCCTGTCTCTAAAAAATAACAATTAAAAAAAAGAACATGTCGCCAGGTGCGGTGGCTCACGCCTGTTATCGTAGCACTTTGGGAGGCCAAGGTGGGTGGATCACCTAAGGTCGGGAGTTCAAGACCAGCCTGGCCATCATGGAGAAACCCCATCTTTAAAAAAAAAAAAGAAAAGAACATGTCAAACAGTATTTTCCAAGTCATCTAATTAATTAAAAGTCTATACCTGAAAAATGTTTTACAGCAACATTTTTGTTAAAATAATTGACCACAATTAGTATATCCTAGATACCTTATTTCCATAAAGTACTTCTAGAGATCAGTAATATTCCTCAGCTTTTTATCGTAATATTTTCAGCAGATAGTAAAATCTCAGTTATTAAAAAATAATGTGTTTACATAACATCCCAATATTAGAATTTTCAAACATGATTTTATTTTATTTTGAGACCAAGTCTCTCTTTGTCACCCAGGCTGGAATGCAGTGGTGCCCTCTCAGCTCACTATAACCTCTGCCTCCCAAGTTCAAGCGATTTTCCTGTCTCAGCCTCTGGAGTAGCTGGGACTACAGGCACCTGCCACGATGCCTGGCTAATTTTTGGACTTTTTTAGTAGAGGTGGGGTTTTACCATCTTGGCCAGGGTGGTCTTGAACTCCTGACCTCAGGTGATCCTCCCACCTCCACCTCCCAAAGTGCTGGGATTACAGGTGTGAGCCACCATTCCTGGCTTCAAACATGATTTTAGATCAGTTTTTTTTTTCAAGGTAGTCACAATTTACCACTGAGAATGAACACATATCAAGGTTATGGGTTTGATCATTTGAGAAATGTCAACACCAATGAATTTAAACATTTTCTGACTTTTTGCTATAAAATCTCTCATGATATACAAATAAATTTTACATCTTTTAGAGCCAAAATGAAAATACTTTAGAACAAAATCAGGCCAAATTTTTGAAATTCAAAGTGGCTGAACACCTAAAAGAAACACGATAAAAACTTGCCAATTACAAGTCTTCTCAGAGGTCTGGACTGAATTTCTCTCTAATAATTTGGATATTTCTTCTCTTTGCCAGTGATAAAGGAATAATACCTTTAGAGAGTGCTATTTTTACATTTATGTTCAACATCTCTGCATTTCTTGGTAAGTACACAATAATTATTATGAATAATCGAAAAGCTCACAATTCCAAGTGAAGTCAGATGTGTTATTTTTAGTTTGTGTATAATTTTTATTTTATTTTATTTTATTTATTTTTCATGAGCCAGGGTCTCTGTTGTTCAGTCTGGAGTGCAGTGGTGTGATCACAGCTCACCGCAACCTCCACCTCCCGGGATCAGGCAATTCTCCCACCCCAGAGTAGCTGGTACTATAGGCACACACCACCATGCCTAGCTAATTTTTTGTGTTTTTTTGTAGAGATGGGGTTTTGCCATGTAGCCAGGCTGGCCTTGAACTCCTATGTTTAAGTAATCCACCTGCTTTGACCTCTCAAAGTGCTGAAATTATAGGTGTGAGCCACTGCACATGGCCTGGTGTATAACTTTTAAAAAGCACAAGTTTTGCGGCTAGATTTTTGTGCTATTTTGAGAAACTGAAGTGAAAAGATATCCAAAATTATGGCTTTATTAGAGAACTATACTTTAGTAATTTATAACAGGATTTTCTGTAGGTGGTTTTAAATACCAAACTCTGGAATGGATTTTAAGTGCAATTTGGTTTTTAAAAATGTTGATTTATATTCAAGACACTTATGGAAACCAAAGACACCCAGTGCGTAAGCGAAGTTTCTCAAAGTGTGGTCTGAAGGCAACTAGATGCCACACGACTCAGCCAGAACCTTTGGGAGTGTGGGGTCATGACTGTGCCTTCTCAACAAGCACTCCAAGGGACTTGGATTCTCACTAAGTTTGACAACCATTGACAAAGGCACTATCTTACCTGTTAGAGAAAGGGAAAAGGTGAAGCAAGAAATAGTATGATTTTTCTTTTCAGTTCCCCAGATGCACCTGTGATGCAGTTGATAGGATACAACCTCATCATGAGCCAATTAATGTAATGCACAGTAATGACAACTATTGCACAATTAATGTAAGGCTCAGTCTTCTATAAGGCGATCCAAGTATATAGATGTTAGATGCAGGGCTTTTTCTCTTAGTCCTGCTGTAATCTACTCCCATGGAACAATCATGTTTTTGCCAAGGGCCTATCGCATAACCAGCGCTTTCTGTTTCTCTACTGGTACAGGGTGGGAAGGGACAGTGTTGCTAACCCTACTTAGCGACTTGGCATCTTTAGAATTTGTTCTTCCTACTTGGTAGCGGCAAAGTTTCACCGCATCACCCATTTGTAGTCCTCCTAAGGTATTGGAGGTGAGCAAGGGGAAGTAGCAACATGGAGTCTGCCAATTCCAGTGCCCTCTTATACCATCCTTGCCACGAATCCCGACTTGGAAAACAGAGAGATTATTTTATCACAGCAAGTGATAAATATGGCGTTTGCTTCTGAATAAAGCAGAAGGTGACATAAATATAATCATTTAAAATAGTCTGTGTGAGCTAGGTGCAGTGGCTCATGCCTGTGATTCTAGCATTTTGGGAGGCTGAAACAGGAGGATCTATTGAGCCCAAGAGTTCAAGACCAGCCCAAGTGAGATCCCATCTTTACAAAAAATTAAAAAGAAAGAGAGAGAGAAAGAAAGAAAGAAAGAGAAAGAAAGAAGGTAGTGAGATCCCATCTTTACAAAAAATTAAAAAGAAGGAGAGAAAGACAAAGAAAGAAGAAATAAATTAGCTGGGTGTGGTGATGTGTGCCTGTAGTCCCAAATGTCCCAGTGTGTGCCTATAGTCTCAATGTGGTGAGATCCCATCTTTACAAAAAATTAAAAAGAAAGAGAAAAAGAGAGAAAGAAAGAGAAAGAAAGAAAGAAGTAAAGAAAGAAAGAGAAAGTGGGAAGAAATAAATTAGCTGGGTGTGGTGATGTGTGCTTATAGTCCCAACTACTTGGGAGGGTAAGGAGGGAGGATTGCCTGAGCCCAGGAGGTCAAGGCTGCAGTGGCCATGATTGCGGCACTACACTCCCACCCAGTTGACAGAGTGAGACCCTGATGCCAAAAGAAAAAAAAATGTTGTGATAAGTTGTTAGTCTTTAGCCTGCTTTTTAAAAATTCAGGCATATATTATAGCCACCATACTATGTCTTTATACTGTATACTTTCCATGCATGCATGATATCCTTTGCAAGGATGTATTATGATTTATTTAATTAGTCCCCTATTGTTCAACATTTAGGCTATTTCTGGTATTTTGTAGTTACAATGTTGAAGTGAACATCTTTTAAATATATCTTTGCATATTTGTGTTTTTCTATAAATTTGCTAAGTTAAAGGGAATACAAAAAAAATTATAACTATTTATTTATTCAACATTTACAAAGTATGTACTATACGATAGGCTTTTGCTTGTTTATGCTTAGTGTCGAGGTCACAACAGCAAACAAAACAGACAAGACCCCTGCTCTCATGGAAGCTATATTTTATTGCCAAATTACAACAAATGATATTTGGTTAATTGACTCGCAGTTTCGAAAAACATAACCTTACTATCCTCCTCACATCATACACAAGAACCAATTGCAGTTTAGTAAACATGAAAAGCAAAACTATGTGGTAATGAAATTACAGGAGAATATTTTTAAACCTTGGAATAGAAACTTACACAAAACCCAGAAGCATGGACTGATATGAATATATAAAAATTAAAACTTCTGAATGATGGAAAATACAAGAAACATTGGTAAAAGACAAATAGCAGAGCAGAAGAAAATGTGCAATATTTATAACAGATAATAGACTAATGGACACAGTATGTAAAAAGTAACTACAAATTAGAAATAGATGAGTCCAAGAGAAGAATAAAAAGAAAATTGTAAACATGCTTTTCTCAGAAGAAGAAATGCTGAAAATTGCTAAATCTCACTAATCATCAGAGAAATGCAAATTAAACCAACAGGTTACATTTTTTATTTATTAGATTAAAAGGAATAAAAAGGCAAGGGCATGCAACATTGCTCTCAAATTCTGCCAGTGGGAGTCTAAATTGTTAACTGTCCTTGGAGCAATTTGGAGGTGTTTCTAAGCATTTTAATTGTGCATGTTTTTTTTTGACCCAGTAATATAGCTCCTAGGAACCCATCTTTCAGAAACACCTGAAAGTGTGCCCAAAGATTTGTATACAAGGATATTCATTGAATGCTGTTTGTAGCAGGAAAAATGTGGAAACAATGTAGAAATTCATTTTTAGGAGAATAATGAAATAAATATAGTGTCTCATACCATAGAGCATCATGAGACCCCCAAAACAATGAAGTAAACCTGTTTGTACTTACATGAAAAGATCTCTATGCTACATTGTTAAGTAGAAAAAGCAAGTCACTGAATAATGCATGTACTATAATAGCATCTACATGAAAAGGACAACAGCCAAGATGTGTGTGTTTGTGTGTGTGTGTGTGTGTCCATGCTGGGGAGAGAGTAAGATGGAGTCAGGAGGGACAGGTGTGGGAAAGTGGGGAGACTTGTAATCAGTACATGTGATATGAAGCTGCTTCTGTTTTTCATTCTAAAGAAATCAAATTATGAACATTCATCAAAGTTCTCTTCTTTTTCAGCTGCAGCCACAATTTATACAAGATATAAAATAGTAGAGAAGAAGAATCGAACCTACTGTTTCAGCAGTCCTGCTCTTAACTTGGTATCTTTCTTTCTGGGATTGTTGGGATGTATTGGAATGAGCATTGTCGCCAGTTTTCAGGTAAAAGCTGAAGCTTTTCAGTTGTGAGGAGTGGTGGAGTGTATGTGTCTGAGGAGAGTAGCAGGAATGCAAGAGGCACACTATGCCATTATAGCCATTAATGCTTGATGAGTTTACAATAAGTGGGTTAGTCCCTATTTTAGAAACAAACTTTTAACATTTGAAAGTTACGGCAGGGAGCAGTGGCTCACGCCTGTAATCCCAGCACTTTGAGAAGCCAAGGTAGGCGGATCCTGAGGTCAGGAGTTCAAGACCAGCTGGGCCAACATGGTGAAACGCCCTCTCTACTAACAATACAAAATTAGCTGGACAAAAGTGGCACGCACCTGTAATCCCAGCTACTCAGGAGGCTGAGGCAGGAGAATCGCTTGAACACAGGAGGTGGAGGTTGCAGTGAGCTGAGATTGTGCCACTTGCACTCCAGCCTGGGCAACAGAGCAAGACTCCATCTCAAAACAAACAAAATTTGAAAGTCAGTTCTGTACTTGGGAGAAATGGGGTGCACATTTGCATAATTATGTGAGAGTGTGTGATTCAGAAGAGGCCTTGGGCTTTGCATTGCTCCATGTTCTCATAGATGTGGTTTGATGTGTTGGGGGAGCTACCTCAACTACTGTGATGATTTTGTTAAGGGTGTGAAAATATTTGCATGTGTTTACCAATTCTACCATTTAAACTTCTGGTGTTCAAAGAGGAGGCTCTTGGTGACATTTCCTTATCTTGTATGACAGTATGCATTCTGTTTTTCATAACAGCAAACACTTATTGAAATTTTCCTGTGACACATTTATTGAAATATCCCATATTTTAATTCATACAATTATAGTAAAAGCCTTGTAAGATATGCTCTATTATTTTCCCTATTTATCCATGGTGAAATGGAGGCCCAGAGAGGTTAATACTTGCCAAAGATGAGATAAGTAATGCATGGCAGAGGTGGGTTTTTGTTTTTTTGTTTTTTTTTGAGATGGAATTTTGCTCTTGTTACCCAGTCTGGAGTGCAATGGCGCGATCTCGGCTCAGGGCAACCTCCGCCTCCTGGGTTCAGGCAATTCTCCTGCCTCAGCCTCCTGAGTAGCTGGGATTACAGGCACGCGCCACCATGCCCAGCTAATGTTTTGTATTTTTAGTAGAGACGGGGTTTCACCATGTTGACCAGGATTGTCTTGATCTTTTGACCTTGTGATCCACCTGCCTCAGCCTCCCAACGTGCTGGGATTACAGGCTTGAACCACTGCGCCTGGCCTGGGTTTTTGTTTTTGAAATGGAGACTTGCTCTTGTCACCCAGGCTACAGTGCAATGGTACAGTCTTGGCTCACTGCAACCTCCATCTCCTGAGTTTAAGTGATTCTCCTGCCTCAACATCCCAAGTAGCCGAGATTACAGGTGCCCACCACCCCACCTGGCTAATTTTTGTATTTTTTTAGTAGAGATGGGTTTTGCCATGTTGGCCAGACTGTTCTTGATCTCCTGACCTTGTGATCTGCCCACCTCAGTCTCCCAAAGTGCTGGGATTACAGGTGTGAGCCACCACGCCTGGCCCAGAAATGGGCTTTGAATGGAAGTCATCTTTCTAGAGGCTGTGAGAGCTATCTTCAATGCCAAAATGGAGAAATACCTGTGACCCAAAAAAACCAAATACACAATGCACAGTTCTACCATCAGGAAGCACACACACACAAAAATACAAAAAGGAAGACCTAGAATGATATAATTTGTTTAGTGCAGTGTGGTTATGGTTTAATGGAGGCTAGTATAGATATATCATTTTATCCTCTGAATAGCAACATTATAAGAGATATAGATGTCAGTTTTTATTTTATTTTATTTTATTTTTTTTATTAAAAATATGGGTTTTCACCACATTGGTCAGGCAGGTCTTTAACTCCCGACCTCAGGTGAACCGCCCGTCTTGGCCTCCAAAATGCTTGGATTACAGGTGTGAGCCACTATGCCCTGCTAGATGTCAGTTTTTAAACCATTAAAGGGCAGACTTCAAGAAGAAAACTTAGATGGTTAAATAATTTCAACTTTTGATTCTCCTTAAGTCTTCAGTGGTGATTAAATCTTCACACAAACTAGAAATAGAATCTTAACTTCCCAAGGAGCAAAGTGTTTGACTTGTCATTGTTCTGATAACTGTATCTTTACCACTTCCTTGTTCAGTATCCTGTAATTCATCTTTGTCTTACCAGGAGCAAACCAACTTGAGCTGTTAACTCAAGAAGATTTTGAGATGTGAGGGCAAGAAAGAGTGTGACTGCCTCTGGTGGTTTTTCTTTTTTTGTAGAGACAGAGTCTTGCTCTGTTCCCCAGGCTAGAGTGTAGTGGTGCGATCTCAGCTCACTGCAACCTCCACCCTGGGTTCAAGTGATTCTCATGCCTCAGTCTCCTGAGTAGCTGGGATTAGAGGCGCCCACCACCATACTTGGCTAATTTTTGTATTTTTAGTAGAGACAGGATTTCACCATGTTGGCGAGGCTGGTCTCAAACTCCTGACCTCAAGCGATCCACCTGCCTTGGCCTCCCAAAGTGTTGGGATTGCAGGCATGAGCCACTGTGCCTGGCCATGGGGATTTTTCTTGAGTTGCAATAAATCACATTTTTTCTCAAACAGGTGGGTGAGATGGCTACTTTTTGGTGTGTCCTCACTAACTTCTGTCAATACTTTATTTTCCCTCACAAAGTTTTCTATTTGAAATTCTGTCATTTGTGGCCACATGGATGAACATGGAGGACCTTATGCTAAGTGAAATAAACCAGTCACAGAGGGACAAATACCGAGTGCTCTCACTTACATGTGGAACCTATGAAAGTCAAGCTCACAGACGGGGAGACTAGAATGGTGTCACAGGAGTGAAGGGGAGGATGAGAAGTGGGGAGATATTGGTCAAAGGGTACCAAGCTTCAGTTAGAATAAATTAATAATTCTGGAGATCTATTATTGTACAGCCTGGCGACTATAGTTAATAATAATGTTTTGTATGTTTCAAAATTGCTAAAACAGTAGGTTTTAAATGTTCTCATCACAAAAAAAAGAATATGTGAGGTGATAGATATTTTAATTACATTGATTTAATCATTTCACAATGTAAACATACATAAAAATATTTACAGCCAGGCGTGGTGGCTCATGCCTGCAATCCCAGCACTGAGGGAAGCCCAGGCAGGAGGATTGCATTAGCCCAGGAGTTTGAGACTAGTCTGGGTAACATAGGGCTACACAGGGAGGCTGTTCCTCTGGAAACACACACACACATGCATGCACGCATGCACGCATCCCTACAAGCCTCATAAATACAATTATTATGTTTTGAGACGAAGTCTTGCTCTGTTGTCCAGGCTGGAGTGCAGTGGCTCACTCCAACCTCTGCCTCCCAGGTTCAAGCAATTCTCCTTGCCTCAGCCTCCTGAGTAGCTGGGATTACAGGCACCTGCCAATATTCCTGGCTAATTCCTTTATTTTTTAGTAGAGATGGCATTTTGCCATGTCATCCAGGCATGTCTTGAACTCCTGACCTCAGGTGATCTGCCCCTCCACCCACCGCCCCCAGCCTCCAGAAGTGTTGGGAGGCATGAGCCACTGTCCCTGGCCTATAAACAATTATTATTTGTCAATTAAAAATACAACTTTTAAAAGTTTCCTTTTTAGAAAAGAAAAGTTCTGAGGTTTAACCCTGTCAGTATTCACATATTCTTTTTTGTTGTTACTACCTTTTAAATTAACAAGAGAGTTTCTAAAAGGCAGTCCAAGAAGAGTGCCGGGTTTTAACTTTATCAAAAATTCATGTCTGATGTAAAAATCATTTCCCTGCTTTTTTGATTGACTGATTGATTGATTGGTAAACGGTCTCACTCTGTCACCTAGGCTGGACTGCAATAGCACAATCATAGCTCGGTGTAACCTTGAACTCTTAGACTCAACCTTGAACTCCTCCTGTCTCAGTCTCTTGAGTAGCTGAGACTACAGGTGCACCATTATGCCCAGATAATTTTTATTTTTACTTTTGTAAAGATGGGGTCTTGCTATCTTTCTGAGGCTGGTCTTTTTTTTTTTCAATTTAAATGTTGATATTTTATTTTATTTTATTGCATTTTAGGTTTTGAGGTACATGTGAAGAACATGCAAGATAGTTGCATAGGTACACACGTGGCAGTGTGATTTGCTGCTTTCCTCCCCATTGCCTATATCTGGCATTTCTCCCCATGCTCTCTCTCCCCAACTCCCCACACGCCACTGTCCCTCCCCTATTTCCCACCAACAGACCCCAGTGTGTAGTGCTCTCACAGGAACCCTGTGTCCACGTGTTCTCATTGTTCAACACCCGCCTACGAGTGAAAACATTTGGTGTTTGATTTTCTGTTCTTGTGTCAGTTTGCTGAGAATGATGGTTTCCAGGTTCATCCATGTCCCTACAAAGGACACGAACTCATCGTTTTTGATGGCTGCATAATATTCCATGGTGTATATGTGCCACATTTTCCCTGTTCAGTCTATCATTGATAGGCATTTGGGTTGGTTCCAGGTCTTTGCTATTGTAAACAGTGCTGCAATGAACATTCATGTGCATGTGTCCTTATAGTAGAATGATTTATAATCCTTTGGATATATACCCAGTAATGGGATTTCTGGGTCAAATGGAATTTCATTTCTAGGTTCTTGAGGAATCGCCACACTGTCTTCCACAATGGTTGAACTAATTTACACTCCCACCAGCAGTTTAAAAGTGTTCCTATTTCTCCACATCCTCTCCAGCATCTGTCATCTCCAGATTTTTTAATGATCGCCATTCTAACTGGCGTGAGATGGTATCTCAATGTAGTTTTGATTTGCATTTCTCTAATGACCCGTGATGATGAGCATTTTTTCATATGTTTGTTGGCCTCATGTATGTCTTCTTTTGTAAAGTGTCTGTTCATATCCTTTGCCCACTTTTGAATGGGCTTCTTTGTTATTTTCTTGTAAATCTGTTTTAGTTCTTTGTAAATTCTGGCTATCAGCCCTTTGTCAGATGGGTAAACTGCAAACATTTTTTCCCATTTCTGTTTGTTGCCGATTCACTCTAATAACGGTTTCTTTTGCCGTGCAGAAGCTGAGGAGTTTGATTAGGTCCCATTTGTCTATTTTGGCTTTTGTTACCAATGCTTTTAGTGTTTTGGTCATGAAGTCCTTGCCTACTCCTATGTCCTGAATGATTTTGCCTAGATTGTCTTCTAGGGTTTTTATGGTGTTAGGTCTTATGTTTACGTCTTGAATCCATCTGGAGTTAAGTTTAGTGTAAGGTGTCAGGAAGGGGTCCAGTTTCTGCTTTCTGCACATGGCTAGCCAGTTTTCCCAGCACCATTTATTAAACAGGGAATCCTTTCCCCATTGCTTGTTCTTGTCAGGTTTGTCAAAGATTGGATGGTTGTAGATATGTTGTGTATTCTCTGAGGCCTCTGTTCTGTTCCATTGTTCTATCTCTCTGTTTTGGTACCAATACCATGCTGTTTTGATTACTGTAGCCTTCTAGTATAGTTTGAAGTCCAGTAGTGTGATGCCTTCCACTTTATTCTTTTTGCTTAGAATTGACTTGGCTATGCGTGCTCTCTTTTGGTTCTATATGAAGTTTAAGGTGGTTTTTTCCAGTTCTGTGAAGAAGGTCATTGGTAGCTTGATGGGGATAGTGTTGAATCTGTAAATTACTTTGGGCAGTATGGCCATTTTCATGATATTGATTCTTCCTAACCATGAACATGGAATGTTTCTCCATCTGTTTGTATCCTCTCTTATTTTGTTGAGCAGTGGTTTGTAGTTCTTCTTGAAGAGGTCCTTTATGTTCCTTGTTAGTTGTATTCCTAGGTATTTTATTCTCTTTGTAGCAATTGTGAATGGCAGTTCATTATTGATTTGGCTCTCTTTAAGTCTGTTATTGGTGTATAGGAATGCTTGTGATTTTTGCACCTTGACTTTGTATCCTGAGACTTTGCTGAAGTTGCTTATCAGTTTCAGGGGATTTGGGGCTGAGACGATGGGGTCTTCTAGATATACAATTATGTTGTCTGCAAATAGAGACAATTTGACTTCCTTCTTTCCTATTTGAATACCCTTTATTTTTTTTCTTGCCTGATTGTTCTGGCTAGAACTTCCAGTATGATATTGAATAGGAGTGGTGAGAGAGGGCTGAGGCTGGTCTTAAACTCTTGGCCTCATGTGATCCTCCCATATCTGCCTCCCAAAGTGTTGGAATTGAAAACACAAGCCACCATGCCCTGTCCTATTTTATTTTTCATATATAACTTACCTGAATCTATATGCCCATGCTAGGAATCTTATTATTTATTTGTATTTGTATTTGTATTTTTTTTTTTTGAGTTGGAGTTTCGCTCTTGTTACCCAGGCTGGAGTGCAGTGGCGCAATCTCAGCTCACCACAACCTCCACCTCTTGGATTCAAGCAATTCTTCTGCCTCCGCCTCTTGAGTAGCTGGGACTATAGGTGTGCGCCACTATGCCCAGCTAATTTTGGTATTTTTAGTAGAGACGGGGTTTCACCTTGTTGACCAGGATGGTCTCGATCTCTTGACCTCGTGATCCTCCCGCCTCAGCCTCTCAAAGTGCTGGGATTACAGGCATAAGCCACCGCGCCCGACCTGTATTTGTATTTTTACCTTTATTTTCTGAGACAGCGTCTTGATCTGTTGCCCAGGCTGGAGTGCCATGGTGCGATCATGGCTCACTGCATCTCTGCCTTGTGGGCTCGAGCAGTCCTCCCACCTTAGCCTCCTGAGTAGCTGAAACTACAGGTGCATGCCACCACAGCCAGCTAATTTATATATTTTTAGTAGAGACTGTCTTGCCATGTTGCCCAGGTTGGTCTTGAACTCCTGAGCTCAAGTGATATTGCTGCCTCAGCCTCCCAAAGTGATAACATAGCAGGCATGAGCCACTGTGTTTAATTTATTTTTTATTATATTTTTTGAGCGAGTGTCTCTCACTCTGTTGCCCAGGTTAAAGTACAGTGGTGCCATCATGGCTCACTGCAGACTTTGTCTCCCGAACTTGAGTGATTCTCCCACCTCAGCCTTCCACGTAGCTGGGACTACAGGCATGCACCTTCATGCCCAGCTGATTTATTTATTTGAGACGGAGTCTCTCTCTGTTGCCCAGACTGGAGAGCAGTGGCACAATCTTGGCTCACTGCAGTCTTCATTTCCCGGGTTCTAGCCATTCTCCTGCCTCAGCCCTCTGAGTAGCTGGGATTACAGCCATGTGCCACCATGCCTGGCTAATTTTTGTATTTTTAGCAGAGATGGGGTTTCACCATGTTTCCCAGGCTGGTCTCAAACTCCTGACCTCATAATCCACATGTGTTGGCCTCTGAAAGTGCTGGGATTACAAGCATTAGCCACCATGCCCAGCCATGATTTTTAAAATTTTAGTGGAGATGAGTACTTGCTATGTTGCCCAAGCTGCTCTCAAACTCCTGAACTCAAGCAGTCTTCCTGCCTTGGTCTCCCAAAGTGCTGGGATTACAGGCTTGAGCTACTGCACCTGGCCCATGCTAGGTATCTTAGGTATACAGAAACTATACGATGTGTTGCAGAGTGTCCATGTGGTCATATTTGAATATAACAGAAATCATGTAATGAATTTCTCCCCTATTGCTAGGTTTGATACTTGAAAATATATTTCCTTAGAAATAAGTTAAAAGGTCTTTTTTCTGCATCTTCCTTTCTTATGTGGAGAATGGCAATTTAATATCAGTTCATTTGTGCTCCAGGTTGAGGCTGAACTGTCTGGATGGCAAACACTGTGGTGCTAGGGGGAGCCAAGGTTGCCTAGGTCAGAGGAAAGCTGGGGGAAGAGCATGTTCATGGTGAGCTGGGGCCAAGGGGTGCTGTGGCCAAAACCAGGCTCTCCTGCACAGCACTTTAACTTGCCCTTAGCAAAACTTGCATTTTCAGATTTAAGCCAAGACCCAGTGGTTCCATCTAAATGCTCTTCTACTGGAAGGATGGTGCCCAGTGCACATTTGAAGGAGCTGAGGCTGGGCATGGAGGCTCATGCCTATAATCCCTACACTTTTGAAGGCTGAGGCGGGTAGATCACCTGAGGTCAGAAGTTTGAGACCAGCCTGGCCAACATGGAGAAATCTTGTCTCTATGAAAATAGAAAAAGCTGAGCATGGTGGTGCATGCATATAATCCCAGGTATTCTGGAGGCTGGGGCAAAAGAATTGCTTGGAGGAGGAGATGGAGGTTGCAATGAGCCAAGATTTTGCCATTGCATTCCAGCCTGGGCAACAGAGTGAGATAAAAAAAAAAAAAGACAAGAAAAGAAAAAGAGAGAGAGAAAGGAGCCGAAGGTAAGGTGCCTGGTTGGTTATTCTGAGTGTATACAGGGTCTGCTCTGACTTTTTGCTAGAGTGGCATAGGGGCTGCCTTCTAGTTGAAATGGCTGGTTACAGGATGGTCGGGGACAGGGAACTTGTTTAGAAGGTGCCTTTGAAAAAGAAAATTAGCCAGAACTGGGCATGGTAGCATGTGCCTGTAGTCCCAGCCACTTGAGAGGCTGAGGTGAAAGGATTCCTTGAGCCCAGGAGTTCAAGGCTGCAGTGAGCTATGATCATGCCACTGCACTCCCACCAGGGCAACAGAGTGAGATCCTGTCTCAAAAAAACACCCAAAAAGCAAAAAAAAAAAAAAAAAAAAGAAAAAAAGAAAAAGAAGAAAGTGCTTTTGCATGGCAAAAGCAGTGGTTTTACTTAGATGGTGTGTTCATTTGGGGTGCGTTGGGAGGAATGAGTAGGGATTATCAGGGAGCAGGGAGCCTAAAATCCCCAAACCACCCTTGGCACCATCATGGAATGAGTCATGTACTTTATTATTATTTTTTCAATCATATCATACTGAAGTTTATTGATTACATCAAATGAAAATTTCTGTAATGAAAAAGGCAAGTGAAAGTCATAAAAGATGGGATTCACATTCATTTTAGAAAGCACCAACGTAGAGGTAAAGAAATTGCTTAAGTGAAAAACGTAGTATTGCAGTTGCATTTTGCAAGCTGAAAAATGATTTTGTCACCACACATAAAATCTGCACATTTATATGCTGCATGTTATTAGAAAATTCCACCCCTCAATTATTATGAATTTTACAAAGTTGGGCTTACAATTATACTGTTGCTGATGTTTATGTAGTAGATATGGAATGAATGTTTTCGGTTTAGTAGATAACATCCTCAAACAATGAGTAGGTTGTGAAAATTACAAAGACATTTTGATAGCTCAAAATTATTCAAATTATAAATATATGATCCCATTATTACATTTTTTGCGTCATATACTTTTATACAAAATTTTTATATGGGCCTGGCGCAGTGGCTCATGCCTGTAATCCCAGTACTTTGGGAGGTCAAGACCAGCAGATCACCTGTGTTCAAGAGTTCTCTACTAAAAATACAAAAATTAGCTGGAATGGTGGCACAGGCCTACAGTCCTATCCTAGCTACTCGGGAGGCTGAGGCAGGAGAATCTATTCAACCTGGGTGGCAAAGGTTGCAGTGAGCAGAGATTGTGTCACTGTACTCCAGCCTGGGCAACAAAAGTGAAACTCAAAAAGAAAAAAAGAAAAAGAAAAAAGAAAATGTTATATGATGTGTATCCTATAATCTTCATTGCAAACATGCAAGACGGGGATGATTATGCCCATTTTTAGATACAGAAATCAAGGTTTTGCACTAAGGTCACAGAGCCTCATGGTGGAGTCAGGACTTTTAATCCAGGTGTGCCAGGCTCTGAAGCCCACCATCCTCAGCACTCCCACCTCTAAGGCAGACCTCCTCCTTTCCTTGTCCCATGAGTCCAGGTTCGCTGTGGAGCAACCAACTTTTTAGCATTCATTCTAGCACCTGGAAGGCTTTTCTTCTGGTGGTCATGTGGTACTGGCCACATTTTCCAAGGAGTGCTGCATCTGTGCTGACCAATGGCTCAAAGCAGCCTAGAGTGAGTGAGTGCTCGCGACTCAGCATTGACAGACTCACCCAGAGTAATGACCTTTGGTGACTTTTTCTCCAGGGGTTAAATGTGACAGTGGTTCATGATGCTGGTGCCCTTTTGGCTTTTGTCTGCGGTTCCATATACACGCTCCTGCAGTCTATCATCTTTTACGAATCGTGTCCACAGTGGAACAGTCTCTGGATGTGCCATATACGGATGATCATCTCTGCCGTTTGTTGCGCAGCTGTCGTCCTCAGTATCCTTTTTCACGTTTGTGGCTTGTTAAAGAAATAAAGCATTCAATGACACTTGTTAAAGAAAGATAATGAAGACTTTATAGGGACCACTGCCATGGGGTCTGATGCTTGGGGTGAGAGATTGGGCTCAACTCTGAATACAGCATTGGCAAGTGCGAATTTATAGTCAAGGAGTAGGATGAGGTCAGTGGATGGAAAAGTACTAAAAGGAAACCTCAAGGATGAGGGGAATTTGGGCCAAACCAACCTAACAGGATTCTTTCTGAGTACTGGCCATGTGATCAGACATCACCTGGGAAGGGTGGAGGAGGAGGAACCCAATCAGATACCAAGGGTGATCAGATATTAAGATGTGAGGTCCTTGCTAAACTGACTTAGCCAGGGTTCTTTGTTAAAACTGGATCTTAGAAGGAAGTGCACACATGGACCTAGGAGAAGTGTTAGGAGCTTGACTGAAGTTTGGCCAAGCAAAGAATCTTTGTCACAGTGTCTCAACAAAGCTTGACACTTTTCTTTCCCCCAGCTGAAAAAAAAAAAAAGATAACAACCAAGTTTCCACATTTTTCAGAAAAACAATTGGGATAAAAGCATAGATCATAAGAAAATGTCTCAGCATTGGTTAGATCGAAAGGCTCTTTGAGGGAAAGAATGGTGTGACAGAAGATGGGAAAGGTAAGAACACTTCAGTCTGTTTACTTCCTTCTCACAGGGCCAGTTTCATGAACCATGTGAAAATATTTATTTTTCATTGTAGTGCTTGGCTGAAGACACCAAATATTGATACTGTACTCAAAGGAATAGCCCCATGAAGTGCCTCAAGGCTAAACTTTGCCCCTCCCTGGACGTAGGTGGCAAGACAGTTTGATTTACTCGTCCATGTGAAGAGATTTTTAAAAAGCTCTAGGTCACTTATTACTGAGTAAGTTAAAATACATTTAGCCTTTTCTTTTAAGTCACTAATTTCATTTTCAAAATGAAATTCATTTTATTTTCTAACTCAGCCATGTGAAAAGACATGAAAATATAAATTTAGAATGCTTGTAGATTCCGATTTAGAGGAAATGAAAGCCTTTTCCTTCTTTTCCTTTTTCTCTTCTCTAATGAAATATTTAACAAAGAGGAAAAAACAGCTGTGGTCTTAAAGAGATGCAGAATTCCCCATCTTTCAAAATACCATCTGTAGTCATATCAGAGAAAGCTGCAGGGTCATTAAAAAAGTGATGACTAATGTCAGATGGTAGGAAAATCGGAACTGCGTTAGCAGCAATTTTGTTAGTCTGGGTTGAATTACGGTATAAAGTGAGCAAGACTGAGTGAAAACACATCACTTGCTTCTAAATATTAAGCTTTGTGTTTCTTTTCTAAAATAGAAACTACAAAATGTGAAGTCTAAGAATGATTTTGGTTTTTCTTCCATCTTAGGGAAGGACATTTTTAATTACAAAATTTCTAAGCACAGAGTAGCCGAATCCTAGAACTGAGACATTTACCACCAAAATATATACCCTTGTTCCTAAGACAGTTGCTTCTCAAATTCCTTGTTCTGCTTATAGATTAAAGGCACACTTTCTCTTTGAATGTATCTCCTTCACATTTGAATCTTGTGTTAGCTGTAAAATTTATAACAGTGGTTGTAGTGTTACAGGTAAAGTTTCTGCATGCAGGAAACCTTCCTTGCTTCCAACTTTGGAAACAGATCCCCAGATATCAAAGTCAGAGTGTTTTATCAAAGTCAGCATTTCAGGCCTCAGAGTTTCACTTATTCATAATGCTCATTTCTAGGAAGGTCTTTTTTTTAGACGAAGTTTCGCTCTTGTTGCCTAGGCTGGAGTGCAATGGCATGATCTCAGCTCACCGCAGCCTCCACCTCCCGGGTTCAAGCAATTCTCCTGCCTCAGTCTCCCAAGTAGCTTGGATTACAGGCACCTGCCACCATACCCGGCAAGTTTTGTATTTTTAGTAGAGACAGGGTTTCTCTATGTTGGCCAGGCTGCTCTCAAACTCCTGACCTCAAGTGATCCACCTGCCTTGGCCTCCCAAAGTGCCGAGATTACCAGCGTGAACCACCGCACCTGGCCTCTAGGAAGTTCTTATTAGGAGTCATGCCATTCGGAAGCAGCCCCAGACAGAGAGGGATTATGACCCTATATCAGATTAACTTGAATGAATTCATCTATATGAAAAGGTCTCCTGTCTTAAATGTTAGTGTGTTATTTATATTTCATTGCAAAGAATTGAAAGCATCTTTAAATAGGCCAGGCACGGTGGCTCATGCCTGTAATTCCAGCATTTTGGGAGGCTAAGATGGGTGGATCACTTGAGGTTAGGAGTTCAAGACCAGCCTGGCCAACATGGTGAAACCCCCATCTGTACTAAAAATAGAAAAATTAGCTGGGCATGGTGGCAGGCACCTGCCACTGCACTTCAGCCTGGGTGAGAGAACAAGACTCCACCATAAAAATAAATAAGTGAATTAATTACTTATAATATTAGAAAATTTAAAATTACACATAATATTTCTGTGGGATGGTGCTGCTCTGGAGAGCTCCTTAAAGTTCACAATGTAGATTAAGTTTCACTGAATGAAGCTTTTTCCCATTCCATTCTGAATTAATAATTTTCCCTTGGAGTCATTGCCATATCCAGTTCTTTTTTCTCTAGCATGGTACATTCCCTGGGTCTGGTCCAACAAAGTTGTGATGTTTCTGAGAGCTGAGACCAAGTTTTCCCTCCTCCCACTCGCTTGACCAGAATGGTACCTGGTGAACTGAAGATGGAACTAAGAACAAATAAACGAAAGAATTAAGAGGCTTTTAAACTATCAGAAACAGAAGCGTGGTAATGAAATGATCAGAGAAACTTCTGTGCTCTCTACTTCTTTTTATTTTGAGAATCAGAAGTGTTAAACTCTGCACGGTTTCACGTGGGGTGCAGGTTAAGAGAGGTGTCACTGACTGAATTCAGAGGAGGCTCTAAACTTTGCTTGGCTTAATTAATACTTCGAATTTCTAATATTTTGTAGACATTTTAGAGCATCCTATTTCTCTCTAGCTTTCTCTTTTGCATTCTAAGTCAGTCAAAGTGGTTATCACTGGCTTTGTGCAGAAAGCATTGCCCGTGGAGGAGAGGAGCCTCAGCCCTTGGTATTATTAGGCTGGACCATAGGGGTTTGTCATTCATCCCTGAAGTCTGATACAGGGTGAATCGCTTTGACTTGCCAGCTCTTAGGCCAGGAAGGAAGGGATCACCTTATACCCAATTACCCAACAAAAGTCTGTTTATTAAACCTAATAGTTTGAGTTTCTGTAGCTTGTTTTTGTATATGAGCCCTGGCACTTTGGAATTTTATAATTTTCTTGAAAGCTGTTACCTTGAAAATAGTATTTTGGATCAGGCATGGTGGCCTACCCCTGTAATTCCAGGACTTTTGGAGGCTGAGGCAGTGGATCTCTGGAGGTCAGGAGTTCAAGACCGGCCTGACCACCATGGTGAAACCCTGTCTCTACTAAAAATACAAAAAATTAGCCAGGCATGGTGGTGGGCACCTGTAATCCCAACTACTATGGAGGCTGAGGCAGGACCTCTTGAATGCAGGAGGCAGAGATTGCAGTGAGCTGAGATCACACAATTGCACTCCAGCCAGGGTGACAGAGCAAGACACCAGCTCAAAAAAAAAAAAGAGAGAGAAAATAGTATTTTGGGGTGGGAAGTACTCAAAATGAGCCATTTTAGACTGCTACATTAGTCATTTTGACCAAATTCCAAATTGTAAAATTATTTTCAAAATTTTAACTAGCTGTTTAGCTAAGTTAAAGTGGGAAAATCCAGAAACATGCCAGGTTGTACAACATGTAGCCGCAAATTTTAATAAATGTTGCTATACAAACTGGAAAAGTATTGCAAAGCTATTTCCATGTTGTAATTTAACTCTCATAATCGAATTTAAAATTCGAGTTTATAAGAACCTAATGTAACTGGCTGGACTGTAGAAATGTTGGTATTAACATTTTAACACTGTATAATGATTTTATCATTAGGAGAACAATCTCGTTTTAACATTAAAGGAACTGTTTTGTGCTGTAGTTTCCTTAACCTTTTTTAGTGATTGTCTGTGCTTCATTAGTTTCCACAACCAAGCTGGAATGGGACCCAAGCGAAAAGGTAACATTTAAGTTGTTCTGAATGTGGCTGTTGGATGTGGTTACATGAGATTGTGGCCAGGCTAGGCCCGGGAAAGATCACTGCTGTTTTTTAGAACAAGGTGCAAAATGTGAAGTAAACACAGTATGTATCAATTTGCCATCCAATCATTTGGTATTGCGGATCCCGTAATTAGCTAGCAGAGTAATTCCAAATGCTTCCTAGAATTATTTTCAAAATTTTAAGTTCCTGATTTCTCTTTTTTTTTTTTTTGAGACAGAGTCTTGCTCTGTTCCCCAGGCTGGAGTGAAGTGGTGGATTCTTGGCTCACTGCAACCTCTGCCTCCCAGGCTCAAGCAGTTCTCCTGCCTCAGCCACCCAAGTAGCTGGGACTACAGGCACCCACCACCATGCCCAGCTTTTTTTTTTTTTTAATTGAGACAGAGCCTTGCTCTGTCACCCAGACTGGAGTGAAGTGGCATGATCTCAGCTCACTGCAACATTTGCCTCCTGGGTTCAAGCGATTCTCATGCCTCAGCCTCCTGAGTAGCTGGGACCACAGGGATGTGCCACTATGCCTGTCTAATTTAACTTTTGTATTTTTAGTAGAGATGGGGTTTTTTAGCATATTGGCCAGGCTGGTCTGGAGCTCCTGGCCTCAAGTGATCCCCCGGCCTCAGCCTCTCAAAGTGCTGGCATTATAGGCGTGAGCCACCGCAACCAGCCCTCTAATTGCTTTCTGAAACATTTCAACTATCTATGCTTAGTAAAAGAGGGTAGAGGGACAGTGTGAATGAAGGTATTTGGTGGCCAAAGGGAGTGTGGAATGTTAAGTAGAGAGGACAACACCAGCTCCAGTGTGGTGGATAGTTCATTTCAAGATAGAGTGAGAAATCAATGCAGTCAGGGGTAACTGTGCAAGGGAGTAGTGGCTGTAAGAGGCAGGAGAGGCTGGTACTTGACGCAGATGACCAGAGTAAGACTTTGAAGACTTTAGAACAGTTAAGCAAATGGAAAGAGTATTATTAGATGAGTGTTAGGTAGAAGCAATGTCTGGGATGGTTTGGAGAGCTTGGCATGAGGACGGCCAGGAAAAGGCAGTTCTACTAGTTTGCATTTGAAACAGGGAAAATCCGATGGGTTTTGGCAAATGCCTAGCACGAGAATGAAGTGGCACGATGAATCAAAGACAACTTCGAGGATTTTATCTTAGGTGAACCAAAGAATTTATTTCCTTGACCAGAAATAAGGTCCCTAACAGGGATAAATAATTTAGTAAGTGGAAGTGGATGAGTTTGGTTAGAATTGGTGACTCTGCAGATATCATGAGATATCAAGGTTAGAAACGTGGGCCTTGGCCAGGCTCTGTGGCTTACGCCTGTAATCCCAGCTCTTTAGGAGGCCGAGGGGCAGATCACTTGAGGTTAGGAGTTCAAGACTAGCCTGGCCAATATGATGAAACCCTGTCTCTATTAAAAAAAAAAAATGGACAGGTCTGGTGGCACACACCTGTAATCTCAGCTACCCGGGAGACTGAGGCAGGAGAATCACTCGAACCTGGGAGTCAGAGGTTGAAGTGAACCGAGATCACGTCACTGCTCGCCAGCCTTGGCAACAAGAGGGAGACTCCGTCTCAAAAAAAAAAAAAAAGGCACCTTCTTTAAAATGAAACATTAAAATGGTCAAATTAGTCTAGACCTAGGTTTTCCCCTAATGTGTGGGGAATAAGCCCCATCCTCTAAAGAGGGTTCAGTTCCCCTTTCCATTGGTGAGAACCTCTTTCCGAAAGCAAGACCGCATAGCAGAGTGGCTCAGGTGTACTTTGCTTTTCAGCCACTTGGGGGAGACCTTCTACCACAAACCCGCTGCTGGGTAGGGCTCATTGAAGTATACTCCCAGGCAATTAAAAATCTGTTATATTCCACTTTCTACCTTAAAAATGTGAAAAATTCATAATTTTCTATTCACCCTATAAATAACTGTGCCATTCTTGTATTTCCTTCTCTTCCTAATATCAAAGGATGTAAAAAAAATCTCTTTACATTAATTCATAACAATTCACTTGTTATGTTACACAGCCTGGTCTCCAACTCCTGAGCTCATTTAGGTACTGCCCCAAACTTCTGTGTAGTGCTTTACAGCTTTCGCAGCACATTTATATGCAGTGACTTACTTGGTAGGGAGGGTGAGAATTTTAATGTCACTGTCTCATTTCACATTGCAAAGATATCAGGGCTTTGCCTGCAGTCAGACTCTTGGTTCAATGTACTTTCATTAATATGCTTAAGAAATTCCTCCCAAAATTCTGCCTCTGTTTTTAGAAGCCATCTTCTTTGTTCAGAGATGATATGGGTTGGGGCAGGTCCCCTGGTGCTGGCACCAACAAGAGGGAGCCTCTGTTCTCTACCTCCTAATGGAAGCTGGTCAGGTTCTTCTCAGCATGACCCAGTATGAGAACAGTGGGTGGAGGTGACCATAACAGGCAGAGTGAAGAGTGGTGGTCTGCGGGCCTGGTGTGCCTCCAGCAGATCTGCCTGGATGGGCACAGGATCAAAGAAAACAGCTGTCACCATGGCATTGCCCTGTGCAGCCTGACCAACATGGCAAAACCCTACTAAAAATACAAAAATTAGCTGTGTATGGTTGGGTGCCTGTAATCCCTGCTACTCAGGAAGCTGAGGCAGGAGAATCACTTGAACCTAGGAGGCAGAGGTTGCAGTGAGCCAAGGTCATGCCATTGCACTCCAGCCTGGGTGACAGACCGAGACTCTGCCTCAGAAAAAAAAAAGAAGAAAAAAAGAAGAACTGCCCTGTGATCCAGCACGTTTCCTCGCCCTTCTAGCCTACAGCAGAGCAGAAAGTGAAGCAGGAAATCACACAGGCATGCTGACAGTCCCCAGGCCTCATTTGCATGTCAGCTAATGTCAGAATGCAGACGTGCATTTTTGACTGAGAATTTTATTTATTTTTATTTTATTATTACTATTATTTTTGAGACAGAGTCTCGCTCTGTCACCCAGGCTGGAGTAGAGTGACACGATCATGGTTCACTGCAACATCTACCCTCTGGGCTCAAGTGATCTTCCCACTTCAGCTTCCCAAGTAGCTGGTGCTGCAGGTGCAGGCCACCATGCCCAGCTAATTCTTTCTTGTCTTGTTATGTTGCACAGGCTGGTCTCCAACTCCTGAGCTCAAGTGATCCTCCTGCCTCAGCCTTCCAAAGTGCTAACAATACAAGTGTGCGCCACTGTACTTGGCTAACACTTGTAAAGTTAGTTTGTGGCACTGAAAAATCAGGAGATATCAAATATACACACACACACACACACAGATAGATGGACAACACACACACACACACATACACGTTTTTTTTTTCAAACCTCTCTGAAAGCAACACTAGTGTACTATTTTCCCATGGAATTGAGCTGATGAGGTGTGAGCCCCGTAATTTCTCTCTCTTTTCACAACCATTAATTTTATTTATTATTATTATTATTAATTTTCTGGCCTCCATATGCAGCTGAGTTTGGAACTTCTGATTTAAGCTGTTCTTCTTGGCCTTCATTCTCTCATTCTTTTTTTTTTTTTAGAGACGGGGTTTCACCATGTTGGTCAGGTTGGTCTCGAACTCCTGACCTAGTGATCCACCCGCCTCGGCCTTACACAGTGCTGGGATTACAGGCCTCCATTCTGTCATTCTTGCCTCCACAAAGATACACACTTAACATGTGGCTGTTTGTTATTAGCATCTTCTTGGTAGCTGTATTTAGGAGGTTAAGCAGAACTATTTTCTGAATGAACATTTCTATATAAACAGGGAAAACACGAAACCTAGGGGGCTAGTCAGGTTGTTTAGATGGTAACACACATTCTTTGGAATAACTGCGAGGGTGCTTTTTAAAAAAAAAAAAAAAAAACATGGACTTTTACCATGATGGCCAGGCTTGTCTTGAACTCCTGACCTCAGGTGATCTGCCCACCTTGGCCTCCCAAAGTGCTAGGATTACAGGCGTGAGCCACTGCGCCCAGCGTTTTTGTTTTTTTGTTTGGTTTTTTTTTTTTTTTTTAAAGATTGGGGCAAGAGCTCTTGTTAAGCGTGCTCTCACAGTTAGGGATTCCCAGCAAAGGGAGACCAAGTCATGTCTTGTATGGAAAGTTCTTTCTTCTGTTGAGTCCAAATTTGCTTCCCAGTCTCAGCCATTTGGTAGTCCTTAGTCTACCTTTTGAAGTGATAAACTCAATCTTAAAACGAGAGTTTGTGGAAGCCAGAAAGAACTTTGGAAAACCTGCCTTTGCATTCTCAGTGGGCAGGTGTCCTGACACTCAGTAACGTGGTTGTGATTACCGTATATCCTCAAAGTTCTGACTTATGCTCACTGGACAGCTTTTTTCTTTTTTCGAACCTCTTCGGAGTTTTTTCAGTACGTACATTAAAGTGAATCTTTTGAGGCTAAATTCTGTTTCTTTATGATTGCCATTCTTTATGATTGCCATTAGGATTATGTATATCATGTAGTGAGTGCGATCTGTGAATGGACAGTGGCCTTCAGTTTTATTTTCTACTTCCTAACGTTCATCCAAGATTTCCAGGTAGGTGTTTATCAATTCAAACGTTTTAAATTGCTGACAATTAGGATTAGTAAAAATTCACTGAAGACATTTTGCATTTTTAAAAAGGGCACTTTCTTTTTATTCTTAATGTGTTTGACATAAATATGTAAGGATTGCGCAACTTCATTCATTAGCTTCTCCCCAACAGGAGGCATCTCTAACAGCTCTCCCCACAATGAGATTTTCATATGTCCTCTGCTGATTGACGTGAATAGTCATATCCTGATTCCTTTTGTTCCTCTTCCTTTTCTCCCCTTCCCTTCCCTCCCCTCCCCTCCCCTCTTTTTTGAGATGGAGTCTTGCTTTGTTGCCCAGGATGAAGTACAATAGCAGGGTCTTGGCTCACTGCAACCTCCACCTCCTGGGTTCAAGTGATTCTCCTGCCTCAGCCTCCTGAGTAACTGGGATTACAGGCACCTGCCACCATGCCTGGCTAACTTTTTGTATTTTTAGTAGAGATGCGGTTTTACTATGTTGTCCAGGCTGGTCTTGAACTCCTGATCTCGTGATCTGCCTGCCTCGGCTTCCCAAAGTGCTGGGATTACAGGTGTGAGCCACCGCCTTCAGCAATCCTGGTTGTTTTCTTTTAGGGGGTCTCTATTACTAGTTCCAAATAATAGAAAGTAAATATATCTTTTAAAAAATAAAAGTGTCTTGTTTAAAAATATTCCCAAAGCAAAGAGAAGGTGGGACTATATTAGATTTGTCCACAGGAAAAATCTTACATTTTGAAACAAGTGAGTTATTAGCTCAAAGGATATGGAAAGCCAAGAAAATTCCATAGGACCTGACTCAAGCATAGCACAAACTGTAGTGAGATCATTTCTGAGGTGGAGCAAAGCTGTTGGAAATGTGATTGTCAACGCTGATATCGCTGTCAATGTTGAAATTGTTAACTTATTTTATACCTTTTTCTTTTCGTTTTTAAAATAGAATGTTACCTTAAAAATATCCATAGAAATCGATGGTGACATTGGAAAAAAGAATTGAAGCTCACTCAGTGAAGGTGAACACCATTTCTAGAAGGGCTGCAGAGGACAGACAGGGTGTTGATGCCACCCTATTTATTGGGATGCATCTGCGGCACATGCAGGACTTGAATTTAAATAAAAATTTCTAAAAGTTGTACTATTTCTAAAGATGTTTTCCTAAAGAATGTAGAGCCTTGTGACATTGAAGTGATGTTTTTATAATTTTCTAAGTAGATTTTTTATATTAACAAATTCATATACAGAAAAGACAAGGTGTTACAAAAAAAATGAAGAGCTCTTATTTTTGTACAGATTCTATTTTTTTATTTGTATGTAATTTATGGAAATACAGTAAATGAGTAATTTAGGTTCAGTACATTTATTACAAAGTGAACTGAGATATTCATTTGTAAATTTCATTCTTAGTGAGTGAACTGTATTTTTTTATTATGAGAGCATATATAAAATTCAATTTATAGCAGTCATGTACCCAAATCATAAAGATTTAGTTAATGTATTAACACTAAGATACTCTGATTTTTAGCTAAGCAAAGTGCTTCTACTGAGAGGCCTTCATGCCATCATGTACAGTAGCTCTAAGTGGATACAGAAGACCTTGGTTTTGAAATTCTGCCACCGTATTTCTCCCTGCTCATGAGGCTACATCTTTTGCTCTTGCTGCTAATTGGCCATTTATAGTGGGTGTAATTCCAGGTGTAATGGTTTCAGCAACTCAGGTGAGAACCATCCTCTATTATTACTGGCACAACTTGATATATAGTCAGACCCAGAACTGAAACTCACATCTCAAATTCATTTCATGCCAGTAAATGTGGCAAAGAGAACAAAGGCCCAAGAGCAAGAAGCGGGTGGTCAAGAAGAACTTCTGGGTGTAGGGTGCTGTTTATTCGCTCCTCCTTTTCACACCTGTGGCTGGATGTCCCACAACACTATAGGAAATGTGAGTCAGGCCCTTTGCATTAAGGAAGAACTACGGACTCCACCTTTTCACCCAAATCATGAATAACCAATGAAAAGCAAGCTATTCCAGAGGAAGAAGTAACCCTTGAAATGTTAAGGCTTAGGCTTGAAAGCTGAAGAGCAGGAATTCTCTTTTCAAAGACCCGAGAGCATAAACCCATGTGTGGTCAAGTGGGATCAGCCCTCAAGGGCACATGCCAAGAGCAGAGCAGCCCATGGAGACAGCTTCGGAGGGCATGGCATCGTAGGGAGTTAGGGATAGCTCCTCATTAACTATTTGTTGGGTGAGTATAGGGGTGAGGCTCAGTGGCAGTCAGGCATCTCTGCAATGACAAGCTGCCTTCCCTCTATGTGTTAGCCCATGTTATTGGAACATGTCCCACACCCCTACCACTGCCATTTGGGCCCTATAAGGCCAAGTAGAGAAATCTGGCAATAAAAGGCAAATGTAAGCATGCTTTCTTTAAGATGCATCAAAAATGACTTTCTTTAAGTGAATGGAAGAGTTTGACAGAGAAACACCTTTGGAAGCAAACATAAGAATGCTGACTGGGTGTGGTGGCTCACACCTGTAATCCCAGCACTTTGGGAGGTCTAGGCAGGAGGATCACTTGAGCCTGGGACTTTGAGACCAGAGTGGGAAACATGGTGAAATCTCATCTCTACAAAAAAAGCCAAAAACAAAAATTAGCCAGGTGTGGTGGCATGTGCCTGTAGTCCCAGCTACTTGAAAGGCTGAAGTGGGAGAATCACCTGAGCCCAGGAGGTTGAGGCTGCAGTGAGCCATGCCACTGTCTTCCAGTTTGGGCAACAGAGCAAGACCCTGTCTCAAAAATAAATAAATAAATAAACAAACAAACAAATAAATAAAAAGACTGCTAATCATTTGTGGGTTCACTGTGACTCATTGTAATGCTGGAGATCCCCCTTGCAACACTGGAACTGAAAGTGATGAAAGCTGTGTCAAGCCTTCATTATCCTGAAGAGGAGGAGAAATGCCACGTGCCTTTCCCATGGGATCCGCAGTGGAATGAATACATGGTTGTGTCTCACTTCAAACCGACTTTCGTTCTCAGCACTTCTCACAATGGATTTTCATGCTTCCTTTTCACATCTCTCTGCAGTTAGATTGGGAGCTCCTTGAGGGCAGAGTATGTGCCTTAATCTTTATCTTGGTAATGCCCGCAATTAACGCAGTGCCTCCTGGTACACTGCAGGTGCTTAAGAAATACTCACTGAATGCATGAATGAATGAATGAACAAATGAAGGAATGACTAAGGATGTTTGTAGTGCTGTAATATATAATGGAATTTACTCTGGTTTACTAGTTAGTTTCATAATAAACACATGGTCTGTATCACCTGGTAATGTTGACTGTTTTTCTTTGTGTGCTATAAACATTTCAGTTGTTTGGGCATCACCAATCCATGGCAACTGTCTTCAACCTGGACAGATACCACAGAAGTTGTTACATGGGCTAGACCAAATGGTACACCTGTCTTGGCAAACTGAGAAGGTCAAAAATCACTCCAGACAATGGTATTCAGCTGATTCCATTCCACCTCTAAAGCTGGTCTTATCCACATTTTGGTATTATTTTTAATTCCAATGAACTTGCATTTCCTTGGAACCCATGACTGAAAGGGTAAAATGAAATATTTCCTTATTTTAGTAATTTGTTTTTCTGTTAAATTATAAAATGTCACCTGGTTACTATTGTGAAGTAGACTATCTAGGAGATGGTTCAGATCCATTTGGAGCTTATAAAGGCATGATTATGATTTAATCCTTATGCTTTCATATATATATATATATTTTTTAATAAAGATGGGTTTTTATCATGATGGCCAGGCTGGTCTTGAACTCCTGACCTCAGGTGATCCACCCACCTCAGCCTCCCAAAGTGCTAGATTACAGGCGTGATCTACTGTGCCTGGCTATGCTTTCATAATTCAGGTAGTCTTCCACGTGGGCGCAATTGGTTCAACTTTGTAGCTGCTCAAACATTAGCATCAGAAGTTTGTGTCAGTCAAGATTCAGAGTTGAAGAGATCAGAAATCCAGCAAGAAGGGAAAAAGGGAATCTATATTGCCTCAAGTAACAGACATTTGCGAGTGGAACTGGCTTTATGGATGGCTGGATGGAAATGTGCCATTAGGACCCCATCTTCTCTTTCCTCCTCTCAGCTGGCTTCATTCTCAGGCAGGCTTTCTCCTGGTGGAAGTGAGAGGGCGTCTTGAACCTCCAGACCCACAACCTATCCAGAAAAAGAGGTGGAAAGAAAGGACCTCTCAACAGTTCCAACCACAAGCCCATGAATTGTCTCCGATTGGCTGGCTCGGATCACATGCCATGGGGAGGTCTGAGGCTCTGACTGGTCAGACCCAAGTAACCTGTCCACCCCTGGAGCAGGAAGGGGTCAACACCACCCAAACTACTGGGCTGATGGTAGCTGAAAGCTGTTTCTGAGAAGAAAAAGGTGGCAGTGGGTCTCTACCAGACAAAAGCAGCAGATTCCACTGTGCAATTAAAACATCTTTCCCTTCATATCCCTCCCCACCCAAAAGCTAACCTAACTTGCTTCACAGTAAACCAAAGTATACTTGCCAATGACCTTTTCGGCTTTGAAAGTAAATAAGCCATTTAGGTAATACAGAAACCTTGTGTTAATTCCAAAGTTATGTTTATAGTTTTTAAAGTTCTTGTTTTCATTTTTAGTTTCTCTTATTTAGAATCAGTTTTCCCGATTCCTAATCAAGTGGGCCTTTTTTTTTTTTTAACACTAACACAGAGGATTCCACAGAAATTGCATTTCATAAACCAAGTTAAGTGCATCAGTGTTGTGCTGTGTTTGGGTTTCCTCACATCCCTCACATGTGGATTGTCCCATGTTCACATTTTTACTCAGTTGGAGACATACTCGTCTGGTGTTTGGGCCTGGAATGAGGAAAGGGGAGTGGGAGGAAGATAAGTGGTATCCCATTCTCTCCCACTGCCTGATTCTGGCAAGCCAGGAAGCCCAGCCGCCTCCCCACACACATACTCTTGGTCTGGCTCTGAATGCCCCACATTCTCCAGTCCAGAATGTCATGCATCTGCATCATGTCTGTTGCACAAGAGAGCAACCGCAGCCTCAAGCCCTGGAGGAGAAGCTTCTGACTCTTCTTGGTCACTCCCAACAGATTCATATTCTTTTTTTTTTGAGACCGAGTCTTGCTCTTGTCACCCAGGCTGGGGTGCAATGGCACGATCTCAGCTCACTGCAACCTCCACCTCCCGGGTTCACATGATTCTCCTGCCTCAGCCTCCTGAGTAGCTGGGATTACAGGTGCCCACCACCATACCCGGCTAATTTTTTGTATTTTTAGTAGAGATTGGGTTTCACCATATTGGCTAGGCTGGTCTTGAACTCCTGACCTCAGGTGATCTGCCCACCTTGGCTTCCCAAAGTGTTGGGATTACAGGCGTGAGCCACTGCAACTAGCCCCAGATTCATCTTCTAAAACAGAGGGTAGCTGGATCCCAGATTGATATTGGTGGCGGCAGTGACCTCCAGAGTCCATGCTTGGAAAATACTGAAGAAAATGCCAACAATCTGCCAGGTGGTTTAAGACAGGGTGGCGTGGGGTGCCCGGAAAGCCTGTGATTTAGGTAGCTCCTCAGCAATGAGTACTGCTCTGCACCCCACCATCTTCCAGGCCAGTTCCACCTCTGGATGTCTCAGTTACATGAGTTGATGAAAGTCTCTAACTTCAATAAACTGGAGTTAATATTTCAGATGATTATACCTGTAAGAGTCCTGACTGATAGCAGACACCCAAGGGTTCCCCTAACATGAAAATACAGTAAACTATCATCTGGAGTCATTTTTATTTCATTTTTTTCTTTTGCTTTCTTTTTTTCAGTACAGACTTACCTTCACACGAAAGATCATTTTTACATAAGTGAATTCAGCTGCCCCCACTCGCAACCTTCATCCTCTGAACCATTTGTTTTTATTTTATTTCAAAAAATTTGAGTAACATTTTCACAATTTGAAACTCAAAACAATATGGAAAGGTATACAGTGAAAAGCCTTTTTGCTTTTCTCTACCTGCATTTACTCGATTCACTCTCTCCTTGAAGATATCCACTTTTTTTTTTTTTTTTTTTTAAATAGAGATGGGGTGTCACCATGTTGGCCAGGCTGGTCTCGAACTCCTGACCTCAGATGATCCACCCATCTCAGCCTTCCAAAGTGCTGGGATTACAGGCGTGAGCCACTGCACCTGGCCCACTATTTTTTCTTTATTTTTTTTAAGACAGAGTCTTGCTTTGTCACCGAGGCTGGAGTGCAGTAGCACAATCTCGGCTCACTGCAACTTAGGCTTCCTAGGTTCAAGCAGTTCTTTTTGCTTGAATCTCCTGAGTAGCTGGGATTACAGGCGCTCACCACCATGCCCAGCTAATCTTTGTATATTAGTAGAGGTGGAGAGACAGGATTTCACCATGTTGGCCACGCTGGTCTCAAACTGCTGACCTCAAGGGATCTCCTTGGCCTCCTAAAGTGCTAGGATTACAGGTGTGAGCCAGTATGCTTGGCCTAGATATCCACTTTTTATCAGGTTTTTTGAAAATACAAGCTAAAACAAATATTTTAACTTGTTTCCCTTTTCATTTTTGCCCCAAATATAGTATACTCTACCGTTTTGAGCCTTACTTTTTTGACTTAGTAATGTATCTTGGAGATGTTTCCTTTATCAATACGTCGAAATCTCCCTCATTTTCAAGGTTAATTTGCTTTGTTTTATACCTGTACAGAATTCCACTGTATGGCTCTACCATCATTTATTTAACAAGTTCCCTATTTGGTGAGCAATTACATGGTTTCCAAACTTTTGCAATTACAAGTGGATGACCGTGTACATACATCGTGTCACACATGCTCAAGGAAATCTCTAGGAGAAATTCCAATGAGGGGGATGCTGGGAACTTCATCTGTTAATTCTGCAAATGAGAGGGATGTTGGGAACTTCATCTGTTATTCTGCAAATGTTATCTTGCCTTTAGAACCTTTGTATTTGAATATTGTTATTGGAAACCTTTTTTTCTTTATCTCCCTTCTTTCCTTCCTTCCTTCTTTCCGTCCTTCCTTCTCTTTCTTTTCTTTCTCCCTCCCTTCCTTCCTCCCTCCCTCCCTCCCTCCCTTCCTTCCTTCCTTCCTTCCTTCCTTCCTTCCTTCCTTCCTTCCTTCCTTCCTTCCTTCCTTCCTTCCTTCTTCCTTCTTTCTTTGTCAACTGCAACAGTGGGATTGGAGAAGAAAGAAAAAAATCTGTAACTGGGCCAGGGGCGGTGGCTCACACCTGTGATCCCAACACTTTGGGAGGCTGAGGCGGGTATATCACTTGAGTCTACGAGTTCAAGACCAGCCTGAGTAACAGCAAGACCCCATCTCTACAAAAAAAAAATTAAAAAATTAGCCAAGAATAGTGGTGCAAGCTGTGTTCTCAGCTACTTGGGAGATGAGGGGGGAAGATCCCTTGAGCCTGGTGAGGCAAGGTTTCAGTGAGCAGAGATCGTGCTGCTCCACTCTAGGCAATAGAGTGAGATTTTTGTCTGTAACAATTAGACTGAGATTTAATCTGTAACTGGTTGTGATCAATTAGTTGTAAACACCACTGCACTCGGACCAGCCAGGAATCTTTCTGATCACACACATTTTTTCCTAAACTGAGGATGCTGAATATGAATTCACGTTTGCTTTGTCTCAGTCATCACTGAGAGCATCCATGATTGTAGATCAGGTGCAAATGTGGATTCAGGAGTAGATGGCGTGTGACAGAGGTCTGCCAACTTGGTCACGGGCCTTCTACTAACAACCCTTCTGTTCTCTCTTTTATTTAACCACCTACTGCAGGGAGTGCAAGGCTGTGTGCTGTCTTCCGGCTGACAGCAGAACTCTCCTGCCTTCTGCCTCTTCCCCAACCCCGACATGTCCTCTCTTCTTTTTATGGGCAAGAGTGTCTCCGGTTCACTTCGGTTTTTCATTACGATCTTGCAAACTTTTGCAATTAGTTGCAAATTTTTGTCAATGCCTCTTGTATTTTGTACTCACTTTCCCTTTTTGGTATCTCTCTGAAGTCCTGTTACTTGTCTTATACTTCTTCCCAATCTTTTGAGAGGATTGTATTTTTGTAGATATCAACAAACAAGCACAATATTCTCCTTTCTGGCAAACTGACCCAGGACAGAACACCAGGGGCAACCCACCAATCTTTTGACCCTCCCTGACTTCATAGCTTGATGGTCAGTGCCAAATGACTTAATAAATAGGGGACACCAGCCATGCAGTAGTCAGAGAGAGCGAGAACAAAAAAAAGGGAGAGAGAGGGGAAAGAAACTTCAGCTTTGAGAAACTTAAAAATTGACTTGGAAATAATCAGCTTTAATTTTACCTAAATGTACCCTTTATGTCATCTGGAAAAAATAAAATCTTATTTGCAATTACCTATGGGGAGGCATCATAATTTTTTCAGTACCAGGTATTCAGGGACTTTCACTTTAAAACTAAGGATATTTCTTTATTGGCTTGCATAATCACTTCCTGTGATACAGGAAATACTGATTATTTCCTGTATCACAGACACTGTGAGGAGGGGATTTCCTCATAGTTAGCCCTATTTTATTAATGAGAAAATTAAGATGTAGCATAGTTGTAACCGGATACCAAATGATGGGGCTAGGATGAAACCCAGGACTGTGACTCCTACGGTCAACCTTTGCCATGCTGACAGTGTGATTCCCAGTCACTGTCTTAGAAATATGAATTTATTTGTCAGTTTTTCTAGGGTTACATAAGGCCCTGAGAGGTGAAACCCTTAAACTGGAAAGTTAGAAAAATGGGTGAATATTCGGATTGCCACTTCAAAAGGGCAGGTCCTGGCTGAAATCTGGGCATCTAAGACTGGTGGGGGGCAGGTGATAAGTAGTGGGAATCAGTAGAGACAGTAAGAGAGGGCTTGTATGATGCATCTGATCTTTGGTGGGAAATGGGGATCAGTTCTTGTATGCATTTTTTTTCACTTCTGACCCTTTATTGGGGAACTGTTGGCCCCAAATAAATATAATACATTAAACCCAGAGCTGAGGGAATCGTGCACCCCAGAAGGCGCCCCCCACAACCTCAGCCAGGTGAAATAAGTTAGTGGGGGGCCTGCCTGAGGCCAGGCCAGCTCCCTGGGATAAAGTGCATCTCAGTTCCATGGCCCCCATGTCTGCGCAGCCCCCGTCAGGCCGTCAGGAGGGGCGGGCGGGAGATGCCTGGTGCTCACACTGTTCCAGCAGTGGCCGCCAAGGCTCTGTATGTCCATCTGTCCACGTGGGGGAACAGCTGCGTGACCAGGGTCCTCAGGAGAAGCTGTCATTGGGCCGGGGCTGGGCGTCGAACGGAGGGTCTGAGACTGTGATGCCTTGGTGAAGCTTTTCCAGCGAGAACTTCATCTCGTCCAGGAGCTCCACGCAGGATCTGCCTCCACTTGTGCACCTTCACGCTGTGGAACTGCTTCTGGAGCGCCAGGATCTCCGCCCACTCTGTGACCGTCTGGGGGATCGTGCCCTTGGCCAGGGCCAGGCTGTGCCAGGACTCAAAGGTGTGGGCCGTCCTCTCCAGGGACCAGAGGTGGTGGAAGAGCAGGACGTTGAGGGCAATGAGGATGATAAGGACAATGCTGATGAGAACCAGGGCACTAGGGATGCCTGCTCCGGGGCCCTGGTCTACAGACGGCTCGGAGAAGCCGGAGCTGAGGGAGCCCGAGGTGTGCATGCCGGCCTGGGCGCAGGGGTCGGGGTCTGCGTGCTGCGGCCCGTCCCCGTGATCCCGCCAGCTCAGGGGCCCCTTCCGCCGCCGCAGCCCAGATAGCAAGCCCCGGCATCCTTCCCGCCTTCCTCCAGTGACAACTTCTCAGCCTTGGCGAGCTCTCGCTCCAGATGGTGGAAATAGTCTTCAATGCCACGCCACGAGTTCTTCTCAATGAGCGACTTCACCAGGCTCCACGGCTGCTTTCGGTAGCGGATCTCAGAGGACACTCGGAGCCTCGCCTTGTTCCGGGCCAGACCCAGGATGCAGTAGCGGTGGGCAGTGTTGAAGTAGTCCTGGTAGGGGATGCCCTGCGTCAGCACCTCGGAGTCCACCACACACCCGCCAGCCTGGGGCCGCGCCGGAACAGCGTCTGTGTCTCCACCACAGAGGCGCTCTTGGGGCCCAGCGGGTTGCTGATGGGGATGGTGTACGTCAGCACCCGGCGCTGGTGGCACTTGCTGTCCCCACTCCAGGGGCTCAGGGTCACATCTGTGAACTTGCACTGCTGCAGAAAGCCCCGGAGGAAGGGCGAATCCGAGAAAAGCATCTGCTGGAGCCGCTCAGCGCCTACATGGAAGACGGAGTTGAGGAGGAGGCGGCTGGAGAGGTCGGGAAGCAGGGCGGCCAGGTCCGCTGCAGACAGCGGGAATGGAGTCCCATCACGCTGCTAATAAAGACATACTGGAGACTGGGTAATTTATATAAAAAAAGAGCTTTAGTTGGCTCACAGTTTCACACGATTAGGGAGACCTCAGGAAACTTACAATCATGGCGAAAGGGGAGGCAAACACGTCCTTCTTCACATGGTGGCAGGAGAGAGAATGAGAGCTGAGCAAAGGGGGATGCCCCTTATAAAACCACCTACCAAGAGCAGCTCAGCCATAGAGACCCCCACCCAGGCGGCGCTGAAGAAATTGAGAGGCAGACACCCAGATAGAACAACAAAGTGGGACTGTCCGAGGGCCAGTAGCCTTCTGAGCTGAGAGCCTCAGGGGCTGACAGCATTCCAGGGTGAAGGCCTTGAGCAGACTCTAACCCACACATTTATTCTCTCTGAACAGGTGATTATTATCAACAAACAGATGTTTGGTATTTTCTCATAACACAAAATATGCCAAGTAGGCAGCTGGTGCCCGCTTACCACTGATCACAGAAAAACTAAAAAGTATTCTCCGTGAGGGAGCCACGAGGGCAGGGTCAGAGGTCTTAAGGAATTGTTTTAACCAGTGTATGATATTTATATATTTTCCTCCCACTTTGGAATATTCCAAGTAGTTTTCTACTTGGTGGGGCAGCGGCTAGGTTTTCCTTGCCATCGTTCTTCCTAGCAAACAATATATTCTATCATACACTCAGCAACACTCAGCTTTTCTCAACAACTTAATATTTCTCAGCAACCATGGCATTTGTGTGAACCCACTATCACGAGAACAGTATGGGGGAAACCGCTCTCATGATTCAATTATCTCCATCTGGTCCCCCCTTTGACACGTGGGGATTATTACAATTCAAGATGAGATTTTAGGTGGGGACACAGCCAGACCATGCCAGTTCTTCTGCATCCATCACCACCCCTGAGGAGGACCACTGAAGTGGCCAAGGATTCCACTGGGCAGTGAGAGAGGGGTGCAGCAGGCTTTCAGTTTGGTTAAGGCTCTGGTGGCTGTGAGGTGTGGGTTCATAGGACTCTCAAGTCCTGATATCTTTTGTTTCCGGATGGTGCAGTAAGAGGGACTGGGGGCTGTCTTCTGTCTGTGTAAATGATCCAAAGGAGAAGTCATGGTGGGGCCCAGGGAAAGGACCATCTAGGCTACCACAAGGCTGGGTAAAAGATGTCCTTAGTGCTCACTTTTAATTTTTTAAATTTCATTTATTTTTTTTTTTGAGGCAGAGTCTCACTCCATCACCAGGCGCCAGGCTGGAGTGCAGTGGCACGACCTCGTCTCACTGCAACCTCCGACTCCCGGGTTCAAGCAATTTTCCTGCCTCAGCCTCCCAACTAGCTGGAACTATAGGCATGCACCACCACGCCCAGCTAATTTTTTTGTATAGAGACGGAGTTTCACCATGTTGGCCAGGATGGTCTCGATCTCTTGACCTCGTGATCTGCCTGCCTTGGCCTCCCAAAGTGCTGGGATTACAGGCATAAACCACCACACCCGGCTGAGTGCTCACTTCTTAAAAAAGTTATTTTAATTTATTATCATTTCTGAACACTGTTGGTGACCATTATTATTATTTTACCATGGTAAAATATAATGTACAATTCATCATCTTAGTTATCTTTTTTTGAGACAGGGTCCCACTCTGTCACCCAGACTAGAGTGCAGTGGTGTGATCTTGGCTCACCAGAGCCTCGACCTCTGGGCTCAAGCCTCCCACCTCAGCCTCCCTAGTAGCTGGGACTACAGATGTGCAGCACCGTGCTCGACTAATTTTTGTATTTTTTGTGGATATGAGGTCTCACTATGTTGCCTAGGCTTGCCTCAGACTCCTGGACTCAAGCGATCCTTTTGCCTGGGTCTCCCAAAGTGTTGGGATTACAGGCGTGAGCCACTACGCCTGGCCACCTGGCCATCTGAGTCATTTTTTTTTTTTAACTGAGATGCAGTTTTGTTCTTGTTACCCAGGCTGGAGTGCAATGGCATGATCTTGGCTCACCGCAACCTCCGTCTTCTGGGTTCAAGCAATTCTCCTGCCTCAGACTCCTGAGTAGCCCAGCTAATTTTTGTATTTTTAGTAAAGATGGAGTTTCACCATGTTGACCAGGATGGTCTCCATCTCTTGACCTCGTGATCCACCCACCTCGGCCTCCCAAAGTGCTGGGATTATAGGCATGAGCCAGCGTGCCTGGCCCATCTGAGTCATTTTTAAGTGTGCAGTGCAGTGGTTTTGAATACATTCATATTGTTATGCAACCATAACACTAAAAATTAGTGATGTTGAGCATCTTTTCCCGTGCTTAGTGGTCATTCGAATACCTTCTTTGGGGAAATGTCTGTTCAGTTCCTTTGCCCATTTATGAATTGGGTTGTTTTCCTCCGCCCTCAGTCTTGCCATGTGTATGGAATTGATATCAGATCACCAGCACTCAAATCCATTTTCTCGGACCTGAAGCGGCAGGAAGAAGCGGCAGGAAGAAGCGGCAAGGACTTAGGCTCCTGGGTTCCAGCTCTCTTGCTCTCCCTGGCTCATCAGGCTGATATCCCCACGAGTGACAGGAAAGCCTGGAAGACCAACTTCCCCTTCTTTAACAATCCTTTTACTCAGGGTCAGCCCAGAGTGGCAGGTTCCGGGTACCACCTAACACATCTGATTTAAGGTGAAGAGTGATGTGGTTAGAATTGGCCAGCACTTTGACGGCTGCTAATATAACCTTTAACATGTGTATTAAAATGAATACTCAGCTTAGTTCAGTCTTTCACTTCCTTTTAATACTTGAAAAGCTACGTTTTGTTTTAAAGTTCCCCTGAAAGGCTGTAGTGGGTGAATTTATTCTTCTGCTTGACTGCATTTGGACCCTTAAGTAACAGCCACCTTGAAACTGAAACTGGAAAACCTCCAGGTCTCCGGCCAAAAGAAGCAAAGGTATGTTCTGAGATTTATTAAATAATTACCCACTTGTTGACATGTTATGGGCGGGAGAAAAAAGCTGAGGAGTTGGCACACATGAGTAGAGATTAGTAAGAATATTGAGTCATGAGGGTTATAAACGTGATAGAATATTTTGGTGTTACTGACCTTTGACTCAGGACAGTTGAACCAAGGGACGTGGGCTTCAGACTCAATCTAGCCTTGACTTGGTATATCTTTATACTGACCTCAGTGACCACAGCCAACTGTGATCCTGTCGTCTGGAGCGTTCACAGCAATGACTTGAAGGGAAGAGAATAAGGACTGAGAAACAAAACTTGGACTTCGTGGGCCTTTGTGACACCCCATCTGCAGTTGGTCTGAATAGCACATAGGGAAGGTTTCCTAATGTAGTACTGCTCTGGGACTAATTTGACTCAGAATGCTGGGGAGGGAGGATGTTTCGCTTGGTGATACCTTCCATCAGTGTTCCAAACTTCAGCCATCGGTGCCTCTTTTGAAATTTGTCATGCTGTGTACCATAACTTACTTAATACTTTGCAGTGCCTCCTTAACTTAAATACTTTTATTTTAAAGTAACTTCTACCGCTTGATGTCCTGGACTGCCTAGCTTGGTCAACACTGTTACCATCTGTTGGGTCATCCAGGGCAGAAACGTGAGTGTTATCCTAGACTTCTCACTTTGCTTAAAGCCCACACCCCATGTTCTATTAACATTGTCTCCTGGCTGTGCATGGTGGCTCATGCTTGTAATTCAAGCACTTTGGGAGGCCCAGGTCAGTGGATCGCTTGAGGTCAGGAGTTCAAGACCAGCCAGGTCAACATAGTAAAACCTTGTCTCTACTAAAAATACAAAAAATTAGCTGGGCGTGGTGGCACACACCTCTAATCCCAACTACTCAGGAGGCTGAGGCAGGAGAATCGCTTGAACCTGGGAGGCAGAGGTTGCAGTGAGCCGAGATCGCACCACTGCACTCCAACCTGGGGGACAGAGTGAGTAAGACTCCATCTCAAAAAAAAAAAGTCTCCTATGTACAGTATGAATAGATAATTATCATCCAAAGTAGGGCATTTTGGGGAGCAAATGGGACACTATTAATAATTATACCCAGGGTATAATTATTATACCCTATCTGAAGCAAATGGAGCTGTAAAGTAAACCCATCTGTACAGTCTTGACTCCTCTTCCCACTGCATCCTTCCCACTATCACTGCCTTAGTTCAGCCCTTCAAAATTATTTGCTTAGACCAGTGCAGTAACTTGCTACTGTTTCCTTGACTTCAATCTTAGTCCTTTCCAACGTATCTTACACACTGCACATAAACATTTAATATAGCCCCCTTTTCAAACCCCTCAGTGTCTGCCCAGAATTTCATGATGCATTTCAAATTCCTTAGTGTGGCTTATGAGGCTACTCACAGATTCGGTTCCTTCTAGCCTTCCAGCCTGTTTGTTCATTTATCTATTCCTCCATCCACATTTATTGTCACTGTGGGTGGTACAATGTGAGGCTCCAGGAATATAATAAGACGGGTGTTTGCCCTCAAGATATTTATAGTGGAGTAGAGAAACAGTCAAGGGAATGCTGTAGCAATATGTGTCACGGTGAAGCACTGCGACCTATGGTCTGACTACTCAGGGTGTGGTCCAGGGACTAGCAGCATAAGCATCACTTGGGAGCTCTGTAGAAATGCAGAGTCTAAGTCCTAGGGCAGTGGCTCAAATCTGTAATCTTGGCTTTGGGAGGCTGAGGCAGGAGGATCACTTCAGGCCAAGAGATTGAGGCCAGCTGGGCAACATAATAAGACTTCATCTCCATAAAAGAAAAGAAAAGCTTTAAATTAGCTGACATGGTGGCACACATCTGTAGTCCTGGTTACTGGAGAGTTAAGGCAGGAGGATGGATGGCTTGAGCCCAGGAGTTTGAGGTTTCAGTGAGCTATGATTGCACACTTTGCTCCAGCCTGGGTGACAAAGTGAATGAGAAAGGAAGAAAGGAAGAAAGGAAGGAGGGAGGGAGGGGGGGAGAGAAGGAAGGAAGGAAGGAGAGATAGACAGAAAGAAGAAAGAAAGAAAGAAAGAAGAAAGGAAGAAAGAAACAAAGAAAGAAAGAAAAGAAAGGAAGAAAAAAAACCAGAATCTTAGGGCCCCAAGCCAGGCTCAGTAAATCCGAATCTGCATTTTAACAAGATGCCTAGGTGATCGGAGCGAATGTCAGTTTTTGAAGTCCTCCTCTATGGGACCACACTAGTTGAAGAACTTGATTTAGATCCCCAGGAGTAGTCATGCCTGGCAAGAGACTTGGAGGAGATGGAGTTTGCTAAATGAAGGTGAGGTGGGAAAAGGCACATGTCCTGGAGGGATTGGCATGTGCTTTGGCACGCAGGCAAAAGAGGATGTGCTGTTTGCGGGAAGTTACAAGTCGTTCCCTATTTTGGGAACGGAAATTGCTGATGGTGGCCTCATTTAACTCAGAGATGCTGTCAATTGAAGGAAAAAGTTTGATCAAATTTGATACCTCCATCTCGTCTTCGAGCTGATCCTGAAACAGTGACTAAGAATGAGTACTTTGATTCATAAAGACAAAGAACAGAACAGAGGGTACCTGGGGTTGGGGACGGGGAGATGGGGAGTTATGGCTTAATGAATAAGGGTTTCTGTTTGGGGTGGTGAAAACATCCTGGAAATGGGTAGTTGTACAACATTATGAATGCCACAAAATTGTAAATACTTCAAAATAATTAAAGTGGCAAATTATATATATATATATTTTACCATAATTTTTAAAAATAATAAGTACTTTGGAGTCAAGATCTAAGTTTCAAGACCTACCATTTCCTTTCTGTCTTGCCTCAGTCAAGTCAGATAACATCTTGGTGCCTCAATATCCTTATCTGTGAAGTGGGAATAATGCTGGCACCTGCCTTGTAGACTTGTTATGAGGATTCCGTGAAGCGATGCCTGTAAAGCACCTGGAAGCTTGTTGGTGATCCTTATGCCATTAAAGCTTGAAATGCCCAGCCTTAGCACATTGCCTGGCACAGCCAGAGGTGCGGTTGCTGTTATATCCCTTCCACCTCCTCTTCGACTGCATACCCTCAACTGTCTTCTCCCTGTACAGCAGGAATGTTCAACTCTGGCTGCCCATTAGAATCACCTGGAGAGCTTTTTAAAGCCCTGTTGCCTGGAGCAATTAAAACAGAATTTCAGGAGGTCATACAGAAGCATTATTATTTCAGGTGATTTCAATGTGCAGCCAAAGCTGAGAAACACGGTTCTGTAGCAGCAGCTTGCAAACTTTAGTGTGCATCAGAATCACCTGGAGGGCTTGTTAAAACTCAGTCTATGGGACCTGCCCGAGAGTTTCTAACTTCGTGGATACACTACAACTCTCCTTCCTTCACCATCTGTGTGGCTGCCCCTCCTTTTATTTGCCATCTGTATCTCTTTACTCTCTTCCTAATAACCTCTTCCAGACCCATTACTGAAATCTTTTTTGAAAAGATTTGCCAGTAGGTGTCTTTATGCCAGTGGGGTCGATATTCTCAAACCTGTTCCGCTTTAGTCACAGTTGACCATGTCTCAAAATCCTCCTCCTTTGAGTTCAGAGCTGCCACTCTCGGAGTTGTCCTCATTTCTCTTTCCTTCTCCCTCCTCTGCTTGGAACTTGTGACTCCCATGACCATTCTTTGGGTCCCGATATTTATCCCTTAAAAAGAGCACAGTCTTAAGTGTGAGACAGATGTGGGTTTATGTCTTGTTTTTGGGCAATTCAAACTCTGAGCCTCATTTTTCTCACTGGGAAGTCATGGGTGATAATAGTATCCCTATAAATAATACATCCCTGACACATAACACTCAACAACTAGCTATTACAGTGTTTCACGTTTAAGAACATTGCAAAATCTTGACCTCAGAGAGAATTCCAGGGGTAGAGGGACTGGCCCAAGGGATGCAAAGGGCATAGCTGGGAATACAGAAAGCACAGCATGGAGGAACAAAGCCAGCATTTACCAAAAGCAAGGAGATGATTCCAAGAATTTTCCAGGAGACCTGGGGAGACAGCGAAGTGACTGATGGGATGTGATAAGAAGAACTGACCAAGAGACTCCCTATGACAGCATTAAAATCTGGGCCTTCTGAACACAGGGAGGGTGTTACTAACGGCACTAGGATGGCCCCAGAAGAAATGCACAAGGGGATTTCAACCCCATAAGTGTGGAACTCAGTCACTTTGGCAGGAAACAAAGTGATAAGAACCTGTTACAGTTTGCACCATCAATTACAGTCCATGCAAAACATGACCGTGGGGTGTTGCACAGAGCTCTCATTACAAGACAAGTTCTCTGCGTGCTGTTTCCCGTCGATGATGTTATTCAGCAGGATGGCTCACATGTTGAAACTTGAAACTCCTTGGGTGAAAAAACATCCCTCTGCAGGCTATACCAGATGTTACTTGTTGTAGCTCCTCAAGCCCCCCAAAATGAGTTAATCCTTGAAGGACATTATTTTGAACTTGCATCAAACTCAGAGGCTTTTATCCAACAGGCCATGGCAATTAAAAACAAGGCTATCAGAAGAGCTGTGGGTGGTAGTCCTGTCTCTGAGAAAGGAACAGGGCCACTGGCTGACGGCCGCATTCCAGAACGCCTCCAGATGCAGAGGCCCTCACTTAGTGTGATGTTGTGAAAATACCGCACTTTAAACACATGTATCATAAACAAAGCTTCCTCGCCCTTTAAAGACCTCACAGAAGCATCACTCCAAGGCACTTCTCTTCTGAATGCTCCAGGCCTTGCTGACCTCAGTTACCTTGAAGTTCTCTTACCCTCATCACCCACAGCACACAGGTTACCACTTAATATTCTTGCGATACATAGTCTCCTTTCTCCAGTTATATGGTGAGTTCCTAGACATCCTAAACCCGTTACATTTGATATTCCTCTGTCTCTCTGAATGCCTAGCACTCTAAGAGGCACATAATTTAAAAAGAGTCATGTTCTTCCTTGCACGCCTGAAATCTAGCACAGCACCTGGCATGTCGCAGATGCTCAAAAAGCAAATAGGTGGTTATTAAATGAGTGAAATTGTTGATTGATAGCCTGGTTGAGTCGGCATGAAAAGGTAAAGGGAAGATTCAGCAGGCATCTTATATTGTTTACCCAGCACCTCACTCCTCTCCTTCCAGAAGTTTCCCTCACCCAACCCCATCTTTGTGTCCGCCATAGGAGCTGATGCAAACTGCTTCAGTGAGTTCTTTTTTGGGACTTTTTGACTTGGAACTAGAGACAATGTTAAGATAGTGTCTTTCTAGTGACCAAAGCTATGTGGATGTACCAGTAAATTTAGGAGCTATTGCCCCCATGCTTTTCGCTACACAGAGAAGGCTCATCTCCAGCTGGAGTGAAGAATGAAGCTAATTCTGCAAACAGAAAGTTTTCAAAACTCCTCATCCTCATTTGTGGTTTTAATAAGCACCTTTTTGCCTCCCCCCATACCCAGGGCTAGTGTATTACCAGATACAGAGGAGGCATGTATCGTACCTGGATGCTAGTTTCTGGTAGCTTGGGTCTTTGCTTTTCATTTTCAACAGATTTTTTCCATATGTGCATTTGTTGAGAAGCTCAGATGCCTGGGGCTGCAATGCCATCTGTGTATAATGAAAAACATTTATAAAGACTTTCCAAAGTGCACAAAGGGTGATGGGCTCTCTGAACAGAAGCCATGGACTTCACACCAAAATACGGTCTCTGTGAGCAAGGGCAATGGGAAAGAGCCTTTGCACAGTTCTGTGGTAGAGAAAATGGTTATAGAGACCAAATGGTGTTCATGTTTTCTGAACCTCAAACCAGGGCACATAGCATATGAGGGAATTTATGGAAACAATAGGACAGCTTGTTTGATGTTGAGCAACCAGCTTGACATTGCTGGTTACCGTATTTATAGAGCTAATCTTTAGCATCAAGACCTACTCTGGACAGCCTGGTTTATTTACTGCCACTCAAAGAGCCCATGCTGGTTTTATCCTTGGCATATGCCGCAAAGTTCTGAGTGTCAAAGAGTTCCTCCTTTCTTTTTATGTTTTCCATTCACGTCCTATGCATCCTCGAGGTCCAACTTCTTACCTCCTCCAGAAACGACTGTTCCATCTGATCCGCCACACCTGGCATTTCTAAGAATGGCAAAGACATGTCATATAACCACATACCCACACTCCACACATCCGTGACCGACATCACTAATTGATGTTGGGGCTCCTTCCTTCTGTAGCTGGCAAAGCCCTCAGAATTCTTCCCAACACAGCTCTGGAGGCAACCGCTAAAGGCTGACTGGAGTTCTGTGAAACCTAGTTGCAGTCTCTCATCTGTTCCCTTAGATTGCTACTGAAAGTTTCTGAGCGTGTTTGTCTTCTTTCTCTAGCTGAGCTGAGTCCCTGAGGATGGCGACCAGGCCTCAATGGCCCTAACAACAACAATAATAGCAGTGGGGAACATTTATTGAGTACTTATATGTCCTGCACTGTGCTGGCCATTTAACACGTATTATCTAATGGAATCCTCAGCCCATTCCTCTGGAGAAGGTATTATTATCCCCACTTTATAGATGGGGAGTCTAGATCTTAGAAGATAATAAGCAACTTGTCCAGTTGTACAGTCAGAATGTGGCAGAACCAGAACTTGACCCCCAAATATTTGCTCTTACCCAAAGTGGTGCATTATCTTGACCTCCTTTGTATATGTGCATAGTAGGTGCTTATTGCAAATTTGTTGAATAGTAGATTTTTAGAAAGCAATGAAGTTCTTCACAAAAGAAAGAAAGAAATGGAATTGAAAATACTGGAAGCAAATTCTCCTCCCCAAGGAGTCAGAGCATTCTTGAAAGAGGTTTACTGAACTTTCCCAATATTCTTGGCTAAAAGCAACATCATTCCCCATTCCACAAGTAAACACCCTTTGTGAATACAGAAATACTAAAGGTCAACTCCAGTGAATGGGAGGGATCCTGGTGAGGAAGTGGCCTGGGAGCCTCCTGACAGGGGCCCTGCAATGTCTACTACCTCCCAGTCACTGGCACCTCCCTGGGACTCAGTTTCCAGACTTGTAGAACAATTCATTTGGACTTGATTAGCACTTCCCAAGTGTGTTCCCTGGAATATTGGCCCTGCAAGAAATTCATGAGAAAAGTAGTTCTGTTGTCAAGCATGAATGGGAAATTGCATTTCCCTTGGGAGATACATGGTCCATATTAAATGCTCTGAGAAGGCCAGCAGGAAAGAAGCTCCTTATTTAATGTTACTTCATTCTTATTTAACCCAGCATTTCCTAACCCTCTTTGGTTTCACAGAATAACAGCAAATATCTCTCATAACGAATCCCATACTTGGTAAAACAAAACAGAACAGAACAAAACACACAATTGGCCGAATATATTCTAAGGACCCTCCCTCACATTCGGTAAGTTTATGAGATAATAATATAAGTTCACTATAAATGGCCCCTCAGTGAATTACAGGTGGAATCACAATTTTGAATTTTTGAGATGGATCCAAAAAGTGTAAGGGGTGTTTTAAGATAAGGAACCAAGCTTAGCAGTTCATGCTGCCTGGTTAGTTTCCCAATATGAACGACAGGGGGCACTAGGGGACTGTAGTAATGACCACCCCTCCACAAACTCAGCAAGAAAGGGCAAACCAAACAGAGGGAGGGATTTCAGCAATTTCTTTTCCAGCAGAATGGAAAGCTACTGAGAGCGAACTCCTTTCCCTTTCATGTTGCTGTCTGTCTTTCTGTTGGAGGAATACAATGAGATAGAATCAGGATGGGTAACACCTTTCTTGTGCTCTTCTCTTTATAGATAGAAAATCACATAAAGCAACTCTTTTCAACAACTGCTTGTCAATGGTTTGTTTTCACCTTGGGGCAACTAACTACATTCCACTGTGGAAGTTCTTATTGAAGAAACATCGAGCCTATGAGTTGAGAAATGAAGTTTTTCCTTCAGCAGCTTTCTCGTTTTAGAAGGGGAATAAATTGTACACGTGAGGAAAAGAACAAAATTCTTTTCGACATAAGTTCTTTGTAATTTAGGTTAATTTTGTATAGAAAGGCTATTGATTTTTGTACATTGATTTGTATCTTGAAACACTGTAACTGGTTTTCAGCTCTAGGAGACATTTAGAGGACTCTTTAGGGTTTTCTAGTTATTTTTGGGTTTTTAGGATCATGTCATCAGCCAACAGAGATAATTTGACTTCTTTTGCTTCTTTGTTTTGCCTAGTTGCTCTGCATAAGACTTCCAATAGTATGTCGAGTAGGCATGGTGAGAGTGGATGTGCTTGTCTTGTTCCACTTCCTAGGGAGAATGCTGTTGTTAATTTGAGATCTTCATATTGTTTTGATATAGGCATTTAGTACTATAAACTTTTGTTTTAACACTTCTTTTGCTGTATCCCAGAGGTTTTGGTAAGTTGTGTCTTTATTTTTATTTGTTTCAATATTTAAAAATTTTCTGCCTTTATTTTGTTGATTACCCAAAAGTCATTCAGGAGCAATTTGTTTAGTTTCCATGTTCTTCTGTGGTTTTGATTTCTAGTTTCACTTCATTGTGGGCTGAGAAGATGCTGGATATGATTTCAATTTGTTTAAAATTTATTGAGACTTGTTTTATGACCATTTGGTCAACTTTAGAGAATATCTGTGTTCAGATGAGAAGAATGTATATTCTGTGGTTGAGTGGAGTCTTCTCTAGATGTTGGTTGGAGTCCATTTAGTTGAGTCCAGTTTAAATACCGAGTTTCTGTGTTAGTTTTCTACCTCAATGATCTGTGCAGCTGCTTTTAAATATTTTTTCTTTCATGTTGACCTTGATTAATCTGATGAATCTGTTTCTTGGAGGCAGTCATCTTTTATAGTATTTTGTAGGTACTTTCTAAATTTCTTAAAGCTGGGGGACAACCTCTCTTACAAGATTATGAAAATTTTCCTGAATTATTCCCACAGATATGTTTTCTAACTTGCTTGCTTTTTCTTTTTTCTCAGGAATGCAAATAAGCTGTAGGTTTGGTCACTTTACATAATCTCATATTTCGTGAAGCCTTTGTTCATTTTCTTTAAGTTCTTTTCATTTTTATCTGGCTGGATTAATTTAAAAAACTGATCTTCAAGTTCTGAAATTCTTTCTTCTCTTTGATGTAGTCCACTGTTAACGCTTCTAGCTGAAGAAATTGTGAAACTCCTTTAGTGAGTTTTTCAATTTCAGCAGATCTATTTTTTTCTTACTATCGCTATCTCATCTTTTATATCCTATTTTTTTCTGATTTCTTTGTATTTGATTTCAACTTTTCCTTGCATCTCATTGAATTTCCTTAAAATCAATATTTTAATTCTTTGTCCTTTTAGCCACTTCAATCTGGTTAGGATCCATTGGTAGAGAGCGAGTGTGATTTTTTTGGAGGAGGCACGGCATTCTGGCTTTTTGTACTGTCAGAGTTCTTGCACTGATTCTCATCTGAGGGAGCTGTCATTTCTTATTTTTGAAATTGCTATTGTTTGGATGAGACTTTTACTTTTTCCAACTTGTTTTTTTCCCTTCAGGGCGTGACTGTGATTTTTTTCTGTGTATGATCCTTTGGTTTCATTTCTGGGTGCTTCCAGGAAGCCACAGTTCTGGATAGGTTCCTCGGTAGTGGATGACTTCTGTGCAGTGGCTTTCTCATATTCTGCTGGTTGTAGTGATATGATGAAGGCAGGCACTGACACATTATCTATCTCCTGCAGGGCTGAGGGAGCAAAGGTCACAGATGCTTATCTCGAGGACTAGCACTAAGCTTTTCTGGTAGCAGGTTTTTTATGTGGTGGTGAAGTTCAGGCTGCAGTTTTGCAGATGATGCTTAAGAGTAAGAGCGGGCTCTCTCTCAGGTATGCTGCTGTCAAGCAGAAGCCCCACCCTGACAGGGAGGTGGCAGGAACACATTGTGTTGGTGTGCACTGAGGTCTTCAGGAAAGGGGCGGGAGGTGTACCAACTCTTCTTCCTGAACTGGCAGGAATGTGTTCTGTTCCCCTGCCAGGCCCCTGTTGCAAGGCACAGGACTCTTGAGTTCGTCAAGACTTTGTCTTTTGATCCCTGGCCATAGGGTGGCTGTGGGCCATGATATACCCCCTGATGACTACCACTTAAATGGGCTTGGGGCAGAGCCTGTTCCTGGAGACCAGAGCAGGCAGGTTCAAGACTTGTCTCTCCTCTGTTGCTGGGGCACTGTCACTCTGTATAGGGAGGGCAGCTGGGCCCTTCTCTGCATGAAATCCTGAGCAGCACAGGCTTGCTTTCAGCAGGGGGTGGAACCGTCACAAAAAGCATAAAAACCCTTTTTGCCAGTGTATGCTCTCTGTGCTTGCCAAAACCAGAGTGAGTTTGGGGAAGTTTCTGGTGGTGGGATGGTGCAAGGAGGGAATCCTCAGGTAGGGCAACGTCTCACCACAGGTGCACAGCCAGTATGGAACCCGCCATCTCAGGTCATGTCTAATGGGAGTGCAGGCTGTCTGCATGGCCACCTGGTTCTAAACCACCAATTGTATAGCCCTGGGTTTGGGGGGCAGGCAGAGTCACTCTGCAACAGTTTGGCGGTCAGCAAATTGTCAGTGGGTGAAGGGGAGTGGAGAAGCCTTTCCATCTCTCCTTCCCATGAGGCACCAAGTTCCCTGGGGTCAATCTCTGAGAGACTCTTGCTGCTTTCCTTTTCTTTCCTCTTCCAGCTTCTTCCCTTGGATAGTCTCCCATTTATAATAAAAGGGGATATTTTTAGAAATAGAAAAAATATCATGATATAAAAATAAGCATATTGATAATCAAATATATATCAATAATTAAATGTTAATTAATTAATTTAAAAATTATATTTTATTCAGAAAACCATCATGTATATCAAGGATTAATTTTGCCATAATAATAATTAATCCTACCAAAAAATTCTGTAATTTACTAGAAAGGAAACTGTCATCGATTCATGAATTCATTTTAGTTTTTTAAATGTCTTACATTTCTACTTTTTGTTATGCCCTGTGCTAAATCCTGGGAATCCAATGATGACTAAGGTTACAATATTCATCCTTAAGCAGGTAACATTCAGTGCTAAGTACATTTTATTTAGAAACAAAAAATGATTGATAGTTGTTGTAGTTTATCCACATACACATATTTTCTCCTGCTTTTCCAGTTTTGATTTTGGATTATAATATCATTCTTGTGAGAGCTAAGCATAAAATCCTTGTAGTCAATAAAACACATTTAAAAGGAAAAATAAGCTACTTACAAAAATACAAAATAATTTCAGGCATTTTATATAAAGTTTTTTATTTGTTTTCAGAGCTAGAAAGTAAAATTGTCAAGTAATTTGCTATGTGCAGTGATCTACAAGGTGAATTTGGCACAGCAGTCTACCAATTTCTTATGGACCACCGTGCAGAATTCCTAAAGTTATAAGGAAATTTCAAGGACTGTCAAACATCTTTTTTTGGAAATCCCTGTTTTTAAGTGTTAGCATATCATACTGTGATGACTTACCATGACGAAACCCTAAGATACTTTGGTAGAACTTTGGTCTGATTCTTGGAACTAATGAGAGACCGCGAAACAAAAATGAAAAACGATGCTAGTTTTCACATCAGCATTCACAGTAAGCTCTGAATCCTCACGCTCAAATCAATCCAGAAATTGAGATGTCACATGGTTCCTGAGAGATCTGAAATTTTCCAGCTGACTAGTTTTAAATGGTAAATTTAATTTTACCCTTCAGTTGAATCTGAAATCATTTCAATTGAATAACATGTAAAGAACCGAATTGAAAATCTTCTAAAAATCATAGCTTTGGGCTTACTGAACATTTTTAGAATACTTGTTTTATTTTTAAAGGTCAATGAAAACCTAAGAGATCACATGGAGATTACACATGTTAAATAGTTGCTGAAGTTTAAATATAAATGGCTTAAGAATATACATGTTTCTGGAAATGTTGCTGTTAATAAATATCTGTTTTGTTCCAAGGAGCCTTTATACTGTGACCTCTTATTACATGTTCCTAAAATATATTATTAAGCTATTATATATATTTACCTTGATAAACAATTAATTTTTGAAGTCTTACAATGTAGGGCAGGGTATTAGGCGCTGGAGTCTCCAAAATAATTGAGATATTGTCCCTGTCCTTAATATGGTCACAGTGTCTCTGGATTTAATAAGAAAGACAAATGTGTCACTTGAAACCTATATTAAGCAAGGTCTTCTGCTCCATGTGGAATATATGTAGCTCACGTGTGAGCTAAAAATGTACACTCTTTCCTTAATTGCTCTGAAAAGGCAAAGTAAAAGGTATTAGGGCTTTTTTGGAAGTTTCAGGTAGATCGAAATATTGGCATAGCAGTAAGAAAACTATTATAATTTTCTTCTGTTTCTTGGAACACAGTCTTGTTTTAGGTTATGGTTACTTACTTTCCCTGATTCTCTAGGAGACTTGCTGCACAGGTTTCTGAGTGAGTACAGAGAGCCTGAGTATCATCATGCTGTAGCCATGAGTTCTCAAGCCCAAGCATACATTAAAATCACCTGGGGTGCTTTAAAAACTACCCATGCTCAGATCCCCTCCAGATTAGGTAAATCAAAATCTCTGGGGGTGAAGCTAGAGGATCACTGTGTGTTTTAAAATTCCCCACAGTGAGGATTTAAAACACACAGCTTTAGACATTTCCATATTTCCTAAACTGAATCAGATTACTAATGCATTCCAAAAGTGGGCTAGCTATTGTGTTACAACATGAATGAAATATGGAAAGCAGCTGAGTGTTTTGTCATGTTACAAATTACATAACTTTTACTCCAAATATCTCATCTGTCCTCCAAACTCAAATAGCCATGAAGGAATAGGTTAATCTCTTTAAATACAGCTGCAGTATTGGAAACTTAAGGTCCGCTTAGACTAACCTCTCATTCAATGTAGGTATCACATCTATAACAGTTAAGACTTCTGCTTATACACTGATTGTTCACTACCTCTCAAAGCAGCCTATTATTTTCATGGAGATTTAACTATCAGAATATTATTCTTTCTTATGTTAAATCGGAACACTTTTCTCTATGATTTTACTTATTAGTCCTTATATCAATATTCTTGAACATAGTGGTTCCTCCTTATCTATGAGGAATACATTCCAAGACCCTCAGTGGTTGCCTGAAACCTCAAATAGCACTGAATCCTATATAGGCTAGGTATTTTGGATCTGATAACCTAGTCAGTTACTAAGTGACTAACAATATGCTGTACAAAGAGACGATTCACATGCCTGAAAGGATGAAATGGGACTACGCAAGATTCAGTTACTATACTCAGAATGGCAAGTGGCACATAATTTAAAGCTAATGAATTGTTTATTTCTGGAATTTTCCATTTAATATTTTTAGAACATGGTTGACCATGGGTAACTGAAACTTCAGAAAGAAAAACTGCAAGTAAGGGATGACTATTGGATATGGACTACATACATCTTAATTTCATTGATAACTGGAAAGAGTTAATTTCAGATAACTGAAGAGTTACCAGAACTTCTTTGTCTCTTCTGCAGATGGGATATTCTTAGTAACTATTCCTGTTAGATGCCTGGTGGCTTAAAAATAAGGTTGCAAATTTTCTTACACGTTTTTTATAAGTAGATAGGACTTGACTTGAGTAACTCTAGGTGGATTGCGACTGAGAATATGACTGTAATAATGCTATATGAATTCCAAAGTTAGGTCATTTCAATTAATGTAGTTTCCTCCTAGTTCACTGGAATATTTGCTGTTGCATCTCTAATCCACTGAGTAAAAAGTGGGTATACTGAGACACCCATGCGGATGAAGCCACATGTGGATATTCCAGTCAACACTCCCAGCTGAGCTCACCTTCTAACCATCTTCACAAACCTACCCTCTGGATCAGCTGAATATCACTGAGTTTTCACAATCACTGCCACATGTCCAAATTCTCACTCACAAAATCATGAGCTATAATTATGTGACTATTGTTCAAGATCTAAGTTTGGGGTAGTCAGTTACTTAGCAACAGACCTGACACGAGGTGGTGTATTTGTTGTAATATATCTTACAACATCTTTTGACACACCCACATGAGCAAAAGTAATCTAAAAAATCTTATCTGTGTTTATATGCCAATGTCTGATATCACTTTAGCTTTGTAGTGGCAAACATTGACAAGTGGCAGGTGTTTATTTTTCTTATATTTTGTGGCCTCATTAATATGCCTATCTGAAGCTCTGCGTTATGAATTTGAATTCTGGTTTGCAGAAATAGAAAAGCAAGGAAAAAAAAATGGCCTCAACATTTAGCGTATTTTTCTAGACCTAATCTAGATGATGAAAAGCCATTGTCAAGTATTTTCTCAAATGACACAACTAAAAAAGGACATGTGATGTCAAGTATTTTCTTAACCTACCCAACTTGAAAATGTGAATAGTTTATCAATTTTGCTTCCTGATTTTTGGTATTGACATGTATGCTATATACAAGTGGCTGGTCATGAATAAGTTAAATATCAGTTAAGTTAGAATAACATGTCTCAAATTTAGTAAATAGGTTTTTACTAAATGTACCAAATACTTAGTCTAAGTATTTGGTACAATCAATTTTACAAAATATAGCAAAACTATTATTACCATATGGGATGTTGAATTTTGTTTCCCAACTAAATACTTTCATGAATACACAAACACACACGTACCCACACACACATGTTTAAATATCAGATTGGTGAAAAAGTAATTGTGGTTTTGCCATTACTTTTCATATTTAACACAGAATTTGTAGCATTGTTTTCTTATAGAAATGTCTTCTATTTCTAATTGTACCACTAGATGGAGCTCTTTAATAGAAAGTTGCCTGCCTCTTAAGCCGAAGACCTGCTTGAGTGGGTCAGGGGATAGTTTTTCCGTTATATATTCCTTTAGCAATATGAAAAATAATTAAAATACAAATAAAAGATCTAATAAAATTTTTTGAGAGTTAATCCACTCATCTAAGGAGAGAAAACATGTGACTATTTAGGCAGTATCAAATTCCAGAATTTTTTTCTATTGCTTTTCAATGAAAAATCTGAAACAATCCTCAGAAATATAGTCTAAAAAGTTTTGGTTCCTAGAAAATATGTCTCTTACTAGTGCAAAGATAATACTGTCATGGGTGTCCAGAGAGTATACATTCTATTCTTGAAAAACTAAATTCTGAAAAATTACAAAGCCAATGACAGACTTTAGAAAGATAAATGAGAATGTTTAATGGAACTTTTGTTGCAAGCATACACAGGTAATCAGCACAGTTATGAGCACTGTGTTGTCAACAAATGAATAGTCTTTGCTCGAGACACACGCTTTGATCTTTTTTCTCAATCTTTTGCATATAATTGCTGCATTTATCATGTGGCCAAGAGATATTAAAAACATAATAGAAGGAGATAATAAATGAAACTGGACTTTGTGGTCAAAAGCCCAGTACTGAGCAAGCCTGCTTTAATCCAGAAAATGCCTACTGGTTAGAGTTACCTTCACTCGCTCAGTGAAGGACTGATTCTAAACCATAATGAGGTTACACCCAGTGGAAAAATAAGATCCTTGCCAAGTTGTATTAGTTCATTTTCATGCTGCTGATAAAGGCATACCTAAGACTAGGTAATTTACAGAAGAAAGAGGTTTAATTGGACTTAGAATTCCACATGGCTGGAAAAGCTTCACAATGATGGCAGAAGGCAAGGAGAAGCAAGTCCTGTCTCACATGGATGGCAGCAGGCAAAGAGAGAGTGAGGAAGATGCCAAAGTGGAAACTCCTGGAAAAAACATCAGATCTCGTGAGACTTACTCACTACCATGAGAACAGTATGGAGGAGACTGCCCTTATGATTTAATTATCTCCTACCAGGTGCCTCCCACAACACATGAGAATTTTAGGAGTACAACTCAAGATGAGATTTGAGTGGAGGCACAAAGCCAGACCATATCATTCCAGTCCTGGACCCTGCCAAATCTCATGTCCTCACATTTTAAAACCAATCATGCCTTTCCCACAGTCCCCCAAAGTCTTAACTAATTTCAGCATTAACTCAAAATTCCACAATCCAAAGTCTCATCTGAGACAAGACAAGTACCTTTCACCTATGAGCCTGTAAAGTCAAAAGCAAGCTAGTTATTTCCTAGATACAGTGGGGGTACAGGCATTGGGTAAATACAACCATTCCAAATGGGAGCCATTGGCCAAAACAAAAGGGCTACAAGGCCCATGCAAGTCCGAAATCCAGTGGGGCAGTCAAATCTTAAAGCTCCAAAATGACCTCCTTAGACACCATGTCTCACATCCAGGTCACACTGATGCAAGAGGTGGTTCCCATGGTCTTGGGTGGCTCTGGCTCTGTGGCTTTGCATGGTAAAGCCTCCATCCCGACTGTTTTCACAGGCTGACATTGAGTGTCTGTGGCTTTTCTAGGTGCACAATGCAAGCTGTCAGTGAATCTACCATTCTGTGGTCAGGAGGATGGCAGCCATCTTCTCATAGCTCCAGTAGGCAGTGCCCCAGAAGGGACTCTGTGTGGGAGCTCATACCCCCACATTTCCTTTCCACACTGCCATAGCAGAGGTTCTCCATGAGAGTCCTGTCCTTGTGGCAAACTTCTGCCTGGCATCAAGGCATTTCCATACATCTTCTGAAACCTAGATGGAGGTTCCCAAACCTCAGTTCTTGACTTATGTGTACCCATAGGTTCAACACCATGTGGAAACTGCCAAGACTTGGGGCTTGCACCATATGAAGCCAAGACCCAGCTTCTATGTTGGCCCCTTTCAGCCATGGCTGGAGCAGCTGGGGCACATGGCACCAAGTCTCTAGGCTCCATACATCTCGGGGACCCTGAGCCCAGCCCACAAAACCACTTTTGTTTCCCAGGTCTTTGAACCTGTGATGGGAGGAGCTGCCATGAAAACCTCTGACATGTCCAGGGGATATTTTTCTAATTGTCTTAGGGATTAACTTTTGAGTCCTCGCTATTTATGCAAATTTCTGCAGCCAGCTTGAATTTCTCCTCAGAAAATGGGATTTTCTTTTCTACCACATTGTCAGGCTGCAAATTTTTCAAACGTTTATGCTTTGTTTTTTTCCTTTTAAAACTGAATGCTTTTAACAGCACCCAAGTCATCTCTTGAATGCTTTGTTGATTAGACATTTCTTTGGCCAGATACCCAAAATCATCTCTCTGAAGGTCAAAATTCCACATATCTTTAGGGCAGGGGCAAAATGCCACCAGTCTCTTTGCTGAAACATAACAAGAGTCATCTTTGCTCCAGTTCCCAACAAGTTCCTTATCTCCATCGGAGACCATCTCAGCCTGGACCTTATTGTCCATATCGCTATCAGGATTTTGGGGAAAGCCATTCAACAAGTCTCTAGGAAGTTCCAAACTTTCCCCTATTTTCCTGTCTTGTGAGCCCTCCAAAGTGTTTCAACCTCTGCCTCTTACCTAGTTCCAAAGTTGCTTCCAGATTTTCAGGTATATTTTCAGCAACACCCCACTCTACTGATAATAATTTACTGTATTAGTCTGTTTTGACACTACTGATAAAGACATACTCAAGACTGGCCCATTTACAAAAGAAAGAGGTTAAATTGGACTCTCAGTTCCAAGTGACTGGGGAAGCCTCACAATCAGGGCAGAAGGTGAGGAGGAGCAAGTTCCTTCATACATGGATAGCAGCAGGCAAAGAGAGAATGAGGAAGATGCAAAAGCGAAACCCTCTGATGAAAGCATCAGATCTCGAGAGACTTATCGAGAACAGTATGGGGAAAGCCACTCTCATGGTTCAAATATCTCTCATCAGGTCCCTCCCACAACATGTGGGAATTATGGGAGTACAATTCAAAATGAGATTTGAGAGGGGACACAGAGCCAAATCATATTACCAGCTAACCATTTATTCATCTTCCTGTAATCACATAATGTGTGCTCATTGAGGGATTACTGTGTGAAAGGCAGTCATGTAAGCTGATCTATTGATTACAAATTCTACACTGGAAGTATGAATAGAGTCTGATGGAAAACAGAGGAGGACTAGACAAAGGGTGCTGAGATTGGTAGCATATGGCCACATTTAGTGGGTGATATTTGAGCAGTCCCAGAAGCATTTTTAGGGGTGTTAGAGGAGGTGTTAAAGAAGGTAGAAAAGAAACTTTCACTGTATTAAATTGGCTGTGGCTATAAAGATAAACAAAATTTAGTACAGTAAGATTTGAAAATAAAATGTATGGCTAGATCATCATGGTCTCTACTGAGATCCCAGCATGGGCAAATCTAGATGGGAGACTCACTAGTGAGAGTTCTATAATGGGAATTCTACTTATTGTCTCTTGTTAGCTTGGAATATGGTTTTTATTATAAGTGCTAGAACTACAACCTATAAACCTGAGATGCTTTCTCACAAGACCAAAACTGCCTAAATATTTTATTCTTACAATCTCCTGTGATGTTTTCCATAAGATAGAAAAAGAAGAATAAATAGAATTTATGAAAATACTGGGGACACTTGAAGTCCAGATATGCCCACATGAGAAGAATCCATGTAGAAAAAATCTCCACCTGGAAAGAATGGAAGGGATTGAATGAGGGAATAGAGTCAGTGAGAACCTAAAACAGGCATTTCTTTGGCTGTGGAAACAGAGCAGAGAGCAACCCGAACAAGAACAGTTCTGCTAGTTTCTCATCATATAGAACTTTCTGAAAATTTTACTTTTAAAAGATGAGTTTAACTCACCCAGTTAAAAATACTCATGATTTTGTCTCCTGGTAGTGAGAAACATATTTGCAGGAGAGGCTGTCATGGCAGTGATGAGCTGAGCATGTAGCCTCAAGTATATTAAGAAGATGCAATTTCCCCTCACTTTAGGTTGGGGAGGCTCTTGAAACAGAGATTGAGTTTCTTAATTCTTGCATGATGAGGGAAGTCTACAAAAGAGGTGAATGGGGAAAGGGAAGCAGAGAGGAGCTTTAAGATGGGAAATGAGAGTCAAGCAGAAACTTGCAAACCTCAATTTTGTCTGTCTTAATGCTTTATGTTGAGTCCAATACTAATAAAATATTTGGTCTGTCTGTTTCCAAAAGCATCGCTCTTTTCATTATTAAACTTGATGGGAGACAGAAGTAATCACATCTAAAGGAAGAGAAGGAGAATAAAATATATGTTTTATATTGGCAGAAAATCTGGTTATTTTAGCACTATGGAACAAAAATAATTCAGAACAAAATTCACTCTTTTTAAAATTTTCATCCTTTAGATATATTTTTATATATAGGTACAAATATCTTTTAAGTTATCCTAAGTTCTAGTTCCTAATATTTATTAATCTACTATCCAAAATTCATTCAGATACTGTAATAGACTTCTTAAGAACACTAGGTTGGCTATGCATCCCTTGCTTTGAAGTACTTATAATAATTAGTCATCTATTTGCTTTCCTAGGAGGACAAAACATTAACTCTTCCACTATTCCTTTGCCTTGTGTTAATCCCTCAAACACAAGTAATCTCAAGTGGAAGTCTCATTCACTTCTGGCATCTTAATAGCCATCTGTGTAGCCACACTTTCAACCACAAGACTTTACAAAAAGGAAATGCTATTGGAATAAATATCTTAGAAAAACATAAAAAAATTTATATTTTCAATCACTTTACTTGTAACCATCATTTTTTTAATAGAGAAGAAAATATCACTTGGAAATAATCAATAATCAATAACCAATATTTCAAAATATCACTTTGAAATAATGGTTGTCCATTGACATCCCTCATACTTTCTGTCCTCTTCCCAGACTCTCCTGACAATACAATATAAATATGAGAAATGACATATTCTCATATTTATATTGAACTACATATGAGATTTAGTTCCTGTGCTGTGAGATAAGACCATTAACCCTTAATAAAAGAATCAAATTGTCATTCTTGCAAGAAACTGAAGAGTCTAGAACTTCCAATGTGTAAAGTTAAGAATAATGATCAGAAAGGAGAAAAGGGAGGAGGTGGAGCTGCTCAGTGGGATTTGTAGGTCACGCATTAAAACTAAAAATCTTGATTCACTGGTTTAGGGTCTTACAAATGTTTATTCTCTAGACAGAAAGTTAATAAATGACCTTCTATAATGCTGATATAATTTCTTCTGAGATAATAAAATTGCTGTTTGATACCACTGCCAATTTTTAAAATAATCTGCTTGTCTGAAATATCAGAATAATAATTAAGAACCACATCTTCAGAGATTTAAGTAATTTGATATTGGCAAGCATTTGTTAATGATAAAAAGTGTACTGAGTCTGTATTTGATAGTAGAAAATCTGCCATTAGTATTTAAGCCATCACTGTAACAGCTGTTTGACAGCAGAAAGAGCTTGTTAGTACTCGTTAGTACTTATTCTATTTGGCTAAGGTATCAATTAATAGTGAATCAATCAGCCAGCCAGCTAAAAGGAAAAACAAAAAAATGCAAAGTTCTTTTCTTGCCCTTTCAATGTAATTTGAAGTCATCAAAATTATATTAAATGTTATAATTAAAACACATTACACGAGTGTGTTTAATAAAGACTAAAAGTCTCTATTAAAAGTGAGCAGGAAACAGAGAAACATCTACAATGCAAAGTCATTCTAAACTGACAACAGTAAACTGTTGTTGCACAGAAATTGGGAAGTGACATTGTTTAATGTCACTTCAAGGAGATCCCAAATACCTTCTTTAAAGAGGCAAGAAAGAAGTAATTTACCATGGAAACTGCCCAATTCCAGAGATCGAATGTGCTTTCATTCCAGTGAGAACATCTGTGAGAGTCCAACTCTTTGTAGAATGTGAGAAGAGTAATGTCTCATTCCTTACTTTAATTTGAGCAATCCAGAATTTTCCATAGAGTCTGTTCCATAGAGAACAAGTAGCAATATAAAAATTGAATAGGTGTATCTAAGAAGCAACAACTACACAGGTAACCAAAGAATGCTTGCTCAAAGAAGTCTGGGAAATGAATTAAGCAACACTAAACCCCACTGCAAGATCTCACAGAGTCTTTAACATTTGAGATACCCTGAGAAGCTCCAAGAGGTGAGTGACTTCCTACCAGTTCCCAACATTTGCTTGACAAAAACAAATTCTCGTTTTTTCATAGGGAATATTAATATTTTCACTGGAAAATATTAATGCAATGGAATTTAACTAAAAATGAGAAATTCCAAATTTATATAAATTGTTTCTTTAAATTTTAGGTTTCTAAGAAGCATTACAAACTTAAAAGCTATGTAGCATGTATAATCGCTTTTCCTTGTTTGTACACTTCTACCAAATTTAACTCAAATTTCCTACCTCACTGATATGGGATGAGCAACAAGGAAAATCCAAATTCCTGGAACATTGCTTGGTTGTATGGCAATAATTTATTAATTATCTTTTAACATGAGCATATTATCCTTTCTGTAGCATAATGGCCAAGAAGACTACAGTGGGATCCAGTCTGGGTTTGCATCTTGGCTCAGCTACATACTAGCTGTAACTCCTTGAAATACCTATTTAATGTCTCTATACTTCTTCATCTGTGAAATGAGAATTATAATAATATACCTATCTCATAGGTTATTGTGGAAACATCAAATATATGTGTATGTGTGTGTCTATAAGTATAGCTACAGATATGACCTCTTTTTTAAAAGAATAAGTAGCACTAACTCCTCAATTAATCCTCCGGTTTTTAATCCTTTTACATTAAAAGTTCACACAGGAGTCAGACCCAAAGAGCTAACTCTGTTTCCTTTGAACCTTATCTAGCACCTCCTAACCTTTAAAGCACATCTTCAAATAAGGTACACCCAAGCACAACTGGGAGAATAAGAGTAAAGCAAGAGAGGCTGTAGAGGGCCTATGCATCTGAAAACCCCTGCAAAAACTTCAAGATAGCATTACTCTATACAAGTTTTCTCAGAATGGTCTGCTTACCCATTGAGGCAGCAAAGGACCTGGTCCACACTAGGACTAAGAATGGCTATACAGTTGCACATCATCTAGTTGTTTTAGGTCTGTGATACTCTCTGATGTCTACCCTTGATGCCACTTAAGTTATTTCCTCCCTGAGAAAGTGCAAATTAGAAGAAAAAGGGTGTGTGTGTAACCAACATATTCTGCCCTCTTCCTTCATTGGGAGTCATCATTATAGGACAAGGACACTTCTGTTTTGTCTTTCCATTTGTCACCTAAAATCTCCATGATTGTTGGCCTAAAATAATTCTAAAATTCATAAAAGATATGCATGCTTCTTTTATTGTGACCTTAAGAGAATTCTTAGAGACATTCTTGTACTATGCCTCTTCTCTCTGAAACTCCCAATTCTTCTCCTTTAAACTTGTGTGTGCTGTGCGTAAAATCTGTGAGGAATAAGAATAGTGGTTTAAAAATATTTCAGCTTTTCCTAATATGTAAAATAGTCTAAAATTTTCCTGCTTTACCTCTTTATTTTCCTTCTCCTTTGAGGAGGAGATTTTTGGTAAATTTCATTTTGGGACAATTCAGGCATTTTTACAAAACTGAATTATATATCTAGTAATACTTATTTTTGAAAGACAATGGAAAATAGAAACTTATATTTCTAGAAAACATTGTATTTTTACTGGCTCTTCCAAATGTTATGCTATATTATTGAGCAAGTTTTTTTTTTTTACATCAGGTTATTGAGGTTCTTAGTATTGGAAGATTATTAAAGAAGAAACAGTATAAGCAGTTGACATTTCCTTCTGGGGATTTTGCCCAGGATTTAGGAAACTGAATGAGGCATGTGAGGAACATTAACAAGGCAGTGCTAGCACATTATACAAACATAACTGTGCATTATTTCTTAAAACTACAACACATTTTTTAAAGTAGATATTTTAAGAGAGAAAGAGATAAGTTCACTGTAGCATAAAAGACGGTAAAAACCTGTTATAGAACTCCAAATATACTAGGAAACAGCAGTGGAATTAGTAATTCTGTCATGAGGAAAAAGTGAGACATTATTACTAATCAGTTCTGCTTCTGTGTGCCCGTTTAGCCTTCTACTTCCTCTCCTTTTTCCATAGTGGGAACTGGAAGGGAATTAAAGTGTCTGGCGCACCTGTTTCTCTGATAATGTAACAGCCTACACGATTTCCACTAGGGCGAGATCCTCATCAAAACTCAGGACAAAGCTGTTTTGCCTGAAAATTTCTGGGCCATCAAGCATGTCCTAAATGTGACCTGATTCTCTGCGATTGCTTTTGAAGATGATGAAAAGAGTTTATTTCGAGGTACCTTGTGCCTGCTAGGTGATACTACCTAATTTTGAGCTAAAAAACCAACCAAACAAACAAACAAATAAAAAATAAATACTCTGTAGATAAAATATAGATCATCTTTTTTTCTTGTTGGATTCTTGAGAAGCCACTCCAAATTTGAGAGATTTTAAAGCAGAGCTGATAAATGCAGGATTTTAATTGAACTATTTTATGTAAATAGTAGTATCCATTTGTGAAGATATGAGATAAGGTTGTGTTAGGATAATTTCAGTTTTTTAGGAACTATTCATCTTATGGCATCAATTTAATTAGAATAAAGACATTCTTTATGTGGTACTCATTGTAAGTAAATTAATAATTTTTCTTTCACGTTTAAACGTACTGTTGGTTGTATTATTCTGAAAAGCCTGTGCTAAAAGTCAAGTTGCCATTATATATATATATATATATTTAAATGAAAACTCTTCCATTTCTCACTTGTATGTAAACAAAATACCAAGACCTGAAAAATCTGCCGAAAAGCTCTATTAATACAGAACAATTAAATGTGGTCATCAAGGAAATAGCTGAACATAAATTTAAAAAATTTCTTAAGCCCAGAGAAACATGTTATTTCTTTCCTACAAAAATCTTCAAAGTAACCCTGAGAAGACTAATGATCGGACATCAGTCTATTATCATTTGGAGAATGTGACATAAACTCCAGTTTTGTTTACTTTAGAGTTGAAAAATGACCTTTATTTCCCTGATTTTATTCACAGTTTATTCTCATGTAAGCATAAAGTATATATTTTAAAAATATTGTTGAGCTTGCATATCTGGTCACTTGAGGACATGAATTACAAATCACAGTATAAAATAGTGTTTTTCCTGGCCAGAGGAAAAAAGAGACAATGAATGACTCTATTTCATTTCATTGGAGGCAGGTGAAAATTAAATGTAATGAAATCTGCAGCTCTAAATGGATATGATTAGACACAATGGCATTGGAAAGTTAGAGGATAATATTAATGAAAAGCACATTTTTATTAGGATATTCCATTCCTAAATGCTAACAAACTTAAAAAATAATAAGCTGTGTGAATACATAAATATATACTCCCTATATCTTTTAAAAATGTTTTTAAATTATCATGGCTTATTGGGCAGAGAGAAACACCTCTTGTGGCAATTATAAAATCTCCCAGTTGGGTATGAATTATGTGTAAAGAAAAAGTATGTTTTGCCTCTGTACTTTACAGACAATGGTAAAAAAATGAGAAACCATTAATTTAGAAAATAGACAATGAGATACTTTCTAATTAAACAGAAAGTTTCAGGAGCTGGACTTTTGCTTCTCTTCTACCCATCCCTAATATGTGCATGAATGAGCTCAGTGCCTTAAAGATTGGAATTTAGTCTAAGGTAATTTAGATCATAGAAAATAGGAATATGCAATGGTACCTGAAACATATAACTCTAGGGAAAAAAAGATATATGTGGTGCAAAAGTAGTCTCTATTTGGAGATATTATGACTTGATTTATGTATTTTGCTGGGAAATAATTTTACTAAATTAGTTTTCAATTTTTCTATATTAATAGAAAACCCCATCAGGCAATTTGGTGTGCCTAACACCTGCTATGACTAATACTGTTAATGCTTTCAAAATTGGACATAAACACTAGGAGACAGTCATCTAAATTAACTTAATCATAATTTAATTACTCTACACCAAGGCACACCCATTGCAAAATTCAGACCCATATTGGCCAAATAATAGATTACAAATACAGTGTGATCACACAAGACTGGATAATAAACTCACTTATAGATGATTGAGAACATATTTTAAGAAAAATTCTTAGTTTAGTTGTAAAGAAGAGAAAAACTCCACTTTTAAACTCTAGAATCTTAATTTTCCAGTCTGCTATTTTTCTAGTTTGATGATTGTTGGAGGATCAATGGCACTATTGGGTTCCAAAATATAAATGGAAACTTATTACAATATATCCTAACTCTTGCAGCTTCAACAATTGGATACTCAATTTCTTTTTTCTATGATATTAAAATTAACAAAAATAGATCAAAATATTTTTAACCATTAATACCTTCAATAAGCGAAATTTCTGATGGGAGGTGCTCATTTGCCATGGAGAAAATTCCCTTCCAGTTTTTCACAAGTCAATCCTTGTGAGAGTAAAGGTTTGAGAGTCACCTTCTTTAGAACACTCAAGTTGTGGGATAAGAGGACTGACTCTCTTGTTAGGACACAAGTTTAAACATATTCGTCTGGACTGTTCTAACACAAGTGATTTTTATGTGAGTTCAGTAAGAAACTGTTTCAGATTAAGCTCATGCTTTTAATCTAGCTCCAAAAATGTTTATAGAGCACATAGTGTTTCTAAAGCACAATACTGAAGATTAAAATCAGTTCCCGGCATCAGCCTATACAACACTCAAACACATGATCCTTCAGAGTTCTCTTCTTTAAAACAAAGCTTACTGTATGAAGATTATAACCCACGAAGCTTAAGCAAAAAGGGGATGCAACAAGCAAGCAAGGTCAAGGACATTGCTCCAATGCTTCACATTGCTCTCTGTACCAATCTAAATTTTTTACCTTGAAGTACAACTTATCTCAGAGCTTGGACCCCATGTGGGGCTAACCCACATTCCTGCCCTCCTGTTTATTATTTTTTCTTTCTATATCTTTCCTAAAACATCTAGATTAATCATATTCTTTCATTACATGGTTCATTCAATACCACTCATTAGCTATAAAAACCCTTCCTTCATTTTAAGAGCCAGATGAGGTAATAAATCCTTTGAAACCTCTTGTCTCCTCAGGGAGAGTTGCCCCATCTCTACATTTCTAGAATTTGTTGCTTATATCACTGTAACTGTGTTTACCATATTATCTTGTAACTTAAAGTATGTAAGTTTGTCTCTTGAGAGCAAGAACTTTGTATTATTCATTTTCATATATTTAGAATTAAGAATATCAAGCATTTACTGTTCAAAAATGTTAAATGTTCATTAAGATTTTTTTTTCTGGAGGGATCTCATGAGCTAGTCAAAAAATAAGCATGAAAAGAAGACTACATCACAAGAGTAAGAGCTAACTTCTATTATGTCCTTACTCTGTGCTAATTACTGCTCTAAAGTATTTTTAGGAATTATATTGAAACTTCATGTCAATTTTAGTAGACATTTTCACTATTTCCATTTTATATATGATGCTGTGCTCTCACATGATATCGGCATTCCTTTGTTGTCTGTCTAACCCACATTAGACTGAAACTCCTTGACTACATGGACTATACCTGGCAGTGCTTCATACTCAGAATCTTACATGGTGCCGGACCCCTAATTGATAATCAAAACACTAGTTGATACATTTGTTAATGTATTCATGCATTAATGAAAGGATTCTTTTTCCCAGTGTTTTAAAGATTATGACAGCACATGCTTATGTAATGCTTATGCTGTGCCAGATGCTGTTCTAAGTGCTTTACAAATATTAGCTTACCAAACCCTCACCACACCTTGGGAGCCAGCTTTTGTCCCAGTATACTGAGTAATATTTTACAGATGAAGAAACTGAAGCACACATAGGTAAAGCAATTTAGCTAAGGCCATATAGCTAGTTATCTACTGTGGATAAGGCTCTTAAAGAGGACTAGATAAAACCTAGACTCTGAAATCAGCCATGCAAAATCTACTAAAATGACAATTTAGAGATCGTAAATAGTTTTAAGTGGTTTGATGATCAGTTTTCATCTTTCTTATCTGGTGAATCCCTTAACCTATTTTGATCAGTTTTCTTTATTTTCTCTCATCACTAACCTGTACTGTAAGCTTAGCTCTCCTTTGTTGATACAAAGAAAACGCTCTCTGTGTATTGTACATGCTTTATCTTGGAAATTTCTCCTTAACAATAAAATTTTTGTTATAATAATCCAGAATTAGGGTCTGTCTGTAAACTGCCTTTCTAATTTCTGTTCCTAATTAGTATTGAATAATTTTGTATGTACTGGAAATTGCCAGAAATAAGATCTTTCAAATGTAAATACGGCTCCGATTGAGTTTTGCATATCTCTGCAGTTCTAAGTAGGAGGAAAAATCTTTCATGCACATTTACCACATTGTTCAAAGTTTCTTTTCTCCAACAATTTTTTTCTTAATTTATTTCACAAGTGTCCCTTGTTTTTCAAATATATTTATTTAAAAGAGATAAAATTTTGTGTATTTAATATGCAGAAAAGATGGCTTATGGGACATATACATTGTAGAATGATAAAATCTAGTTAACATATACATTACCTCATGTTATTATTATTATCATTATTTTTTGAGATGGAGTTTCACTCTTGTTACCCAGGCTGGAGTGCAATGGCGCAATCTCAGCTCACTGCAACCTCCGCCTCCTGGATTCAGGCAATTCTCCTGCCTCAGCCTCCCGAGTAGCTGGGACTACAGGCGTGTGCCACCATGCCCAGCTAATTTTTTTTTTTGTATTTTTAGTAGAGACGGGGTTTCACCATGTTGACCAGGATGGTCTCGATCTCTTGACCTCGTGATCCACCTGCCTTGGCCTCCCAAAGTGCTGGGATTACAGGCGTGAGCCACAGCGCCCAGCCTATAATTATTATTTTTGTGGTGAAAACAGTTAACGTTTGCATTCTTCAGTGTGTCTTCATATGCTATAGTCATTATGCTGTATAACATATCTCTTGAATTTATTTCTTCTATCTAACTGCAATTTTGTACCTTTGACCAACTTCTCCCCCAGGGTCCTGTCTGGTACAACTTCTGCATCCTCTGATAAACACCATTCTATTATCTGTTTCTATGAGATCAACTTTTTTAGATTCTACACATAAGTGAGGTCTTGTGATATTTCTTTTTCTGTGTCTGGTGTATTTAACTTTTCTTCCAGTTTCATCCATGTTGTTACAAATGACCGAGTTTCCTTCTTTTTGTGGCTGACTCGTATTCCATGTGTTACCACATTTACTTTATCCATTCATCTGCTGGTGGAAACATAAATTGATTCTAAATCTTGGCTATTGTTAGTACTGCTGAAATAACAGTACTAACTGGAGTGTAGATGTTTCTCTACATACTGATTTTATATCCTTTGGATTTATACCCATTCGTGGTATTGCTAGATCACGTGGTAATTCCAGTTTTAATTTTTTGAGGAACTTCTATACTGCTTTCCTTAGCGGCTGTACTAATTTACATTTCTATCAACAGTGTGAAAATGTCTCTTTTCTCCACATCCTTTCCTAATACTTATTTTTTATGTTTTTGATAACAACCATTCTAACAATAATGAGGTGATACCTCATCATGGTTTCAACTTGCATTTCCTTGATGATTAGGTATGTTGAGCATTTCTCATATATCTGTTGGCCATCTGTATAGCTTTATTTTAGAAATGTCCACTGAGGTCTTTTATCCATTTTTAATTATTTGTTTTTCTTGTATTGGGTCATCAAAATTCTAATATATTTAGGATATTCACTTATCTGATATATATTTTGCAGATATTTTCTCTCATTCTGTATTCTCTAAACCCTTGATTGTTTTCTTTGCTGTGCTAAAGATTTTTGCTTGATGTAATTTTATTTTTCTATTTTTTTTTTGTTTTCTGTGCTTTTAAGGTCAGATCCAAAAAATTATTGCCCATACCAATGTCATGGAGCATTCCACCTATAATTTCTTCTAGTAGTTTTGTAGTTTCAGGTCATATATTTAAATTTCAAATTCATTTTGGGTTGATTTTACATATGATGTCTGATAAGGGTCTAACTTTATTCTTCTGCATATGGAGATTCAATTTTCCCAGAACCATTTATTGAAGAGACTATTCTTTCCTCATTGTGTTTTTTGGAACCTTTTGGAGATAATAATTGGCTGTGTAAACATGAATTTATTCATGGGATTTCTATTCTGTTTCATCGGCCCCTGTGTCTTTTTAGATCACTACCACGCTGTTTTCAGACATCCTTGCATCCCTGGGAGAATCTCACTAGATCATGGTGAATAATATTTTTAATGTTTTGTCTAATTTAATGTACTATAACTTTATAGGATGTTTTGAAGTCATGTAATGTGATGCCACTAGCGTTGTTCTCTTTTTTCAAGATTGCTTTGGCAATTCAGTGGCTTTTGTTGTTTCATATAAGTTTTAGGATTGTTTTTTGCTATTTTTTGTGAAAAATGTCGCTGCTATTTTGATAGAAATTGCATTAACTCTGTAGATGGCTTTGGGGAACATAAGCATTTTAACAATATTAGTTCTTCTACTCCATTCACATGGATGGCTATTTTATTTATTTGTGTCTTTTTCAGTTTTTTTCATAAATGTTTTATAGTTTCAGTGTAGAGTTCTTTCACCAGCTTGGTTAATTTTATTCCTAATTTTTTTTGTAGCTACTGATAGTTTACTGTTAATACATAGAAACACCACAGATTTTTGCATGTTAATTTTGTATTTTACATCTTTATTGAATTTATTAGTTCTAATGATTTTTTTCTGTGTTTTTTTTGAGTCATATAAATGTAAGATGAAATCATCTGCAAACAGCAGTAATTAACTTCTTCCTTTCCTGTTTGTATGCCTTTTATTTCTTTCTCTTGCTTAAATGCTTTGGCTAAGACTTCCAAAACTATGTTGAATAGAAATGGTAAGAGTGAGCATCCTTGTCTTGTTCTAGATTTTAGATGAGAGCGTTCCATTTTTTTTTCCTATTTACCATGAATGTTAGCTGTGGTTTTGCCATACATGGTCTTTATTATGTTGATATACATTACTTCTAAATATAGTTTGTTGAGTTTTTATCATGAAAGGATGTTGAATTTTGTCAAATGCTTCTCCTGTATCTGTTGACCTGATCATATTATTTTTTGTTCTTAATTCTCTTAATATGATTTGTCATGATTTTTGATTTGGGTATGTTGAGCCTTCTTTGCATCCCTGGGATGAATCTCACTTGATCGTGGTAAATAATCTTTTTAATGTGCTGTTTAGTTCTGTTTTCTAGCATTTTGTTGAGAATTTTTACCTTTATATTCAGCAGGGATACTGAATCATTTTATTTTTGCTATATCTTTGTCTGGTTTTGATATTATGGTAATTATGGCCTTATAAAGTAGGTTTGCAGGTATTCCTTCCTTTTCAGTTTTTTGGAAGAGTTAAGTCATCAGGTTCTGGAATTTTCTCATATGAGAGACATTTTATTACTAATACCATCTCCTTACTCATTATTGAACTGTTCAGATTTTCTCTTTCTTCATGATTCAATTTTGGTACTATGTATATGTCAAGGAATTTATCCATTTCTTCTAAGTTACACAATTTTTGGCATGTGATTGTTAACAATATTATCTTATGATTCTTTGTATTTCTATGGTATCAGTTATAATGACTTCTTTATAGCTGAAATTTTATTTGAGTTTTCTTTCTGCCTATCTTAGTCTAGCTAAAGGGTTGTTTCCTTGCAGTTATAATGAGATACCTAGTGTTTTGCTTCTAGAGAGCTCCTAAAGGCCACTCTCAGGTTTTTTTCCACATGGCTTTCTTGAACTTCAAATCACACATGGCATATCAAATTTGTTTCCTCTTTCAAATCTCTCTTTTACATTTCTGCAACCAGGGCCACATAACTTAATCATGGGAGTAAAATTCACCATGTTTACTGTCTTGAGGATTATTCAAAGCTTTTACACAGAAATGTTGAGGGGTTGTGGAAAATTTAGAATTCTGATTACCACAGTCCCCAACTGGAAAAAGTTACCTCTAAATTTCAGTGCATACTTTTTTTTCCCCCATGAGTAACTAAAAATTTCTTGTACATCTTTTCACATGATACCATGTAGTCATATTCGGCCAACTTTTGCGTAGTTATCATTTAAGACTGGCTAAAGGTGAATGGTGTTTCTACTATTTCAGTGTACATTTGTGACTTATAAAAATATAAGCATATAAGCATCTGAAACACTTTTCATAAATATTAATAATTAAAATCTGCTGATATTTTGGACCCATAAACTGTGACTACTTAGATAATTAAGAAGAAAATACATGTATATTAATGAAATCTATCACTGCTGGATTTTCACATAAAATATTTTGAGATCAAGTGTTAGTCTGCTCAGTCTGCCATAATAAAGAACCACAAACTGGGTATCTTAAACAGTGAAGATTTATTTCCTCATAGTTCTAGAAGCTGAAAGTCCAAAAGATCAAGGTGACAACAGGGTTGATTTACTTCGAAACCTCCTTCCCTGACATGAAGATAGCCACTGTCCTACTGCCTCTGTCCCTTTGCTTATAAGAAAAGGAGACACATTGGATTAGGGTGCATTCTGAGGGCCTAATTTTAATTTAATCATCTCTCTTCTTAATTAGCTTTTAGACCCAATCTCCAAATATAGTCATATTATGAGGTAATGGATATTAGAGCTTCAACACATAAATCTGGGGGGATGCAATTCAGTCCATAATAGATTCTGAATAAAACATATCTTAAGAACCTTTATTTTATATAAACAGTTCAGTGAGGCACACAGTTATCAAACTAGTGAGAAGACCTGTCACATGTGATGAATTTTCTTTCCGTATATGCCTATATATGACTATCAAGATAATAAAGTGACATTTGGGATGTCTGTTTTCCTAAAACTATTTTATTTATGTTATTTAGATTTAGTCATTCATCTCTTATGGTCTTATTAAAAGATTGTTCACATGCAAATTGTTCTAGTTTTCAAATAAAATATATATTTGCTAAGATATGAACTAAGGTCATCATTCGAAGAAAATGATTTTTATAGGTAGAAAAGTCCTGTGTTAATCTGTGCCTCCTTGTAAAATAGGAAAGAAAAGTAAACATTAAAGAATGCAGAATGGACTGCAAATAGTAAAATGTAAACTATTATCCTCCTTTTTCATATACATAATATTAAGCACTGGCTTTTAGTAATAAATACATCATAAACTGAGGTTATTGACAAATTAAATATCAATCAGGACAACAATTGGAAAATAATATAAGAAAAAATATCCTTTTTAATATAAAGTATATTGTTATGTCTTTTAACTAAGTAGGCCATATTCCTTTTATTTCAAATTAAATGGTAGATGGTGAATAATTTATTATTTCCAGAGTCATAGAAGAGTAGTTACTAAAAGTCCCTCTTATAGACAAAGTCCAAAGACTGATTGAGTAACCATTAAATGGCTTTGATATACACAGCTGCATTTGTTTACTGTTGCCACTGTAACAAATTATCACAAATTTAGAGGCTTACAATAACACAAATTTAGTATCTTTCAGTTCTGGAGGCTAGAAATTTAAAATAAATTGTATGGGGTTTAGAACAAGGCCATTTTTTTTTTTCCTGGAGACTTCAAGGGAGAATCTGCTCCTTGACTCTTCTACTTTTAGGGGGTTCCAGCATCCCTTGACTCCTGGTTACATCACTCCATTCTCTGTTTCTGTGATCACATTGATTTCTCTACTGTCGTCAAATCTACCTACCTCTCATAATTTTGCTCTTTGTGATTATATTTATGGTCCCTGCAAATAATCCAGAACAATCTCCTCATCTCAAAATCTTTAACTTAATCATATCTGCAATATTATTTTTGACACATAGGGTAACATGCACAGATGGTGACGTCTTAGGGAGCCATTATTCAGCCTGTCATGCCACTGCTGTTCTGTAGTACTGTTCAAGATGTAAAAAAGAAAGAGATAGGTCCTCCATGGGTTTATAACATAATTGGAAAGATGAAAGAAGCCTTCCTTATCAAATAAAGAATATTTTATGCAGGATGAGCTCAGCAATAAGAAAAAAATACTTCATTGTTTGAAGAATAAAGAAGTCAATTGGAAGAGCCTTGGAAAAATACATGAGCAGATAGGAGAGGTATAGTAGGCATGTAATAAGAAGACAGTTTTGTAGAACTGGATTGCCAAGGCAGAGCAAACACTTAGAGGATGGAAACATGTAGTTTCTTCTACATTGGCAAGCACATAAATAGGCAATATGCAAATATCTATATGAAAAATAATAGCTGAGTGATTAAAATTGGAATGGATGAATATTGAATAAATGGATAAGTTGACTATCTGCAGATTATGAAAAATTATGTCAATTAATCTTCATAAAGCTGTGTTATTATTGTCTAATTTGTTAGGATAAGTTGTATCCATAACCTAAGGGGCAACAGTGAAACCAACATAAAAATCCTAGAAAACACATTTTAAGATCTTGACGCAATGAACACAGCCTGGGGTGCCTAAAAGGCATTTGCTACATGTAAAGTTTAGCACTGAGAATTTCTTGAATGTGCTTTCCTTTTAAATATCTTGATCACCAATGATGATGTCGCTTGAAAGCTGCTATTTAGTTCAGTGTCTATACATCTTATATAAAAGGGTCAATTTAAGAAATATGAAGGTCAGAAAAACACAGAATTGAGAAACAATAAGCTATAAAGTTTCACTAAAAATATATCACTGGATATGAAAAATAAGAACAGGAGATAAAAGTTTCAAATTGATTAGGAGCAGCTCAATAAAGTTTTGCTGTCAACTATTTTTAGAAGGCAATGTTGGGCAAGAGATGAGATGCGGTTGAAGGTTATATATAACGTGTGTGTGTGTGTGTGTGTGTGTGTTACTTATATTAAATTTTAGAGTACTGCCAAATGATAATTAGAACTATAACAGAGCTGTCTAAAATCTGGTTTGTGTTTCTCTCAATGCGCTGTATTTTCAGTGTTTGTTCATGGTAATGGCATGTTTTATGAAAATAATACACGAATATAGTGGTCGTGATTTAAAGTTAAATTTCTGTTTGAATTTTTCTTTGACATATCACTCAAATTAAAATCGTTTTATATGTTTTAAAACCAATCTATTTCCCTTGAGAATACAATATCTTTGCAATGAAATGGTCACTCTGTTGAAAATCAGATCTGGATTGTGAGTTGCTGTCATCTTTATTGGTTTTATTGAGTGACATTTTATCCTTCATTTTAAATTTAAATTGCTTAAAATGTTTGGGGGTAAATTACTATTATGTTGTTTTATACAGTAATATCATTAAATTTAGTAGAAGGAAAAACCACTGTTTGTGGTTACACTTTTTCAATAAATATTTATTTTGAAATTTTCTTCTGAAGAAATCTTAAACCAAAGGCAAGATTTACAATTGGTTTTAAATATATATATTATGGTTTATTAACTAATATTACCTTATTTCCAAGCCCATATTGGCTTATAATAATACTTTTCCCCTGAAGAACTAGAATTGAAACTTGACTGAAGTTGGAGGTGTTCACTAATGATCTCTTGAATCATTTCCTTCCCCACAGTTTTTATTCCACTATATTAGAAAGCATGCAGGATATTGCCAAGTTTTCACTAACGACGCATGAAGTATAATGAGTTGTATGGGCCTCCAGAATATTACATGAATGGCCTTTAGTGTGTTGTTTCACTGTGCTCTCCAAACTCACATTCCATGATTTTAAGGAGATAATTTTTAACTTTGCAGTCACTCAACTGAATGGCATACTACAATTGTATTTGTACCCGTTATTCCAATTTGACTATCAAATTTTCATCAACATGTAGGCACAACTATCTTTTTCAGCTATAAATCATATAGGCATTAGGTAAAATATTATTAACATGTACTAATTATTCTGAAAAAAATTAATTAAAATAAACTACAACAAAGCAAGCATATATATTTGCCCTTTCAGTTCATTTTATATGTAGTTTTCTAACTTCTACTTTGTAGCACTTATGCTCTGAAATTATCGTTTATTTCCTGTATTCTTCATTAGAATGTAATCTCCATGAGCAAAGGGTGCTTCTGTGTTTTATTTAGTGTTATATCTTCAATATTTTGATTTTTCTGGTTTTGTAGTTAAATTTTAAATGCAGAAAATATTATTCAATGCAGAAAGTGTGAGTCCAAATTATAGGCTTTTAATAAGTAGTCATTTAGTACCTTCTATCATAGAATGTTAGATTTTAAACCTGTGTTTAATCACAACATTTAATAGTTCTAAAAAATTATGGGACTATTTTACTAATAATAGTAAATAATATATATACTTACTAGGATATGAAAATAGTGAGTCACATTTTTGTCAACCTCTGGGTATCCTGTTTCCATATTCTAGTCATTTTCTGGGTCAAATTGGCACTTAGTCATTCAATTTTTAAAATTTCTTAAAATTATGCAAGATGGTATGTTCTGCATGGGCTTAGGATAAGACACCAACTTGCTTTAAGAATATACTCTAGAGAGGAAGGTAAGATAAAAACACAACTAGTTATAAATCTAAGAAAATGACAAGTAGTTAGAAAAAAGTGAAACACATATTCAAATCATGAAGCTATCACTTGTCTTTGGGAGAAAGGCATCTTGAAGGAAATCAACAATGATTTTAAGGCATCTTAGGATGTGCAAGTGATCTATAAGTAAAGATGGAGAAGTGAAACATAGAGAAAGGAAAGAGATATTGGAAGATATTGAATGTATTAGAGAATAAGCTATGTTGGAGCCATGTGTCAGATAAGGTTAGAAGAAAGATTTGAATATCATTGTAACACATTCTACAATTCCACACGATCGAACTTGATTTAATTTTTTATGAAATATAGACTTATTGAAAGTTTGTGATCATGAATGGAATTGTAAGAATTCTGCTTTTGAATGATTATTGCCAGGATTAGCAGTATTGACAGAACTGAAATATATATTGAGGAAAAAAGAGTAGATAGTTGGTGCCTGAAATTGTCTGGGTGAAGTCTGATGCATTGCTGAAATAAAACAATAGCTCTGAAAATGGAAAGACATGTATATTTAGTAGACATAAAATTAGGAATCCCTGAAGCTTAGATATTGGATAAGGTCTTTTTGTTATTATTGTTGTAGTGGTGGTGGTTGTAAGAGCAGTTAATATGAGATCTATCATCTCAACGAATTTTTATATGTACAATACTATATTGTTAACTGCAGGGGCAATGTTGTACAGCAGATTTCTAGGACTAATTATTGCGTATAACTGAAATTTTATCCCTGATGAACAGGGATAAAGTCTTGAACTAGTTCTGAACTAGGAACCCGTTTCTGATTTTGACTAATGGAAAAAAAAATTTGTTCTATTGAGGAATTCTTTAGTGAAACTGTCTCATTTGGTGTCTCATTTTGTGAAGCTCCTAAAGGCAGTGTTATATAGATATTCATTTTTTTGCCAATTATTGCACTGTAAAAAATACAAATTAATATTTTCATAAAAATTCTCATTTTATTTCATATGTGTATTAAATCTGGGCATATAAACAGGGACTAATCTGTTTCCATATTATACCATATTTTGTAAGTACATTTATTGTTGACCTAGTAGAAAATTTTTTTTTTTCCTGAGATGGAGTCTCCCTCTGTCTGAGGTTGGAGTGCAGTGAACCTATCTTGGCTCACTGCAACCTCTGCCCCTGGAGTTAAAAAGATTCTCCTGCCTCAGCCTCTCGAATAGCTGAGATTACAGGCACACGCCACCACACCTGACTAATTTTTGTATTTTAGTAGAGGTGGGGTTTCACCATGTTGGCCAGGATGGTCTCCATCTCCTGACCTTGTGATCCGCCCACCTCAGCCTCCCAAAGTACTAGGATTACATGAATGAGCCACTGCGCCCAGCCCCTAGTAGGAATTTTAATGATCATGAAAAATGAGTTAGTTAGCATTCATTGAATGGTATGGTATAACACTGGCAGATAGCTCTCTTTTTCTGAAACCTCGAATTTCCAATTTGCCAAGCTATTAGTAGTAGGATTATTTAATAGTGCTTAAACTTCAGGTAAGTCTGTTCAGGAACCCTACCTCCCAGGACAGCATGCCTCCTCCTTCTAATACAGAAGCTCATGAGGTGGTAACTTAAAGCTCTATCTTCTTCCCTTTCATACTTTTCACATTGCTTAGTCTTCTTCATCATAAATTTTGACCAGAATATCTCACTCACTCTAAACTTCCAGATATAGAAGAAATACTAAAAGTTTTGCTTAGGAGCTGAGAAAATACTTTTCTTTTTCTTGAAATGTCCATTTGCCCAGTCTTTTCAAATATCTTCATTCCATCTTTTTTTTCCTGTAAAATGAGAGTAGTTTTCTGATTTCTTTATGAAACAATAATTTTGGAACAATTGGGAGACTCCACCACCAGGGCATTCCATGCAGCTATTGAAATGCTATGGGCTTCTTAGGTTATATCAATTTATACAGGCTCTCAGGTTATTGGGAACTAAGCACTTACGTCTTTGACATGCAAACACTTTATTTCCCCTATGTACAATCGCACCAATTTCCATCTATGGCCAGATAATCTTGGTTTTTTATAATTAGCCTATGCCTCAGTTTGTTACCTTAAGTTCTAAAACTGAATAAAGATCCAGATGAGTTTATTAAATCATAGAATATAAACAAACCTCTTCCTCATATTGTATAAAGTGAGATAGTTTAGCAAAAATATGCAATACTCTTAAATAAAATCCTCATTTAAATAAAATGATGAATGAATAACCAAACGAGAAGCAACAGTACTATCTAGCATCTAACAAATAATAAGCATTTGTATTACTGAATTAACTAGAAAACCTAAGAAACATAATTTGTGTCTTCTTTCCTATGGACAATAAATAAAATCAATATGGGCAATAATTCTAGCCAAAATAAAATATTATGAAACAACTGACAGAGAGAGTTATTGACTACTGACATTTCTTAAAAGCAAAACTAACTAATAAAAACATGATACTATTTCTCATATATAACTATATAGGTAGTTTTCATGACAAATCACAACAAAAGCAAAAATTGACAAATGGGTTCTAACTAATTACAGAGCTTCTACACAGCAAAAGAAACTATCAACAGGCATCCTACAGAATGGGAGAAAATATTTGCTAACTATATATCTGAAAAAGGACTAATATCTAGCAACTATAAGAAACTTAGACAAATTTACAAGAAAAAGACAAACAATGCACCCATTAAAAAGTAGCCAAAATACATGAACAGATACTCTCAAAAGAAAACATATATGTGGCCAATAAGCATATGAAAAAAAGCTTAATATAAATATTGTTCTGGGACAACAAAAAACTCTATTGATCATATACTTAGTAATGGAAATTTAATTTGCATATGTATGTTATTTAAATGACACTGTAATCAGTATCTTCCATAAACAAACTTTTGCTATTTAAAATTTTTCCTTAATATGATGTCTGAAATTACTGAATCAAGACATAAGAACTATGTGTCCTTTAAAATATTTGGCCATATACCTGTCCATAATTTATAATGCCTACAGCAGTCTGAGTTTATAGTTTTAGTGCAATTTCACAAGAATTTTAATATTGTTAACATACTAGGTTTAAATGGTACTGCAAATTTTGATTAATCTGTGCATGGGCACCATGACTAGTGTCTGTAGTCCAGAACTTTGGGAGATCACTTGAGGTCAGGAGTTCAAGACCAGTCTGGCCAACACAGAGAAACCCCGTCTCTACTAAAAATACAAAAATTAGCTGTGTGTGGTGGTGCATGCCTGTAATCCCATCTATTTGGGAGGCTGAGGCTAGGTAATCACTTGAATCTAGGGGATGAAGTTTGCAGTGAGCCGAGGTTGCACCACTGCAATCCAGCATGGGTGACACAGCAAGACTCTGTCTGAAAAAAACAAAATAAAATAAAACATTGATTAACTTGTGATTATTTTATTTCTAAGAAGAATAAACAAGTTTCCTTATGTTTACCATTTTTAAACTTTGAATGTGGAGATGGGGTGAAGACGTGGGGAAAAGACAATTAAACAGTTTGAAATTAATAATAGATACATTGTTCCTTTAACAACTTTATCATAAGACTAATTCCAAATTGAATGTTATCCATTTAATTCAATTATTAAATAGAGAAAATAGCAAGTATAGTTAATATTATTTTGTAGATTTCTTGGGAAAAGTAGTTGATCCTGTGTCAGGTTCTGTAAAATTAATTAGTAGTCAATGACAAAGGTATTCAAACAGAATACCCATTTAATCACTAGTAAATCAAAGTATTATTTACTGTAATCATTCTCCAAATTCTGATTTCTTTATTATTACTTTATTAATATGGAAATTGGAAATAAAATCACTCAAGTATAGTATATATTAGGTGATACAATGATATTATGTTTTGCTTTGAGATATTCTGTTTTCATTAATTACCAGACATATAGGGCCTAATATTTTAAAAATTCCATTATTCATATTATTATTCTATCAAATTCTTTTATTTTGTCTATATTTTCAGGAGTTATTGTATGTGTATGTTTGTAAGCAAGATACATAAAATCAATCATATTTGCTTCCTCGAATTTTTAGGAATATATTAAGAATATGAGAAAATGTATGCATGACTTTGACTTAACAGGAAGCTCTGTCTTAGTCAGAGACAAAACAACATGCATTGAATCATATACCAAAAAAACCTTTAAATAAAAATGTATTGCCTCTGGAAACATCATTTAAAAAATTTAAATATGATTCATTCACATAACTTTCTTTTTCTATTACATTTAATCAACCACTTTATCAAAAATTTTAATGTTCTCAAAAGCATTTAAATTAATATAAGTGGTCATTTGGTTAATGATTATACCTGAGAGAATAATAATTTTTTTTTGTTTTTCTCTCGTGGATCAGCAGTGGATCAAGAGCAAGTTGTGATAATTGCTCAATCAGTTAGGACGAAAAATTTTTTCAGGGAGTAAAAATCTTTTCAATGTTTTCTTACTATTGTTCATTAGGCATGGAACAAGTAAGAGATCTGGCTGACAACATATTTGCTGAATAAAAACTCTTAGCATTACTGATGATCATGTTTCTAGGAGGTATATGCTTCCTATCATGGTACAAAATCAGGTATACAACATCACCGAGTTAGAGTATTCTAGCCAAAAAAGATTTGAGTCCAGTCAAGCCTTTAGGTCTTATTTTTAGTTTATAAGAAAATTATAGAACATATTGGTAAATTCTTCTGTTAGGCACTGAGTATTATTTTGAATAACAAAATATAGATAATTGCATTTGTTTTGCAGTTGTTACTGTTTTGCCCTCTTCTCATTCATTGCCAACCATAACACCTTATAAAAATCATTGTTCAATAAATTAAGATTTAAATTATTATGGAATTTAAGGGATGTATATATATATAAAATCTAGCTTGAAACACACCACAACTTTTGAACTTTTGGAAGCAGTTATAGTTGTACCCCTTCTAACATGAACCTAAAACTCTGGGAGAAAAACAGTGCTCTAGTTACCAAAACATACTGAACTTATTAAATATACCAACATTTCTCTTAAACTACTCAGATTGTTGAGATGGAGGAAAGTTGAAGTGTTAATGAGCTCACTGTGCTAGGGGACATATTTTTAAAACATTATTTGACATCAGCTATATGAAATATCACAGGAATTTTTGAACTATTTAGTTAGTTTGAACATCATCTGTAAGGCATTCATTCATTCATACATTCAATATAGGAATTTTAACTATGTACAAGACAATTTTTGAGGTGTAGGAGAACTAAGAGTAAATAAAATGAGCCTGCCCTCATACAACATACATTCTCATGTGGAGAAACAAATTTTAAACTATTTTTAAAGGTACATATAGAATTTGTCAAATGGTGATACATTTTATAGAAAAAAAATCAACTGGACAGCTAAATGAAGGGATAGTGATGGGGAAGGCAGAACAGAACCATATGACTTATGTGATTAGAGAAGGCTTCTCTTTTAAGAGATCTGTAGTGTGACAGAAATACATTAGGAATTGAACAATGAAGATATCTTAAAACAAAACAAACCATCCTCCCCAGGCAGAGAAAACAGTAATTCCAAGGCTCATGCGGCTTACCATGCTGGAGAATGGTACAGACATGGGCTTACCATGCTGGAGAAAGAACAAGAAAAACATGTTGCTGAAGTGGAATGAACTAAGAAAAAAATAGTAAGACAAAATCAGAAAGGCAACTCAGGGCCAGATCATCAAGAACTTTGGAGGGCATTTTAAAAACTTCAAATCTGAGTGGAATGGGAAGCCACTGGAAGGTTTTGTCGAAGACGTTATGAAATCTGTTTTTGTTTAGTACTTTTAAAAAGCAGTTATTCCTAATTATCTGGTGGTGGTGGTAGTTTCAAAGAGATCTGAAGCAATGAGATCATCCAGGAAAGAGGCTCTCATGGGTTGGAACAGGTGGTTAGTGGTGGAAGTATTGAGAAATAGATTCTGGATATGTTTTGAGTGTATGCTCTAAAGGAACTTACTGAGTGATCAAATATATGGAAGGATGTATGAGTGCTATGAGTGAAAATAAGCCAAACTTCTAAGGTTAGGAATTTAGGTTCCTAGAAGGATGAACTGGCTTTCACTGGATGAGGAAGACTGTGGAGAATCCATTTTGGCAGGGAATAATTGGGATTTCAGCTGGAACATGGTACACTTGATTTGGCTTTTAAGCATTCCAGAGGAAACATCAAGTAGGTAATTACATATTATGAGCTTAGATTTCAAAAGACCAGACTAAATAAAAACTTTGGAGTTATTAACATGTAGTTGGTACTTAAAGCCATGAAACCTGATAAGATAAGCCAGGGTGGGAGCAGAAAGAGAGTTCTGAGGGTGAAGCCCAGAGTATTCAATTTGAGAGACAGAAAAGATAATGGGGGGGGGCGCGGGTGGGGGACCAGGAAAGGAGATTGAAAGGAGCATCAGAAAAGTAGGAGGAAAGGCTAGAGGAAGGAAGTGGTGTCTCAGAAACCAAGCTAAGAGAGTATGATAGAGCCAGAAAAAGGCCAGTCAAGATAAGAAGAAAGCTGAAAGAATGGTGTACCACGGAGGCTTAATGGAGAAGAAGGAAGTGACCATTATGGTGAGATACTACTGATGGTCTGGGTAAACGGAATCAAATATTGTTCATCAAAATTTATCAATAAGGAAATCATTGATGATCTGCTTTATTGGAATAGTGGTGCTAAATACCATTAGGAATGGGTCAGTGGAGAATGGGAAGTGTATTAATTTTCCAGTACTGTGAAATAAACTACCAGAAACTTCATGATTAAAACACAACCCCTTTTTATTGGCTCAGAGTCTAGGTCAGAAGTCTGGCACAGCAGGACTGTCAGCCACTGTGTTCTTATCTGGAGCTTGTGGTCTTCTTTTAAGCTCACATGGTTGTGGCAACATTCACTTCCTTGTCGTTATAGGAGGTCCCTGTTTCCTTGCTGGCTGTCAGCTGGCAACTACTCTCACTTTATGGAGGTGACTCACGTTTCTTAGCATGTGGTTTTGTCCATTTTCAAATCCAGCAATGAAAAATCTCCCTCACGTAAAATCTCTCAGACTTTGAATTTCTGACTTTTTCTCTTGGATGATTTCCCTATTTTAAGGTTGTGCCACATAACAAAACCTAATCACAGAAATAAATTCCTCCTAATTGTAGTCCCAGGGATTATAGAGGTTGTATACATGAGGAGGACAGTGAACTTTTGGGGGTTTTCTTAGAATTCTGCCTACCACAGTAAAACTGAAGATGGGAAGTACAGACTGCTTTGTGAGTGAGTTGTTTTGCCAATAATACAGCAATAGGCCAACAACTAAATGGAAAGTGGGGTCAAAAAAAAGACAATTTTAATATGTAAGACATTAAAGAATATTTATATACTGACAAGAGTAATTCGCCCCACTCAAAGACAGAACATCTGATATTTCTCGAGAGGAGTGAGCTGCTTGAATAATATCTATCTTTGAGTAGGCCAGGATGAATGGGATCTCTGGCACATGTGTAGATGTTGATCTTAATTAGGAGAGTAGAATAAACAGATTCTTTGCAGTAAAGGAAGTTCTTCCTTTTAGTTATTTTGCTTGAAGCTAGTGGAAAATTTCTTGTTGCTTCCTTTGTTCCTCTGCATCAGTGAAATAAAAAGATTTTTGAGTGAACTGTGAGGATGAGGGAACTGGTGACAGAGATTTGAGGCCAAAATATAAGGACTTGGAATGGACTACATACAAGCCATCTTCATAATATAATCATGAAGATAATTTTACAAAGGATGTGATTTTCACAAAGAGATAAAATTATTTAAGCTGTGGAAATAAGTTTTAAGAAAAGAATAATAGAAGGAAGAGGAAGAAAGGGAGGAAGGAATGCAGAGACCCCCCATGCATTTACTCGGCTGAGTGTTACTTTTCAATCACATCATTAGTGCTATGAGAATAAATAAAACATAGTCCTAGCATTAAAGGTTAAGAAAGGTCTTGTAATTCTTTTAATAAAAATACATATTTATGTACATAAAATAAAAGGAGGAGATATGAAGGCTATCAAAACAACTTAACCTGCCTAGAAGACATCATAGAAAAGTAACATTTGAGATACATCATTCTTAAGAAAAAAATAGAGAATTTTTTCTAACAAAATAGATAGCACTAGTTATAGTTTTCCTTAATTCTGACTAAAAACAATCTTTGAGGGAAATAATATAATAGAGTAATAATGTAGAGTAAAATAGTATAAATCAGGATAAAATCCAAGACCTGTAGGTGCAATGATGGCTTCAGTTGTTGGCCAACCGGTGAGTGATGTTCCTCATTTAAAATGTCCATTCTGATCTCAAATATAATATTATTCCTAAAGTGTGCCCTTCAAAAAAACCTACCTAATTATTTGTATATTAACCTAATTACCATTGTCATCAGAGTAATAGTAATTTAATTAACTAAGACTTTTAGTCTTTTAATAAGACTCAGGCATTTAAGATTATGTAAAATAAGCAAAAATATTCTGAAGCAAACTATAGCTAAAATGCCAATGAACAGGTTTGCTCTCGTTCCTAAATGTTGTAACCTATCTGCTTGATGCTTTACATTTTAAAATATTAACAATTTATATAGGTTGTTTTTCTTGTTGACTAAGGTAACTGAAATGCCAACAGAAAATGGTAATTTCTTTCATATTACTTGTACATGTAAACTTATTGACTATTTGATAATCTTTGTTTTAAAAATCTTAGTTGATATTTACAATGAGACAACAGATTTTTATTAAATATTTTATATAGCGAACATAACCTATTTATATTCTTGAATTTTATAAAAAAAGAGAATACTAAAAATAACCATAATTTACATATTTCTCCTATTCATTGAGCTCTTAAATAAAAACAACATTCAGAGTAATTTTAGCACCTTTGAATTTTCTTTGAACCAGAAAAACTCATCCAGGTTTGATTTTTGACTTTTAGTTCTAGATAATAGTATAATATTGAATAAAAATGTCAAATAAGTGTCACTGCAAAATTAGGCTGATAATTCTTCTAATAGTTCAGAAAATAGGCCATGATGATTACTTTTCTCTATTGTAATAGTTGACTTGTGAGACAAAATGGGCGTAAAAAAGCTGTAAATCTCATTCTCATGTACTCTTGATTCCCACAAATCAGATTTCATTTTCAAATAAGAATATATGAGTGTCAGATGGGTAAACTGCAAAAATTTTTTTCAGCTGGGGAGGGATAGCATGAGGAAAAATGCCAGATGTGGGTTAAGGGGAGGAAGACAGCAAATCACACTGCCACGTGTGTACCTATGCAACTATCTTGCATGTTCTGCACATGTACCCCAAAACCTAAAATGCAATAATAAAAAAGAATATATGAGTGTATAACACATACATACCATTTTTATTAAAAGAAAGAAATTAGTAGCCTGATTTTTTTTTAGTATGAGATTCATGCAAAGGGTATCAGTAAAATTTGTAAATAGCTAATTAGAGATTTTAGTCATTTCTTTCAAAAGAAAATGATTAAGCTAATTAAATAACAGCTATAACTAAATCGACCATTTACTAGAAATAATAAAATGTTTACTATTTCAAATAATTATAACAAAATTTAGTCTAAAATATAGTACATGTGATTTGTTTAATAGTTCAGAAAATAAGACCTGAAAATATCTCATGCCAAGTTAAAAAAAAATGTATATATGCATGTGATAAATATGTCTACATGTATGTACATGTGCATGCATGTATAACCTAAACTATACATTTAAAATATTATAACACAATGTAAAAGTCAATTAAAACTGAAAAATCATATGCCAGATATTTGACAGTTTAGCAAAATTAATATGTAATCATCTCCTATTAATTGACATACACATACAAAATATGAACATCAAAAAACACTGGGGCACAGAACCTGAACAAGCAAATCACATATATCAAATAAACATATAAGGATATGATAAATGTCGTTAATCAATAAAAAAGTATAAAGTAAAATAACTATGTATTTTTAAGGTTTCAAATGATCAAAGATTATTTAAAGTTATAAAAGCCAGTATTTGAGAAAGCTATCCTCTAAAGAAACTATTATTAAAAAGTGAGAAAAACTCAGAAAATTAATTTGGAGTCTTAGTAATGTTTGTATACTTTAAAAAGATTTGTAGGTACATATCAAGTATATGAATTTATGGGATACATAAGGTATTTTTGATACAAGCATACAATCATAATAATCACCTCAGGGTAAATGGGGTACTGTTCACCTCAAGCATTTGGCCTGTGTGTTGCAGACAATTCAATTATATTATTTTTCCTGGTATTCTTAATTGAAAGAATTTATCTTAAGAAAATAATGATGTGTGATATACATAACTATGTGTAATAATACTTGTGTATTTTATAATAGCAAGAAGTAGGAAGTGAGTTCATTATCAAAAGCAAAGGGATGATTAATTAAAATATATATCTACATAATGTAGCATACATATAATCCTTCCTAGACACAGCCAGTTGTAAACACACTAAAATTAAAAAAAAATTAAGTAACAATTGTGACCAAAACAGAGAAATAATACATTAATAAATAGATCACAACAATTTTTACCAGCCCTTCCCAGATTCTAGAGACAAGGCCATAACCCTAGTTCCTCTGCTGCTGACTACCTAACCATCTAGTAAAGCTCCCCTAAGCTTTGGAAGATCTAGCTACCAATAACATACCTAACAATGGACTCCCAGGATCAATTATTTAGAAAGCTTGCAGCCAGTTAACTCTAGAAGACCTGTTATTTATAATTATTGACCCTGATATAGATATATCTTGTCATGCCCTCTTTCCTAGGTAATAATCTTCATGCACTTTGTATTTTTTTCAACCCAAACTCATTCTCCCAAAGCTCCTTTCTTTCCAAAATCTTTCTGCTTTGTTCTCTGTAATCCCTGTTTGAGAGTAAGCAAGCTGGATTTTTTCATAATCCGTTTCCTGAATGCTGTTTCCACTTTTGGGAAACTTGAATCTCCACTAAAGACCTAAAGACATTACTTTCCAGTGGATCTATTTCAGAATAGCAAGGGAGGATTTATCCTTCCTTTCTCCCACTGCTGCTCCTCAACTATTACTTCTTTACCCTCATGTAAAAATCCTTGTTCCCTGGAGGCTTATGAAATTGGGCTGAACTCTCTGCTTACCAGAGTTGTTTTTATCTACTTAAACTCCCAGCCACTCTCATTTACAAGGAACTTCTAGATAATTATGGATGACTGGAATCTAGTGTCAGTACTCCCTCGACAAGCTAGCTCATCAGATTCCTGAACTTGCTAACTCCAGGAACCTTTATATCCACCCTTTTTAGTTTCCCACTTCTGCCAAAGCTATACTTTAAAACTTGGCGTCACAGAAACCCGTTTCCGTAATAGTAAGTTCAGAGATTCTTCTTTCTGGATGCAACTTCCTGTTTTCCTGGTTACCTCCCTGTTACTTCTATCATGCATTTTCTTTGATCCCGTGGAGACCACTGAGTCTCTTAACCACTCTTTTTTTTCTCAGTAGTTACGCCCTATCTTCATTTTCTTTCCTAATCAGCATACTTGCATGTACCACCACATGACAGTATTATCATGCCTTTTGTCTGTGCTGTCATTGTCTTCAGACAGCAAAATGCTTAACCTGGGTTACTCCAACTGTCAATAATGTCCATAGAATTCTGAGGGAAAGTAAGTACCGCTGGAGATATTTGCATTTACCTGGGCCACTACAAATTCATGATACTTTGCCTTATTTGGGTAGTTCAGTTTTCCAGGAAAACACCTATAATTTCCCAGTCAACTGGATTCCACTTTATATAGCCCCAATTTATCTTTTGAATCATATTCTTGTTTACTGTCTGCTAGATGCCTATTCTTAAGCTACACTAAACTGATTGTACTTCCCCATCTAAGTTTGTATGAGCTGCTAGTAGTATATATTCTATGGAGAGTCAGACTTCCTTTATTATAGTACACTATTCCTATAATGATACTGCTAATTTACTTGGTTACATTTGTTATTAGCATGACAAATATGTCAACAGAAACAGACACAGCTATGTGAAGTAAAAATAATTCAGGCTGATGTCATTTTAATAACTACGTGAGTTTTGGCCCTATCAAATAGGGAAAATGTGGTAAAAAAGAAAACAAGCAAAAACAATAAAACAAACAAAAACATTGCAGAACTGTGAACATTCAAATGAGGGAGATGAAGATCGACAGACTATATAATAATAATATGAAGAACTCTGTCAAACGGCACTAATGAATCTGTACAGACGTGAGAAGACACAAATGTATTAAGAGAACTAAAGAAACTCAAATAAAAAAGTAAAGGGAGGTGGCAAAAATTTTAGCGGGAGTTCAGATGTTTTTGAGTACAGATGGAAGAATTAGGTAATAATAGGGCTTACCCTAGGGCACAAACTTTTTAAAAATTTTAGAGACTTAGTTTGTATAACAGAAATGGATTGGGTATGTACCCATAGAGTTACAGACAAAGAAACCACAAATACTGTGATGTGATCAGAATTAATGATTTAAATAAAATCTCAATACATTGGCATAGAAAGTTCTCATTTCCATAGATTGGGATGATAATTATTTGCATTGTAGTATACATATTTTAAGTCAATATTTATAATAAATATAGAAATTATAAATTAAATAATAACATTAGAACTAATGTGTTTTACATGATTTACAGGAGCAATCTGTGTATATTTTGCATTTTAAGTACAATTAATGTTCAAGGAAATTTTGTACATTTGTGTAGCTAACAGATTTATTCTGAATTTCTAATTTAAAGGTTGTAATTTAGTGAATAATTCTGTATTTTAATTTTAATTTCAAAGGCATAGGTTTTTATGAGGTCTATAAATGATGCAGTACTTATTAGACAAATGAAATGCTGAAACACTAAATTTTTATATTAAATTTGTAAATAGTTTATTTAAATATTGTATTAGCTGAAAGAGTAGCTCCTGAGTTGTACACCAAAGCTGCTCAAAGAATACCAGAAATATTGATTATTACTTCTTTGAAATTTAGGACATGCCATTTTTATTACAGTTAATCTAGCACTAGTGGAGATATAGTGAAGGTCTATTAAACACTTCTTAAATGAAAAATGAATATGCATAAAGCTGTTATAATCATCTTTGGTCATGCTTAATGAAATTAGAGGTGCTGATGCAGGAAAGGAGAATAAGAAAAGAATGCAAATCTTTAAATTAAAAAGAGTACATACCTTAATTCTATAAAGATTGCATATATGTATTTTGAAATACATATTATGTACAAGTCTTCTTTTAATGGAAACTAACTCTATCCATTTATATCAACCCTGAAGAGTGTAATCAGTACAAACTCTCATTTCTAGGCTATAAGTTTTCTCTCACCTAAGAAGTAAAAGTATGAATTACCTTTAGAAGAGACATTAATGTAGGAAAAAATCATTTCAAAATGTTCTATTTATTTTCAGAAATATAAAGCAAGTTCTATCCTTTATTCATGTGGAAAATGGCAAAATCCCCATTTTTGTGTTCTTTTGATGATATAAATTATGTATGGTTGAGTCTGAGATGCATCTGCTGATTTTTATATAATGAGAAAGAATTTTTATTTTAATGGGTTATCATGACATTCTGCCTATGAAATATAGTTTGTTTTTATTTGTTCAGAGTAATGGGTATTATCCAAAGAAGTCTAAGTATGGAATGTACAACTAGCACGGTTTTGGGGAAAGATGTAGTAACACTTGGCCCGGCTTTCTATGCAGGTCAACCTGGAACTGAGATTCCCTGACTAAGTGCTAATGTTATGCCGGTCTGAAAATCATGACTGTACCAGGTTATGTATTATGTTCTGATATTATTGTGATGGGTTCACAGTCCTGAGATTTACCCCGAAGAGAATGAAAAGTTTTATTCTCAGTCATCCTGGGAAAGACAAGCCCTCAAAAAAGAAACCAGAATTGCAGGGGTCACACCTTAAACTAGATGGCAGGTGGTAAGGCTCAGAAAAACAAGCTAATTCTTAATGTGAATCATGCTTGGATCACTTCCAGTAGCCATGATGGAGGGAAGAGGCTGTGGAGGACACCTTCAATATTCTGATTCAGAAGTGTGCCTCAGGTGGAGCCCAGGTATCTATGTGTGTATCAAGCTGCTCTCTTTTGTCCACTACCCTTTGATTCTAATATAAGTAGCCTGCATACTATAAGAGATATTAAACTTAAAGAGTAGCAACTTTTGCATATAAAATTAAATCTACAACTGGACAATAGAAATAGTGTTTTAAACTGCATCATTTCATTACCTTTGACATCTATCTTTTTTCCTATGCCCAAAATAAGTTAAAATTGTAAGACCACTCTTCAATATAAAATAGTTGCCATGCCATTTCTTAGGTGTGGCTAATGTTGTTACCTCCTCATTCAAATTCACTTTGGGTCTTCATTATTATTCTGGCCTTGGGAGAATCAGAATATTCTAGAGTTTCACTCATTGCCTTTGATATTTTAAGTATGAAATCAGAAACAATAATTTTTGCTATCAATCAAGAAATGAACAAGTCATGTCAGTGGTACATAGGAGGAAAAGAGAATTGTCCACAGACTTTCAGTGTTTCACATTCGTAGTTTATACTTTACATTGGTTCATGAATAAGATTTAGTGGTCCTACTGCATAATAAACAGAGACAGGTTTCAATTTGACTAGCAGTTAGTTTTGTAAGTAGCTTTTTCATGATAAAAAACAGCTAGTAACTCCTCAATGTTTTAACAACTGCAGACAAGCAATTTTGATAAATATCACCTGTTGTGATATTTACCAAAATTGTTAGTATTCTCTAACAATGATAAATATCATAACAGGTGATATTTATCATATTCCATGATATATGGTTAAATAATAAAGCTAAATATTGCAAAAAAGATAAGAAATAATTGTTTCTGTGTTAGTATTCTCTAACAATGATAAATATTGTTTTAATATATATCACCTGTTATGATATTTATCATTGTTAGAGAATACTAACACAGAAACAATTATTTCTTATCTTTTTTGCAATATTTAGCTTTATTATTTAACCATATATCATGGAATTAAAATATTCCTATAGTAAGATGTCATTTTTGCTTTATATAATACTTCCGCTTATCCCTGACCAGGAATGATCAATCATGATACAGCTGTCTATTAAAGAGTGAAGACTATATTGCATTTTCCCCTTGTGAACTTCAACAGAAAAATTAGACTATGCTATATTGTGTTGCTCGTGGACTCTAAAGTTGGAACTTAATGTAGAGTAAGACCTGAATTTAACGCTGTGGCAAACCCAATTTAGTGGCATATTAGAGCTGATTGTTGAATGTTCAAAAATTTAACAAGCTGGTTGTTAAACCCAAGCATTATCAAAAATTTGAACATATAAACATGTATAAATACATAGGGACAATGCATACTCAAAACATATTTTCCAATTATTTTACTATTTTCCCTCCTCTTGCAGTTGTTTATGTATATTGTATCTAAACGGTAGGAATTCTATATTTATTGGTGTGCTTCTGGTGTGTAATGTAATGTAGCTTTATATTTTTGGGGATCTTGTTTCACTTCATGTTCAAGTTGGTAGTGTAAAAACAGCCATGGTGGGAATATTTATACCACAGAAATATAAAAGTGCTACAAATCAGGGTTTTTAGCATGCTATTTTGCCTTGGTTCCTGCTTTTCAAATCCCAGAATCAGGTCTCATACGTAATTCCTGACCTTATTTCATATACATAGCATTTCCCATCGATTACTTGAAATAGCATCTCTTTTATCTGTTAACTGTGTAGATTTTTGTTATTCTTTGCAACTAAAAACACTTGAATAAAACAAATGCAATTGTAAAAAATGCACATTCTTCAAGTGTCTGCACTCTTCCTGTGCTTCTTCTACAGTGAATGTTTTTCATGTTTATATTTGTGTGACTGCAGAAATGTGAATACCCTACGAAATTAGTAGGGCAGGATTGTATTTGCTTTGTCCACACATCTGAGCTCCGCTGCCCCACACATAGGCTTCTTCAACAGCCTAGTCTCTCATTCACGCAGGTGAGGACAACAAAGGAGATGTTTCAAATTCAGGGCTGAGAAAGTAACAGATATTCTTTTAATAGAATGGATACCAGAGATAACAGTGGTAAAAAGCATATTATTGTCTTATTTTTGGATAACCTATCCTAAACCTCAATTGCCATGGAAGTCTCTTCTCTCTCTTTTTTTTTCTTCTCTCTTTTTTATTCCACACTTAGGGTTGATTATCCACTGCTTCTCATTAGTAGAACTGGATGTGACTTAAAAAAGTCTAACAACCCATGGTACAGGTAGCGTGTAAGGTAACCTGCCTGACATAGACAAAGTAATTTAGAGGATCAAGGGTTTGTGGATTAGGAGGGATATAGAAAGAGATGTTGTTTGGTTAGGAAAAGAAAGGAAGAATAGTTATTGGGAGGTAGTCAAAAACAGTGCTTCTCAGAGTGACAGGTTCAGTTTGCAATGAGGTAAGTACAAGAATGGAGATTACATCATCTGTTATCAGAGAAATGCAAATCAGAACCACAATGGCTATCATCTCACTCCAGTTGAAATGGCTTTTATAAAAAAGACAAAAAATAACAGAAGCCAGCAAAGATGCGGAGAAAGGGAAATGTTCGTACATAATTTAGTTCATGCAAATGCAGATTAATAGAATCAGTACAGAAAGCAGTATGGAGTTTCTACAAAAAACTTAAAAACAGAACTACCCTATGATCTAGCAATCCCACTACTGGGCATATATCTAAAAGAAAGGAAATCAGTATGTCAAAGATGTATCTGCCCTCCTGTGTCTATCACAATAGCCAAGGTATGGAAACAAGCTAAGTGAACATCAGTGGATACATGGATAAAGAAAATGTGGTACGCAGACAGAATGTAATTGTATTTAGCCATAAAATAATGAAATCCTGTCATTTGCAGTAACATGGATGAAACTGGAGGAGTGAAATAAGCCAGGCACAGAAAGACATACATTGTATGTTTTCACTCATATGTGAGAGCTAAAAATTGATCTTATGAAGGTATAGATTAAAATGAAGGTTAACAGAGGGTGGTAAGGGTACTGAGGGAATGGGGGATTAAACAGGTATTGGCTAATGGGTTCAAAAATAGGGTTAGATAGAAGGAATAAGATCCAATATTCAATAGCACAATAGGACAACAATAGTTAATGATAATATTTTGTATATTTCAAAATAACTAGGAAAGAAAATTCAGAGTGTCTTTTTCTTTTCTTTTGTTGTTGTTGAGATGGAGTCTTGCTTTGCTGCTAGGCTAGAGTGCAGTGAGTGGCACAATCTTGGCCCACTGCAACCTCCACCTCTGAGGTTCAAGCTATTTTCCTGCCTCAGCCTCCTAAGTAGCTGGGACTACAGGCATGCGCCACCACGTCCAGCTAATTTTTGTATTTTTAGTAGAGAAGGGGTTTCACCATGTTGACCAGGATGATCTCGTGATGTGCCCACCTTGGCCTCCCAAAGTGCTGGGATTACTGGCGTAAGCCACTGTGCCCGACCTCGGAATGTTCTTAACACGAATAAGTGATAAATATTTGAGGTAACTGATTTCAGTTACCCTGATTTAATCATTACACATTGTATGCTCATAGCAAAATATAACATTTGTATGATAAATATATACAACTGTTATATATCCATAAAAATAAAAAATAAGTGGAGATTAGTCTTTTAAACACTTCTAGAATGTTTACATAGCAATTTTATATCTATTGACTCTAATAGTAAAATAATGGAGCTTGAATTTTTCATTTTCCAAAATTTTATATTGTCAGTAATTAATATTTAAAAAATATTTTACAAAAGTATTGGTCCACAATGGACTTGAAATTAAGGAAAACATATCTTTTACCAGAGATAGTTTAAAAACACTGCTAAACGTGGGTGATTTAAACAATTTCTAAAATAAACAAATTTATATTTATTACCTCACAGATTGTATAAAGAAAATCATACTTAAACATATAAACAGAAGCCATTTTGCAAACCACAACTACAAAAATTTATAAAATTGTCAAGGAAAAGTTACATATATTTGATATTTTGGTGTTTTCCAAGAGTAAACTGTATTTCAATTTTTTTTAATTGCACTTTAAGTTCTGGGGTACATGTGCAGATCTTGCAGGATTGCTTCATAGGTACACACATGCCATGGTGGTTTGCTGTCTCCATCTCCCCATCACCTACGTCAGCCATTTCTCCCAGTGTTATCACTCTCCAACCTCGCTGCCCCCTGCTGTCCCTTCCCTGATGCCCCACTCACCAACATACCCCTGTGTGTGATGTTCCCCTCCCTGTGTTCATGTGTTCTCATTGTTCAACACCCACCTATGAGTGAGAACATGCAGTGTTTGATGTTCTGTTCTTGTGTCAGTTTGCTAAGAATGATGGTTTCCATCTTCATCCATATCCCTACAAAGGGCACAAACTTGTCTTTTTTTATGGCTGCATAGTATTCCATGGTGTATGTGTGCCATATTTTCTTTGTCCAGTCTATCATTGGCGGGCATTTGGGTTGGTTGCTATTGTAAACAATAACACAACGAACATATGTGTGATGCAATTTTTTTTTTTCATTCAATACAGAGTCTTCCTCTGTTGCCTAGGCTGGAGTATGGTGGCACAATAACAGCTAGATCACTTCAGCCTCAACCTGTCAGGTTTAAGTGATTCTTCCACCTCAGCATCCTGAATAGTTGGGGCTATAGGTGTACACCACCATGCCCAGATAATATTTGTATGTTTTATGGAGTTGGGTTTTCACCATGTTGCCCAGACTGGTCTCGAACTCCTGAGCTCAAGGGATTCTCCTCCCTCGGCTTCCCAAAGTGCTGGAACTACAGGTGTAAGACACCATGCCTGGTCCCAAAATATTACACATAATTTTTCAGTAATTTGATTTTTTATTGATTGTTAAATGTAGCCTTCCAGATAAGAACACTTGATTCTTACCTCTAGCCCACCTGTTTCTCTCTCAGCCTCCCCAGCTCAACTCATCATCCAACCATCTGCTAAATCCAGATTCTCCTTTTCCCCAGCCTCCTATATTTACTTCTCTGGGTTTTCTATCCAAAGTGTTTCCTCAATTCTCAACCTCCCTTTATTCCCACCACCACTACTTTATTACAGGGCATCATGATTTTTCAAATGCAGAAGCTGTGACAATCTTGTAAGTGGTCTTTCTGTTTCTACTCATGATTCTAGAATTTTCTTCATTGAAAGAAAATGTGACCTGTGCAGTCATGGAGGGCCCCATACAGAAGCGTTTGACAGTTGGTTTAATGTTGTACTGTCTTCATCTTGAAATTCTTAATAGTTTTTGAAAAAGAATTTCTGTGTTTTTATTTTATATTGTACTTCTCAAATTCCATAGCTGGTCCTGACTGTTCTTGTAGCATTTCTCTCCACAAAGCAGCCAGAGTGATTTTTTAAACTACAGATCAAATTTTGCATTTACCTACTTAACGCTGCCTATTCTACGCCCCCTGCCCATAACTTGTAGAGTAAAATCCACATTCTTAACTTTTGCCTTAGAAACCCTACATTCTGTGGATCCTGTCTAACTAGCCTCCTGCCTTGCTGTTTGTTTTCTCACTTCTGCTACACTGGCATTTTTTAATACTCTCCCCACAGCTGAACTCCTTCCCTAGGTGCTGAGGACTGAATTGTGTCCCTCCAATTTCATGTGCTGAAGCCCTAGCCCCCAACATGACTGTATTTGGAGATAGGGCTTTTAGAAGGTAATTAGGATTAGATGAGGTCATAAGGATGAGGTCCTGATCCAATAAGGTTGGTGACTTTATAAGAAGAGGAAGCGGGAGACGCAGCCATCTGTAAGCCAGAATGAGAGCTGTCACCAAACCCTGAGCTTGCTAGTGCCCTGATCTTACACTTCCACCCTTCAAAACTGTGAGGAAATAAATTTCTGTTTTTATATCACCCAGTCTTTGATATTTTGTTATGACAGCCAAAGCTAAGACAAAAGGTCATAGTGCTTTATAAGCCTTAACTTGGAAAGCCTTTGCTTCAGCTCTTTTTAACTGACTTCTTAAAATAATTCAGGCCTTACCTTCAATACCATCTTTTCAGTGAGCCATCATGTAAACAGCACCACTTAGTCACTTCCGACTGTATTTCTTTAATTAAATGCACTTATTGTTTTATTTCTTTATTTGTTTTTGGTTTATCTTCTCAGCCATCGCACCTCCACCCCACTCAGTGTAATCTCCTTGAGGACGATGATGTAGTTTGCAGTTTTAGTACCTGGAATAGTGCATGGAATATGGCAATTACCCAGTAATTATTTCTTGAACAAGTGAATGAAAGTATTCAGGCATGTTACATTAGAAGCTCTGGAGACAGAGAATTTGACTCAGTTCAATGCCCAATGTGGTTGTGAATATTTGCCCAATAAAAGTGACATTATTCATCTGGCATATTCATTATTCCAAAAGTTAAAAAGAAGAAACTATAAAGCAATGTAGATACTAACTGTTCTCTCTGATCCAGAGATAATGTTTATCAGTATAGAATGTACTTAAGAAATTGTAATTCTGATAGCATTCATTTATCCAAGATTATCAGGGAAAGTTTAGTTTACTGTAAACTAAGTTATTGGTTCCCACCTTCCCCTTTTACTATGTGTGAACATCTGGGAGCAGTACAAATCAGAGACAGTAGTGTTTATACTTCGTGTATTTCTCATGATGAGCAATCTATTGTTACTTCTCTGTATACACTTATGCAATGACAAAACATGACAATATAGTGATGTTCCAAGAATATGTCATTAATAACATTCTCTCATGTCATCAGCACATTTTTCCCGAGCTAGCCACACCTCAAAATGGGTGTATACTAAAATGTGTTCTAATACTCTGTTTTCAGAGTATTTTCTGTGAAAACACATTAAACTGGTGTTTTACAACTGGTGTGTCAAAAACTCAAGCAGACTGTCTAGACAGGCATATCGGCTATGACTGAATGCCAGCTCATGCTTCTTTTCTCTAGGAGATTGTAATTAATATTCAGGTCTAGGAGACGTTGATGAAAGCGCATATTAAAAAATTGCTAACATATATGAGTGTTTACTGTGTATTTTACATGCATCCAATCATATAACAACCCTATGGGGTAAGTCCTCTATCTTCATTATATAGAACGCAATGTACTCACAACTCAAAACATATTATGTTATGTAAATTATTATAACTCTATAAAAGTTATTATTATTTTATAGATAAGAAAAATGATGTTCAAGAATGGTAAGGAAATTTTCCAAGTATGTATATCTTGTTTGTAGAAAAATAAGGATTGTTATTGAAATCTGTCTGGCTCCAAATCCTGAGTTCTGCTACTCCCTTTTGTCTCTCAGAAAGGAGTTTAGGAAAAAGTTTTTAAATTTTCTACCCCAATGGGTTGTTTCTGTTAGTTTTTAAAAATATTATCATTTTTGTCTGTTCTTTTTTTTTTAATTGTTTGGAGACAGTCTCACTCTACATCCCAGCCTGGAGTACAGTGGTATGATCCCGGATCATTGCAACCTCTGCCTCCCAGGTTCAAGCAATTATGCCTCAGCTTCCTGAGTAGCTGGGATTTCAGGCACCGCCCACCATGTCCCAGGATTTTTGTATTTTTGGTAGAGATGGGGTTTTGCCATGTTGGCCAGTCTGGTCTCAAACTCCTGACCTCAGGTGATGCGCCCTCCTTGGCCTCCCAAAGTGCTGGAATTACAGGCGTAAGCCACTGCACCCGACTACATGCTCTTTATGATTCTCAACTCCTAATTTCTTTTTATGAACAATTGGTTATCTATAGGTCAAAGCATCTTTCTTACTGTTACCTTCCCCTCTATGATTATTATGCAGACAAATTGGTTCTTCCTTTTCTCAGGCCAAGCAGTCTATCACTGTCCGTGTCTCTGTTAACTATGATGCCTGTCTTTAAGTGTTTCCAATTACTTCATCTTGCTGGCTGAAAATCTAGTTTTCTGGGGTTTTTTTTTTTTTCACTGCCTCACTAGGGCTGTTGCAACAAATTATTACTGAGTGGTTTACATGAACAGAATTTAATTCTTTCACAGATTAAGAGGCAAAAATTCTAAAATCAAGATTCCAACAGGATTGGTTCCTTCTGGAGCCTCTTCAGGAGACTTTTCCTATTCCTAGCTTCTGGTGGTTGACAATAATTCTGAGCATTCCTTGGCCGGTAGATACATCACTTAAATCTCTGCTTCCATCGTCATCCACATGGTGCTCTCTTCTCTGTATCTCTGTGCATTATTCAACCTACTACATTGGCTGGCTAACCCAGCAGCTCTCATGATCCTGCCCTTTTCTCATTCTTTCTGTCAATGGGGCAAAAACGAGGGGGCCAAATATCTCTTTGATTCAAACTATTGTTTATATATCATCAGCATTTAAAAATATTAAGTCAATGGCTTTTCTTTTGATTCCACTGTCTTGTACTTCTGGTAGCATTTTTCATATTGGGGCCATCTACTAACATCTAAGACACTATCTCTTCTTTGTCAAGGGCTTACACACGTTATTTTAAATTTTTCTTTCATCCCATTGTCTTTGAGTAACAACACAATATCCACATTAGTATTTTCAGTCTCTGACACTGTGACTGCCAGTCATTCCTTGTCCTTGAATCCACAAATCTCCATTTCCTCTATATCTCAGTGACTTTATCTGTCGGCTCTGCTTTCTCCCTTAAGTGGAGAATCTGCCAGGATGTTAAACTCTAAAGTCTCACTTGAATCTTCAATCTGGTTACTTTTCATGTCTCTTTACTCCTATGTTGTGGTTTTCATTCTTAGTCGAGCCTCTAGTTTCTCAGTTTTCTTCTGGCATATTTAGCCCTTTTATTTATTTAGTTTTTTACATATTTACCTCCTTCCTATTCTGGAATCTATTATCAGGTGGTTGAGGAAACTTCTGTTTTTCTTACATACAGCAGGTTGTTTAAGCACTTAACACATTAAAGGTACCATGGAGGTATGTATAAGAATCAAATCATAACATAAACAAAAATTCAAATTTAATTAAATGTCAACTTCTATCCATTTTATACTTCTATAATCCTTCAAACTTTCTGGCTAATCTCTCTAATTCTTCTGAAAAAAATAGTTTTACACAGCTTTTGTATTTCCAAAATAAATTTGTTTCTGAAATTATTTCTTTTTCTAGGAAGTAGGAAACTGCTTCAGAGAAATGAAAATAGAGCCTTGAAAAAAACTGCTAGCATCACCAAAGCTTTCAAAGTGTTTTTTTTGTGTGTATATAATCAGAGATTTATAAGATAGTGATTAAAACATGCATCAGTTCTATGAGTTTCTCATGAGTTCAGCCAGCATGCTTAATTCTCTCAAGTACTAATTATGCCTAAATTATGTAGCTGAGTGATGGAGTTTATATATTTGTCCTACCCAAATCTGATGTTGAACTGTAATCTCAAGTGTTGAATGTGGGGGTTACTGGAAGGTGATGGGATCATGGGGGTGGATTTCTCATGAATGGTTTATCACCATGTCTTTGGTGCTGTTCTAGTGACAGTGAGTATGTTCTCATGAGATCTGGTTGTTTAAAAGTAAGTGGTATTTCCCCTCCAAACTCTTTTTTGCTTGCTACTGCTTCTGCCATGTGAAATGTGTTCTCACTCTTCAATTTCTACCATGATTGTAAGCTTCCTGTGGCCTCCCTAGAAGCAGATGTCTATGTTACGCTTCTTGTACAGCCTGCAGAACAATAAGCTCATTAACCTCTTTTTATTATAAATTACTCAGCCTCAAATATGTCTTTATAGGAATGTAAGAATTGCCTAACACAGAAAATTGGTACCAAGAGGTGGAACATTTCTATAAATATACCTGCTACAAATGTACTGTGGAAGTGACTTTGGAACTGAGTAATATGCAGAGAGGTTGGAAGAGTATGGATGGCTCAGAAAAAGACAGGAAAATGAGGGAAAGTTTGAAACTTCATGAAGACAGTGAAGACAGGTTAAATGGTTGTGACCAAAATGCTGATAGTGATATGAGCAGTGAAATCTAGGCTGACAAGATCTTAGATGGAAATAAGAAGCTTATTGAGAACTAAAGCAAAGGTTACATTTGTTATACCTTAGTTAAAAAAAAAAAAAAGGTTGCATTCTGTTTATGCCCTAGGAATCTGTGGAAAGTTGAACCTGAGAGTGATAATTTAGGGTATCCGATGGGAGAAATTTCTAAGCATCAAAGTTGTCAAGATGTCACCTGGCTTCTTCTAACAACCTGTGTTCAGATATGGGAGCAAAGAAATGACATAAAGGTGCAATTTATATTTTTTACAGGAAGCAGAGCATAAACATTTGTACAATGTATAGCTTGCTCATGTGGCAGAGAAAGGAAAAGCATTTTTTAGAGAGAAATTAAAGCAGGCTGTGGAACAACCACTTCCCAGAGAGACTTGCATAACTGAAATAGAGCTATGTGTTAATAGCGAAGACAATAAGAGAAGGGCCTCAAAGGCATATCTGAAATCTTCCAGGCTGCCTCTCTTATCACAGGCCCTGAGACATAGGATGGAAGGATGGTTTAGTGGGCCAGGCCCAGGGTCCCATTGCCCTGCCAGCCTCTGGATACTGCCTCCCACATCCCAGCTGCTCCAACTCCAGTCAGAGCCCAAAGGGGTCCAGTTATAGCTTGAGTTGCCACTTTGGAGAATGAAAACCATAAACCTTGGTGGCTTCCATATGATGTTAAGCCTGCGAGTACACAGAGTGTGTGAGTTGAGGCTTAGGACCCTCCATTTACATTTCAGTGAATGTATGGAAGAAGCTGGGGGTCCAGGCTGCTGCAGGGGCAGAGCCCTCACAGAGAACTTTTAGCAGGGCAACACCAAGGGGAAATGTGGGTTTGGAGCCCTCACACAGAGTCCTTACTGGAGCATTGCCTAATGGAGCTGTGAGAAGGGAGCCACCACCCTCCAAATGCAAGAATGGTAGATCCACTGGAAGCTTGCACTCTGTGCCTGGAAAAGCTACAGGCACTCAGCAACCAGTGAAAACAGCCACGGGGGCTGCAATTTACAAAGCCACAGGTGCAGATCTTTCAGGTATGCACTAGGTTTTTTTATTATATATTACTAAATCTGCACAAAAATTCCCACTGTGGAATGGCTAGTAATTCCCCAATTATACAAATGGGAAAAAACATACAAGGAAATTAACTACTCAAGATCACTAGTAATTTAAGAGCTGAGATTTGAACCCTGGTTTGCCTGATTGCAAAGCTTGCGAGATCTCTTAATCATGATACTTCACTACAAATTATATCTGTATTAATTTTAATTTATAAGAACAATATTAAAATAAGCATCATGTCATTTCTCTATTACTAAGTCATAAATCGATGTGGAGATATGATTTTCTGATATATTCTGAGAGAGCCAAACTCATTCTTTCTTAAAGCAGTCTGCATTGAAAAGCATTCTTACACATGTTCCTGTGAAGATCTTCCTTTTGCCACACATATGTACAAAAAATCAAACTCATTCCTTTAGCATTTATCAGACAATTGAGACAATAAAGTTCTGTGGTTTTCTTATTTACTTATTTCTTCTTTTTTATAAGTTTAATTTAAGCAAGACATAGTATTTTGAATTGCTACCCATCATAAAGCCTGACCCTTGGGAGTTTCTGTACCTAGTCCCTTAATGGGCACAGGCATAGGCTCTGCCTCTGACTCCAGATTTATAGGAATTTGATCACACACTGCTTCAAATGAAGACAAGCACAATAGAGCTGCATGACTGGGGTGAGATCTACCTTAGTTTAAGTCAGAGCTTTTCCATGAAAAATCACTGTGATTTTAAGCAAATTACTTCATCTCTCTAAGATCATCTTTCTCATTTATAATATCTAATATAAACAAATTCTAATATATACATTGCAGAGTTTTTGTGCAATTAGCAATAACAGAGATAATGTACCTAGCACTCTCATTTGAATACATTATAGAATCATATTTCTCTTCCCTACCCCTATTTTAGTGATAACAGAGAAGTGGGTCCTTTTTTTAAAAAAACATTTTCCCCCATATACACTGAATGAAAGGCATTCTGTCTTATCGTCTTTTAAACCTCAAGTTGGAGCACCAAATATATATCACTGTTAAGTAGAAATGAATTTGTGGGAAAGAGGCAAAATCTTATAAGAATCTGATTGCTATGAGTGAACTACATAAAATCCGTAATTATTTATTTTATTGTTTGATTAATGCCAGTCATTTGTTGCCCCATTAAATTCTAGACCCCCAAGCAAAATCTGGAGAAGAAACCTCAGTTAATTGAATAGATATTTATTTTCCCCCACAAAAAAGCCTTAGGAGTAAATACAATTAAAGAAGAAAACAATGAGTTGAAAATTCTGTGATGATAGGATTTCCATCATACTCCTTATGAAGAAAGATTTGGCTTGAAAAATGTGTCCAGTTTTTTTCCCAAATCCTGTCCATCTCAAGATGATTTGCCTTAAAATGTTGCAGTTCCCTTTAACTACAAAAAGTTTCTTCTTATTTATTTTTTGGGACAGGGTCTCACTTGTCACTCTTCCACCCAGGCCAGAGTACAGTGGCACAGTCACATCATCTGACTACATCCTCGAACTCCTGGCCTCAGCGCCATCCTCCCATCTCAACACTTCTCCTCCCCCACTGGCCCCAAGTAGCTGGCACTATAGGTACGTGCCACCACACTCAGCTAACTTTTCATTCTTTTATTTTTATATACAGGGTCTCACTATGTTACCAGACTAGTGTGACTGGTCTAAATTATTCTTTGTAAGGTATTTCTTTCATGAAATTTAATTATGAGAATATATCATACTTTTAAAAGATTTTTAATAAAGTGTTTCTTTTGCCTTAGAAATAGAAATTCCATTTGACCCAGCAATCCCATTACTGGGTATATATCCAAAAGACTATAAATCGTTCTACTATAAGGACACATGTACACGAATGTTCATTGCAGCACTGTTTACAATAGCAAAGACCTGGAATCAACCCAAATGCCCATTGATAATAGACTGGATTGGAAAAATGTGGCACATATACACCATGGAATATTATGCAGCAATCAGAAATGATGAGTTCGTGTCGTTTGTAGGGACATGGATGAATCTGGAAAACATCATCCTCAGCAAACTGACACAAGAACAGAAAATGAAACACCGCATATCCTCACTCATAGGTGGGTGATGAAAAATGAGAACACATGGACACAGAAAGGGGAGTACTAAACACTGGGGTCTATTGGGGGGAAAAGGGGAGGGCCAGTGGGAGGGGGAGTTGGGGAGGGATAGCCTGGGGAGAAATGCCAAATGTGGGTGAAGGGGAGAAGAAAAGCAAAGCACACTGCCATGTGTGTACCTATGCAACTGTCTTGCATGCTCTGCTCATGTACCCCAAAACCTAAAATCCAATAAAAAATTAAAAAAAAATGTTTCTTTGTAAGAAGTAATTTTCATGTATAATTTAACACCCACTTACCTCTCAAAAAAGAATCAAAGGCATTTAGGATCATCATGAAACTGCTCATTTTAAAATATGACTAATTAGTTTTACATTATGCTTCAGGTTTTTCTTTAGATGACTCGGGAAAAGGCCTAAACTGTGCAATTTCCATCCAAGTGAACTTTGACAACAGTGTAAATTGCAGTGGGTATAATAAAAGCATTTTGTTGATAGTTTGACCTCACTACTGATAAGGATGAGGAAGTTAGCTTTCTTTTTATTTTCTGTCACCAGGGCTGCAGTTATATTTTTAAAAATAATTTATTTAAAAAGGTACAGAGCTTTTATTTATTGCTTAACATTTTGAAAGATAATTTAATTGTGGACTTGGATCTTGAGAAATTGTCAGATGCCACCTATGAAGTTTTTCAGGGAAGAGTGAAACTACGGTTGATATAACCACCTTTATTTCTAGAAGGAGGGGTGAGTGTTAGGAGCTTTATTCAAGGGGACTCAGTTATAAGCTATTATAAATAATTATACTCTATATTTATAGATTAAGCCTGGTAGGGTTTTGTGGTTTATCATATGGGCATTTTCCTCAATTATCTTTCATTATTTATTCAAAATTTGTGTAAGTGGGGCTAATGGCCAAAAATTGCTACATCAGTGATTGATGTCCTGAATCACAGTCATCAGCCACAGTGATCCCAAAGGTCTCAGGTTAAGCTTTTGTTTGTGAGTTTACCTGATGTAATTTCAGGTTTCTGGGGACTAGGTGATACTTTTAAATTGTTCATATTCTCCTAGGCAGGAGGATGAAGTCATGTTGTTGGTCACATATTTAATTTGCAATTTTTATATGAAAATGTACACTTTTATCTTTTCTAACATTCATTTCCAGATTTTTACAATAACTGACACATTTAGTAAAAAAGCATAATGTGTTCTATTTTCCATTGAAATTAACACTCGAAATGCTTTGTTCTGAGAGTCTGAGTGCTGATTCAGCCAGTCATCCTAAATGATATGAGTTGCTGGGTCCGAAGGCAGAAAAGCGACTGTTGTAAAGGATGTTCTTTCATTTGCTGAACTCTTCTTTTTGTCTTGAAATTCCTACCACACATTTTATGCATTCAGTATTATCTAGTTCATTCATGTGAGTTATTATATCTCCCTACTTACAATATTTTAGTTTCTTGAAGACAAAGCTCATTTCTTATTCATGTTACAGCCATTTTTATATACATATAATCTCTCTTCCTTTCGGAATTTACAAGAAAACGGGAAAGAATTTTAAGAATGAGTTTTATGTAACATGTCCATTATCATAATTATTTATTCTGATTACCTGTATATTGAACTTATTTATTTATTAAACTTATAGCAATGAGTTGTCTTCTGACAAATGATAAAGAGTACCATCTGATGGAGAAATGCGTCCATAAATTATCAGAGCAGATCAAATTCCATAATTATTTGAATATGATTTCTGTTATATATAAAGTTAGGGAGTATTTTTTCAGTTTCATCAAGCAGCATATACCTGTTTTATTCCTAGTTTAAATGCCAAAATAACTGAAAAATAAACTTCATAAAATCATAATGCTATAAGACCTCAAAAACTTTACATTTTCCTTCACATTGAAATAAGTTGTATTAAAACCACCCCAAATATGTGAATATACATTAAGATATTATATGTAAAAACATTTATGTGCGTATATTTGTATAAATATATACACCATATTTAAAAATATATAATTTTTAAAAATTCTTTAGAACTCTAGTAAAATTAATTAAAATTTAAGCTTATACCATTGGAAATTCTTATACATTCCTCAAAGGAGTATGAATCAGTTTAATGGTTAAGATCTGTGGATATGATAGTTTGATGAATTATATTGATCCAGGGTTAATAACATATAGTTATTAATTACAAAAAGTCCTAAAATACAGACAACAGAACAATAATAATGGATTCATCATATCTTTGCATAAAAGCTGAGTTTTATCCATGTCAGTTTACTATTAGGCAGCTATTTTTTGTTAAGACAATCTTGTAGCATAGTTCATTACTTTATGACTATTGTGTAACCCTGAGTAAGTTATCGAATTTCAAGGATTAGTTTTCAATCTATAAAACAATAACAACAAAAATCCAACTTGCAGAATTGTTTTGTAGTGATGGCCACCAAATAGTTGCAATTCTCTTCCATGGCTCTTGGTATGATTATACTTTCCAGTCCCTTTAAAGCTAGTTGTGATCGTGGTTTGCTTTGATCAATAAGAGATAAGTACAAGTGCTGTGTGACACTTTTATTTAAAAGTGTGAAGAGCCTGTGTGTGAATACCATGCTCTCTTTTCATCTGCCATGATGATAACAATTGTTCTACATAGTGTTTGCTCTGTTAGCTTGTATCTAAGTGGCAAGAAATGTGAAAACATCCCCCGACCAAATAGCAGTGAGCATGTAGACAGTGGGAGAAATAAAGCCTTTTTTTTAAGTCAGTAAGATTTGAAGGTTTTTAGCTAATTCAGTATGACCTAGTCAAGCATATGACAAGATATTAAGGTAGAGAGCACTGTGTTCAGTTAGTATTAATATTACTAACATAAAGATGTCTTATGTGACTAGCATGAATCAAATAAAATATAAATACTATAAACCAGACAAAACATATATAAAACCTATGTAACAAGGTTGATTACATTGCAAAAATACTTGTTTGTAATAAAGATGGTATATTTTCTTTTCTCATTATGTGCCAAGACTTAATAATAGTGTAATTATTATAAGACAATTGTGTATGGTGAAGTTATCACTATTTTGAAGACTATTATATGTAGTTTGTATATTATATATATATATATTTATAAAGGATATATAAAGATATTTTTAAGTAAGGGAATATAGAAAAATAGAATTATAGAACTGGGTATGATGGCTCAACCCTATAATCCCAGCACTTTGGGAGGTCGAGGTGGGAGAATCCCTTGAAGCCAACCAAGAGTTCAAGTCCAGCCTGGGCAATAGAGTGAGACCTTGTATCTACAAAAGTTTTTTAAAATGAAAAAATAAAACAGAATTATAGAAAAGGTAATACAGATATTTCTTTGTTTTCAATTGTCCATTAAAACCAGAACTCTAGCATTTGGAATAGTCTCTGGTTCATAAAAATTTGTTGAATGAATGAATGAATTTGACTCTTCACACCAAGATATTATTATTTTAGCAATATTTTCAAATTAGCATGCCTATTTTTGTTGTTGGAATTCTGTTTTGTGTTTTTTTCCTCTGTAAAAGGCTATATCTTTCATAGATACTGATAATATATTTTCTTGACTTCTAAGAAGTATGTAAAAATAACTTAAAAATAAAAAGATGTATTTTCATTGACTATGCATACTCCTTATATATTTTTCTAGTTATAACATCATATTCCAAACTTCTTTTTAACGAAAACTGCAAATGCATTTGTAGCCTGTTTATTCAGATGTTATACTTTCATTTACCTCAAATCATTGTTTTCAAATAAATACTTTGTAGGCGATAAGAAGAATCTGGGGAAAAGCTAAACACTTAACTTATGATTAGTTGTAATCAATAAAGCTCAGCAACTAATTTGGGAGGAGGTACAAATGTAAATAAATAAATGGCAAAAATGATCATATTTAATCAACTCTTCCTAGTAAGAGTTTAGGAAAGTAAAAATTACAATAGCAACACTGGGATGAGAATTCCTCTTTTATCAGTTGTAAGTAAATATTAACTGAAGCTGATAAATCAAGAGAGGGAAATCTGAGCTCATTTTCAAAGTTATGGGTTAGCACTAGAGTTAATTAAATAAAAACACAAAAAACAGAAAAGTTTAGAAGAGATTACTTGGGAGAGGAAAACAAGAAAATTGGAAACAATTGCTTATGCTCTTCTGTATGATTTGATTCAATAACAGGTGCAAATATTGTTTTGATTTATGTGACTTTTTGACATCTCCATTTGGATACTCAAATGCACCTTAAATTTAAAAACATATTAACAAAATTTACAGACAGTCTTTTCCCACTGTCTCTTAGATCAATTAATGGCACAGATCCATATTTCCAGTCATTCTAGACACTTCCCTCTGCCTCCTGCCTCATGGCCTATTTCTCACTAAGCTCTCAGTTTTTCTCTTTTAAGTGTCCCTTGAATATATATGCTTCCCTTATTCTCAATGGTTGCCTTTATCATATGCTGTACAGGACTGAATTTGATTTTTAATAGTACTTCCTAAATCCATTCTGAGCACTTTCATTAGAGTTCAAGTTATATTTTCAAATTGTCAATGTGATCATGTACACTTTTCCTACTTTAAACACAGGAATGACTTCCAATTGCTCTTAGAATACAGAGAAACTCTGAACTTGGACTAGGATTCCACTTCAGGGTGAGCTACAGCACCATCTTGTATCATTGTCTACTTCACTCTCTGTACCGGGGATCACTTTAACTAGAAGTCACATAGTCCATCTATTCATGGGAACCTTTGCATGACTTTCCTCTGCCTCTTGTAACTATGTTTACCCATAACCCACCATCACACCACCATTTTTAATCATATTCCTTGGAATATGTATGTTCATAAATAAACACAGACATTTGAATTAAAATATTTCTTGCACACTCTCTCTCTTTTTTTTTCTATTTCTCAAATTCAATATTTAGCTTCTCTGAATGCCAAGCTGAATGAGAAAGTAGTAGCATAGTTTTTGCTTACCATTACAAGTCCAGTAATTAACATAGTGCCTGAAATATTATACAATCAGAGAAGTACTTGTTATGAATTAATACATGACCCATCAGTCACTTATTCAAGCAACAATGCAAACTTTCTCATTCTTCTTATCTATATCCCTCCAAGTTAAATTTCTCTGGTATAAACTTTTGGATAATCTATATCTTGCTCTATTCCTGTTTTTAGCCCTAATTGCTTCTTGGAGTTCCATACAATTCTAAGAAAGTATATATACTTTTCAGTGTAAATGTGCTGTACCCTGAAAGGCTTTTGGCTGCTTGGGATTTGCTAGACTGCTGTGTATTTCAAAAGTAGAAATAATTTCATCCACATTTAGTGCTGGCTGATCATAATTATTCCCTTTTTTCTCAAATGTTCTTATTTTTGGTTATTCTCTGTGTTTTATATTCACTGGAAAATAAATAACTACTTATCTCTTGTAGAGATATTTGGCAAATTAAATGTTTTCAGTATTTACATTTTTCAGATAATTACTTGTAGGTTACTATGTTTCCATGGGGAGAAACTCACATTCATCTGTAAACTGTACATGGTGTCACTATCAAAAGCAGTTTTATGTTCTATGAACTAAGAATCTACTAATGTTTAAATTCTGAAATAAATAAAGCATAAAGCTATAGACACTGAGGATTATTTGCTTGATGAAAGAAAACTATACCTTATTTGAAGAGGAGAACCAGATATATGCCAACATTAGTGATGCTTGTAGATTTGTGGTTTTCGTTGTTTTGGAACTGCTATTAAGATGCAGGACACTCAGCATATGAAATGAGACGTGGAGGGAGAATTTATGAGTTTATACAGTTTGCCTTATTATGATCAGATGGAAAAAAACAGTACTGAATTATAAAGAGATTTTTAATTTCTCAAGATGGCAGTATAAGTTTTAAGTATTTTCATTTGAAAATATATTCTTCCTGATTTTTTCATATCACTGCCCTACCTCAAGGTCAATTCAGGAAATAAAGCAGTCTCATATATTTTCTTATTTATTTATTTATTGAGATGTAGTCTAGCTCTGTTGCCCAAGTTGAAGTGCAGTGGCAGGATCTGCTCTCTCTGTCTCCCAGGCTTAAGAGACAGTGCTGCGGCCATGACGCCCAGCTGATTTTCATATTTTTAGTAGAGACTGTTTTGCCATGTTGGCCAGGCTAGTCTCGAACTATTGACTTGAAGTGATCTGCCTGCCTCAGCCTCTCAAAGTGCTAGGATTACAGACATGAACTGTGAACCACTGCAACCGGGTGGTAATATTTTCTATGTGTTGTCAAGGAACAATCAATGTCTCTCATTATGGGAGCTATTAATTTATGGATTAATTTTGATTAGGTAAAATTGTTCTCAGGAGAACTTCAGAAATAAAAATAAATTATAATACATCAAGATTTTCTCTTACATTTCAAAATAAATGAATTACAAAAGAAATGACAACCGTTTCTTATTTGACAGATAGGGTATTTTGACATGAACAGATTTAAAAGATCAAAGAGATGGAGATAAATTTCCATTTTCTCTTTATCAAAGTTCAGTAGCATTTGAAAAAGCTCTTTTCTTCCACTAACTCCCACATTTCATAAATTTGAGCTGAGAATTCTCAATAAATGTCAAGGAAGATGCAACTTGCTTCTTAGTTTTTCTTACCTGAATGATCCAATGAGGTATTATCCAAACTAAAGGAAAATGATAATAGAGTTATACATTAAAAGTTCCAATATGACTGCTAAAACTTGTTATATGAGCTTCTTTAATTTTCAAGAGAGCTCAATACTTACAGATTGATTTTATTCTTTGAAATACCATTCAAAATTACATTTTTTATGACAAATGCCCAATAGTGTTCATCTATATGATGATTCTTTATTGCTTCTTTCTATGCAAAGATCCTAGAATAAGAAAACCTAAAAATGAGATTCAGAAATGTTTTTTGTTTTGTTTTTGGCTGTAGAATCAACATTATAAGTGAGACAAAGATAGATGAGCAGTGAGATGCCTATGTTCATTTTATTTTATTTTATTATTTGAAAGTTGGAATAGGGAAGAACAGTTTCATTCCTCTTGAAGCACCACAATCCATGTCATTAAAAACAGATGAGGTCTTCCTCCCTAGAAAATTTGGACTGATCCTTCATGGCATGTATCTCTCCTTCACACAGAGCTATAAAATTTCTTCTGGCAAATACAAAGTATTTTAGTTATTTAATTAATGTAAATGTTTATTAAGCATCTACTGTATCATAGATATTTTGCTAGACACTGATATCCAAAAGGAAATGAAGCATTGTTTTTGATGCCAAAGGGTTTATTTCAAAAGAAAGGTATATAGAGATGGGCCCCACTTAGGATCATTCAACTTACAACTTTTCAGCTTTATGATAGGTTTAATAGGTTATAACTTCATCATAACTTGAGGAGTATTTCTAATATATATTTACCATATGATATGGTTTGGCTGTGTCCCGGCCCAAATCTCATCTTGAATACAATTCAAGCTCCCAATAACCCCCATGTGTCATGGGAGAGATCTGGTAGGAGGTAATTTAATCAAGGGGGCAGTTACCCTTATGCTGTTCTCATGATAGTGAGTCAGTTTTCATGAGATCTGATGGTTTTACATGGGGCTTTTCCCCCTTTTGCTTGGCACTTCTTGATGCTGCCAAGTGAAGAAGGACATGTTTGCTTCCCCTTCCACCATGATTGTAAGTTTCCTGAGGCTTCCCCAGTCATGCTGAACTGTGAACCAATTAAATATTTTCCTTTTAAATTACCCAGTCTTGGGTATGTCTTTATTAGCAGCTTGAGAACAGACTAATACACCATACAATGTAACAAATGCTTAAACAATGGCATATGTAAAAAGAATTCTGTTGGACTATAGAGAAGAATATTATTCTGCCTGGTGGCCATGTGAAAGACATCATATGGAAACAGAGATCAAATAATATCATTGCTGGAAGGGGGCTCTGAGCCAAGGAATGTGGGCAACTTCTAAAGCCTGAAAAGGACAGGGAATTAATACTCTTTTAGAGGTTCCAGAAGGAACCAGACCTGCCACACTTACTTTAACCCAATAATAGAGATACTAAATTTGGGTTGTTTGTAACTACTAAGTTTGTAGTGATCTGGTTGCAGCAATAGGAAATGAATACAATGACCATAGGTGGCAGTATAGCTTTACTAGGCTGTGTTTATGCATCTCCTGGGATGTGAGCCATATGTAGTTAAAAAAGGTATTCAAGGGCCGGGCGCGGTGGCTCAAGCCTGTAATCCCAGCACTTTGGGAGGCCGAGGCGGGTGGATCACGAGGTCAAGGGATCGAGACCATCCTGGTCAACATGGTGAAACCCCGTCTCTACTAAAAACACACACAAAAAATTAGCTGGGCATGGTGGTGCGTGCCTGTAGTCCCAGCTACTCGGGAGGCTGAGGCAGGAGAATTGTTTGAACTCAGGAAGTGGAGGTTGCCGTGAGCCGAGATCGCGCCATTGCACTCCAGCCTGGGTAACAAGAGCGAAACTCCGTCTCAAAAAAAAAAAAAAAAAAAAAAGTATTGAAGTCGTTTTCAAATTCCATCTTAAAAATGCCTCCTGCTACCTTCTCCTCCTCTTTCAATTCTTATGGGAATCACTGGAGTAAATCATTCTGAGTAAAAATGACATTACCTTGAAACAGAAATATAGAATATGAGCCCCAGACATAATGATTTACTTATTCTTTGGTTGCCTTAGGTTTTGAGTAAGAGAGCTTAGGAACATTCTTCTGGGAACTACTAGCATTTTGAACTACCTTTATCCCCACCCTAGAAAATATTACCATTCTTTTTTTTTTTTTTTTTTGAGACGGAGTTTCGCTCTTGTTATCCAGGCTGGAGTGCAATGGCGCAATCTCGGCTCACCACAACCTCCGCCTCCTGGGCTCAGGCAATTCTCCTGCCTCAGCCTCCTGAGTAGCTGGGATTACAGGCACGCGCCACCACGCCCATCTAATTTTTTGTATTTTTAGTAGAGACGGGATTTCACCATGTTGACCAAGATGGTCTCGATCTCTTGACCTCGTGATCTACCCGCCTCGGCCTCCCAAAGTGCTAGGATTACAGGCATCAGCCACTGCGCCTGGCCCGCAAATACCATTCTATAATAGGATTTTCTTTGACTTTTAGAGAAAATACTCTTAATTAGTTGAAACTAATAGAATGTGAACCTAAAGCTGGATGATGTAGTAGGGTTTAATTTTTTAGGTATCACTGCTATATTTGAAATACAGAAGTATGATTTGTGGATTATTTTGTGCATGAGAACCCAACACCTGAATTCAGGATCTCTCTGAGGAGAGCTAAAATTGTATGCATAGAGGCTCTCATGATCATCTCTCCAGGACAGTCACAGGCAATAGAAATGTTTTCTATCTCTTTATTGGGCATAGATAATCCTTTTAAAAATCCAGACCTCTTTTCCAGCTTCACCTCTCAAGCAACAACAACATAATTCCCTTAATCACATAACTTTAGAATCCAGAATGATTTGTTTTCAAAGCCATGACTAGATAAATCTTGGCAAACCATATTGTTGCAGTAAGTTACCTGCTGTGATGTGTTTACTTGAAACTTTGAGCTCTGAAAACAACTTACATATGCACACTGAAGACAAATTAATTAACTAAATATTTGGTCTGTTATTATTATTAAAAGAGGAACAAGGTCAGGCTGACGAAATTCTGTCAATCTATGAAGGAAAAATAACCTTCCGAAAAGTTATTATAATTATAATTCCATAAGTAGAAGAACTATTCTTGCTGTTAAGAAATTCTCAGAGTGATTTAAAAAAATGTCTAATTTTTCAAACTGGAAAAAATAAAGACCTAGAAATTTTTCATTTAAAAAATAGCTATAACACCTTTAAAAACCAAATCCGTAGGAACCAAAGATGCAAATAATAATGATTTAAAGAAAAGTCAAGGATAACAGCAGGAGAGAGAAAGCAACTTTATTTTTATAGGATTTTTCACCAACCAAACTCAGCATGAAGAAAGATTGTCAGCATGGCAAAAACCATTAATGTATAAAATCAAAAAATCATAAAAAAGAATGATAAAACCAAATAGTTTGAGGAGATACTAAAGAATTTAAAGAAGAATGGAATCAAAAGACAGACTGGGATTCAATAAGCTTAGATTGTAACCCTGGGGATTGGATTGTATATAAAAGAATCAGAAGTTGTGCTTGAATGAACAAGTTTAGCACCACATGGAAGCAACTGTAAGTTTGCTCAATTCAAAGGAAACTGATAATAAGCTCTGCTTCCATGGATTCTACCAGATCAAACTAGAAAACATGTCTCTCAATATCAGTTTTGAAAACATATATCTGAGGGTAATCCTCTGCTCCTACCAACTGAAAGATAAGGCAGTATTTCTTCTTCACTAACTGTAAACTCAGGAATATTGGGGATATTCTTCAATAATCATTGTTCAGGAAGATACTGATAATGAAACACTGATCCTTTTTTTGCAACCAGGGATATCTACTGCACCACAATACATGCTAGCAGGCATTTTTTTTTAAATCACATTTTAAATTAATATTGGGATCTAAATTATATTGTGTACCAAACAGAATGTGTATAAGGAATAGCACTCAAATTGTTCATCATTAGCATAAATATGCTTACCCTTTTCCAGGTTACTTTTAACCTTTCAGGAAAAAAAAGATCTTCTCATAATATAGGTTAAGCCATTAGCCTTTGTAATTGTTCCTACTTTTTAAAATGTTTAATTTGATATTTTTAACATGTTTGATGATTTTATTCCCCTTCTCTTTGTTACTCCAGAAACAGAATTATTTTATCTTTAAGCCTTGGAATTTATTCCTGGATTTTGCTTACTATAGATCACCTTAAAGTGACACAAATCCAGTTGAACCTTATGTCCCTGGCCTCTAATCATGGACATATTTTGAGTAGGGTACACTTTTATTCTGGGATTGTAATGCTGTGTTTAATTATCCTGAATGGCTTCCTGGTTGGTATCGTCTTCATCTCCTTCCCTCTCATGTAATTTGTTTTATGGCTTAATTATCGCTGTAAAATTTGATTTCCCATCTTCATCATGCTTTCTTTAACATATCAGGGGTTATCAATCAACCTTGCTGGATGTACCGCTTCAACTTCCAACATCTCATGATCAAAGTGGCAGAGATGGATGTTTGAAAGGAAATATCAAAAAAATTTTTTTTTCTAGAGGAAAATTGTTTTTAAGTGTATTTTCAGGAAACTTCTTTTTCAAACAGAAACATGGCATGAAAAGAGACCAAAGGATTTCTGATAGAATATAATTTAAGAAAAGAAAAAAGCTATGATAGGACTTATGAAAGATGAAGCTGTCATTGTAACGTGGGTTTTGAGCACTAGGCTTTATGTGTCAGTGGGTGAGTATGGTCTATACCAAGCATAATGCTCATTACATGTGTGATTCTTTTAAAATTCTGTATAATTAAAATAACATTCCAAATAAATTGGGAGAGCTACCTGAAACAGAGAGCCTAACTGATACTGTGATCATCATAACTAGTACCCTCCTGATATTCATTCTTAAGTACGAGCTTTAATTCACATGTAATATTGGATATTATAAATTGAGTGCCTTGTTAGAAATTTTTTTGCTGGCACTGAAGCAACACTGTTTTCCAGGAAATGGTTCTTGGGCTCATATGACATATATTTTGAGTACCATACTCTCTCAGATTATAGTAAGCCTATAAATATAATACATATTAACACATTATACATTATGACACTTTCTATCCACAGCAGATATGAAATTTAGCTCTTGAGAAATTAGCTACATTTACCAAATAAGATAAAATAGCATTTATTTAACACTAAGTCCCCAGGATGTTAAAGTTATTCTTGATATAGGTATAATGAAGAACTCTTAATGTATACAGAAAACATGTTAATATTTAAAGAACTGAGGAAGCTGTTTTCAGCTTGTACTCCAAGAAGGAAAAGTAGCTTTTTCCATAAAAACAGCTTGAAAATATCCCTAGTTATTGCAAAAGTGCCTACAAATACAATGGAAAGGAAAATATAGACACTTTGCAAGAAAGCCCAAGCTTAGTTTAAAAAGGGAGACAATGAGGCATACCAAATTTAGCCATTTTTGTTAACCAGCAAGTATGAGGCCTGATATTTTGCAGAGCCTGCTGGAGGAAGGCAACACCTCCCACAGAAATCAAATTATAAAGATTTAGAAACAAAAACTGCACAAGATGAGCATGAAAACTTCCCATGTTTAGCAAAAAGAGTTCTGAAATAACAAAGAGCTTTCTAACCAGGTAGATTAAGGGAAGGTAATTTGGTACTTTCTAAAGAGAATTCATTTAATAAGGAAACTGCAAAGTGTACAAAAAGAATTACAATAGTTTTTCCTCTGATAGAAATGAGGTTGACATTATAATTCCTTTATGTATTATTAATTCTTTATATTCTATTATAGATTTATGCTTTAATTTCAAAGTCAATTTTATTCAATTTCAAGAAATGCTTTAGTCACTTTAATAAACCCCAAGTTAAAAAAGGAAAACTAGGCAACACCATTCAGGACATAGGAGTAGGCAAGGACTTCATCACTAAAAAACACCAAAAGCATTGGCAACAAAATCCACAATAGACAAATGCAACCTAATCAAACTCCACAGCTTCTGTACACAAAAGAAACAATCATTAGACTGAACCAACGACCAACAGAATGGGAAAAAATTTTTGCAATCTACTCGTCTGACAGAGGGCTAATATCCAGAATTTACAAAGAACTAACAGATTTACAAGAGAAAAACAAATCCATTCAAAAGTGGTTGAAGGGCATGAACAGACACTTTTCAAAAGAAGACATATATGAGGCCAACAAACATGAGAAAATGCTCATAATCACTGGTCATTAGAGAAACGCAAATCAAAACCACATTGAAATACCATCTCATGCCAGTTAGAATGGTGATTATTAAAAAAATCAGGAGACAATATATGCTGGAGAGGATGTGGAGAAATAGGAACACTTTTACACTGTTGGTGGGAGTGTAAATTAGTTCAACCTTTGCAGAAGACAGTGTGGCGATTCCTCAAGGATCTAGAAATAGAAATTCCATTTGACCCAGCAATCCCATTACTGTGTATATGCCAAAAATATTATAAATTGTTTTATTATAAAGACACATGCACATGTATGTTCATTGCAGCAGTGTTAAAAATAGCAAAGACCTGGAACCAAGCCAAATGCCCATCGATGACGTTCTGGACAAGGAAAATGTTGCACATATATACCATGGAATACTATGCAGCCATAAAAAAACAATGAGTTCACGTCCTTTGTAGGGACGTGGATGAATCTGGAAACCATCATTCTCAGTAAACTGACGCAAGAACAGAAAGTCAAACACCACATGTTCTCACTCAAAGGCAGGTGTTGAACAAAGAGAACACATGGACACAGGGAGGGGAATATAACACATGGGGGGCTGTTGTGGGGGACTAGGGGAGGGACAGTGTGGGGTAGGGAAGTTGAGGAAGGATAACATGGGAAGAAATGCCAGATTTAATTGACGGGAGGATGGAGGGAGCAAACCACATTGCCATGTATGTGCCTATGCAACAATCCTGCATGACATGTACATGTACCCCGTTTGAACCTAAAGTGCATTTAAAAAAAATATATATATATATAAAGGCTCTAGATGTCAAAACATATAGGCATATTGATGGACTGAATAACCACATCCTAATTCTAAGAATTGAAGTTTCATTACTCAGAGTGAGTGTAGTTAGGCAACCATCCCCTTCTTACACAGTACCATGTCTATGCCACTTAACTCTCTCCCATATGCTTGTGAAAAACATCGTTACATAGTCAGGAGAAGCTACAGAGCTTGGAACCATTAGTTTAGTTCTGTTTCTTCCACTGTTGCTTGAACAATTGCCTGTTCCAATTGTTAACAATATCTGTGAAAAATAAAATGTTGACATACTTAGCCCTAAAGCTACATGTCTATTTAACTAAGGTAGCTTGATTAACTAACATGCTAATCAAGATAAAGTAACCTCCAAAGAGAAAGATTTTGTACTTTAACCCCAACTAGCTATCTCTAAACATTATGTCATTAGTTACAACACAGAGTGAGTGAGAAATCAGGAATGGATGTGAGCCATTTATGGTCATTAAGGGAAAATCAACCCAACCTAAGGCTGGGTTGCTCTTAGGCAATCTGCATTATGTTTGTGCCCAGAGTTGCGCATTGCATTATATGATATCCTTTGCCAAGGACAATTGAAAGTCTTAAATATATAAAGGGTTATTGTACAAAGGATGCTGTTAAGCAGCTGGCCATCTGCAGATGATTTAAATTTTAGCTGATGGGATTTAGGATGCTCGCGATCATTGCTGTTATTGACAGAACATTCCTGGAGTATGGATCAGCAGACAGGAGATGTTTGAGAACATACTAATGTGGATTAGGAACACTGGCACTGGAACAAGTTTCCAAGGGAAACTTGCAGATCTCCTTTCCTGGAACCTTTTGATTGATGCCTTACCATCTGGCATAGCGAAAATCTATCCTGCCTCAAGCAGAACCGATGATCTAATGTCTAGAGGTCGCTTCCAAGCCTATGACAGAGAACTAAACTCAGGATAATACAAAGAACAAAGCACAGTTTCAAATACATTGTTCATATTCTTAAGTTCCCAATTCCCTGCAGCAACAGATGAATCTGAACAGTAGTTATAAAGACAAAATAAATAATTTCACAGTTAAGTAGGGTATATATTGCATTGTGACTATTATGTTTATCATCTAATCATAGTTTTAGCTAGATATCAGAAAAAGAGAAACAGACCTGGTAGTGAAAAAATCTGATTATACTGATTAGAATGGCTTTCTATGAGATACTGTGGAATGATGGTGATGATTTTACAAGCTAAATTACGGGGTTTGAGGAGTTCCCGGCATGTGTAAAAGTACACTAGACTTACCTAATAAAGCTTTCTCTTTCTTGTACTTTAACTCAATGGTCTGGTTCTGCATTATCTTGGCCTCATGTTTTACATGCTATAGAAACTTTACACAGCAGCCCTGTTAAAGAAGTGCTTATCCCCAAGCTTTGCTTTCCTACTGCTTTTACCTTAAATTAGATCTTTCATTGTTTTCTTTCCTTTGGAATATACTCATCCAATGGTTGCTTTATCACCTTAGAAGCACATTATACTGTCTGAATAATATGTACCATGCTGACTTCATTTATGCCACATTGCACTTACTCTCCAAACTCTTCAACAAGACATGCTATGCAATCACCTACTCTCGCTGTTTCAAACAGACCTTTGCCGCCGCAGATCAAGACTTTTAAAGTTCACTTTCTGACTTGAAGCAGGTCGTTGAATGTTTTCCAAGCTTGCAAGCATGCTGTTGTAAAGGAAAAGTGAAGCTTCTAAAGTTTGTACAGCAGCAGGGATTCACTTCTTTAATGAAGAAAATTCAAATTTGCTATCCCAGACTGGCAACATGGGGTGTCACATTTCCCACAATCTGTTGTGAGGCCTGCAGGTGTGACAACTCTGCCACATGTTTAAATGAGCACTACTGCTCCTCCTATATGCTGCAGAATTAACAATTTAGCTCCTTCTGTTCAATTTGCTTTCTGAAAATCATTTTCAGAAACCAAATTAGAGGGATACTCTCTAATCCAAAGACATTTCTGCTTTATTTTCCTTTAACTGTGAATCTCATGATATCCCTGATCATTTACAGGTCAACCCAGTATTATTCCCATGCATTTAATAAAACTGTATCACATCAAACACAGACTGCAAATCAAATATCAGATCTCAAAAGAACACTACAGCTAGAGTTTCTTTTGATTCAATATTATCTTACTTCTATCTTTCATCTAAGCTTAACATAAGAGATAGTAAGGAAGCAGTAGTACAAGCAGGATATTTAGAATCACAGAATCAAGAATTTGTTCAGCTGCTGTGTGATGTCTAAGCTTCCTAACTTCCCAAAGCCGTATTCTCCCATCTGCAAAATAAGAGAAAAATAGGGTTCATGTGAGAAACATATGAGATTACATCATCTATTTAGCCAATGAACCACTCAGCAAACATTTATCAAGGACCAGTTTACTCTATGGATCAGATTAAGGGGGAACATGATAAAGAAGACAAAATGTTGATCCAAAGTGAAAACATCATGTTAATCATAAAACACTGTACTTTTATTAATAGTGCTGTTACGGTCTCAATTGGAAGTCCCAAACTAGCTATGAAGTTAATAAACTGTACTGATAATCTTACCATTTTAAATCACAGTAAATACATGGTGATGCAGGTACTAAAAATATGAAATTTGGGGGAGAATTTTATGTTTTTGTATTAGAAACTCTGGAAAAATATGATGAGAAAAAAGTATATTTTTCTTGTTCCAATTCTAAAAACATGCAAGCAGTTTCATGTCAAATTATTGCTTATAATGGCAGATAGTAGCTGCAATATTGTATTGTTATTTCCAGTGCCATAGAGTAAGTATATAACTGCCTGGGTTTAGTAAATAAATGAAAAGCAATATGCCCTTAATGTTCAATTATATCCAAGGAAAATGTAATGCAATTCCATTTGTTTTTCTCCTCACAATGAAGAGAACATCAAGACAACATTATTAGATACAGTGTGGCCCAGCCCTGTGCTAGGCCTTTGGGGAGTTGCTAAAGGACGTGAAAACACACTTTTATGTTTAGTTACTTTAAAATTGATTCTAGAGGAAAAGGCTTGACATACATGAAACAACTAATATACAGTGTCACATGTTATATTAGTCCACAAACTTCACGAAGATTGCAAACTAAAAAATATTTTACTAGTAGAAAATGATTACTGTAAGAATTTTCAATGAAGATCTCACTAAAGGATAAATCTTATCCTTAGGGATCAATTGGATTTCTCTCAGCCAACTCCCATGCAAGTTTCTGATTCAGTAGATCTGGAATGCGATTCCATATTTTGCATTTCTAAGACGTTACCAGGCAATGCTGCTACTGATCTGGGAACCATTCATCTTAGAATGAATTCCATAAGCAATTCACAAACTGAACCAATGCTGTAGTCTCTTTGTATCTCCCTAGGACTTACAAAAGAATCAGATCCATATTATATACTCAATAAATGTTGAACAAAATGGAGTCATTCTCTAAACGTGTGTAAGATGGATCCCTTGCTGTGAAGTAGGTTAGGAAGTACCAAAACAAAGAAGTTGCAACCCAGATGGGAAAAAAGACATCTAAACATATAATTGTGATCATGCTACCACATGTAAACATATAATTCTGTCAGACATGTTTAAATGCTGTCAGAGTCATGGTATGTACAGGAACATACGTGTATGTTCGTGTTTGGTATGATCATACATGTATGTTCCTGTACATACCATGCTATGAACATGTTTCTGTTCTGCATAAACTCTCCAAGTAGGAGATGTGATAAACTGGAATTTCTCATGGATGGAATGGGACAGAATAAATTTCAACAAATAAAAGGCTCAGAAATGTGAAATAGCAAGATTACATTTAGGGGACAGAACTATTTCAACATGGCTAGTAACTGAGCATGTTAACTGTATTTCCAGAGGATCCCAAAGATTTCAGAGCTTAGCAAAGGTTTCAAATTGATGGGCCATAGACAAGAAAGCGTATCATGCTAAGAGACAGCATGGGTAAAGCATTCAAGCAGTTATGATGAAAGGTGGGAAAGGGGTAGGAAATGGAGGTATCAGGAAGACCAGCACTAATATGGTGAAGATCAGTGGTTCTCAAATGTTAGTGTTCATCAAAATCATCTTATTTAAACATATACTGCTGGGTTTCTCTCTTCCAACTCCTCTGCACGTTTCTGATTCAGTAGATCTGAAATGCGATTCTATAATTTGCATTTCTAAGAAATTACCAGGCAATGTTGCTGCTACTCTGGGAACCACACATTGAGGACAAATAGTATAAAAAATAAATCATACCTGCAATCACAGCACTTTGGAAGGCTGAGGAAGGAAGATCACCTGAGATCAGGAGTTTGAGACCAGCTGGACCAATATGGAGAAACATGTCTCTACTAAATATACAAATATTAACTGGATGTGGTGGGACATGCCTGTAATCCCAGCTACTCAGGAGGTGAGGCAGGAGAATTGCTTGAACCCAGGAGGCAGAGGTTGTGGTGAGGCAAGATCACACCACTGCACTCCAGCCTATGCAACAAGAGCAAAACTCAGTAACCAAAAAATAAAAATAAATAAATAGATAGATAATTAATTAATAAAAATTTGTACCCGAAGTAGGAACAATTGATGAAATATTTTAAATCCTTCAATCCAGAGTGTGAACAGCATCTCATAAATGTTAATAAGCCATAATGCACTCTTAATTTCCATAATCCTCAGACTAACAATGAGTTTTAAAGCATAAAAATATAAAGAAATAATGAGTTTACATTTTAGAAGCAGCAATTATCAAAAATATAAAAGCTCACATCTCCAAATTTTGGAGAAGAAAAACAGAAACTTTTATAAAGGGCTGGTAGAAGTGTAGGTAGAAACACTTTGGAAAATAATTTGGCAATATCTAGAAAACCTAAAGTGCTCATAACTTAAGATCAGCAATTCCAGTCCTCAGCATGTTTCCCAGAGGAACTCCCATGATTGTGCACATAGAGACCTGTGTGAAAAAAATTCATTGTATTGTGGTAAGAACATCTACCTACCTACCTATTTATCTACCTATGTATATAGATATAACTATTGCACATACAGATATAAATATATATGCACATATATGCATACATATATATCAACAGGAATAACATGAATAAACAAATGATTATGTACAAGATTCCACTGGATAATCTTTTAGTTAAAATGAATTAAGGATTATAGACCTGCATGGATAAAACTCGAAAACAAAATTGTAAACAAAGAACAATATAACACGATGCCCCTTTTAATATTTACATATAAAAAAATTATATATTAATTGTGAATATACACACATATAGTCAGCATGTAAAACCATGTGTAATGACAAATGACAAATTCCGAAGTGATTACTTCTGCAATCACTGGAATAAAATTGAAGACAAGAATATATAGGACCTTATATTTTGTCAATCATTTTTTCTTGAATAGGTGGTAGATACATGGGTGCTTGATATACTGTCGTCTGTATTTGTATGCAAAAGCTAGTTTATAATTTCAAAAATGGGAATGCCATAAAGAAAATTATGCTTAAATAGTAATACAATGTTATGTTATATAGAAAGATAAAGTTGCATTGTGCACGATGGATTGAGTGGGAGTGACAGGAGAAAGATAATGAAGATGCCTGTTGAGAGGTTATTGTTCATATTTGCTTCATAGCCACTGGATTTCTTGTTATTTCTATGACCTCTCTAAGCAATGCCTAGCACGGCACTCCAGTTGGAGTTAATTGTCTGGAGAGACTATTATCAGCAGCTTATATAAAGTTAAAGTTCACTGACTTTATTATTATAATTAGCTAATCAACTGAAGTTGAGTTTGCTTACCTGATAAAATTGGCAGTGCTTAGTACCTTAATATCTTGAGGTGAGGGATGGGGAAGGGAAGGAAGAAACTCAGTAACACTTACTGGATTTTTACATTACATGCAAATAATAAATCCTATCTTTAAAAATTCAGTAATTTTCCTCTGTATAGATATACCTGGCCAATATTGTCAAAAATAGCTTTACTTGTAAAATTAATTATATTTTTAAATTGTGTGTTATGTTATTAATATTCTGATATTGTCATAGATGAAACAAGCTAAACAGGTAGGAATCTTTAAAAAGAAATGAGAAAAATTTCTCAATTGATTTTGTGTACTACTAGTTATAAGAAGGTAAGTTTTTGACTGTGAGTCCATATATATATTTTAAATATTGGTAAACATTAGTAATCAGTTACCAAAATTCAGTAATTTAAGATTTGCCAGGAACTAGTGAATAATGAAGTCAAACAGAAGGATAATTCTTTAGTTTATACTCTGGATTAATCTAATTGAGATTTTCTTATCAATGTCAACTTTCATTGTTAAGCCAACTTGCACATTAGGGAAAATAATTTTCTCTTTCTATTAGCCATTACTGAGGTGAGTGGTGATGTAATTTTTATTTTCAGCCTAGGAAATAGAGCACTCAGGAAAGCAAATTCTGTGTTACATAATGACATAATGCATTTCAACATCTAACATAAGTCTCCTTTGAACTCTCAGCTCTTTTTGGGTAATTGCATAGCTGCTTTCTGATTTTAATTTCCTCTATGATTTTAGAAAGAGTCTGAAGTGGTAATGATAAAGGTCAAAGTAATTTCCATGGTGCCTGATAGCTAGTGAATGTTTGTAAGCTCTTATTTAAATGTGACCAAGTGAAACACTTATTAAGATACGAAAAATGATGACTATGATGGTGATGATGATGATTTGAATGCTGAAGCTAGAACTGATACTTAGATATGTAGGCCAAATTGGAGATAAGTTGAATTGGAGACTTTAACCTGACCAGTCTTTTAATTATCTGTATTAAAAAAATTAAATAATTATAGATGAATAATGAAAAGGAAATCTTCACATATGGTAGTACATTGTGGAGATAAAGAGCATGAAAACAGGGAACAAACTTTGAGTTCAAACCCTGGCTCTGCCTCTTACTGGCTGCATGACACTAGGTATGTTACACATCCTTCTCATGTCTCAATTTCCTCATGTGTAAAGAAGGGTAATGATAGCACATGTCACATAGAGTCAATTTGAGAAATAAATGAATCAGTTTCTATAAAGCACTTAAAACAGTGCCTGGAAGACAGTAAGAACCAATTAAATGTTTATTAAGCAAAACAATTTGCATAATGAAAACACCTAGTGTGGATAGTCCTGATGTAGAGATTGTGAGTCTTAGTATTAAGCAGGTTATCAAATTCTTCCGAGTTCTATTTAATAATTTACTCTCATGACTCCCCACTAATTCCTGCTTGTTCTCCAAATTTGGGTATAAACTCCATAGATTTATAATAGGGAGATTTACATAGTAAATAATTACCTTATAGTTAAAATATTTCTTGCCCAATAATTATTCCACATTGGTTTATAAAATATGTAATTAATAAATTATTCTATCATAAATATGCAATCAACAATGGGCATATATGTATTTCTTATCAAGTAGAAATGTTAAACTAGCTCACCTATTTAATTTGTTTTAAATGAGGAAATTCTTAACACTATTGTCATAGATTTCAGTTACACAGGAGAAATAAGTTTACTCTTAAACTATTGTACAGTATATATTGTACAACATGGTGATATATTGTATTCTCAAAAATGCTACTAATAGCTGTAAAGCAAAGTCTTCTCACCACAAAAATAAGCATGTGAGGCAATACATATGTTCATTAGCTAGATTTCATCATTCCATGCTGTATCCATACTTCAATGCATCATGTTGTACATGACAAATATCCACAAATTTCATCTGTTTATTTAAAAATTTAAAAAAGCCCACTCAGTTTGCAACCCATTTGCTGGAATTAAATACAAGGCCAAAAATTAGCATCCTACTATGTTCCTGGAAGAAGACATGATTAGATATTTGTGTATAAACTTAGTGATAACTACACTCCATAAAATGTAAAATAAAATTGTAAGATTGTAAAAAATTATATTGTCCTTAATATTTTTCTTTCTATACACTAGAGTTTATAAAGTTGTAAAGAGTTACCTACTCCTTTTTATCTTTGCAATAAAAATAAGAATTGTAACTTTATCAGGTGGAAGAGCCTCTATGTTACTGAGTTTGTGTTCAGAAACTGGCCTTTTATAGGGCCTCATGGACACTTAATTGCAAACCAGGTCTTGACTTGTAGGATTTGCAGAAATGGCATCTGATAGTTTTTCCTTTGTATTCTTCAAATTACACATGCCCATATAGTATAAGAATTAATACACATAAACATATTATTATTAGCACAAGCAAACATTATTCTGTATGTTTGGAGACTTTGTGGTTTTGGTTTAATTTTTAAAAATTCCTTTTTGCTTTTGATAATAAAGTACTAATTTAAAACTTTTTTAAGAATATATTTTTAATATGTGTTCTATCACTTAAGAAATTTAAACCATTATTTTAAAAAGACCTTTAAAAAAGTCCCTTAATAATATATCTTCTGCCTGTATGCAAGCATTCTGAAAAGCATTTAAACAAAGATCATAATGATAGTCTTCTTCACTTTTAAATCTGTGGGGTATATAACTTACACTGGAGTTATATCAAAATATCAAGAAAGATTCATAACAAATCAGAAGTAACTGTGAAAATGTCACCTGATGGATAAAGTCAGGATGTTGTAAAGGGAGTACTTTATTATGATATTCAGGAAAAAACCCTCATCAAAATAAGAAGTTGCTGTATCATAAAATTTAAATCAACCAAAATTATTGAGTAAAAATATAACTATACTTAAGTCAAAAGGGGAAAAAAAAACAGGTTCCAAGAGTGATGTTTGCAATTGGGCTGAAAATGTTTCTCTGAATAAAAATCTAAAAGTAGAATTGAATTGTATTGTAACTGTTTTATGACAGATGCTAATAAAAGTATATGGCCAGAAAAGTCAACATAGACATCAAAAACATTAGGAAGCACAGCAAAAATTTTATAGTGTGGTCTAAATATAGTCTATATAGAAGGTTAAGATGACATTTTTAACTAGTAAATATGTAATTTTGTTTTCTGTTCAATAATTGTTCAGTGATTTGTCCAATCTAAAATATAAATTAATTGAAAGAAAGCTTAACTGTAAGCTGATGAAGTAGGCAATCAATTTATTATCTGGAAAGTAGACACAAATAACATGTTTTTTATCTTTTATCAGCTAAGTAGTAATTATATCTATAATATACATGTGGTATTATGTATCATAAAATAAATTTACTTTGCTTCACTAAGGAAGTTAAGTGGATATGTAAAGTTAAGCTGGATTTCTTTTCTTCTCTTCTCAAGGGCTGAACATTATTCGATATGATTTTTTTAAGCAGTTGTGATTTAGTGACTAAAAAGACTACAAAATGCTGATTTTCATGTAAGCTTTTTAAATGGCTGTCTCTCTTAATGAGATAAACTTTTGCACATGAGACATTCATTTGAAGTCATTGTAAGAAAGGAGTAAAAAATTTAGGGCTACTTATCTGGGAAGTAACAACAAAAATAAAAAGAACTCCTGTCGGAGCTGCATATGAATCCTTCAGGCATTTTTCAAAGTGGACACTTTAAGAACTTGGTACGCATGAATTAAAAATACAAAAGCTGATTCAAATATGTGGTACCCAACTGGAATGAAAGTGGTATAATTGTGGTAACAGCTTAAATGATCTCCAAAAGCTGTCAGTACAGCCTTATTCAGGGAGGAATATAGGTTTTTCAGAGAGTTCAAGCTTAACAGTTGAGAGAAAAGTTATAATGTTAGATGTGTCATACTGAGCTGGGAGAACAGTCAGAACTCAGTAAGTGAATGAAAAGAAAAATACTAGAAGATAAAGAATATTGGGATTATTAATGCCCATCACTTGTGTTTTTCTTTTGTGTTTCTCAGAGTATTAGAGACATCTCCTTTATCATGACATCACTAATATGCCATAGTCACCTCTTTATCACAAAAATGTTGGAAATTAGATAATTTCATATTTACATTATAACCAGTGTATTTATCATCATACACTAAGTTGCAATCCAATTCTTCTCTGTTATTGTAAAATCTCTGATGAACAAAATAATGGTTTTATCTTCTCCAATTAAACTGGCAGGTAGGCATATTTCTAATATCAGAAGGAGAGGACACTCAGTGTATTCTATAAATAATGTCATTTATGGTTTCATTTTTAACAATAATGTAAAACCAAGCTAGTTAATTCATGAGAATGAGTAAGACAATTATGAATAAATTGTTCTTCAATTTGATAGAAGACAGATGTCCTAGAACAGGCAAATGTAGTCTAATTTCCAGATATTTCCATTTAAAGTAATTTTGACTCCCATTTTTTCTTTTTTTTTTTTTAATTTTTTATTGGATTATAGGTTTTGGGGTACATGAGCAGAGCATGCAAGACAGTTGCGTAGGTACACACATGGCAGTGTGCTTTGCTTTTCTTCTCCCCTTCACCCACATTTGGCATTTGGTGGGAGTGTAAATTAGTTCAACCATTGTGGAAGACGGTGTGGCGATTCCTCAAGGCCTTAGAAATAGAAATTCCATTTGACCCAGCAATCCCATTACTGGGTATATATCCAAAAGACTCCCATTTTTTCTATTGTAGGGTACAGCTTGCCATTTTGTTGTCTAGCTGGCATAAATACCACTCCTTATTCTGGTACTGGAACCCTGATTTTCTTTTAGAAGTAGTATTGCTGGGAATGTCCACTTCAAGCTTGTATAATATCTAAATTGAACTGCCAATCAAAGTGATTCCCTTCCCTAGTGAAGGGGTGGTCTGATTATTTCTCCTGGGAATATGAACTTAAAGTTAATCACTTTACTTCCAGGGGATTATCCAATGGTGTCTGTTACTAAGATATCATGAACCATGCTAGATCTTATCCTCTCCAAGGCCTCATTCTTCAATATTTTCTTTTATTTTGTGACTTAACGTACTTCCTTTCAGTTGTCTCTTTTTTCCTAGATTGAGCCAGGGTGACATACTTCGCTTTCAGCTAAATAAATTGAACTGATTCATTTTCATTAAATTCATTCATTCCTATTAATTCACGTATTAATCTAACATGTTTACAGTGAGCAGCAGATGACTAAGGTATAATTGTGAAAACATAATTTCTCCATTAAGAAATTTGACATCTGATATAATAGACCAGCCATGGGCAAATATTTTTTAAAGAGCTAGATATTTTAGGTTTTGTAGACCATATGATCTCTATTGTAACTACTCCACAGATGTAGTGCAAAAGCAATCATAAGCATTGTGTACATGAAAGAGAGTGGATGATTTACAGTATTACTCTATTTCAAAAAATTAAAATATGCATTTTATAAAATTTGTATGTATCCTGAAATATTATTATTCTTTTTTGTCAATAATTTTAAAAGTGAAAAACCAAAAACTAAAAATTAAACAAACAAAAACATTCTTAGTTTAAGAGTTATACAGAAACAAGCAGTAAACTGGATCATGCTGATCTCTGAGATGGACATAAAAAAGAACAGTTACTTGTGAGCCATGTAATGAAGTAGTCAAATTCGGTTTGAAATGATGTCTCAGCAGTAAATGCAAAGTAGCATGGGGTTTTAGAGGTAAGATCCTGTCTCAACATAGGAGGAAAGAAAGGTTGGGGAGGCCTTTCAGAGGGAATTACATTTAGATGTACTTGAGAATAGATTAGGAATAAGTTAACAAAAAAGAAAAAAAATATTCAAAGTAAATGGAACAGTGACTGTGAATGCTTACCAGAAAGGCAGAAAATCACAACTTAAAATGGCTGGATTCTTGGCTGATGTGAAAGAAATAGTTACAAGAGGGGCTGGAAAGTAAAGCTAGAGGCTTAAGAATGGCCTTGGTGCTCTGTTCTTTTGAGGCCTATTCAACATGTACTTAGGGGAACCAGCAAAGTGAGTCAATTACACATTTGGAGGTGGCGATGGGAGTAGGGGAGAGTATCTCTGAACAAGATCCATTAAAGATTGGTTGCTCACTCCTGTATTCTCAGCACTTTGGGAGACTGAGGCAGATGGATCACTTGAGATCAGGAGTTCAAGACCAGCGTGGCCAACATGGTGAAACCCTGTCCCTATTAATAATATAAAAATTAGCTGGACACAGTAGCACACACCCATAGTCTCAGCTACTCAGGAGGCTGAGGCAGGAGAATCACTTGAACCCAGGAGGTAGAGGTTGCAGTGAGCCAAGATGGTTCCACTGTACTCCAGCCTGGGTGACAGAGCAAGACTCCATCTCAAAAAAAAAAATAGTAATAATCATTATTATTATAAGAAAAAATAAAAATTATTGTATTTCCTAATATTATATGTTGTCATTTTATACATTATTTACTTTATATTGCTTAAGGGGAAAGAATGCAAAGAAAATTCAGGGCTTCTACAATTTTAATTTAGAGAAACTTAAAACTTAAGTGTTTTAAAATTCAGTTTAAGAACAATGTGGTAAAAGAGTCATTTCCTTTAAGTGGAGAAAATACATGATTTGATCTTTTTTAAAAAACGACTCTGGTTTCCATGCAGAAAAAACAGATAAGTCGGAAAAAGAAAAGAGAGTCAAGGATATGACTGAAGGAACTTTCGCTATCACTTTCTGTTGGAGACATGATGATGGCTTAAAATAAAAGGCAGAGAGGTAGGAATATAGACAAGTGGACCCGTCTCTAGTGCTATTAGGCAGATAGAAGACCCTTACTGAGTCACGAATATGAAGACTTACTGTGAAGGTGGAGGCAGAGATAACTATTGGGTCTCTAATTGGAGCAATTCTTTGGATGTCTTCACTACCTGCAAATAGAAGAAAGAAAAGCAGGGTTTGGAGGGAAAAGAGTACAGATGTGACTTTTAATCTGGTGTGCTTGTATTTTTAAACTTCCAGATAAAGATAGCAAGTAGGTCACTGGATATATCAGAAAAGTGATCTAGGCTACAGAGTTTGCTGTTTGACACAATATTTTGACATTTAATTAAATTTGCCAAATACATTGTGTGTCCTGCATTTTACTGAAAAATTTTCATGCATATTGAATTAATCTTCACAATAATACAGGGTATGACTGTTATTACCACTATTATGACTACTACATTATGAGTTATAAAGGTTATGTTACTTGCCAAAATTATTAAAGCTAGTGGTAAATAGTAAAGATACGAATCAAGCATCAGATCTGTTAGGTTCCAGAAACAGCACTTTTAATCACCATGATGAATCAAACAAGCATAATATGAGAAATAGTTTCCTTCCAGGTTGAGGGAAATAATTCAAGGGAGAACAGTAAGACAAGATCTTCCAAATCTTGGAAGGCATTTTTCTGTCTTTTCCACAATAATGCAGTTTGTGAAGTCTTTCAAAACAATTCTAATAAGTGAAGCAAACAGTAGAATGGAATCCCTGTAAATCTACCTAAAGGTGACAGTTTATGAAATTTTACTCTACCCCTGGGTACTTTCATACATTGCCCATAACTTCATCTGAGTGAGCTAGTATACTTAATAGATTTTCCCAGCCCAAATCATGACTGGTGATAATTATTTTGACCATTTTAAAACACACAAAATTCAAAGTCTATAACAAAATAAGCATAGTAAGTACAATTGATAAAACAATGATGAAGTATCTATAAAGGTTATATTTTTGGGAGTTGGCAAGGTAAATCAGCGTTCATCAAGATTTTTCTACAGACAGGCAAAAATTGTCTAAACATAGTTCAAAGAAAAATGACTATCCCTTTCTTTCATTAAAATTCAAGCAATGTGTTGCATGCTAAATACTACACTAATGTATAAATTATGCACCATATACTCATCTCCCCTGTCTACTAACATAGCTTATAATGCAGTAATAGTCATCATTTATCAGAAACATGAAATGCTTCCCATCCTTTTCTCTCTACAGATAATTTAGATAGATTCCTGTCATTAGGTAATACGAGGCTTTCTTGTTACATACATTTCATAAAGAGAATGACATGACTAAGCAGAGAAATGCACACCTCAATTTGGACTAATGTATAAGAGAGCTATTGGAACTAAAAATCAAATGTGTGCTTCCTTTTCCATCAAGAAATAAATAGCAAGTTGACAAATTATAAGGATCGTAAATTCCCTCTATATCAGGGTTTATTAATTTTGACATTATTAATATTTTTAACTGGATAGGTATTTGTCGTGGGAGACTATTCTATGTACTATAGAATGTTTAAAAACATTCCTGGACTCCATTTGGGGATATGAATGGAGTGATGATTAAAATTGTCTCCAGACATTGCTAAATAACCCTTGGGAGGCATAATTATGACTGCTGAGAACCTCTGTTTAGTATAAAATGTCCTAAATCATAGTAATGTCTATACTGTATTTACTTACATATTTTTGCTTTATTTATTAATTGACACATTATCTACTCATAAAAGAAGGATGTATCAAATATGTAATATGTTTTATAGTTAATTAGAATGAAATTATTTAGTAAATATGATACATAACAAACATAGAAGAATAATTTAAGATCCTAGAAGTTCAGCCATATGAAATTATGGCATTACATTTGATTAATCATAATTACTGTTTATATATTTTTCTGCATGAAAATTAACCTTCAAGTGTGTAACATTTGAGGATATATGTACAACAAGGAACATTAGAAATACAAAAGGAACAAGTGTTTAAAATAATTACTGTGCAAAGGAAAAGGGAAAATGGAAGTTGGCAAAAACAATCTCAAATGCTCTTCTTCCAAGAAACAATTTTATCAGAGCTCAATTCTGAGAAAATGTAAGTAATATATTGTGGAGTAGACTATTCTTTACAAAACAGATAGATTATTACACTCTGGATCAGACAGGAAAATTATGCAATCTTGTTGAGCAGTTAGAATCCTTGGAGTAAATGGAAGTAAAGTTTCACTAAAATAAGATAAATTAGCTAACATAAGAGACAATTTTAATTCATTAATGCAAAAACCTCTCTGCAAAACCTACTTATCACTAAAACAAACTTTCAGATCCTGCATAAATTGTTTTTTGAGATGAAAGAGAAAGAGTAGCAGGAATAAGATAATCATTTTTTTTTAGCAGATTGAAAGTAAAGCTGGTCTTACAGATTTAAATTCTCAAACAAAAATCTATGTAATTCAAGAAACTAAAATGCAGTGGATATAGGAGACAATTGTTTTGAATGACTTATTAAAGTCAGATTAATTTCATACATACTTTTACCCATGCCCAAAAGTTTCTCATGAAGGTTTTGGAGCACTAAACAGAGTTTTTATTTGAATCTAATTTAATCTTCATTATTAAAGGCCAATTGCAGAAGCAGTTTTGTAGGCTGCAGTGTATTGCAGTTTTAAAACTGGAGGTTGAAATTCTTGGTCCAGGAATGAGAAGCCTGAAACAGATGACTCACTTGTGGTTTCATGAAATATTCTATTATTATTAAACTTTCTACATTATTTTATTCCTTTATTTAAAATATCGAACATGAATATATGAAGAATCAAGTTAGAATTATAAAGTAATAGCTTACCTTTTTATAATCATATACTCAAATCATAATTACAACATTAGAACATTTTTACATGCAATCTTATTTAATTCTCACAAGCTACCTTGCAAAACTAGCAGGAAACAAGTTACTGCAATTTAGCAAATTCAAAATGTGAGGCTCAAGTATATTAAGTGATTACTTAGAGTTAGTAATTAGAGGAGTTTGGAACTACAATTTAAGGCAAATAAGCAACATCTTCAAAGTATACTGAAATTTATAGGAGAATTTATACAAATGCTGGTATAACTTTACTTTGACCTCAACGAGCTTTATAAAGCCTGTTTCAGAAAAGATCCACCTATTCTATAAACCTGCCAGGTTTAATCCTCTCTATGCTTTCCATCATGCTTTTGCTTTCATATGAAATATCTTCCCCTTCTGCTATGACTGTACACTCTCTGTTTGTATATTACACTTCCAGACACATGTATATTGCAAGATCTCTACGAATATTTTTTGAGTGATAGCTTTTATTCACTTCCTGAAGCTTTTAGAGTCATCACATTTGTTTTGTGTCTAATTACGTTACTGCTTCTTTGCTGTAACACACTTTAAGTGTGTTATCCTCACCTCTTGAACTGCATTGTAATCTGTTTGAGAAAGGAATATGTTCATAGTTCTGTTTTCCAAAAAGTGAGTCGATGATAACATATATATTTTAAAATTATTAATATTATACTAGTATTAAGTTGTCCCTTACTGATATTTTGGTGATAAAATACCTTTTTCACCATAAATTTATTGACATAAACTATCTTAAACCCATTGGATTTACCAGCTCTTTAGTCAACTCCTATTAACCTCTCATTTTGTTGGCAGCTTTTGCAGGGATATACACACAGAGACATATGCACACTCATATATTCACTCACACATATACTGAAGTATCATGCCCCAAGCCTATGTTCTCAGTAATTTGTTTTCTGCTGGTTGGCTGCCATGCCTTACTCTTAATTAATAGGATGCTTTTCAACAGAAATATTATGCCTTGAGCATATTCATAAGCAATGTGTCTTCTTATGAAGATTTAAAGGTTATGATAAGGGAAAGAATCTTGAACGTTAGTGAAGGCAGGGGCAGAAATTTTTTTGTCAGGTAAGTTCTTTGCTTATCACTAAGTTATATTACATTGCTGTTTTAATTTTATACTTAGAAAAAGCCTTCTAGGTTAAACCAGAAAACTAGAATATATATATTCTAAACATACATATATACATATAAATATATGTATATATGTTTAAAGTCCAACTAAAATGAAAGTCTGGCACAATAATAATCATGTGCCCACTCTATCAATCTACTTGTTTTTGAAAAAAGTATGCAATTATTTTTTCAGCTTTTGAAACACAAGATTATAGGCCCAAGTTCATTTCTAACTAGTTAGATGACAATATATTATATGAGCTTTGGGGTTTTATTCAGATGATTGCCTGTCATTTTTCAGAAATGATTATCTTTATTATCACTAATAAATTATATATTCTTATTTATTGAGTTATCCCACAGAATATAATACAATTTATAAGAATAAACAAATGAAAAGTAAACTTAGTTCTACTTCATATTACAAATAGCTTTCATAATAGAATAATATGCACAAAATATTTACATGATTATAAATACATAAAGGATTCATTTTTTAAAAAAATTCAATTTTCTCTTGATTTCTAACAAAAATATTTTTTATTAAACATAGTTTGTTCTATTAATGGAAAATATGCATTTCAAAGTTTGTGTAAATTATTACTCCCTTTGGATTTCTCTGTAATATATGTTCATAGTGGGGTGTAAAAGTGAAACTTAAATTTGAATATGAAGAGTGAATGGTCTTTGGTGGAGTCAGGGTCATAGAAAAATGTTGCAAACAGAGGGAACAACATGGGTGGAGACAGGAGGTGAGAGAGCATGTGGCTCCTGGGAGACTTCAAGAAATTCAATGTTGCTGGATGGTTGGAGGGGAAGCAGGAAGTGATGTCAGGTGGCAATGGTGAGACCGATAGAAACAATTATTCTTGATTTCTTCAGTAACTTCATACCAGAGTTTATCATAATTTTGCCTCATTAAGGAAAATACATTGGAATAAGGCAATGTTTGAGGCAGAAGGACAAGATAAGCATCGACGGCAACAAAATATAATAAAACGTGTTGTTTTTTAATTTGTTTGTTTGTTTTATGTGTGGCCTAAGAGAGCATAAAGAATCAGTGATGTAGCCCAGGTTCAGTTTTGTTTTATTTTGCTTTGTTTTGGAGGAGTAGTGGTATAGACAGCCGTGACATTTATTATAATAGAATACAGAGGAAAAAAATCTTTTATTAATAGTGGTTCAGAAACAAAGAACTGGTTTGGAGTTTTTTTTGTATAAATTATCTCTAAGAAAACAAATTAGCAAAGTACAAAAGGTAATAGCTACCATTTTGCGATGAAATGAACCAGGCTCCTTGGAGAAATAGCAGATTCTAGGACTGAAGGAATAAAATGAAATAAAAGCATCATACATATAGTGCCAGAAAGTAAGAAAAAGCTCAAAGCAAATAAAAAAAAAAGAATGGGGTTATGTCAAAGTGGCACAGGAACTAATTTAAAAGAGATCTCAATGGACAAAACTAAAATAATTTTAGCAATAAAATAAGCAAGGTAGTATTTAATTATAACTCAAAATATAAACTAAATGTACAGGAATATGTATTTATACTACCAAATTATTTTTTAATGAATAAATGAAGGATAAGATTGAGTCCTCCTCACAGAAGGGTCCCAAATGATATTTATTAATACTCCCTTAAATAGAGCCCAGAAATAGATCCATATAAATATAGTTAATTGATTGCTGACAAAAGAACAAAGACAATACAGTGAAGAAAGATACATCTTTTTAACAAATGGTTCTGGAACAAATGAACTTCCACATGCAAAAAAGTAGACAAAGAAAAAGACTCTTGACACAGACCTTACACCCTTACAAAGTTAACTCAAAATAGATCACAGACCTAAATGTAAAATGCAAAATTATAAAACTCCTAGAAGAGTTTTGAAGTAGAAGTGGCATCTTATCCCTACCTGGCCATGTGGAGGCAACATTCATTAAGCTCCAAGGTGACTAGATCACCTCTGGAATATTGAAATTTATTATGAAGGGTTAAGCAAGTCACATTTTGGTCCCATTTGACCTTAACCTAAAGTTAAATATATATACATAAGATTGCTGTAGTTAAAATGTTAGTTTCAAAACACTGTATGGTATTTTAATTAAATAATGGAGCAGCTTCTTCCACCATTGAAAGATCAAATGAAGGGTTGTGCACCCGAGTTGGTGGGTGCCATGATGTCACCTGATGCAGAGTGCATTCTGTGGTACCTGGTAAGAGGAGCTTGTTGAAGAAGTGCTGGTGAACAAGCAGCAGATTGTGGACGTGGACCCCAAAAGGAATCAAAACCCAGAGTGCCTTAGAGCCCTGCAGAATGGTCTCAGCCTCTCTGAAGATGTGGTTTGCTTTGGGAACATGCTTATCAAGATGCCTCACCCTCGGATGAAGGAAACGATTGAGAAAAATCGGGATCATCTGGATAAAGAAATAGAAATTATCTAAAAACAATGAGGCCCAAGGCAAACCAGAGCCGAAGAATTTCAACTTGAACTCCTTCAACCAGGATGAACTTAACGCTCTCTAGTTCTTCTAGTAAGAATGAGACATAAGAATAAAGAAGGGGGACTAGTGACCAGCATCTCTCCCTGGGGTCATGGAGGACCCAAGTCCCTCCATACTTGATGCCTGTAAGGACAGGCTCTCCTGTAAGGGGTAAGGCATACAGAGTCCAGCCATGGCTCCTGTACGAAGCCTCATTGTCTGTAGTACTTGGGTGCTCTGTGACAGCAGGAGGAAACACTCAACCTGTCCGTGGCTGCTGGACCCCACCACCAGGGCTCAGTGGACATAAAATCTATTGACAGGCCCTGGCAGTCACTAGTGGGTATGTGTGGCAGTGGCTGTAGGGTGCAAGAGTGACTGCAACAGACCCTTCTCAACAATGACCTGCTGTTTGCATGGGCCCTGAGCAGAGAGGAAGGGAGAGGGGCAATGGAACCTTCATTCCAGTATTCCTTTTAGAAAGGGGAGAGAGAATTTCAGGCAGGTGTAATGGAATTGGAATAAAGCAGGAGGCTCACGGATGGTTTCTGAGTAAAGGACAGAATCGTGGTGCTCTGTGGTTCCTTCCATGGGCAAACATACACATTTCTCTCCACTGCTTCCATTTTTGCCCCCTTTTTCCTGTTTGCTTTCAAGAGTAGATGCAGCTTATCAATGTGCTGTGGCTGCACTTTGGTCAGGAGGGCGTTGCAGAGTCTTGCACAGGGATGAGTGAGTGGGTGTGCCTCTGAGCATACAACATGCATCAAGAATGCCCCTTCACCATCTCTGAAAGCAGGGCCTGGCCAGCTCTGGCTGCTGACAGTACCTTCTGTCTTTAGTGGTCTGAGATCCTAATGTGAATGTGCTATTAGTGCAAAAAAAAAAAAAAAACCAAAAAAGAAAGAAAAGAAAAATCAAATACCCATGGAAATATTTCTTCAACTTTGATTGTAAAAGTAATATTAATACATATCTAATGCTTCATGTCATATTTTGTCTTTCTATTTAAAACATACTACTAAACTAAGTTTGTATGGTGAATTTTGTATTTCTGTGAATAATGACGGTCTTTCTACTCTGACAAATTATTCCCTATTAATACAAATCACATGAAAATTTTCTTGTTTTTTCTTTTATCCTTTTTAAACAATTTAAACTTCAAAAATCTTCTATCAAAGTTAACTTGCTATTTAAATAGAATCACAGAGTTATATTTTATTTTGAAGTCATGCCATGTGACTTAAGGTAAAACAGGGAGCATGCTGATAGTCATGTTTTTAAAATGGGCAAGTGCCTACAAGTTGTGATACTTACAAATGCTAGGATAAACCTTACCTGAAGCCAAGCTATGCTGGATTTAGTAATTTAACAACTGTTATTTAAATGTGATGAATTTTTCACTTTAAGTTTTCTCAGGTATACATATGTATGTGTATCTGTGTGTGTGTGTGTGTAATTATATTTGTGTAAGCAACTGAAAATATTTAAACATTTAGCCTGTAAGATCTATGTAAAGGTTATGGCCAATAACATTTTTTCTTATGACCTCTCTGCAATTGTATTTTAGCACATTTCATGAGTGTTATGTTCTTTCTCTATTGCTGTATACAAATCACTTCAAATCATAGCCTAAAGCAATATATATTTATTACCTTGTAGTTTGCATGGGTCAGAAGTCTTGGCATAGTTTAAGTGGGTTATCATTTTGCTCTCAAAAGGTTGCAATAAAGGTGGCTAGGGTTGCATTCTCATCTGGGGCTTGAGGTCCTCTTCCAAAATCATTCAAGTTGTTCATAGAATTCAATTCCTTGGGTTTGTGAGATTGATGTTCACAGTTCCTAGAGGTAGCCTTCTGCATAGGAAGTTCAGAAAATGGCTGTTTCTTTTTCAAGACCAACGAGCAAGAATCCCTACTGCGTCAAGTCACTTCTTTCAGGGAATAATGTGTTCTTCTTTTCTTTTTTTGAGACGGAGTTTCACTCTTGTTGCCCAGGCTGGAATGCAATGGCGCGATCTCGGCTCACCGCAACCTCCGCCTCCTGGGTTCAGGCAATTCTCCTGCCTCAGCCTCCCGAGTAGCTGGGATTGCAGGCACGTGCCACTATGCCCAGCTAATTTTTTTGTATATTTAGTAGAGACGGGGTTTCACCATGTTGACCAGGAGAGTCTCGATCTGTTGACCTCGTGATCCACCCGCCTCGGCCTCCCAAAGTGCTGGGATTACAGGCTTGAGCCACCGCGCCCAGCCATGGGTTCTTTTAAGAGGCTTACTTGGTTATGTCAGGTCCTCCCAAGATGATCTTCCTTTTGTGTAATCTTATGTCTGCAAAACTCCTTTCCTTTGCTACATTCTTGGTTAAAAGTGGGTAAGGTTTCTGTCTCCAAAGTGAGAAGATTATGTAGAGATGTCAATACTAAATGTGGGAATCATGAAGACCATCTTAGAATTTTGCCTACCACAACTGTCATGCAAAACCAGTGTGCTCACTCTGCTGGCCTACTGTGTATGGTATGGTAGAAAAAATAAGTGAATGCTAGTTTCTCCTAAACTAAAATAAAATCTGTAAATTTACAATATGTCTTCCTAGTTTAAATTTTCTATTCCTATTACAGGATTAATTGTAGCTTAGAAAAACACTTGTTGAATTAAACAGCATAATTTACTGGTTTGTAGTTGTAGTTGTACTACTCTATGCTGATAACTGAATAAATGTTCCAGGTTCCATTTTCATAATCTAAATGTTACTTGCCATTTTCTCCATATAATAAACTGAGAAATACAACAGGAAAAATGCCTCATTTGAAAGTCTAAGAATTTGTACTAATATTTAGATTAGTAAACATTAACCTACGTTTCTTAACATCAATGTTGGTCCTAATTAGTTAGATATGGCATTGAAAAACAAAGTCAATACCCTTTTAAACTTAAGAGTATAAGGATAGTGTGAAAGTCACTCTCCTTAAAAGTGTAGTACTCTAAACCTTTGATTTCAAATATGCAGAGCAGAAACAAAAGCTGCACCCAAATAACTGTCCTCTGAAGCATTAGGAACATTTCCTACTTCAACATAAATCCTTGGCTTTGGGAGATTTTCTTCTAGAGATTTACAACACTTCACCCTCGAGTGCAGTTTGAGAACAGGGACTAACTGCATTTTTTTTGTTTTGTTTTGTGTTCATGTGCAGATAAATAATTCTTTGTAGCTATTACAATTCCTTTGAAAGGCCCTAGAAATTATATGAGTGCACATATGATATAAAATGTAAAAGACAGTACGTCATGCATATCGTTACTTGTACAACCCACTGGATCTTCTTATCTTTGCCTTTTTATACAGCTAAACATTATGACCTAGCTCCACAGTTCATTTATAGCTCGACAAAGTGGCTGCTTTCTGAAGATGTTCTGCAAAAAAAAAAATACTGTTTTTTCCTACTTTAAGAAAGCTTTATTTTTAAATGTTTATTTTCCTGGTTTTTAAAATAATAAAATATGGCTGTTCTTGAGTGTTTATTGTTCTTCAATCTATCTTAGTTGCTGCCAATTTTTTTCAGTGATACCATTTCTCTCACTATTCCATAATTTTCCAAAGAGAGAGAGACATATATATGTACATACAAAACATACATATTCAGAAAAATATGTATATTTTCCCCTAATTTTCAGTGTAACTTTTTTTCACCTAAGGTAGTCTTTTGAAATAGAATTTGATTTTTAAATTATTTTTCTAGTAGAGGCCATGCTATTGTTACAAAATACTGTATTTTATTAATTTTAGTGGTATACTGAAAAATAGATTAAAATTTAACAGAATCAATGTTCTAAATATTGGAATTTGTCTTAGTATCTAGTAAGAAATATATTCACCAGCGTTCCATATAATTGTATAATTGAAGACAGCAGTGTCTTTTTATTCAATGTAGAAACTATTATATTTTCCTTTGTATTTCTTCATTCCATTTAGTCCTACTCTAGACAAAAATAAAAGCACACTGTGAAAACACTTTGAAACATACAGCATTGTTATGGGTTGAACTATGTCCCGCCATATTCATATATTGAAGTTCTGACTCCATAGTACCTCACAATGGTACTAAGAAATTCTGAGTCTTTATGAAGGTAATCAAATTAAGGTGGTCCCTAATCCAATATGATTCATATCTATTTAAGAAGGGAAAATTTGGACACAGAGATGTAAACAGAAAAACAAAATGTGAAGATGCTTAGAAAAGACATCCATGTACAAGCCAAGAAAAGAGCCCTTTAACAGATCCCTCCCTCACAGCCTCAGAAGAAACTGACCCTGCCTTTACCTTATCTCAGGCTCCTAATCTTCAGAACTATGAAAACGTACATTTCTCTTGATTATGTCACTCAAGTTGTGGAACTTTGTTACAGCAGCTGTAACAAACTAATGCAAGTTCTTTAAAATTGAATTGTGTTGTGCTTATCGATATCATCTGTTTATTCACAGTAACAGTAACTTTTGAAACCAACAGCTCCAGGAGACCATAACTGTATTGTCCAATGAGACACAGTCCTCCCTTGTACCTGGATTATTACTTATTGATCATGTCCTACACTCCATTTTCCCTCACAAATTTTGATTTCATAATGTAGAAACTGTATACATAGCTTAGCGATTAAGAGATTTGGGGCCAGACTTTCCGGGTTGAAATGCTGACTGCTTTACTTGCTAGCTGTGCATTTTTATGCGATTTACTTTGTCTATGTGCATGACTAGCTACAACATTTGTGAGGCCTGTTGCAAAAGGCTAATGTGGGTTCCTCATAAGAAAGGCAGAAAAAAGTTACATTAAACGTAATTAAAAATTAAACATAGTTTAAACAAATCTATTACTTACAAACTGTAATAGATAATTGTGATACATGAATAACAACATAAATTTACAAACAAAAAAAATTGGTGTCATAAATTTATGTAATACAACAAATAGTGAAAGATAAACAAAATATTGAAAAACATTTAAATTGAACAGAATCAAAGTTTTAAAGATTCACATTGTCTTAGTATCTAGAAACGTCAAGGAATATATTCAATCTCCAGGATTCTATTTCATTGAAAATGTCAATATCTTTTAATACTTTATTAATGGGGTATCTTGATTAATCATAAGATTTTTCTGGATCACTTCAGCAATTTTGTTTATTAGGTTATCAAAACTTATACTTAAATTTTCTAAAAATATATGCAAAAGTGACATCAGTTGCTCTTGAGAAATTCAACGCCACAAATAATTTTCTATTTTAAGAAGAATCTTTGGTAAACTACTAAAACTGTGTAAAGTATTTATGACTCAGTACAAATCAGTTTTATGCATTTCGAGTTTAATTTTAAATTTGGCGTTCACAATGTTATTTCAACACTTCTTCAGACATTCCCTGTAACTTTGTAAAATCAATTTAAAAAACTAAAAATGTATTCATTTTATATATAATTCAAAATGGCTGGAACACATTTTATCTTTGTATCTTCAATTAGGAGAGAAAATTTAATTTTAAAGTTGCTTTCTTGGGAGAGATAGCATGGGGAGAAATGCCAGATATAGGTGAAGGGGAAGAAGGCAGCAAATCACACTGCCACGTGTGTATCTATGCAACTATCTTGCATGTTCTTCACATGTACCCCAAAACCTAAAATGCAATAAAAAAATTTTAAAGTTGCTTTCTTTATTAATTTTAAAGTTATCTTTATTCCAAAAAGACATGGACATGCAAACTGTTTTTCCTTTAGCAGAGTATGAGAGGAAGAAGCAAACAAACATACTAAGAAGAAAATATCCGAAATTTTCATGAATTTTTAAAGACTAAACATAGGTTATCCTGAGAATTTAGTTTATCTGAAGCTTCATATGAAAATCATGTTCTCTGTTCAACATGATGACCTTTAAATTTCATTTTAATTATTTATTTTTATTTTACTTTATTTGGAGATGGAGTCTTGCTCTATCACCTAGGCTGGAGTGCAATGGTGTGATCTCAGCTCACTACAACCTCGGCCTCCTGGGTTCAAGCAATTCTCTCCCACAGCCTCCAAAGTAGCTGGGACGACAGGCTTACGCCACCACGCCCCACTAATTTTTTTGTATTTTTATTAGAGACAGGGTTTCACCATTGCGGCCAGACTGTTGATATTTGCTTGATTCTAACCGCTTCCTGGTATGTTTTATTGCAACGTTTATGTGTAGGTTTTATTTTTCAGTTATTTGCTGACACAGTATACTGCCTGTGCACTAACAGTTCTTGTCCAACCGTCAGTTTGGAGAGTTGCTATTTGTGCACAAGCCACAAGGATGAGCTCTGGGGATGGGAGGTCCAGCCATACTCTCTCCGTGGGGCCCAGTGCTGCTGATATATGGAGCCTCGCTTCTCTCTTGTGGCTAGGACCACTACTGTCACCTCTGCTGCATCTCACTATGGCTCCTACTCTGGACTCAGGTGCCATCTAGTTATCTTTGGACCCCAGAATGTCGTCCAAACTGCCCTGAGGCCTTTATCTGTGTTCTGGGCCATGAGGCCAATTGCTCAAATCCTAAAGCTAAAAATCCTGAGCCTACACTTGCACTGACACCCTGAGGCCAATCTCCTCTGCTCACTGGCATGCTCCATGATCTCATAGGCTTTACTTGCAATTCAAAAACAAAAGTATTAGGCATTTATTTCAAAGTGGCAATAGCAGAACCTTTTTTAAAAAATGTATTATTGATATTTCCTCTTTTAAAACCTATACTTTAAGTTCAGGGGTACAAGTGCTGTTTTGCTAAATATGTAAATTTGTGTTGTGGGAGTTTAAAACTAAATGTAGGGCCCTTCTCAGAGTAATGCCTTATATTTTTTACTATAGAGATCACATGCCTATAGATCTGGCTCTGCCCTATCTGTGTTTGCTTACTGAACTTAAGGTTACAATGATAAAACCTACTTTATAAAGTTGGTGATGATACTAAATGAGATTGGAAATATGAAGGGTTTATAACAGAGTAGACCGTATTCATAGCAAGCATTCAGTAAATATGAGCTCTAGTGTTATTACAATAATGTGTAAGACTCAGTCACTGCTTCAGACGTGTTTATAATCTAATTAGAGAGACAGGTATGTGAACAAGCCATTACAACAATATAATAATAGGCGTTGAGAATGTAAAAATGCCTTGTCTACCAGATTTATGGAAGTGAAACTGACATTTATATAATTATAGTTTAATCTGATTAGTGTAAGCTCTACTTCCACTTAGGATGTAGAAAATCTCAACTCAAGACAATGTCCCTACTACTCTAATATTAAAAAAAAGAGAAAATAGAAGAAAGGAAAAATAGAAAGTATAGTCTAAAAAAGTATAACTTTTCTGAGCTCATCCGAGAACTGAGGTTGAAAGGCAACTGGGTGAACTGAATTCCAAAAAGGTGACAATCCCCTCAAAAAAGATGGTAGACATGCAAACTATTTTTCCTTTAGCAGAGTGTGAGAGGAAGAAGCAGCTGGCATAAACACACATAAAGGAAAACATCTACAATTTTAATGAATTTGAAAATTAAATGTGGGAAATCATGAGAATTTAGAATTTCTCAAAACTTCAAATACAAGGTACCTCAGCACCTCCTTCCCAGCTTTTTAAGATGGGCCTCCACTGGATGCATGTGAGAAAGACTGGGATCAGAGAAAGGAACCCGACAAGCCTCACCGCCACCTTCGGTGATGCAGGCATGCAAATGGGACTGCAGTATGCAAATACTGGAGAACAGACATGAAACCCAGACTCTTGGCAGAGGCAAGAATGCTCAGGGTTTTGTATTTTTCCAGTAATACAAAGCAAACCTACTGAGGAACAGACAGGAAATTCACTCTTGGCCTAGATCCTCCTCATCCTTACAAGACGGAGTTCTGGTTGGCAGGGGATTGGGAAGGATGAGTTGCCGGGAGATAGAAGGAATGCTCAGAAAGCCCCATCCTGGAAGCTTAAGTCCACAGGGCTTACCTAAGACCGAGGCTGGAATAAGATAACTGAGAAATTTCCTGGCTCCTACTCTGAGACCTGCATGAAATAATGAACAAACTGCTGGGATAACACTAGGAACATGGACAAAGACCCTTTCTGAGTCATCCCTATACAGGGCTGCTCATTCCCAACACAAGGACCCAGGATCATCTCCACTGATATTTAGGCCATAGCAGAAAACTGCCACGAGATGGCACCAAACCTCACATGCTTTCTGTACAGGTCTGGGTTACATAGCTGGACTCTTGTACCTTCCATTTTTTAGATGTATAGTCTAGCACTAGTAATTTAATTTTTCTTGTTTGTCATTACAATCCTGCATTTAATATTAATGTTTTGACTTTATTATCACTGGCCATTGTGACATTGAATATCTGTCTTTTTTTTTTTTTTTTTAATTTGAGTTTTCTAAAACTATGTATTACAAAAGTGGTGTGACTTGAGGGATGTTTTATATATGCAGCTGGGTTGGAAGAAGTGATCAAACATGCACACAAACACAGAGAGAGAAAGAGAAAGAAAGGGAGAACTCTAAGATTAAATTAATGTTCTCGTTTATTTTGTCAAGTATATATATGTACTTGCATATATATATGGCAAATACAGTGGCTACATAGGAAAGGAGATCAAATATCAGGTTTTAGTGTAGTGTCTCATGATCCTCAAGAATCCTCATGGGACATGGGTCTTTGCAGAATCTGGAAAATTGAATTTCTGTTATATAATGGACATCAAGTGAGGATAGCTATTATCTCTCTAATGTAGAACTGCATTTTAAAATTTGTATTTACTTTTTACATTTTCATGCATTGATGATCCTACCTATATCAATTATTACTTTGGAGATTGTAAAATGGTGATTTGTTACTTCTAGGTTTATGCTGTTTTATTTTATCTCATTTAATTTTGATTCCAAGAAAGAAAAAAATATAAATGTGCATCATCAACCCACTGGATTAGCCTGATAACATACCAGTTTAAAAGTCATTAATTTTAGTGTAAGGTGTCAGGAAGGGGTCCAGTTTCTGCTTTCTGCACATGGCTAGCCAGTTTTCCCAACACCATTTGTTAAACAGGGAATCCTTTCCCCCTTGCTTGTTTTTGTCAGGTTTATCAAAGATTGTATAGTTGTAGATATGTTGTGTTGCCTCCGGTGCCTCTGTTTTGTTCCATTGGTCTATATCTCTGTTTTGGTACCAGTACCATGCTGTTTTGATTACTGTAGCCTTGTAGTATAGTTTGAAATCCAGTAGTGTGATGCCCCCCGCTGTGTTCTTTTTGCTTAGAATTGACTTGGCTATGCGGGCTCTCTTTTGGTTCCATATGAAGTTCATGGTGGTTTTTTCCAGTTCTGTGAAGAAAGTCAATGGTAGCTTGATGGGGATAGCGTTGATTCTGTAAATTACTTTGGGCAGTATAGCCATTTTCATGATATTAATTCTTCCTAACCATGAACATGGAATGTTTCTCCATCTGTTTGTGTCCTCTCTGATTTCGTTGAGCTGTGGTTTGTAGTTCTCCTTGAAGAGGTCCCTTACGTTCCTTGTGAGTTGTATTCCAAGGTATTTTATTCTTTTTGTAGCAATTGCGAATGGCAGTTCGTTCTTGATTTGGCTTTCTTTAAGTCTGTTATTGGTGTAGACGAATGCTTGTGATTTTTGCACATTGATTTTATATCCTGAGACTTTGCTGAAGTTGCTTATCAGTTTCAGGAGTTTTTGGGCTGAGGCGATGGGGTCTTCTAGGTATACTATCATGTCGTCTGCAAATAGAGACAATTTGGCTTCCACCTTTCCTATTTAAATACCCTTTATTTATTTTTCTTGCCTGATTGCTCTGGCTAGAACTTCCAGAACTATATTGAATAGGAGTGGTGAAAGAGGGCATCCTTGTAACTCCAGATGGATTAAAGACTTAAACATAAGACCTGGCACGATAAAAACCCTAGAAGGAAATCTAGGCAAAACTATCCAGGACATAGGAGTAGGCAAGGACTTCATGAACAAAACACCAAAAGCATTGGCAACAAAAGCCAAAATAGACAAATGGGACCTAATGAAACTCCACAGCTTCTGCACGGCAAAAGAAACAGTCACTAGAGTGGATCGGCAACCAACAGAATGGGAAAAAATTTTTGCAGTTTACCCATCTGACAAAGGGCTGATATCCAGAATTTACAAAGAACTCAAACGGATTTACAGGAAAAAAACAAACAATCCCATTCAAAAGTGGGCAAAGGATATGAACAGATACTTTACGAAAGAAGACATATATGAGGCCAACAATCATATGAAAAAATGCTCATCGTCACTGGTCATCAGAGAGATGCAAATCAAAACCACATTGAGATACCATCTCACGCCAGTTAGAATGGTGATCATTAAAAAATCTGGAGACAACAGATGCTGGAGAGGATGTGGAGAAAAAGGAAAATTTTTACACTGTTGGTGGGAGTGTAAATTAGTTCAACCATTGTGGAAGACAGTGTGGCGATTCCTCAAGGCCTTAGAAATAGAAATTCCATTTGACCCAGCAATCCCATTACTGGGTATATATCCAAAAGTCTGTAAATCGTTCTACTGTAAGGACACATGTACACGAATGTTCATTGCAGCACTGTTTACAATAGCAAAGACCTGGAATTAACCAAAATGCCCATTGATAATAGACTGGATTGGAAAAATGTGGCACATATACACCATGGAATATTATGCAGCAATCAGAAATGATGAGTTTGTGTCGTTTGTAGGGACATGGATGAATCTGGAGAACATCATCCTCAGCAAACTGACACAAGAACAGAAAATGAAACACCGCATATTCTCACTCATAGGTGGGTGATGAAAAATGAGAACACATGGACACAGAAAGGGGAGTACTAAACACTGGGGTCTATTGGGGGGAAAAGGGGAGGGCCAGTGGGAGGGGGAGGTGGGGAGGGATAGCCTGGGGAGAAATGCCAAATGTGGGTGAAGGGGAGAAGAAAAAAGCAAAGCACACTGCCATGTGTGTACCTACGCAACTGTCTTGCGTGCTCTGCTCATGTACCCCAAAACCTAAAATCCAATAAAAAATTAAAAAAAAAAAAAAAAGAGATACCATCTCACGCCAGTTAGAATGGTGATCATTAAAAAATCTGGAGACAACAGATGCTGGAGAGGATGTGGAGAAAAGGGAACACTTTTACACTGTTGGTGGGAGTGTAAATTAGTTCAACCATTGTGGAAGACAGTGTGGCGATTCCTCAAGGCCTTAGAAATAGAAATTCCATTTGACCCAGCAATCCCATTACTGGGTATATATCCAAAAGTCTGTAAATCGTTCTACTGTAAGGACACATGTACACGAATGTTCATTGCAGCACTGTTTACAATAGCAAAGACCTGGAATTAACCAAAATGCCCATTGATAATAGACTGGATTGGAAAAATGTGGCACATATACACCATGGAATATTATGCAGCAATCAGAAATGATGAGTTTGTGTCGTTTGTAGGGACATGGATGAATCTGGAGAACGTCATCCTCAGCAAACTGACACAAGAACAGAAAATGAAACACCGCATATTCTCACTCATAGGCGGGTGATGAAAAATGAGAACACATGGACACAGAAAGGGGAGTACTAAACACTGGGGTCTATTGGGGGGAAAAGGAGAGGGCCAGTGGGAGGGGGAGGTGGGGAGGGATAGCCTGGGGAGAAATGCCAAATGTGGGTGAAGGGGAGAAGGAAAGAAAAGCACACTGCCATGTGTGTTCCTACGCAACTGTCTTGCATGCTCTGCTCATGTACCCCAAAACCTAAAATCCAATAAAAAATTAAAAAAAAAAAAGTCATTAAAAGCGTCTGAGCTCAGTGGCTCACACCTTTAATTTCAGCACTTTGGGAGGCAGGCCAAGGTGGGCGGTTCACTTGAGGTCAGGAGTTTGAGACCAGCCAGCCAACATGGTATAACCCCCTCTCTATTAAAAATACAAAAAATTAGCTAGGTGTGATGGCAGGTGCTTGTAATCCCAGCTACTCAGGAAGTTGAGGTGGGAGAATCACTTGAACCTAGGAGGTGTAGGTTGCAGTGAGTCAAGATCTCACCACTGAACTCCAGCCTGGGTGACAAAGTGAGACACCATCTTAAAGAAAAACAAAACAAAACAAAAAAACTCAAAAGTCATTAAAGACGAAACAGTAAGAGATATATTAGAAGATAGAAAGCAAACAAAACACACTGCCCTGTGTGTACCTATGCAACTGTATTGCATGCTCTGCACATGTACCCCAAAACCTAAAATGCAATAAAAAAAAGGAAAAAAAAAAAGAAGAAAGATATAAAAAGGCCTTTCCTAATATTTATTTGATGATTTTCCAACAGACAAGAGTTAAGCTTACTTGTTCCCTTCAATATGTGGTTGGAGGTTGGGTGTATTAGATAAACCTAAGCAGGCATAAATATTTTTTTTATTTACACATTTCTTTTCTTGGTCTCCAGGGCTCCATATCACTTTACCCTCATCGATCTCACAAACTCTTCTATAATACTCTCCTGTGATCAATACAGTACAGGTACATTGTTCCTTCTTACTCCTCGGAAATATCCATCTTTGTCAGACTATCATGTGGCTTGCTTCTTCTTGTCTTTCATTTCTTGGCTTCAGTATATTGTCCCTAGACTGTCCTTTCCAGACCATTCAATATAAAGTAGCTTCTGCCTGCTCTATGTTATAGGAACCTTCTTAAAATCCATTTTTGATATCTGATTTTTTTTTTTTTTGGTTCTTTTCTGTCTTCCCCCAGTAGAATGACAGTTCCGGAATAACAGGTGTCTTGGCAACCTATCCGTTTCTTGCTATATCCCACCACCTAGTGTAGAATTGAAAACAGTGTTTTTGAATATAAAAGCACCCTTGTTTATTCATTTCTTAAACTTTTACCTTTCCACTTAGTACTAGGTATAAAATATGAATTTACCTGTAAAAAAAATACACAATGGCTAAGGAGTCCTGCCTCTTGTAGTGGAAATTGAAATTTGGTTCAATCCTCCCAATAAGACAGATTAAGAAAATGTGCATTTGTGTACGTGTCTGTGTGTGTGCACACATGTGTGTTTGGAGCGCTAGGAAGACAATTATAGGACCAAATTCCAAAAGAAAAGAAAAGAAATCCTAGAGAAACATGAACTTGGTATTTAGTTCATTTTTTTAAGTTAGTTTCTGCCAATTCAGGAAGAAGTGGTTGGTGAGATCAAGAAGTTGTTGTGAGGTTTTGAAAACTTCGTTTTTTTATTTTTTATTTTTAGTAGAGATGGGGGTTTCACCAACTTGGCCAGGTTGGTCTTGAACTCCTGACTGCATGATCCACCCACCTTGGCCTCCCAAAATGCTGGAATTACAGATGTGAGTCACCACACCCAGTCAAGAATTAAGTATTTTTCTCTAAACACACTGGGCAAACTTGAAAATATATGAATTTTGCATGTCCTTCAGCCCAATATTTTTTTATTTTATTATTGTACTTTAGGTTCTGGGGTACATGTGCAGATTATGTGGGATTGTTGTGTAGGTACATATATGGCAAGGTGGTTTGCTGCCTCCATCACCCCATCACCTATTTCTGGCATTTCTCCCCATGTTATCTCTCCCCAACCTCCCCATTCCCCACTGTTCCTCTCCTATCCCCCACCAACAGACCCCAGTGTGCGATGCTCCCATCTCTGTGTCCATGTGTTCTTCTTGTTCAACACCTGCCTATGAGTGAGAACGTGCAGTGTTTGATTTTCTGTTCTTGTGTCAGTTTGCTGAGAATGATGGTTTCCAGATTTATCTATGTCCCTACAAAGGACATGAGCTCATCACTTTTTATGGCTGCATAGTATTAAATGGTGTATATGTGCCACATTTGCCTTGTCCAGTCTGTCATAGATGGGCATTTGGGTTGGTTCCAGATCTGTGCTACTTAAAACAGTGCCGCAATGAAAATACGTGTGGTGTGCATGTTTCTTTATAATAGAACAATTTATAATCCTTTTGGTATATGCCCAGTAATGGGATTGCTGGGTCAAATGGAATTTCTATTTCTAGATCCTTGAGGAAGTGCCACACTGTCTTCCACAATGGCTGAACTAATTTACACTCCCACTAATGTCGTAAAAGTGTTCTATTTCTCCACATCCTCTCCAGAATCTGTTGTCTCCAGATTTTTTAATGGTTGCCATTCTAACTGGCTTGTGATGGTATCTCAATGTGGTTTTGATTTGCATATCTCTAATGACCAGTGATTATAAGGATTTTTTCATATGTTTATTGGTCTAACGAATGTCTTCTTTTGCAAAGTGTCTGTTCATATATGCCTACTTTTGAATGGGTTGTTTCTTGAAAATCTGTTTTAGTTCTTTATAGATTATGGATATAAGCCCTTTGTCAGATGGGTAGATTGCAAACATTTTTTCCCATTCTTTTGGTTGCTGGTTCACTCTAATGATTGTTTCTTTTGTGTACAGAAGCTCTGGATTTTAATTAGATTCCATTTGTCTATTTTGGCTTTTGTTGCCAATGCTTTTGGTGTTTTAGTCATGAAGTCCTTGTCTATGCCTATGTCCTTAATCGTTTTCCCTAGGTTTTCTTCTAGGGGTTTTATGGTGTTAGGTCTTATGTTTAAGCCTTTAATCCATTTGGAGTTAATTTTATTGTAAGGTGTCAGGAAGGGGTCCAATTTCTGCACATGGCTAGCTAGTTTTCCCAACACCATTTATTAAAGAGGGAATCCTTTCCTCATTGCCTGTTTTTGTCAGGTTTGTCAAAGATCAGATGGTGGTAGATGTGTAGTGTTGCCTCCAAGGCCTTTGTTCTGTTCCATTGATGTTTATCTCTGTTTTGGTATCAGTACCATCCTGTTTTGATTACTGTAGTCTTGTAGTATAGTTTGAAGTCAGGTAGTGTGATGCCTCCAGCTTTTTTCTTTTTGTTTAGGATTGTCTTGGCTACATGGGCTCTCTTTTGGTTCCATATGAAGTTTCAAGTGTTTTTTTCCAGTTCTGTGAAGAAGGTCAATTGTAGCTTGATAGGGATAGTGTTGAATCTATAAATTATTTTAGGCAGTATGACCATTTTCACGATATTGATTCTTCCTAACCATGAGCATGGAATGTTTTTCCATCTGTTTGTGTCTTCTCTTATTTCCTTGTGCAATGTTTTGTAGTTCTCCTTGAAAAGGTTCTTTACATCCATTGTTAGTTGTATTTCTAGATATTTTATTCTCTTTGTAGCAATTGTGAATGGGAGTTCACTCATGATTTAGCTCTCTGTTAGTCTATTATTGGTGTATAAGAATGCTTGTGATTTCTACACATTGATTTGGTATCTTGAGACTTTGCTGAAGTTGCTTATCAGTTTAAGGAGATTTGGGGCTGAGATAATGGGGTCTTCTTAATATACAATCATGTCATCTGCAAATGGAGACAATTTGACTTCCTTCTTTCCTAATTGAATACCCTTTATTTCTTTTTCTTGCCTGATTGCTCTGGCTAGAACTTCCAATACTATATTGAATAGGAGTGGTGAGAGAGGGCATCTTTGTCTAGTGCCAGATTTCGAAGGGAATGCTTCCAGTTTTTGCCCATTCAGTATGATATTGGCTGTGGGTTTGTCATAAATAGCTTTTATTATTTTAAGATATGTTCCATTGATACCTAGTTTATTGAGAGTTTCTAACATAAATGGCTGTTGAATTTTGTCGAAGGCCTTCTCTGCCTCTATTTAGATAAACATGTGGTTTTTGTCTTTGGTTCTGTTTATGTGGTGAATTATGTTTATAGACTTGCGTATGTCGAACCAGCCTTGCATCCCCGGGATGAAGCCTACTTGATGGTGATGGATAAGCTTTTCGATGTGTTGTTGCAATTGGTTTGCCAGTATTTTATTGAAGATTTTTGCATGTATATTCATCATGGATATTGGCCTGAAGTTTTCTTTTCATGTTGAGTCTCTGCCAGGTTTTGGTATCAGTATGATGTTAGTTTCATAGAATGATTTGGGAAGGGTTTCCTCTTTTTGTATTGTTTGGAATAGTTTCAGAAGGAGTGGTACCAGCTCCTCTTTCTACGTCTGGTAGAATTTGGCTGTGAACCCATCTGGACCTGGACTTTTTTTTGTTGGTAGGCTATTAATTGCTGCCTCAACCTCAGCCCTTGTTACTGGTCTATTCAGGGTTTCTATTTCTTCCTGGTTTAGGCTTCAGAGGATGCAAGTGTCCAGAGTTTGAAAAATTTATAGAAATAAAAATAATAATTGGGTTCAAAATTTACTGAAGCCTTGGTAATTCACCCAAGCTTTTGATTAGGATTCTGATGATATACGCCCCTCAAATAAGGGGAAAATATATTTGCAATTTCTAATTTCAATTCTCGATAATGTGAAGATCATTCTGGCCTACTTGATAACCCTAGACAAGTGCATAAAGAAATGTAAACCTACTCTAGATGATAAGAAAATTATCCTGGACCTTAAATCCATTTTATATATTTTTATTATGAACCTTGAAAGCAATGAAAAACAACTGGGCAAATGAACAAACAGATGATGTGGCAGAAAAAAAGAGAACCAGAGAAATAATAAATAATAATAACATAAATAAGAATAAATAAGAAATAATAAATAATATTATGAATAATAACAAAGACAGGCCAGGCATGCTGGCTTATGTCTCTAATCCTAGCACTTTGGGAGACGGGGGCGGGCGGATCACCTGAGGTCAGGAGTTCGAGATCAGCGTGGCCAACATGGCAAAACTCCATCTCTATTAAAATTCAAAATATATATAAAAAATAATAAATAGACAGGCATGGTAGTGTGCACCTGTAATCCCTGCTACTGAGGAGGCTGAAGCAAGAGAATCGTTCAAACCTGGGCAGTGGAAGTTTCAGTAAGCCAAGATTGCACCATTGTACTCCAGCCTGGGCAATAAGAGCAAAACTCAGTCCCCCCCTGCACCAAAAGAGAACAAAGACCTATTGCAATGGTTTCTAGAAAGCAATGCAATGCATACATTAAAATCTGAATAATCGCGTTCACTGCATGCATTGATTTCTAAAACGAGTAAGTTATAATTTCTTACTCTCCTCCCTCCCCCATTTCATCATGGCCTTCCTTTTCCCTGTGAAAGGAAACCTCCTAGTACCAGGGCTCATCCTAAGGTATCACTGTGCTCTTTGTCTCCTTTCTTTCTGTTACATTGTACACATGATTGGTAAGAAAATATTTACTTTTACTACGAAATACAGGTAAATACAGTTGCTAATAATTTCTCTTTGCATCCACAGCTACCACCTTGCTATCCTATCTTACTGAATGCTTATAGCCTCTGCTGATAGTCTCAAAACAGCAGTCAGTATAATACTATTAAAGCATAAATGAAACCAAATTGTTTGCTCAAAATTTTGCAATAGCCACCCTTATAGTCAGATTAAAAGGTAAAATCCATAAAATGGCTTACAGTGCTCTACGCTCTTTTGAGGCCAGCTTTATATCTGTATCACGTTTTTGTATTACCCCAAAACTGTATCTTCTATAATAGTGTGTATCATAGGATGTCAATTAACCATAACTCTGCATTTTCCTATAATATACATGTTTACAGGGAGCTGCGAAGTATTTTGTTGACACTGAAAAAACTGTAATGAAATCTATATACTGGAACATTATACTAATCCTTTTCAAAAACTTCACAATTTTGGTAGCAGAATGATGTTTCAGTTATCACTAATAAAGAAATTTTTCAGGGAGTAGGGAATAGTGGGAATGAGGGATGGTTACTAGGAGGTAGCATGAGGAAGATCTTTGAAGTTTTTAATTTTGATTATGTTATGCAAATCTACACATGTAATAGAATTGCAAGAACTAATTGCACAACACACACACACACACACACACCAATAAGTACATGTAAAACTAGTGAATTCTGAAGAAACTGTGTATTATTTAACAATATTGTCTTATGTTAATTGATGGGCATCAATTTCTGTTTTAAAAAACTAATAGTTTACTCTCATCATTTTTGTTTTCATATAGTGTTCTCTGATTATAGAAACCTTCCATTGAGTACCAGACAGCTATTTTATTAACCAATTTTAATCTCCTGATAGTCTGAAAAAAATAAAAATTGGATATACACAGCTCTTAAGTTTATAAATTTCATTTATTATTTTTATTTTGTTTGCTTTTGGGTAATGTTTTATGATTAAAGCAATGCCTCATTGGACTCCCATGAACTCTTTTACTGATGTATTTCAATCTAATGGTGGTTTAAAGATAAGTAAGCTTAGATATAAATTAGCTTGACTGTAAAGAACTGTTTTGGGGCAGATAAACTAAAAACTAGAGCACAGCCCTGATTGTCGTATAATTCTAAAGACTTTTGCTTATCAAATTGTGTTTAGGGGTACATTTCAATTCAAGATTGTCAAATTTTGGAAGTTGAGCTTTTTCTAAAATATAGTTTTCCCTGACCTTTCAGGGATCTATTTTTGTTTCTTTTCCTTTTCTATACAACTATAAGGTATAACTAACTTTTAACTATAATTAATTTTCTTCAATCAAATGAGATTATGTAATCAAACTAAAATTAAAATAATGAAATAGAAGATAGGACAATGCTATATGGTCGTTTATTTTCAACTTTGTTTTAGCAAGATGAGTAATACATTAATAAATCTAACAAACTTGGTTGATGTCACTGTGACCTGGACCCTCCTAGTCCACATCCTGAATCAGGATCTTGGACGTCACCCACAGTGGAACTTGTGCCATGCGGGTGGAAAAAAATGGAAACCACATTTTGATATTCAATTCTGAGGAGGAAATTCTTGTGCCAAAAGTAATTTGTTACACAATTTTAATTTCAATTATCTACAGCTGATAGCTAAAATGTACTTTCCTTTTTGTTTTGATTTGCTGAGGAAGCACAGATCAATCTACACGACCACATGAACACAGCTGCCAACACTGTTCCTTAAAAAAAAGGATAATTTCTACACAATGGGGAGAGCAAGTACATTTCCTGCCCCTGTTAAAATTCTGTCTACTTTGGCATAGGAAAATAACTCCTACCTTACTTTCCCAAATTAACATTAAATTTTTAATAAGTAAGCAAGTTATATATTTAAACATTATGTATTACAAGACAAATAATTAAAATTTACCTTGATAGCATTTGTTTTTACACAATTTTTTAGATATAAATACATTTTATATAATTATCTCTAGGAATTTCTTAATAACTATATTTCTGTTTATGTGTTTATAAAGATAACTTAATTCCACAGTTTATAATAATAAACTATTGATTAACTGTTTAAAACATTTAAGAAAAAAGAACATCTAGAAACATTAAAAAGTAATTAGCCAATTTTATACGTTTTATATAGGTTTTTTGTTTGAGAAATAATGTGATAATGTTTTATATAGAAGACTTACACTCTTGCAATAACACTTAACTAAAAATTCTAAGTTCCATGTACTTACAAAGCTTTTGACACTCAATTTAGTGAGATTTTATAAGTCATATTAGACTAGATTCAAAATTCTAAAGAATTTAGAAAGCCATTGTCAATAGTACCTTGACAAGTTTTAAAAAGCAACCTGCAACTTTATATTTATATCTTGTTTAGTTCACTCAGTACATATTGATTGAGTGCTGAATTTTTTGTATGGACTAGTCTCTTCAGTGCTACCGACACAGCAATAAACAAGAAAGAAACTTCATTCCTTAGGTAACTTAAGACAGGTGGTTGTAATAAAATGGAAAATACTGAATGCTATAGAAATATACTGATGTTCCTTTGTACATTAAACATTTTATCAAAGAGATTACATGTTATGGTTATCCTTCTCCTCCCCCTTTCACTTTTACATTACATTGATCTGTTAATAGTTTTTAGTCCAATTTTGACATATGTTAAATACAGCAATCTTTGATGTATTATAAATATAGGCATTATATTATGATTTTTAAGCAATAGTAACAAAGCAGACTAAAAGGAATATTGTAAGATTAAAAAAACACTAAGACCAATGAAAGCTCTTATGATACAGTATATAAAAAAATAAACAATAATTCATGGAGAAGGTAGCCATAGATAAAAGAGCCTGGAAGGTAGTTTTATGATGATCTAAGTATATTTACAAAACAGTTGTGCTATGGTGACTAAATATCCATGTATGCCTGGGACAGACTCACTTTATGCTTCTTGCCTTATTTTATTAATAGTTCTGCTTCAATCTCATAATTGTTAGAGTTTGGACAATAAATTAGATGATTATACATTATGGCTCATGTGCTAATCGGAAAAAGTTTTAAGAGGAACTTTTCCAAATACTTAATAAGTACCACCCAGTGAAAGTTTGCACAAGCATGTATAGGATGACTTTTATGTTCAGTATACAAAGACTCAAGTTAATCAACATTTCTATTTTTATTCTATCCATGTAATCAAACTGATCTGAAAGTAAATGTCTTTATAGCAATTCATAAATAATGTAACTTGATGGTAACAGAATTTGCAAGTGACTTCTCAGGGTTGTACTTTCTACTTTTTTTTTTTTTCCTATTGCCAGCTTCTGATAATTGGCTTCTATATATGGTAATCTAGAAAAAGGCTATTTTACACTTCACTCTTATGATCCTAGATGCAGAAAGATAAAAAGATAATGAGAAGTGTTCATTGTCTTTCTTTCTCTCCTTTTTATAGAGGATAACTTCCAACAATTACTTGATAAAGGAAAAACATTTTGATAGGAAATTATTCTTCGTTGTCATTTACCAATCTTCTTTGTTAGCAATACAAAAATGGTAGTATTACTTCAGGTAGTTTCTTTTTTAGCCAGCATCTAAAAAAACAAACTAAAACAAACACAAAAAAACTACAGCTTCTGCATGGCAAAAGAAACAGTCACTAGAGTGAATCGGCAACCAACAGAATGGGAAAAAATTTTTGCAGTTTACCCATCTGAAAAAGGGCTGATATCCAGAATTTACAAAGAACTCAAGAAGATTTACAGGAAAAAAACAAACAAGCCCATTAAAAAATGGGCAAAAGATATGAACAGACACTTTACAAAAGAAGACATACATGAGGCCAACAAATATATGAAAAAGTGCTCATCATCACCAGTCATTATAGAGATGCAAATCAAAACCACATTGAGATACCATCTCACGCCAGTTAGAATGGCGATCATTAAAAAATCTGGAGACAACAGATGCTGGAGAGGATGTTGAGAAATAGGAACACTTTTACACTGTTGGTGGGAGTGTAAATTAGTTCAACCATTGTGGAAGACAGTGTGGCGATTCCTCAAGGCCTTAGAAATAGAAATTCCATTTGATTGACCCAGCAATCCCATTACTGGGTATATATCCAAAAGACTATAAATCGTTCTACTATAAGGACACATGCACACGAATGTTCATTGCAGCACTGTTTACAATAGCAAAGACCTGGAACCAACCCAAATGCCCATCCATGATAGACTGGACTGGGAAAATGTGGCACATATACACCATGGAATATTATGCAGCAATAAAAAATGATGAGTTTGTGTCCTTTGTAGGGACATGGATGAATCTGGAGAACATCATTCTCAGCAAACTGACACAAGAACAGAAAATGAAATACTGCATATTCTCGCTCATAGGCGGGTGATGAAAAATGAGAACACATGGACACAGGGAAGGGAGTACTACACACTGGGGACTATTGGGGGGAATAGGGGAGGGACAGCGGGGGGGCGGAGCTGGGGAGGGATAGCCTGGGGAGAAATGCCAAATGTGGGTGAAGGGGAGGAAGTCAGCAAAACACACTGCCATGTGTGTACCTATGCAACTATCTTGCATGTTCCGCACATGTACCCCCAAACCTAAAATGCAATAAAAAAATAATAAAAAAAACCTACATTTTTTTTAATAGAAACAAAAGCTTTGCTATTATGCCTGGTGTGACAACACATGTCTGTCATCCCAGCTACTCAAAAGGCTGAGGCAGGGGGATTGCTTAAACTCAGGAGACCAGCTTGGGCAAGATAGCCAGACTCCATTCCCCAACCCTCCAAAAAATATAAGGTACAGAAAAAAGACAAATAACAAAGAAAAAAAAAAAGCATGCAGATCATATCCTTATTTCAAAGTATTATATAACATTTCTCACTATAAATGATAAAATATTAGTGATGAAAAAAGCAATGTCATTATGTTAACATACAGAGGAATGACTTTCTTAAACTATTATTTCTAGGAATAAAGATAGAGATATGAATTACACTATCAGAAATTTGATGATTTTCAGATCATCTTCACTATTCTGATAATCACAAATTATTAGAAATTTGTGATTAAAAGAGTTGAGAAGACTTGGTTGGTGAGTTATAAGCGCAAATTTTGAATTATGATTCCAACAAAATGTGAAAAATTTAATAGTATTTCAAAAGACACTTTAATTAGTAATGATGGCTTCTTACAGAGTGAAACGAATTGTAAAATAGTAATGTGGTCACTCGTATCTGTAAGTACATTAAAATTATGCTAAAAGTTCAACATGCCTGGAAGCAAATATCCTGTTTAAGTATAAAAATTAGTAAGATTATTGGTAGTAATAACTATTTCATTATATTTTGTCTCGTCTTAGTATTTTAGATATTCAGACTGTGTGAGATTACAGCAATTTTCTTAAAAAATTCATTAATTTTGTCTTGATGTTTAATAATGAATTTGTTGGAAAATATTACTTTAAGAGTTTTTAATCAGTTATATTAAAAGAAAAGAGAAATTTACAAAAGGAAATTAAAGGTATCAGGCTTAGTGTGGTGGCTCATGCCTCTAATCACAGTACTTTGAGAAGCTGAGGTAGGAGGATTGCTTGAGAGCAGGAGTTCAAGACTAGTGAGACACCTGTTTCTAACAATTTTTTTTTTAATTAGCTGGGCATGGTAGCATGTGCCTGTTGTCCAGCTACTTGGGAGGCTGAAGTGGTGGGATTGCTTGAGCCCAGGACTTCCAGGTTGTAGTGAGCTATGATTGTGTCACTACATTCCAGCCTGGGGAACAGAATGAAACTCTGTCTCTACCAAAAATACAAAATAAAATAAAATATAAATAAATAAATAAATACATAAAACTATCAGTCTTCTGGCTATCTGACTTGGTTTTATGTTTTAGATGAGAACTTCTCTCATATGGCAGTTTAAATTTACATTTATTGACAATTTTTAACTAAACTGCAACTCTACTCTTGGATTGGAAGAATCAGTATCGTGAAAATGGTCATGCTGCCCAAAGCAATTTACAAATTTAGTGCTATTTCTATTAAACTACCATTAACATTCTTTGCAGAACTAGAAAAAAACTGTTTTTATAATCTGTATAAAATTTTAAAAAGTCTGAATAGCCAAGGCAATCCTAAGCAAAAATAATGAAGCTGGAAGCATCATGCTACCCAACTTCAAACTATACTGCAGAGCTACTGAATCAAAAACAGCATGACATGCATGCAAAGACCACCACAGAGACCAATGGAATAGAATAATCCAGATATAAGGTCACACAGTTACAACTATCTGAGCTTTGACAACCCTGACAAAGACAAGCAATGGGGAAAAGACTCCCTATTCAATAAATGATGCTGGGAAAACTGGTTAGCCATATGCGGAAGATTGAAACTGTACTCCTTCTTTACATCATATACAAAAATCAACCCAAGATGAGTTAAAGACTTAAATGTAAAACCCAAAACTATAAAAAAAACTCTAGAAAACAACCTAAGCAATACCATGCTGGACATAGGAACCAGTAAAGATTTCATGACAAATCACAAAACCCCAAATTGACAAATGGGATCCAGTTAAACTTAAGAGCTTCTGCACAACAGAATAAACTATCTAAAGAATAAACAGACAACCTACAGAATAAAATAAGATATTTGCTAACTATGCATCTGACAAAGGCCTAATATCTATCATCTATAAGAAAATTAAGCAAATTTGCAAGAAAAAACAAACAACCTCATTAAAATTGGGCAAAAGACATGAACAGATACTTTTCAAAAGAAGACATACATGAGGCCAAAAGGATATGAAAGAAAGCTTAATATCACTGATTATTAGAGAAAGCAAATCAAAACCACAATAAGATACCATCAGAATGGCTACTATTATGAAAGAATTAAAAAAAAACCAAACAGATGCTGGAGGCATTATGGAGAAATAAAAACACTTATGAATTAGTTCAACCACTGTGGAAAGCAGTGTGGTGATTCCTCAAAGAGATAAAAACAGAACTCCCATTTGACCCAGCAATCCCAATAATGGGTGTAAACCCAGAGAAATATAAATCATTTTACCAAAGAGACACATGCATGCAAATGTTCATTGCAACACTATTCACACTAGCAAAGCCATGGCACAATAGAAAATTAACCTAAATGCCCATCAATGATAGATTGAGTAAAGAAAATGTGGTACACATACACCATCGGAATACTATGCAGCCATAAAAAAAGAACAAGATCATGTCTTTTTTAGGAACATGGATGAAGCTGAAGATCATTATCTTTAGCAAATTAATAACATGGAAACCTAAAATCAAATGCTGCATGTTCTCACTTATAAGTGTGAGCTAAATGGTGAGACCTCAGTTGAACAACAGATACTGGGATCTACTTGAGAGTAGAGGGTGCAAGGAGCGAGAGCTGCAGAAAAAAAAACTATTGGGTAGCAGGCTTAATACATGGATAATGAAATAATTTGTATGACAACCCCCTGTACACGGATTTACCCTTATAACAAATCTGTGCATGTATTCCTGAACCTAATATAAAAGTTAAAAAAAAGATTCCCTATCACTGTGTACCTCTCTTTTGCAACATTTATCAGAGCAGGATTTGCCATTTGTTTTTGTAATTATTTGATTACTGAATCTTTACCTCAGTAGAGAGGACTACAAGAAAACATGGGTAGCATCAGGTTTTGCAGCTAATACAGTGCCAGGCATATAGTGGAAACTCAATAAATATTTGTTGAATGAATAAATGAATAAACTCATGTCTACATGTTTTGTATAGAAAGTAGAATGTGGAATAAAATACCTGCCTGGTGAAACTGGAATATCTTAATTATCTTTGAGTTCAGAGGTAAAGTGATAAAAGAATAATGTACTGTTCCATATAAAATTCCAAAGTTAGTCAGGTGTGGTGGCTCACGCCTATATTCCCAGCACTTTGGGAGGCCGAGGCAGGTGGATTGCCTGAGGTCAGGAGTTCGAGACCAGTATGGCCAACATAGAGAAACCCCATCTCTGCTAAAAATACAAAAAAATATTAGCTGGGCATAGTGGCATGCGCCTGTAATCCCAGCCACTCAGGAGGCTGAGGCAGGGGAATTGCTTGAACCAGGGAGGTGGAGGTTGCATTGAGTGAGATTACACCACTGCACTACAGCCTGGGTGACACAGTGAGACTCTGTCTTAAAAAAACAAAAAATTTATAAGTTGCCTGTAAAGGTAAGAATAGAAAAGTAACACATACGCAGAACAAAAAAAAAAAAAAATAACGTAGATTTGAAGAGAATCATAGCCATTCACAATAATTTTTGTTACATTCTGGTATAGAATAAACATTTTTCTTTATAATCTGCTAATTACAACAGGTTTATCATATCTTCCATAAATCCTTTACAAGCTGACTGAGTTGGGATAGTATTCCCAAACCCATCCTAAGCAAATTGCTTTTTATATAGGCAGCAATCTTTGAATACAGCCCTTCTCTACAATAGTGGCTGTGTCTGTTTGTGCACTATGGTTACCATGGTTAGGAATATTCCCTGAGAATGGTCTTTAAAAAAAATTAGCTATCAAATTCAGGTAAACAGCTGTTTTAGAGTTGATAAGGCTGAGAAAGTAGATAACATGCAGACTCGTTGCCAATGACTACAATAATCTCAGGAGATCTTAAATTTAATATTTTCATAAAGGTTCTTAAAATACCAGTAAAATCAACCTGTATGGTGGATGCTAGCAATCCTAACCATTACAAGAAAAGAAAGCAGACCCTCTCCCAAAAAAGAAAATAAATTCAAAATTATATTCAAATATAATAACAATTGCTGGCTATATCAAAAGGAAGTTCAAAAGGAAGCTCAATGAATAAAGGGAAAGGATAATAAAGGAAAATAAGAGACAGTGGAAAGGAGACAGAAATTAGAGAGAAATAAAGGAAAGGAAATATTCATGTCATTAAAAGATTTCTTATTACGCTCTTAAAATACGTGATCATTTCCCATCAGTGATAGAATACAATTATGTTGTCAAGTACTATAATCACCCATTGATTAAATCAGCCTTCCCCTTGTCTCAAGTGCAAAATTAATGATAAAATTCCAGTTGGTAAAAAAATGAATAGTTAAAAGATTTGTAAGAATTTTACAAAATACATAACTCAATATATTTTCAATGTGAGACTTAAAAAATTATAACAGATGCATCCTTTTTATTTTATTTTGAAATATATAATCTTGAGATATATATTTATAAATGAAATACTTTATATAATATAACCTAATCCTATGTCTTTCCTTTAAGTACAGTCATGAGATATTATTTACATATACCTATATATATAATAATTTACTGTATATTGAATGTGTTTACAATTCCATAGAGTTATTTTTTGCCTTTAGATAGCTAATATTTAGGCATTACTTGAGTCTTTATAACAAAATTATATATATTCTTATGAACTGAATTATGTTCTTCCGAAATTCATATATTGAAGCCCTAACCCCAGACATGCCTCTATTAAGAGATAGAGCTTTTAAGGAGGTAATTAAGGTTAAAGGAGGTCATATGGGTGGGGCCCTAATCTGATAGAACAAGGATTCTTACAAGAAGTAGATGGAACACCAGCGATCTCTCTCTCTGGCACACACACAGAGGAAAGGTCACGTGAGGGCACAGCAAGAAAGCTGCCACCAAAAATCCAGAGGAGGGGGGTCTTACCAGAAACCAAATTTGTCAGCACAGTGATCTTGGACTTTTAGCCTTTAGAACTGTGAGAAAATAAATGTCTTTTTAAGTCACCTAGTCTATAGCATTTTGTTATAGCAGCCCTAGCAGACTAACAAACATGTCATCACATTTTATTTCACAGACACACTGGAAGTACAGCCCTTATTTTAGATCTATGAAATTTAGCATAGATACATATATTTAACTAAAACAAATAAGTACATAAAGTAAAAATTTGCAAATATTGAACTTAACATATTTTAAAATTAAATAGTTTCTTTGATGAATCTCTGGTTATTTCTGCTATAGACATTTTATACTATTTTAAGTAATATATATGTATAAAATATAAATATTTTCCCTCTTTTTACTGATATCTTTGCAAAATTGATGAGGCAGGTCATCCAGGGGCAAGATAATTAAGGTTTATTAAGTTTCTGCTATAATAGGTGAATATTTTGCTTTAAAAATAAAATAATTTATTACATATTAGGGAAATTATTACCTTTTACTCATTAGCAAGAAATATTACATATCTTTCTAATCTACCAACCAATCCAAAACTGACTCAATATATGTCTGTGGATGATGTATAATGCATTTACCCATAGTAAGTAGGCCCTGATTCTACATATATCCTGTAGTCTTTACAATGTGTGTTTGAGTACATTGAATATACAATACATGATTTTCGAACTGAATTTAAAATCCTAATTAAGATAAATGCTAATCAGGAATAATTTCAGAATTAGGTTATTTATCAGATTTGATAAAAAGAGAATCTTTGGGAAATGGTAATAATAATCCTTTCACCAAAATAGGATTCTTAGTTATGAGGGAAATTGCTTTACAGATTGAATCAAATATTGCTATATCTGTTAATGTTCTTTTTTTCCCAATCAATCAAAAGGTAACTCTTTGAAAGTTGTATGTCTATTTATGTGTTTACATGTCTTATCTCAACCGTTATTTCCTTACGGAAGCTTTTCCTGATCTATCACACTACACATGTTTTCCTCTTTTATAGTCCAATACAATGTCGTTTTTTTACAGTACTCTGTGCACTCATACTTATTTTTTTAATTATTTGTTTATTTATAATCTCAGTTGTGAAATATATGAGAGTTGGTACCATGTCTGTTCAGCGTGAATATTTGTGTCTATGTACGTATATCAATATAACTATATCCTATATACCTATATTCATCTATATTTATAGCTCTCTATGTCTATGTATATGTACACACATAATTTATTTCCAACTTTCAGCCAAGGACTTTGACAATATAGAAAGCTTTGAATACTCGCATCTAGCCAAAAACATCCTTCAATAATGTAGACTAGTGTTCTAGTGTTAGAACTGGCCAGAACCAGAATAGAGGCTAAAAAACAGATAGGATTGAAAGATCAGGTCCTAAGAGTCTTCAGTATATAAATGGTAATTCAAATAATGCATGTATATGAGACCATCTAGGAATAAAGAACAATGTAAAATAAAGCACAGAGCATAATTGTTAAAAACAAGGCTACTGCAATCAGAATATCTGGATTCAAATCCTGACTCTATCACCAACTAGGTAGATAAAATTAGTGAAGTTAGGATTAATTTGGGTCTAATGATTGCACATTGATCACAGAATGTTTGCAAGGATTAAATATAATAACTAAGAGTAAGCGTCTACATATATTGTATGTAAGAGTCTACATATATTGACTCTTATTAGACTGTAAGAAAAAAACAGAAGACTAGCACTAATTCCTTAAGGACTCCAAAACTGAAAGAGAGAAGTAGAGAAGTTGTACCTCTGTTACAGTGAGAGGTAAGAGGTAAAACTTGAATAAATTATGCCAAGGAAGACAAATAAGGGAGAGCATTAAGAGCATAAGTCTCTTAGGTCTTTGATGTGTCTCTCTAAGATTTACCTTCCAGCCTTAAACAATTAAATCCAGACAATATTTAAAAAAACAAAAACCAGTTTTTAAGATATTGGAGATGAAACGAGGAAGGATAGTGATTCCCGTAAAGATGAAAAAAAAAAAAAAATAGACCTTACTATGGTCCCAGCCTAATGTTTTCAAAAAGATTCTAGGCCAGTGAAAGGAGGGGGAAGGCCGGGCGCGGTGGCTCAAGCCTGTAATCCCAGCACTTTGGGAGGCCGAGGCGGGTGGATCACGAGGTCAACAGATCGAGACCATCCTGGTCAACATGGTGAAACCCCGTCTCTACTAAAAATGCAAAATAATTAGCTGGGCTCGGTGGCGCGTGCCTGTAATTCCAGCTACTCAGGAGGCTGAGGCAGGAGAATTGCCTGAACCCAGGAGGCGGAGGTTGCGGTGAGCCGAGATCACGCCATTGCACTCCAGCCTGGGTAACAAGAGCGAAACTCCGTCTCAAAAAAAAAAAAAAAAAAAAAGAAAGGAGGGGGAAGTCAGATAGACACCTGTAGATTTCCCAGGTTGAGGAGAGACAGGACAAGAGTCTGAGAAGATCAAGGTGGCTACAATCACACAGCACAGAGTAGCAAGGAAAAAAGAACTGCCCACAGAGAGAAGCCTGAAGATCTGCAGTGGTCTCCCTTGAGTAATCAGCAAAATTATGATTATCACTTACCAGTGAAAAAACTAGCAGAAGCTGGGGAATGATTCAGTAGGAAGGATTACAGGAAACATTACCTGTGCTCATACAGCATTGAATATATTGTCTTTTCTCATCAGCCAAACTGGGAAATTTTGTTAGTCATAGAGCACTTCAAAGAGTACTTAGAAATGACTCTTCTGAATAGTGAAACTGTTTGATTCAAAACTCTCATCCTATCTCATATTATCTGAAAAGCAAAACAAAAGAAAAAATAACCTCTCTCCAGTTCATTTGATTTTATACCACTACAAATCTCAAGAAGTTTTATGGGAGAACAAATTGTGCTTAGCTTCCAACAAGGTAAAGTTTACAATGCTTGGCATCCGATAAAAAATGACCAAACATGCAAAGAAGGAGGAAAATGCAACCCATAGTCAGAAGAAAAATCAATCAATCAAAGTGGACACAGGCTGACACAAATGCTATAGTTGGCAGAGAAAAACATTAAAACAATTGTTATAATTATATGTCAAAGTTTTATAAAGCTACAGAAATCAAATGTTTAATAGAAATGTAAAAATATAAAAGAGACAGAAACCAAACCTCTAGAGAGGAAAACTACAATGTCTAAGATATGCCTGATGGGAATAACGGTGAAAGAGACTTTGGGAGTTAAAGGTTAGTGAAGTTGGACACCAGCAATTGCAACGATCTAAAATACTTAATGATCTAGTTGGACACTAGCAATTGCAATGATCTAAAATACTTAATGATCTAGTTGGACACTAGCAATTGCAATGATCTAAAATCATAAATACTCACAGAAAAAAAGTACTTAAAAAGATGAAAATATCATCAGGGAGCTGTGGGAGACTTTAAAATGTTCTGATATACATGTAATGGAAGAACAAGATACAGCCAGGAAAAAAGATTTAAAAATAATGGCCAAAATATTTTTAAATTTTGTGGAAACTATAAATACACATATCCAAGAATTTCGAGGAAATTTAAGCACAAGTAATATGAAGAAAACTACACCAAGGCACATCATAGTTAATTTGCTCAAAGCCAGTGATAAAGAGAAAATCTTAAAGACAGTGAGAAAATAATAGACATCATAAAGAGTTATAAAGGTAAGGACACAGTGAAAGCAAAATGGCACTAAAGCAACATCTTTAATCTACTGAAGTTAAAAACAAAAATAAAAAGTTTATCAATCTAAAATTCTACCCCAGAAAAAAATCTTCCCAATATGAAGGCAAAATATCAAGTTTTTTAAAACTTTTTTTTTTAAGTTCAAGGGTACATGTGTAGGTTTGTTATAGAGGTAAACCTGTGTCATGGGGGTTTGTTTTACAGATTATTTTGTCACTCAGGTATTACACCAAGTACCCAATAGTTGTTTTTTTCTGATCCTCTCCCTCCACTCCCAGGTAGACCCCGTGTCTGTTGTTCCCCTCCATGTGTCCATGTGTTCTCATCATTTAGCTCCTACTTACAGGTGAGAATAGCAGTATTTGCTTTTCTGTTCCTGCATTAGTTTGCTAAGAATAATAACCTCCAGCTCCATCTATGTTCCTGCAAAGGCCAAGATCTCACTATGTTTTATGGCAGCATAGTATTCCATGATGTATATGTGTCACATTTTCTTTATCCTATCAGTCATTGATGGGCATATGGGTTTATTCCATATCAATGACTGACTGAATAAAGCAAATGTGATACATATACATCATGAAATACTATGCTGCCATAAAATGACTGCTATTGTGAATAATGCTGCAATAAACATATGTGTGCAAGTGTCTTTATGATAGAATAATTTATATCCCTTTGGGTACATACCCAGTAATGGGATTGCTGGGCAAAATGGTAGTACTGTTTTAGCTCTTTGAGGAATCACCACACTGCTTTCCACAATGGCTGAAGTAATTTACACTCCCACTACCAGTATATAAGTGTTCCTTTTTCTCTGTAACCTCACCAGCATCTGTTATTCTTTGACTTTTTGACAATAGCCATAGTGACTGGTGTGAGATGGTATCTCATTGTGGTTTTGATTTGTATTTCTCTAATGATCAGTGATATTGAGCTGTTTTTCATGTGCTTGTTGACCACATTTATGTCTTCTTTTGAAAAGTGTCTGTTCATGGTTTTTTTTTTTGCCCACTTTTTAATGGAGTGGATTGTTTTGTTTTTTCTTGCAAATTTATTTAAGTTCCTTATAGATGATGAATAGTAGACCTTTGTCAGATGGATAGTTTACAAAATTTTTCTCTCATTCTGTATGCTGTCTATTTTCTCTGTTGAGAGTTTAGTTTGTTGTGCAGAAGCTCTTTAGTTTGATTAGATCCCATTTGTCAATTTTTGCTTTTGTTGTAATTACTTTTAGTGTCTTCCTCATGAAATCTTTGCCCATACCTGTGACTAGAATGGTACTGCCACTTTATCTTCCAGGGTTTTTAGAGTTTTAGGTTTTAAATTTAAGTTTTTAATCTATCTTGAGTTGATCTTCATATATGGTATAAAGGGGGGGGGTCTAGTTTCAATCCTCTGCATATGGCTAAGCAGTTAGTCTGGCACCATTTATTGAATAGGAAATTCTTTCACCATTGCTTTAGTCAGGTTTATTTTACATCAGATGGTTGTAGGGGTATAGCCTTATTTCTGCAGTCTCTATTCATTCCATTGGTACATGTTTCTCTTCTTTTTCCAGCATCATGCTGTTTTGATTATTATATCACTGTAGTATAGTTTGAAGTCAGGTAGTGTGATACCTCCAGCTTATTATTGGTGTTTTTTTTTTTTGCTTAGAATATGGACATTTCAAGACACAGAAAAGATGAAATAATTTATTACCAGCAGACTGAAATAAGAAATGATAAGTGAAATGTTCAGAAAAAATGAGAATAGATGAAAATATGAATGCTTGCAAAGGTCTATGAGCAATCATAAATGGCAATTATGTGAGTATATGTATAAGACTTTTTTCTTACTATATAAATCTCTTTGTGATATATTATTTAAGTAAAATAATATTATACTGGATATGTTAGTAGAAGTAAATTGTATGTCAGCAAGGTCAAGAGAAAAGACATGGAAAAACATTATTGTACCCCCATAATTCAATCACCACCACCCCCACCTGGTTCTTCCCATGACACATGGAAATTGTGGGAGTTAAATTCAAGAGGAGATTTGGGTGAGGACACAGCCAAACCATATCATTCTTACCCTGGCACCTCACAAATCTCATGACCTCACATTTAAAAACCAATCATGTCTAACCAACAGTTCCCCAAAGTCTTAACTCACTTCAGCATTTGCTCAGAAGTCTGCCATCCAACATCTTATCTGAGACAAGGCAAGTCCTTTCCACCCACAAGCCTGTAAAATCAAAAGTAAGCTAGTTACTTCTTAGATACAATAGGGGTATAGGCATTGTGTAAATACAGCCATTCCAAATGGGACGAATTGGCCAAAACAAAGAGACTACAGGCCCCATGCAAGTCTCAAATCCAGTAGAGCAGCCAAATCTGAAAGCTCCAAAATGACCTCCTTTGACTCCATGTCTTACATCTAGGTAATGGTGATGCAAGCAGTGGGCTCCCACAGCCTTGGGTGGCTCCACCCTGTGACTTTGGAGGGTACAGCCCCCCTCCTGCCTGCATTCATGGACTGGCATTGAATGTCTGCAGGATTTCCAGGCACACAGTACAAGCTGTTGGTTGTTCTACCATTCTGGGGTTTGGAGGATGATGGCCCTCTTTTCACAGCTCCACTAGGCAGTAGCCCCCATAGGGATTCTGTGTGAGGGCTCTGATCCCACATTTGCCTTCTGCATCACCCTAGCAGAGGTTCTCCATAAGGGCCCTGTCCCTTTAGCAAACTTCTGGCTGGACATCCAGGCATTTCCATACATCCTCTGAATTCTAGGCAGGGGTTCCCAAACGTTAATTCTTGGCTTCTGTGTATGTGTAGGCTAAACACCACATGGAAGCTGCCAAGGCTTAGGATTTGCACCCTCTGAAGCCATGGCCCAAGCTGTACCTTGGCCCCAATTTAGTCCTGCCTGAAGAGGCTGGGACCAAGGACACCAAGTCCCTAGACTGCACATATCATGGGGACACTGGGCCTGGCCCACAAAACCATTTTTTCCTCCTAGGCCTCCAAGTCTGTTATCAGTGGGCTGCTGTGAAGACCTCTGACATGCCCTGGAGACATTTTCCCATTGTCTTGGTGATTAACAGTCGACACCTTGTTACTTACGTAAATTCCTGCAGCTGGCTTGAATTTCTCCTCAGAAAATAGGATTTTCTTTTCTATTGCATTGTAAGGCTGCAAATTTTTCAAGCTTTTATACTCTGTTTCCTTTATAAAACTGAATGTCTTTAAAACTACTCAAGTCACCTCTTGAATGCTTTGCTGGTTAGAAGTTTCTTCATCCAGATACTCTAAATTATCTCTATCAAGTTAAAAGTTCCACAAATCTCTTGGGTAGGGACAAAATGCTGCTAGTCTCTGCTAAAACACAAGAGTCACCACTGCTTCCATTCCTAACAAGTTCCTCATCTTCATATCACTATCAGTATTTTGCCAAAGCCATTCAACAAATCTCTAGGATGTTCCAAACTTTTCCACATTTTCCTGTCTTCTTCTGAGTCCTTCAAACTGTTCCCCCCTCTGTCTGTTACCAAGTTCCCAAAGCCACTTCCATATTTTCAGGTATCTTTTCAGCAACACCACATTCTACTGGTACCAATTTACTGTATTAGTCTGTTTTCATGCTACTGATAAAAACATACCCAAGACTGGACTATTTACAAAATAAAGAGGTTTATTGGACTTACAGTTCCATATGACTGGGAGGCTTCACAATCATGACAGATGGTGAAAGGCAAGGAGGAGCAAGTCGCATTTTACATATATAGTGGCAGGCAAAGGGAGAGTTTGTGCATGGAAACTCCTGTCTTTAAAACCATCACATCTTGTGAGACTCACTCACTCACTATCATGAGGACAGAGCAGGAAAGACCTGCCCCTGTAATTCAATCATCTCCTGCAGGTTTCTTCCCACAATGCATGGGAATTGTGGGAGTTACAATTCAAGATGAGATTTCTATGGGGACATAGCCAAACAACATCAAACACTATCAACCAACTTGACCTAATTGACATTCATAAAAATGGCACCAAAAGCAGAAAACACATTCTTTTCAAATGCACACTATTAGAGTGACTAACATTTAAAAGACTAAGCATACCAAGTGTCAACAAGGATATAGAAAACCAGAAATCTGATGATTGTATATTCCCATCTTCAGATTTCTGGTTTCCTAAAGTTACAAACACTTTAGAAACAGTTGAGCAGTTTTTATAAAGAATTAACTGTACACCTATCATATAATCCAGTTATACCAAAAAAAAGCTTTGAAGGAATAAACTGTGATATATCCATTCAGTAGAATGTTATTCTACTTACAATAAAAAGCAAGGAATTGTTGATATCTGCTGCAATATAGATAAATCTCAAAGTAATTATGCTGAGTGAAAGAAGCTGAAGGAAGTAAAGAGTACATATTACAAAATCCATTAATATACAATTCTAGCAAATGCAAACTAACATATACTCACAAAAAGCAAATTAATGAGTATCTGTGAATGGGATGGAGACCAAAGCTGAAAGTGTAAATGAGAGAAGAGGGAGTTTTTTTCCTTGGGTATAATTTTTTATTTATAAAACATCTAGAAAAGTACTTGGTATATAAAAATCTCACAATGTATTTTTACTTTCCTTTATTGGCTCTGTGACTTCAGACAGTTCACTTAATCTGTGTTGATTCTTCATCTATAAAACAGGATAAAACTTAACTGTTTCATAGATTTCTTGTGAAAATTCATTGAAATATTGACATAAAGTACTTCGATATATTTTAAAATTGTAAATATTACTCATAATTCTACCATTACCTATATGCATATAAATATTAGAATTTGCAGAGCACTTTCTCTTCCACAACTTTCAGTGCCTGGGTTGTAGACTGTTGGGTATTTCCTCAATGAGTTCATGATATCATTTGATCCTTTTATCGACATTTTGAGTTTGTCATGGCAGCTATCACCATTTAAATGACTTGCCTAATTTCATATGTCTAGTTGATATTATCTCATTTATCTACTTCTACAACATAATGTGTAGGTTTTATTCTCATTAAAAATAAAATAATATTGCAAGGCAGATGATTAAACAATGTATAATAATAATTAATGTTAGAAGGCACCTTTTTTATTTGCCTTGCCCTACCAATTATTTTTATGCATTCATAGAACAAATATTCATTGAACACACTTCAGCATCTAGACATAGGAAATTTGTCAATAAGCAAGAGAGAAATAAATCCCTCCCCTTATAGAGGTTAAATTGAAAGTATAAACAATTTAATTGCAGCAATCCTAAAAAAAATTCTCCTTTGTGAGGCTGAGGTAGGTGGATCACCTGAGGTCCGCAGTTTGAGACCAGCCGGACAAACAAGGTGAAACCCTGTCTCTACTAAAAATACAAAAATTAGCCAGGCATAGTGTCAGGTGTCTGTAGTCCCAGCTACTCAGGAGGCTGAGACAGCAGAGCTGCTTGAACCTGGGAGGCGGAGGTTGCAATGAGTCAAGGTCATGCTACTGCACTCCAGCCAGGGCTACAGAGTGAGGTTCTGTCTAAAAAAAAAAAGTAAAGCGTAATTAACATAATGAGAAGAACAAGTGATATTGTTGAAAACAGGAATTTAATTTTTGTTAATGAAATATGTTTCCTATATTTGTTATGGCCCTTAAAAATCAAACTATTGAATTTGTGTAGTGGATAACTAAATCATGAATGTTTGCTTCTCTCTATAGAATAGAGGGGAACATCACTGATACTGCCCTGTGACTGAAAACATTAATGAGTATTTAAGAAAATAGGTAATGATTTGGTAGCTTTAATTCATATTCATTCTTAGAATATTATTTCTTCTGGCCTTAAAATGTTCAACACACTTCATACAGACAAATTGCCCCGTATCAGCTGTTGGGTTTATGGATTCTATTTTCCTTATTTATTCAGACAGTCAATAGGAAGTGTGAATTTGATATTCCTTAGAAATAGTTGTTCATTTAACTTATTTACCTCTTCAGGGAAAAAAGTCAATTTTTATTGTCATATACAAATGCCATGAAGACATCAGTATGCTTTTCATTTTCAGAAATGGTAAACCATAAATAGAATAAGTGGTTTTTATATTCCTGTATTGATGTTTTAAAATGCACAAGAGTCATCTCTGTAAAAGGTGAATACAGTCGGGTAAATCCCTGAAATCTAAATATCCAGGAAGCTTATTCACTCATTCAAAAAAATTTGCCTTTTTGATACAAGTCACTAACATAAAAATCACTAACTTTGCTTGAGTTATGACGAATTCAAAGACAACAGACAGACAGATAAGTGGATTTTCTTATCTTCAACAAACTCATAATCTACTAGGAGTTTTGAAAAATCTCCATTAAAACTATACTAAAAGGTCAGTAGGAAAGTAATAGCAATAAACAAGGTATGATCAAATGCTTCAATAATATAGAAAAGCTAATGTGCACCAGTGGACTTAAAGATGATACTGTACTCTAGGTGGCATTTGCACTAGACTATGATAGGTCAACCATGAACAGGCAGAGATCATGAAGAACATTAAAGCTAAGGAGAAAACAATTATAGTTAGAGATGAACATTTGAGGAAGGGTAATTAGTTTCTCTATGTCTGGAATACAAAATAGTTTTAGATTTATTTACAATATCATGATTTATGACAAACCAGGAAACATTATTTTCAAAGTACCTGAGATGAAGTTACAAATAATCCTTTACAAAAAAAAAATGGCTAAGAATAGGTCACAAATTGGTTGGAAACCCCCTTAGAGCATTTTACTGCTCTCAGTCGTGATCTCCTCAGTCTAATCACATACAGTGATGGATTTTAAGGCAGCAAGGACCAGTGTTAAAATATGAAAGATATTGGAAGGTGTTGTTAAAATAAAGAAATAAACCCTTTTCTCCAATATCTATTATTCCCTGAATAAATGACTTGGTAAATTTTCACTAAAATAAGACTTCTATCTCGAAAAGTACATTTCACAAGAAAATATTTTTTCTAATCTCATATTTCCTAAAAGATGGAACCATATGATCTCCTGCTAAGTCTATAATACAAACCTGCTCCAATGGTCATTTCCAAATGGAGTAATAAAACTCATAAAGTTGAACATATGACCATATATTTTTCACAATAGTCACATACCTTTCCTTTCCCCTTAAATTTTATACTCTTCTTTCAACTGATCATCTTTTATTTTAAATATAAAACCACCTTTAATTATAAAAATATAAATCATCAAATAGGAGCTCCTTTATTTTTCATCAACAAATCTATAAACTTACTTGTATCTGAATCTGTCTTTTTAATGTTTTTGTTCAATTGTCACTGATAGTAGCAAAAGCTAATGCTGATTTGTATCTTGTGACCCATTGCCTCTCAACTTTTAAAGAATTTTATTTTAATTGTTATACCTTTTTTCCTTGAATCAATTATTCCTGTCTATATTTACCTAATCTTTAATATCTCTCAGTAAAAAAAAAAGGTCTCTTGATCTCACATCTCTCTTTTTTATTGTACTATTTCTCTGCTCCCTTGAATTTCCAAGCTTTTTGGGAAAAGAAAGTGTGGTGTCTACATGTAGCTAATTCAGTTCTTTATTTCTATTTACTCTTCGACATTCTCATACAACCTCTGAAAGAATCTCCATTTGTTAAAGGCAATGAAAACTTTCCTCTCATCAGCAGTCATTCCAGTTGCTCACTCTTTCCTTCAAACACATTGATTCCTCTGTATTCCCAATACACACCCTATTTCCTTCTCTCCCAACCCCAACCAATATTCTTTCCACCCCCAACCCCCAGTTATATTATTTTATAACTGGGGGTTGCCTTGTTCTGTCATTAGATCTCTGCTCAGGGTCCAGCAACAGGTTGAAAATGCATAGTTTTCATAATTGCTCTCTTAATAACCAGAATACTAAAATGCCTAAAGTATTAATGAGGGTACATGATTGAGTATACTCCACAATCTAGACAAGTCTGTAGCTTGGGTTCATAACTTCCCAAAAGCCAGATAAATTATTTAGTTATAGAATATATTTTTCTCAAATTCAGGTAATAGTCATTGAGTTTTTTATTCAATAAATATTATTCAGCACCTACCATGTGTCAAGCACTGTTAAAGATTCTAAGGATAAAACAGTCACCAAGATAGACAAGGTCCCTGCTTTTGTCAAACATTAGAGTAAAGACAGGAAGGGAGGATTATGGATGTTATACAGGGTTAAGAGCATTATCATAATGGAATAAATGCTAAATTTTCAACAACTCATATTATAGAGACTCTAAACTCTCCAGAATAACCCACTGGTGTTTTTTTTTCCCTAGAAATATATGCAAGGACAAGACCTACTTGACCTTGTTATGTCCCTGTACCTCAAGATATTCTTATAGTAAAAAAAAAAAACTGAGAGGAAACTCTGTACATTTTAAGATCTACATTTTTTAGACAGACTTGTGAAGAATAGGACCTCATGGTTGAAAATAAGTGTCATAAATAGATAACTGGTTACATTAAAATTAGCTGGTAGTTGAAGATGCAGTCTAACTTCCATGATCAGTCCCCACCCAATTTTCTGCCAAAAATAAAAGTAAATCATTCTGGTAATGAGAATTTTAGAAGCAACTCATATAAGAAACTGTCAATACTTCATTGCAGAGTGTCTACAGAACCAGGTGCTGTAAGAGTTTATTAGGAGGTGTGACAGAACCTGTTTCGTCAGCACTTATGGAGGACAGTCACTCCTATTGTTCATTGCTTGGGGCTTGTGGTGCATATATAAAGGGCATGATTAGTTCCAAATCACAGAGCATCACTGATTTTAATAAGCTAAAATATCATTTACCTCAAAATTTAAGAAGCTTTTCTTCATGTGAACCTGGCTAGATCTCGTCTTTCTCTGCCTCTCTTTTCTCATTGATAAAATATGGCTAATAATGTCCATTCTATCTAACTGATCAGATTGCTTTGTGAGAATTATAGGATAAAGGTTATATTTATAGTTCATATTAAATTATACAATGTATTAAAATATTATTTACAACTAAGATTATTGCTATTATCATAACAATGTTTAAATAATAATACATGCTTTCCAGATTAAATGATTTTAATTTCTTCAAAAATATCTTTCATTTATGCTTTCTTATTGTTTTTATACATCTGAAAACTGCCTCAATTCCTTTGTTATAAGACATCTTAAATGTTGAAAATTCAAGTCTATTTGAACAGTTAATTTGAACATGAATGTATGGTAGAAAGCAAAAGTTTATTCAGTACATCTGTTTAAGTTTTTTACTAGAAACATAGTCAAAAAGATGGTGGAGTTAGATAGCCCTAGTCTAAATGATGCTAAATCTCTTTAAAAGATGTTTTTTGGTGACTTTGACAAATAGCAATTACTAAACACAACACCAACAGTGAAAAATACTCCAATTTCAACCTGTCAAAAATGAACTGAAGACTAAGAGGAAACGCATGGTAGGAAACGCATGGTAGGAAACATCTGTTTATTTCTCAGACCTGCTGAGAGATGATAAGGATACACCTTTCAACAATAAAATAATAAAATATAATTCTAAAAGTCAGTTTATTTGTTTTTTCACATTACCTCTTTGAACTGAAGAATTTGTAATGTAAAAAATAGAGAGATATGTATCTTAGTGCTTAATACACACTAAAATAAACTTTGAATAATTTGATCTCCATATTTTAAAGAGGAACAGATTAATGAGAGCTTAAGTTAAAACTTCAAAGACAAAGGAATTGCCAATGCATATCTATCATGAATAAGATTCTAACCCCCTTTCTGATGGCTTCTTTATATTTAATATTAGGAAACATTTCATTTATAAAGTAAACAGGCATCAAAGATGTTTATTAAAAATTTAGTTATTTTTTGTTTGTATAAATATTAAGAAAGAATGGAATTATGAACTAGATGTTTTTCTGCCTCAACAAGTAAAGGTGCTGAAGGTTTTCATTTCAACACTGCCACCTCCTTTTTTTGTACCATCACTGCTGTTCTTGGGATCCAGCTTCTGCTCTCTGTTTTGTGGGAGGCGGTGGGGGTAAGGAAGGATTCATTATCACCCTGGGACACTGATACTGGAGATTGATTACATCAGTGTTTCCACAGGACAGGTTTAGACAGCACTCCTGCTCAATTGTTAAGTAAAATACACATGACAATTGTTGGAAGTATAGGAATTCTTAGTCCTTACCAGGGATGATGTGCTATGCTCACTGAAATGTTGATAGGGTAGTCTTCTGATGCAGATTCAGTTTATACAGGACACAGATGGTAGAACGTACTAGGAGTGGGAGAAGTTTATGGGAATGCTCTGTGATATGCAAAGTGACAGCAGGCTGAGTCTAGAAAAGGTAAATCCATTACCCATAAGAGCACTAGTGGTATTTCATTCTGCAGTATATGGAGAGTTGGTGAAGAGCCTTGAATAGGGTAGACTAGCACTGTCCCCTTGAAATATAACTCAAGCCAACTAAAAATTAAATATTTTAGTAGTTATTAATTTAAATATTTATTACTATAAATATTTAGTAGTTATTAGTTTTAATACTTGTTAAAAATAATGAAAAGAAGCAAGGAAACTCAATATTAATAACTCAGTATATGCAAAAATATTACTTGTACATATGATCAACATACAATTAATGAGATGTTTTACATTTTTTTGTACTGTTTGAATTCTGGTGTGTCTCTTATCTATAGCAATCTCAATTCATATACCAGTATTTTAATCAAAAATATGCTCCATATTTAGGTGTCATAACATTTACAGCTACAAGAGTAGATTTATATGCCCGAGTTGTTCCAGTTTCCCAACACCTGAACTGATGTCAGTTTTTAAACTTATGTTTAAACTGATTGAAATTTAAATTTCAGTGTCCAGTGACACTAGCTTTATTTCAAGGAATGAATAGCAACATGTGACTAGTGGTTCTCATATTGGATAGCGCAGCTGTATACAGAGAAATTTCAACTGGCCAAAACAGCCTTGGAAAAGAAAGCATTATAAAATGGCAGGCTGATAGAGAAAAGGTCATGACATATAAAATTTATAAGCTAAATAATCAGGTTCTGAGTATCAGTGGTGACTTCCATAAAATTCACTTGCTCAATACTCAGTCCTTTCCAGTTGCACTGATACACAAATCCAGAGTGGAGTATAATTGAGGAAAATTTTCAAAGCTTTTAAAGGATTCTAGTGTAAGAGTACAGAGATATCTTAGAGAACTCTTAGCGATAATCTAGTTTGATTCATTTTATATTAATGAAATGTCTAGAAAATGCTATTCACTTATTCAAAATCTAAGTCAGTTAACACAAAGGCTGCTCTTAGATCTAGATCCAGAAAATAGTGTTTTTTTATTGTATTAAATAAGATTCTAATGTAATGTTAATATTGAATGAATAACCTGCAAATATAATTTTAATTCATTTACCTGAGTCATTTCCCAGTTTTTTAAACTATTGTATGACATTATTACTTAACAGTAGTTTTGTTATGAAATAGTAACTCTACTGGGTAAAAATGTTTTTAAAAAATTAAATGGAAAAAAGAAATTCTTTCAATAACAATAAGAAAAATAAGTTAAATCCATAGGCTTGAACTTAAACTGAGCCTGATATCAAGTATATGTAAGAAAACTTAAAAAAAAATTTTTATTGCATTTTAGGTTTTGGGGTACATGTGCAGAACATGCAAGATAGTTGCATAGGTACACACGTGGCAGTGTGTGAGTTGGGGAGGGGATAGCATGGGGAGAAATGCCAGATGTGGGTGAAGGGAAGGAAGACAGCAAAAGAAAACTCTTAAAACAGTTTTGTCTGATAAACATTTGATTCACTGTTTGAACCAATGTAAGTGAGAAATACAAATTCATGTTTGCCTATTTGACTTTGCAGGTGAACTTCAGTACCGGTAAGCTGAATGCATACATGATACAATTGTAATTATTCACCAATTACTTCCATACCTAGAACCTTGTAGGTTCTAGAATAAAATATTCAACAATTTGTCTTTAGAAAAGAATTATAGATGTCTTCAATCTGTGCCAAAGTGAACATGTTCACACATCTCAATTATTGTTCATCATGGAATATATCTTATGCTATCTACATTATCTCCACACACAAATGAATAAGTTTAGAATCATATGAGATTAGCATTCTATTTCCCTTGTATTCCATTGTAAATAAGTTATTTAACAGTTACATATATTGAACACTTATGGTTGTATAGAGTCAGCTATTAGAAGTCAATCCTGAAAACAGCCACTAATTTTGAGTTGATACATCATTTGGCTCATTTACCTGAAAGATTTTTATGAGGACAAACAAAGCTTGTTTATTCAGAGCTTGCTCTAGCAAAGGAGGCAGCATCATCACTTGTGTTTTGGCGGAGAGTGGAAAAGCTTTACCAAAAAAAAAAAAAAAAAAAGGGAAGCCTTCACATATTCTCTGATTGGAGGCTCTTCGAATGAGGAAGCTGTAGGTCAGCAAACTAGAAGCAAAGCATCCTTTATGATTGGTTATGGGTGGGTATATTTTGGCTTTGCCTATTAGTCTTTAGTTGAAAGTGGGGACAAAGATTAAGGAAGCCCGTCAGTAATTAATCATGTCTTGGCCATTTTGGGACTGATTTAATAGGGATTATTGTTTCTCTTCCTAGTTACTAGAAGCAGTGATCTGACTTCCTAAAAATCTGACTTACAGATAGCAGACTGACTTCCTGGGCAGGTTACTGTAGAGAATAAGTTTGTTGGGCTTGTTGCTGCAGAATTTTGGTTAGAATTCAATTTTTATATATAATTTGACTGTTATCCATTTATATGTTCAGTCTTTCGGTATCTATAAACAATAATGACTCACCAGGTTACTTCAAACAATTAATCAACCGACTATTTTTTTGATTAATAGTATTATTTCACTTCTTAAAGTAATTAGATTTGCATTTATCCTGTTTTATTTTGGAAAATTTATTCTGAGGATATATAAGCTGCTTAATTTTCAGTTAGTATTTGTTCTTAGGGAGAAAGAACAAAATATTTACTTAAAGTAATTTTCTAAAATCATTAATCATAATTAAATACATCTTTGAGTTTTACAATGTTGTTTAAGACTGGGAAAGGAATTCAAAAGAATGATAAATCACTTAAATAGAAATGGTGCAATCAAAATGCTTGGTTAAAACATTACTGAAACCATTTCCAAAGTTCAGTTTCTTATTTTCTTTTTGTCAAAAATTAGGAAATTCCGTGATCAAATCAGACTTGTTTTCCTTTCTAAAATTTCAGTGGTCTAATTCCTGAGGGTGGAAAAACTTGTATGAAGTGTTTGAACATTAAGTAAAACATAATTCTCCATTTTTGTTATCTGAACTTGACTAGGCAAAGAGAGGAGATGACCTAGTGAATGAAGTATATTCAACGATTATGTCAGTTGGATAAACATTTTGTATACTACTGGACTATTTTCTTTTTCTTTTTTTTCTTTCTTTATTTTTTTGAGACGGAATATTGCTCTGTCACCCAGACTGTTGTAATGGTGTGATCTCAGCTCACTGCAACATCCCACTCCCAGGTTCAAGCAATTCTCCTGCCTCAGCCTTCCAAGTAATTGAGACTACAGCTAATTTTTTTGTAGTTTTTGCCACCACACCCAGCTAATTTTTTGTAGTTTTTTAGTAGAGACAGGGTTTCACCATGTTAGCCAGGATGGTCTCTATCTCCTGACCTCATGATGTGCCCACTTCAGCCTCCCAAAGTGCTGGGATTACAGGTGTGAGCCACTGCGCCTGGCCCATTACTGGGCTATTTCAATTGAGAATCACAGAGTTCTAAGACTAGAGATTTTGTTTACTTATGTATGTTAATTGAATAGAGATTTTATTTACTTGTTTATGTTAACTGAAAATTTGAAGTTAATACTGTTTCAGAGTACGACTGTATAAAAGGGAATGTAGATAGAACACTAATTAACCAACATCTTGTAATACTCAAGAATATATTGATTGGGATGTCTCATCCCCCTTATGTATAAAGCAAGACTAAGCCAACGGTTTTCCTAAGTATCTTTTGCATTTCTCCAATAACTACTTTTAATATTTTTCTAGGGCAGGCTGCCATGTCAAAGAGCCATAAACCAGGTGCATTAAAACAATAGAAAGGTATTCTTTCACCATTCTGATGGCTAGATGTCTCAAATCACAGTGTCTTCAGGGCCCTGTTCCCTCTGAAGATTCTAAAAAAGTAGACGTCTTTGTTTCCTTTAGCTTCCTGTGGTTGCTAGTAATCTTTGGAATTCCTTGGTTTGTGGCACCATCATTTCAATCTTTGTCTCTGTTTTATACATGATCTTCTCTCCTGTGTCTCTGTGTCTAAATTTCTCTCTTCTTATAAAAGCAACAGTCATCAAATTGGACCCAACCTACTCCACTATGAGCTCATTTTACCTTGCTTACATCTATGAAGGCCCTATTTCCAAGTAATGTCAAATTCACAGGTACAGTGTCAGAATTTCAACACATCTTTTTGGATGACGCAGTTAAAATCCACAACATTGCCCAACATCTTTCAATCGGCTAAAATTATATTTCTTAGATAGAGCTTTATATTTTTAAAGGTCTCATTCTGATAATTTTTTCTGGCAGAGATAAAATTTGCAGCCTGTAAGAGCCCTACATTTGGGTATATAGATACTCAAATAATTTATGATTAAACTTAGCAAATGCCAGGCAATGTTCTAAGTACATTATATACAATATTATATTTAATATTTATAGAGACTCTATTTAGTACTGTTATTATTTTCATCTTACATAAGAAATAACTGAGTGTTTTAAATTTAAAATAGTTAACTTTGTTCTTCACAAGTATTTGATTGTTTTAGATAACTCTAGTTAGATGTTAGATACCACTGAGAATCAGCCTTGCTATAAGTGGTATCTATTATAATGAATCCAAGTCTCCAAGTGAATTTTGCCTCATAGTTAACAACAAATGGATACAAAGACAGTCATACAACCTGTTCTGTATATATGATTAAATCCCAGCTCTCTATACTTCCAAATGCTTTGACAGCATATATCAAGAACTCTTTATTTGGGCTGAGTGCAGTACCTCACGCCTGTAATCCCAGCACTTTGGGAATACAAGGCAGGCTGATTTTCTGAGGTCAGGAGTTCAAGACCAGCCTGGTCAACATGGTGAAACCCCGTCTCTACTAAAAATACAAAAATTAGCTAAGTGTGGTGGTGCACGCTTGTAGTCCCAGCTACTCCAGAGGCTGAGGCTGGAGAATCGCTTGAACCCGGGAGGAAGATTGCAGTGAGCCAAAATTACAGCCACTGCACTCCAGCCTGGGCAACATAGCAAGATTCTGTCTCAAATTAAAAAAAAAATTCATTCAAGATGAAAGGAACAGTGTTATTGGCAGAGTAGTAGCAGGTCAGCTAAACTTCTATTAGGAGTTAAGTGAAAAATCCTCCAATAAGTGTCTTGATACAAGGTCATCAGAAGTCTTCTCAACCTTGGAATCAGTCTGATGAGTGTAGACTATTGGGCATACTATATTTTTGTATCTGTTATGCAAGGAGGGTAGTTCCCATATAATATTTCTACACAATCTACATAACTTGCATGCTATTTATTCTACCAAAAAAACTCACTTCTAATTACTATTTAATTATTCCTCTAGTTTTGACAAAAAGAAAAACAATGCACACACACAACTGGTACTTCAAGCACTTGTAAGAAACTTGTCTAATGTACAAAAAAAATCAATTTGTGAAGACAAGATTTGAACCACCAAGCTACAGTGCCCATTGCTGAAATCAAAATATAGTGCATATTAAAAAATAACTTAAAAAATAGCTTTATGTGTAATAGCCTGAAACCAGAAAAAAAAAGTCCATCTATGGGTGAATATATTTAATATGTAATGTGTTCATACAAGGAATAGTACTTAGCAATAAAAAGGAAACAAAGAAACAATTGATGCATCCAAAATATAAATAAATATCTAGAGAAAGTCAGGCCAAAAAAAAAGACATACTCTTTATTCCATTTATATACAGTTCTATTAATTGCAAAATAATCTAGTGACAAAAAGCAGACCAGTGATTTTCTATGGTCATAAAAAGATTAAGGTAGAGGAAGGGATGAATTACAAAAAGGCATAAAGATACTTTTGGAAGTGATGGAGATATTTTTTATCCTGAATTGTTATAATGGTTTTAAATGTATACACACGTACATTATCAAATCTCAACAAATGGCACAATTTAATATGTGCATTTTACAGTTCATACATTGAACCTGAATATGTTATAAAAAATGCCATTACAAGTATTGCCCCTTAGGAAAAAGAAAGCCAGAGAGAGCAGAAAAAAGAGATGAACTTCTGCAACTTTGAAGCAGAACTCAAGATGCACTTGAAAATGCATCCTGACTCTTGGATCTTGGTCATATGAAACAATAAACTTTCTATTTTTTGCTTAAATTATTTGGGGCCAGATACTGTTTGCTCATAACAGGGAGAACCTTAGCAAAAATGGAAGTATTATCTACCAGTAGTTGCTAGTAAAGATAGATAAAATTGTATACATTAAACCTGGGCATAAACCAAGTTTAAAATTTAACTATTTCAATGATTATGGTGTCATATAGCAGCTTATTATTTACTGATTAAAAACATGTTTTGCCAGAATCAAAAGTTTTCTTCAGGGTCTTGGTTATATTTTGAGATTTTTTTTTTTTAATTATTCTTCAGTAAGTTCTAACCAATGTCTGCTACATGGATGATTCCCAGGACTTGAATTCCCCACCCTACCCCCTTCCCAGAGCAAGAGAGCTAATGTCTCAATGCGTTTGCATTTCAACAGACCAGGTCACAGTATATAATGCTGCCAAAATGACAGCAGTTTGCATTCTTTTCCTATATATAGGGGAAACAGAAAGTCTCCAAGGTCCAAATGCCATTTATTCCATGAATTCCATCAATTCCTCCTTTTCTCCAGACTTCCCTTTTTCTCTAAAGCCTTAGCTCTTTAGCAATACAAGAATTAATTTAAAAGTGTATTGGGAGATTGTCTTCGTTTGTTAGAGGTGCCATAACAAAATACCACAGACTAGGTGACTTAAACAACAGAAATTTATTTTCTCACAATTCTGAGGCCAGAAGTCCAAGATCAAGGCATCCTCCTTGGTTTACAGTTGGCTCTCTTCTCACTGCGGGCTCACACAGTCATTCGTCTGTGTTGTCTGTATCTTAATCTTTTCTTTAAAAGATATTAGTCATATTGGATTCGTCCACCCTGAGAATCCTATTTAATTTAATTACTTCTTTAAAGGCCCTACCTCCAAATATAGTCATATTCTGAGGTGTTGCATGTTAGGGCTTCAACATATGAACCTCAAGGGAACAAAATTCACCCCAAAGCAGAGGTAATCATCTATTTTTCGTGCTTCTTTCTCATTCTCATGTCACAATTGAAAGCTCTGAGAGAATGATCCTCAAACATCAACAAATATACCATAAAATAAATATTTTTGACCTTTTTATAATGTAAGGCATATTTGCTCTGGAATTAAATTACCAAGTTATCATCGATAATCATATATCAAGCTGAAATGTTTGAATGAATATATCCTATAAATCACACTCCATTACGCATATCAAAGTCACTTGATTGGACCAAGTTATAAATGTTTACCCTCATATTTTCCCAGCATAATAAATTGTCAACCTGATCAAATAAAATTGCCCTGCAGGGAATTTCCTCTTCAAATACGCCTCCTCACTCAAATGTTTAACCTCATTATCTTTATATTTCCCACTACCCTCCCTTGTTCTACTTGATATGCAACCAGGATATTATTTCATCTGATATTTCATTTAGCATTTTATGACTTTTTCCTTTGCAATATGCAACATGAAACTCTTGTTTTAGAGTTCTCTTTGCTGACAGTCTCCTGACTGCTCTCTAATATTCACCCTTCTCAAAAGAAAAAAAAATGTCCTTGGCTCCTGCTCCTCCTTGTATAAATGGGTAATGAGTAGAAAATCCCTTATTACAGTACTGTCATTTTCACCAGTGAGAAAATTTAGTAACTACTGGGGTACTACAAAATCATGTGAATGCTCAGTATCTCCTTGAAACGGTGCACTAAGATGAACTCTGTGATTCATTTCATTTTCAGCAGCCTATCATTTGCCAAACTTGACATATGTCAGGCTGTACTGAGGCCATAATTCTCAGAGGCATTCAAAGAACAATCTCAGCATGTATTAAAGGACCAAGAATCTTTTTCTAAAAATATCCAGATACCTTAGAAAAAGAACATGAATAAAAGGTAAAGGATTAGTAGAGATAAAATAACTCCCATAAATTAGTTTTTCCTGGGATCAGGAGTGCAAATCTCAGCTGTTAAATTTTTTCTATACCACTCACAGCCTGAAGAAATTTTATGCCTTATTTGCATTAAATAAAAAATAACATTTCTTAAAAGTTTATATCATACAATAAATGATAGCAATTACCTTGATCATATCAAAGTTTCTTATTACACTCCAATATTCTGTAGTGCATTCTACACACTAATGAAGGTAAGAATTACATTATCTATCAAAGTTCCCACCCTACAGAAATCTCCAAAAGAACTGTGGTTATGATAGCTAAAACCACCAGAGCCAATTTCAACCCAAGGAAGGGTTAGTCATTTGAGACATGAGACGGGCTGGGCTGAAATGTGTCCTTTTGAATTGTCATGTTCTTCATCTCTAAAATTTTAAAACAACATCTACCTTTTTAGATTTCCTCAAATTTTCTTGAAATAGTGTTGAGTGAAAAATAACTAAAAAGAAATTTTTTAGGTTCAGGGGTGCATGTGCTGGTTTGTTATATACTTAAATTGCATGCCGCAGGAGTGTGGTGTACAGATTATTTCCTCATTGAGGTAATAAGCATAGTATCTGATAGGTAGTTTTCCCATCCTCTCCCTCCTCTCATCCTCCACCCTTAAGTAAGTCCTGGTGTCTGTTGTTCCCTTCTTTGTGTTCTTGTGTACTCAATGTTTATCTTTCACCTAAAAGTGAAAACATGGGCATTTGGTTTTCTGTTTCTGTGTTAGTTCACTCAGGATAATGGCCTTCAGCTCCATCTATGTTTCTGCAAAGGACATGATCTCATTCCATTTGATAGCTGCATAGGATTCAATGATGTATATATACCACGTTTTCTTTATTCAGTCTACTGTTGATGGACATTTAAGTTGATTCAATATCTTTGCTATTGTGAATAGCACTGCAATTAATATACACATGCACGTGTCTTTATGATAGAATGATTTACATTTCTTTAGATATATACCCAATAATGGGATTGCTGGGTTGAATGGTATTTCTGTTTTGAGTTCTTTGAGAAATGGCCACACTGCTTTCAGAGTTGCTGAACTAATTTACATAAGTATATATGGATTCTCTTTTCTCTGCAATCTCACCAGCATCTGTTGTTTTTGACTTTGTAATAGCCATTCTGACAGGTGTGAAATTGTATCTCATTGAGGTGTTGATCTGCATTTTTCTAACAATTAGTGAAGTTGAGGATTTTTTTCATATTCTTGTTGGTCACATGTATGCCTCCTTTTTAAGTGTCCTTTCTTTTTAAAAGTGTTCATACATTTGCCTATTTTTTAATTTTTAATTTTTTTTGTTAATTAAAGTTCCTTACAGACTCTGGTTATTAGACCTTTGTTGAATGCATAGGTTGCTAATATTTTCTCCCATTTTGTAGGTTGTCTGCTAATTCTGCCAATACTGTCTTTTGCAGTGCAGAAGTTCTTTAGTTTAATTCGGTCCCATTTGTCAATTTTTGTTTCTGTTGTAATTGCTTTCGGTGTCTTTTTTATGGAATATTTGCCAGGGCCTGAGTCCAAAATGGTATTTTCTAGGTTGTCTTCCAGAGTTTTTATGCTTTTAGGTTTTAAATTTAAGTCTTTAATCTATCTTGAGTTAATTTTTGTATATAGTATAAGGAAGGGATCCAGTTTCAATCCCTTGCAGAACCAGATACCCCAGCACCATTTATTGACTAGGGAGTCCTTTCCCCATTACTTACTTTTGTGAGCTTGTCAATGATAAGATGGTTATAGGTGTGAAGCATTATTTATGAATTTTCTATTATGTCCCTTTGGTCTATATGTTTGTTTCTATACCAGTGCCATGCTGTTTTGGTTACTGCAGCCTTGTAGTACAGTTTAAAGTCAGGTGACCTGATTCCTTCAGCTTTGTTCATTTTGCTTAGAATTGTCTTGGCTATTGGGCTCTTTTTTTAATTTCTAAACATTTTTTGGAATATATTTTTTTTAAATCTGTGAAGAATGTCATTGGTAGTTTGATAGAAACAGTATTGAATTGTAGACTGCTTTGAGAAGTAAAGCCATTTTAAAAATATTGACTTCCTATTCCTGAGCATGGAATGTTTTCCAGTTGTTTGTGTCATCTCTGATTTCTTTGAACAGTGTTTTGTAATTCTCGTTGTAGAGATCTTTCACAGCCCTGGTTAGCTATATTCCTATATATTTTATTTTTTTGTGGTTATTGTTTATGGGATTGTGCTCTTGACTGATAATATTTTATGTATCAATACATAACATAATTAGCTGGGGAGAAGTGTTTCTATCTAAATGACTTTTTAGTTGTATTCTTCACTTTTTTTTCCTCTCAGAATTCTCAGCTGGTGAGAGGAACAGACCAATAAGATCTTGAAGAAAACAACTTCAGAAAATTTAGTATATTCACTCCTAGAAGTTGAAAACACATAAACATCTAATGTTTCCAGATTTTGTTTTTCTTGTTGTGACTGTTTGAAACTTATCTTTTATATTTCCCCCAGAATAATAAAACCAAAATATAATCTCCTAAGCATTGTAGGGGAAAATAAATGTATTTCCTTTCTATCTTAGGTTCATGGCTGAGACCCTGTAAGAAAAGACAGATTCACAAAAGGAAAGTACACAAATATATTTGTTTTGCATAATATGTAAGACTTCAGAAATGAACAAAGAAACAGGGGAACTTGAGTATTTTTATGGATAGTCATGTAGAAGTATGATTGGAAGACAAAAGGTATAATCTACTGGCAATCAACTAGGGAGAAATTAGCAAGGCCTGTTTGTTCAGATTCCTCTTGGTGTCACTGTGTCTTTGCAGATAAAGTTGTTCATCTGAGTGTAGGGTGAGCACATCTGGAATGAAAGTCTTATGACCCACTTCAGAGAAAGGTCAGAAAATTATTGTATAGCCTGCTTCAGGCGAGGAGGGTGAGAAGAAGGTGAGAGTGGCCCTCCTGCTTCCGCCATTTCCTTAAATGCCAACATGCCATATTTTAGGGGAGTTATGTCCTGAATCCAAACAGTGTCCAAGATCGCAAGTCAGTGACAAATTGGAATACCTTATTATATAAGAGTTGATGTAACTGAATTTAAGTGTGCATATTATTTCATTGATTTTTATAACCTAAGTCAGAGTAAAGTCTTGGTTCTGAAAATGGCCACTCACATTTTAGGAAGAAACAGATATTTTAAGTATGTCTACCAACTCTGTTATATTTACAAAATATTTAATATTATTGGTAAAGGCCATAGTAACACTGTTCCTCCATGAATAATAAGTTGTAAACATGAGAAGTTATAAAAATAATATGACTTTTTAAAATAGAATAAATTGCTTTTGCACCATGATCCTAGTCTGAGGTACTAAATAAAACTGAAGGGTAGAAAATATCAGAAAACAAGTATTAAAGAAGGACTTGAACATTTTGTTAATGCTACTTGTCAATTTTAGTATCTTTCCATGGTCCATTCGATTTCCCACTTCTCTAGACTATTTCTAAACTTTTTGTCCCTTCTTTATGACTGAAATATTTCTTATTGCTTCCTTTTCTGTGTTGATGATCTTGATTCTTTTTCCATTTAGGAAACGAAAAGAATTAGAAGACAGCTTTTTACACATCATTGCCAGCCAGCGTCCATTTCTCTTCAGGTACTCTATTTCTCTGTACCCAGCAAAGGAGGGGACAGTGCTCTTACCTAAGCCTAGCATCTCCCCTCCTTCATGTCCAGCACTTTTCATTCAATAGAATATGTTACTGCAATCATTTCTCCCTCTCTTTCCTCTACCTTTAATCTTTCCCCTACCTTTAATCTTTCCCTCTCTATTGGATTGTTCCTGTCAAAACACAAACATGCTATAGTATATCCAGTCCTAAAAACACTATTTTAATAAAAATCCGATTCACCCTACATTTCTCTTATGTCCTATCCCCTTTTTCTTATCCCTTTTACAGTGAAACTCAACAGTGTTTCCCCCTTTTTTTCTTGGCCCTCTTCTTTTTGTTCTTTTTTTAACAAACCACTGTAATTGGGTTTTTATCCCCATTGTGCTGCTGTAACAGCTCTTTATGCCACTCAATTATGTATTCATGGAATCATTCATTCAAGAAAAAGCTTTGAGCACCCACTACGTGTTATATCTCCACAAAGATAGTGAGTAGGAACCTAAGTACTCAAACATTTCTTTTTCCTTTTGTCCAGTAGTAAAATTTTAAACTCTTTAAGGGATTATAAATGAACAAATCTTGGTATATTTTCAGGAAAATTGTACAGATGGACAAATGTTGTGCACTTCTACTTCCTGTTTCTCAAAGGAGATGGGACGTACAAAATAGACTCAGGATATCTTAAACAACGACCACACTCAATTCTACAGTACTTCCCTTGGCCCAGGAAGTCAGGTCTTCTCTCCTGGTACCCATTCTTAAGAGAGTCGTACACCTAAATCCCTCTACACTACAGATTTAAAGATACAAAGAATCTCAACACATGAATTTCTTTTCATCACATTTATGTTCATTACTGTCTTAGCCTCCAATATAGCATATTTACATGCTAAGTGACTTCTGGACATATGTTCCATTTCCCCTTTTAAGCACCTTGACTATGTAAACTTCAGAAGATTTCCTGATATTTTGGTTTTCCTTCTTTTAATGGTCTTCTATTATTTTTCTTAAAAATGCTTTTCTAAAACGTTTCAGTGTCTTGTCTAGAGAAATAAATTCAGCGATTGACTTTCGGCACTGTGAGGCTGCTTCAAGAAGATGCTAGTTTTCTTTGTCAAAGACTGACTTTGCCAGAGAAATTGTAAGGCAGAACATAGAGGATCCCCCCCCCACTTTTTTTTCTGCTCCTTAGAAGAATCTTTCTTCTATATGTATTAAATTTTTTAAAAAGGAAACCACCTATCTAGTCATTGGTAGATTTTAATTTTAAGTCTCAAAATAATCTCTAAACTACACTGATCACTTTTGTAGTATATATCTCATTAATAACTGCTTTGCAGTTCTTGTGATAGAGGTGTTGTTAGATATATTTAAGGCTCCTAAGATAAACATTTTCTTCTACTGTAGTCCAGCAGTCAAGTGAACTTGGCAAGAGTAGCTTTTCCATTCAGATATCTCAAAACTTTGTCACAAGAACATCTTTTTAATTTTTTTAAAAGATTTCAAATTAAAACTACTAAATGAGATCAACTTGTTTTCTCTGGCTATTTAGAAATAAAATGGAAGATGCTATGGTGAAATCATAATAAACAACACACAAAATACAGTAAGGTGTGACATGAGCCAATCAAGAACTACTTTGACTAGAAATGTGAACATAAAAGAGAAACAAACTTTAAGTTGCATAGCTCTTTCTATATAGAAACCTTATGCCAACATTAACAACAAATCTTCCAATGAGGTGTTTTATCTCTAGGTAGAACTGCTTCAAGTAGAATGAAAGGATCAGTGTTTTTCAATCCTAGTCCTTTTTTTCTTACTTTCTCAAGTGGGAATAAGTCAAGCATTTGACATAAAGCAAACTGAAGGAATACAGCATTTAAAATAGGTTGTGTCTTCCGCAGGGAAATAACAGATTTGAATCTTCTTAGCTTACCTCTAAGAGTTTATACTGGCAACAATGCAATTTAAAACAGCAGATGGTTACTTGCGTATCATGGATAAGCGGGGAAAAATCTAATGCCATACAAACTGGATTGCAGCTGGGAAAACTTACAAATTTCAGCAAAGGCTACAGAGACTGAATATTTATGAGTAATAAGGAAAGGAAAGGTGATCAGGAGGCAAAAACCTTAATGCAAAAAAGGAAAAGTTAATGTGGCAGGTGGTGTTGGCCTGTTACTCTTCCCCCAGGAGAGAGCAAATGCATTTGATAATTTTTCTGTTGCATAATGTGTACACCCTCAGAAGAGTGCAGCTTGGACACAAAGGGCTGTAATGAAGCAAGCGGAATCATCACGTTCACCACTGAGCATACATACCTTCATACTGTGTGCAGTAAATGGCTCCCCTTTGCATACACAGTCAAGCCTGTACTCAGCCCAGCTTTCCTTTGTTCTGTTATACTAGTGTGTTTCTTTTCCTGTCTCATCATGAATCTATATCAATTATGCAAACTTATTAATAAATAGATCACCTCTGTAGCATATGGCTAATGCTCTAACTTGCTCACAGCAAACAGATCTAATGTATGAATACCATTTGGAATAAATTATAGAGGCTGTAAGAGTTTATTATATTTTAGTGCTGTCTGGAACAATTTTCTATGTCTCATTTGATTCCTGTTGCTTATTTTGTTATTTAATCTCTATTTTTCTTCATCTGCAAATGTGGATAATAATAATACCTGCCTCATAGGTCTATTGTGAGGATTTAATGAGTAAACATAAAACATTGAAACAGCAAAGCACTGTGCTGGCTACTCAATGTTATTTTTAGTATTAATGTGTGCAGATAACACTGCAGAGCCATTTACTGCAGACCATCTCTTACTTTAAAAGTTCCAGTTTCCTTCCTTCTACCTTACTAGTGCAGCAGGTAGCTTTTTAAATAATAGAAAAAAAAAAAAGCTGACATTTAGCATTCACCATGTCCCAGGCACTATTGTAAGTATTTTATATGTATCAACAGATTAAATTTTTACAAGATCCTCTGATGAAGATGCTAGTATTTCCATTTTACATGTGAGTAAATGAATGCACAGAGAAGTGAAAACTACTTTCCTATGGCAACATAGTCAGTAACTGATGGAACCCAGCTTCAGAACCAGGCAGTTTGGCTCCAGGGTCCACAACCATTTCCACTTCTGTATGCAGCTGTCTCTGTTTGTTCTCACATTATCCTACCTTTACTCCTCAGTTCTTTCATTCCAATCCTTAACTCAACTGAGTTTCCCACATATTCTTTGACTTGATTACTTTCCACTTGCCCTGTAACTCTTTCTCTTCGGTATGTTTAATTTTTCCCATTTCAGCTGCTTTCCAAACAACCAGCTTTCCTTCTCGAAACTTATGTGTAACCCTTTAATTAGTGTGATTGTGTGCTAACAGTATTCTGTTTCCTCATCTTTTCTTTACTCCATATTTCACTTTATGAGACAAAGTCTATGCCAGGTGTTGGCAACTGTGATCAATTCTTTCCTCATCTACTCCCATTACTCCACTGGAACTGCTCTCCAGAAGTTACTGTGAGCCAGGCAAACCTAAAGAACACTTCTGGCTCTCCTCTCATAGAAGGGCCTTTGGACATAGAGCCCATGAAAACAGTTATTCCAGGAAATGAGTGAATTAGGATAAATATGTGAGATAGTGCAAAAAACTTCCTTTAAAAATTAGTGTTCCTTGTGTTACTTCTATTTGTTATCACTTCAGGAGCTACTCTTGATTATTTAGGATTAAATAATTCACTGTGATATAAATTATACCAACATGTTTGAAATAACAGTATAATTTTCTATATTTGAGCATTTGTTTTTTTCATTCCTTTGAAATTTTCTTAGCATTGTTCTTTTCCCTTAAACTCTAATAATGTTACACATAAAAATCCTTATAAATGAAAAAGATAATTAGTATAATAATGTCCATGACCCTCAATGTCTTAAAGCAACTGACATTTAAAAACTATTTTGATAGGTTGTCATTAAACTATAAGAATTACCTATGGACTATAAGAATTACCTTTTCAAATAATTGCTAATTTAAAAATATCCATGGTTTATAACTGTGTATTTTTAAATTTTATATATAATTGCACTTTAGGTTCTGAGGTACATGTGCAGAACATGCAGGCTTATTGCATAGGTACATACATGGCAATGTGGTTTGCTGCCTCCATCCCCTTGTCACCTATATCTGGCATTTCTGTCCATGTTATCCCTCCCCAACCTCCCTACCCCCTGCTGTCCCTCCCCTATTACTCCTACAACAGACCCCATAACTGTGTATTGTTTAAAGGGAAACATACACACACACACACAAACACACACACGCACACACACATTTTAAAGTTTCTGCTGACATAGGCCCTGAGCTAAATTCAGGATCTAGGAAAGGGTGCTTCTTGATTCAGCTGGCGTACATACAAAGTCCTTTCCTGGCTGCGTATTAGGCTCAATTTTTAAAGGGCATCTTTGTATTTCTCACAGTGTATAAGATAAAATAATCATTCTATTATTTTTTTCAATTATACAATAATTCCTCACAGAAGGAATGCATGACTTTGTGATAGGCTGAAGAGGATTAAGAGAGTATTTTTTTTTATTTTGAGATGGAGTCTCACTCTGTCGCCAGGTTGGAGTTCAGTGGCATGATCTCAGCCCACTGCAACTTCCACCTCCTGGGTTCAAGCAATTATTTTGCATCAGCCTCCCAAGTAGCTGTGACTACAGGCACATGACACCAAGACAAGCTAATTTTTGTATTTTTAGTAGAGACAGGATTTCACCATATTGGCCAGGATGGTCTTGATCACTTGACCTCTTAATCCATCCACGTCGGCTTCCCAAAGTCACGCCTGAGATTACAGGCGTGACCCACCTCACTCAACCTAGGAGAGTATTTTTATGGTCTCTCTTGCTTCTTACCTCATGTTTTACTTAAGATCTATGTGATATTTTAGAAGCAGAATCTTGGAAATTTAACTTAAAATAAGGGGAGGAGAAAGTTTATATACAGAATGATGATATTCCCTCCGCCCATCCAGTTCTGTCCTGGCATCTTGGCTTTTACCAGGTAATAGCAGGTACCTGGCTAAATATTGTAATAGTCATAATAATGCAAAAGCTGAAGATTGATATAAACAAAATTGTGGTAGAACTATGCTGGATTCTGTATTGGTCAGGATTCTTCAGAGAAATATAACCAATAGAAGATATGTATTAATATATACACATATACGTATATATGTATTTATATATATACACACGTATATACATATATATGTATTTTGTGTGTTTGTGCACATGTATGTGTGTGTAAGAGAGAGATTTATTATAATAAACTGGCTCTCTGAAGCTGAGATGACCAGAAAATAATTAAAAACAGAAAAAAAAATGGCTCACATAATTATGGAGGCTGACAAGTGGCAAGATCTGCAGGGTAAATTGGTGAGCTGGAGACTGTGGAGAGGTGATAGGGTGGTCTCAATCTGAAGTCCAGGCTCAAGACCCAGGAAGAGCCAGTCCAATGTTTTCATTTGAATCCAGAGATAAGGTAAAACCAACATCTCAGTTTCAAAGCAGACAGGCAGCAGGAATCCTCTCCTATTCAAGGGAAGCTCATCCCTTTTTGGATGAGGTCCACCTGCTGTGGGGGGGTTTCCTCAACTTGCTGATGTAAATGCTAATCCCAGCAGGACATGGAGGCTCATGCCTGTAATTCCAGCATTTTGGGAGGCTGAGGCGGGTGGAACACTTGAGGTCAGCGTAGTAAACATAATGAAATCCCATCTCTACTAAAAATACAAAAAATTAGCCAGGCATGGTGGCATGTGCTTATAGTTCCAGCTACTATGGATACTGAGACAACCTTTTTGGAGATTTAAAATGAACTAGTAACATATGCACATTTAGAAGACTCCAAAAAAAAGACATTAATAAATACAGTTTAAAATAACATTTAACATTTGTTGAGTATCCTCAGTACTCTGTTAGTTGTTGTTTTCAATATATTTTTCACATAATTCTTATAAAAACTCTGCATTAACTGTGATTATTGTCACCATTTTACAGATTAGTAAAGTTTATCCGTGACGTAGTGGTTAAGATCACACACAGATACTGGAATCAGACTGCTAGGGCTCAAAGGCTGGTTCTGCTACTTACTAGATATCTGACCCTGAGCAAGTTTCTTTGCCTCTTTGTGGCTCAGTTTTCTTATCTGTAAAGTGAGTGTAATGACAGTACAATCTGTTCTGATGGCTGTGATTTGTCGGACTTAAAATTTGTAATGTCCTGGCACTGATGGAAACTATCTAAGTGAGTTAATAACAGTAATTACTAGTATTTTTGTATGATTTTCCCCTAGAAAAAAGTATTATTAGCCACAACCAAGAACAATAGCAGCTACTATATTTCCCAATGTCTGGCACTGCAACATGTTTTTTACAGATCAGTCTTATGCAGTTTTAGAGACAATACTAAGTTTTTTGATATGCATTTCTGTCTTCACAAAAAGTCTAGAAGGTAGACTTGATTATTCTCATTGTTAAAGTAAGGAAATTGAGGATTAGAGGATCAGCATGGCCATATGATGGTATGGTATATCTCTTTTCCCTTTTCTAACTCAACTAAAATTAGAGGAATAAAAAAAGAATCAATTCTCAAAAAGAGTGCAAACCAATGGTAGATAACCCCACAGGAGGGTTGGCAACCTAATTTTGGAAGATGGAAAGTGAGCGAAGGTATGGTTAATATAGATCATTCATCTATGTTCTTAGCTCAAACACATGCTGCTTTGTGGTGTTGGACATGGGGGTCTCTGAACTCCATTTCTCAGAAATCCTTGCTGGCTGGCTTCATGTCAGAGTCTCTCAATAGGAGGTACCAAAGGGAGATCAGAAGACCGGAGTTTCTTTGTGTTCCGATAAAGATTCTCTCCTTGACCAAACTTTAGTCAGGCTCCTCTGAAGCTTCTTGACAACTAGGCCACAACTTTTGGACTTCTGTGTCTGTCTTACTCAATTTTAGCAAGAAGCCTGCTGAGTTGGTTTAGTGAAAATCCTTCATCTTCAATATCTGATCATCCACAATATAATATTTGACAAATTTCCCCACCTTTGTGGGCAATGTCAGATCACCCTGGCTTGCCTTCTTCAAGAGCCATATCAGGTCCAAACAGCTAGAATCTCTTCCTTTCATTCCTGATGTTTCTTCTTAGTGATTTTCTATTCACTGCCCCTCACCCCATTTCTGTCTATAAATTTCCACTTTACCTTGCTCATTGTATCAGAATTAAGCCCAGTTCTACCCTGAGATCTTTTTCCCTGTTGCAATGGCCCCAAATACAATCTGTTTTTATCTATCTAGCTACTGATCAGCTCTTGTTTTCTTGGACAGTTCCCCTGTTCCACCCTGGCCTGTTGGTCTGAAATACTAGCTTCTTTCAGGACTCTCAGGACTAGCTGCCTCATGCCCCTGTGGACATACCAGCAGCAACTATGCTTACATTGTGAACCCCAGTTCTGTGAGGACTCTCCTCTGTTCCTCTAGGTTCTGAAAACCCCATCACGTCTCTTTTGTTCCTTAAGCCCTGAAGGGGGTGTAATTATATCCCATTTTGGAATCAATTATTCCAGTCTAATTTTCTTTGCTTGATATAACTTGTGTGGCTTATTTTTTTTCCAGTTGGTCCCTGAGCGACCCATTAACTGACTTAATAACTTAGTAGAGAAGAGAAAACTGAGGGCTGTCTAGACGAGGAAATCAACATGAAGTGAGAAGACTGAAGCCACAAAACATCATAAAGTGTCAGAAACTGTAAACGTGAGGAATCTCTAAAGATGAGGACAGCAGTGGGATGAATAGAGAAGGCCTAAGAAAGTGCCTTAGAAGCAGTTATATTCTGCAGATTCTTTTCCTTTTTCTTACAGAAAGATAAACATTTTTACATGACCATGGCAGGAAACAGAAAGTTCATCTTTCACAGTAACTGAAGAACAGTCTAGAATTAATCCTAGAGCAGTCTCAGAATCTGGAAAAACAAAAAAAATTAAAGCAAGGCAGAGCAGATTTAAGGAAACATAGTAAGAATGGAAAATGGGGATTAAGTGAAAATCATCTTGTTGAAAACTGTCCTTGCCATCTCCTTCAGACTCTTAAACACTGACAGCTAGGTTCACATGCAAAGCAGAGATTGGATCATTTTTCTCCTGATACACTGAGAACTACAAGAGAAATAGCCATAGGTCCTGAAATTTGGTCTCCCAAGCAACCACAAAGAAAACTTGACTGATAGTTACTGGGTAGTGAAACTCACTGGGTGAAATGCCCTGTTCCTACACACTGAACACTCAGTTTCTTGTTTGAGAGTTAGGTATGAATTGCCAACCCATTGGCATTTGAACAAAAGTACTAATATAAGAGACAAAATGGCAACCAAAAAAAAAAAAAAAAGTAGAAAAAAGAAGCAAAGTAATAGGAGAAGAAAACATCACAAAATCTATTACTATATTTAGAGAAATAAAAGAAAATAATTCTGCTTTTTTTTTAAAAAAATAAAGATTAGGGAACAAAATTATGTTCTTAGCAAGTCACGAATCTGGTGGCAAAATTAAATCCATATATTTGTGGATATTTGTATGCAATTTACTTTTATATATACATATATGTATGCAGTAGAAAAAGAAAATTTGAGGAGTTTTCCATAAACTAACACTATAATGAAAATTCATGGATATTATTGAGATAAGAATGTTTAAGAACAATCATGAAAGTTCAATATCTGAATACTAGGAATTCCAAAATAAGAAAACAGAGAAATTGAAGGGTCAGTCATGAAGAAGGAAAGATACATTAATTATCAAGCAAATAGTGAAAGGAAATTTCCCAGAACTGTAAAATATGAGTTTCTCTATTAAAAGACTCCATAGATACATAGATAGCACAATGAAGTAAAATCAACCACACACACACACACACACACACACACACCCCACACCAAGACACTTTATTATGTCATATTAGAAGGCCAGAGGCCAGAGATAAAGAGAGGCCTTAAAAAGTTAACAAAAAGGTAAGAAGAGGGATAAAAAAGACACATGCAAAGTATCAAGAAATGGAATAGAAGGGGATTATGGCTTTTCTAAAATAATATTGTATTGCTTACCTTTTAAACTGTAATCCTGATTGGTTTTGAATTAAATTTAAAGATATATATAGAATTCGCCAAATATCACAAAAGTAATTAATGACATGGCGAGATTCTGATCCAGATCTACTAGCAACAATTTCTACATTCTACAATATAGTTCAATCTAGTTAGAGTTGGTGTAGAATAAACACAAATGAAACAATGATTAAAGAAAAACTTTTGAAAGTCAATGTTGTGCTTGGTTTTCAACGTGATAAATCTGAATTGCTTGATAAAAGTAGAGAAAAGCATTTAGATTTTATTAAATGACCACAGACTAGTAAGCCTGGGAAAACTAGCTTTATTAACGTGGAAAGGGTTTATTTGACAGGGTGTCTACAGTGTTTATGTTACAGTTTACCAGGTACTTCATTCTCTTCTCGACACAATTCTCCTTGCTACCCTGACTCCAAATGACCCAAACTGAGCCATTCTAATATCTTACTCCCCTGGCTACAGTGATGGTAAGCATATGATACAGGGAGGACAAATCAGACCTTTACCCTCATATTTATAAAATGGGACATATGACAGAGAAGGTCCTTTTTTCTAAAGTCATGAAACTGTTAGAATAAGAGCCCAGTGCTGCTAAGTGCCATGTCTTTCACTATATGGACAAAGTAGGAAAAAGAAAAAGCAATGAAACTACAGTTTCAATAGCATTTTGAAAGCCACATTTCAGCTTTGTACAATGCCAGCTTACTGATGTCTTCCCAATGATTCGTTTATGTGAGACAATAAATTTAGCTTAAGTGAGTTGAGTTGACCTTCTCTCACTGAACTTTAGAATCTTGGCTAAATCCCAAGACGCATTTGAAGGGTTATAGGACACAAGGGAGAAAGTTATTGAGTAAATTTTTATTAAAAACTAAAGAGTGATTATTATTTATAATAACTAATGGGGGGCAGTTTGGATTGTAGACTTGTTTGAAGTGATAAAATGTTTTTTAACAAAGTTTCTTTTTCTGTATCAGCAAGAAGATATTGTTGGGTGAACAAAAGACTAGCAATTAAAAGCGAGCCAAAATACAATTGTAAGAGTTCAGTCATGATTAAGGATGAGTCTACCCTGTAAAAATGGATAAATGTAAATGCTTTCTTATAGTTGTGCTCTTTGTTCATTTTAATTATTGTGGTTTCTGCAAGCTGATAGTATTTAAAGGCCAAATTTTTAAATTTTTTTTCCCCAGAATAGGTGAGAAGATACAAATAATTTTTGAAAAGGTATAGCAAAAAAAGCACAACTATTTGTGTAGAGTTCAGAAAATTTTCGAAAACCTCTATAGTGCTAATTATTTTCCTGGCATTATATATAGCATTGCATCATATATTTAATGCACCTCTAAAAGGTTGTTTTAGTTGGGTCCATTTTTCAGATGAGGAAACCAAAATTCAGAGAGGTTAATGACTTGCCTGTGATTACACGGTCAGTAGGTAGAAACTGGGATTCAAACCGAAGCCTATGTAACTCTCAAATTCATCCTTTTCATAATGCTCACTGCCAAGTGGAAATTCATATCACATTTCATAGGTATAATTAGCATGCTTTCACAAAAGAATATGTATGTTTACAACAGCAGAGTAGAATTTTCATAGATAAGAACTTTAATGTTCTGTTTCAATTTAGACACTGAATCTAAGGTTCTTTGAGAGCAAGATATGGCTTTAACTTTTTGTTATTATGTTGTCTACCCACACAAAATTCACTCAGTGCACTTTCTTTTTACCCTTAGAATCATGCTAACACGTTTCTTCATATATGAATTTCAATCTGCAACACTCTTAAACCTAATTTATTCGAACTGAATAAAAGTAGTTTCTGTTTAAAACATTTTATAGTTGATACATGTCATTGAGTTTTCATGTCCAAGTATACAGTTACGTTTGACTTTCTGTTTTCTCAGTTGCAGCCAAGGCCCCAAAAGGCTAGACCAAACAATAGGTGTGAAGTTCCTACCATGATAAAGAAGGTTGACAGGCCACCTAAAGAAGACTTGAGGTCCTCCAGACCTGCACTGTGTAATACTGTAGTCGCTGGTCACATACATCTATTTTAAGTTCAAATCTAAAAGAATTAAAATAAAGAAAAATTCCTAAGTCCTCCAATTGTACTAGTCACATCTGAAGAGCACAATAGTCAATTTGACTAATGTCTCCCATATTGAACAGTGTAATATAGAATACTTCCTTCATCGTAGAAAGTTCTATTGAACAGCATTGATCTAAACAATGTGAAGAACATTAAAATGGAGTGGTTAAAAACTGCCTCTTAAGCATTAACCTATAACTTATCCTTATTCCTGTAAGAAATGCCTAAGAAAATGTGATTAGTCATTAGATATCTGACCCATTCCTCCAAAATATATGTAAAGCCCCAATTTGTATCATTTTCTAATTTCCACGATATAAATATTTCCAACATGTGATTTCAAACTACCATGATAAAGTCACTGAACACAGCATTAGGAATTGACACTACTAGCTCTTGTGAGCCTTTCACATAGCTTCGTCTCCATAATAAACATTGCCTTTAACCAATTATAGTTCTAGCAAGGAGGCTCTCAGAGGAAACAACAAAGCATGCCACAAGAAAAAAAGCCAGCATCCAACACGACGACGATCTGATATTGTTACAACTGAACCCATTACATATGGCCTTTTTGCCTGTGTACAGCTTCTCTGCTCTCCTGTACCTGACACTGCAGAGATCAGAAATATGAAGTAAAAAAAGTAAATATGGGGTAACATGTGAGGGAAGAAGTGCCAGAGGATGAGGTAAAAAGTACATTAAGTGAAAAAATATTGTCAAACCTGCATTTTCCCCCCAGTGTAGCATGTGAGAGATGTAAATTGAAGTAGGAGAGAAGTTTTCAATTAGATAATGATCTGTATTTTCATAGAAAATGACCTGGGTATTTTTACTTTTTAAAATTTTTCTAAAAACTATGGACTCTATCCAACTTTATTAGGAAAAGGAAAAAAAATTGTCAGATAAAATTCAAAAAGTAGAGGTAAAAAAAAATACAGCTAGATCCTGCCTGTGTCTAACCTAGTCTAACTAGTTCAATAAAGGAGTTCTATAAGTAAGACAGAAAGCCAAACAAGCATGAATGCCTCAAAGAAATATAATTCTAAATATAATTTTTATAAAGTTATTACCACAAATAATCCCATCCTTATCTGGGTTAACCTCTGCTATGCAATCACTTTGTCAGGCTTAGTCACTTCCTCTCACCCCCAAGAAAAGTTATTTTTCAAATTTAAAGAGTCTTCCTTGGTTTCCTCTAGACTGCCTGATCTCCTCTACTGTGAATTGTTGGGGTTTGGAATCATAGGGTGTTTCTTTTTGTTCCCTTGTCATGCTTAGAATGAGATACAGTTTTTCAACTGTATACAGTTGTGTACTGCAGTGTCTGTGGGAAGCATTCGATGGCTTTAGTAGTTTAAAAAGATTCTTTATACTAGGTATAAAATTAGTTCGCACAAGTTTTTATTTATTTCTTTATTTTTTTGAGACAGTATCTCCCTCTGCTTCTCAGGTTGAAGGGCAATGGTGTGAACTTGGCTCACTGCAGTCTCGAACTTCCAGGATCAATCAATTCTCCCACCTCAGTCTTCTGAGTAGCCGGGACCACAGGCACATGATACCATGCCTGTCTCATTTTGTTATTTTTATTTTTTGTAGAGACGTAGTTTTGCTACTTTGCTAAGCCTGGCCTTGAAATCCTGGGCTGAAGCAATCCTCCCATCTTGGCCTCACAAAGTGCTGTGATTACAGATGTGAGCCATCCCACCTGGCCTGCACAAGCCATTTTATATTGGCGATGTAAATGTCAGTTTAATTACAATTTTGGTCAATAAAATAATAAATTCTACTCAACAAAAATAAAAACAAATGACATTTTATTATCCAGTGTGGGAAGATTTATAGCCCACAAAAACCTATTAAACCAGTAGAAGTTAGAAAGAGCACACTGAAACTTCCAACAGCACAACATGATTTGTCAATTCTTGAGGAACATCTTTCTTCAAAATTTTATACAATAAAAAGGATAATTTCTTAATTGCACGTATGTTATTCTTTAGTAAAATACAGAGAGATGAATTGTCAAACAGCTTATAATTTATGCAAATTAGCATAATATATTAAATTACAACTTTGTGGTAACAAAGAACACCACTAATTTTCAATTCCACTAGAGCACAGACTGTTAGCTCTTACTCACATTCATTCTGCAGTCTCAAATCTATGACTCATTTCACCTGTCTAAAGGGGCTTATGCTTGATTATATCTATTTTAACTCCTAATTTATGCTCTTGATTCACTTCCTTCTCAGACTTGCTTCATGCACAGCTCTCCACATCTCAATTGTTAGTAACATTACCAATTTATGTAGTTGTTCTGGGCCAAAACCTTAACATCATCCATGACCCCATTCATTTTCTCGTATTTCACATCCAGGAAGTCCTGCTGACTCAACCACCAAAAATATATATGGATTCTGACTTTTCTCCTTGGTCCAAATTCACATCTGAAATAGTTATAAAACTGGTATCCTTGTTTTTACCTTGTCCCTTTATTTTTTCTTCTTATAGTGAACACTACTTTCTTATATAAAATACTAAATTATGTTTATTTTTCAATGACCTTCTCCTCTACTATAATGTAAGCTCTGATAGGACAGAGATTTCTCTCATATATGTATATATGAGAGAAATATATACATTTACATATATATTATATACTTATATATTTTTATATATTATGTATCATATATATTTATATGCATATATATTTATATATATCATATGTGTATATATTTGCATATAAAATACATAAATGAATCTTTTTAACAAGAAAAGGAACGTTTGTTAGGACAACCATCCATTCACTGTTTAAACATTTGTTGAAGATATCCATATGTATATGTGTGTGTGTATATATATATATATTTTAAAATACATGTATGTATATATACACATACATATTTGTGAATATATATGTGTATAATTATATATACACATACACTCAGCTACACATATAATGTTTATATATGTATTATTTGCATAGAAAGTTACTTTTGATAGAATAATTGTAAATATATTTATTTTAGATTTTATTAAACATAATATTTGATTCTTCAAAACTTCATCATATAAAAAAAATTACGGCTTAACTTGAATCTAGAAATTTTACACCAATACTTTGAATGAAGACTGTAGAAAAGTAACACCTCAAAGGGACTACTGGAATAATAGAGTTTGTCGTTTGTCATTTATGGGTATATCCACTGAAAACAACATGTTGCTTATGTTATTTAACAGGAAAATGACTGAACTAATTCCTTCACTTAAAAACATATATTTAATATGTACTTTGTGTATGAAATTGTACGGTTTTACGTGCACATTTGGGTGTACATGAAAATCAATGAGACATAGACCTTGTTCTTAATCTTGATGTAATCAATAGTAGAATTTTGTTTAATATAAAAATAGTCATAATGTGATTATTACCATACCAGGAGCACACACACAGTGTTATAGACATTCAAAGAAAGAACTGGTAAATATGGAATTTGTGTTTTTATTTCTTTTTTATGTCATTGAAATCAAGGGAAGACATTTTTAAAATTGGAAAAGGTTCCCTTCCTCTTTGAGACGAAATATCTATAAAAGTTTACTAAACATTCACATAGCAATTAAAGACATTTGGGAATTATGTAATTTTTAATTTCAGAACTTATTAAACTTTGAAATACGTGATGGTTCAATTTTTATAACATATAAAATTTACAAGAGCCATGCTTTTATTGAACATGTAATGTGGCTATTTCAGCAAAAACAACCAAGTTGGGGGCTAATTAAGTAGATATCAAAGAGCCACTCATATGAAAAGAATCTTAAATACCCTGAAATTAAGGTAATTTATGTGCATGATTAAACAGAGTAACCATTATCCCATCCCTAAATTATAGAAAAATAGAAATTCTTTCTGGCACAGTGGCTCACGCCTGTAATCCTAGCACTTGAGTGGCCCAGGTGAGTGGATTATTTGAGGTCAGGAGTTTGAGAATAGCCTGACCAACATGGTGAAAACCCATGTCTACTAAAAATACAAAAAAATTAGCTGGGTATGGTTAAACACTCTGTAATCCCAGCTACTTGGGAGGCTGAGGCATGAAAATTGCTTGAACCCAGGAGTAGAGGGTTGCGGTCAGCAGAGATTATACCATTGCACTCCAGCCTAGGTGACAGAGTGAGACTCTGTCTTAAAAAAAAAAAAACATCCTTAGTTTTGTTTGTTTTCCCTGTTCTCATAGAATATAATCTACTCTCTGGTATTTATTCTCTTTCTATTTTTGTCACTTTACCTCCAACCTCCTTCATAAACATTCCTAACTTTACTACCCATATTACATCCCTCTTTTTGAAAATTCAGTTTGTATTCTGCTACAAATGAATACATTCACAGGCTTTCAGGTTTGGGAGAAGGAACTCTCTTGCCATTGTACCTATCATCTATAAAATCCACTGGTGTGCTAGTAAACTGGCTCTCCCAATTAAAAAAAAAATCTTGATTTGGAATGTTTGCCAATTTCTCTAGAGTAATTTCACCCAAACCTTGCTGATTTTAAGCAACCAAACCAACTGATAAAATTCTTGAATATTTAACAATCAGTTTTCATAAGCCAATATGAACCGAGTCAAGCACGTGTTGCAAGTATCCATATATACTTATCTAGAATATCTTTTGTGACCTACAATTATTTCATGATTCACCTACAATTATTCCATCTATTGATGAAGAGCTCAAGTTGTAAAAAAGATTTCCCTGATATCAATCCAACATCTTCCCTGCATTTTTCCCCTGAATTGGTACTAGTCAAAATTCAAAAGGTATACAACGTAAACAAAAATGCTTTGCCAATATCATTGAAAGACTTTAAGGTGGCTAGTATGAATGCCTTCTTTCCTAGGATAAGCAAAATTGTTTCCAACTGCTACTCATACCCCATGGTTTCCACAGTCCTAAGCAAATGATTATATCTCTGGGGGTGTAGGAAAATTAAGAGTCATTGAGGTTCAGAAATTAACACCTACCTCCAGATGTGGTCTGGGTACAGTGAAGTGCCATAGAATCAATGCTTTGCTTTCCTTGTCACTATAATTTTGCTAATGCAATGTGCGGATACGTTAGAAATTTTGATTACTGTAGCCTTGTAGTATAGTTTGAAGTCCGGTAGTGTGATACCTCCCGCTTTGTTCTTTTGCTTAGAATTGACTTGGCTATGCAGGCTCTCTTTTGGTTCCATATGAAGTTTAAGGTGTTTTTTTCCAGTTCTGAGAAGAAGGTCATTGGTAGCTTGATGGGGATAACCTTGAATCTGTAAATTACTTTGGGCAGTACAGCCATATTCACGATATTGATTCTTCCCAACCATGAACATGGAATGTTTCTCCATCTGTTTATGTCCTCTCTTATTTCGTGGAGCAGTGGTTTGTAGTTCTCCTTGAAGAGGTCCTTTATGTTCCTTGTTGTATTCCTAGGTATTTTATTCTCTTTGTAGCAATTGTGAATGGCAGTTCGTTCCTGATTTGCTTCTCTTTAAGTCTGTTGTTGGTGTATAGGAATGCTTGTGATTTTTGCACATTGATTTTGTATCCTGAGACTTTGCTGAAGTTGCTTATCAGTTTCAGGAACATTTTGGGCTGAGATGATGGGGTCTTCCAGATATGCAATCATGTCATCTGCAAATAGAGACAATTTGACTTCCTCCTTTCCTAATTGAATACTCTTTATTTCTTTTTCTTGCCTGATTGCTCTGGCTAGAACTTCCAGTACTATATTGAATAGGAGTGGTGGCACTATCCTTGTCTAGTGCCAGTTTTCAAAGGGAATGCTTCCAGTTTTTGCCCATTCAGTATGATATTGGCTGTTGGTTTGTTGTAAACAGCTTTTATTATTTTGAGATATGTTCCGTCAACACCTAGTTTATTGAGGGTTTTTAGCATAAAGGGCAGCATGGTACTGGTACCAAAACAGAGATATAGACCAATGGAACAGAACAGAGGCATTGGAGGCAACACAATATATCTACAACCATCTGATTTTTGACAAACCTGAAAAAAAGCAATGGGGAAAGGATTCCCTGTTTAGTAAATGGTGTTCGGAAAACTGGTTAACCATGTGCAGAAAGCAGAAACTGGACCCCTTCCTGACACCTTATACTAAAATTAACTCCAGGTGGATTAAAGACTTAAACATATGACCTAACACCATAAAAACCCTAGAAGAAAATCTAGGCAAAACCATTCAGGACGTAGGCATAGGCAAGGACTTCATGACCAAAACAACAAAAGCATTGGCAACAAAAGCCAAAATAGACACATGGGACCTAATCAAACTCCACAGCTTCTGCACAGCAAAAGAAACCATCATTAGAGTGAATTGGCATCCAACAAAATGGGAAAAAATTTTTGCAGTTTACCCATCTGACAAAGGGCTGATATCCAGAATTTACAAAGAACTAAAACAGATTTACAAGAAAAAAACAAACAAGCCCATTCGAAAATGGGCAAAGGATACGAACAGACACTTTACAAAAGAAGACATACATGAGGCCAACAAACATTAAAAAATGCTCATCATCACTGGTCATTAGAGAAATGAAAATCAAAACTACATTGAGATACCATCTCACGCCAGTTAGAATAGAAATAATTAAAAAATCTGGAGACAACAGATACTGGAGAGAATATAGAGAAATAGGAACACTTTTACACTGTTGGTGGGAGTGTAAATTATTTCAACCATTGTGGAAGACAGTGTGGCGATTCCTCAAGGACCTAGAAATAGAAATTCCATTTGACCCAGCAATCCCATTACTGGGTATATATTCAAAGGATTATAAATCGTTCTACTATAAGGACACATGCACACAAATGTTATTGCAGCACTGTTTACAATAGCAAAGACGTGGAACCAACCCAAATGCCCATTGATGATAGACTGGACAGGGAAAATGTGGCACATGTACATCATGGCATATTATGCAGCCCTCAAAAACGATGAGTTCATGTACTTTGTAGGGAGATGGATGAACCTGCAAAGCATGATTCTCAGCAAACTGACACAAGAACAGAAAATCAAACACCGCATGTTCTCACTCTTAGGCGGGTGTTGAACAATGAGAACACATGGACACAGGGAGGGGAGCACTACACACTGGGGTCTGTTGGGGGGAACTAGGGGAGGGACAGCCAGGGGTGGGGAGTTGGGGAGAGATAGCATGGGGAGAAATGGCAGATACAGGTGAAGGGGAGGAAGGCAGCAAGTCACACTGCCACATGTGTACCTATGCAACAATCTTGCATGTTCTTCACATGTGCCCCCAAACCTAAAATGCAATAAGAAAAGAGTGAAAAAATAAGTAAGTAAATAAATAAATAAGAAAAATTACTCATCTAAAAAAAAAAAAGAAATTTTGGCTGCCATATCACTCAGTTGGCTTTTCAGTTTACAAAGAAATTGTAAAGCCAACATATGTACCTAGGCGTTTTGTTTTATTTCAAACCCAGTTCAGCCAGTTTTTAATCATCCCGTATTTGTCTCACTTATATTTGAAGCTAGGTGTAGGAATTGTATTTAATACCTCGTTCATTTTGTACCATTAGTTGGACTCTTCATTTCAAACAATATGAATTAATCCATAATCAATCAACCCCTCCCATCACTGTGTTTATAGGATTCTCAGACACAAAATATGTCTTCTTCTTTTTTTAATCCAAAGAAAAAAAATTTCAAATGATAATGATAACAAGAAGTAACAAAGAGCCTTTCTATGGGTAGCAGCATATGGAAAAACCCTGTGCTTCAGATTTTTTTTATTTCTTGTGAGATGGTCTCTTTTCCTCCTCCAGCATCTATGATTCTGAAATAATGGGCTGCATCCCAGAAAGCACATTTTTTTTTTACACCATCTGCACTGACTCAATTCCAAATATTTCTTTAACTCGAACATGCATTTTTCAATTAGATCAAGAGATGACAACTCCACCTGTACAATGCAACTTCCCTGCCCCAAATCCTTTTGACTTCAACCTTAGATTTCAAAGTAACTAAAGATGTAATTCAGGTTCCTTCCTGAGCTATCGCTTATTTTCTCATGAATCAGCAAAAGAAGGAAGTAGCTGGAGCTTCTTTTAGGTTCTGGCAGATTCTTCTTTATCTCAGATAAGAATTTTTTACAAGATAGTACTCTTCCCTATTAACTATGGGAAATGTTTATATAACAAACTATATATACCTCAAGAGAAAAATCACTACTGCTTACTGTATGTCTCTTTTTCAGGGGTATAATACTGCTTTGTTTCCACCTATTTGCAGGTTCTACTTATTTTGAACATGCTAATATAAATAGATACCTGTATCTGCTAACATTGTCATATACTTTGATGTGTGGTAAGCTTATCTCCTTTACTCATTTCTTAAAATCAAGATCTTTTTAAAATATTTTATGTCTCTTAAGAACTGAATTTAACTAGATTTTTGTTCATATGCTTACATATATGTCTTAAGTGAAAATTTTTTCAATGGGCTAACTGATAGAGTAATAGGATTGTAAGATTTATTATAATCTCTCTGAAAACACTGATGATTCTTTATTGGAATAAAATGACAACAAAGTTTTTCCCATCATTTTCAAATAAACTCCATCATAGAAAACGATTTCATCTTTCATTACCATATCAAACTCCTATTTAACAATCCTTCTCCCCATCGCTATTTTAACTTGCTGCTTGGGGCTCCCAGGTTTTATTGTTTCCACTGTGATGCTTGTTTTTGCTCTTATTTTATTTATCATGTCTCTCATCTTAAACCTGGGATCCAAACAAACCTCTTCTAGGAAGACTTTCTTATTTACCATACCTGACCATAGTCAATTTTTTCTATGAGTTCTTGTAAGCACTAAGATGCTCAATGTGAAGCACTCTAAATCAAACTTATTATTATGTTGCTTATATATTTATGCTCATTATTTTCCAATCTTTGTTTCTTACTTCACTCACTACATGATAACCTCTCATTGGTCAGAGGCTTTGCCAATCTTATAACTCTCTGCTCAGAGCCCTTTCAGGTCCTTTGTCACAAACTGAAACTCTTTGAGATGGGATGTGAAGTGTCTGGCTGCTCTCCATCTTCCCAGGCTCAGCAATCTATACTCAGCTCTTCACACTCTAGGCTTCTGGATTGCTCTGTAAAGTTTCCAGAAGCGACTCCACCTCTGGTATGCTTCTGTTCCTTCCTGGAATGACTGATATTTCTACCATCCATGAGAAAATTTATTCACCTTCTAGGTGTCAGGTTCAGCTCAAGGATTGTTTTCTAATGAAATCCATCCTGTGCCCATACCTCTGTGTCTCTCTTTTCTACTGAACTACCTTTCCTGTATGGGTTTCTGTAAAGGGTAATTGATAGAACACATGCTTTTGAGTCACGGAGACCTGGCATGAATCCAATTCTACCACTTTTAAGATGTGGGATTCTGTCAAAGTATTTAAGAATTCGAATCCCTTTCCCAGGGTAGTTTTGAGGTTTAAATGAGTGATCCATGTAAATTGCTTAGCAATTAGGTTAGCACAGAGTTATCCCTTAATAAGTGGCCGCTCTTACTGAACTGTAAGGTTCTGGAGAACAGGTTGTCTTTGAAATAAAGAGTCTGCTTCTTAATAAGTGCTCCGTAAGTGTTTATAGGGTTATGGCAATGAATACTTCTACCACAGGGGAAGCAATATGACCCCCAAGGATGACATTAAACAGTGAGAATCAATCTTTGTTATGCTGTAGGTCTAACTTCAGATAGGGCCTTCAGATTTCTACTTGGCGTTTAGCACATTGACTAGAATTTACATACTAAAGAATGAAAAAGTTAATATTAAAAAATAAAAATACTAATTAAAACTACTTAAAAGGCCTCCATCATTTTCAGTGAGCTTTTTTTTTTAATTAAACAAGTTTTCAGACACATACCTTACCATTCATTTTTGGATCTATGAAATGATAGGTGTGAAGCATTATTATGCTTGTATGACAAATCCCTTGATTAACATACATGCAAGTACAGTTTCAAAAGACCATAATGAAAGTCAGTCCAGTTGTTTAGAACCGAACATGGAAAGTTCGTTGTCATGCATTAAATTGAACCAGGCTCAAGTTAAAAATAACTATGAAAAATAGTAATTTACTCTGGGTAATGTCCACAAGTAAAAACTGACCAGTTCTATGTCATTTTGAAGGACAAACATACTGGCATCTGGAAGGTCAGAAACAAACCCATTTTATTTTTACAGAAACTTATTTTAGGGCAGATCTGTAGCTTTTACTTACACATTAAATAGTCTCCTAATATTTATTTCCAGCTACAGTCTTGATCAGCCATAATGATTCCTTTACAACTCTAGCCAGTATAATTCACCTTAAAAAGCATGGCTCTGATGACATACCACCTCCATTCAATAAAAGTAAAGTGCTTATTTTAACACTCAGAATAAAATTTCAAGTCTCTGTATGGCATTTCATGCAGTTTCCAAGCAGACCCAAGCTCTATTTAGCTCTGCTTTCTTCAATATATCCTTCACTAAAAAGAACAATAGCAATAAAAAAACTATACACTTGGCTTTTCCTAACACAACCCATATTATATAAGCTCTATGTTCCTCCTACATATCTTTTCACACATATCTCTGTTCTTTTCTTTTTAAAGAAAACATATTTATTGAAATGTAATTGATACATGAAAAGTACTACAAATGTTTAATTATAAACTTTGATGAGTTTGGACATATGCATACCACAATTAAAGTGTTAAATATACCCACTACCTCAGAAAGTTTCCTTGGGTCTGTTTGTTTGCTTGCTTGTTTTTGTAGTAAGACCACCTAATATAAAATCTGCCCTTTGAACACATTTTGACTACAGAATACCCCATTTTTAACTTAGACACTATGTTGAACAGTAGATCTCTAGAACTTATTCATCTTGCATAACTGAAACTTTGTTCCCATTTCTCCTTCCCCCTATCCCTACAAACGGCGATTCTACCATCTGCTTCCACGAATTTTACTAATGTGGAGACCTCAAACAAGTGAAATCATGCAGTATTTGTCTTTCTGTGACAGTTGTACTTAGTATGATGTGACAGGTTCATCAATGTGGATGCAAATGATAAGATTTCCTTTTTAAGGTTCAATAATATCCTATATATATATACCAAGTTTTCTTGATCTATTTATCTGTTGATAGACATTTAGATTGTTTCCATGTACTGGCTATTGCAAACTATACTGCAATAAATGTGGGAGCAGAGATGTTTCTTTGAAATCCCGATTTCAATTATTTTGGATATATATCCAGAAGTGGAACTGCTGAGTCATATGATAGTTCTATTGTTAACTTTTTGAGAAACCTCCACACATTTTCCTGAGTGGCTGTACCATTTTATTATACATTCCCACCAACAGCGCACAAGAGTTCCAACTTCTCCACATTCCTGCCAACACTTGCTGTCTTTGTTTATTTTTTAAATGATAGCCATCCTAGAAGGTATGAGATGGTATCTCATTGTGGTTTTAATTTGCATTTTCCTGATGAATAATGATGCCAAGCATCATTTTGTATACTTTTGAATCTTTGTATGTCTTTTTGAGAAATGCCTATTCATGTCATTTGCCCTTTTTAAATCAGTTTTATTTTGTTTTAATGCTATTTTGTTGTAGACATTTTTGTATGTTTTTTCAATGTTAACCCTTTGTCAGATAGTTTGCAAATATTTTCTCCAATTCTGTAAGTTGTTTCTTGATTTTGTTGATTGTATCTTTGCTGTGCAAAAGCCATTTACTTCGATATAGTCCCACTTTTTAATTTTTCTTTTGTCACCTATATTTTTGGTGTCAAATGCAAAAAATAGTCATTGCTGAAATAAATATCTAGAAATCTTTTCTCTATATTTTGTTCTGGGTATCTTGTAGTTTCATGTCTTAAATTTCAAGTCTTTAATCAATTTTCAGTATTGTGTATGGTATAAGATAGGAGTCCACATTTCATTCTTTCCATGTGGATATTTAGTTTCTCTAACACTGTTAAAGAGACTATCCTTTCTTGGCACTTTTGTCAAAACTCTGTTGACTCTTTATGCATGGATTTATTTCTGAGCTCTTTATTCTGTATCATTGGTCTATATGGTCTGCCTTTTGGATTTTAGGCAAGGATTTTGAAGCCATTTCAGGTGGAGTAGCTCTTTTCTTCTTCCCATAGCATTTATTTATATATCTATTATGATCATGTCACTGTTTATGTAAAAATCCTTTCTGAATATTGTAAAGTGATTCATAAAACTTTAAATCAAGTGGATTTTTTCTCAAAAGAAATTAAGGGTAGAAAAATAAGAGAAAAAATTTATTTGTACTTTTTCCCCCATACCACATTAATCTGAGTAACACATGAACTTGTATAGAGAAAAGTGCAACCTCAGATGACATTAATATATAACCAGGATTTATTATCCTGCTTTTCTATTATAGAAGTTTTTGTATCCAAGCCTCTGTCACTCTCAAGGATATTTGGATTTTCTTCTTTCTCAAATTGTGTCAACATTGTCATGTAGTGTTCTGATTGATTGTTTTCACTATAGCGAAGCAAGAATTTGGTACCAGCAATACATTCTTATTGGTTTTGTGTCCAGTAAACAGTGATGGCCTTCTAACATTTATCATCAGAGGTTTTTCTATGAAATTAATGAAATTAATATTAGCTTTCATTTCACTTTAGATAGAAGTTGAAAATAATCACTTGGGACAACTCTAAATTCACAAACCACACTACCAAGCATCTAAGATGAATTCAGTGCCATCTGTGAAGGTTGATGCCAGTCAGAAAATGACCTGTCATCTTGTTATGAGTAGTTATTGCATTTCCTTTATTCACTTGTGGGTTCATTTAGGTATCTAGTACATATACAGGATTCCTAAAATCTACTGATTTTAATACTCAAGGTGCAGGAGGGGCCTTTTGTTTTCATTTTAATTTGAATGTACATTTTAAAGAAAGGAAAAAATTTTAACACACCATTTCAAAAAGCATATCAATCATCCATAAATGAGAAGCAGATATATTAAGATTATTATATTCTGCCTTACAGTCTGCTTATAGATATGTATTTCATTCTTTTCAACTAGATTTGAAGCTGCTCTGGGTAAAACACCTGTCTTACACATTCTTTTTCAGAATTTAAATGCCTTATACATTATTTTCCAGCATTGATGGAAGCTAACACATAGCTTTATTCATCTGAGCAGTGCATGTTTGTTGAATCAAATTACATTTGATTAAATTTAATGACAGGATAGTTACTTTGCGGAGGGGGAAGATTTATGTATTTTTGTGATTACACATTGTAACATTCATGAACATGTACATGCAATTTAAATTTAGATGTGTATACACCAATCAATATTAATCCTCATTACAAAAATTACTCTACTAAATACCACCTGTGTGGTCAAAAATGTCAAGTCTCATAGCTTTCAAGAAATAGTCACATAGAAACTAAATGACAAGAAATATCCAACACCTGCTGCCTTTAAGCAAACTAATTAAGTTTGGAAACTTAACTGCCTTTAAGCAAACTAATTAAGTTTGGAAACTAACTATGTTTAGAAACATTGAAGTGTTCTACTACCTAGATAGTAGAAGTACAAATCATTTTATTTGGCAACATTTTTCTTCTTGATGTATACATATCTATGTGAAATAACCACATAGCCATTTATAGGCTATGTGACAAAACCCTTTTATGTTATTACTAGAGGGCTCACGGATTTTACTGATTTGTTTTCCTAGGGCATACTTCTGACTGTAAAGCTGCTAAATTATAATTTTCAAAAAGGTAAAGTCATAACTATTATGTAAAATAAATATGAGCTAAATGTTTATTTAACTCAACTAATATGTGCACCCATAAGATGTTATAACCATTCAAAAGATATTATGGAAAATAGCCCTTCACAAATACTGAAATTAGTTTGCCAGTAGATCCAAAACTGCTTAATATTTCATACAGCCATAATAGATAATATTTGGGTTTCTTTTTTCTGCAGAACAAAAACCAATTTTGTCTTTTCTTACTGGCCAATTTTGATTTATACCATTCTCAGTTTTAATTTTTTTCTTTTACAAAGATGTAAAAATGGCTGAATTGACAGGAAGCCAGTAACATCTACATATCTTTTCGAATTAGATAAAACTCAAAAAGGTATGATAAAAGGGCATCCGGTACTCTATTTTGTCAATTTCCAAATCTTGGACATTTTTTTATTTTCCTAAAAGAGCATCTAATCTGGGAATGTAATTTTGACATTTGATCTTCTCCAGGATTAACTAGAGCCTATCACAGTTTTATTTATTTTTTTAAAAGGTTATTTAATAGCGTGATTAATTTTCGAAGGGTATAAACTTGATGTGCAAGATTCTGGTTCAGATCATAGCTAGATACAAGAGTCATTCAAATTCAGAGGTAACTCAGGAGTTTCTCATTCTGTGGCTTTTCTGAGCTCAATTCTGTCAAGTCAAAGCTATTCCTTTCATTCTCTGCTTCTCTACCCACTAAGGATTTATGATCTGGTTTAAACTACAGGCCCAACTTTTTAATTAAATGCAAAGCTATTTCTAGTTTCCAAAATCAGAAACTTGTTAGATTTCCTCTTTAACCTCCTCATCCAGAAGTCTTTTTAGTTCTATTTATTGTGAGTCATGTAAACTTTTTGCTGTTAAATGGAGCCAAGACTGACAGTGGGAAGGGAGTTTAAATATATTTTCTCTGACAATATATGCCAATGGATTCCTTATTCCCTGATGAAAAGCAGGATTAGTTCCACTTTTTAGGGTGATGGCGGGGGCAGAGGTCATATTCCCTGAGAAAGGCATGTGAGAATAGTAACACACACACACACACAGACACACACATGCACACACACACCACTTTAGAAATCACACCTCCCATTTCAAGTCGGTGAGAACATTTGCACAATGCTAGATTTTAAAGGGATCAGTTTGTAGAAGTGTAGCTATGGGGTTGATAAACTGACTGTTTAAAAGACTAATCTTTTGCTATAGTGACGTGAAGAAGGACCTACCATATTATTTACCACGTATAGAGACATAGTTATGATAAAAGAAAAACTTCACCCAAATTAAATTTAAAGGAGTGTAATTAAACAATGAATGATTCACTAATTGGACAGCCCCCAGAATCACAGCAGATTCACAGAGACCCCAGTGCAGCCACGTGGTAAAAAAAGATGTATAGACAAGAAAGGGAAATGATGTACAGATATTGGAGGTGAGGTATACAACAATTTGGCATTTGCCTTATTTGAATACAGTTTGAACACTCAGCAGTGTATGAATGGTTGAAGTATGGCTGCTGAGATTGGCCAAAACTCAACTATTGTTTTAGACAGCTACTGTTCCTAAGTCAGGTTTTCAATCTTGTCTATCTATTAAGCTAGGTTGTAGCTTGTACACGAAGACTCTAATATAGAAGTACTGAGTCTTCCTCAGGTCACATGTAGTTCACTTTAACAGTTAGTAGTTCCTTGAAGCTACTTTCAAAATGTAGTCAAATCACACTCTGTTTATATGCGTAAAATGTACTTTCACATTCTGTTATTTACCAGTGGTATTGAAAGCTAGATGAAATGCAGTAAGCCTGAAGTCAAGGAGCCCAGTTAGGTGACTATTTCAGTAGTCTGAGTAAGGTATAGGACTAAGGAAGTTGCTGTGGAAAAAGAGAGAGAGGAGAAAAGCATAATTTGTAGGATTTCATGGATTAGGCATGAGATAGAAAGCAGGGTCTAAGCTGATTCAAAGGTGTCAGGACTCAGCATCTCTGTAGACAGAAGTTTCATTAAGTGAAATTTTTGTATATGAATAGTAGGTAGATTATGTGAAATTTGTCATTGATCATATTGCATTCAAGATGCTGTTAACTATTCAGAAGTTAAGTTCAGCATATAATTTGGAGATGGACATTTGAGGCTATTGCATCTATAGGCTGTGGTTAAAATCAAGAGTGTTGATACTGCAAAAGAGGTATGTGCATGGAAAGAAAAGACTGAACATCTAGGGTCAGAAACCTGAAGACAGCCAAAACAGCAACTAAAAAGAATGAATTAAGAGGTCGGCAAAAAACTGTGGAGAGATACATTGGTATATATTGGGTCATTGGAAAGAGTGCTTAAGATTGTGTGCCTTGCGTGTGCATGTGAGACAAAGACCCAATAGAGATTTCAAGCAGTTAAATGCATAGGAGAAAGTAGATAATAAAAAAAAACTGTGGAGAGATAAATTGGGTCATTGGAAAGAGTGCTTAAGATTATGCACCTTAAGTATGCATATAAAGACAAAGACCCAGTAGAGATTGCAAGTAGTTAAATACATAGGAGAATGTAGATAACCTTGATTAACAAATATCCTAGAAAAGACAGGAGATGATGGGTAGAGATAAGTTATTTGACTTTTAAAGGAAGAATACAGCTTCTTACTTTGAACCTGAGAGAATAAAGCAAGAGCATGTGCAGTTATAAATAATGTTGTATGAAAGGGAAAGGGAGTTGGAATAGTTCATGCCTGATTACCTCAATTTTATTTAAAAAATGAAAGTAAGTTTGTCATGAGTGTGAGGTTTAGCTTATTCAGAAAATCTAAATGGAAGGATGAGTATATAGAAGATTATTAACAGAAAGGAAAATGCAGCTGATGAATGAAAACAAAAATTGTTGATTGTTTCTGGAGTTCAACAGAAGTAAAATTCTGTTAATCTACAGTGACCCAAATCTATGCAATGCTATGATCTTCTTCAGTAGTAGCAGGTGTGTGTGAAGAGCGTGAAAAAACTTGTTCAAAGGAGTCCCAGTAATTAGCAAAGCAACAATTTAGGTCAGAGAGGAAAGTTCAAGATGAGACTAATATACTGGAAAAAATAACTCCAGAGATCTCCATAAAGTCAAAAAGAAGGCCATAGAAGTGAGGGTGTGAGGAGCTACAATGTTAGGAGATAAACATTTGAGGTGCATAGTTTCTGCTGAGACATATATTTGTGTGTGTGTGTGTGTGTGTGATAAGAAGGTCCAAAATGAATCCCTTAATATAAAGAAAGAAGTATAATCAAACAGAAGTTGATTGAATTTAAAGCAATTGAGAATTTGTGAGATTAGATCTATAGTTATTTCCTTCTCTGGACTTTGAAATTACTATAACTGGTTATAGAACATGGGATAGAGAAAAACACTGATTCAGATAAGATACCAGGACCTTTAACTGATATGAGAGTGATCCAAAGATTTTTAATTTAAACTGTAAAAAGGAAAAAAAAAAGTATACTTAGAGCCTGTGAATTTCAAATGAGGAGAGAATTTTACAAGATAGTAGAAAATGAGAATTTGAAAATCAAGAATAATAATTGCACTCTTGGTTCTTACGGCATATGTGTGAGGAAATACCTTTTTTTTTTTGAGACAGAGTTTTGCTCTTGTTACCCAGGCTGGAGTGCAATGGGGCGATCTCGGCTCACCGCAACCTCCGCCTCCTGGGTTCAGGCAATTCTCCTGCCTCAGCCTCCTGAGTAGCTGGGATTACAGGCACGCACCACCGTGCCCAGCTAATTTTTTGTATTTTTAGTAGAGACGGGGTTTCGTCATGTTGACCAGGATGGTCTCGATCTCTTGATCCACCCACCTCGGCTTAATGAGATGATTTAAGAGAAGAGTTTTCTTCTAGTAAGGGAAGTAGAAAGCAAATGAAGCTGCCTTTGCAAAAAATATGACAGTGAGAGAAATCTGCTATCACTTACTCCATCTTGCTTTTAACCTCACAACCTAACTGCATTTAAGTTTAAACAAACATGATAACAGTCCCTTCCTCAAACTAATCCCATCCTTGCTCAGGGACTGAAACCACCTTTGTAAGATTAGTGAAAAGTCCACAAGGTTAGAATTATAAGAGGGGCCAGAATTCTACTAAAATATAGGTGTAGCTGAACGATAAGCAGACATTGTCTTCTAGCTTGCTTTTCTATGGTTTCTTACTGCTCAGGAGTCATGCAGCCAGAGGCTGCATGTGTCAGCTGGAATCGAAGTATAAAGAAATTTGTAGTGTTTTCAAGTTAATGTTATTTACATAGAGTTTTGTCTAAAATTTCTTCACTATAAAAATCATTCTGCTTTGAGATAATCACTTTAATGAAACATTTCATTAGACCAATCTTGGCCTACTGACATGAAACTGCCACCCACACCTGTATTTACAAACGAATTCTTTTGTATAATTTTTGTGTGTATTTGTGTTCAATATAATATACTCAGAATGTTCCCAGACATAGCTCATAATGATGATTAATAATCCAGTTAAATCTCTATTTCTCATGAACCTGGGATCTATTTCCACACATATATTGTTCAGCATTAAGGAAAATCAAATAAATTCATTTCTTTGTGGATGAGAAAGCAGGCCTAAGCTTGTTGGCATCTCTTTATGGCTCCTTTCCATGGATTTATTTTCAAAAGCCAGATCTCCATCCTTTTGTTGAGCTGAAAAATAAAAAAATTAAAAAGCAAATAAAAAGCTATAGGAAACTTCCTTTGTGAAGGAAGAAGCCATGTGTGAAAAGTTTTCATCCACCATGCACTGCCAATATTATTACTAAGTCTAACCAACTACCAAGAGCATTGCCTCATGAGTGAATTTGCCCACACGTGATTAAGGCCATAAATTACACAAAGAAAATGAGCATACAGCTAATTGCTCTAACACTAATTCTACCCTGTTATATCTTGCTAAGAATACTTTGCCATTCATGAAGTCCCGTCATGTCTATTGCAAGTCTGACCTATTAAGATTTTTTTTCTGAAGCTTACTGCAGTCTTACCTTTAAGGACTAGATAATGAAAACCTTTAAATTACTCCCATTTGCAACCCTTTTTCTTACAAGGTAGTAAAAAGGTTTTCAATTTTATTACCATATTTTAAAAGCCTTATGAAAGAATTATGTTTATAAATATTTTTATGCTAGTGGCTCTACTTCAATGTTATTTTCAGTTTCTATACAAAGGCCTTTCATCCACAGAACTACAAAATTAAGAGAACTTCTACAGTGAAATAACTTCCTTTAATGTTTAAAGCACTAGATTGATTTACAACTCTCCACAAAGATGAAAGTGTTCAAATTATCTCCCCGCCCATCTTTTAAGTTTAAAAGGAACTAAGTGATTTTGCCTTTCATATTTTACAATGTCAATGAGCTTTAAAGAGCTTTTAAACAAATGGGATTGCCTTGGCAGCCACAAAGAACCAGATCATCACCATCTTTGGGTTTCTATGCAATTGAAACTGTTTCACTGATTCAGACCATGGCTCCCCAAGTACCTAGGGTACCTTGATACTTGGGGCATCACTGATACGGTTCCTAGGAAACTTACTCAACTAGACTTCCCTTGAAGTTCATTTTTCTTCCACTCCTCCCAGTGAAGAAGAATTACTACCAGGAGACAGGATTGCTACTACCTGGGTGATATGGCTCTTCCTTCAATTTGAAACTTTCACCTTCTCAAATAAATCTCTTACTAAGTCTCTGGTTAAGTAAATACAATTTTCACAAGAGCCTTTCTAAGCTCCACTCTTTTGCACTAACACTCCTGCCCACCACCCACGTCCCATTCATATTAGAAACAGTCTAGTTTTCCCTCCTTCCTCAGGCGTCAACAGTAGGTTTAAAGACAACAACTGCTACCTAACTTTCTCTGCAGCTGAATTGCCTTTGACGGCCGAAAGTTAAGCTAGCTCATGAAGTAAGACTTTCAAAACTTGGGACTTAATTCACTAAACAGGGACAGGGCATAGCTAATATAAAAATAATAGTTCTTTTCAGTTCTGGGTTATTATTAGCTGTCACAAACAAAGCAGGCTTGGGCCTGTATCTCTCAGGAATGACAGACTTTGAAATAAACACATGCTGCTTCATGAGTATGTTGAATCTGGAGAAGCATTTTTTCAAGAGAGACATTATTTAGAAAGAACTAGATGGCAGTCTGTTAAATCATTCAGCTATTTGTAGTCAGGTTATGATAGAATTTCTTTTTGTAAATAAAGACTATAATAAGCATTTCTGAAAAGGTAGAAGCCTACCTAAACAATTACATTTAATACACTTTTTTTCAAAGTAGAATTTGCTTGTTTAACACAAACTCAAATGCTACCGTTCTGATTTTTCCCAGTGCAGTTAAATGCACCTTTTCTTGCTTCTCCTATCATATAGTTTCTTTTTCGTTTTATTTTTGGCATTTATTATACTCTTTGCCATTATTTGTGGATATGTTTGCCTCTCCTAAAGAATGGAAGCTTTAGATGCCAATAGTCATTTACTTAGATTTGTATCCTGGATCTTTGAGTAAATAACTGAATTGTATTTTATTATTTAAATATTTATATATATTTTAACATTTTGTAAATTGTTTTATAAATCAACTAAATTATGGAAGCTTTTGAATGTTCTGATAATACATTTTAGATAGAATATAAGTAAAGATAGAATGTTTTGCTTATCTGTTTGTTTATTTTTTATTTTTTGTTATTAGTTTTTTTTAGAGAGACAAGGTTTCACTGTTTTGGCCAGGATGGTCTCGATCTGTTGACTTTGTGATCCGCCCACCTCAGCCTCCTAAAGTGCTGGGATTACAGGCGTGAGCCACCACGCCCAATCTGGCTTATCTGTTTTTAAGGTATGTTTTGTATGACACGTCATATTTTTACAAATAAAACATTTCTTCCTGAATTCCTACATATGCTGAACAAACACATAGATTGAAACCTAAATTGTTTCAACTAAACTTCTAAATTATAATTTTTATAATTGAGCTTTAAAACTATAAATATTTCAATGAGGTAAAGCTCATGACATATTACTAAATGTATATGCTAATATGCTGTCCATTGGTGCAAAAGTAATTGTGGTTTTTGCCATTAAAGTAATGGCAATTACATTTGCACAAACCTAATAGATTTAAAAGGTGTTTCCTACTACTGCTGAGGCTTGTAGACATGGTGAAAGGGCCCAGAGTAGTGAAATTTTAGTTTACCTCAACTGTCTCTCATCATTCTTATACTTACTTTTTATTCTTATTTTCAACATACTGAATCTGCAGATGGCCTTTTAATTCAGGCTGACTATATAAACATACTGTGAGATTACTTTGGTGTTTTAGGGAGGCTTTCATTCCAGGGCAGCCAATTAGCAACCTTAACTGGGTGATAGATAATTACCACTAGGAAAACGAGATGTTTGCTACAAACTTGTTTACTTCCCTGTAATAGAGAATGTATTTGTGCTTGAAAAATATCATTAATCCTTGAAAATATGTATTCAGCTGAACAATGGTTCTTCTCATGTTTGACATGGTTCTTCTCATGTCAATATGCAATTTATGTCTTCCTAAACAGAGATGCGGGATATTCCCAAAGTGAAAGCTAACCAGGTACACCATCTTTATGGAATTAAAAAAAAAAAAAAAGAGTTCAATTGAGTTAAGACACATACATAAGTAGAATTAAGAAGAATGTCAAGAATTCTGAATATAAATATATGATTTTACTGACTATAATCCTCCTATATAGTGTGGCATTATTAATACTGTACAAATGTGACTGTTTTTATACAAAGCATAGTTGAAAAGACTAAATATGTACTTGTGGAATTTTATCCAAAGGGTAAATGGAGTTATAGCAATAATTTATTTTATCTGATCCATGGAAAAATTTAATATGGAAAAATTCAGAAGATAAAAATGTAGGTTTTATTGATTTTTGAACATTTGTATTTAAATTGATAAAAATCATGTTTATTTCTAAATATTTAATTTTATTTTGTGTAGAGGCAGAGTATAATCAAATTAGTAAGTTCTGTGTATTTTATCATTTGGTTAATTTTTGGTCAATTATCAAATATGTTAGGCCTACACCCGGTCATTAGCTCACTTTGTATGTGCCTTCTTTATTCTAAATAATATCAAAATTCCCCAATATCTTTTCTCATATGGTTAAGAGTGTGTGTGTGTTAGGTCATGGAAGTAGATTAATGCTAACATTTTTATGTTATTACTACATTTTTATACTCTATAATTGGAAATTCTAAATTATAATCTTTTTAACGAAATTCAAATAGATGCATCTATTATATTGGGGTTCAGGGGTTCAGGATGCTCTCAGCTCCCCTGAGAGGATGTTTCTCCAGGTATCTTGCACTCCTGCCCTCTCAAGAATGAGAGAGGGGACCACGGTGTAGGGTGCAGTAAATGCCTGACTCAAAATTGTTTGTAGAAAGTGATTTATTTACAGAGAGAGAGAGAAACAGGAGAAGAGAGAGAAAGAGACAGCTACCTCTCATGCTGAGTGAGAGAATCCAGAAGATGGAATCCCTGAAAGAAAAGCAGCTTCCACACTGAGTGGAAGGGAATAGAGAAAGATAGAGTGTAGGAGGGGACTCCAGAGGGAAAATTCAGGAGAAAAACAGCTTCCTTGAGAGTGTTTATGGAAGAGGATCCAAACATGGAGTCTGAAGGGGTGTGGAAGAAGGGGACTTTTAACCTGGGAGGAACCCCCATCTTCTCTAGGGCCAATGAAAGGAGTTCCTTAGAACTTCCGCTGGAGTGATTGACTCTTAGTTTCTTCCCATGCCCCCAAAATTTAAACATAAACCATTAAATCTCCCGGATGGAGAGAGATGGGAGGAGTCATGGCTCTAGGAAGTTCTTGCCCTTACAACTACGTCCCCTTGTGGACCCAGAAAGAGAACACCTTCCCTCATGTCCATTAATTTATTCATTCCTTCGAAGAGTATTTATTGAGTACCTTTTCTTTTCTAGCATGTGTTAATAAATAATTATTCTCATTTGAATTATCCCAATTCAAAACACCGATGATTATTATCATATTATTAATATCAATTCAGAAAACATTATTATTTTAAAATAAAAATAGCATATATTATTTGGCAATTATACATGGAAAATAAAATAGTTAATTTCTCTAGCATCTCCTTGACATTTCTTGAAAATGTACAACTATTTGCTTGAAGATTGACAGCTATTGAATTTCTTGTGTATTCTTCTAAAACAATTTAATTCATATTTCTAAACGATATACGAATATGTTTATAATGATTTACTGAATCATAGGCAATCTATTTATATCAGTAATCTAAATGGGTCTTTTGCAGGCATAAAAGCTACATACTATTTTATTGTATTGATACATTATGTATTATTAAGTTCCCTATTTGTTGGTAATTAACTTAATTTCTAGTTTGCTTTAATTATAATGTTGCGATGAATAACTCAATGTCTATTTTGATACATTCTTGTGAGCTATCTATATCCAAACTAATAGACATAAATTGCTGAAACTTTTCACATACATTTTACATTTTTGTAATTATGGCCAACTACTTCTCAAAATAACTACATCAATAATATCAGATAGTCTTATTTTCCTATTCTAATCACCAAAACTAGATATTACCTAAGTTTTCATATCTGTCAATCTCATGGGCAAAATATAGAATCCCGTCTTTTATTTCCATGTCTTTATGTATGAGTGAAATTGAAAACCTGTTTATATACCTACATATTTTTTTCTGAAAGCTATTCTTTTAATTTTTTTTTCTGATTTTAATTACCGTTGTTATTAGGCAATCTTATTATGCTTGATATGACTTAACCTAACAAAATGAACTATTTATTACACGTGTTGCCAAATCAAATTCACATTGTGCCATTTTTTACTTTGTATAATATATATATATAGAACTTTTCAATTTTTGTTTAACAAAAGTATAAACTTTAAAAAATTTTGTTTTTTACTTGAAAAAGCTACTGTCAGTTCTAAAATGATATTAATTCAATGGTCTTCTTTCAGCATTTTAAATTTTATTATTAACATCTAAATATTTGATAGAAGAATACTCATAATTTGACATGAATAATGAGGTAAGAAAACATACTGACCATATTTTAAGTAAATGCTAAATAGCTATAAGTGACTGCTTCTATATCATAGAGTATTTCCATTATCACAAAAGTCTTATTGGATGGTGCAGGTGTAGAGAATACTCTACCCTTACTTTCAGATGTTTATCTAGCTAGTCTCATAGATTTATTTTACAGTTAATTAAGCAGTGTTCTGTGATAAGGTAAGAACAAGCACATGCGCTTCTAATCTGTTCTAAGGCTGTATAGAATGTTGGCACCTGGAAGAACTAGAACAATTTACCACCTGAACCACTACGGTTACATACTGATATAAATATATATAGAACAGGGGTATGGTCCATACATAGACCTAAAAGAGACTATTGAAGATAAGCTATTAAATAGTTCAAGCATCTTATTTTCTGCAGATGTTGAGACAAAAGCCTTCAGAGATTAACTGAATTTCCTACTCTGTTAGTTTATAGGAGAAAGATGACAAGAATTCAGTTTTTTGACTCTCTAGCTAATCCAGCACCCCACATTTGTTATTAATCTATATCCACATGGAAAAATAAATTATTAACATATTCAAGGAATAATCAAGTACAATCAGAAACCAAAACAAACAAACAAACAAAAACCAAACGTTGACCTTAACTACCTGAGTATCTGTTGAAGTATATTTGTATCTTAAATGTAGACTTCCCTAAGTGTGGTCTTGGTTACTGCCTCTTACTACAGACTATGCAGAACTCAGTACCTTTTTATGCTCTTCAGAAAATATTGACAAGCTCCAAAAACATGATTGAGCAATGTATATTTTTATTAACAATTCCAAAGAGAAAAGAAAGAGGAGGCTTATATTACACCCTGCACAGCAAATGCCTTAAAAATTTCCATCACTTGTATCTACCATACAGTCTCTTCCATGTATATTCTATTCCACAGAGTATTGAGCTCTCTTGAATCCTGTCCTTTTCTTTCTAAACATCACCAGTCTCAAATGGTTACCTGCTTTTGCAGAACAATTTAGATACTTCCTGTTTCTCTATCCAAACTTGACTGTATACGTCTTTCAAGGGGATCACCGGAACACTGGCCCAAGCCTAAGAGTCATCAACACCGTTAACGTCTTGGTTTTCTTTAGTAAATAATCCTCCAAATTGTTTGTGATAAGAGTTCAGTCTGCAGAGTAACATCACTACCAGTTTATATTGAAACTAAACAAACTCTCATATATATCAACATTTGCTTAACAATCATTCATTAGCAGGCATAAGGCTTTTCATACACGCTTTTAGGTAAGATTCATGACTTTTTAAATTATTTGCATGATCCTTTTAGGGGCTGTCTTTATGAAATGTTCTCTTGGCATTATTTCAAAAAGCTTACTTAAAATTATGCCAGAAGCAGAAATATTCTACATTATTTGGCATTAGACAAACAAAGTTCTAATGATGGCATGCTGGACTCCATTTCTAGGCAAAAGCTATGGACCTAATTGAAAATTTGCAAACTGTTCAAAGGAGTGTCTCTAAAGAATTTTAGCAAGTCCATAGGTCTTTATTACCCTTAATTTCATCCATGAGAGCCTATTTTTAACATTCATCATTGCTAATCAACCAAACTATAAATATCAATCATTATACCAATTATCAGTTTACATAGAATAACTCACGCATTATATCCACTTTTTGATAACTTACATTTCAGTCATTGTAGTAACCACCTATAACTAATGACTAACAACTACAATTTTTGTTACATATTCTACATATGAAATTAACTGAGGATTTATAGGTTGAAATTGAGTGTTGTAAATTTCTTAATTCGTTGAAGAGTAAGATCTGGCATTTTGTAAAAGGAGAAATTCTAGGAAATTAGTGAACTTGAGAGAGATGGTTCCTCACAATTTTAAAGATGAAGGGTTTTTCTCTTATTTGATAGACTGTGAAAGCTGTACTTCATGAAATAAGGTAATTAGCAGAAGAGAAATTCACTGCGGTATAGAGAATTTTATTTAATAGAACACAGGAGAGTCAGGAAAGTAATCCTATTTAATGTAACTCAGTATCTTTATTGAAAAAACATGTTTTTTAGAAAATTTAAAGAAAGTTAACTTTATGACTTAATGATAAGTGGAATAGAAGTTTTGTTAAGATGCATCTAAATAGCCACAACAAAGAAAACTACTCATAAGATGAGAATACACAGATACGTGCATTCTAATATTAACCAAGAGAATTTTTTTCTTTTTCTTTTATTTTTGTGATTAAAATCGCATAATATTGCATGTACCATCTTAATCCCATTTTTGTTTAATAATGTTTATTTTATTTGTTCCTAATTAAAATTTTAAAAGGATGAAAATATAGGGGAGGAAATTCTACTATGTGTCAGCCACTCTGCCTGGCAATTTTTATACATTATCTTTTGTTATTTTTTTTAAAAGAACAAACAAACTTTTGCTTTTGGTTTGGGGTCCATGTGAAAGTTTGTTACATAGGTGTACCCAGTAATTATCCTTTCTACTCCCTTTCCTACTCCCAGCCTCCACCCTCGAGTAGATGCCACTATCTGTTGTTCCTTTCTTTGCGTTCATAAGCGCTCATCATTTAGCTCTCATTTCTTAGTAGAAACATATGGGATATGAATTTCTGTTCCTGTATTACTTTGTTTAGAATAATAGCCTCCAGTTCCATCTGTGTTCCCACAGGAGACATGATCTCATTCTCTTTTATAGCTACATAGTATTCCATGCTGCATATGTACCACATTTTCTTTACCCAATTTGTCATTGATGGACATTTAGGTTGATTCCATGTCTTCATTATTGTGAATAATGCTGCAATGAACATTCACATGCGTCTTTATAGTAGAATGGTTTATATTCTTCTGAGTATATACCCAGTAATGGGATGATTGGTTAAATGGTAGTTCTGCTTTTAGCTCTTTGAAGAATTGCCATACTGCTTTCCATAATGGTTGAAGTAATTTACATTCCCACCACCAGTGTATATGTTCTCTCTTCTCTGCAATCTCAGCAGCATCTTTTACTTTTTGACTTTTTAATAATAATAATAATAATAATAATAATAATAATCCTGACTGGTGTGAGATGGTCTCTGATTGTGGTTTTGATTTGTATTTCTCTTCGGTGATATTGAGCTTTTTTTTATCCATATGTTTGTTGGCTGAATGTATGCCTTCTTTGGAAGAGTGTTCATTCATATCCATTGCTCACTTTTTAATGAGGTTGTTTCTGTCTTATAAAGTAAGGTCCTTTATAGATGTCAGGTACTAGACCTTTGTCAGATGTACAGTTTACACCTGTTTTCTACTATTCTCTATGTTGACTATTCTTTTGATAGTTTCTTTTGCTGTGTAGAAGCTCTTTAGTTTTACTAGATCCCATTTGTCAATTTTTGTTTTTGTGGTAATTATTTTTTGTGTCCTTATGAAATTTTTGCCTATTCTTATGTCCAGGATGGTATTGCCTAGGTTGTCTTCCAGGGTTTTTATAGTTTCAGGTTTTGCATTCAAGTTTTTAATCCATCTTGAGTTGTTTTTTATGTTATGTAAGAAAGGGGTCTAGCTTTCATGTTCTGAGTTTGGCTAGCCAATTATCTCTGCACAATTTATTAAATAGGGAACCTCTTTCCCATTGCTTGCTTCTGCCAGCTTTGTCAAAGATTAGATAGTCATAGGTGTGTGGGTTTATTTCCTGGCTCGCTATTATTTTCATTGGTCTATGCAATTGTTTTGTACCAGTAGCATGCTGTTTTAGTTACTTTAGCACTATAGTATAAAGTTTGGTAGTATAATGACTCCAGCTTTCTTCTTTTTGCTTAGAATTACCTTGTTGTTGCTCTTCAGTGTTCTTTTTTGGTTCCATGTGAATTTTTAAATAGGTCTTTCTAGTTCTGTCAAAAATATCATTGGTAGTTTGATAGGAATAGCATTCAAACTCTAGGTTGCTTTGGGCGGTAAGGCCATTTTAATGATATTGATTCTTCCTATCTATGAACATGGAATGCCTTTCCATTTGTGTTTTCTTTCTTTGAGCAGTGTTTTGTAATTCTCATTGTAGAGATCTTTCATCTCCTCGGATAGGTGTATTTCTAAGTATTTTATTCTTTTTGTGTCATTTGTGAATGGGATTGCCTTTCTGATTTGGATCTTGGATTGGCTATTGTTGATGTCTAGAAATGCTAGTGATTTTTGTACATTAATTTTATATCCTGTAACTTTTCTGAAATTTTTTAGCTGAAGGAGCTTTTGGGCCAAGACTACAGGGTTTTCCAGATATAAAATTATATCATGTGCAAACAGGAATAATTTGACTTCCTCTATTTCTACAAGGTTGCCTTTTATTTATTTCTCTTGTCTGATTTCTCTAGGTAGGCCTTCTAATACTATGTTGAATAGGAGTGGTGAGAGAGAGTGTCCTTGTCCTGTGCTTGTTCTTTTTTTGTTAATTTTATTTTTTTATTGCATTTTACGTTTTGGGGTACATGTGCAGAACTTGCAAGATAGTTGCATAGGTACACACATGGCAGTGTGCTTTGCTGCCTTCCTCCCCTTCACTCACATTTGGCATTTCTCCCCAGGCTATCCCTCCCCAGCTCCACCCCACCGCTGTCCCTCCCTTATTCCCCCCAATAGACCCCAGTGTGTAGTACTCCCTTCCCTGTGTCCATGTGTTCTCATTTTTCATCATCCGCCTATGAGCGAGAATATGCGGTATTTCATTTTCTGTTCTTGTGTCAGTTTGCTGAGAATTTAAGAGGAACGCTTTCAGCTTTTGCCCATTCAGTATGATATTGGCTATGAGTTTGTTATAGATTGCTCTTATTATTTTGAGGTACTTTCCTTCAGGACCTAATTTATTTAGAATTTTTAACATGAAGGGATTTTGAATTTTATCAAAAGCCTTTTTGCATCTATTTAGATAATCATGCAGTTTTTTTGTCTTAGTTCTGTTTATATAATTAATCACATTTATTGATTTGTGTAAGTTGAGCCAACCTGGCCTCCCAGGGATGAAACCTACTTGATCATAATAGATTAGCTTTCTGATGTGCTACTGGATTTGGCTTGCCAGTATTTTGTTGAAGATTTCTACATCCATGTGTTTTAAGGATACTTGTTTGACATTTTATTTTTTACTGTTGTGTCTCTGTCAGACTTCGGTATCAAGATAATACTGGCCTCATAGAATGAGTTGGGGAGGACTCCCTTCTCCTCAATTTTTTGGACAGTATCAGTAAAAATGGCATTACCTTTTTGTATCTCTGGTAGAGTTTGGCTGTAAATCCATTAGGTCCTGGGCTTCTTTTGGTTCGTAGGATATTACGGATTCAGTTTCAGAGCTCATCATTGCTCTCTTCAGTGAATCAATTTCTTCATGGTTCAGTATTGGGAGGGTGTGTGTGTCCAAAAATTTATTTGTTACTTCTAGTTTTCTAGTTTGTGTGCCTAGAGATGTTCATACTAGTTTCTGATAGCTATTTTTATTTTGGGGGGGTCACCAACAACGTTCCCTTTATCATTTCTAATTGTGGTCATTTGGATCTTCTCCTTTTTCTTTATTAGTCTAGTTAATGACCTATTTATTTATTAATGTTTTCAAAATCCAATTCCTGGATTCATTGATATTTTGAATTTTTTGTGAGTTTGTCTCAATTTCCTTCGGTTCAGCTCTAATTTGGTTATTTCTTGTCTTCTGCTAGCTTTCAGGTTGATTCGTTCTTGCTTCTCTAATTCATTTAGCTGTGATATTAGGCTGTTAATTTGAGATCTTTCTAGCCTTTTGACAGGCATTTAATGCTATGATTTGCCCTTTTAACACTGTCTTAGCTGTGTTTCAGGGATTCTGATATGTTTTATCTTTATTCTCATTGGTTTCAAAGAATTTCTCAATTTCTACTTTAATTTCATTATTTACCAGAAATTCATTCAGGAGCATGTTGTTTAATTTCCATTTAATTGTATGCTTTTGAACAATTTTCTTAGTCTCAACTTCTATTTTTTTGTGCTGTGACTTGAGGGTGTATTTGGTATGATTTTTGTTCCTTTGCATTTGCTTAGGATTGTTTTATGTCCAAGTACATGGTCAGTTTTAGAGTATGTGCCACATTATGATGAGAAGAATGTATATTCTATTGTTTTGGGGTGGAGAGTTCTGTAAAGTTCTGTCTATAAGATCTATTTGCTCCATTGTTAAATTCAGGTCTAGAATATCAGTGTTAATTTGCAGCCTTGATGAACTATCTAATACCATCAGTGGAGTGTCGAATCTTCCACTATTATTATGTAGGAGTCCATGTTTCTTTATAGGTCTCTAAGAACTTGCTTTATGAATCTGGGTGCTCCTGTGTTAAGTGCATATATGTTTCAGATAGGTCTTCTTGATGAATTGAACCCTTTACCATTATATATGCCCTTCTTCTTTTTTTTTTTTCTGATCTTTGTTGGCTTAAAATCTCTTTTGTCTGAAATTAAGCTTGCAACCTCTGCTTTTTTCTGTTTTCCATTTGCTTGGTAGATTTTTTTTCCCCATTCCTTTATTTTGATCCTATGGGTGTCAATACATGTGAGCTAGTCTCTTGTAGACAGCATATCATTGGTTATGCTTTTCTATCCAGCTTGCCATCCTGCTTTTTAAGTGGGACATTTATCCTGTTTACATTTGAGATTAGTATTGATATGTGTGTATTTGATCTTGTCATTGTGTTGTTAGCTTGTTATTGTGCTGGCTTGTTTGCATGGTTGCTTTATAGTGTCACTGGTCTGTATATATATATATATATATATATATATATATTTTTTTTTTTTTTGATACAGAGTCTCACTTTGTTGCACAGGGTGGAGTGTACTGGCATGAACTCAGCTCACTAGGTAGCTGGGACTATGGGTGATGCCTGGCTAATTTTTTGTATTTTCTTTGTTTTTGAGACAGAGTCTTGCTCTGTCACCAGGTGCCAGGCTGGAGTGCAGTGGCGCAATCTTGGCTCACTGCAACCTCTGCCTCCTGAGTTCAAGCAATTCTCCTGCTTCAGCCTCCAGAGTAGCTGGGACTACAGGTGCACACCACCACACCCAGCTAATTTTTGTGTTTGTTTTTTTGAGACGGAGTTTCGCTCTTTTCATCCAGGCTGGAGTGCAATGGTGCGATCTTGGCTCACCACAACCTCCACCTCCTGGGTTCAGGCAATTCTCCTGCCTCAGCCTCCTGAGTAGCTGGGATTACAGGCACGCGGCACCATGCTCAGCTAATTTTTTGTATTTTTAGTAGAGACGGGGTTTCACCATGTTGACCAGAATGGTCTCAATCTCTTGACCTTGTGATCCACCCGCCTTGGCCTCCCAACGTGCTAGGATTACAGGCTTGAGCCACTGCACCTGGCCCTAATTTTTGTATTTTTTAGTACAGACGGGGTTTCACCATATTGGCCAAAATGGTTTCGATCTGTTGACCTCATGATCCACCTGCCTCGGTCTCCCAAAGTGCTGGGATTACAGGTGTAAGCCATCGTGCCCAGCCAATATTTTGTATTTTTTTTTTTTTAACAGAGACAGGGTTTCACCATGTTGGTTAGGATGGTCTAGATCTCCTGACCTCATGATCTGCCCACCTTGGCCTCCCAAAATGCTGGGATTACAGACTTGAGCCACTGTGCTTTAAGTGTTCTTGTATTAGATGGTATGGGGCTTTCCTTTCTATAGTTAGTGCTCCTTTCAAGATCTCCTATAAGGCAGGTCTGGTGGTAATGAACACCTTCAACATTTGCTTATTATTATTAGAAAATAATTTTATTTCTCTCTCACCTAAGAAACCTAGTTTGGCTGGTCATAAAATTTTTGGTTTAAGACTGTTTTTAAAGAACATTAAATATAGGCCCTCAATCTCTTCTGGCTTGTAGAGAATTTCGGCTGAGAGGTACACTGGTAGCCAGATGGTGTTCCCTTTGTAGATGACCTGCCTTGTCTTTCTAACTGCTTTTAAAATTCTTTCTTTCATTATTTTAACCTTGGAAAATCTGCTGATTATGTATCTTGGGGATAATCTTGTTATGTAGAATCTTTCAGGAGTTATCTGTATTTTCTGAATTTGACTGTTGGCTTCCCTAGCGATGTTGGGGAAGATAATCATGAATGATATCCTGAAATATGTTTTCCAAGTTGCTTGCTTTCTGACCCTCCCTTTCAGCAATGCCAATGATTTGTAGATTTGGCATTTTTACATAATTTCATACTCTTGGGGGTTTTGTTTATTCCTTTTTATTCTTTTTAAAAAATATTCATCTGTCTGATTTCAGCAAGCCAGTCTTCAAGTTCAGTTTCTTTCCTCATTGGTTTATTCTGCTATTAATACTTGTGATTGTATTGTAAAATTCTTCTATTTTGTTATTCAGCTCTGTCAGATCTAACAGGTTCTTTTTTATATTGGCTGTTTCATCCTTCAGCTCCTATACTATTTTACTGTTCTTTAGTAGTTTTCTTGGTTGGGTTTTGCTGTTTTCCTGACTGTCAATGATCTTCATTCCTATCTACATTTTGAATTCTATTTACGTCATTTCATACAGCTCAGCCTGATTAAGAACTCTTGTTGGAGAACTGGTGTGGTCCTTTGGAAGACATATAACACTCTGGCCATTTGAGTGTCCAGAGTTCTTGTGTTTGTTCCTTTTCATCTCTGCATGTGTGTATACATTTAACTGTGGTGTAGATAGATTATAGTCAATAGACTTCTTTTCTGGATGTTTTCACAGCGCCGAGGCTTTGTGCAGTGTCTATTTGAAGCTAATTTCTTGTTTCTGTTTTAAGATGGGAATATGTTAGCAAGCCATATTTGGTGTTGAAGCTTTGGGGTGTGATCCAGTAGGGGGAATTTAGGCATACTGGTCAGTTGGTAGACTCTTCCTCAGTTGTGTGGCTTTCCTGTGTTTCCTCACAGTTGCAACTGTGTTCCCTCTCAATGCTCTGAATGTGTGACTTCCTCTCCTGAGTGCTGGCTGTATATCACAGCTTAGCATTCCTGGGCTACCCACTGCAGCTCTGGGGTGATCTCAGTGTTTATGTTCCTTCCTGAACATTGGAGTAGCAGAGGAAGGGACTTTAGTAGTGGTTGTGGTCAAGGGTCTTTTGTTTTTTTCCTGGAGGCTCCACCCACAGGAAAGAGGTACGCCAGCAGTCCCTGCAGAGGCAGTGGCAGAGGGGCTTTGGGATGCTGCTGGGGACTCTCTCCAGGGAGCTGCAGAGCTGCTACTGACTCCATAATTCTGACAGGGAGTATGACTGGAGGTCCAGGCCTGGAGTACTTGCCTGGTGAGGAGATATGGAAATGGGCACCATGTGACAGTCTGGACACTTTTCTGTAGGGCTGCTGTGGTATGCTGGGGGTCCCCTCCAGTCCCTACTCACCTCAGACTTTCACCTGGATATATCACCAGTAAAGGGTGTGAAACAGCAAAGATGGGAGCCCACCCCTCCTTCTGTGAGCTCCACTCCAGGGAGCTATGGACCTGTTTCTTGCCCAAATGCACCTGTAGTTGGTGAGTAGAGACCCTAGTTGGGAAGCCCCATCCCATGAGGAGGAATGGGGACTCACTTGTAAAAGCCATCTGGCCATGTTTTTATAGAGCAGCTGTGCAGTGCTGAGGCACCAATTCCACTCCCAATCAGCTTGGAATCTCCAAAGCCTAAAGGCTGGAACAGGTGGGTCACCCTAACAGCAAAGATGGTGGTCTCCCATTTGTCTGTCTGGAAGCTCTGTCCCAGGGTGGTTTCAAATCTCTGTTCACCAGAAAACTCCACTGGGTGTGGCTGAAGACCCTGGTTGGGAGGTCCTACCCAGTGAGGAGCAAAGGGTTGGGGACCTACTTAAAAAGTAGTCTGTCCACGGTTTTCTAGGGAGGTGTAAAGCTGCTATTGATGGCTGTCTAGAATCCCAGGCTAGTGGGTCTTATCCTGTGAGGTGCCATGGAAGTGCAGCTTACAGACTGTCACTGCTCATCCCTCTGGACCAATTTCCTAGGGATATGTTCAGGGGTCTAACCTCCCACTTTGCTGGAGTTGCAGCTACTTTTGCAAGCAGGCCTGGAAAACCTGAGTTTCTAAGGTTCCTGGGTCTCCACATGGGCTTGAGTGGCTGCTCTGTTGAGACTCCACATGGTTCTGTGAGTCAGACTGAAGTTCCTGGTGGAGCAGCTTCACTGGGAGATCTCCTGGCACAAGGTTGCAAAGATATGTCAGAGAACCATGAGTTCCTAGGGTTGCACATCTACGCACCACTTCCCTGGGTGGGGGAAGTTCTCTTGGTTCTATGTTGCTCCTGAGTGGGCCATCATTCTGCCTTGTTTTTTTTCCCATTCTTCATGGATCTAGTTGTTTCCTTGATTAGTCCCAGTGTGTGTACCTGGATGTTTCAGTTAAAAGTGCTGTATTTACTTGACCCTCTGTTTCTCTCCATGAATGTTGCACACACTAGTTGCATCTAGTTGACCATCTTGGCCACTTCTCCCTTATATTATTCTTGTAAAAATATTAAGACCTACATTAATTATTCATAATAACATTTCATAAATTTTCTTAACCTCTTGATTATTATCAGAAAATTATTCTCTGGTACTAAACTCTAATTTAGGCATAATTTTTGTGTGTTTTTAAAAATTTTTTATCAGTGAGATGGAGGAAAATCATTTTGTTTCATGTTTGCATAGGATGCTGTGGGGATTCCAGATGCAGAGAATCCTCTTCTAAGTTGGATTGTATTTTTTAATCTTGTTCTGTTCTAAAGATAAGCACACTAAGGATCAAAGAACAATAGAAACACTGGTACAGTCTTTATTCCCCCCATTACATACAATGGCAGAACATACCTAGATTTTACCTGTTCTGATAGTTTCCTTCTGTCAAAAGAGGAACTCTTTATTCTAACTGTTTGAACCCTTCTTACCCCAAGTCTTGCATTTTTCATGTTTGGGGCATACTTCAGAGAGGGTTTATTATAACTTATAAAAAAGTATGGTAAGAAATACCAGTTGACTATTGCAGCAAAGGGACTGGGTACTCTGATACTTATAATGAACTTCACTGTAGCAGGAATTATTGCTCCTAATGAAATCTAGACACATGTTTCTATATTTACATTGAGATACAAAGGCTAAATTTATCCCCAAGATGTATTTGTCAGCATGCATATCCTAAGCAAAGAAACTTCAATAAATGGATTTGATAACTGTAGGCCATCTTCCCACAGTATCAAGTGACATTGGCACACCTTCGAAAGAATATTGCTCAAAAATATTAACTAAATTTATATTCAGCAGAAGGAAATTGTAGTCACAATGTGTGTGTATATGTGTATGTGTGCGTGTGCATGTGATGGGGAGTCATTGGGGAGCTGGGCACTGAGAAGCCATTCTTAAGCCCTGTTTAGGGAGTTTTCTCAAAGGACTCCTGCAACATAGAGTTGAAATAGTCTAAACAATGAATTATTTAGTTCCAATACATTCACTTTTAGGAAGCTCAATATATCCATACCTATTAATATTTGTATACTTAACATTGTAAAAGTTACAAAGATTTTAAAGATGATCTATTTCAGGGCTTCTATTTATAAGGACAATTCTGAATCTATGAATAAGAATATAATCTTTAAATCAGAGTTTATTGAAAGCTGTTAATGAAAATCAGATCTACAAACTTCTTGTCTCATGCAAGTTATATAATATAAAATTGCATTATTGGTATTTTTCTGGCATAAAATTAAAAAGATGTGACTAAGCTAACCAAGAAGGAAATATAAGCACAGTCTGATTGAAGAAAAGGTTATAAGGAGTTGATGATATTTCCTCCTCAGAAAATAAAGAGATGGAAGAATTAGGCATAGTCACTGGAAAGTTAAACCTAAGAATTAAAGAGGACATTAGTATCTGCATTAAAATGCTCTCTATGGAGAATTAAATGTGTGAATTAATTAAGGGAGAGAGGGAAAAGTCCAAGGGTGACATGGTGAACAGAATTTTATTTGCTAAAACTATGATAGCAGAAGGATCCACTAATTTAATTTAATAGCTGAATTACCTAACTACCCAATATTGTTATTAGCAGTTCATTTACTGACTGATACTTTAGGAAATAAATACATATTCTAATTAAAATGACTTAAGTATATCGAGAGTAAAATGATGGTTCCTTTTAAATAAGAGCTAATAAATTTATTAAAAACCTCATATTTAGTGTTTAGCAAATAGAACTTTTTGATCTGATAGGTTGTAATAACCAAGTAAATTTGGTCTGATAAAGCAAATATATTTTTGTGGCAATCATTATAAAATTATAGTGATTTACTTTACTGACACCATAGCAATATATTAGGCCTAAATTCATAGAAATCATAAACCATTTGCTACTTTAAAAGTTAATTTAAAATTGTGAAAATATGTTTTTATAAACATTGCTTATTCTAAGCTTTAACAAAGTACTATACCTTAAAACCATGGATAGGCAACAAAATAATCACTGATAATTTTTTTAAATACATTAAGTTTAGAAAATTATTTCCCTCCAAATTGTTATTACAACAAAACAGTGATTTTAAAAAGCAATATATATATTTTTATGGTTTTAATGATGTAAGATTTTTTAAGTAAAGTTTAATGAAAGTTGTATTTTTAAGTAAAGTTTAATGGAAATTGCAATAGATATAATATCGTTTTGCTGGCTTTGCTTAAAATATACTTCAAGATATAGGGTTCAAAGAATAAACAAAGAGTTTATGCTCCTTAATAAAAAGAACCCTTTATTCTATTGAAACAGTGAAATGTTCATGTTTCTAAAGAAAAGAAACTCATCTAAACAAAGTGTCTTAGAGTTCTGGCAAGAATTCTTCATCTTAGGTAACTAACATAACATTTTACCTTAATGTAAGTGTGCTTTTAAATCTCAAAGTAGAATGGTGTAATCTAGTCAAGTAACATTTATCATAATGAATTACATGGTTGTTTATTACATGTGTCATCACCATGAAGTAAAATATCTAGTCAAACCACCAAAAGTGTAATATGAAGATGCTTAAGCAGAATAACTATAGTGAAAAGATGTATGTGTCCATGAGGCAAAGTGATAGCTTATTGACATCGTTGGTAAGAAATATCAGTTGATTATTCCAGCAAAAGAACTGAGTATACATCCTGAGTTACTGCCTTAGCCATTCAAGCTGATATAACAAAATACCTCAGACTAGGTAATTTATAAACAATAAAATTTATCACTCCCTGTTCTGGAGGCTGGAGAGTCCAAGATCAAGGTGCCAGCAAATTTGGTGTGTGAAAAGGGCCCTTTCTCACAGATGGAGTCTTCTTGCTGTGCTCTAATGTGGCAGAAGGGGTGAGTAAGTTCCCTCAGACATCTTTTATAAGGGCACTAATCCAATTCATGAGGGTAAAGGCCAAATCACCTTCCAACGGACTTACTTCCCAATACCACTGCAATTAGGATTGAATTTCAACATGTGCATTTGGAGGGGACAAAAATAGTCAGACCATGGCAGCCACCTCTGGATTAAAATACATTTTGATACTGGCAGTGGGTAGGCATAATTTTTTTTTTTTTTACCTAGAGGAGTCCTGTTCTGGGGGAGGGCAGGAAACAGAGGAGTTGGCAGAATAGCTCTGATATGGTTTGGCTGTGTCCCCACCCAAATCTCATCTTAAATTTACACATTTTGTGGGAGGGACCCAGTGGCAGGTAATTGCATCATGGGGGCAGGTCTTTCCATTCTGTTCTCATGATAGTGAAATAAGTTCATGAGATTTGATGGCTTCATAAAAGAGAGTTTCCCCGAAGAACCTCTCTTCTCTTGTCTGCTGCCTTTCACTTTCCATCATGATTATGAGGATTTCTCAACCACATGGAACTGTAAGACTATTAAACCTCTTTCTTTTGTAAATTGCCCAGTCTTGGGTATGTCTTTATCAGCAGTGTGAAAACAGACTAATACAGTAAGTTGGTACTAGGAGTGGGGTACTGCTGAAAAAATACCCAAAAATGGGAAAATGACTTTGGAATAGGGTAACAGGAAAAGGTTGGAACAGATTGGAGAGCTCAGCAGAAGACAGAAAAATATGGGAAAGTTTGGAACTTCCCAGAGACTTTTTTGAATGGCTTTGACAAAACTACTGCTAATGATATGGACAATGAAATTCAGGCTGAGTTGGTTTCAGATGGAGATGGGAAACTTGCTGAGACCTGGAGAAGAGGTGACTCTTGTTATGTTTTAAGAAAGAGACTAAGCAGCATTTTGCCATTGCCCTAAAGATCTGTAAAACTTTGAACTTGAGAGAGATGACTTAGAGTATCTGGTGAAAGAAATTATGTATGTATGTATGTATGTAGAGACAGAGTCTCACTCCATCACCAGGCTGGAGTGGAGTGGTATGATCTTGGATCAATGCAACCTCTGACTCCCTGGTTCAAGTGATTCTCCTGCCTCAGCCTCCCAAGTAGCTGAGATTACAGGGATGTGCCACCACGCACCACTAATTTTTGTATTTTTCATACAGGCATGTTTCACCATGCTGATCAGGATGGTCTCAATCTCCTGGCCTTTTGATCCAGCCACCTTAGCCTCCTGAAGTTCTGGGATTACAGGCATGAGCCACTGTGCCCAGTCAGTGGAAGAAATTTCTAAGAAGCAAAGCATTCAAGAGGTGACTAGGGTGCTGTTAAAAGCATTCAGTTGTAAAAGGGAAGCAGAGCATAAAAGTTCAGAAAATTTGCAGCCTGACAACATATAGAAAAGAAAATCCCATTTTCTGAGAAAAAATTCAAGCTGGCTGCAGAAATTTACATAAGTAATCAAGAAATAAATGTTAATACCCAAGACAATGGGGACAATGTCTTCAGGTCATGTCAGAGGTTTTCACAGCAGCCCCTCCCATCACAGCTCCAGAGGCCTAGGAGGAAAAAATGTTTTCGTGGTCTGGGTCCAGGGTCCCCATGCTGTGTGCAGTATAGGGACTTAGTGCCCTGTGTCCCAGCCATTTCAGTGATGTCTGAAAGAGGCCAATGTGGAGCTCAGTCCATGGCTTCAAAGGGTGCAAACCCCAAGGCTTGGCAGCTTCCACATGATGTTGAGCCTGAAAGTGCATAGATGTCAATACCTGGTGTTTGAGAACCTCCATCTAGATTTCAGAGGATGTATGGAAATGGCTGCATTTTCAGAGGATGTATGGAAATGCCTGCAGAGGCAAAAGTTTGCTTCAGAGGCAAAAGTTTGCTGCAGAGGCAAGGCCCTCATAGAGAACCCATGCTAGGGCAGTGCAGAAGGGAATTGTAGGTTGAAGCCCCCAAAGAGAATCCCTTCTGGGGAACTGCCTAGTGGAGCTGTGAGAAGAGGGCCACCATCTTCCACACCCCAAAATGGATAGATCCACCAACAGCTTACACAGTGCACCTGGAAAAGATGTGACCACTCAATGCTAGCCTGTGAAAGCAGCTGGGAGGGAGACTGTACCCTGCAAAGCCATAGATGCAGAGCAGTCCAAGATTATGAGAACCCACCTCTTCCACCAGCATGACCTGGATGTGAGACACGGAGTCAAAGGAGATCATTTTGGAGCTTTAAGATTTGACTGCCCTGCTGGATTTCAGACTTGCATGGCCCTCGTAGCCCCTATGTTTTGGCCAATTTCTTCTATTTGGGATGGCTGTATTTAACCAATATGTATATCCCCATTGTATCTAGGAGGTAACTAACTTGCTTTTGATTTTGTAGGCTCATAGAAGGGACTTGGATTGCCTCAGATGAGACTTTGGACTGTTGACTTTTGAGTTAATGCTGAAATAAGTTAAGGTTTTTGGTGACTGATGGGAAGGTATGATTGGTTTTGAAATGTGAGGACATGGGATTTTGGAGGGGCCAGGTATGATATGGTTTACCTGTGTCTCCAACCAAATCCCATCTTGAATTCCCATGTGTGTGGGAGGGACCCAGTGGGAGATAATTGAATCATGGGGGCAGGTCTTCCTGTGCTGTTCTTATGATAGTGAATAAGTTGAATAAGTCTCATGACCTCTGATGGTTTTATAAAGGGGAGTTTCCCTACACAAGCTCTCTTCTCTTGTCTGCCTCCATGTGAGACATGCCTTCACCTTCTGCCATGATTGTGTGGCCTCTTCAGCCACATGAAACTGTAAGTCTATTAAATCTCTTTCTTCTGTAAATTGTCCAGTCTTAGGTATATTTTTATCAACAACTTGAAAATGGACTAATACAAGCTCAGAGGATAAAAATAAAAGTATATGATAGCTTAGAATCTATTGAATCCCCAAAACTTTAAAAAATGTCTAAGCCTTCCATAAATAGCTTTAGAGTTAATATTTTATTCACTTTCAAATAAATAGATCATAAGAGAAGGTCTTAAAATTACTGAGTTGTGATGAATGAGTTAATAAATCACACACAAAAAGGAAAAATAAGAAGAAAAAACCTTTCAGACTTTTAGAGATGTCACTTCATTTGCTTTTTAAATCAATACTTATACATATGATTTTTCTCTTTTTAATGATGAGATTCTGCCAGTTCTCTATTGTCAACCATCTATAAAGAAAATGAAATTACTTACTTATTAAAGCAAAATATAACTTTTGAGTTTGCTTTCTTTCTGTCACCATTGCTCTATTATCACAGTTTCCTTAGTGATGGTGTCACTCACCACTCCCCTCCCCTGCCCACTTGTTCATCAGCATGTGATTAGAGCTGTTTTATTACTTATTCCTTTACAACAGTGAGTTCATCATGTAAGTTTTAGAATATCATTTAACTTACAGATTTCCAGATGCCCTAATTTGCTTTAGCCTTTTCATAAGAACTGTTATTTAGATTAATGATTACCACAATGAGATTTTCAATAAAATTTGTGGAAGTAGAAAAAATTATGTAGTCTCAGGCAGAGCCTGATATAGTCAGCCTCACCAGTGCTGTAAGGGAAAACTCACATTTTCTGGTCACTGATTTCGAATCTTTTCCCACAGCATTTCTTGGTAGGCTGTAGCATGTTCCCTATATTCCATTTTCTTAGTTGTGTTGACAGCAAGGAATCATCAAGTTTTTCTCTTTCTGACTCCTAACTAATCTCTTGATCCCTGAGGGCTCTCCACATGCCTGGTTCTGGAATAAGATACTGTCTTTAGACTTCCAGCTATATAATCCTTTTCTTTAATATCCTAGAGGGAAAAAAAGTTACAAAGGCCCCTTTTGTTTTAAAGACTATACTAAAAACCTTCAGCAATTTGGATAAATTATAAAAATTAAGAGCATCAAAATGTAACAATGATTGTAAAGTGTTTACAGTAATAGCAATACCTGATATATATTAATTCTCTACTTTTTTCTGCTATGGTAAATAAAAGAAAGTCACAGTTGAACTTTTGCCCTGCAGTTTTACTTTTAAAGTTGTGATTCACCCACTCCATCTTGCCATTCATTATCCACCTTATGCCTAAGCTCCCACCTGCCAAACACTTCCCACTACTAACCACTCCTTGCCATCAGCCACTTTCTTAATTAAAAAAAATACTTTTATTTTTGATACATGGGGTACATGTGCATGTTTGTTACCTGGGTGTATTACATGGTGATGAGGTTTAGGGTATGGATCCCATCACCCAGGTACTGAACATTGTATCTAATAGGCAGTTATTCTGCCCTCAATTCCTTCCCTCTCTCCCTCCTCTAATAGTCTCTAGTGTCTATGTCTATTTTTCTCATTTTTATGTCCATATGTGCTCAATGTTTAGCTCCCACTTACAATTAAGAACATTGGGCATTTCCTGTGTTAATTTTCTTAGGATTATGCCCTTCATCTACATTCATGTTGCTGCAAAGGACATGATTTTGTTCTTTATGTCTGCATAGTAGTATTCCATGGTATATGTACATGTTCCACGTTTTGTTTATCCATTCCATCATTGATAGGCACCTGGATTGATTCCATGTCTTTGTTATTGTGAATACTGCTATGGAATCATTACATGCATGTTTTTGAAAGATGCCAGCATCATACTTCCTGTATAGCCAGCAGAATCATGAGCAAATCAAACCTCTTTTTAACATGAATTATCAGATCTCAAGTATTTCTTTATAGCAATGCAAGAGTGAACTAATACAGTTTGTTAAGATGGATCTATCTGGAGACAAGCAGCCATAAAATGACAAAAGACTGATGGTTAGTGATAGAAACTGGTATATATATAATCTCTTGGGTCTATATCTACTAATGGGATTACTGTGTCAAATGGTAGCTCTGTTTCAAGTTCTTTGAGAAATCTCCAAACTACTTTCCACAGTGGCTGAACTAATTTGCATTCCCACCAATAGTGTGTAAATGTTGCCTTTTCTCTGCAACCTCACCAACATCTGTGGTTCTTTGACTTTTAATAATGGTCATTCTGACTGGTGTGTGATGATATCTCATTGTGGTTTTGATTTGCATTTCTCTGATGATCAGAGATGCCAAGCATTTTTCATATACTTGTTGATTGCTTGTATGTCTTCTTTTGAGTACTGTCTCTTCATGTCCTTTGCTCATTTTTTCATGAGTTATTTGTTTTTTGCCTTTTGATTTGTTTAGATTCCTTATAGATTCTGGATATTAGACCTTATATGGATGCATAGTTTGTGAATATGTTCTCCCATTTTGTAGGTTGTCTGTTCATTCTGTTTATACTTTTTTTTCTGTGCAGAAGCCCTTTAGTTTAACTAGGTTCCACTGTCAATTTTAGTTTTTGTCCAGCAACCACTTTCTGTCACTAACCATCAGTCTTTTGTCATTTGATGGCTGCTTGTCTCCAGACAGATCCATCTTAACAAACTGTATTGTTCACTCTTGCATTGCTATAAAGAAATACTTGAGATCTGATAATTCATGTTAAAAAGAAGTTTGATTTGCTCATGATTCTGCTGGCTATACAGGAATCATGATGCTGGCATCTGCTTGGCTTCTGGGGAAACCTCAGGAAGCTTACAATCATGGCAAAAGGCAAAGGGGAGCAGATATGTCACATGATGAAAGCAGGTGCAAGAGAGTGAGTCAGGAGGTGCTACATGCTTCAAACCACCAGATCTCATGAGAACTCACTCACAATCATGAGGACAGTACCAGGAGGGATGATGATAAACCATTCATGAGAAATCCATTCTCATGAGCCAATCACCTCCCAACAGGCCCCACCTCCAACACTCGGGATTACATTTCAGTATGACATTTGTGTGGGGATGCATATCCAAACTATATCACAAAGTAAAGATAAAAATCTGCACTTACAAATTAAGATGTCTCTTTGCTACAAGAGGTAAATTGTTTCCCTGAAGAAATGCAGATTCTGAGACAACCATTCTCTGCAATCTATCATGCCAGAAATAATTGTATATATATATTTTTTTGAGACAGAGTTTCACTCTTGTTACCCAGGCTGGAGTGCAATGGTGTGATCTCGGCTCACCACAACCTCCGCCTCCTGGGTTCAGGCAATTCTCCCGCCTCAGCCTCCTGAGTAGCTGGGATTACAGGCACGCACCACCATGCCCAGCTAATTTTTTTTTGTATTTTTAGTAGAGACGGGGTTTCACCATGTTAACCAGGATGGTCTTGACCTATTGACCTCGTGTTCCACCCACCTTGGCTTCCCAAAGTGCTGGGAGTACAGGCGTGAGCTACCGTGCCTGGCCCAAGAATTGTATTTTTGATACATTTTCTTACAGCTCCTCCTAGTTTAGGAACAGGAAAATGCTGCCCAGGTAGGAAGCAAAACTTGGAGGTAGGTGCAGTGTATAAGGCAACAATGGTTTTTTTTTTTTCATCCTGTGTTTCTTGGTCCACCTGAGATAAAAATGTTATTTTGCTTCTTGAAGTTGAATCTATGATGATACATTTGAATAAATTGTACAGCACTACTTGCTTTAGAGATGGTGATATAGTACTTAACAGTACTATAATAAATGAAAATGTAAGTAGAAATATATTGCAAGAGGTTTATGTTTTGTTTTTCATTGATATGTTTATAAATTTGTCACCAACTTGTATCATCTCCTTTTTAAAACGTCTTTTCCCCCCAAAAGCCTATAGATTTTCTGGCCATTCTGATTATACCCCCTCCCAATTTTTCTTCATAGATTTTTCTTGACACTTAGACAACATCTTCTTTATTTCTCCTCAAAATAAATAGCCAAGAATTTTTAGTTACACTTTAAAAATTATAATTAATAATGCTTCCATTGACTTTGCTAAACTTCTTATTTTAAAAGTAAGCAATAACAATTTTTTTTAAATATTCCGTATTGTTTTTCTTTCTAACGTTATTTTTAATTGACAAATAACTTTATATTTATGAGGTGCAATGTGATGTTCTGATCTGTACATACATTATAGAAATATCTAGTAAAGCTAATTAATATTCATATCTCACCAACTTATTTATTTTGGGGTGAGAATGTTAAAAATCTATTATTTCAGTAATTTTGAAATATACAACACATTACTACTAATTGTGGTCACCAGGCAGTGCAATGGATTACCAAAAGTTATTTCTCCAGTCTGAAACTTTGTAACTTTTGATCAACATCTTCCTTTCCCCAACCCTCTTTCTCCCATGAGGAAGTCCCAAGGATACACTATTTCAAAATCATAAATTATGAGTAGATTGGTTAGAGAGAAATCATGCATTTCTACTATTCTTGACTTCTGTTTCTGTGAGTTCTAAGTGAATCCTAAGCTGCGTATTTGTATGTTTGGTTTGGTTTTTACCTTTGATGTGGCACACCACAAATTGAAATAATAAAATAAAATGTATAATACATGCAACATAAGATCTTATTTTTTAAAAGTAAGTGCATCAAAATGCATTTACATCCCAAAATGTTAACATTGCCTATCTTTTCGTGGAGAAACTAAGTTTGATTTTAATTTTATTTCCTTTATTTTATTATTTTGGATACATTCCAAATTGTTAACAGTGATTATCTTTTAGGGAGAAAATTAGGGTTAATTTTAATTATATTTCCTTCTTTCTATTATTTAAAAAATATTTTCTAGCTTTCCTATTGTGGACTTAATGTTACATACATATTAATTATATTAACAACAAAGCAACGTTGTAACTGTGTTTAACAGGCAATTACCTAATAATTTTAAAATCAGTCAAATAAATCAATTACTTTTGAATTGCAAGATGCTTTTATGAGCAACACTGCCAGAATTTCTATTAATCTCTCAGAAAAACGTACAGAGATTTCCCAGTTCATATATAGGCTGGGTATCCCAAACTTCACTAATTAGCCCTTTGGAATTCAGGATATATCTCACCTGAAAAAGCAATGTTCTAAATGATAGCTAGGTTTTTAGATAAATAATTCATTCCCGGAATACATACTAAGATCTTACTGGAAGTGAACCATTGTAAGCACTGAGGAATCATTAGGGACAAAACAGATAAAAACCTATCCTCTCCTGTAGTTCACATTTAATCCATGTACACTACATAGTATATCAGATAAATGTTAAGGAGCCTAGCAAAATAATGTCTGTTAAATTAGCTGAAACCCTAAACATTATTATGAAAACAAATAGAAAATAATGTTAAGGTTAAACTAATAAGAAATACAGTAATGAAATCATATAAGTATTTCTTCAAATGGTAGTGTATTGTAGGTTGGATTGAGTCCTCCCAAAAATGTTTTTTAAATCCTAACCTCTGGTACCTATGAATGTAACCTTATTTGGAAATGGGGTCTTTGCAGATGTAATCAAGTTAAATTGAGGTCATATTGGAGTAGGATGGACCTTTAAGCTAATATGACTGGTGTCCTCGTAAGAGGAAGAGAAAAGAGATGAACACAGTGATACACAGGGAAATTGTCATGTGATTATGAAGGGCGAGAATGGAGTCCGCATCCTACAGACCAAGGAACGCTAAGGATTACTGGCAACACTGGGAGCTAACAGAAAGGCATGGAAAAGATTCTCCCTTAGAGCCTTCAGAGAGAGCATGGCCCTTTGAATAATGTGATTTTGGGCATCTAGCTGCTAGAGATGTGAGAGAATAAATTTCTGTTGATTTAAACCATCTAGTTTATCTTTGTTATGTCAGCCTTAGAAACTAATATGGTATTACTTGAGAAAATATGGAAACTCTCATTTCCCAAAATTTTCCTCTTTCTTACCAGATGAGGAGGGAAATTTTAACAATTTCCATACTTCTACTCCAGATGTCATTTTAAACCATCCTGCCCAGCAACTTTGGTTTTCTTCAACTGAGCAGGGCTTTCATCTGCCTGTGACCCATGGTCCCCTTGCTTTCATTAGCTGAGTAAGGATTGAACGAGGCGATTGCTTCCCCAAGCAAACTAGTTTTTTTTTTCCTTAAGTTCACCTTTGTTCACCTTACTTCTACATGGTTAAAGAACAACAACAACAAAAGCTATCATCCAGGAAGTGGCTCACATTGGAAAGTGAGGGAGGACTATCTTAACCCTTCTTTTTAGATAATCTCTTAAAGAAAGTGGTGGTGGGGAGCTTAAATGAATTCTTTGGAATCATTTTGGCCCCATGAATGTACCAAGTCAGAAAAAAATGAAAGAAATAAAGATTAAGTAAAAACATTTTCTCTATCCAGAGAATTTTTCTGTAATCAGGAGGAGTGATTATGTGACAGAGGAAGAACAGAGCACTTACTTGATATTCATGAATAAGAGGATTGCATGTTTATCCTTTGTCATTAACTGTATACACATTCATTCTTTTTTGAGAGGGTGAAGAAAGTTTTATAAGAAGAAGTTCATGTATACTTATTTCAATAATTCAGGGATATATACCCTGGGCATTATATGAAGTAATTTGCAATAATTGGGTGAGTTAAATTGGAACTGGCAATTACTTCTTCCAGCACCTTTGCCCTAACTCACTGGTTTTACAGTCTACCACCAGTTTTTCAGGATTTTTAGCCAAAGCTTTATTTTAAAAAAAATGTTATACTTGGTTTTCTTAAAGTAATTGAATAACAATACAAATATCAATAATAATATTACACATTGTAACAACTTTCAGAGAACTCCTTTTGCAACATGTGCATTAAGTTCCTGTCACAGGTAACTTTTTGTCTTTGTGTCCTAGTTCAGGCATAATCACTACTGAGAATTTTTATTTTACTGAGCATCCCCAATAAGGTAGAGAAACACTCTTACGGATTTAAGAATTACCCCTACTTCTCTTAAGACATCCACTGGTTTTTTTTTTTTCTATCAACCCTTCCACCAGTATTGCAAACTATTTTGCCAACTATAGAGAATATGATCTCTCCATTTTATTAGCATTTTCTTTCCTTCTTTCCTTCTTTCCTTCCTTCCTCCCTCCCTCCCTCCCTCCCTCCCTTCTTTCCTTCCACAAATAAATAAAATGAAGACTTAATGAACCATATATTTTATGGATACACTTCTGGAATGCACAGTCTTCTAGTGAGTGGTCCCTTTTCTGGCCACTGTAATGGGCACTAGAAAAAGTGATGAAAGAGTAGGTAATGCCTGTGACTTTATAGAGCTTATATTAAAAGTGAGAGAAAAATCAGAAGTAAAGAAATAAGAGAGCAACCTCATGTGACTTGATATCCAGAATTATGAGCATAAGAAAAAAGGTAAAGTAATAGAAACGGAGAAAGGGAATGTAGGAAGGTTGCTCTCAGAAGGTCAGATTTGTATTCCAAGACTCTAGCTACATTGTCAGTAGTTACTTTTAAGTAAATAAAACTTTCATTTTTTATCAAAATAAAAATTAAATGTTAAGTGCTTCTTCCCACTGAGTTGAATGATGTATTTAATTTAGGAATCAAGGAATAGATACCAGTCAGACAACACTGAGAATGGTTGTGTAGTTCATTTCTCTGGCAAAAGTGTCTGGCTGGGGGGTGGACAGAGGTCAAAATGAATTCAAGTTCAACCCATGAACTCATGCACAAAAGTTCAGTTACTCTTCAGGGCTTAGCCTGCCAGAAGGGAAAAGCAGACATTTATTTTTCTTCCTCTCCAGAAAAGTCACATTTTCTCAATTGCCTTCTGTTAGGGAGTAGTGGGGTTTGGAGCTATTCCTAATTATTTATTTTAGAGGAAGATACTTTTAACATTCACAAAAAAAGACCCATAAAATTGACCGAAAGGACCCATAAATAGTATCTGTTGCCCCAAAAATCTTCATAACCTTAGCTTTATGTTTAATAAGAAAGTTACCCAAATGCGTACTCTGGGTTCAATAATTATATAAATAATAGTTAATAATTATTTTCATATTTTATTAGACTTGATATTGGCTAGAATCAGGAAAGAATTTTTTTTTGGTAGGAAAGGCATACATTTGGTTCTTGTAAGGTAAATGAAGTAGAAGAAATTTAGATTCCCAATGTTCTCTTGCTTAGTGACCAGTCAAGACATTTCATTCATTCTCAATTTGATATGATATCATGCACTATTTAGTAAAACACATACTCTAGAATAAATGCAATAGTATCTAAATGCATATTGATTATAAGAGGGTTTTTTATTTTTATAAGTCCGAATATATCCAGATTCCATTCTATATACACACTTCCATCATTTTGTGGGATTAACAGAGAATGTTGTATTTGTAATTGGGTAAATTTCAGAGACTACTGCTTTTATAGCTTCTCTTTGTGCGAAATGACTAAGTGTAGAGACATGGCAATGAAATCATTACTTTGCTTTAGGTGGATTGGAAAAGCAAGTCCCTCTGTTTTTTCAGTAGCAACTTTAAGCAGCAAGCTGGCAAAATTTTGTACAAAATTTTCTCACAAGAATTTGGAACACATGGATATACATACACCATTGGTTCTACTAATGTGAAATCTATCTTTCTAGGGAGAAAGAAACCACATCTTACTTGAATATACTGATAAATTTTAAGACTCACAAATTTCTGTTTGTATCTTCTTTCCAAAGGGAGGGAAAAGAATCCTGAAATTAATAGAGATTAGAAATATAAGTGTGAACTTGACAAAGAAATTTTTGGAAACATATAATTATCAAAAAAATTAGTAATCACCGTATTACTCTGTGGACACAAACCAAATTAAAAGAACAGAACAAAATAAAACAGAAATTTAACTTAGTTATAAAATGCAATGCAGCACATAACCTAAGAAACATACAAACAAAAACAGTAATCCTTACTCAATGCTTGGCTGTGTATACAAAAAGTGCATGCCTTTCTTAGTACAGGTTCTAATACATTTTGTATGCAATGAGGAAGAGATCACTTTCTCTATATATTGGCTGTATTAACCAAATATAAACCTAGCAAAACTTCTATTATCTACCTGGACAATAGGGCTTCTCTTATAATAGTTTAAAGTACTATTTTATTTGGCATTTTTTTCAGTTGTTTTGCCACAATTCTTTTCAATATTTTTTGTTTTAATATCCTTCCAATAAATACAGAGGAGATTATATAAGGAAGTCAAACTGCTAATGTTTCTATTTTTCTTGTCATTATCAGAAGATTTAAAGTGTGTTAACTGCAATGTTTACTTCCTTATAGAAAAGTGCCCGTTTTAATGCTGTAGAAATTCCCCCCCCTCTAAATTATTACTCTGTTGGCAATGAGTCAATCCTTTTGAAAATACATATTCATACATTTAATCAGGACAGATGTTTGTTTCTTGTTTTTAATTTTTTTAACTTTTCATTTTATTTTTATTTTTGAGACAGAGGCTTGCTGTGTTGCCCAGGCTAGAGTGCAACGGCATTGTCTCTGCTCACTGCAACCTCCGCCTCCCAGGTTCAAGAGATTCTTCTGCCTCAGCCTCCCAAGTAGCTGGGATTATAGGTGCCTGCCACCATGCCCCACTAATTTTTTGTTGTTGTTGTTGCATTTTTAGTAGAGATGAGATTTCATCATGTTGGCCAGGCTAGCTTCAAACTCCTGACCTCAGGTGATCTACCTGCCTCAGCCTCCCAAAGTGCGGTGATTACAGGCGTGAGCTACTGTGCCTGGCTGTTTTTTAAACTATTATGTTTATAGTTGAGGTATGACTACTTAAAATGCTTTTTACAGTTATTTATATCCAAAGTTAATTTATGGTTTTGAAATGAATTCACTAAGATGATCACAATTAGAATATTTAAAGACTGCTATCTGTTCATTTTCAGAGAAAGTTAACTCTTGAGGCACATAACTTTAGCTAGAGTTCCATAGAAAAGCTAACTCCCTTGCATTTCTCCAGTACTGCAATGCTCTTTCTACCTGAACTTGCAGAAGTTATATTCCTTGTCTAGTGTCCTGGGCTGGTCATTCATCTTGACTCATTTTGGAAGAAGCTTATGGAACTGATTTCAGAATGACAAATTTACCATACTGTTGCATTTCAGTTGCTCTTGAAGGTGGAGGATTCATGACATAAACCAGTCTGAATTCAAGTCATCATACCATTACTTTACTAGTCTCACTAAGTCCTTTCAACTTGCACAGTTGTCACACCAAGGAATTCTTCTGAATGATGAATAACACTTTTATTTGTCTTTCCCACAACTTGCCTCTAACCTCCCTCTAATTATCTTGTTTCCTTTCCTGGGAGACAACCTGTCCTTAATTAGGATTAATCATTTTTATTTTGAAGAAAATCATTTCTCTTGTTTATACAAAAGTGTGCATGCTGTAATATAGTATATTAACTATGTAATATAGTGTATTCTATAATATAGTAATTGTGTATAAATATGGTTATATTCATTTCCCAACAAAAACATTGGGAAATTGTTTCTTATATATTCCTCATAGGATATGGTAATCAAGGTGCTCTAGGTTACTACCTATTTACTTCTAAAGTCCTTAACCAGATATGTTTATTACCAGATATGTTATTTCTGGATTAATTACGCATTTCTCAAGTTATCTCAAAATTAACAACAAGTATAAAAGGATAAAAACGGTTTAGAATTAGGCCTCAAGAAGATCAAAATGTGACTCCAGTTCTCACAGAATGACTGCATTAAAACATTGATATTATTTTGTAAGCTGAGCAAATGACAGGTGAATGCAATTCACAAAAAAAGTTTCTCTGGCAGAAGAGACCTTGTCATTGGTTGTATTTAAACAAGATAAGTGTTTCAAACTCTGTTCTGTTTTCTGCAACTCAATTTTTTCTTTTTCCCCTCCCCTTCTGCATAATATAATTTACCTATCAGATAAGAAATTACTATTAAGAAAATATATATGTATGTATATATATATAAGCATATATATACACATATATAAACATATATATAAACATATATCTACACATATATATAAACATATATATATACACATATATATATGATCCATTCATCAATTAATGCACAGCCATTTTCCTAGGAAATATATTTTTAAAGACAGGATTCAAAAATTAGAAATTTAAATACCAGTGCAGTAATAATGTTAGAGATGATAGTGTTATATTAAAAAAAGAAGGCCTCAAGTATATAGTGAGAGAGCAACGAGAGAAAATAGGACAGCAAATACTATGAAGAAAGAAATAGGAGCATAATATTATAAAAAAAAAAGTACTGGACATTTTAATTGGTTATTTGGAACAAATATACCTTGTACTTCTAGTTTACCCAGGCCCTAATTAAAATGAGTTTCTACCACAGTATTTAATATCAAAAGACTTGAATATACATTTCTCTAAAGAAGCCATACAAATGACTAACAAGTATATGAGAAAATTCTCAACATCACTAATCACAGTGAAAATGGAAATTGAGTGATTCTCTTGTCTCAGCCTCCTGAGTAGCTGGGATTACAGTCATGCCTCACTACACTTGGCTAATTTTTGTATTTTTAGTAGAGATGGGGTTTCTTTCTTTTTTTCTTTTTAATTGTACTTTAGGTTCTAGAGTTCCTTAAACCTGGGAGGCAGAGGTTGAGGTGAGCCGAGATTGCGGAATTGCACTCCAGCATCCTGGGCCACAAGAGTGAAACTTCTTCTCAAAAAGAAAAAAAAAAAGATAGTCATCACAATGGTCTATATTTTGATGGAAGATATTGTTAATAGGAATGTGATGAGTTTTAAGGTAATAAACTTGATGGTATAAAAAAAAGAAAATGGAAATTAAAACCATAATGAGATACCACTTCAGACCTGTTAGAATGGCTATTATCAAAAATAAATAACTAGTATTGGAAAGGAAGTGGAGAAAAGGAAACCCTTGTACAGTGGTGGTGGGTGTGCATATTAGTACAGACATAATGGAAAACTGTACAGAGATTTCTTATACAATTAAAAAAAATAGAACTACCATATCACCCTGCAATCTCACTACTAAGTATCTATTCAAGAAAATTAAATCAGAATTTAACAGAGATATCTACAATCCCATGTTAATTGCAGCACTATTCACAACAGTCAAGATAAGAAAAATCTGAGTACCTATAGATGAATGAATAAATAAATAAAGAAAGAAAATATGGTACACACACAGAAACACACACACACATCAGAATATTATTCAACCTGTAAAAAATAATCCAGCTATTTGTGACAACATAGATGAAACTTAAGGACATTATACTATGTGAAATAATCTAGGTATAGAAAGACATATACTGCATGATCTCATGTGAAAATTTTAAAAGTCGAACTCATAGAACAGAAAATAGAATGATAGTTGCCAGTGATTTAGGGGGTGGGCAAAATGGAGAAATGTCAGTGAAAGGGTACAAAGTTTGAATTAGGCTGGTTAAATAAGTTCTGGAGATCTAATGTAAAGCAGGGTGACTATAGTTAATAATATTATATTGTATTCATGAAATCTGATGAGAGTAGATCTTAATGTTCTCATCACACACAGATACAAATAACTTTGTGAGCTGATGAATATGTAATGGGCTTGATTGTAGTAACTCTTTCACAATGTATGCATATATCAGAACATCACTTTGTATACCGTAAATGTATACAATTGTTATTTGTAAATTATACCTCAATAAAAATAGGGAAAAAAGAAAGTTAAAAAAGAAAATATTAAAAGACAGCATAGAACAATATAGCCCTGACCTGGCTGGTGAATGAAAGGCATTGAACAAAAGATAAGTTGCAGTAGGTCATTGAATAACTCTTACTTATCCTTCTGGTTTCACTGTATGAAAATTTCTGAGGTGTCTTTTCTGGCTCCCCAAGACTCGTGTACTTACCACTCCCTTGTGCTCTCAGAGCACACTCTAACTTTTTACATATACGGTGAGTTGAGGTTTACTCATCAGTCTTCCCACTGTGTCTTTTTCATGATTCTATTCCCTTAGTGCATGATGAGCATTTGGTGAATACAAAACTAAACAATGGATGAGAAAATGAAAGGAAATCATAGGGAAGAAGGGAAGAGGAAAAGAGAGAGAGGAAAGCAGCACATTCAGTGAAGACAGTATACAAAAAGGGAAGCTCATCCTCTTTTCCTAAGCGATCATACTTATAGAGAATATGGGGTCATATACTTGCCAGTCCTACAAGCAACGGCAAGCAGCATAGAACACGTAGTTGAAGCAAGAGTATCTTCACATCTCTTTCTGTGAAGAACAGATCAGGTGGTAGAAAATCAGGGAAGAGACCATGGACCCCAGGACTTGAAGCTGCAACTGGAAAAACGACACACACACACACCTCTCAGAAAGTGATAATTTTTTTGCAAAGTACACCTTTTTATTGTGTGACTGTTATTGTTTTGTAAAGCTATCTTCATATGCTGATGTTTTAACAAAGCTAGTAGAAACCCCAGTGTGTGATGTGAAAGATACTTCTTGAGTAGAATATGTAGAATTGACCAAATTAGTTAAATCGATTGGCAGTGATTCTGAATTATTTTAATAATAGTGTTAGTCACCTGATAAACACTTGTCGTGTCACAAAAATTAAATGGAAATCAATGTACAGTTTCCTTTATGCAAACAGGAACAAAAATCTGCATATCTTATACTTTACATTACTTTTTGGGATATCTGTATATTTTTATTTTTAATATTTAAAATTTTCAATTTTTCCATCACGTAAGAGAATTGTACCTCAAAATATGCTCTATTCACTTCATACTAATTCACTGTTTCATTTACTACAATCACTGTTTCATAACCGTTTACATATCTTGTAGGTATGGTTGGTCATATGTCAAGCTAATGTTAAGATTTCTGGCCAGGCGTGGTGGCTCACACCTATAATCCCAGCACTTTGGGAGGTGAGGCGGGTGAATTGCGAGGTCAAGAGATCAAGATCATCCTGGTCGACATGGTGAAACCCTGTCTCTACTAAAAAAATACCAAAGTTAGCTGGGCAAGGTGGGGTGTGCCTGTAGTCACAGCTACTTGGGAGGCTGAGGCAGGATAATTGCTTGAACCCAGGAGTTAGAGGTTGCAGTGAGCCGAGATCACGCCATTGCACTCCAGCCTGAGTAACAAGAGCAAAACTCCGTCTCAAAAAAAAAAAAATTCTATGTACAAATAATAATGCAACAGAATTATGAATCAGTAATTTTAGAAGTCAGTCATGCTGCAAATTACATATTTCTGTAGTCTGATTAATAGACAACTTTAAAGTGGATTTAAATATATGTGGAAAGCCTCCCTTGCACCATGTTGGATAGAAATGTTTTGCTAAGTACAGTCTCAAAGTGACAATGTAAAGTGTAGCCCAGAGAGCAAGAGTCGTGCCTCAACATGATGGTAATAAAACTCACACAATTAGATAAACTTAATAAAAAAATGACTTGACATGTGTGAGTTCAGTGTTTTCTCAAATTGTTTTCCAGAGAAAGTTTGAATGTTAGGCTTTCTAGTTTAAGAAAAAATTCTGACACTTAGCAATCTCATTTATTTGTTAAATTTTTGAAAAGCTCAATAAACAGAAACATGATTTACTTCTAATTTATGACTTCCTTATTCATCCAAAAATCACTGAGCTAGTCCTATTAGTCAACAAGAAACCTGAAGTTTAATCAGGTATGGCTTAACTTTAGTATGGAATGCCTTTATTTTTAACTCACTTTGTTACAGTACCGTAGGCATGTCAATAAAATGCTTTCTACTAAAATTATAATCAATACATTTTATTTCCAGCTTTTTACCCAGATAGCAAATACACTTAACCAGTAATTCTGTACCCTTATTTGACATATTTCTCATAACTGTCACTTTGCACAATACATTTAAATAGAAACTTGAATAGATACTTTTGATTGTGAAATTTGAACTTGTTGAACAGGTAAGCTTGGCTAAATTTTATGTCCTTAGAATCAGGAGTTCAGTGGCAGAGTAGTTTTTGTAAAGAGGAAATAAATTAAAACATTTTTAATGGAATTAGAATAATCATGCTTAAGTTTTTCACCAAGAAAATCCAAAATGCAAGCTCTAATATTTTGTTTTAAGGTAAAGCATATATATTTTTCATGAGAATAATTTAGGCAACCAGAATACAATATTAATTTACATTTATAAATAACTTTAATGATGCTTAATAATATAGCAGTGGACTTCAAAATATACATCTACAAATTTTCCCTTAAACTATGCGGAATCACAGTGTACTGGCCACACTAATATGCAATTAGATCATTTCACAGTAGATAAAAAGACATTATTTCTGTTGACTATAAAGCTAAAAATTACTCTAAAATCTACCAAATTATTTCTAATTTTAATGAAATACTTTGTTTTTATTCAAAATTGTTGGCAAACAGAATTATTTAGCTAGTGTTAACTTTTATATTTATAAGAAAACATTTGATAGCATAAACATATTAAAATATAAAGGCAAAATCTGTTGGAAAATTTATATATATATAGACAGAGAGAGAGAGAGAGAGCTGGTTAAAATAAGCTAAATAGTCTCACATTAATCTGTCCAATTTATGTAGTAAATTGGAAATACAGAAATAAAGATTATGCTTTCTGAGTTGATAATTTTATCAGCTCTGATTATTTAATAAGTTAAGCACTTTTCTATATAATGGGGCTTATTGATAGTTTGATATACTAATAACTATATCAATAGCAAAAGCCCATATTGTAATGATGCCCTTGCTTTCAAGCCAGTTATATATCATCACAGTGTGCATCTCCCTAGCCGAAGATATATAAAAGTGTTGACTATTTTAATAATACATAATAGGTGCTAGGTGATTTATTATAAATTTTGACAATTTTATGTTTAACTAAATTATATTTATAAGTGAACATATTCTAATTATTTCATCAAGTTTAAAGGTTTCAAAATCTTAATAACACATAATCTGATATGAAGAGTTTATATTGAAGATGGTGATGTATCTTTATGTCAATAAATTATATTTTATAAAAAAGTAGGTCATGCCAGTATATGGCTAAAAATATAAATGAGATAGATTAATTTGTCTCAAAAGTGATGTGCATTACCAATAAATTGGCTATTTGAAGGAGTTGCTACTCATAAAAATGACCGTGATAGAAATCTAGTTCTATCATTTTACTCCCATTGTACACATAAGCAGTCATTGTTGCACTTAAGAAATGCCAGAAAAGAAAAAAAAGATTTACTTAAAAAAATTAGCAGCACATTCTTAATTCCCAACTCATTAAAATCATACAACTAAATGACTAGGACAGCAATAGGTATATAACAAATATTACCAAACATCTACTGAAAAAAATGACAACCTCAATTTGTTTGAATATCTAATGTGATGAGAAACCCTAAAATTGCGAAAGAGTTTCTATACTTTGTTATTGCTAGTGAGTCCTTGTTTCAATTACTTGGACAGGACTATTGTTGAGACGTGCTTAGACCTAAACATCTGTTCAGTTAGAATGGGAAAAGCTTGGAATTGGGAGGTGCTTGGCCTTGAGGAAGGAGTAACAGCATTCATAATGGACAGGCAACAATTCAAATCACATATGTATCTAAAGATACATATTGAATATAGGCTGGCTCAAGAAGTCATTATTCAAGAAATTTCTTTTCCTTCAAATTTTATTTTTCATTGAGGTATAAGTTAAATAACAGTAAATGAGCATTTATCTTATGCATAATAAATCTTGACAAATGTATATATCCATGAAGTCAACACCCCAATCAAGATATAAAAGGACCCTTATGCTGGTTTAGAGTCAGTCTTCCTCTACCATTGAGCCTACCATCATATTCTTCACTGGAGGTTTTTGCTTATTTTTTTTTCTTTAGATATGGCGTTTTGCTCTATTGCTCAGGCTGAAGTGCAATGATCTCAGCTCACTGAAACCTCAGCTTCCCAGGTTCAAGCGATTCTCCTGTCTTTGTCTCCTAAGTAGAGGAGATTACAGGCACACCCCGCCACACCTGGCTAATTTTTTGTATTTTTAGTAGAGATAGGGTTTCACTGTGTTCCCTCAGCACCACCGGAGGCTGAGGCAGGAGCCCAAAAGTTTGAGACCAGCGTGGGCAACATAACGAGACCTCAACTCTACAAAATGTTTTTTAAAAATTAGCTGGGTGAGTGGCATGTGCCTGTATTCCCACAAATTTAAGAGGCTGAGGTGGGAGGTTTGCTTGACCCCAGGAGCTCCAGGATACAGAGCTGTGCTCTTAGCACTGTACTCCAGCATAAGCAACTGAGCAAAACCCTGTCTCAAAAAAAAAAAAAAAAAAATTGGAAGAATTTTTTTTCTTTGATATGTGAAAACCCCAGTCCTTCATGTTACTTTTTTCTACACATTCATAAATTGCCATGAGTTATAATGTATGTCATGAGTGTTTTGTACTAAGAACTAGAATACCAAAATTTAAGAATTCCCTTTTCAGTAAATGTATGTGGATCCAAGTTCATCCTATGCTATTCAGCATTATTTTCTCATTTATATCTTTGCAACATTTCTTCTTGAAAGGAAGAGAAAAGAGGGATTTTACAGGGAGAATGCTAGGATTAAAGCTATTGAAGCCTGTTTACTGGGATGAACATGACCAGATTTACATTTGCGAAAGAGCACGTTGACTACATTGTGAAGCGTGGCACGCTATGAGGCAAGATGACAATGTCATAGACTCTTGCAGTGATTTTTCAGAGAGACCATGAAACCAAAGGTCAGAGGTAGCAGTAGTGGTAATGCTTGTTACCAGGTAAATTGATAAAATTGCAGCCTGACTTACATATGCAGATTGCCATTGAAAAATCGCTCAAAAAAGTTTACTTTAGATTAAAAAAATTAAACTAGTGTTTTTTGGGCAATCACTCTATGTAGAGCATTTTGTAAACTCTACAGGCATTGTCACAAACAAAACATTTTAAAAATCTCTGCTTTCATGAAGCTTATATCCTAGATGGCAGTGTGAATAAAATAAACAGTAATAAAATGTATACTGTGCTTGCTACTGATACATGCTATAGGGAATATTAAAACAAGAATGAGGGTTAGAAGTTCCTGAGGGCTAAAATTACAGGTTTTACCAAAAAAGACCTTACTGAGAAGAGGGATTTGAGCAAAGTCCCAAAGGAAACGAGAACTTTATGCAGATTTAAAGAAAGAATACTATCAAAGGAGATATCTCTGAGGTAAGAAAGTAATGTTTCCAGGGAGGTCATCATGACTGGAGAAAAATGGTGGAGGTGAGAGTAGTAGAATATAAGATCAGAGGCAAATGAGAGTTGTAGGGTCCAGACCACACAGTGTCTTCTAAATCATGGCACGACTTTGCTTTTTGTTCAGAATAAGATGGCAAAGCATTGGAATCATTTGAACTCAAGAGTGAGGTAATCTTACTTATTTTAACAGGATTACCCTGCTGTTTTGTTGACAATAGACTGACAGGAGGAAAAGAGGACAAAGGTGGAAGATGATTCACCAGTTAGAAAGCTATTGGAATAATCAAGGTGAGGAATAATGGTGTCTTGGAACAGGGAGATAGCAGTGGAATGGTGAGAAGTGGTTAGATTCCAAATATATTTTGAAGATAGAGTTAATAAGATTTGCTGATGGACCAAATACCACTAGAGGGAGAGGTGGAGGGCATCATTCAGCCCATTATAAATATACAGTATTTGTAATAAAAGAATCAAATAAATCATTTCAGAAAACTATACTGGAGCTACTAAATTATTGGTAATTTCATACAATTAGATAGTATTTGCTCAGAAGCTGTGGAGAATATCATTGGCAAAGAAAAAGCACTAATATCTCTTTGGAGAATATGATATTTATGCCACAAATTGATTTTCCCTGTTTTAATTGTGGCATAATAAACGGATCATTTAACTTGCTTTTGCTATTTAGGCTGTGAACAGAAATGTTATTGCTAGGATTAATTGTCTTCTCAGAAGACAATTTACATACATGTGCAAAAAGTATTAAAATATTTTAAATAGAAAAAATAGCACAATATTTTAATTAATTAATTGCCAGACTCACCTGTATACTTTGTTCTTAATTTGTCCAGAATAATTTTTATCCTCTCTTTATAAAAGCATAATTTGAAATGATTTTCTGTAGAATCGATACAAAGCATATTTAGTCTTTTTCTTTAGCTTAATCAAATTTTATATGATTACTGAGAAGTTTTTAAGTATTTTTATAAGTTTCATCATCAAATATTTTAAAATCCACTTTGAAAAAGTAGTTTTGACATGTTGAAACACTGGTGATTTTTCTTTTCTTTCTTCGGTATGTATACTTGTCTGCCTTTCACTGGTATACTTTCTTCCTATTATATTTAAATTTGGCAAGGTCAATAATCCTGAAAAAATATATAGAAAATTAGTCTGAAATTAAGACCTGCCCAATAGCACTTCAAATGCATATTTAAATTATGTCTATGTTGCATTGACCTGTTCTTTTTTTGGTGTAACAAATTGCTTTTGTACTACATATTTTGAATTACCGACAAAGGTGTATGAGTGTTATCACTAGAACACTGTTTCTTCAGGCTTTTTTGCTACATTGGTGTCAACTTTACACATTTTTTATCTGAAATTGCTAGACTTCATCAAGACAAAATGTGTTAGGCATGCTAGGACATGAGCCCTATACATAAAACATGAGAATTCACATACAGATGTACTCAGGAATTATAGTGCTGCTATCTGTCCAAATCCTAAAAGCAATGATTCTCACAAATCCCATTGTGCACAATTTCCATTATGACAAGCAAGCAAACAGAAAAGAGTGCGCACATATAATTATATTTGGTGCTTCAGTGAGTATATTCCTGATAGAAGAAGACTTCTGTTTTGGCCAGACATTGAAGCAAAGAAAATCTACTGCTTCAAATTTTACACATATAATGATTGAAAGTATTTTCCACATAGTTCTAGTTCTGGTTCTGTACATTTCAAACCCTATTTCTCCTCCACATGCTTTTGGCACTAAGGGATATAGAAAGTACTCATAATGCAGTATTACATCTGGCGTGCACCTTTGAGCATCCATGTAAGTCAATTTGGTGAGTGATAGGAGTCTTTGTGAAGAAAGGACATTTTAACTGTGGCTGGCAATCACGTAATTATACACAAAAATGACTGTAAATCTAATCAAATAGCCTACTAAACCCAATAAATGTCAATTCAACTCAACTCCCCATTATCTGGATTTAAGAAAAAACTTCTATCACTATTCTGAGGAACTGCAACAAAGGGAAGATTATGATAATATGATGTATAAAACTGTGAGCATATTCGGCATCATATATACTAAGATATAATTGTAATACATAAAAAATGTAAGTTCACATATAGATAAATTCACTGTTTGCACTACTGCTATAGGTTTGTGCCCTAAAAATACTATAATTTTAATAAGAAGTTATTATGTGTTCCACGAAAAAGAAAAGAAGATGATGCACTCATAATTATGGTGTTGAGAATATGGGAAATGTACACAGTTTGGTCATCTCTGATCTGCATCTCATGTTAGCAGGCAAATCAGCATGTAGACAGAAGAGGTCCACCTGGAAGTTTCTAATCTCCTTCAAATGCTTGGAATTTGCTGGCATCTGGTCACAGTATCCTAAGCCACTGATGTTGTCATTCCTTCTCTCAAGGTACCCCAACCAACCACACCCCAACCCCTCTTCCTCTCATGTGGTAAACCAGATGTCTTAAGAAACCCCGGGACTCATGCCTATGATGTCATTCTCAGGACTTAAGGCAAACTCCAGTTCCAGGATGGTGGCCTGGCAGTAGCAACCCTCAGCTGCATGGTATTTCTTTTGGAGGATTGTGGGAGATCCTATTTGGTCACTAGAATGGCACTGATCTGCTGATTTTTGGTGACTCTGACATCAGGCATATCAAACATGGGACCAGTTCTGGGCTCTGAACTACCAACAATGCACCTCTGGCCCTCAGTTTAGCTGTGTGTCTGGGCCTGTGTGTCAGCTGTCTTCTTTGGGAGTTCCAAGTGAAGGCTGCCTCTAGTTCATAGAATATTTTTGACATTTACTGCTCCATATAAATAAACAATTTTATTCATTGAATTTTATTAACAAATTCTTTTTAATTGGGATTGCCTTGTATTTGTAAGATTTCTTTTTATAAGAATGAATGTTGCTAGACATGTTAGCTCACACCTGTAATCTAAATGCTCTGGGAGGCTGAAACTGGAGAATTGCTTGAGGTCAGGTGTTCTAGAAACCTGACTGGGAAACAAAGTGATATCTCATCTCCACAAAAACTTAGCTGAGTGTGGTGGCACACACCTATAGTCCTAGCTACTCAGAAGGCTGAAGCAGAAGGATTGCTTGAGCCCAGAAGTTCGAGGTTTCAGTGAGCTATGATCATGTCACTGCTCTCTAACCTCGGCAACATAGTGAGACCCCATCTCTAGAATAAATAAATAAATAAGTGTCTCCATCAATAAATATATCTTTTCTATTACTTGGATATCTTATGATTTTAATAAAGTTGTAATTTTTTTCATATTTTTAACAAATTTACTATACCTACTGTGAAGGAGATCTTTTAACTGTTATATTTCTAACTGCTTATTCTGTTAATTAGTGGTGTTACTAATTTTTATGTGAAGAACTTGTATCTAACTACTTTGGTGAAAGATTTCAATAATTTGATATTCTACCATTTAATTAATTTATTTTTATATGATGATGTCATCAGCAAATAATGGTTTTATCTCATTTCTTCTGCTTATCTATTACATTGCCTAGGATATCAAATACGATGTTCAATAATGACAATGAAATTGTCTTGTTCCTTTAACATTGTATCTAATGCTAACATTATATCTAATCCTTTCAACACTTCGGTTAGCTATGCTTTATCCAATTAGAAAAATACTGACAAATGTGGCTATTTTGTGTTCTCCTGTTTATCTAGAAGATTTCCTTATTGTTTCTCAGTTATGATCCAGCCAACTTAGGATTCCTTCTCTAGAGTTATATTTTCCTAATGCCATGATTATAATGTTCAAGTTTAGTGAAATTTCAATTTTGAGAAATTGAAGAAGAGCCATAGAAGGATTAAAGCATAATGCAAATACAAAAATGTCATTTGACATAGTGATTTTAAAATTTCCAGTTTGTATTTAGATAAAGGATGAAACTATAAATGTTACAACGTGACACCTTTTTACAACATGTGTTACCCTAAATATTAAATGCAAATGTCAGTCTCTTTTCATCCCTAAATAGGATCAGAGCCCAGATGTAATTCATGTAAAATAACATATCTCAACCTATTTTGAATAATTTGGTGGAAATGAATTTAAATATTTATGAAGATACAATTTAGTTTTGAGCATGTTGTTCACAGACCTATCACTTTCATACAGCCAAAGCTCATGGGACGTTATCAATCAAGGATCACAAGTCTATGCACTATTATTTATTAAGCCCTAAACAGAACTATTTTCTATAAAAGAATGCTTTGTCTTATGGTTGATTGCCTAGTGAGATATTGACTATTAAAATTTGTCAGGCATTTTAATTTCTGGTGGTGGGTAATTTGAGCAGATTCCTTCATCCAAAGCAAAGCAATATAGAGTCCGATCTGTTTTCTTTTCAAGTTCCGCATTATTAAAATATTTTAATGAGACGAGTTAACTGAGGTCAGCTGGAAAATATGGGCAGCAGTTCCTCTTGAAGAGCAAGTCACTGAAAACATGGGAAAAATCTAGACTGGAGACCTGGGCTTAAAACCAGTTCCTCGAACACTGAAGTGGAAACCAGATTGCCCTTCTGACCTAGCTGTGCTGTCACTCTACAGGTTGTCTGCAGGAAAGTGGCATGTGTATATTTACACTTAGAAAGCCCTGTGTTATTGAAATGTTATTCTAGAAGCCTAACTCTTCCTTGTCATGGGATAGCCATCGCTAATCATGGTATAAAGAGAAAGACAATTTTTCTACCCTGCTGTCACCTTCTCTCTGAGAAACTGCTGCAGGCTGGCAAATGGAGGGACTCTCTCTGAGTCTCTGCAGGTTTAGCAGCACTCACTACATAGTTCTCACCATAGAGGGATAATTTTAGCCACAACATAAGAGAATAGGATTTTCTGACAAGTAGAGCAGGCTTTCTGGTTTTCTATCCTTAAATAATAGTATCAACCAATTGAGATGCAGGCAAGGAAAAAAAGCCATTTTCTCCATATGTGAATTGGAGACTAATATCTCATTTATATAATCTCATACTGTGCTATGCTAAGTGAAAGAAGCATAAAACATATTATAGCAAAACCTAAACCAAATGTTGCAGGCAATAAATGATATGATTTCAGTTGATAAGGTAGAGCCATACAGTATAAGTATCAGTTTAGATAATTTTGTTTCTACAAGTGCATTGAATTCTTCTGTTGATTATCTGACAAGTAGCGAAGTAGGTATCTGAAGGCTTATAGACTTAACTAGAGATTTAAATTCTTTTCATATAATTATTCACTAAATTAGTATTAATGTAGATTAAGCTTATAAGGCTTTATGAAATAACATCCAGAGTAGCCAGGGAGAGTGAGTGGCATGAGAAAGAACAAAGATGAAGACCAAATACAGAAGCCACTGGTGATTTTTAAAGTGATATATTGTGGTAGAATATTAATGAAAGGCCAGAAAAGAGTAGAATAAATTAAATAAAAATGAGGGAAAAAGTAAGCGCACACAGTACTAGAATTTTGGCTTTTAATGGAGGAGAGATGTAGGTTGAGGAATATATATGTATATGGAAAGCTATGTAGAAAATGAAGCTGATTAATAAACAAAAGCCATTAGAGTTGGAAAGACCTGGATTTGGAATTTGGGATCAGATATTTATTAGCTGGATGACTTCAAATTGCTTCAGTTTCATCATTTCCAAAATAGAGACACTGATGCTTATTTTACAAAGCAGCTTTAGGGAATAAATTAAACATTATGTGTCTACTTCTTTGGCAACTATAAATGCTTAATAAGTGGTACATATTAATAATATTTTAAAGTTGGTTAAATTATAGCTCTAATAAATTCGATTATTAATAATATTAATCATGATAATTCCTATTGACTGTCTCTACTAATCAGGCTTTTTTGATAGTTAACATAAAAATTCATTAACACAAACATTAAGGGATTCATTGGAAGAGTATGTCATGTAGCTTGCAAAATTAATAAAAATCCAAAGTGCCTGTTCATATGAACAGACACTTTTCCAAAAGAAGACATATATGAGGTCAATAAACATATGAAAAAATGCACATCATCACTAGTCATTAGAGAAATGCAAATCAAAACCATACTGAGATACCATCTCACAGCTATCATTAAAAAATCTGGAGACAACAGATGCTGAAGAGGATGTGGAGAACCAGGAACACTTTTACACTGCTGGTGGCAGTGTAAATTAGTTCAACCATTGTGGCAGACAGTGTGATGCTTCCTGCAAGAACCTAGAAATAGAAATTCCATTTGACTCAGCAATCCCATTACTGGGTATATATCTAAAGGTTTATAAATCATTCTATTATAAAGACACATGCACACGTACGTTCATAGCGGCACTGTTTACAATAGCAAAGACCTGGAACCAACCCAAGTGATCATCGATGATAGACTGGACAAGGAAAATGTGGCACATATACACCATAAAATACTATGCAGCCATAAAAAAGGTTGAGTTCATGTTCTTTGCAGGGACATGGATGAGTCTGGAAACCATCATTCACAGCAAACTGACACTAGAACATAAAATCAAACACTCATAGGCAGGTGTTAAACAATGAGAACACGTGGACACAGGGAGGGGAGCATCACACACTGGGGTCTGTTGTGGGGGAATACAGGAAGGGACAATGGGGGGTATGGAGGTTGCAGAGGGATAACATGGGAAGAAATGTCAGATACAGATGACTGGGGGATGGAGGCAGCAAACCACATTGCCATGTATGTACCTATGCAACAATCCTACACGTTCTGCACATGTACCCCAGAACCTACCTAAAGGGCAATAAAATTATATATATATATATATATATATACAATTTTAAAATAAAAAAATATATTTATATATATATAAATATATATATTTATATATATTCTTTTATAAATATATATATTTATATATATATAAATATATATATTTATATATATTCTTTTATAAATATATATATTTATATATATTCTTTTATAAATATATATATATTTATATATAAAATATATATATATATGTATAAAAGAATAGGGACATATATTTACATTGTCTTTGGGAACTGTTGCTCAGACCAAGGAAATAGAACCCAGGACATGTTCAATTAGCAGTGTGACTCTGATTCTTCATGCAGATTGCATACAAAGGTGTCTAATTATATTTTCATTCATCTTAAATTGTATCTTTTCCTCAGAATCAAATAATTAAAGTAATTTTCAGGAACAATAATTTTTCTGAGAATGCTTGGCAAGTACTCTGCCAAACAAGTCTATTTAACTACAAATTGTTGCCTTGTTTATCCCTTGATGTAAAAGCAATTTCCTTTTGAAGCTTATCAATCTAGAAACCTTTGCATTTAAGTGAGTGCAAAAGTAATTGTGGTTTTTGCACTGTTGGGATTTGCCATTTGATCCTGGAATACATTCTTAAATAAATATAGTTATGTTGTCCATAATTTTAATGGGCATTTCTCACTTTATAGCTTTCTGCTAATGAATTTTTACTTGAGGTTTGTTTATTTTAGACTATGGAAATGCTGTTAGACAAAAAGCAAATTTGAGCAATTTTCTTACTTGAGTCCAAAATGGGTCATAAAGCAGTGGAGACAACTTGCAATATCAACAATGTGTTTGGCCCAGGAACTGCTAATGAAATGTACAGTGAAGTGCTGCTTCAAGAAGTTTTGCAAAGGAAGGGAGAACTTTGAGGATGAGGAGAATAGCAGCTGGCCATCAGAAGTTGACAACGACCAATTGAAAGCAATTATCAAGCTGATCACTTGCAACTAAGCAAGAAGTTGCCAAAGAACTCAACGTAGACCATGGTTATTTGGTATTTGAAGCAAATTTGAAAGGCGAGAAAGCTTGATAAGTGGGTGCCTCATGATCTGAGCAAAAATAAAAACAAACTTAATATTTCGAAGTGCCTCCTTCTCTTATTCTACACAATAACAATGAACCATGTCTCAATTGGATTGTGATGTGTGACAAAAAGTGGATTTTATATGACAACTGGTGATGACCAGCTCAGTTGTTGGACAGAGAAGAAGCTCCAAAGCACTTCCAAAGCCAAATTTGCACCAAAAAAAGGTCATGGTCATGGTTTGGTGGTCTGCTGCCAGTCTGATCCCACTATAGCTTTCTGAATCACATCTGACGAAACCATTACATCTAAGAATCATGCTCAGCAAATATGAGATGCGCTGGAAACTGCAGCGCCTGCAGCATCATTGGTCAACAGAAAGGGCCCAATTCTTCTCCATGACAATGCCTGACTGCCCATGGCACAACCAATGCTTCAAAAATTGAATGAATTGGGCTACAAAGTTTTGCCTCATCTGCCATATTCACCCATCTTCTTGCCAACTGACTACCACTTCTTTACAAAAAGTTTTTTTTTTTTTTTTTTAAATTTTTTATTGGATTATAGGTTTTGGGGTACATGAGCAGAGCATGCAAGACAGTTGCGTAGGTACACACATGGCAGTGTGCTTTGCTTTCCTTCTCCCCTTCACCCACATTTGGCATTTCTCCCCAGGCTATCCCTCCCCACCTCCCCCTCCCACTGGCCCTCCCCTTTTCCCCCCAATAGACCCCAGTGTTTAGTACTCCCCTTTCTGTGTCCATGTGTTCTCATTTTTCATCACCCACCTATGAGTGAGAATATGCGGTGTTTCATTTTCTGTTCTTGTGTCAGTTTGCTGAGGATGATGTTTTCCAGATTCATCCATGTCCCTACAAACGACACGAACTCATCATTTCTGATTGCTGCATAATATTCCATGGTGTATATGTGCCACATTTTTCCAATCCAGTCTATTATCAATGGGCATTTGGGTTGATTCCAGGTCTTTGCTATTGTAAACAGTGCTGCAATGAACATTCGTGTACATGTGTCCTTATAGTAGAACGATTTATAGTCTTTTGGATATATACCCAGTAATGGGATTGCTGGGTCAAATGGAATTTCTATTTCTAAGGTCTTGAGGAATCGCCACACTGTCTTCCACAATGGTTGAACTAATTTACACTCCCACCAACAGTGTAAAAGTGTTCCTTTTTCTCCACATCCTCTCCAGCATCTGTTGTCTCCAGATTTTTTAATGATCGCCATTCTAACTGGCGTGAGATGGTATCTCAATGTGGTTTTGATTTGCATCTCTCTGATGACCAGTGATGATGAGCATTTTTTCATGATTGTTGGCCTCATATATGTCTTCTTTCGTAAAGTATCTGTTCATATCCTTTGCCCACTTTTGAATGGGCTTGTTTGTTTTTTTCCTGTAAATCTGCTTGAGTTGTTTGTAAATTCTGGATATCAGCCCTTTGTCAGATGGGTAGACTGCGAAAATTTTTTCCCATTCTGTTGGTTGCCGATCCACTCTAGTGACTGTTTCTTTTGCCGTGCAGAAGCTGTGGAGTTTCATTAGGTCCCATTTGTCTATTTTGGCTTTTGTTGCCAATGCTCTTGGTGTTTTGTTCATGAAGTCCTTGCCTACTCCTATGTCCTGGATAGTTTTGCCTAGATTTCCTTCTAGGGTTTTTATGGTGCCAGGTCTTATGTTTAAGTCTTTAATCCATCTGGAGTTAATTTTAGTGTAAGGTGTCAGGAAGGGGTCCAGTTTCTGCTTTCTGCACATGGCTAGCCAGTTTTCCCAACACCATTTGTTAAACATGGAATCCTTGCCCCATTGCTTGTTTTTGTCAGGTTTATCAAAGATTGTATAGTTGTATGTATGTTGTGTTGCCTCCGGTGCCTCTGTTTTGTTCCATTGGTCTATATCTCTGTTTTGGTACCAGTACCATGCTGTTTTGATTACTGTAGCCTTGTAGTATAGTTTGAAATCCGGTAGTGTGATGCCCCCCGCTGTGTTCCTTTTGCTTAGAATTGACTTGGTTATGCGGGCTCTCTTTTGGTTCCATATGAAGTTCATGGTGGTTTTTTCCAGTTCTGTGAAGAAAGTCAATGGTAGCTTGATGGGGATAGCGTTGATTCTGTAAATTACTTTGGGCAGTATAGCCATTTTCACGATATTAATTCTTCCTAACCATGAACATGGAATGTTTCTCCATCTGTTTGTGTCCTCTCTGATTTCGTTGAGCAGTGGTTTGTAGTTCTCCTTGAAGAGGTCCCTTACGTTCCTTGTGAGTTGTATTCCAAGGTATTTTATTCTTTTTGTAGCAATTGCGAATGGCAGTTCGCTCTTGATTTGGCTTTCTGTAAGTCTGTTATTGGTGTAGACGAATGCTTGTGATTTTTGCACATTGATTTTATATCCTGAGACTTTGCTGAAGTTGTTTATCAGTTTCAGGAGTTTCTGGGCTGAGGCGATGGGGTCTTCTAGGTATACTATCATGTCGTCTGCAAATAGAGACAATTTGGCTTCCACCTTTCCTATTTGAATACCCTTTATTTCTTTTTCTTGCCTGATTGCTCTGGCTAGAACTTCCAGTACTATATTGAATAGGAGTGGTGAGAGAGGGCATCCTTGTCTAGTACCAGATTTCAAAGGGAATGCTTCCAGTTTTTGCCCATTCAGTATGATATTGGCTGTTAGTTTGTCATAAATAGCTTTTATTACTTTGAGATACGTTCCATCGATACCGAGTTTATTGAGGGTTTTTAGCATAAAGGGCTGTTGAATTTTGTCAAATGCCTTCTCTGCGTCAATTGAGATAATCATGTGGTTTTTGTTTTTGGTTCTGTTTATGTGGTGAATTACGTTGATAGACTTGCGTATGTTGAACCAGCCTTGCATCCCCGGGATGAATCCTACTTGATCATGATGAATAAGTTTTTTGATTTGCTGTTGCAATCGGCTTGCCAATATTTTATTGAAGATTTTTGCATCTATGTTCATCATGGATATTGGCCTGAGGTTTTCTTTTCTCGTTGGGTCTCTGCCAGGTTTTGGTATCAGGATGATGTTGGTCTCATAAAATGATTTGGGAAGGATTCCCTCTTTTTGGATTGTTTGAAATAGTTTTAGAAGGAATGGTACCAGCTCCTCCTTGTGTGTCTGGTAGAATTCGGCTGTGAACCCGTCTGGACCTGGGTTTTTTTTGTGAGGTAGGCTCTTAATTGCTGCCTCAACTTCCGACCTTGTTATTGGTCTATTTATAGTTTCAGCTTCCTCCTGGTTTAGGCTTGGGAGGACACAGGAGTCAAGGAATTTATCCATTTCTTCCAGGTTTACTAGTTTATGCGCATATAGTTGTTTGTAATATTCTCTGATGATGGTTTGAATTTCTGTGGAATCTGTGGTGATTTCCCCTTTATCATTTTTTATTGCATCTATTTGGTTGTTCTCTCTTTTATTTTTAATCAATCTGGCTAGCGGTCTGTCTATTTTGTTGATCTTTTCAAAAAACCAGCTCTTGGATTTATTGATTTTTTGAAGGGTTTTTCGTGTCTCAATCTCCTTCAGCTCAGCTCTGATCTTAGTAATTTCTTGTCTTCTGCTGGGTTTTGAGTTTTTTTGATCTTGCTCCTCTAGCTCTTTCAATTTTGACGATAGGGTGTCAATTTTGGATCTCTCCATTCTCCTCATATGGGCACTTATTGCTATATACTTTCCTCTAGAGACTGCTTTAAATGTGTCCCAGAGGTTCTCGCACGTTGTGTCTTCATTCTCATTGGTTTCGAAGAAGTTCTTTATTTCTGCCTTCATTTCGTTGTTTACCCAGTCAACATTCAAGAGCCAGTTGTTCAGTTTCCATGAAGCTGTGCGGTTCTGGGTCGGTTTCTGAATTCTGAGTTCTAACTTGATTGCACTATGGTCTGAGAGGCTATTTGTTATGATTTCAGTTGTTTTGCATTTGTTGAGCAGTGCTTTACTTCCAATTATGTGGTCAATTTTAGAGTAGGTGTGATGTGGTGCTGAGAAGAATGTGTATTCTGTGGATTTGGGGTGGAGAGTTCTGTAAATGCCCACCAGGTTTGCTTGCTCCAGGTCTGAGTTCAAGCCCTGGATATCCTTGTTGATTTTCTGTCTGGTTGATCTGTCTAGTATTGACAGTGGACTGTTAAAGTCTCCCACTATTATTGTGTGGGAGTCTAAGTCCTTTTGTAAGTCATTAAGAACTTGCCTTATGTATCTGGGTTCTCCTGTGTTGGGTCCATATATGTTTAGGATCGTTAGCTCTTCTTGTTGTATCGATCCTTTTACCATTATGTAATGGCCTTCTTTGTCTCTTTTGATCTTTGTTGCTTTAAAGTCTATTTTATCAGAGATGAAAATTGCAACTCCTGCTTTTTTTTTGCTTTCCATTAGCTTGGTAAATCTTCCTCCATCCCTTTATTTTGAGCCTTTGTGTATCCTTGCATGTGAGATGGGTTTCCTGGATACAGCACACTGATGGGTTTTGGATTTTTATCCAATTTGCCAGTCTGTGTCTTTTGATTGGTGCATTTAGTCCATTTACATTTAGGGTTAATATTGTTATGTGTGAATTTGATACTGCCATTTTGATGCTAAGTGGCTGTTTTGCCTGTTAGTTGTTGTAGATTCTTCATTATGTTGAAGCTCTTTAGCATTCAGTGTGATTTTGGAATGGCTGGTACTGATTGATCCTTTCTATGTGTAGTGCCTCTTTTAGGAGCTCTTGTAAAGCAGGCCTGGTGGTGACAAAATCTCTGAGTACTTGCTTGTTCGCAAAGGATTTTATTCTTCCTTCACTTCTGAAGCTCAGTTTGGCTGGATATGAAATTCTGGGTTGAAAGTTCTTTTCTTTAAGAATGTTGAATATTGGCCCCCACTCTCTTCTGGCTTGTAGTGTTTCTGCCGAGAGATCTGCTGTGAGTCTGATGGGCTTCCCTTTGTGGGTGACCCGACCTTTCTCTCTGGCTGCCCTTAGTATTCTCTCCTTTATTTCAACCCTGTTGAATCTGACGATTATGTGCCTTGGGGTTGCTCTTCTTGCGGAATATCTTTGTGGTGTTCTCTGTATTTCCTGCAATTGAGTGTTGGCCTGTCTTGCTAGGTGGGGGAAATTTTCCTGGATGATGTCCTGAAGAGTATTTTCCAGCTTGGATTCATTCTCTTCGTCCCCTTCTGGTACACCTATCAAACGTAGGTTAGGTCTTTTCACATAGTCCCACATTTCTTGGAGACTTTGTTCATTCCTTTTTGTGCTTTTTTCTCTGATCTTGGTTTCTCGTTTTATTTCATTGAGTTGGTCTTCGACTTCAGATATTCTTTCTTCTGCTTGGTCAATTCGGCTATTGAAACTTGTGTTTGCTTCGCGAAGTTCTCGTATTGTGTTTTTCAGCTCCTTTAATTCATTCATATTCCTCTCTAAGGTATCCATTCTTGTTATCATTTCCTCAAATCTTTTTTCAAATCATTTTTCAAGGTTCTTAGTTTCTTTGCATTGATTTAATACATGATCTTTTAGCTCACAAAAGTTTCTCATTATCCATCTTCTGAAGTCTAATTCCGTCATTTCATCACAGTCATTCTCCTTCCAGCTTTGCTCCCTTGCTGGTGAGGAGTTTTGGTCCTATTTAGGAGGTGAGGTGTTCTGGTTTCGGGTGTTTTCCTCCTTTTTGCGCTGGTTTCTTCCCATCTTTGTGGATTTGTCCGCTGGTCGTCTGCGTAGTTGCTGACTTTTCGTTTGGGTCTCTGAGTGCACACCAAGAATGTTGATGATGAAGTATTTCTGTTGCTTGGTTTTCCTTCTACCAGTCTAGCCCCTTCGCTGTATGACTGCTGAGGTCCGCTCCAGACCCTGCTTGTCTGGGGTGCACCTCTAGCAGCTGTGGCACAGCGAGGGATGCTACCAGTTTCTTTTTCTGCTCTCTTTGTCCCAGGATGATGCCTGCCTAATGTTAGTCTTTTGGATATAGAGGGGTCAGGGAGCTGCTTGAGGAGACAGTTTGTACTTTATAGGGGTTTAATTGCTGAGCTGTGCACTCTGTTGTTCATTCAGGGCTCTTAGGCTGCTATGTTTGATTCTGCTGCAACACAGCTCATTTAAAAACCCTTTTTTTTTTTTTTTTCTCATATGCTCTGTGTTGAGGGGTTTGGGCTTTATTTTTGGATGTCCGATCAGGTGTCCTGCCCAGCTAGAAGGCAGACTAGCCACTGTTTGGCTGTCGAGGCTCCGCCCTGCTGTTGTGTGATTCGCGCTGTTCCTGCCGGCTTGCTGCGGTCTCCGCCACGCCCTGCGGCGGAGTCTCTTCGTTGTAGTGTGTTGCCTCAGCAACGCAAACTGCGTCAGCAGTGGGCGTGTATCTCAGTAGGGACGGGTTGCCTCGGCAACGGCTGGCTGCGTCAGTAGTGGGCGTGTATCTCAGTTGGGGCGGGTTGCCTCGGCAACGTCTGGCTGCGTCAGCAGTGGGCGTGTATCTCAGTTGGGGCGGGTTGCCTCGGTAGTGGTGGACGCCCCTCCCCCACAGAGCATCTCGGACCGTCTGCTCAGGATAGTTTGAAATCGCGGTTTTGTTCGTCCCACTGGGTATCCCAATCCCTGCAATCCCCTGGGCTGGCCTACTGTCCAAGTCTCGTTCAGTCTCAAGTCCAGCCCTCTCAAGTCTCAGGTTGCCGGTTCAACAGGGCACCCGGACAAGCGTGCCCTGTGGGGATTGCTGGGTAGGGCCGGCCGCCGCCGCCCCGTCTGCCGGCTTCACCAGGCAGACCTACTGCCTGGCGTCCCGTGTGTTTTTTATACTTGGGAGTTTCCCCGTTCTGTGGGCAACAAAGATCAGTCTGGAAATGCCGCTCTGACTCACCGTTTGCGGATTCAACGAGAAGAGCTCCAATCCTGGGTTGTTCTCACAGCGCCATCTTGAGTCCTCCCTGTGCTTTTTTCGAGAAATGGAAATTAAAACGACATTGAGACACCATCTCATGCCAGTTAGAATGGCAATCATTAAAATTCTGGAGACAACATATCCTGGAGAGGATGTGGAGAAATAGGAACACTTTTACACTGTTGGTGGGAGTGTAAATTAGTTCAACCATTGTGGAAGACAGTGTGGTGATTCCTCAAGGACCTAGAAATAGAAATGCCATTTGACCCAGCAATCCCATTACTGGGTATATATCCAAAGGATTATAAATCGTTCTGCTATAAGGCCACATGCACATGAATGTTCATTGCAGCACTGTTTACAATAGCAAAGACCTGGAACCAACCCAAATGCCAATTGATGATAGACTGGACAGGGAAAATGTGGCACATATACACCATAGAATAGTCTGCAGCCATTAAAAATGATGAGTTCGTGTCCTTTGTAGGGACATGGATGAACCTGGAAAGCATCATCTCAGCAAACTGACACAAGAACAGAAAATCAAACACCACATGTTCTCACTCATAGGTGGGTGTTGAACAATGAGAACACATGGACACAAGGAGGGTAGCATCACACACTGGGGTCTGTCGAGGGGAAATAGGGGAGGGACAGTGGGGGGTGGGGAGTTGGGGAGAGATAGCATGGGGAGAAATGCCAGATATAGGTGATGGGGAGGAAGGTAGCAAATCACACTGCCATGTGTGTACCTATGCAACAATCTTGCATGTTCTTCACATGTACCTCAAAACCTAAAATGCGATTAAAAAAAAAGAAAACTAAGAATAAGGGAGTGCTTGGAAATGCCCAGCAATTTGAGGTTATGTTGAGGGAAGTTGAGAGCAGTATTTTAGCTTGGTCAGAGTAAAAAGTCCTCTGCCTTGAGTAAAGTGAAGGGGGATGCTAAGAATTTGGGAAAGAGTAGATGAAGTTTGGAACAGCTGTGGTGTATAACATGATAAGCTATCAATCGGGGTTAAAAATATTTTAAGATAGTGTCAAATAATGAAAAGTGTGTTTTTCTTCAATCAAACAGACTTGCATAGGAATTCTGGCCTTACCTCACTGTGTGAACATGTGCGCTATATTTAACATCTCTGGCCTCATTTTCTACATCTGTGAAATGATTATAAGGTTCAGCAATCAAGGATCTGTGGATTAAATGCAGCAACAGGTAGGAGCCTGGCACATGACATATAATTAATAAATTTAATCTGTTACCCCAACTGAGGGAGAAAAGAATCCATTTGAAATTTGATTGCATGAGTTGAGAGTGGTGATATTTCAGCTTGGTATTGGGTAACTTAAGAAAAAATTAGAATGTTCATCTTTATTACAGAGATCTTGGAATAAGAAACACCTATGTGTTCCAAGTTTTTCCTTTCCCAGGAGTTCTCATGGACTTACAGGTGCTATTTTTGATAACTTACTACATTTGTCTAAGCATGTACTTAAAAGGGAAACAAAAACAAAAGTTACTTCAGTTTCAGCTTTGTGAGTGCTTTCCATGGGTATTATTTTTCAGACAATGAATAGTATCTGATTATTTTGGTAAATCAGACAAGTTTCCTTCTCAGCTTTATTTATAGATTAAAACAATGAACTGAATAACTTTAAAAATTTTTTTCAAGCACACAACCTTGTTACATTGCCAACAAAAGTTACAACCTTAAGTGAACTTCCTTGTTCTTAATATATATTCTAATTCCTTTAAAAATTTTTTGTTCTTCAAGGTAGATTGGCCATTATGTACTTTCACATTCTTTTCATTCTTAGACTTCAATAACGTTGTTGTTACAGCAAAAAACGCCACCTTACTATTATTTCTATAGCTCCAAATAATTCAATCTTGGGAATTTCCTGTACTGAAGAATGTTCCATGTGCACTTTCGAAGAACGTGTATTCTAATATTGTTAGATGGAATGTTCTATAGATATCTATTAGTTCTAGTGATTTACAGTTGTCTTCTCTTTCCTTGTGGATCTTTTGTCTAGTTATTCTATACACTATTTAAAGTAGAATATTGAAGTCTCAAACTATTATTCTTATTTTATAATCTTTTTAAAAATTCTGTTAGTTTCTGCTTCATATATTTTGGAGTTCATTATTGTTAGTAACAATTTTTATTTTAAAGTCAACTTTATCTAATACAACTAGAGCCACTACAGCTTTCTTTTGGTTACAGCTCGTATGGTATATCTTTTTCCATCCTTTTATTTTAAAGCCACAAATACCTTTGAAGTGGGATCTTGTTGTTGTTTAATCTATTCTGTCCAATTTCTGCCTTGTGATTAAAATGTTTAATCCATTTTCATTTAATGTTACCACTGATGATGAAGGATTTACGTCTGCTATTTTGTTATTTATTTTCTTTTTGTCTTGTTACTTTATGATGTTGTTTCTCTATTTTTTACTGGCTACTTTTTGGCAAAGTAAGTATTTAAAGTATACAACTTTAATTTTGCTGATATTTCATGTACTACATTTTTGTGTTGTTTTCTTAGTGACTTCCCTAAGAACTATAACTAAAACTCATAACAGTTTAGTTTGGACTAACTGTATACAAAAATTACCTCTATATAGTTTCATCCTCTCCTTGTATTTTTGTGTTTTTATTGTCATTAAAATTACATCTTTATACATTATGTTTTTGTGTATATTCTTTTTAAGTTCATTTTGGCAGCTATTAAAAAGTACTACAAACGGAGTAGTTCAAAAACAGTAGAAATTTATCTCTTACAGTTTTGGAGGTCAGAAAGACCAAGACCAAAATTCTGCCAGAGTTGATGTCTGGCAAAGGCCCTTTTTCTGGTTCCTACATGGTGCCTTCTAGATGTGTCCCCGCCTGGTGGAAGGGGCAAGACAGCTTTCTGGAGCCTCATTTATAACAGCACTAATCCCATTTGGGAAGGCTGACCCTCAAAACCTAATTACCTCCAAATGCCCCACTTTCTAAAACCATCACATTGGCAATTAAATTTTAAAACATGAATTTTAGGGCACACAAACATTTGGACCATAACATAACGTTAGATTATGCAGTTTTTTTCCAACTTAGAAGAAAAAAGAGTTACAAACAAAATATATTTCTGCTTTAAAAAATAATGTTTTCCTATGCAGTGCTCTTTACAGTGCTCATTATGTATTTTGTTTTGAGATACCGTATTGTTTCCTTTCACTTCAGCCTGAAGTGCCCCTTGAGAGTTTCATGTGGGGCAAGACAACTAAATGTCTTCTTCACTTTTGAAGGATAATTTTGCAAATATGGAATTTTTGGTTGTCAGTCTTTTGCTTCAGCCTTTTGAATATGTTACCTTAGCGCCTTTTGAATTCCTGCTTTGTAATGAGAAACCATACACTCATTGTAGTGTACATCTCTTTATGTGTGTGTTGAGGCTTGTTTTCCTTGCAGTTTTCAAGGTCCTCTCTTCTTTTTCCACTCTTTACAGTTGAATTTGTATTATGTCTGTGTTGATCTTTATCAGTTTATTCTACAGGGTGTTTGTTGAGCTTCTTGAATGTATAGTTTAACATTTTTTATCAAAGTTTAAAATTTTAGGCTATTAATTTTTAAAAACATAGCCATTCCTTCTGAGACTCTCATTATAAATGTGTCAGTATCCACAAGCCTCTGAGCTTTTATTTATTCATATTTATTTTTTTACATTTTTGTCTTCAGGCTAAATAATAATTGACCTATTTTTCAAATTCACTGATACTTCCTTCTACCAGTTCAAACGTGGGGTTGAATTTTTCTAGTGCATTTTTCATTTACTTAAAATACTTTTCAACTACTGAATATCTTTTTAAAAATTATTTATATCTCCTTGTTAATATTCTCTATTTCCTGAAATAGCGTTCTCATACTTTAGTTCTCTAGACAATGTTTTCTTTAGTTCTCTGAGTATATTTATAATAACTGATTAAATCTTTGTCTAGTAAGTCCTACAGGTATGTTTTTTCATGGGCAACTTCTATCTCCTTCTTTTTTATTCCTGTGTATGTATCTAACTTTCATGAGTCTTGTCATAAATCTTGTAGAAAATTGGACATTTTCAAAATATAATGTGGCAACTCTAGAAATAAGATTCTATCCTTTGCTCACTGTTTACTATCATTTTTATTTGTTATTGATTTTGGTGTTCCTTTTATTTGCCTAATGACTTTCCTGAATTAATTTTGTAAAGTCAATATTTATCATCATGTATAGCCACTGAATTCTCTGCTTGGTTAGTTTGGTGACTAGCTATTTATAGTGCATAGATTTCATTAAATGCCATGTATTAGTCCATTTTACATTGCTGACAAAGACTGCAATGTGAGACTGGGCAATTTACAAAAGAAAGAGATTTATTGGACACCCCAGCTCTACATGGCTGGGTGGCCTCACAATCATGGTAGAAGGTAAAAGACACTCTTATATGGTAGCAGCAAGAGAGAAGAGAGCTTGTGCAGGAAGCTCCCCTTTTTAAAGCTATCACATCTTGTGAGCCTTACTTGCTATCACAAGAAAAGCATGGGAAAGACCTGCCCCATGATTCAATCAATTATTTTTCACTGGGTTCCTCCCACAACACATGGGGATTCTGGGAACTACAAGATGATATTTGGGTGGGGACACAGAGCCAAATCATATTATTCTGCTCCTGGCCCCTCCCAAATCTCATATCTTTACATTTCAAAACCAATCATGACTTCACTGCAGTCCCCCAAAGACATAAGTAATTTTAGCATTAACTCAAAAGTCCACACTCCACTGTCTCATGTGAGACAAGGCATGTCCCTCCCATCTATGAGCCTGTAAAATCAAAAGCAAGTTAGTTACTTCCTAGATACAATGGGGGCACAGGGTTGGGGGAATGCAGCCATTCCAAATGGGAAAAATTTGCCAAGACAAAGGGACTGTAGGCCCCACACAAGTCTGAAATGCAGCAGTGCAGTCAAATTTTAAACCTTTGAAATGATCTCCCATGTCTTTCATTCAGGTCACAATGATGCAAGATATGGGTTCCCATGGTCTTGGGAAGCTCTGCCCCTGTGGCTTTGCAGGGTACAGCCTCCCTTCTGGCTGCTTTCATGGACTTACATTAAGTGTCTGCAGCTTTTCCAGGCACACAAAGCAAGCCACTGGTGGAACCATTCTGGGGTCTGGAGGATGGTGCTCCTCTAGTTCCAGCTTCCCTAGGCAGTGCCCCATAGGGGACTCTCTGTGGGGGTTCCCACCCCACTTTTCCCTTGCACACTGTACCAGCAGAGGTTCTCCATGAACACCCTTGCCTTGCAGCAAACTTCTACCTGGACATCCAGGTGTTTCCATACATCCTGTGGAACCTAGGCAGAGTTCTCAAACCTCAGTTCTTGACTTCTGTACAACTGTAGGCTCAACAACCATGGAAGCTGCCAATGCATGAGGCTTGCACTCTCTGAAGCCACAGCTTGAGCTGTACCTTGGCCCCTTTTAGTCATGGCTGCAGAGGCTGGGACACAGGGCATCAAGTCCCTAGAGTGCACACAGTAGAGGGACCCCTGGGCCTGGCCTGCGAAACCATTTTTCCCTCCTAGGTTTGCAGGACTGTGATGGGAGGGGCTGCCACAAAGGTCTCTGACATCCCCTGAAGATATTTCCCCCATTACCTTGGGTATTAACATTTGGCTCCTCATAACTTATGCAAATTTCTGCAGCCAGCTTGAATTTCTCCTCAGAAGATAGGGATTTCTTTTTTACCACATTATCAGGCCACAGATTTTATGAACTTGTATGCTCTGTTTCCCTTTAAAACTGAATGCCTTTAACAGCACCCAGGTCATATCTTGAATGCTTTGCTGCTTGAATGCTTCCACCAGATACCCTAAATCATCTCACTCAAGTTCCAAGTTCCCCAAATCTCTCGGGCAGGGACAAAATGCCACCAGTCTCTGCTAAAACCTAACAAGAGTCATCTTTGATCCAGTTCCCAACAAATTCTTCATGTCCATCTGACACCACTTCAGCCTGGATTTCATTTTCCATATCACCATCAGCATTTTGGTAAAAGTCATCCACAAGTCTCTAGGGAGTTCCAAACTCTCCCATATATTTCTATTTTCTGAGCTATCCAAAGTGTTCTAACCTCTGCCTGCTACCAAGTTCCAAAGTCACTTTCACATTTTCAGGGATCTACACAGCAGTGCCCTACTCCTTTGGTACCAATTTACTGTGTTTGTTCATTTTCACACTGTTGATAAAGACATACCCAAGACTGAGCAATTTACAGAAGAAAGAGATTTATTGGATGCACAGTTGTACATGGCTGGGGAGGCCTCACAATCATAATGGAAGGGAAAATCCACTTCCTACATGGTGGCAGCAAGAGAGAAGAGTTTGTGCAGGGAAACTTTCCTCTTTAAAACTTTCAGATCTCATGAGACTTATTTGCCACCTCTTCAAGGAATTCAACTGAAGAAAATTAGATGAGAATATAGAATATGTCTTCAGTACCCTTCTCTTCTAATTCATCTACACACACACATACACACACACACACACACACACACATACTCTCACAGTGACAGTGACAACAATCAGAGTCAACACGGACTTCTTAGCCCCTAGATAGGAAGATGTCGTTTTATTTCAATTCCAGTTTCAAAAATATTTAGCATCTTAAAATAATGGACCTAGAAACTCAACAAATAAGGTCCCTTATCTTTCATTAAATTGGCATCATTTAAAAAGCAAACTTGTGTTGCTTGAAGCCATTTATTACATGATATTCAATATAATTAAACTACATGATTAAAATAAAAATATATAATTTGTATTCAGCATTAGTTCATTATATAACACAATTTTACTCTGAGATGATGTGACTTATTGGCCTAGAATTACAAACCAAGTTTTTATAAAGTTGAAACTTATTGATAGTATACTCTTAGGATCATACAATACCAATATCATTCAATTATTTATCTATTTCTAGATATATATTTATTCTCAAAGCATGTATGTATAGTATGTATAGATTTTATAAATGGTTTAACAGTTGACATCTCTTTCCATATATTAAATATGTCAATAATACACATGCCAAAAGCATAACCATTAATAACCATGTAGAGATATAATTTAAGAAAATTTAAGTAATTACAGTCACCTTCCAGTTGCCAGTCTCTCTTGAAAATATGTAATTATCAAGATGATACTATAGTAACTATGTTTCTAATGGCAACCAAGAAAAGCAATCTCGAAGGTTAGCGTTTTAAAAGTTTCAAAGGAAAAAAGTTTCTGACTAACTCTAACAATATTATGAAAAATAGCAAAGAGAATATTTTGAAATGTGTAAGTCTTATGCCAATTTGTTGACATGGTTCTAAGGATAGCTTTAATTTTCCCAAAGAAAACTATTTGAGCCAGTATAATTACTTTAATGTGTTTTTATTTTTGTTTAGACAAAAATTATAATTAGTTATAATTGTTTTTTGTTGCTGTTGTTTTGAGACGGAGTCTCCCTCTATCACCCAGGCTGGAGTGTCATAGCTGGATCAGAGCTTACTGCAACCTCTACCTCCTGAGTTCAAGCAATTCTCCTTCCTCAGTCTCCCAAGTAGCTGGGATTATAGGTGCCTGCCACCATGCCCAGCTATTTTTTGTATTTTTAGTAGAGACATGGTTTCACTATGTTGGCCAGGCTGGTCTTGAACTCCTGACCTCAAGTGATCTACCTGCCTTGGCCTCCCAAGAGCTGGGATTACAGGTGTGAGCCACCACACTCCGCCTGTCTAAATACAATTATTCACAGTATTTAAAGCAAGATTGTAAAACTTGATAGTCTACTGTACTTTTTAAATGAGGTATGGTTCTCTTACAGTAGGAATGTGTGTCATTTTAGAGTAAATTGTTATACAATAAATTAATGCTGAATACAAATTATATTTTTTATTTTAACCATGTATTTTAATTGTATTGAAGATTATGTAATAAATCATTTCAACCAGCACCATTTTGCTTTTAAAACTATGTTAATTTAATGAAAAACAAGAGATTTCTTTGTTGAATTTCTACGTCCATTCCATTAAAATGCTAAACATTTTTGAAACTGGAATCAAAGTAAGGTGACTTCAGGCTATCTAGGAGTTAAGAAGTCAGTGTTGACTCTTCTGATTGTTACCATTGTCACTGTGTGTGCATGTGTATAGATGAATTAAAAGAAAAGGGTGCTGAAGACATATTCTCATCCAATTGTTCTTAGTTTAATTACTTGAAGAGATGACAAAATTTAGTTTAAATTATACCTGAATCCCTAATTGTGCCTGAAAAATTATTCCAAAGACTATGCTATGGAGCATTCTTAAAATTAAAACTATTGTGTATACCAACCATTCTCTATCACAGTCCAGCAATTAAGTGTAGAAGTAGAAACAGCCAAATCCTTTCAGACCATCAGAGAATTCTAAACCTTGGGAAGACCAAGGATTTATTGATGTGTCACAGAAAGCTATCACTCAGGTATTGGTGAAGTCTCTGTCAAAAATTTCCAGCTGATTTTCAAGATAAACTGTTTACCTTTCAGCATTGAACAAAAAAATAATGGGTTTTACTAAATAGAGAATACACTTGAAATTCAGGAATTATTTGATATGCTGTACAATAACAATCAATTCTTCAAGACGCAAATAAGTTCAAGATCATAAGCACAGCCTTTGTCAGCTGACATTGTGCAAACTTCTAGAAGTGATTCAGATGATCATTTAGACTAGGAGTAAGGAAGAGATCTACTGTGATATTAGAGATAAAGTGAACTGATGCTATATGGAATTATACTTTTGTAGCTGTCTTTTTAAATGTGTATATTTAATGTGTACTTTGTTTTTTCACTGAGCTTCTAAGAAATGGGTGATGTGTTTTAAAATTTATAAGGTCTATAAATAGAGGAAGTGGGACCTTTACAAAGAAAAATACCTGTCCAATTACTATGTATAAATGCTCTTTCTAAAATTGTTGAAATTACATTTTCCATCTTGTGAGGGCAGAAATTTTTCAAAGCATTTTCCTGATCTCTTTTATCACATTGTAAAACTTTTCTCATAGTCATATGTAAACTTTTATTGAGCTTTGTCTTTACTTTGTCTTATTATTGCTAATTCAGTATTTTTCTTTCCCTACTTTTTCTATGAATCTCTCGAGTTATAAGCTATAGTTTTATTGGATACTCTATATTTATTATTGTATTACCAGGACATTACATCTATTACAAGTTTCTCAACGTCAGCACTAACAACATCATGGGTCACATAATTCTTTGCTATGGGGAACTGTCTTGTGCCTTGTGGAATATTTAGCAACATCTTTGGCCACTACCCACTAGATGCCTGTAGCAAGACCTCCTTATGCCATCTGTGACAACCAAAATTATCTCCAGACACTGCCAAATATTCTCTGGATGGCAAAATGACTCCAGTTGAGAACTACTGATCTGTACAGTACTTGTTAAGTGGCTTGATAAAGTTCACATACAGAACTATGATTCAAAATCCATGGCTCTGTATGTCTTACACAACCCAGATCTCTCTATTTCTTACAGTTTGTGTGATCTCGAGCCTCAGTTGTGTAACCACTGAAATGTAAATAATACATTTCTTACAGAATTTTTATTTAAATTGAATGAGATAATAAATGTTTTGAAATAACAATTTATAACTTATACTATAATGAAAATTTAAAAGTAGCATTTAAAGACAAAAAGAAGAGAGAGACCATATCAAGAGTTGTTTATGTGTATATTATCGTTTCGGTCCAAAAATTTTGAAAATTACTTGTTATAGCTTGTAAAGTCATTATTGGTATATATTTTTGCTCCTACTTCTTGCTCTTTTCATGCATTTTCTTAGACATAATATTCTGCAAATGTATAAAATATTTGGTCACCTTATTTAATTAAGTAAAAGTTTTAAGTAATTAAGGAAAAGTTTTGAGTTGTATAGCACACTATAATTACACTCAACTATTACCTATTATTTTATACTTTCATTATCCATTCCAACTAGTCATAACTTTCAATCTTATTTCTCTTCATGCATTGACTACTTCATGCATTTGTTACTACTTTAATAGGGAATTAGACACTAGACGTGATAACCATTCATCTGTATCATATCTTTTATTGGTCAACATAACTTATTGAATATTAGCCAACCTTTGGCGGCCTGATCTGACTCAAGTGTCTTGAAAAACAGGGAACAAGAAAACCTCTTAGGAACTATTTCAGTAATCTGTGAAAACAATGATATTTCAACAAAGAAGAGATGAATATTAGAACTATGTAGGTATGAATCAGGTTGGATATGGATGATGAGCAAAATGATGGCATCTGAAGTAACTTAAGATTTGTGGGACATGAACGACTTATGAGACTGAAGAATCACGGGAGTAAAGATGTGTACATTTTGCTAACTACATATGTATATGTAGGTATGTATACACACATATATTTATGTATATATGCATATATAGAAGTCAAAGCTTTGTTTGTTTGTTTGTTTGAGATGGAGTCTTGCTCTGTCACCCAGGCTGGAGTGCAATGGTGCAATCTCAGCCCACTGCAACCTCAGCTTCCAGGGTTCAAGCTATTCTCCAGCCTCAGCCTCCCAAGTAGCTGGGATTAGAGGTGAGCACCACCACACCTAGCTAATTTTTATATTTTTAGTAGAGACAGGGTTTCACCATGTTGGCCAGAAGTTAAAGTTTTAAGATGAATCATAAAATATAAAATTTTCCAGTAATATAATTTTTCATATCATGTAAATCTTTTTCGATGGCCAATTAATTTTTAAAGTCTTACATTAAATAAATAATTTAGTTGTGAAAAAATATCAGCCATCATATGATTGTTAATGGCAGGAAGATGACAAAGTATGCTTAGAACATATTACTACAGTTCACATACCATGACTTTGTGACAGCTATATAATTTTAGTAAAATTATGAAGTAGAACAAAGCATTGTGCTGTTGAAAAAAAATGCTTCGAAATCAGTCCTTGCACTGAAAGACATTATATAATAACATAGTTCTTACTGCCTCATCTTTTTTTTTCTTCCAAGTAGAAGGAAATGTCATGTTTCCTCTATTGCATTAACTATATTTATACTAACATATTAATCAGATTTGAAAGTATTGTGAGAACTTATTCCTTTTCTTTTAATAACTCTTTAAACTTTGAATAGTTTACCTTAAATTTCAGATCCTTCTACAAAAGTTAAATTTAATCCAACATCCTTCAAATATTTTACTTCCATTCCTCTCTTTCACCAGTTTGATAAGAGCTTATGAAACAAACCTCAGAAAAAGATTTTACATTAATATGTCATTTAATGAACTAATAGCTTGAAGCTTCAAATGGCATTAGGATAATGAGTTAGCTTTCAGTGGAAAAGATAATATGATATTATAAAACATTATTTTAAAAGAGATTTGCTAATTCTGGAATAGTCATTCTCTTTCATTACATAATGTAATCCTCCAAATTGTGAATTAATGCTATGGAAAAAAATCTAATATAAAGTAAAATTAGTGTATATATTATAGTGTAATATAGGCCGGGTGGGGTGGCTCACACCTGTAATCCCAGTGCTTTGGGAGGCCGAGGTGGGAGGATCACAAGGTCGGGAGTTAGAGACCAGCCTGGCCAATATAGTGAAACCCCATCTCTACTAAAAATACAAAACAATTAGCTGGGTGTGGTGGGTAAATTATTAAGGAACAACTTGTAAAATTTAGTCCCTGGAAGTATACGTATCAGGGAGCTTTATGCTCTTACACCTGAATAAAAGATAGAGTCACAAGTCCAGGGACAGCTTAGCTGGACTCTTAACTTTGAATATTTATACATTGAAATTACGGCATGGTGCCTGTGGTTAATGATGATCTAGTGTATTCTTGAAAAATGCTAAGAGAATGGATGTTAAGTGTTTTCACCACAAAAACTGATGACTATATAAGATGTAGATTTACCCTTCCATAAAGTATATACTTTCCTGTGTCTCTTAATGACAGTGATACATTCTCAGAAAAGAGTTGTTAGGCCGTGTTGTCATTGTACGAACATCATAAAGTATATTTACATGAACCTAAATGATATTGCCTACTATAATACCTAGAGTGTATATACAGCCTATTGCTCCTAGGCTGTAAACCTGTATAATTTGTTACAGTGCTGAATACTGTAGGCAATTGTAAAACAGTGATAACTGATTTTGTATCTAAACATATCTAAACATAGAAAAAGCACATTAAAAATATGGCATAAAAGATTAAAACTGTACACTTGTGAAGGGCAATTATTATGAATGGAGCATGTAGGACTCGAAGTGGCTTTGGGTAAGTCAGTGAGTTAGTGGTGAATGAATGTGAAGGCCTAGGATATTATTGTACACTACTGCAAACTTTATAAACACTGTACATGTTGTCTATACTAAATTCATTATAAAATTTATTTCTTCAATAATAAATTAACCTTAGCTTATTTTAACTTTTTTACTTTATAAGCTTTTACTATTTTTAACTTTGACTCTTTTGTAATAACAGCTTAAAATAGGAACACAGTGCACAGCTGTACATAAATATTTTCTTTCCTTATATCCTCATTCTATAAGCGTTTTTCCACTAAAAATTTTTATTTTATTTAATTTTTTTACTTTTTAAAACTTTTTGTTAAAAACTGAGACACAAACACATACATTAGCCTAGGCCTATGTGGCATCAGGATCATCAGTATCACTGTGTACCACAGTCTGTCCCACTGGAAGCTCTTCAGGGGCAATAACACACATGGGGCTGCCATTTCCTATAATAACATCTTCTTCTGAAATACCTCTCAAAGGATCTGCTTGTGCCTGCTCTATAGTTGACTTCTTTTTTCATAAGCGGAAGTTACATACTTCTACTTATTAAAAAGATAAAGATACAGTATAGATATAGTATAGCGAATACATAAATGAGTAACATGATAATTTATTATTATTTTCAAGTATTACGTATTATACATCATTATATGTGATATACTTTTATGGGACTGGCAACACAGTACATTTGTTTACACCAAATCACCACAACCACCTGTGAGTAATGCATTCCTCTACAACATTATGATGGCTACAATGTCACTAGACAATAGAAATTTATTCACTCCATTATAATCTTATGGACCACCATCATATATGTGGTCCATTGTTTACCGAAACCTCATTATGTGGCTATGACTGTATACTTCAAACATCATGTCATACATAATACATATATACAATTATATCCTTTAATTTAAAAAAAATAATTCATTCATTTTGAGAAAAAAAAAGACTGAAATTAAAGTGGCAGCTGGGCTCCATTCTTATACTGTGGTTCAACTTGGAAAGAATTCACTTCCAAGCTCATGCTGGGTGGGTAATGGCAGAATTTATTTCCTCTTTTCCTGTATGACTGAGGGCCTTGGTTTTTGCTGGCTATGGGCAGGAGGACACCCTCAGATCCTGGAGCCTGCCCACAGTGCTCAGAATCTATTCTCAGTTTCTTGCCTCGTGAGCTTCTCTAACATAGTTTCAAGGAGAGTCTTTAGCTCCAGTGTGCTAAGGTGGAACATTATATAATAGCATAAGTACAAGAATGCCATCTCAATTTTCCCATGCTATACAACTGAATCATGGGAGTAATACTGTCTTACTTTTGCTCTATTCTATGGTTGTAAGAAAGTCAGTGGTCCTGCCTGTGGAAACAGATTACACAAAAGAGTAGATTACAGGAGGGGAATCATTTGAGGGATCACATTAGGGTCTGCCACCACATGTCTTTTGAATAACTTAGAGAATATGAGACATAGGGGAATCAAATAAATGGAGCCAGGAAAAAAATTTTTTACTCTAGTATATATGTTAGGACATTAGGGATATTTTTCCATTTTTGTACTCTATATTTTCTGTTATATGATTATGTTATATTTCTAATGAAAAGTGATTGATTTTAAAAGTTTGCCAAAAGAGAAAATACAGTATTTATCATTCTACTGAAATGCATTAAAAAAAATACTACTGATCCACAAATTATAAATCCAGAGTTTTTTTGTGGTTAAATTTTTACTATTAACATTTCCTCTCATCTTCCTTGGGGCTATTGAATTCCAATTCTCCAGTTATTCTCCAGATATTATCATAATCAGTGCATCTCTATCTTGATGCTCTCATCATAGGTATTGATTAAACCTGTCTTCTTAACTATCCACTTTTCTCACCCATTTTTTGGTCATCACATTCTCTCCTTCTGCTTCAACTGTCATTTCAATATAAATTATACTTAAAATATTTCCTCCAGAAACTGTATCATCTGAAATGCAAGGTCTTTTGTATTGCTACATGAATGGATTTTTTTAAAGTGCAGTAACATGACGAGATAAGAAAAACAAAACTTGGTACCTTATAAAAGTAATATAATTTATGATGTAAATAAGAGACGGGTAGACACAGACAAAAGGAAGAGAACAGAAGACTATATGATTGATGAAGTAATATAAGGAAAACAATAAAAATGATTCTTCCAGAGGGCTCATCAAAAGTCACAGCCAAGGCTGGGCACAGTGGCTCACGCCTGTAAATCTCAGCACTTTGGGAGGCCAAGGCGGGTGAATCATTTGAGGTCAGGAGTTGGAGACCAGCCTGGCCAAAATGGTGAAAAACCCACCTTTACAAAAAATGCAAAAGAAAAAAAAATTAGCTGGACGTGGTGGCCCTCACCTTTAGTCCCAGCTACTTGGGAGGCCGAGGCAGGAGAATCTCTTGAATCTGGGAAATAATTTGCAGTAAGCCAAGATCGCACCCCTGCACTCCAGCCTGGGCTATAGAGCAAGACTTCATCTCAAAAAAACAAAAACAAAAACAAAAAAACAAAAAAAAAAAAGAAAGAAAGAAAGAAAAAAGTTATCTGGAGAATATTTAATGATTAGGTGAAAGAAAAAAAAGGATATAATAAAAGGAATCTGAGTAGGGGCAAAAGCATGTAGACTGTCAAAAAGTCATAAGTATCTTGCATATAAGATACTTGGAAATGGTGAGTAGCCTGCTTCCGCTAGGAAAAAAAAGTATGAAAATCTGAATGGTTTGAAATCTCCAGAACTCCTAAAATGAATGCTGAGCTTCTGAACTTGAAGTTTAAGGTTTTTATAAAGATCTTAGTGAGATTTTAGTGATTTCTTTCTATTTTTGTTATACCCGCACCATATTAGGGTTCTCCAGAGAAACAGGATAAGTAAGACCTGTACTTGATGTATATACAGATAGGAATATATGAACAGATAGGAATTGGCTTACATTATTACAAAGACTGAAAAGTCTGAAAACTGCGAAGTAGGCTAACAGGACAGAGAAACAGGGAAGGGTGGATATTGCAGTTCAAGTCAAAAGGCTGTAAGGCTGGACACCTGGTATAGGTAAGCTTGGGCCGCCATAATAGGATACCACAGACTGTGTGGATTAAACACAGACCTTTGCTTTCTCACCAGTCTGGAGTCTAGAAAGTCCAAGATCAAAGTTCATCAGTGTTCAGATTATGGTGAGGGCTCTTTTTCTGGCTTGTGCCTTCTCTCTGTGTCCTCACATAGTGGAGAGAGATCTCTCTCTCTCTCTCTTCTACTTTTTATAAAGCCACCAATTCTATTTCATTAGAGCCCCACCCTTATTTCTTCCTTTAATTTCCTCCTAAAAGCCCCATCTCCAAATACATGCACATTGGGAATGTATTTGTTGGGAGCTTCCACATATGTTTTAAGGAGACTCAAGTCTGTCCATAGCATCCAGGAAAAGCTGATCTTATAGTTCAAGCTTGAAGGCATTCAAATTGGAGATCAGATCTGAAGGTCGTCTGCTGGCAGAAATACAACTTTCTCAGAGGAGGTTGATCTTTGTTCTCATCATACCTTCCACCGATTAGAAAAGGCCCACACACATTATGGAGGTAATCTGTTTTATTCAAAGTCCATAACTTAAATATTAACATGATCTGAAAACATCTTTACAGAAGCATCCCAAATATCTGAACTCCATGGCTAACCAAATAGACAAATAAATTTAACCATCACTTTTATATTTCACCCTGTTTTCTCCCTTTTTCTTTTGACATGCTCCAAAACATCCTTTGTTCAAATGTTTGTTCATCTGGAATATATTATTTTCCTATAACTATCTAGTAAAATTCCTCCCATTCAGTAAGACACAAATAAAATGTCATCACTTTCATAAAGTTTCCCCTAATTATCACTTGTGATTGTTATATCTTTCTATTTGGTTTTACGAACTAAATCTATATTAGTTCTATTTTGTTCTACGAACTAAAGTCTATATTAGTTCGTAGTATCCATGTAGTTCTTGCCATAAACTGATTTACATTATTTGTGTGTTTATCTGAGTTTCATTACTAGATTTTCACTAAGCTTATCACTAGAGTGTCTCAAAAACATAAACCTACAATGTATTTCATTGTTTCATATATTCCCACATATGTTATTTCTATTTCCTCATGTTACTCAACAGAAAGACCCCGAGGTTTCATTCTTCTACCCTGGGGTAGAATAACTGGAGAGATAATAACAAAAAGAATTGGTGAGGAATCAGATGTATAGTGGGTCATTACTATGGTGCTTAAATCCTTGAAATGACACAAATTTATATGCTTTTGTTTAAATACAATGTAATGATCACTATACTGTCATTGTCTGTACCATTAGAGATGGATTTTAGCAATATTTAAATATATATATTGATATCTATCTATCTATATCAATATCTAACAGAAAGCTCTTTTGACAGCCCAGAAATGTTACAGGACCAGCAGGTTTGCTTGCCTGCTGCACAGTAGCAGACCAATACACCAAGACCTCAGAGTCTGAACCAAAGAGTTTAATGATCACAGGGTGGCTGAGTGAAGAGATGAAAAGAAACTTTCAACTCTGTCTCCCTAAGGAGCTCTGGGCTAGGGTTTTGTGAGAGTTAATATTAGGCGTCAATTTGACTGGATCAAGGGACTCCTAGATGACTGGTAAAATATTGTTTCTGGTTGTGTTTGTGAGGGTGTTACCAGAGGAGACCAATAGATATTTGAATAGGTGGACTGAGAGAGAAAGACCTATTTCATTGTGGGTGGGCACCATCCAGCTGGCTTCCAGTGTGGCTAGACCAAAGCAGGTGGAAGAAGGTACAGTTTATCTACTGAGTCTTCTGGCTCGCTTTTTCTTGCTGTGTCAAACTCTCACTTATTCATATTCTTCTGCCCTTGGACATCAGACTCCAGGTTCTTTGGTCTTTGGACTCTAGCCTTTGCACCAGCAGCTTACCAGGGCTCTTAGACTGAAGGCTGCACTGTCAGCTTCCCTGTTTTCAGCTTGCAGACAAACTATCCTGGGACTTTACACATAAGCATGTAAGCAAATTCTCCCTAATATCTGTCTGTCTATCTATCTATCTATCTATCTATCTATCTATCTATCTATCCATCCATCTATCTACCTACCTACCTATTATCTATCTATCATCTATCATCTATCTTTCTATCTATCTATCTATCTATCTATCTATCTATCTATCTATCTATCTATCTATCCATCCATCCATCCATCTATCTAATATCTATATCTATCATCTATCTATTTATCTTATTGGTTCTGTTCCTCTGGAGAGTCCTGACTAATGTAGATTTTTAAGGGGATCATGGAGGGAAAGAAACAGGAAAATTGGGGTCTTCTTTGGGATATGTGGGATAGAATCATCAGGATGTGTAAACTGCATTCTTTGGAGAGTCAGCTCTTCATGGGGGGGTCCTTCAGATCAGCTTCAGACCAGCTGATGTCAGTAGTTTCACTAGTATGCAGGACCTAAAAAATATCTCAAATGAAAAACTTGACATTTCACAATGTTCACATTTTTATCTATAGAGAAGTTAATGGGAATTATAATCTTGTAACAGCGTCTACATAATTCCGGGACAATACTCTGCAAACAACTATGAGGAAGCAGGTCGGAGAGTGAGCTGACCTAATGTTTAATGCTGAATGTGCTGTAAGCTTGGTTTATTTTCATTTCTTCTCCCCCTTTTGTTTCCTCCGATTAACTTTATAAAGTTTCTAGGGACAGTTTCATAACCACAAGAAGAAGAAATACCCTATAACATTACATCTTTCATAATACAAAATTTTGGAAGTCTATCTAAACATTAATATGTTAGTTTTCTAGCACTCCCTTAATGAAGTACCACAGACTGAGTGGCTTTATGTAAAAGACATTTATTGTCTCACAACTCTGAAGTCTGGAAGTCCAAAATCAAAATGTCAGTAAGACCATGCTCTTTTACAGCTCTAGGGAATAATCTGCTCTCAGGCTTACTCTTAGTTTTTGGTGCTGCTGGCAATCCTGAACATTCCTTGACTTGCAGCTGAATAATGCCATTCTCTGCCTACTAATCAAATCTTTGTTTTTTTCATCATCTTCTTATAATGACACTAGTCATAGCATTAAAGTCCTACCCTACTTAAGTATAACATCATCTTAACTAATTATATCCACAAAGATCCTATTTTTAAATTAGGTCACTTTTTGGTTTCACTGAAACCAGACTAATCTTTTTCTACCAACAGAAACATTCCACAGCTCCATACCTTAGGGTCCAAAATAAACATCCCCTTGCCCATAAAAAGAAGAAAGAGGATTCTTTTTCTTAATTTCAGATAAATATTTTTCACCTACTAGTTAATAAATATTATTTGAACTAGATGCACTCATCTAATATTCTGTAAATACTCAAAGGAATAGAAAATTAAAAGTAGGCTCCAGTCTTTAAATATTTTAAAAGATGAGATTGATATAAAATTGAATCTAGCAAAAAATGCAAACTGGATATAATTATTGGTTATATTGCATGGTATAGAACATAACTTTTTTTAAATACACGAAATATACACTCTTATCAGTATCACATCACACGTACTCACAGGTTTAAATGAAATATTGGTTGACCATTATTCAGCACAATTATTGGCATAAAAGGGGTTTTCAGTACCCATTTTTAGACTGCATTCTAGCCTGGGCAATAAAGCAACACTCCCGTTCTCTCTCCCTCTTTCTTCCTCTTCTTTATTCTTTTCTTTCTTTCTTTCTCTCTTTTTTTTCTTTAAAAAAAAAAAGAACATAACTTTTTATAAAATGAAAGGTGAGGCAGGATAATTTATAAGGATCTTGACAGCCCTTTCACGTTGGGCTTGTGCCATTGGTGTACAGATGTTTCAAGGGACAGAAATGATTTATGCAGTTTGAGTACTCTGTGCTAATGGAACCATAAATTCCCAAATCTGCTCCCAAATGGGCCTTCATTCTGGACTCTGTATTCTGATTAAAGTGATGTTTATGAGAGTCCTATTGATTACTCCATCTTTTGCTAAACAACGTGAGAATTCATGATGATTTTGATGGTGCGTGCCCATTAACTTGAGCATTACATTCGCTAATACTACCTACAATCTTGTAGGATAAGAATTACTATCCACATTTCACAGATGTTGGAAATGAGGCCATGGAGTTAAAGTAGTTTACCTGATCACATTATTAGTGACATACAAAACTGAGTAAGTGCCCAGACTACTTAGTAAAATGTCAGAGTAGAAACCTGGGCTGCAGAGTGGGAGTGGGTGAAAGGAACAATGGTGAAAGTTTGTTTTGAAATGTAAAACATTTCTTTGGATGATAAGATAAGTGCACCAAGAGTAAATCTGAGTTTTAAGAAGGAGAAAATAAATGTTTAATACTAAGATTTAAGAAAAGAAATTATGATAAGATGAAATTAGAAATGAGGGATAATAACATAATAGGGAAGATAACTCATTCAATATCTAGCCACATCTTATCTCTTCATCCCCTTTTCCTACCACTTTTCTTTCCAGATACTGTAGCTAAAATGAGCATATTTACATGTTCTGTAAATTACAAGCTTTTTCTTCATGCTAAGATTTTGTATCTTATTTTGTCCAATTGCCATTCTAGTCATAAGTGTAGACAACGTATTTCTGTCATAAAAAGATTATGCCACAATAAAAAATCAGATTAAAAGAAAAAATTCTTGAAAATTAAGAATATGATTACAGAAACTTACAAAGTAATAATAATAAATAGCCTAATATTATTGCTTACACTTTTAGCTACTAGTCTATGTTGTCTCAAAGAGACAAAGTAATATTTATGAGAAAAATCTGAATTATCAGGCTTAAAGAACTACTGAATAACCAGTAGATTCTGAAAATTTACACCAGGAAAAATAAGAAGACTCTGAAAAATGAGAAGACTCTAAACACCTGAGAGAGAAAGAATTAATATAATATACAAAGGCATGTGATTGGAAAAGATATAAAGTTTCTGATTTACTAGAAATCAGTAAAATAATGCCCTAAAAATACTGAAATTTATTTTAGTATTTACAGAAAATTATTTACAACCTAACATATTCAATTCTATATAGCTATCCATCTAGTCTGAGACTATAACAGAACATTTTCAAATACAAGTATTACTTTTCAAAATATAATACAAGATTAAAATGTGACTTTTATTAATATATAAAATAAGTCAAAGATTTTACTTTTCCTATTGGCTGATTTAAGAATCAGTTTAGGCTTGGCACAGTGAACCATACCTGTAATCCTAGCACTTTGGTAGGCCAAGTGATCACATGAGACCAGCAGCTTAAGACCAACCTGAGCAACATAGCAAGAACTTGTTTCTAAAAAAAAATAGAAAAAAAAGGTAACACCAGTTCAAAGGAAAATTTGAATATATATACATAACTTTTTATAATAGTAATATGTCATTTGCATAATATGCCAAATTTTTATCTACTAGAGGAGTATGAGTTAATGTGTGGGATCATCTTTACTCCAAGGCAGAAATCAATTGATCTCTACCTACTACACAAACTTATTTGCATTGGTATGGAAAAAAATAATTTCAATGAATATCAGTTTTCTACACCTTCATTTCTTATCCTATAAAATTATAAAATAAGTTAGTCAATGCAAAGAATTTTAAGGGATCACACTTGTATAGTTCAGGCCATCCCTGAAAGTGTTTGCTAGATAATGCCTAGCACTTCACAGAAAGAGAACACTCAGTAATATTTTGCCCATTTCCAAGTCTGTGACATTTTTTCCTAATATGGGATTTCCTAATATGACATTTTTTCCTTAATTTCTAAGCACTTAGAAAGCTATAAAAAGGTGATCATCAACCAAACAAGGAGTAACCCAAGAAAGTATACTAAAGTTCTAGACGGTGGGTAATCCATCCAGCACCATTGCTCTGTTACCTGAGGAGAGCAGAAGATCTCCAAGATGACAGTTAAGTGTCAGTCACAAAAGATAACCATCCAGAAGAACAATGTGCAAAATCTAAAAGTGCAATTTATGTATTATCAATGAATTGGAGAAGCTGAAATTTGTTGGTGTGTTTAGAAAAGAAAAATAACAATTAATGCATAAAAATCTAAACACATAAAAGAAATGCAATTATTCATGTCAAGAAAAAAATGGTTTAATAAAATACAATAATAAATATTGTCTAATTCTTGGATTGATAGCAAACCATAATTATACATGAAAATAAAATCAGCACTGTCTGTTGATTTGATACACACTTATGTAACTACACTGGCTTAATGCATGATAGGGAAAGATGATTAAAATTAAATGGCTAAACCATTACCTAGCATAAGAGGAAATTAATAAGTGATATCTAAATTTGATGGATTGGAAAATAAAACAAAATATTTTCTATTTTATTTAAAAATACCTGGACAAAATAAATGATACATTTGAAAATAGTTGTCTGGAAAGAGGGCCTAGGTTAACTAAGAGCTACATAATGTGTTTCTAGTTTTTCTTATGTCTTGTAGTTTTATTTTATTTATCAACTATGTGCATTTATAACATTGACAAAAATAAAAATAATTTCCAATAAAATGAACAAAAGTATAACTGCATATTATGTGTAGTAAAAGCAGGATTAACGTATGTGAGTAAAGTTGGAAAATTATTTTTAACTGAGGTGACATTTGATCAGGAACCCATAATAAAGTTCAGATTGCCCTTGATGAAAAACGAGAATTAAAGATTTTACAGCAGAGAAAATATTTTGTGAGCAGGTTTCCTCCATTCAGATAAGTAATTTTATTGAGTTACTGATACAACAGATTTGTGGATAGAATTATGTAGTTAAAGATCTTTGATATTTCCAGACTACTGGCATCAAAGTTAAGTCTATATACAATAAAATTCATGAAGATTACATAAATTTATATTTGTATTCTCCATTCATGTTGTGTTACATGGATTTGTTAGTCTTCACTTTTCAGATGTTGTAATACTTTAGCTTTCATTATTCAGAAGAGAACACAAAGAAAAATGAAGAAAGATTTACATGTGGATTAAGATACAAAAATCACATTCTTGTATCGAAAGCAAGTCTTTAACGTATGCAAGCACACATTTTCTTATAAACAGATGTTGAAATTACAAAACAACAAGTAATTGAGCACAGATGGTGTGCTTGGCATACTAAAAAATGCTTAAAGGGGAGTTAGCACTTAACAGAGAGAGCAGATTTCCTTCCAGTCAGGGTTCTTTTGGCTTTAAATGTTACAGATTTTTAAAAAAATCACTTTATGCCTCTTTGCAAAAGGAGTGTTCTCAGCCAGTATGAAAATAATAATATGTCAAATGTTAATGATAGATACAAAAATACTTTTTATTCCATATCAACCTTAAAGGAACTATGCTGCAAAGTCTAAAAATGATAATATTGGTATTATGCTTGAACTACATTTGTATCTTCTATATCTTTTGTATTCCGTTTAATTTTTTATTTTACTGAGATAATTAGTACATTCATTTCTTTAATAGAGTAAATTAAGCTTAAACTTGCTTCAGTGGCAGCTTAATATTATTTAATATTTTTGATAATAGCACTGAATTAGACCTGTAACATAATAAAATCGTGTCTACTTTTTCCCATTTATATTTCCTGTGGAAAGTGTGTCAAAGTACTTAAACAAAATACCAATGATGATAACTAAGGGAGGAAATGGAGAAAAAAAGTAAACTCTTAAATTTAGTTAGTAGAAAGATAATTGTTTCAAATTACCATTTTCAATAGCAAAAAAACATCAATTTTCATTTTAAAAAATAACTCCAGGACATCCTCATCATGCTAACAGTATTGACTGGAAATGTGAAAAAATATATCTGAAGACTTTTTTTCTCTTTATACAAAAGGAGAAGGGTAGACTTTATATCTGAAATTTCTGGGTTGTGCTAAATATTTTATGTTCAATTGAGAAAGAATTTGCATTATTTTATTCTCCAAAGGCATATTTTCTACTAAAAAGTTTTCCCACTGATTCAAAGTGGGAACCATAAGAGTGCATATTAACATTGAAATACATGCAAAACAGACTCAAATTTTTGAATGAACATAGCAGATTGAAAGGCAACTATTAGAAATAGTCAGTGGTTCAGTCTCACTAATGGATCATTTAAGTCTCTATTGTATTAATGTGAAATTTAAAAGATGGACACAATTTTTGCTAAGAATGTAAAAAATTTCAGACAATGGAAATCAAAACAGAATGAAAAAAACTTTTATCTCCTTAAATGTAAGGAAATATTACTATAATTTAATGAAGAAGGTAGAATACTTTGCTCTTGGTTATGGAATTTTGCTTCTCATGCTACATTCAAGGATGTACAGTGATTATGGTAAGAATAACATCATAGGGAAACTGATACTTTCCGAGGAGGAATTTCCATTCCTAGGATGACTTTCCAAAATAGGAGAGAAAAGTATTTTGGGATTTCAAAGCCTAGAATAGCCCAGAATTAAATAATCTCTTCCTCTTTATAAAGCATTTTAGACTTCAAGAGGGGCCATTTCAATGGGCTACTATCTAAGGTTTTTGCTATGCTGTAGGCACTGCTGTCTCAACAATGAGTTCCTTAGGACCAAACAGTTCTTAATTACTCTTCACAGTTGTGTTTTATAGGTTTTGTATTAAATAAAAACCTTTGAAAAATTAGATAGCTCTAATATTCTTCTCTTTAAGAGGAGAATTCATCCTCTTTTTTAGAATGAATTTGTTTGTTTTCATACTGCTGACAAAGACATACCTGAGTTTATGAAAGAAAGAGGTTTATTGGGCTTACAGTTCCAATGACTGGGGATGCCTCACAGTCATAGAAAAGGCAAGGAGGAGCAAGTAACATCTTACGTAGATGGCAACAGACAAAGAGAGCTCTTGTACAGGGGACTGTCTTTTTTTAAAACCATCAGATCTGTGAGACTTATTCACTATCATGAGAACAATGCAGGCAAGACCTAATCCCATAATTCAATCACCTCCCACTGGGTTCCTCTCACAATATGTGGGAATTGTGGGAGTTACAATTCAAGATGAGATTTGGGTGAGGACACAGCCAAACCATATTATTATGCCCTTGGTCCCTCCAAAATCTCTTTTTCTCACACCGTGAAACCAATTATGGCTTCCCAACAGTCCCCTCAAATCTTAATTCATTTCAGCATTAACTCAAAAGTTTACAGTCCAACATCTCACCTAAAGCAAGGTAAGACCCTTTAATTTTAGAATTAAAACCAAGTTAGTTACTACATAGATACAATGGGGGTACAGGCATTGGATAAATACAGTTGTTCCATAAGGGAGAAATTGGCCAAAACAAAGGGGCTACAGGCCCCATGCAAGTCTGAAATCCAGCAAAGCAGTCAAGTCTTAAGTTTCAAAATAATCTTTTTTGAATCCATGTCTTGCATCGATGTCATGCTGATGCAAAAGTTGGGTTCCTATGCTCTTGGCAGCTCTACCCCTGTGGCTTTGCAGGAGACAGGCTCCCTTCCTGCTGTTTTCATGGGCGGGTGTTGAATGTCTGTAGCTTTTTCAGGCACACAGCGCAAGCTGTCAGTGGATCTACTATTCTGAGGTCTGGAGGATAGTGGTCCCCTTCTCACAGCTCCACTAAGTAGTGTCTCAGTAGGGACTCAGTGTGAAGGCTCTAACTCTACATTTTCCTTCCACGTGACCCTAGCAGAGGTTCTCCATGAAGGCCCCACCCCTGCAGCAAACTTCTTTCTGGGTATCCAGGCATTTCTATACATCTTCTTAAATCTAGGCAGAGGTTCCCAAACCCCAATTCTTCACTTCTGTGCACTCACAGGATCAACACCATATGGAAGCTGCCAAGGCTTGGTGCTTGCACCCTCTAAAGCCATGACCTAAGCTCTACCTTGGCCCCTTTCAGCCAGCTGGAGTGGCTAAGAAACAGGGTACCAAGTCCCTAGGCTGCACACAGCACTGGGACCCTGGGTCCAGCCCAGAAAACAACTTTTTTCTCCTAGGCCTCTGGGCCTGTGATGGAAGGGGCTTCAGTGAAGACCTCTGACATGCCCTGGAGACATTTTTCCCATTGTCTTGGGGATTAACATTTGGCTCCTCATTACTTACGCAAATTTCTGCAGCCTGGTTGAATTTCTCCTCAGAAAATGGGATTCTCTTTTCTATCTAATTATCAGGCCACAAATTTTCTGAACTTTTATGCTCACTTTCCTTACAAAATGGAATGCCTTTAACAGTACCCAAGCCACCTCTTGAATGCTTTGCTGTTTAGAAATTTCTTCCACCAGATATCCTAAATCATCTCTCTCAAGTTAAAAGTTTCACAAATCTCTAGGGCAGGGGAAAAATGTCACCAGTCTCTTTGCTAAAACATTACAACAGTCACCTTTGCTCCAGTTCCAAACAAGTTCCTAATTTCCATCTGAGAACACCTGAACCTGGACTTTACTGTCCATATCACTATCAGCATTTTGCACAAAGCATTCAACAAGTCTCTAGGGAGTTCCAAACTTTCCCACATTTTCCTTTCTTTTCTGAGCCCTCCAAACTGTTCCAACCTCTGCCTCTTACTCAGTCAGTTCTAAAGTCACTTCCACAATTTTGATTATCTTTTCAGCAATGCCCCACTCTATTGGTGTCAATTTACAGTATTAGTTTATTTTCACACTGCTGACAACGACATATTCAAGACTGGGCAATTTACAAAATAAAGAGGTTTATTGGACTTACAGTTCCACAGAACTGGGGAGGTATCACAATCATGGTAAAAGGTAAGGAAGAACTAGTCATATCTTATGTGGATGGCAGCCGGCAAGGAGAGGGCTTGTGCTGAGAAATGACTCTTTTTAAAACCGTGAGAGATCTCATGAGACTTATTCACTATTATAAGAACACGGCGGGAAAGGCCTGCCTCCATAATTCAATCACCTTTCCCCGGGGTTCCTCCCACAACATGTGGGAATTGTGGGAGTTACAATTCAAGGTGAGATTTGGGTGAGGACACAGCCAAACCATATCACAGCATATGCCTTATATAAATATCTTGAAAGGCAAGAGGAGAGCATGGAAAAACTACTTCGGTGAACTTTAATTAAAATCGTTTCTATACATTTCAAAATTTTCTGTTGATTCTGTGATAAATCATTATCAATTAACTTGATTCATCAAATATTTATTGAATAGCTTAAAATAATGTACTAGTTGCTACAGAAAAATCAATGCTAAAGTTTGGTTCATTAAAGTCTGAGGTCATTATAATACCAGAGAACAAAAAGGGTGGCATTAACAGGACAAAAAATTTGAAAAATTTCCAAAAGATAACTGATGCAATTGAATACATTCTTAAAACAGAACAGAAGAATCTGTCACAGAAGCCAATGGGAGTAAGTGAGATTAGCCCTAGGAAGTTCCAGATAAACTCCAAGCTCAGTATCAGCAAATACCAATGGCAGAAATTGCAATTATTTGTGAATCAAAAAAACAGTTTGGGAGGCAGAGCAAGATAATGGAATAGAAAACTCCACTTTATCATCTCCCTGCAGGGACACCAAATTAACAACTATCTACACAGAAAAATATCTTCATAAGAACCAAAAATTAGGTGAGCACTCAGAGTACCTGTGTTTAACTTCATATCACTGAAAAAGGCACTGAAGAGATGAAAACAAACAAACAACAAAACAACAGCAACAGTCCTGAATTGCTCTCATTAGCAATTCAGCAGCAGCACGGTGTGGATAGACTAGCTGGGTGCTGGGGGAGGAAGAACACAGTAATTATGAGGGATCAAACTCAGTGCTATCCTGTTAAAGCAGAAAAGAAAACCAGAACAAACTCAGCTGAAACTCACCTATGGCAAGAGCATTTAAACCAGCCCTAGACAGAGAAAAACTGTCGATCCCAGTAGTTCAAACTTGAGTACCTGCAAACCTCACCACTGTGGGCTACATACAGCATTCTGTGTCTCCAAGTCAATGTGAAAGGAAGTCTAGACCGTAAGGACTGCAACTCTTAGGTGAGTACTAGTGCTGAACTAGGCCCAGAGACAGTGGACTGGGTGAGGCACATAACATACTGAGACACCAGCTGGGCCAGCAAGGGAGTGCAGGTATCACTGCTCCTCTTACCCCAGACCACACAGCTCACAGTTCAAAAAGAGACCTCTTCCTTGTGTTTGAAGAGAGGAGAGGGAAGGGTGGGGAGGACTTTGTCTTGCATCTTGGATACCAGCTCAGCAAGAGTCGGATAGGTCACTACTAAGAGTTGTGAAGCCCTTGTTCCAGGGCTTAGCTCCCAGGTGGCATTTCTGGACACACCCTGAGCCAGCAGACAACCCACTGCCTTGAGGGAAAGGACCCAGTCCTGGGAGCATTCATCACCTGCTAACTGAAGAGCCCTGGGACCCTTCATAATCAGCAGCAATACTGAGGCACTATGTTGAGGGCCTCAGGTGAGCTTCTTAGATTTGCTGGCTTCAGATGAGACTCAGGACATTACCAGCTATAGGGACTAAAGGGCAAAACTCCTCTTCTTGGGAAAAAGAGGGAAAAGTAAAGAAGACTTTATATTGTACCTTACATACCAGCTTGGCCACAAGGGAGGAGAGTACCATGCAGGCTCTTGAGGTCCCCAGTCCTAGGATTTGACTCCTATATGGCATTTCTGGGCCTGCCCTGGGCCAGAGGGAGAACCCACTGTCCTAAATGGTGAGTCCCAGGCCAGGCAGCATTCATGACAAGCTAACTTAAGAGACCTTGAACTTTAAGGGAACATCAGTGGAGGTCTGGCAGTACTTATGGCCTGGGGTGCTGGTGGCTATGGGTTTAGGCTCCTCTGCCTTTGAAAAGGGGAGGGAAGAGTGAGCAGAACTGCATCTCATGGTTTGAGCAGCATACAATGGATGACCAGATAAATTTGTAAGGTTTTTAGCTTCCTTGACTCCTGAATGATACTTCTGGACCCCTTGGGGCCTGGGAGACCTCACTGCCCTGAAAGGAAGGACATAGGCCTGGCTGGCTTTGCCACCTGCTGATTGTAGAGACTCAGGATCTTGAGTGATCACAGACAGTAGCTAGGCAGTGGTTACAACTGGCCTCAGGTGAGACTCAGTGCTGGGCTGCCTTCAGGTTTGACTCAGTGTAATTCAACAATACACTGGAAGATCATTTATTATAATGCAGTGGAATTTATCCCTGGAATGCCACGATGGTCCCACATAGCCAGACCAACCAATGTAATACATCGTGTGAACAAAATAAAGAATAAAAATTATATGATTATTTCGATTGATGCTGAAAAAGCATTTGATAAAATTCCACATTCCTTCATTATAAAAACTGTCAAAGAATTGGGGTAACAAGGAACATACCTGAATATAATTAAAACCATATATGACAATCACATATTGAATGGGAAAAAAATTGAAAGCTTTTACTCTAAAATCTGGAATATGACAAAGATGCCCACTATCACCAGTTATTTAACATAGTGCTGGAAGTCCTACCTAGAAAAATAGGACAAAAGAAAAATATAAAGGGCATCCAAATTAAGAAGTCCAATTATCTTTGCAGATAATGTAATCTTATATTTGGAAGTACATGAGGACTCTACAAGAAAAGAACTAGAACTGACAAATTTGGTAAAGTTTCAAGACACAAAATTAACGTACAAAATAAGTAGCATTTCTACATGCCAACAGTGAAAAATATGAGAAGGAAATCTAAAAGTAATCCCATTTACAATAGCCACCCCCAAAATTAAATACCTAGAAATTAACTTAACCAAAGAAATAAAAGATCGACATAATAAAAACTAGAAAACACTGATGAAGGAAATTGAAGAATACACACACACACACACACAATCACACACACACACACACAATCACACACACACACACAAACAAATTTCATGTTCATGAACTGGAAGAATCAATTGTTAAAATGTCCATTCTGCCCAAAGCAATCTAGAGATTGTAATGTAATTTCCATCAAAATACCAATATATTCTTCATGAAAATAGACAAAACAATCCTAAAACTTATATGGAACCACAAAGACTCAGAATAACCAAAAGTATCCTAAGCAAAAAGAGCAAAACTGGAAGAATCACATTATGTAACTTCAAATTATACTACAGAGCTATAGAAATCAAAACAGCATGGTACTGACATAAAAACAGACACAGATCAATGAAACAGAATAAAGAACTCAGAAACAAATCAACATACCTAAGGTGAACTCATTTTCAACAAAGTTGCCAAGAACATATACTGAGGAAAAGACAGTCTCTTTCATAAATGATGCTGAGAAATCTGGATGTCTATATGCAGAAGAATGGAACTAGACTCCTATCTCCAGCCATATACAAAAATCAAATTAAAATGGATTAAATTAAAGATAGTTAAAGAACTCAAACTATGGAAGTACAACAAGAAAAAATTGGAGATCTCCAGGACATTGATCTGGGGAAAGATTTCTAAAGCAATACCCCACAAATACAGGCAACGAAAGCCCAAGTAGAAAAATAGGATAACATCAAGTTAAAAAGTTTCTGCAGTGAAAAGGATACAATCAACAATGTAAAGAGACAACCCATGGAATGTGAGAAAATATTTGTAAACTACCCATCTGAGAAAAGATTAATAACTAGAATTTTAAGGCGCTCAAGCAACCCTATAGGAAAAACTCTAATAATCTGATTAAAAAATTGGCAAAAGATTTGTATAGACATTTTTCAAAAGAAGGCATATAAATGGCAAACAGGAATGTGAAAAGGTGCCCAACATCCCTGATCATTAGAGAAATGCAAAGCTACAATGAGATAATATCTCACCCCAGTCAAAATGGCTTATAATCAAAAGACAGACAAAACAAAAATGCTGGCGAGGATGTAGAAAAAAGGGGACACTTGTACACTGTTGGTGGAAATGTAAACTAGTACAACCACTGTGCAGAACAGTTTGGAAGTTCCTCAAAAAACTGAAACTTGAGCTACCATAGGATCCAGTAATCCTACTTCTGGATAAATGCCAAAAAGAAAGAAAATCAGTATATTGAAGAGATATCTGCACTCTTATGTATATTGCAAAACTGTTTACAATAGCTAATATTTGGAAATAACCTAAGTGTTCATCAAAAGATTAATGGATAAAGACAATGTGGTCATATACACAACGGGGCACTTTTCAGCCATTAAAAAAAGTGAGATTCAGTCATTTGCAACAACATGGATTGAACTGGAGATCATTATTTTAAGTGAAATAAGTCAGGCATGGAAAGACAAATGTCACATGTTATTTATTTGTGGCATTTAAAAATCAAAACAATTGAATTCATGGAGATAGAGACAAGAATAATTACCAGAGACTGGGAAGTGTAGTGAGGGGCTTGGGAGGAAGTAAGGATGGTTAATGGGTACAAAAAAAAGAAAGATTGAATAAAATCTACTCTTGGATAGCACTATAGGCTTACTGTAGTCAATAATAATTTAACAGTATAGTTTAAAATAACTTAGAGTGTAACTGAATTGTTTGTAACTCAAAGAATACATGCTTCAGGGGATTGATAACCCATTCTCCACTATGTGGGTTTTTCACATTGTATGCCTGCATCAGAAGTCTCATGTACCCCATAAATAAATAGGCAAATACGTATATAAAACTACTATGTATTCACAAAGATTAAAATAAAATAAACAAAAAACCCAAAGAACACTCTTATCGCTTCTCCTTTACTTTCTTACTTTTATGGAAATAGAAGAGTTTTGCATGAGAGATAGATGATAGAGCAAAGTGGCCCAATCTCCTTCTAGCAGTGGTTTTCGACCCTGGAAGACTGACTGTTAGCATCAGGTGAATAACTTTAAGAAAGTATTAATTCTCCTGCTGTACTCTAAGACACTCTGATTCAATTTGTTATCACAGGACCCAGAAGTCAATATTTTAAGTAGAATTTCCCAAGGAGAATTTTTTTTTTTTTTTAACCATTTGATCGTTGTTGAGTCACCAACATTTGTTTCTTTTTTTCCTTGTTTTTTTCTTATGCTTTAATAAAAGTATAATATCTGGGATACCTGTGCAGAAGGTGCAGGTTTTTTACATAGGTAAACACATGCCATGATGTTTTGCTGCACCCATCAACCCATCATTTACATAAGGTGTTTCTCCTAATGCCATCCCTCCCCTAACCCTCCACCCCCTGACAGGACCCATTGTGTGATATTCCCTTCTCTGTATCTTTATATACTCAAAACTTAGTATTTGCAAGACAAATGAATAAATGAATGATAATCAGACTGCCTTCAGGTGAAATACCAATAACTAGATAGTTGTATATTATTGAAAAATATGTTAACAGCTCTGGGAGAAAAAAAAACAGATGATGCTAGAATTTTATAAACCATTTAATTCTCAATGAAATGTGAAGAAAAGTAAGCATGCTTTGAAATATGCATGCACAGTTCACTATGAAAACATACTAAAAATATGATGCAAGGTCATGCTATAGCCAAATATATGTATATACAACACAGAAATCATAAATCAATTCTAAAATAATTAAAAGATGATCCAGTAGACCTTGCCTCTGGAAAGATTCTCATTACTGCAGGAAATTTCCTTGATTGAAGACCACGTCCTTTATTTGATTTCCAGTCATGCTATGTCTTTTACAGTGAATAATTTTATAAATTTCAAATACTGTTTAAACTAAATCCAGTCATAAATACTTAATACAATTACCCAAATAACATATGATTTTTAATACCTATGCTATAATAAGAAATATATTTGGTGTCTGTCCTTGGATCCTGGCACTGGGCTCCTAATGCATTTTGGAGATGTAAATAAGGTGACTTAGGGTGACATCCTTAGATCACCTCAAAATGATCAGAATGATTGGAACTTTTAGTGCCACCTTCTGATCTTCTGGAAGGCGCCTGTAGATTAAGCTCTATAAAGACTCTTGAACAAAATATGATGAGCCTCAAAATTGAGAAACTCTTGAACATGATGTTAGGATGATGCATCCAGGCTCCACAGTGACAGATTTCAGCTCAAGATTCTCTGACTTTGTCCTATGTACTTCTTGATTTGGCTGTTGATTTGTAATCTTCTAATAAATCAGTAAATATAAGTAGTGTCTTCTTGAATTTTGAGACCGTCCTCACAAATTACAAAACATTAGGAGGAGGTTCTTCAGAAGTATTGAGGTCTGGGACTTGAGACCAGCATATAAAGTTGGGGGCAGTATTTTAGAACTCAGCCCTTAAATTATGGAATCTGCACTAATCCTGAGTAGTTAGTGTTAGAACTGAACTGAATTGTTAATGTCCAGTGCATGTCAGGAGAACTGGAGTATTAGTTGTTGACGCTGGAAAATATAACTAAAAATAACCTTTAAAATTTTGAAGTAACTAAAAGTGATATATTAAAAGGAGAGTTTGTAGAAAAGATAGAAATTATTATAGTATCACATTTTATAGTAGGGAGTCAACACATATTCATTAAAATTAATTAATCATAGAATGTGAATAAGCACTGAATTTAAAATCATAAACACTGCCACAGAAAATGAAATTGAATAACCACAATCTGAAGTTATGGGGGAAAAAGGCAGTAAGAGATGGTGTGTTTCAGTTGTTCTAGTGTAAGTATATCAATAGTTCACCTTTCATCTGTTGGCAGGCAACAGACATGATAGAAAGTTATAAAATAATAAATAGAAGTATAAAATGTAAACTCATACTGATAACTATAAAAGTAACAAAAAAACTCTTATTTTTCTTTCTTTTTTTTTTGAGTTAACTTCTTGCTCTGTCACACAGGCTGGAGTGCAGTGGCTCAATCAAGGTTCATTGCAGCATCAATTTTCTGGCCTCAAGCGATCCTCCCACCTCAGCCTCCTGAATAGCTAAGACTACAGGTATGTCAAATGTTTTATTTTTCATGGAGACAATGTCTTCCTATGGTTCCCCGGCTGGTCTCCAGCTCCTGAACTCAAAGGATCCTCTCACCTTGACCTCCCAAAGTGTAGGCCTTACAGGCATTAGCTACTGCACCTGGCCAGAAACTGTTTCCTTATTAAGAGTAGTAGCCTCTAGGGAGTTGCAGGGATCAAAATGGTATTTTTCATTTTATATTATCATGTTCTACCATAATTTTTGCATTTATTACTTCTATAATTTAAATATGTAATTAAAATGTCCTTTGAACTGCAAAAGGAAGCACCATGTAACATAATTCAGGAAAACGTATTAGTCTTAATATTTTACGATTATACTTTATAAAATGCACATATTTGAAAATAAGAGACATAAGCCTATGTGAGCTATTTTTACAATTCAGTTACACTATACATGTAGGGCAATTTACACCTATTATATATTGTGGAGCTCTCTCTTTACTTACCTAGCAATACCTACCTGTCTCAGAATTATGGGTTGATGTTTTGGCTTACCCTTTTCAAATATGTTGGGGCAGATAAAATTTATTAAAACCTTTCTTTCAGATTATGTTTTAATTCAGCTACACAAATGTCTTCCTTGAATATTTATAGAATTACTCACAGAGTATGTTAGGTAGTATAATGCTGTCAATATTCCTACTTCTTTTATATAATTTATTTCTTTGCATTTTTTTTACTTTGTGAATATTGTAATTTTATGAAAACAACATGAAAGTTACACAGTGTGCAATGAAATTAATCAAGGGCTATCAATGTGGCACATTGAGTTACTGAGCAAGAGAGCTTTAAAAACTACTTAGTACTTGATTAGTTTTGATTTATAATGCATCTCTATCAGATAAAGCGCTAGCTGTCATGACTAAAACATGAAGAGAAATTTAAAGGAGTAAGGTTGGAGAGTGCTTTTAAAAATACAATGTGTTCCCATTTATATTTGCACATTTTTTTTTTTTTTTTTTTTTTGAGACGGAGTTTTCGCTCTTGTTACCCAGGCTGGAGTGCAATGGCACGATCTCGGCTCACCGCAACCTCCGCCTCCTGGGCTCAGGCAATTCTCCTGCCTCAGCCTCCTGAGTAGCTGGGATTATAGGCACGCACCACCATGCCCAGCTAATTTTTTGTATTTTTAGTAGAGACGGGGTTTCACGATGTTGACCAGGATGGTCTCGACCTCTTGAGCTCGTGATATACCCGCCTCGGCCTCCCAAAGTGCTGGGATTACAGGCGTGAGCCACTGCGCCCGGCCTCTATGTGCACATTTATACGTGCAGAAGGACTTGTCTTTGTAAACTTATGCTATGTTTATGCTGACACCTGCATTCAGAATGCAGTTTTCCTTTTTGTGAACTCTAATGGGAAGGTAGTGGGGTACAGGGAGATTCACCCTAATGCACATTTATGAGGATGGATCACCACATTTCTAAATTGTTTTATAAGAGATCTTTGTTTCTCAAAAGAGCTCTAAGAATTTAAGAACAATGTGTTTATAGGGGGAAAAAATAACAGAATAGATTTATAAATAAAACAGACCGAATTATACATATAAAAAGTAGAGGCAGGTTTACTTAGGCTGTTTGATTATATCCCAGTGATAATAGTTTATTAATCTGGGAAGGCTGTGTGTGCGTATTTCAGGATGTTTTTTATTGTTCGCAGTTTGCTTATGTCATTTGGGGAAGCCTTATAGACTTCCTTTGCAACTTAACGTCCATTTATCCTACAACCTGAATTTGCTGCTCATTTTCACAGCCTGGCTCTTTAAAAGCATTACTGCACGCTGCTGTTCCTCTTTTTGGCACAATTTCATGTGGATTGAGCTCTCCATGACCTATCTTCAATGCTATAGCTCTCTTTTCCCCAACACATAACTTCCTATTTTTCTGTTTAGCCGTGTTCGTACTACCATTTCCTAAGGTTAGATGATCACTTTATTTCTGCTTTTAATTTTTTTCTGGCTCTTGGCTTCTGGAAGGTTTTATTTACTCCCCACAGGAAATTCTGTATATAAAAGGCTGCTCAATTGCTGAATAATCACAAAAAAAACCTTTCTGCCATCACAGAACACTATACAAACATCCTCTTAATGGTGCTTCCTGGTTTCCTTCCTTTCCACATCCACTGACGAAACTAAAATGTAGCTGCCTTTAAACCTTTGACTCTCCACTGGAGTGATAGAACCTTTGAACTGTTTTTTGTCCAATGCACATGGTTTGCATTTCTATGCGGAATATGGTTTAGAAGATATGACAAGTTACATTTTCTTTCAGCACTTCTGTTTCCTCATCTACAAAAGTGGGAGTAAATAGTGCTTACTTTTATAGTTCATGTTAGGGATTAAATTACATCAACTCTTTTTAAAACTCCTAGCACAGGGCCTTATGCAGAGTAATTTAATTTGGAAATCTATTGAAAACCACTGCCTAACACATGTTTATTAAAAGACTGCTATTTTGTTATTTTAATTCTGTAAAAAATGATATGAGTTGCTAAACAATCTTTGGATGCTTTCTCAGTTCATTTTAATTGAAACTGTGATAGAATGTGAGGTGTATCTGCTGTATTTACTTCACTTCTTAGAAAAATAAACAAAAACAATAAAATTAAAAACAATTTCAAGGCCGGGCACAGTATCGCACGCCTGTAATCCCAGCACTTTGGGAGGCCAAGGCAGGCAAATCACAAGGTCAAGAGATGGAGATCATCCTGGCCAACAGTGAAACCCCGTCACTACCAGAAATACAAAAAAATAGCTGGCTGTGGTGGCACATGCCTGTAGTCCCACCTACTTGGGAGGCTGAGGCAGGAGAATTGCTTGAACTCAGGAGATGGAGGTTCCAGTGGGCTGAGATTGCTCCACTGCACTCCAGTCTGGTGACAGAGCGAGGCTCCGTCTCAAAAACGAAAACAAAAAATTCAATTATTTAATCGATGACCATTATTGACAGAGCATGGCCCAAATGATGTGACATAAATGTGGTTTGCAGAGATGGCCTACCACACTCTTACAGCATACACATACATGAGTTACAACTTTTGTACAACTCAGTTTGGAGAACATAGCCATAGCAAATTCAACAGAAATAAACTCAGCCAGAACTTTAAGTTATACCTATGATAAAATCAATAAAGCGATTTGTTTTGAGACTGAGTCTCTTTCTGTTGCTCAGGCTGGAGTGCAGTGGCGCAATCTGGGCTCACTGCAACCTCCTCCTCCCAGGTTCAAGCAATTCTCCTGCCTCAGGCTCCCAAGTAGCTGCTACTATAGGCACATGCCACCATGCCTGGCTAATTTTTTGTATTTTTGGTAGAGACGGGGTTTCACCCTGTTAGCTAGGATGGTCTTGATCCCCTGACCCTGTGATCCGCCTGCCTCACCCTTCCAAAGTGCTGGGATTACAGGCGAGAACCACCGTACCCAGCCAATAAAGTAATTTTTAATTTCAGCTTTTTAGTTTTACATATTAGTGTAGATATAATATCATGTAGAAACAATAGGACCAAGTTCAGGAAGTGAAAAAAATAAAACTACATGATTTTTAAGTCCTTATATAATGCATATAGTGGTATAATATCATCAGAAGCTAGACTGTCATAACTTAAAAATGTAAATTCTAAATGCTAACACAATCAATGCAATTAAAAAAATTTTTAAATATAGCTAAGTCAGCAAAAGAAATAAAAGAGAATCATTAAAAGCATACTCATCAAATTTTAAAAAGCAGCAAAAAAAGGCCAGCGAATAAAAAAGACAATAAACAAATGTCAAGTTTATAGATTTATACATAGCTATATTACTGATTGTACTAAATGTAAACATTTTGAGTGAGGACACATTATGTCATCTTCATATGTATATTTTATATATATGTATATACACATGTATGTATATATATGTAGCTTGATATATATACAAACATACATATATACATGTAAGTATATATATCGCTTATACATCTCTGTGTATATGTGTGTTTATATGTGTTATATATACACATATATAATATATATGTAATATATATGTATGTGTATATATATAGTCACTTAATGAAGTTATGTAACAATTTTATCGATGGACCAAGGCTGAAACTCTGTTTGAAAACCATCCCCTTAATATACTCAAATTCTGAGATGAAAAAATTGTATTTCTAGAAAGTGAAGAATAGGAATGGCACAAAGGAACACTGAATAGTATGAGTTTAGGTTTCAAGAGGAAAATAGTAACTAGAAGAAGAGTGGAAGAAAATAAGAATATATGTCACACATTTAAGAAATTAAGATTTCCCAGAAGCAATTAGTCATTTCAAAATGTGTACATGATTCTAAAAAGGGTCATGGTGTGACTAACAATGAGGTACAGCTAGAGTGATCGAAGTCGCCGTTTTCTCCACAGAGGCATATTTTATACCTGGTAATTTTATCATATGACTGGTACTGACTTACCTAGTATTTACGTCTATGTGTTTTGGACTTGCTAGAATTAGCAATTTCATAGTGCAGAGTTTTCCATTTTCCTTAGATGAGCCAACCTGGTGTCTGCAGTCATAGTTTTAGCACTCATTTTGGGTAAAAACAAAGCAAGCAGCATACTTGTTAGAACAAACCCAAGAAATGCTTTATCTCTGTCAGGATGTACTATCACACACACTTATTATTTCATCAAAGATATTTTACAAAGTATTTTTACTATTCAGATTACTACGTAATCTGAATGTCTCACTAAAAAGAGTTTTTACTCAAAGTAATTTACTTCCAAGGTGAATGTGCAAATGCTGACCTTAATATTCTTTAAAATTTGTTTAAAATATTGTTCTAAGTATCTTAATAGAAAGCTGTATTATTGCTGAAATTATCTTAATATCACTCTCCTTTTTTCTCCATATGCTCATACATATCACTATCTCTAGAAGAAACTGTGGTAGCATAAATTTGAAAATAAAGCTATCACAAATAGCATTACAATTTTAAACCACGAGGTAGTAGAAAGTATCATAAATTGAGATTCAGAATTGCAGCTTCCAGTTTTGTTTTTAACTACTATTGTTATCTTGATTATTCTACCAGCTTTTCTTATCTAAGACTTTATGGCATTAAGTAAGATGACTTTAAAAATGCTTTTGTTGTTAAGATTGTGTGAACTGACTTTTTACAGAATTAAATAGTTCTAGTCAAATGTTAAATCATTGTTAATTTTTAGTTCACCAAGTCAGTTATTGATTATCTTCAAATAGGCTTATTCAAGTGTATCAAATTCAGTTAATTTATATTTTTATTTTGAGAACACTGTTTTTCTCTCTCTGTTAACAATTATTTAAAGATCATTTTTATTCTACTGGCAGTTATTTCTACCCTGTTAAATTAATTATTTTGTTGGCATGTTTTTCTAACATTACTTTTTTTGCTATAGGAAAGTCCACTTAGTCCAAACTCTTGGTTTGGAAAAGGCCTGGCTCTCTGAGAAATCTGTTTATTTCTCCCAGGGATTTGGTTCAAACAAACAAATTAAATAAAGTTATAGAAGGGGAAAACTCGACAATGGCTCAAATTCTGAGTCAGAGATGCACAGTGTGCTCTCATTATTTTGTTCAACATAAATTCATGAAACGTTAGATGTGTTCATGTAATGTGAGTACAAAGTGCAAGTATGGATACCAAAGCCAAATATGAATGGGGAGTTGGCTGACTGTGGGGGTAGAAAAATATACAAGATGAGTTTGGAGCATCTGTAGTGCCAGAAAGTAAGGAAGCGCCCAACACAAACACAACGATCGGACTATGTCAAAGGGACGGACAGGGGAGCCAACTGAAAGAGTTCCCAATGGTTAAAGCTAGAACAACTTCAGCAAAAACGTAAGGCAGACATGGATGACAGCCCAAAGTATAAAATAAATATAATTCTGTACTCATACAAATAATCAGTAAATTGGAGGGAATAGACAACTCTTCCATGTAGAAGAATTCTAAGTAATGTATGCAGATACTTTTACTTCAGGAGTTGGAGTATGCTTGCTCACTTCTTAAATGGAGGCTGCATATAGTGACTTCCTTCCAAAAAGCACAGTAGGGACAGGAAAGGGAAAAAAAGAACTTTACAGTAGAAAATCCTGACAAATCTAACAAACACAATGTTAACCAGGTGAGCAAGGTTAACATCAAAAGTGGGAATTTATTTTTTATATTATGTACCTTTGATACAATCTGATGAAAATGGCACCTGACCTTGTGGCCTTCCTCCCAAGATCACATAAGCATGTCATATCATGAGAAAAAGGTTTAAAAAATCTCATTTGAAGGACATTCTACAAAATATCTGACCATTACTCTTAAAAACTGACAAGGCTATCAAAAACAAGGAAAGAATTAGCAACCGTCACAACTAAGAGGAATCATAACTATTAAATGTCATGTGATTTCCTGAATAAAATCCTGAAACAGAAAAGGATATTAGATAAGAGCAAAGGAAATCTAAATGAAGTACAGACTTTAATGTTGGTTGATTAATTGTAACAAATTAGTCTATTCATGTAAGAAATTAATAAACTGGGAAACTGTTGTTGGGTATAAGGGAAATCTACATTAACTTCTCTATTTTTCTGTAAATTTAAAACTGTTACTAAGTTAAAAGTTTATCTTAAAAAATATCGTTGACTCTTTTGGGGAGAAATTTTTAAATATCATTGGTTTTATTTCTGTGATGGCCTGAAATATTAATGTGCTCATATTGTCTTTCACCAAGATAACAATATAACAAAATTCTACCAAGTAACTTCAGCTGTTATATTTGCATTTGTGTATATGAAAAAATATCCAGAGCTACTGAGAAGCAAAATCAGCTTAATTAATAATCAAATATATGTGCTAATCAACTTATGTTAAGCAATCCACAACACATTACTGCTTTGTACTAGTTCTACCCTATAGGATATGACTTATCTGTAATCTATTAACCTATATCTTATAAGCAAATTGACTTTGATAGTCTACCTTTTTTCTAGATTCTTCTATGTCTTAATATTCTCCCCTGTGATTACTTCATAAAAATATATATATTTTCAGGTGTCTATTTGTTCTTAGTTTTGGAGGAAAAATTCTCTTCAGAGCTGCATCCCTTTTGCATTATGCTCAAGGAACATGTCTTGCTGTACCCCTTACATTTATTTTTTATTTGTCCTTCTAACATGGGAGTACAAAGTCATTAGCATGAAAAAGTGAAAGTGTTCTGTTTATGATAGTATATACTACTGTTGTGTACCAACATCTTTTTTTCTTTCCCACAGCAACACTGGCACACATCAACTTCAATACTTAATATCACCCATCATCTGATAGGTGCTAAGATAATGTAAAGAGAGATGAGAGATGCATAAATTAGTATCAGATTTATCTGTTATATAGCAAAATGCAAACTCTTAAACTAGATGTGTATTAAAGTATTTGTAGTTATTAAAAAATTCTACCTTTTCTTATTTTTTAATTGTTAGATGAATCATAATCCATCATATTTTTATTTTAAATAATAATAAAATTAAATTACAGTAAAACTGAAGTTATTGGTTTGTAATGTTTTCCTTAGTATTTATATAGCATTTTTAGTTTCATGGATATTAAGAAATTCATAAAGAAAATAATGCTCCATTTCTCATTTTCTTGAAAATAATAGCAGAAAATGGCATTAACACATTTATCCTTTAGATTTATTTCTCAAGCCTTCACAATTGCTAACTTGGAAAATACAATTGTATTATGAAGGATTTTCTTAGAGATTTTTAAATTTATCAAATTAGTATAGTGCATTTATCTTGTGACTGAAAATTAATTTTAGTCTATCGTTTATACTTAAGAACATTTAAAATTTTGAATTGATAAATTACATCCTGCATTTTAATAAATGTTGCTCACTTTTATATTATCACAATAATACGAGTTATTGTTCATTATTTTTACATGTATTAAGATAATGATGCTGTCTAAAGTGCTTGACTGATTTAAAGTGGTGCTTTTATTCTTTACAAAATTAAAATTCCCAACTTTTATATGCTATCTTAAAAAATAATGGACCTTCCTTTAGTATATTAGACTTTTATGTTGGATAATTTTAAGTACATCATAACTCTTTAAACAGGTAATTATGCTTAGAATGATTTACTAAAAGCATTTCAATTATAGATTAGAAAATTAATTTTTTTAACCCCAAGTTAAATTGTAAAAAAACCCTCAGTTGTTATTGGAAATGTCTGTAAAAGATAAGAATTATTACAATTTCAGTATATTTATTTTGCTAAAGCTTTTGTTCCATAAAAATAATCAGAAAGGCATTCTTTTGCCAATAATTGGTGTTCTCATTTATCACAGTGGCACCAAAATTCCTTCTTTCTCATGAAATGATTTCAATTTTTTCTTTTTTATTTCTCACATTGATATATCAAATGGAAAATGTTTCTTGTTTAAAACAGAAAAAGAATGAGATTTACCAGTAAAATTTGTAGTTATGATAATTCTGACATAAGGTCAACCAAGAAGTAAGGAGGAATTCTGTAAATTATTTGAATTTATTTATTTGTTTATTTATTCCTTCCTTCCATAATTTTTTCAAATTTTAAATATTGATGTGCTTTGGCTGTCTGTCTCAAATCTCATGTAGAATTGTAATTCCCAGTGTTGGAGAAGGGGTCTGGTGGGAGGTGATTGGATGATGGGGCTGGTTTCTCACTTGTTGTTCTCATGGAAGTGAATGAGATCTCACCAGATCTGGTTGCTCAAAAGTGTTTAGCACCTCCCACTTGATGGTCTCTTTCTCTTGCTCTGGCCATGTGAAGATGTACCTGCTTCCCCTTCACCATCCACCATGAATACAAGTTTCCTGAGGCCTTCCCAGCCATGCTTCCTGCACAGCCTGTGAAACTATTAGTCAATTAAAACTCTTTTAAGTTACCCAGTTTCAGGTATTTCTTTATAGCATTGCAAGAATGGACTGATACAGATAATTGATACTGAGAGTTGGACATTGCTATAAAGATTCCTGAAAATGTGGAAGCAGCTTTGGAACTGGGAGCTTTGTAACAGGCAGAAGTTGGAACAGTTTGGAGGGCTTGGAAGACAAGAAGATGATGGAACGTTTGGACAGGTCCTAGAGATCCATGGAATGGATTTGACCAAAATGTTGATAGTGTTCTGGACAGAGATGGCCAGGATGAGGAGGTCTAACTAAGATGGGGGAAAGGTACTTATTGAGCACTAAAGCAAAGACCACTTTGATTATGCATTAGCAAAAAGACTGGCGCCATTGTGCCCTTGCCCTAGTGATCTGTGGAACTTTGAACTTGTGAGTGATGATTTTAGGGTATGTGGCAGAAGAAATTTCTACGCAGCAAAATGTTCAAGATGTGGCCTGGTTGTTTCTAGCAGCCTAGGTTCATATTTGTGAGCAAAAGAAAAAAATAAAGATATTGTATCTTGAAAATAACTAAAAAAAAAAAATTCTTTTGTAGGCTCATAGGTGAGAGGGACTTTTATTTCCTCAGATGAGACTTTGGACCTTGGGCTTTTGAATTAATGCCAGAATGAATTCTCACTTTAGGGGACTATTGGGATGACATGATTGTGTTTTGAAGTATGAGAAAGATGTGAGATTTGGGAGGGGCAAGGGATGGAGTAATGTGGTTTGGATTTGTGTCTCCACCTAAATCTCATGTTTACATGTAATCCCTAATTGGAGAGGGGCCTGGTGGGAGTGCAAGGGGAGACCCCCTCACCTACTTCTGTTTCTCAATCTCAGCCTCCTCCCTCCTCTCCCCTCCAGATGGAAAGGAGGGTGATGAAGGAAAAAAATACCAAAGAGCTGGGAAAATGACTCCCTTTTAAGTTCCCAGCATCTCTGCTATCTGTTAACCTTGAAAGATCTGCAAATGAATGTTATCCCTGTCAGCTGGAGCCTGGAACTGGGTTACACCCCCACATCTGCATGGCCCAGGCTCCCTCCTGGAAACGCGTCTGACAATAAACAGTTTATTGTTTTTGTCTTGTCTCTGTAAGCCCTGGCCCCTGCCAATCTCCTCTCAAGATTTATATGAATTAGCAAATCAATGAAGCCAAAATATTGTAAGGTCCGACATCCAGCAAATGGATGACATAGTTTTGCCTCAGTTTCCCCTTTAGCGTTGTAAGCCTATAAAGGGGGAGAAAAGGTGCTGCTTGAGGATCTCGGTCAATGAGGTTGTTGCCCCTGTATCTCCCAACTGAATAAAAAGCCACTTCCTTCCTCAGTTCAGTGTTTGAGAGGTTTGTTTCTCGCCACTGCTGCTTCAGGAGGTGATGGGATCATGGGGGTTGATTTCCCCTTGCTATTATCATGATAGATGATAGTGAATGAGTTCTTATGAGATCTTGTTTTTTCAAAAGAGTATAATACTCCCCACTTCACTGTATCTTCCTACTGCTCTGCCCATGTGAAGGTGTGCCTGCTTTCCCTTTACCTTCTAACATGATTGTAAGTTTCTTGAGGCCCTTCTTGCCATGCTTCCTAAACAGCCTGCAGACCTGTGAGCCAATTAAACCTCTTTGCTTTGTAAATTGCCCAATTTCAGGTATTTCTTTATAGCAGTGTGAGAATGAACTAATGCAGGTTTTATGGTAGACACTGATAAATGATAAATATAAAAACAAAAATAAAAACTATTTGATATTCTAGCAGTTAAAAAAACTTGAATACAATACTCCTAATGATTAATAAATGTTCATAGCAGTATTTAAAGAATCTTTAAAATAAAAGTGACATTTAATACACAGAGTAAATGTCATCATAATAAAAATGTAATTTCTTTGATTTCATTAGAATCTAACAAATCATTTATCCTAAATTACTTTTGTTTTTTACCTACTCAATTTCTCTTGCTTTCTTAACTTAAAAATATCTTTTTATATTCTCTAATTCATTATTTTACTTTATTTATTCTTAAATGTATGAATGATTTAAAACAAAATGAAGCAATATACTATGGCCTATATTTAATTAGAATTGCAGTCTAATGACTTACATGCCTCTTGCATTTGTCCAAAGAAATTGGAGAATATCTTCTACTTCATTACGTCACTCTGCCCTACCTTTCTTCTGTCATTAAACACCCACTCCTCATGTTTTCACTGCCTTGCTTCAACATGCTTGCCTAACTATCCTTCTACAGCCACCTTTGTATTCCGATACATTTGTTAAATTCCCTAAACATTATCCACTTTTTATATTAACCACTTGATGTATTTTTTCAAATACCATAAATAATATTTCTAATAATTTTCCAGTCCCATCCAAAATTTGTGAGAATTATTAAGAAATTAATATGATTTTGTGCTCATGAGCAGCACATTTTTTGAAAGCAAAATCTTTGTAAAGACACAAAAGTGCATCAAATAGTTTCTGATAGTTATTGTATTCTTAATAAAATGCAGTCATTCTGCAAGGATAACTACATATAGCAAAAATCCATTAAACTGCATATAGCAAAAATCCAATAAAAGTTATGAAAATTTATAGGCTAAATTTCCAGTTAATAGAATTCATCAAATTGGCATGCAAAGTTTATGAAAAGGAGGCAAAGTCTAAGAAATCTATCTTTTTATTTCGAAATATTTTAAATACATTCATATACCAGGAGTGGTATCACACGTAGCCATTTTTATTACAGGAAAAATAATGTAATACTTGCTTTGAGTAAACAACCTTTGCCTAGATACTTCACTGAACAGCTTCTTAACAGAGCTTTCTATCTTTATTCACAGGTTCACAGTTTTATCTCCTCTTCTACTACCCTCTACTCTTCAGCTATTCGTCTTCCTATGCACTTTTATTGCACAATCCTTCACATTCCTTAAGTAGTTTTTTATGATTTGATATACTGTTTCTCAAACTATATTAAATAATTTGATGTCATCTTTTTTATATAAATCTAGGTTCAATATTGGTACTTGCAGGTTGAGAGTCAAAAATGAGCTTAGATAATAGGCCTACAGTAGGCTTCATCCATAAAGCAGAAATAAATGTTGTTGTCATTTCCCCTCCTAGTTGTATTGATGTAAGAAGCCAGGCTTACCCATTGGTAGACAGGCATTTTGGGGAACACAGACCTCTCCAAAATAAGATAAGACCAGGCAGGCTGACCCAAAGAAGACAGGTAGGGGCTCAGCTCAGCTCCTTTCAGATTCTGTAATAGAATTAGTCTCTCTTCTTCCATGGCTAGGAGTGAAAGCAAAGAGTGTGACTTCCAGGAACGTTCCTCCACATAAAAACATGAGGGTTGAGCATAAAGTATTCTCCGCTGAGAGAATATTTAAGGGTTATTGTCACTCTGTTCTTCTTTCAGGAGTTATTACTGACAATAATGAGAAAGTTCTATCATTTCTCTAGGCTTGTCTTTTAAAAGTTTTCTATTATATGTTTTTAGGGTAACTATATGTTATTAAACAAAGATTTCCCATTTTTGGTGCTGCCCTAGAGTAAGACGCAAAGATTTACCCTCTTTTTCTCAAAATCTCATCTTTTATACTAAAGCCAAGAACCAAACCAAGGCAGAAGAGATTTTGAGAAAAAGAGGGTAAATCTTTGCTACCCTAGTAAATCTCTAGAATCTGCCAAATAAGAGACGAATATTCGGAAGAGAATTGTTCACATTACAATTGCTTCATTCTGATAACAGGACAGGATGTTTACTTCTCTTTCTCCTCTCCTACAGCTCAGGAGCATAAAATCTGAAGAAACCGATAAGTGTGTTTTTTTTTTCAACTCAATAGAGAGGAAGTGAGATGTTACCTGAGAACTTAGGATCTGCCCCAGAGAAGGAGAATTGTTTCGGGCATGTCCTGTCCTGAGAAAGCAGGATATTGTTAGGTCATTTGTATTTACAGCTGTAAAATATCCTTTCACTAGGAAAAGTGTTAAATCCATTCCCAATCCTGTATTAATGTATTTTATTTTATTTTATTTTTTTGAGACAGAGTTTCGCTGTTATTACCCAGACTGGAGTGCAATGGCACGATCTCGGCTCATTGCAACCTCCGCCTTCTGGGTTCAAGCAATTCTCCTGCCTCACCCTCCCAAGTAGCTGGGATTATAGGCACGCACCACCATGCCCAGCTAATTTTTGTATTTTTAGTAGAGACGGGGTTTCACCTCGTTGACCAAGATGGTCTCCATCTCTTGACCTCGTGATCCACCCGCCTCGGCCTCCCAAAGTGCTGAGATTATAGGCGTGAGCCACCGCACCCAGCCTAATGTATTTTATTTTGAATTTTTGCTTGATACATCACTGTAGCCTTTGTGCTGGCAGGTCTCTTTCTAACTAGAGCTTTGGTGAGTCTATCCACACATCACTTTGGTGATGTTGATCATATCTATTGCTTTTTCAGCAGTCTTCTCAGCAACTATGTTCATTTCACATTATATTAGGACAATTGAATATAATATATTTCAAATACAAAAGAATATTGTGAAAAAATATGAAAAATAAATTTATTGGATTTCAACCCAATGTTCTACATTGATTAACTTTTAGTTTTCAGATGTAGTATGGTATCCAAAAGTCTCTGATAAATTACATTGGCTGTTAATAATTCAAGAGATTGTATTAGATACCTGGGAATTTTTCTGCTGCCACATTTTGCTACTTTTTTTATTATCAGTTTTATAATTTATACTTTTTTTCCATAGTCTTTAAAAACATTTCCTTTTAAAAAGTCGATTTCCTTCTTTGTTAACTTAGATTTTCTCTTCATTTTTTAAAGATGTAATTTGCCTTTTGTGTTTTGAAATAACTTTATGCAACCAAAAGTATTATATTTAGACAAGGAGTTAAAAATTACACATATTTGCCCAGGTGTGGTAGCTCACACCTGTAATCCCAGCACTTTGGGAGGCCAAGGTGGGCAGATCACAAGGTCAGGAGATCAAGATCATCCTGGCCAAAATGGTGAAACACTGTCTCCACTAAAAATACAAAAATTAGCTGGGCCTTGTGGCAGGTGCCTGTAATCACAGCTACTCAGGAGGCTGAGGCAGGAGAATCACTTGAATCAGGGAGTCAGAGGTTGCAGTGAGCAAGAATACGCCACTGCACTCCAGCGTGGACAACAGAATGAGGCTTTGTCTCTAAATCAATCAATCAATAAATAAAAATTACACACATTTTATTGTAGGTTGTTGAGAGGTTTGTAGTTAAGTGAAAGAGAATATCACACATTTATGATTTTGCATTCTGGATTATGAGTTCTTAAAAAGAGACAATGAAAATGAACAGTAGTAGACTAACTTCTAAATAATTAAAGGAAGTAAAAGAAACATGTAAAACTGAATAATCTAGATGCTTTTATGTTCTTCACATAAATATAGATACTAAATAACGTTCATTTACTTTTCATCTAATTCAATCTCTTCCTACAATGGTTTCTACTATTTTGGTATGAAATCAATGCCTGTATTAGTTAGGATTTTGGTCGTTTCTATATCAGACCTATCCACAGTGGCTAAAACAAATGGGATATTTTTTCAATTAATAAGAGTCAGGAAGTAGGCCATTAGGTTTCGTGCAGCTGCTGAAGGTAATCATTAGGAACCCAGATTAATACCAGCTTCCTGGTCTGCCATCTTTAGCATGTGATTTTGGTTCCTGCTCCACTTCCAGGGAACTTCACTATACTTCAGTCAGAAATAAGGGCAAAAAGTAGTGCAGTTATGTCTTTGGCTAGACTATAGTAAACTTCAGTGCAATTATTTTTAACTTCAAGTTTTAGCCAAATAAAAGCACAATTCTTTCAGTAAGTAAATAATATACCTGCTATCATGCTAGGATAAAAAATGAGTTACAGATATGAGTTATAATTCTAACACTTTATGGTGATTGGAGAGGTTTTAATTCAGAATGCATAATATTCATATAGTAAGTTTATAAAAGAGACAGATTTTAAGTTCTCAAAAAGAGATACTCTTATTCAACAAGGCAGAGCATGTTTCAAGATTTTCTATATCCAGCTATCATCATAGCTACAGATGGTTCATAGACCACTCTTTGAGAAATACAGGTAAAAGCTAATAAAGCTTATTGAAGAAGCTTTCCATTGATGAGCAAAGTTCAAAGATAATTGTCTTTTGATTTATTTGAACTCTATGCTTCCACTTCTTGTTTTATTCTTAAATTTCCTCTTAGTATTTCCCTTCTTTGTTTTTCTTTCTTTTTAAAGATGAAACTACCAGGCTCCTTCAAATATTGCCATTTCTAAACAAAGTAATTATTAAGTGGACCTTAGTAATTGTTTTTCTGTCTTCACTGATTCTTAATTCATATTCAGTCTGGAAGCTGTTATACACTTTTGGGAATATATTCTGAATCTATTATTTCAGGTAAATTTTAGTTACTTCAAGTTATATTTGAAGATGGTAACATATTTAGTCCTTTTCTTTTTTCTCTTTTTTTTTTTTTTTTAAGACAGTCTCACTCTGTTGCCCAGGCTAGGGCACTGTGGTGTGATCTCAGCTCACTGCAGCCTCAACCTCCTGGGAGCAAGTGATTCTCCTGCCTCAGCGTCCTGAGTAGCTGGGACTACAGGTGCAAGCCACAACACAGGCTAATTTTTTGTATTTTTAGTGGAGAGGGGGTTTCACCATGTTGGCCAGGATGGTCTCGAGCTCCAACCTTGTGATCCACCTGCTTCTGCCTCCCAAAGTGCTGAGATTACCTGCATGAGCCGCTGCACCTGGCCCATATTGAGTACATTTCAATTTTGAGAGTATGAAAGCATCAAGTCCTCAGGGTTGCTTGTGAAAGATGACCTTGATTCTATCTCTTTCCTTTGACATTGGTAATGATTTTTGTACATATCTCTTTCAGCTTTCCATTGAATAGAATGTGGTCTACCATAAAGGAAGGAGAGAGGCTAGGAGTTACTACACAGTTCCTCCCCTTATTGCTCTTATTTAGTGACTTTCTGGATCAAGCTCATGCTGGCTTCTTAGAGTGTATTGTCAGCATCTAGTCCCAAATCTGTGTTCTGTGAGATTAGCTTGGTAGTTAGAATTGGCCACGGTGGGTATATTTTACACCACGGAAATAAAAAACTGCTACAACCATGTTTTTCTTTGTTTTTTGTTTTTTTTTTTTTTTTTTTTTTTTAATGGTACATCACAGCCTACATTCACCTGCATCATCTTGTGGATATCTAAACAGATAGCTGTGAAAGTCAAATTACCCACCCTTCCTCACCTTCGGTCAGTGGGAGTCTTGTTTTGCATAGGCTAAACCAGAGTGTTGATTATAGAATTAGAATTCTTAGATAAGAAACATCTAAACATAAAATAAAGCACCAAGATAACTTCCCATTTCTATTGTTACAAATTAGGAATCTAATCAAAAACAACAACGCCTTGTAATAGAAAAGGAATCATAGTCTTTATCAAAAAGTTATTTGTAAATGTTCATTGAAATGACTACAACATTGGAATTCTTTTTTGCTTTGAGACATGACTGTTTTCAAAAGCAAGCTAGCAAAGGTATAAAATAAGGAAAGAGAGAAGGAGAGAATGAAAGAAAAGGACAAAGAGAAAGGAAGAAAAAAGGAAGGAGGAAGGGCAAGAGGGAAGGAAAAAAGAGAAAAAGAAAGAAATAAAGAGAAGACTTGGTGAAATCAGTAAAAATTTGCACTTGTTTTATTTTCCATTTTAGTCTAAATTAAAAACAAACAAACAAAAAAAATTGGCCACTCAGGCCTGTAATCCCAGCACTTTGCAAGGCCAAGAAGGGCGGATCTTTTGAAGCCAAGAGTTTGAGACCAGCCATGGCCAACATGTTGAAACTTGGTCTCTACTAAGAACACAAAAAGTAGCTGGGTGTGGTGGTGCATACCTGTAATCTCAGCTGCTCGATGACTGAGGCAGGAGACTCACTTGAACCCAGGAGGTGGAGGTTGCAGTGAGCTGTGACAGTGCCATTGCACCCCAACCTGGGCAACAGAGCAAGAATCTGTCTCATAAAAACAAAACAAAGCAAAGAGAAACCGTGAACTGGAGTATGAAGATGTAAAACACAATCTTTAATAAAATAAAAATTTTAGAAACATATTTTCTGTATATAATAACTAGTTCCTAGTAAAAAAAAATTGGTTGCATTAAAATGGTTTTTTGCTCGTCCTTCTCCAAATAAAGAATGAGATGTTTTTGAAAAACAGGATGTGCCGCAGAGAAGGAAGATGTTAAATAGCTCTAGAACAAAGTGTGTCATATAAATGATTTACTATGTTCTGTAGGCTACAGATCATTTGTTGCTGAGATCTTTACAATGGAAAATATTGATTTGTTTATAACAAAGTATAAAGTCAGAACTGAGTCAACCCTCAAGGAACACTACAGAATGATGCCCTGTAAAATCTTACAAAGACAAGCTGTATTGTTAATCGGCCTTTACACAACCTGATTTTGCAAGATGTACTTGATTGAGGCGTAGAGTCAGCTATCCTTGCGTCAATACAGTATGTTACTAGTGAAGAAATATGTTTGTAATTGCTTTTGTTTGTGAGAGAGCTCTGTGGAATCCTGAAGACACTGTGAGATGGGATGAACTACTAAATTAGCACTCCAAAGATAACAGTCCCGTATATCATTGATAAACAAATCACAACATATGCATTCTGGCTAAGAGTCTGTATTTTGTAAGTCAATTTAAATAAGTAGGGCACCCCACGTAATAGACTTTAAAAAAAGATCTCAATTAAGAACATGAGTTTGGGAAAAACAAATGTACCAAAGAGACATTATAAAGAATGCAGTCACCATCCCTACCAAAATAACATAACATTATTCTGCTGGGAATACTCTGAACTCCTCTGTGGTGACTGAGCAACCCCAAGCTCTGGAAGAATTGGCAAAACCCAAGCTATCTGAAATAACAAGAAGAAATTATTGTTGATTTTTAACCCGAATTTGGTTTCCCCAAAATGAGTTATTTGCTTTGTGATGCTTACTGCATCAATTATGTTTGAGAAAGTGAAGGATAATGTGAAATGCTGAGATGTAACTTGTAACTTTGGCTCTGCTGAGCTGCAGCTTGTAACTTCGCTCTGCTGAACCTTTCTGGTAAAAACAGGAACTCTGTGAAAGGGACTAACCACATAGCTTGACTGTCGGAGAGAGATGACAGCGCGGAATAGGCTTCTCTTTGCGGAGAGCCTATAAACGGACATGTAATGGAGAGGCTTATTATCTGGATTCCATTCCCAGGAAAGGCATATTGATTTCCCTGGTAAGGGAATGCTACCCTTATGGAGAGCCTATAAACGGATGCATGAGGGGCGTCTGTCCCTGTGGTTGAGATAAGGATGTAAAAGTCTTTCTTCTCCCACTGCTCCTCCAAGGCCTGCATGGAGGTCCCCTCCTCTTGCAGTTTTTGTGGTCAGGCTGGTTATCCTGTGTGAGATCCTGTTCCCGCTGTAGCTGTGAGCCCAATGTGTTCTTACTGATAATCATAAGTTTATGTTTAACCTACAATCTTGCTAAGGTGTATGATTTATATGCTGACACACAAAGTTATCTTTACATTCTTCTGCTTTTATAATACCACGTTGTGATTTTTGTGCGCCAGTTTCTGCAAATGTATTCTTTTTGTATAATTATCACTGAAATCTCGCTCCCCTTCGTCTACTGAAAGAGCACAGTAAAAAACTAAGGTTTTCAGAGGAATGTCAGACATCCACCGAGCAGCATTATATGGTGTCTCCCCTGGGCTCAGCTTTAAGGAAACTTTTTTCCTTGACTCTCTTTCATTTTCACCGACCGCTCCATCTCTTTGAGAGATCTTACACCCATGTTGATGTATTGGGAGCTGGTCTCGCCAGTATTATTCAAGGTTATTTTCCTTGGATTTTCCAAGTGGAATAATTGCAATATTTTAAATATTGCAATAATTTAATAAATGTCAGAAAGACAAATCAATATTTTGTGAATAGAAAAGATGGTCATAAGAATTTATTGGCTATATATCCATACACAAATTAAATTATCTTATTTTGATTCTAGTATTTTGTAAATATGTCTCAGTATGTGTAGTTCCATCCACTTTCACCTGGATCCACAATGCCAGACATCTTTTATATTGGTATTAATATTGTTACCAGTATCACCAAATACACTTCTAAAGAATTATATACTGGACTACTAAAGAAATAGTGAAAAATTTTTCATGTAATCTTATGTGTATTAAACTTCTTTAATATTTACTTCACAGAAACCTAACTTAAAAGAGAGGAATTGAAAACAAGAAAGGTCAACTTCACAAAAACTGAGGACAGGTGTGGAAGTACCATAGGCATAAGAGTGGATCTGGGCTCAAAATCTATTCTAAAAAGTGTGCTTGTCCTGCTTCTCTGTGTGTTTGGCCTCATTCTCTGTTACTGTAGACAGGTTTCATTCATGTAGTGGGGAAGGTCAGTGACAGTGCTTAGTTAACCTCCTTCCTGCAGTGGGAACCCAAGAGCAAGAGAAAAGCTTTTTACCTTCCTAGCAAAGAAAGAATGTCTCAGCCTAGTTTAAATTATGTGCCCATCCTGGAAATCAATCACTGGACAGGACGATGAGGCAATCTGATTGATAAGGCCTTAAACATAAGCCTTCTCCTAAATCTGGGAGTGGTTGGGATGATATGGTTGACAGGTCCACAGTTACCACAAGAAATAGAAATGTAAATAGTTCCCAAAGATGGAAATTTAAAGGGCAGACAAAATCAAGAGATGTGCACTGTGCCATTTAGCAAAATATTCATATTTGATTTCTGGTATTTTTGAGCTCCCCCACAAAAATAAGCAGATTTTTAAAAGTTCTCTGATTCACACAGTAATAGCTATTGAACATATATAACAGGTTTCAACTAACAACTTCACAGACACAATCATATTTGCTTCATGTAGTTTGAGTAGGTAGGCTTTTGTCACTTGTAACTGGGAGACCTGATTGTCAATGTTTTCCACATATTGTTCAATTGCTGTAATTATTCCAAATGAAAAAAACAGATCCAAATGAGAAAAGCAAAGCAGGTCCTGATTTTGATCAATTTCCACAATTCATCTTTATTCATTTATTTATTCATTCATGTATTTTAATTTCTGTACTTTTCTTATCCTGAATTTTAATAGCAACCATGCCCACAGGTAAGTAAAGATTCCAATACTGTATTCATTTCAATGAACATTTATAAGTAATTTTGTTGAATTAGAAATCACTCCATGTCTACTGGAAGACCTCCTTGTTCTTGATGAACTTCCTAATTTGTAACAATAACAATAGAAAGTGATTTGGTTCCTACAACACTGTTAGGCAAACATATTGCTCAATTTTCTGTCCATTTTGTGGAAGAAAATCAGAGTACCATTAGCCTAAGTCTTTATTTGAAAATACTAAGAACAAGAATGCTTGCTAGGAGTGTTTTGTCTTGGAGAAGGAAGGAGGAATTTTATAGAGCTTTAGCAAGAGGGCTTATACAAAATTCATCTAATTGAGAAACAGTTGGTCAATATCAATTTTGAGAAGAGGGTGAAATTGTTATGTGAATTTTTAGCTGTTTATTGAGCAATTCAAATGTACCAAAAGTGAAGAGGAAGAGACAGTTGAGGGAGGAGAGGGACAAAAACATGCAAAAGCCACAGTGGAAAATAGTCTTTCAAAGTCTCTTATAATTGTACACCAGCTTATGAGGTAAGAACTCATTTCCCCTCACTTATTTTTTGGTCATATTGTTTACATTACATGTCAATAGAATTGTATTTACACTTTCTTATTTATGTACAAGATTCTAACTTTTTGTTTTTTTTTAAAACAAGTTATGTTTACTTAACCTAATCAACAACTAAAACCAAAACAAAACAAAACCTGTTGTTTAAAGCCCTTTTTTATGTTGACAGTTAAAAAAATTAGAATATTCTCCTAATAACTTTGTTCTATGCTCTAAAATAACCGACAATTGGATAATAAGAAATATGTAAGGCTTGCTTAATATATGAATGTGATATATAATGTAACATAATAATTAAGTGATGAATACATATCCTAATTTATTTTGAATTCCTTTGAAATCTATGGCACCTTTAAAACATATTACATGGAAATTAGCATCAGTAATTCTGTTCACAGGAAGCCACATAATAGGAACCCTGCAAATGTGTGCTCGCAGAATAATATACATTTGGAAAATATCAAGTAGTGCTGTTTGTTATATAATATGCACAACTGATTTACCTTTTGGTGATAATAATTATCAGGTAAGCAAGATAATAATTCAATATAGCAGCCTATTTTGAATCAACCTGTTGCTTTACTGAATAACATGATTAAAATATATCCAATCTGTTGGTATTTGAATGGATTTATATGGTGACAAAACAGAATAAACCAATATTTAAAGGTTCCCAGTCAACATCATAAAACAACATGGAAAGAATAGCAAAGAAACGGAGTGAGACCTGTCTATGCAGTGTTCATTAGACTCACTTTATGTTTGATCAGACTGGTTTTGAAAACAGAGCTTTTGTAGAAATAATAAATACAGTCCCCACAACAGAGAACATCCTTCTTATGACAATAATAACAAACGAAAACATATCAACTAATTCATTTCTGCCAAAAGACTGGAGTAATCAGGGTTAGCATAAATATTTTACTTTGTAAGTATTTCATTGTCAACATATATTTTCAACAAACAATTATGTAACACATAGTACCATTGTTCCTAGGAAATTATCCAGAATTCTAATATTTAAGGTTTTCTCAAATTCTAATATTTAAGGTTTCCTCAAATTCTAATATTTAAGGTTTCCTCATTGCCTGCCATTGGATTAAATTGATAACATACAGTAAAAATGAACTGAAGTAGGAAGATTGTGACCAAATAGTTCTTAATAAAAGTAAATTTAAATATGTCTTCTCTCCTGGCATGGAGCCTCCCAGAAATAAATGCAGCAGGTGAGAAATATTAACTGACTCACCCAAGCCCAAACATTTAAAATGTACCATCAATCAAAGACACAGGGCACCTTACTCCCCAACCTTTCCTACTCCTGCAGAAACTCAGTGACATCAAACTCTTGCCTGTCAACATGAAGAATCCCATAGTGGTTAGACACACATGTTCCAGAGGCAGCTACTTATGTTCAGACCTCAACTTTATTATTCACTGCCTTTAAGACTTTGAACAAATAAATTATAATACCTACCTTATAATGCTTACCTTCACACAACAAAAGTGAATAAAACCAACCCCATATCGCTGCTGTGATGGTTAAAAGACTGGTCTAGGTACAAAGCACTAATGATGGTGCCTGGTTCATAATGTGGACTGTGTAGATATGAGTTCAGATTATTGTTTATTCCTGTTCTAGGTATCCACAGCATCTTTCTATGGAGGAAAGCTTTTAAATAAAGCATTAGCATGAGCCATGGCAGAGACAAAAAATTTGGGTGACTGATGACTAGTTTGAACATGTCAGGGAAGAAAACGTGATAAGAAAGATAGCAATATCTAACAAAATCCAGCCTTCCTGGAGCATACAAGCAGAGATCAGTCAAGGGTTGGATTTTTATTTTCTTGCTTTTTTTTCATAGGCTGTTTTTAGAGTGCAATCCTTTGGGGCTACTTTCAATGTAGTTTTGGCTTACAGTCTCAGTTCTCAGTCTGCCTCCAAGCAAATACTCAGAATATGTCTGAATTTGGAAGATAATTGTTTATTTTACAGAAAATATAATTTAAAAAAGCAAATTTATCTTTCATAGGTCACACAACAACTCATACGTAAGCAATCCCAATCATAGAATCAACTAATTAGGCTTTTGATTAACGTTTTATACCCTTCCCTTTGTTCTAAGGCTTTGAATAATAACATTCACAGGCTAAAATACTTCCAGTTGGAATCCCATTACGTCAAACCAAACCAACCAAGGGTATATTCAGTAAAAAATAAATTAAAACATGAGCTATATAAAAACAAAAAATATAAGTACTAGATCTGACTATAGTGTCCAAGTTGAAGTCTCAAGGCAGTAATCCAAATTTCTAAGGAAATTTTCTATTCTAGTCTTGAAAACACGAGCTTTCTGAAGTTAGTTAAATTTCCTCCTCTGGTGTTTTAGCTCTCATTGTCAATAGTACCATTATTTCAATGTGAATGGAAATCTGGGGATTCATTCTAGATTTTATCTTTCCTTTTGTCCTTACTTCTTAGCAAAATGCCAAATTATACTGCAAAATCTCTCTTTGTGTCCTCTCTAGCTCTTTCTTTCTATGATATCTGTTCAAGATACAACCAATTTTGCCTGAATTGCTTCCTGGCCTTTTTTCTCAATCATCTTGCATCAAAGTCAGGAAATTCCAAAAGCTTAACATGAAACATAAAAGGGCTTGCATAGTGTGACCAAACCCATGTTTCCAGACTTATTTCTTACTGTCCCCTACCAGCACCCCACATCTTCACTGCATCCTACACAACTGTTTTCTTGTCCTATAGTGTTAACATGTTCTCATGTTTCCAAGCCTTTATACATTATTCCCATAGCCTAAAATGTGCCCTTCCTCCTACTCTTCATTCTTTTAGATTAGATTCAAATAGTTCTACTACTTAATTTCCATATTCTGGGTTAGATGCTGGGTTAATTAGTGTTTTGTTACTGCTGTTTTCTGCTCAAACCTCTTTCCTGGCCTCCCACAAGAGGTAGGAAGACACATAGCCTGGAAAGTCACAGTATACCCACTCCTCTGGCAATTGATACTGGTCTAGGAGTGTTGTAGCCTGTCCAATCAGAATCCCTTTCTGAGATTTTTCTTACTGTACCAACATGGAAACTCTGTTCTTTTTGGTACATAGAACAAGAAACATGTGACGCTGGGTAAGCTAGTGGTTATATTCTTTATCATTTGAGACAGCCTGTTAGTAGGAGAAAGAATGATGCCAAGTAAAGAGAAAAAAGACAGGCAGAAAAGTAGTGATGGCAGAGTTTAATTTCTTTCTTTCTTTCTTTTGTTTTTGAGATGGAGTATCGCTCTGTCACCAGGCTGGAGTGCAGTGGCCCATTTAGGCTCACTGCAACCACTGCCTCCCGGGTTCAAGTAATTCTTCTGTCTCAGCCTTCCGAGTAGCTGGGACTACAGGCATATGCCACTACTCCCTGTTAATTTTTGTATTTTTAGTAGAGACGGGATTTTTCACCATGTTGGCCAGGATAGTCTCTATCTCTTGAGCTTGTGATCCACCCACCTCGGCCTCCCAAAATTCTAGGATTACAGGCATGATTCACCATGCTGGGCCTGAGTTTCTTTTACAAGGCTGAGGTCTTCAGAGATGCTGCTTTCCTATAGAATTTCCTTTGATTATGAGAGCTTCTTTGTTATCCTTCCAATGTAGCTCTGCTTTTACATAAGTATGTTATTAATAGTTGGGTTTCTGTCACTGGCAACTACAATGTCCTGACAAATAAAAATACCCAACCTTGAACACATTAGAACACATTAGAGTATTCTAAACATATTATTCTCATAGTCTACTGTATTGAATTTATTTATTTTCTCACATATTCCCTAAATAAAACTGAATACTTTTTGGGAGTGATGGGTGGGACTTCATATCTGATTCTGCAAAATATTAGTACAACAAAAACATATAATTGTTGAATAAATATGTTAACAAAAGTCTAACTTAGCAAAACTTTAAAAATAAGGCAAATTAAACTTCTTTATGTGCCATTATGAATTTTGAAAGACACATTTTTATAAGTTAACTTTTGGGGTCTTTTCATAATAAAATGTATTAATTATATTATTTGTCCTCACTTGTCATATACCCCAATGTTATTCTTTTGCAGATAGAAGATATAGGCTCAAAGTGATGAAACTTTATGACGATCACATGGTTGATATGTAAAGTTTTTCAGTCTTAAATTTAGTGTTAAGTATGGTTATACTACAATAGTTAAAAATGAAGATTTTTAAAAAGTAATTCCATGAGTTAAATTAGATACAATTACTTAATCATCTTTATTATTGTCATTGCTTTCAATTATGTATAGCTTCCTTCATATTTATTGTTTCTGAATTTAATGATGAAATTCCTGGGAATTAAAACTGTAATCATTATAAAAATATATTTATTTTCCTTTTACATACTTATGTTTGTCCAACAGAGAGTAAATCAATAGTAAAGAACAGAGTGAGCTTGTCAAGTTGATACTCCAGGACACTTAATTGATGCTTAAGTTTTTGACATTTGCCCTAAACATATATTATGAACACCACCCATCAAAACTTTTTAAAGATGTTTCCTATAGTAAAAGTAAACAGTAAAAATTGATGTGAATCAACCTTACAAAACATCTCTGAAACAGACATCTCACAGAACACTTAATGATAAATGAAATATTTTAGAAATAGCCATATGTTTATGTGGATATCCATATATTTATACTTTATAGTCTTAAAGTTGTAAATAAATCTAAATCAGATAAAAAGCAGATGAGATTTTAAAAGGCAATATATACTATTCTTTTTATTAAAAATATCATTTCCTTTAAAAAAAAAACATTGATATTAAGCTGTGATATGGTTTGGCTGTGTCCCCATCTAAATCTCTTGAATTTTAACTCCCACAATTCCCATGTGTCATGGGAGGGACCCAGTGGGAGGTAATTGAATCATGGCGGCATATTTCATACTACTGTCATGACAGTGAATAAGTCTCACGAGATGGGATGGTTTTATAAAGAGGAGTTCCCAGCACAAGCTCTCTCTCTTTGCCTACCGCCATCCATGTAAGATGTGATTGCCTTATGCCATGATTGTGAGGCCTCCCTAGCCATGTGGAACTGTAAGTCCTTAAACTTCTTTTTCTTCCCAGTCTCGGGTATGTCTTTATCAGCAGCATGAAAATGTATATACAAACATTCCATCAAAACAAACTTAGGGATTTATTTAATAAATTTGATATCTGCATAAAATACCTTTGTTGTACTCATTCACCACATCTATTTTTTCAGGAAAAAATTCACCATAACATAAAAGTACACCCCATATTTGATCACTTCTCCACTGCTGTCACCTTCATCCAACCTCCATCATCTTTTACTGGATACCTGGATTATTTCAACAGGTAGTTCAGTAGAGTCTAAACTAATAAAACTCTTTGTGTTTTACTGTCTTAGACACCCCACCTTCCACTTTCTGTTTTACACACATTATCCAGAGGGATCCTATTAAAAGATAACTTAGATTTTGTCTCCCCTATGTCTTTAGAGCTTCCTCCTACACACTCTATCTAGCCCAGGGTTATCTCTCAGAGTTTCAATTACTGAATCACTCTAACCATGTTCCCAACCGCCCTCTTTTCCTTACTATTCTGTGGGCACATCATACATGCCCATGAATAAGGGTATATGCTTTTTCTTCCCTCTGTCTCAAATGCTCTGTGCTTTGTTATTTACAGATGTTGCTTATTTACTTCCTTCAGATATCTGCACATATATTACCTGTTTAGAGGACCTTGAAAAGGCATTCTATATAAAACTAGTTATAGTCCTGTAACATTCTTTTCTTTCTTAGAGCAACTATCACCAGCTAACATATTGAATGATTATTTACCTATTTTCTATTTCCATTCACTACAATATAATCTACATGGGGTCAGGAATGTTTTCCGTTTTGTTTACTACCATATCCTCAGAAGCAAGTGAGTGCTCAAAAATATTTACTGGATAAAAGAATAAATGAATAAATAAATGAAATAACAGTATTTCTTTCTATACTCTTGCATTTAACTAAATTTATAATGATTTCTAACTGTTGTCATTACTTCAATCATTTTTATTTCAAAGTTTGTGAGTTTTATTCTAAATAAATGTTATATATTGTAAAATTGAAGTTAAATGTGTGATTAAAAGTAAATATGACATATGTTTATTTTTCTTCCATGTTTGTGAGTTTGAGAGTGTATTCTTGCTAATTTGACTCTTCATATGAGACCACAGCCCTAGCCAATATCTTGATCACAAACTTGTGAGAACTTTAAAAGGAAAGAACTTAACTAAGCTGTTGCCAGGTTTCTATTTCACAAAAACTGTGAGAAAGTAAATTTGCACTGTTTTAGACTGCCAAGTTTTGGGATAAATTGCTATGCTGTAATAGATCACTAATACAGACAAGATAATTTTGCATAAATTTATCTGCACATAGAACTTGAAAGGTAACATTTCTGGTTCTTTAAAAACACTCATTTGCTTATTTTTGGCAGTGTAGAAATTTATCAATAGCAAAGTATTATATCTTGCAAAATAACTTTTCTTACTCATGAAAGGTGTCATCACCCAGATCTGAGAACAATCAAAACACCTTGAAGCTTTTTTCATTTCTTCTTAATATAAGTTGTTTAAAAAAAAATCCCAGAATATATTATATGTTAAGGTTAAATATGCTTTTGTTTGTTATGCTCAATTAGCTTCCCACACAGTCTTTTATTGTTTCTAAAATCAATTGCTTATCTGTGGAACTTTCCATTTGCGATCTCTTGTTGAGCCTTTTTGATGGTTTATTGTGTTCATTTTTGTTTTGGGCACATCCCTAAGATTATTCTTTGCCCACACAATCTCTCACCTAATTTCATGGCCAATTTTTTTTTTCTTTGTAACTCACTATTTTTTTTTCCTTTGCTAAACTGGAATTTTTCTCCCCACAGTGATATATTAACTTTTCCTCTTTTACTTTATTTATCTAAGACCTGGTATACCAATTTAAAATACAAAAAATTAGCTGGGTGTGGTGGTGTATGCCTGTAGTCCCAGCTACTCCAGAGGCCGAGGCAGGAGAATTGCTTGAACCTGGGAGGTGGAGGTTGCGGTGAGCCGAGATCGCGCCACTGCACTCCAGCCTGGCTCCTGGTGACGGAGCAAGACTCTGTCTCAAAAAATAAATAAATAAAATAATGCCAAAGATCATCAAGGCTTTAGGGATTGCTATTATACTTCAGCAAAATTAATTTAGCACATTTGTTACAATACAATAGTAGATCATTTGTAAAAACAAGAAACTCAAGAGGGACTTTTGTTATGAGAAAAGAGTTGGCTGTAGCTAAAGCTAATTGAATTTAGAAGCCACAAGATCAGCATCATATGCTAGAATTTCTGACTCTACACCTCCTTGAAAAGAAGTAGGTGATCAATATCTTGACTAGGAAAAGAAAATTGGCAACAAGTAAAGCATGTTCAGTTTTCAGTAGGTTGGGATTAAAAATAGAGAATAGTTATTTCAATATAATTTCATGTTAGAAAAAAAGTAATTACTATCCCCTTTTCTGCTATTGGTGAATTGCATCAAATCTCTGTAATTAATTGTTTACTGTAACCTGGCCCAACCCTTCATTTCATTAGACTTGTAAAAGAAAACTACTGTATTTCTTTCCCCTATCACTCAGCAAGATATGTCTCTGTATGTAACTACAAATAGAGCTTAATTATGTGTCTTCAAAATGTTCAAACTATTGTTTGTCCTTGGAACTCTTTACCATTAGATATAAGAAAATAAGAAAGGGAAAACAATAGAGATGTTGCAATTCTAAGCAACAAAAATATTTATTTTCTTCTTTCAAGTTAATTTCTATACAAGAACTAACCTTCAATTCAGCAGATACATTCTATTGTAAATGATTAACTTCCTAATTTCATAAACATTTAAGTTTTAGTTGGAGCTAAGTAAAAAGAAAGTGGTTTAATAGCAGTAATTTTATATTGTTTAACCTAGCAGGATGGCTGATCTCAAATTATTCTTTTAAGAAACTTTAGCCTACATTTGGATTATTATTTATTTGAAATGAATATTTGCTTCTTGAACTGTTTAAAAATTAATTGAATATTTTGTCTATGAAAACATTTTTGTCTACCAAATGCAGTTATAATCATATATTTCAGCATATCTACAGATTTGAGGCAACATAATTTTATATATAACAACGACTAGCTTCCCTCTTAGCCTGTGTGTGAGCCCGCAGATGAGACAGACTCACATTTGTGTTGCAGTTGTCTGTAATTCCCTATGAAAATATGAAGCAGCCTTTTTAAGACAGGACCAAACTCTTCTTGTCAGTGGAACATGTGGTCAAATTGATTTTTTAAAAATAATCCTTGCGGTTATAAGATGATAATTGTAGTGTTAAAAGATAAACTTTGGCAAATTAAAGTTTTTAGGAGTTTATTAAGCAGACAGCGAAGGAACTTAGAGCTTCCTCATTCTAATAGCTTTCCATTTAATTATTGTACCATTAGAAAAGTTAGAATACAGGCCAGGCGTGGTGGCTCACGCCTGTAATCCCAGCACTTTGGGAGACCAAGACAGGTGGATCCTGAGGTCAAGAGATTAAGACCATTCTGGCCAACATGGTGCGACCCAGTCTCTACTAAAAAATACAAAAATTAGCTGGGGTTGCTGATGCGTGCCTGTAGTCCCAGCTACCCAGGAGGCTGAAGCAGAAGAATTGCTTGAACTCGGGAGGTGGAGGTTGCAGTGAGCCGAGATCACGCCACTTCATTCCAGCATGGCACCTGGTGACAGAGTGAGGAGTGAGACCCTGTCTTAAAAAAATACAAGAAAATTTGGAATATATAATCAAGCCAAATGAAATCAACTTCTACATAATATACCTTCATTAACATTCTAATATATGATCTAGAATTTCATATAGTATATTACATAAATCAGTATATACACATGCATTATATCTTGTGTGTGTGTGTGTGTGTGTGAGTGTGTATGTGGTTGCATAGAAAAAAGTGTATGGTTGATGGGCCTGTTAACATTTTCTTTTTCTGAATTCTTGTTACTATAATATCCTCTATCATATTGTATCTAGTAACATTTTAAGGCAAAGATTATCAATAATGCTCTTATGTTTTATGAATTATGAGAATTTGTATATTCTTCTAATACCAGTACATAAATACATGCTTCAACTGATGTACAATTAAATGTAAAGGAAGTTAACATTTGTCTAGTGAATTAAAGGAAAAATAGAAATTAGGTGGCTACTTAATTCAATAAATAAAGGCAGAAGAAAATAAAAGATTCTAAATTAATTTAATTACTTCCTGATTAAGATAATAATTGCTAAAACTACAATTAAATTTAAACTAGGAAAGTCACTTACCAAAAATGTTCTGTAAAATGCTATTGTAGTGGGTCTTCAAGGTGTAACAGAAAAAAGAAGTTCAGTAACTCTATAAGTTTAGACTTAGGTTGCGTAAAACAGGTTTTGTTGTGGTGGTAGTTTGTTATTGTGTATTTTGTGTGTATGTGTTCTTACATTAGGCCTTCTCAGATCTTGTAATGTACTCAGGTGCATTGTAAGTATTCAATACTAGATAGTAGTGTTACCAGAAAAAAATTGGTCTTCATCTAGACCCCAAGAGAAGGTTGTTGAATCCCACATAGGAAAGAATTCAAATAGAGTCACAGGGTGCAGTGAGAAGAGACAGTGTATTGCTAGTTAAATGGACATCCCCTTTCTGAGGACACCCATTACAGAGTAGGGCAGCCTCAGAAAGCAGGCAAAGAAACACATTGGCTTTAAGTTTTTCTCTATTGTGGTCTTGTCTATGTAAAGACTAAACTAAGGTGTGCCTACGTGTAGTTTGGCTGACAGCATGACAGTATTTATTATTCTATTGATTTAAAGAAAACTATCTTTGTCATTTTAGTGTGTAAGGACATCAAAGCATAACTATAAATATCTTGAAAGCACATATTGTTATGGGTATTGGGATCTGGACTTTTTACTGTTGTAGGAGTGTGTCCTTGTAGGTATCCTTAGGCTGTTTCCTCAACTATAAACATCTTAGGATCATGGGTTATGATTGGAAAATAATGCACCTTGCTAGTTTCTAAGATTTAGTTGATTTTAAAATGGTGTCACCTTGGCTCTCCTAGGCTCCTGTTTCCCTAAGGAAAGGATACAATGTTTCGTAAAATTATTGGCTGTGGACACCCTCTACTCTGTTTGTTGAAAGAGCTAATATTTCAGTGAACAATTATTGGCAAATGCTTGTGTTAAAATAACAGAGTATTTTCCTTGAATGCATAGTATGTTGTTTCTTGTAGTACGTTCTACTTACTGGTTTATATAGACTAGGATGTAAGCCTTTATGAAGATTTTTTTAATATTCAACATCATCTATCTTAAAGTCTTCAAATTTAGTGAATTTCATTGCCCCTACTTCTTAGTCTCCAAGGTATTTTGATATTAACTTACATGGCCTAAACATAAACTCTGAAATATTTCTCTTTTAACACATTTTTCATCTTACTTCTTTCACTTTTTTATGTGTTTGAACAAATTCCTCACTACTGGTTATCACAGTCAATATTTATATGCACCTATCTCTTTTCCTCATTTTGGCTTTGTTTATCAATGTAACCAATTGGAACTCCAGGCTTGGCTATTTTCAAAGTAGGCTTAATACTCCTATAAAATCTCTTAGGATCTATAGGGCCTGCTTCTACTCTTTCCTTCTTGTCAGTTTCCAAATACGAATCATATACACAGCAAACTTACTTCACAATCACCCTACCCTCAATTTCCCTAAGAGCAGAGCTTTATTGAAAGAAGTCTCAAAGCTGTGCTAATAAAGTGACATTCCTACTGAGCCCCCACTGCTACTCTGAAATCTCTGTGTGTGTCTTATTGATAACATTACCAAAGTTAGCACATAAACTGTCCCAGATCTTCTTAACTCTCCCAAAAGTACATGTCCCACTTTGAAACCCTAAGGAAATGACCATGCCTTCTAATTCTTAGAACATGTGAAGAAAGGCAATGTCAAAAAATGTAAAAATTAAAATAAAATATCAAAACATTCTTAGAACATGTGAAGAAAGGCAATGTCAAAAAATTTAAAAATTAAAATAAAATATCAAAACAACACAAGAAAGTCATTCTTCCTACAAGAACACAGTGCTAATATATTCCCCGGGACTCATCTTCTACATGCATTTGCTGTTCCTTAACTTTCTCCTGGACTCAATTTCATTGGTCTTTTCTTTCGTATACATGTTTAATCTTCTATTTCTTACTTCCTTTCCTTCAGTTTAAACTGTTCATAGGTTATTCATCAGGAAATATCAAATTCCTTCAGTTCATTTCTTTCTTCCTCAGCCCCCAGACCACTTCTTTTCTAAAGACTAGTTCGCACAAACTAGCTCCCCTTTTTCAACATTCATTCTCTCAATTAATTGTAATATGATCTTCACTACATTCCTGAAAGTTGATTCTCTAGTCGGCAGTTAACTTCCTTTTCAACAAACCTGAAACCTTCTTTCAGTTCTCATCCTAATTGTGTATGAACAGTTGGCCTATTGAGTATCCCTGCTTATTTGGCTTCTTTTCTTGTTTGGCCCTCAGGATCTTGCACTATTCAGTTTTTCCTACCTCTTTGTGGTCTCTTCTTTGTCTACTCGGCTGATTCATAATTCGACTATGTGTATTTACATACACCACCACCTGCTGATCTCATCTATATCCATACCTTCAATTCTCATGCTCTATGGTATTGCTTCTTAACTTCGGCTGCAAACTGGACACATTTAAAAATTATTACTGATTATATTTACCTCCAAGTATCCTGATTTAATTGGTCTGGGTATAGCACAGATATTGGGATCTGTATAATCGTCTTAAAGTCATTGTGAAGAACAGCCAGGGCTTCAGTCACTGCTCTCTGGATTTCTCTTGGTTATAGCAATTGATTTTTCAATTCAAACAATACCTCAAAATAAATCTAAATCTGTAATATTTTGTCTGTTTGAGATCATACTAATTCTGATAAATTTATAATTTTATATTATTTTTTGTCTTCTACCTCTACTATAACCCACATATTCAAATGCTTTCTTCCAGATAATATTACTGAGCATCTCACATATTTTGCTCAATAACTCCAATCATAGCCACCTGTTAATGCCACATCGCCTCCTGCTTAGATTTTTACAATTGTATCTTTTCAGCATACCCTTTCAGAATAATATTTTCAGAAAATGGTTCGATCATATTATTGCCAACTTGTTAGCTACTAAAATTAAATACAAGCTTCATGCAATATTTATTTCTCACTTTCCCCAAGCCTGTTTCATTTAACAAGACTAGACTCCTCAGAGCTTTTGCTCCTTCACTCATCTTTTTATCCCATTGCTTATACTGTTTTTTTTTCTATAGGTATAACTTTCCAAGTCCCTTGGGGTCCAAAATAAGATCTTTGATTTAGTTTCAAATCTGATCTTGTTATAGTGGGAAATTTGCTTATCCTCTTTTGGTGTCAGGTTGGTTTGTTGAGTTTTTTTTACATTTGTAAGATTGAGATGACATCTTTCTCTCAGAGTTGTGAAGTTGAAATAAGATAGTAATTGCAAAGTTCCTAGCTAATATTAGTCCTCAAAAATGTTAACTATCTTTTCTGATTTTTTCTTCCACATAGTCCTGAAGTTAGTGTCATGTTATTTTTATTATCATCACTCAACTCTATTATGATTGTGTGTTTTGCCTCTTCCACAAGTTTTTAGGGACTGTGCCCTGTCTTGAATCATACTTCTTTTGCAACTACCACATACTTAACATGTCTTATATTCACTGTAGGGCTCATCAAATATTTGTTAAATAAGTTATGAAATCTTCTATCAAAGTACAAACCAAAGTTTTGCAAGTCTAAATTATGAAGGATTTTTGTGGGAGTTTCTAATTTGTGGCTGAAAAAACAAAGCCAAATAACTTCTGGTATTAAAATACACACACACAAACACATATGCACACACACACCAGAAAAGAAAAAATAAAATAAGGAAAGGAAAAAAATCAATTAAAATAATTTCTGGAAATCAAAATACAAATATCGTTTAAAACTGGATACTTGGCTGGGCACTGTGCTTTACGCCTGTAATCCTAGCTCTTTGGGAGGTCAAGCTGGGCAGATCATCTGAGGTCGGGAGTTTGAGACTAGCCTGACCAACATGCAGAAACCCCATCTCTGATGAAAATACAAAATTAGCTGGGTGTGGTGGCGCATGCTTGCAATCCCAGATACTTGGGAGGCTGAGGCAGGAGAATCCCTTGATACCAGGAGATGGAGGTTTCTGTGAGCCAAGATTGTGCCATTGCACTCCAGCCTGGGCAACAAGAAAAAAACTCCATCTCAAAACAAAAACAAACCAAAACTGGATGCTTATTCTCTGCCTACAATTTTAATCATATGGAAATGCTGGGAGAAAAATAATTGATGTGCCTTAATTTCAACATCACTAAAATGTAGGTAAATTGTTTTTTAAGTTTCTTTTATGTGAGTTACGATGGTTGGCTAATATCATGGACAAAATATACTTTGAGATTTTTGTAAAGCATTAAAGAACTGCTATATTAAAGTGAGACTATTATTATGTATACCATAAATATTGTGTAGGTGTGTTTCTTCCAATATTTAGAATATTCAATTCTAATTTTTTTTCAGTGTTTCATTTTTCTTTTTTACTTCATCAAGGCAGGCAAAGTACAAGTGCTACACATCAAAAATATACAAATATATCATTCATACTGAATCAACTCCTACAGACAAAGGGACTTTTACTAGCATTGCTCCTCTTCAAATCACATAATCAGAGCTAAATGTATCAAGAGCCATCTGCTGGTCCAATGTAACCAACTCCAATTAGCAAGATGTCTATTAGTGTCCATATTCCCAGGCAACTGAAGCTGAAGAGCTTGCCAAGGCCTTCTTGCCACTGGTCCTGGTAGAAATGGTCTGCTCCAAAGCCACCAAGGGTGATGCTTAGAGCCAGAGCAATAGACCACTTATAGCCTGCAGCCCAATTTTAGTACAGCGTTTTGTAAAAAGTAGTTACCCAAGTCATGAATGTGTTTATCGTGCAGTTGGCGGTGTAATGCCATTGAGGACAGGACCTCATGCTGCTGGTAGAATTGAACATTCATATTCTGGTTTTGGAAGCTTCCAGCAAAATCTACAAGTCGTGTTGATTATAAAGTTACTTTGGGATTTTAACTCTTAACACCAGCAACAAAAGGTTTCACTGTGCAGTCAAAAGTGACTGGCTTCCCATAGACACTGGGGACATTTGTTGTGCAGTCTACAAAGTCTGCAGAAAATCTGCTACAGAAACCATTCTTTGAACACATAAAGTGGAATTTCAATACTTTCACAGTCCAACAAGATGTAGCACTGTGAGAGTAAAAACAGCACATGGCACAGGCAGTGAGGACCCCACAGAGGAACTGTTGCAGACACCCATAATTTCTTTTCATTAGTCATAATATTTTTTGTTTTCATACCATTTATAATACTATGTTCTACTTTCTCTCCTCTGACTCCCTTTGCTAAATGTGCTACCTGAAGTCCAGGTCTATCCAAATTCAGGTTCCTCACCCATCCCGAGTGGTACGCTCTAGGTTACAGATGAAACCTCAAGATGTCTTTGTTATAATTAGAGTACAGTCAACTCTCAATTATCTATGATATTGGATTACTGGGAGAGCCTGAATAAACAAATTGTTTGGAGATTTGTCACCTAGAGTGAACTCTCTCTCCCATGCTGTCTCTTGGGAGTGGTAGAAAGAGTAGGGTGAGGGAAACAGGCAGGCCAACTCCTTACAGTGACTCATGCTCCAGAGGGTAGCTTCACAGATAACTTCTGGAATGTCCTTGTGTCACTCCTCTCTTAAAGATGAAAGAACTGAAAAAACCGAGAGCCACTAGCAATAAACATTTGTTGAGTAAATGAAATGAATGATAGGATTTATTTGATGTGGTTCCCATAGAGAAGAGGTCTCATCTTTCACGTCCATCACAAGTTTGAAGTGAATAAATGCACTCACTGAAGAAACACTGTGGTAGTGCAAACTCTTCACTAAGGAGTCCCTGCTTGGATGAGGTACATTTCTGTCAGTGCTTATAAATCATGGGCAATTTGCCTTGTAAATGTATTCACTGCAATAAAGCAACAGACCAACAAGGAAATATTTTTAAATTAATGCTACATAAGAAATAATACTTCTATAAATATTATCCAATATGTATAATATTTAAAAGCATCTCTTCTTCTGCTACTTTGGAAATAACTCGTATTTTCCTGTAGGAGATACACAAAAAAATGTGAACTGTTTGTTGAAATAGATGAAAGGGTGCAGGTCTTCTAATTGTGCCACTAGTTGTCAAATGACTAATGAATTTGAATTCAATCAATGTTCATTAAACATTTGTCAATTGTAGGCATTTTTCTAGTGACTGAGCATGAAGAGATAGTTGGACAAAGATAAACAGATATTGCAACTGTCCGTTTGTTGTTTCTCTGGATACGTGGTGTGAGTTACAGGAGAATTCAACTCCAGGCTCAAGTTCTTCCTGGGCAATGTGATACTTTTTATGCTTTTTTTCCCCCTAAGAAAAAGAATTTTGTAAGTAAGGAAAATATTAAAATTTAGCTACAGTTGAGTAGATTCTTTTTCAGAATTAAAACAGCAAGGGTTGCATTAACAGAAAAATGTGAGGAATCCACTTTTCCTTGAGGCAATTTGAAGAATTAAAAAAAGTACTCTAATGAGAGTTCAAAGGTCTGAATTGCAGTAATAATTTCACTACTAACTGTAAACCTTCAGTTGTCTGGGATTCTTTTTGCTCTTGTAACATGATGGGTTTGGAGTACATAAACTCTTAATTCCCCCCCAGACTTAACAAACTATGATAAAAGAAAGATAGAATTTCTGAGAAATACATGACAAAAATTAACTGGTCTTGGAAATACTGAATATGAGGAGTTGGTAGAGTAATGAGTCAAAGGAAAGGCTGAAAAGGCTGATTTAAATAACCGATGTCTGGTTAACAGAGTTAACTGTTTAATCTCCCAAAATGCAGACAAAATGAGGAGAAAGCAGCAGCCAGGGTGATTCACATATTTGACAATTGAGCACTGATTGCTCAGGAAAGCTATCATCAATCTTTTTTTCTTTTTTCTTTTCCTGACTTGTGTGTTCTTGTTCTAACCATCTAGAAAAATTTCCTTGGCATTATGCATAAAAACTCATTACTCACATAGCCTGGACAAAGCATGTACTCTTCAAGCCTCATTTAATTTGTATCTATGAGGAATGATGAACACTAAGCATGGGCTCTAATTATACATTTAAGGTAGTGGGGTGAAGCTTAAAGTAGTGACTACCCATGAGCCTAGCTAATGGTGGTGTTAGGTGCAGTAAGGTGGAGAGGAAAACTTACAGAGCCGGTTTCAGCTGAGCTTCCACGGTGACAGAGACTTTCACAAAATGCTGTTAAGTCTATCGGTAATGACACATCATTGCATCAGGCTTTGAATATTTAACTCATATCACATACTTTAATTTCATTAGATATGAGAAGCTGCTTTTCTGTGTATGTATGAAAAGTCTGAAGGATTTTCAGTTCAAAATAAGCAGATAATTTTATATTTTCATAGCAATTTGGGGGTCCTTCATTCTCAGTCATCGCAACTCATTATTTTGTGTGTAAAATAATAGCCATGTAATTTTCTTCCTAAGAATGGTATATTTATTCCATGTATATCCAACATGTTACTTGCTAAAATATTCCTTTTAAAATTATGACATTAAGATAAAGGTAGGATCTAATCTCTTTCCAACTGTACATATTCAAAATGTAACTCCTTACATGCCAAAGTTAGTCATAAATTGCCTTCTCTCTAGCTTAACTAAAGTGAAGTAATATTAGAGAAAGATAGTTAAATGTTATTGATAATTATTCACAAATATTAAAATAATGTTATAAATGTTTCTAAAGATTGCTGGAAACTCAAAATCCATGTCTAAGATGTACCTTAATTTAAATGCCATTTGATTCTTTTTAAAATTGTTTTGCTTAAATTTGTATAGTCTGACTACCTCCATCTTCCTCAGGCTTCTGGAGTGATCATTCATTTTCATATATGAATAAAGCCACTTGAAGCTCTCCTCTCATGTGCTATAGGGAATCAATGTTCCAAAATTCCCTATGATTACCGAATAGAATGGAAACTTGCCACTCCTATCGTTTTCCTCCCAATTTATTTTTCTATATTAATTTTTTTGCTTTACCTTTTTTTTGTTTTTAAGAAATCACATTGGGAGACCTTTGTTAAGTTGACATTTTAAATTTTGTTTGCAAACTCTTAGCAATATGCATCTATTTGTTACAAACTTATTGGTGCTGTTTAATATCACAGAATCATGAAGACTTTGTCAGTGTTTTGTAGTTGTTAAAACAATGCTCAAATAATTAGTAAGTTATTTTATTGAAATACTTTTAGAAAGAATATCATGTAGAATGTTTGAAATCTCTTTTTACAAATAGGGTGATATATAGTATTTGGTGTTGAAGCTAAACACTTCATATAAAATATTGATTTAATATATTTTTCTCTTTCTCTCTCTCTTTCTTTCTCTCTCTCTTTCTCTCTCTCTCTTTCTTTCTTTCTTTCTTTCTTTTTTTTGAGACAGAGTCTTACTCTGTTGTCTAGGCTGGAGTGCAGTGGCATAATCTTGGCTCACTGCAAGCTCTGCCTCCCAGGTTCAAGTGATTCTCCTGCCTGAGCCTCCTGAGTAGCTGGGATTGCAGGTGCGTGCCACCATGCCTGCAAATTCTTGTATTTTTAGTAGAGACAAATTTCACCATGTTGGTCAGGCAGGTCTTGAACTCCTGACCTCATGATCCACCCATCTCGGGCCTCCCAAAGTGCTGGGGTTACAGATGTGAGCCACCGTGCCTGGCCAATTTAGTATATTTTTCTAATAATAATTCTAGGTATCAGATATACTTCCAAGACTATAGAAAAAAGCTTCAAATTAATATTAATATTTGCTTTCCACTGGGCTTATCACTGAATAATTTTTTATCCAACTCATAAACAGGTATATTGTACATGACATTCTGTAGAAGAAGCAAAATGGAAGGATGCAACAAAAGAAACTAGACAACAGCATTACACATCTTTGACACAAACAGCCCATTATAAACAGTAGAGTTAATTAAATGCAGACAAGATGCTTTTTTAAAAAATTATACTTTAAGTTCTGGGGTACATGTGGAGAACATGTCGGTTTGTTTCATAGGTATACCTGTGCCATGGTGGTTTGCTGCATCCATCAACTCGTCATCTACATTAGGTATAGACAAGGTGCTTTTAAAAGTTTTTTTGCCTAAATGGTGATTACAACTTTCACATACAAACAAGAAAATTCAAAATAATACAAGACACCGTATTTATAATGATTATAGTACATATATCACTTTTAGCCATTAACTGGGTTCTCCCATATTATGATTTGTTTTCTGCTCAACATTTTGCTTTCTCCCCAGCTTCTCTCAACTCCACCTGGTCTGATAGGTGGACATGGAATCTTCTTCGTTCTCCAAAATATTATAAAACAATACTTTTGCTAAAAAGAATGCTAATGAGGTTTGAAGATAATGACTCAAATGAAACTCAGAAAAGGAAAAATTCAATTCACATGTATGACCTCAAAATTCATTGCTAATTTCACACTAGGAGTCACCTGCTTACTATCACTTTCTAAGGCTCACAACTCAATATTACAGGGTTATTTTTCATCTTTGATCACTTTTTTTTCTACTTTACCTCCCTTTGTTAAAATCTGAATCATCTACTTCACTGATTTCTCAAGCATTTTTTTCAACTAACCAAAAATAATTACTTATACAGACTACCTAAGACAAAAACAACATAAACCACTGAGATAATTTTTTGCATTTGCCATAGCAAATTTTCCTTTATATAGCAATTTTAATTTTTTCCTGATTGATAGATTTACATAATTAATTTTTTGTTACAATCTTTTGCATTTTTTGGAAATTGTAGTCTTGATTGTGACAGTCTTTATCTATTATAAAATGCCTGTTTAAAATAAGATACCTCTATTATACTTACAGTAATATAGTCTTTCTAAAAACAGTTTTTGTAGAATAAAATAAATACATGCTGTAGTATTTTTAGCCAACAATCATATATCTTTTTTTTTCTGTGTTATATTAGCAATTTAGGTATAAGTGTTCTCATTAAGAATTTCTAAATTATTCTACATGACTTTTAAGCATTGAGAGTTAATGATTAATTCATATATATGTAAAATACTGGTTTTTATAACAAATATTTATGACCTTTATTTCTTTATTTTGAGAAAACATGTAATATAACAATCTGCAATTCTCCTTGGCTATCACTTGATTCCTTAGCATAATCAAGCATTATTGGGAAAATGATTGTTTTTAAAAAATAAAACATTTTTTTGACAAATTGTCATTTGATACCTGAGCAATAGTCTTTATAACACATAAGTTACATCAACCTCTCTTAACTTTGAAAATTCTGTGGTCTATTCTGGGATACTTGGATGTTTCTATTGCCTTTAATTGCTCAGTCTATTTTGTATATAAAATCTTTTCAAGGACCGTATACTGAGCAACTTTATGTTGTCTTACTAGGTGTTAGGAAACTGTTGGCTATTGCCCCAAATTAAGTATAAACATACAGTAATTCTTCAAGGAAGAACACATGCATTGCTTATAATAATACTTGTATTATATCTGACCTTATACCTCCTTTTTTTTCTCTTTTGATTCACATGCAGATTTTTTATTTCAGTGATGGACTGTAGTAAAATAGTTCAAATACACTTTTATAATAGAGTGAAAGTTGCATAAATACTCAAATGAAATAACAGTAGAATGAACAAATGCTTACCCTATAAATAGTCCCCAAGAGCCAAGAGAGAAACTGCAGCATAACTTATTCTTCAAACTGATGGGCACCGATATTTTTTTTTTGACATAAGTATAGTGATGCACATTTCATTATAAAATCAGGAAAATATTGGACTGATAATAGTTACTATAATAATGAGTCCACTCTATACAAGGTGAGATGCTGAGTATTTTTCATTCTATATCTCTTGTCCTTAAAGCATTCCAAAAATTTAGCCATCATTATTATTATAATTTTCCAGTTGAGGAACTTCATGACGAGAATAGTTGAATCATTTGATTAAAATCATGCAAGTAACTGGGGCTTGAACCCAAATTTGAACCAAATATGCCCAGCTTCTTAAAGAGGACTTGTCTTCATTATTTTGTAGCATAAATTACATTTAATTTGAGCCAAGAAAAACGACACCTTTGGACAGTTAAAACTAATGTACAAGCCCTGTTAATGTCAGTTGAGGAAAAAAGTATAAGAGATGTAAAAAATATCTGTAGTACCTGTATGATAACAGAAGTTCCCACAATGATCTGATTACTTGTTTCATTTTCATCTTACATTAGGCACTATTTTAAAAAGAGACAATAAGCCTTGGGCACCTGTAATCTATGAAGCAGCCCTTTAACACATTTCTGTTTCCCAGTTATCCTCCGCTTGGAACCTAGTGCTTTTTATGTTTCTTCCAAGCCAAGGAGATCTATGGATCACTTTGGGAATGCTTGGTCTCCACATTCCTTCATTTAGCTTGGTAAAGTGTTTAATCATCAGGTTTGCTGTGAGCTAATAAACCGCACTCTAATGCCATTTATTTAGAATCATTTGGCTAGATATTTAAAATCACAAAAGTTAGTGCCACAATCCAGACCACCTCAATCAAATTCACCAGGGTGAAGCTCAGGAATCTGTATTTTTAGCAAGTACTCTTTGTGTGTTTGTTGTGGAAACAGGTTTGGGAGTTACCTCCAAAAGACTCATGACTTGGCTTGACCTAAAAGTTAAATGTTCAACTTAAGACACTTTCTTCCTTAGTCTGTCTTACTTTTGAATGATAAATCCCAGTTAGCATTACCACCCTCATCCTTTGTGAAAATTCTATTTCTCATATTATTTGACATTTTTGTATTTTATAATTTTTTGAATGACGACTTCAAGAAGGGGGTGGTATGGGTGAATGCTAAAAGAGGGATATGTGCTTTGATATCCATCTTCGGGCTCTTTCCCTCAAAGGTATTTTAGAGTTTTGGTCAAAGGATCTCTGCTTGGAAAGCAGAGCAATTATTGCCAATCACCATGCCATGCACCTGCACTTACTAGACAAGAGTGACTTGCAAGTTTCACATGATACTTACAAACATTTCAAAATTTTAGTCAGTTCTGAAAAGGTATAAAACGTTTCTGTTCCCTTGTCTGGCATATGAAAAATGCTGCTTAGAATAATTTGCAAAACTTCAAATATACTATTTGAAATGTAAAAACCATATCTTGATTGTGTATTTGTATAAGTACCAGTATATTTGTCCTGAGTAATGGAAACAGGAAAGAGAGAAAGTAGTGTTCATTTCATTTTTTATTTTTTTATTGCATTTTAGGTTTTGGGGTACATGTAAATAACATGCAAGATTGTTGCATAGGTACACATGTAGTAGTGTGATTTGCTGCCTTCCTTCCCTTCACCTATATCTGGCATTTCTCCCCATGCTATCTCTCCCCAGCTCATCACCCCCCGCTGTCCTCCCCTATTTCCCCCCAACAGACCGCAGTGTGTAGTGCTCCCCTCCCTGTGAGTGTCCATTTCAAATAAAGCATGTAAGCAATATTTTACCTGTAATAGAAATTTAACTTCTCTTTCATTACTTACAATAATAAGAGTTAACATTTATAGAAAAACTACAAAGCTCCAGGCACTATGCTTGCCCTTTAGTTACATATCTAATTTTATTAATATTTATTGGCAAATATTAGGTTCTAATCTCTGTTGGGGAGTAGAGATATAAAAATAAATATTACAAGTTACTTTTCTCTCCACCTTTGTTTCCAGAATAGCTTTTTCTGTTCTGGAAACACACATAATGTTCATTTTTTCCTGGTCATACATTGTTTAGCTAACATAACCATGACTCTTTTGTCTATCATGGCCAATAATAACAAACCTACACCCTCACCCTTATTAATCTGGAAAGAAATGAGAGATAAGAGTGAACGTATCAGGAGATGCAGAGTTTTGAGTTTTAACACTCTCCTTTTTAAGTTATTAGGGTACTTTAATTTAACCTCTTCTTAAGGTGGCTCCATGCAGGATAAAGTGAATAGAGCCATGTCCAATAAATAAACACCTAATATTTGTTGTGCATGTACCAAATCCATTTAATACATTATTCAATAAAATTTGACAAAGCTGAAAACCTTAAGGGCTATCTAATCTAACTTTTTAATATTTTTTACTTTTAATTATATTCTAGGTTGGAATCTAACATTCTGGAATTCAAATTGTTTATGGCCTTCAGGTTTCCAGTTCTCAGTAAGTTGATTTTGACATTGCTCGTTACTCTGTAGCTGTTTGATGTTCATAAAAGTCTTTAAAGAGCCTCAGCAAAGAAATAAGAAAGTCAGAAGGATATCATATACAAGAAACACTTTAAAAAATTTTTAATTATAAAGATCCTATATTTTGAAATATATTTGTAGTGGAAAAGAAATATGTCATGCCTGAAATCATCAAGTTAATACAAAAACTAGATATTCTCTAATCTCTAATTTCTTTTCTGTTTGCTCATTGTTTGAATTTTTAAGTAGTAACTTGTGTCATTTTCTCATCTCAGAATAATAATTACTGTGCTAATTTATCACTGACTACCCCATAGATATTAATTAAACAAAACTGAAGAAAAATATTCTCCCCACATTGAGTCTATTTGAACTTTTATTTCATCCTAGCAGTACGTAATACTTGTGCTGAGACAACTTGTTTCAATATCTGGTAATTTGATTAGCACTCTCTGAAACACCATACTTATAGAAGCATATTAACAATATTCTGTAGACTTTGAAGTCAATTCGGACTTCTGAATTCTTGGCAAATAGGTCTAATAGCAATCATCATTCAAGAAAAAAATCTAAATTGCCCTCCATCTTTATGTTGTTGTCTCAGTCTCATAAATTATTATCGGACTTGATCTACTAAGGCCCTCCTCCATTTTAAGCAGATTGTTTTGTGCATTTTTACTTAATATAACAAGCTCATGTCATTTCTTCTTCTTCTAATTATATTTGTAAAAGATAAGTGGCATTTTATTCTAACAATCATTGAACTCCCAAATGGCTTCATTATTTGCCCCCAGGGACAATACTAGCCTCTAGGGAATGCTTGGAAACCTTAGGGGTGAGAGGAAGTATTAGAGGAAGACATTTTTGTCATTCCCAATATATAGTGGTAACATTGCCATTTTATAGGAGGCATCCTGGTGTGTTAAATGTTTTTCAATTAATGGGAGAGTCTAGCAAACCAAAAATTCTTCTGCCAAAATGCCAAAAATGCTGCAGCTGAGAAACTGCAGGCTAACCATTTTTCTTACGCAAACATTCATTTTGTAGCCTCATAAAGTTCCTAACTGGACCAGTGATAAAATATACATCCTATTTTTATTTATATCATGGCCATTACAAATATTACTTGTTAAATTGTAGGTATTCTATACTGTGCAAATTAGTACAAATCTTAGACTTCTTTGCATTCAAATATGTTTTAATCTTAATTTTGTTGGTCAGTTAATTCATTTTCCTAGGGTAAGGATAGTGGTTTGTTTGAAATTTCAGAGAATTTTCTAATGTTTTCAGTTTACTTTTATGGTATGCAAAATAATGTAATAAAGAAAGTCTACGTTCACGGGAGTAACAGTAATTTGAAAATATGTTTGAAATTTTAAAACTAAAGCATGAATTCACTATAAAGAATTAATGTACTGTTAGTACTAATGTACTATTAGTAGTGTAGTATAATAGTACTATAAAGAATTAATGTACTATTAATCAGTGAAGTTATTGAATTCAATGAATAAAATATAGTTCTGAAGTGTGGGCTTAAAACTATCAGTGAGTAGGGAATTTCCACATTTTAACTTGGATGAAGATAATTATCAATTGAATAATCTAATGTGGGGAGAAAAACCTCATTTATCACAGTGACACAAAAGGTATGAAATTCAGAAATAAATCTTACACTATTTGTGCACGAATAAAATAAAGTTTTAAATACTGCTGAGGGGCATAATTGAAGACTTGAACAAAAGGAAACACATGAGGCTCTCAGACAATAAGTCTCAGTATTAAAATAGTCAGTTTTCCCTAATTGTTTATATATATTTAGTGTGGTCTCAATTTAAAATACCAGCAGACTATGTTTGTAGCTGTGCAAGATGATTATAAATATTGCAAAATTTAAAAAGCAAGAACAGGAAAATTTTAAAAATAAACATGAGTAATAGGAATATATAAATAAAGTATACCAAATCTTAAGAGGATTATAAATTCACCATAATTCAAATCATGTAGATTTTGAATGTGAATACACAGCCAAATCAATGGAATGGTAGAAAAAGTCCAAAAATAGATTCAAAATATGTACCAGAATTTGGTTCACAATAAAGGAGCTGTTTAAAAACAGTGGCACAACATTATTTGGCAAATAATGTGAATACCTTGTAATCACCTAAACAAGACTCAATTATCTCCTCACTTTTAAGTGTTGTAACAAACTTAATTTCAGATGGTTGAAAGTTTAAAACTAAAGCACAAATGCACTCTAAAGAAGTATTGGAGAAATTATTTTAAGAGTGAAGGCCTTTTTAAAAATGATCATAAAACACTTCCCAAGTTACTTATCCATATATTCAACTATATAACAATTTTTTGCATTAAGATAAACAAGTTAAAAGACAAATAGCACACTCTGTGGGTGGGAAGAGTACATTAACGACTCAGTGCATAAAGATTAATTTTTATGAAGATCAATTATCAATGTTTACTAAAATTAAAAATGCCTTGGTCAATATTTCTTCATCTGGCAATCTAGTCTTACAGAAATGCATTGATGGAATAGCATTGTTTATAATAGTAAACAATGGAAAACATCTAAAAGCCCATAAGGAGGGGATTAGTTAAATAAATTATTTCAATTGATACAATGAATTTCCATACTGCCATCAAACAAAGTAAGGAATCTCTATATGAACAATATAGGGCCATCTCCAGAATAACCACATCTCAGAATGAGTAAAGTTATGTAAGAAAACTATCAGTAAGAGTGTGCATATTCTTCCACAATAAATTGGAAAAATCTTATTTGCTATATATTTATATTTGCTACATACTTATATTTTCATGAAATAACTAATCTTAAAATAAATTGTGCATTAGATTACCAATTATATAATTCATGGCCGGGCGTGGTGCCTCATGCCTGTAATCCTAGCACTTTGGAAGGTGGAGGGGGCAAATTGCCTGAGCTCAGGAGTTTGAGACTTCCTTGGGCAACATGGTGAAACCTCGTCTTGACTAAAATACAAAAAAAAATTAGCCAGGTGTGGTGGTGGGCGCCTGTAGTCTCAGCTACTCGGAAGGCTGAGATGCCACAATTGCTTGAACCCAACTGGGGAGGTGGAGGTTGCAATGAACCAAGATCCCGCCACTGCAATCCAGTCTGGGAGACAAAGACTGTCTCAAAAAAAAAAAAGATAAAGAAAAAAATAGCAATAATTATGTAATTCAAACTGAAAGATTTATTTTTAATATAGCCAAATAAAAGACTCCCCAGAATAATATCGCATGAAAGGCATAATTATTTCTTTTATTATTTTGGATGAGTTACAACATGAAGAAATTATATATACTTAATATTTGTCATATTATTTTTATTAAACCAATTAGGCAGCATTAAAAGAAATAGCCCAATATTTAAAAACTACATATCAGGATAAAATGAATTTCTTTGTCACTAAAAAAATATGTTTTAAATAGAACAATGTGCATACTTGGAAAATAATTATAAAATGCAGCCACAGAAATATATTTTGTCATGTACAGTAGATATTTAAATAAATATAAAAATAAAATTTTAATGAATTAGAATACCTTCTACACACTAATAAGTTGTTATTTTACTTATGAAGGAAAATGAAATAGGTATCTTGTTTAGAAGATTTTAAAGTTAATTTGTGTGTCTCTTTTTTAAAACCCAACTCTAAAACATGTTTTTTTCTTATAAGCACACAACACAATAAAAATTCTATAATTTAACCATTAAATCAGCTAAAAGAGACAGCATTTGGGTATTATTAAGTCAATAATTCTGTGAATTAAAAATTAAAATTTAAATTCATGCTACATTTAAAAAATCATAGTAGAATGAAGATTTAGCTTTCTGTCCCCAAATTTATAAGGTCAATTACTGTTAATGTTTTAAGTCTGCTAAAATACATATTCATTCACGTGCAAAATGCACAAGCATCATTTACCATGTATACAAACACACACACACAAAAGCTACAAAATTCTAAAATTTAGCCATTCAATTCAAAAAGTGAGTAGGGGGTAAAGAAGTTAATAGGAAAGAGTAAAGTTAACAAGACCGATGATAAAGTAATATAGTAAGAATCCATTTAAGGAGGGGAATTATTTAAGTGCATAAATTTATATAGCCTAAGCCAGAATAAAAATGCTTCTTATGAGAAGTACCTCTAAAATATTTCTAGGTTCAGAGATGTTATTCAAACCGATTAAATGGAACAAATATATTCATAGAAGAGCTAGTAAATTAAGAAGACTGTGGAAATGATAAGATTTCAAAGTATAGCAGAAAGAAAAAAAGGAGACTTCCAAGTGGAAAGATGAATCTAGGTCTTCTTATAGAAATTAAGAATAGTCAGCTTTGGTTTGTTTCTTCTAGCTGCATATAACAATTTCTTAGTTAACCTGTAAGGTTACTCAAGAATTTATACTTTAAAGTTTCTATAGATAATGGTAACATTAAGCTTTCTATTAAGTTCTATATTTATAATTCTAATTCTCACTTAATTTAATAACAAATAGTTTAGCATCCAGACAGGAGGGCATTGTATTTCAGTACTTCTATTTCTGTTAATATATTAACATACAACTGTAAATTAAGAGATTCACTATAGTAGCTGATAAATGATTAAAATTTAATTATTGTAATGATCAAAACACAAATACATTTTTATGACTAATGAGCAAATGGATATTCTAAAATGAGTTTACAAAGCAATGATAGTGCTAAGACTTGCAAATGTTATTTACTATAAAATGTAGACGAATTAACCCTTAAATGCCTTACTGTGCTTAAATGTATAAAAGCAGAAGTTAATTCAAAGTTTCTAAAATGAAATTATCTCTCCAGGCCTACTCCTTATCAAAACTCCCTTAGAATTTAGATAATTAGTCCAATAGATGAGCATATTATTTCATTATTTTCTCACTAAGGATAAGAGTAATTCAAAGAGATTACTTCCACTGTAGGAAAATGTTACAATTGGTTTACCATTTATGATGATCTTCTGAATTTGATCCCCATTAGTGAAAAATAAATATATGTCAGTAGCTTATACTGTGGAATAATTTTATAGATTCTTAAGCAGGTGAACTTTCCTTTCCACTGATGGCTATTCAATTCCATCTTTTCTTCAAAAACAAAAAAAGTCAGAATCACCGCTTCTTAACACTGGATTTTTCTATGGAATGGAAACTTTTATTTTTCTTACCAGCTAACTTGAAATATGACCTAAAAATATATTTTTTGGTGCAAGAAATCATAGTATAAATGCTCACGAAACTGAAACAGTAAGAACATTCTAAATATCTTCCCAAAGATGTGTTAAAGGACAGGAACGAACACATACATTAAGAATATTTAAGGAACAATAGATTTTTAAAAATGAGTTAACAAGGCCGGGCGCGGTGGCTCAAGCCTGTAATCCCAGCTCTTTGGTAGGCCGAGGCGGGTGGATCACAAGGTCAAGAGATCGAGACCATCCTGGTCAACAATGGTGAAACCCAGTCCCTACTAAAAATACAAAAAATTAGCTGCGCATGGTGGCGTGTGCCTGTAATCCCAGCTACTCAGGAGGCTGAGGCAGGAGAATTGCCTGAACGCAGGAGGCGGAGGTTGCGGTGAGCCGAGATAGCGCCACTGCACTCCAGCCTGGGTAACAAGAGCGAAACTCTGTCTCAAAAAAAAAAAAAAAAAAAAAAGAGTTAACAATAACGTTGCTTTAAAAAAAGTACTTTTCAAATTCTGAAAGTAATACAATAAGGAAGCTGAGTTAAAACCTGCACTAAAGTATGCATAAGAATAAAAGAGAAGAAATGAGAAAGATTGGGACTCTCAACTAATGTCCATATATTAAAATTAAGTAAAATAATATTTCTACTTACATATGCACTGACATACAGGAAAGGTGTAAGCTAAATAAAAAATAAACTGCAGCAGTATTCAGTTAACAGTACAATAAAAATTAATTATTTTATTATAATTGCATCATGTGTTTTGGCAGGAAGAAAGAAAAGGATAAGGGGAAGACAGGAGAAGGAGAAATGAAGGTAGGAAAAGACAGGAAGAAAGGCAGGTGGGAAGGCAGATAAGAAGAAAGTTGGAAAAGAAGGAAGAAAGAAGAAAGCACATTGCCAATTAAAAACCAAGCAAAACCATAGTCCACCATAGTAATGACTGTCAGTCAAGATAAGACCTAAATAATCACTTTTATTTCTTGGATTCTTACTAGTGTGTTTGGGATTTTGCTTAGTAAGAACTAAGTTTTTTTTTTTTTTTTTTTTAGTAAAATAAGTCTTTTGTCTATGTGATTTCCCCTCTGTAGGTTCAGAGACAAAATGCTAATAATTATAGTAGGTAGAATTCTATTTATTCACAGAGGATTCCAAATTCTATTACTGCAACTTTTGTAGACAGAACACAAAACAATACTATGACTCTGATTTTCTCTGTAACGCTCACTTAATGAATAAACCTGCACAGAACATGGGTTTGGTCAGGAGATCTGTATTGCCAGATAGCAAAAACCCATGCATAGCTCTTAATAATTTTAGGGTTCTTTATAAAAATTGCTGTTTGTACACCGCACTTGGCTGTGCCTCATCTGTACCCTATACATGTCTGATTGCCTGCCAATATTTATACATGTCCCAACAGCAGCCTGTTTCATAGGTCTCAACAGGTAGAAGGGCTCAGGAAGTGATATACATGATATGTTGTATTATCAAAGGATCAATTAAAAGAACCAGAATTTGAATTAATACAGTTACAACAGAGTAGCTCCTACATACTTTACAGATTTAAAAATTCCTATGATACGGTGTTGAAAAATATATATTACAGCACATTTTAATTCTATTTCTTTATGTGTGAATATTTGGACTGTCTAATATTGAAGATTGCTTTTTAAGTTTATGTAAATCATTTTCCATAGACACTCTGGAAGATTATCATGTGATTCCCTCAAATTATTTCTGTGTTCTATACTTACAAGCTATTTGTGATGCAGTCATAATAAATAGTTCATTGCTTAAACTTGTAATAATTAAAGTCCCCTTGGAAATCTCACATCAAAAACAACACATTTCTCTACTTTTTATTAACTATTGAATACTATAATATGATTTACTTTTATTTTCAGAAAGTTGTGTTTAAAATAAGGTTTCCTATTAAATTAAACAAACGTTAAAACATGAAATCAGGTCAGAAAGAACCCATTCGAACTACGTTGACAACAACACCACATCTCCTACAGTTGTTTCAGAGTCCTGACTGTGGTTAGAACTGATACCAGTGTCCGAGTCTGTGTCATTTGTGTAATTGCTAAATACCCTTTGAGTAAAGGGAGGAATCTCCCCATTGCTGCTGGGAACCTCAGATTCCTTTGCTCTGTTTTCTTTTAACTGGCACCCATCTTTGTTGCTAATGTGAAGTGAATTGAACTCCTTGGCCAGGAGTTCATATTCTTTTGCTTTCATCTGAAGCAATGAGTCACTATATTTAATCTCTTTCTGGATGCCACTCAAATGAGAGTGAATTTTCAAACCAGCTTCCATGCTTTTCTCCAAATCACACTTGATACTTTCCAAATTAGAGCTTTCCAGTTCACTTGCAGCTGCCCCTTCTGCATCTTCATTTATATCAATGCAAACACTTTTTACCTCTTTTTCTATTTCAGCAGAGAGCTTATCAATGAGTGTTCGGTAATATTTTAGTTGTTCTTCCAGCTGTCCAATTCCATCACTTTCATTTAGGTCCCCCAGAGTCTGGTTTTCCTCATATTGCAAGTCTGTATTTTGCTCAGTTTCACTGAAACCGGACATTAAATATGCATCCTGAACGTAGTTTTCTCCATCATTTTCTACCCGATCAAGATGGAACTTAGCTTCACACTTTTCAATTTCCAGATCCAGCTCTTTCATTCTCTTGACTTGCTGATGAATAGTATGGTCCTGGGAGATGATCAGATGAACTAATGTCTCCATATTATCTCTATCATGAGAAACTGTGTCATGCTTAATTTTAGCCAGTTTCCGGAAAGTTTTTCTGACGATTCTTTTTTGTTTATCTGGTGGCAATGTCTTCATGTAGTTTGCTGGGGTGAGCTCCCAGAGTTTTTCTGTGTTTTGAACTAATTTGGCTTCAGCTGTCCGCCACAAAGGAACTGGAAGAAAAGCATCTGCTTTAACCAAAACGAATTGCATATTGGACTGCTCCTCTCCCCATGCTTTCCAAAGCTTCAGGATTCTAGTTAGTGGAGGAAGAACCCGTTCTGAGCCCCTCCACTTCTCTATGATGCAGTAATCACTGGGCTTCCCCAGAAGAAATCGTTTCTCTCCAAAAGTAGCTTCGTGTTCCTCAAGCAAAGCCTGGATGACATCAGCAGATGTGGTGCGTTTAGTCAGCCCACAGACAATCTTCTCTTCTTGGCAGACCCAAACCACAATTGCCTTCTCTTCTGAGTCCATGTCTTTAGTTGGAGATCTAAAAGAAAGACAAAAGCACATTATATTTCTGTCACCACCTGTGTAAACTCTGAAAGATGGTTTAAAATTAATATCCTTTCTAGACTTTTACCCTTAATGAGAGAGGCATTTTAAAGTTGAGATTAAGAGTCAGAAGATTGGGGTCCAAAGTGGCTCCCGCCGGAGGTCATGGCACTTGTGAAGGTGAGGTCATCAGTTCAAGGCTAACCTGAGCAACCTCATAAGCTCAAACTGATTGGCAAAAAAAAAAAAGAGTCAGAAGATTGATGGGGCATGTTGGCTCATCCCTGTAATCCCAGCACTTTCAGAGGCCAAGGTGGGTAGATAATCTGAGGTCAGGAGTTTGAGACCAGCCTGGTCAACATGGTGAAATCCTGTCTCTAATAAAAATACAAAAATTAGCTGGGTGTGGTGGTGGGCACCCATAATCCCAACTACTCAAGAGGCTGAGACAGAAGAATTGCTTTAATCCAGGAGCTGGTGACTGCAGTGAGTGAAGATTCTGCCACTTCACTCCAGCCTGGGCAACAGAGCAAGACTCCATCTCAAAAAGAAAAAAGAAGAGTCAGAAGATTTAATGCAAGAAAAAAATAAAAATCATGAAAAATGCCTTAATTGTTATTTCCTAGTGTGCTCTAGGAATAGAAAACTTTCACATAAGACAACTGAGGCTATTTTAATTGAAGCATGGGTAGGAATTGTGAAATCATAGAGTTTAAAATAGTACAATATGGAAAAATAGTCATTCTATAGCAACTGTTTATTGCATGCCAACTATGTGCCAGACACATCCGAAGGAACTAAAGATACAGTAATAAAGAAGACAAGAATGTTGACATGAATATGTAAATAATATAATATCAAATCCCAGTAAATGCTATGAAGAACATTAAACAAGGTGAAGGAATAGAAAATGACTTAGAAGAAGGGAGATCTATTTTACTTAGAGTGCTTAAGACAGTCTTCTTTAAGGAGGTGATATTGGAATAGAGATGTCAATTATCAAAAAGAGTCAACCAGAGTTCTCAGGAAAGAATTCCAGGAAGAATGAGCAGAAGTATAAGGATCTAGGGATAGCAATAATGTGAATGTAGTGAGAGGATGAGGATAATAGAGTTGGGAATTACTGTTCTTGGGAAGGAGAGATAAAATGATAGGCAGTGGAGGGGATGGAGAAAGGCAACATCTCCTTTCTCCATCCCCTCCATTGGAGAAGGGGGAAGCTAGTGTTACCTAACACGTTCCTTAGCTAAAGCCACTGGAAAGTGGAAGCTGCTAAAAAGTTTTAAGCAGAGATGGAACTAATTTATGCTTTACCTATGTCTGTCCTCTGTTTGCGAAATGAACTGGAAAATAGGAAAGAATAGAAGCAGGAAGCCTATTGCATCAATCTAGAAAAGAGATGATTTCCCAGACTAGAGTTTGAACAGTACAGATATCATAAAGGAATCATTTGGATATAAATGATTAGATAGATAGATACTCCCTTCCCAGCATACAGAGGCACACACATGTATTTATGTAAATATACATATATATGTGTATGGGCTTGACAGTAATTTTCTCTGTACTGTAGAAGGGAAAGGGGAAAAGTGCTTTTTACTTATTTTACTACAAGTAGTAAAAGAAGCCATACCTACTGGAGAATCTTTAAGATCATATTTTCCATCATGACTATACATCAAATTGACTGTGTCTTTTATAATATCTCTTTAAAAGAATGCTAAGAAACAAATTACATGACATGAATTATAATACAATATTATTTATAATGGTATAACAGTTTTGAGTAGCAATTGGCTTCTTGTGAAAGTTAAGTCAAAATCATTTATTACTTTATTTATGTAGTTCACTCAAATGATATGACTCCATGAACCACATACCAAATAAGTTTTACCTGGCTCCTATAATATTTAACATTTTGAATTTATAATGTTTATGTTTTGGTAGCAATAGTGATTAATTATATGTTGTTATCTTTATTTTAAATTAACTAATTCTTATACTTTGGTTATTGACTCACCCGAGGTCAAAAAGTGATTACTAAATGTAAAAGATAAATCAGGGATGCCAAATAACACTAAAGATTAGGTCTAGTTCCTAGCAAAGAGTTCCCAGGAAAATGGAAGTATTCACATCGAGGAAGTAAAATGTTGTAAGTGATATTCAAATAATCACACTGAATTGTGATAATTCTCTTATAAAATATTTTGCACTTAATTGACTCAGTATCAAATATATTTTCAAGTTATATTTTGGAGTAAATATGATATTTTACAATGTTGATAATTCATTTAATAATTATAAACAGCAAAAGAGTAGGTTAGAAATTAGGACAACAAACTAACTTTCATATTTAGATTAGCAGAGAAATAATACACAGATATTTTCTAAACAAAAAAAAGCAAGTTCTTTAGGTAGCTAATACTACTATCTGTTATGGCTATATAGCACAAGTCAGCTCTAAATAAATCTTTATCTTGATATGTTTTGATCATGTACATGCAATATCCATGTACTAATTTATAACTAATATAAATTAGAGTTCATTTACTTCAACTAGGATATTTGAAAAGCTGTAAACCATATTGTGTATTTATTGCATGTTAAATTACAAAATTTTTGAATAAAATTTTATAAATAATAGTAAAACTAAAACTAGTTGTCATAATTATCATTATAATGCTAATAGTTATCATGTTAAAATTAAGAACGATTTTGTTTTATGTTATTTTTTAGTGTTTAAAATTAAACTCTAAAAGAAATCCTGTTAAAAATAAATAGGATTAAAGATAGTAACTATCAATCCTAAGGTATCTAAAATGTTCCAGACACTGTTCAAATCGCTTGCATGTACTAAGTAATTTTATTGTCACCATTCTGTAGGTAGTAAAAAATATCCCCATTTTACAGATAAAGAAAGCAAAGCACAAGAGGTGTTGGTAGCTTGCCTGAGGTCACACAGTTAGTGGTGCAGTGAAGGTTCAAACTCAAGCAAGAACGCTATAATCAAAACAGCATGGTACTGGTACCAAAACAGAGATATCGACCAATGGAACAGAGCAGAGGCCTTAGAAAGAATGCCACACATCTAAAGCAATCTTATCTTTGACAAACCTGATAAAAACAATAGGGAAAGGATTTCCTATTTAATAAATAATTATGGGAAAACTGGCTAGCTATATGCAGAAAGCTGAAACTGGATCCATTTCTTACACCTTATACAAAAGTTAACTCTAGATGGAGAAGATTTAAACATGAGGCCTAGACATGTTTAACACAATAAAAGTTCTAGAAGAAAACCTAGGCAATACCATTTAGGACATAGGCATGGGCAAGGACTTCATGAATAAAACACCAAAATCAAGTGGCAGCAAAAGCCAAAATAGAAAAATGAGATCTAATTAACCTTAAGAGTTTCTGCACAGCAAAAGAAACTATCGATAGAGTGAACTGGCAACCAACAGAATGGGAAAATTTTTAGCAATCTACCCATCTGACAAAGGGCTAATATCCAGAATCCACGAAGAACTTAAACAAATTTACATGAAAAAAACAACCCCAACAAAAAGTGGGCAAAGGATATAAACAGACACTTTTCCAAAGAAGACATTTATGCAGCCAACAAACATCTGAAAAAAAGGTCATCATCACTGGTCATTAGAGAAATGCAAATCAAAACCACATTGAGATATCACTGCACTCCAGTTAGAATGGAGATCTTTAAAATATCAGGAGATAACAGATACTGGAGAGGATGTAGAGAAATAGGAACGCTTTTACACTGTTGGTGGGAATGTAAATTAGATCAACCATTGTGGAAGACAGTGTGGCAATTCCTCAAGGATCTAGAAATAGAAATACCATTGGACCCAGCAATCCCATTACTGGGTATATACCCAAAGGATTATAAATCATTCTATTATAAAGACATATGCTCACATATGTTTATTATATCACTGTTCACAATAGCAAGGGCTTGGGACCAACCCGAATGCCCATCAATTATAGACTGGATAAAGAAAATATGGCACATATACACCATGGAATACTATGCAACCATCAAAAAGGATGAGTTCATGTTCCCTGCAGGGACATGGATGAAACTGGAAAGCGTCATTCTCAACAAACTGACACAAGAACAGAAAATCAAACACTGCATTTTCTCGCTCATAAATTGGTATGGAACAATGAGAACACACAGACACAGGGAGGGGAATATCACATACTGGGGCCTTGGGGGTGGGGGGTTGGGGAGGAATTGCAGTGGTGGGGGGCATGGGGAGGGATAGCATTAGGAGAAATACGTAATGTAGATGACGGGACAATGGATGCAGCAAACCACCACCATGGCATGTGTATAGCTATGTAACAAACCTGCACAATCTGCACATGTACCCCAGAACTTAAAGTATAATAAATAAGAATAAAAAAAGAAAAGAAAAGAAAGGAAACTGGCTCCAGAGTCTGCAGTTCTAACCACTACACCATAAAAACAAATTTATAAGTTTGATAATTAGATATGCAGATTAATTTGGAAATAAAATGAAAGACTTTTTTTTAACAAGAACTTAAATTAGTCTTTGATACCAGTGGAATGAACCATAGTGCCCCATTAGAGCACCCAATTGATCAAGAAAGAGGGAAGCCATAAAGAAATGTGTGCAGAAACTGTTCTCTTCTGTGCCTTTTTAATTTTAGTCAAATCTTGCTTTATAGCTGATACAGTAATAAAAGATTTCTGGCTGACCTGGGTACCTCCCTTAGCTGACAAAACTCTCATGTATCCAAAAGCTTCTGCTGTTGTCTCCTTAAAGCAGTTCCTATTTCCTGTAGCAGACCTATAAATACTTCATGCCTACCCTAGAGCTGTGAAGGAGACTCAGAAACTGAGCATATAATCCTTTTGAACAGTAGAAAAATGATGATGATGATGATGATGATGATGATGTATGTATGTGACAATTCCCCAGTACTCCCATGACGTCTATTCGAATTGGAATCCTTCCTGCTTTAGAAGGATCACATTCTTGTATATTGTGGCCTCCTCTAGAGATCTTTTAAATTTGATAATATTACGTATATCCTAAGGTTTATACAGAAATATTTTCTTTTGTTGCTTAGCATAGTTCTGTTCATTTTAAAGATAGTTTATAATCACACAATATGTTTGAAAATTATTAATACATATACAAGAGAAATATTTTAATGTTCATAATGCTACAATATACATTTTTATTTAATACCCTCTGAAATATTAATGAGATTCATTTGTAAATATTTTAACTAATATATAGCATAAATGATTGGACTTGAAATTTTAAATTTATGATTTTATCCTAATTTTTACTAACAGATTAAAAAATTCAGCTAAATAATTTTTTCTAATTCTATATATTCTTCACTATAATGCTCCAGTGTAGACATCTGACATATTTCTCCAAATAAAAATAAGAGTAATAGAGCTGCAAAAATTCTGGAAAGTATACTGTATAAATACAGGTTATTAGCAATGATAATGAAATTACCACTCTTATTATTTAATACAGAGAATCTTGTAGTGTTTTAGTATTCTTATTCTGTAACTTTATTGAACTTACTACAGTGGTTAGCAATATTATTTTATAAATATTTTCTAATATATGCACAATATTTTTTCACCTGTTTCAACTAGTCTATTTTTTTGGCATGTATACTTCCAAAATAAAATAACTCTTAACCAAATAAGAGGCATTTTAAAAATCATTAGTATATACTTTGGATCAAAGATGAGCCAAGGATGTTTTTAATGTTTCCCTAATTTATAGTTTTCTGATTTTGTTTAAATTTGTGCTAATGAAGTACATTTCACTGAAAATATATATATATCTGGTTATTAATCTACACCAGGTTCATTATTCAGGTTTTGCCTTTTTAGGATATCTTCATCATAAATTCAAGAAAATTTATATACTAATAAAACTTTCAACAACATGTGTTAGCCTCACAGGTATTTTTCCATATTCACTCCCAAATATTAGTGAAAAATTGAATATGGGACTTATTATTTGACTCTATTGTGAAGCAAGAGCTCAAAGTAGTTCTCCATTGATAAGTCGCATTAATAACATAAAAACGATTTCACAGAATTAAAATGAGTTGGTTTAATAAAAAAGGCAACATTCATACAATAAAATATTCTTTCAATATATTATAATTGACTGAGCACAAAGCACCAAGTAATAAACAGTTTAAATCTTGAAGTTTTAAGATAAAATATTGTCTATGATATTGCAACGTCAAATTGGAGATTTAACAACATTTATATTTACAGAAAAGGAATTTAGTGTGCAGGTAGAGAAAAATGAAGATAAATAGATAAAATTTGGCTGTCTTCATTCAGTTGTCCAAAGATAAAATGCACTAAAGTTAGACCCTGGAAAATCAATCAAAGAGTAAAATTTCTTCCTAGCTTATAGTAGACACTAAACTTTAGCTGAAATTTTATATATAAAACATAGCAGGATAAATACTGAACCCATTTTCAAAACAATAAGAATAAATAAAATATTAAATTATTAATAATTACATTATAAGATATGCTTCTAAAACCCAGTATATGAACACTGTGATGCAATCCATAAATATTTATGGACTATATTTGGAACTCTGAGTGTATTTTTCCATAGAATATATGAAACAACTCTTTATTTCCTAGGCCAGCCTGGAAAGTGTAATACTAATGCAATCTAGCTACTATGTAAAGGAATGATTCCAAGGGAAATGCTTTTATTGCTTGAGTCTGCAGAACAAGACTTTGTGCTTGAAAATCGGAGTCTGGACTTTTCCAGTTTCAAGCTATTGGTGACATCTATGCCTAGAGATTGTGATGGAAACTTCCATCAGACTGAAGGATAAGGCCTGTGAAGCTTTGGGGGCATATCTGAGTCTTGGCCAGTTTCCCAAAGACTAGTCTTTGTTTCCTTCTTATTATCATTATTTATTCTTTAAACTGAAATTTATCTCAGTGGTTCCCTACCAAGGGTGATTTTGCCCCGGGGAACCATGTGACAATGTGTAGAGACATTTTGCTTTTCACATCAGGTGGCACTGTTGACACACCCTGTTTCAGATTTACAACAAAACGGTATGTATCCAGCAGGCAGAAGCCAGGAACATAAATATCCTATAATGCACAAAACAGCCTCTCATATCAAATAATTATCTGGCTTGAAATGTCAATAGTGGCACTGTTGACAAACCCTGCTCCAGATTTAAAATATAACATACTTTCATCATAGCTCCCCCTTTACCCCTTTTTCTTACCTCTTCTAGGGAATCTAATAGTAAAATGTATTAATGAAAAAATAACAAGCCAGGGAGACCCACCAACCTCAAGTAGTCTGAAATATGATGAAGTTTGGCATTCTATTTAACAAAATATGAATAGGACTTTTTTTTGCTGCTTTTCATCTCATCATCAATCTTTATGCTTGCTGTAATGAATTCTACCTAACTGAGCCTCCCTTTGTTAACTCTGGAGCTGGTTCTAAGGAATAGGGTTAATTTTAGTTCATTGAAAGGCTTCCATTCACAGCCTTGTAAATTTTTCTTCTTGATAAAGAAATTGTTCTTGGATATATGGCCACTAAAAATGGAAAAGGAGCTATGGGATAAAAAGACGTGTCGATGACATGACTTAATCCGAATGGTGGACACCTGTGCAATGATATGGTTGTGGTAGGGCTGGGGGTCAGCACAATGGGTTATTATTAGAATTCTCTTATATGCCTCCCTCAAAGTTATTTCTGTCCTGGACAGAAGGGACAAGCAAAGATAAAAATTAGGAAGGGAGATGTCTAGGCATTCAAAGTTTAAGGAAAGAGGTGACCAAGAAATTATTTGCAGTCTTTTTAACATGAAAGGGAAACCACACAGTCAACTGTAGGAAATGAGAGAGAGAAGAGGAGTTGTAGGCATAAAAGATAGATCTAAATAAGTCAGGGACAGACCTTAAAAAAAATAGCTTAGCAATAAAATTAAATTGAATATAAGATATTCCTTTCATTGTCCAGAAGACATTCTCAAATTGAATACTGTCACAAAGTCACCATTATTCATCTGAATTGGTGACATGCATTATTCCAAACAAAAATGTGATCATTTGTGCTTTCTGATTGCTGAATATAAAACATTGGTTACTCCTTTGGGTATATACCCCATAATGGGATTGCTGAGTCTAATGGTATTTCTGAATTTTGGTCTTTGAGGAATTGCCACATAGTCATCTACAATGACTGAACTAATTTACACTCCTGCCAACAGTTTATAAGCATTTCTTTTTCTATACAATCTTTCCAGCATCTGTTATTTTTTAAATTTATTATTATTATTATTATTTTGAGATGGAGTTTCGCTCTTTTTGCCCAGGCTGGAGTGCAATGGCACGATCTTGGCTCACGTCAACCTCCACCTGTCAGGTTCAAGCGATTCTCCTGCCTCAGCCTCCCAAGTAGCTGGGATTACAGGAACCACCATGCCCAGCTAATTTTGTATTTTTAGCAAACACAGGGTTTCTCCATGTTGGTCAGGCTGGTTTTGAGCTCCCAACCTCAGGTGACCCACCTGCCTCGGCCTCCCAAAGTGCTGGCATTATAAATGTGAGCCACCACCCCCAGCCCCATCTGTTATTTTTTGATTTTTTAAAATAATAGCCATTCAGACTGGCATGAAACGGTATTTCATTGTTTCAATTTGCATTTCTCTAATGATCAGTGATGACCCTTTTTTCATCTGATGGTTGGCCACATGTATATCTTCATTTGAAATGTTATCTGTTTATGTCATTTGCCCACTTTTTTATGGGATTGTTTCTTTTTCTTTTAAATTTGTTAAGTTCCTTATAGAGGCTGGATATAAAAATGCATGCACACACTCATATGTTCATTGCAACACTATTCACAATAGCAAAGATATGGAATCAACCTAAATGCCCAGCAATGGTAGATTGGATTTTAAAATGTGGAAAATATACACTATGGAATTGTATGCACTCATAAAAATATGAGATCATGTCCTTAGCTGGGATATGGATAGAAATGGAGTCCATTATGCTGGGCAAACTAACACAGAAACAGAAAACCAAATACTGCATGTTCTCACTTGTAAGTGGGAGCTAAATGATGAGAACACATGGACATACAGAGGGCAACAACACACAGTGGGGCCTTTCAGAGGGTGGAGAGTGGGAGAAGGGAGAGGTTCAGGCAAAGGAACTAATGGGTACTGGCTTAATATCTGGGTGACGCGATAATCTGTGTAACAAACCCGCATAATACAAGTTTACCTATGTAACAAACCTGCACTGGTACCCCTATTCTATATTTTATCAGCATTTGGCTAAGGTAGTGTCATAGCCTGATTTTTTTTTTCATGCTATAGAAGGTGAATAAATGTTTTTAGTGAAAATTTTCTTTCCATAGGGAAATGAGGATTATTTTCCTAATATTTTCCTAAAACAGTACAGATAATTCCCTTCAAAATTTCAGTAAAATATCTGTACGCTGATATTATCCTCAGTAGATAGAAGCTGATTTTACCCTAATATCATATACAATTTAAAATCATAGCTTGAAATAAAACCAGAATTAGTACAAAATATTATTCTGACTTTGTGTGATATTCTGACATTGTAGTATAGAATAATAATAATATAGAGAAAAAATTTGATTTCTTCTCAGAGAATCTGACACAGCAGAAAGCCCAGATTTTAATAACGTTTTCATAAAATTACACTTTTTTATGGAAAATATAAATGACAAAGCCAGTTATGGAAATCCTTTCTAGACAGAACATCTTATGCAAATAAGTTTTTGAGTCTTGCAGAGAATGAGGTCCAGCCTACTGAACCCCTCAGCAGCTCACTGTGTATGGCACTCATATTAAAACATTCCAGCAAACAAAACTTGGAGATAGAATAACTCAAAGATGCCAAGTTAGGAAATAGAATTAGGAATAAAAGCTATAAACAATAAGACAAGATATTATATTTCAGTATATTTATCTCAGGCTCATATTTATAGAACGTGTAGAAATTCACACTGCTTTGAATAAATGCTTATAATACATTAAATAATAGAGATGAGTTTTATAAAGAACTAGTTTACTAAATTAATCTCTGTTTCAGAAATTGTAAACTTGTATCTGGGTTTGCAAACCAGATCTATACCAATTATGAAGTTGAACACGTTTAAGATGCCACAAATAGTCAGTTTAGATGGTTCAAATACAATGTCATAGTCATTTTCAAACTAAAATATCGCACTTTCAAATTTCATACTACCTTTTCCCAAGAATCAGCTATTAGAGTACAAATATAATTGGTTTACCTAATAAATTAATTTAGCTTTATTATGACTATGTAAAAGAAAAAAGTATCTTTTCTATAATATGACTGGGTGTCTTTGTAATTAGAGAAAAGAAGTGATCCAAATCCAAGCAGAAATTTAGAGACACAATTGAGTAAGAATAAATGCTTAAATGTATGATTTTAAATGAAAACTTTTATATCAATAAATTACATTTATTCTAGGTTACTTTACCTCCAAATAAATTGTTCATTTGAAGCTCTGGCATGTAAATCATTATAATTTGTTTCAACATGTATTTGTTAATGAAACTTCAGTTTTAACAAATATGATTCCATGTTAACGTAAAAGAAATGGAAGATAAAATGATCTTTATATTAAAATATTGTCATATAGCTGGAAAGAAAAAAATATGTTTAAAGAAATGAATTTTTAAAACTCAAGACCACAGTAAGCATTAGAAATTGTAAGATATGCTATGCTCTGTACAAATGTACTATACAATTTCAGAGAAGAAAAACAGCAATAAAGTTAAGTAGTCTTTAATAAATATTTAAAAAGACATAGAAGGTGTCCTCAATTCCTTCAGTTCGTTCACAACTTCCATAACCCTTTGTAGAAAAACCTTCAGGAGATTTAATGTAGGATGACGGTGGTTAATTTAGATCTTGTGTGTAAAGGAGACCTGTTCAAATTGTGCCTTAACATGATTAATGTGGGCATGGTAGCTGAGGAACATACACAGACTCCTAATTTTTTAAATCAATTTGAAAAAGAACCATAAAATTATTTTATAATTTCTCTTCCAAACACCTGAATAAAATATTGAATTATCCATTCAATTCAGATTTTTTAAAAATATTTTAAAACCTGGGTTAAACAAAGTTTTTTCATAGTATTATAAACCTCCAAAAAATATAATGAATAATGTGGAAGAAATAAAATGCATGTATGTTTGATTAATGGCTTTTTCACATACTAGACAATGTTTTTTACTGCTTTAAGGATTGCTTTTTATTTCCTTTTCATTTTTTTAGAGACAGGTTCTCATTACATTACTCGAGCTTGTCTCAAACTTACTTAAGTGATGCTTCCACCTCGCAAGGTACTGGGATTACAGGCATGAGCCACAGCGCCAGGCCACTGTATTCATTCTGGACTATGCTACAACATGTATAATAAAATTAGCAAAATGTGGAGCTCAAATAAGAAAATTTAATATGATCTATTCATTCCAGCATGTGGTGATAATTAATATTTAATTTTTTTATCAAAACCAAAGTAATACCAACATTCAATGAATACTTACTATGTGCTATACTTTGTTATGTGCTTTACATATTCAAACCTATTTAATCCATTTCCCAAACCAATAAGGATGTACTAAAATTGTGCCCATTTTATGGATGAGTGAATGAATAAGTGCAGACAGATCATTATGCACATCTAAGCTTCAATTTTCTCACCTACATAACAGCCAAATCACAAGTTTGTAATAAATATGTTTTATTGCGTTTTAGGTTTTGGGGTACATGTGCAGAACATGCAAGATAGTTGCATAGGTACACACGTGGCAGTGTGATTTGCAGTCTTCCTCCCCTTCACCCACATTTGGCATTTCTATTACACAATATATGTGAAGTTCCTAATCAGTGACTGATACCTAGTTAGCATTTGTAATGACTAGTTCCCTGTCTGCTTTAGGAAAACCAAAAAATGAAGACAACAATAATGTAGGCAGGTGAAGACCACCGGAACACCAAGTCCATATTTGTAAATATTAGTAGCTTGTCTAGATATTTAAACATACAAAGCTAAAATGTCTCTGCTAGTTCTGGAAACAAAACTGAAAAAGATAATTGGTTATTTTTCTAGTTTTCTTTAGACTTGTTAATTCTTCAATAAATAGGTGATAAGTCAATGTTTTGATGTTCGAATAAATGTTGGAAATTATTTGGGTACCGCGGGGTTGGCAGACTATAGCCCTTTGATCACATTCAGGCCACCATCAGTTTTTGTATGGTTCATGCACCAAGAATGTGTTTTACATTTTTTAATGTTTCTAAAAATCAAAAAGAAAATAACCAGCGTAGACAGGAAAATAATGAGGTTCAAATTTCAGTGTCCATAAAGTTTTATTGAAACTCAGCCATGCTCTTTTGTTTACATACTGTCTATGGCTGTTTTCATGCTGCAATCATGAAGTTGAGTATCTGAGAGAGAGTGATTTTACAGTTCACAGACCTTAAAATATTTACCGTTAGTCCTTTACTGAAAGCTTGCTAACCCCTGGATGAACACATTGACATAGGTTTCTTTAAGAATTCTGAGGACATTTAACATGATAATGTTACATCATAAAATCCCCAAGAAAAGGAAAATTATTTCAGTATAGTATTTTCTAAATGTATTTGACCTTGGCACATTTCACAATATTTAAGGTTTACATGACACATCTGTAATGAACAAATTCAACTATTTTTTAACTAAAAAAATGAAAAATGTCATCTTTTTTACCTCAGAAGCAACCTAGATTTGCTAACAGGAAATTAAATAATATTTCCCTCATGTAAATAATGTATGACTGCATATAATTCTATTCAAATGATGATCGGATCTCTTACGTAAAACATTAAAAATTTTTTCAGGAATACATATTGAATGTCAATCTAGGAGACAGTTGATGCCTTTTTTAAATTTTAGAGAATTGTTCAATTTATTTTTACTAAGTTTCAAAGCAGGATATGTTCCCCACTTGTTCAGCCTTTAAAAGCTACATTGATCAATAAATCCTAAGTTTGTCTGGCTATTTTCTATCTTAAAAAATAATCACCTCAGAAAACTGAAGGCATTTTAGGTAAAGCGAATATGCTATACACGAAATAGAAATAGCAATGCTAAATGATAATTTGGACAGTTTTTCTTTAAAGTTACACATATAAAAAGAAAAGTGTAAGCAAAATAAAAGTTAATGAAGCAGGTAAATGTGAGGAACCTCGGGCCCACAACTAACTGGTTAATTTTACCCATTGTGTGGCAAATGTCTTGGAAGTAACATTTGTTTTTGGATTATAGTGCTGCTATCCTAGGGAGAGATGAATACAGAACCCACAAATAATACAGCTCTGTTCTTAGGTTGCTACGGAAATTTGAATCACTGTTTTGATAGATAAAGCATGAAAATTAGTTATATGAAAATCCTTTCCTTCAAACACAAACCATTAGCAGTTTTTTAGAAATCATTTAAAAAGTGGCGTCTTTCAGAAAATTAATAACTCCATGAAAAATTAGGACAGTCAACAATTAATAAAAACAAAGAAAAAATTATCCTGAAAATTAAAATTTGATATATATGTTTGTGTGTATATGAGTGTGTGTGTGTGTGTGCATGTGTATGTGTTTGTATTTATTAGTTCTGTGCTCTACTAATGCCACTTTAGTTTTCTAAGAAATAATATTATAAATCAGTCATGCAGGATAAGTAAAACCCTTGACATTCCATAATGGCAGGGTAGCTATAGAACATAATTCCCATAAACAGAGAAAAGGGAAGAGAATGTGTAAATAATGTGTACTGGAAACTACTGGGGTTAAGTAAACGAAGCTCATAGTTCAGATTCCGGAAATTGATTACAATCAAAATGTAAATATTTAACATGTGGTGTTTACCAGATGAAATGTGAGAAAATATCTAATCTTGTTGGAAATTCAAGTACTCACTTCCCAGTGTTACCTGCACCTGGGAGGTTGCTAAAGTGCCCTTACTGATTGGTATTTTGTAAAGAAATATTTTGTAATAAAAAACAGTAAGTACTTATTAAAAGGAAAGTCACCTAGCCGGAATACTTTGTTTATTGATAATTATAGTTATTTTAGTTATTAGCAAGAGATTTTCTTTTGCGAGCCAAATCCATATTGGCTTTGCTTTCTTAATGGAAGATATTGCCTAATGATAATGATTTTGAACTTGAATCTACCTGCAACCACCTGCTTTTCCCCGTGAATGTATGCCTAGATAAGCTGGTAAACTCGAGGGACATAAATCATGTGCAAGAATTTCAGTTATCCAGTTGGATAGCTGAAAACATGAGGTGGGCTCTGTTGTTCCAGACTTTCATTTTCTGAATGTACTCAAATGAACTGCAATAAAATGGCCTCCCATTGGAAGCTTCATCTAAAAAATCAACTATTTACATTAATCACAAATAAGTTTCTTGAAGAGAAAAAACAAATTATTAACTTGTAGAAATGAGAGTATATCAGGGTCTGCCACTCTATTTTGTTAAGGAAAAGGTGAGATATTATACTTAGGGACATTATTGGTAAGAGAAAAATTCTAATCATCTATGTCAAAAATATTGTGTGCTTATTTTTCTTCCCTAGGTTTTAAACTCTTTAATATGCTTTGAATTTTACTGTTTCCACCTCTTCTAGGACTTTGCTTCATAATTTACCTCTTCGTAAACTCTTTTTATGTTCTACCTTTTTCTCTGGTTCCTTCTACTATCTTGTCCCATTAAAATAACCTTCACTTGACCACATATTCCCCTCACTTATCTTTCCTTCCCACACCAAATAGCAATCCACATTCATTCTTTCTAGTACATCCCTTTCCAGAAACTCTTCAACCCACCACAAAATGTCTACTGCCTCCACAGTTCTTCTTAGGGTCATCAGAAATCTCCTTGCAGAACTGATCTGACATGACCTCTTTGTAACACAATGCATTGTGACCTCCTCCTCCCATTCTTGCAACTCTCCTTTCCTTGACTGTTATGATGCCATTCTCACATGGCTCCTCCTTTACTTTTCCAGCTGCTTCTTCCCAGTTCCCACATGGTCAATAGATGTTGATGCCATGCAAGATAAGATTAGCATGACCCAAATTATTTGCAGTTCTTTCCATTAAGAGAATCTCTCTATTTCTTCACCCCTTGAATAGACCTTGGAACTTGCTATGACCAATGAAATGTGACAAAAATCATGTTTGCAAGTTCTAGAGTCCAGGCTTTTCTTGAAGCCTTGTAACTTCCACTTACTTCCTTTTGAAATGCAGTCCTGAGATTGCTATATGATGAAAAAGCCTGAGTTGAAATATCATATGGAGAGGAAAGAGGCAAACCATCTAAACCAAGTTGCTCTATCTGAACTGGGCCCTCAGCCAATCAGCTACTCATGAGAGAGCCCAGGTGAAGCCAGCAGTAGGCTGAGTCTTGGTGACCCATACAATTATGGAAAAGAATAAATGGTTCTTTCTGTCACTAATTTGGGGAGTGTTTTATTATGCAGTAAGTGATACAGTTGGCATCTCCTAGGTTTTTGACTATGACTTATTTCTTGTCTTATTATACACATTCTTATGGGTAACTGCAATAATAGTTGCAGTCTGTAAACCAATTGTATGATGATGGTTCTCAACTCTATTATGACCTTAGCTCTAGATCTAAGTTCCCAACTTCTTTTTTTTGCTTGTTGATATTTCCATTTTCATAACTTACAGACACCTCAGATTTGACCCAGGAAAACTAATTCACCATGCTCTTCTCTCAAATAGCAAACTATTCCATTGCCTGAGTTCCCACACTACTGAATGCAGTTATTAATAGTATACCCCAACTGTCTACCCACTTTCAAAACTGAGTTTTCCTAAACTCTTTCCTTTGCTTCTCTCCTACTTTAACAACCAATCACTGTTTGCTTTATCCTTTCTCTGAAATATCCCAAATGTCTGCCCTCCTATTCATCACCACTACCACAGTTCAGACAAGTCTGTTTTCCTGTATATTACTGTAGTAAGCTGTTGCATGTTACATTATTATAAAATCTTTCCCCTTCACATTTGTGCCCCATAATCTTACCAGACTACCATTTTTAAACTGCAAATCTAGTTTTTTGGTTGTTTTTTTTTTTTACTTTTTTGACTGAAACCTTTCAATTATTTCTAAGTCCTGCATTTTAAACTGTTCTCTCTCTCTCTCTTTTTTTTTTTTTTTTTTTTTTTTTGAGACAGATTCTTGCTTTGTCACCAAGCTGGAGTACAGTGGCGTGATCTCGGCTCATTGCAACCTCTCAGATTGAAGTAAGTCTCCTGACTCAGCCTCCCTAGTAGCTGGGATTATAGATATGTGCCACCACGCCTAATTAACTTTTGTATTTTTTAGTAGCAACAGGGCTTCACCATCTTTGATACTTCTACAAAATCTAATGTACACTTGGTAGCAGCACTTCGTACTTTGGATAATGCTTTGCTTTTTTACTAGTTTGACAGTCAAGTCCAGGAATAACTCTCACTTTTGAAGTCTAAATGTCTAATATAGTAGGAACTAAACTTGGAAGTGGGGTGGAGATGAGAAGGGGGAATTATAGGGAGATATATAAAGGAAAATTCTCAGTCAATTATCTAGATCAGGTGTCTGAAAAGGAAGGGCCTCGTGGCTATAACTGTTCCACCACATGTTTCTCAAAAGTTTTAATGAAACACAGCCAGAAACTCTAAAATATTTATTATGTTTTTTTACACAAAAAATTTGAACACTGTCCTAATTTGCCTGCACCAAAAATCTACACTATATTTATTTAAACAACAAAACATGTATTTAACTTCAGTATCTATACAAGTCTTGTCTGTACCATTCTCTAGGAGATAAAAAGGTAGAAAAAAATGTGATCACACACACACACACCCCCTTACAACCTAGTGGAAATAATGGCTATGTTTGAAACCAATTTCAACCAAAGGTAATGATTAAGGGATCATTCAAAGGGTGACTGCCTCATGTGGCTTGACTGTGATTAATATAAGATTAGTCAGCCTGACAGCCCTGACTGGGAAACCAGTTTGTGTTTTGCCTTGAAAGCCCATTCCAGGTGCATTGTGCTGTTTTGTATTAATCAGCCCCATATGGATGTCAGGAGGGATGAGAGTAGGTTGGATGAAAGGCTGCTTTCACAGTCCCATCTCAGGTGCAGTATGTCCAAACACCAGGTGTTTACAGGTGGAATATTTGGAAACATTCAAATAACACCTTAATTTTCTTCACTCTTCACCCTGATGTTCTTCCCTCCCAGAACCTATCTCCGCCATGTTTTCTGTTCTTTATGATGACACACATGTGTCTCCAGTTACTCAGAACCATAATCTAGTTGCCAGTGGTTCTTTTTTTTCCATCCTGATCCTGGCCCCATGCACTGACTTTTGAATTCCTGTAAATTCTTTCCATGGTGACTCTTACATCTTTCTTCTCTTTTTATGTTAGAAATTTCTTTAACTCTCCCACATGTGGCCCACTGGTGTTCTTTCTCCATTCCCTCCAATACTTTTTAATATATTTCTTCAAGTTGAATATTTATGTGGCACAATGAACATATCATTTTCTTGCTTATGGCCCTTCAGTGGTTCCCACCACAATATAAAGAAAAATTAAACTAAATTTAAGAAGCAAAATAATCTGTTTGGCCATTCACAAACTCGCTGATACATTATCCCAAATATTTTGGATTTCCTCTTGTTTCTCCTTTACTTACAATGTTCTTTTTCCCATCTTTTTATATTGTAATCTTCCCTCATTTGGATTCCAGTATAGATGCTGTTTTGTAAAACCCACAGAGGTTGTTTATCCTTGTCACCTAATATACAACCCTATCTGCATCTCAGTCCTGAGCTTCAGGCTTCAATATCTTACTGAATACCTCTACTTTGTATATTTAACTGGCATATGAAACTTAGCAAGGCTGAAAAAGAATCATTAATTTTCCACATGTTCTTCACCACATCTTCAGAATCCCCAAGTGTCTTCAGAATCATCCCTGTTAAAACCCTCAGAATCATCCTTCATTTGTCAGTTTCCCTCACTCTGTACAAATTTAAGTTCTCCTTCCAAAGTGTATCCATTTTGTCACCTACAATCCTTCTCCACTATCATTACACAAGTCATCATCTTTTGCTTAGACCACTTATCACCACAACCAGGTTCCCTGATTTCACTCTTTGTCCTTCTATAATTACCTCTCTACATGCTAGCCAAGTTGACCTTTTGAAAAATGTAAATAAGATTATATAATTCCCCTGGTTAAAACCCTTCAATGGATTTCCCTTGAATTTAAAGTCCAGTCAACATCCCTATGATCCACAAATATCTAAATAATCACACTCCATCTAGTACATCCCCTACTAGTTAGCCCCTTACTAACTGGTCTTCCTTCATTTTTTTCATAACTCCAAAACACATTCTGTCTCAGTGACTTTATACTTTCTGTTCAACCTGGCTAAAACAGTCTTCTACCAGAGCCTGACATGCCTGGTTTCTTTGGTTCATCACATTCTTAACTAACAAGGCTCCTCTTCCCAGACCACTCTCCACTCTCCACTACATGACTCTAGTTTTTCCCTATAAAAGTGTAACTGCTATCTCAAATGTCTTATTCATGTAATGTATTGCATTCTGTCTATCTACCACTGCATTATACATTAGATCAGAGGAGAAACTTTGGCTATCTTTCTCACTACTTTATCCTTAGCATCTAGAAAAATATATGGCACATACTACAGGGTAAACAAATATTTATTGTTCAACATATGGATTTTATTATAACACCTTAAAATGCTTGCTTTGTATTTTGATTGTTTCCATTTGGCTTGTGTGTCTTGGTAATCAGCGAGTTCCTCAAAAACATGATCCTTACCTGATTTGTTATTAACATTTCACAATATACCTCAAAGTGTGGAGTTCATTTAATATTTAAAACATTTTAAGAAAATAATCACATAATCGTCATCTTTAGTTACAATATAAATATATATGTGTGTATATGTGTGTATTTAAGTAGATCACAAGTCTGACAGATATTTGTGATCTACTTAAAATATCATGTATATTTTTTTCCTGAGAAGATAAAATAAATATTCTAGTATCTAGTAGCACAACAGGGTGGCTGTAGGCAATAATAATTTAATTGTATGTTTTTAAATGCTAAAAGAGCGTAATTAGATTGTTTGTAACACAAGGATAAACACTTGAGGCAGTAGATACGTCATTTACCCTGATGTGATTATTATGCATTGTATGCTTGTATCAAAATATCTCATATATCCCATAAATATATACATACACTTACTATGTGCCCAAAAATGAAAAATAAAAATAAAGCAATGCTATAGTATGAGCATATTGTGTAAAACATTGCATTCCACAGTCAACTATTTTACTTAATCTTCTAAATTGTGATTACAGCAAGTTCTCCTAATTAAAAGTAGAACCACTAAAAATACTTAACATTTTAAAAACAGTTACCCAGTCTAAATCTCAAGGCTATTAATTATAGTTGCAGGAAGCAATTCCTTGACTTTCACTGCTGGAAGAATAGGCAGTCAAGGAATGAAGTGAATGCTTTGTGGTCTACCTCTGTGATGTGCCTAGTTTCCTGCACTATTAACCCTTGAAATTCTACTATAGCCTTTTAAGTTTTTGTACTAATCATGTACAACTCTTCTCCATATGAGAAGGTAGTTATTACATGTCTACCCCATAAAAAGATCCTTGGTTTCTCAATAGCATCTCTCCTATCTTCCAGGCAAACACAAGGTCTTATGTGCAGAGCTGATATCGGTATCCTTTTAGGCTTTACTGTTGAAGACTGTTTTCCCAAAACAAATCCTCTTCTGCTGAATGCTAAATTACCACAGTTAACCATAATTTCAGGGATTCCAGTGAAATTGAAAAAAGATCAGAGTAAATAAGGAGAATTAAGAGTAAGTAAAAGTATATGAGGTGGTTACAAAATCTCCCAACCATGGGCTGAAACAACAAATGTGCACCACAGGGCACATCAGTAGGCCTCTGACACAAAGCATTTGCCAATCATAATTAGTGAGCCTAAAAATTTGCTGAAGTTGGACCAATGGAAGTAAAATTTATCTGGATCAATGGAAGTAAAATCTAAAAGACTCACAAAATGGTAGTTACTCAATTTCAAGGTCTGATAAACTTCCCAATTTCTTGTCAGTATTAGAATAAATAGTAGCCAACTACCATTGACTTTAAGCCTGACAATGTTATATAAATACACAAAGTTCTTTTAAACACTTCTATTGTAGTTGTAAAATATTGCTTTCTATCAACTCAACTACAATTATGGATTCTTGCCAAACTGACCATACTACTGCCTGATTCTTGGATTCTTCTCTTTTGATTATTCTATGTGAGTCAGTCTTAGCCCTGTGTGATTCAGCCCCCTCCTACATATTTTTTGTAAATCTTCTTGCATTCCCTTCTCTTGTTCAAGCCTGTCACCTGTAGGAGTTTAATAAATGCTAGCTAATTATGATGATGCTCATTTTATTTTCCTTTACCTCCATTTACTCCTCTCATTTATTTCTACATAGAGTTAATCAACATTTATTGAGTAGCTATTCTATAGAGGAATAGCCTTCATCAACTCCAATAGATTTTACTGAATTTTCTTAATCATATTACAAAGATTATGATTTTGTCTACCTTGTCAAGGATAGTTTTCCATGGAAGAGTGATTTTATAAAAGTTCTTGCTTGAACTATTTTACTATGGTACTGTTTTCTCAATTAGGAGTTTAATCTCTTAGGAATGGAGTTGTGTCTTTGCTTGTCTAGTACAGTACTAAACACAATTTACCCCTCCTAAAGAAATAAAATTAAAAGGTAGCTACTCAGAACATTCCTATAACTGTGTTGCTAAAATATCTCAAATGAGGAGGAGATATGCTCCACATTCAACATTCAGTCTCATCTACCAAACTTCACTCATATGCATACCTGGTTGTGTTCTAGTGGGATGAGGGGAGGAAACAGTAACCCTAGAGAAGAACAAATTACCATGGGTCTTGATTTATTTTTCTACCCAAGGTCTGGTAAAGTTTCATATCATCTATTTATTAGATATGGCCCTTTACCACTTGAAAGCCAGGAGCTGAGCCTAGGATCAGGGAAGATGAGAGATCAACCTTTAATTTACGGATTCATTCTTTAAGTCACACATGCATCCATTTAACATAAATGTACTGATCAGCTGTATTTTGAGAGTATATGTTGAATTTTTTTATTCAATCAACAAATACTTTTTGAGCACTTACTCTCTGATTATCTAGGAAGGAACAAGACAAGTAAGGTCCCTGCTCTGACTGGACCTATACTCAATGAGAAGTTTTTTTTTACAGATTGCTTAAGTCACTTTATTTATAAAAGTAGAGTAGATTCCAGTCTGAAGATATAAACCTCTGAGTATAATTTTCCTTGTTTGTCAGCATATTTAATTTATATTGATCATTCTTATACTTGAAATATATTGTTTATTACTTCCAGTGCTAAACATCTTCAGAAGGCTCTATTCCATGTGCATAAATATTTTATACTTGTATAATTATTTATATTAGTAATTACTTTCAATTTTATACAACAAATACATAAACTACCTCTAGAAGGTGTAGTACTACAACAGACTCCACAAGAATGGAATCATAATCTATTTAAAAACAGTAAAGAATCAGCACCTAAGCAATCAATGTTGTGTTTTGCCAATGTTGTGTTTGGATGTCAAGAAATTCATTAAGCAACCATACATTAAAATCATTAGAATGCAGAAGTAAGCTGAACTTTTTCCTCTGACATACACATGGTAAAGTTATCATGAAGTTTTATTTTAGAAAGCTGATATGTAAAAGGAAAAGAGATTCTTTGTCAAGTACTAGTATCCATATACACCTGCAAGAAGTAAACATATACCCCTATTTCAACTCTATTTCATTTTCAGAACTAATATCAAAAGAATAGAGCCACACATTTGTGAATTATTTAGAGTTATCATCAGATCTCCTGGAACTACATGCCAGTAAAATAACATTAAAACTTTCTGAGTTATACAGTCAATAAACACATTATATTAATTAAATTGTTGGCCAGCTTCAAACTTTTTAAAACTTTTCTCTAAAAAATTGATTTAAGTATTTCTCACCTTGACATGTGTCAGGCATTGATACTGTATATAATACAACATTTTATGTAGGTCCAAGCTGACTTAGGTTTTCTTGAGAAACAATTCAGTTTAACCTAGAGCTCAATTTCACCCCTGCCACAGCTCTCAAGATCATATTGCTAGGGATAAAGCATTCCAGTCACTGTTCTTAAAGAGCTATCTGTTGCCAACTAATGACTACCTAAGTTACTAGGTATAATCAGGGGAAATCTCTTTCAGGAACTCCTGAGAACTATGATGAATTACATACTCAAATATCTGCACTTCTCCATACAATTTTGGGAACATTTTAAATCTTGATTGAAAGGGTACACAAAATAGTACATAATAATTTCCCCTTTTGCAGAATTCACAAATTATCCTACTTCTAATTACAGAGAGAAGACAGACTTCTTGTCAGCAACTTTTACCCTAACCATAAAACTTAATTCTTTCTTCTGGTGAAGCAATTATTGAATGATTTACTTCTAGTGACAATATAATGTACGTGGCTGTAAGAATTGTTGGCTAAATACGTTCTAATTGATTCAAAAGCAACCTGTAATGCAAATTTTATGTATCAATTATAAAACAATAGTGATATAATATTTTATGCTAATAAATTCAAGGAAGGCAAATTTTTTGGAGTCTTTTAGTTTTAGGTTAATAATACAAGAATGTCTGCTAATATTACAAGTATGTCTAGCCTGTGGTGGATAGTCCTATATCAGTATGTTTTGTGAAAGCTGAAGGAAATCCTTGAGATGACTTAAGGGAAAACCAAGAGAAGACTAAATTGTACTTCTAAATAATTGTAAATGCCCTTTAAACTGGATTCAATGTTTTTGTATTCATTATTTTTTATCTTACAAATCATCTATGCAAACTATTCTGATTTTCTATTTTGAGAAATTTATTGGACACTATTTCATTATGGCAATGTTATGCTTATGAAAGTACCAACCAATTCTCTGTCTCCAAAGTTTATTAATTAAAACACTAAGAAATCATACCTTACAACCAAGTGTCCCCAAAAAAATCTTTATAAGACCATTCTAGTTATCTGAACTTTTACAAAACTTTCTGATTGTTCTTTAGACACATTAATGTTTAAAACAATCCTTACCTTGAAGATATAATCTAATATAAAGACCATCACATTCACAAATGAAATCTATGTGAATTATAGATAGGTTAATAATCTAAATCCAATTGCTGAATGTCCACATGAATCTCAAATGGCTTGGTGGTTCATTATTTACTTCTTTAGCTTTTATGTGAGAAACAATGGGTGCCTAGCGACTTAGAAACCACTTTCAGAAACTTGAATAGTTTGTTAAAAAAAATCTAGACTTGCAAACATTTTTATTTTTCATGTGGAACAAAAAACCTGATAAAGAAGATATGCATCAATCGTTGGAACTCAGTCTTAGAACATTCTGTTTTTCTGGAATCAAAGTAGATAATTCATCTCCTAAGACCAATAGTTTCTCTGAAAACTGAAGTCTTCCAATTAAACATTACTACAATTAGAATATTTTAAAAGATTGACTCTGACTGTTAACATAAAGAAGTTTAGGTTGGCTCTATGTCTTTATATGAAAGTTTGAAATAAAAAGCCTGATTATATTTGGGCAAACAAACTTTTAGGCTTTTTATTTAGCCATCTATTATTCTCAAATTTCTTGAATACTATATCCAAAATCATTGAACTAAATAATCTTTAAATTGAGAGAAAAAAAAACTAGTAGGATAAAATTAACTTGGTTTCAAATTCTATATAATTGTCTATCTATATAAGTTTTGAATTATATTAAATATCAACGAACCCTTTAAAATGTATTTACTTTTATATAATACCAGCTGGTGTCACATGATGAATAGAGAATAAAATAATTAGTATGTTCTAGTCTGAGTACAAATTATAGTTCAGTTTACAAAATTGAATAAACAACTGTATTGCAGGTCTACCACATGTCAGGCACTGTCCTGGACATGAAAACATAATGGTGTCTAGACAGATATAGCCCCACCTTCTCTAAGCTTTATGGTTTGTATTTTGTAAAACTTTTTATTGCCTCATTCTCTGAAGTTTTATTTGCATCCTGTTTGTCTCTCAAACTCTCAATTCTCTATTTATTATAATAAGATTTATAATACTATCTCATGAGGTTCAATTTTGGGTGATTAAATATCACTCCCAAGTAAACAAAAATGAAAAGAGAGGCAGAGAATAGCATGCATAAAAATTCTTCTAGCAGACGTTCTCATAATTTTATAACCTTAAATTCTCAATGTTCCTTCTTAAAAGTTCATATTTTTCCTGCTTATAAAGATGCAATTGTGCTCAGGTAGTTTTTTTCTTATCATTGCTAGTTATAGATCACAATGCATATGAATATATTTATTATTCAAATTCTTTACATTGTACAAGAAATGTTATATGTCTATATTTGAAGGATATAGTGACTCTTATCAGATAACTGTCTTATCATAAATCACATTTTCTATAAAAGGATAAATCACTTACAATTTATGAAAAGATATTTTGTTTCTGTACTTGGAAGTGTGATTATTCAAATCATTAGGGAAATGGGTAAACAAAATGAGTAAACTTAATCTTGCAACTAATTTTCACCTGTGGTCTCACCTCTGCTAAGATGAAAATAAAAACAAAATGAAAGACCCCCGTATACAGCATTACTAAATACTAAAACACATATTAATTCTATTTCAATACGCCCTGTGATTTATTCACTGCTTATTTTGAAATACCCATATTTTTGTGTCCTAGACCACTGTTGTGGTTTAAACTTAAGGATTAAACAAATCTGTAAAGGGAAATACTTTCGTTAGAGAAGCTTACTTATCCTTACTATTGCCAGCCTTTCCAAAACACTTGCATTTATAACAAAGCATCATTTTCAGAGACATTCCATTTTCTAAGAAACTTGAAACAGTATTAAACTCCCTATTTGGTATCTTTATTTTCACCTTTTCATGATTTTGCATAGAAAACTTTATATTAAAAAATGTTTGTATACTCACCTTCTTGAAAGAAAGCTAGTTTCATAGTAGAATGGCAGAACTGATGTAATGAAAGTGAAGAATGCACTTCCCTGAGGGAAACTCAGGGGCACATGTAAAGTTTTACTGCACTGTATTTGGCACACTAATAACAGGAATCTCAAGCTGCTAAAGCAAAACAAATCAAAACAAAAAACCTCAAACCAGCAAACAGAAAGCCCTGACTACAGGAGCAGTGTGCCAGAAACACAACTTGATTTATGAGACCGTAAAGTTTTCCAAAGTATTTTAATATACTTTGGTGACATTTAAACAAATGCCAAAATAATATTACAAAAATACCACTACAAAAATATCATTTAAAAACCAGGATATTTTTATTTTGGGAGTGAGGGGAGGCTTTTCTGGAATATTCTGGAATATTTTAAAATACATTGCCACCATTAAAACACAAATTTGAAATACTCAAACCACTTTATTTTAATATACAGTTTCTTTAAATACACAGATAGTTTCTTTTCTGTAATTATCATGAATACCATATCATAAATACCAATGATAAATATATTAATATATGATGATCATAAATGCCACATTTGTGAAATATTGTCAAATTATTAAAACATAAAACATACTTGGAAAGTTTTACAGTATTTATTAGGCCATTTAGTTTCTAAAGGAAATTTTGTCAACTAAATTGTAAATACATTTGAAATGAGTTAAAAACAGGATTTTCAAAGTAGACATGTGCACAAAATAAAGTATGGAGATGTACTTTAAAGTTGTATTACTCTATGTTACCATGCAGACACTTTAAAATAATTATATTATTTCCTACCATGTAATTGTATCCTTTTAAATGTACACTGAGCAAATTAGGACAAGTACAAACAAGGATGATTGAGAGAAAAGTGGTGGACAAGCCCCTAGGCTAAAGCAAACATATTTTTTAAAAAAATATAGCCCATGTCTAAATTTATTCTCACATTTTTGGCATGAAAACCTAACATTTGATGTGTAAATGAAGTATTTAATAAGACTAAGACAGACATACTATCTTAAGAAAAATATGTGTGTATGTGTGTTTTAAGTAACTTATTTATACTATGGCCATTTCAGGCTTGAAATATCAAATCAAGAAAAAAGTAAACTAGTAATAATAAGGATTATTATTACTATTTAGAGAGGATAGCTGCTTGAATCCATCTTTAGAGCTTAAAACTACCTAAAGTTCTCAAAGCTTTTTGAAAGAATCAGTTCACACACAGTTTCTCTCCGGAGTTTTTTCACTTTGGGAACATTCCAGGTTTCAGGAATGCCCCACTCCCAGGGGAACCAAAGCATTGTCTCTGAATTGTATCGCAGCTTTATTTTCCATCCTAATTAGTGGCTATAAATTCTAGTTATATCTTCATCAAAGTTTTAACTTTTTCTACAATATTCTAAAGTTCTGTTTGAAACCAAATGACACTTTTTATTCTACTACCCTCAAATGCTCAGGGCAACAAAAAGAGAAACTGTGCTGCTAGCTGTGGAACAAGGACTGGTCAAAAAGGGAGAAAGGAGTCAGAAATAACCACTCTTTATTCTCTGGGATCCTTGAGCATGTCACTTCCATCATCAACACTGGGAGAATGTCCTTGCCTTCTAGGTATTCATACTAGCCTAACTCCCTTAAGGGCTCTGCCCCCAAAGCAGTTTTTATCAGAATCTCACAACCACAAAACACATACTTTCACAGGTCAGGTCCCGACTACAGACAGACAGACAGACACACACACACACACACACACACACACACACACACACACACGCTTGACTTTACCTGTTTTTATGCCGAGTCTTTAGCAAGTTTCTTCCAAAGGGAGCCATGGTCTGTCGGGCAAGTGAATAAAGAAATTATCTTAAAGAGATCTGGGAGTCGGGGTGGGGATGTCTGAATTTCCAGGGTGAAGGGAGGAGGGCTGGAAGCTTTCTCTTCTCGGATGTTCCTGGCTTTCAGCTCATTAGTAGCCTGCTGAGAAAGTTGCTGGAAGTTGTGCAACTGCTGCTTAACTTTGAACTGCGGGATTGTTGTGGCTGCTGCACCTTTGGAGACCTGCCCAGCTTCAGCCTCGAAGAAGGCATTTGGAAACAGGAAAAGAAAAAGAGAGAGCGAGAGAGAGAGAGCGAGAGAGAGAGAGCGAGAGAGAGAGAGAGAGAGAGAGAGAGAGAGAGAGAGAGAGAGAGAGAGAGAGAGAGAGAGAGGAGGACTCGGAGAACTCTATTGTGTTCTGTAGTTATTTGCAGACTAGCTAAACTTAAAGAACTGCCAACTCCACAGGCATGGTAATACCAATGGAATGGGAATTTCATTCGCCCTGGAAACCCCCCCCCCCCGCCCCACGCTTTCCACACCCAACCACACAGGGTGTACTGAACGCACATAAAAGAATTAAAAGTAAATATCTCCCAACTCCTAGTCAGCTCCAGTCTGTGAAAAATCATCTGATCACGGCAAGCATGAGGGAGGGCCGAGAACTTTCTTTGCCAACCCATTCGACCCCCAAATCCTGTCAGGGTGTCGGGGCTTTAAAATATATCAGGGAGAGCGAAGCTGAAACTGTATCAAGGTGGACTCAGAGACCACTTCGGATTGCAAATCCCTGAGTTCATGGTCTCCAGAGCTTCTCCCAGGCCCCGCCTCCACACTCTGAAGTTCATCTTGCAAAAGTCGAAGGACCTGAAGGACCACAGGGCTCCAGGGCTGATGCATCAGTTTGGCCTAGGGACCCCAGGAGTTTAGGGTTTCACTCCCAATGCGTTTATGCTGACCCTTACCCATCTTTGAAAGTCACTGGGACTTTAGAGCCCTGGGACTTTCAGAGGAAAAGCAAACTGCTCCCGCCCCTCAGCTAGTAAAGAAGACACACCTAGAGGATCTGCTGGAACTCGAAATGTGAAGTGGAAGTGGAAGGGAGGGCGGGCTTCGTCTGGTCCCAGGAGAGCTGGAACCCAGGAGCTGGGCACAGGAACTGAGCTAGGAGAGTTCAGGGTGCCTGTGGGCGACCCAGCGCAGCTTCAACCTGGTACCTGGCACTCACGGGAAAGCGCTGTTCACAGGCAAGGGCCAGGAGATCTTTCTCACGGACGTGTTTTTCTCGGATTTTGCGCCCATTAAGCCACACAGCCAGGCTTCTAATCATGGGCTTCCCAGGCAGACGATGAGGGAGGGAGGGAGGGAAAAGAAAGCCAACAAACTTGTGAGTCCGTTCTGAGCCTTGGCAAAGGATATGAGTGGCTCACACTTGGTTTGGGAGTTTATCCCCTATCTCCAACAACAGCAAACAAAAAAATGATCTCAAAGGTTTCCATGATTCTTATACACATTGATTTATGTAGTGCTCAGATAAATTATGTTTTCTGTTATTATGATAATCTTTCTTTATTCATCTATATTTCATGTTACTGTATGTACATATACATGTATCATATCATTTTATTATTTATATTTTCTTTATAATTTTATATAATAAATTATACATCATATCCATATATACCGCCAAATTATTATGAAGTAAAAAACATTATAATAGCCAATTCTATAATTTAGTTATCTTTTTATATCCCTGGGAGTTAGGATAATTTAAAAAATACATATCCATCTTAGTTTGATATAGTCAGTGATTCCAGAGAAAATCTTTAAGACACCAAAACTAGTAATGACATATTTTATATATATATGTATACATGTACACACATATAAATGTATAAATATATATATATTTATATATATTATATATATAAAAATGTATAAATATCTGTATAAACATCTTCATATATATAAACATAAGTATATATATTTTACATGCTGTGTATGCAGGTACTTCACATGCAATATAAATTACATAATCTTGGGTGTGTTTCTGTTTTAGTTCTTGATTTCGTTTTACTAGCACCTCACAAGAAATGATTTAAACTATTATGAAAGTTTACCTAGTTATTCTAAGTTGTTCAAAACGTAATCCCTTAAAGCTTTACTGTTTACTTATTAATATAATTGCTGCAATCAACCTGCAAATATTTTCACATTTACAAATATCTCTGTTTCCTTTATTTTTGGTTCTCCACGCTTATTAACATTATTTATATACATATGTGTATTATATTTTTTGATAAAAGAATTTTAATTAAAAATGAGGAAATAATACTATGTCTTTACTAGCATAATCTTATGTTGAGTTTCAGGTTATCACAAATGAGTTTCATTTAGGTGTTATTAATCCTCACATAAAATACTCTTCATGGCAAGTTCTTTGATGTGTAAGAATACACATAAAAGGTTTAGTACACATTAAATACATACCATTTTATTTGACAATTTACCTTAATAAAACTGACAATAAAAGCACAAAGGGTTAATTCTGTCAGATAGTAGAAGCAGAAAGGCATTTTAAAAACGTGAATACAAATGCCTTAACAGAAAAATAAGCAAAACAGCCTTAAAAGAAATTAACAAAACCGTTACTTTTATTTTATTTCTACTCTTTTTTTTTAAATTTTCATTTTTTTTTTTTGAGTTAGAATCTTCCTATGTTGCCCAGGCTAGAGTGCAGTAGCTTCACTGTAGTGTGCAATCATTGCAGACTACAGCCTCAGACTCCTGAGCTCAGGCAATCCTTTTGTCTCTCCCATCTAAGTAGCTAATAGTATAGGCATGCTCCACTATGCCCAATTAAAACCATGTTTTAAAAAGTTGACTATCATTAGCAATAATTTGTTGTATATTTTAGAATAACAAATAACTGAAGGAGTACAATTTAAAATGTTTGGAACACAAAGAAATAATGAATGCTTGAATAAATGAAAACCTCATTTACCTTGAGGTGATTATTATTCACTGTATGCTTGCATCAAAATATTTCATGTACCCCCCACATATATATGCCATATATGTACTACTGATTGTTTTAAAAGTAACCTTCACTAGTAACTGGACATTGTGTATTTAAATTGAAACAAGATTTTATTTTACATCTACCAAATTGACTTCTTTTTAAAATGATGATGCTCAATAGTATCAGTATGATGAACATAGCACTACTCTGCATAAATAAAAAAAGGCATATCATTTTTGATAAATGAATTTGGGTATAAGAGCAATAATATTCAAACTACTCAAACTCTCATTCAAGTTTTTCTCATAAAAACTTTTTGCAACAAAATAATGTTTCAGAAAAAGTCTTATGTTCATTGATATTAATTCCGAGAACTAAATAAAATAATGCATACCAATTACTGACATATAGTGTTAGCCTAAGTACTAACACTATTTTTATTATAGGGTAGAGATGGAAAAATTATCTCAAATTTGAAAATGAAATGAATGAATGACTGCATGTTATTTCAAAGATATAATGGAGCACTGTCTAATAGATACTTTCAAAGATTATTCAATTATCTGGAAGAATGCGTTTTTGTTTTACTTACTATTTTTTATTAGGCTGAGATTCTATGAGATTGGATGTTAAATTGTTTTTTTTAAAAAAGAGTATATTTTTTGTTCAGAAGCAATACGAATTATTTTATCTAGTAGAAAAGATAACACAAAAGTTGTAGTTTTATTGTCTTATAGAACATCAAGCAAGTTTATATCTATTTAATTTTCTCTCAGCGTTCTGTCTTTAATTCACTCTCTATACGTAAGTCTCTCTTACTCCTTTTTTGAACCAGCTTTATAATTCTGCTGGATTAATTCATTAATATGTTAAGTCAGTTTTGGTCACTTGCTCACTATATATTTGTACAAAATTCATGTTTTGGCTTGCTTCCTGAAAATTATACCCTGAAAAACTATGAGAATACATTAGTCCTTTTTCTGAACAAATAGGAAGTCTTAATAGAAGAAAGTTGGCTACTTTCTCTATTTAATATCTACTTTTCTTAAAACAAAATGTGTAAAAAGGGTTTTGATGGTAGAAAATAGAATGCCTTTTCACTCATTTATGATATGAAGCTCAGCCAAAATAGAAAAGACATATTCCCTTACAAATAGATTAACATTTGAAAATATCAACATTGAAGATGATACATTATACTTGATAAAAGAATAAATGTATATTCTCCTCAATTAAATAAAAATTATTTAATCTGTGGTGGACTTGATATCAAAAGCTAAATGATTGTTAAAACTTGCAGTCTGATAGAGACCCAGCCTGTTTCCATTTGAAGTCTTTTTAGTTTGTTTGTTTTGAGATAGTCTCACTCTATCACACAAGCTGGAGTACAGTGAGACCAATCTTGGCTCACTATAACCTCCACCTCAAGGGCTCAGGTGATTGTTCCACCTCAGCCTCCGGAGTAGCTGGAACTACAGGCATGCACGACCACACCTGGATAATTTCTGTATTTTTTGTAGAGATGGAGTTTTGCCATATTGACCAAGCTGGTCTCAAACTCCTGGGTTCAAGGGATTCATCTGCCTCAGCCTCCCAATGTGCTGGGACAACAGGTGTGAACCACTGCACCTGGACCACATGAAGAGGTATTGATTTTTTTTTCTGACAACTAAATTTCAAAATTATTTGGGCTGATCTAACACATGCACAGAATGGAGCACAAAGTCTTTGCACAGCCTCCTGACTGTTTACATCAATGTCTTGATTTTCATCTTCCTGCAGTACATTATAAAACTAAAGTTTTAAAAACACAACTCTCATTTTCATCTTAAATTTTTGTAAGACTCTTTCAGAATTCAGCACAAACGATGTAGGTTATCATTCAAGGCTCTTTATTGCATGAGCTTTTCTGACTTTTAGCTTTAGTATATACATCTTCACTAAAATGGTGGCAGATATGGCAGGAGAGTTAAGAGTATACGTTTCAGAGCTGCACCGACAAGGAGCCACGTCACAGTTCTGTCACTTCCTAGTAGAGACCTTGGGTAAATTATTTAACTTTCTGAGCCTAGTTTTCTGATCTGATAAATGGAGGAAATAATAATTCAACCTTAATTTCTTATTAAATATAAGTCTAAGAAAATTTTTTCTTCTAAAAAACTCTTATAAAGATGTGCTCTATACTTATTTCTAGAAATTTAATTTTTACATTTTAATTTTTAAATGGCTCACTGATATTATTTTAATGGGTATCTTTGGTAAGAGCCAGTTGTCCCTAGGGCCTTCATAAAAAGAACAGCTGAACTGAAATTCTTCTGAATACACACATACTTAATTGTGAGCTAATTTGTCACCACTTACATGGTAATCTGTGAGGAAATAACACTATATAGCTTGTTATAATCAATCAGTTTATCTGATTTACTCAAAATCCCATTCTCAATCAAGGGAATAATAATAAGACAGAATTTATCTTCTTTGGAAAAGAGAAGAACTCAGAAATAATTTGAGCTGGCCAAGGGTAGGGCCATGATTTGAGTGAGAATGTTCAGACAACAGGTTGTGGCAAAAGGCCATTGTGTAAAACAAAGCCATTTGAAACAACAAAAAAGAAAAGCCCCCAAAAGTTAGTAAAAATAAATTGGTAAACTGAATACCAGATCTACTGCAATTATTATCATTACCTACAAGTCTCTATCTTCAGCAATAATTCTTTCCTGTCTTATATTTGCTCAGAGTAATAGGAAACTGTCTCTAAAACTTGGAATGGATATTTTTCTAACAAAACCTTTTAAATATGGATGTCATGTGTCATGGGTTGTAAATTAACCTCTCTAGGAAGTTTTAAGCATAGAAGAAACAAAAAAAAAAATGGTTTAGACAAAATCTCAGAATCAGGGATTCTATTTCAACTCTAGGTTTCTATGGTATCAGTGTGCTTTTGATTCTCCATAAAAGTTTAGAATGGCACTCCTAAGCTTTATAGGGCTTATATAGTCATGTGGTATAATTAGTCATCCAGTTTCAATAGGAGGTTCCATTAAAAATAGCTTTTAATAAATCAAGCTTAATATTTGAGGAGCTGACTGATTGAGTGACCAGATACCTGTGCTCTAAATAAAAGGCCAAAGTTCTTCACTTAGTAGCTATGATGGTTATTAACTCTAATGAGATAAATCCATATAAGTCTGGCTACTGGTAGAAATTGCTCCACTTCAAAGAAAGCTTTGAAGGCTATGAAACTCAAAATATGCACATAACATAAAATATGCGCATGTAAGTATATAAACACCACCAAATATACATTCACCTTTTATGGTAAATGATATAATATTATGTCACAGTGCTTTACATAAGGCTTTTTTATATTTGGTGTCTTATTTGATCACATTATGCTGAGCAGGAAAGAAAATAGAGTGTTAATGTTATAAATAATAAAAATGAGGTTGAGAGCTATGTGATGATTGAATAATTAATCAAAACTAAATCAAGGCCAATCTGAAGTCAAAGATGATTTAAAAGCTGGTAAGAAACATAGATACCCTCAATTTCAAATCTTTCATTATATAAATGAAGAATATGAGACATAGAGAAAAATGCACTTACTTGCTCAAGGACATACATTCTCATGGAGGAGAACCAAGAATGGACCCTGCTAATGATGGTAATAATTCAGTTATAGCTTATTTTCAATTGACACATAAAATAGAACAAAATAAAAATCTAGAGACTAAAAGAGACCTTAGAATTTATCCATGCAAGACCTCATTTTGCTGCTAAAGGTTCTAGTCCAGAAGGGAATATATTAATTTCCAAACTTCACACAGTAACACAGTGAGAGCACAACTGTCTCGATGCAATCTTCTTTTTTAATTATATTACTCTTTATGCTTGGTCTTTTCGCAAGCATTTAAATGCCTGGGGTTAAAACCTCACTTCTGTTTCATAGTTTATAAAGAAACAAAATCGTTTTAGTCCAATGTCAAGAAACATCATCACTGTGATGTTTTGATACACATATGTAGTGTGGAAGGATTAAATCAAGCTATAATGGCCATCACAGTGCTCGCCTGTCATTTTTAAGGTGAGACATTTGAAATGTACTCTTATTTTGAAATTACAATTTGTTGATTAAAACTCATATTAATTTTTAAAAAGGAAAGAAATTTCATGAAGTCAGGAAGCACTAGTGAAATGTTTTTGATAAAGTAAAGTCTTACAGAGAAATGTGGGTGTTATGATTAGAATTTATTCTTCACATTTTAATAAAGACTAATAAATATAAAAATCCAGAATTCTCTTTTAACAAATAAGTAATGGATGTAGAAAGAAAAGCTAATATCATATGTACCTAGGCAGGATATTAGATACTACTTTAGGTATTTTAAGCTGAAAGATGTCTATTGCAAAAGATTGGTGACAATGGTATTGGAAAGAATGACTAAATGAAAGCAGAATACTAGAATCCATTAACTTCACAGGGGGAAATTAATATAAATATTATTCAATTCAGCATTTACAAAATATTACAAAGGACCACCATTTGTTGGTCTAAAACCCTGAGGTTTGCCTCAAATATAATTAACACCAATTAAATCTGGTTTTCCTCCTTGAAATGCATCATGTAAATGGAAATTTGAAGTGGGAATCCATGGGAATCTCAATAAAATATTAATATTATGTAATGACAAATGCTTAAATTTTATTACTAAAATATACAAACAGAATCTTAATTAATGGATTTGCTAATCATTAGGATTTACCATTTATGTTTGGTTCATATTTGACAGACACATTGGCTTGAAGCTAATTTGTTCTTTGATACTACACATTTTATTGAACATCTGGAGTATCTAAGGCACTAAACTGAAAGCCTGCAATCCAAAAATGAGAAGGCAAAATTCTGCAGTTCAAAATTTTGAGTTCAATGAAAAAACAAGTGTAACATAAAGCATTTTTCTTTAAATTGAGCTGTTTATACAGTACAGCGGTGATATGGGGAGGGGGAAGAAGCAATTATATCTGTTAAGGAGTGTTGGGGAAAATCGCAATAACTCTAAGGAGTAGGTGTTATTATTGTCATTTTATAGATGTTAACAATAATAATTAATAATTATAATATCACTTAATTGCCTTTGGAAAATTTCCTTAAGTGATACTTTACTTTTATTTAGTAGATTTGGGACTGTTTCCTTTTTAAGACTTACTAAAAATTTTGTAAATATAATGTGAACTCACCACTGTACCAATTTTATTTCCTTATGGAGAACATCATAGGCTCATATGTATCAGAGCACTAATACTAATTGTTACTGATTGGATTGTGTCCTCTACAACATTCATATGTTGAAGCCTTAAACACAATGTGACTGTATTTGAAGAGAGATCCTTCATGGCAATAATTAAAGTTAAATTGAGTGCATAACATTGGGTCTCTAAACTGACAGGGCTGGTGTCCTTACAAGAGGAGGAAGAGACAACAGAGCTATTTCTCTCATTATTCATAAATGGATAAAAAACGTCATGTAAGGATGCAACCAGAGAAGGTGGCCCTCTGCAAGCCAGGAAGAAGCCCTCACCAGAAACTATTTTTGGACCCTTTGATTACAGACTTGTAGCCTCTAGGACTGTGAGAATATGAATTTATGTTGTAAGTAATTTTCTCATGACAGCAGACTACTACACCAATAATATGAAGCAGATGAATTTGGACTGATTTTCCTTGGAAAAGGACACCATAGTACCATTTGCCCTTTGAATAAAAGCCACCTCCTCTTACTATCCTTTTGTGTTCTGGAAGAAGAGGTGGATGAGTTTGCACCTGCATCAAGGAGCCTCCCGGGAAGTGCAGGGTTCTGAGTCCACATTTGTCCTTTGAGCAGCAATGTTACAGAATTTTTCAATGAATTAAACTTTCCTATTGGACTGAAAAGATACCAGTGATGCTAAAAGTGATCCAAATCCAAATGTAAGTGATGTCAGTGGCAGGTCATCTGAAGCAGCCTCTGCCAAGACGCAGGCTGCAGCGGGGAGGCACAGCCAGGGCTGCATGCTCCACAGAGGCAATTGGAGCCAGGGACAGGCCGGAACCCAACCCCTACTGAGTTGGCAGGGCAGGAGTTCCCTGGGTGCAACTGCAGCTGTCCCCGGCCTCCCTGTGCTCTTGGAGGCTGGGAGCAGGCCTCCTGCCTGCCCTCCTGGGTACAGCTGAAGCAGCCCACGTCACAGCTGCAGACCTGGGCCTCCCTGTAATAGTGGAGGCTGGAAGCAGGTGGGATCCCCACCCTCCCGGCTCACATGCAGTTACCCAAGCCGCGTCTGAGGACCTGGGCATCTCTACAGTCTTGGGGACCCAGGAAGTACCCCCCCATGCCTCAGCAGACTTAAAGGTATCTGCTCCAACTTCCCGACCTCGTCACGCCCGGCACCCTCTGTGATCTCAGAGCAAAGTGGAGGCTGGCCTGGGTGCTGTCACAGCCCAGTGGGGTGTGTGCACAATTGGAGAAGCTCTAATATGGCAGCCCTTTGCCTCCTCAGCCCCCTCTGGACTTGGGGCTCTGAAAAGCACAAGAGGGAGATCAAGTGGGGACTAAGGGAGACTCAGCACTGGCCTGCCTGGATTTTTTACATGAACAGCCTGGGCACCATAGAAAGCAGTAGAATGCAGACAGGTTGGAAGGCGGAGGAAGTGGGAAGTGTTCGATCCCTTGTGAAGCCACACCTTCAGGCTGGGGAAGGCCTGAGGCCTGAGGACTGGGTACCAGTCTCCTGGACCAGAGGGAGGACTTACGGTGTTTTTCTTTGTGCCCACCCATGGCTGCCCACGGACCAATCAGCAGGTATATTCTTCCCTTTGAGGCCCATAGAAACCCCGGACTCAGCCAGACTTGGGGAGATAGGGTGACTTGCCTGCGGAGAGGAGCTACCCACTTCAAGGCCTCCTCTCTGCTGAGAGTTGAACACTCAATGGGACAACCTGCCTGCCGAGAGGAGCTATCGACTCCAAGATGTCCTCTCAGCTCCTCTTCGCCTTGCTCACCCTCTACTTGTCCGCATACCTCATTCTTCCTGGATGCAGGATAAGAACTTGGGAAAGGTCAAATGGAAGGGCTGAAAGAGCTGTGACACAGGGTGGAAACACCCTCCTTGGGCACCACATTGTGAGACTTCTCCCCAGTGAAGGGGAGAGAAGAACTGTGGCCCTTCGGGAAGCCCAGACCTGGGAAACTCCCTGAGCCGGGGCTGTTACTCCCTCCTTGGGGCCCTGCAGGTCCTGGCATCTCTAAGCTTCTAGGTACTACCACATTCCCCAGTGTCAGCTATGGAAGCTGCTTTCAATGTACCTGGTCCAGCCACAGCCTTTCAGTGAGGTGGTGTCCATGCTGGCATCTGGAGCTGCCCACCCACTGCAGCAGCCAGCATGCCTGACTGTGCAGTGGTGGGACCCCTCCTTACTTTCTCACACACCCCTCACCACTCCGCATCTGACTCACCCTAGGCAGGAGTGGGATGTAGGCAGATAGCGGGAGCTGAGTACAGCCTGCCAGGCTGAGTGGGTAGAACAAGCCCAGTGGGCCTAAGCAAAACTCAGGTAAAGGCACCACTGGTCACAGAGGTTTCTGGCCAGAAAAGCCACACCCAAGGATCCTGTGACAAGAAATTTCTCAGGTTACAGCTTTCTCACTAGAGTTCAACAGAAAAAACCTGCAGGCTTATGAGCAAGGATTCATTCTGGAAAGCATTCAAAACACAACCACTATAGATCTTCAAATTCTAGCTAAGTGTGCAAATTTTGAGAGTAGATCAGGAAGTAATGTTTGACTATGTGACCTTAAGGTTACTTCCACACTTGCAGGGATCTCAGCTTGTTAGGGCAGTGGTTGCATCTGACTTTGTTCACCCAATGTTTGAGACTGAAAGCTTTGAGAGCAATAGAAAGCAGAGCAGTTAAAAAGCTAGAACTGGAGGTAAGCTGTTCACATTTGTCATTTTTCTTTCCCAGAGTACTTTCTGCAAGCAGGACTGCTTTGCTTTTACAGATATATAGGTGGGAAGTGGAGGAGAGAGAGAGAAGTGATATTAGATTTCCTGATGATTTATGGATTTATTCAAATAATTGATAGAATAATGCATTAAAAATGACTCTATCACACTCCCAATCCAGTGGTTTAGATTTTTATATTGTACTAAGATTGATTTTAATGTGTAGCAAAGCTCTGAAATCTACAATTTAGAAAATGGTCACAGGCCAGGTGCAATGGCTCATGCCTGTAATTCTCACACTTTAGGAGGCCAAGGTGGGTGGATCACTGGAGGTCAGGAATCCGGAGACCAGCCTGGCCAACATGGTGAAACCCTGTCTACCAAAAATACAAAAAATTAGCTAGGCCTGGTGGCAGGTGCCTACAATCCCATTTACTAGGGAGGCCGGGGCTGGAGAATCACCTGAACCTGAGAGGTTGGTGAAAAAGCAAGACTTTGTCACAATAAATAAATAAATAAATAAGACACAGATGTGAACATAAAACAGAATAATTAAAGAAGTTCAGTGTTGAAGTGTTTAAAATACATCCACAGATTCTTAATGCTGCTGCCTTCAATAGGTAAAGATTGATTCACCTTTCTTTGATTGCAGAGAGGTTTTTGGTTTGTTTTTGTTATGATTTTTTTTTTTTTTGAGACAGAGTCTCACTCTGTCTCCCAGGCTGCAGTGCAGTGGCCTGATCTCAGGTCACCGCAACCTCTGCCTCCCAGGTTCAAGCAATTCTCCTGTCTCAGCCTCCGAAGTATCTGGGATTATAGGCATGCGCCCCTACCACACAGCTAATCTTGTATTTTTAGTAGAGACAGATTTCACCATGTTGGCCCAGCTGGTCTTGAACTCCTGACATCAAATGATCCACCTTGTCAGCCTCCCAAAGTGCCGGAATTACAGGTATGAGCTACCATGCCAGGCCAAATTTAGAAACGTCTTATTAACATACTTGTAATGAATAAAAGTGGGTTAGCTTCTAACAAATATTGGTAGAATTGATGGTGTATTATTTTTAGAATTAAATTTTAAAAGACTGGGTTCTGTCTTGCTCTGGGGGAAGCCATTTTGTGGCCAGCCCTATGGAGTGGTGCACATGGTGAGAAACTGCAACCCCCTGCCAATAGCCATAGGAGTCAATTTAGATACAATCCCTTCAGAGATTGCAGGCAGCCCTGGTCTAAGGTTTACCTGCAGTCTCATGAGACACCTTGAGGCCTTACCATTCAGCAAAGTTGCTCCCAGATTCTTTTCTCGTACAAACTGCTTTAGTTAATAAATGTTCCAAGACGCTAAGTTTTGGAGTAAATTCTTACACAGAGTTAAATAAATATTACAAGTAGACTTAGTAGGTATCAGAGAAAGACAACATAAAACAACAAAACAAGCCACTTTTTAAACATTAGTTGGCCAAATTTTGAAAGAATAATACTCTCCACTAGCTACCAGGTACACACTATTGATGTGTATTTAATTGAAACTCCCTGCTTGGGGAAAAATTTGCCAAAATTACATCTCTAAAACTTTAAAGTGCACATTTCCTTTTTACTTAATGATTCTAATTCTAAAAATGTAACCTAAAAGAATTCAACATTGTAAATGCCCAAAAAGGTATATTTCGGCATCATTGTGTGCAATAGTAAAAAATAGATTGCCTAACAACCACATATTATATGTCAGGCACTTTCCTTAATGCTTACAAGAGCCTGTGACATAGGCTCATGTTCAAATCCATTTGAGAAGGGAAACAGGAAATAGAGTTGTGAAATAACTTGCTTGAGGTTCTAAAGCTACTAAGAGGCAGAGAAGAGATATAAAGCCATGCTTTTAGCAATTACAAAGGCTGCCTCTTGTATAAAGAAATATATTGAATGTGCTTTAATAAGTGCATGTTTAAATACAAAAACACATTCCAATTATGAACCATTTGATATAAATGTTTAAAAGGTAAGGCACATCTATAGTCAGTTTTATTTCTTTCAACTGAAGCTACAGATCAATGGCTGCTAACTAAATTGCCCAAGGGTGTTAAGCAGGTTATGTTAATGAATAGAGTGACCTAGGTAGCTCTAGCAGATTGCCCCTCTGTGGAACATGGGTTCATTATTTCTGCAGTTTCTGATTTTTTTTTCAAGAGAAACCCTACAAATCTGACTTTTTAAATGTGAAATCTTGTTATATTAAATGAATGGCAATAAACTATATTTTTAAAATTCTAAAATCCAATATGACATTTCTGAATGCAAACCCCTCCCCTGTGTTCCAGATTCCATCCTCCCTGTAAATTAACAATAGTACATTAACAACAGTTATTCAAAGACACCTGAAAAAACTTCACAGAAACATGATTGGTTCCATTATCACATCTAAATAAATAATGCCTTAGTTAAAATGACATTGGCCACACTGGAAGCATAGAAAAGGAGAGAGAAAGAAGTGCTGCATCCAAGCAGTCTCAATACAAATATTGCCACCCCAAGAATTAATATATCAGGTACTTATATATTGTGGACCCTGCATATGTTTATAGCAGAATAGTTGAGAATGTGGACTCTTGAGCCAGACTACATGAGTTTAAGGCACAATTCTACCACACACTAGTTATCCAAACTCTGTGCCTCTGTGTCTCTTTATAAAGCAGGATATAAATGAATTCCATAGATATGCTGTAAGAGAACAATGACTCCATAAATACCAGCTATTATTACTGTGGAGATAAAGCATTGGATTATCAGAACCAGGTGCCAGAAACCATTCTTATTATTTATCCATCTTTGTGCTGACTTCCTTCTCACAAAACAATTCCTGACTATATTAGACCTGTGTGCAATGAAAGAATGTTTTGGCTTGAAGGTGGGAAAGCAAACACTGTAGTAAAGATCATAGCATATTTTTTATTGCTACATTTTATTTTTATTTATTTATTTATTTTTAAATTTAATTTAATTTATTTATTTTTTCTTCTTTATTGCATTTTGGGTTTTGGGGTACATGTGCTGAACATCCAAAATAGTTGCACAGGTACACAAATGGCAGTGTGTTTTGCTGCCTTCCTCCCCTTCACTCACATTTGGCATTTCTCCCCTGGCTATCCCTCCCCAGCTCTTCCCCCTGCTATCCCTCCCCTTTTCCCCCCAATAGACCCCTGTGTGTAGTACTCGCTTCCCTGTGTCCATGTGTTCTCATTTTTCCTCATCTGCCTATGAGTGAGAATATGTGGTATTTCATTTTCTGTTCTTGTGTCAGTTTGCTGAGGATGATGTTCTCCAGATTCATCCATGTCCCTACAAAGGACACGAACTCATCATTTTTGATTGCTGCATAATATTCCATGGTATATATGTGCCACATTTTCCCAGTCCAGTCTATCATAGATGGGCATTTGGGCTGATTCCAGGTCTTTGCTATTGTAAACAGTGCTGCAATGAACATTCGTGTGCATGTGTCCTTATAGTAGAACAATTTATAGTCCTTTGGATATATACCCAGTAATGGGATTGCTGGGTCAAATGGAATTTCTATTTCTAAGGCCTTGAGGAATTGCCACACTGTCTTCCACAATGGTTGAACTAATTTACACTCCCACCAACAATGTAAAAGTGTTCCTATTTCTCCACATCCTCTCCAGCATCTGTTGTCTCCAGATTTTTTAATGATTACTATTCTAACTGGCGTGAGATGGTATCTCAGTGTGGTTTTGATTTGCCTCTCTCTAATGACCAGTGATGATGAGCACTTTTTCATATGTTTGTTGGCCTCATGTATGTCTTCTTTTGTAGTGTCTGTTCATTTCCTTTGCCCATTTTTGAATGGGCTTGCTTGTTTTTTTCCTGTAAATTTGTTTGAGTTCTTTGTAAATTCTGGATATCAGCCCTTTGTCAGATGGGTAAACTGCACAAATTTTTTCCCATTCTGTTGGTTGCCGATTCACACTAGAGACTGTTTCTTTTGCCATGCAGAAGCTGTGGAGTTTGATTAGGTACCATTTGTCTATTTTTGCTTTTATTGCCAATGCTATTGGTGTTTTGGTAATGAAGTCCTTGCCTACTCCTATGTCCTGAATGGTTTTGCCTAGATTTCCTTCTAGGGTTTTTATGGTGCCAGGTCTTACGTTTAAGTCTTTAATCCATCTGGAGTTAATTTTAGTGTAGGGTGTCAGGAAGGGGTCCAGTCTCTGCTTTTCTGCACATAGCTAGCCAGTTTTCCCAACACCATTTATTAAACAGGGAATCCTTTCCCCATTGCTTGTTTTTGTCGGGTTTATCAAAGATTGTATGATTGTAGATATGTTGTGTTGTCTCCGACTCCTCTGTTCTGTTCCATTGGTCTATATCTCTGTTTTGGTACCAGTACCATGCTGTTTTGATTACTGTAGCCTTGTAGTATAGTTTGAAGTCCGGTAGTGTGATGCCTCCCACTGTGTTCTTTTTGCTTAGAATTGACTTGGCTATGCGGGCTCTCTTTCAGTTCCATATGAAATTCATGGTGGTTTTTTCCAGTTCTGTGAAGAAAGTCAATGGTAGCTTCATGGGGTTAGCATTGATTCTGTAAATTACTTTGGGCAGTATAGCCATTTTCACAATATTGATTCTTCCTTACCATGAACATGGACTGTTTCTCCATCTGTTTGTGTCCTCTCTTATTTCATTGAGCAGTGGTTTGTAGTTTTCCTTGAAGAGGTCCCTTATGTTCCTTGTAAGTTGTATTCCTAGGTATTTTATTCTCTTTGTAGCAATTATGAATGGCAGTTCATTCTTGATTTGGCTCTCTTTCAGTCTGTTATTGGTGTATAGGAATGCTTGTGATTTTTGCACATTGATTTTATATGCTGAGACTTTCCTGAAGTTGCTTATCAGTTTCAGGAGTTTTGGGCTGAGGTGATGGGGCCTTCTAGGTATACTATCATGTCATCTGCAAATAGAGACAATTTGGCTTCCACCTTTTCTATTTGAATACCCTTTATTTCTTTTTCTTGCCTAATTGCTCTGGTTAGAACTTCCAGTACTATCTTGAATAGGAGTGGTAAGAGAGGGCATCCTTGTCTAGTACCAGATTTCAAAAAAAATGCTTCCAGTTTTTGCCCATTCAGTATGATATTGGCTGCTGGTTTGTCGTAAATAGCTTTTATTACTTTGAGATACGTTCCGTCAATACTGAGTTTATTGAGGGTTTTAATATAAAGGGCTGTTGAATTTTGTTAAATGCCTTCTCTGCGTCAATAGAGATAATCATGTGGTTTTTGTTTTTGATTCTGTTTATGTGGTGAATTACATTTATAGACTTGCGTATGTTGAACCAGCCTTGCATTCCCGGGATGAATCCTACTTGATCATGATGGAGAAGTTTTTTGATGTGCTGTTGCAATCGGTTTACCAGTATTTTATTGAAGATTTTTGCATCTATGCTCATCATAGATATTGGCCTGAAGTTTTCTTTTCTTGTTGAGTCTCTGCCAGGTTTTGGTATCAGGATGATGTTGGTCTCATAAAATGATTTGGGAAAGACTCCCTCTTTTTGGATTATTTGGAATAGTTTCAAAAGGAATGGTACCAGCTCCTCTCTTCATGTTTCTGGTAGAATTCAGCTGTGAACCCATCTAGACCTGGGCTTTTTTTTGTGTGGTAGGCTCTTGATTGCTGCCTCGACTTCAGACCTTGTTATTGGTCTATTCACAGTTTTGGCTTCCTCCTGGTTTAGTCTTGGGAGGACACAGGTGTCCAGGAATTTATCCATTTCTTCCAGGTTTAATAGTGTATGTGCATAGAGTTTTTTGTAGTATTCTCTGATGATGGTTTGAATTTCTGTGGAATCTGTGGTGATTTCCCCTTTATCGTTTTTTATTGCATCTATTTGGTTGTTCTCTCTTTACTTTTTTGTCAGTCTGGCTAGTGGTCTGTCTATGTTGTTGATCTTTTCAAAAAAACCAGCTCTTGGATTTATTGATTTTTGAAGGGTTTTTCATGTCACTATCTCCTTCAGTTCTGCTCTGATCTTAGTTATTTATTGTCTTCTGCTAGGTTTTGAGTTTTTTTGATCTTGCTCCTCTAGCTCTTTCAATTTTGATGATAGGGTGTCAATTTTGGATCTCTCCACTCTTCTCATGTGGGCACTTATTGCTATTTATTTTCCTCTAGAGACTGCTTTAAATGTGTCCCAGAGAGTCTGGTATGTTGTGTCTTCATTCTCGTTGGTTTCGAAGAACTTATTTATTTCTGCCTTCATTTCATTGTTTATCCTATCAACATTCAACAGCCAGTTGTTCAGTTTCCATGACGCTGTGCGGTTCTGAGTTAGTTTCTGAATTCTGAGTTCTAACTTGATTGCACTATGGTCTGAGAGACTGTTTGTTATGATTTCAGTTGTTTTGCATTTGCTGAGGAGTGCTTTACTTCCAATTATGTGGTCAATTTTAGAGTAGGTGTGATGTGGTGCTGAGAAGAATGTATATTCTGTGGATTTGGGGTGGAGAGTTCTGTAAATGTCTATCAGGTTTGCTTGTTCCAGGTCTGAGTTCAAGCCCTGGGTTTCCTTGTTAATTTTCTGTCTGGTTGATCTGTCTAATATTGACAGTGGAGTGTTAAAGTCTCCCACTATTATTGTGTGAAAGTCTAAGTCTCTTTGTAAGTCATTAAGAACTTGCCTTATATATCTGGGTGCTCCTGTATTGGGTCCTTATATATTTAGGATCGTTAAAGCTTCTTGTTGTATTGATCCTTTTACCATTATGTAATGACCTTCTTTGTCTCTTTTGATCTTTGTTGCTTTAAAGGCTATTTTATCAGAGATGAGAATTGCAACTCCTGCTTTTTTTTGCTCTCCATTTGCTTGGTAAATTTTCCTCCATCCCTTTATTTTGAGCCTTTTTGTATCCTTGCATGTGAGATGGGTTTCCTGGATACAGCACACCGATGGGTTTTGGATTTTTATCCAATTTGCCAGTCTGTGTCTTTTGATTGGTGCATTTAACCCATTTACATTTAGGGTTAATATTGTTATATGTGAATTTGATACTGCCATTTTGATGTCAGCTGGCTGTTTTGCTCATTAGTTGATGAAGATTCTTCATTTTGTTGATGCTCTTTAGCATTTAGTTTGTTTTTGGAATGGCTGGTACTGGTTTTTCCTTTCTATGTGTAGGGCCTCTTTCAGGAGCTCTTGTAAAGCAGGCCTGGTGGTGACAAAATCTCTGAGTACTTGCTTGTTCGCAAAGGATTTTATTTTTCCTTCACTTCTGAAGCTCAGTTTGGCTGGATATGAAATTCTGGGTTGAAAGTTCTTTTCTTTAAGGATGTTGAATATTGGCCCCCACTCTCTTCTGGCTTGTAGAGTTTCTGCCGAGAGATCTGCTGTGAATCTGATGGGCTTCCGTTTGTGGGTTACCCGACCTTTCTCTCTGGCTGCCCTTAGCATTTTCTCCTTCATTTCAACCCTGGTAAATCTGACAATTATGTGCCTTGGTGTTGCTCTTCTTGCGGAATATCTTTGTGGTGTTCTCTGTATTTCCTGGACTTGAGTATTAGCCTGCCTTGCTAGGTTGAGGAAATTTTCCTGGATAATATCCTGAAGAGTATTTTCCAGCTTGGATTCATTCTCTTTGTTACATTCTGGTACACCTGTCAAACGTAGGTAAGGTCTCTTCACATAGTCCCACATTTCTTGGAGAGTTTGTTCATTCCTTTTTGCACTTTTTTCTCTAATCTTGGTTTCTCATTTCATTTCATTGAGTCGATCTTCGACTTCTGATATTCTTTCTTCTGCTTGGTCAATTTGGCTGTTGAAACTTGTGCATGCTTCGCGAAATTCTCATGTTGTGTTTTTCAGCTCCTTCAATTCATTCATATTCCTCTCTAAGTTGTCCATTCTTGTTATCATTTCCTCAAATTTTTTTTCAAATCTTTTTTCAAGGTTCTTAGTTTCTTTGCATTGATTTAGAACATGTTCTTTTAGCTCACGGAAGTTTCTTATTATCCACCTTCTGAAGTCTGATTCCATTATTTCATCATGCTCATTCTCCGTCCAGCTTTGTTCCCTTGCTGGTGAGGAGTTTTGGTCCTTTGTAGGAGATGAGGTGTTTTGGTTTCGGGTGTTTTCCTCCTTTTTGCGCTGGTTTCTTCTCATCTTTGTGGATTTATCCACCTGTCATCTGAGTAGTTGCTGGCTTTTCGATTGGGTTTCTGAGTGTATGCCCAGATTGTTGATGATGAAGTATTTCTGTTACTTTGTTTTCCTTTTAACATTCTAGCCCCTCTGCTGTATGACTGCTGAGGTCCACTCCAGGCCCTGCTGCTGTGGGCTCTGCCCTGCTGTTGTGGGCTCCGCCCTGTTGGCAGAGTCTCTCTGTTATGGTGGGTTGCTGTGGCAATGGCAGGCTGCGTCAGCAATGAGCGTGTACTTCAGTAGGGGCAGAATGCCTCGGTAATGGCGGACGCCCCTCCCCTACTGAGCTGCACTGTCCTGGATTCAGCTGTGCCTACAGTGAAACTTTCAACCTCGAGCATTTCGAATCCCCGTTTTGTTTGTTCCTGTGGGGGTCGGACCCGCCGAGCCTGATCACCTGGCTCCCTGCCTCAGAGACCTTTCTCCATCTTTTTTTTTTTTTTTTAAGTTGAACGATTGACTCTCTCCCAGGTGTTTTAGTCGCCTGCTGATAGGGCACTGGGATTTGTGTAATTTCCCATGCAGCGACCCACTGCACCGGCTCAAATGTCACTTCCCGGGAATCTCCTTGTCTGGCTTAATGTCCAAGTCCCGTTTAATCAGATGGATATGCTAATCTGCCCTCCCAGATCTCAGATTGCCGGTTTAACAGGGCACCCAGATCAGGTCGTTTTGTGCGGGGTGCCGCTGTGCTGCGGCGCTGGCATCCCGTGTCTCTCCTACACCTGGGAATTTCCCCATTCTGTGAGCAACAAAGATCTGTCTGGAAATGTGGCTAGGACTCACCCTCTGAGCCTTCACTGAGAGCTGCAATCCCAAGTTGTTCCTACCGCACCATCTTGGAAAAACCGTTTTTTCATTTTATTTTTATTTTTTAAATCGAAAGATAAAATTGTGTGTTCTTACTATGTGCAATATATTTTTAGGAATATATGTATATTGTGGAAAGACTAACTCAGCTAATTAACATATGTATTACCTTACATAGTTATTTTTGTGATAAGGACACTTTACATCCATTTAGAATTTTCAGTGTACAGATTTTTTACCTACTCAGTTAAAGTTATGACAAGGTATGTATTACTATAACATAAATAGTCCATTAACACATATTTTGTATTGTATATATATAATATATATACTATATTCTTACAAAAAAGTAAGATAGAGTAAGAAGATTCTTAAGACAACCACACAGAAGAGAAAACATAATTACTCTTTATTAAATAGAAGTGATCATCATAAATATCTTCAACCGTATCATCTTTATGTTGAGTAGTCTGAGGAGGATGAGGAAGAGGAATGGTTAGTCCTTTTGTCTCGGGTGACAGAGACAGAAGAATATTTGTACATAAGTGGACCCATGTGTTCAAACTCACATTGTTTAAAGTCAACTATGGAAGAAAATAAATAATGTCAAAAAAATAAATTAATAAAATTTGGAATATATGATGGAGAAAATCAACAAATGTCAAAACTGGCTTTATAAAAAGATGAAGCAAATTGATACAGGTCTAGCAAAATTCATCAAGAAAATAAAGAGAAAAACACACAATATTGGAAATGTTTAACAGAACAGTACTTTAGATCCTATGGAAAATATGATATAATAACTAAACATTATGATCAAATAAATGTCAATAAGTTTGATGACTTAAATAATATAGGAAAACCAATGAATGATACAAGTTGCTAAAACAAGGATTATTTACCCAGGTCATATTAATGCATTTAAAACCAGAAATACTTATTTAAGGCAGCATCTTAAGCTGGTATTATGGCCATATTGTGAGAAATAATAGAGAACTTCCTAGAACGATCATGTTCAAACATAATTATTGGGATGTTTGAATTTTATCACTTGCATTTACTTAAGCCGTTGATTATTCGTCTTAAGTAATTTGTGGTGTACTTTGACATCTTGTAGGCACACATTAAAGGGCTTAAAAATAAGCAGAGAAAAACTTCTGTCATCCTCTGTGATTAGTTTTTGATGAAAGACAGATAGATAAAAGAAACAGAACACACGAATAGGTCTCGATTTGTTTGAAAAGAAATTTACAAGTTGAAACTTTCCCACTAGGCCAAGGTGCTTTCACCAGTAGACTCTTAACAGTAAAGCAATGATACCAATCTTACACGAACATTTCAGCTATGGAAGAAAAGAGAACACTTTTCATATAATTTTATGAGGTCAGACTAATTGTGATACCAAAATTGTTTTATATATTTAAAGAAACAAATATCACAGAGCCAGCCTTTTATGAAAAGACATGTAAAAATCCTTAACAAAGTACAAAAATACATTCTACATGATATAAATAGTATAAGACATGATAGGCTATTATCCCAACAATATAATTTATATCTAACATTTTAAAAATCAGTCAAAACCATTATCAAATTAATAAAAGAAAGGAAAAAATTTATATGATAATCTTTATACATGTGGTGAAAACATTTGACAAAATTGAACAGCCATCTATGATTAAAAAATAAAAACTAGGAATATAAAGAAAAACCTACAGTTAGTATAATGCTTAATTGTAAAATACTGTTTCCACTTAAAATCAGAAATAGGGCAAGGATTTCTGCTCTCACCACTTATCATCACCTTTGTACTGGAAGTGTTAGCTAATTCAATAACAAACAGCAACAAATAACTAAATGATTTATGGGTTAGAAAGAAAGAAAAAAGAAGTGTCATTATTTGCATATAATATGGTTGTTTAGATGGACAATCCAAAGGAATCTAAAAAAAAAGTTAGTAGCTCTAATGAATGAATTTAACAACACAGTAAGGTAAAATGACAATTTATAAATATGATTTTGCTGTCTATATGCTAACACTGAACAATTATAAATAAAGCTTTCTAAAACGGACCTCTAGTCTGAAAACTACAAAATATTGCTGACAGAAGTTATGGTTTATAAGATACATATAAATTCTCTCTGTTTCTCTCTAAGAGACAAGGTTTTGCTATGCAGCACAGGCGGAAGTACATGCAGTAGAGTAACTATTTACAGGAACTGTCATAGCTCACTGCAGCCTGGAATTCCTGGGCTCACGGTATCTTCTTGCTTCAGCTTTTGAAGTAGGGGAAATACAGAGGTGCCTCACCATGCCCAGCAGAAGTTAAGTTTAAAAACTCCTGAAGTAATGGGGAGCATACTATATTAATGGATGAGAATACTAAGTTCATTAAACATATCAATTACCTCAAATTAATCAATTTGATTTATTGCAATGCCAATCAAAATCAGGCTTTTAAAATATAAGCAAAAAACTTAACTTGAAAATGTGTGTAGAAATGCAAAGAATCAACAGAAACTAGCATGATTTTGAAGAAAACAAAGCTTAGGAACTTAAGCTTATTGATTTCAAAGTTACTACAAAGCTACAGTAATGAAAATACTATATTATTTACATAAGGCTAGATAAAAAGATCATTCAAAGAGATCAACTTATATGATCTGATCAATGGATTTTCAAAGGAGGCACCTAATAATTTCAATGAGGAAACAACATCTATTTAACAAATAATGTGGAGAAATGAAATATAAAAATGAAAAATATGAACCTGACCTCAATGGCATGCACAAAGATTCATTTGAGATAACGTCATAGATTTAAATTATAAAAACTAGAATTATAAACCTTCTAGAAGAAAACATAAACATTTTGTGACATTAAGGTATGCAAAAATTTCTTAGGCTATTAGGAGCAATAATCAGAAAGAATAAAAATGGTCAATTAATTCCATCAAACCTAAACACTTGCTGTTTGTAAGACATCCTTGTGAAAATAGATAAGCTGCAAACTGGGAGAAAATATTTGCAGTGCATATCTCTGAAAAGAAAAACCTCATAACTCAACAATAGAAAGGCAGCCCAGTTAAACAATGGGTAATGATCTGAGCAAACACTTTCCAAAGAAAAATATAAGAGTAGCCATGGCTGGATGCAGTGTCTCCCACCTGTAAAGTTGCCACAGGAATTGGTAAACTCTCACATTTCCAGCTCGAAACTTCTGTGGCTGGGGATACTTTTGCCTGTGTTTTGCTTTGGCCTGCTGCGCTTGTTCCACCCACTCAGCTTGGCAGACTGTGCTCGATTCATGTTACAGGCCCACATCCCATGCCTGCCAAGGGCAAGCCAGGTGTGAAGTGGTGAGGGGTGTGTAAGCAAGCACAGAGTCTGGCCACTGCCCACAGTCAGGCATGCCAGATGCAGCAGAGTGAGCAGCCTTAGGCACCACACAGGCACTGGCTCCCTGTGAGACTGCCACTGAACCAGACATACTGCAAGTGACTTTCATTGCAGGCACCAGGAAACACAGTGGCACACAGAAACATGGAGATGCCAGGAACTGGCAAGCCGATTGCAATAGCACATCAAAAAGCTTATCCACCATGATCAAGTAGGATTCATCCCGGAGATGCAAGGCTGGTTCAATATATGCAAGTCTATAAACATAATTCACCACATAAACAGAACCAAAGACAAAAACCACATGATTATCTCAATTGTTTCAGAGAAGGCCTATGACAAATTCAACAGCCCTTTATGCTAGAAACCCTCAATAAACTAGGTATTGATGGAATGTATCTCAAAATAGTAAAAGCTATTCATGACAAACCAACAGTCAATATCATACTGAATGGGCAAAAACTGGACGCACCCCCTTTGAAATCTGGCACTAGACAAGGATGCCCTCTCTCACCACTCCTATTCAATATAGCACTGGAAATTCTAGCCAGAGCAGTCAGGCAAGAAAAAGAAATAAAGCGTATTCAAATAGGAAAGGAGGAAGTCCAAATTGTCTCTATTTGCAGACGACATGATTGTATATCTAGAAGACTCCATCATCTCAGCCCAAAATCTCTTGAAACTGATAAGCAATTTCAGCAAAGTCTCAGGATACAAAATCAATGTGCAAAAATCACAAGCATTCCTATACACCAATAACAGACTTAAAGAGAGCCAAATCAAGAACGAACTGCCATTCACGATAGCTACAAAGAGAATAAAATACCTAGAAATACAACTAATAAGGAACATAAACGACCTCTTCAAGGAAAACTACAAACCACTGCTCAATGAAATAAGAGAGGACACAAACAGATGGAGAAACATTCCATGTTCATGGTTAGGAAGAATCAATATTGTCAAAATGGCCATACTGCCCAAAGTAATTGACATATTCAATGCTATCCCCATCAGTTTACCAATGACCTTCTTCACAGAACTGGAAAAAAACACCTTAAACTTCATATGAAACCAAGGTAGCCCACATTGCCAAGTCAATTCTAAGCAAAAAAACAAAGTGGGAGGCATCACACTACCTGACTTCACACTATACTGCAAGGCTACAGTAAACAAAACAGCATGGTACTGGTACCAAAACAGATATATAGACCAATGGAACAGAACAGAAGCCTCGGAGGCAACACAACATATCTACAACCATTCGATCTTTGACAAACCTGACAAAAACAAGCAATGGAGAAAGGATTCTCTGTTTAATAAATGGTGTTGGGAAAACTGGCTAGCCATGTCCAGAAAGGAGAAACTGGACCCCTTCCTGACACCTTACACTAAAATTATCTCCAGATGTATTAAAGACGTAAACATAAGACCTAACACCATAAAAACCCTAGAAGAAAATCTAGGCAAAACCATTCAGGACATAGGAATAGGCAAGGACTTCATGACCAAAACACTAAAAGCATTGGCAACAAAAGTAAAATAGACAATTGGGACTTAATCAAACACCACAGCTTCTGCATGGCAAAAGAAACAGTCTTTAGAGTTAATTGGCAACCAACAGAATGGGAAACATTTTTGCAGTTTGCCCATCTGAAAAAGGGCTGATATCCAGAATTTATGAAGAACTAAATAGATTTACAAGAAAAAAAAAAACAAGCTCATTCAAAAGTGGGAGAAGGATATGAACAGACACTTTATAAAAGAAGACATACATCAGGCCAACAAACATATGAAAAAATGCTCATCATCACTGGTCATTAGAGAAATGCATATCAAAACTACATTGAGATACTATCTCACACCAGTCAGAATGGTGATCATTAATAAATCTGGCAACAACAGATGCTGGAGAGGATGTGGAGAAATAGGAACACTTTTACACTGTTGGCGGGAGTGTAAATTAGTTCAACCATTGTGGAAGACAGTGTGGCGATTCCTCAAGGACCTAGAAATAGAAATTCCATTTGACCCAGCCATCCCATTACTGGGTATATATCCAAAGGTCTATAAATTGTTCTACTATAAGGACGCATGCACACGTATGTTCATTGTAGCATAGTTTACAATAGCAAAGACCTGGAACCAACCCAAATAACCATCTATGATAGACTGGACAGGGAAAATGTGGCACATATACACCATGGAATATTATGCAGCCATCAAAAACAATGAGTTCATGTCCTTTGTAGGGACATGGATGAACCTGGAAATCATCATTCTCAGCAAACTGACACAAGAACAGAAAATCAAACACTGCATGTTCTCCCTTATAGGCGGGTGTTGAACAATGAGAACACATGGCCACAGGGAAGGGAGCACCACACACTAGGGTCTGTTGGGGGTAAATAGGTGAGGGACAGCAGGGGGTTGGGAGCTGGGGAGAGTTAGCATGGGAAGAAATGCCAGATATAGGTGAAGGGGAGGAAGGCAACAAATCACACTGCCATGTATGTACCTATGCAACTATCTGGCATGTTCTTCACATGTACCCCAAAACCTAAAATGCAATAAAAAAGAGGATGTCACGTCCCTGGATTGGGGAGCTCCTAGGTCTGGGTTCCCCTAAGGGCCACTAATATGGTTGGGCTCTATGTCCCCACCAAAATCTCATAACTCCTATAATTTTCATGTGTTGTGGGAGGGAGCTGGTGGGAGATAATTGAAGCATAGGGGCAGGTCATTTCTGTGCTGCTCTTGTGATAGTGAGTAAGTCTCATGAGATGTGATGGTTTTAAAAATGGGAGTTTCCCTGCATGAGCTTTTTGTTTTTTGCCCACTGCCACTCATGTAAGATGTGACTAGCTCCTCCTTGACTTCTACCATGTCCATGAGGCCTCCCCAGTCATGTGGAAATGTAAGTCCATTAAACCTCTTTTTCTTCCTAGTCTCAGGTATGTCTTTATCAGCAACATGAAAATAAACTAATATAGCTACAGCTCTTCTCTCCTTTTGTCTTCTCTCCTTCTTGTCAACTGCAAAGTTGTGAGCAGGTGGGTGTTCCAGTCCTTTTTGTGTTACAGCCCTTTGAGTCCTGCCATTGGATGTGTTCTAAGTACATGTCCTGCATGCAGGAAGAATGAGGTATGCAGACAACTGAAGGATGGGCAAGGTGAAGAGGAGTTTCATTGAGCAACAGTTCTCAGGAAACCAAAAGAGCAAAGGTAGTCCTGACAAGTGAAGCCCTCAATGGAGAGGAGTCCTGGAGTGGGTAGCTCCTTCCTGCAGGTGGTAGTCTGATGTCTGGCTGAATCTGGGGTTTTTATGGGCTCAGGAGGGAGGAAGTGTGTTCTGATTGGTTCATGGGCAGCCATAGGTGGGCCCAGAGAAAGCACTATAAGTTCTCACTTGGGCAGTAAATTGTACTCAGAACTGACAGCCCAGGCCCCAGGATGCAGGCTGTCCCTGGATTGAAAAAGGAGTTCACTGGGGACCTGCCTCTTCTATCCAGAAACCTCTCTGTCTCCTGCCATCAGCATGCCATCCATGGCTGGGTGGCTATAGCTAAATCCTAGAGCACAGGGCTCCCACCCACCCAACTCAATAGAGAGCAGTGCTCCCACCTGTTCTCAGCTCCTGCCAGCTCCATGGAGGTGCACACCTCCTGTACTTCCTATACTGCAACTGGTGTTCCCACAGCAGCTGCTCCAAATGGACCACCACCACCATCAATCTCAGCACTTCAGGAGGCTAAGGCAGGTGAGTTGCTTGAATTGAGGAGTTCAAGATCAGCCTGGACAACATAGTAAAACCCCATCTCTACAAAAAATATAAAAATCAGCCAGGTGTGATGGCATACCCTATTGTCCCAGCCACTCCAGAGGCTGAGGCAGGAGCATGCTTCAGCTCAGGAGGTCAAGCCTGCAGTGAGCCAAGATTGCATCACTGCACTCTAGCCTGGGTTGCAGAGTGAGACCCTGTCTCAACAGCAGCAACAACAACAATAACAGAATAGCCATTTTGTACAAGAAAATGAGTTCAACACAGTCATAAAGAAAATCAAATTTAAAACCAAGAGATAACACATTACACCAACTACAATGGCTAAAATGTAAAGGAATGATAACATTAAATGTCAGCAGGACTTTAAAATGATACAGCCACCATAATGAACTATTGGGTAGTTTCTTACCAACTCAACCGTACACCTACTCTAAAATTCAGCACTTTCATTCTAGGTATTTATATAAGAACAATAAAAATGTATGTCTAGGAAAATACTTATATGTGAGGGAAGGTTCATAAGATCTTTTTTAAATAATAGCTCCAAGCTAGAAACAACACAAATGTTCATTGCATAGGAGAATGGATAAAGTTACAGTATATTCATACAATGAAATAATAGCAATAAAGTGGTATGCACTGCTGATATGTGTAGTACCATAAAGTAACCTTGAAAGCATTATATTTAACATTAGTAGACACTCACTAAAAAAGTATGCAACATTTGATTCCATTTATATGAACATTAAAAATAGGCAAATGTAAGTGTTTACCTGTAATGTCAGCGGATTCCCTGGGAATGTGCATGAGAAAATGTTCAGGCATGAATAATTTTCCATTTGGAGGAGGGGTATTTTGAATTACACAAATGTATACAATCTTCAAAATTCATCAATCTTTATAGTTAGGACTTATGCCTTCCAGTGGGTGCAAATTTTACCTTAGTTAAAAAACCCAGGGAGGAACAAATGCAACCTAATGAAACGAACACTAAAATATCTCAATATTGGAAAGGAAAGAGACAAAAGGATGCTTAACTTTGGAGAGAAGGAAGAGAAATAAGATTCATACAGAATCTCTGAGATAGACTCTGATTTAATATTTTGCAAACAGATCATGAAATGATTTAAAGAGATTAGGGTATGTAAATTTAAAATAGGACAAAACAAAATGAGAAAATGAGAGGGGCATGTTTTATTTACTGTTGGATGTGTAAGCTAACTTTTACTGAATGCCTGCTACATAACATATTTTGTAATATATGCCTGTAATATATGCATACTATATAAGAATAAATATGATCCATATTACTTTATTTTAGAAAACCATTATTATTTTTATTTGATAAGTGATGAGGAAGGTCCAGAGAATTAAAATCTAAAGCCAGAGGTTGAAAGTTACAGAAACAAGATTTAAATGAGAAACTAGCAAAATGAACTCAGTAGCGACACATTTCTTTTTCTCTTTCCTTCCTTCCTTCCTTCCTTCCTTCCTTCCTTCCTTCCTTCCTTCCTTCCTTCCTTCCTTCCTTCCTTCCTTCCTTCCTTCCTTCTTTTCTTTTCTTTCTTTCTTTCTTTCTTTCGTCTCGCTCTGTCACCCAGGCTGGAGTACAGTGGTATAATCTTGGCTCACTGCAACTTCCGCCTCCTGGGTTCAAGCAATATTCCTGCCTCAGCCCCCTGAGTAGCTGAGATTACAGGAGCCCATCACCACACCCGGCTAATTTTTGTAATTTTTTTTTTTTTAGTAGAGACAAGTTTCACCATGTTGGCCAGGCTTGTCTTGAGCTCCCGACATTGTGATCTGCCCACCTTGGCCTCCCAAAGTGCTGGGATTACAGGTGTGAGCCTCTGCGCCTGGCCAGTAGCTACAATTTCAATTTGTCTTCATAGTGTTGTAAATAAATTGAACTAAATATTTGCATTTGAAGATTGTAAGATTCTCATAAAATACAAATTTCTGCAAAAGTCTGAAAATGGGGAGATTTGCCATTCTTGGTTTATATAAAAAATTGTTTTTCTTTATTTCTTCTAAAAATGGGATATATGTGCAGAACATACACGTTGTGTTTCATAGTTATATGTGTGCCATGGTGGTTTTCTGTGCCTGAATTCCCTTTCTCACCCCCATTCCCTCAATAAGCCCTGTTTTGTGTTGTTCCCCTCTCTGTGTCCATATGTTCTCAATATTCAGCTTTCACTTATGAGTGAGAATATGTGGTATTTGGTTTTCTTGCTCCTGTGTTTGCTGAGGATGTGGTTTCCAGCTTGATCCATGTCCCCATAAAGAATGCGACCCCATTCCTTTCTATGGCTGCATAGTATTCCATGGTGTAAATGTATCACATTTTCTTCATCCAGTCTATATCACTGATGAGCATTTGAGTTGGTTTCATGTCTTTGATTTTGTAAATAGTGCTGCAATAAACATACATGTGCATTTGTCTTTATAGTAGAATGATTTATATTTCTTTGGTAATAATGGGGTTGCTGGGTCAAATGGTATTTCTGGTTCTACATCCTTGAGAAATTGCCATACTATCTTCCACAATGATTGAATTAATTTATATTCCTACCAACAGTGTAATAGTGTTCCTATTTCTCCATAGCCTCATCGGCATCTTTTGTTTCTTGATTTTTTAATAATCACTATTCTGACTGGTGTGAGATGACATCATTGTGGTTTTGATTTGCATTTCTCTGATGATCAGTGATGTTGAGCTTTCTTTCATATGTTTCTTGGCTGTGTAAATGTCTTCTTTTGAGAAGTGCCTGTTCATTTCCTTTGCCCACTTTTTGATGGGGTTGTTTGTTTTTCCTGTAAATTTAAGTTCCTTTTAAATTCTGAATATTAGACCTTTGTCAGATGGGTAGATTGCAAAAATTTTATCTCATTCTGTAGGTTGCCTGTTCACTCTGATGATAGTTTCTTTTGCTGTGCAAAAGAAGTGGATAAATTTTTCTCTTCGTATTTGAATATGCTTTATTTATTTTGCTGTGCAGAAGCTTTTTAGTTTATTTAGATCCCTATGTCAATTTTGGCTTTTGTTGCAATTGCTTTTATAATTTTCATCATGATATCCTTGCCCATGCCTAGTATCCTGAATGATATTGCCTAGGTTTTCTTCCAGGGTGTTTATAATTTTGGGTTTTTCATTTCTTAATCCACCTTGAGTTAATTTTTGTACAAGATATAAGGAAGGGGTTTAGTTTCAGTTTTTTGCATATGGCTAGCCAGTTTTCCCAGCACCATTTATTAAATAGGAGATCCTTTCCACATTGCTTGTTTTTGTCAGGTTTGTCAAAGATTAGATGGTTGTAGATATGTGGTGTAATTTCTGAGGTCTCTGTTCTGTTCCATTGGTCTTTTTGTCAGGTATGTCAAAGATCAGATGGCTGTAGACGTGTGGTGTTGTTTCTGAGGTCCCTGTTCTGTTCTATTGGTCTACATAGCAGTTTTGGTACCAGTATCATTCTGTTTTGGTTACTGTAGCCTTGTAGTATAGTTTGAAGTCAGCCTTCAGCTTTGTTCTTTTTGCTCAGGATTCTCTTGGTTATATGGGGTCTTCTTTGATTCCATATAAAATTTAAAGTAATTTTTTCTAATTCTCTGAAGAATGTCAATGGTAGTTTGATGAGAATATCATTGAATGTATAAATTACTTTGGGCAATATGCCCATTTTTATGATATTGATTCTTCCTATCCATAGCAGACAATGGTTTTCCATTTGTTTGTGTCCTCTCAGATTTGCCTGAGCAGTGGTTTGTAGTTCTCCTTGAAGAGGTTCTTCACATTCCTTGTTAACTGTATTTCTAGGTATTTTATTCTCTTTGTAGTGATTATGAATTGGAGTTCATTCTTGATTTGGCTCTTTTTGTCTACTGTTGGTGTATAGGAATGCTTATGATTTTTGCACATTGATTTTGTACTCTGGGACTTAAGTAAAGTTGCTTATAAGTTTAAGGAGTTTTGGGGCTGAGATGATGGAGTTTTCTAAATATAAAATCATGTCATCTACAAACAGCGACAGTTTTACTTCCTCTCTTTCTATTTGAATACACTTTATTTCTTTCTCTTGCCTGAATGCCCTGGACAGAACTTTCAATACTATGATAAATAGAGCAGTGAGAGGGCATTCTTGTCATGTACCAGTTTTCAAAGGGAATGCTTTCAGCTTTTGCCCATTCAATATGATATTGACTGTGGGTTTGTCATAAATAGCTCTTATTATTTTGAGATATGTTACATAAATACCTATTCTATTGAGAGTTTTTAACAAGAAGGGATGTTAAATTTTACCAAAGGTCTTTTCTGAATCTATGGAGATAATCATGTGGTTTTTGTTATTGGTTCTGTTTATGTAATGGATTACGTTTATCAATTTGAGTATGTTGAACCAGCCTTGCATCCCAGGGATGAAGCCAACTTGATCACGGTGGATAAGGTTTTTGAAGTGCTGCTGGATTTAGTTTACCAATATTTTATTGAGAATTTTTGCATTAGTGTTCATCAGGAATAATAACCTGAAGTTTTCTTTTTTTGTTCTGTCTCTTCCCAGTTTTGGAATCAGGATAATGCTGACTTCAAAAAATTAGTTAGGGAGGAGTCCCTTCATTTCAATTGTTTGAAATAGTTTCAGAAGGAATGATACCAGGTCCTCTGGGTACTTCTGGTAGGATTTGGCAGTGACTCTGACTAGTCCTGGCTTTTTTTGGTTGGTAGGCTACTAATTACTGCCTCAATTTCAGAAATTTTTATTGGTCTAGTCAGGGACTTCACTTCCTGGTTTAATTTTGGGAGAGTGTATGCATCGAGGAATTCATTATCTTTTTTTAGATTTTCTAGTTTTTCCAGTTTATTTGCATAGAGGTGTCTATAGTATTCTCTGATGGTCGTTTGTATTTCTGTGGGGTCAGTGGTGATATCCCCTCTGTCATTTTTTAATGTGTCTGTTTGATTCTCTTCTCTTTTCTTCTTTATTAGTAAGCTAGCCACCTAACTATTTTGGTTTTGTTTGTTTGTTTGTTTTTATTAAGAAAACAATTCAGCTCCTGGAATCATTGACATTTTGGAGGACTTTTCATGTCTCTATCTCATTCAGTTCTGCTCTGATCTTAGTTATTTCTTCTCTTCTGCTAGCTTTTGGAATAGTTTGCTCTTGCCCCTCTAGTTCTTTTAATTGCCATGTTAGGGTGTTGATTTGAGATCTTTCTGGCTTTTTGATGTGGGCAGTTAGTGCTGTAAATTTTCTCTTAACACTGTTTTAGCTATCTCAGAGATTCTGGTACATTGTCTCTTTGTTCTACTTGGTTTCAAATAACTTGATTTCTGCCTTAATTTAATTATTTACCCAGGAGTCATCCAGGAGCAGGTTCAGTTTCCATATAATTGTGTGGTTTTGAGGGAGTTTCTCAATCCTGATTTCTAATGTGATTGTACTGTGGTCGGAGACACTGATTGTTATGATTTCAGTTTGTTTTGCATTTTCTGAGGAGTGTTTTACTTCCAATTATGTGGTCAACTTTAGAATAAGTATCATGTGGCACTGAGAATAATGTATATTTTGTGGATTTGGGGTGGAGAGTTTTATAAATGTCTATTAGGTCCACTTGATCCAGAGCTCAGTTCAAGTCCTGGATATCCTTGTTAATTTTCTGTTTCCTTGATCTGTCTAATATTCAAAGTGGGGTGTAAAAGTCTCCCATTATTAATGTGCAGAAGTTGAAGTCTCTTCATAGGTCTCTAAGAACTTGTTTTATGAATCTAGATCCTCCTGTATTGGGTGCATATGTATTTAGACTAGTTGGCTCTTCTTGTTGAATTGTTCCCTTTATCATTATATAACGCCTTTCTTTTTTTTTTTAATTTTAATTTTTAATTTTTTTTATTGCATTTTAGGTTTTGGGGTACATGTGCAGAACATGTAAGATAGTTGAATAGGTACACAAATGGCAGTGTGTTTTGCTGCCTTCCGCCCCTTCACCCATGTTTGGCATTTCTCCTCATGCTATCCTCCCTTCACCAGGTCCTCCCACCACTGTCCCTCCCCTGTTCCCCCCAATAGACCCCAGTGTGTAGTACTCCCTTCCCTGTGTCCATGTGTTCTCATTGTTCATCACCCGCCTATGAGTGAGAATATGCAGTGTTTCATTTTCTGTTCTTGTGTCAGTTTGCTGAGGATGATGTTCTCCAGATTCATCCATGTCCCTACAAAGGACACGAACTCATCATTTTTGATTGCTGGGTAATATTCCATAGTGTATATGTGCCACATTTTCCTAGTCCAGTCTATCATAGATGGGCATTTGGGTTGGTTCCAGGTCTTTGCTACTGTAAACAGTGCTGCAATGAACATTCGTGTGCATGTGTCCCTATAGTAGAACAATTTATAGTCCTTTGGATATATACCCAATAATGGGATTGCTGGGTCAAATGGAACTTCCATTTCTAGGTCCTTGAGGAATCACCACACTGTCTTCCACAATGGTTGAACTAATTTACACTCCCACCAGCAGTGTAGAAGTGTTCCTATTTCTCCACATCCTCTCCAGCATCTGTTTTCTCCAGATTTTTTAATGATCACCATTCTAACTGGTGTGAGGTGGTATCTCAAGGTGGTTTTGATTTGCATCTCTCTAATGACCAGTGATGGTGAGCACTTTTTCATATGCTTGTTGGCCTGATGTATGTCTTCTTTTGTAAAGTGTCTTTCCATATACTTTGCCCATTTTTGGATGGGCGGGTTTGTTTTTTTCTTGTAAATCTGTTTGAGTTCTTTGTAAATTCTGGATATCAGCCCTTTGTCAGATGGGTAAACTGCAAAAAGTTTTTCCCATTCTGTTGGTTGCTGATTTACTCTAGTGACTGTTTCTTCTGTCGTGCAGAAGCTGTGGAGTTTCATTAGGTCCCATTTGTCTATTTTGGCTTTTATTGCCAATGCTTCTGGTGTTTTGTTCTTGAAGTCCTTGCCTATTCCTATGTCCTGAATGGTTTTGCCTAGATTTTCTTCTAGGGTTTTTATGGTACCAGGTCTTTGGTTTAAGTCTTTAATCCATCTGGAGTTAATTTTAGTGTAATGTGTCAGGAAGGGGTCCAGTCTCTGCTTTCTGCACATGGCTACCCAGTTTTCCCAACATCATTTATTAAACAGGGAATCCTTTCCCCATTGCTTGTTTTTGTCTGGTTTATCAAAGACTGTATGGTTGTAGATATGCTGTATTGCCTCCGATTCCTCTGTTCTGTTCCATTGGTCTATATCTCTGTTTTGGTACCAGTACCATGCTGTCTTGATTACTGTAGCCTTGTAGTATGGTTTGAAGTCTGGTAGTGTGATGCCTCCCACTGTGTTCTATTTGCTTAGAATTGACTTGGCTATGCAGGCTCTCTTTTGGTTCCGTATGAAGTTCAAGGTGGTTTTTTCCAGTTCTGTGGAGAAAGCCAATGGTAGCTTGATGGGGATGGCATTCAATCTGTAAATTACTTTGGGCAGTATAGCCATTTTCACAATATTGATTCTTCCTAACCATGAACATGGACTGTTTCTCCATCTGTTTGTGTCCTCTCTTATTTTGTTGAGCAGTGGTTTGTAGTTTTCCTTGAAGAGGTCCCTTACGTTCCTTGTAAGTTGTATGCCTAGGTATTTTATTCTTTTTGTAGCAATTGTGAATGACAGCTCATTCTTGATTTGGCTCTCTTTCAGTCTGTTATTGATGTATAGGAATGCTTGTGATTTTTGCACATTGATTTTATATCCTGAGACTTCGCTGAAGTTGCTTATTAGTTTCAGGAGTTTTTGGGCTGAGACGATGGGGTCTTATAGATATACTATCATATTGTCTGCAAATAGAGACAATTTGGCTTCCTCCTTTCCTATTTGAATACCCTTTATTTCTTTTCTTGCCTGATTGCTCTGGCTAGAACTTCCAGTACTATATTGAATAGAAGTGGTGAGAGAGGGCATCCTTGTCTAGTGCCAGATTTCAAAGGGAATGCTTCCAGTTTTTGCCCATTCAGTATGATATTGGCTGTTGGTTTGTCATAAATAGATTTTATTACTTTGAGATACATTCCATCGATACCGAGTTTATTGAGGGTTTTTAGCATAAAGGGCTGTTGAATTTTGTCAAATGCCTTCTCTGTGTCAATTGAGATAATCATGTGGTTTTTGCTTTTGGTTCTGTTTATGTGGTGAATTACGTTGATAGACTTGCGTATGTTGAACCAGCCTTGCATCCCCGGGATGAATCCTACTTGATCATGATGAATAAGTTTTTTGATTTGCTGTTGCAATCGGCTTGCCAATATTTTATTGAAGATTTTTGCATCTATGTTCATCATGGATATTGGCCTGAAGTTTTCTTTACTCGTTGGGTCTCTGCTGGGTTTTGGTATCAGAATGATGTTGGTCTCATAAAATGATTTGGGAAGGATTCCCTCTTTTTGGATTGTTTGAAATAGTTTTAGAAGGAATGGTACCAGCTCCTCCTTGTGTGTCTGGTAGAATTCGGCTGTGAACCCATCTGGACCTGGGCTTTTTTTGTGTGGTAGGTTCTTAATTGCTGCCTCAACTTCAGACCTTGTTATTGGTCTATTCATAGTTTCAGCTTGCTCCTGGTTTAGGCTTGGGAGGACACAGGAGTCCAGGAATTTATCCATTTCTTCCAGGTTTACTAGTTTATGTGCATAGAGTTGTTTGTAATATTCTCTGATGATGGTTTGAATTTCTGTGGAATCTGTGGTGATTTCCCCTTTATCATTTTTTATTGCATCTATTTGGTTGTTCTCTCTTTTATTTTTAATCAATCTGGCTAGCGGTCTGTCTATTTTGTTGATCTTTTCAAAAAACCAGCTCTTGGATTTATTGATTTTTTGAAGGGTTTTTCGTGTCTCAATCTCCTTCAGCTCAGCTCTGATCTTAGTTATTTTTTGTCTTCTGCTGGGTTTTGAGTTTTTTTGATCTTGCTCCTCTAGCTCTTTCAATTTTGACGATAGGGTGTCAATTTTGGATCTCTCCATTCTCCTCATATGGGCACTTATTGCTATATACTTTCCTCTAGAGACTGCTTTAAATGTGTCCCAGAGGTTCTGGCACATTGTGTCTTCATTCTCATTGGTTTCGAAGAACTTCTTTATTTCTGCCTTCATTTCATTGTTTACCCAGTCAACATTCAAGAGCCAGTTGTTCAGTTTCCATGAAGCTGTGCGGTTCTGGGTCGATTTCTGAATTCTGAGTTCTAACTTGATTGCACTATGGTCTGAGAGGCTGTTTGTTATGATTTCAGTTGTTTTGCATTTGTTGAGCAGTGCTTTACTTCCAATTATGTGGTCAATTTTAGAGTAGGTGTGACGTGGTGCTGAGAAGAATGTGTATTCTGTAAAATTGGGGTGGAGAGTTCTGTAAATGTCTATCAGGTTTGCTTGCTCCAGGTCTGAGTTCATGCCCTGGATATCCTTGTTGATTTTCTGTCTGGTTGATCTGTATAATATTGACAGTGGAGTGTTAAAGTCTCCCACTATTATTGTGTGGGAGTTTAAGTCTCTTTGTAAGTCATTAAGAACTTGCCTTATGTATCTGGGTGCTCCTGCATTGGGTCCATATATGTTCAGGATCGTTAGCTCTTCTTGTTGTATCGATCCTTTTACCATTATGTAATGGCCTTCTTTGTCTCTTTTGATCTTTGTTGCTTTAAAGTCTATTTTATCAGAGATGAGAATTGCAACTCCTGCTTTTTTTTGCTTTCCATTAGCTTGGTTAATCTTCCTCCATCCCTTTATTTTTAGCCTTTGTGTATCCTTCCATGTGAGATGGGTTTCCTGTATACAGCACACTGATGGGTTTTGGATTTTTATCCAATTTGCCAGTCTGTGTCTTTTGATTGGTGCATTTAGTCCATTTACATTTAGGGTTAATATTGTTATGTGTGAATTTGATACTGCCATTTTGATGCTAAGTGGCTGTTTTGCCTGTTAGTTGTTGTAGATTCTTCATTATGTTGAAGCTCTTTAGCATTCAGTGTGATTTTGGAATGGCTGGTACTGATTGATCCTTTCTATGTGTAGTGCCTCTTTTAGGAGCTCTTGTAAAGCAGGCCTGGTGGTGACAAAATCTCTGAGTACTTGCTTGTTCGCAAAGGATTTTATTTTTCCTTCACTTCTGAAGCTCAGTTTGGCTGGATATGAAATTCTGGGTTGAAAGTTCTTTTCTTTAAGAATGTTGAATATTGGCCCCCACTCTCTTCTGGCTTGTAGTGTTTCTGCCGAGAGATCTGCTGTGAGTCTGATGGGCTTCCCTTTGTGGGTGACCCGACCTTTCTCTCTGGCTGCCCTTAGTATTCTCTCCTTTATTTCAACCCTGTTGAATCTGACGATTATGTGCCTTGGGGTTGCTCTTCTTGCGGAATATCTTTGTGGTGTTCTCTGTATTTCCTGCAATTGAGTGTTGGCCTGTCTTGCTAGGTGGGGGAAATTTTCCTGGATGATGTCCTGAAGAGTATTTTCCAGCTTGGATTCATTCTCTTCGTCCCCTTCTGGTACGCCTATCAAACGTAGGTTAGGTCTTTTCACATAGTCCCACATTTCTTGGAGACTTTGTTCATTCCTTTTTGCGCTTTTTTCTCTAATCTTGGTTTCTCGTTTTATTTCATTGAGTTGGTCTTCGACTTCAGATATTCTTTCTTCCGCTTGGTCAATTCGGCTATTGAAACTTGCGTTTGCTTAGTGAAGTTCTCGTATTGTGTTTTTCAGCTCCTTTAATTCATTCATATTCCTCTCTAAGTTATCCATTCTTGTTATCATTTCCTCGAATCTTTTTTCAAATCTCTTTTCAAGGTTCTTAGTTTCTTTGCATTGATTTAATACATGATCTCTTAGCTCACAAAAGTTTCTCATTATTCACCTTCTGAAGTCTAATTCCGTCATTTCGTCACAGTCATTCTCCGTCTAGCTTTGTTCCCTTGCTGGTGAGGAGTTTTGGTCCTTTCTAGGAGGCGAGGTGTTCTGGTTTCGGGTGTTTTCCTCCTTTTTGCGCTGGTTTCTTCCCATCTTTGTGGATTTGTCCGCTGGTCGTCTGCGTAGTTGCTGACTTTTCGTTTGGGTCTCTGAGTGGACACCCAGAATGTTGATGATGAAGTATTTCTGTTGCTTGGTTTTCCTTCTACCAGTCTAGCCCCTTCGCTGTACGACTGCTGAGGTACGCTCCAGACCCTGCTTGTCTGGGGTGCACCTCTAGCAGCTGTGGCTCAGCGAGGGATGCTACCAGTTTCTTTTTCTGCTATCTTTGTCCCAGGATGATGCCTGCCTATTGTCAGTCTTTTGGATATAGAGGGGTCAGGGAGCTGCTTGAGGAGACAGTTTGTACTTTATAGGAGCTTAATTGCTGAGCTGTGAGCTCTGTTGTTCATTCAGGGCTGTTAGGCTGCTATGTTTGATTCTGCTGCAACAGAGCTCATTAAAAAAACCCCTTTTTTTTTTCTCAAATGCTCTGTGTTGAGGGGTTTGGGCTTTATTTTTGGATGTCTGTTGAGGTCCTGCCCAGCTAGGACGCAGACTAGCCACTGTTTGCCTGCCGAGGCTCTGCACTGCTGTTGTGAGGCTCGCCCTGGCTCTGCTGTTCTGCTGTGTTCTCTGCCACGCCCTGCGGCGGAGTCTCTCTGTTGTCGCGGGTTGCCTCGGCAACGGCAGGCTGCGTCAGCAGTGGGCGTGTATCTCAGTTGGGACGGGTTGCCTTGGTAATGGTGGCCGCCCCTCCCCCTCAGAGCATCTCGGGCCGTCTGCACGGGGCTTGTTTGAAATCGTGGTTTTGTTCGTCCCACTGGGCCACCCCTAACGCTCTGTCCCTGCAATCCCCTGGGCTGGCCCACTGTCCAAGTCTAGCTCAGTCTCAAGTCCAGCCCTCTCACATCTCTGGTTGCTGGTTCAACGGGGCACCCGGACAAGTGCACCCTGTGGGGAGCGCTGGGTAGGGCCAGCCTCCGCGACCCCGGCTGCTGGCTTCACCAGGCGAAGGTTCTGCCTGGCGTCCCATGTCTCCACTTCACTTGGGAATTTCCCCGTTCCGTGGGCAACAAAGATCAGTCTGGAAATGCAGCTCAGACTCACCTCTCCGCGGACACAACGGGAGCTCCAATCCTGGGTTGTTCTCACAGCGCCATCTTGAGTCCTCCCTCGGGTTTTGGCTTTTTATCCAATTTGCCAGTCTGTGTCTTTTGATTGGTGCATTTAACCCATTTACGTTTAGGGTTAATGTTGTTATGTGTGAATTTGATACTGCCATTTTGATGCTAGCTGGCTGTTTTGCCCATTAGTTGATGCAGATTCTTCACTTTGTTGATGCTCTTTAGCATTTGGTATGTTTTTGGAATGGCTGGTGCTGGTTGTTCCTTTCTATGTGTAGTGCCTCTTTCAGGAGCTCTTATACAATAGGCCTGGTGGTGACAAGATCTCTGAGTACTTGCTTGTTTGCAAAGGATTTTATTTTTCTTTCACTTATGAAGCTCAGTTTGGCTGGATATGAAATTCTGGGTTGAAAGTTCTTTTCTTTAAGGATGTTGAATATTGGCCCCCACTCTCTTCTAGCTTGTGGGGTTCTTCCAAGAGATCTGCTGTGAGTCTGACGGGCTTCCCTTTGTGGGTTACCCGACCTTTTTCTCTGGCTTCCCTTTGCATTTTCTCCTTCATTTCAACCCTGTTGAATCTGACGATTATGTGCCTTGGTGTTGCTCTTCTTGCGGAATATCTTTGTGGTGTTCTCTGTATTTCCTGGACTTGAGTATTAGCCTGCCTTGCTAGGTTGAGGAAATTTTCCTGGATAATATCCTGAAGAGTATTTTCCAGCTTGGATTCTTTCTCTTCATCACATTTTGGTACACCTGTCAAATGTAGATTAGGTCTCTTCACATAGTCCCACATTTCTTGGAGAGTTTGTTCATTCCTTTTTGCACTTTTTTCTCTAATCTTGGCTTCTCATTTCATTTCATTGAGTTGATCTTCAACTTCTGATATTCTTTCTTCTGCTTGGTCAATTCGACTGTTGAAACTTATGCATGCTTCGTAAAGTTCTCGTGTTGTGTTTTTCAGCTCCTTCAATTCATTCATATTCCTCTCTAAGTTGTCCATTCTTGTTATCATTTTCTCAAATCTTTTTTCAAGGTTCTTAGTTTCTTTGCATTGATTTAAAACATGTTCTTTTATCTCACAGAAGTTTCTCATTATTCACCTTCTGAAGTCTGATTCCGTCATTTCATCACACTTGTTCTCTGTCCAGCTTTGTTCCCTTGCTGGTGAGGAGTTTTGGTCCTTTGTAGGAGGCGAGGTGTTCTGGTTTTGGGTATTTTCCTCCTTTTTGCACTGGTTTCTTCTCATCTTTGTGGATTTATCCACCTGTCATCTAAGTAGTTGCTGATTTTTCGATTGGGTCTCTGAGTGGAGGCCCGGATTGTTGATGATGAAGTATTTCTGTTTCCTAGTTTTCCTTCTAACAGTCTAGCCCCTCTGCTGTAAGTGTAAGCCCCACTGCTGAGGTCCACTCCAGGCCCTGCTTGCCTGGGGTACACCTGTAGCAGCTGCAGAACAGTGAGGGGTGCTACCAACCAGTTTGTTCTTCTGCTATCTTTGTCCCAGAATGATGCCCGCCATATGTCAGTCTGATCAGTCCATTTTGAGGTGACTCTTTGGGTATATAGGGGTCAGGGTGCTGCTTGAGGAGATGGTCTGTACTTTATAGGAGCTGAGGTGCTGAGCTGTGAGCTCCGTTGTTCATTCAGTGCTGCTAGGCAAGTACGTTTAAGTCTGCTGCAGCAGAACTCATAAAGCCCCCTTTTTTCCTCAGGTGCTCTGTTTTGGGGAGTTAGAGCTTTATTTATGAGTATCCATTTCACTGTCCTGCCCAGTGAAGGCAGTTTAGTCACTATTTGCCTGCCGAGGCTCCACCCTGCTGCAGTGGGCTCTGCCCTATTGGCAGAGTCTCTCTGTTATGGCGGGTTGCCTCTGCAATTGTAGGACTGCCCCCTACTGGAGAGTCCCTCAGTAGGGGCGGAATGTCTCGGTAATGGTGGACACCCCTCCCTTACCAAACTGCACCATCCTGGGTTCAGCTGTGCCTGCCATGAAACTCTCAACCCCGAGCGTTTTGAATCACCATTTTGTTTGTCCCTGTGGGGGTGGAACCTGCTGATCCTGATCACCTGGCTCCCTGCCTTAGAGCCCTTTTGTTTTTTTTAAATTGAATGGTTGACTCTCTCCCAGGTGTTTTAGTCACCTACTGAAAGGGCACCAGGATCCGTGTGATTTCCCATGGAGTGACCTACTGCGCTGGCTCACAGTTAGCTTCCCGGGAATCTCCTGGTCTGGCTCACTGTCCAAGTCCCTTTTAATCAGATGAATATGCTAATCTGCCCTCCCAAATCTCAAATTGCCAGTTTAACAGGGCACCCAGACCAGTGTGTTTTGTGCAGCATGCCACTGCTCTGGGGAGCTGGCCGAAATGGCGGCGCCAGCCGAGACAGCTGTGCTGGTGTCCTGTGTCTCTCCTACACCTGGGAATTTCCCCGTTCTGTGGGCAACAAAGATCTGTCTGGAAATGCGGTGTGAACTCACCCTCTGCGTCTCCACTGAGAGCTGCAATCCTGAGTTGCTTTTACAGTGCCATCTTCCCCAACATTCTCTATATAATGCCTTTCTTTGTCTATTTTGATTTTTGTAGGTTTAAAATCTGTTTTTCAGAGACTATGATCACAACTCCTGCATTTTTTTGTTGTTGTTTGGCTATCTATTTGCTTGGTAAGTTTTCCTCCATCCCTTTATATTGAGCCTATGTGTGTCTTTGCCCTTGAGATGGGTTTCCTGAATACAGCATGCCAATGGGTCCTGACCCTTTGTCCAATTTGCCAGTCTATGTCTTTCTTTCAATTGGGGCATTTACCCCATTTACATTTAAGATTAGTATTGCTATGTGTGAATTTGATTCAGTCATCATGATGCTATTTGGTCATTTTGCACACTAGTTGATGCAGTTTCCTCAGAGTGTCATTGGACTTTATATTTTGGTGTGTTTTGATGCAGTTTCCTCAGAGTGTCATTGGACTTTATATTTTGGTGTGTTTTGCAGTGGCTGGTACTGGTTTTTTCTTTCCATATTTAGTGCTTCTTTCAGGAGCTCTTGCAAAGTATGCCTGGTGGTGGTGAAATCCCTCAGCATTTGCTGAGCTGAAAAGGATTTTATTTCTCTTTCACCTATGAAGCTTAGTTTGTCTGGATATAAAATTCTGGGTTGAAAAATCTTTTCTTTAAGAATATTGAATATTGACCCCCAATCTCTTCTGGCTTATAGAGTTTCTGCTGAGAGAACCACTGTTAATCTGCTGGGCTTCAGTTTGTAGGTGACCTGGTCATTCTCTCTGGCTGCTCTTAACATTTTTTTCCCTTGATTTCTACATTGGAGAATCTGATGATTATATGTCTTAAAGTTGATCTTCTCATGAAGTATCTTAGTGGTGTTCTCTGCATATCCTGAATTTGCATGTTGGCCTGCATGTTTTGGTAGATTGGGGAAGTTCTCCTGGACAATATCTTCAAGTGTGTTTTCCAGCTTGTTTCCATTCTCCCTGTCTCCTTCAGGTTATCCAATCAATCATAGGTTCAGTCTTTTTATGAAATCCCATACTTCTTGGAGGCTTTGTTTATTCCTTTTCATTCTTTTTTCTCTAGTCTTGTCTGCATGCCTTATTTCAGCAAAGTGGTCTTCAAACTCTGATATCCTTTCTTCCACTTGGTTGATTCGGCTATTGATACTTCTGTATGCTTCACAAAGTTCTAGTGCTATCTTTTCAGCTCCATCAGTTCATTTATGTCCTTCTCCAAAGTGATTATTCAAATTAGCAGCTCCTCTAGCCTTTTTTCAATGGTCTTAACTCCTTTGCATTGCGCTAGAACATGCTCCTTTAGCTTAGTGTAGATTTTTATTACCCATCGTAATAAGCCTACTTTAGGCAATTTGTCCATCTCATCCTTTGTCCAGTTCTGCACACTTGCTGGAGAGACACTGTGATAATTTAAAGGAGAAGAGGCACTCTGGCCTTTTGCGTTTTCAACATTTTTTATTCTTTCTCATCGCTGTGAGTTTGTCTAGTTCCAATCTTTGAGGCTGCTGACACTGGATGGGGTTTTTGTGGGGGCTTTTCTGTTGTTGATGTTGTTGTTCGTGTTGTCTGTTTGATTTTCTTTCAATGGTCAGGTCCCTCTTCTGTCAGGCTGCTGCAGTTTGCTGGGGTTTTACTTCAGGCATTACTCATCTGGTTCACCCCTATGCCAGAGATGTTATTCAAGGAGCTGGGAGGACAGCAAAGATGGGCATCTGCGCCTTCTTCTGGGATCTCTGAACTTGTGGGGCATAATGCTGATGCCAGTAGGATTGGTCCTGAATAGGATGACTGACAACCCATGTTGGAGGGGCCCAGGGAATAGGACCAATTTAGTGAAGCACTTTGTCTTTTGGTGGAGGGGATGTGCTTCGCTGGGGGAAAACCTACTTGTTTAGGCTGCCCAAATTCCTCAGAACTACCGGGGGGAACGGCTAAGTCTGCTAGTCCACAGAGACTGCAGCCACTCACTTCCCATTAGGGGCTCTGGCCCAGGAAGATCCAGGTTCTGTCCCTGAGCCTCTAACTGAAGTTATTGGAGTTCCTGCAGAGAAGCCCCACCTAATGAGGAAGAATGAGTCAGGGTTGAAAAGGCAGTCTGGCTGCCTTCTGCCACAGCCGGTGTGTTGGGCTGTGGGAGACACATCTTGGGATCAAGCCATCCAGCCTCCTTGGCTCCAGGGGGAAAAGCGCAGCCTGGAGCTATAGAGATGAATGCCACCCTTCCCCCACCCAGGAAGCTTAGCATGTTAGGCAGTTGTGAGCCTCAGTGCTGGCTGCTGCCCCCTCCCCAAGGAGCTCAAACAGCTCAGACAGCAGGCAGCCACAGCTGTGGTGCTGGATGCTTGGTAGGCTTAAGCAGATTCCAGCTGAGAAGCTGCTGAGAATCTGCACAGCTCCAGGGTTGGGACTCTAGGCCCCAGTTGTGTGGGTTCATGAATGGTACCTTCCAATCCATGGGTTGAAGAGTTCATGGAAAAAGCCCAGTTTCTCCTGCTGGGTAGCACATTTACTGCCTCCCTTTTCTGGGGGTAGGGGGATTCCCCTGCCCCGTGTGGCTCTACGGTGGGCCACTATACCACACTGTTCTTCCTTCCTCTCTGTGGATCATGCCAACCTCCTAGTCAGTTCTGATGGGAGAACCTGGATAACTTGATTGCTGGTGAGGGATTCTCATTATGGTTCTTTTGGATGGAAGCCTCAGTACACGGCTGTTTCCAGTGGGCTATGTTGGCCTCACCCCCTCATTTGTACTTTCTTGTGGAGAAAAATCATCTCAAGATCAATAGCAAGAAGATGACCCCCTTAAACAGAACTTAAGTAGGATATGTTACCTGCCTGCTCCTTGTAGGCATTTGGGTATGGTAATATGACATATAACCATGTGCATTCAACCTCAGAGCCAGAGAAGACTTAGAAAAAGATGATAATGTTACATAGTAAAACAAAAAATTATCCAAGTAGAGATTTCATGATCTAGGAGCTAAAGAATTAGTGTTTACTGGGCAATAGCAACAGAATTGATTGTGCGAAAAGCAAGACATTCTTCAGACTAAAGACCAAAAATAAGCTGTCCAAAAGGAAAGCCTATTTCTTAGTGACTAATGCCCTTTGAAGTGTTCCAACTTGTGGTGATACTATATAGAAACTCACAGAGAAAGAATTATTTTTTGAAGTAGCCTGACTGATGTTGGAGAATCAGTCCTTCCCCTGCGAAAAGAAGTGAAGTCACTCAGAGCAGTTAGGACCTATGTGATTAAGAGTTGGAAAGTGAAGGAAATTTGTAATCCACCTATAGTATCTGGATTCTGTTTCTTTCTCTGAAAAACAAAAGTATGAGACTAGCTCCACAGAGCTCTTTTCAGTTTTAACTTTTTCTGGGTCAATGAATTATAATGACATATGGTCTAGTACTGTGAGTCCTTGCCTGATATTTCCATTCTATACATACTAGTGCCTCCACCTAGAGTACAAAGTGGGAAATATTCTCCTTCCCAGCCACCAAGCTTTGACTCTCCTCAGGCTAAAATCTCACTTTTTCTCTGATTTTTCTATGCATACTTTCTAATCTTCTACCCAGGCATGACAATTCATTACCTTCAGAGACCATTTAGGTTCTACGTGATCTCTGCGATTAGAAGAAGGATTCTGAGATCAAGAGTCTGTGTTTTTGTTTAATATGTGTAACACATCTAGGCCTGAATAGAGAGGAAAACATGGTTAAACATAAATTGGAATTAAAATCATACCTGTTTTTTTTTTTTACTAAATATACTTTTAAGTTAAAAGCATCAGTCTGTACTGTGTTTGACATAATAGTTTCTACAGAATGTTATTACAAGATTTTCTTTGACTTATTACTTGGATCTGGTATTCATGTTACAAAGATTAGCTGTTGCTTTGGAATGAAAGTATTGCAGTCCTACCCATACTCTACTTAATACGTCCCATTGTCCTTAGTTAAACTTTTTGTATCTCTCTTTTTAAAAAATAATCTGCACAATAGGAATAATATCATGTGAACTCTGCTTCATGGTGTGCTATGTTACATGAAATAAAATTAACCTGGCATATAGTAGGTTTTCAGTAAATGAATTTCAAATTTATTATCTTGATTACTCCTGGGTCTGTGGTAGTAGTTACAGTGGCTGTTTCTTCTAGACTCACAATGCTATCACACTGACTATAGTCTTCTGCCTCTGACAGCTTGCCAGGACTTATCCTTCCTGCACAAATTGGTTCACCAAATTGGAGGCCTTTAGTACCACCATACACCCAATTTTCCTCAATGACAAATTACAAAACGCCAACTGCAATTAAATCAATATTCAAGAATCTTTGAAAGGAAGCAATTTTTCATGCTATTTCATTTGGCTAGGAATTTCTCCAAAAGAGGCTTTCTGGATTTTATTATTCACAGATTGGAGAATTAAAATATCCTTCTGAGAGGTGAGGAAGAAGTAGCTTATTCTAAAAGCATCCAGGAGGGACTATTGGGATTTAATTTTAATTCATTAATGCATATTATCATTATTTACTGAATCATTACTATGTGGGAGAATTATTTGTGTTCTGTTAATTTACAGAAACAAGACAATAATATCCTTGCTTTTATTAAAAAAAGGCAAAAATAAACAGACAAATAAAGATTTGTAGAGATTCAATGGGCATAATGGTGAAATAGGTTCTAAAATAAATGGTTGTATCAGTCAGCTACTGCCACAAAAATGCTATACAACAAGTGACTCCAAAAGGCAATTACTTAAAACAAATTATTTAACTCTTTTCACATGTCTGTGCACCAGCTAGGATAACCCTGCTTTAAGCTCAGGAATCTCTGCTTTACACTGCAGGTGTGTAAGTCAACTGGGACAGCTTTGCTCCATATGTCCCTCTTCATTTTGGGATCATCTGAGAAAAGAGTTTCTCACAGCAATAACAGAAGAGAAAAGGGGAAAGCCCTATGTTTTCAGCACAAATCAAGTGTGTCTTTTTCTTATGTCTACTAATATCCCACTGCCAAAGCAAGTTTCATTTCCTAAGTTAAAGTCAAAGAGTGAGGAAGTATATTTCATCCACTCTGGGAGGAGTCAGGGAATGAATGTTCGTTGAACAGTCATCACAGTACTCATTACATTTTTTAACAGAAAAGCTGAGCCTGTTGCAGAATAGCCAGAAGACCAATATGCTTGAAACATAGAATCAGAAGGGGAAGAACGTAGAATATGATCACAGAGAGGAAGACAAAACCCACTCAGGTAGCATAGGCCATCATCAGGCATTACAAGAGGAAACCCCTAGAGCATTTTAAGCAGAGAATGACAGGAATAGATTTACATTTGAAAAAATGTTTCTGGCTATTCTGTGATAACTCCGCTGAAAGCGATCATGGTTTTTGTAAAGAGACTACTCAAGTGCTTATTATGGCAACTCAGGAGAAAGATGGTGGTGGCATGGACTCAGGTGGCAATAACAACATAAGGAAAAGAAGTTGGATTTAAAATATATTTTGGTCACATCTGTAATCCCAGCACTTTGAAAGGCTGAGGTGGGCGGATAACTTGAGTTCAGGAGTTCCAGATCAGCCTGACCATCTCTACTAAAAATACAAAATTAGCTGGATGTGGTGGCGCATGCCTGTAATCCAAGCTATTGGGGAGGCTGAGGCAGAAGAATCGATTCAACACAGGAGGCAGTGAGCTGAGATTGTGCCATTGCACTCCAGCCTGGGCAACAAGAACAAAACTGTCTCTATCTATCTATCTATCTATCTATCTATCTATCTATCTATCTATCTAATTATCTATCTAGATAGATAGATATAGAGATATATCTATCTATCTATCTATCTATCTATCTATCTATCTATCTATCTATCTATATATGCAGGCCTGTTCATATATCTATCTATCTATATCTATATCTATATCTATATCTATATCTATATCTATATCTATATCTATATCTATATCTATATCTATATCTATATATATATATATAGAGAGAGAGAGAGAGAGAGAGTTTTGTTCTTGTTGCCCAGGCTGGAGTGCAATGGCACAATATATATATGTGTGTGTGTGTGTGTGTGTATATGTATGTGTGTGTGTGTGTGTAGATAGATAGATATATGAACAGGCCTGCACTCCAGTGAGTTTTGCCAGCTTGGAAGTGGAGGGGAGAAAGAAACAATGTAAATGAACTCTAGTTTTTAGATCTGTGCAACTCAGTAAATTATTGTCCTAATAATTGAAATAAAAATCTCTGGAGGGGAAAGAGATTTTTAGAAAGATGTTTGGAGGCATCAAAAGCTTTACTTTAGACAATAAGTTTGCCTAATGAAACTCCCAATAGAGCTGCTAATGAGGTGATTGGTTGTACAATTCGAGTAGTCAGAGATGCAAACTTGGAGGTTATTAGGAAATACATAGGATTCAAAACCATAAGGCTTATCAGGGTCACTGGGAAAACACTGTAAATTTAAAAAGAAACATAAACCCAAGGAGTATGAAAAATATAAAACCATTTCATTCCAAATTTAACTTTCAGCATTTCCTTGAGAAAAAGGAAAACAAAAAGTTTCACTGAATTTGCTCCTCGTAGACGGAAGCTCAAGTACATCTGCTCTATTTCAGGTATTGCAGGTGCTACAGAATTCTTCTTAGACTTTGTAACATTAAAAAAAAAGAAAGTTTTCTTCTAATAAAAATTTAACTTATTTATTACACTAGATAATCACACTAATGTATAAAACTAAGAAACATAAAAGAAGGAAATTGTCAGGAACATTTTTTTCTGTAATACTTTCATTTTGGTCTTATTCAAAAAGGATACTTATAAGGGAAACTACCTGAGCATTTACACATAGTGGGTGGTGATTTTGGGAATAGGTACATTTTTTCTTAGACATGAGAAACAAGATTACAGGTAAAGTCAGCAATGTGGAGCATGGTTAGTTAATCACAGTAACTCATTAATGTGTAAGTCCCAAGCAAAGCACATGTTGTAATTAGGGTTTAAGTGCAAAATATGCTTTAACTACAGAAATCAGTCATCAATATTTCCAGGTTAATTACCTATGAGGATGCAATACCAGAGATAGGAAGAGCCAAATGGAAATGAACTGGGAATTTGTAAGGATTATGGGCAAAGCAAAGTTACATATAGATTGGGAAATTGAATGTTTGCTTTACATTTATCTAAATCTCCAAGATTGGGTGATACACATCCTAAGTGGGTGTATGCATGCACAAGTCCACCTGTATGCCTAGAAAATAGGCTTTAATTGAACAGAAAAATCAGTTGGGTTCACAGACTTTGACATCATTATTTGTTCAGATGAGTCAGAGTTACAGCTTCAAACCATAGACTTATTTATAGAAATGGAGCAAAGTCACAATTTATCTAAACACTCAGCTGATGATTGTACCTGATTCAAGGACAATCTTCTTGAATGATTTCTTAAAAGTTAACTTTTCCAGTTAAAGAGGAAAAGGATGACGAGAGAAAAGGCTGAGAAAACTGACTACAAAAGCTCACAAAATATTTAGATTAATGATAACAAGTGTTAAAAGGGGTGCCTGAAAGTAACGTTTAAAATTAAAACATGGAAAGGGCATGTAAGAAATTAAGCATAATCAGTATTTTCATTAAATTTAGTCAGTATGTATTGATCACTTATGGATTATAAACCTTAGAAGTCAGAATGTTTTCCTTCTAGCAGGTTACAGTTTACCATAAACGATATAAACAAACTACTGAGCATTTAACAGAAAACTAGGAAGAATAGAAGTAGACAAGACTTCTTTCAGGACCCAAACTTGGACATGTTTTTGTTGATTAGGCCATAAAATACGGAACGGTCAAAGGAAAGTGAAGGCGAGATTCCAGGTTGTAGAAACACTATAGGCCAAGTTTTAGGTGTTTAACTTACTGAAAGATTAGAAAGACCAGGAAGCTGTTAATGAAATACTGAAGTCACCAGAGCTATAGGAAGAATCATAAGGAACTGAAGAACCACTGTTCACCATTTGGGTCCAGAGCTGGCGCTTCTCCAAACTAGATAAACGTACAGACCACTCTTTGTAATTGCCAATTTGGCAGGTATCTCTGTTGATTATTTTGAGCAATTACCTAATAATGGGATGACATAAGTAGTGACAGTACAAGCTTAGAAATCTACCTACTTTAGAGATGTTACAATCAACAGGTACCTAACAAGTGACATCCACTTAAAGTTTGTAACCTCAAACTGGAAGGCCAATACAGGAAGATTATCAAAAGACAATGTCGAAAATTTTTATCAGATATTTTAAGAACTAGGTAACACTTAGAAGAATCTCAGGTAAAAAGCCTTTAGAATAAAAATAGTTCATGCATCTCCATAGCGAGGTGTCTACAATCTTGCATTAAAGGCATCATTTAGGAAGTTTGTAGGGTACTTTTTAAGTGGAAAAATACATACTTAACCTTTATCCCTAAAACAGATCGTCTTATTGGTTTATCTGTAGCTTGAAGGCATTTGATTAGGGCTAGAAACAAAGCGTAACACATTAAAGAAAATACCAATTAGAGGTCAAAGTTTAGCTATATCATAATTTTACCAAAGTTATAAATCTTTTTTTCCCAAAAGAAAAATAGTATATAGCATCTATTTGATTTTGAATTATTTGACATAATTTAATGTTTCCTCCATTCTTGAAGATTTATCATATATCTCAATTTTCACATAATAACTCATATCCATTTTATATCTTTAAAATGAATTTCTATTAATCCTTCTTCCCCCTTTTGTCTAATTAACTAGGAATAAATTTTCTTACCATATTGAATAAATCATTTGAGGAAAATAAGAATCACACTTCCTTTTCACTCTTAGACGGCTATCACACATTTTAAAAAAATCATTCTTTGTATTTGCAATTCAAAATCAGAGAAACTAACTTAATTATCATGCAAAGTATATATAATTTTCATGATTTGCTCATCAAAGTGGCTTTAAGAGGATTCTGTCACAAAGATGCTCTGATAGTAACAGGAAAGCACAAATCCTCACATGGAATCTGTTAAGTGAAAATAAAAAGCGTTTCAAGCTTCCATTGCTCCCCCTAACGGTAGGAAACCAGAAAACATCTAGATGTATATATTTCACATTTCTTTGTCAATTAAATGCTTTACAGAAACCTTCCTCCAAGTATGTTCAATATTGTGTTTTATGTAAGTTTACAAAATGAACTAAAAATAATAAATATATCAACTATTATTAAATTCTTGTTATATGAAAGAGTCCTTGCTATCTTAAGTAATTATTAAATGTTTGGAATTCATCTCTTTCCTTAAGTTTAGGATAAAGGTGAAAAAGTTAATCTCATAGACTGTATAATGTAAATCAATTCTCTAGAGGAATCAATCCTATTTTTTCTCAACTGTTACTACATGATTGATTTATTTAAAAATTAAACCAGGCTCAGACAACTTTACATTTAAATATTTACTCTAACAGCACTGACTTGTCAAATCACTCCATGTATCTTGAAATGCTGAATACAAGAAGAAAGTTTTATGTTAAAAGGCGCTTTGAGCAATTTTCTTTTGAGAACTCAGGCAAAGAATGGGTATCAGTGTAACTCATGAAATACAAGAAGACGATCATAGAAAAGTGACTTTGGTGAATGGTGGTTATTTAGGATTGTCTCCTTTCCAAAAGCACAATCTCATTTTTATGATGAATAGAGGATTATCACAGGGAAAAAAGTTGATGCAATAATAAAAACTAATGAGAGGAGAATCACACAAAGAATAAGACACAGCATCAAAAATGAATTCAAAAAGAGCAGAACAATATAGGTACAAAAAGAGATAATGAACAGGAAAAAAAAAGTCAGTGAGACAACAATACACATTTTTACCTGAGAGCATGTAAGTAATTTAGAGCTGGATTTTATAAACATGAAATTGTTTTTCTAATACATTCAACCAAAAGTCAGCATACATAGTTCAGTCATCTCTCATTACTTACAATAAAATATTTTCCATTTGTTAGGAAATAATATCTTATTCCCTGGATCTATTATTTCTTTTTTATTGATTTTCTTTCTAATCTCCAAATTTATTTACTTAATTTTTATAACTGATTCTCTGTCTATATTCTGTCTTATTCTAGCATGGATTATTTAAAACCTGTATTAGTTTTGGAACCAGTAAACATTTGCTCAGAAGTTTGGATTACCAGAAAAGAACCCTACTCTTTAAGAACTTCCCAGCCTAAGAAGTCACTGATTTCATGGATTCATCCTGGAGATTTTGCTTAAAAATTAGAAATAACAGATCTCATGTTTTACAAAATCAAAATGACAACTTTTGGAGTGGGGGAATGAGAAATGGGAAAAGAGATCAGTATGCTGTATATAGCAGTGCTTTTGAATGACTCCTTCTGTGCGTCAGAAATCCAAAGCAGCAGCAGCAATTAGGGAAGATCGTCACTTTCACTCAAGGTTCAGAAATGGGGGTGGAAAAAGGGGGGACAAATGAATCGGAGAGGAGAAAGAAGGGAGGGATAGAGGTGAAGATAGGGCACATCCTGCAAAGATAATGCCTGTACAATCAATGACATCATCCTGCTGCTTATATATGTAGGGGAATGGCCAGAGCACTTCTCACAGTTCACTCACTTTCAAAGCCAGCTGAAGGCAAGAGGAAGCACGAGAGAGAGCCCCCTTCAGTGTCCTTCTGACTTTTATGAACTTGGCTTGCTAGAAGGCTGAAAGATGATGGCAGGAATGAAAATCCAGCTTGTATGCATTCTACTCCTGGCTTTCAGCTCCTTGAGTCTGTGCTCAGGTAAGCAAAACTGCATTTCACAACTCCCTGAAGTGATTTATTTTTTCTCTTTTGCATTGTGTTGCTACTTATGTTAATGTTTTTAGGATTTACCTGTCAGTGATAGAAACTGTGAATATCTTTTTCTCTGCCTTTATGATTACAATAACTGAGAGATTTATTTTCCCTTTTAAAATCTGCAAAGCAATAAAAGGGATTTCAATGAAACACTGCATGACCCCCTTTGTAATGCAACCATGAGGAAAAAAATACTACAAAACTTTCAATTAGGCTGGTCATTATCTAATGAGAAGTACATAAGCAGTGTCTGTCAACCTGCGAACTCATCATTAATCCCATCCATTCAAAATGTTTTATTCTCATTCTCATTCATCTCTTAGCAAGCGGTGGCCCTCATGCCATTTTAATAGTCCTCATATTATCTTCCTACTTGTTTGTGTTAAGATAACACATGAAGTGCAAATTGATGCTTAGTGAATAAATAAAGCATTATTTGTAGAAAATTATTTCTAGAAAAATACAAAAATATTCCCAGTCCTTTTTGAGAATACATTGTGCATAGTCTAATAAGTATGCTATTAATATAACAGTTTGGTACTTTTTCTCCATGCCATTTAAATTAATACAGAATTCAGTTGGCCAATTGGTATTCTTATATTGATGGAAATGATTTGACTTTAGAGTGTTTTGCATGCGGTATGAAAGGAGAAGTTATATAGTCCTAAATGTCTATGAATAACTCACTTTGAAAATGAGATGTAAATTGAAAGGTGTAACATGAAATATTACAACCATTGCAAAAAGCTCTACTTAGTATTTAAGAAATATTGGAATGACCACTTCAAAATGAAAAGAACACCTTAGAAAGAAAATGCAGCAAAAATAATTTAACCTGTTCTATGCCTTTAGGTATCATAAATATGACATTGAAATGTTTAATTCAAACTCATGCTACAATTTGATATGAAATTGAAATCTAAGAAGATATGTCATTTATGCGATTATTTTAATCATCAGAAAATAACTTTAAATCTTATGAGAAAAACAAACATTTTTACAATTATGAGTTTATCTGAAAGTTATGTGAGATTAAAGCTTCAATACTTCTGAAAGAAAAACTGGATTATTGATGAAGCACTGTGTTTGGTAACTTGAAAGTACTTGCTGTAATAATGCAAAAGTTATGAGGATTTTGATATATACATTGTTCATAAATGAATAATAGAATTTGCCATTCCTTTTGAAAAATAGATTATGTACCTAACAAATAGGGAGAAAGATCTCTTGTACAATTTAGGTTCTAGGTAATATCAAACAAATGGTTTCTCTGAGTGTGACATTTCTTTTTAATGGGTGTGTAATACAAGGAAGATAGAGTCATTTTTAACTTTATTTTTATTATAGCATTTTCTAAATTTTCCTTCTCTGTAAAATATTCATTAACAGAAACTCAGATAGAGTTTTTTAAAAATCCCGTGATCCATAGTCAATGCTGTCGTACATACGATGTTGAACAGCTCCACTTTTGCTTAAGCAATTTCCTTAAATGCTTCTGATAAAATTAAAAATACATAATTCCAAATTCTTGTTTAAAGTACAAATGCAGTTCCTTCAAAGTGTGTTTTTGTTAAAAAAAAAATCTCAAGTTAAGTAAATCTCAGTATCTTTATTATTCAAAAATTATCAATAAGCAATTCCCTTTGGTTTTGACTTGAAAAAGTCTCTTATATAATCTTCATTAAGTTGTGTATTTAAATGTTAATATGCATATTTTCTATATATGTAAACTATGGCTGGTAAAAAATAAACTACCCTAGCATATTTGGTAAAATATGTATTACACAATATGATCACATTTTTAAAATCTGAAATTTAAAGAATAAACAACTCCAAGTCATCAATAGCTGTCTGAACAAACAGTCATATGCATTTTCTTAGAAGTGCTTCTATTATTTTAGCTTCCTATTATGCTAAAATATAACTATAACTTGTTGTTTAGGGTTACTATTTTTAAGAAAATACATTAGAAAGACTAAACCTCTAAAACTAATATTTTAGATCAACCTAAAATTTGTAGATTATGATATAATTATATGATATGTGATTATAGTAAACGTGATTTTGATTTTACTCAGATTCAGAAGAGGAAATGAAAGCATTAGAAGCAGATTTGATGACCAATATGCATACATCAAAGGTAACTTTTTATTTTCCTTAACTCTTGGTTGAAGACCATATGAACTTTCATTATAAACATGGTATGTTTTTCCTATAGTAATAACTTCCCATCAAGATTGAAATGTTCCTTGAGAGGCATTTCCTTTTTGAAAAAAATTTCTTTTAGTAAAAAGAAGTCAAAGGTGCTGATATGAGAGGCAAAGAAACTAGAGTTCTATCAATCAGCATGTTGCAATTTTAATTAATTGTCACACATATTTACGTGGCTGTAAATGTTTTTAAAGAAACTTGTTTCCATGCCTTTTACATTGGGTATGATGAAAGGTGTATTGGCCTCAAGTTAAATGAAAACAAAGTGAACTCTTTGCTTTTTGCTATTATATTAGGGGAAATAAAAAGGTATTCTTAAATTAGAAGTAAAAGTTCATGACACCCTGTGAAAGAAATGTAGAAGAAAGGGGAGAGCAGTGGACTGGCAAACAAGAGCTTTGAGATCTAATCCTGAAACAGTGACTTATAAATATTTGATCTTTAGCAAGTGGATTAATTCACCTTGCTTACTTGTGTTTCCTTGTTTTTAAATGCAGGGGTTGCAGTTCATAATCTTCTAGACATTTACCGTTCTACAATGCATTTAAGAATTACTAAACTGTACTCTTCATTGTATGTCTGGATTTAAATTCTCCCTATAACAGACATGTTATTTTTACATGTTCCTTTTTTAATTTTTTTAATTGAGCCAAATGCAACTTTGTATACTGGGCCCTATTACTCCTCTGTTGGTGTCTTGAAAGCAAATTTTTATATTTCCAATCTGTATCTAGGAATAAGTTCTGGGGTACATATGCAGGATGTGCAGGTTTGTTATGTAGGTAAATGTGTGCTGTGCTGGTTTGCTCTACCTATCAACCCATCACATTGGTATTAAGCCCAATATGCATTAGCTATTTTTTCTAATGTTCTTCCTTTCTCCACCCCACCCTCTGACAGTCCCCAGTGTGTGTTGTTCCCCTCCCTGTGTCCATGAGTTCTCACTCTTTAGTACTCAATCAGAATATCAATGGATACAACCTCTTCAGTTCAAAAATAGAAACACAACTGAAATTAATAGTCTGTGTTAGAAAATGGTATAAGTTAGGTGCCTTGGTGTCTTGGTATAGATTTACCTAATTCCCAGGTGCAGCTTAAAACATAAAAGTCCTAGATAATCTGTGATGCTATCCATAACAATTATTGTGTGGAATACATTATTGGCATCATACTTTGTAATTTTCCACATTTCTTAATACCATCTTTGTCACTGCTCCATTACACTTTAAGCTGAAATGTAATGGAGATAGAATAATATTTTTTGAATTTGTAATTTTTCATCTGTGAGATATATATATATATATAATATTTATATATTTCTGACATCATTTCAATTTCCTTTTACTTTGCCCTGTGTGCACATGCATGTTTATGTGAATATAACTATTGTATTTTATTAATAGAAGTTATAAGATGCCAGCACTATGCAACTTTGTGACATGATGTCACTAAATTAATAACACTGAATTTATTAGACTGGAGTAACAGTTAGACCCTAACATGTGATGGTTTAGCACACTGGGAATTCATTTCTTGCTCATGTAACACAAGTTTTACAGTTGTTTTTTGCTTTTGGGTTTTTGTTTTTTCAGATTAGTAAAACAAGTGTTCCCTCTTGGAAGATGACTCTGCTTAATGTTTGCAGTCTTGTAAATAATTTGAACAGTCCAGCTGAGGAAACAGGAGAAGTTCGTGAAGAAGAGCTTGTTACAAGAAGGAAATTTCCTGCTGCTTTAGATGGCTTTAGCTTGGAAGCAATGTTGACAATATACCAGCTCCACAAAATTTGTCACAGCAGGGCTTTTCAACACTGGGAGGTATAGCAATAACACAATATTAATATAATTATAGTTACACTAGTTAGCTCTCAGTTGTAATAATGTATTAAATTCCTGATAATAATCATGACAAGAAGAGTTACAAGTACTGAAGAACAAGCCATGTGTTGAAGTCAACATTTCTTCCCATCTTCCAAATGTCCTTCAAATATTTGAAACTTAGCAAAATACGTTTTTCTTCAACCTTAAAAGGGTATATAAGGCAGATTTGATCCACATGTTTTTATTATGCTTACGTGGATGGCATGTTTAGGCAATTTTTGTTGTAGGTGGTGGCATATCTAACAAATGTAAGGAACTCAAATTGTTGTCTTAGAAACACAAAGTCACGTTTACTGATCTATAAACAAACACAGAATATAAAGATTCCAAATAAAACTGGAATAAAACATAAAAGTTTCTATTTGTATTCGAATATATTAGGCAAATAAAAAATGTAGTTGCTTATATATGAAAAAGTAGGATAAGGATATATTAAGTTGGTGCAAAAGTAATAGCAGTTCTTGCCACTGAAAGTAATGGCAAGAACCGCAGTTACTCTTGCACCAACCTAATATTTCCCTATTATTCCAGTTTTATCTGGAACTTTTTGTATTTGAATATATTAGGCAAATAAAAATATATCTAATTTATGTGAAAGTATATAATAGGAATATATATCCCTATAATTCCAATTTATTTTGAAACCTTTGGGTTCTGTGTTTGTTTATAAATGCATACAAAACTTGGTGTGTAATAATGTACTTGCAAAACACTTTACAATTTATTGCCTTCATTGATATATTTTGCTCTGAAAGATAAATTGCAGCTTTGGAAAGATAGAGAAAAATTTCGGGATGAGAAAGAGGAGAGGGGAAGAAAAATAAATTCTTTAATGAAACAAAACAAAATTTAAAAATTTTCTGACAGGGGAACATTTCTTTCAAATTAACCTCTAAGAGAAATTTGGTCAATATTCTATGTTCCGGATTTACAGTAGCATTGGGGATCTGAGGGGGCCTTCCCTGCTGATTTAACAAACTTGTGATTGACTACTAAAGAGCTACCCTGTAGATAAGAAGATATGCAGGCAGAATTTCTAGTGTTTATAATAACTGGTAAGCAAAAAGATAATTTCTAAACAAAAAACTAAAAAGACTGGTTTTAAATTTACTATTAATTATTTAATTTAAATTCTTGATAAATTGTTTAGTATTTAAAATATGTTTTAGGTCAAAGAAACTTGAAAAATATATATTTTAATATAGTAAAATATCCATCATATACTATTTATCCAAAAAAACTCAATAAACTATTATGCAGACAAATCAAGTGCAAATAAGATTAAAATGTTTGCCTATTTTAAATGTTATTGAGTGATTTAAAAATAAAATAATATTCTGAGTATAGTACAAGTAATTACAGACTATGCAGAGAGAAACTAAAGATTAAGAAACTGGATTGTCTGACAGTAGCTGTTTTTTCTCCTCTGAAATTGAAAAGCTGTGGCTTGAAATAAAGTACTTGGTTGTAATATTTTATTCCTATGCATTACGAATTAGAAGTTTGTTTCTGATCAGTATTTGTTACAGTGACCCCCTAAATTAGAAGACAACCAAAAATATAAAGAAAATTTTTATCTTAAACCTATTTTTAAAATGTATGTAAATTGTGTGTAAAACTCTGGACAGATTTCTTAAATATTTTATGGTAGCTGAAGTTTTTGAGTCGTATTCTTAGATTAAAAAATATATCCTTCATATTAGAATGGGGCATATTCCTGCCTCATCACATTAGGGAAGATGCTACATGAAGCTTAACTCCCTTAAGTTATTGAATCTGAGATTGCTTTAATGATTAAGAACCACAATCTAAAGAGATTGTTATCATTTGTTGACAGAGCTTTCCCATATGTGTATTTCTACAACTGACCAAGTTGGATAAAGGAGGCATTCCTCCCTCTATCAAGAAATAGATCCTTGGAATGGTTTTCATGTCAAGTCAGTAATTGATGTGATTGGGTATTAAATTTTGTTACCTTTGTGGCCAAACTTGATATACCAGATCAAAAACTATGTTTATTGTAATGTATAATATATTTCATACTTTTGGTGTTCCCATCATAAATCGAAGCCTGAAAAATATTCAAATGTCTATTTGGTGTTTTTCTTCAAAAGGAGGGATTAGTGTATGGCCTTGAAGTATATGGTTAGTGAAGTATATAGAAATTTTTAAAAATAGCTACCCTGGTGAACTAGGAAGAATACTGAACTAAGTCAGAATTACCGTGTTCTTATACTATTTCAGCCACTGGATAGCTGTCTCTCCTTTGAAAAAACAATTTCTTTGAACTTCATATATCTCAACTACATATGTTTTGCTGTCTTAACAGCAAATGAGATAGGCTGTAGAAAAATGCTCTGAAACAAAAGATTTTATTCATGTAAGTTTCACTTATGTTATCTCTATCTTGCAGTTAATCCAGGAAGATATTCTTGAAACTGGAAATGACAAAATGGAAAAGGAAGAAGTCATAAAGAGAAAAATTCCTTATATTCTGAAACGGCAGCTGTATGAGAATAAACCCAGAAGACCCTACATACTCAAAAGAGATTCTTACTATTACTGAGAAAATAAATCATTTATTTACATGTGATTGTGATTTATCATCCATTAATTAAGTATTAAATTATATATATATGTGTGAAAATGTGACAAAACACACTTATTTGTCTCTTCTACAATTGTGGTTTATTGAATGTGATTTTTCTGCACTAGTATAAATTAAACTAAGTGTTTTCAAATAAATCTAGATCTTCAGCATGATGTGTTGTGTATAATTGGAGTAGATATTAATTAAATCACATGTATAATGTTTTGTAATTTTGTAAAACATATCTTGAGTTGTTTAAACAGTCACAATATTTTATACTTATGAGATCAAAGAACTACAGCAAAGCCTAGCCTACATATCAATCACCCAAAACAAAGTAATAGCACCTCTTTTATTATTTTGACTGAATGTTTTATTGAATTGAAAGAAATATACACGCTTTTCAAGACTTCCTCATGAGTCTCTCAATTATACGAAAAGTTATTGTGATAAAATAGGGCCATCTGAAAGAATGATTCATCAACTATTGTTAATTGTTTCTATTTTAATGAATAATGAACTGATTATTTTTTGTCTGTTAAGTGAACTTGATAGCCAATAAAAAGAAAACTAGCCATAAAAATCATATGTTTCTCCACAGATTTACTTCTGTAAGAAGAGTTACTTTTATAGATTATTTTTCCTTTTAGCATTTTGATCTAGTAAATAATAGTTTTACTTTTAACTTCACTGAAGTATTTGTGTGACTAATATTTTTCTCAATTGGGAAGGCATATTTGAGGCAAAAGCTATGCTTGAAATAACACCTCTTAAATTTTCTTTAAGATAATACATATGGTGCCTGAAGCCCTCAAAGTCTTTGGAAGTCATCATTAGTGGTGACTTTCTTGACTCTCTCTTTTATGGAGGTCTAGGAAGTCCTCTCCTCACAAGGCTGCAACCTATTTCACAGTCATCTATGTGGGATAAATCAGAGCCTGAGTTGTTCTGGAATTAAGAAGGCTTGACAACTCCATATCCTTTTGAGAAGATTGTCCCTCCCCAAGTATTCATCTTACTCTTGGTAGAATTTAAGAAAAATCTATCGATCTCTTGGGTTTTTCTTGTAAAACATGACTTCCCATTACTGCTACCCCACCATCTCTTCCCATCCCATGAATCTCATAATTAAAAGTGCCAAGTTTCTGCGTATAAGAAGGAAACTATTTCATAATGATTAAGAGTGTATTCTCTGCAGTTAGAATCCCTAGATTCAGCTCCATTGCTCACTAAGCAGTATTGGACAACTTACTGAACCTCCCTATTTCTTCAGTCATAAAATATAGACAATAATGAGGTTTGCAGAAAGATGATATGAGCTGATATATAAAAATGCTTAGAATGATGCCTTGAACATATTAATAACATACTAAATTTAACACTTATTAGTAGTAACAGTAATATCAACTTTCCCTTAAGAAAGTGTTCAGCAGATGATACACTTCCCTGTTTACTTCACTAGGTCATATGGCATCATCAAAACTCTGTTCTAAGCCAATATCCACTCTTTTCCAACCCTTTAAATGCTTTCATTGGTTTTTCTATGAAACTCACGGTCAGTGCTCTCTTAATAGCTTTTCCGATGTCTGACTGCCTTTTTCTGCATGTGTTAACGTTGACTGGAAGTGTTCTGGTCACAATATATTTTTCCTTTCCATTTTAAAACTATGGATTATTTGAAATACAGAGCATAAGATAATTTCATCTACGGTGTTTTGAATAACTATTGTTCTGTCAGTTTCGGAACATTTTCACCTCCAATAATGAACATTTATCTTTTTCATCTCAACCAGCCACTTCCATGGTCATATCACAGAACCTTTCAATACCAATAAATTCATTCTTTACAAAATATCAGTTTCAAACACTCTACTGTTGAAACATCATCTTTTTTTCCAGTTCATATGAGCTAGTACTCTCACTCTAACATCTACGATTCTGTCTAATCCATTGTCCTGCCACTTTTTACTCTTCACCTTCTAATTGTGCCTTTATCTTGTTCTTTAGTTAGCTTAGATACTTTGCTCCAAAATTAAAATGACTCCTATGTTACCTTCAACACTCTGTCTTAAATGATATACGCTTCTTAAAACACTAGCTGTTAAATTTAAATCTCCCCTGATTCTGACCTCACTGAAAAGCTTAACAGAGCTGGAAGAAAGTGCTTAACCTTTTGAAAATAAATGTAGTAGAAATTCTGAGCAATAACAAGGATTCCCTTGAGATGTGTGATAAAGAAAATGTAGTGAATTTCTACCACATTTGTCAAATACATTTCACCTTTGATTCTCAGTGATGTTGTTTCATACCCTCTCTTCTTTTAATTCCAATATCTTTAATTCTCCTTTCATTTGATAACTTTTCAATTATTTCTCCAAAAATATAAAAACAATAAGAAAAAATTTTTTTGTCATTCTTCCCTCTCTAATGTAACCATCTCCCTGCAACTTTCATTCTTTCTCTTTTAACCCCTTCCATTTTGATGAAAGAACTGTTTCTTCTTTTATCAAGGTCACTTCTTCATGTGTCCTTCTCAGTAAACGGTCCTAACCCCTACTCAGGCTAAAAGCCTAATAGTAATTCTTAATTTATCCTTTTAATATAAATCTTCCATTTTGTCCGCTATGAAGTTGTGTTGCTTTGCCTTCAAAATACAACTTAAATCTATGTCTCGTCACATTCATTATTATTATCCTAAGCCACCATATTTCCGTCTGAACTCTGGCACTTTCTTCCTAGCCTTGATTTTATTCATCTATGGACATATAGTACATACCTTTTTACAAATTTTCATTTACTTTTTCATTGATACACAATAGATGCACACATTTTCTGGGTACCTGGGACAATTTCATACATTCATATAATTTATAAAGATCAAATCAGTGTAATTAGGATATCCACTATCTTAAATATTTGTCTTATCTTTATACTAGAAATATCTGAATTATTCTCTCAGGGTATTTTGAAATATACAACAAACTATTGTAAACTACAGACATCCTACTGATCTATCAAACACTAGGTCTTATTTTATTTACCAAGTTGTATATTGGTACCCATTTATTATTTTTAATTAATCTCTTTATCTCCCCCTCCCCCTACTCTTTCTGGCCTCTAGTAACCACCTATCTATGGTCTATCTTTTTGAGATCCACTTTTTTAGCTGCAATATATTAGTGAGAAGATGCAATATTTGTTTTTGTGTGTTGGTTTATTTCATTTACATAATGACCTCCTATTCCATCCATGTTGTTGTAAATGACAGGATTTCATTCATTTTTTTATGGCTGAATAATATTTATACATTTCCTTTTTTTTAGAAGCATAAATTAAATCAAACCACACATCCCATTTCAAAATCTAACAGTGGACTTCTGATTTCTGGTCCAGCATATCAGAAGCTTGGAAGTCATCACTCAACCCCAACAACAAGTAAAAAACTGAACAAACTAAAAAAACAAAATCAATTACCCATTTCAGATTTCTAAGACAAGAGAGTTCACAGGGCAAATTGCTGTCCCAGAAATTGGAGAGGCAAACAGGTAAACATATAGAGCAACTTAATGTAGCAGAATCCCACAGGTAGTATTCTTCATGGAAACAAGTGCCAGGGGAAGAAAGCTTAACTGTGATTAACAATTTGCTGGAGACTTGGTGTGGACAAGTCTAAGAGCTTAAAAACTCCAGAGGGCCCCCATCTTTGGAGGGTTCCCCCATTTTTGTGAGTTTTACTTCCTTGAGCACAACCTGTTTTTTATGGTAAATATTAGAGAAAAATCTCCTTGTGTTTCTGGTTGAGAAGAGAAAAGAAAATCATTTAAAAATATACCAGAGAATTTGATTACTCTTCACAAGGTCTGTTTTTAGAATGAACTATTCAACCAGAGCCTAACCTGTTGGGATTTTTATCAGAACCTACCTGACTTGGGAGAAGATAATACCAAGATCCAGCTCCCTCTAACCATTCTGTCCCACTCAAAGAGGCACAAGCAAAGAGGAGAGGTGAAGTGAGAAACACGTGTAACGTTCACAATCCAGTGGCATGGGGTCACTGAAAGACTAAAACATAATCACTGGACTATGGAATGCTTGCCCCCCTTACACCATAGTACCACAGTACTACAGGTCTACTTAAAACTGTTCCTTTTACTCAATACATAACGTCAGGCTGCATAGAATCACAGTTTGAAGAAACAGAACAGGTATCACAAGCTGACTTAGATATGGCAAGGATGTTGGAATCGGGATCAGGTATTTAAAATAACTGTGATTAATATGCAGAAGATTCTAAAGAATAAAGTGGACATTGTACAAGAATAGGCGACAACGAAAACAAAGAGAAAGAAATTTAAAGTACAAAAAAATGTGCTACAGATTAAAAAAACACCTGAACAGAAATGAAGAGTATCATTTATCAGCTTATGAGTAAACTGGACACTTCTGAAAGATGAGTCTCATAGATTGACTATATATATATCCAAATATATATATATATATATTTTATATATATCCAAATATATATATTTTTATATCTCTCCAAGTATATATATATATATATATATATATATAAATTCGATTGCAAAAAAATCTTAATTTTAAATATGTACTATATATATTTATATATATTTGGATATATATATGTTTGGAGATTATATATATATGTGTGTGTGTGTGTATATATATGTATATATATGTGTGTGTGTATGTGTATATATATATATATATATATATATATATATATATGAGGCTCCAAAACTGAAAATCAAAGAAAATAACGACTGAAAAAACATGGAACAGAATATTTAACAAGTGTAGAACAACTATAGAAATGCAACTTATGCACAGGGGGATTACCAAAGGAAGAAGAAAAAGAGAACAGAGTTTCTTTTTGATATAAGGATTGCTTTTCCTTTGGGCAGGTACCCAGTAGCAGAGTTGCTGAATCAAAGGGTACTCTGTTTTTAGTTCTCTGGGAAATCTCCATACTGGGAAATCTCCCCAAAGAGTGTTTTCTGTATTTCAGTTATCTGGTTTCTGAGAAGTATCCATTTTGTTTATTTGTAATACATATCCACAGGAGATAAATAGCCAGCATGAGTACTGAAGCTACTTGTATGTTTATCTCAGCCCTATTTGACAATAGCAAAGATATAGAATCAACCTAACTGGTCATCAGCGGATGACTGAATAAAGGAAATGTGGTATATACACAAGGGAATACTACTCATCCACGAAAAACAGTGAATCATGTCCTTGGAAGCAACATGTGTGGAAACTAGAGGCCATTATATTAAGTAGAAAAATTCAGAAACAGAAAGTCAAATATTTTACTTTCTCACTTGGAAGCAGGAACTAAATCATGTGTACACATGACATAGAGTATGAAATGATAGACACTGGAGACTTGGAATGGCAGAGAGATGGTAGGAGAGTGGCTGATGAGAAATTACTTAGTAGGTACAATATATATTATTTGGGAGATGGATACAGTAAAAGCCATGACTCCACCACTATGCAATATGTGCATAGTGCACATATACACATGATAAAACTATACAAAGTTGCACTTGTACTTTTGAAATTTATATAGATTTTAAAAAAGAGAAAGATGCTTAAAAACAAACAAACAAGATCAAGGCTACCACCAGGCCAAATTTTTAAAAAAAGATGTCACTTCCTCCCAGTGGATAGGATTCAGCCCTGTGCTTAGGTGCACAGGTTAATATTTCATCTTCCACCCATTCTCTCTTCTGAAAACCCTTGTGCTGAGCACACCCTGCCCATGTAGGCACTGGTAAGGCTAAAGAACTTAAAAGTGCGGCCAATTCAAATATCAGCTGGATATTAATTTGAATCTTAAGTTACATTAACAGAAAAAAGTAGTCCTCTTCTGAAAGCTTGGCATTTAGTGTTGAATCATTATCAACCCTGATTAATTGACTGAAATAACAAATTAGATTAGAAAAAAATCTTAATTGGAAATATTCCAGGCACAGTGGGTCACACCTGTAATGCCAGCACTTTGGGAGGTGGGTAGATCACCTGAGGTCAGGAGTTTGAGACCAGCCTGACCAGCATGGTGAAACTCTGTCACTACTAAAAATACAAAAATTAGCTGGGCATGGTGGTGAGTGCCTTTAATCCCAGCAACTTGGGAGGCTGAAGCAAGAGAATTGCTTGAACTGGGAGATAGAGGTTGGAGTGAGCCGAGATCATGCCACTGCACGCCAGCCTGGGCAACAATGTGAGAATCCATCTCAAAAAAAGAAAAAGAAAAAAAAACTTCATTAGAAATATATCTCTGTGCTATATTTATTTTCATCAGAATTAATACGGGACAAAATTGCGAAGAGGCAGTTTTTCTCTAGTTTCCTTCCTCCTTCCATCTTTCATCATTTTTCCTTCTCCTGGTGACAATTTTAAAATGACAGTCTCAAAACTACAAGACAGTTTGGTTCTCTCCACAAGGAGCCTACAACCCCTTTTGCAGTGTCTTTCTTCCCCTACCTTTCAGATTCTGTTTTCTCTGCCCTTTTGTTGATCTTGTACCATAAAGGCCCAGATGAAACAGCTTCTCGTCAGGGTGAAGAGGGAGTGTGTGCTAGCAATTGCCTGCTCACTTTGGTTGCTCAGAGAGGAGGGAGACCTGTGACAACTCCCACACAATATATTTAACTTAGTCTAAGACATACTAATGTACAGAAGAGTAAAGTGGCATGTTTTAAGGTTACACTAATTTATTACACAGCAAGTATTAGAAACAAGGTCCATTTATTGTTTCATATAGTTTCTTCCCTGAGAAAGGCCTCCTGAGGCAAATAAAGCTATCACATTAAAAACTATCAAAGTATTGTGCCAGGTTGAACTTACTTAGAAATGGAGAACAGAAGTTCCAAGTTGGAGCAGGAAACTTAAGTCGCCCTTGTTACTGTGGAATGCAGCCTGTTAGACCAGTGTTATTCAAATGAAGGTTGGTGGCTTCTTCATCAGGGTTAAAATATGAATTCTATGACTTCCTAGCAGAATTAGCAAATCAGAGTTTCTGAGAGTGAAGTTTGTTTCTTTCCTGTGTGTGTGTGTGTGTGTGTGTGTATGTGTGTGTTTTAGACAAAGTCTCACATAGTCACCCAAACTAGAGTGCAATGGTGTGCCCATGGTTCATGGCAGCCTCAAACTCCCATACTCAAACTATCTTACCATCTCTGCCTACAGAGTACCTGGGACTACAGCTGCAAACCATCATGCCCAGTTAACTAAATTTCTTTCCTTTTTGTAGAGACGGGGATCTTGCCATGTTTCCCGGGCTGGTATTCAAGTAGCAAAACAAATTCATCTATATTTTTTCTTCTCCTTTCCTCAAGCAGAAGAAGTCTCTTCCAAAGCTGTGAGCTGTACTTCGTGGAGTTGGGGGAAGGCTTACACAAACTCTCTTTTGGTCACCCTACATGTTGTCTCACTCGGTTGTTGTGTGCACCGCAAGTAGATTAGCTCTGAGGGTAAACACACACAGCATCAGGACTTCCCCAAGAATGACGGTCCTTGTGGCCTAGACTGCCTTTCAAAATCACCTAAGACCCCAGAACACTTTAACCTGCAGTGGTGGAGCTAGCTGGAACTCAGGTTCCAACCACTGAGATGAAGAATTGTGCTCGGAATAGCGCTGGTCTAAATGCTCCCTCTGGTGGCACTGGCTGAGTTCTGCCCTGCGTTTCTTTCTGCTATGACAGAGCTCCGCAGAGTTCCAACGCAAAGTCCGGCAATCATTTTATTCTCTCTCCTACGAGCGCAAAGATTTTCTCTCTTTGTGCCATGTGGCTTTTGGCAGGGAATAGAGCAGGGGTGGTGTCAGCAATTCAGGATTGTCTTTCCTATCCTCTTCAGTGACTCTCTCCTTGATATAATGTTAAAACCAGGTACTGTGATTGCTCACCTGTTGGGGTTCTTAGAAAAGGTACTTTCGTGTGTGGGTAGTTGTTCAATCTGTTGCTCCTTCAGGGAGAGAACATCACTGAAGGGTTCTATTTGGCCATCTTGCTCTGACTCCCCCTAGTAAGGCTGCTTCTGAGGTCTTCAGTTTGGGGTATTGTTTTCTGAACTCCAATAATATCATGTTCAAGGCTAAAAAAAAAATTCAGTATTACATAAGGAAACAGGGATAAAGAGAACTAAAATTGCATTAAACTTTCCAGTTTTCCTGATAGAATTATAAAAACATATATATATGCATAGAAATCCTGAAACCACTAAATTTTTATTATGTTATCCTCCATTACTATTCGCAAGTGAGAAAGGTACAGAGATTTGTCAGACGCCCTCTCCCCCGAACCACATGAATAGCTTCCCCTATTATCAATATCCCCACCAGGTTGATACGTGAATTACAAATGATATAGTTGTATTTAAGAAATATATCAGTTTGTAATAATCATTTCTTAAAGTCTGTTTACAGTAAGGTTCACTCTTGGTCTTGTACATTCTAGGGGTTTGGGAAAATATATAATAATATGTATTCATCATTATAGTATCATGCAGAGTATTTTCATTGCCTTCAAATCTGTTTTCCACCTATTTATCCCTCTTCTTACCCTGACCCCTGACAAAGGCTGATCTTTCCACTGTCTTCACAGTTTTGCCTTTTCTAGAATATGATATAGTTAGAATCATATAGTACAGGTTTTCAGGTGGGGGTCTTTCCACTTTCCAGTATGCAGTTACATTTCCTCCATGTCTTTTCATAGCTTGATCACCCATTTCTTTTTAGCACTAAACAATGTTCTGAATGTACCACAATTTATTTAGCCATTTACCTAGTGAGGGACATCTGGATCTTTCCACAGTTTGGCGATTATGAATAAAGCTGCTATAAACATTCTTGTACAGGTTTTTGTGGATGCAACTTTTTCACTCCTTTAGACAAATAACAAGAAACACGATTGCTAGATCCTATGGTTTAAGAATACGTTTAGTTTTATAAGAAACTGCCTATTTTCCAAAGTTACTGTACCATTTAGCATTCTCAACAGCAATGAATGGGAACTTGTATTGCTCCACGTCCCTGTGAGAATTTGTTGTAGAATATTGTATTTTAACTTGCCTCCCCTGATTTCTTATCCCATAAACCCTTCATCCCACACTGAGATTGGAAGTCTGCTAATTTTATTATGGTAACTGATTTTTCAGTTTTCATCTGAATGATTGTTGAAAGTAGAGAAGTAATCTTGAAGTCAGAGGAATATGATGTAATAAAGCATTCAGATATTTCATATCACAGAATCAGAATAGCAGAAAGGCTTTTTCAAGTTGTGTTCACTGGTAAAACTTTATAATGAGGCTAGGTGTGGTGACTCATTCATGTAATCCCAGCACTTTGGGAAGCTGAAGGCAGGCAGATTGCTTGAGCTCGGGAGTTCAAGACCAGCCTGTGCAACATGACAAAACCCATCTCTTCGAAAAATTAGTTAGGCATAATGGTGTGCACCTGTAATCCCAGTTACTCAGGAGGCTGAGATGGGAAATTGCTTAAGCCCTGGAGGTTGAGGCTGCAGAGAGCCATGATCGTGCCACTGCACTCCAGCCTAGGTGACAGAGTGAGACCCTGTTTCAAAACATATATAAAAAACTGTAATTAAAATGAACCTGAACTTGCTTTATGATCTGAATTAATTTAAGTGTAAAAACATGTCTGAATAAGCCACATAACCTCTCACATGAGAAACACAAATACAATGATATGGCCTAACTCTCTGACTTCATGTTCCCTCATTCTCACACTGTGAACTCTATGCATTTACGGTGATTTATTAATTGTGCTCTTTGCTCCTCTTCTCTACATCAGTTACTTCAACCCTTGTGTAACTGATAATGTTTTATCCTTTTCAGACTAGGACAAAATATTACCACTTGGAAGTATTTTCTAGCCTACAGCTTACCAACAAAAGCTCAATTAGGTCTCCCCTAACTGAGAAGTGTTCCTCTTCTGTCCTGCTGTGATACTATATGCATGTCCTTGTTAGCACATTTGCTACATGATATTATAATAGATTGCATGCTTTTCTGAAGACATTTCAAACTTTCTTTTGTTAAATATTATGCCCTATTCATATCTGTATCCCTCACTTAGTTCCTGACACATAGTATGCACTCACGAAAATGTTTGTTGAATAAATAATCATTGCTTGGCTAAGGTAAGCAATCATTGTAGTCATTTGTCTTCACCCATCTCATTTGTGGATAACCCTCTAAGAAGATGTCATTTAGAAAACCCAGGTCTGCCCCTTTATAGAACCAACTGTAAGAAGCCCTCTGGATACTAATCTTCTATGTATAGCAGTTTTTTGGTTCCTATTTTAGAACAGTAATGAGGCTTTACCAAAAATTGAAGGGCCACTGCCATCTATGAAACTAGTGGTTTCAGAAATTCATTTATCCAGCTCAGCTTATGATAAGTAGCATGTGTATTGAAGTCCTCAAGAAAGAGCAGACCCAGCTGTCTGAAAGTCATCCAGGAGGCATCCCAAGCTTAATATCCTCTTATTGAGCCCAGCTACCCTGGTGAACAAATCTACTCCCTCCACTAGGCATTGCTACTCTAACCAGGATCAACCCAAACTAGGTGTTCTCTGTTTAAAAATAACAGTCTAAATGCAGTTAGGTTTTCTGTGACAGAAAATCTTTTAGTGCTTCCAAACTTTTCACAAATGGCTGCATCTGATGTTTACTTTGTTCCAATTTAAATTACTTTAGACTTTTATCGGGCATTCAATGTATGGATTTGCACTTTAGGAGAATTCGCATGAATACCGAAATACTAACAGCTGGAAATATGTATAAATAAATCTAAATAAGAGTTTCTCAGTGTTCTCAGCAGAGTCCTGGGAAAAAATAAGTGAGGGATTTAAACCATTTCTTGCGATATTATTATTGGTAACTTTGGAAGGAGGCGTGAAGCAACATAATGTGAGGCTGCATTCAGCATGGCACAGCCTAAGGAAAGAAAACGCATCTGACATTTACAAGAAAAGCCTTCATGTCCCTGGATTTAAATTCAGTGAGTGTTAAAATATCCCATATCATGCTTGTAAAGCTAATTCCTGCTTACTTAAGAACTTACCATTTTTCTAGTAGATGGAAGCCTGCTGCTTGTCCTCAGGAAAGCAGTTTGACTCATTTGCTGTCCTAACCAAATTTTAATCAAGGGAAAACTGTCAACAAAGAGGACAGTTTAGATACGTTCCATTTTTCTCCTTCTCAAATGTCTTCTTGACATCTAAACTGTGCCCAAATCCAACCAAATTAAAGGGTTGCCAAAACAGTTTCATGAAATTCTGAGTGACAGTCACAAAGACACCAGGATAAGTTCCAAGGCCAGGTTGGTTTTCTGAGAACATCATTATTTAGGGTTTTAAGTCTTGAAGCTTTATATTCATTCTTTTGTTTCCCCAAGGAATCCTAATCCCAATTTCATCAAGATACAAAAAAGAGTGTAGTTATTAAAATTAATTAAATTTTATTTTAATTAACAAATACTTCTTGAGTACCTGCTCTCTGAGATACTGAATAGCATTGCAAACACCAGTATAAAGACATGCTTTCGATTGTGTGTAAATAATACCTTTCTGGGTTACATGCTTTGTCCAGAAAAGGGATATACTCGTGAACACAGGACTGACAGAAATTCTTTTTGCCCCTTTTCGGCTCTCCTCAATCCTGCCTCCTGTAACACAGATGCCTTCTTGGACCATAATGTCTGGGGAAACACACAAAGTGTGGCACAAGGGTGACTTGGAATGAGCTTAAGTCCCTGAGAAGCAGAGCGAGCTCAATAGCCCTGGATGATACACCTCTGGATTTTTCTATGAGAAAGAAAGAAACACTATGTTTTGCTAAGCTGATGGTAATTTTAAGATTTTCTCTTACTACAGCTAAAATTATGATCAAACTACCTTTCAATCTCCTTTTGCCTTATAAATCCTTCACTACATAGACCAGAAATCGTTTCTACAGAAAACTCTCCCAACAAGGACCAACCAAAGAGGATAAAATGTAAAGTAAAATAAATTACTCTGAAGCAGCATAAATAGGAAATATGACATAGAAGCTAAGAAACAGAGGATTGAAAAAATGGGAAGCACAGACATACTTAAAGAGATGGTTCTTGTCCTTTGTAGGGACATGATGACTCTGGAAACCATCATTCTCAGCAAACTGACACAAGAACAGAAAATCAAACACCACGTGTTCTTACTCATAGGCAAGTGTAGAACAATGAGAACACATGGACACAGGGAGGGGAGCACCACACACTGGGTCCTGTTAGTGGGGGGCTAGGGGAGGAACGGTGAGGGGTGGGGAGGTTGGGGATGGATAACATGGGGAGAAAGGCCAGATATAGGTGACGGGGGGATAGAGGCAGCAAATCACCATGTCATGTAAGTACCTAGGCAACAAACCTACATGATCTGCACATGTACCCCAGAACCTAAAGTATAACAACAACAACAACAAAGAGATTTCTAAGCACTTACAGGAATTTTAAGGATTTCCAAGCAAGATGAATAAAACAATATTTATATACAGACAATTTTAGTGAGACTACAGAACAAAAAGAGCTCTTAGAGGCAGCAAACTATGTCTAAATCCACATAATCTTATCACTTAAAAAATGGAAATTGACTGAGTTGAATTTTCAATAACAATAGAAGTTGGAAGACAGTGAATGAAATTCAATATGTCAAGAAAAGTAACTCTCAGCTTAGATTTCCTTGCCCAGTAATAGAACTTTTCAAGAGCAAGTATAAAATAAAGATCATTTCTTTAATGTACAGATTTTGACATCATAGAGAATAATTTCATAAAGAAAATAATTCTATTAAAATATCTGGGATGCAAGAAGTGGTGAGTAAGGTACTATAAATATGAGCTAAATCACAACACTAGGAGACTACATTAGAGAGAGTAATAATATATACTTTAAGGGGTTAAAAAAGGCAAACTTTTGATTGAGTCAAAATACACGTCAGCATTATCATATTAGAAAGAAAGAAGTTGGAGGGTAAAACATTTAAGTTGTTGAATTATTTCAGAAGATCTAAATACATTAATTGATGTTTGACTCTATCAAATTATATACCAAAATAATAGGTATAAAGCAATTTTTAAACTGGCAAAGAAAAAAATTGAAGTCCCAACCCCCAGTATTTTAGAATGTGGCTATTCTTAGAGAGAAGGACTTTAAAGAGATAATTAAAGTGAAATGAGATAAAAATCTGGGGCCTTAATCTGATATGACTGGTGTCTTTATATGCAAAGGAAGAGACAACAGAGATGTCTGTGCAGAAAGGAAATGCCGTATGAGGACACAGGGAGAAGGTGGCCATCTGCAAGCCAAAGAGAGGCCTTAAGTAAAACCAAACCTGCCAACTCTTTGATCTTGGACTTCTAGTCTCCAGAACTGTGAGAAAATAAATTTCTGTTGTTAAGGGCACCCTGTCTGTACCACTTTATTATGGCAACCCTGGGAAACTGACGTACCTCTCTTTCAATATTTGATAGACAAATACACAACAACTCACTATAAAAATATACATATGAAAATTATATATATATAAAATTCAGGACATAGACATGGGCAAGGACTTCATGACTAAAACACCAAAAGCAATGGCAACAAAAGACAAAATGGACAAATGGTATCTAATTAAACTAAAGTGCTTCTGCACAGAGAAAACAAAAACACAAACACAAAAAAAACTATCATTAAAGTGCAACAGCAATCAACATAATGGGAAAAAATTCTTGCAATCTACCCATCTGACAAAGGGCTAATATCCAGAATCTACAAATAACTTAAAGAAATTTACAAGAAGAAAACAATGAACCCCATCAACAAGTAGGCAAAGGATAGATATTTATGTGGCCAAAAAACATGAAAAGGGCCGGCATGCTGGCTCACGCCTGTAATCCTAGCACTCTGGGAAGCCGAGGCGGGTGGATCACGAGGTCAAGAAATTGAGACCATCCTGGTCAACATGGTGAAACCCCATCTCTACTAAAAATACAAAAAATTAGCTGGGCATGGTAGCGCATGCCTGTAATCCCAGCTACTAAGGAGGCTGAGGCAGGAGAATTGCCCGAACCCAGGAGGCGGAGGTTGCGGTGAGCCGAGATCGCGCCATTGCACTCCAGCCCGAGTAACAAGAGTGAAACTCCGTCTCAAAAAACAAACAAACAAACAAAAAACCAACAACAACACAATCTCATGGTTCTTAACATCACAGTTTAATTAAAATTCTCATGTGTGTACTTGTCTCGTGAACGAGCATTTTCAGGGCAGGTCTGTGCTTCATACTTCAAATCCTTATTTGCCCCTCAGCATTCTGTCAGGGTAGGAACTCAGCAATGCTTGTAAAATAAATAAATGATCTGTTCACGGTGGACATGGACTTACAACTTGCCTAAATTCCTTGTCCAGGTGACAGAATTTGGCAACAACACATTTCAACAAAGAGTCAACACATTTCACCACTAAGTGGCAGCATCCACAATGATAACTAAAGATGGTCAATACCAGCAAGCACATCACTGCGACTTTGGTAACCATAGCAACAAGACTACGTTAAGATCATAACCAGCTAGTCAGACTAATCTCTTCATGGTGGACATGACCAATGAATTACTTTCTGTGTGGACTGGGTTACTCTAAAAATAATATCTTTTTCTTTCTTTCTTTCTTTTTTTTTTTGAGACGGAGTTTCGCTCTTGCTACCCAGGCTGGAGTGCAATGGCGCGATCTCGGCTCACCGCAACCTCCACCTCCTGGGTTAGGGCAATTCTCCTGCCTCAGCTTCCTGAGTAGCTGGGATTACAGGCACGCGCCACCATACCCAGCTAATTTTTTTGTGTTTTCAGTAGAGACGGGGTTTCACAATGTTGACCAGGATGGTCTCGATCTCTTGACCTCGTGATCCACCCGCCTTGGCCTCCCAAAGTGCTGGGATTACAGGCATGAGCCACCGCGCCCGGCCCTCTAAAAATAATTTCTTTCTTTCTTTCTTTTGTTTTTTTGAGTCAGCGTCTCACTCTGTCACCCAGGCTGGAGTGCAGTGGTGTAATCATAGCTAACTGCCGCCTCAAAGTCTGGGCTTAAGCGATCCTCCCACCTCAGTCACCTGAGTAGCTGGGACTACAGGCATTCACCACCACACCCAGCTAATTAATTTTTTTGTTTGTTTTTATGGGTTCTCAGTATTTTGCCCAGGCTGGTCTCAAATCCTGGCATCAAGTGATCCTCCCATCTCAGCCTCCCAAAATGCTGGGAATACAGGTGTGAGCCACTGCACCTAATAATTTTTTTTTTAATTTCAAATTAAGTAGAGATGGAGTCTTGCTGTGTTGCCCAGGTTGGTCTCAAACTCCTGAGTTCAAACAATACTCCCACCTCGGCCTCCCAAAGCACTGGGATTACGAGTGTGAACTGCTGCACCTGGCCCACCTGATAATTTTTTTAAATTTTTATTTATTTATTTGAGGCAGGGTCTCACTCTGTTACCCAGGCTGGAGAGCAGTGGCATGATCTTGGCTCACTGCAACCTCTGCCTCCCAGGTTCAAGCCATTCTTTTGTGTCAGCCTCTCGAGTAGCTGGGATGACAGGCACCCAGCACCACACCTGGCTAATTTTTGTATTTTTAATACAGACAGGGTTTCATTGTGTTGACCAGACTGGTCTCGAACTCCTGACCTCAAGTGATCTGCCCGCCTCGGCCCCCTGAAGTGCTAGGAATACAGGCCTGAGCCATTGCACCTCCCAGTAATTTTTAATTAATATAGTTGAGAATCAAAAGAACTTACTGCTAATAGTAAATATTTTTCATGTGTGATTAATATGCATTTTAATATTCTTTTTGTTTTTAAAGTTTAGTTTTATTTTCTTATTTTTAAAGTGTTATATTCTTAGTACAAAATATGTAAAAGACGACAAAATCGCCTATAGCTCTCTCTCGGTTGCTTGTTTTCTCTGTAAGTGTTTCGTCTTGTTTTTTTCTTTTGTAAATCGACCTTAATGTTACATTGTTCTGGCTGGGCATGGTGGCTCACGTCTGTAATCCTAGTACTTTGAAAGTGTCAGGCTGTGGTGGGAGAATTGCTCGAGGCCAGGAATTCGAGACCACCCTAGCCAATGTGGAGAGACACCATCCCTAGAAAAAAAATCATATTATTCTAAAACAATTCATACTCATAAAAATAAAACCAATTAAAAGTACATAGAGTAAAAAGTTAAAAGTTCCTTCTCTCCAAGGCCTTGTTCTCACACCTAAGGTGTTAACTATTGTACTATTCCAATTATCTTCTCTAATGTGTTTTTTAAAAAGTGTAAGCATTTTTTTTTGTTACAAGTCAACACAAGTAATATTCTCTTTTTCTCTTTCCTTCCCTTACCCTTAGATCCCTCAAATGAAACTGCATAGAAGTAATAATAGTTACCAGTTTCATGTGGATTCTGGCTCGTAGCACTTAGACATGTGGAAATGTGGGAAAGCATTTTTGGTTATCACAGTGAGTAGCTTTACTGGCCGTTGAGGGCATAGTGCTCAGGGATGCTAACAACTGTGGTATGTCTAGTAGGCTCCTAAACGACAGAGCAATGTTCCAGAACACGTGGAATGCCACTAGCACCCCCTGCTGAGAAACCCCCGTATGCTCAAACTCTTCCATGCTGATCACATGCGCATGCACATGAATACCACACACACACACACACACACACGAACAGTCTCACACAAAAGTTGAAAGCCTTGTACATGGAAACTCTCATGTACCCACCACTTAGATTCTACTATTAACATTTTGCCTTATTTGCTTTATCACATATCTATCTGGCCATCTGTGCCAATTCCCGTTCATCAGTAATTCATCTTTTTCAAAATGTATTTCACAGTAAGTTGCAGAGGTGAATATACTTCATCTCTAAACACTTTAGCATTGAATTACTCTTTTTTTTTTTTTTTGAGATGGGGTCTTGCTTTGTCCCCCAGGCTGGAGTGCAGTGGCACAATCTTAGCTCACTGCAAACTGTGCCTCCCGGGTTCAAGCGATTCTCTTGTCTCAGCCTCTTGAGTAGCTGGGATTATAGGCACCCACCACCATGCCTGGATAATACTTTTATTTTTAGTACAGATGGCGTTTCACCATGTTGTCCAGGCTGGTCTCAAATTCCTGACCTCAGGTGATCCACCTGCCTTGGCCTCCCCAAAAGCTGAGATTGCAGGCATGAGCCACAGCACCTGGCCTACTTTCCTTACTTTTAAATTAACTCTTCACTGTTATATTTAATGATATAGTGAAGATCCTTGTTTGTATGTTGTTGTATATATTTCTGAATATTTCTATCAAATAGACTCTAGAAATAGACTTATCGAATCAAAAAAGTACACACATTTTAATTTTGATAGATACTGGTTAACTGCCCACCAAAAACATTGTGCTAGTCTGCATTCCTCTGATAGAATAAAATAGTACCAAATTTCTGGCAAGGTGTGATGGCTCAGGCGTGTAATCCCAGCACTTTGGGAGGCCCAAGGGACAAATCATTTGAGCTCAGGAGTTACGGACAATGTACTTAAATTCCATCTCTACAAAAAGTAAAAAAACTTAGCTGGGCGTGAGACATCTGTAGTCTCAGCTACTTAAGAGGCTGAGGTGGGAGGATTGCTTGAACCCTAGAGGCTGAGGCTGCAGTGAGCTGTGATCTCATCCCTGTAGTCCAGGCTGGGTGACAGAATGAGAGACCCTGTCTCAAAAAAAAAAAGAGTAATCAATTTTTTGTATTTCTTAGAATATTCTAAGTTTTACACAGCTAGTAAAAGAAAACTACCTATATAAAATCATTTATCATTCATTTATTCATTTAATCATTTAATAAATATTCATTGAGTACCTATTATGTTATAAGGGTTGTGCTAGGCCAAAGAGACAATCAAGGAACAATTTAAAAAAATTCTTTCCCCTGTAGGTATATAATCTATTAAGGGTAGACAGTCAATAAAGAAATGGGTAAATTTTTTTTTGAGATGGAGTTTCGCTGTTGTTACCCAGACTGGAGTGCAATGGCACCATCTCGGCTCACTGCAACCTCCGCCTTCTGGGTTCAAGCAATTCTCCTGCCTCAGCCTCTGGAGTAGCTGGGACTACAGGCGCACACCACCATGCCCAGCTAATTTTTGTATTTTTAGTAGAGACGGGGTTTCACCTTGTTGACCAGGATGGTCTCGATCTCTTGACCTCGTGATCCACCTGCCTCGGCCTCCCAAAGTGCTGGGAGAAATGGGTAAATTAATATACAATATAGTGTTAGATGATAAGTGTGATGAAAACTAAAGCAGAATAAGGAAGTAGAGAGTAATGAAATGAAAGGTTAGATAGTGTCACCAGGAGGGTCTCTGAGGAAGTGACATTTTAGCACCTGTGAATGAAGTGAGGGGGAGCCACCTGAAACCCTGGGGAGAAAGATCATTTCAGGCAGGAAGTGCAAAGGCCCTGAGATGGGAACTTGATGAAACTGAGAAACCTCCATTGTGTTGTAAGTTACCTTTCCCTATTCACTACTGAGATGAAACAACTTTTTTCCCTCCACCTCTTCATCTATAGAATGTATGAGTGTAGCAGTTTCACAGACTTCCAGCCCCTCCCAACCCTAAAAGTTAATCAGTCTGTTGCTTTCATATGTTTAATGATTTTGAATTAAGCCAATGGTAAGGATATTTTTTCATCCTTGTTTAAAAGTCAGGTTTATTGAGGTATTATTTACATAGAGTAAAATTCATCCTTTTAAAATGCAATGACTCTGACAAAGGTATACAGTTGTGTAACCCCTACAATCAAGATAGGAAAACTATTCCACCAGTCCCCCCGAAAAAACTCACTTGTGTCCCTTTGAGCTAAATCTCTTTTTGCCCTCAGTCTCTGGAAATCAATTTTTTGTACCTATAGTCTTATCTTCTCTAGAATGTTACATAAATGAAACCATACAGTGAATAGCCTTTTTTTTTTTTTTTTTTTTGAGATGGAGTCTCACTCTGTTGCCCAGACTGGAGTGCAGTGGCGCTATCTGGCTCACTGCAACCTCCGCCTCCCGGGTTCAAGCAATTATCCTGCCTCAGACTCCCAAGTAGCTGGGATTACAGGCGCCTGCCACTATGCCTGGCTAATTTTTATATTTTTAGTAGAGATGAGGTTTCACTATGATGGCCAGGCTGGTCTCAAACTCCTGACCTCAGGTGATCTGCCCATCTTGGCCTCCCAAAGTGCTGGGATTACAGGTGTGAGCCACCGTGTCCGGCTGGGAATACATTTTTGTGCCTGTCTTAGCATAATGCTTTTACGATACATCTATGTTGTTTCATGTATCAGTAGTTATTTAATCTTTACCACTGAGTAGTTTCCAGGGTCTGGTCGTACTGATGCAGGGGCAGACAAGCCCCAAAATTGGGGCTGAGCCTGGGAGGATTCTTGGGCTTACCCAGGAAAGAATTCAAGGGTGAGCTGGTAGGTTTAAAGGGTAACTTTTATTGAAGTGGCGGTGCACAGCAGCAGCAGAGGTACTGCTTCTTGCAGAGCAGGGCCTCCCCGTTGGCAGTGTGCTCAGAGTAACAGCTCAGAGGCATGAATTTATATCCACCTTTAATTACATGCAAATTAAGAGGCAGATTATGCAGAAATTTCTAGGAAAAGGAGAGTAACTTCTGGGTCATCAGGTTGTTGCCATGGAAAAGGGTGGTAACTTCCAGGTGTTGCTATGGCAATGGTAAACTGACATGGTGCACTGGTGGGTATATCTTGTGGAAAGCTGCTTCCACGCCATCCCGGTTTTAGTTAGTCCTCAATTTGGTCCAGTGTCTGAGCCCTGACTCTGGGGTCAAGTCCTACCCCTTACCTCAGTACTACACTTTGAGCTGGTGAACATCTGAGTTGTTTCCAGTTTATGGCTATTGTAAATAAAGCTGCTATAAACATTCATATATACATCTCTGTGTGGACATATTCTTTTTTCTTTGGGTAAGCAATAAAGAGTAGGCCGGGTGCGGTGGCTCATGCCCGTAGTCCCAGCACTTTGGGAGGCCTATGTGAATGGATTATTTGAGGTCAGGAGTTTGAGACCAGCCTGGCCAACATGGTGAAATCCTATCTCTACTAAAAATACAAAAATTAGCTGGGCATAGTGGTGGGTGCCTGTAGTCTGAGCTACTCAGGAGGCTGAGGCAGGAGAATCACTTGAACCCAGAAGATGAAGGTTGCAGTGAGCCGAGATCCTGCCACTGCACTCCAGCATGGGCAACAGAGTGAGACTCTGTCTTAATAACAATAATAAAGAGTGCAATAACTGGATTATATGGTAACTGTATGTTTAACTTAATGTGATGTTGCCAAACGTTTTTTTCCAAAATGTCTATACCATTGCATTCCAATCAGGTATGTAAAGGAGTTCCAGTTCTTTCATCTCTGTCGGTTTGATATATTACTGAGTACATAGTGACATCCCACTGTAGTTTCGCTCTGCATTTCCTTATAGACTAATGCGGTTGAGCATCTCTTAATGTGCATATTTGTCACCTGCACAATTTCTTTAGTACAGTGTCTGTTGAAATCCTGTCACAATTTTTTATTGGTCATTTCTTATTATTGATTTCTGAGAGTTCTTTATATATTCTGAATGTAGGTCCTTTGTCATATATGTTTTTTGTAAATGTTACTTCTCACTTATGGCTTGTCTTTTCATTACCTTTTTTTTTTTTTTTTTTTGAGACAGAGTCTTGTTCTGTCACAGCTGGAATGCAGTGACATAATCTTCGCTCACTGCAACCTCCACCTCCCAGGTTCAAGCAATTCTCAGACTTCAGCCTCCTAAGTAGCTGGGATTACAGGCATGTTCCACCATGCCCAGGTAAGTTTTATATTTTTAGTAAAGACAGGGTTTACCATGTTGGCCAGGCTGGTCTCAAACTCCCAGCCTCAAGTGATCTGCCCACCTTGGCCTCCCAAAGTGCTGGGATTACAGGTGTGAGCCACCACACCCAGCCCAAGACAGGGCCTTGCTATATTGCTCAGGCTGATCTTGAACTCCTGGCCTCAAGTGCTCCTTCCACCACAGCCTCACAAAGCGCGGAATTACAGATGTGAGGCACTGTGCTAGGCAATCCAGCATTTATTATTGGAAAAGTTTTCCTTTTTCTGTTGAGTTGCTTGGCACCATTTTGAAAATCAACTAATCTTATATGTATCAATCTATTTATGTTCTATGGAACCTTCATATCTTTCCTTACACCAATACCACACTGCCCTGATTACTGTGAGAAAGCTATCTGTGATAAACATTCTCAATTTCTGCTTATCTAAAATAACTTGGTTTTGCCTTCACTTTCAAAAGATAGTTTTCTCTAAAGTCTTCGAAGATATTTGAAGATCTTATTCCATACTCTTCTAGCATACGTTTGCTTTTGAAAAGTCAGTAGTCCAGTTGTAGGTGATCTTTCTGATTGTTTTAAAAGTTTTTTCTTTATATATGTGTATGTAATATATATATACAAGTAGTCAGTCTGAATGACCTTTGGTAACTATATAAGATACAAATATTTCCACCCCATCCTTCGCCCCAGAAGATTTAATTGTTTTCTTGTGCTGAAAACAAGAGTTGCTAAAAATGTTATATGGTCTTAGATCCCTTTGAGAATCCCTGCCGAGTGTGGAATTCTCAGATTTCATTCTTCCACCTTGACCCTGACCCAAAGTCTACTTTGCTAATGGATTGCAGTGATTATATTGGAATGTTCCCATGGGACAGTCTCATTTCTTACATGTCCTTGCTACTTACTCTTCCCTGTATTAGCCTTAACTCACTTTTAAGGGTTTTAGGGAACTGCTGAGACCTTCCTTACAGCAGTTTAAATAAATTAAATAATCTCTTTGGGCTAAATTTTAAAACATTTATAAGACATTTACATTTTTCTTTTGTGAATTTCTTGAATTTTGCAATTTACCATTTTTCTCAATGTTCTATCCTTAGTATTTTCCATCTAATCACGACTGTTTCAAAAGCATGATTTCAGGCCCTCCATATAAGACACACTGGGGGCGATGGATGCCCAGATTGCACAACCACTTCTGGAGCTGATGTGCGTGAGATGCCGAGGTCCTCTGTGAGCCCAGGCCAAGGTTGGGGATATGATCAACACCTCCCTGTCTGGGCCCTCCCTGCTGGCCTCCTATGGGACCCTAGATACTGACCCTGCACCCGAGGGCCACAATGCTGCAATGAGTGGCCCCAGGCCTGTAGGCCCCCACACCAACACCTGGCATCATCGCCTGGTACAGAGGAGCCTCGTGCCCTTCTCAGTAGGGGCAGTCCTAGCCCTGGTGCTCAACCTGCTGTAGATCCAGAGGAATGTTACCCTATTCCCCAAGGAGGTGATTGCCACCATCTTTTTCTCTGCCTGGTAGGTCCCTCCCTGCTGTGGGACAGTAGCTGCTGCTATTGGTTTACTGTACCCTTGTATCAACAGTCACCTCAGAGAACCCCACAAATTCAAGAGAATGGGCCAGTGTCATGCACGGCATGGCAGCTTTTTTTGGCATTAACCATGCCAGTGCCAAATTGGATTTTGCCAATGGTGTCCAGCTGTCCTTGACTTTAATAGCCCTGTCTTTAGGCTTTTTGTGGATATTTGATGGTTCAGGAGGCGGCCTCGGGCTTGGGATCCCCATAGCCTTTTTAGCTACTCTGATCACTCAGTTTCTGTGTTTAGTGGTGTCTATGAGTACACATCCCCAGATTTCCTCTATGTTCGTTCTTGGCTCCCATGTATGACATTTCTCAAGGACATCAGTGGGAAACATAGGACGACAGTTAGCTATGGGTGTTCCTGAAAAGCCACATAGTGATTGAGTCTTCCATACCACCTATTCTGAAGAGCAAGTAAGATTTGGGAAGAAAATCTGATCGTGGATTATGACAAAGATTATCTTTTTTGTTAAATAATCTGTTTAGATTGGGCTGACTGTACAAATGACTCATGGAAAAAATCAACAGTGAAGTGGAGAAAATGACTTACCTTGAAGTCGTACCTTGACTGGCTGTGCTGGTGTCTCTCTGTGCCCTGGAACATTCTGCTCAGGCTGTGTCGGTTCAGGCAGTGGCAGTTTCCTGAGTATTAGATTTCATTCATTATTAAAACAAGATGTCATATTTCAAAGCCTTGAACTAAGACTTAATTAACAACTATCAGTGCCCAAAGGAGAAAGGTAGATGGTGCTTAACAAGATTAAGTATGGCATAATAGGAATAATACTTATCCAAAAGATTTTTAGTAAGTTTGTGTGGCCGGGCGCGATATCTCATGCCTGTAATCCTAGCACTTTGGGAGGCTGAGGCAGGTGGATCGCCTGAGGTTAGGAGTTCGAGATCAGCCTGGCCAACATGGTGAAACCTTGTCTCTACTAAAAATACAAAAATTAGCTGGGCATGGTAGCAGGTACCTGTAATCCCAGCTACTCGGGAAGCTGAGGCAGGAGAATCACTTGAACCCAGGAGGTAGAGGTTGCAGTGAGCCGAGGTTGCCCCATTGCACTCCAGCCCATGCAACAAGAGTGAAACTGTCTCAAAAAAAAAGAAAAGAAACAAGTTTGAGAAGAAAAAGAAGACAGGGGAGGAGGGGAGCAGCAGCAGTGAGTATAGAAAGGTCACATTCTCTGTAGGGTCACAGTGTGCCACACTTCATGGTGTCTTGCGTTCATGCTGCAGTGATGTGCTAACAGTCACACATGTGTGTATCACCACTGAGTCAACTGTGCTTTTTATTCCACCCATGGAAGTTTGTGTAGACAATCTTACTGAGCAAAAGGCAATGAAAAGTCGTGGCTCTACACTTTGATGTACTGGAATTTTCACCTCAGCTTATGAAGTTTATTTCTAAATCCATAATCATCTAAGAATGAATACCTGTCTGCCATGTATTTCAATCTTAGTGAGCCAAAGTGGTTTGTTTCTTTGTTACTTGAGAATGGAGATGACTGTTTTTTTCCACGGCCCTATGGAATTTGCAATCTGTGATTGCCTTGTAAAAAGGAAAGTGCGTATGTCACTGCATTAAATGTGGTGTTTCTAAATATTCCATTATATTGATGAGTACAATTTATGGCATAGACCATACTAGACCTAATTTGCAAGTATTGGATTTTTTTTTTTAAGTTTTAATAGAGACGGGGTTTCACCGTGTTAGCCAGGATGCTCCTGACCTCATGATCCGCCCATCTCTGCCTCCCAAAGTGCTGGGATTACAGGGGTGAGCCACCATACCCGGCCATAAGTATTAGATCTTAAACCTAAGTGCAATGTGTATGAAAACCAATCTGAGCTTTGTAGCTCTTAAATATTTATTTATTTTTTTAATGTGTAAGATGTTCAAGAGAAGCGTTCTCCGTTACTTTCTGTTTGTTTTTTTTTGGTCTCCATTACTTTCAGTGTTGCATGGAGGAAACTCGGCAATGATTTCTTTCAGTTGTGAAGTTCCTTTCATGTTATACCCTCCACAGAACCCTTGACCTTTGAAGTACTCCAGTTTTGTGCGTTTATTAATTTATACCTACAAATTTACCTTTTTGTATTTGACAATTCACATGTTTTTGGTTTGTTTTAAAATCTGAGAAAGTGGCTTGATATAAAAAACTCTTTTCCTTTTTTTTAAGATGGAGTCTTGCTCTGTTTGCTGCCCAGGCTAGAGTGCAGTGGTGTGATCTTAGTTCACTGCAACCTCTGCCTCCCGGGTTCAAGCAATTCTCCTGCCTCAACCTCTCGAGTAGCTGGGACTACAGGCACACACTGCCACACCCAGCTAATTTTTTGTGTTTTACTAGAAATGAGGTTTCACTGTGTTGCCCAGGTTGGTCACAAACTACTGAGCTCAGGCAATCTGCCCACCTCGACCTCCAAAGTGCTAGAATTATAGGTGTGAGTCACAGCGCCCAGCCAAAAACTCTTTTTTTTTAAAAGACGGGGTTTCGGCCAGGCGCGGTAGCTCACGCCTATAATCCCAGCACTTTGGGAGGCTGAGGCGGGTGGATTACGAGGTCAAGAGATCGAGACCATCCTCGTCACCAAGGTGAAACCCCGTATCTACTAAAAATACAAAAATTAGCCGGGCATGGGGGTGTGCGCCTGTAGTCCCAGCTACTCCGGAGGCTGAGGCAGGAGAATTGCTTGAACCCAGGAGGTGGAGGTTGCGGTGAGCTGAGATCCTGCCATTGCACTCCAGTATGTGTAACAACAGCAAAACTCCATCTCAGAAAAAAAAAAAAAAAAAAAAAAAAGAACGGGGTTTCACCAAGTTGGTCAGGCTGGTCTTGAACTCCCGACCTCAGATGATCCGCCTTCAAAGTGCTTTGGCCTCCAAAGTGCTTGGATTACAGGCATGAGCCACCAAACCCAGCCTCAAAAACTAATTTTTTAAATAGAATTCACCAGTCAGCAGAATAAAAATTTAGACTAACTTGCCTATGAGTGTTGATCTATGTATTTGGTTTCATGTATATGATAATCCTTTTTGGGATTTTTTTGCTTTGTTTCAAGGGATAGTAAATTTTAGTTTCTGAAAGCTAATTTATTTTGGAGAAACTTTGTTTTAAAAAATAAGATCATTCTGAACTTTGGATTGATCCCTTATAAATTTTCTGAAAATGAAAACAAATAATTAGTTATGTGAAAAAATTTCCAATGAACATGTCAGGATTTTATGAAAAACCAGGTTATTAGATGAAGGCAGTAAGTGAATCTTTAAAACATACTCGATCGTCTGGGCGCAGTGGCTTATGCCTATAATCCCAGCACTTTGGAGGCCGAGGCGGGTGGATCACGAGGTCAAGAGATAGAGACCATCCTGGTCAACAAGGTGAAACCCTGTCTCTACTAAAAATACAAAATTAGCTGGGCATGGTGGTGCATGCCTGTAGTTCCAGCTACTCGGGAGGCTGAGGCAGGAGAATTGCTTGAACCCAGAAGGCGGAGGTTGCGGTGATTCGAGATCGTGCCATTGCACTCCAGTCTGGGTAACAACAGCGAAACTCCATCTCAAAAAAACAAAACAAAAAAAAAAAAAACCATACTCGATCATGCACAATGTCTTTTTCTCTTAAACTGGAAGTAAATCTATATCTATTAGAAATAACATAGCCAAAAAAATGTAAATTTTGCCAGGCATGGTGGCTTACACTTATAATCCCAGCACTCAAGGCAGGTAGATCACCTGAGGTCAGGAGTTCAAGACCAGCTTGGTCAACATTGTGAAACCCTGTCTCTACTAAAATACAAAAATTAGCTGGGCATGGTGGCATGCATCTGTAATCCCAGCTACTCAGGAGGCTGAGGCAGGAGAATCACTTGAACCCAAGAGGCAGAGGTTGCAGTGAGCTGAGATTATGCCACCGCACTCCAGTGTAGGTGACACAGCAAGACTTCGTCGCAAAAAAAAGAAAAAAAAAAAAAAGAAAATCCAAAACCAATTAACACTTTTTTTGATGAATGACAAACTTAGGTTCTATTTTTAAAATTGGTTTTTGTTTTTGTGGCTTGTTTTGAGACAGGGTCTCACTCTGTCACCCAAGCTGGGATGCAGTGGTTTGATCTCAGCTTATTGCAACCTCTGCCTTCTGGGCTCCAGTGAGTGATTCTCCCACCTCAGCCTCTGAAATAGCTGGAAATGCAGGCATGTGCCTCCATGCCTGGCTAATTTCTGGGTTTGTTGTTATTGTTTTGTTTTTTGTAGAGATGAGGTCTCACCATGTCACCCAAGCTGGTCTTGAACTCTTGGGCTCAAGTGATCTGCCCCGCTTGGCTTCCCAAAGTGCTGGGCTTATAGGCATGAGTTACCATACACAGCTCTGAAAAAATGTTTGAAACTCATATATGTGAAGCATGTGATGCACCTATTATTAAATTAAACACTAAAAGTCAAAGACAAACAACACACGATAATGCTTCAGGACTCCGAATCTCAGTGTTAACTCAGACTGTGTTGAATGGCCTTTGAACGCCTCTGGGTATTCCTCTTTCCCAAGTACCCAGCCACCTCAGTGAATGACTACTGGTCTTTTTAATAAAGGACTGAGAATCATTACAGAATATACTCAAGATGATGTTCTTCCTTGTGGTGACCTGGCCACCTCTTCAGTTCACCAGTACCAGGTCTGAAAATTGACTTAGGTTCAACAACAGGGCAAGAGATCATAATTTCCTTTTGGGTAACCACTCTAATTTTGTCAAGTGCAGTTTATTAACCATTATACGCCTATCGCTAAGCCCAGGGACTGACACATAGTAAGTACTCAAAAATATCTGTCCAATGAATGAATGATGTTTGGAATTTCGGCAACATAAAAGTTTCTGGTGGTGGGCCGGGCGCGGTGGCTCAAGCCTGTAATCCCAGCACTTTGGGAGGCCGAGGCGGGTGGATCATGAGGTCGACATGGTGAAACCCTGTGTCTACTAAAATTACAAAAAATTAGCTGGGCACGGTGGTGCGTGTCTGTAATCCCAGCTGCTCGGGAGGCTGAGGCAGGAGAATTGCCTGAACCCAGGAGGCGGAGATTGCACTCCAGCCTGGGTAGCAAGAGCGAAACTCCGTCTCAAAAAAAAAAAAAAAGTTTAAGGTGGTGTACAAAACCTCAATCAGTGATTATTTTTTGTATTTTTAGGAGAGACGAGATTTAACCATATTGGTCAGGATGCTTTCAAACTCCTGACCTCAAGTGATCCACCTGCTTCATCCTCCCAAAGTGCTGGGATTATAGGCGTGAACCACCATGCCTGGCCGATTTTTTTTTTTTTTTTTTTTTGTATTTTTAGTACAGACAGGTTTTGCTGTGTTGGCCAGGCTGGTCTCGAACTCCTGGCTTCAAGTGATCCGCTTGCCTCAGTCTCCCAAAATGCTGGGATTATAGGGGTTAGCCGCCACGCCTGGCATAAAGTTAAAAATTTAAATACTGCTGGCCGTGGTGGCTCATGCCTGTAATCTCAGCACTTTCAGAGGCCAAGGCAGGCAGATCACCTGAGGTCAGGAGTTCAAGACCAACCTAGACAAAATGGTGAAATCCTGCCTCTACCAAAAATACAAAAATGAGCTGAGTATGGTGGTGTGCACCTATAGTCATAGCTACTTGGGCGGCTGAGTCAGGAGAATGGCTTGAACCTGGGAGGCAGAGGTTGCAGTGCGCTGAGATTGCGCCATTGCACTTTAGCCTGGACAACAAAAGCAAAACTCTATTAAAAAAAATTTAAATACCACAACTTACATATGCCACAATGGTTACTCCTTTGTCTTTGTTTATAATTATCTAAACATTCTCACTAAACTCCACCCCATTTGGTTGGGAGGAGGAGGGAAGCAGAGAAGTAGGATGCCACAGGAGTTAAACTTGTCAAATAAGTGTCCCTTAGTCTTTGCAAGATGGTTAAGACTGTCTCTTGCTGGGTAAATATTAAATAATCTAATATTTAACTCCACATCAGAGCCATTTTTTCCTTCTTGCTCTTACTTTTCAAGGTGTCAGGGTTTCATGGGTAAGCTATGTGCCCTCTTGGCAGGAAGAGGGAGCCCTTTTATCCATAAATCAGTCTCTCCATAGGCTTTGGAATCCTTGTGGGTCTCAAGGGTTTTGCTCAGCTTCATATTGATATACTCCTCCACTGGGACACTGGGGACATTTGCTGCTGGGGTGTGGGGTATGACTACTGGTCAGTCTTCTTGGTTGGTGTATATTAATCTATTCTCACACTGCTAATAAAGATGTACCTGACACTGGGTAATTTATAAAGGAAAGAGGTTTAGTTGACTCAGTTCCATGAAGCTGGAGAGGCCTCATAAACATGGTGGAAGGCGAATGAGAAGCAAAGGCATGTCTTACATGGTGACAGGCAAGAGGGCTCTTGCAGCGGAACTGCCCTTTATAAAACCATGAGATCTCGAGAGACTTATTCATTACCACAAGAACAGTATAGGGGAAAGCATCCTATGATTCTATTATCTTCATCTGTCCCTGCCCTTGACACATGGAGATTATTACAATTCAAGGTGAGATTTGGGCGAAGATATAGCCAAACCATATCAGTTGTGTTATGACCCATTGATCTACAAATATGACTTGACCTCACCTTTGCATCCCTTCAAGACTCGTCCACTGTCTCCCTCAGACATGTGTCAGAGGTTATCAGGTCCCTGTCTACCTACTTCCTCATGATGACCCCATGGCAGGTCACACTCAATTACTTTCCACTTCCCCAAAAGCAATGCTGAAGAGGAGACATTTGACTCTTGTCTAAGATATCAAGGGAGGTCTGCACTGTCTAGTTAGGCTGCCATGACATCACAGTAGCCCTATATGCACTCAGCAGTGGTGTTCTCTCCATTTCAAAACAAGAAGTCAGGCTAAATCTCCCTTTACGTGTGTTTTCTCTCCTCAATACAAACTGGGGTTTCCCTTTTCTAGTCAGCTACTGATGCAGGATTTTTTACTCCTTAGCACAGCTAGGTGTGGGTTCTCATCTCTCAACCAGGAAGAATTAGGTATGCAGACACTTGGAGAGTGAGTGAAGTCGAATTAATTAAATGAAAGCTCTCAACTAAAAGAGGGGAACTGAAAGCAGGTTACTGGTTTCCCCCTTCACAGTTGAATACTAGGGCTTAAGGCATGAATTTCTGGTGGCTCCACCCTGTCCTTCCAGTGCTCATGCAGGCCCTTGGACTGCCAGCTCCGTATTGATTTATTTCCCTTATTGTGCATGTGTTAAGCAACGGAATTTTCCACTTCAGTCATGTTTAGGCAAGCCCCTATGCAAGTTCCCTTATCTGCACAAAACATCTGGTGTAAGCACTTGAGGGGCAGGTCGGAGGTTCTCTAGGGACCCTTCACTTACGGTCTGCCTAAACCAAGCTGGATAAATCCTACCACTTATAACCCCTTGAGTTTCCACAGGAAAAAGGAGCTATGTGTAAAACTAGGGTCTTGATGTCTAATCTCTTTCTCCACATCTTCCATACCCTGCACCACTAGATCAGAGGAAGTTTTCCCTCTGGGTTGACATCGCTTTAGAAATGTTTTCACGGTGGCTCACGTCTGTAATCCTAGTACTTTGGGAGGCCAAGGTGGATGGATCACCTGAGGTCAGGAGTTCAAGACCAGCCTGGCCATCATGGTGAAACCCCATCTTTAAAAAAAAAAAACAGAAATGTTTTCTTCTTCATTAACCTAAAGCTAGTTCTTCACTTTCTTTTCCCTGAGGCAAAAAGCATCTCCCAGTCTTAAAGTGAGGAATGTTTGCAAGAGCAGGAAAAAGATTATAGAGAAAAAACTATTGAGGAGGTATAACATTTATATCAACCTTTAACTAGCAAATTTGAGTGTCCTTCTGCCCCTTCTTCTATTTTTAGATTAATTATACGAAATCAAGAGTATATGTTTTTACATAGCTCAGATATAATATGATACCATCTGGCTGTGTCCCCACCCAAATCTCATCTTGAACTATAGTTCCCATAATCCCCATATGTCATGGGAGGGACCCAGTACAAGGTAGTTGAATCATGGAGATGGTTACCTCCTTGCTATTCTTGTGATAGTGAGTGAGTTCTCACAATATCTGATGGTTTTAAGGAGCTTCCCCCAACACTGCCTTCACTCTGCATGTCTCCTTACTGCCACCATATGAAGGAGGACATGTTTGCTCACCCTTCTGCCATGATTGTTAAGTTTCCTGAGGCCTCCTCAACTCTGTGGAACTGAGTCAATTAAGCCTCTTTCCTTTATAAATTACCCAGTCTCAGGTATGTCCTTACAACAGCATGAGAACTAACACATAATATTTAAATTTTGATTATGAAACATTAGAACTCAATACATATTAATGATGATGTAATAATGACAGAGTTGAGCGAAAGCACAGAAAACTGTACTTGATAGGAATCTAAATGCATTCTGCCACGAAGACCTGCTTCTAAAAAAAAAAAAAGTAATCAGAATACTTAATGCTTCAGATTTTGGTCTGCTGATAGGCCAATCTTTTTTTTTTTTTTGAGACGGAGGTTCGCTCTTGTTACCCAGGCTGGAGTGCAATGGCGCGATCGCGGCTCACCGCAACCTCCGCCTCCTGGGTTCAGGCAATTCTCCTGCCTCAGCCTCCTGAGTAGCTGGGATTACAGGCACGTGCCACCATGCCCAGCTAATTTTTTGTATTTTTAGTAGAGACGGAGTTTCACCGTGTTGACCAGGATGGTCTCGATCTCTTGACCTCATGATCCACCTGCCTCAGCCTCCCAAAGTGCTGGGATTACAGGCGTGAGCCACCGCGCCCGGCACTGATAAGTCAGTCTTAAATAAAGCTTTTCTTATTTTAATTCCTTTTTTTTTTTTTCCCCATAAAGATGTAGTCTTGCTCTGTTACCCAGGCTGGAGTGTAGTGGCATGATCTCAGCTCACTACAACCTCTGCCTCCCAGGTTCAAGTGATTCTCCTGCCTCAACCTTCTGATAGCTGGGACTACAAATACACAACACCATGCATGACTACTTTTTTTTATTTTTAGTAGAGACGGGGTTTCACCCTGTTGGTTAGGCTGGTCTTGAACTCCTGACTTCAAGTGATATGCCCTGTTCAGCTTCCCAAAGTGCTGGGATTACAGGTGTGAGCCACCGTGTCTGGCCTCTTATTTTAATTCTTTAACCAAAGAAATGTGAGGACAAATGTCCTGGATGAGACCATAAAACCTGGATTATGATCATTATGATGGAGACTGCCACTAAATGGCATGTGAGTATGCACGCCATACTCTTTGGTTTTACAGTTTCCTCTTGTGTAAATCCAGGTCATTAGACCAGATGACCTCTAAGGAACTTTTCTGTAGATCTATGATTTTTCCTGAAATGCCCAGAGGGCTCATTGTCCATAAACGTGTCAGCAAGCTGAGTTATTCATTGAGTCACACGTTAACCTCTCACTGGAATTGCAATGCACTACAGTGCTATCATGTAATTCTTCAGCCCCTTAGAATTGGGGTCATTATAATTGGCCAGAATGGAAAGAACTCCTGAATGATATATCCGCTCTAAGCACAGGCCTAAGAATTACATGGCTGAGACTGGAAAACTTGAAATTTTCTGAGAAATAAGCACATTTTTGTTGCTATGAATTCCTTCCTCTTCCTCCTCCTCTTGCTCCATCACTTACTTCTGCTATGTCTTCATATTCTCTTTCAGAAAGCATTCTGTCCTAACCCCCAAATGTATCTCTCCATTGTGTGTTCTTGTGCTTCTCCACCTATTTTCTTGGAATAGAAGTCTGGATCTATTGCTTTACTTTTCAATTCCATGCAATCCAGCTTCTATTTGTACCACTCTCCTGAAATTCCTACAAAGATTGCCAGTGACTGGTTTTCTGCCCAAACCAGTCTCTTCTTTTCCCCTTTGTGCTTGATTTCACTGCAGCATTTGCTCCTTGGTGATCTCACATATACCCATCCCTTTCCACTGATGTTGCCCAAGTCAGTTTTCAACTACCTAGCAGTTGTCTTCACCTAGCTGTCCTACAGACACCTCAAACTGTTGGATGTCTAAAACCAAATTCATAATCCTCCAGACTTCTTCTATTACCTGGCTCAATTAATGATTAATATTCACTGAGCCACTGGGCACAATGGCTCATGCCTGTAATCCCAGCACTTTGGGAGGCCAAGGCAGGCGGATCATGAGGTCAGGAGATCAAAACCATTCTGGCTAACAGGGTGAAACCATATCTCTACTAAAAATACAAAAAATTAACTGGGCTTGGTGGCAAATGCCTGTAGTCCCAGCTACTCAGGAGGCTGAGACAGGAGAATCACTTGAACTTGAAAGGTGGAGGTTGCAGTGAGCCGAGATCTTGCCACTGCACTCCAGCCTGGGCAACAGAGCAAGACTCCATTTCAAAAAAAAAAAAAAATGCACTGAGCCTTTTAAAAAAATTTTCTTTCTTTCTTTCTTCTTTTTTTTGGGTGGGGAGACAATCTCACTCTGTCACCTAGGCAGGAGTGCAGTGGTGCCATCTTGGCTCACTGCAACCTCTGCCTCCTGGGTTCAACCTATTCATGCCTCAGTCTCCTGTGTAGCTGAGATTACAGATGTGTACCACCACGCTGGCCTAATTTTTGTTTTTTTAGTAGAGATGGTTTCACAGTGTTGACCAGGCTGATCTCGAACTCCTGGTCTCAAGTGATCTGCCTGCCTCAGCCTCCCAAAGTGTTGGGTGTCCAGGCACTAGACACCATGCCCAGTCCATTGAGCCTTTCAAACTAGAATCAATTTCTCTTCTTCTTCAGCTCTTCTGTCTCTCTTATTCTGCTCATCCAATTGGCTGGGAATTCCTTTTTCTCCATCCACAATCTACTGCCCTAAATTAGGTTTTTAGCATTTCTTAAAAGGACCCTCCTGATGTTAATCACTAATGCTATCTCTAGTCCAATCTACCCAAGGGTTGCTGGAGTTATCACCACAAAAAATAAACATGATGATGACACCACCCTACTCATGAGCTCTCCTTATTGCTCTCAGGGCAAAATCCAATCTCCTTAGCATGTTAGACAAAGCCCTTTACAACGTCATCACCACCAATCTCCCTAGCCTTATCCTCATGTGTTCCAGTCACCCTGGACCACTTACCATCCTCTAGACAAATCAAGTTCATTTGAACACCATGACCTTAATTTCAGGCACTGAGTGTCTATACCCTTAATCACAAAGTATGAGGACAAATTGTACATCCTCAATCAGTGTTTGATGAATTAATTATGAATCCTGGATGGTGGTTTCTCAAGAAGATATTATTATGTATGTGCGTATACATATATATTATATAATATATATAAAAATATATATTTTATGTGCGTGTATATATATATATATATATATATATATATATTTTTTTTTTTTTTTTTGAGACAGAGTCTCACTCTGTCACCCAGGCTGGAGTGCAGTGGCATATTGGCTCATTGCAACCTCCGCCTCCCAGTTTCAATCAATTCTTCTGCCTCAACCTCCTGAGTAGCTGGGACTACAGGCAAGCACCATCACACCCAAATAATTTTTATATTTTGTATTAAGGATATTGGCCAAGCTGGTCTTGAACTCCTGACCTTGTGATCCACCTGCCTCATCCTCCCAAAGTGCTGGGATTAAAGGCATGAGCCACTGCCTGGCAAGATACTAATTATTAAGTAAAAGAATTATGAAAGAAACCCCTCCCTTGAAAGAATCCCTTTCCCTTTTTCTTTGATCAGGGAAGCAAACAATTAGTTCCGAACTTTTTGTCATTATCATAGCCACTTTCAAATCTTGTCCAATTGGTGTCAGACTATAAGAAGAAAAACCACTGTGGCCAGGTGTGGTGGTTTATGACTGTAATCTCAGCACTTTGGGAAAGAATCATTTGAGGTCTAAAGTTAGAGACCAGTCTGGGCAACATGGCAAAACCCCGACTCTACTGAAAATACAAAAATTAGCCAGGCCTGGTGGTGGGCACCTGTAGTTCCAGCTACTCAGGAGTCTGAGGGGGGAGAACCACTTGAACCTGGGAGGCAGAGATTGCAGTGAGCCAAGTTCGCACCACTGCACTCCAACTTGGATGACAGAGCGAGAGTCCTTTTCAAAACAAACAAACGAAAACAACTGTCAAAATCTTTTTCTCCTTCTATAATATATTTACTACGTGGAGAGATTAATCAATGAGATCTTTGTGAACGGGAGTATCATGCTCAGTTTGTCTGAAGATAATGACAACTAAAATGTGAACTGCACCTTGTAGGAAAACCCTATATCAAATTGCTGAAGTAAATAGAGATTTGGCCAGCCATAGTGGCTCACAGCTGAGTAATCCCAGCACTTTGGGAGACTGAGGCGGGTGGATCACCTGAGGTCGGGAGTTCGAGACCAGCCTGACCAATGTGGAGAAACCCCATCTCTACTAAAATACAACATTCTCTGGGCATGGTGGCAGGTGCCTGTAATCCTACCTACCCTACTTGGGAGGCTGAGGCAGGAAAATTGCTTGAACCTGGGAAGCAAAGGTTGCCGTGAGCCAAGATCATGCCATTGCATGTCAGCCTAGGCAATAAGAGTGAAACTCACCTCAAAAAAAAAAAAAGAAAAAGAGAGACATTTATGATTAGCTCAACTGAGAAATTCAGCTCATTTGAGTTCCTATATTCATGAAGTAATTTAGAAATTATTCATAATGGGAAGGGAGAAAAAAACCTGACCTCTTAAAACTTACAAGAATTTCTCACTTTGTCATAATGGAAATTCCCAAATTTCTCAAATGCTTTTTTTCTTCATCTCTGGTAGCATGAAAGCATCTGCTAAAAAATATGAAACTTAAGATGTATCTGATGCCATTGCCCAAACTTATAATAACTTGTAATGATCAGGTTATCCTTAGAGAGTCAGTTGTCATTCCCACAAAGGACATTGGTGCTCTCTCCCTGAGAGTAATGAAAAATTTAAAATTGCTGCTTCTTCCTTCTGATGCCTATACTCAATGACATAGGGTTAACAGAACCTCCTATGATGTGCTACTATGCTGCTGGTATGTACCAATGCATAGGACCAGATTCTCTAGGCAATAGTGTCAGACTACTATCAAGAATGCATCTGTACATATGTTTTCAATAAACATGTATTAACCACTTATTTTGAGTTGGTTGGCACTGGAATATATGAGACTCAATTCTTGCTCACAGTGTTGAGGATATGAGAGAAGTGACACAGAGGTCACACTTTGGGGCTGTTAGGAAAGGCTTCCTGAGGAAGGCTGTTGCTGAGAAGAATATATTCCACAAGTGTTTATTAAGTGCCTAAGTTCCAAGCCTGGGAACACAGTAGTGAACAAAGGAGAAAGATATTCCTGCCTGCATGGAGCTTACATTCTAGGAAAATAACCTGAATAAAGAATAGAAGCTTGTCAGGTGAATGATCTACAAAGAAATGAACAGCATATTTTTGGAAGTTAGTTATATACAAGTAGAGAGTACCAGACTCAGCCCCCAGTCCAAGAGAACTAGATGGCTCCTTGGACTGGCCTCTGGATCCATTGCTGGAGGCGGGGGGCTACTGAACCACAGGCAGGTTGTCACAAGGTAATCCTGGATGAGCCCCCAAATTTGTGACTGCCCAGTGGTTTCACCTTGTCCACTGCCTAGACAGAGCTTATTTATTAAGACCGGGGAATTGCAATAGAGAAAGAGTAATTCATGCAGAGCCAGCTGTGTGGGAGATGGAGTTTTATTATTACTCAGATCAGTCTCCCTGAGCATTTGGGGATCAGAGTTTTTAAGAATAATTTGGACCAGGTGCAGGTGGTTGCTCATGACTGTAATCCCAGCACTTTGGGAAGCCGAGGTATGCAGATCACAAGGTCAGGAGTTCGAGACCAGCCTGGCCAATATGGTGAAACCCCGTTTCTAGTAGAAATACAAAATCTAGCTGGGCATGCTGGCAGACACCTGTAATCCCAGCTACTTGGGAGGCTGAGGCAGGAGAATTGCTTGAACCTGGGAGGCGGAGGTTGCAGTGAGCTGAGATTGTGTCATTGCACTCCAGGCTGGGCAACAGAGCAAACCTCTGCCTCAGAAAAAGGAATAATTTGGTGAACGGGAAGGCCAATGAGTCAAGAGTGCTGACTGGTTGGGTTAGAGATAAAATCATGGGAGGTTGAAGCTGTCCATTTGTACTGAGTCAGTTTCTGGGTGGGATCCACAAGATCAGATGAGCCAGTTTATCGAACTTGGTGGTTCCAGCTGATCGTCCAGTGCAGGGTCTGCAAAATAGCTCAAGGACTGATCTTCGTGATACAATGATAGAGGCAGGAGGCAGAGAAATTCTAGGCAGACAGGGGTGGGTCTGTGGTGAAGCCCCCCTCAAGCTGAAAAGCCTGAGACTGAGACTGCAGTTCAAAGTGAGAACTTATATCTCTGTTTTCCTGCTTGAATGTTGCCTTTTGCTAAACCACCTATGGCCCTGCCCTGCCCTAGCCTGTGCCTATAAAGACCCCAGACTCGCCCACAGAAAGGAGAAGCAGCTGGACACTGGGGACTATGGCTGGACATTGAAGGGAAGTGGCTTGATTTCAGAGGGACAGCTTGGCAGCATAACTTCAGAGAACAATCCAGCCAGAGACAGCTGACTTCAGGGGAAGATTACCTACCCACCCCATCCTTTTCTCAGCTCCCCTTCCTGCTGAAAGCCACTTCCATCAGCCATAAAATCCCCTGCATCATCATCCTTCAATTCATTTGTGAGACCTCATTTCTCCTGGACTCTGGACAAGAGCTCAGGAGCCACAAGTGTGGATACAAAAGGCTGTCACACTGGCTCTTTGCCTTTGCTGGTGGAGGGCAGCTGCCTACATGAAGGGGCAGAGGGCCCATGGAGCTGTTAATGCCTAAACTGTCCATGGATGGCAGAGCTAAAAGCACTGTAACACACCCCTGGGGCTTCAGAAGTTGCACGCACCCCTGCCTGACACTGCTGTGGGGTCTGCACAAAGTTTGCTCCTGCCAGTGCCCAAAAGCACCCACTCTGGCTCCTGCACCCACTCACCTTCATGCTCCCTCCCACAAGGGGCGGAACACAGTGGGCCTGAGTGAGTGGAGTTTAATCCCACTGGTGCTGAAGCAGCCAGCCAATTCCAGTGCTCGTGCACATCCTATTCCTGCCTCGCTTGCTTAGGTGCTTCCTCTTGCAAGGAGTTGAAAGTGGCGGACTAAGTAAACGAGGCACCCTTGTTGCAAGTTCCTCGAAGGTGGTCAGGGAAATATCCTGCTTCATCAGGAACAGTTTAGGGAAGGGCAGGATCTTGTAGCCTCCAGCTGCATGATTCCTAAACCATAATTTCTAATCTTGTGGCTAATTTGTTAGTCCTACAAAGGCGATCTAGACCCCAGGCAAGAAGGGGATTTGTTTTGGGAAAGGGCTATTAACGTCATTGTTTGAAATCATAAACTATAAAGTAAGTTCCTCTCAAAGTTAGTTTTGCCCAGGAATGAACAAGGACAGTTTGGGGGCCGGAAGCAAAATGGAGTTGGTTAGGTCAGCTCAGTTATAAATTTGCAATGGTGGTGTCAACATTCACTTTAATCAGCTTGTTAAATTGGTGTCTACCAGATTTTTCCTGCAAAGATCTTTTTTTCCCCTTTCCATACTCAAGTCTTCAGAAGCAAATCACTAAGTCTAGTCCATATTCCTTTTTATTTATTTATTTATTTGAGACAGGGTTTCACTGTCACTTAGGCTGAAATGCAGTAATGTGAGCACAGCTCATTGCAACCTCTGCCTCCGAGGCTCAGGTAATCCTCCCACCTTAGCTTCCTGAGTAGCTGGAACTACAGGCATGTATCACCATGCCTGGCTAATTTTTTGTAGAGATGGGTTTTCACCATGCAGGTTGGTCTTGAACTCCTGGCATGAGCTGGCATGCCCAGCTTTAGTCTGTAAGGTTTTTTAGACTGACTGGTAACCTCTGTGACCTGCAAGGACATTCCAGACGAGTTACTGGAACTAGAAAGTCTGAAGTAAGTGGAAGACCATGAAAAGGGGAAGAATGATCAACGCTTACAGTGCCTAATTAACTTGAGACATTCTTCTATTGTTTCTTATTCCCACCTCAACTGATAAGGCAACTGGACTTTGTAACCAACCTTGGTCAACCTTGTGACTACCACCCCCTCCCAGCTTGCAAAAACTGCCCTAAACTGTAACTTCTATAACTTTCCACTGCCTACCCCAAACCTATAAAACCAACTCCTATCCCTTTGCCCTCCACTGACTGTCTTTTTGGACTCAGCCCACCCACACTTGGGAATAAACAGCTACGTTGCTCACACAAAGCCTGTTTGGGGCTGGGGAGATGGGGTGGTTTTTTCATTCAGAGTGAACATTTAACAAAGTCCATGCCCTAAGAGAGGGGATTGGCCAGGCACAATGGCTCACATCTGTAATCCCAGCACTTTGGGAAGCCAAGGCAGGGGGATCACCTGACGTCAGGAGTTGGAGACCAACCTGATCAACATGGTGAATCCCTATCTCTACTAAAAATACAAAAATTAGCTGGGTGTGGTGGCAGGTGACTGTAATCCCAGCTACTCAGGTGGCTGAGGCAGGAGAATCGCCTGAACCCAGGAGGCAGAGGTTGCAATGAGCTGAGATCATGCCATTGCACACCAGCCTAGGTAACAGAGTAAGAGTCCATCTCAAAAAAAAAAAAAAAGAGGGGAATATTACAACTTTTTGAATGGAGAGATACTTGAGGTTTTTACTGCCTGTGAATAAAAACATATACAAGACATAAGGCTGATTGCATTTGCTCACTCCTGTAATCCCAGAACTTTGGGAGGTTGAGGCTGGCAGATCACCTGAGGTCAAGAGAAAGACCATCCTGGCCAACGAGGTGAAACCCAGTCTCTACTAAAAATACAAAGGTTAGCCGGGAGTGGTGGTGCATCCTGTAGTCCCAGCTACTAGAAAGGCTGAGGCAGGAGAATCACTTGAACTTGGGAGGTGGAGGTTGCAGTGAGCCAAGATCAGGCCAGTACACTCCAGCCTGGGCAACAGAGGGAGACTGTCTAAAAAGAGAGAAAAAAAAAGTAAAGACATGGTGAGGGAAATGGAATTACTGGTACAAGTGCAAGTTTTTATTATTTATTTATTTGGCTAGGGTATTACTAGGTGTTAAAAATTTTTTTTAAATCAATTTAGGGGGTACAAGTGCCATTTTGTTACATGGATATGTTGCATTGTGGTAAAATCTGGGCTTTTAGTGTAGCCGTCACCCTAGTAGGATATATTGGACTCATTAAGTAATTTTTCATCCCTCAGGCCCTTCCTCCTGCCCTTCTGAGTCTCCAATGTCTATTGTTCCCCTCTATGTTTATGTGTACACATTATTCAGCTTCCCCTTACAAGTGAGAACATTTGGCACTTGACTTTCTGTTTCTGAGTTATTTTACTTAAGATAATAAAACTGCCATTACAAAATTATAACTGAGATGTGAAAAAGATCTGACCTAACCAACCCCACCTTGCTTCTAACTTTCGAGTTAGTCTTGTTCATTCCTGGGCATAGGCCGAACGGGAGGAATTTACTGTCTATAGTTTGAAACAAAGACGATAACAGCCTTTTCCCAAAACAAACTCTTGTCTTGCCTGGGTACTAGACTGCTTTTGTATGACTAGCAATTAGCCAAAAGATAAAAATTTATGGTTTAGGAGTCAAGCAGCTTGAGGCTATAGGATTCTGACCCTCCCCAAATTGTTTCTGGGGATAACATGACTATTATAAAACCTAAAATCAGTGTTTGAGATATTTTGCAGACACTGCACTTGATGGATTAGCTGGTACTATCTAGATTGATAAACTGGCTTATCTGATCTTGTGTCCTTCACCCAGGAACTGAGTCAGCAAAAGAAGACACCTTCAACTTCCCGAGATTTAATCTCTGATCCAGAAAATCAGAACTCTGGATTCACAGTCCCCACCCCCTCCACCACCAAATTATCTTTAAATACTCTGGCTGGGCACGGTGGCTCACACCTGTAATCTCAGCACTTTGGGAGGCTGAGGTGGGTGGATCATGAGGTCAAGAGATTGAGACCATCCTGGCCAACATGGTGAAAACACGTCTCTAACAAAAACACAAAAATTAGCCAGGTGTGGTGGTGTGCGCCTGTAGTCCCAGCTACTCTGGAGGCTGAGGCAGGAGAATCGCTTGAAACTGGGAGGTGGAGGTTGCAGTGAGCCAAGATCACACCATTGCACTCCAGCCTGTGCAAGACTGAGCAAGACTCTGTCTCAAAACCAAACAAAACAACAACAAAAAACAACTCTGATCCCAGAATCAGACTGGGAGACTGATTTGAGTAATAAATAGTAAAACTCTGGTCTAGTGCACAGCCAAATCTGGGTGCATTACTCTTTACAATACTCTTTATTGCAATTACCTTTTTTTTTTTTAAGCAATTAAATAATAACAAAATAGAGACAGGTTCTCACTGTGTTTCCCAGGCTGGTCTTCAGCTTCCTTGGCCTCCCAGAGTGCTGGGATTACAGACATGAGCTACCACACACCCAGCCCAATTCCCCTGGTTTGTTGTTGTTTTTCGAGCTGGAGTCTGGCTCTGTAGCCCAGGCTAGAGTGGAGTGGTGTGATCTTGGCTCACTGCAACCTCTGACTCCTGAGTTCAAGTGAAAGCAATTCTCCTGCCTCAGTCTCCCAAGTGGCTGGGATTACAGGCATGCACCATCATTCCTGGCTAATTTTTGTATTTTTATAGAGATGGGTTTTTGCCATGTTGGCCAGGCTGGTCTCGAATTCTTGACCTCAAGTGATCCACCACGTTGGCCTCCCAAAGTGCTGGGATTGCAGGCGTGAGGCACTGGACCTGGCCCATCTGTCTTGGTAAATTGGATCTGTCTAGGCAATGGACAAGGTGAACCTGTTGAGCCATTACAATAATGGCCTCCAGTTCCATCCATGTTGCTGCAAGACACACAATTTCATTCTTTTATTATGGTGCAGAAGTATTCTTTTGTATGTTTATATTCCACATTTTCTTTATCCAATTATCCATTCACCTGTTGATAAACAATTAGGTTGATTCCTTGATTTCACCTTTGATATGCAGTACATATTTTTTTTTCTTTGACAAGGTCTTCCTCTTTTGCCCAGGCTGGAGTGCAGGGGCGGGATCACAGCTCACTGCAGCCTCAACCTGCTGGGGTCAAGTGATCCTCCCACCTCAGCCTCCCTAGTAGTTGGGACTGCAGGTGGGTGCCACTATGCCCAGAAAATTACCAAAAATATTTTTGTAGTGACAAGGTCTCCCTACAGGTATATTTTTGATATAACGATTTATTTTCCTTTGGGTATATACCCGGTAGTGGGATTATTGGATTGAATGGTAGATCTACTGTTAATTCTTTGAGAAATTTCCAACTGTTTTCCATAGAAAAACTAATTTACATTCTTACCAACAGTGTGTAGGCATTTCTTTTTCTTTGCATCTTTGCCAATGCCTGCTATTTTTTGACTTTTTAATAATAGCTATTCTGACTAGTTTAAGATGATATCTCATTGTGGTTTTAATTTGCATTACTCCGATGATTAGTGATGTTGAACATTTTTTCTTATGTTTATTGACCATTAGTGTGTCTTGTTTGGAAAAATGTCTAGTCCTGTCCTTTGCCCACTTTTAATGCATTTCTTTGTTGTTGTTCGAATTCCTTGAAGGTTTTGGATATTAGTCCTTTGTTAGCTGCACAGTTTGCAAATATTTTCTCCCATTCTACTCTGTCCGTTTACTCTGTTGATTATTTCTTTTGCTGTGCAGCTTTACAGTGTAAGTCCCATGTGTCTATCTTTGGTTTTGTTGCTTTTATTTTTATATTCTTTTATCTGATGTAAAAGATTGAGTAATGACAAGTGACTAAGTGCTGAACTGTGCATTTTTAGTTGTTTTTATAAGAAACATGACAATTGATTTTTATTTTTTTAAGTGACAGGGTCTTGCTGTGTCACCCAGGCTGAAGTGCAGAGGTGCACTGGAGTGCAATGGATTCACCTTGCCCACTGCCTAGACAGAGCTGATTTATTAAGACAGGGGAATTGCAGTAGGAAAAAGTAGTTTACATAGAGCCGGCTGTGCGGGGGACAGGAGTTTATCACTACTCAAATCAGTCTTCCTGAGCATTTGGGATCAGAGCTTTTAAGGGCAACTTGGTGTGGTGGGGGGAAGCCAGTGAGCGGGAAGTGCTGATTGGTCAGGTCAGAGAAGAAATCACAGGGAGTCAAAGCTGTCTTCCCGCACTGAGTCAGTTCCTGGGGTGGGGTGGGGCACAAGATCAGATGAGCCAGTTTATTGATCTGGGTGTTGCCAGCTGATCCATCAAGTGCAGGGTCTGCAAAATATCTCAAGCACTGATCTTGGGAGCAGTTTAGGGAGGGTCAGAATCTTGTAGCCTCCAGCTGCATGACTCCTAAATCATATATATATATATATATATTTTTTTTTTTTTTTGAGACGGAGTTTCGCTCTTGTTACCCAGGCTGGAGTGCAATGGCACGATCTCTGCTCACCGCAACCTCCGCCTTCTGGGTTCAAGCAATTCTCCTGCCTCAGCCTCCCGAGTAGCCAGGACTACAGGTGCGCACCACCATGCCCAGCTAATTTTTGTATTTTTGGTAGAGACGGGGTTTCACCTCATTGACCAGGATGGTCTCGATCTCTTAACCTCGTGATCCACCTGCCTCGGCCTCCCAAAGTGCTGGGATTATAGGCGTGAGCCACCGCACCCGGCCCTAAATCATAATTTCTAATGTTTTTTTTTTTTTTTTCTTTTGGCTAATTTGTTAGTCCTACAAAGGCAGCGTAGTCCCTAGGCAAGAAGGAGGTTTGCTTTGGGAAAGGCCTGTGGTCATCATCGTTTTACACCATAAACTCTAAGTCCCTCCTCAAGTTCAGCCCATGCCCAGGAATGAACAAAGACAGCTTGCAGGTTGGAAGCAAGATGGAGTTGGTTAGGTCAGTTTCACTGTCTTTTACAATTTTGCAATGGCAGTTTCAGTGGTGCTGTCATAGTTCACTATCACTGTCACCTCAAACTCCTGAGGCTCAGGTGATCCTCCTCAGCCTCCCAAGTAGCAGGGACTCTAAGTATATGTCAGCACATCTGGGTAATAATTAAAAAAAAATTTTTTTGTAGAGATGGGGTTTTCAAACTGCCTTTGCAAAATTATGAATGAAACAATGAAAGAGACACTTAACTGACTCCAGCTTGCTTCTAACCTCAAAGCTGTTCTTGTTCATGTCCCATTCAGTGTAGGCTGAACTAACTTTGGGAGGAACTTAGTTTATAGTTTAAAACAAAGATGATAACAGCCCCTTCCCAAAGCAGACTTCCTTCTTGCCTGGGGACTAGATTGCCTTTGTAGGACTAACATTATCCACAAGATTAGAAATGATAGTTTGGGGAGTCATGCAGCTGGAGTCTACAAGATTCTGACCCTCCCTAAACTGCTCCCAAGATCAGTGCTTGAGATATTTTGCAGACCCTGCACTTGATGGATCAGCTGGCACCACCCAGATCAATAAACTGGCTCATCTGATCTTGTGGACCCCCCACCCAGGAACTGACTCAGTACATAAAGACAGCTAAGACTCCCTATGATTTCATCCCTGACCAATCAGCACTCCAGGCTCGCTGGCTTCCCCCAACCCACCAAGTTATTTTTAAAAACACTGCTCCCTGTGACTTGAGTAATAATAAAACTCTGATCTCCCGAACAGCTGGCTCTGTGTGAATTACTCTTTCTCTACTGCAATTCCCCTATCTTGATGAATCCGCTCTGTCTAGGCAGGGGGCAAGATGAACCCTTTGGGCTGTTACAATTTCAATGTGTTGCCCAGGTTGATATTCCTATTATAAAAGAAATGGACCTGATACAGTGCCCCAGATTCTGCTTCAGATAATAGTGGATGAAGTAGCCGGGCATGGTGGCTCACGCCTGTAATCCCCAGCACTTTGGGAGGCCCAGGCGGGTGGATTGCTTGAGGTTAGCAGTTCGAGACCAGCCTGGCCAACATGGTGAAATCCCATCTCTATATATAAATTAAAAAAAAAAAATAGTGGATGAAGTAATTCAGACCACTTTAAAAATCTGGGGAAATATAAAATTTTATTTTATTATTTTATGACAAGTTGTCACTCTGTTGCCTGGGCTGGAGTGCAGTGGCACAAACTTGGCTCACTGCAAACTCTGCTTCCCAGGCTCAAGCAATCCTCCCATCTCAGCCTCCCAAGTAGCTGGAACTATGGGTGCCCACTACCATGCCCAGTTAATTTTTGTTTGTTTGTTTGTTTTGTATTTTTGGTAGAGACGAGGTTTCACCGTTTGCCCAGGCTGGTATTGGACTCCTGAGCTCAAGCAGTCCACCCACCTCAGCCTTCCAAAGTGCTGGGATTACAAGTGTAAGCCACTGCTCCCAGCCTAAAATCATTTTTTTTAAAGCGTCAAAGATTTATCCAAATAATAAGATCCTTGTACATAGAGATCCAGAGGAGTGAGCCCAGCTCTGGGGTTGTTTTTGCCCAGGTCTGCTAGTTGGGAGTGGCCACTGAGCAGGACTTTTAACAACTCATAGGTGTAGGGGCTAGAGAAATAAAACTTGGAGGCCAGGGCTGTGGGGTCAAAATAGGGTGAACCAGAAATAACCAGGTATCTAGGTGACGTAGAAAAACCCAAGCTCTAAAAGGAGGTTAAGGTGCTGCTGAATAGTGAGTGTCCCTGGTGCCTCTGGAGAAAGGCAATATCCTTCAATACCTAAAATTATAACCTGCAATAGTGCTTAAAAAAAAAAAAAAAAAAGACCTAAAATTGACTGGTTGCAGTAGCTCAGGGCTGTAATCCCAGCAGTTTGGGAGGCCGAGGCAAGCGGATCACAAGGTCAGGAGTTCTAGACTAGCCTGGCCAACATGGTGAAACTCCATCTCTACTAAAAATACAAAAATTAGCTGGGTGTGGTGGTGGGCACTTGTGGTCCCAGCTGCTCAGGAGGCTGAGGCAGGAGAATTGCTTGAACCCGGAAGTTGGAGGTTTCAATGAGCCGAGATCGTGCCACTGCACTCCAGCCTGGACACGAGACTATCTCAAAAAAACAAAACAAACTTTATTGTTGACTGGGCATGGTGGCACATGCCTGTAATCCCAGTATTTTGGGAGGCTGAGGCAGAAGTATGGCTTGAGGCCAAGAGTTCAATACCAGCCTGGGCAACATAGTGAGGTCTCCATCTATATGGAAAAAATGTGTGTGTGTGTGTGTGTGTGTGTGTGTGTGTATGTGCGTGTGTGTGTATTTTGTTAAAACATGTACTCTGAATGAAGAGACCTCCCCCCCAGCCCAAACAGGCTTGTGTGAGCAACATGGCTATTTATTCACCTGGGTGTGGGTGAGCTGAGTCCAAAAAGAGAGTCAGCAGGGGGTGGTGGGATAGGAGTTGGTTTTACAGGTTTGGGGTAGGCAGTGGAAAGTTACAGAAATTACAGTTTAGGGTGGTGTTTTGCAAGCTGGGAGGGGGTCGTAGGATCTGGAGTCATGATGTTGACCAAGGTAGGTTAAAAAATCCAACTGCCTTGTCAATTGAGGTGGGAATAAGGAACAAGAGAAGAATCTCAAGTTAATTAGGCGCTGCAGGGGTTGATCATGCTTCCACTTTTCATGGTCTTCCAGTTACTTCAAATTTTCTAATTCCAGGTGGCCATCCAGAGGTGTATGTGTGGGTCACAGGAGTCGCCGTGGCAACCATGGTGCTGTCAGTCAGCCTGAAAGACCTTACATTCCCGTCTTTCTATATTAGTAATATAAATGAAAAAGGAATGAAGAGTGCAGGGCAGTGGAATATTAGGAAAGTTGGCACAGAGGGGTGGTGGGGCGATGTTTCTCAGGCTTCTTTGAGCAAGATTGGGGGCGACACAGAAACTTAAAAATGGGAAAGAATTTAGACTGCTGTGAGATCTCTGGGAAAGGGGTGATATTGTGGGGTTGTTAGAAGGAGCATTTGTTGTATTGACTGAGTGGTTATTGCTTGTGTACTATTTTTTTTTTGAGACGGAGTTTCGCTCGTTACCCAGGCTGGAGTGCAATGGTGCGATCTCGGCTCACCGCAACCTCTGCCTCCTGGGATCAGGCAATTCTCCTGCCTCAGCCTCCCAAGTAGCTGGTATTACAGGCACGTGCCACCATGCTCAACTAATTTTTTGTATTTTTAGTAGAGACGAAGTTTCACCATGTTGACCAGGATGGTCTCGATCTCTTGACCTCATGATCCACCCGCCTCAGACTCTCAAAGTGCTGGGATTACAGGCATGAGCCACCGTGCCCGGCCTGCTTGTGTACTATTTTATAGGAATTCAGAGATTAATCAGAAAACACAGGGTTTAAATAAGAGAGGAGAAAGATGGGTATCAGAGAACTAAGATTGGAAGAAGCCATGACACCCAGTTAGAGAGTATCCAGCCAATCCAGCCAGGTTGAGAATAGCCATTTGTCAGGGAGCTTCTGAGGTGTTCGGGCAGTGTTAGTTTTCAGCCACCAAGCTGATTCAGTACAGAAGCTTTGGGTTGAAACTCCAGGAGCTCTGGGAGCAGTGACGTGAGTCAGACAGTCTGACTTTCAGTGGGGGCCCTGCACAGATGGGGCAGAGTTGAAGAGGAATCCTGGGCTGTGGGCATTCCTTGGCCCAGTGGCCAGGTTTCCAACACTTGAAGCAAGGTCTGGGAAGGGTGGCTGGATGCTGCAGTCTGGACTCTGAAGTATTTGTGAGCTGGTGGTGTGGCTGGGGTTTGTCTTAAAGCAGATACAACCATTTGCGGTTTTGAGATGTGCTACTGCCAGGCAGCTTCTTCACTGTTATTGAACACCTTGAAGGCAAGATTGATTAATTCCTATTGTGGGGTTTGAGGGCCATATTCTAATTTCCGTAGCTTTTTAAACGTCAGGGGCTGATTGGGTGATAAAATGCATATTAAGCCTTCTTCAGAGGTCAAAGTAGAAGTAAGGATGACATTTAAGTCATTCCAGGTGAGATTATAGGACTGGGTTAAATATTGGAACTCTTGTATATCTTTAGTAGGATTTGATGAAAAGGAGCCTAACCACTGGCCACTTTGGGAAAGGTCAGATAAAGAGAAAGGAACATGCACCCTAACTGTGCCTTCAGCTCCAGCCACCTCTCAAAGGGGGACTTGTTGGGTGGGATGGAGGAGTTAGTCATGGGACTAAACTGGGTATGGGGTGGGGAAGAGACAGGAGGGGTATAAGGAGGTGGGTTGTGGGCAGAGGAAGAGGAGGAAACCTTGGGCGGGGGATGGTTAGGGCCTGGATTAGGGCCTCGTTTGGATGGGTGGGGAGGAGAAAGGTCAGAAAGATTGTTGGACAAGGAGGATTCTGGGTTGCCGGCAGAGGCAGGAGGGGCAGACGGAAGGGAGAGAAGGAAAATTTGGGACGGGTTGCATTGAGAACAGAGATTAGAGAGGGATTGGAGTGTAAAGAAAATGCCTGGACATCGGGCACCTTAGACCATTTGCCCATTCATTGGCAAAAATTGTTTAGGTCTCACAGAATCGAAGAATTCAAAGTGCCATTTTCTGGCCATTTAAAACCATTGTCTAATTTGTATTGAGGCCAGGCCCTGTTACAGAAAACAAATGAGATGTTTAGGTTTCAGATGAGGTGACTGTTGAAGAAGTTTTAGGTTTTTAGGACGCAGGCTAAAGGCAAAGACTGAGGAATAGAGGGCAGAATATTGCCCCTTGCAAAGGAGATAAGTTTTATGGAAAAGAGTAGAATAGAGACGAGGAGGAGTGAGCAGCTTCCAGGGTTTTCAGCAGGCGTCCCTGACTGAGTCCTGGGCAGGTATCCCCGTAATTGACCAGACACCAAGGGAAGACTGTCTTCCTGAGTCCATGACTGACATCGGAGTTTTTGAGTGAGAGGGTGAGACTTGTCTTCTCTTCTCTGAAGGAAGAGAGAGAGAGAGAGAGAGAGAGAGAGAGAGACAGAAAGAGACTTCTTACCCAATATGAAAGTGGCAAGAGAGCTGTTTGGCATGCTAAGTGCAAGCTGTTAGACTGGTCTGTTGTTGTGTTGAGGTCTAGGTGGTCTCCTCCCAGAGCGGGAGCCAGGACGGGGGCTGGTCTCCCCAAAGGAGTACCCCTGTCCGGGGTTTAGGCACCAAATGCTAAAACCCATTCTCTGAATGAAGAGACCCCTCCCAAACAGACTTTGTGTGAGCAACATGGCTGTTTACTCACTCAGGTGCAATAGAGTCTGGAGTCACGAAGTTAATCAAGGTGGGTTACAAAGTCCAATTGCCTTATCAGTTGAGTTGGGAATAAGGAATAATAGAAGAACGCCTCAAGTTAATTATGCACCACAGGGGCTGAGCATTCTTCCTCTTTTCATGGTCTTCCAGTTACTGCAGATTTTCTAATTCTGGGAGGTGCTGTTAGTCAGCCTAAAAGACCTTACATTTATTTATTTATTTTCAGATGGAGTTTTGCTCTTGTTGCCCAGGCTGGAGTACATTGGCAAGATCTTGGCTCACCACAACTTGTGCCTCCCAGGTTCAAGTGATTTTTCTGCCTCAGACTCCCAAGTAGCTAGATTACAGGCATGCACCACCACACCCGGCTAATTTTGTATTTTTAGTAGAGATGAGGTTTCTCCATGTTGGTCAGGCTAGTCTCAAACTCATGACCTCAGGTGATTTGCCCTCCTCAGCCTCCCAAAGTGCTGGGATTACAGGTGTGAGCCACCACACCCATGGCTCCTGATGAGGATGATTTGGGTGTTGCCAATAAATTTAAGATTATCTAAACTGAGTCCAGCTTGTTAGTTCTAAATCTATATCTCTATATATGTGTGTGCATGTATATTTTCACCAGAAAAAAATCATTGATCACAGTTCACCATAACAGATATAATAATAAAGTTTGAAATGCTGGGAGAATTATTCAACTATGACACAGAGACATGAAAGTGGGCACATACTATTGGAAAAATAGTGCTGATAGACTTGTTTGAGGCAGGATTGCCACAGACCTTCAATCTTCAATAAAGCAAGGTGTGCCTGTACCTATTTTAATTTTTTCTTTCCTTCCTTCCTTTCCTCCCTCCCTCCCTTCTTCCTTCCTTTTCTTTCTTTTTCTTTTTTTTCCCCTCCCTCCCTTCCTCTCCCGCTCTCTTTCTTTCTTAATTCTAGACTTTTGGCCAGGTACAGTGGCTCACTCCTATAAGCCCAGCATGTGGGGAAGCCAGGGTGAGCGGACCACATGAGGCCAGGAGTTTGAGACCACATTGGCCCACAAGGCAAAATCCCATCTCTATTAAAAATACAATAATTGGCTGGGCTCACACCTGTAATCCTAGGACTTTGGGGGGCCAACGCGGGTGATTACCTAAGGTCAAGAGTTCAAGACCAGCCTGGCCAACACGGCGAAACCCCGTCTCTGCTAAAAATACAAAAATTAGCTGGGCATAGTGGCACATGCCTGTAATCCCAGCTACTCAAGAGGCTAAAGAAGGAAAATATCTTGAATCTGGGAGGTGAAGGTTGCAGTGAGCTGAGATCATGCCACTGCACTCCAGCCTGCACAGCTGGAGCAAGACTCCATCTCAAAACAAAACAAAACAAAACAAAAAAGTTAGCTGGACATGGTGGTGCATTCCTGTAGTCCCAGCTACTTGGGAGGCTAAGGCACACGAATGACTTGAACCCAGGAGGCAGAGTTTGCAGTGAGCCAAGACTGCACTACCCCACTCCAGCCTGGGTGACAGAGTGAGACTCTACATAAAACAAAAAAAAAAAAATTGCAGAACTTTTACATTTATAGTGTATTTATTTTAAATATATATGTATACATACTCATCTTAAGCAACAAATTCTTATCTTTATAGTCAGACAACTCTTACATTTGTGTTAAAAGTGATTAGCCAATTGAATTGCTTAATTAAGGAAATAGAAGGTTAAGATGATCAGGTGAATTCCCTTTGATGTTATAATTCCTCTGCTTACGAAGTTTTTTTGTTTTTGTTTTTTTTTTTTAATCTGATGAATCAGTGGTAGAGCAGGAAAGGAAAAAAAGGGAAGGAATAGAGTAATTTTCAGAACACACAAACCTAGCTAGAGATTACAATGAAACCATGGTTGCTAGCTTTTGTGATTTTTATTTATTTATTTTATTTTATTTTTTTAAAGATGGGGTTTCACCATATTGGTCAGGCTGGTCTCGAACTCCTGACCTCAGGTGATCCGCTGACCTCAGCCTCCCAAAGTGCTGGGATTACAGGCGTGAGCCACCATGCCTGGCATATTTTTTATTTTTAGATTTTATTTAATTATTATTATTTTTTGAGAGGTTCTCGCTCTAGTGCCCAGGCTGGAGTGCAGTGGTGAAATCTCAGCTCACTGCAATCTCTGCCTCCCCGATTCAAGTAATTCTCATGCCTTAGTCTCCTGAGTAGCTGGGATTACAGGTGTGTACCACCAGGCCCAGCTATTTTTGTATTTTTAGTAGAGACGGGACTTCACCATATTGGCCAGGCTGGTCTTGACCTCCCAGTATCAGGTCATCTGCCTGCCTCAGCTTCCCAAAGTACTGGGATTATATTGCACCTGGCCATTTTAAAATTTTTATTTATTTATTTTTGAAATAGAGTCTCAATCTGTGGTCCAGGATGGAGTTCAGTGGTGTGATCATAGCTCACTGCAGCCTCAAACTCTGGTCCAAGTGATCCTCCCACTTAAGCCTCTCCTGTAGCTGGAACCAAAGGTTACGGGCCACCACGCCCAACTAATTTTTAAATTTTTTTGTAGGTATGGCGAGTAGGTCTCACTATATTGCCCAGGCATCAACCTCCCAAAGTGCTGGGATTATAGGACTGTGAGCTACCATGCCTGGCCAGGTTTTGTGATTTTTAAAAAGCTTTAATTTAAATTTTCTGCTTTGTTTTGTATGGTGGGCACTCACTCCACAGCCACAATGATTTCTTGAAATACTTGTCTGCCCATGTTCCTACTCTTTCCTTAATACCAAAAATAATCCAAGATTCTCAGCAGGGCTCTGGTAGACTGGCCTCTGTTTCTATCTCCATTTGCTGCCTCGAACTTATTTAAGTGCTTTCATAGTCCCAGGAAAGCAAGCTCTGTCTATGCATTTCCTCCTGTTGTTTTCTGGGCCTGGAATGCTAAGCTCATTTTTCTTTGCCTGGTTAATAATTATTTCCTCTTGAAAACACTAACGTCATCTGTCAGAAAACCTCCCTGGTCCTTCATCTGAGGCCGGGCCCCTGGCCTTTAGCTCTGGGCATGTCTCTGCTTTGATTTTTAAATCAAATCCTCTCCTTTCCATTTAATATACCACATAATTTTTTTTTTTGGCAGAGTCTCACTCTGTTGCCCAGGGTGGAGTGCAGTGGCACAATCTTGGCTCACTGCAACCTCTGATTCCCAAGTTCAAGCAATTCTCCTGCCTCAGCCCCCTGAGTAGCTGGGACAACAGGTGCTCACCACCACGGCTGGCTAATTTTTGTATTTTTAGTAGAAACGAGTTTCACCATCTTGGCCAGGCTGGTCTCGAACTCCTGACCTTGTGATTTGTCTGCCTTAGCCTCCCAAAGGGCTGGGGATACAGGTGTGAACCACCACACCCAGCCAATTTTGTTATTTTGTTTTTATTTATTTATTTATTTTGAGACAGACTCTTGCTCTGTCCCCAAGCTGGAGTGTAGTGGTAGGATCTCAGCTCGCTTAGAAAACCTCCACCTCCTGGGTTCAAGCAATTCTCCTGCTTCAGCCCCCTGAGTAGCTGGGATTACAGATGCCCGCCACCGCACCTGGCTAATCTTTTTTTTTTTTTGAGACGGAGTTTCGCTGTTGTTACCCAGACTGGAGTGCAATGGCACAATCTCAGCTCACTGCAACCTCTGCCTTCTGGGTTCAAGCAATTTTCCTGCCTCAGCCTCCGGAGTAGCTGGGACTACAGGCACACACCACCATGCCCAGCTAATTTTTGCATTTTTAGTAGAGACAGGGTTTCACCTTGTTGACCAGGATGGTCTCGATCTCTTGACCTCATGATCCACCCGCCTCGGCCTCCCAAAGTGCTGGGATTATAGGTGTGAACCACCGCGCCCGGCCTATCTTTTGTATATTAAGTAGAGAAGGAGTTTCACGATGTTGGCCAGGCTGGTCTCGAATTCCTGACCTCAGGTGATCTACCCACCTCAGTCTCCCAAAGTGCTGAGATTACCGGCGTGAGTCTAGTAAAATTAGCCTGGACTAATCTTATTATTTTGATCTATCAGTGCCCTGGTCCTGAGGATACTATTACCATTTCATCTTCGTAGCTTAGCCTGGCACCATGAAATGTTTATGTGTCTGAAAGAAACCTACCTTTGGTCACCAATGACCCAAAAACTTTGGTCACATGTGTTGGGCTCAGACTCCCTAAACTACTAAAATCAAGTGCTTATAAGCACCTCCAGAACACAAATTCCTTTCACAGGGCTGGAAATGTATCAAGTCATCATTAATATCTTAAGTCAAGGCTCCAAGTCTGGGTTACTCCAGAAACCTGAGGGAAGAAAGGGAATTTTGTTTGTTTGTTTGAGACAAGGTCCTGCACTGTTACCCAGGCAGGAGTGAAGTGATGTGATCAAGGCTCACTGCAGCCTCCACCCTCAAGGCTCAAGTTATGCCCCCAACTCAGCCTCTTGAGTAACTGGAACCGGCTGTTAATTTTTTTTTTTTTAAGTGGGGTTTCGTTATGTTACTAAGGCTGATCTCTAGTTCTTGGGCTTAAGCGATCCTCCCACCTCGGCCTCCCAATGTGATGGCATTCCAGGAGTGATGGCTTTTGGATGCCTCCCAATGTGATGGCATTCACGGTGCCCGGCCTTGGAAATCTTATTTCCAGCAAATACTCTGTAGCTGCGCTCTGCTGGAAAGCAGCACAATGGCCCTCCTGGCTCCGTGGGAGCGCAGTCCCACCCGCCTGCCCCGGACCCCATCCACCTATCCGCCACCCCACCGGTTCCTACCATCTGGGTTTTCGGGGTTCACCATTGAGGTGGGAGCCACATCTGCGCCCATGGCCTGGCGAACGTCACTGAACACTTCTGCCCGACCCCGGCAGCAGCAGCGAGACTGGATGGCGTGGGTGTCACCACCGGGTGGCCACTCCGCCGCGATAAGCTGGTGGCTGGACCTCGGAGGGGGCGCCCTCGGGGTGCGAGACCCGGCACTCTGGAAACTCCCCGGGAAGGAGGGGTTGCGAGAAATAAATCCTTTTCTCTGGAGTTGCGCAAGAGCCAGCGCAGTCAGGCCGGGGTGGGAAGTCCCCGCCAGTGACCCCACGCTGCACCCCCGCGCCCAACCCGGCTCCGCCGAGTCTCCAAACCAAAAGCGAAAGGAACCCGACCCCCGCGTACCCTCCGGCGGCTCCGGCGTCGCGTCCCCGGGGAGGTCGCTGCGCGCCTCCGACCCGGCCGGGCAGCTTTGTGACTTCACTCGTTTCGCAACAAGCCCAGGCCGCCCGCAACTCACCCACCCTCGCCCGGCCGCCTCGCCGCCTGCCGCCCGCCGCCGGCCGCCTCGCTCCGCTCTTCGCGCTTTCCCTCCCGTGCTGGGCCTGCCCCACCCGTCGCGGAGCCTTCCTGTCCCGCGGCCCATGACCTTCCGCGCCCGGCCGCCGCCTACAGGCAGCCCGGAGCGACCCGGCGCCCGGCGCAGCTGAGCGCAGCGCTCTCTCCGCGGCGGCGGCGGCGGCGGCGCGATGCTGTGCTTCCTCAGGGGAATGGCTTTCCTCCCCTTCCTGTTGGTGACCTGCTCGTCGGCCGCCTTCATCATCTCCTATGTGGCGGCTGTGCTCTCCAGGCACGTGAGCCCCTTCCTCCCCTATATCAGGTGAGAGGCAGGGTGGGCGCCAGGGCTCCGGGCGCAGGCGCCAAAGGGAGCGCTGCCGATGGGGAGGGAAGGCGTCCGGACCCAGCTGAGGGCGTACTGCGGTCAGGTCGAGGTGTGAGCAGGAGGAGAGGTGCTCCCCGCAGCCTGGGGTGTTTAGGGAGGCAGCGGGTACGGCGTTGAGCACCTCTGCCTGTACCCGGAGCACGGAACAGGGTGGCACCAGGAGGGGTTCGGGATAGACCGTAGAGCTTTCAGTCGGGGTATGTATGGGACAGAATCTCAGTAGGACGTTCTTTGGCGATATTGAAACAAGATGAGTCCTGACGGATGATATTTACTGGACAAGAGGTAGATCCAGGTATATGCTAAACAGCCACTATTTTCGCTTCTGCATCCCCACATCCCTTGAAGTGGTTGTTTGGGCTCATTTTTCCTGCAAGGGAACCGTGATGGAAAGCTGATACCTATGCAACTATCTTGCATGTTCTGCACATGTACCCCAAAACCTAAAATGCAATAAAAAAAATGAAAATAAAAAAAATTAAAAAAAAAAGAAATAAAATCAACGTGACTCTGAGGTCACACTAGTTAATGGTAGGAGCGGAATTCACACCCAGCCATGTGGGAAAGCAGCACTGTGCCGCCTCCCGGTCCCTGGGTTAAATTCTCTGGAGCTGCACCAGACACCTCTGGGCACTGTGACCCCAAAGCCCTCAGCTTGTCAACAACTTGTGACATTTTTTGTGTTATTTGACCCATTCACTTTTTCTGTGCCTTGGCCTCTACCTTTCCATAGAGGCACTTCAATGCCAGGGACAATCAGGCCAGGGACAATGGCCTGATCCTCCTCATGTGGGTTCCAGCGCAGTGCCTTTCTTATAGCGGCAGGATTCGTTAACACGTTAGAACCATCCACCCCTCTGGACCTGCATTGGTTGCTGAACAGATGATAAGGTTGGTGACACCCAAGTTTTGTTACTGCTATGATAGAAAATGTAGGGCGTCTTCTTCCCTGCAGCCATTCTGTCTGGTGAACAATGTTCTGTGGTTTTTGTCGTTTTTTTTTGGTGGGGGGGAAGGGTGTATTTTTAATAGAGACAGAGTTTTATTATGTTGGTCAGGCTGCGCTCCAGCTCCTGGCTTCAAACGATCCTCCTGCCTTGGCCTCCCAAACTGCTGGGATTACAAGTGTGAGCCACAGTTCCCAGCGGGACTAGCATTAAAAGATTCAAGGAAGAGAGCAATAGGTAGAATACTGCATAGAAGCAAATTTGCAGCAATGGTGGTGGTTTTGCCTATGAAAGAAGATGTTCCGTGTATCAAGGAGACTTTCCCATCTGGCCTTTTGGTTTTTTTTTTTTTTTCCATTTTTTAATTATTTTTAAAAATTTTCAGTAGAGACAAGTTTTCATTGTATTGCCCAGGCTGGTCTTAAACTCCTGGGCTCAAGCAATCCTCCTGCTTTGACCTCCCAAAGTGACAAAGTGTTGGGATTACAGGTGTGAGCCACTATGCCTAGCCCCCGCGTCTGGTATTATACTTGGAAGAAATGTGGGCTTGGTTTCTCATGACACATCTCAGGCTTAAGCACCATCATCTTGCTTCGAAGGCAGAATAGATCCTTCTAGACTCGTGTAAAAGTAAAGACCTGCTTACCTGAAGTGCTGCTTTTTTTTCTTTCAGACAAAGTCTCACTCTGTTGCGCAGTCTGGAATGCAGTGGTGGGATCAAGCTCACTGCACCCTCGACCTCCTGGGCTCAACTGATCCTCCTACCTCAGCCTCCTGAATAGCTGGAGACTGTAGATAGGCACGCACTACCATGCCCAGCTAATTTTTTTTTCTTTTTTGTATTTGTAGAGATGGCATCTCACTCTGTTGCCCAGGCTGGAGTGCAATAGTGTGATCTCAGCTCACTGCAACCTCTTCCTCCTGTGTTCAAGCAACTCTCCTGCCTTAGTCTCCCAAGTAGCTAGGATTACAAGTATACACCACCATACCCAATTAATTTCTTTTTTTTTTTGAGATGGAGTCTCACCCAGACTGGAGAGTAGTGGCACAATCTCAGCTCACTACAACCTCTGCATTTCGGATTCAAGCGATTCTCCCACCTCAGCCTCCTGAGTAGCTGGGATTACAGGCGCGTGCCACCACACCAGGCTAATTTTTGTATTTTTAGTAGAGACAAAGTTTCACCATGTTGGTCACGCTGGTCTCAAACTCCTGACCATGTGATCCACCTGCCTCGACCTCCCAAAGCGCTGGAGACAGGTGTAAGCCACTGCACCTGGCCTCTTTAATATTTTTGTATTTTTTTGGAGACAGATCTCTCTCTGTCGCCCAGGCTGGAGTTCAGTGGTATGATCTCGGCTCACTGCAGCCTCTGCCTCCAGGGTTCACGTGATTCTTCTGCCTCAGCCTCTGGAGTAGCTGGTACAGCAGGCACGTGCAACCACGCCTGGCTAATTTTTGTATTTTTAGTAGAGGCAAAGTTTCACCATGTTGGCCAGGCTGGTCTCGAACTCCTGGCTTCATGATCCGCCCTCCTGGGCTTCTGAAAGTGCTGGGATTACAGGTGTAAGCCACTGTGCCTGGCCCCTTTTTTTGGTATTTTTAGTAGAGATGGGATTTCACCGTGTTGGCCAGGCTGGTCTCAAACTCCTGACCTCAGATGATCCAACTGCCTTAGCCTCCCAATGTGCTAGGATTACAAACATGAGCCACCATGCCCAGCCCACATTTCTTCTTCTTTTTTTTTTTTTTTGGAGATGGAGTTTTGCTCTTGTTGCCCAGGCTGGAGTGCAATGGCACTATCTTTGCTCACTTCAGCCTCAGCCTCCCGAGTAGCTGGGATTACAGGCATGAGCCACCATGCTTGGCTAATTTTTTGTCTTTTTAGTAGAAACAGGGTTTCACCATGTTGATCAGGCTGGTCTTGAACTCCTGACCTCAGGTGATCCACTCACCTTGACCTCCCAAAGTGCTGGGATTACAGGTGTGAGCCACCTGCAGTGCTTCTTATTGAGAAAATAGTAGCCATGTCTGTCCCGGATCTGAAAGTTGAGGACAGATAATATGTGACATGCATTGGCCAGGCTGTCAAAGGCAAGTTTTGAATGTTCGTGGAGGTGTCTGATGTAGCTGTGATTAACATCACTCCAAGGTGAAGTTGAAATGGGAAACATTCAGAAATGGGGAAATAAACTGACAAGGTGAACCACAGGCACTACAAGGAAGGGGCTTAAAATTTAACAAGGAAGCCTTCAGGAAAAGCAGAATGACAGGAGAAAAAGACATGGAATTGCCCTCTTGTTGCCAGGAGTTCTCAGCCAACCCACAACAAACACATATATTGATGGCTCCCTTGTGCCTGGGGCTTTTGGGTTGTTTGCCATCTGCTTATCTGAGCAGCTAGAGTACTGGATGGCCTCTGCCTCCTCCTAGAACACAAGTCCTTGGTGCAGCAGCAGGATGTGGATAAGAACCACACAGAGAGAAGAAGGCTGGGCGTGGTTTCTACTAAAAAATACAAAAAATTAGCTGGGTGTGGTGGTGCATGCCTGTGGTCCCAACTACTTGGGAGGCTGAGGCATGAGAATCACTTGAACCTGGGAGGCAGAGCTTGTAGTGAATTGAGATTGTGCCACTGCACTCCAGGCTGGGTGACTGAGTGAGACTCTTTCTCAACAAAATAAAAGAACCAAACATAGAGAAGTGATGGAAGTAACTCTATATTCATCCACTGGCCCTGAAATATTCAACCTTATCTGTTTTTTTTTTTTCTGCGATGGGGTCTTGCTATGTCACCCAGGCTGGTCTTGAACTCCAGAACTCAAGCAATCCCCCCACTTCAGCCTCCTGAGTACTTGGGATTAAAAGTGTGCACCCCCTTGCCAGGCTGACCTTATCTCTTAGCTCATCACCTCCTCCTCTCCTCTACCCCTTTTCTTTGTACTTCCCTTCAACCACACTGGCCTTCCTGTGCCTTAAACGCATCAAGCACCCCTCCTTCTCAAGACCTTTGCAGTGGCTGTTTCCTCTCCCAGGTGTTCTTCCTGCAGCTATTTTTCACTTACCTGCTTTGTTCGAATGTTACCATCCTGCAGACTTTTTCACTTACCTCCTTTGTTTAAATGTTATTATCGTGATGAGACCTGCCCCATCACTCTTTATTTTTTGTTTATTTATTTTTAGTTTTTGAGACAGAATCTCCCACTGTTGCCCAGGCTAGAGTACAGTGGCATGATCTTGGCTCACTGCAACCTCTGCCTTTTGGGTTCAAGTGATTCTCCTGCCTCAGCCTCCCAAGTAGCTGGGATTGCAGGCACTCACCACCACACCCAATTACTTTTTTGTATTTGTAATAGATATGGGGTTTCACTATGTTGGCCAGGCTGGTCTTAAACTTGTAACCTTGTCATCTGCCCGCCTCAGTCTCCCGAAGTGCTGGGATTACAGGTGTGAGTCACCATGTCCAGCCTATTTTTTATTAAGAAAAATATTTTTTGAGATGGAGTGTCACTCGTTGCCTAGGCTGGAATGCAATGGTGCAATTTCGGCTCACCACAACCTCTACCTTCTGGATTCAAGAATTCTACCTCAGCCTCCTCAGTACCTGAGATTATAGCCATGGACCACCAAGCCTGGCAAATTGTGTATTTCTAGTAGAGATGTGGTTTCTCCATGTTGGTTAGGCTGATCTCAGGTGATCCGCCTGCCTGTGCCTCCCAAAGTGCTGGGATTACAGGTGTGAGCCACTGCACCTGGCCTCTGATCACTCTTTTTAAAAATTGCACCTGACCACTACTGGTCCCTATATCCAGTCGTCTTATTCACCATAGCACCTATCACCATCTAAGAAGTCATGTGATTGAATTTATTTATTATGTTTATTTTCTGTCTCCCTTCACTGGATTGTAAGACCATAAAAGCCCTCAATAATTACTGAATGAGGGCCAGGCATGGTGGCTCACGCCTGTAATCCCAGCACTTTGGGAGGCCGAGGCAGGTGGATCGTGATGTCAAGAGATCGAGACCATCCTGGTCAACACGGTGAAACCCCGTCTCTACTAAAAAATAAAAAAAATTTGCTGGGCATGGTGGCGCGTGCCTGTAATCCCACCTACTCAGGAGGCTGAGGCAGCAGAATTGCCTGAACCCAGGAGGCGGAGGTTGCGGTGAGCCAAGCTCACGCCATTGCACTCCAGCCTGGGTAACAAGAGCGAAACTCCATCTCAAAAAAAAAAAAAAAATTACTGAATGAATATTTCTTGGATAATCACTCTTTACCCCAGGACAGGGAAGATCCCTTAAGGAAAAGCTTGACCTGGCCATTGAGTTTGGTGGCTGGTCAGTGAGCTTCCTTTTACATTCTAACATTGCTCAGCCAATCCGATGGTCTAATGGTTTTAGCACAGTTGAACACTTTAAATAAGCGCCACAACCGTAAGGAGGACCTCTTCCCAGTATGACATTTAGAATCAGCTTCCTTATCAGATACTTTCTCCTTGTCACGTTGTTATTCTTCAGCATATTGGATAAGTTGGCAAATGGTCAACTTTATGAATAGGAATAAACATTCAAATTAAAACTAACAACTGACAACAGTAGATGCCAGTTGTCATCTACTGGGTTAGCAGAAACCTAAATGTTGATAATAGTACTGGTGAGAATATGGGGAAACAGTCTCTCTCATACATTGCTTACAGGAGCGTGAATTGATTTCAGTCTCCATAGTGGCACTTGTGTAATATCTATGAAAATGACAGATACACAAACACACACACACACACACACACACACACACACCCATCATTTGATGGAACAGCCTTTTTTTTTTTTTGGAAATTTATCCTGTAGGTATACAGGCCAATGTGAAGAAAGGCATATCTACAAAGTTACTCAGGGCATTGCTTTGAATAACAAAAGATTGGAAGGCTGGGCGCGGTGGCTCACGCCTATAATCCCAGCACTTGGGGAGGCCGAGGCAGGTGGATCACGAGGTCAAGAGATCGAGACCATCCTGGTCAACGAGGTGAAACCCCGTCTCAACTAAAAATACAAAAATTAGCTGGGCATGGTAGTGCACGCCGGTAGTCCCAGCTACTCGGGAGGCTGAGGCAGGAGAATAGCTTGAACCCAGAAGGCGGAGGTTGTGGTGAGCCGAGATCGTGCCATTGCACTCCAGTCTGGGTAACAATAGAGAAACTCTGTCTCAAAACAAAAACAAAAACAAAAAAAACCAAAAGATTGGAAACTACAAATGACCATCAGTAGGGAATTGCCTAAATAAATACGATTTAGTTATTAAAGAACACCTCAAGTGAAAAAGCTCTCTATACACAGCAGATCTTGTTTTGTTTTTTATTTTGGAGACGGAATTTCGCTCTTGTTGACCAAGCTGGAGTGCAATGGCATGATCTTGGCTCACCGCAACATCCACCTCCCGGATTCAAGCAATTCTCCTGCCTTAGCCTCCTGAGTAGCTGGGATTATAGGCATGTGCCACCATGCCCGCCTAATTTTGCATTTTCAGTAGAGTTTCTCCATGTTGGTCAGGCTGGTCTCGAACTCCTGACCTCAGGTGATGCCCGCGTTAGCCTCCCAAAGTGCTGGGATTACAGGTGTGAGCCACCGTGCCTGGCCCAGATTCTTTTTAAGTCAATAAACTGATAAGGAAAATCTCTAAGTTATGTCGTTACATGGGAAAAAGCAAGATGCAGAATATCATGCACTCTCATTAGTTGAGAAAAAAGGAGAAAAAGAATATATATTTGCATTAGCTTGCATAAAGAAACGAATAAAAGTGGTTTATCTGTGTGTGCTGGAGGGAGGAGTAGGTCAAGGTCAGTGAGACATTAGCAGATGGGGAAAAGGATGTTTTAAAGGCATACCTTTTTGTTTTGTATTTTAGCCAAATGAATGGGTTTCCTATCAGAAAATTAAATAAAAAACATGGGACCAACAGCCATGAGATATAGTAAGTTGGAATAGCATAAAGTGATATTTCTTATTCTGAAACCATTAACAAAAGCATATCAAAAGGAAGGACAAATAAAAGCTAACCTCAAAAAGTTAGTTTAGATTGGCACTTGGGTGTGGTGCCTCATGCTTGTAATCCCAGCACTTTGGGGAGGCTGAGGTGGGCTGACTGCTTGAGTCCAGGAGTTCGAGACCAGCCTTAGGCAACATGATGAAACCCTATCTCTACAATAAATACAAAAAATTAGCTGGACGTGGAGGGATGCACCTATAGTCCCACCTACTCTGGAGGCTGAGGTGGGAGGACCACTTGAGCCTGGAGTCTGAGGCTGCAGTGATCTATGATCACACTGCTGCACTACAGCTTGAGGGACAGAGCGACACCCTGTCTCAAAAACAAAAACATTTGCACAAGACCACACCACATTCTCAAGCACAGCCTTTCTTATCAAATTATTAACTTTTCCTGCTGGTAGACCACTGTCTTCCATCTTCTTTTTGGCATGTGGCTTTTGCATCCGTGATATTCTGTGATCCTTTACTCTTCAGTGATGCCATTCTAGATCCTGGCTTCTCTTTATTAGCACTTGTCTCAGTTTCTGTGTGAATATTTTGTGGGATAGATTGTGGCCTTTGGCCACCTACATTGTTCTACCTCATGACCACAATCTCTGCTCCGTAGTTGGTGGCAGAAAACTGGGTCACCTAGAATCAAGCCACTTTAAAAGGGGGAACAGAATTGCAGAGTAAACAAAGTAAAAGAAGTTTGATCAGGTCTTAAACTTCAAAAATGAAACTAAAAATTAGGAAAATAATGATTTGAACTTGCATTTATATAACAGTTACAAATTTTGGGTTTTGACAAGTATGTGTTAATTCTTCAAATGCTGATCTTTATAGAGGAAATGGATTTTTTTTCCAATACATTTTTATGGTTATATTATAGTAAGTCTTATTTCATATTTAACTCTTTAAAGGAAGTTTCCTTCTTCTCTTTTTGTTTGATTTTTGTAAATCCTTATGTCAAAGGCTGACTTTGAGTAGCTCATAGCTAGGGAGGGAGCTGCTCTGCTACGACAAGACCCTGGCCCAGCAGCACGTTGCCTGTGAATGGTTTCATACCAGGTTCCCCATGAACCACATTTGACTTTTGAAGAAGGATATGAAAGGGGTTCATTTTTGCAAGATCCTGGTTCATTGCAACCTTTGCCTCCCAGTTCAAGCCATTCTCGTAAGTAGCCAGGACTACAGGTGTCAGCACCACGCCCAGCTAACTTTTTGTATTTTTAGTAGAGACGAGTTTTTGCTATGTTGTCCAGGCTGGTCTTGAACTCCTGGACTCAAGTGATCTGCCCACCTTGGCCTCTTAAAGTTCTAGGATTACAGGCATGAGCCATCACGCCTGGCCTCCCAGTGGCCATTCTTAATCTATATGTAAGGACATTAATCTTATTTATTGCCTGTCTCACACAAATATTTGGGGTTTGTCCATAGCATTTGTGACACAGCCTAACACATTGCAGGCATTTGGTAAACATTGGTTGAATGTTGGCCAAGATAATTTGTGTCATATGGTCCTGTTTTATTAACTTTGTCAGTTTCCTCCTCTTTAATTTTTAACTGATTCTGCCAGCACCTCATTCTTCATTGACTTTGATTGCTACTTCTGTTTTCCAGCATGGTTAGAAATAAAATTCTTATGTTTCAGAAGATTTGCCATCTCAGCTTGTTGTTGATTTGACTTGCATTGCTGACTATTTGCAATATTTAATAATAATACTGAGAGGGGCCGGGCGCAGTGTCTCATGCCTGTAATCCCAGCACTTTGAGAAGCCAAGGTGAGTGGATCATGAGATCAAGAGAGCAAGACCATCCTGACCAACATGGTGAAACCCCACCTCTATTAAAAATACAAAAAGGCTGGGCATCGTGGCTCACACCTGTAATCCTAGCACTTTGGGAGGCCGAGGCGGGTGGATTGCAAGGTCAGGAGTTCGAAAACAGCCTGGCCAATATGGTGAAACCCCATCTTTACTAAAAATGCAAAAATTAGCTGGGCATGGTGGCGGGCACCTGCCCGCCACTCAGGAGGCTGAGGCAAAATAATTGCTTGAACCTAGGAGGTGGAGATTGCAGTGATTACTACTGCACTCCAGCCTGGCACAGAGCAAGACTCCATCTCCAAAAACAAAACAAAACAACAATAACAACAACAAAAACTGAAAGGGAACATAGTATGATTAAGAGCAACAGCTTTGGAGCAGACAGCCTGGATTAGGGTATGGCTCTATGACGTGCTGCAACTGTAGAATTTTGGAGAAGTTACTTGACTTCTCTCTGCTTTGCTTCTCTCTTGGTTAATAATAGCATGTACTTCATTAATTAACATGAACTCACTGAAAACTCATTGACACCCTGGTGGAAGAATACAGTATGTAGAAGCACTTGCTATTAGTATTATCAAGGGGTCAGTCCACATTGATCTGGGAGGTAATTTTAGAAGTGATAGCTTTATATGGGAATGAAGCTCTCTTATCTAGCAGCCTCAACTTAATCAACTTGCTGGGTTAATGGATGCATTTGTTCTTTGAAAAATGCACTGACTGAAGTCAGTGGCCCCTCAAAACTCCTTCCTGTGGGGGCCAGCCACTCTGTAGGTACTTGCTTCTCTTACCCATTTCTTTGTATTCTTACCAAGTGTCAATTGTGTTTATTCCCAGATTGTATTTATGTTTATGACAGTTGATTTTGTATTGTAACTATATGACTTAATGCAATACATATTAACTGTTGATTGGTGAAGGCAAAAGAGAATTGTAATTTCTTTTTTTTTTTGAGACGTAGTTTCACTGCTGTTACCCAGACTGGAGTGCAATGGCACGATCTCGGCTCACTGCAACCTCTGCCCTCTGGGTTCAAGCAATTCTTCTGCCTCAGCCTCCCAAGTAGCTGGCATTACAGGTGCTCACCACCATGCCTAGCTAATTTTTGTATTTTTAGTAGAGACGGGGTTTCACCTTGTTGACCAGGATGGTCTCGATCTCTTGACCTTGTGATCCACCCGCCTCGGCCTCCCAAAGGGCTGGGATTATAGGCGTGAGCCATCATGCTCAGCCGAGAATTGTAATTTCTAAAAAAATTCGTTTGGGCCTGATGCGGTGGCTCATATCTGTAATCCCAGCACTTTGGAAGGCCGAGGTGGGTGGATCACCTGAGGTCAGGAGTTTACTACCAGCCTGGCCAACATGGTGAAACCCCATCTCTATTAAAAATACAAAATTAGCCAGGCATGGTGGCACACGTTTATAATCCCAGCTACTCAGGAGGCTGAGGCAGGATACTTGCTTGAACCTGGGAGGCAGAGGTTGCAGTGAGCTGAGATCACACCATTGCACTGCAGCCTGGGCAACAAAAGGGAAACTGTATCAAAAAAAAAAAAGAACAATTGGTTGAATGCTTTGGAAAGATTCATAAAATAATGATAATTATTTAATAATAATTTGATGTGACAACTGTAAAGATTTAAGAAAACCAGTACAAGGAAAACTGGAAGGAGTCTGAATCAAATTGCATGCCTAATATTTGTATTTTTTTTTTATAGTAGAGACGGGGGTTTCACCATGTTGGCCAGGCTGGTCTCGAACTCCTGACCTCAAGTGATCTGCCTGCCTCAGCTTCCCAAAAGGCTGGGATTGCAGACATGAACTACTGCACCCAGACCTAATTTTTGATGACTTTTATTTAAACCAACTTTTTTGATTACTGAGACTATGCAGAATTTCAGGCAGTGGTGATGTTGGCTTTTCCTGTTCAGCCATAACAATGGGTACCAGGATAAAAAATACTCAGATAATGAGGGCTGTGTGCATAATATCACATATCCAGACATGATGTTAATGACATATCAGTTTTTACAGTGCAGTGAATTTTTATATTTTTAGTAGAGATGAGGTTTCACCATGTTGGCCAGGCTGGTCTCGAACTCTTGACTTCAGGCAATTCACCCACCTCAGTCTCCCAAAGTGCTAGGATTATGGGCATAAACCACTGTGCCTGGCCGAAAAGTATAATTTTTAAGATGATCATTTATAATGAGTATTGACTTCATGAACACATGAAATTAGTTAATTCTAAGAAAAGCACAATAAGAAAATTGAAGATCCCAAATTTTGCAGCCCCCAAATTAATTGAGAGTGATGGATGCAGTGTTCAGCCTGAGTCTACTGTAAATATATAATTTCTCCTCTGATTTAAATTTTCCCTGTCATTTGAGTACAACAAATTCTTTTCATCTCACTGAATTAAATAAAATTATGACTATTTTTTATTTTAAAAAGGCATTAGAGTATTGCTCACAAGTCTTGAGTGATGCAGGGCTGACAACTTTCAAAAACATCTCAGTTTTTTTTGGTTGGGGGCAGCGTCTCGCTCTGTTGCCCAGACTGGATTGCAGTGGCATGACCTCAGCTCACTGCAGCCTCTGCCTTCTGGACTCAACTGATCCTCCCACCTCAGCCTCCCGAGCAGCTAGCACTACAGGAAAAAACCTGGGAGGCTGAGGTTGCAGTGAGCTGAGATCATGCCACTGCACTCCAGCCTGGACAATAAGAGTTGGACTCCATCTCAAAAAAAAAGGGGGAGGAAAAAAGATGGCAATAGTGAGTACTTTCCTTCTAATGTTGTGAAGATCAAGTGAGATGTGCCTGGCAGAATGTAGTTGCTAAGAAAGTGTTCACTTCTATTTTTCAATTTTTTTTTGAGATGAAGTCTCACTCTGTTGCCCAGGGTGGAGTGCAGTGGGACGATCTTGGCTCACTGCAACCTCCGCCTCTTGGGTTCAAATGATTCTTTTGCCTCAGCTTCTGGAGTAGCTGGGATTACAGGTATGTATCACCACGCCTGGCTAATTTTTGTATTTTTAGTAGAGACAGAGTTTCACCAGGTTGCCCAGGCTGCTATCAAACTCCTGACCTCAGGTGATCTTCCCAGCTTGGCCTCCCAAAGTGCTGGGATTACAGGTGAGAACCACCGGGCCTGGCCCTATTGTTTTTTTTGGTGCTTGTAGCTACTGGAGTCCATATGCAAGGATGGCTTCTAGAGACTCCCTTCAAAAAAGTTCCCAAATCAGACCACTTTCATCTCCCTCTTTATCACCACACTGGACTGAGCCATTGTCATCTCTTGACAAACTGCTAAAATAACTTCCTTACATTCTCCCTGGTCTACAATTGCCTCTCTACAATCTTTTCAAAACATTCTTTAAAAACGTGTTGTATATGTGAACGAGCGGGAACTCTGATGGAGAGAGGGCAAAATTGCATGTGGGTAGTGGAGAAAAGAGCAGGCAAGGTGTTTTTATTTGTTAGTAAGAAATTCTTTTTAAGTTTCAGCATCATTGATATAGCTGAAGGGTGCCCCTCATTTCTAAAACAGTCATCACCAAGTGAAGTTGCCATAATGTTAGCTCTCATAACTAAAAGCAGCTGATAAAATGTGATATGACTTTTTATTCCCATACTTATCCCTTTTAAATAATATATTTAAATATTGTAAAGATGAAGGAAATAATGGTCTTTTTATACTGGGGCATTATGGTCTTTTTAGATTCTAAGTCCCAATCAATCATCCAAGCAATTAGCCTATGAGTTTGGAACAATCTAATAAATTTCAGGCTGGAGACAGTTGATATTGTATTTTGTTAGCATTTAAGTTCCTCCAATAAACCATAACTCCAGGCTTTGAAGTATTTAAATCCTGTATATCCAGTGACTTAAAGAATAATGTTTGGCAGGGTGTGGTGGCTCACGCCTGTAATCCCAGCACTTTGGGAGGCTGAGGTGGGTGGATCACCTGAGGTCAGGAATTTGAGACCAGCCTGATCAACATGGTGAAACCCCTGTTTCTAAAAAAATAAAATAGCAATGTTTGACCAAGCTTGGGAAAGTCTTCTGTTATCCAGCACACTTTCTTTGTATCATTTTCATTCCTTTCAGTATCAAGGAATCACTAGCTTAACATCATAAATTAGTTTGAAGTAGGATGTTACACAAACGACTTGGAATTTTCCACAGTCTGCTTAACTTGCAGAAATGTAAATACAGGAAATGTGGACATAAACGGATTTCCTAGGCACAACCTACTCTTAAATAACTGTGTAGACATAATAGCCTCAACAGCTTCTAGACCACAGGCAAATGAACAATTTGCTGGCCTTGTCCTCCTTGCAGTTTCCAGGAAGTGCCTTATTAGCAAGGAGGCAAATGAGGTGGTGGGTGGGGCTGGGCAGGGCCCACTACACTGCAGATACCGTGTGGTACAGAATGATGTGGTAGCAGCTGGGTAGAGAGACTACTGCTGCCAGGCTGGGAAGCAACTGGTTTTGCCTCTCACTCCTTTTCCAGTTTACTGAATCAGGCACCCAGGCAGTTAGGCCAAACAAATACTATACTGCTACCCTTGCATGATGGAATCACTTAGCTTGAGCTTAAAAAATAAAATAAAAAGAGGTGGCTGGTCATGGTGGCTTATGCCTGTAGTCCCAGCACTTTGGGAGGGCAAGTCAGGCGGATCATTTGATGTCAGGAGTTCAAGACCAGCCTAACCAACATGGTGAAACCCTGTCTCTACTAAAAATACAAAAATTAGCCGGGCATGGTGGCATGCACCTGTAGTCCCAGCTTCTCAGGAGGCTGAGGCAGGAGGATCACTTGAACCTAGAAGATGGAGGTTGCAGTGAGCTGATATTGTGCCATTACACTTCAGCCTGGGCAACAGAGTGAGACTCTGTCTTAAAAAAAAAAAAAAAAAAAAAGCAACAACAGCGGCTACCCCCAGGATCTCTTGGTTACCTCTTAGTTTTATGGTCATCTGGATTCCAATATCACTAGAAGATGTGACTTAATATTTACCTATATATGCTGTCCAAAAAAGGAAAAAACAAAACAAAACAGAATTTACTTAATATATAAGGTCAGACACGGAAAGACTTATAAGAATATTTTTCACTGAGAGGTAAGAGCGCTTTCATTTTTATTTTATTTTTTTGAGATAGAGTCTTGCTCTGTCACCCGGGCTGGATTGCAGAGGCACAATCTCGGCTCACTGCAACCTCAGCTTCCCAGGTTCAAGTGATTCTCCTGCCTCAGCCTTACAAGTAGCTGAGATTATAGGTGCCCATCACCATGCCTAGCTAATTTTTTTTTTTTTTTGTATTTTAGAGATGGGGTTTCACCATGTTGGCCAGGCTGGTCTCAAACTCCTGACCTCAAGTGATCTACCTGCCTTGGCCTCCCAGAGTGCTGGGATTACAGGCGTGAGGCACCATGCCCAGCCTCTATGATGCCTTCCCATCACCACATCACCATGCTGGTTCATTTCCATGGCATGCTGGAGGTAGCTGGTATCTGCTCCTGAGCATGGACTGTGAGTTTCTCTTCCAACTCCGTGTTCAGTGACCTGCATTTTGATACTCCAAATTTTATTTTTATTTATTTTTGTTTTCATTCTTTTGATAGCCTGAATTTTAACATGTTGGGAGTATTTTCACCATGAAAATTGGCAAATGCCATAAACCAGGCACCCTCCAGAGCTGGCTGTTAAGCACTGACCGGCATATATATCAATGTTGGCTCGCTGCCCCCAATCATTCTCCTACTGGCTTAGTTCCTTGCCTGCTGTTAGAGCAGAGTAGAGGTTGAGAAGTCAGGGTGTTAAACATCTGGATTGGGATACGGAATCCTCTGTGAAGCTCTTGAACAAGTTATATAGCCTCTTTAATACCCAGCTTTCTACTTTGTAAAGAGGGGTTGATATACACCCCGCTTGGGGCTGTGAAGGTGAAATGAAATGATGTATGGTAAGCACCTAAGGTGCCTGGTGGGTACAGAGTCAATGCTCAGTAAGTGGAATCTATTAGGTCAGTTTTTTTTTGGCCAGTACCGATAGTCATTCGTTCAACAATACATAGGGAATGGCTATTTGTAAAGTGCTTTTGGTTCCACCTGTATGGTTTTATTTTATTTATTTATTTTAATTTTAGTACCAAGTATTCTGAGCTTCCCTTCACCTGTATGGTTTTTTAAAAAAATGTTTATTTATTTATTTATTTTGAAGACAGGGTCTCACTCTGTTACCTAGGCTGGAAGGTAGTGGCATGATCTCGGCTCACTGTAACCTCTGCTTACTGGGCTCAAGTGATCTTCCCACCTTAGCCTCCCATGTAGCTGGGACTACACGTACATGCCACCATGCCTGGCTAATTTTTGTATTATTTATTTATTTATTGAGACCATGTCTGGAGTGTCTTGTCACCCAGGCTGGAGTGCAATGGCGGCATCTTGGCTCACTGCAACCTCTGTCTCCTGGGTTCAAGAGATTCTCCTGCCTCAGGCTTCTGAGTAGCTGGGATTGCAGGCATTTTTGGTATTTTAGTAGAGATGGGGTTTCACCATGTTGGCCAGGCTGGTCTTGAACTGCTAACCTTAAGTGATCTGCCCGCCTCAGCCTCCCAAATTGCTGGGATTACAGGCATGGGCCACTGTGCCCAGCCAATTTTTGTATTTTTTGTAGAGACAGAGTTTCACCATGTTGCCTAGGCTGGTTTCAAACTCCTGAGCTCAAGTGATCCACCCTCCTCAGCCTCCCAAAGTGCTGGGATTATGGGTGTGAGCTACCATGCCTGGCCTCCACCCATATGGTTTTAAATGTACAGATAAGCAAGAATGAAACACCACCCTGGAATTCTGAGTTTTCCAATCACCTATTTGATGTCATGTGGACTCTACACCTGGGCCTTTGACATAGTCTCAACTTGCAATCAATAGACAGGGTCCTCAGGTCTGGTCTTCTCTTTTGTCAGAGCACCTAGAGCACCTTCATCCTCCACCTCCCTATCTTCCTAAATATCCTCCTCATGCTTTCATTGCCTTCCCTTTCTCCTCAAACAGGCAAACAACCTTCCCAGTGTACCTCCTCTGCGTTTGCTCCCATGCCTGTGATGTGGCTGTCAGGTTCAGAGTTATTCTCAGACCTGTGTAACAAGAACTCTAGGATGAGTCACCTGGTGCCTGCTTTTTTTAATAACCTGAGGCCAAGGCAGGAATGCCTGATTTCCCTGGCAAAGTTAATTGTCTGGCAAAAGTGCTTCCCAGGGTAATGAGCTGCCTCTGCTTTTTCCCCGGTCTTTGGTTCCCATTCCTGCCTCTGTGCCCATTCAGCATAGCGCTCAGAAGGGCATCTTCCACTTCAGCATTCCTTTAGCGTGAAAAATGGTTATCATGGGAAAAGTGCTAAATTCTAAACCCTTCAGGTTTTTTTTTTTCTTTGAGACTGAGTCTCACTCTGTCACCTGGGCTGGAGGGCAGTGGTGTGATCTCGGCTCACTGCAAACTTTGCCTCGTGGGTTCAAGTGATTCTCCTGCCTCAGCCTCCTGAGTAGCTGGGATTGCAAGCACCCACTACCACGCCCAGCTAATTTTTGTATTTTTAGTAGAAACAGAGTTTCACCATGTTGGCCAGGCTGGTCTTGAACTCCTGAGCTCAGGTTATCTTCCTGTCTCAGCCTCCCAAAGTGCTGGAATTATAGGTGTGAGCCACTGCACCCAGCCTGAATTCTAAACCCTTCAGGTTCTTGCAATTATCAGTGATGTTGAGATTGAATTAATTTGGAATAAAGGCATTTGTTGTAAGGGAGGCTATTAACTTCTTCTTTTCTTTCTTTTTCTTTTGAGATGAAGTCTGGGTCTGTTGCCCAGGCCAGTGTAATGATATGATCTTGGCTCACTGCAACTTCCGCATCCTGGGTTCAAGCGATTCTCCTGCCTCAGCCTCCCGAGTAGCTGGGATTGCTGGTGTCTGCCACCATGCTCAACTAATTTTTATATTTTTTAGTAGAGACAGGGTTTCACTATGTTGGTCAGGCTGGTCTCGAACTCCTAGCCTCAGGTGATCTACCTGCCTCGGCCTCCCAAAGTGCTGGAATTACAGGTGTAAGCCCCCACGCCCGGCCCTATTAACTTCTTTATACTCCAGTTTAAATATGAAGTGTTCGCAAAACTTAAAAAGTTCCTGCTTTCTGCACACACAGGCTCCTTGTGGAATTCTTCAAACGCTTCCAAGTGCATCATTGTCAACGTGATCAGTTTTTCGTTGCTTGAATTTCAGAGCTGTTTACAGATGTAGAAACACTCAAAATGGGTACACGTTGTTTCATGTTGGCAGCTCTTTCACCATCAGTTTTAAAGTGGGAAAGTTGCTATGTGAGCAGCCTGAAAATGAAAAATAAGTTACAGCTTGGCACTAATAGAAAATAGATCATGTTGGCCAGACGCTCACACCAGCACTTTGGGAGGTTGAGGCAGGAGAATTCCTTGAGCTCAGGACTTCAAAACCAGCCTGGGTAACATAGCAAAACCCTGTCTCTAAATGATAAAAAAAAATAACAATTAAAAAAAAGAACATGTCGCCAGGCGCGGTGGCTCAGGCCTGTAATCCTAGCACTTTGGGAGGCCAAGGTGGGTGGATCACCTAAGGTTGGGAGTTCAAGACCAGCCTGGCCATCATGGAGAAACCCCATCTTTAAAAAAAAAAAAAAAGAAAAGAAAAGAACATGTCAAACAGTATTTTCCAACTCATCTAATTAATTGAAAGACTATACCTGAAAAATGTTTTACAGCAACATTTTTGTTAAAATAATTGACCACAATTAGTATACCCTAGATACCTTATTTTTCCATAAAGTACTCCTAGAGATCAGTAATATTCCTCAGCTTTTTATCATAATATTTTCAGCAGATAATAAAATCTCAGTTATTAGAAAATAAAGTGATGTGTTTACATCACATCCCAATATTAGAATTTTCAAACATGATTTTATTTTATTTTGAAACCAAGTCTCTCTTTGTCACCCAGGCTGGAATGCAGTGGTGCCATCTCAGATCACTATAACCACTATCATTTGAGAAATGGCAACACCATTTAACTTAAACATTTTCTGACTTTTTACTATGGAATCTCTCATGGTATACAAATAAATTTTAGATTTTTTAGAGCCAAAATGAAAACACTTTAGAACAAAATCAGGCCAAATCTTTGAAATTCAAAGTGGCTGAACACCTAAATGAAACACGATATAAAACTTGCCAATTACATGTCTTCTCAGAGGTGTGTACTGAATTTCTCTCTAATAATTTGGATATTTCTTCTCTTTGCCAGTGATACAGGAACAAAACCTCCAGAGAGTGGTATTTTTGGATTTATGATAAACTTCTCTGCATTTCTTGGTAAGTACACAATAATTATTATAAATAATCAAAAAGTTCACAATTCCAAGTGAAGTCAGATGTGTTATTTTTAGTTTGTGTATAATTTTTATCTTATTTTATTTTATTTTATTTATTTTTTCATGAGACAGGGTCTCTGTTGTTCAGTCTGGAGTGCAGTGGTGTGATCACAGCTCACTGCAACCTCAACCTCCCGGGCTCAGGCAATTCTCCCACCCCAGAGTAGCTGGTACTACAGGCATACACCACCATGCCTAGCTAATTTTTTGTGTTTTTTGTAGAGATGGGGTTTTGCCATGTTCCCAGGCTGGCCTTGAACTCCTATGTTTAAGTAATCTACCTGCTTTGACCTCTCAAAGTGCTGAAATAATAGGTGTGAGCCACTGCACACGGCCTGGTGTATAACTTTTAAAAAGCACAACCTTTGGAGCTAGATTTTTGTGCTATTTTGAGAAACTGAAGTGAAAAGATAACCAAAATTATGGCTTTATTAGAGAACTATACTTTAGTAATTTATAACAGGATTTTCTGTAGGTGGTTTTAAATACCAAACTTCTGGAATGGATTTTAAGTGCAATTTGGTTTTTAAAAATGTTGATTTATATTCAAGACACTTATGGAAACCAAAGACACCCAGTGCGTAAGCGAAGTTTCTCAAAGTGTGGTCTGAAGGCAACTAGATGCCACACGACTCAGCCAGAACCTTTGGGAGTGTGGGTTCATGACTGTGCCTTCTCAACAAGCACTCCAAGGGACTTGGATTCTCACTAAGTTTGAGAACCATTGACAAAGGCACTATCTTACCTGTTAGAGAAAGGGAAAAGGTGAAGCAAGAAATAGTATGATTTTTCTTTTCAGTTCCCCAGATGCACCTGAGATGCAGTTGATAGGATACAACCTCATCATGAGCCAATTAATGTAATGCACAGTAATGACAACTATTGCACAATTAATGTAAGGCTCAGTCTTCTATAAGGCGATCCAAGTATATAGATGTTAGATGCAGGGCTTTTTCTCTTAGTCCTGCTGTAATCCACCCCCATGGAACAATCATGTTTTTGCCAAGGGCCTATCGCATAACCAGCGCTTTCTGTTTCTCTCTACTGGTACAGGGTGGGAAGGGACAGTGTTGCTAACCCTACTTAGCGACTTGGCATCTTTAGAATTTGTTCGTCCTACTTGGTAGCGGCAAAGTTTCACCGCATCACCCATTTGTAGCCCTCCTAAGGTTTTGGAGGTGAGCAAGGGGAAGTAGCAATATGGAGTCTGTCAATCCCAGTGCCCTCTTATGCCATTCTTGCCACGAATCCTGACTTGGAAAACAGAGAGATTATTTTATCACAGCAAGTGATAAATACATCTTTTGCTTCTGAATAAAGCAGAAGGTGACATAAATATAATCATTTAAAATAGTCTGTGTGAGGTAGGTGCAGTGGCTCATGCCTGTGATTCTAGCATTTTGGGAGGCTGAAACAGGAGGATCTATTGAGCCCAAGAGTTCAAGACCAGCCTGGGCAATGTAGTGAGATCCCATCTTTACAAAAAATTAAAAAGAAAGAGAGAGAGAAACAAAGAGAATGAAAGAAGGTAGTGAGATCCCATCTTTACAAAAAATTAAAAAGAGAGAAAGAGAAAGAAAGAAGAAATAAATTAGCTGGGTGTGGTGATGTGTGCCTATAGTCCCAAATGTCCCAATGTGTGCCTATAGTCTCAATGTGGTAAGATCCCATCTTTACAAAAAAATAAAAAGAAAGAGAGAAAGAGAAAGAAAGAAAGAGAAAGAGGGAAGAAATAAATTAGCTGGGCATGGTGATGTGTGCCTATAGTCCCAAATGTCCCAATGTGTGCCTATAGTCTCAATGTGGTAAGATCCCATCTTTACAAAAAAATAAAAAGAAAGAGAGAAAGAGAGAAAAAAGAAAGAAAAAAAAGGAAGAAGAAAGAAAGAAAGAAAAAGAGAAAGAGGGAAGAAATAAATTAGCTGGGCATGGTGATGTGTGCCTATAGTCCCAAATGTCCCAATGTGTGCCTATAGTCTCAATGTGGTGAGATCCCATCTTTACAAAAAATTAAAAAGAAAGAGAGAAAGAGAAAGAAAGAAAGAAGGAAAGAAAGAAAGAGAAAGAGGGAAGAAATAAATTAGCTGGGTGTTGTGATGTGTGCCTGTAGACCCAACTACTTGGGAGGGTAAGGAGGGAGGATTGCCTGAGCCCAGGAGGTCAAGGCTGCAGTGGCCATGATTGCAGCACTACACTCCCACCCAGTTGACAGAGTGAGACCCTGCTGCCAAAAGAAAAAAAAAATGTCATGATAAGTTGTTAGTTTTTAGCCTGCTTTTTAAAAATTCAGGCATATATTATGGCCACCATACTATGTCTTTATACTTTATACTTTCCATGCATGCATGATATCCTTTGCAAGGATGTATTATGATTTATTTAATTACTCCCCTATTGTTCAACATTTAGGCTATTTCTGGTATTTTGTAGTTACAATGTTGAAGTGAACATCTTTTAAATATATCTTTGCATATTTGTGTTTTTCTATAAATTTGCTGAGTTAAAGGGAATACAAAAAAATTATAACTATTCATTTATTCAACATTTACAAAGTACGTACTATATGATAGGCTTTTGCTTGTTTATGCTTAGTGTCGAGGTCACAACAGCAAACAAAACAGACAAGACCCCTGCTCTCATGGAAGCTACATTTTATTGCCAAATTACAACAAATGATATTTGGTTAATTGACTCGCAGTTTCGAAAAACATACCTTTACTATCCTCCTCACATCATACACAAGAACCAATTGCAGTTTAGTAAACATGAAAAGCAAAACTATGTGGTAATTAAATTACAGGAGAATATTTTTAAACCTTGGAATAGAAACTTACACAAAACCCAGAAGCATGGACTGATATGAGTATATAAAAATTAAAACTTCTAAATGATGGAAAATACAAGAAACATTGTTAAAAGACAAATAGCAGAGCATAAAAAATGTGCAATGTTTATAACAGATAATAGACTAATGGACATAGTGTGTAAAAAGTAACTACAAATTAGAAATAGACAAGCCCAACAGAAGAATAAAAAGAAAATTGTAAACATGCATTTCTCAGAAGAAGAAATACTGAAAATTGCTAAATCTCACTAATATCAGGGAAATGCAAATTAAACCAACAGGTTGCATTTTTCATTTATTAGATTAAAAGGAATAAAAAGGCAAGGGCATACAACATTGCTCTCAAATTCTGCCAGTGGGAGTCTAAATTGTTAACTGTCCTTGGAGCAATTTGGAGGTGTTTCTAAGCATTTTAATTGTGCGTGTTTTTTTGACCCAGTAATATTGCTCCTAGGAACCCATCTTTCAGAAACACCTGAAAGTGTGCCCAAAGATTTATATACAAGGATATTCAGTGAATGTTGTTTGTAGCAGGAAAAATGTGGAAACGATGTAGAAATTCATTTTTAGGAGAACGATGAAATAAATATAGTGTCTCATACCATAGAGCACCATGAGACCCCCGAAAACAATGAAGTAAACCTGTTTGTACTTACATGAAAAGATCTCTCTGCTACATTGTTAAGTAGAAAAAGCAAGTCACTGAATAATGCATGTACTATAATAGCATCTACATGAAAAGGACAACAGCCAAGATGTGTGTGTGTGTGTGTGTGTGTGTGTGTCCATGCTGGGGAGAGAGTAAGATGGAGTCAGGAGGGACAGGTGTGGGAAAGTGGGGAGACTTGTAATCAGTACATGTGATATGAAGCTGCTTCTGTTTTTCATTCTAAAGAAATCAAATTATGAACATTCATCAAAGTTCTCTTCTTTTTCAGCTGCAGCCACGATGTATACAAGATATAACATAGTAGAGAAGCAGAATCAAACCTACTATTTCAGCACTCCTGCTCTTAACTTGGTGTCTTTCATTCTTGGATTGTTGGGATGTATTGGAATGAGCATTGTCGCCAGTTTTCAGGTAAAAGCTGGAGCTTTTCAGTTATGAGGAGCGGTGGAGTGTATGTGTCTGAGGAGAGTAGCAGGAATGCAAGAGGCACACTATGCCATTATAGCCATTAAATGCTTGATGAGTTTACAATAAGTGGGTTAGTCCACTTTTTAGAAACAAACTTTTAACATTTGAAAGTTAGGGCGGGGCGCAGTGGCTCACACCTGTAATCCCAGCACTTTGGGAAGCCAAGGTAGGCGGATCCTGAGGTCACGAGTTCAAGACCAGCTGGGCCAACATGGTGAAACCCCGTCTCTACTAAAAATACAAAATTAGCTGGACAAAAGTGGCACGCACCTGTAATCCCAGCTACTCAGGAGGCTGAGGCAGGAGAATCGCTTGAACACAGGAGGTGGAGGTTGCAGTGAGCTGAGATTGTGCCGCTTGCACTCCAGCCTGGGCAACAGAGCAAGACTCCATCTCAAAACAAACAAAATTTGAAAGTCAGTTCTGTACTTGGGAGAAATGGAGTGCACATTTGCATAATTATGTGAGAGTGTGTGATTCAGAAGAGGCCTTGGGCTTTGCATTGCTCCATGTTCTCATAGATGTGGTTTGATGTGTTGGGGGAGCTACCTCAACTACTGTGATGATTTTGTTAAGGGTGTGAAAATATTTGCATGTGTTTACCAATTCTACCATTTAAACTTCTGGTGTTCAAAGAGGAGGTTCTTGGTGACATTTCCTTATCTTTTATGACAGTATGCATTCTGTTTTTCATAACAGCAAACATTTATTGAAATTTTCCTGTGACACGTTTATTGAAATATCCCATATTTTAATTTATACAATTATAGTAAAAGCCTTGTAAGATATGCTCTATTATTTTCCCTATTTATCCATGGTGAAATGGAGGCCCAGAGAGGTTAATACTTGCCCAAGATGAGATAAGTAATGCATGGCAGAGGTGGGTTTTTTTTTTTTTTTTTTTTTTTTGAGATGGAATTTTGCTCTTGTTACCCAGTCTGGAGTGCAATGGCGTGATCTCGGCTCACCGCAACCTCCGCCTCCTGGGTTCAGGCAATTCTCCTGCCTCAGCCTCCTGAGTAGCTGGGATTACAGGCACATGCCACCATGCCCAGCTAATTTTTTGTATTTTTAGTAGAGACGGGTTTCACCATGTTGACCAGGATGGTCTTGATCTCTTGACCTCATAATCCACCTGCCTCAGCCTCCCAAAGTGCTGGGATTACAGGCTTGAGCCACTGCGCAGGGCATGGGTTTATGTTTTTGAAATGGAGACTTTCTCTTGTTACCCAGGCTGCAGTGCAATGGCACAATCTTGACTCACTTCAACCTCCATCTCCTGAGTTTAAGTGATTCTCCTATCTCAACCTCCCGAGTAGCTGAGATTACAGGCGCCCACCACCCCACCTGGCTAATTTTTGTATTTTTTTAGTAGAGATGGGTTTTGCCATGTTGCCCAGACTGTTCTTGATCTCCTGACCTTGTGATCTGCCCACCTCAGTCTCCCAAAGTGCTGGGATTACAGGTGTGAGCCACCACACCTGGCCCAGAGGTGGGCTTTGAATGGAAGTCATCTTCCTAGAGCCTGTGAGAGCTATCTTCAATGCCAAAATGGAGAAATACCTGTGACCCAAAAAAGCAAATACACAATGCACAGTTCTACCATCAGGAAGCACACACACACAAAAATACAAAAAGGAAGACCTGGAATGATATAATTTGTCTAGTGCAGTGTGGTTATGGTTTAATGGAGGCTAGTATAGATATATCATTTTATCCTCTGAATAGCAACATTATAAGAGATATAGATGTCAGTTTTTATTTTATTTTTTTCATTAAAAAGACGGGGTTTCACCATGTTGGTCAGGCAGGTCTTGAACTTCCAACCTCAGGTGAACCGCCCGTCTTGGCCTCCAAAATGCTTGGATTACGGGCGTGAGCCACTATGCCCTGCTAGATGTCAGTTTTTAAACCGTTAAAGGGCAGACTTTAAGAAGAAAACTTAGATGGTTAAATAATTTCAACTTTTGATTCTCCTTAAGTCTTCAATGGTGATTAAATCTTCACACAAACTAGAAATAGAATCTTAACTTCCCAAGGAGCAAAGTGTTTGACTTGTCATTGTTCTGATAACTGTATCTTTACCACTTCCTTGTTCAGTATCCTGTAATTCATCTTTGTCTTACCAGGAGCAAACCAACTTGAGCTGTTAACTCAAGAAGATTTTGAGATGTGAGGGCAAGAGAGAGTGTGACTGCCTCTGGTGGTTTTTCTTTTTTTGTAGAGACAGAGTCTTGCTCTGTCCCTCAGGCTAGAGTGTAGTGGTGCGATCTCAGCTCACTGCAACCTCCGCCCTGGGTTCAAGTGATTCTCATTCCTCAGTCTCCTGAGTAGCTGGGATTAGAGGCGCCCACCACCATACTTGACTAATTTTTGTATTTTTAGTAGAGACAGGATTTCACCATGTTGGCCAGGCTGGTCTCAAACTCCTGACCTCAAGCGATCCACCTGCCTTGGCCTCCCAAAGTGTTGGGATTGCAGGCATGAGCCACTGTGCCTGGCCATGGTGATTTTTCTTGAGTTGCAATAAATCACATTTTTTCTCAAACAGGTGGGTGAGATGGCTACTTTTTGGTGTGTCCTCACTAACTTCTGTCAATACTTTATTTTCCCTCACAAAGTTTTCTTTTTGAAATTCTGTCATTTGTGGCCACATGAATGAACATGGAGGACCTTATGCTAAGTGAAATAAACCAGTCACAAAGGGACAAATACCAAATGCTCTCACTTATGTGTGGAACCTACGAAAGTCAAGCTCACAGAAGGGGAGAGTAGAATGGTGTCACAGGAGTGAAGGGGAGGATGAGAAGTGGGGAGATATTGGTCAAAGGGTACCAAGCTTCAGTTAGAATAAATTAATAATTCTGGAGATCTATTATTGCACAGCCTGGCCACTATAGTTAATAATAATGTTTTGTATGTTTCAAATTGCTAAAACAGTAGGTTTTAAATGTTCTCATCACAAAAAAAGAATATGTGAGGTGATAGATATTTTAATTACATTGATTTAATCATTTCACAATGTAAACATACATCAAAATATCTACAGCCAGGCGTGGTGGCTCATGCCTGCAATCCCAGCACTGAGGGAAGCCCAGGCAGGAGGATTGCATTAGCCCAGGAGTTTGAGACTAGTCTGGGCAACATAGGGCAACATAGGAAGACTGTTCCTCTGGAAACACACACACACACACACACACACACACACACACACACACCCCTACAAGCCTCATAAATACAATTATTATTTTTTGAGACGAAGTCTTGCGCTGTTGTCCAGGCTGGAGTGCAGTGGCTCACTCCAACCTCTGCCTCCCAGGTTCAAGCAATTCTCCTTGCCTCAGCTTCCTGAGTAGCTGGGATTACAGGCACCTGCCAACATGCCTGGCTAATTTCTGTATTTTTTAGTAGAATGGTGTTTTGCCATGTCATCCAGGCATGTCTTGAACTCCTGACCTCAGGTGATCTGCCCCTCTGCCCACCGCCCCCAGCCTCTGGAAGTGTTGGGAGGCATGAGCCATTGTCCCTAGCCTATAAACAATTATTATTTGTCAATTAAAAATAAAACTTTTTAAAGTTTCCTTTTTAGAAAAGAAAAGTTCTGAGGTTTAACCCTGTCAGTATTCACATATTCTTTTTTATTGTTACTACCTTTTAAATTATCAAGAGAGTTTCTAAAAAGCAGTCCAAGAAGAGTGCTGGGTTTTAACTTTATGAAAAATTCACGTTTGATGTAAAAATCATTTCCCTGCTTTTTTGATTGACTGACTGATTGATTGATAAACGGTCTCACTCTGTCACCTAGGCTGGACTGCAATAGCACAATCATAGCTCAGTGTAACCTTGAACTGTTAAACTCAACCTTGAACTCCTCCTGTCTCAGTCTCTTGAGTAGCTGAGACTACAGGTGCACCACCACGCCCAGATAATTTTTATTTTTACTTTTGTAAAGATGGGGTCTTGCTATCTTTCTGAGGCTGGTCTTTTTTTTTTTTTTCAATTCAAATGTCGATATTTTATTTTATTTTAGGTTTTGAGGTACATGTGAAGAACATGCAAGATAGTTGCATAGGTACACACGTGGCAGTGAGATTTGCTGCTTTTTTCCCCTTCACCTATATCTGGCATTTCTCCCCATGCTCTCTCTCCCCAACTCCCCACCCCCCACTGTCCCTTCCCTATTTCCCGCCAACAGACCCCAGTGTGTAGTGCTCCCCTCCCTGTGTCCATGTGTTCTCATTGTTCAACACCCGCCTATGAGTGAGAACATGTGGTGTTTGATTTTCTGTTCTTGTGTCAGTTTGCTGAGAATGATGGTTTCCAGGTTCATCCATGTCCCTACAAAGGACACCAACCCATCGTTTTTGATGGCTGCATAATATTCCATGGTGTATATGTGCCACATTTTCCCAGTCCAGTCTATCATCGATGGGCATTTGGGTTGGTTCCAGGTCTTTGCTATTGTAAACAGTGCTGCAATGAACATTCTTGTGCATGTGCCCTTATAGTAGAATGATTTATAGTCCTTTGGATATGTACCCAGTAATGGGATTGCTGGTTCAAATGGAATTTCTATTTCTAAGGCCTTGAGGAATCGCCACACTGTCTTCCACAATGGTTGAACTAATTTACACTCCCACCAACAGTGTAAAAGTGTTCCTATTTCTCCACATCCTCTCCAGCATCTGTCATCTCCAGATTTTTTAATGATCGCCATTCTAACTGGCGTGAGATGGTATTTCAATGTAGTTTTGATTTGCATTTCTCTAATGACCCGTGATGATGAGCATTTCTCATATGTTTGTTGGCCTCATGCATGTCTTCTTTTGTAAAGTGTCTGTTCATATCCTTTGCCCACTTTTGAATGGGCTTGTTTGTTTTTTTCTTGTAAATCTGTTTGAGTTCTTTGTAAATTCTGGATATCAGCCCTTTGTCAGATGGGGAAACTGCAAACATTTTTTCTCATTTCTGTTGGTTGCTGATTCACTCTAATCACTGTTTCTTTTGCTGTGCAGAAGCTGAGGAGTTTGATTAGGTCCCATTTGTCTATTTTGGCTTTTATTGCCAATGCTTTTAGTGTTTTGTTCATGAAGTCCTTGCCTACTCCTATGTCCTGAATGGTTTTGCCTAGATTTTCTTCTAGGGTTTTTATGGTGCCAGGTCTTATATTTAAGTCTTTAATCCATCTGGAGTTAATTTTAGTGTAATGTGTCTCTGCTTTCTGCATATGGCTAGCCAGTTTTCCCAACACCATTTATTAAACAGGGAATCCTTTCCCCATTGCTTGTTCTTGTCAGGTTTGTCAAAGATCAGATGGTTGTAGATATGTTGTGTTGCCTCTGATGCCTCCGTTTAGTTCCATTGTTCTGTATCTCTGTTTTGGTACCAATACCATGCTGTTTTGATTACTGTAGCCTTGTAGTATAGTTTGAAGTCTGGTAGTGTGATGCCCTCCACTTTGTTCTTTTTGCTTAGAATTGACTTGGCTATGCGGGCTCTCTTTTGGTTCCATATGAAGTTTAAGGTGGTTTTTTCCAGTTCTGTGAAGAAGGTCATTGGTAGCTTGATGGAGATAGCATTGAATCTATAAATTACTTTGGGCAGTATGTCCATTTTCATGATATTGATTCTTCCTAACCATGAACATGGAATGTTTCTCCATCTGTTTGTATCCTCTCTTATTTTGTTGAGCAGTGGTTCGTAGTTCTTCTTGAAGAGGTCCTTTATGTTCCTTGTTAGTTATATTCCTAGGTATTTTATTCTTTTTGTAGCAATTGTGAATGGCAGTGCATTCTTGATTTGGCTCTCTTTAAGTCTGTTATTGGTGTATAGGAATGCTTGTGATTTTTGTACCTTAATTTTGTATCCTGAGACTTTGCTGAAGTTGCTTATCAGTTTCAGGAGATTTTGGGCTGAGATGATGGGGTCTTCTAGATATAAAATCATGGTGTCTGCAAATAGAGACAATTAGACTTTCTCCTTTCCTATTTGAATACCCTTTATGTCTTTTCTTGCCTGATTGTTCTGGCTAGAACTTCCAGTACTATATTGAATAGGAGTGGTGAGAGAGGGCTGAGGCTAGTCTTAAACTCTTGGCCTCATGTGATCCTCCCATCTCTGCCTCCCAAAGTGTTGGAATTGCAAACACAAGCCACCATGCGCTGTCCTATTTTGTTTTTCATATATAACTTACCTGAATCTATATGCGCATGCTAGGAATCTTATTTATTTATTTGTATTTGTATTTTTCTTTTTTTTGAGATGGAGTTTCACTCTTGTTACCCACGCTGGAGTGCAATGGCACAATATCAGCTCACTGCAACCTCCACCTCTTGGATTCAAGCAATTCTCCTGCCTCAGCCTCCTGAGTAACTGGGACTACAGATGCGCGCCACCATGCCCAGCTAATTTTTGTATTTTTAGTAGAGACAGGGTTTCACCTTGTTGACCAGGATGGTCTCAATCTCTTGACCTGGTGATCCACCACCTCTGCCCCTCAAAGTGCTGGGATTACAGGCGTGAAACACCGTGCCTGACCTGTATTTGTATTTTTACCTTTATTTTCTGAGACAGCATCTTGATCTGTTGCCCAGGCTGGAGTGCCATGGTGCGATCATGGCTCACTGCATCTCTGCCTTGTGGGCTCAAGCAATCCTCCCACCTTAGCCTCCTAAGTAGCTGAAACTACAGGTGCATACCACCAGAGCCAGCTAATTTATATATTTTTAGTAGAGACTGTCTTGCCATGTTGCCCAAGTTGGTCCTGAACTCCTGAACTCAAGTGATATAGCTGCCTCAGCCTCCCAAAGTGATAAGATAGCAGGCATTAGCCACTGTGCCCAGTCTTTAATTTCTTTTTATTTTATTTTTTGAGTGAGCATCTCTCACTCTGTTGCCCCGGTTAAAGTACAGTGGTGCCATCATGGCTCACTGCAGACTTGGTCTCCCGAACTCGAGTGATTCTCCCACCTCAGCCTTTCAAGTAGCTGGGACTTGAAGGCATGCACCTTCATGCCCAGCTGATTTATTTATTTATTTGAGATGGAGTCTCCCTCTGTTGCCCAGACTGGAGAGCAGTGGCACAATCTGAGCTCACTGCAGTCTCCACCTCTTGGGTTCTAGCAATTCTCCTGCCTCAGCCTCCCGAGTAGCTGGGATTACAGGCACGTGCCACCATGCCTGGCTAATTTTTGTATTTTTAGCAGAGATGGGGTTTCACCATGTTGGCCAGGCTAGTCTCGAACTCCTGACCTCATAATCCACCTGTGTTGGCCTCTGAAAGTGCTGGGATTTCAAGCATTAGCCACTGTGCCCAGCCATGATTTTTTAAATTTTAGTGGAGATGAGTACTTGCTATGTTGCCCAAGCTGCTCTGAAACTCCTGAGCTCAAGCAGTCTTCCTGCCTTGGTCTCCCAAAGTGCTGGGATTACAGGCTTGAGCTACTGCACCCGGCCCATGCTAGGTATCTTCGGTATATAGAAACTATACGATGTGTTGCAGAGTGTCCATGTGGTCATATTTGAATATAACAGAAATCATGTAATGAATTTCTCCCCTATTGCTAGGTTTGATACTTGAAAATATATTTCCTTAGAAATAAGTTAAAAGGTCTTTTTTTCTGCATCTTCCTTTCTTATGTGGAGAATGACAATTTAATATCAGTTCATTTGTGCTTCAGGTTGAGGCTGAACTGTCTGGATGGCAAACACTGTGGTGCTAGGGGGAGCCAAGGTTGCCTAGGTCAGAGGAAAGCTGGGGGAAGAGCATGTTCATGATGAGCTGGGGCCAAGGGGTGCTGTGGCCAAAACCAGGCTCTCCTGCACAACACTTTAACTTGCCCTTAGCAAAGCTTGCATTTTCAAATTTAAGCCAAGACCCAGTGGTTCCATCTAAATGCTCTTCTACTGGAAGGATGGTGCCCAGTGCACATTTAAAGGAGCTGAGGCCGGGCATGGAGGCTCATGCCTATAATCCCAGCACTTTGGAAGGCTGAGGCAGGTAGATCACCTGAGGTCAGAAGTTCGAGACCAGCCTGGCCAACATGGAGAAACCTTGTCTCTATGAAAATAGAAAAAGCTGAGCATGGTGGTGCATGCCTATATTCCCAGGTATTCTGGAGGCTGGGGCAAAAGAATTGCTTGGATGAGGAGATGGAGGTTGCAATGAGCCAAGATTTTGCCATTGCATTCCAGCCTGGGCAACAGAGTGAGATTAAAAAAAAGAAAAGAAAAGAAAAGAGAGAGAAAGGAGCCAAAGGTGAGGTGCCTGGTTGGTTATTCTGAGTGTATACAGGGTCTGCTCTGACTTTTTCCTAGACTGGCATAGGGGCTGCCTTCTAGTTGAAATGGCTGGTTACAGGATGGTCGGGGACAGGGAACTTGTTTAGAAGGTGCCTTTGAAAAAAAAAATTAGCCAGAACTGGGCATGGTAGCATGTGCCTGTAGTCCCAGCCACTTGAGAGGCTGAGGTGAAAGGATCCCTTGAGCCCAGGAGTTCAAGGCTGCAGTGAGCTATGATCATGCCACTGCACTCCCACCAGGGCAACAGAGTGAGACCCTGTCTCAATAAAAACCCAAAAAGTGAAAAAAAAAAAAAAAAGAAAAGAAAAGTAAAAAAAGAAGAAAGTGCTTTTGCATGGCAAAAGCAGTGGTTTTACTTAGATGGTATGTTCATTTGGGGTGCGTTGGGAGGAATGAGTAGGGATTATCAGGGAGCAGGGAGCCTAAAATCCCCAAACCACCCTTGGCACCATCATGGAATGAGTCATGTACTTTATTATTATTTTTTCAATCATATCATACTGAAGTTTATTGATTACATCAAATGAAAATTTCTGTAATGAAAAAGGCAAGTGAAAGTCATAAAAGATGGGATTCACATTCATTTTAGAAAGCACCAACGTAGATGTAAAGAAATTGCTTAAGTGAAAAACGTAGTATTGCAGTTGCATTTTGCAAGCTGAAAAATGATTTTGTCACCACACATAAAATCTGCACATTTATATGCTGCATGTTATTAGAAAATTCCACCCCTCAATTATTATGAATTTTACAAAGTTGGGCTTGCAATTATGCTGTTGCTGATGTATATGTAATAGATATGGAATGAATGTTTTCGGTTTAGTAGATAACATCCTTAAACAATGAGTAGGTTGTGAAAATTACAAAGACATTTTGATAGCTTAAAATTATTCAAATTATAAATATTTTTGGGATATTTTGATCCCATTATTACATTTTTTGAGTCATATACTTTTATACAAAATTTTTATATGGGCCTGGCGCAGTGGCTCATGCCTGTAATCCCAATACTTTGGGAGGTCAAGACCAGCAGAGCACCTGTTTTCAAGAGTTCTCTACTAAGAATACAAAAATTAGCTGGGATGGTGGCACATGCCTACAATCCTATCCTAGCTACTCGGGAGGCTGAGGCAGGAGAATCTCTTGAATCTGGGTGGCAAAGGTTGCAGTGAGCAGAGATTGTGTCACTGCACTCCAGCCTGGGCAACAAAAGTGAAACTCTGCCTCAAAAAAAGAAAAAGAAAAAGAAAAAAAAATGTTATATGATGTGTATCCTATAGTCTTCATTGCAAACATGCAAGACGGGGATGATTATGCCCATTTTTAGATACAGAAATCAAGGTTTTGCATTAAGGTCACAGAGCCTCATGGTGGAGTCAGGACTTTTAATCCAGGTGTGCCAGGCTCTGAAGCCCACCATCCTCAGCACTCCCACCTCTAAGGCAGACCTCCTCCTTTCCTTGTCCCATGAGTCCAGGTTCGCTGTGGAGCAACCAACTTTTTAGCATTCATTCTAGCACCTGGAAGGCTTTTCTTCTGGTGGTCATGTGGTACTGGCCACATTTTCCAAGGAGTGCTGCATCTGTGCTGACCAATGGCTCAAAGCAGCCTAGAGCGAGTGAGTGCTCGCGGCTCAGCATTGACAGACTCACCCAGAGTAATGACCTTTGGTGACTTTTTCTCCAGGAGTTAGCTGTGCCAGTGGTTCATGACGGGGGCGCCCTTTTGGCTTTTGTCTGCGGTGCCATATACACTCTCCTACAGTCTATCATCTCTTACAAATCGTGTCCCGAGTGGAACAGTCTCTCAATGTGCCACATACGGATGATCATCTCTGCTGTTTCTTGCGCAGCTGTCGTCCCCAGTATCCTTTTCACGTTTATGGCTTGTTAAAGAAATAAAGCATTCAATGACACTTGTTAAAGAAAGATAATGAAGACTTTATAGGGACCACTGCAATGGGGTCTGACGCTTGGGGAGAGAGATTGGGCTCAACTCTGAATACAGCATTGTCAAGTGCGAATTTATAGCCAAGGAGTAGGATGAGGTCAGTGGATGGAAAAGTACTAAAAGGAAACCTCAAGGATGAGGGGAATTTGGGCCAAACCAACCTAACAGGATTCTTTCTGAGTACTGGCCATGTGATCAGACATCACCTGGGAAGGGTGGAGGAGGAGGAACCCAACCAGATACCAAGGGTGATCAGATATCAGGGTGTGGGGGTCCTTGCTAAACTGACTTAGCCAGGGTTCTTTGCTAAAACTGGATCTTACAAGGAAGTGCACAGATGGACCTAGGAGAAGTGTCAGGAGCTTGACTGAAGTTCAGCCAAGCAAAGAATCTTTGTCACAGTGTCTCAACAAAGCTTGACACTTCCCTTCCCCCTAGCCAAAAAAAAAAAGATAACAACCAAGTTTCCACATTTTTCAGAAAAACAATTGGGATAAAAGCGTAGATCATAAGAAAATGTCTCAGCATTGGTTAGATCGAAAGTCTCTTTGGGGGAAAGAATGGTGTGACAGAAGGTGGGAAAAGGTAAGAACACTTCAGTCTGTTTACTTTCCTTCTCACAGGGCCAGTTTCATGAACCATGTAAAAATATTTATTTTTCTTTGTAGTGCTTGGCTAAAGACACCAAATATTGATATTGTACTCAAAGGAACAGCCTCATGAAGTGCCTCAAGGCTAAACTTTCCCCCTCCCTTCACGTAGGTGGCAAGACAGTTTGATTTACTCTTTCATGTAAAGAGATTTTTAAAAGCTCTAGGTCACTTATTACTGAGTAAATTAAAATACATTTAGCCTTTTCTTTTTAAAGTCACTAATTTCATTTTCAAAATGAAATCCATTTTATTTTCTAACTCAGCCATGTGAAAAGACATGAAAATATAAATTTAGAATGCTTGTAGATTCCGATTTAGAGAAAATGAAAGCTTTTTCTTTCTTTTCCTTTTTCTCTTATTTAATAAAATATTTAACAAAGGGGGAAAAAAAGCTGTGGTCTTAAAGAGATGCAGAATTCCCCATCTTTCAAAATACCATCTGTAGTCATATCAGAGAAAGCTGCAGGGTCATTAAAAAAGTGATGACTAATGTCAGATGGTAGGAAAATCGGAACTGCGTTAGCAGCAATTTTGTTAGTCTGGGTTGAATTACGATATAAAGTGAGCAAGATTGAGTGAAAACACATCACTTGCTTCTAAATATTAAGTGTTGTGTTTCTTTTCTAAAATAGAAACTACAAAATGTGAAGTCTAAGAATGATTTTGGTTTTTCTTCCATCTTAGGGAAGGACATTTTTAATTACAAAATTTCTAAGCACCGAGTAGCCGAATCCTAGAACTGAGACATTTACCACCAAAATATATACCCTTGTTCCTAAGACAGTTGCTTCTCAAATTCCTTGTTCTGCTTATAGATTAAAGGCACATTTTCTCTTTGAATGTATCTCCTTCACATTTGTATCTTGTGTTAGTTGTAAAATGTATAACAGTGGTTGTAGTGTTACAAGTAAAGTTTCTCCATGCAGGAAACCTTCCTTGCTTCCAACTTTGGAAACAGATCCCCAGATATCAAACTCAGAGAGTTTTAGCAAAGTCAGCATTTCAGGCCTCAGAGTTTCACTTACTCATAATGCTCATTTCTAGGAAGTTCTTTTTTTTAGACGAAGTTTCACTCTTGTTGCCTAGGCTGGAGTGCAATGGCATGATCTCAGCTCACCGCAGCCTCCACCTCCCAGGTTCAAGCAATTCTCCTGCCTCAGCCTCCCAAGTAGCTAGGATTACAGGCACCTGCCACCATGCCCAGCAAGTTTCGTATTTTTAGTAGAGACAGGGTTTCTCTATGTTGGCCAGGCTGCTCTCAAACTCCTGACCTCAAGTGATCCACCTGCCTTGGCCTCCCAAAGTGCCGAGGTTACCGGCGTGAGCCACTGCACCTGGCCTCTAGGAAGTTCTTATTAGGAGCCATGCCAATGGGAAGCAGCCCCAGACAGAGAGGGATTATGACCCTATATCAGATTAACTTGAAAGAATTCATCTATATGAAAAGGTCTTCTGTCTTAAATGTTAGTGTATTATTTATATTTCATTGCAAAGAATTGAAAGCATCTTTAAATAGGCCAGGCACCGTGGCTCATGCCTGTAATTCCAGCATTTTGGGAGGCTAAGGCGGGTGGATCACTTGAGGTTAGGAGTTCGAGACCAGCCTGGCCAACATGGTGAAACCCCCATCTGTACTAAAAATAGAAAAATTAGCGGGGCATGGTGGCAGGCACCTGCCACTGCACTCCAGCCTGGGTGAGAGAATGAGACTCCACCTCAAAAATAAATAAGTGAATTAGTTAATTACTTATAATATTAGAAAATTTAAGATTACACATAATATTTCTGTGGGATGGTGCTGCTCTGGAGAGCTCCTTAAACTTCACAACTTAGATTAAGTTTCACTGAATGAAGCTTTTTTCCATTCCATTCTGAATTAATAATTTTCCCTTGGAGTCATTGCCATATCCAGTTCTTTTTTCTCTAGCATGGTACATTCCCTTGGTCTGGTCCAACAAAGTTGTGATGTTTCTGAGAGCTGAGACCAAGTTTTCCCTCCTCCCACCCCCTTGACCAGAATGGTACCTGGTAAACTGAAGATGGAACTAAGAACAAATAAACGAAAGAATTAAGAGGCTTTTAAACCATCAGAAACAGAAGCGTGGTAATGAAATGATCAGAGAATCTTCTGTGCTCTCTACTTCTTTTATTTTGAGAATCAGAAGTGTTAAACTCTGCACAGTTTCACGGGGGGTGCGGGTTAAGAGAGGTGTCACTGACTGAATTCAGAGGAGGCTCTAAACTTTGCTTGGCTTAATTAACACTTTGAATTTCTAATATTTTGTAGACATTTTAGAGCTTCCTATTTCTCTCTAGCTTTCTGTTTTGCATTCTAAGTCAATCAAAATGGTTATCACTGGCTTTGTGCAGAAAGCATTGCCCATGGAGGAGAGGAGCCTCAGCCCTTGGTATTATTAGGCTGGACTGTAGGGGTTTGTCATTCATCCCTGAAGTCTGATACAGGGTGAATCGCTTTGATTTGCCAGCTCTTAGGCCAGGAAGGAAGGGCTCACCTTATACTTAATTACCCAACAAAAGTCTGTTTTTTTTTTAAGATAATAGTTTGAGTTTCTGTAGCTTGTTTTTGTATATGAGCCCTGGCTCTTTGGAATTTTACATTTTTCTTTAAAGCTGCTACCTTGAAAATAGTATTTTAGATCAGGCATGGTGGCCTACCCCTGTAATTCCAGGACTTTGGGAGGCTGAGGCAGTGGATCTCTGGAGGTCAGGAGTTCAAGACCAGCCTGACCACCATGGTGAAACCCTGTCTCTACTAAAAATACAAAAAATTAGCCAGGCATGGTGGTGGGCACCTGTAATCCCAACTACTAGGGAGGCTGACGCAGGACCTCTTGAATGCAGGAGGCAGAGGTTGCAGTGAGCTGAGATCACACAATTGCACTACAGCCAGAGTGACAGAGCAAGACACCATCTCAAAAAAAAAAAAAATAAATAAATAAAAGAGAGAGGAAATAGTATTTTGGGGTGGGAAGTACTCAAAACGAGCCATTTTAGACTGCTACATTAGTCATTTTGACCAAATTCCAAATTGTGGAATTATTTTCAAAATTTTAACTAGCTGTTTAGCTAAGTTAAAGTGGGAAAATCCAGAAACATGCCAGGTTGTACAACATGTAGCCGCAAATTTTAATAAATGTTGCTATACAAACTGGAAAAGTATTGCAAAGCTATTTCCATGTTGTAATTTAACTCTCATAATCGAATTTAAAATTCGAGTTTATAAGAACCTAATGTAACTGGTTGGACTGTAGAAATGTTGGTATTAACATTTTAACACTGTATAATGATTTTATCGTTAGGAAAACAATCTAGTTTTAACGTTAAAGGAACTGTTTTCTGCTGTAGTTTCCTTAACCTTTTTTAGTGATTGTCTGTGCTTCATTAGTTTCCACAACCAAGCTGGAATGGGACCCAAGCGAAAAGGTAACATTTAAGTTGTTCTGAATGTGGCTGTTGGATGTGGTTGCATGAGATTGTGGCCAGGCTAGGCCCGGGAAAGATCACTGCTGTTTTTTAGAACAAGGTGCGAAATGTGAAGTAAACATAGTATGTATCAATTTACCATCCAATCATTTGGTAGTGTGGATGCAGTAATTAGCTAGCAGAGTAATTCCAAATGCTCCCTGGAATTATTTTCAAAATTTTAAGTTCCTGATTTCTGTCTTTTTTTTGAGACAGAGTCTTGCTCTGTTGCCCAGGCTGGAGTGAAGTGGTGGAATCTTAGCTCACTGCAACCTCTGCCTCCCAGGCTCAAGCAGTTCTCCTGCCTCAGCCTCCCAAGTAGCTGAAACTACAGGCACCCACCACCATGCCCAGCTATTTTTGTTTTTTTTCTTTTTGAGACAGAGCCTTGCTCTGTCACCCAGACTGGAGTGAAGTGGCATGATCTCAGCTCACTGCAACATTTGCCTCCTGGGTTCAAGCGATTCTCATGCCTCAGCCTCCTGAGTAGCTGGGACCACAGGGGTGCGCCACTATGTCGGTCTAATTCAACTTCTGTATTTTTAGTAGAGATGGGGTTTTTTTAGCATATTGGCCAGGCTGGTCTGGAGCTCCTGGCCTCAAGTGATCCCCCGGCCTCAGCCTCTCAAAGTGCTGGGATTATAGGCGTGAGCCACCGCAACCGGCCCTCTAATTGCTTTCTGAAACATTTTAACTATCTATGCTTAGTAAAAGAGGGTAGAGGGACAGTGTGAATGAAGGTATTTGGTGGCCAAAGGGAGTGTGGAATGTTAAGTAGAGAGGACAACACCAGCTCCAGTGTGGTGGATAGTTCATTTCAAGATAGAGTGAGAAATCAATGCAGTCAGGGGTAACTGTGCAAGGGAGTAGTGGCTGTAAGAGGCAGGAGAGGCTGGTACTTGACACAGATGACCAGAGTAAGACTTTGAAGACTTTTGAACAGTTAAGCAAATGGAAAGAGTATTATTAGATGAGTGTTAGGTAGAAGCAATGTCTGGGATGGTTTGGAGAGCTTGGCATGAGGACGGCCAGGAGAAGGCAGTTCTACTAGTTTGCATTTGAAACAGGGAAAATCCGATGGGTTTTGGCAAATGCCTAGCACGAGAATGAAGTGGCATGATGAATCAAAGACAACTTCGAGGATTTTATCTTAGGTGAACCAAAGAATTTATTTCCTTGACCAGAAATAAGGTCCCTAACAGGGATAAATAATTTAGTAAGTGAAAGTGGATGAGTTTGGTTAGAATTGGTGACTCTGCAGATATCATGAGTTATCAAGGTTAGAAACGTGGGCCTTGGCCAGGCGCTGTGGCTTACGCCTGTAATCCCAGCACTTTAGGAGGCCGAGGCGGACAGATCACTTGAGGTTAGGAGTTCAAGACTAGCGTGGCCAATATGATGAAACCCCGTCTCTATTAAAAAAAAATGGACAGGTATGGTGGCTCACACCTGTAATCTCAGCTACCCGGGAGACTGAGGCAGGAGAATCGCTTGAACCTGGGAGTCAGAGGTTGAAGTGAACCGAGATCATGTCACTGCTCTCCAGCCTTGGCAACAAGAGGGAGGCTCCGTCTCAAAAAAAAAAAAAAAAAAAGCACCTTCTTTAAAATGAAACATTAAAATGGTCAAATTAATCTAGCCCTAGGCTTTCCCCTAACGTGTGGGGAATAAGCCCCATCCTCTAAAGAGGGTTCAGTTCCCCTTTCCATTGGTGAGAACCTCTTTCCGAAAGCAAGACCGCATAGCAGAGTGGCTCAGGTGTACTTTACTTTTCAGCCACTTGGGGGAGACCTTCTACCACAAACCCGCTGCTGGGTAGGGCTCATCGAAGTATACTCCCAGGCAGTTAAAAATGTGTTATATTCCACTTTCTACCTTAAAAATGTGAAAAATCCATGGTTTTCTGTTCACCCCATAAATAACTGTGCCATTCTTGTATTTCCTTCTGTTCCTAATATCGAAGAATGTAAAAAAAAATCCCTTTACATTAATTCATTGAATAATCATTTAGGTACTGCCCCAAACTTCTGTGTAGTGCTTTACAGCTTTCGCAGCACATTTATATGCAGTGACTTAGTTGGTAGGGAGGGTGAGAATTTTAATGTCACTGTCTCGTTTCACATAGCAAAGATATTAGGGCTTTGCCTGCAGTCAGACTCTTGGTTCAATGTACTTTCATTAATATGCTTAAGAAATTCCTCCCAAAATTCTGCCTCTGTTTTTAGAAGCCATCTTCTTTGTTCAGAGATGATATGGGTTGGGGCAGGTCCCCTGGTGCTGGCACCAACAGGAGGGAGCCTCTGTTCTCTACCTCCTAATGGAAGCTGGTCAGGTTCTTCTCAGCATGACCCAGTATGAGAACAGTGGGTGGAGGTGACCATAACAGGCAGAGTGAAGAGTGGTGGTCTGCGGGCCTGGTGTGCCTCCAGCAGATCTGCCTGGATGGGCACAGGATCAAAGAAAACAGCTGTCACCGTGGCATTGCCCTGTGCAGCCTGACCAACATGGCAAAACCCTACTAAAAATACAAAAATTAGCTGTGTGTGGTTGGGCGCCTGTAATCCCAGCTACTCAGGAAGCTGAGGCAGGAGAATCGCTTGAACCTAGGAGGCGGAGGTTGCAGTGAGCCGAGGTTATGCCATTGCACTCCAGCCTGGGTGACAGAGTGAGACTCTGCCTCAAAAAAAAAAAAAAAAAAGAAAAAAGAAAGAAGAACTGCCCTGTGATCCAGCACATTTCCTCACCCTTGTAGCCTACAGCAGAGCAGAAAGTGAAGCAGGAAATCACACAGGCATGCTGACAGTCCCCAGGCCTCATTTGCATGTCAGCTAACGTCAGAATGCAGACGTCCATTTTTGACTTAGAATTTTATTTATTTTAATTTTATTATTACTATTATTTTTAAGACAGAGTCTTGCTCTGTCACCCAGGCTGGAGTAGAGTGACACCATCATGGTTCACTGCAATGTCTACCCTCTGGGCTCAAGTGATCTTCCCACTTCAGCTTCCCAAGTAGCTAGGGCTGCAGGTGCAGGCCACCATGCCCAGCTAATTCTTTCTTGTCTTGTTATGTTGCACAGGCTGGTCTCCAACTCCTGAGCTCAAGTGATCCTCCTGCCTCAGCCTTCCAAAGTGCTAACAATACAAGTGTGCGCCACTGTACTTGGCTCACACTTGTAAAATTAGTTTCTAGCACTGAAAAATCAGGAGATATCACACACATACACACACACAGACAGACGGACAACACACACACACACATTTTTTTTTTTTTTCAAACCTCTCTGAAAGCAACACTAGTGTACTATTTTCCCATGGAATTGAGCTGGTGAGGTGTGAGCCCCCTAATTTCTCTCTCTTTTCACAACCATTAATTTTATTTATTATTATTATTATTAATTTTCTGGCCTCCATATGCAGCTGAGTTTGGAACTTCTGATTTAAGCTGTTCTCCTTGGCCTCCATTCTCTCATTCTTTTTTTTTTTTTTAGAGAGAAGGTTTCACCATGTTGGTCAGGTTGGTCTGGAACTCCTGACCTAGTGATCCACCCGCCTCGGCCTTACACAGTGCTGGGATTACAGGCCTCCATTCTGTCATTCTTGCTTCCACGAAGATACACAGTTAACATGTGGATGTTCGTTATTAGCATCTTCTTGGTAGCTGTATTTAGGAGGTTAAGCAGAACTATTTTCTGAATGAACATTTCTATATAAACAGGGAAAACATGAAACCTAGGGGGCTAGTCAGCCAGGTTGTCTAGATGGTAACACACATTCTTTGGAACAACTGCAAGGGTGCTTTAAAAAAAAAAAAAAACATGGGGTTTCACCATGATGGCCAGGCTGGTCTTGAACTCCTGACCTCAGGTGATCCGCCCACCTTGGCCTCCCAAAGTGCTAGGATTACAGGCGTGAGCCACTGCGCCTGGAGTTTTTTTTTTTTTTTTTTTTTTAAGATTGGGGCAAGAGCTCTTGTTAAGCGTGCTCTTACAGTTAGGGATTCCCAGCAAAGGGAGACCAAGTCATGCCTTGTATGGAAAGTTCTTTCTTCTGTTGAGTCCAAATTTGCTTCCCAGTCTCAGCCATTTGGTAGTCCTTAGTCTACCTTTTGAAGTGATAAACTCAATTGTAAAACGAGAGTTTGTGGAAGCCAGAAAGAACTTTGGAAAACCTGCCTTTGCATTCTCAGTGGGCAAGTGCCCTGACACTTAGTAACGTGGTTGTGATTACCGTATATCCTCAAAGTTCTGACTTATGCTCACTGGACAGCTTTTTCCTTTTTTTGAACCTCTTCGGAGTTATTTCAGTATGTACATTAAAGTGAATCTTTTGAGGCTAAATTCTGTTTCTTTATTATTGCCATTAGGATTATGTATATCATGTAGTGAGTGCGATCTGTGAATGGACAGTGGCCTTCGGTTTTATTTTCTACTTCCTAACGTTCATCCAAGATTTCCAGGTAGGTGTTTATCAATTCAAACTTTTTAAATTGCTGACAATTAGGATTAGTAAAAATTCACTGAAGACATTTTGCATTTTTAAAAAGGGCACTTTCTTTTTATTCTTAATGTGTTTGACAAAAATATGTAAGGATTGCGCAACTTCATTCATTAGCTTCTCCCCAACAGGAGGCATCTCTAACAGCTCTCCCCGCAATGAGATTTTCATATGTCCTCTGCTGATTGATGTTAATAGTCATATCCCGATTCCTTTCCTTCCTTTTCCTTTTCTTCCCTCCCCTTCCCTTCCCTTCCCTTCCTTTCCTTCTTTTTTGAGATGGAGTCTTGCTTTGTTGCCCAGGATGAAGTACAATAGCAGGGTCTTGGCTCACTGCAACCTCCACCTCCTGGGTTCAAGTGATTCTCCTGCCTCAGCATCCCAAGTATCAGGGATTACAGGCCCCTGCCACCATGCCTGGCTAACTTTTTGTATTTTTAGTAGAGATGCGGTTTTACTATGTTGGCCAGGCTGGTCTTCAACTCCTGACCTCGTGATCTGCCTGCCTCGGCTTCCCAAAGTGCTGGGATTACGGTGTGAGCCACCGCCTTCAGCAATCCTGGTTGTTTTCTTTTAGGGGGTCTCTATTACTAGTTCCAAATAATAGAGAGTAAATATATCTTTTAAAAAATAAAAGTGTGTTGTTTAAAAATATTCCCAAAGCAGAGAGAAGGTGGGACTATATTAGATTTGTTCACAGGAAAAATCTTACATTTTGAAACAAGTGAATTATTAACTCAAAGGATATGGAAAGCCAAGAAAATTCCTTAGGACCTGACTCAAGCATAGCACAAACTGTAGTGAGATCATTTCTGAGGTGGAGCAAAGCTGTTGGAAATGTGATTGTCAACGCTGATATCGCTGTCAATGTTGGGATTGCTTAACTTCTTTTATACCTTTTTCTTTTCATTTTTAAAAGAGTTTCACCCTAAGGAATCCCATAGAATACATTGATGACATTTGAAGAAAGAAGAATTTGATCTCACTCAGTGAATGTTTCAGGCCATTTCTAGAAGTGCTGCAGAGGACAGACAGGGTGTTGATGCCACCCTGATTATTGGGATGCATCTGCGGCACATCCAGGACTTGAATTTAATTAAAAATTTCTAATAGTTGTACTATTTCTAAAGATGTTTTCCTAAAGAATGTAGAGCCTTGTGACATTGAAGTAATGCTTTTATAATTTTCTAAGTAGATTTTTTTATATTAACAAATTCATATACAGAAAAGACAAGGTGTTACAAAAAAGTGGAGAGCTCTTATTTTTGTACAGATTCTATTTTTTTATTTGTATGTGATTTATGGAAATACACTAAATGAGTAATTTAGGTTCAGTACATTTATTACAAAGTGAATTGGGATATTCATTTGTAAATTTCATTCTTAGTGAGTGAACTGCATGATTTTTTATCACGAGAGCATATATAAAATTCAATTTATAGCAATCATATACCCAAATCATAAAGATTTAGTTAATATATTAACACTAAGATACTCTGATTTTTCGCTAAGCAAAGTGCTTCTACTGAGAGGCCTTCATGCCATCATGTACGGTAGCTCTAAGTGGATACAGAAGACGTTGGTTTTGAAATTCTGCCACCGTATTTCTCCCTGCTCATGAGGCCACATCTTTTGCTGTTGCTGCTAATTGGCCATTTATAGTGAGTGTAATTCCAGGTGTAATGGTTTCAGCAACTCAGGTGAGAACCATCCTCTATTATTACTGGCACAACTTGATATATAGTCAGACCCAGAACTGAAACTCACATCTCAAATTCATTTCATGCCAGTGAATGTGGCAAAGAGAACAAAGGCCCAAGAGCGAGAAGCGGGTGGTCAAGAAGAACTTCTGGGTGTAGGGTGCTGTTTATTCGCTCCTTCTTTTCACGCCTATGGCTGGATGTCCCACAACACTATAGGAAATGTGAGTCAGGCCCTTTGCATTAAGCAGGAACTACAGACTCCACCTTTTCACCCAAATCATGAATAACCAATGAAAAGCAAGCTATTCCAGAGGAAGAAGTAACCCTTGAAATGTTAAGGCTTAGGCTTGAAAGCTGAAGAGCAGGAATTCTCTCTTCAAAGACCCGAGAGCATAAACCCATGTGTGGTCAAGTGGGAACAGCCCTCAAGGGCACATGCCAAGAGCAGAGCAGCCCATGGAGACAGCTTCAAAGGGCATGGCATCATAGGGAGTTAGGGATAGCTCCTCATTAACTGTTGGGTGAGTATAGGCGTGAGGCTCAGTGGCAGTCAGGCATCTCTGCAATGACAAGCTGCCTTCCCTCTATGTGTTTAGCCCATGTTATTGGAACATGTCCCACACCCCTGCCACTGCCATTTGGGCCCTATAAGGCTAAGTAGAATAATCTGGCAATAAAAGGCAAATGTAAGCATACTTTCTTTAAGATGCATCAAAAATGATTTTCTTTAGGTGAATGGAAGAGTTTGACAGAGAAACACCTTTGGAAGCAAACATTAAGAATGCCGACTGGGTGTGGTGGCTCACACCTGTAATCCCAGCACTTTGGGAGGTCTAGGCAGGAGGATCACTTGAGCCTGGGACTTTGAGACCAGAGTGGGAAACATGGTGAAATCTCATCTCTACAAAAAAAGCCAAAAACAAAAATTAGCCAGGTGTGGTGGCATGTGCCTGTAGTCCCAGCTACTTGAAAGGCTGAAGTGGGAGAATCACCTGAGCCCAGGAGGTTGAGGCTGCAGTGAGCCATGCCACTGTCTTCCAGTTTGGGCAACAGAGCAAGACTCTGTCTCAAAAATAAATAAATAAACAAACAAATAAATAAATAAAAAGAATGCTAATCATTTCTGGGTTCACTGTGACTCATTGTAATGCTGGAGATCCCCCTTGCAACACTGGAACTGAAAGTGATGAAAGCTGTGTCAAGCCTTCGTTATCCTGAAGAGGAGGAGAAATGCCACGTGCCTTTCCCATGGGATCCGCAGTGGAATGAATACATGGTTGTGTCTCACTTCAAACCGACTTTCGTTCTCAGCACTTCTCACAATGGATTTTCATGCTTCACTTTCACATCTCTCTGCAGTTAGATTGGGAGCTCCTTGAGGGCAGAGTACGTGCCTTAATTGGGAGCTCCTTGAGGGCAGAGTATGTGCCTTAATCTTTATCTTTGTAATGCCCGCAATTAACACAGTGCCTCCTGGTACACTGCAGGTGCTTAAGAAATACTCACTGAATGCGTGAATGAATGAATGAACAAATGAAGGAATGACTAAGGATGTTTGTAGTGCTATAATATATAATGGAATTTACTCTGGTTTACTAGTTAGTTTCATAATAAACACATGGTCTGTATCACCTGGTAATGTTGACTGTTTTTCTTTGTGTGCTATAAACATTTCAGTTGTTTGGGCATCACCAATCCATGACAACTGTCTTCAACCTGGACAGATACCACAGAAGTTGTTACATGGGCTAGACCAAATGGTACACCTGTCTTGGCAAACTGAGAAGGTCAAAAAATCACTCCAGACAATGGTATTCAGCTGATTCCATTCCACCTCTAAAGCTGGTCTTATCCACATTTTGGTATTATTTTTAATTCCAATGAACTTGCATTTCCTTGAAACCCATGACTGAAAGGGTAAAATGAAATATTTCCTTATTTTAGTAATTTGTTTTTCTGTTAAATTATAAAATGTCACCTGGCTACTATTGTGAAGTAGACTATCTAGGAGATGGTTCAGATCCATTAGGAGCTTATAAAGGTATGATTATGATTTAAACCTTATGCTTTAATAATTCTTTTTTTTTTTTTTTTTAAATAAAGATGGGTTTTCACCATGATGGCCAGGCTGGTCTTGAACTCCTGACCTCAGGTGATCCACCCACCTCAGCATCCCAAAGTGGTAGATTACAGGCGTGAGCCACTGCCCCTGGCTATGCTTTCATAATTCATGTACTCTTCCACGTGGGTGCGATTGGTTCAACTTTGTAGCTGCTCAAACATTAGCATCAGAAGTTTGTGTCAGTCAAGATTCAGAGTTGAAGAGATCAGAAATCCAGCAAGAAGGAAAAAAGGGAATCTATATTGCCTCAAGTAACAGACATTTGGGAGTGGAACTGGCTTTATGGATGGCTAAATCGAAATGTGCCATTAGGACTCCATCTTCTCTTTCCTCCTCTCAGCTGGCTTCATTCTCAGGCAGGCTTTCTCCTGGTGGAAGTGAGAGGGCATCTAGAACCTGCAGACCCACAACCTATCCAGAAAAAGAGGTGGAAAGAAAGGACCTCTCAACAGTTTCAACCACAAGCCCATGAATTGTCTCCGATTGGCTGGCTTGGATCACATGCCATGGGGAGGTCTGAGGCTCTGACTGGTCAGACCCGAGTCACCTGTCCACCCCTGGAGCAGGAAGGGGTCAGCACCACCCAAACTACTGGGCTGATGGTAGCTGAAAGCTGTTTCTCAGAAGAAAGGAGTGAAAGTGGGTCTCTACCAGACAAAAGCAGCAGATTCCACTGTGCAATTAAAACATCTTTCCCTTCATATCCCTCCCCGCCCAAAAGCTAACCTAACTTGCTTCACAGTAAACCAAAGTATACTTGCCAATGACCTTTTTGGCTTTGAAAGTAAATAAGCCATTTAGGTAATACAGAAACCTTGTGTTAATTCCAAAGTTATGTTTATAGTTTTTAAAGTTCTTGTTTTCATTTTTAGTTTCTCTTATTTAGAATCAGTTTTCCCGATTCCTAATCAAGTGGGCCTTTTTTTTTTAACACTAACACAGAGGATTCCACAGAAATTGCATTTCATAAACCAAGTTAAGTGCATCAGTGTTGTGCTGTGTTTGGGTTTCCTCACATCCCTCACTGTGGCATTGTCCCATGTTCACATTTTTACTCAGTTGGAGACATACTCGTCTGGTGTTTGGGCCTGGAATGAGGAAAGGGGAGTGGGAGGAAGATAAGTGGTATCCCATTCTCTCCCACTGCCTGATTCTGGCAAGCCAGGAAGCCCAGCCGCCTCCCCACACACATACTCTTGGTCTGGCTCTTAATGCCCCACATTCTCCAGTCCAGAATGTCATGCATCTGCATCATGTCTGTTGCACGAGAGAGCGACCGCAGCCTCAAGCCCTGGCATTGAGGAGAAGCTTCTGACTGCTTGGTCACTCCCAACAGATTCATATTCTTTTTTTTGAGACCAAGTCTTGCTCTTGTCGCCCAGGCTGGGGTGCAATGGCACGATCTCAGCTCACTGCAACCTCCACCTCCTGGGTTCACATGATTCTCCTGCCTCAGCCTCCCAAGGAGCTGGAATAACAGGTGCCCACCACCATACCCGGCTAATTTTTGTATTTTTACTAGAGATGGAGTGTCACCATATTGGCTGGGCTGGTCTTGAACTCCTGACCTCAGGTGATCTGCCCACCTTGGCTTCCCAAAGTGTTATTACAGGGGTGAGCCACTCCACCTAGCCCCAGATTCATCTTCTAAAACAAAGGGTAGCAGGATCCCAGATTCATATTGGTGGCGGCAGTGACCTCCAGAGTCCATGCTTGGAAAATACTGAAGAAAATGCCAACAATCTGCCAGGTGGTTTAAGACAGGGTGGCGTGGGGTGCCCGGAAAGCCTGTGATTTAGGTAGCTCCTCAGCAATGAGTATTGCTCTGCACCCCACCATCTTCAAGGCCAGTTCCACCTCTGGATGTCTCAGTTACATGAGTTGATGAAAGTCTCTAACTTCAATAAACTGGAGTTAATATTTCAGATGAGTATTCCTGTAAGAGTCCTGACTGATAGCAGACACCCAAGAGTTCCCCTAACATGAAAATACAGTAAACTACTATCATCTGGAGTCATTTTTATTTCATTTTTTTCTTTTGCTTTCTTTTTTTCAGTACAGACTTACCTTCACACGAAAGATCATTTTTACATAAGTGAATTCAGCTGCCCCCACTTGCAAGCTTCACCCTCTGAACCATTTGTTTTTATTTTATTTCAAAAAATTTGAGTAACATTTTCACAATTTGAAACTCAAAACAATATGTAAAGGTATACAGTGAAAAGCCTTTTTGCTTTTCCCTACCTGCATTTACTCGATTCACTCTCTCCTTGAAGATATCCACTTTTTTTTTTTTTTTTAATAGAGATGGGGTGTCACCATGTTGGCCAGGCTGGTCTCGAACTCCTGACCTCAGGTGATCCACCCATCTCAGCCTCCCAAAGTGCTGGGATTACAGGCGTGAGCCACCTCACCTGGCCCACTTTTTTTTTTTTTCTTTATTTCTATTAAGACAGAGTCTTGCTTTGTCACCGAGGCTGGAGTGCAGTAGCGCAATCTCGGCTCACTGCAACTTAGGCTTCCTAGGTTCAAGCAGTTCTTTTTGCTTGAATCTCCTGAGTAGCTGGGATTACAGGCGCTCACCACCATGCCCAGCTAATCTTTGTATATTAGTAGAGGTGGAGAGACAGGGTTTCACCATGTTGGCCACGCTGGTCTCAAACTGCTGACCTCAAGTGATCTCCTTGGCCTCCTAAAGTGCTGAGATTACAGGTGTGAGCCAGTATGCTTGGCCTAGATATCCACTTTTTATCAGGTTTTTTGAAAATACAAGCTAAAACAAATATTTTAACTTGTTTCCCTTTTCATTTTTGCCCCAAATATAGTATACTCTACCGTTTTGAGCCTTACTTTTTTGACTTAGCAATGTATCTTGGAGATGTTTCCTTTATCAATACGTCGAAATCTCCCTCATTTTTAAGGTTAATTTGCTTTGTTTTATACCTGTACAGAATTCCACTGTATGGCTCTACCATCATTTATTTAACAAGTTCCCTATTTTGTGAGCAATTACATGGTTTCCAAACTTTTGCAATTACAAGTGGATGACCGTGTACATACATCATGTCACACATGCTCAAGGAAATCTCTAGGAGAAATTCCAATGAGGGGGATGCTGGGAACTTCATCTGTTATTCTGCAAATGTTATCTTGCCTTTAGAACCTTTGTACTTGAATATTTTTGTCGGAAACCTTTTTTTCTTTCTTTCCCTTCCTTCCTTCCTTCCTTCCTTCCTTCCTTCCTTCCTTCCTTCCTTCCTTCCTTCCTTCCTTCCTTCCTTCTTTCCTTCCTTCCTTCTCTTTCTTTTCTCTCTCTCCTTCCTTCCTTCCTTCCTTCTTTCCTTCCTTCCTTCTCTTTCTTTTCTCTCTCTCTCCTTCCTTCCTTCCTTCCTTCCTTCCTCCCTCCCTCCCTCCCTTCCTTCCTTCTTTCCTTCCTTCCTTCTCTTTCTTTTCTCTCTCTCCTTCCTTCCTTCCTTCCTTCCTTCCTTCCTTCCTTCCTTCCTTCCTCCCTCCCTTCCTTCCTTCCTTCTTTCCTTCCTTCCTTCTCTTTCTTTTCTCTCTCTCCTTCCTTCCTTCCTCCCTCCCTCCCTCCCTCCCTCCCTCCCTCTCTCCCTTCCTTCCTTCTTTCCTTCCTTCCTTCTCTTTCTTTTCTCTCTCTCTCCTTCCTTCCTTCCTTCCTTCCTTCCTTCCTTCCTTCCTTCCTTCCTTCCTTCCTTTTTTCCTTCCTTCCTTCCTTCCTTCCTTCCTTCCTTCCTTCCTTCCTTCCTTCCTTCCTTCCTTTTTTCCTTCCTTCCTTCCTTCCTCCTTCTTTCTTTGTCAACTGCAACAGTGGGAGTGGAGAATGAAGAAAAAAATCTGTAACTAGGCCAGAGGCGGTGGCTCATACCTGTGATCCCAACACTTTGGGAGGCTGAGGCGGGTATATCACTTAAATCTATGAGTTCAAGACTAGCCTGAGTAACATAGCAAGACCCCATCTCTACAAAAAATTTTTTAAAAAAATTAGCCGAGAATAGTGGTGCAAGCTGTGTTCTCAGCTACTTGAGAGATGAGGGGGGAAGATCCCTTGAGCCTGGTGAGGCAAGGTTGCAGTGAGCAGAGATCGTGCTGCTGCACTCCAGTCTAGGCAATAGAGTGAGATTTTGTCTGTAACAAATAGAGTGAGATTTAATCTGTAACTGGTTGTGATCAATTAGTTGTAAACACCACTGCACTCGGACCAGCCAGGAATCTTTCTGATCACACACATTTTTTTCTAAACTGAGGATGCTGAATATGAATTCATGTTTGTGTTTTCTCAGTCATCACTGAGAGCATCCATGATTGTAGATCAGGTGCAAATGTGGATTCTGGAGTAGATGGCATGGGACAGAGGTCTGCCAACTTGGTCACAGGCCTTCAACAAACACCCCTTCTGTTCCCTCTTTTATTGAACCACCTACTGCAGGGAGTGCAAGACTGTGTGCTGTCTTCCTGCTGACAGCAGAACTCTCCTGCCTTCTGCCTCTTCCCCAATCCTGACATGTCTTCTCTTCTTTTTATGGGCAAGAGTGTCTCCAGTTCACTTGGGTTTTTCATTATGATCTTGCAAACTTTTGCAATTAGTTGCAAAAGTTTTGTCAATGCGTCTTGTATTTTGTACTCACTTTCCCTTTTTGGTATCTCTCTGAAGTCCTGTTACTTGTCTTATACTTCTTCCCTATCTTTTGAGAGGATTTTATTTTTGTAGATATCAACAAACAAGCACAATATTCTCCTTTCTGGCAAACTGACCCAAGACAGAGCACCAGGGGCAACCCACCAATCTTTTGACCCTCCCTGACCTCATAGCTTGATGGTCAGTGCAGAATGACCCAATGAATAGGGGACACCAGCCATGCAGTAGTCAGAGAGAGCGAGAACAAAAAAAAAAAAAAAAAAAAAAAAGAGGAGAGGGAGGGGAAAGAAACTTCAGCTTTGAGAAACTTAAAAATTGACTTAGAAATAATCAGCTTTAATTTTACCTAAATGTACCCTTTACGTCATCTGGAAAAAATAAAATCTTATTTGGAATTACCTATAAGGAGGCATCATAATTTTTTTTAGTACCAGGTATTCAGGGACTTTCTCTTTAAAACTAAGGATATTTCTTTATCGGCTTGCATGATCACTCAGGTTCTGTTAATACTGATTATTTCCTGTATCCCAGACACTGTGAGGAGGGGAGGAAATTTCCTCATAGTTAGCCCTATTTTATTAATGAGAAAATTAAGATGTAGCAAAGTTGTAACCGGATACCAAATGATGGGGCTAGGACGAAACCCAGGACTGTGACTCCTATGGTCAACCTTTGCCATGCTGACAGTGTGATTCCCAGTCACTGTCTTAGAAATATGAATTGATTTGTCAGTTTTTCTAGGGTTACATAAGGCCTGAGAAGTAAAACCCTTAAAATGGAAAGTTAGAAAAATGGGTGAATATTCGGATTGCCACTTCAAAAGGGCAGGTCCTGGCTGAACTCTGGACATCTAAGACTGGTGGGGGGCAGGTGATAAGTAGTGGGAATCAGTAGAGACAGTAAGAGAGGGCTTGTATGATGCATCTGATCTTTGGTGGGAAATGGGGATCAGTTCTTGTATGAACTTCTTTTTTTTCCACTTCTGACCCTTTATTGGGGAACTGTTGGCCCCAAATAAATACATTAAACCCAGAGCTGAGGGAATCGTGCACCGACCGGAGGAGGCGCCCCCCACAACCTCATCCAGGCGAAATAAGTTAGTGGGGGGCCTGCCCGAGGCCAGGCCAGCTCCCTGGGAAAAAGTGAATCTTAGTTCCCTGGCCCACACGTCTGCGCAGCCCCCGCCAGGCCGTCAGGAGGGGCGGGTGGGAGATGCCTGGCGCTCACACCATTCCAGCAGTGGCCGCCAAGGCTCTGTGTGTCCATCTGTCCACGTTGGGGAACAGCTGCGTGACCTGGGTCCTCAGGAGAAGCTGTCATTGGGCCGGGGCTGGGCGTCGAACGGAGGGTCTGAGACTGTGATGCCTTGGTGAAGGTTTTCCAGTGAGAACTTCATCTCGTCCAGGAGCTCCACGGAGGCCCGCAGGATCTGCCTCCACTTGTGCACCTTCACGCTGTGGAACTGCTTCTGCAGCGCCAGGATCTCCGCCCACTCTGTGGTCGTCTGTGGGATCGTGCCCTTGGCCAGGGCCAGGCTGTGCCAGGACTCAAAGGTGTGGGCCATCCTCTCCAGGGACCAGAGGCGGTAGAAGAGCAGGACGTTGAGGGCAATGAGGATGATAAGGACAATGCTGATGAGAACCAGGGCACTAGGGATGCCTGCTCCAGGGCTCTGGTCTACAGACGGCTCGGAGAAGCCGGAGCTGAGGGAGCCCGAGGTGTGCATGCCGGCCTGGGCGCAGGGGTCGGGGTCTGCGTGCTGCGGCCAGTCCCCGTGAGCCCGCCAGCTCAGGGGCCGCTTCCGCCGCCGCAGCCCAGATAGCAAGCCCCGGCATCCTTCCCGCCTTCCTCCAGTGACAACTTCTCAGCCTTGGCGAGCTCTCGCTCCAGATGGTGGAAATAGTCTTCAATGCCACGCCACGAGTTCTTCTCAATGAGCGACTTCACCAGGCTCCACGGCTGCTTTCGGTAGCGGATCTCAGAGGACACTCGGAGCCTCGCCTTGTTCCGGGCCAGACCCAGGATGCAGTAGCGGTGGGCAGTGTAGAAGTAGTCCTGGTAGGGGATGCCCTGCGTCAGCACCTCGGAGTCCACCACACACCCGCCAGCCTGGGGCCGCGCCGGAACAGCGTCTGTGTCTCCACCACAGAGGCGCTCTTGGGGCCCAGCGGGTTGCTGATGGGGATGGTGTACGTCAGCACCCGGCGCTGGTGGCACTTGCTGTCCCCACTCCAGGGGCTCAGGGTCACATCTGTGAACTTGCACTGCTGCAGAAAGCCCCGGAGGAAGGGCGAATCCGAGAAAAGCATCTGCTGGAGCCGCTCAGCGCCCACATGGAAGACGGAGTTGAGGAGGAGGCGGCCGGAGAGGTCGGGAAGCAGGGCGGCCAGGTCCGCTGCAGACAGCGGGAATGGAGTCCCATCACGCTGCTAATAAAGACATACTGGAGACTGGGTAATTTATATAAAAAAAGAGCTTTAGTTGGCTCACAGTTTCACACGATTAGGGAGACCTCAGGAAACTTACAATCATGGCGAAAGGGGAAGCAAACACGTTCTTCTTCACATGGTGGCAGGAGAGAGAATGAGAGCTGAGCAAAGGGGGATGCCCCTTATAAAACCACCTACCAAGAGCAGCTCAGCCATAGAGACCCCCACCCAGGCAGCGCTGAAGAAATTGAGAGGCAGACACCCAGATAGAACAACAAAGTGGGACTGTCCGAGGGCCAGTAGCCTTCTGAGCTGGGAGCCTCAGGGGCTGACAGCATTCCAGGGTGAAGGCCTTGAGCAGACTCTAACCCACACATTTATTCTCTCTGAACAGGTGATTATTATCAACAAACAGATGTTTGGTATTTTCTCATAACACAAAATATGCCAAGTAGGCAGCTGGTGCCCACTTACCACTGATCACAGAAAAACTAAAAAGTATTCTCCGTGAGGGAGCCACGAGGGCAGGGTCAGAGGTCTTAAGGAATTGTTTTAACCAGTGTATGATATTTATATATTTTCCTCCCACTTTGGAATATTCCAAGTAGTTTTCTACTTGGTGGGGCAGCGGCTAGGTTTTCCTTGCCATCGTTCTTCCTAGCAAACAATATATTCTATCATACACTCAGCATTTCTCAATATTCAAACACTCAGCATTTCTCAACAACTTAATATTTCTCAGCAACCACGGCATTTTGTGTGAACCCACTATCAGGAGAACAGTATGGGGGCAACCGCTCTCATGATTCAATTATCTCCATCTGGTCCCCCCTTTGACACGTGGGGATTATTACAATTCAAGATGAGATTTTAGGTGGGGACACAGCCAGACCATGCCAGTTCTCCTGCATCCATCACCACCCCTGAGGAGGACCACTGAAGTGGCCAAGGATTCCACTGGGCAGTGAGAGAGGGGTGCAGCAGGCTTTCAGTATGATTAAGGCTCTGGTGGCTGTGAGGTGTGGGTTCATAGGACTCTCAACTCCTGATATCTTTTGCTTCTGGATGGTGCAGTAAGAGGGACTGGGGGCTGTCTTCTGTCTGTGTGGATGTCCCAAAGGAGAAGTCATGGTGGGGCCCAGGGAAAGGACCATCTAGGCTACCACAGGGCTGGGTAAAAGAAGTCCTTAGTGCTCACCTTTTATTTTTTTATTTTATTTTATTTTATTTTTGAGGCAGAGTCTCACTCCATCACCAGGCCCCAGGCTGGAGTGCAGTGGCACAACCTTGTCTCACTGCAACCTTTGCCTCCTGGGTTCAAGCAATTCTTCTGCCTCAGCCTCCCAAGTAGCTGGGACTACAGGCGTGCGCCACCATGCCCAGCTAATTTTTTTTGTACTTATAGTAGAGACGGGGTTTCACCATGTTGGCCAGGAGGGTCTCGATCTCTTGACCTCGTGATCTGCCCGCCTTGGCCTCCCAAAGTGCTGGGATTACAGGCGTGAGCCACTGTGCCCGGCTGAGTGCTCACTTTTTAAAAAAGTTATTTTAATTTATTATCATTTCTGAACACTGTTGGTGACCATTATTATTATTTTACCATGGTAAAAGATAATGTACAATTCATCATCTTAGTTATCTTTTTTTGAGACAGGGTCCCACTCTGTTACCCAGACTAGAGTGCAGTGGTGTGATCTTGGCTCACCACAGCCTCGACCTCTGGGCTCAAGCCTCCCACCTCAGCCTCCCAAATAGCTGGGACTACGGATGTGCATCACCGTGCTCGACTAATTTTTGTATTTTTTATAGATATGAGGTCTCACTATGTTGCCTAGGCTGGCCTCAAACTCATGGACTCAAGCGATCCTTTTGCCTGGGTCTCCCAAAGTGTTGGGATTATAGGCGTGAGCCACTATGCCTGGCCATCTGGCCATCTGAGTCATTTTTTTTTTTTTTTAATTGAGACGGAGTTTTGTTCTTGTTACCCAGCCTGGAGTGCAATGGCGCGATCTTGGCTCACTGCAACCTCCGTCTCCTGGGTTCAAGCAATTCTCCTGCCTCAGCCTCCCGAGTAGCTGGGATTACAGGCACGCGCCACCATGCCCAGCTAATTTTTGTATTGTTAGTAGAGACGGGGTTTCACCATGCTGACCAGGATGGTCTCGATCTCTTGACCTCGTGATCCACCTGCCTCGGCCTCCCAAAGTGCATTTTTGTATTTTTAGTAAAGATGGGGTTTCACCATGTTGACCAGGATGGTCTCCATCTCTTGACCTTGTGATCCACCCGCCTCAGCCTCCCAAAGTGCTGGGATTATAGGCATGAGCCACCGCGTCTGGCCCATCTGAGTCATTTTTAAGTGTGCAGTGCAGTGGTTTTGAATACATTCATAGTGTTATGCAACCATCACCACCAGCCACTTCCGGAACTCTTTCCATCTTGTAAAACGCCGTGCCCATTGAACAGTAACTCCTCATTCCCTCTTGCTCCAGCCCTGTGCAACCATCATTCTACTTTCTGCCTCTATGATTTTGACTACCCTAGATACCTCATATAAGTGGAATCATATAGCATTTGTCTTTTTGTGACTGGCTTATTTCATTAGTGTACTGTCTCAACACCATCCCGTTGTAGCATGTGTTGGAATATTTTCCATATTAAGGCTTAGTAAGATTCCATTGTGCATTTATACCACATGTTGTTTACCCATTCATTGGTTGATGGACACTTCAGTTGCTTCCACATTGTGAATAATGCTGCTACAAACATGCGTGTACAAATATTTCTCTGAGACCCTGCTTTAAATTCTTCTGGGTATACACTGAGAAGAGGGATCGCTGGATCACATCATAATTCTCTTTTTAATGTTTTGAGGAACCACCATACTATTTTTCCATAGCAGCTGTTCCATTTTATAATCCCACCAACAGTGCATAAGGAGTCTAATTTCTTTACATCCCAGCCAACATTTGTTTTTTCCTATTTATTTGTTTATTTATTTATCTTAGGTTTGAGGGTCTTGGTATGTGACCCAGACTGGCCTCCAATTTCTTGGCTCAAGAGAGCCTCAGCCTCTCAAGTAGCTGGGATTACAAGCACAAGCCACAGAGCCCCACACATTTTCCATTCTTTTTGGCTAGTAGCCTTCTTAATTGGTGTGAGGTGGTATCTCATAGTATGTTGGCTTGCATTTCCCTAAAAATTAGTGATGTTGAGCATCTTTTCCTGTGCTTAGCGGTCATTCGAATACCTTCTTTGGGGAAATGTCTGTTCTGTTCCTTTGCCCATTTATGAATTGGGCTGTTTTCCTCCACCCTCAGTCTTGCCATATGTATGGATTTGATATCAGATCACCAGCACGCAAATCCGTTTCCTCAGACCTGAAGCGGCAGGAAGAAGCGGCAAAGACGTAGGCTCCTGGGTTCCAGCTCTCTTGCCCTCCCTTGCTCATCAGGCTGATATCCCCAGGAGTGACAGGAAAGCCTGGAAGACCAACTTCCCCTTCTTTAACAATCCTTTTACTCAGGGTCAGTCCAGAGTGGCAGGTTCCGGGTACCACCTAAGACATCTGATTTAAGGTGAAGAGTGATGTGGTTAGAATTGGCCAGCACTTTGACAGCTGCTAATGTAACCTTTAACATGTGTATTAAAATGAATACTCAGCTTAGTTCAGTCTTTCACTTCCTTTTAATACTTGAAAAGCTACGTTTTATTTTAAAGTTCCCCTGAAAGGCTCTAGTGGGTGAATTTATTCTTCCGCTTGACTGCATTTGGACCCTTAAGTAACAGCCACCTTGAAACTGAAACTGGAAAACCTCCAGGTCTCCGGCCAAAAGAAGCAAAGGTATGTTCTGAGATTTATTAAATAATTACCCACTTGTTGACATGTTATGGGCGGGAGAAAAAAGCTGAGGAGTTGGCACACATGAGTAGAGATTAGTAAGAATATTGAGTCATGAGGGTTATAAACGTGATAGAATGTTTTGGTGTTACTGACCTTTGACTCAGGACAGTTGAACCAAGGGACGTGGGCTTCAGACTCAATCTAGCCTTGACTTGGTATATCTTTATACTGACCTCAGTGACCACAGCCAACTGTGATCCTGTTGTCTGGAGCGTTCACAGCAATGACTTGAAGGGAAGAGAATAAGGACTGAGAAACAAAACTTGGACTTCGTTGGCCTTTGTGACACCCCATCTGCAGTTGGGCTTAATAGCACATAGGGAAGGTTTCCTAATGTAGTACTGCTCTGGGACTAATTTGACTCAGAATGCTGGGGAGGGAGGATGTTTCACTTGGTGATACTTTCCATCAGTGTTCCAAACTTCAGCCATTGGCGCCTCTTTTGAAATTTGTCATGCTGTGTACCATAACTTACTTAATACTTTGCGGTGGCTCCTTAACTTAAATACTTTTATTTTAAAGTAACTTCTACTGCTTGATGTCCTGGACTGCCTAGCTTAGTCAACACTGTTACCATCTGTTGGGTCATCCAGGGCAGAAACGTGAGTGTTATCCTAGACTTCTCACTTTGCTCAAAGCCCACACCCCATGTTCTATTAACATTGTCTCCTGGCTGTGCATGGTGGCTCTTGCTTGTAATTCCAGCACTTTGGGAGGACCAGGTCAGTGGATCACTTGAGGTCAGGAGTTCAAGACCAGCCAGGTCAACATAGTGAAACCTTGTCTCTACTAAAAATACAAAAAATTAGCGGGCGTGGTGGCACACACCTCTAATCCCAACTACTCAGGAGGCTGAGGCAGGAGAATCTCTTGAACCTGGGAGGCAGAGGTTGCAGTGAGCCGAGATCGCGCCACTGCACTCCAACCTGGGGGACAGAGTGAGTAAGACTCCATCTCAAAAAAAAAGTCTCCTATGTACAGTATGAATAGATAATTATCATCCAAAGTAGGGCATTTTGGGGAGCAAATGGGACACTATTAATAATTATACCCAGGGTAAACTGTCTGAAGCAAATGGGGCTGTAAAGTAAACCCATCTGTACAGTCTTGACTCCTCTTCCCACTGCATCCTTCCCACTATCACTGCCTTAGTTCAGCCCTTCAAAATTATTTGCTTAGACCAGTGCAGTAACTTGCTACTGTTTCCTTGACTTCAATCTTGGTCCTTTCCAACGTATCTTACACACTGCACATAAACATTTAATATAGCCCCCTTTTCAAACCCCTCAGTGTCTGCCCAGAATGTCATGATGCATTTCAAATTCCTTAGTGTGGCTTATGAGGCTACTCACAGATTCGGTTCCTTCTAGCCTTCCAGCCTGTTTGTTCATTTATCTCTTCCTCCATCCACATTTATTGTCACTGTGGGTGGTACAATGTGAGGCTCCAGGAATATAATAAGACGGGTGTTTGCCCTCAAGATATTTATAATGGAGTAGAGAAACAGTCAAGGGAATGCTGTAGCAATATGTGTCATGATGAAGCACTGCGACCTATGGTCTCACTACTCAGGGTGTGGTCCAGGGACTAGCAGCATAAGCATCACTTGGGAGCTCTGTAGAAATGCAGAGTCTAAGTCCTAGGGCAGTGGCTCAAATCTGTAATCTTGGCTTTGGGAGGCTGAGGCAGGAGGATCACTTCAGGCCAAGAGATTGAGGCCAGCTGGGCAACATAATAAGACTTCATCTCCACAAAAGAAAAAAAAAAGTTTTAATTAGCTGACATGGTGGCACACATCTGTAGTCCTGGTTACTTGAGCGTTAAGGCAGGAGAATGGATGGCTTGAGCCCAGGAGTTTGAGGTTTCAGTGAGCTATGATTGCACACTTTGTTCCAGCCTGGGTGACAAAGTGAATGAGAAAGAAAGGAAGGAAGGAAGAAAGGAAGGAGGGAGGGAGGGAGGGAGGGAAGGAAGGAAGGAAGGAGAGAGAGAAAGAAAGAAGAAAGAAAGAAAGAAGGAAAGAGAAAGTAACAAAGAAAGAAAAGAGAGAAAGAAAGAAAGGAATAAAGAAGAAAAAAAAAAGAAAACAGAATCTTAGGGCCCCAAGGCAGGCTCAGTATATCCGAATCTGCATTTTAACCAGATGCCTAGGTAATTGGAGTGAATGTCAGTTTTTGAAGTCCTCCTCTATGGGACCACACTAGTTGAAGAACTTGATTTAGATACCCAGGAGTAGTCATGCCTGGCAAGAGACTTGGAGGAGATGGAGTTTGCTAAATGAAGGTGAGGTGGGAAAAGGCACATGTCCTGGAGGGATTGGCATGTGCTTTGGCACGCAGGCAAAAGAGGATGTGCTGTTTGCGGGAAGTTACAAGTCGTTCCCTATTTTAGGAACAGAAATTGCTGATGGTGGCCTCATTTAACTCAGAGATGCTGTCAATTGAAGGAAAAAGTTTGATCAAATTTGATACCTCTATCTCGTCTTCGAGCTGATCCTGAAACAGTGACTAAGAATGAGTACTTTGATTCATAAAGACAAAGAACAGAACAGAGGGTACCTGGGGTTGGGGACAGGGGAGATGGGGAGTTATGGCTTAATGAATAAGGGTTTCTGTTTGGGGTGGTGAAAACATCCTGGAAATGGGTAGTTGTACAACATTATGAATGCCACAAAATTGTAAATACTTCAAAATAATTAAAGTGGCAAATTATATATATATTTTTTATCATAATTTTAAAAAATAATAAGTACTTTGGAGTCAAGATCTAATTTTCAAGACCTACCATTTCCTTTCTGTCTTGCCTCAGTCAAGTCAGATAACATCTTGGTGCCTCAATATCCTTATCTGTGAAGTGGGAATAATGCTGGCACCTGCCTTGTAGACTTGTTATGAGGATTCCTTGAAGCGATGCCTGTAAAGCACCTGGAAGCTTGTTGGTGATCCTTATGCCATTAAAGCTTGAAATGCCCAGCCTTAGCACATTGAGTGGCATAGCCAGAGGTGCGGTTGCTGTTATATCCCTTCCACCTCCTCTTCGACTGCATACCCTCAACTGTCTTCTCCCTGTACAGCAGGAATGTTCAACTCTGGCTGCCCATTAGAATCACCTGGAGAGCTTTTTCAAGCCCTGTTGCCTGGAGCGATTAAAACAGAATTTCAGGAGGTCATATGGAAGCATTATTATTTCAGGTGATTTCAGTGTGCAGCCAAAGCTGAGAAACTCAGTTCTTGCAAACTTGCAAACTTTAGTGTGCATCAGAATCACCTGGAGGGCTTGTAAAAACTCAGTTTATGGGACCTGCCCGAGAGTTTCTAACTTCGTGGATACACAACAACTCTCCTTCCTTCACCATCTGTGTGGCTGCCCCTCCTTTTATTTGCCATCTGTATCTCTTTATCCTCTTCCTAATAACCTCTTCCAGACCCATTACTGAAATCTTTTTTGAGAAGATTTGCCAGTAGGTGTCTTTATGCCAGTGGGGTCGATATTCTCAAACCTGTTCCGCTTTAGTCACAGTTGACCATGTCTCAAAATCCTCCTCCTTTGAGTTCAGAGCTGCCACTCGCAGAGTTGTCCTCATTTCTCTTTCCTTCTCCCTCCTCTGCTTGGAACTCGTGACTCCCATGACCATTCTTTGGGTCCCTATATTTATCCCTTAAAAAGAGCACAGTCTTAAGTGTGAGACAGATGTGGGTTTATGTCTTGTACTTGGGCAATTCAAACTCTGAGCCTCATTTTTCTCACTGGGAAGTCATGGGTGATAATAGTATCCCTATAAATAATACATCCCTGACACATAACACTCAACAACTAGCTATTACAGTGTTTCACGTTTAAGAACATTGCAAAATCTTGACCTCAGAGAGAATTCCAAGGTAGAGGGACTGGCCCAAGGGATGCAAAGGGCAGAGCTGGGAATACAGAAAGCACAGCATGGAGGAACAAAGCCAGTGTTTACCAAAAGCAAGGAGATGATTCCAGGAATTTTCTAGGAGACCTGGGGAGACAGCGAAGTGACTGATGGGATGTGATAAGAAGAACTGACCAAGAGACTCCCTATGACAGCATTAAAATGTGGGCCTTCCGAACACAGGGAGGGTGTTACTAATGGCACTAGGATGGCCCCAGAAGAAATGCACAAGGGGATTTCAACCCCATAAGTGTGGAACTCAGTCACTTTGGCAGGAAACAAAGTGATAAGAACCTGTTACAGTTTGCACCATCTATTACAGTCCATGCAAAACATGACCGTGGGGTGTTACACAGAGCTCTCATTACAAGATAAGGTCTCTGCGTGCTGTTTCCCGTCGATGATGTTATTCAGCAGGATGGCTCACATGTTGAAACTTGAAACTCCTTGGGTGAAAAAAAATCCCTCTGCAGGCTATACCAGATGTTACCTGTTGTAGCTCCTCAAGCCCCAAAAAAATGAGTTAATCCTTGAAGGGCATTATTTTGAACTTGCATCAAACTCAGAGGCTTTTATCCAGCAGGCCATGGCAATTAAAAACAAGGCTATCAGAAGAGCTGTGGGTGGTAGTCCTGTCTCTGAGAAAGGAACAGGGCCACTGGCTGACGGCCACATTCCAGAACGCCTCCAGATGCAGAGGCCCTCACTTAGTGCTTTGTTGTGAAAATACTGCACTTTAAACACATGTATCATAAACAAAGCATCCTCGCCCTTTAAAGATCTCACAGAAGTATCACTCTAAGGCACTTCTCTTCTGAATGCTCCAGTCCTTGCTGACCTCAGTTACCTTGAAGTTCTCTCTCTTTTTTTTTTTTCTTAGTGGGACGGGAGAATCACAAGGAATCAGGTGTTCAGAGGAATGTATTGAGTAGAGGTGAGGAACTAGGATGTTGAAAAGTAAAAAAAGGAGAGAAGGAGAGGAAGAAAGAGGAAGAAAAAGAGGGAGAAAGAACAGGAATATTGCTTCATTCTAAAAATGGGTATTAATAAATGGCCGATCAATATTTTGTGTATTTAAAATGGAGAACTCTATAAATATTTATTGAGTTTACTTGTTCCGGATCTGAGTTGAAGTCCTGGATATCCTTATTGATTTTCTGTCTCGTTGAGTCTAAATCTCGTTATGGGTCTTATGTATCTGGGTATTAAGATCTCTTATTGTTGCATTGATCCTTTTACCACTGTATCTTTGTTGCTTTGAAATCTATTTTATCAAATGTGAGAATTGCAACTCTTGCTTTTTGTTTATTTATTTATTTTTGCTCTCCATTTGGTTGGTAAATTTTTCTCCAACCCTTTGTTTTGAGTCTTTGTGTATCTTTGGATATACCATTAGGTTTTGGCTATATCTTTTGATTGGGGGATTTAGTCGATTTAAATTTAGGGTTACTGCCATTTGATGTTAACTGGCTATTTTATCCATTTGTTGATGTAAATTCTTCTTTATGTTGATGTTCTTTACTTTTTGGTATATTTTTAGAAAGGCTCATACTGGTTGTTCCTTTCTATGTATAATGCTTCTTTCAGAAGTTCTTGTAAAGCAGGACTGGTGGTAATAAAATCTCTGAGTACTTGCTTGTTCATAAAAGATTTTATTTTTCCTTCAATTGTGAAGCTTAGTTTGGCAGGATATGAGATTCTAGGCTGAAAGTTCTGTTCTTTAAGTATGTTGAATATTGGCCCCCACTCTCTTCTGGCTTGTAGGGTTTCCACTGAGAGATCTGCTGTAAGGCTTCCCTTTATGGGTAACCTGGCCCTTCTATCTGGCTGCCCTTAGTATTTTCTCCTTCATTTCTATCCTGGTGAATCTAATGATTATGTGCCTTGGGGTTGCTCTTCTTGAGGAATATCTTTGTGGTGTTCTCTGTATTACCTGGGGTTGAATTGTGTCCTGGTTTGCTAGATTGGGAAAATTTTCCTGGATAATATCCTGAAAAGTATTTTCCAGCTTGGATTAATTCTCTCCATCACATTCAGGTACACCAATCAAACGGAGATTGGGTCTTTTCATATAGTCCCATATTTCTTGGAGACTTTGCTCATTCCTTTCATCCTTTTTTCTCTATTCTTGTCTTGTTTTATTTCATTAAGTTTGTCTTCAACCTCTGATATTCTTTCTTCTGCTTGATCCATTCTGCTATTTAAATTTGTGCATATTTCACTAAGTTCTTATGTTGTATTTTTCAACTCCGTTAGTTCATTTATTTTCCTCTCTATATTGTCTATTCTTTTCAGCATTTCGTCAAACCTTTTTTCAAAGTTCTTAGTTTCCTTACGTTGGGTTAGAACAAGTTCTTTTAATTCCCAGGAGTTTCTTATCATCCACCTTCTGAAGCCTACTTCAGATAATGAAACACAGTCCTTTTCCATCAGGGCTTGTTCCGTTGCTGATGAGGAACTGCAATCCCCTGTAGAGGGAGAGGGGTTCTGATTTTGGGTATGCTCGGCCTTCTTAGGCTGGTTTTTTCCCTTTATTATAAATTTATCCATCTGTCGTCTTTCAATTACCGCCTTTCTAAGTCGACATCCAATTTATTGATTCCCAGTGCTGGGATTCAAGCAACCCACTGCGCCGGCCAAAATAGCAGCGATAAGACTGATGGTGCTCTTCTGCCCGGGAATCTCTGGTCTGGCTTCCTTCTTGAGTCTGCAACAAGCGGCTCTGCCTTCCTGGAGCTCCAAACACTGGTCAGTAAGGGAACCAGTCCCATTTACTCTGCATGAAGAGCTGCCGTGCCAAGGCACCGGCAAAACTGCTGCGCTGACCACAAGAGTCACACTGGCGACCCGTGGGGCTCCTCCACTAGAAATCTGCTGGTCTGTGAGTGACGAAAATTCGTCTGAAAGTGTGGCATTCTCTCATTCTCTGAGCTTTCACTGGGAGCTACAATCCCAAGCTGTTAGTGATCAGCCATCTTGGATCTCTCTTCACCTTGAAGTTCTCTTACCCTCATCACCCACAGCACACAGGTTACCACTTAATATTCTTCCGATACATAGTCTCCTTTCTCCAGTTATATGGTGAGTTCCTAGACATCCTAAACCCGTTACATTTCATATTCCTCTGTCTCTCTGAATGCCTAGCACTCTAAGAGGCACATAATTTAAAAAGAGTCATGTTCTTCCTTGCACGCCAGAAATCTAGCACAGCACCTGGCATGTCGCAGACGCTCAATAAGCAAATAGGTGGTTATTAAATGAGTGAAATTGTTGATTGATAGCCTGGTTGAGTCGGCATGAAAAGGTAGATAAAGGGAAGATTCAGCAGGCATCTTATATTGTTTACCCAGCACCTCACTCCTCTCCTTCCAGAAGTTTCTCTCACCCAACCCCATCTTTGTGACCACCACAGGAGCTGACGCGAACTGCTTCAGTGAGTTCTTTTTGGGGACTTTTTGACTTGGAACTAGAGACAATGTTAAGATAGTGTCTTTCTAGTGACCAAAGCTATGTGGATGTACCAGTAAATTTAGGAGCTATTGGCCCCCATGCTTTTTGCTACACAGAGAAGGCTCATCTCCAGCTGGAGTGAAGAATGAAGCTAATTCTGCAAACAGAAAGTTTTCAAAACTCCTCATCCTTATTTGTGGTTTTAATAAGCATCTTTTTGCCTCCCCCCACACCCAGGGCTAGTGTATTACCAGATACAGAGAAGGCATGTATCGTACCTGGATGCTAGTTTCTGGTAGCTTGGGTCTTTGCTTTTCATTTTCAACAGATTTTTTCCATATGTACATTTGTTGAGAAGCTCAGATGCCTGGGGCTGCAATGCCATGTGTGTATAATGAAAAACATTTATACAGACTTTTCAAAGTGCACAAAGGGTGATGGGCTCTCTGAACAGCAGCCATGGACTTCACACCAAAATACGGTCTCTGTGAGCAAGGGCAATGGGAAAGAGCCTTTGCACAGTTCTGTGGTAGAGAAAATGGTTATAGAGACCAAATGGTGTTCACGTTTTCTGAACCTCAAACCAGGGCACATAGCATATGAGGGAATTTATGGAAACAATAGGACAGCTTGTTTGATGTTGAGCAACCAGCTTGAGATTGCTGGTTACCGTATTTATAGAGCTAATCTTTATCATCAAGACCTACTCTAGACAGCCTGGTTTATTTACTGCCACTCAAAGAGCCCATGCTGGTTTTATCCTTGGCATATGCCGCAAAGTTCTGAGTGTCAAAGAGTTCCTCCTTTCTTTTTATGTTTTCCATTCACGTCCTATGCATCCTCGAGGTCCAACTTCTTACCTCCTCCAGAAACGACTGTTCCATCTGATCCGCCACACCTGGCATTTCTAAGAATGGCAATGACATGTCATATAACCACATACCCACACTCTACACATCCGTGACCAACATCACTAATTGATGTTGGGGCTCTTTCCTTCTGTAGCTGGCAAAACCCTCAGAATTCTTCCCAACACAGCTCTGGAGGCAACCGCTAAAGGCTGACTGGAGTTCTGTGAAACCTAGTTGCAGTCTCTCATCTGTTCCCTTAGATTGCTACTGAAAGTTTCTGAGCATGTTTGTCTTCTTTCTCTGGCAGAGCTGAGTCCCTGAGGATGGCGACCAGGCCTCAGTGGCCCTAACAACAACAATAATAGCAGTGGCGAACATTTATTGAGTACTTATATGTCCTGCACTGTGCTGGCCATTTAACACGTATTATCTAATGGAATCCTCAGCCCAGTCCTCTGGAGAAGGTATTATTATCCCCACTTTATAGATGGGGAGTCTAGATCTTAGAAGATAATAAGCAACTTGTCCAGTTGTACAGTCAGAATGCAGCAGAACCAGAACTTGACCCCCAAATATTTGCTCTTACCCCAAGTGGTGCATTATCTTGACCTCCTTTGTATATGTGCATAGCAGGTGCTTATTGCAAATTTGTTGAATAGTAAATTTTTAGAAAGCAATGAAGTTCTTCACAAGAGAAAGAAAGAAATGGAATTGAAAATACCGGAAGCAAATTCTCCTCCCCAAGGAGTCAGAGCATTCTTGAAAGAGGTTTATTAAATTTTCCCAATATCCTTGGCTAAAAGCAACATCATTCCCCATTCCACAAGTAAACACCCTTTGTGAATACAGAAATACTAAAGGTCAACTCCAGTGAATGGGAGGGATCCTGGTGAGGAAGTGGCCTGGGAGCCTCCTGACAGGGGCCCTGCAATGTCTACTACCTCCCAGTCACTGGCACCTCCCTGGGACTCAGTTTCCAGACTTGTAGAACAATTCATTTGGACTTGATTAGCACTTCCCAAGTGTGTTCCCTGGAATATTGGCCCTGCAAGAAATTCATGTGAAAAGTAGTTCTGTTGTCAAGCATGAATGGGAAATTGCATTTCCCTTGGGAGATACATGGTCCATATTAAATGCTCTGAGAAGGCCAGCAGGAAAGAAGCTCCTTATTTAATGTTACTTCATTCTTATTTAACCCGGCATTTCCTAACCCTCTTTGGTTTCACAGAATAACAGCAAATATCTCTCATAACTAATCCCATACTTGGTAAAACAAAACAGAACAGAACAAAACACACAATTGGCCAAATATATTCTAAGGACCCTCCCTCACATTCGGTAAGTTTATGAGATAATAATATAAGTTCACTATAAATGGCCCCTCAGTGAATTACAGGTGGAATCACAATTTTGAATTTTTGAGATGGATCCAAAAAGTGTAAGGGGTGTTTTAAGATAAGGAACCAAGCTTAGCAGTTCATGCTGCCTGGTTAGTTTCCCAATATGAACGACAGGGGGCACTAGGGGACTGTAGTAATGACCACCCTCCACAAACTCAGCAAGAAAGGGCAAATCAAACAGAGGGAGGGATTTCAGCAATTTCTTTTCCAGCAGAATGGAAAGCTACTGAGAGCGAACTCCTTTCCCTTTCATGTTGCTGTCTGTCTTTCTGTTGGAGGAATACAATGAGATAGAATCAGGATGGGTAACACCTTTCTTGTGCTCTTCTCTTTATAGATAGAAAATCACATAAAGCAACTCTTTTCAACAACTGCTTGTCAGTGGTTTGTTTTCACCTTGGGGCAACTAACTACATTCCACTGTGGAAGTTCTTATTGAAGAAACATCGAGCCTATGAGTTGAGAAATGAAGTTTTTCCTTCAGCAGCTTTCTCGTTTTAGAAGGGGAATAAATTGTACACGTGAGGAAAAGAACAAAATTCTTTTCGACATAAGTTCTTTGTAATTTAGTTTTCTTTTTCTCTAGACTTTGGGGTCAAGACTTATACAGTAAGACTCTTTTTAATGATGTGGTGGGCTATAAAAAGATTGGGGGCAAAGGCATATGTCACATAACTTTTTCTCACTTGTCATGTCTTTGGTGTTCTCCTGTGAAGCAGAACGAAACAGGCGGGCCTCCCCATCCAAGCTAAGCACAAGAGACTTAAGGTAATTATCAGCAGTAAAAGCTCAAGTGGGTTATTTTTTTTCTTTAAATCTTCCCTTGTTATCACCGGCCAATACTACCCCTACACAGCACCTCTCACGTAGGAAAGAAGACTTTACACAGACTTTTAAAATGTTTTCCTTAAGAGAACAGGTGTAAACAAGATCCAGGAGAGAAACTCTGAGCTTGGAGAGTCTTCTGCATTCATCTAATTCCAACCTTGCACTGTGTACACGAGGGGACCAGGGAGTCATGCAGAGAGGTACCAGCCCGGCCAGTCCCTGAGCTTCTAGACAATTGTTCTCCAAAGCAATGCCCTTCCCACCGCTCTGTGCTGGACCCCAATCTCAAGCCCTTAAGCGACTTCAGGCTCTTATTTCTGCAGGCAGCAAAGTGCAGGAGCAATAGCCACATTCTGCCCTAATTCTATACACTGCAGCATGCAACTTGTTTTTGACAATCCCTTTCTTGTCCCAGTAAGAACAGGGGAGAAAATAGCATGTGAGGGGATATTGCTGGATCAGCAAACAAAGCGCAATTTGTCTGATTTTTGATCCATCTTTACCATTCACCTCTCAAAGAAATGCTGGGAAGAGCTTGGAAGCTAGCAATTAAGCAGTTTAAATTCTTTGGAAAGTTTCTAGTGCCTTAGAATTCCAGGAAGTGCTGAATCACATAGTCGCAGAATAGGAAAAGATTTGTAAGACAAGAATAAAACGAATATTTTTTGAACACCTCCCATATTATTAGATATATTTTGTCTCAACCTCACAGTCTTAGAGGCAGGTCTGCTGTGATCTCCTGTTAGAGAAGGAAACTGAGGGTCAGAGTGGTTAACTGGAACTGGCAAACTAAGATTTGAACTTAGGTCTATTTGGACTGAAGAAAAAACTCCTCAGAAGTATTACGCGATTACTTTCTTTGTTCTCACCTCCTGTTTCCTACTGGAGGATGCTCGGTTCATATCCTCTAACTATGAAAGATTTCCTTTCCCCATACTATCTTCAGATTATCTTCTTACAGATAGAAACATTCTACAACCACATGCATATTTGCCTTTCACAACCATTCTGGTGAACAAGTTCTTCCTAGCATCTGACTTAAATGCCCCCAGTGCACTGAGAACCAACAGCCCTTCCCTCAGGGAACATGGAACCTGGTTACAACATTCCAGTTAGCAGCAGATTCCCAGTCTTGGTTCCAAACTGCTTCTGTTAAAAGAATTGCCAATCTACAACACATGCGCTGTCACAAAGCCTCGCCCAGGTCCAGATGCTCAACTCCTTGGGCCCCTTTCAGGGTGAACATGAATATAACTCAGGATCAGGCTCTGTGATCCAGATTGCCACCAAGAGGGATCAAGGCTTTTCTTCTATCTGCATTCCCGAGCTGAGCCTAGATTGGATCTCCTTTTTCAAACATTCCAGGACTCTCATTTTGTGTGATCAAATAAAGGGCCTATTTGTATTTGAGCTGTGTCAGGGATGAGAAAACAAAATTCTTCCACTGAGAATTTGGGCACCTTCTATAATTCTATGATTCCTTTTTTTTTCTTTTTGAGACAGTCTTGCTTTGTCACCCAGCTTGGAGTGCAGTGGTATGATCTCAGCTCACTGTAACCTCCGCCTCCCAGGTTCAAATGATTCTCATGGTTCAGCCTCCCAAGTAGCTGGGATTACAGTCATGTGTCACCACGCCCAGCTAATTTTTTTTTTTTGTATTTTTAGCACAGATGGGGTTTCACCATGTTGGCCAGGTTGGTCTTGAACTCCTGGCCTCAAGTGATCCACCTACCTTGGCCTCCCAAATTGTTAAGATTACAGGTATGAGCCACACCATCCAGCTCACCTTCTATGTTTCTTTACTAATAGAAAAATCAAGCCCTTTGCAAAAATGCCTGCATACAGCATGATAGAGAATAACCTTCAATCCTGCTCCTTGAGGGGCATATCTTTATTCGTCATGTATTTAACAGGCAATTTTAATAATAGCTCATGTTAGTGAGTATTTACTATGTGCTGGGCTTTACATGTTTTAAGCTTTACATATTTTAGCTTGTTCTCAGCAATTCCAGGAAGTAAATTTTCTTTAGCATTTTGATTTTTTTTTTTTTTGAGTTAGAGTCTCACTCTGTCGACCAGACTGGCGTGCAGTGGCGCATTCTTGGCTCACTGTAACCTCTGTCTCCCAGGTTCAAGCTGCTCACTTCAGCCTTCCAAGTAGCTGGGACTATAGGTGTGTGCCACCATGCCCGCCTAATTTTTGTGTTTATTGGTAGAGATGGGGTTTTACCATGTTGGCCAGGCTGGAGCATTTTGATTTTATAATTAAGGCCAAACAAGAGAAGCAAATTACCTAAGGCTGCCAGGTAATAAGTGACTGAACCTAGGCAGTCTAATTCCAGAATACATGCTCCTGAGCACTATATTAGTGTTCCTTTTGGCTGTGGGTAACAGAACCCAAAATGACAGTGGTTTAAATAAAATGGAACTTTATTTCTCGTATGTAAAAGTCCAGAGGTTAGTCCAAACTAGATAGTCCAAAACTAGGCTGAAAGCTCGATTCCACACAGTGCTCAGGGCTCCAGGCTCCTTCTCTATCCCAGGACTCCTAATGTGTAGTTTCATCCCTAACATTCAAAATAGATGCCAGAACTTAAGCCATGCCATCTGTATTCCAAGCGGCAAGATGAAAGAAGTGACAGCATAGAAAAGGGATGAAACGCATGCGGTTGTTTACTATGGACTGTTCCTGGATGCAGCCATGTGACATTTCTGCTTACATGCCACGGATCATAGTAGCAAGAGGACTGGGGGTAGTCATTAGTCTAGGTGGCTTTGTGACTGGTTATAAATTAGAAGATTTCATTACCGAAAGGAGGAGAGGAGTAATCAAAGGCTAGATAGGTATATAGAAGGATAGAGGGAGATGAAGCTGGAGAAGGGGCAGAGCCTGGGTGATGAGAACTTACCAGGACCCTAGTTTCCCCACTCTAATCTTTGGGTTCATTTCCCATTTCAGCAGGTACCAAAGGAAGGCAGGGCCATCCCTTGAAAACCATCAGTTATGGCAAGTGACTGGCCCTCTGAAGCTTTGTAATCAGCACTCCTAGAACTCAACTCAGGCGTCTACTTAGGTGATGAACTTTAGGCAGGTTCCAGTCTGGGACCACCAGTTCATTAGGTTCAAATGGATGTGGGTGGCTTCTGATTGGTGTCTCCAGAAAGCCCAGAAAGGGAAGAAGGTGTGGGAAGGAGGACACTGTATTGGGCCACAGCCTCAGAGTGGCCCTTGTCTCTGAACCTCCAGAGCGAGCCTGGATGCCAGCCATGAGAGAGGAACTTCACGGTTTCCAAAGCTCTTTTGCACTTGCTATTTCCGCTGAAACACAAGATTGTGGTAGGGCTTGCTCTGCTTCCTGTTTTGCCAGTGGGAAAAGGAGTCAGAATCCCCTGTGATTTTCAGTAGGATGAGGTGAGGTCTTAGAATCTGTCTTTTCACAGGGGTGTCAGGGGAGTCTTAGGTTTAAATAACTTTGGAACCCCCAAGCTCAGGGTGGCAAGTGATATCAGAGGGTCACATCTCAGGGGGCAGATAAATCACAAGACTGTAGACTCTGTGATTAATAAAATGCTCTAACTTATTTTTTAAAATTTTTATTTATTTATTTATTTTTGAGACAGAGTCTCACTCTGTCACCCAGGCTGGAGTACAATGGCACGATCTCGGCTCACTACAACCTCCGCCTCCTAGGTTCAAGTGATTCTCCTGCCTCAGCCTCCTCAGTAGTTAGAATTACAGGTGCCCATCACCCCGCCCAGCTAATTTTTATATTTTTAGTAGAGACAAGGTTTCACCATGTTGACCAGGCTGGTGTTGAACTCCTAACCTCGTGATCTGCCCACCTGGCCTCCCAAAGTGCTGGGATTACAGGCGTGAGCCACCGTGCCCAGCCAAAATGCTCCAGTTTATAACCAGACACAAAGCCATCTAGAATAGCAACTAGCCCAGCCCTCTTGCTACTATGATCAGTGGGATGTAAGGAGAAATGCCACATGGCTGCATCCAGGAACAGTCCACAGTAAACAACCGGCATGTGTTTCATCCCTTTTCTATCCTGTCCTTTTGAGTTATGCCTGTTGTCGTCACTGCTGTGTCTGTTTCTGGCACATTGTAGATACTCAATACATATTTGTTGAAAGGATGAATAAAGACAAGCTGAGACGTTCAGACTTTTAGATCCTAATTCCTCTAGTGCCATGGAAGAATCCTAGAAGGAGTTCACATTTTATTATGCTTACCACCCACAAGATGAGAGATAAGTACTATTAAAACTCGTTTTACAGATGTTAAATACTGGGTTTAAATGACTTCCCCAAGGTTACACAAACAGTACGTGTTACAACCAGGATTCAAACTCATGCTCCTCCATATGCTGCTCTTTTGTTTCTTTGATATGGAATTACTATTTACTCCATTGAAATAGATTTGTCATAGCTTAAATCATTCCCTGGGAAACAGAAAGTCTATCCTCCGGATTTTTCATATAATAAGTAACCTAATACACAGATGTGAGCCCTGTCACTTGACACTGCCCATGTTATAGAAAAGTTCCACTCTGCTTCTCAGACTATTTGCTCACATTGAGGTGCCAAACTACATTGGCGGAGAGGAGCGTACATTGACCTTGAATGTTTATACTCGTGAGCACACATCTGTGGATGGGGGCAATGAGCGTGAGCACTCCTCAGCAGACATTCTTGATGGTGGTGGATTTCTCTCCTAGTCTGTGAAGTTTTATCATCTCTGAGGCTGGAAAGTAGGCTGTCAGTTTAGACTGTGCCCTTTTGAACCCAGAGGCTTCTGGGCTCTTCCATTCTTTCCAAAGAGTCATTATTTCTTCAGGGCTGTACTAAACCTTAAGGAGATTTGAGATTTTGTGGTGAAGTAACTATATCCAAGGGACCTCGAGTAGAGACCTGGAAGAGTGAAACGGCTCTAAAAACCCCTCTCTTATCTTGTGATAAATTCAAAGTACAAGAGCTGAGTCCTAATTTGACCTGCCTTCCTAGGGGCACTCATTCCTCTGCCGTTTTGCATCCTCTGCCCCAGCTCTTGCACGTGTGGAGGAGGGGAGGGTGCCCACCCTGGGAATCATTTCTGTTTCCTTCCTCTGTTGACACACCTTCAGAGAAGACATAATGCACACAGATTGCATGGGCACATGTCGCCTCATAACGTGTTTAGTATTAGCCTTCAGGTGGATTCTGGCTAGCTCTTTCTCTGTGTTAGACACAGACTGGCCCCTGCACTGTCTAATGCAGCGGCAGGTTCGGACAGTTGGTAGTGGGTTTCATGAGGACTTTGCTCTTTCACTCAGCTGCTTTTCCTGAAAGAAGAGTTAAAAGCAGGACTTTATGTTCCTTGGGTGCAAGCAACTAAGACTAGGTTTGTGCATCTGTCCCATCACCCCAAGTGATGAGACCAGTAGTCAGTTCATTGGCTGACAGAAGGTGGATCCTGTGACACTGTTTGGAAGTAAGCTTCTGCAAAGAGCAGGGTATGAAAAAATAGTGGCTATGGGAGGCGGGAATACAGAGGGGCTTGGTAGTATGTCTATGAAGTGCTTTTCAGTCTGACTCTGTATTTATAGTCTAGCCCAATAAAAATGATTTTTTTCTTGGTTACAAAGGAAATAGGATGGCTCATGAGTTGATACTTCCACATCTGATTTCTTAGACGTTTGACATTTAAATTGCACTTCCAACAGTTAAAACTTATCTTCTGAAATATCTGCTCATTCCACTGGGAAAAGCATTTTGGAATGTATGTTACCTTCAGTGACCCCAGTTACCTCCCTTTACCTCCCCACATCCTGCAATGCATGCTTACTTATTTAATTTTTTTTTTTTGAGATGAAGTTTCACTCTTGTTGCCCAGGCTGGAGTGCAATGGCACGATCTTGGCTCACTGCAACCTCCACCTCCCAGGTTCAAGGGATTCTTCTGCTTCAACCTCCTGAGTAATTGGGATTACAGGCATCCACCACCATGCCCAGCTAATTTTTTAATATTTTTGGTAGAGACGGGGTTTCACCATGTTGCAGGCTGGTCTTGAACTCCTGACCTCAGGTGATCCACCCGCCTCAACCTCCCAAAGTGCTGGGATTACAGGCGTGAGCCACTGCACCCAGCCTATTTATTTAATTTTATAACCAACAACAAGCCTAGCATGCCAGACTTAAGTGTTCACAAACTATAACTCTGCCAAGTAGTAGGAATAAGAGGTTTTCTTCCTGTGGTACTGACAGGAGGTGATACTGGGTAAGCAATAGGTGGTCAAAGATTTGAGCAGGAAGGGGCCACGTGCCCATTCCAGTTTCTTTGAGGGAGATATAAGGCATGTGCTTATATCCCAATGCTGTAGGAAACCAGGTTTCCCCTTTAGAATGCTTACACATTTTCATTAGATACATAAATTGGTACAATCCTTTTGGCACATAATTTGATAAATACTAACAGCCTTACATTTCTAACTAGTAATTCTTTTTCCACTAGTCTATTATTTAGTGGAAGTTGTTATTATTATGAAATAATCAGAAACTTGGATAAAAATTTTTACACAAAGCTGTTTATGGGAGTTTTATTTATAGTTGTAATAAATGTGATGTTACACATTTGGTAAAAGTGTGATTCGAATAATGAAAAGTGTTTAAATAAATGATGGTACATCTGTAAAATTTAATACTGAGGTAGACATTAAGGTTCTGCAAAACTATTTTGGCTCCCTCCCAGATTAAGTTAGAAATAAACATTTGTATAAGCCAGCTCTTGCCGCAAAACAAACCACCCCAAAATTCAGTGGCTTGAGATGCTGTCAAAATCCATGGTTTGCTGGATGAATCTTTTGGTCAGAGCTGGCTAAGCTGGAGCGGGTTGTATGTAAGGGACAGCTGGGACGGCTCGGCCAATCTCTCCATGTGGTGTTTCATCCTGAGTCAATCTTAGATTATTCTAAAAGCATGAAAAGAGAAAAGCCACAATGCACAAGCATGTGTCAAGTTTCTGCTTATGTTACATTTGCTAATATATATATATATATATATATATATATATATATATATATATATATATTGGCCGGGCATGGTGGCCGATGCCTGTAATCCCAGCACTTTGGGAGACCAAGGTGGGCAGATCACGTGAGGCCAGGAGTTTGAGACCAGCCTGGCCAACATGGTAAAATTCTGTCTCTACTAAAAATACAAATATTAGTCAGATGTGCGGCACATGCCTGTAATCCCAGCTACTTGGGAGGCTGAGGCATGAGAATTGTTTGATCCTGGGAAGCCGAGGTTGCAGTGAGACAAGATTGCACCACTGCACTCTAGCCTGAGCGACAGAGAAAGACTGTATCAAAAGAAAAGAAAAGAAAAGAAAAGAAAAGAAAAGAAAGAAAGAATTAAAATTAAATATATATATTTATATTACACCATGTAACTTGCTTTGGCTAATAAAATGTGTATGCTTTTCAATATTCTCCTTTCCTCTCACTTGATTATCAGATACATTTGAAATAGCAGCTGCTCTATCTGGCTCTGTTTCAAAGTGATCAAAATGGTGTCCTGCACTGGACGTGAAGCTTGAATTGGAAACAAACCTTTGCTGTATGAAGTCATATAGCCACATTGAGACTTTTTGTTATTGCTACAAAACCTAGTTTGTCTAAACTAATGCAAAAATCATGCAGGCACTAAAATGATATTTGAGGAAAATAATTATGTGGGAAAGAATTCAATAATATAACTCTATATAAACAAGCAGCCTATAAAGCGGGTATGTACTTGTATATGTCATATAATTCCAAATTTACATATATATTTGCAAACACACACACACACACACACACACACACACAGAAAGGAAATATATCAAAATGTTAACTGGGGGTCACAGGTAATTATTTTCTTTTATCTTTTCCATATTTTCCAAATTTTTGATATTGAGTTTGTATCATCATGGTAAATTATGTATTTTTTTTCAATTTCTCCCCAGCCTGTCCCTATAAGAGTATTACTTGGCCCGGCACGGTGGCTCACACCTGTAGTCCCAGAACTTTAGGAGGAGACTGAGGCGGGTAGATCATTTGAGGTCAGAAGTTCGAGATCAGCCTGATGAACATGGTGAAACCCTGTCTCTACTAACAATACAAAAATTAGCCAGGCATGGTGGCATGTGCCTGTAATCTCAGCTACTTGGGAGGCTGAGGTAGGAGAATTACTTGAACCTGGGAAGCGGCGGTTGTACTGAGCTGAGATTGCACCACTGCACTACAGCCTGGGCAACAGAGAAAGATTCTGTCTCAAGAAATTAAAAAAAAAAAAAAAGTATGACTCATCCCTGTCCATCATCATGTGGTTTACTATCCTTCCTGTGGGGAAATTTTATGTCTCCACCTCACTGGACTGGGGCTTGGCCATGTAACACACTTTGGTCAATGAAATGTGAGTAAATATGGAATCTGTTATGTTGGATGTTTAAGATGCATTGTGAGTTTTGGCCAGCTTTCTTGCTTTTTCCCAGGTATGTCCCATGAAGGGATTACTCTCTCAGCCTGGCTCATGGAATGAGACAGAAGTACAGAGAGGTACAAAAAATTTTTGTTCTGAATTGTTGAGATTTGGAGGGGTTTTGTTAACACAGCAAACCTCACTAAGAAAATGTATTTTTTACTTTAAAAAACACACCTAAAATATGGCCATCAGTGACTCATAAGCCACCAAATTCTATGTCCTGTCCATAAAGGACACTGCTTTCTTCTTTATCCCACACCATTTTTTTCTGTCTTTGTCTCTTTCAGCTTCAAGGGGAATACTACAAAATCAGGTTGTCCTGAAGTAAACCAGTACACAGATACAATATCTACTCCTGTCTTCTTATAAAGGAGTGGGTCATGTAATCCCAGCACTTTGGCAGGCAAGAGATCAAGACCATCCTGGCCAACATGGTGAAACCCTGTCTGTACTAAAAATACAAAAAAATTAGCTGGGTGTGGTGGCACGTGCCTGTAGTCCCAGCTACTCGGGAGGCTGAGGAAGGAGAATTGCTTGAACCCGGGAGGCAGAGGTTGCAGTGAGCCGAGGTCGCGCCACTGCATTCCAGCCTGGTGCCTGGTGATGGAGTGAGACTCTGTTTAAAAAAAAAAATAAAGGAGTAGGTCATATCCCCTGCTTTCTGGAGACATACGAGGAGTGTCACTTCTTTGGACCTGAGGACAGGTTAGCAAAAAGGAGCTCATCTCTTATTCACTGAATATTAGAGAGCAGGTGTGTCCAGTCTTTTGGATTCCCTGACTCACATTCAAAGAAGAAGAATTAGGCCACCAATTTTTTTATGTGTAGTCTTGGGCCACACAAAAAATACACTAATGATAGCCGATGCGCTAAAAAATTCACAAAAAAATCTCATAATGTTTTAAGAAAGTTTACAAATTTGTGTTGGGTCACATTCAAAGTCATCCTGGCTGCATGCAGCCATGCGCTGTGGGTTGGACAGACTTATTTTAGAGAATATTTTAACACTGGCAGGGAGTATGGCATCATTCAGAAGTCATTAACCAGCATGGAACCCTTATTCCAAATTAGAATAGACTTGTTTCTTTCAAAACTTGGCCAGGGATTTCTTAAAACATACAGAAGGTTGATCATTTATACATAAAATGTTCATTTATTCAAAGAAAATGAAGCTTCTTTTTAAATATATATATATATATCCTCCATCCTAGTAACAAGGAAACTTAGATTTAAGTCTCTCAGTGTCCCCTCTGTCTTCTGCTCCAAGTGGCTTGTTGAGGTTTGCTGATTGTGTTGCTGTGGTGGTGGGTGGTTGGAACGCCAATCTTTGTGCTGGTCTCATGCCAGGTCTTCACCAGTTTTGAAGAAATGAGTTCCCCATCTACTCTGTCACTCCTCACTCTACTGCCACCTCCTGCAAACATCTGTGGCTAGAATAATATTCTTGGTATGCTGTCTCTTAGCTCAGCAAGGGTTTGGGGTCTCCTGGTTAACTTGCCTCATCTCAGTATTGAGGTTGTGTATTTCCTTAAAGTTGTGGGGATTCCCGTTTGATCATCAGCCCAGGTGGTATGCCCCACAAGCTCTCACTTTGGTAACCCTCTGCTGAACTTGCCAGCATACCATCTACCTTCTTTATCCTTCACTGGGCCCTTGAAGGACTTCAGAACATTCTCCATACCACATGAGAGCCAAGGACAGTTGAGCTGAGCAGCCCAGATTGGTAGAGGGGGACTCTATTTTGTTCCAATTGCTGCCCTTAGGCAGGAGAATAATTTCCTGCCTTGCTGGAAGGATGTGAGCTAAACTTCCTGTCCTTGGCTTTGGGGGAAGGTCACAGAAGAAAGATAGACTCTATCATCCCAGTGGTTGCAAGTGAGGTCTCTGTAGGCTTTTCAGTTCTAAATGAGATTCTCTCCTGCTTCTCTCAGAGCCATTCTCTAGCCGTGTTTGGGAGCATATTTCCCATCTGCTTTTCATTTCCCCGGCATACAACATGGGAAGTCAGGATCACACAACATTCCCTTCTCATTCTCAGGATGGCTGTGAACTCCCATCCTTGAATGTTTTGCTCAGATGCATGCTGACTTTCTTGAATGGCCCCCAGCACACCCCATGTTACTTCCTACTTCTGAGCCTTGACCCATGCTGTTTTCTCTGCCCAGACTGCCCTTCTAACATCCACTGCCCTTGGAAAACTTCTGCTCATCCCCTAAGACACTGCCTAGGACTCTTTCTCTGAGGTGTTCACTTCACTCTGGGCTCTTTGCATAATGAACTTCATCAAAAGACCTTCTATGTCTGTCTTCATCATGAGGATAGAAGGTCCTAAGGGACTAGGGTTTCTTCTAAAACATCTCTGTTTTTCTAATGCTCAACAAATGTTGGTTTACAAAAATAAACCTTGGGTAAAGAATGTATGGGATCTTTCTGTATTACCTCTTACAACTGTGAATGAATTTATAGTGATTGACAATAAAAAATTTAATAATAATTAAAAAAAATCCCTAAATGAACAGAGCCCATCATTTTCTAAAGCTCCCTGGTTACCCCCTGGTAGAAGATCAGAGTCGAAAGTAAGTCTGAGGCTTTTAAGAAGATGCCATTTCCAAGTGAAGGGCGGATGCTTCAAATTATTGATAGTTGGATCCCCCACTTGCCCTCAGAACCATCACGTTCAGAAAGCTTTGAGGGAAGTTAGGGCACCTGTTAGCACATTCAAATTACACTGATTATAAAAAGGAGAGCCTCTGGACAGATGAATTAGAAAAACATGGGCTTCTCTAGGCTTGGTGTGTGGTAGAATCTTCGTGTGAAATAAAAGCATTGTACCCCTTCCACTGGGTACTTCGGCCACACAAGCTAAGAGAGGAGTCAATTTCAGCCTCTCTTCCCATCAGCCCCTTTCTCCTGGGTAAGGCATAACCTGAATGTGGCAGCCCAGGCCTGAGTATTTTCCTAGGTTTGCCATCTCATTTCAAATGGCCAACTGCTATGTTTTCATCCCTACTGGAGTGTCTGCTCATGTGGAAACATTATTTGGGGGTGTAGCAAAAACTTAGTATTTTCTGTTAAATTTCTTAAATGAGTCAGTGCAAATAAAGAATGAATGCCAGGTGCAATGGCTCACACCTGTAATCCCAGCACTTTGGGAGCCAAGGCAGGGGGATCACCTGAGGTCAGGTGTTTGAGACCAGCCTGGCCAACGTGGTGAAACTGTATTTTTACAGTACACTTGAGACTTGCCCAGGATTGACATCTCATCCATCAGGCTACAAATTGGAGCACCTGCCTTCTTTGTTTATCTTGAAGATCAGAATTAGAGCTTTCTGACCTCTCTTCTGTTTTCCACAGTCCCTGAATGTCAGCAACACAATCCCTAAATGTTGCTGATCTCACTTGTCCCCATCACTAACCCTCTCCCAGTTGGGCTGTGTCACTCCCAATCCTACTCCAATTTATGATGCTCCATTCAGCAGCACCCAATGAATTTTAGGGATTCATTATGAGAAAACTGTGCATTTTTTTCTTTTTGAGACAGAATCACACTGTGTCACCTAGGCTGGAGTGCAGTGGTGCAAACTACAGCCTTGCAAATTCTGAGACAAGTACTTTAGGCCCTCTACTCTAAGAGGCAAAACATTCACGATTTACAACCTGAAACGCTTCTGACAGAATAGCAAGCATCTTGAGGTAAGGTCAAATAGGGAGTACACCCACATGGATTATGTCCTAAGTCACTCAGGCAAAGGCTCTGAAAACAATTCATGTAAGGAAAAGGCATGTCCCAGGCCAGCCTCCAGAGTCCACCCCAACAAATGGCATCAATGGTCTAGCCTGAAAAGCTAATAAATATAAATTTTAAATACATTTGTGCCTTAGTTAGCTACTAATGAATGATTTCTCATTAGCAAATGTTCCCGTATATCTGAAGCACACTACCTTTATGAGCGAAAGCTCTGAGTAAACAACAGGCTGTGTGCATTGATGATATTTATGCCTTTCCCTCATCTCCTCCCATTCTTCCATTGTTCACACCCTAAGTTCCATCCAGGCCTTTGTTTTGTCCACTGCTGCATCTCCAGCAGCTGAAATACCACCTAAGACATTGTAGGAGCTTATTTGTTAAACAAATGAATCCTGCTCTATCCAGCAAACAAGCAAACCAGATAAGACTCTTAGATTTTTGCCCAAATTAAAAGTAAGGAGTGAGGCTCTTCTGGTAGAATAAAATCCCTCTTTGCTTCTTATGTTTATCAGCTACACTTTGGGAAAAAATGGACCAAAAGAAAAGAATCACACTTTAAATGAGAATGTGCCAGGCTAATTGCTCTATTTTCCATGTTCTTACCAGTTTGATTTTAGAGGAAAGATTTTCTGGCAATTTTGTTTTTAGTTGATTTTTTCCCTTGAATGTTGGTGGAAATCCACTCAGGAAAGCCAAATCTTGCATTAGCACTAATCCAGGGACTTCTTTATCTGTTGTCTAAAATAAGGGGAAAAACACAACTCATTTTCCACATCATGAGGCTAGTGAAAACCTGCAGCTGAGAAAACTAGTAAAGAGCTATTGCATCACACATGCTTCAAAATATGACTTTTAGGATTACTTGAATCAATAGTCATTAATATTAGTAAACTACCCTTAGACAAAAAATAAACATTAAAAGATTCTCATAGAAAAACAGCTTTATTATTCATATTTTTATTCTAGCCTACTGTAAAAATGCAATTAAATTTTAAATAACATACCAAGTAGCCCCTCCATACTGTCTGTCTGTTGTTTCCTTTAAACAGTCCAGAGTGGGCATCTTCAACTACAATCAAGAATACCATAAGCATGCACATTTTTAATGAATACTTAACCACAGTGTCTGGTAAAACATTCTGAGAGCTATTAAAGCAGCATAAAACACTGTCAAAAAAAAAAAGGAAGCTAAAAGGAAACAAAATTAGCCCATTCAACAAAAGGGGAACAGTGTAACTCAGTGTACGCTGAAATGCTGAATTTCACAATACCAAAGGTTATTGACACAGGTAGAAGAAACACGAATGCTTCATGGAAGCAGTCAAATTTAAGCTAGAATGCGAAGAAGGAAATGACAGGATGATAGAAATCACAGATGTATATGCAAACATGGGGAAATAAAAAGAATTGTTTGACTAGAATAAAACATTTGGGAGTGGTGAGTACCAGGAAACAAGGGCAACCAAAGGGGGCCCTTGCATGCCAGGCAGTGGCATATATGTTAACAGCAGGGAGCTACTATGGATCCTGTGGCTCCTTAAGAGGCACAGTTTTTGGGAGGCCGAGGCAGGTGGATCAGAAGGTATGGAGTTCAAGACCAGCCTGGCCAAGATGCTGAAACCCCGTCTCTACTAAAAATACAAAAATTAGCCAGGTGTGGTGGCAGATGCCTATAATCCAAGCTACTTGGGAGGCTGAGGCAGAGAACTGCTTGAACCCGGGAGGTGGAGGTTGCAGTGGGCTGAGATCGCACCACTGCACTCCAGCCTAGGTGACACAGTGCGATTATGTCTCAAAAAGAAAAAAATGCACAGTTTTCTCATAATAAATTCCTAAAATTCATTGGGTGCTGCTGAATGGAGCATCATAAATTGGAGTAGGATTGGGAGTGACACAGCCCAACTGGGAGAGGGTTAGTGATGGGGACAAGTGAGATCAGCAACATTTAGGGATTGTGTTGCTGACATTCAGGGACTGTGGAAAACAGAAGAGAGGTCAGAAAGCTCTAATTCTGATCTTCAAGATAAACAAAGAAGGCAGGTGCTCCAATTTATAGCCTGATGAGATGAGATGTCAATCCTGGACAAGAGTCTCAAGTGTACTGTAAAAATACAGTTGCAGGGCACAGTAGCTCAGGCTTGCAATCTCAGCACTTGTGGAGCTGAGGCAGGCGTTATCACTTCAGCCCAGAAGTTCAAGATCAGCCTGGGCAACATGACAAAACCTCATCTCTAAAACAAACAAACAAAAACATAAAAAACTAGCCGAGTGTGGTAGGCTGAGACGAAAAGATCATCAGAGCCTGGGAGGTTGAGGCTGTGGTGAGCCATGATCATGCCATTGCACTCTAGCCTGGGTGACAGAGTGAGACCCTGTCTCAATAAACAAAACAAAACAATATAGTTGATGAGCACTGGAGAAAAGAAAGCTTTCATAATACACTGTTTATCTTTAAAGGAAGCACTGGGTGTTAAGAGTATGAGTTCATTACGATTTTATCAGATAAACTTTTCTTTCTCTCTTTCCATTGATAGGATGGATTCTGCCTAACAGGCCTGGTCTATGTATTTGTAATCTCAGCAAAGCAGCTAAGAGCATTTATGTCATCTTCGTGGGTATCACAAAGACATACAGGTTTGATGCTCAGTTAGATAGGCTATAACTTAACCAATTCTACCAAAGAGATGTGAATAACAAAGCCGCAATCAACATAGAGGGAGGTTTAGGGGATTAGTCATAGCTCCTTCTTACTGAACCCTCTATCAATGTTTTGGAAGCTACAGAAGGCATGCTTGTGAAATGTAGATTCATATGAAGATGACAGAGAAGCTATTGTCCTGGATAAGAGACTACGGATTCCCCAAATTTGTGACTACTTGGAGCAATGACTCAAGTCTAGCAAAATAAAATCTCCTATGAAGTAAAACCTTTATAACTTGGTAACAAAACCAACTACACAAGCATAAACTAAAACAGGTATTTGAGCATTAGAGCATACACATTTCCTTTTTTTTTTAAGATCAGTTTTACTCAACAGTGAGTTCAGTATGAGTCAACAATGTGCTGTGGCCACAATAAATTTTCATCACATTTTTGTGCTTTTAAACAGAAGTACATTGAATGAAAAAGGTGATGATGTTCTCCAATACCGACTCATTAGGAAACCCCTGTTGGGTTGACCTTCAAAATGTCCAGAATCCAACCACTTCCTACCTTCACTGCGCCTCCCTGGTCTAAGCAACCTTCCTTCTTGTCTGAATTATCACAACTTTTGCCCCTCCTCAGTCTATTTCCACCAAAGTTATCAGATCACATTACATTTGTACTCAAAACCCTCTGGTGAGTCCTCATCCCACTCCAAGTTAAAGCCAGGTCCTTGTTATGGCTACCAGGACCTATGTCATTTGGTACCCTCCTTACTTCTTCAGGTTCATCTACTGCCTGCCTCTGTCTTGTTCACTCCATTCCAGCCATACTGGTCTCCTTGCTTTTCTTCAAACCTGCCAGGTACACTCCTGCCTCAGGGCCTTTGCAACGGCTATTCTACTTAGCCAGACCACTCTCCCCAAATACTCATGTTGCTGGTTTTCTCACCTTCACATTTCCACTCAAAAGTCACCTTCTGAGTTAGGAATGTCCCTACCATCCAAAATAGAATTGCAGCCCCCCTGCCCTGGCTGACACTTCCTCTGCTGCTGCCCCTGCTTGGTTTTTCTCCACAACATTATCTTCTACAAATTATATAATCTACTTATTTATCGTGTTTACTCTCTGACTCCCTCCACCAAGATGTAAACTCAAGGTAAGGGCAGAGATTTTTGGCCATCAGTTAACTGCTGTCTCTTCAGCACAGAGAACAGTTCCTCATACACAGCAGGCACCTGATAAGCACTTGTTAGATGAACACTCCTGTTCTCCTTGCCAAAACAGAACCACACTAAAACAGAATGTTCACTTCCCATTGACATATTTTAAAAGTCATCTGAGAAGAGCAGACTGGGACACCGACAAGTCCCTTAGGGACAGCCAAAGAAAGGAAAATAAAATATCCCATGGGAGAGGGATTACATGAGTTCTGTGTGACCATAGGAGGTACAACTTTAACCTATGTGAGAAAGAAATAAATTGCCACTAGAGGAAATTTGTGTGCTATAAATCAAAGGTGTAAGCCTGACTGGAAAAACTACTTTGCTGAGTAGACCCAGTTCCAGGTTGCAGAGCTGGACTATGTGAGTGGTGAGGTACAAATCAGTTCAGAATCTATACTGTGAAGGGGGAGACATTTGTACTTGGAAAGATGAACATTTCTTTTCAAACTCAAAATAACTTTTTTTTTTTTTTGAGATAGGGTCTCACTCTTGCCCAGGCTGGAGATCAGTGGTGCAGTCTTGATTCACTGCAGCCTCAATGTCCCAGGCTTAAGCTTAAGATCCTTCCACCTCAGCCTCCCAAGGCACATGCCATCATACCAGACTAATTTTTGCGTGTTTTTTTTTTTTTTTTTTTGGAGAGACAGTGTTTTGCCATGTTACCAAGGCTGGTTTTGAACTCCTGAGCTCAAGCAATCTGCTCACCTTGACCTCCTCAAGTGCTGGGATTATATCTGTGAGCCACCACACCCAGCCTCAAACTAAAAATAACTTGTTAAGTATCAGGGAGTGAGCACTGTTAGGCACTGATCAGGATATAAACTGGTGAGTGGTAAGTCTTCTGTTCAATAAAAAATTCCATAAGAAAAACGATCAACTCCTGTGCAATCAAAACCTAAGTCATGAGTTGGATTGTAAGTATTCTAGAAATGTAGAAAAGTAAAAATGAAATCATTGTGAATATATTAGTCTGGGAGCTTCATGGAGGAGAGAGGACTTGAGGTGGCGCTGGACGGAGCAGGAGACGAACTGGGAGAGGGAAGGGGACAGGCGGAGAGATACAAGGCCTAGTACCGCATGTGTGAAGACACTGACGGCTGCAACATGATGTGGGGAGGGCAGGGATGTGGGGATCACCTGACAAAATCAAGGCAATTAAAGCTGAATCACAAACATCAGGAAGAGAAGTTTGTATGCATGTGAAAAGCAAACATACACTGCTATATTATTCTCTTCATAAAGGCAGTGAACTCATAAAATCGGGGTTTTCAGATTTATTTGAGACCTGCGTGCCAGACAGACTGAGATGGACTTTACATAGAAGAGCTAGGAGTCTTATTATTGGAGTCTGCATGAGGGAATTCAGTCTGATGTGGAGGAGGTAAGTAAGGTAAGAACCTAAGAATCATGGGCAAAAAAAAAAAAAAAAAGTCAGTCATAGGATGAAGTTAATTATGAGTTATAGATGTAAAAAGTAAGAAGGGGTCAAAGATGGTTCCAAAGATTTTATCTGGGAGGTACGACACTGACAAAATGGGAGCTGGAGAACTAGACTTGGTGCTGGAAAGGGAACACGACAGCTTTTATTTTACACATAAAAACTACAGACCTTCCAAACAGAGACAATCCATGCAGAGGAGGAGAGAGATGAGAGGCTAGAGCAGAAGATGCAGGATACGCGCTCAGCAGTGCTCTGGTCAAGTGAGAGAATGGGATCGCTAAGGATATGGGTGCAGTTTTATGCCAGGAATTACTATTTTAATTCCATTACCTGTCCAAATCATCTGTTGTCTTATAAACAACAGATATTTGTTTTTTTTACAGTTCTGGTGGTCAAAGTCTGAGATCAGAGTGCCAGCATGCTTGGGCTTTGGTGAGGGTCCTCTTCTAAGCTGCAGATGGCATCTTCTCATAATGTCACATGGTGGAGAGCAGAGAAAGCTCTCTGGAGTCTCTTTTGCTTTTATTTATTATTTTGAGGCAAGGCCTTGCTCTATTGTCCAGGTTGGAATACTGCCCAGCCTTGAATTCCTGGGCTCAAGCGATCCTACTGCCTTAGCCTCCCAAGTAGCTAGGACTATAGGCACATATCACCAAGTCCAGCTGTATTTTTTTTTTGTAGAGACAGGTTCTCACTATATTGCCTAGGCTGGTCTTGAAGTCCTTAAGCTCAAGCAATTCTCCTGCCTTAGTCTCCCCAAATTCCTGGGATTAGAGGCATGAGCCACTATGCCCAGCCTGGAATCTCTTTTATAAGGGTACTAATCCCATCAAAGCCTCCACTTCCTAATACATCATGCTGGGGGTTATGATTTCAACATAGAAATTCTGGAGGAAACACAAACATTCAGTTCATATATCTCAGAATGTAAAGAATGAATACTCCAGGTATGTTCTGTCTAAACTGTAGAACACAACCTTGCAGAGGAGTTATGTAGTAGAAACAACATTGCCTCTAGAATAATTGATAGCCAAGAGAACAAGGTAACTATAACATCAGATTGAAGGTCCTCACCACAGCACAGAAGGTATGTGTGTTACACAGAGTAAAACAGATGCAGCAATCCCTTTTTGAGGTTAAGACCAAAATACAATGGCAGCTTTTTGCTTCTCTTTGTGTATTTTAAGAAAAGTTCATCAGACATTTAAGACTAAATCATTTCTATTACACTCAGAATTTTGTTATTCAAACATCCAATGATAACATGATTTCAAAATATTCATAAAAAGATCTTACCATCCTTAGCACTGTCAAAAACAACAACTGAGACATTAGTAGAAGGGTTTTTTGGTTTTGCAACATTGAACATGTCACTGGCAGAATGAAAAGAAGGATAAAGAGATGGCAGGTCCTTCAGGGTAATGTTGGCTGGCAGGGATGGGTCCAGGACAAGCATTGGCACCTTAATGCAGTGTGTCAGCAAACACTCTAACTGCTTCTCACTGGAAAGAAACACCAACATGCTTAATTGAAATTTAATCAATGATGAGAAGCGTGTTATACTACTACATTTTTCAGATTTTTTACAGCCCATAAAAAATCATAATATTTTAATAAATGAAGACTTTTATCTCATGGATACAAAAATTAAGTTAGCGAGTATGATATAAAATAGTTAAATCTGACTCTAAAGATAGAGGCCTCAGTCTCCCATTAATAAAATAAGATTGCCACCAATATTTACTAACTCAAAAGCGCACATGAAATTAAGCACTTCATTACCATCATCTTTTAAAGATTATTCATAATTCCAATAAAGTCAATCATTGGGCAGATGAGGAAAGAGGTAGATTCTGGTTAATAGTGTCAGGTTACCCCTGATATAAGTTACCAATTCCAGTTAGAATACGACTAAATACATTGGATATGATACTACACTGATGTAAGCAAAAGCAACTGTGACATGGTTCCAACATAAATTTATATGAGATATTTCTATCTGAATATAAGAAATGCCTACAATAAACATATTACCTGAATAAACAAATGGATGGGCAAAAGACATGGCCAGAAAATTCACAAAGTAGGACCTACAACTAGTTAAACAGCATAAAAAATTGTTCAACTTCCTTAATAAAAAAATGCAAAAGAAAACAATGAGCTTGGCCAGGCAGGGTGGCTCACACCTGTAATCCCAGCACTTTGGGAGACCAAGATGGACAGATCACGAGGTCAAGAGTTCGAGACCAGCCCGACCAACATGGTGAAACCCTGTCGCTACAAAAATTAGCTGAGTATGGTGGCAGATGCCTGTAGTCCCAGCTACCCAGAGGCTAAGGCAAGAGAATTGCTTCAACCCAGAGGTGGAGGCTGGAGTGAGTCGAGATCGTGCCACTGCACTCCAGCCTCAGTAAAAGAGCAAGACTCTGTCTCAAAAAAAAAGAAAGAATGAAAGAAAGAAGAAAAAAAGAAAGAAAGAGAAAGAAAGAAAACAATGAGCTATCACCTTTTATTTACTAAATTAGCACCCCTCAAAAAATGATGACTCAATGTTAGCACGAGTGCAGTAAGTCTACTTCTCTTAAGTACTGCTGGTGTCACTCCAAATGACATCAACTCTTTTGGGAAAACAAGTTGGTATACACATTAGATATACATATACACTTATTGAGAACCATAAAAACATGCATAAGCTTCTTCCTCAGTAATTGTACGTTCAGCAATCCAGTCCAAGTAGGGAAGAGGAACAAAACAGGAAAAACAAACCCCCACACAGAAAATGCCACATACCCAAATATAAGTATCATAAAATACGGACAAAAGTGAAATACAGAAATGTCCAACATTTAGTAAAGTACAGTAGTCACTTTATGGAATATTATACAGCTATTAAAACTAAAAGATACGAAGCATTAAGATAATGCATCAACATGATACATATGTATAATTACATAAAGTTTAATAAGTAGGATACAAAGTTGCACACAGATTATAAACTATAACTATTCAAATATGCATGAAAAGGGAACAATAAAAATGCTAACAGTTGTTAAATAAGGGTCATAAAACTATGTGAGGTTTTTCTTTTCACTTTCCTCTCAATCTTTCTTAATATTGCACCATTGCTTTTATTTAAATAATTTAAAAACCATTTTAAAACAGTATTAATGTTAATACAATTTATATATAATTAACATAAAAAAATGGCTTAGAAGGCACTTCCGGATCTTGAAATTCTCAGGATCCTCTCTATCAATAAGTGCTTTTAAAAGTCTGATGGATAAGCGGGGAGGTGACAATTAACAGATTTCTGCTTGTCAGTGAGGCAGTCTTGTTTTAAGGACCTATCAGAGTCAGGAATGACTCAAATCAAGATAGGTGCATTTGGTTCTTCTTGTTGGGCTAACTCTCCTTCCCAGGTTCTTAAACATAAACAACTTCACAGCTTTTAAGGATAAGGATGTACATACTGAATATGTAAGTAAATGATGGACATAAATTTTATAAGTGAAAACACTGGGTAGAAGTTAGAGTGTAAGTGGACCAAGAGAACAATGCACCAAGACAGATTAATGGGAGGGAATTACAGAGAAGGAAGTTTGGGGACTCTAACCCTCCCCAGTGCAGTGAAGCTTTGGTTAGCAAAATAACCAGAGTTCTCAGTCAACTATGCACTCAGCACTGCAAAATTTTCCATCTAACAGATGTACCTAATTTGGGGTCAAAACTATATGGGTAATAGAGTAAATACAAAATCCTGTGTACCCCCCCAACAAAAAACAAGTGATAATTTGAAATTTCCCTTCAATTCTTCAATTTTTATTCTTGAAAGGAAATCAAAATGCTTACTTACCTCTTCTTAGTTGGTTCCGTCGTGTTTTTCCCAAGGATTTCTCTAATAAAAAGCAAATACAGTTTATTACATACATATGGGCTAGTGGTAGCCGTAAATGTGAATAAGAGGAACTGACAATGCTTACCACACTTAAAATGCATAATCAATTCTATGTTGCAGTGAAATATTACCAACACTGTCCCTCCCATTGTAACCAAGACAGTTTACTTAAAACATAAACTTTTATATTTTATTAGTAAAACATGGTACTAGACTGTCGGCCATTTTAATGCACTGGAAAAGTCATATAACCTCTAACAAAGAGAAATGAATTTGCTCCAATATAAGGTAGCCAAAGACCTGCATGCTTGACATTCACAAAGAAGTGAACAAGTAGTAGATTCTAAGAAGTACTCCTACGGAATCAAAGGAGAACTGCATCAGCCAAGTTCCTACCTCTGATGGCTATCCAGAAGTCCACTGTACTCTTCCCAGATAAAGTACATAAAACGACCAATCTCATATATTAAATAAAAAGTACCAAAGTTTCTAATTCCACAACCTGTAATTTATTCCTAAAAGGCATAAAGGAAATATACTTTTCACTGCCATTTTCAAATAGAAAAAAGTCTGTGGGCCTATTATAGTTTTCAAGGGAAGAATCTGTCTTACTGTGGAGCTATTTTTTTTTTATAATAAACAGTTATTTCAAGAAGATACCACACCCAGGGCTCAAAATAAGTGAGCAGGCACCCAGGAGTGTAGCGGGTAGGTCCTCTGTCTTTAGGTCCCTTGGAGAGCAGCCCATCACTAGAGCACCACATTCATAAAATCACCGTCTGGCCAAAGTGAGGCCAGTATCTGGCAGAAGTGTCTGAGTCCTCCTTGGACACCAAAAAACAAGGGCCAGATGGATGACTGCCAAGATCTCATAATGGCATGAACTGAGAGGCAAGTTTGTTTGGATGGCACTGTGAAATCAACTTACCCTTCTCTAATGCATGCTTACTTGTACTCATGGGACTGTCTGTTTTGTTTTGTTTTTTCCTTTTCTTTTTTGAGACAGCGTCTTGCTCTGTCACCCAAGCTGAAAGGCAGTGGCACAATCATGGCTCACTGCAGCCTCAACCTCCTGAGCTCAAATGATTCTACCACCTCTGCCTCCAGAGTAGCTGGGACTACAGATGTGCACCACCACACCCAACACATTTTTTATTTTTTGTAGAGATGAGTTCTCACTATGTTGCCCAGGCTGGTCTTAAACTCCTGGCCTCAAGTGATCCCCTCCCACATCTACCTCCCAAAGTTCTGGGATTACAGATGTGAGCTACCATGTCTGGCCTGTGTTTTGTTTTTTAAAAATGAGTTTTACCAGATCCTTTTGTAGTTCATTAGCATGATGACTGGGTTTCATGCACATGTGTGAGATTTGCCACCCTCAGACCTCATTACATCACCACATTACCCATCTGATGTGAAAAAATTTGCTTTTTACCTCATTGCTTTCTGCTCCTCCTCCATCTGTTCTCTGACCTGCTGTAGTTCCTTCAGCAGTTCAAGATCTGTCCCATTCACCCAGGTGTAAACAACGTCGATCGGCATAGGCAGACAAAGCCTAGGGCAAATCAACAAATCCTCCAGCTTACATGCATTTTTCCAATGTATTTGGGAATAAGAATATCACAGAGTTTAAACCCAGAGATTATGAAAAAAATCTATAAAAAGGTAATCCAACCATGGCATATTATCACAGAATTGTATGTTTTCAAACTGTAGCTGGGGGCTGATACTTGTCAAGTACCTTCTCTGAGTTGTATTATGCTAGACACTTACGTAATTTGCATTACTTGATTCTCACAGCCACTCTGTAAGAAGGCTGATATTAAAGATTTAAAGATTGTTGGTGGGTGAAGTAGAATGGTCTTGGAAGCTCAGTCTACCTTAAACTACCTGTTCTCATAATTTGGCAAACAAGGGGACTGGGATGCAAATGCAGCCAAACATAGAAAATCGATTAGAAGTTTAAAGAACAGAATTACAGGCTCTGGACAGTGGCTCATGCCTATAACCACGGCACTTCGGGAGGCTAAGGTGGGAGGTTCACTTGAGCTCAGGAGTTTGACACCAGCCTGGGCAACAGAGTGAGACCCTGTCTCTACAGGAAAATTTTAAAATTAGCTGGATATGGTGGTGTGCACCTGTAGTCCCAGCTACTCAGAAGGCTGAAGTAGGACTGCAGTGAGCCATGAGCTGCACTCCAGCCTGGGCGATGGATCAAGACCTTGTCTCTTAAAAAAAAAATAATGTTATCAAAATCCATAATGAAGACCTAGCCCTACTACTTAATGCTGTAGCTTTCTTAATGCTGTAGCTTTCTGTCCCATCTCATCTCTGCTTTTCCTTTTTTTTTTCATAGCACTTATTACTTTGGTAACACAAATAAGTAACTTGTAACCTATTCCATTCACTACGTGTGGCCCTCTCCCAGAATGTTAGCTTCAAGAAAGGAGAAAACTTTCCTGCTTTGTTCTCTAAAGTATCCGAGCAATGAGAAGAGTGCCTGGTACATAGGTGCCCTATAAGTATTTGCAGACATATGAGACACTAGCACAGAAGACCTTCCTGAACTTGCACCATTTCTTCCTGATCATCTTATCCTCATCACAGTCAGGCAGACTTTTAGTTCTTGAATATATTGTTTAAGCCTCACCGTAGTGATTTTACCCAGGTTTTACTCCTGCCAAAAGCACTCTTCCCCTTTCTCTCACTTACCAAAACCTACCCAGCTTTCGGGGGTCTGCCTAGATGTATGCCACTCTGACTTATGACTCAGGAGTCCATGTGTACATCTGGGTACTGATATTACTCTAGATCGGGAGTGTCCAATCTTTTGGCTTCCCTGGGCCACATGGAGATAACTGTCTTGGGCCACACATAAAATACACTACCACTAAAGATAGCTGACAAGCTAAAAAAAAAAAAATGCAAAAAACTCATGTTTTAAGAAAGTTTATGAATTTGTGTTGGGCCACGTTCAAAGCTGTCCTTGGCAGCATGCAGCCAGCAGGTTGAACAAATTTGCCTTAGATAGTGCTATTTCAAGTTTGATACTTTCCAAGAAACTGCTTGGCTTTTACAGTTTTATTTTTAGGCCAAGGACCAGCTTACCCTCCTTTTGTCCTCCTCACACCCCAGGCACAGCTTAGGCTTTTGGTTGCTACCATATCATCTCATGAGAAAGAGAGGTGGATAAATCTTTTGAATTACAGGAGGAAAAAATAAACAAAAACGTCAACAACCTTTAGCTTACGAGAGGTAGGGGAGATAACTGGATGAATGGAGTGTTTATCCATTTGATGAATAATCCTTATTGAGCACTCAGTATGTGCTAGGTACTGTTCTAGGTGCCAGGGTTTCAGCAGTAAATAAAACAAAGCCCAAATCTGTGCCTTCATGGAGCTTACATTTCAGAAGGGAGAAAACAGGAAATAAATAAATGGATATAAAGTCAGATGATAAATGTTATGGAGAAAGTAAAGCAGCAAATGGGGATAGAAACGGTGTCAATGGGGTGGTGTGAGGTTGGGGGATGCAGTCAGTTTTAAATAGAGAGATCAGAGATGGCCTCAGTAAGAAGGTGACATTTCAGCAAAAGTATGAAGGAAGTAAGGAAGCAAGTCAGGTGGGTAACGGAGAAGAATGGGCCAGAAAAAGGGAACATCAAACACAAATGCCGTGAGGCAGGAATATCTCTTGGTTTTTCAAAGACCCAGAGGTCCTCTGTTCCCTGAGAAGAGGGGAGAGAGCAAATGAAAGAGAATAGTTGAAGATAAAGGTCAAAGAGACAACAGAGTTCCCAGAGCTTCATCAGGAAAATAAGGAATCACCTTATTCTCCAGCATATGTGACAGCTGAGTATTTACCAACTGTCTTGTCTTATTTCAATAAAAACCTAAAAATCCATTTCCCACATAACAGAGTGTACATGTTTCTGAGTCATATGGTTAGAATTATGAAGGTGAAAGTTTGGAATTGGGATATTTTGAATGAAGACTTTCAAGGTCAAAAAAGCTTTCAGCTGGAGAATTGCTAACCATTCCAAACTAATTTATTTTCTAACAGCCACTGATGTCCTTTGCATTTTTATTTCAGTATTTTTCTCTTCCTAGTTTAAAAAATAATGTAATAAGAAAACAGGCTGAGACCGGAATCAGAATCTCTATTTATTTCTGGACAAAGAGCCAACGTGTATTTGGACATTTATATGAACTACAAAGGAGTATGACAACTTCAAAAAAAGAAAACATATGGTTTGATATGACTGTTGTGAAATTTATTTTTCTCTCTTCCCAGCAAACCCAGTCTTTGAAATAAGAACACAGTTCTACTTGGATCCTTCCACAAAATGCCAAAATGAAAAATGCCCGTAACACTGTTGCCAATGGCTTTGAAAGGAATCTATCCACCTTTTTGTGGTGGGCTATACTGCAATCTAGGTCATCCCTATGCTTTCGGCAATATGTGATTTCTGAGAATCGTTCTCCTATAGTTCTTATTGAAGCAATCAGCATGCTGCATCACTCCAAAGGAATAACTGGTAACGATGTAAAACTTGCTACCTCCATCATCTGTGACTGCAAGCTAGGACAAACAGCTCCTAAGCAATCTGCTTCTATATTGAGGTCATACTCATAAATGGAGAAAGAGGTAGAATCACACAGCTTGATACTCTGGCCCATAGGTTAGAAAAGTTGCCATAAATATGTAAAGGAAAAGTACATCTGTGATTTGTTGGGGCAGCAGGAAAGTTTATGCTAACTTGGGAGTGGGGGAGGGGGGGAAAGGCTTTTTTTACTTTCTATAGCTCAATGACAGAAAGTAATAAAAGATTTCAATTTTTTAATATCAAACGGAAAATTCAATCTAATATGAAGTTTGGTATATTTTGAAGATTTTTTTTCTAAAATAATAAAAGAGACCCAATGTTTACCTCTAGTTGGTGTGGCCTGGAATATATCAAGTCAACTATCATTGATATACGATAGCAAAATACACATGTGAAAAATAAAATATTTTCAATGGATTTTAACTCCAGGTTTAAATAGAATAATTCAGTAGAAAATATTGTTAATGTATACACACTTATTTTATTGCCTAGTCCAGTGTATTTACATGCAACAGTAGTTTATTGGAATATTAACATTCATTTTTTTGAATGGGTTCTTTGATGAAGTAGGCTCCACAAGGCCTGTTGTGATCACCTCCTTCGAGATATTGCTCATAAACAATGTCATGTCCTGGAACTGCTCATCATATTGTAGGTTCAATGCAACTCCACCATATTTGATGCCTGGTCATATATATAAGTCATTTCCTATGGCTGGGCATAGGAAGCCATTGCACTTGAAACTGAGATGTAAAATGCAGGAGATACAGCTTTCCAAAAGTAGTTTTAACAACCCTACAAGGTTATTAGGCTGTTTTTTCATGGTGACATGGTTAGTAATGCAAGAAGCTCAAGTGACCCTGCAATCCCCTCCATCCCCTGAGTTTCTAATGACCCAACAGAACTCTTCTAGAGCAGGCAAGATATCATTACCACCTACCCCATTGTGGCTTCTATGAGAAACTGGGAACTGGGGAAGCCAGTTTTACCTATCAGTCTCAGAGTCTGACACGTCAGTATGCTTTGCTGAGTCTGCCCTAACTTCTCTAGGCTTTATTTGTCAGACTCCTCATCTTTGGCAAGCCTCTGGGCCCACTGCTCTGAGGAACTATTTCACACAAAGTTTGGAAAATTCTCTGATAAGCAAAGTTGAAAAGACTGACATTTTTTTCGGATATTGCACAACCCATATTAATGCTAATATACATTGAATATTATCCCTGATTAAAATGTAAGATAGAGGATTTCTTAAACTTACTGAACTAGACAGAGAATTCCCTTTAATAGGATATTTTTTTAAAATGTCCATGGACACATTTTGAGAAACATCACCTTCCAAAACAGTAACTTAACAATTATTTCCCAAACTCCTGCTAACTGCCAGGTATTATTGTAGATTCTAGGAATACAAGGAGAACAATCTATCCAAAGTCACTGCTCTCATTAGTTTCTTTTCTAGACCTACAAACAGAAACAAAACTAAACAGGGAAACAAACTAATAGTATAATTATAGAATTTTGGTTGGTAAGTAGGTCTACGATGAAAAATAAAATAAGTTGACATAGAGAATTATAGAGACAACTTTAGTTTGGGTGGTCAGATCTTTAGAAAGGACACAAAATGCCTACTTGCTGGGGTTAAAATGGGAGAAAAAGACCACAAATTAGATTCAGTGTATACTGTGCTCCGGTAATGGATGCACCAAAATCTCACAAATCACCACTAAAGAATTTATTCATGCAACCAAACACCTCAACCTGTTACCCAATTACCTATGGAAATAAAAAATTAAAGTAAATTACAAGTTTAAAAAGCCCATATACTTGAATTAACCTTTTGTAAATTCATGTAAATCTTTGGTAGAAATATTGATGATTATGTATTATCCTCAGTAAATACAAAACACATGCAAAATGAACATAAATGTATCTTTGATTTGTAAAGATTTTTATTGGAAAATATGACACATAAACATGCATAAATCCTACAAGTACAGCTTTATGAATTATTACAAAGTCAACACATGTGTAACCACCCAGTTGAAGAACTATAACACCCAAGCCCTGGTATCTAGCCATGACTTTATGGATATCCATTGTCCTTAGTTTCCTAGTAATCACTTTCTTATTTATTTATTTAGATGAAGTCGTCCTCTGTCTCCAGGCTGGAATGGAGTGGTGCTACCTCGGCTCACTGTAACTTCTGCCTCCCAGGATCAAGCAATTCTCCTGTTTAAGCATCCCGAGCAGTTGGGACTACAGGCATGCACCACCCCTCTCAGCTAATTTTTGTATTTTTTTTTAGTAGAGATGGGGTTTCACCATATTGGTCAGGCTGGTCCCGAACTCCTGACCTCAATATCCACTTGCTTCGGCCTTCCAAAGTGCTGGGATTACAGGCATGAGCCACGGCGCCCAGTCTAATGTCAGTATATTTAAAAATAAAAGTTTTGAATTCTCTAACTGTGGAGGTCATCTTTGCTCCTCAGTTGCTTTGAGACATTGTAAATTCTGGGGCCTAATTCACATGGACTGACTTTAGAATAATCAAAGGTGAGATAAAATACAGAATGTTTTTTTTATAGATTTTTAATTATCTTGGGAAATAATGAAGTTATTACTCTCTTAAGAACTAAAAAACATAACTTCATTTCCTGATTGTACTGGAAAAAAACTACCTATAAGTTAATTTTACACATTCCAATAATCTTTATTAAATGAACTTATATGGTATTTTAAAGTATCAGTAGTATAACTTTTTGTTATGATTGTATATCTCTAAATAATCTTATATTTAGGAGTACAAGGCAGATGGGTTTTCTTACACAATTCATAATTTCAAGGATGTCAACAGAGAAACAAAAATATATAAGGATATGTGCATAGATTATAGGATATAATTTTGGAATTATATACAAATTTCAGAGAGGCACAGAAAATATTGGACTGTATCTGGGAGGATAAGCACATCTAGAGAGAGCGTTTAAAAGGTATTTTTATTTTTTGCATTATATTGCCACCTAATGGCCGCAACTGATATGAAAAGCAAAGCTTTTATAACTTTCGATGTCGGAAAGACTTAATAGTAAACAAATATTGAAAAGAGAGAAGAGATGCATACATTTTGATGTTATTTTCTTTTTTCATTTTCTCTGCTCATCTGCTAGAGAGGTACTCACTAGTTCTGTGGAAGGCAGGAGGAGAAATAGTTCAGTCCCTCCCCACTAGCAGTGACTATGGCTAAATTTCTGCTTACTTACTTGAAGACAAACATACAGCATCATCAGGATATTAATTTCCTTATAAAGACGAGACAGTCTAGACAGTATTTAATAAGAATAAGCCTACTAAATAACTATAGCTTTTATGCTAAGTATTTATCTTTTTGATTGCGAGGAGCCCTCAGTTTAGCCGAGAATTCCCCTGCTGAGCCACCATAAGAAAATGGTGCTAATACAAAATACAAATACAAAAGTCTTCTCTATGCCCTGCTTCTCTATCTTTTTGCTGTATCTGACCGTGATTCAAATAGTCTCTCCTGTTCAAATTTCTCAGCTCACATGAAAAGAGAAATGCCAATTCATTCTATTACATGTAGACCAACATTTCTTGCATGATGTTATAAGCAATAGAATTTGAGCTGAATGAATAATGATCATATGTCACATTACATATTTTGAATTTTAAAATAAAAAAATTGTATTTACATATTTATTTGTATCTAATTTGGAATAAAAACAAAGATTTCTATTGAATAAAGTTTAATAGTACAACCTAACCTATAAAACTACCACTTTGAAGTTGTCTATCACCTTACCTACTAGTATATAAGGACATATATTTTATGTATGATTTTCTGATACTGAGTAAAGAAACCCTGGAAATAATAATATACTCAGAAAGGCTGGTATATGTCCAGAAAAGTCGAATTTGTTAAAACATAATAAACATTTATTAAATAAGTGAAGGAATGACTAAATGAATGGATAGATGGATGAACGGATGGATGGACGGGCTCGCAAACCTATAGAAAGATAATTTCTCCTTCCATGAGTTCAAACACTAGACATTAAAAAAAAGTGTTCCATGTTCCCATGAGTGAAACAGATATCTTTATATTCTTGCTCCTTCTGCAAACGCCCAATGGTGTCATTTTAGAAATTCTTTGAGGGAGAGGTGCTACTTAAAGTGAACAATCCTCAATTATTCAACCTGACAAATCATTGCAAATAATAACATGTTACCAAAATTAGCCTCCCCTTATGTCCCCAAAAAAGAATATCAAGCAGTCTGGTAGGAGGCATACAAATAGGAAATTGTTTAAGGGATTTAGAATTCCAAAGGTGGTGGTGGTGGTGGTAACGTGTGTGTATTTGTAGGCTTCTTGTGTCTGTTGAAAAACCATGTCACAGGACCTCCCAATTTACCCTAAGTAGGAATTCCTGTAAGCATTTTCAGTGCCCTGGTTCTCTTTGTAGTGTAGGGTTTCATAAAACCTCTACTGATTAACTGTTTTTAATGTGGGCACTTTTTAACAAGAGGGACTCCAGAATACAATAAGTGAAGAATAAACATTTGTGTTTCTGATATACACAGTGGGACCAGGGCCAGTGATTTTTTTTTCTGGTGAAAACATGCTGGGAAAATATTTGGGAGCACAATTAATGAAGACTTTTAGTGAACTAACTAATACTAAGAAAGAATTCAGTGGAAAATTCTGTCAACAGCTTGTCTAATAAGCCATACAGAATTAGAATTTCAAAATAAAAAACTTTTCAGTAAAGTTCTTTGATAAATATTTTTCTCTAATGAAATGCTAATGACTAAATAGTAAATTTGTGCAGCATAAAAATCCTTGGTGAAATCACAGGGCTATTTCAACTATGATGAAAACTGTTACTGCCTTGAAAGAGTGAACTCACAATTTGCAGCAAAGTAACTAAGTTTTCTCTTGCTGTTGAAACTAATCACCACAAATTCATTGGCCTAAACCACACAAATTTATTGTCTTACTGTTCTGAAGGCCAGAAGTTTGAAATCAAGTGTATTGGTCTGTTTTCACACTGCTATAAAGATACTACCTGAGACTTGATAATTTATAAACTAAGGAGGTTTAATTGACTCACAGTTCTGCATGGCTCAGGAGGCCTCAGGAAACTTACAATCATGGCAGAAGAGGAAGCAGGTATGTCTTACATGGTAGCAGGCAAGAGAGAGCAAAGGAGGAAGAGCCCCTTTTAAAACCATCGGATCTCACGAGAACTCCCTCACTATCAAGAGAACAGCATGGGGAAACTGCCCCCATGGATCCAATCACTTCCCACCAAGTACCGCATTCAACACCTGGGGATTAAAACCCAGGTTATAAATCAAGATGAGATTTAGGTGGGGACACAGTCAAACCATATCAGATAAGTAAAAGTATCTGCAGAGCTAGCTCCTTCAGGACTCTCTGAGCCAGGAGTCTGTTTCCTTGTCTTTTTCATCTTCAAGCAGCCACCTGTATTCCCTGGTTTGTAATTTCCTCCATCTTCAAAGCCCACTACTCCAATTTCTGATTCCTTCATTAGGAAGCCATCTCTTCTGGCTTTATTCTTCCTGTTTCCCTCCCAGAATAACCCAAGTCCACTAACTAATCCAGGATAATCTCCCTGTTTCATAATCCTTAATTTATTCACATTTGCAAAGACTTTTGCTATATAAAGAAACATCCACAGGTTCCTGGGAATAGGATGTGAATATATTTGAGAGCTATTATTCAGTCGGCAATGATCTCTATGCATCTAAAGTAGATAGCTAGGCATATTTATGTGGAGGGCAATAAATTTAGGGTCAGTTAGTAGTTTGAATTATCATAGAGATATGTATGAACCTCAGTAATAACTCATATTAAGCTCCTATTCATTCCAAGTTTTAAAATATGTTTCAAAATATTGATCAATAGATTGCACTTACATTTTAGTACATTTTTGTTAAGTTGCTATTTTCTTTAACATTTCATTTTTATTTTATCAAAAGTTATTTATGTAAACCAGAAGTACCTACAACTATAAATTATTTTCATATATTCTGATATATTTTTGCCATTTTCTTTGTAAGTAAATGTGTTCTCATGAGTTTAGCATACTTTTCCTTTGAAAGTCAAAACTCTGAAATTACAAAACTTAAAAAAATACTCAAGAGGAATAAAATTAATGAGGAATAGGCAGATCTGAGGCATCTAAGTTAAAGAGGTATCGGGGCAGCATAAATATTTGTGATCACTAGGTGGTATTCCTAATCCACAGTTCTTTAACATTTCTTTGGAAGTATAGTCATTTTATTATTTTTGGCTTGAATTTTAATGTGAGATTTAATTAGTCAAACAGTGGTTCCTGACAAAAATATCTTGCCATTGATTTTCAATACACAGACATACTCTGCTTTAAACAACCATGTTTTTAAAATACAGGACAAGACTAGAACAGTTTGTTGGCTGTTTCCTCACAGTTTATTTACTTCTTAATTGTAAGGTTCTGTTGTAAAGTATCACAAATTTAGTGCAAACGAAATTGTTGTTATCTAGCCTCCTCCCCTGAAACACATAAACAAGCATCAATACAAAAATTAACATTTTAAAATAATATTTATATGCTTACATTTTAACACTTAAATCTCCATAACCCTGAATGTCATGTTCTTAATGAATAATTTTTAAATCAGATAATAAGGCATACAATACACTACTTTGATTTTTTTCACAACTTTAAAGTAATACAGATCATGGCTTATAAGTCTCTGTGATGCTATTAGAGCACTACTTGTCACATTTTTATACATGTAAATTTCCAAAGAGCAAATTTTGACAGGAATGTCAGCTAAATGGCATTTTTTTGTTTTGTTTTGTTTTGTTTTGTTTTTAATTTTTTATTTGATTATAGGTTTTGGGGTACATGAGCAGAGCATGCAAGACAGTTGCGTAGGTACACACATGGCAGTGTGCTTTGCTTTTCTTCTCCCCTTCACCCACATTTGGCATTTCTCCCCAGGCTATCCCTCCCCACCTCCCCCTCCCACTGGCCCTCCCCTTTTCCCCCCAATAGACCCCAGTGTTTAGTACTCCCCTTTCTGTGTCCATGTGTTCTCATTTTTCATCACCCACCTATGAGTGAGAATATGCGGTGTTTCATTTTCTGTTCTTGTGTCAGTTTGCTGAGGATGATGTTCTCCAGATTCATCCATGTCCCGTTTGCAGATTCAACGAGAAGAGCTCCAATCCTGGGTTGTTCTCACAGCGCCATCTTGAGTCCTCAGTCTCTAAATGGCATTTTTTTAAAGTCATAGTGAGTGTTAGCATCTTTGCTAAATGTAAATCCTTGTGCAAATACAATTACCAGTATTTTTTCCCTAGCTGCTGATAAATTAAAATTTGTTTTTACAAAGTCAAATTCATTTTAAAAAATCAGATGCAATATCTCAAATAAAAAAGGGAAGAAATAAACTGATTCACAGTTCTAATGGGTTGTACTTTTTTAAAAAAAAACATAGGGCAAAGTATTTTAATTATGAAAGAAAGATCAATGGACGTTGCAGTAATTTTCTATTAAAACTCTACTTTTGCTTGTGACTACGTGTGACAATAAAATTTTCAGTCATGCTAATGAACCACAATCTGTGATGCTGAGAACTACACAAATAGATTTGTCCGCTATGTCTCTTAAAAAAAAATGAAGATGAGTAACTAAACCTTATGCTGAAGCCCTCTCTTTGGTGTGGCATGTGAAGATAAAAATTTTATGTAAGATCTGCAATGTGTTTATATTTTAGAATAAGTTTAAAGAAAGACTTTTGAAAAATATTGATGTAAGTAAATAAACTGAATTTCAGTTATGTTGGGATGTGATTCAAAGGAATTCAAAATTACTTGAAATACACTTTCTGATTTGATTTGGTCTTTTAACAGTATCGAGAAGTTTGTAGCTCAACTGGGAGGCAAATTAGGTTGAGCTGCTGAAAATAGCTGGAAACATTGGAGCATGAAAAGCAAAAGTGTACAGGAGCTGTATTTCCTCCACAGAGCAAAGATCTAGGAGAAGAAAGAATTCCAGAAAGGTGAATGTGCAATCCCAAGCCAAGAGAGCAACGCACAAACAAGATTTCATCCCAACAGGAATGATACAGATTAGTACTACCATCAAAGTCATAAGGGATGCAGGAGTGGTGGTTTCCGTTATCATCCTATTTAATTTACCAGTTAGGTCCCTTTAAGGATTGAGTGTACTGTAGCAGATGACAGTGGACTATCACAATTCCAACCAAGAGGTTACAACTGCAAGGCTGGCTGTGGTATATTTACTAAAGCACATCAACATGGCTTCTGGTAAATGTTATATGGCTTTTAATTTGAAAAATATGTTATTTTCAATATCCGTTAGGATGGAAAATCAGCAGTTTACATTTACTTGGAATAGACCACGTATATATTCATGGTCTTGCCTTTGAGCTTTGTTAATTCACCTAATCTCTGTCACAATATAGTCTAATGGAACATTGGTCATATATATGTTTTCTTGAATATTAAATTTATTGGACCTGATGAGCATGAAGTCACAAGTATTATGGGTACCTTGGTAACACATGCACTCCAGAGGGTGGGAGACAAAATTTCAAAAGACTCAGAAGTCTACACATGGGTAAAATTATTAGGATTCAATAATTTGGGACATTCTGATACCTCTTTTCCAAGTTGAAAGATGAATTATTGATACTTCAACATGCTACTACTTCTAAGAAAGACATATGACTGGTAGGTTTGTTTGACTTCAGAGTTAACATACTGCTTTGACCTATTTACTGAGTGATGTGGAAAACTGATAATAACAGAACAATAAGAAGGTTCCGTAGCAGTCCAAGATGTTGTATAAGCAGTCCTGCTATTTGGGCCATACAATTAGGACTATCTCATGGTACTTACTAGAAGTTTTTCTTGTAAAGTTACTATCTGAAATATCTGACAAGTGCCATTAAAAAAGTTGCATCCGGCCAGTGCAGTGGCTCACACCTATAATCTCAGCACTTTGAGAGGCCTAGGTGGGCAGATCATGAGGTCAGGAATTCAAGAACAGCCTAACCAACGTGGTGAAACCCCATCTCTATTAAAAGTACAAAAATCACCTGGGCATGGTGGCACATGCCTGTAATCCCAGCTACTCAGGAGGCTTGAGGCAGAAGAATTGCTTGACCCGGGAGGCAGAGGTTGCAGTGAGCCGAGATCACGCCACTGCACTCTGCCTGAACAACAGAGCAAGACTCCATCTTAAAAAAAAAAAAATGCATCCTAGAACCCTAGCTTTCTGGAGAAAGGCCATGCTAAATACAGAGGGGAAATGTGTATCAGTCAAATAACAGAGCTCTGCATGTTGCTGAGTCTTGATAGAGACAGGCATCTAACCATGAGTTAACTGACTATATGGCCGTAACTGCCTATTGTAAGCTAACCAATTGAAGATGTACCAAGTCAGAAGACATAAGCAGCAATAAACTATTATGATAATGTTTTAGTTATGCTGTGAGATGAGACAACAAGAGGTGAAAGGAAGAAATAGGCTTGTTAAATTTGTTCAGTTCCTTGAATGTACAGTTTATTAAATATATCTTTGTCACTTCTCAATTGAGTTTATATGTATTATGTGGTTCCTATTAATATTTTTTGCTTCTCTTAATTTTGCTTTAGTTTTCATGATTTAAAACTGCTTCTGTTCAAGTGGTTAGTCAGAATAGTTATTTGTTATGTTAGTCACTAAGGTAAAAAACTAATTGCCTAAGTTGAAACTATAAAGAAAAATTAGGAAATTTATTCACTATAATAGTTCACTACTAAACTATAGTAATTATAGTTTAACAATTTGCAGTTTTTTGTATGTAATGAGAAAGTGTTTCATAGAAATTACCATTTAATAGGAAAATTCTGAGACTCTTATTATTACAGTAGGGATTTTGTTAAGTAAAGCTATGGTAACTAGAGCAAATTTATTAGTTTTTCATTCCTGGAATGAGACATGAATATTTGAACATGCTCTTTTCTTGATATGAACATAATTTAATATGGATGTATAATTTGCATATCATTTTCTAATGTAATAAGTTTGTCTTTGTTTAAAATTGCAAAAAGATTTTCTAGAGAGAATATAATGGATATAATGACAGTTATTCAGATCTAAAGTATTTTGGATTCAATTATCTACATTTTCAGAATTAATGTATAGTAAAGGGGCTTAATTCTCTAATCTCATGTAAAACAATGATAAATTTTCTCAGAAGATTTAAGCAGTGATGAGGTGGAATGCGGCTCTGCTGCTTATTAACAAGAGTTCCACAACTCCCCTATCCATTCTCCAGAATTGCATCCCCCTGATTCCCTTTCGTGAGTGACTTCCTGTTGAATTTTGCCAGTGAACAGTTAACATACATAAATATGTAGGTAGTATGTATGCATGCAGATATGCATGTTTTGTGGTTTGTTAGTTTTCAAGTTACCTCTGCTGTAATCAGACAATACATTTGGAATTATTCCAATTCTTTGAAATCTGTTAAGACTTACCTTATTGCCTTATTAAAGTAAATGTCCCATGGACTTTTGAAAAGGATGCTTTTTGTTTATTTGTTTTTTATTTATTAGTGTGCAGTTTTACTAATATAATCATGAGTCTAAGGAAACATGAGGACATTTCTAGACATTGATATACAATGTTATAATTTTACAAGATTATATTTTACAAGGAGCAACGTTTTTAGTTCTTGTACTATATCCTGATAGGTATTAACAAGTTGTGCAGTAAAAAATGGTACCTGGTACTCCACATAACTGTGTGTATTCCCTTCTCTACATATTATGACTTTTAAATGTCTATCTGACTTGCACAGTTTTATTATTGTTCTTTATACTTGTGAATTATATAATAATATAGCTCTGAGGATTTCACAAACACCTTGGCTTTATAACAAATATAATGCCACTGTATCATTCATGCAGATATATTTTTAATTTTTGCCAAATTTATACTTCAAAGATTACCAATCATAAACTCCAAAATGTTTTTATTAGGAATTTTTGAATGTATATTTAACCCAATCATTATAACTAAAAATACATAACTTACTGTATCTTAAACTTTTAAAATATATTCACAATAGCTAAAAAGAACAATTTTTAAAAGAATGATATTAAATATAAGTAGTATTTTTGTACATTTTCAGTGATGAAAAGCTGAGTATTTGTAAAAAAAAAAAATAACTTGTATAATACATACTATTAAAATAGGTAAAAACGGGCCGGGCTGGGTGGCTCAAGCCTGTAATCCCAGCACTTTGGGAGGCCGAGGAGGGTGGATCACGAGGTGAGGAGATCGAGACCATCCTGGTCAACATGGTGAAACCCTGTCTCTACTAAAAATACAAAAAAAAAAAATTAGCTGGGCATGGTGGCACGTGCCTGTAATCCCACCTACTCAGGAGGCTGAGGCAGGAGAATTGCCTGAACCCAGGAGGCGGAGGTTGCGGTGAGCCGAGATCACACCATTGCACTCCAGCCTGGGTAACAAGAGCGAAATTTCGTCTTGAAAAAAAAAAAAAATAGGTAAAAGCTCTTCATGTATACTGTCATTCTAACATTTTTAAAAATAATATTTAAAAATTATAATTATTACCAAAGAAAAGAACAGAATGATAGAGATTGCAGTATTCTTTAGTAACATGATAAAAATCCTCATGCCAAATAAGCCTCTTCTGTACCATTTGTCTGAAGTCAGATAGTCAGATATTTCAGTTTTAAATTCAGTCATTTCAAACAGAAAATATAAGTTTACATGAAATTCAAATGTTTAATTTGAGTTTGTCCTTTTCATAAAGGGCAAATTCAGATTAAAAAGACTTAATGATTAGAGATTTAAGTTTGCTGTGTTAAGTACATCAATTTTTAAAACTATAGAAGCGCATTTATGTATTTTGTTTTGAATTCATTTGAAAAAATAAATTTCATTTTGATGAAATAATAAAATTTATGAGCTATATTTTATATGAAATTAAAGATGTTGTATTGTAATTATTTAACTTCCATTGATATATTTAAAATACATATTTTCATGTGATAGTCATTTTGAAGGAATTATCTAGAATTTACTAGATACAATAGTGGTTGTCTGGAAGCATACATTAAAACATCCAGAAAATAATGGGTCATATAATGAAGTCTACATTATAAAAAGAATTCATGTTTAGTTGGCCAAATATATATGAACACTTATTGATAACACTAAACAGTAACTGTGTACAATTTCATCAACATGTGTAGAACACTAAATAATAAAAATAAGATGTAGGAGATTAAGCAAAAGATAATTTGTACAAGGCCTAAGAATCTAAACTTCCAGATATAATGGGACATATTTTCTACATAAAATTGAAAGACAATAGCCAGTAGTAACTCTGATACCTACATATGTCAAGTATCAATATTTAACCTCTTGAAAAAAATCCCTCAGGTCTAACAACAAAATAAGTGGTTTCAAGGTGGTATTCACATAATGGCTATAAAGTTAAACATCAAGAAAACACCATGGAATATTATGCAGCCATCAAAAACGATGAGTTCGTGTGCTTTGTAGGGACATGGATGAACCTGGAAACCATCATTCTCAGCAAACTGACACAAGAACAGAAAATCAAACACCGCATGTTCTTACTCATAAGCGGGGTTGAACAATGAGAACACATGGACACAGGGAGGGGAGCATCACACACTGGGGTCTGTTGCGGGGGATAGGGGAGGGACAGCAGGGGGTGGGGAGTTGGGGAGAGATAGCATGGGGAGAAATGCCAGATATAGGTGAAGGGGAGGAAGGCAGCAAATCATACTGCCATGTGTGTACCTATGCAACAATCTTGCATGTTCCTCACATGTACCTCAAAACCTAAAATGCAATTTAAAAAAAAAAGAAATTTGACTGACTTCTCAGGCTTGACATCCAATAAGTACTTTACTGATCTGTTTTGTGGTACTTGAGTATTAATATCCTAAAATCTGTTTTGGATTGTGAAAAATCTGTGTATAAAAGACAATGTTAAGAATATGAGGGAGAAAAGACTAGAGTTTTGCAACACTACATTTTGGAGTTGGTGTCCATTAATGAATATTATATGCATATTCATATATCTGTCAACAAATACATTCAAGTTTGTTCATTAATGGAACAAACACCTTTAACTTTCTCAATCAATAATCAGGACAGATATGACAAAAATAGGACAATATAAAACCATAGTCTTCATGAGTTACTAAGTTTCCTGAAATATATTCTGGGAATGATTACTGTTGGGATAACTTTAGACTCTTAAAATTAATTTAGTTAGGATGCTTATTATCTGATTTATGTATGTCACAAGTGCACCATTTAGAACATTTAAAAATTAATACAATACTCAATACTGTGACTCACTGAAGATTTATAGTCCTGTTTCCTGAAACTTTTACTTATTACCTGAGACTAATGCAGTGAAAATGAACAGAAATCATTCATGTCTTTAGGAGCCATCAGAATACAAGGAAAAGACTACTGGCTTGGGAATCAGAAATCTCCCTCAACTCGGCAATAAAAATTATCTTTGAATCTTCACAAATACGAACTTGCTGGCCCTCAATTTTTTTTTAACTTTTTCAAGGGGTGAGGGCCTTAGGTATTGATTTAATACCTATCTTACCTCCAACAAAATATTATCTCATAATAATTTTAGTCATATCATCATATTAATGTAAATAGAAAACTTATTTTAAAAATTTCAAAAATATTTTGTGTTATAAAAATTCTAAGAAATTTCTGGGCCGGGCACGGTGGCTCAAGCCTGTAATCCCAGCACTTTGGGAGGCTGAGGCGGGTGGATCACGAGGTCAAGAGATCAAGACCATCCTGCTTAACATGGTGAAACCCCGTCTCTACTAAAAATACAAAAAATTAGCTGGGCCCGGTGGCGCGTGCCTGTAATCCCAGCTACTCAGGAGGCTGAGGCAGGAGAATTGCCTGAACCCAGGAGGCGGAGGTTGCGGTGAGCCGAGATCGCCCCATTGCACTCCAGCCTGGGTAACAAGAGCATAACTCCGTCTAAAAATAAAAAAAAAAAAATTCTGTAAGAATTAGGCAAGTGTACGCTTTATTTACTTTAAAAAATCTAATGCAGGTAGCCAACTTAACATTTTACTTTTTTAGCAAAAAGTAAACTAAAAATAGGGATCATTAAAATTTTTTAAGGCTACGCATAATATCTACCTTTTCAACCTTAACAAAACTAGAGCTGTATTAAAAATTAATTTTTCTTCTGCTGCTCTTTCTTTATGTAGTAACTAGAAAAGCCAGGTTATGTGATTTCTCCAACTTTATTATTCTTTTTCAAAATTGTTTGAGCTATTGTAGTTTGTCTTTTCATATAAATTTTGGGATCAGCTATCAATAGTAAATTCTACAGAATTTCTTCCTTTCTTTCTTTTTAGATTTACATCTAATTATTTTGCTTTTGGGCAATTTAAGTGATTTAAAAAAAAATTATGTTTCCTTTTGTGCCTTGCTAATGTACACAAACACAATTGATTTTATGTGTTTGTCTTGTATCTTAAGATCTGTATAAACTCACTTTTTAATTCTAGGAAGTTTATGTTGTTTTTAAAATAATTCCTTAATATTATGCACAGATAATTATGTCATCTGTGAATAGGGGAATTTTTCTTTCTCTCTGATCAAACTATATAAATTTTATTTTCTTGCTTTATTCCACTGTCTAGAGCCTCCTCCAGGAAAGTGTGAATGGAAGTAAGTAAGACTGAGTGGTTTACATAACAGACATTTATATATCACAGTTCTGAAAACTGGGCAGTCCAAGATCAAGGTGTTCACTGATTTGATTTCTTGTGAGAAATATTTTTCAAACTTGCAGACAAGCTGCCTTCCTCATGTCCTCATGTTCGGGGGGGGGGTGGGAAGAGAGAGAGAGAGAGAGAGACAGAGAGTGAGAGAGAGAGTTAGTTCTAGTATCTCTTCCTGTTCTTATAAAAGCACTAAATCCATCATAAGAGCCTTATCCTCATAACCTCATATAAACCTAATTATCCCTCAGATATGATGTCTTCAAAAATTAGTGCTTCAGCATTTTGAATTTGGGGAGATACAATTCATCCCAGAGCAATTAGCAAACCACATTATAGATACTTCAATAAAAAATCTACCCCCAGCCTGGCATGGTGGCTCACACCTCTAATTCCAGCACTTTGGGAGACCGAGGTGGGCAGATCACTTGTGGTCAGGATATCCAGACCAGCCTGCCCAACATGGTGAAACTCCATCTCAACCAAAAATACAAAAATTAGCCAGGAGGGGTGGCAGACACCTGTAATCCTAGCTACTTGGAAGGCTGATGCAGGAGAATCACTTGAACCTGAAAGGTAGAGGTTGCAGTGAGCTGAGATAGTGCCATTGCACTCCAGGCCTAGTCAACAGAGTGAGACTCCATCTCATAAAGAAAAGAAAAGAAAAGAAAAGAAAAATCTTCCCTCAAAATGCTACAGAAAATATATTACATATTTATGTTGAACAATTAAAATACTTCCTCTAAAATTAAGTGCAGATATTCTAAAATATTCTAAAATAAGATGCAGATATTCACTCTCTCCACTTATATTAAGAGCTATATAGAAGATTCTACCTAGTTTAACAAAATAAGGAAAAGAAATAACAAGTAGTATAATTGGAAAAGAAAAAATGTTTTAACACTGTCAATATAACATACACAAAAAAATTTACAGTATTCACAGATAATATTTTACATATAATAATTTAGTGTAACTTTTTTGGATGCAATACAAATATGGAAAACTTGTTTTATATACAATTTTCTGTTTTTCAGTGTTCTTGTAAAAGGACACTGAGAAAATATAGCTTCTAGAACATAAAATATCTGGATTATATGTGGATAGTATAATGGCATATGAGACACTACAGGAGAAAATATGTGGTAACCTGAATAAATAGCAAGAGACACTGTTTAACTGAAAGTGCAGGATGAAAAAATGCAGATACCTTCTGTGACCAGTGGAGAAAAGTAAAACACTGTTTTCTATGTATAATTGGAGTCCCAGGGGGAAACGCAAAAATATTTGAAGATGTAATAGATAATAATTTTCAAATTTGATTAAAATATTAATGCCACCATGGTAGCTTTACATATGTATCTAAAATTCTTTGACACTTTTTCTTTAAAATGTTGGGGTACGTATCTCTTCTTATATATGTTGGGCTTTACTCTTTAAACAAACAGTATGGTGCAAGTAAAATTCTGTGATGTCTGGGATAAATGATGAAGTTTTGCCTAATTCTTTTGTAATGCTTGCTCCAGGAGAAGCAAGGTTTATGGAAAAATTCTAATATATCCTACTTCCACCATGCCACAGAGGCCATAGATACATGCTCTGGTGAACAACCCAGCTGGCTCCCAGATGGCCACAAATTCCCATTGTTGGCTTTGGGAGTGAGCAAAATTGGACATCTAGTCTAGTCGGGCCTGTATAGTCATGCGTCACTTGATGAAAGATATATTCTGAGACATATGTCTGTGATAGCTAAAACTGAGTGTCAACTTGATTGGATTGAAGGATGCAAAGTATTGATCTTGGGTATGTCTGTGAAGGTGTTGCCAAAGGAGATGAACAGTTGAGTCAGTGGGCTGGGGAAGGCAGACCCACCCTTAATGTGGGTAGGTGTGATCTAATCAGTTGCCAACCCATCTATAAGACAAAGCAGGCAGAAAAATATGAAAACAATAGTCTGATCTAGCTTCCCAGCCTACATCCTTCTCCGATTCTGGATACTTCCTGCCCTTGAACACTTTTTTGCCTCTAGGTCAGCTTGGCGATTGCCCTCCGCTTCCTTCTCATCTCTCTGGTGACCTCGGCAGTATAAGACTGCTAAGTCTTTGGGTTATTGGCCAGCTTGTAGCAAGTCTAAACTTTCCTGATATTTAATGGGAGTTCCTGTCGAGGTTAGGAACTCTCTTTCTTTTCATATGGCAGCATGAGCATGCAGAACCAGGTCAGCATATTTGGAATCTGTGTATATGTTTATTCTCTTTCCCTCTCTTAATTTTAGAGCTCAAGTGAGGGCTATTACTTCTGCCAGCTGGGCATTAGTTCCAGGAAGAAGATAATTACTTTTAAGCACTGTTTGATCACTGACTACTGCGTATCCTGCCTTTTAAACTCCATTTTCTATAACGGAACTTCCTTCAGTGTATAGGTTAAGGTTGCAATTGGCTAGAGAAGTTTCTAAGAGAACCTCTCGAGCTGCATAGTTCTGGGCTATCACCTGCTGATAGCTATGTTCTTTGTCTGCCTCTGCATCAGGAGAAAAGTAGCTGGATTGAGGGCTGCACATGTGCGCAGCTGAAGCACAGGCCCTTCGAGCATTAAGGCCTGATATTTGAGTAAGTGATTGTTGAACAGCCATAAGCCTCCTTTAGAGGCCACAATTCCAGCTACATCATGTGAAGTCCATACAATTAGATCTTTCCCCTGCACTATTTTAACAGCTTCTGAGACCAGGATAGCCACCACAGCTATAACCCACAAGCAGTGTGGCCAGCCTTTGGCTACTGCATCAATTTCCTTACTTAGGTATGCCACTGGTTGTGGTGTGGTTCCTGAGTCTAGGTGAGCACCCCTAGAGCCACTCCTGACTTTTCTGTAACATACAGGGAGAAGTTGTTTCCTGTAGGAAGGTTTAGAGCTGGAGCCTGCAGTAGTGCCCGCTTCAGGGTCCTTAATCGGAGCGTTTAGGGTTTTGGCTATTTCACCATATCTGGGAATCCACAGTGGGCAGAAACCTGTTATTCTTAAGAACTCCCTCAACTATTTTAAGGTCTTTGGATGGGGGAAGGCCGGTATGGGTTGGAGATGTTCTCCATCAAGGGCCTGAGTGCCCTTAGACAAGACAAATCCTAGGTATATTACCTCTTGCCTACAAAGTTGGGCTTTTGACTTGGAAACCTTACATCCACAGGTGGCTAGAAAGTTTAGGAGGTCCTGGGTGGCCTGCTGACACTAGGTTTCTAAGTTAGCAGTTAAAAGTAGGTCACTTAGATATTGAAGAACCAGGGTACCTGTATGTGAAAATGACTAAGATCCTGAGCTAGAGCCTGGCCAAATAGGTAGGGGCTACCTCGAAAGGCACTTTGGGAGGCTGAGAAGGTTGGATCACGAGGTCAAGAGATCGAGACCATCCTGGTCAACAAGGTGAAACCCCATCTCTACTAAAAATACAAAAATTAGCCTGTAGTTCCAGCTATTCGGGAGGCTGAGGCAGGAGAATTGCTTGAACCCAGAAGGCGGAGGTTGCGGTGAGCCGAAATCATGCCACTGCACTCCAGTCTGGGTAACAACAGCAAAACTCCATCTCAAAAAAAAAGTAACACTGTCCAGTTGAGTTGAGAATTCTGGTCTAAAGGGTCTTCAAAGGTGAACAGAAACTGGGAGTCAGGGTATAATGGAACACAGAAAAAGGAATCCTTAAGGCCTAGGACTGTAAACCACTGTGCATCCTCTAGTATTTGAGAGAGCAAGGTGTATGGGTTGGGCACAGCTGGGTAAAAAGGGATTACACCTTCATTAATAATCCTGAAATCTTGCACTAGCCTTTATTGTCCATTAGGTTTTTGTACTCCTGAAATTGGAGTATTACAAGGGCTGTTACAGGACCTCACTAGACCCTGAGCTTTTAAATTCCTTGTAATATCCTGTAGCCCCTTTGTGGCTTCCAATCTTAGAGGGTACTGTTGGTAAGGAAAAGAGGTGAGATCCTTTAGCCATATTCGAATTGAGCAGGCATTCTCTGCCCACTCAAATTGGCCCTACATTGCCCAAACATTGGGATTAATCCCTTCTTAAATAATGGGCAGCAGAGAGAAATTTCCTCTGTGATGATGGTCATATAGGCTCCTGCTCTGGCTAACAGGTCCTGCCCTACTAAGGGAGTGGGACTTTCCGGCATGGGAGAAGAGTATATCTCCTCAATTACAGCTTAGGGGCTTGGAGAAATATAGGGACACTGCTTGTCCTAGGACTCTTAGGACAGTTACAGACTTGGAGGACAATCATCCAGGACAGGAAAGCAAAATTGAGAAGGCCGGGTCAGTGTCCAGGAGGAGACTGACCTCCTGGCACTCTATGGTTAGCTTTACCTGGGGCTCAGTGAGGGTGATGGCTTGTGCTGGTGCTTGCCCCAGGCACCCTTAGTCCTGCTGTTGGGTCATCTGGTTAGCCACCTCAGGCCCTGGGAACCTTCGTCCCCTGGGACAGTGTGCCTTCCAGTGATCCCCTTGGCACAGTGGGTAAGGATGAGGAGCTGGTCCATTCCTCTGGGGACAATCTCTCTTAAAGTGCCCTGGTAGGCTGCAGTGGTAGCAAGCTCTGCGGGACTGGCGAGTAACCCAAGCCTTTCCGTTTTCTAGGCCCCTTGGGTCTGCTTGCCTGAAGGCCATGACTAGGACTGTGGCCTTTCTCTGGTCCCCCCTGTTCCTCCTGGTCTCTATTATAGAACACCAAAGTTGCTGCATTTAGTAATGATTCTAGACTCTGTTGCAGCCCCAGGCCCAGCTTCTGGAGCTTCCTCCTAATGTCCATCAATGATTGTGTAATAAATTTGCCTTTTAGTATTAGCTGACCTTTGATGGAGTCTGGTGACAGGGGAGTATACTTTCTTAAGGCCTCCCATAACCTCTCAAGGAAGACTGTTGGGTTTTCTTCCTTTCCCTGAGATATGGTGGGTAACATTGCATAGTTTATGGGCTTTTTCCTAGTTCGCCTTAATCCCTCAAGTATGCAGGTCAACAGATGCCTATGACACCAGTCCCCCTGTTCTGAGTCAGGATCCCAGTGACGGTCTATGCTAGAGACTGCTTGTCTACCTGTAGGGAATCTATCCTTCTCCTCTGACATCATTTGGTCATGTATTTGACTAAGGTACCAGGTGTTGCCAAACTCTTGAGCTGCTGCTAGAGCAGCCTCTCTCTTATTGCTGGTTACGGTCTGACTAAGCAATAACATAATATCTTTCCAATCTAATTCAAAGGACTGACCCAGGCCCTGTAGAACATCTATGTATTTGTCCGGATCATCTGAAAATTTTCCTAAGTCCGCCTTGATTTGCGTTAAGTCAGAAAATGACAGGGAACATGTACTTTGGTTGGGCCAAATTCTCCTCCTACTTCCTGTAGGGGACAGAGTTGGGGCACGCTAGTATCCTGAGGTGCCTGGGTCACTTTGGCCTTCCCTGTCTCCTCTTGAGTTATAGGAGCTGAGGAGACCTGGTCAGCATAGGTGGAGGGAGGGGCCACAGGGAGTCCTAAATATGGGGGTAGTCCTGAGGAGGGGCCAGTAGTGTATAGGTTACAGGCCTTATATAGCCTTAGAGAAAAGAAAGGTTGCCCATAGGGGACCTGAATCCTTTTACCTTCCCTCTTACAAAACAGGTCTAATTGTTCGTTATAATTTATACTTCCCTTAGGAGGCCAGGTTTCTCCACTCAGCAGAGGGTATCATGGCCATGTTGTCTGGCAGAGAAAAATGAGTTTCTTCCTCAAAGATCATGGGTCAAGGTGGTCCCAGTTATCCAAGATAGACTTTAAGGGTGATTTTTGCCTTGGGAAGAGTAGCACCCATCTGAAATCAAACACAGGGATGCCTGCATCCATGGTTGTTATTCCTTGCAACTGCTAGCCCTGGGGTGTCCCCCAGTTACAGCACCTTGTAGGGTGCAAGGGTGCCCTAGATGCATGGTCATCTTCCAGACCCCCCATGCGCTGGGTTTAATCACACTTACTGACATCATGGGCACAGCCTCACATGGGGACTGCCGGGCTTAGTGGGCCTGTATCGGCACATCCTTGAAGAACTAGGCCAGTGAGCCTTGGGCAATGGGTGCCAATATTCCCTAGCAAGAGTTTAATTAACATAGACTGACCGTAAAACTGCCTTAGGAGATAAACTCCTTGAGAGGGGCCTCTAAGCACAACAATCTTAAAGAAGCTAATGGCAGGCCAGCTGGCTAGGCCGGAACAATGCCCTCGGGACCCAGGACTTCTCCCCACCCCACTTTCCAACATAGGAATATGCCCTAGAGTTGTGGGGCCTGTAATTAACTGTTTGAGCCTCGGACCTCTTTGAGTCTGACTTTGATATTCTAGATAGAGAAGTTCTGTCATACAGAGGGCCTGTCCTAGGCAAGACAAATTATACATCATTGGATTCTGGCACCACTCAGTTGGATTGGTAAATTGCGGGTGACAAAAAGCAAAATGTCTTATGGCCTCCAGTGTCCACTGATAGACTCTGGTTCTGTTAGGACATAACCTTGCACTTCAGACTAAGGCAACTGGCTCTGTCTATAGCAGGAGGTCTTCATAGGTATAAGCCTGAGGGTACCATGCGCAGGGGTCCCTGGACTGCCATCCCAAGAGCCTCAAAATCCTGCCATAAAGGGTAATAGTCTCCTGTGTAGGAAATATCCTAGAGGAAAGAGCTAAGAAGTTTGCCTCATGGAAATCCGGACCCAGGAGATTGGGGCCTGAAAGGCTAGACATAGCTTGCATAGGCGGCTTTTTCTTAGGAGGTTTATGCGGGACCCCAACCTCGACTGGACTGAACCAGGAGTTTGGGACCATGCTCTTTCCTCCGGCCAGCCGTTGGCTTTGCCCAGAGAAATAAAGAATAGCAAGAAAAGGAAACTGGTTCAGGCTGACCAATGCTCCCAGTCCCGGAGAGCCAGGGGTTAGAAAGTCTGTTCCCAGAAAACCTGACACCGTGTCTTTAGACTGGTGGGCACACTTTTGAAGGGCTGGGCATGGCTTGCATAGGCAGCTGCCACTTCAGCCACCTTGCCCCAGCCTCTGCTGCCACTTTTAGATGGCCGGCAGGCAGCTGGTCTTCTTCTCCTTAACAAATTTAAAAGAAGCAAAAGGACAGATTAGAAAGCAAAAGGGGTCCAATATCACTGACTGCTCTGAAGTTCAATGTTCTGACTGGCTTGCCAAAAGATGTAATGGGGGATGCTGGGCATCCTGAAGACGCTTCCAGCTCCCTCCTGGTTCGGAAGAGGTTTGGGGCCTTGCTAACCCTGAAGAATGGGGAAAGGGAACCTGGAGGCACAGTGAGGTTGCCGTTCAAGAAAGTATCGTGGACCCAAAGAATTTTGCAGCAAAGCGATTTATTAGGCAGAGAGAGAAAAAAGAGAAGAGAGAGCTCCCACTCTGTTGTTGGGGGGGAACCTGGAGAGTGATTTCCCTTCAGGTAAGGAGCAACCGGAGTTTTAACCTTTGAGTTATTCCCTCCCCATTCATATTCTCATCCAATCAGAGGAGTTCTTTCAAACTTCCTCGGAGTGATTGATCTTTGACTCTGATACCAGATTGGCTACTTGGTCCACAAGAGAGCCCCCTCCTCCCAGAACTTTTGGCTGGCTGTTTGGACAAAGGAGTCCACCTGGCTTTCCCCACCTAGCCTGTGAAACCTAGACAAAGAACTTTACATTTGAAACCCCTCTGGTTCCCGGATGGAGGTGTGGAGACAGGAAACTCCTGCCTTTGAAACCACTCCCCTTGTGGACCAAGGAAGAGATGTTTTTCTTTAATACGGTCTCTCAGTAATAGCACTCAAAGACATACCCTCTCAGCAAGGTAGTTTAGTTTTATAGAAGGGTATAGTGTATGGTTGAAGCAATGGTGGCTGCATGCTTGGACAAAGGGGGGAAGGGGTACTTATGCCTGATGGGGGTTGTCCCTCCTGCTGTGTCATTTTCTATTGACTAGGGTTAGACCAAACAAGCTAGACTAATCCCAATTGGCTATTTTAAAAAGAACAGGGGTCTGAGCAGGAATGACAGGGTGGGTGTTTTGGCAGGAAGGATGGTTCTGGGTGTGTCAGAGCAGGTAGCCAGGGGTGATCAGGTGACTGGGATGAGTCAGGATTGAGCCAGGTGGAGGGGAAGCAGATGTGAACTACTGCTTAGAACTGGTGGAGAATGTTGTTTACTGAAATTATAAGGAAGGTAAACTTTAAAATAGAGAATTAAAGCCTAAGAGAGCTGAACATGCTGACATACTGATTCTTTGAAGAGAAACTTGGGGTTCACTATAACAATTAGTAATAAAACTTGGTTATCATTTAATTGTTATGATTGTTATCCTCAGTGTACCACTGACTTCAAGTTTCTCCAGCAGTGAACTGCATTACTTGGAGTTTAGTATAGGATTTGTCGTGCTCCAAGTTTTTTCTCAGTGTCCCCACTTTACTTCAGTTATCAGTAGTATCTTCATGCCCACATCGGTCTCTGAACTACATAGGTCTCTTGCACTTCCGTATAACTTGTGAGCAGAGGCACTGGCAGACGTTTTTTCCAACTACATATTCATGTATACTTGTATAGCAAACAGCCTTGGAAGACTGGATGTCTCTTTCTGGAGAGAGTGCAGATTTCCTTATTTTTAGCATAATAAAGTTTCCATTGTATGCACTCCAGTTTTAAAGATTGAAGTTTCCTAAGATCAACATTCCTCATCTGTGAGACAAACACACTGAATATGCAGAATTTACCAGGCTGCTTCATGTAATCCTCATGAGACTTGGAGGGGAGGGAGGGCAAGGGCAAGGGCAACCACTGACTTGAAACAAATACTGCTTGTTGTGCTGGGAGTAATAAAGTTCTTTGGCTCTAACCCAGGAGTTTCATAACTTCTGATAGCAGCCATAAAACTGTAGCATGCTTAACTAGCTTCCTTGATAGTAAAATCTCAGAACTTCCAAATTACATTTTTTTTTTTTTTTTTTTTTTAGATAGGGTCTCATCTCACTCTGTTACCCAGACTAGACTGCAGTGGCTTGATCTCGGCTCACTGTCACCTTCGCCTTCCAGGATTAAATGATTCTCCTATCTCAGCTTCCCGAGTTGCTGGTATTACTGGCGTGTGCCACTACTGCACAGCTAATTTTTGTATTTTTAGTAGAGACGGGGTTTCACCATGTTGGCCAGGCTGGTCTCAAACTCCTGAAATCAAATGATCTGCCCAACTTGGCCCACAAAGTGCTGGGATTAGAGGCATGAGCCACTTTGCTTGGCTGAACATCTTTGCTTCTTTAATACTTACATATGTTATGCCCTTTCCCATCTCCCAGCATGAAACTGCTTTTGCTTGTTAGGGGCTGCTAAGCTTACTGCTGCAGCAGAGCGGGTATTTTTGTTGTTGTTGTTTGCTTGGTTTTGCCAAGATCTAGCTCCAGCACTCCTGCCCCTCCTCTCCAGGGAAGCCAAACTATACCTTGTATTATTTCTGGTTGATTTTGGGCAAGAAAGTTTCCTATTCCTGCCTCTGTGGTAGCAGATAACAGTTTGTTATTGGGATATGATTCTTTACCCAAAAGAGTTTCTTGTCTTTCAGCCAATGAAAATATATGTCTATCTTCATCTCTTCAGTTTCACTGGGTTTTTTGCAATCTCTTGAGAGCCAGATGCTTTTCCCTATTGGAGGGGCAGTTTGGTTTCTACTCCTCTAGAGAAGCAGTAGCTCTTTGCCTTCCCCAGGGCTTAGAATTTTTGCATAAAAAAGGAGTGAGTATCCAGAGAAGTGAGCAGGTTTCCTTTTCCTGAATCCCCACAGCAGACAAATGCTATTTGCACATTTGCAACAGTAAAAGAAACTTTCCCTGTTCTTTTACATTACTCTCAACTTTCTAGTGAGCACCTCGCTGCAGACTTCCCTTATGTCTGAGGATCTCAGCTCTTGAAAATCAACATTTTTATGCAAACTTGTCCTTTAACGATTTGTTTAATTTTTAGCTGATTGCTTTCTTTCATGGGCATGTGGTGGTCATCCCTTTCTCCCATGTCCCACAGAAGGTTCATGTGTCTATACCTCCTTTTGGAACTCCATTCTCGTGGGTGCTTTGTGTTGTCTTCTCTCTGATGGATTCACAAAGAGTTACGATTTGTGTACCTTATTCAGATTCTTCTCATTTTTCAGCTGAGTGCAACATTATTTAATAGCTTTCTATAATTCTAAATTAAAGCATTTTCTAATATTTATAAAATTGATAACTGTATATAAATAGTTTCATGTGAGTGATCAAGAATAGTAGCTAGAATATTTCCATTTATTCCTCACTTCCTCAAGGTATATACAGATTAATTCTGGCATAAATAAGGCTATTTCCAAATCTCTTAATGCAGAGTTTAACATTGTTTTAAGTATTTAGTGAAGCAAATAGCTACTTCAACATGAGTGTCTATCCACCTAAAGACATAATGAAAAAGTAGGTACTGAAAATAATAGCTTGTCTTTTGTTCTTTATATTAATTGCCTGAATAATGCAAATCGGGTAATGTTATACACAGATGTGAATGAGAGCATATATGAACACTTCTGTTTTTGCACAAATGAAAGCAATGTTTATTAATTATTCACCCATTTTCCCATCAAGATATTTGATATCTATTATGTGCCATGCACTGTGAATAGAAATATTGATAATTTAGGATCTCTGGTATAAAAGAACAGTTCTGAAGAACTGAACAATGAAAAAGTGGTTTAAAATCTGTAATAAGTACAGGATATAGTTGAGAACAAAGGAAGAAGTTTGGGGGGAAGGAAAATCTGTAATTTAAGAAGTTACTTGTACACTAATTCATTGAATTTCCACAATTGCATAATATAATTATTTCAATTTTTACAGATGGTCAAAATGGAGTTCATTAATCTTAAAAGGAATAAAAAGCTTGCCTCAAGTCTTATATGTAGTACATTTTCATCTAGGTGAAGTAAACATAGGGAGACCTAAAATTATGCCAAATTATCCCTATAGTATGTAATCTGATTAACTTTAAATATATTGGCATTGTTCCATGAATAAATAAGGTCATTTGCAAAATAATATTTAATATGTTTAAATGTTGAAAAATATTTGTACATGTAGATACTATCAAGAAAAGATACTTTCCAAGTAGTAAATAAACTATTAATTTAAAGTCAGTAAATTGAACAGACCATTAAGGATATCTAGGACCAATAATTAAACTTAAATACATCATTCATGCTGCCATGAGTCTCTATTACTGCTCTACTTTATGTGCTTCCATTTTCTGAAATCAATAATGTTTACCTGATGGTATTGCTCAGTACCATTGAACGGTATGGAAGCACGGTTAATTCACCCTGAAAACATTTCTTGCATTTATTAAATAACTTTGATTTCTTTATAATTTCAATTTTTATTTTAGATTCAGAGTGTGGATGGGCAAGTTTGTTACATGAGTTTATTGCATGATGCTGAGCTTTGGGGAATAAATAATCCCATCACCAGCCAGGTAGTGAGCATAGTACCCAACTGGTAGTTTTCCAGCCCTTGCACCCCTCCATCTCTTTCCCCCTAGTATTCCCAGAATCTATTGTTCCCATCTTTGTATCTATGTGTATTCAGTGTTAGCTTATACTTATAAGTGAGAACATGTGGCATTTGGTTTTCTGTTCTTGCATTAAATTCATTTAAGATAATGGCCTCTAACTGCATCCATGTTGCTGCAAAGGACATAATTTCATTATTTTTATGATTGCATAATGTTCCATGGTATATATGTACTACATTTTCTTTATTCAATCCACCATTGATAGGCACCTCAGTTTATTACATGTCTTTGCTATTGGTACTAGTGCTGCAATGAACATATGAAAATCCATGTCTTTTTGGTGGAACACTTGATTTGCCTTTGGGTATATACTCAGTAATAAGATTGCTGGGTCAAATGGTAGTTCTGTTTTAAGTTCTTTGAGAAATTTTCAAACTTTTTCACAGTGGCTGAACTAATTTATATTCCCACTAGCAGTATATTACTGTTCCCTTATCTTTCCATCCTTACCAGCCTCTGATTTTTTTTTTTTTTTGTATTTTTAATAATAGCTATTTTGACTGGTGGGAGATGATATATCACTGTGGTTTTTATTTGTATTTCTCTGATGATTAGTGATGCTGAGCATTTTTTTCATATGTTTGGCAGCCAGTTGTATATCTTTTGAGAAGTGTCTATTCATGTCCTTTGCCCATTTTTTTTTTTTTTTGAGACAGAGTCTCACTCTGTTGTAACTAGAGGGAACATACTCAGCTCCCAGTTCAGAAGATGTTCTTGACCTTGTTGAACCCAAAGAATGAGGAAACGGCCCATGGCCCAGGAGGGTGGAGAGTTTGCTGTTGGAATAAATATCATGGACCCAGAGAGTTTTGCCAAAAAGTTATTTATTAGACAGAGAGAGAGAGAGAGAAAGAAAGACAGCTTCCATGCTATCGTGGGAGGGGGCCCAGAGAAGGAATCTGTGTTAGTAGGGAACAGCTGGAGTTTTAACCCTTGAGTTATTCCCTTCCCATTCATGTTCTAATCCAATGAGAGGAGTTCTTTCAAACTTGCTCTGGTGCCATTGATCTTTGATTCTGATACTGGATTGGCTGCTTGGTCCACAACTCTGAGTTACAGAGCCCCCTCCTCCCAGAGCTTTCAGTGGGTTTTTTGGGACAAAGGAGCCTCACCTCGCTTTTTCTATTTCTTTCTCTTGCATGATTGCTTTGGCTAGAACTTCCATAACTATGTTGAATAGGAGTGGTGAGAATGGAGTCCTCTCCAACTTTTTAAACCTTCTTAAAGCACTGAAAAAGGGTTAAAATAGATTCTTAGACATGTTTGAACAGAAAGTAAATAAACATAAATAGATTTGAGGAATTTATAGGGGAACCAAGAAAGTCACACAAACCTCATTGTATGGGGCAGGGGTGGAGGTGGTGGTGGTTATGGAATGATGAGCTCCAGTAACACTGGGGACCTTTCTTTTCAGTTCCTTATGAGGAGAGTTATTGTCCATTCTGAGGTACAAACCCACGTACTCCATAACACTTGAATCATAGCATGTGCCTTTGTAATTAACAAGAATGAGATTATATTTAGTAGATTTTAAGAAAAGGATATACTTACTGTCTTTTAATTGTGTTGAAAAATAGACTGTACATTCTCAGCAAACTGATACAAGAACAGAAAACCAAACACCACATGTTCTCACTCATAAGCAGGTGTTGAACAATCAGAACACATGGACAAAGGGAGAGGACCATCACACACGGGGCCTGTGGGGTGGGAGCCTAGGGAAGGGATAGCGGGTTGTCGGGGGGAGGGGGCGATTGGGAAGGGATAGCATTAGGAGAAATATCTAATGTAGACGATAGGTTGATGGATGTAGCAAACCATGACACATGTATACCCATGTAACAAACCTGCATGATCTGCACAGGTACCCTAGCACATAAAGTAAAATAAATAATTTTTTTAGAAAAATAAATGATAAGCACTTTGGGAGGCTGAGACAGGTGGATCACGAGGTCAAGAGATCGAGACCATCCTGGCCAACATGGTGAAACCCCGTCTCTACTAAACATACAAAAAATTAGCCAGGTGCGGTGGTGCGTGCCTGTAGTCCCAGCTACTCGGGAGTCTGAGGCAGGAGAATTGCTTGAAACTGGAAAACAGAAGTTGCAGTGAGCCAGGATTGCGTCACTGCACTGCAGCCTGGCGATACAGCGAGACTCTGTCTCAAAAAAAAAATTAATAAATAAAAATAATAATAAATGATAAATTTTTAATTCTAGAAAATGGTGCTGTAAATAAATTTTACTATAATTCTGAAACACATACACATTTCTCCCATTCCTAGGATTATAATATCCATTATTAAAATTAAAAATTAGAAATAGTTAATTACTGTTGTGACAAAGGAGCTAGAAGAAAATTACGTCTAGCTAGAAGAATTTTTCTAGTTTTTCATATAACCAATCATTAAAACCCCAAAGACTTGATGTGAGGATGACAAATATAAATAAAATTTACAAACACATATACATTTAAAACATATATTTAAGGGAAAAGAAAGCGAGAAAGATATTAATTCATTGAGTAAAATTAGCACCTGTATGTTTGCCTGGCTTATTATTTGTATTACATTGCCATCTGGTGGTTTAAGTAGGTGTTGATATCAGAGAGCCTGTATAAGATCAGAAACATAAATTTCCTGCAAGAGATAAGAATATGATGTATCTTGTTATTTTAAGTCCAGGATCCTATAAACTGTATTTTAAGATTTAAAGGAGGATTGACTTCTTAGGCACAAAACAGTGGAGCTACAATCAAGAACCTCAATTAGTCTGTCAGGTATTTCAATTTACTGACTCTCTAGTGATGCTTAGTGGTGATTGTGTAATCACAAGCTGGAAACCTGGCAGTCACACTTAGAGTGATTAGGAAAAATTTTAAATGTGGTTGTGTTAGGGTTCTTTATGGAAACTGAATCAACAGAACTTATATAGCATATATAGATTCATAAGAGAAAATTTATTGTGGGAATTGGCTCACATGATTATGGAGGCCAAGAAGGGCCACAGTATGCCATCTACAAGCTGGAGAGCAAGAAAAGCTGGTACTGTTACTCAGCCTCAGTCTGAAGGCCTGAGAACAGGAGCCAAGGTGAAGACTGCAGTCCAAATGCTCAAAATCTAGGAGTCACTATGTCTTAGGGCAAGAGAAAACAGATATTCTCCTTAAGAAAAAAGGAAATTTGACCTTGGCTTTTTTGTTCCAACTAGGCTTTCAACAGGTTGGATGATGCCCAACCACACTGGTAAGAGCGATATTCTTTACTCAGTCTACTGATTCAAATGCTAATCTCTTCTGCAAACAGCATCATGGGTACACCCAGAAATAATGTTTTACCAGCTCTCTGGATATCCCTTAATCGGGTCAAGTTGACATGAAACTACTTTAAGGCTTCATAATTGGGCTAATGTATATGAGTTATATAATGATATATATATATTTATATATCATTAGTCATATCATTGATATATATGATGTATCATTCCAATGATAATGATACATATATCATCATATATATTTGCATATCAAAGATTCATCAGAACTTTAGATAGTTACTCTTTTACATTTTTACGTACATTTTTTTGTTTACTTGTTTTATTCTGGTTACATAAACATCACTTGTGGTGTGGGATAGCAAGAAGACAACATAAAGTCTGCGGATAAGTGAGGAGAGATGTTATTGCTTGGACTTATGACTTTAAGTGTGTGTGTGTGCTCCATCTTTCCTTTATTTTTCCCTCTGACTCTCTTAGAACCAGGTGGCTTTTATTTATTTATTTATTTTTGCTAATTCAGTGAAGCAAATACAGCCTTATGGCAACCTCAGCAGAATGGTGGTTTGGTCCCTCAATATTTTACTAACTTTTCTGTTTGGTTTGGTTTTGTGGAGAGAGATTTATCTGGCTTTAACAAGCAGACTCCAAAAGAGAATACAGAAGGAAGAGGAACAGGTATTCCTAACTTTTAAGTTAGGTAGGATCAGAATCATTGGGTCATTTTTGGAGGAACATGCCAAGAATCAAAACAGAATAAAATTTGAGATTACAAAGAAGTTAGAGGGTATTTCTTTTAACACTTCAAATAAGAATGAATAATTGACGTTTCAAGTTGGACATTTCTTAAAATAGAGGTTCAATTTAACCATCAATTTAAAATAGTAATGAAAATTCAGATTCAGTTTTTGTCTGCCCCTACATCAATGCAGGGCAGTTTTATTTCCAGCAAAACATCCACAGTTTCACAAATGACTAGTTGACAAATCATGAGAAAAGTTACTATGCAGCTTAATTAACTTACTCTTCATTAGGCATAGTTACCTTCAAAGAGTTTGATAAACAGTATTATTGATAGCAAGCTCCATTCGTGCTTTATGTAAACTTTTAAAATATTGACTATTGTTTTGTGTGTCTTTACAATTTTGCATGTTATAGCTTTTTTTGGGTCATATTCTTTTTTTAATTTTTCATTTTTTTCTTTTCTAATAATCTCATAAAGCAAAATGGTAACAAAGAGTATGAAGCAAAACTAAAATTTTGTTTTATATAATGCTATTGTAATTAATAAACTTATGCTTTCCTTTCTAAAATAAGTATTTGTTCATATAATTAGAATTTATTTCAGACACTTTTATAAAAAACTTAGAAGATCAAAGTATATTCAAAGTGAAACTCATTAGGAAAAAATTTCTTTGGGGCACTCAAGTCGGGAAGTGTAAAATTCAACCACTAGATGGTGGAACTAATCCAAGTATCAGTAATTAAATAGTCCTCACAAGATTTCTTCCAATTTTTGAAAGTTCAGTGATTTTATTATTTTGAGTCAGTTTTTACTTTTTATTTAGTATAACATTTAATTCAGCTTATTAATTATTTCTGGTTTTGTGCTTTTTAATCTATTTTTCACTCATATAGAAATTTTTATTTATATAACCACATGATTCAAAATGAAAGGATAGAATAAATATTCCCCCCATTTCAAATAAATCACAAAATTCTCTCATTTACCACCTTTAAACATAGCTTAAGACAAATGACATCTTTTTTTTTTTCGCTTTGAGACAAGTATAAGACACAGAAGATGAAAGCAAATATTTATAAAAGAATCCACAATGTTTTTATGCTGTTTACCTTCATAATTTTGAACAATTCTGAATTATTTGCTTCAAATGAATAATAAATTGCAGGCACAGGTAGTAAAACCATCAAGCATACTAGTTCACCATGTTGCAGACTTTAAAAAATACAGGACAAAGGTTTACAATAACTGGTTGTGCTATCTAATGAAGAAACACCTAATCAGTTTTTACATAATTTTTGTATATACACATTTCAATCAGTAAACGTTGACTACAAGATCAGTGCAATTACACTTGTTAGGGCACAGAGAATATTGGTATTTTTGATGAAATTAAGTCCATGAACACATATAGTAAAATGTAGAGGTTTTCAATTGGCTTATAGGAAGTCTGATTTTTACAAAACTAGATTAATGAAAAGTCACAACAGAAATCACACCTTCAATAGCAAAAGATACATTTGTATGGTAGCTAGTTTTAATTAATTGGATTTGTTTTTCAAATTCAAACATAATCTTCAACTTTATGTGGATCATAGTGGGAAGTATAATAATTTTCTCTGAAAAACCTATTTTTTACTATGCAAACATGTAAGAATCAGATTTTTAATCAAACCAATTGGCTGCCATCTGTGACACTGGCAGAAAACTGAAAATGTAGATTTATTTATTACTTGGTTTTCTTAAAAAAATAGATGAGCCATTTATGCTAACATGGGAATCTAATTATCAATAACTTCAGTGTTTTGTTTGTACTGAGATAATAGAGATAATATATTCATTATGTTTCCATTTTGGGTATCTCAAGGTAAACTTTTTAAAACTGTTGGACCAATTGAAAAACTTACTAGAATATAGTTTGGGGACAACTTGAGAACATTTACAGATCATTTTTTGGATTACATCTAGTCTTTATAAAAGATTCAATTCAATCCAACAGCATTTCTTGTTATGGTGTACAGAAAACAAAAGTGTCATTACAGTTTTTAGTTTCATCTTGTCTTGTAAGATTTAACCCAAGCCACAGTGGGAAAACTACATAATTAGACAATAAATCATGAGAACAAAGTCTATCCTCAACCAATCTAATCATGCTTATATAAAACAATATCAAAGACTAGAGAAACATAATTTATGACATGAGATTGAAGGTGATTCTGAATCAACAGAATTTTATTTTTCTTTTACCATGCTCAAGTAATGTTTGAAGTAACATTGCTTGGGAAGATTTGTTGAATTGACACAAACTAGCACAGAAATACACCAATACACACATAGCAAAGTCAATCCTGTAATGAGTTACAAAACTGTTCAGTGGTAGTCTTCCCACTGTAAAAGCTGATTTCATGCCTTTTAGGCAGGTGTGGAATCATTGGTTGGACAGATTAAATGAAAAAATATAAATGCGAGCCCTTTACTGGTGGCAAAAATTTAAAAATATGTTATTATTTGGTTATTATTTGTATTCCCTCATAGCAGCTCCTCTTAAAGACTGTTTGTTGGAATTCAGTTTTTTATGAAAGAAATAGTAATAGCATACTACCTGGGCTAGAGGCAGGAAGTTGAGCCATGATTATGTTTAATTTTTATTTAATTTTATTTTTCATTTGTAAATGAAGTCATATTATTTGTGAAACATCAAGGCCAAGGATCTTGAGCCTCATTCTGTAATGAGGTTATCTCATGTTATTTATTGCAAAAATCCCGAAAAACAGTATTTGGGTCTCATTGAAGGGCATGGGCCAGAGATATGCATACAGAAATTGTCCCTCTAGTCTTCCTTTCATCACATGCATGAACTCTAGTAGTGTCTAGAAGGGAATTAACGATTTGAGAGGCTGAGCAACAGACTTTGAGAGATATTTTTAAGTATCCTGCGAATATCAGTTGGCTATGAAGGCAGACAAAAATTTACCTTTATCCTAGTATCCTTCTTCTAACCATGACTGAAGATAGCTCTGTTACATAAAATAAAATCACAAGTTTTATTTTACTGTAGAGTTGAATAAGAAAGCAAAAAATAAAAATCTATCAACCCTGAAAAGAGTGAATGTAGACAAATCTCATGGTGTAAATACAAACTGAAATCCTTCAGCTAAAGTGTAATCAGTCAGGGGAGTGCAGGTGGTGCATGCATTTAATAATAGTTTAAGATATTAAAGAATTAAATGGGTAATGGGAACCACCATTACTTATTGGCTTCTGTTGCTTTTTCTCCAAGCAAATTTGGAAGATTTTCACCTGACATAAATTATTTTACTCAGATTATATTTACTCGAGTGAGAGCTTTGTCACTAATGTACAGCAAAATTTACAAGTCACCATTCTTCCAAATACAAGACTGAATTGTTTACAGTTTTTTTAAGTGTTTTTGTTGTTGTTGTCGTTGTTGCTGTTTGTTTTTGTTTTGAGACAGAGTCTTGCTCTGTCACCCAGGCTGGAGTGCAGTGACACAATCTCTGCTTACCAAAACCTCTGACTCCCCAATTCAAGTGATTTTCCTACCTCAGCCTCCCAAGTAGCTAGGACCACAGGTGTGCTCCACCACACCCAGCTAATTTTTTTGTATTTTTAGTAGGGTCTTAAACTTTTGACCTCAGGAGTTCTTGGCCTCCCAAAGTGCTCATATTACAGGTGTGAGCCACTACACTTGGCCAGTTTTTTAAGTGTTTCATAGAGTGTAAGTCTAAGCAGTCAGAAATATCTATATCTCAAATTCATTTAACTTTTCTATGAATCAATCTTATTTTCTCAGACATAAAAAGTATTATAATACTTTTCATTGAGTCTCTACAGTTGACTATATCCTGTGAAGGACATAAATACAGGTGAGAAACAATTAATTGATACTTTTAAACTAACTAGAAACCACCAAGTTATTTGACTGTTAAATAAAGTTAATTTTATCTACTTGTTCAGTCAGTGTTGGCAAGTATGAATTAAATCTTTGAAAAATTCACTTACAACTAGCAATTTTAAAAACTTAAAGATTAATTTTTATTATTTGAAAGGTATGATTATTCGTACTAAAATTGACAAAAGATGAACTGTTACGACTAAGTTAAAGCTACTTAAAAAAACAGATAAGTGTATTCTTCAGAGAGTTAAAAAGAAGTAGCAATATAATACATTTTCAATTTAGTTAAGCTTACTTAACTAATAATCAAATAGATTAAGTTGCAGAAAATTTTACAAACTTTATATTTTTGCGTACACTTATCTTCCTGGAGTTTTTGAAATAAGAAAAGTACAAGTGTATGAGACAAAGCAGAAGATTCAGTTACTTCTGCTATGTTATTAAATCTCTGGTAACCACTTAATATAATACAATACATGCAGACTCAGCATCCAAACTATATTTTACCCTCAAGTTCTACCCAATAAAGTTGTGGAATAAAGATGGTATTTCCATAACTGTTTAATAATAATCATATATTTTATACCCATTGCTTTGAGGAAGAAGCCTTAAGCAACTAGAAATGTCAATCTAGAAGGCAGACAAGCTGGAAAATTTCATGAAGACTAGATTTACACTCATAAGATCATTTAACTTTGGATATGTTAAAAAGGAGGGGACATAAAATCCAAAGTTTGGTAAGTCTTTTCTTTACAGGGCTTCAAGTTACAGATTTTTCTTTCTTCCCTTTCTCTCACCCCTTCTCTCTCTCTCTCATCTCTTTTATTTTTCTATTTCTCTCAGGAGCTCCTGCAATTTCAAATCTTGGAACTGAGTTGGATTTGAGGAGGAAAACCTGTATTCAGCTTTAATCTATATGAATTTTACTACTTTAGACAAGGGTACAAAACTCTATTCAAAACAGTTATTAAAATCACATCTTCAAATCGGACACAGACACTTGAATAATAAGTGTGTTGTAGTTTCTCAGAGTAACCTCTGCTCCTCTTTCACTCACCCTAACAATTTCTCATTGTTTTCTGCATTTTTTTTCTCTTTTCTGCTAGCTGAAATTGAGATAGAAATTCATTATTTTCTTCTAAGTTAACTCTTTTTTATGTTAACTGAATCTATTTTGGCTTTGTTTCTTTATGATGTTACTTTCAAATAAAGTATTGATATTGTCATTTATCAAGTTTATTAAGTCTTTTGCTTATTAAAGGATTAAAATCAACTTCTAAACCTGTTTAGATCAAGATCAGTTTTTTACTCCTCTGCAGAAATGTAAAAAAATCCCATTCTCCTTTTCTTACAGTTTTATTGTGAAGATCTGTGCAAATTACTACATAAAAAACAATTTGGTATTAAAGAAAATTGTTGCACTGACTACATTGATTAGAGTCCAATTTTTAGAACGTATACTTTACTTCTCAGTAATTTTATTTTTCTGTGTGGTGGCCACAATGTGTCACTAGCCAGCGCTATGTAGACTTACAAAGGACTACCCACTAAGAAGGAAAACATGATACAACTGGAAGACATTTTTATCAAACATCTTTCTCTTATCTCCTTGTTATACAGACAAAGATGGTGAGGGCCAAAAAGGAAGTAATTTTCTCATTGAATAAGAGAATCAAAGCTGGCATGCAGGATATCTAATTCTGGGGGTAAAATTGACAGGGAGAAAATAGAATTTCAAGTTTGAATTCTGAATTCACTGTGTCGTCAGTGGTAGAATAAGGATAACAATACTTATCACACAGATTTGTGGTCTGAATCACGTGAGAGACATAGGTGAAAAATGTAAAACAAGAATTAGCATGTGTTGAGCTCTCAGCAAATCAATTAATCCTTCATTCCTTTTTTCTCCCCCTACTCCTGTGATTTTAAAGCTAATTTGGATCATGATTATGACTCTGTGTGCCACCCATTATTCACATGTAGAATGGATTGCATTATCCTCTACATGGAAATATCTTTCAAAGTGGGTAATGGGAAAACAAATTTGAAGACTGTGCTGAAGGAATCGATGGCATGAACAACTCTGGATGTTTTTTCTTTATTTGGATATGACATGAATGGGCCTATACCATAAACTCCTATTAAACTGAATCACCAACACAATGATATTTTATATGAAAGCCATACATTGAAAAATTTCACTTTTACCACTGGTTTGATTGATACTGAGCCTGTAAATATTTATTTATATACTGTTTGGCACTTTATTTTATAAAACTACACTTTACTTAAAAGAAATCATTTTATTCACATAACTTTCTGGGGCACTATGCATTTTTAAACAAGACAATCAGCTTACTATTTAAACGACAAAGTCATAGTCACCTCAATGAGTTTCTGACTATAAATTAGAAAACAATATTCTCCTTGTAATATATGTGCCACCAGGCCAAGAATTACAAATTGGGAGCAGGTAAGGAAATGGTTGTTGACTCTCATTAGTATTCTCGTTCTCCTTCAGTCGGATTTATAAAGTATGACCTATAGTATCCAACTCCATCATTTTCCAATCATTCTTGGGACTGTCAACTCTACGGGCATTGTTTAGCAGCCTTGAAACACTGAACTTTTTACAATCTTATTACAGAGAAGAACACATTAAATGATCAAATGATCTTTTATGAGCTCAGAAAAAAATGCCTAGCATGACCATTTAAACATCTTCTGTTTCTGTGATTCCCAATTTTAGAAAGTAAAAATTTAAGAAACAAAGGGAATGTGTCTAGGAATAGTACTAATAATATTGGGATTTTACAATTTAGCTTATAATCAAGATAATTACGTATATAATATATGATTATATATGGTATAGTTTCAATTTCTAATATTTTATTATCCTCCACCACATAATTCCTCCTATAGTCTCTTTTTCTGGCTGCAGCCTAAAGAATATTGTATATGCTTGTCACTATATAAATTTCACCCTAAGGAAGTTTTTGTGCCAGATACAGTAAGAGAAACTGAAGACAATGTATCAAAACACATCTCCTATTTTTTAAATTTTTGTTCAAATAGTTCAACCTTGTTTGCATGAGAGTTTCCACTTGTATTATAATAGGCAAATTGATATACACTTTTCATTTGTTCTAAAACAATAGTTTAGCATAGTCAGGGTGCTTGGATTGGCAGCAATTAAATACAATTTTAAGCCAGGGGATTTTTTTAGAATCTTAAGGTTATTCTGTGATGATGGAACTCATGACGTAATAGTTAATTACTCATTGTCAAAAATCATTGCACATCATATCAAAGCAGTGAGACTGTGAGCTGCATCTGGTTTTACTCATTCCTTCTCTGTACCTGAATCGGACATGTGGTAAACACACAGTAGAATATTCTTTTTTTTTTTTTTTTTGAGACAGAGTTTCGCTTTTGTTAGCCAGACTGGAGTGCAGTGGCGCAATCTGCTCACCGCCACCTCCGCCTCCTGGGTTCAGGCAATTCTGGCTCAGCCTCCTGAGTAGCTGGGACTACAGGCATGAGCCACCATGCCCAGCTAATTTTTTTGTATTTTTAGTAGAGACGGTGTTTCACAATGTTGACCAGGATGGTCTCGATCTCTTGACCTCATGATCCACCCGTCTCGGCCTCCCAAAGTGCTGGGATTACAGGCTTGAGCCACTGCACCCGGCCACAGTAGAATACTCGGCCACAGAAGAATATTCTTACAGTCCCTTTAGAAACTCTCAAAACTTCAGTTTGCAAAAGTCATCCTAAGACACCAAAAGTAACTTAGGAAAGGATAAGTTCCAATGTCAATTGGTGAGATGTGCTCTAACTAGTGGGCACAAAAGAGAATGTGAAGTTAGAATAGTTACTGTAGGACTGTAGATCGTTATGTCAAGATCAGCATCAAATACATTCATTCATGTAGTATTTTCACATGCATTCTGGTCTAAATATCTGACTGTATCTTTCATTTTGAAATCTGTAGAACAAAGTCAATGTCTGAATTTAGAGACTACTTTGACCATTTTGATTCAAATGTATAAAGGCTGAACCAGAACAATTTGCAACATCCAATGAAGTTAAATTATATAATTGATGAGAAAATAAAATATTAACAATAATTGAACATTTTTTACTTTTCTGATCCTCAAAAATATTCAACACGATATGTATGGTTATTACCAAATATATTACACAAATCATATTTGCAAATAAGGAATGGCTGAATTAAACGATTGAACAAAGGAAGGAAAGATGTAAACTGTTTAAATACATTCAACTTGTAATGAACTGTAAACTTCACCCATAGCATTATTATATCAGTGATATCAACTACATTTTATATAAGATGAAAATAAAACATCATTGCTTTTATTAATCCCAAGATATTTTATTTCATCATATAAATGAAATAATCTATTAAAAAGACCTTTAGTTTTGTTCTACTCATTAAAGAACATGGTTAAAACTGTTGTGTAATTGATTGAATAGTTAAATGTAAATGGGTAAATAGCTTTTTATATTAGTATTACAGGGTAGCTATTTAATAATGAAATATATTCTTCTTACCTACTTAAAAATTACATTAAAAACAAGTATTTCTTAGAGTTCAAACACTAATCTTTTTTAGTAGCAAATTGTCCAGAAGAATTAATTAATATAAACTTAATAAATTCATTTAAACAACTATTTACATGCAAAAGTAACATTTTTATTGCCCATGTGGAAAATAGTTTTGCTTTCTGGTTTATAAGCAACATTTACTAGTTTAATTATTTGGGTGCTTTCAAATGTTTTTGGAGGCTATTACAAAATCACATCCTTAAATTTTAATTAAATTGGAAAAATTATAAGAATTGATTTTTTAATTCCTCATAAATATTTTTAAAGTACATATTGTTCTATGGCTTTTGCCTATAGAATAAATACAACATTTTTATATAGAAAAATATTCTTTTAATGTAACTAGCACATAATCAGTGTTTCTTAACCATTTTGGGGTACTGAAACTTTTTGATAGTGATGAAAACACAGATAGGCTAGCAAGAAAAATTTACCCACATAGAAACACACATACGCATACATACATACACACAGACACACACAGAGTTTGCTCATAAGCTCAGAAAGTTTAAAGATCTGCTGAAGATTATGGTTGGGTTTGCCGTGAATCATAAAAACCAAGTCAAATACCTTTGAATTTGATTCTTAACAAATATGTGTGGCTGAGAAACCATGAGACGTTGGCATGTCCCCAGAATGTAATTACCAACGAACAATGGCCATTAAAAAATTCTGAACAGATATTATTGAGGCTCAAGATTGTTTAATGGCACAGATAATGTAATTCAAATTATAATCCCAGGACCAATGAAGGCTTGTTTTAATGTGTAAGTGGGGTGGGTGATAATAATTATTATTTGTATAAATATTTGTGTAAGTAACTATTTGTGTTAAATCATACATAAACAGTAAAGTCAACATAATAAGTAAAATGAGAGAAAGCAGAATGCTGGGGAGAGCACATGTTTAAAGTATATGTGTACACAAAAGAGTAAGCAACAATATACATCAAGAATAAAATGGGAAAAAATCATATTAGGTACATCGTATCACCCCAAAGTGATAGTCATGATGTACCTGTGTTTGCCTAGGTCTCATTATAACTATGATAATTTAGAGAAATCAAACAAGCAGAAAACAAAACTATAAGAAAAAGTCAAAGTGACATAAAACAATTACTGGTGTTTGAATAGAAAGAAAAGCAACATCAGGATTTATCAAATATATGAAAAATTAGGAAAGATTATAAAACAGCAATGATTAGATTCTGTTATTGAAAAGACGCTCTACAGAGATACTAAATGGTATGATTCTTTTCATCTGTAGGTACTGCTAAAAATTCTTTCATAGAAATTTGTGAATTTTGAAATTAGTTTAATTCCAAAATATTTTATCTATTTTGCAAAATTGTAAGATAAATGTTTAAGATATTTTCTCTGTGGTTACATAAGGATTTATGATCACATAGGCCACAGAATATATAGAATGCTAGTTTTGAAGAAAATTTTAGAGATTTTAATAGTAGGAGGAAATAATAGTATCTTTCTATTTCAGGTTTTTAAGCAGCATTCCTAAGACTAGAAACTTACCTTGCAAAATTATGCTTTTAAATGTAAGGGAATTCAGGTAAAGGAAATTGACTAGGTTAAGGCAAATATATCATGTTACTGATAAAGATAACACTATTTAAGGAAGGTAAGATACTCTTATCCTACATATACACCAGAAAAATTGCTGCTCTTCTGAAAACTACAATTATTTTTGCTTAGTTTTAAGCTTTTCTCTACTGTTTCTTCTGACAGTTCTGTGGTAAAGAAGAAATATTATAGGCATCATTTTTTTTTCCTGCAGCGTCTGCCATATGGAGAAGTAGAATCAGAGGCCACCTAAGTAATGTGATTTATTAAAAGTTCTCCATCCCAAAATAGATACCCCATCTGTGGGATAATGTCTGAAATTCCTATTACTAAATTCACTTTTATGTAACATAGTGAGGTCCCAGAAAGCCCTTGAGAAATGCAAATAAACTATGACTGATATTCCTTGGATTACAATGAAAACCATGGAGTTTTTCTATTCCCTTTCAAATGTGGAGGTCATGGATTATTTCTAGCACCTAAGGTTAAAATTCATAGAATGTGCTTTAACTTCTGTAGGCACATTTTCTTTCCAATTAAAGTGAGGTGTTGAATTTTAAGAGAACACTATTTATAAAATTTATTGCTTGTAACATTTATTTGTTGCTCTCTTACTATTATGAAAATAATAAACTTAGGTATAAGGACACACTGAACAATCGAACAAGTCTACATTGAAACAGAAGAAGTCAGTGTGAAGAAAATGTGCCTTTCATGAAGTGCTCACTTGAATTTGAAAAAGAACTTTTGCTAGTTTCTAAATAATTAGAAATTTCAGCTTTGGTTTAACTTAAAAACTTAAAATTGTCAAATTCTGTTCAATTCTCTGAGTCATGGTTCATGTCAAGTTTATAGAACTTAAATTGCTACATCATTTTTACGCTTATCTGATTATTTCTCCACTTAAAAATGGACAAATTTTTATACTATATCCTAATAGTTATACAAGGTGTCTCATAGGTCTCCGGATATAAAGAGATGCCCAGGTTACAGAGGACACTCCTAAAATAGCTGGCAAATAAATAACATTAAAAAATACATAAAAAGTTATGTTAGGTAATTAGAAGTGTCAGGCATTAATTTTCTATTATGATACATTTTATATTATGGTTTTTATTCACTATAATTGCATCCAAAATAATTCATAAAATACTAATTTCTGCATTATTAAAGATCTAAACAATAATAACAAGATGGAGAAAAATGATACCATCTCATTTAATTATTAACTTGAAGGTCAGTTTCTACAACTTATTCTCATTTACCTTTATCTGATTTGGACACAGTTTCTTTCTTATATTCTGCTAAGGTTGTGGATAAAGCTGCAAGTCTCTCTTTTTTTAAGCTGGCATATAACTATGCCACTCTATTTAATTGTTACTCATCATCAATCTACTTTGAAACTTTGGAGGTTTTATAAAAATATTTGTGTATTTAATCAAATTTGTCTTTTTATCATCTGTCAGTGAAAATATCAAACCTGACTGTTTTATTCCACTATGCACTCTAATTACATAACCAAAAACATTTAAAAAATTCTTAGTTCTTTGAAAATATAGGTTTTATTTTGAATTTACACACTTGCAGGATGATTTAAAAAGGTATTAGATCCTAAAGAAATAACATTGTTCTGTCTTTTCCTCTTTGATGTCAACTAGTAGTAAAATTGTGAACAAATCTGGTAAATCTAGTAAGTCAGAATCTATCAATTGAGAGTATTCAACTATAAATTGGTTTATATAAATGATGTTTGCCTAAGAACAAGTTTCGTTTTATCTAAGGAAAAAAATGTTATTTTTTTAAAATTAATCAATGGAATGTTTAAAGGAAAAAACTGGTTCTCTTGAAGCTATCAAATAATTATAAGAAATCTCTAAACATTATGTTTTAAAATATATAAAACCCATAAATTCAAGCTTATTAGTTTCAATTTTCTGCAATGTTTACACAGAGAAAATAAGTAATATAAATGAGTTTTCCAGAAAATATGATTTTATGCAGATCAGATCTGAAAATCATGTGAGTCCGAGATGAAACTGATCTCAAATGATTACTTTTGGGTATTTTCCATTTATGAAAAAATGCCTCATTTTAGCTAGTGACACTGTGTAGAAAATATTTTGAATAAGACAGAGCATTAAAATAATGTATTTATTGACCTCAAAAAAATAGATGATTAGATTTTTAAAAAGTGATTTTAATTAAATGGTCATGTTTCTCTTTAGTTAAATATAACTAAGAAAATTTTGACTTGGAATTGATATAGGGGAATCCTTGTAACTATGTGTGAATATGTGTATGTGAATTGTGTATGTATATTTACATACACAATTCACATTCATTGCTTTTCTTTTAAGTCTCATACACTTTATAGATATCTGTGTAAATACTTTATTTCCTTTGTAGAAATATATATTGAGGCCTATATCAAATAACCAGAAACCTTTTAAACACTTAGAGTAAGTCTTGTGTTTGTTCTATTTCAGCTATCTGAGATTTGAAAATTTGACAACTATATTTTAAAGTACCCAGTTCTTGGAAAAAGAAAAACAAGTAAATTGGGGATTTGGATCATATGGACTATGACTAAATTAGGTAAGACATATATGCTGACATTTGAAGCATTTATGAAAAAGTCCACTGTGGAAAACTAATAGTTTTTCTCCTTCTTTCTTGAATATGTTTACTTAATTTTTTGGAAAGAGGAAAGTAGCTCAGCTTATAAACAGCAGTGGATTGAAGGCAATCTGTTTATATCCTTGTATTTTAACCATCTGAAGGGTAGCATCATTAGAGTTTATGTAATTAAAAGTGGATTTGTGGTCTCTAATTAATAAGGTCCATGTGTCAAGACTCAGGAAAACAGATCACTTAGGTATTTCTCTAAAAATGAGAGTCCCAGATTCAATAGGAAGGCATGCAGCATGTTCTCTACAAACTCAACAAAGCCATAAAAAACTTGCCTGGAACTTTTATTTTTCAGTACAGCAATAATAGTATTGAAATACCTAAAAAGGGCAGGAAACAACACAGAATAATCTACAAATTTTATCATGCTTTCTAATCTATAACCTTTCCAACTGGATAAATGAGAAGTTTAGGAACTTTACTGTGGTGCAGCCTTTTTCAGTTGCTCCGTGGTTATCAGATCTGTCTGCACGTTAAAATCACTTAGGAAGAATTTCATTTATTTATTTATTTATTTATTTTGAGACGGAGTTTCGCTCCTGTTACCCAGGCTGGAGTGCAATGGCGTGATCTTGGCTCACCGCAACCTCCGCCTCCTGGGTTCAGGCAATTCTCCTGCCTCAGCCTCCTGAGTAGCAGGGATTACAGGCACGCGCCACCATGCCCAGCTAATTTTTTTGTATTTTTAATAGAGACGGGGTTTCACCATGTTAACCAGGATCGTCTTGATCTCTTAACCTCGTGATCCACCCGCCTAGGCTTCCCAAAGTGCTGGGATTACAGGCTTGAGCCACCGCGCCCGGCCAGGAAGAATTTTAAAAGTATGCGGATGCCTGAAAACTCCAGAACAATTATGATTATTCTGGGCATGGAGCTCAGGAATAGGTGAAATATTTTGCCAGAGATATTAATGAACAGCGGGACTTAAAAACTGGTAATCTAAACAAATGTGAGCAGAGGATAACAACATTTAGACGAACTGGGTTTAAGAGTTCACTAACAAGGTCAGAGTTTTGATGCATCACTTAAACTTTGAGATTCCTCATCACCAAGTAGCAATAATAATATTCATTTCTATTTTAATACTTCATAGACGTGAGGATTTAATGCAGTGTTTCTAAAAGGAGTCAATGGACAATCTATATCAGTGTTAACTAAAATACATTAAAAGGGCCAATTTCTAAATCTATCCTAGATTTACAGGAAAGAATTCAAGTCTGAAACACACATTTTCAATAAATCTTATGGGTGATTATTATAAAATGACTTGTTATAATCATTACTTTAATGGGTAATGGAAGTACCGATTAGGAGATTACCAAATACATATTAAATACCCATACATGTAAGTTATGTCAATAAATGCAACTTTGGGACTTACCGATGTTTTCCAACATCCAAAATAAGAGCTGAAATTTAAAAAATTTTATGTGATTAATTCAAACTTACAATTTTTGGAATCTTTCAGTATGTCCAGAGCCCATGAGTTTTTATTTTCTATTGGAATAACAGAAATTAAGTTGTGTTTTGGTGAAATTACAGAAGCAAGTGTTTTAGATGTTCAAGTTTAAGAAATGTTTCAAGAGAAAAAATATTTTACAGGAAGAAACTACTAATTATTTAAATTCATTTTTCAGCTTTTTAGTGTTATTTTAATATAGTCATATCTTCCGAAAATCTCATCATAGATAAATGGGTTTTCAATAAATTATTATAGTTAGGAGGCAATGTGTAATAGTGATAAGGAGCATAGATTTTGAATTACACAAACTTGAAATCCAGTCATCTCGCTTTCATTTATTAGTCATGTGACTTTAGACAAGTTAGTAAAACCCTATTTTTCATATGCTTTTTCGCTTTTCTATTAGCCCTTACCTTATATAGTTGTTTAATCTATTAGATAATGAACATGAAATCTTCACACAGTGTCTCATAGTTGCACGGAACATATTTACATAGTAAGCATTATTCTTGGTGCTAAGCCTACATTAAGTAATCTGTAAATTAGAAGGCATTTGTTATATTTGTTTCCTTTTTTGTTGCCCCAGATGCTTTTTCTCCAGACCTAAATAATTTATTCCCACTCTGTGACCTTTACCCTTCAATAAATATGGAATACTAATATAATTTAACTACATAATTCCTAAGGAAATTTATAAAAATTAATTAATTCATAAAGATTAATTGTCAAATGGAACTAAATATCTTTACTGTCACACAAATTGATTAAATCAGATGAAATTGTCATTTTTCCATAAATTTTGTTTATATAACAAATATCTAATTATTTATATTCTTATTTATTCTAGTAGATTTACAGGCAGTTTTAATAAGAAACGAATCAAATGATAAATTTTGAATCATCTGGTAAAAATTGCCAAAATTTAGTTTTATCTTGTGGTCTGGAAATATACCCTAAATTATTGTGTCAAGTCGGTAAAAGCTGTTGAATTGATTGTGAAGGTAGGCACATGACTTATAAATCTCCTTAGGCTACCTTAAAACTTGGGAGTGTTTTGTGTTATCTAGCTATAACTCTTCTATGTCTTGTAATTTTTAACTCTGCATTAAAATAACTACCATCCTAAGCATATTTATTTCAATAAATTATTTGTCTTGAGTATACTATAAGAAATTTAGTAAAGTACTAATTGAATTTACTGTGATTAGATTATTACAAATTCACAGTGCTTTTACAATCCAGATGTCATTTTGCTTTGAAATCAAATGGAGGAACCTTAAAGAATTCAAAGAAAAATAACTGCCGGGCGCGGTGGCTCAAGCCTGTAATCCCAGCACTTTGGGAGGCCGAGGCAGGTGCATCACGAGGTCAACAGATCGAGACCATCTTGGTCAACATGGTGAAACCACGTCTCTACTAAAAATACAAAAAATTAGCTGGGCATGGTGGCGCATGCCTGTAATCCCAGCTACTAGGGAGGCTGAGGGATGGAGAATTGTCTGAACCCAGGAGGCGGAGATTGCGGTGAGCCGAGATTGCGCCATTGCACTCCAGCCTGGGTAACAAGAGCGAAACTCTGTCTCAAAAAAAAAAAAAAAAAAAAAAAAAAAAAAAAAAAAAGAGAGAGAGAGAGAGAGAGAGAGAAAGAAAAATAACTGATGTTTTTATTTAAGTTTATTCAGCAAGATAATAAATTCACTAATCTGAAATGTTGATGTAGTATGTATGTACAACTTGTTTCTTAACTAACTAAAAATGTGTTTTCCTACTTATATAATGTTTATCTCTATTGCTCCTAACCAATGGGTGGCTAAAATTGCAAACTTAATCACATAAATAATGAGATTAAAGTTAAAATAAAATGTAAAAGTGGCATGAGTACTATTGTTTGTGTTAAGTGAAATCGTACCATGTAAAATTTCTTATTATGAGAGAAATGTATAAATTTCATTGCAACAATGGTTATTCAATTTACTGATGAAAATCAAGAATGTTGAAAAATTAGTGTATTTATAATAAATTTAATTATTCATAACAAAATTAACGTTCATATAATACCTATATTCATAAGAACAAAATATCAAAATAATTAAACAAATGTCACTTTCTTCTTAAAAAGGAAAGTAATTTTTATGGTAACTAATTTTAGTAGTGCATCAGATCAACACTATTGAGCATCTATTTATTTGATGATATGCTGATGGATAATACATAGCTTTAGCTAAATTAGTTTGGACAGCTGAAAAATTTGCTAGGAAACAAATATTATAAAATATGTTAATAATGTTTCAAAGATGATCAGTTTAGATTGCTTTAACTTGAAGGACACTTACATTTTGTATCACTTTTATAGGAAACACATGACTCATAATTGTCCAAATCAATTCAAACATCTCATTGTAGTTCATCCCATGGCAGAAAAGTGTTTATCCATTTAATAAAATGGCAAAAAAAGAGCTTCAGGTTTAACTTGCAATTTTAACTTCATTAAGAATAAACTTGACCTGTTTGTTCAAGTAAGTAAAAACACTAGATATGTACTGAAATTGTCTTTTGACACTCTCAGGGAGTCAAATTTTGATTTGCTTGAATACAAGCAAGTCTAGCCATGGTAATTTGCAATGCTGACAGGAAAGAACTTGCTTTAGGCAACATCATGAAGTACAACTTTTCCTCTGCATCCTTTTACCTCATGTTTGTAACATTTCCCCTGTTGTTATTTTTATACATCTGGATGCTCAGCAAGGCCTCCTTACCACAATAATTGAAAATAATACTTTGTCAATAGTAGGAATTGAATGAGAGATAGGTTGTTGGGAATATTCTGGGTGAGTATGTCTTTTCTACTTTGACAATATTTATGATTGACTACAGTAACTCAGCAGGAAGTTAGAGGGGATAATATGTACATTGGTTTATGGATTTAACTGAAAATATCCCCAACCATTAAATTACAGACAGTTCATATATATGTCTTGAAAATCTTCTTGACAATTTGTGACAAATTTTCTAAATGTTTTTCCAAAAATAATTGCTTCTTGTAAGTGATTTGGATCATGATTGTTTACCAAATTATGGTTGGTAAAGATAAGACATGCAATAAAAAAAAATGTTACTAGTTACTTATGTTTCAGAGCTTAAGAAATGTTAAGACGAGAAGTTAAAACTGTATTATGAGGATTTTAACTTTTTTTCAAAACTGAAAACTTATTTATTATGTACTTCTACACAGAGCTAAACTTACAGATATTTTTCTTTAGTGAAAAACTGTTCATTTTATTGGCAGATATCAAGTGCCCTTTTGAAAATTGAGACTGATTTCTAAAAATAAAAATACTGTTTTGGAGGTTTAATTATTTTTAATATATTGCTTCATTATTAAAACTAAAGATATAATACTTCAATATCATTCAACAGTATTAATTGTTGAAGTGTGGGGTATAGTTTCTATTGCTGAGTTTATTTTCTAACAGTAGTGAATAACTCCTGACAACTACTGATATCATGTAATGTGGTCCTTTTGTGACAAAAAACACACAACTGTAAGACTGCAAGTGTTACTTGTATTGAAAACCGGATTAAAGGATGGACAATTATGATAAAGGATCTGAGATAATTATTCTAACTTGTGGGAACTATGCTTTCACTCATTGATGAAGTAAGTAAACAATGTGGAATAACAAAGTGTAAGTGTGGCAGAAAATAAAAGTAGGGAAAATCTTATCCATTATTAAAGATGGAAAAAATAGGACTATATCAAATAGTTAAACAAATGTGGGGTATTTTATGGGGAAAAATGAGATTGTACTACTTTAAACATTTTCCAGTTGAGAACATACTATAGAGAAAAATGATCATATATTATTCCATGAGAAAACTCAGATGAAGTTACAATAAAAGTATTTTTTACATGTCTAGTTTCTAATAGAGTTACAGCTTTGTTGATTGAAAATGGAACTGCCACATATCTCTGTGCTGTGGATTAGGTACCTTAATGATATGTAGTAAAGTGAGGGAAAGAATGGAAGAGACATATCCCTATATCTCTTCCAGAACTTTGAGTGCACTATAAATTAAATATTTAAAATAGTTTTACAATAGTTAGCTTTCAATTATGAATGCTTTCAGCCTCTATTGCTTTATTTATGCATTGATTTTGGCAATTTTTATACATCAAAACTGTAATTACTTGTAGTTGGGCGGAATGATTATAGGTTATGCCAATTATTGTGGTTAAAGCTGGAGTAACATACAGTACATTGAAATTATAGAGTAAGCTTCTGAGTCTTGGTAATTCACTGTTGTTGTTCACCATTAACTCTTGCAACAATTTCTTCATATCAAATTTAATGTGTGTGTGCATCTCATGGAAATTTTAATTTCATAGAAAAATATTGAATATTTTATTATGTCTTTGGCTCACCTACTTTAAAGGAGTGGCTATTTAGGGTACTTTTTAATCCAATATAATATGAAAATTTGATCTTAATATACTCTTAATGTAATTGTACTTCTCTGGGCATATACAGTTTACATATCACTTTCTCACATAAACAATTTAACATTTGGGTAAATCTTCCAAGATAGCATCTAGACAGAATGAAATGAAAGCTGAAACAAGAGTCAAATCAAAAACCACACTGTTCTCAACTCCATGTTTTTTAGAAAAGATATTCAGATCCAGTTATGTGGCAAATGGTCTCAAATATACATTTCAATTTCAACGTTAAAAATGGGACATTAAACATCTCAGAAAATATTGAAATTACTGAAGTAAATTCTACCCCAGACTTGGAGTAAACATGAGAAACAGATTAATGAGGTGGAAGGGACTAGAATTCTAGGAAAGTGTAATCTTGATATCTTAATACTTTTCTAGTTTAGAAAAAGAATACTTTGCAACTCATATTTTGATCTTTAAACTTTAAAGCATTCAAATAAAAATTCGAAACATGAAATTCTTAAAGACAAATTCTTTTTTGAGATGGCCTCCTCTAGTAAACTTTTAAGAAATTTAAAGTATCTAAAAGGATGCACAAAAATCTCTAATGTGTTATGATTTTCAGAGTATGTCATGTTTAAAATATGTGTGTGAGAACATGAAAGCAAAAGCAAGTTCAGAAGAGGGACACAAACAAGAGGACAATGTGTCAGGAAAATCCAAGAATAAGTGGAGGTGTAAAGGCTAAAAAATAATGCAAATGATGTATCTCCCTCTGTCTTTCTCTCTCTTTCTCATACACAGACACACACAGCACATATACAAATACATAAGTGTATATATGTACACACATATACACACACATATTCAAGTATACATACATATATACACACATATACATACACATAGATTGAGAGATTTAACCATATGTAGACCCACATGCACATATACAATGATGAAATCATTTCAAAGCATGTAAAAAATATAATAAAATATGTATCCTCTGTTTGGGATAAATGAAAAAATGTTTAAAAGCAAACAAGAAATAAATGGCAAGAACTAATCTCATTGAATTTTCTTATGACCTTTTCCTTCCTAAAAAGAATAACCCCAAACTGAACAAAGAAATTCAAAGCAGTGGAAAACTCAACATTGAAACTCAAAGTAGACCAGGAGATAAGCTACCTGTTTCAAAGATCATTGCCCACGTAATTTATAGGTCAGTGCATTGATAACTTTTGCCAGTGATAGAAAAGATGCTAGAAAACCAGACCTTGACATTAAAAAAAAAGAAAAGTAAAAAGATTCTGAAGACTGCATCTCTGAGCTTAAGGTAGATATGTACAAAATCTTATAAATTATAAAATGACTTCATATTTGTTTCAACGTAAATGTGTTGAGGTTTCTTGAAACAGAAATGAATATTATTATTTGTGATGAGAGCACTAGGGGCATTTTGATATTTTTGATAAAGTTTCTAGAGGAATAAATTGGAATGACAGGAATCTATGTTCATTTTAGGAAAATGTTTATATAATTCCACATGACATTGGAATTATAAAATACAAAAAGGTAGGCTGAATAACATTTTTAATGGGCAGTAAATTTTATAATTGTTTTTGATTAGGAAGAAGGCCTCTGGTAATGTTTTCCAGGGTTATATCCTGTTACATATACATGAAATGGATAAAAAGGAAAAAAATATTTATTATATGCCTAGTTTATGTTATCTCAATTCCAGCTCTACAAGGAGCTACAAGGTAAAATTGCCACCTTTAAATGCTACTAGGTAAAATTATTCCTATTCACAGATGTAGAAACTGAGTTTCAAGAAGGCTAAGTAAATTTCCTCACATCTGGACACTGGTAATACAGAATTAGGTTTCTAACTCAAGTCTGCATGCAATTTCTGCTTTGTCTTCCATGAAGAAGCACATTAAATTTGTTTGAACATAGTGCTGGGAAGGTATAATAAGACATGGAATGAAATAAGCAAGATCTGGAAAGTGTGGGATCACGAGTCAAAAGAAACAGAATAGAATTATCCTAAAATTCGTATTAAATATTAAAAGAAAGCCCCAGAAATCAGTTGAAATTGTACAGAATGGTAAATCATTTTATCATTAGATCACATAATAAATATTATGAAGTTTAAGTGTGAGCTCTGTTACTCAATAGTATGGTACCATTAATGTATCAATGGATGTGTTGTCAAGGCAAAGGAAGAGTATTACACAGTCTTCATCAATTGTTAGATGGCTTTGGGTGTAGTGTTTTCAGTGTTAATCCTGGGTATCGTGTTCTTTGCCATAAACTTGTTGACAAACTGGGAAATATTGACATGAAGTGTGCTATTTGAGTATCTAAAAATGTAGGTGTTTTCCCTAACACATCATATAGTTTGTAAATGTTTGTTTCATTTATATGCCATTATTATACAGAATGGTTTTTCTATGATAGCATTATAAAAATTCCCAGAAAATATTGGTCCATTAAGAAATGGAATGTTCACAACTCGTAGTGTAGGTATATGAAAGAAATAGATCTAAATGATACAGTGGTTTCCAAATTATATTTTTGTACGTGGAAAATATCTACTTTACAAACAGCACGAGGTCATAGTTTTCAATGGGAATGAAAAAGTGCTTGCATTAACATACTTTATCTATGCTTTTAAATCTACACTTGTGATTGCTACTAAAATGTGTATTTTCCATAAATGTGTATTTTCTAAATTTCATTGTGCTTTTTCCAAGACACTTTTCTTTGATGTCCATAAATGCTGAAAAGGCTCCCTTAAGGATAATTTTAAGCATAAGTAAGGTTTTTAGTTAGCTTAAATTATACAAATCTGAGGCATTGTTTAAGGTACATACTATATTTTTTGTTTAAAATCTGTCAACATTTTATTTGCATGGCAATTAAATGACTCAACTATTCATGTCTCATACCAGTCCTTTTCAATGGTTATTTTTAACAAAAAATTATATATATACACTTACAGCAAAAATATTTAAAAATAGAAAATAGATTGAGTGTAGTTAAACCTAATAACTGTACTTTTGTTTCTATGCCTCTGGGACAAGATTACTAGAACCTTATTCAAAGTTTCTAAATATAGGAAATAGAACATTTGGCCATGTAAAAAAATTGTTCAGATTTTCTTTTGAAAGAGAATATTTTTCCCTGTTGACCCTTAATGAAGAAGCTTTATTTGTAAAGGGCTTTTCCTTATAAAATTGACCCAATGTGAACCTGTAAAGAAAGCATAGAGGCATCTGTGGATGACTGATCAACTTACCCAAACATAGGTTAGTAAGGAGAGGATATTAAGATAAAATGTGAAACGACCTCTGTGGGTCACATTTGCTTTCACGATTTCCTAGCAAACATCCAGCTTCACTACTATGCTCAGCAATCTTTCTTGAAACATTTTAAAGACGTTGATAGACACCAATAGCTGATCTTTAGAAAGCCACTCCCAGTAGAATATGTAAAAGTTACAATTCATTTTATGGAGCATGCCTAGCTCTTGATATTATATGTCTTTGGCATACAATTATGTACCTTTTGTCATTGACAGTGAAGAAAATACCGTTTGTAACTGCTGAGATATACACACAATAGCATCAACTAGCCAGTTAATAAAAGATGAGAAAAATAAAGAAAATAGAACATTTTTAGGTATCTGGCAAGTATCCTCTAAATCACGATAAAGATAATAGTTTAGTGGCAGTGTTCACATTTTCCTATGACTTTAAGACTTAGATATCCCACAAAATATTAGCATTTTATGAGAGATTCATTTTCCCCCTAACACTTTAGTAACTGGATATAAAGAAAATACAAAATAGCTGTTGTATGAATGAAAGAAAATGTTTTCCAATTTTTATCTGAGTTTCTCATTTATTTGCTAAGAATGAATAAAATAACAATATCTTAATGTTGTTTGGACCAGAGCATACCAGTAAATCTTAAGGATTGTGTTTCAGGATGGAAAGGAAGAGCAGGAAGATTTCCTCATTCTATCTTACTATCAGGAGTCTAGCCTTCACAAGCACACACACACACACACACACACACACATACACGCACAGTCATCTATATCAACACATACTTGAGTTTCTTAAACATATATGAAGCACCCTCCATTTCCCTTTATAATAAGTCCCTTAGTTTTTGCTGTTCATTAAAAAACTAAAAGGATGAGAGAAGCTCAGGACATTCTGAAAACCACTGTCTTTAGGACACACTAAGGTGTCCTGAATTACTTTAATGGACACGTTGTAAAGTCACACTCTCCAATCCCTATTAGGAAAAGTTTAGTCAAGTGTGCTTACTATTTTGAGGCATATACCAAAAAAGCAGCATTTAGAACATTATTTAGGATATATTATTTATGCAAGAGTTGGACCAGCTATTCCCAGATGGCATAACTTATTCTCTGAGACTCATGTAGCAAATAGAACACAGAAGACATAAATTGTGTCAGGAGAAATCATCTGAAGAAGAGCATCGTCTGGTTATCAGAATACCAGATCTCTCATTCTGGCCTTGGTAGGAAACAGCTCTTTAATTCTAGAAAAGTCAACTAATTTCTATGGTTCTTACTTTTTTCCTTTATAATCTACCCATTTAAATTCCAAAAAGTATATGATAAATCACAATACTTTCAATCACATGGATTTTAATATAAAATGTATAAAATCAATTTCAAAAAATTTTCTGCATATACTGAAAATGTCTGTACGAATGAGCTAACTACTCTAGGCCTTACCTAATTTATTCTATTAAATGTGGGTATTCAGTGTAACCTGAAAATATTGAGCTTAACTATTTTTTTTTTTTTTTTTGCAAAAGGGAAACTAGAAAAAGACTGCTTCCCTCAGAAAACGTATTAACAATAGGTGCTCAATTAAATGTTTTTAAACAATGAACAATGTCCCCTTTCATATAAATAATCAGGGGAGAGATATTTTTAAGTTTTTTTTTTCTTTTTTCATAGTCTCACCTACACAAAAAATTCTGTTGTAAAGACACCACTTCTATGAGGAGGTATTCATTGTAGATATATAGAAGTCAATGGAAACTTAAGTTGATATAAAAAATAATCCCAACTGCATATTCCCACAGATGCGTAATAAAAGTTATCTGATAATATAATGAGTTATCAGTTCTTGAGAAAGTATATACAATTGGTGACAATTTTTCAAAAATCACCATCCAACAAATTTTTTTCATTTAAAATCTTTCATATTACCCTTTTGACAATCAATTGAAAGTTTAAAACGAAGAACATTAAAAAAATAAATAAAAGTAGCATTAGCTATAGACTGATATTCAAGTTCAGAACTTAAAATAAATACAAGTGTGTATTAAAAGTAAAATTATGTCAACAATGTATAAATGAAAACTGCCAATGTAATTAATGTTTCTTTTAACATATCCCATTCATTGCTTTCCCTCCAAAAGACAAAGGTAGCAAAAGAGGAAACAGGAAGACCTGCTTCAGAAACCGAACATACTGATTTAATTGGCTAAGAAGTCCAAATGCTGATACTCCTAATAATTAGCCATTCCTTTTGTGTTTTGGTGACATATATCCTCATACAATGTATATCAAATGGAATTTTTTGATTCACACCTGACATTTCAAAGTTTCCATTTTTGAATTCTCCTAGTCTTAAGTAAGTAGAACACTGTCTCCTTTGTTTGCTAGGCAAAACATTTTCCCCAACATCTAGGGCTCCGTGGTGCAAAATATCATTTTGCCGATCTTCTGTTCCAGTATTTACTTTAATTTTTTTAATTATAATTGGATTTTCAAATACAATCACAAAGACATCTCCTGTTGAAGGTGGTTTTCCCCAAAAGTACTCGTCAACACTACTGTAAGCCTTGCTTGCTTCATAATTTTCAAACACATTCATATTGGTGTACAGACTTGCAGGGGGGTTATCAGGAATGTCAAATGACTCCTCTTCAAAATCATCATCCTTCAGCTTATTCTCCGTCCCTTTGTATGACGAATAATAGCCCATGTGCTGAAAGAGAGATGGTTTAAAACGGATCACATTTTTCTGAGCCAACAGGCCCCGGAAATGAGTCAATAGCCAATCACAAGGCATTTCTTGATAAAACATTAATAAAAAATGTGCCAAACGTGGGAGGTCATGAGAATGATAGAGTTTACCAATGTAGCCAAGCTTAGAGAATTCAAGAGTTACCCAGTAAGTTCCTTCTAGGGATGCAATGACTTTCTTGATGGCAGTTAAGAAGTTTTTTGAACATCGAACATCGTCTTCAAGCATTACATAATAGTCTGAAGTATTGGCACAAAAATTAAGCAGAAATGCATAATCTACATTTTGCTTGGAACGAAATTTGACTCTATCTTCTGGATCATTGTAATTTCTTTTAAGGCCATCCAGGATTGGGTAATATTCCTCTGGAGCATGTATAACCATTAATCTTCCTGCAATAATATGGTGTGCAAATTTCTGTGTAATATCCTGGACCACGGCATCACGCCAGGAAGAATTAAAGTCTGCTAGGTGAACCACCACTGAAATTTCCTTCAGCTCTTCATAGCTGGATTGCTCAAAAATGGACTTAATTGTCTCAAGTAAATAATTTCCTTTTTTTCGCTTTACTGAAGAAAGTCCAATTGTAAGATAACCTGCAAAAAATAATTCAGAAAGAATATAAATGTGAACTAGAATAAGAAAAATAGAAATATTTATTCCTTAGACTTGCTACTATTACATATTAAGTAAATCTAGTAAATGACTATGCACAGAATATTTTATGATTAAATAAGCTAAATATATAAAAGCTATGCTTAGTTCATTGTTTATATTTTATATGAAAAATAAATAGCATCTTAAGCACAATAATATATAAGCCCTATTGCTGTGAATTTTTATTCATGAAATGCTAAAAAAGTGGTTTAAAGTGTTCTGCAGCTTAATAATCTCATATCCACCCATTAGAGAAGGTAGACAGGTATTTAGATAACATACAAATTACTTTTTAAAAATAAAGTAAGTAAATTGCTTTTCTGTTTTGCTAAAAGAGAAGAGCACTCACAGTTAAGACCAAGAAAGTAGTTTTAAATTATTAAAAAAGAAAAATAAGGTAATTATTTCAATCATCTTTAAATTTTTTATAGAACACATCACATATTTTCAGTTTTTTTTCTGTCATCATATTGTATACAATGAGACTTCAAAATTTTATATTGAAATGTACCTATTATATTAATTAGAAAGCAAACAATAATATAAGATACATCCAGCTAACTCTTTTTTTTTTTTTTTTCTTGAGACGGAGTTTTGCTGTTGTTACCCAGGCTGGAGTGCAATGGCACCATCTCGGCTCACCGCAACCTCCGCCTCCTGGAGTCAGGCAATTCTCCTTCCTCAGCCTCCCGAGTAGCTGGGACTACAGGCACGCACCACCATGCCCAGCTCATTTTTGTATTTTCAGTAGAGACGGGGTTTCACCTTGTTGACCAGGATGGTCTCGATCTTTTGACCTCGTGATCCACCCACCTCGGCCTCCCAAAGTGCTGGGATTACAGGCGTGAGCCACTGCCCCCAGCCCACATCCAGCTAACTCTTAAATTACATTGTTCTAAGACATAAGCATCACTTCTTAAAAAAAAAGTTTGAAACACATTTTATACTAATTTTGCCTGGATAAATTTTTATGCAGACATTTAAAATTAGCAATTAGAATATGTATAGAGAATAAAATAAAACCCTGAGAAAAGACAGTTTGCACTGAGAAGTGTTAGATGTAATTCTATTAAAATATTTTCACTTTTTAAAGCTCATTCTCATATGAATCAGAATTGAATAACATTTCTCAACCACTATTTGGAAAATGGGGAAATTTTTATATGCAGTAAGATAATTGTTTTAATATAGACACCTACATAATGTGGTTTGTAAGATACTGAAAGAAGCCCCATTCAAAAAAAAATTTTGTTTGTCAGAGAGGTTGTGGTTTACACATTTTGTTTAAATACATTGGCTTACAATTCTGACTTCTGTTACCTGGTACCATTAAACTTTAAGCCACCAAACTTCATTAATAATAATAGCCAATGCTTATAATATGCTGCTTACATAAGAGGCAGGAGTTGGGGCATTTATCTGTAATATGCCTCTTAAATGGTCAAAATGGTCTTTTGTGATAGGTTTGCTGTTACCATCATTCTGCTTTACAGACAAGGACACTAAGTCACAGTGAGATAAGGTGACTTGTGCAAGGCGGTACACATAGTAGGTGATGTTGCATCAGGATTCAAACTGTTCCACTCCTTTATCCTCTGTGTTACATTGCCTCTGGTAGAAAGCAGTTGACGTGTGCCAATAAACATTAATAAATTTAGAATGGGAAAGGAGAATCAGTAATGTTTAAGCAAAGGTGGTATAACAGAGAAGAAAAATGAATGGCAGTATTTTTTAAAATGGTATTTGCTTTAGCTTTTTTAAAATTGTACTTTAAGATCTGGGGTACATGTGCAGATCATGCAGGATTGTTGCATAGGTACACACATGGCAATTGCTGTCTCCATCCACCCGTCACCTATATCTGGCATTTCTCCCCATGTTTCCCTCCCCAGCCTACCCAATCCCCCGCTGTCCCTCCCTTGGCCCACCCCAACAGACCCCAGTGTGTGATGCTCCCCTCCCTATGTCCATGTGTTCTCATTGTTCAACATCTGCCTATGAGTGAGAACATGCGGGGTTCAATTTTCTGTTCTTGTGTCTGTTTGCTGAGAATGATGGTTTCCAGATTCATCCATGTCCCTACAAAGGACATGAACTCATTGTTTTTTATGGTTGCATAGTATTCCATGGTATATATGTGCTACATTTTCTTTGTCCAGTCTATCGTCGATGGGCATTTGGGTTAGTTACAGGTCTTTGCTATTGTAAACAGTGCCACTATGAATGTACATGTCTTTATAATAGAATGATTTATAATCCTTTGGAAATACACCCAGTAATGGGATTACTGGGTCAAATGGAATTTCTATTTCTAGGTTCTTGAGAAAGTGCCACACTGTCTTCCACAATCGTTGAACTAGTTTACACTCCCACCAACAGTGTAAAAGTGTTCCTATTTCTTCACATCCTCTCCAGCATCTGTTGTCTCCGGATTTTTTAATAATCGCCATTTTAACTGGCATGACGTGGTATCTCAATGTGGGTTTGATTTGCATTTCTCTAATAATCAGTGATGATGAGCGAATGGCAGTCTTAGGCAAGTAGAAAGAAGCCTAAGAATAGTAGACATTTGAAATGGTAGAATGAAAGGAAATGAGATCTTAAGAAATCTAAATTAATTCAACAATTTCCTTGACCTAGTGATAACAAATACACTCACATAAATAAGTCTTAAAAGAGAAGTCAATTTTTGTGGTCTCCACATAATTTATTAATATAATAGCACTGTATTTCATTCTAAGATTTTGTTTTTTATTTGTTTTTGTTTTTAATAGAGTCTTGCTCTGTCACTCATGCTGTAATGCAGTGGCAAGACCTTGGCTGACTGCAGCCTCCACCCCCAGGTTCAAGCAATTCTGGTGCCTAGGCCTCCTCAGCCTCCTGAGTAGCTGGAATTAATGTGCGCACCACCACGACTGGCTAATTTTTGTATTTTTAGTAGACAAGGTGTTTCGCCATTTTGGCCAGGCTGGTCTTGAACTCCTGGCCTCAAGTGATGCACCTGCCTTAGCCTCCTAAAGTGCTGGGATTACAGCCATGAACCATCAAACCCAGCTTAAGATTTGTATTTTACACAGTGAAACATTTAAAAATCAGGCTGCATACTATAATTAATAGCATTATAATTAAAGTTTGTAATACTTATACCTTCTTAGTGGTACACTAATTAGATAATGCTACTTTTTATAAGCTATGATACCTAGAAATATAGTATATTACTTCTTGGCTCCAAATATATATATATATAAAAGTACATATACATATACTTTTTTTTAACTGACTGTGGTATGTTAAACAGTTTCCTCCAAAAATTTGTGTCTACCTGGAACCTCAGAATGTAATTTTATTAGTAAATTGGATCTTTGCAGATATAATTTGTTAAGGATCTTGAGATGCAATAATTCTGGATTTAGATGTGGACCCTAAATCCAATAACTTGTGTCCTTATAAAAGGAGGAAAAGTCACCGAAAGGCAAAGGGAAGAAGGTAATTGATGATGGATGCAAAAATTGGAGTGCTGCTCCAAAGCCAAAGGATACCAGAAGCTGGATGAGGCGAGGATTCTCCCTTAGAACTTTCCAAGGGAGTGGGGTCCTGCCAGCACCTTGATTTCAACCTCTGTCCTCCAGAACCATGAGAGAATAAATTGCTGTTTTTTAAAGCCACTCACTTTGTGGAGATTCGTTATGGCAGACTTAGGGAACTAAAACACTGAGTTTCATTAATTCAAAAGTTGTGGCATGTCATAAAATCAAACAGAGATTGGGAAATGTGGCAATATGAACATAGGAATTTTTAAAATTAACTTCTAAATTTTAAAGTAATTTTTTTTATAGTTGCTCTATACCATCCTACAACAAAATCTCAAAAGTATCACATTACGATTAGGCATTTTATTTAACTTTATTGTTATTAAGAGTATTAGGTCAGCAAGCACAGTAGTTGTAATTTGTGAAGAAACATTAAAGTTTTTCCCAAAGAATTTATTATATTAGTAAAGCCCTTAAGCCTGTTTTTACTATACATATAAAACTAATTGTCATTATTTTAATGCAAAATATTTTATGTATTCTTTATTTAAATGTTTAAGGATACTTACGCTTTCTTTGTAAAGGTGTGGCAGCTAAGTAGCGATAGGTGACATTTATGGCTCCTGAGAAATTTGATAAATCCTTGAAAGTATGAACATAGCGTTCTGAATTCAGTTGATGTGTGGATGTTTCCCTTATAAGTTGTTTGTCTCCTTCCTAAATGCCAAGAAAGAGGCAAAGAAAATATCTAAATAATAGACGGTCATGGATTAAATAAAGTTTATTTTTTACACAATAAATGTACACTACAATATATAGTACGCAGGGTTATATAAATCTCAATTACTGACATCATAAGCTGTAACTCACTCATTTTTTTACCCAGAGGTTCTGCTCCAGTTGCTGGCTGGCCTATTTTACTATGTAGACCACAGTTATATTTGTTTTTCTACAGGACACATTAATAATGGCATTCTCTTTCATGTAGAGTTTCTACATGAAAACTCTCACTGCCTTTATGCTAGTTTTCAAATGTTTTACAATCATTTAGGGATCTCAAAATTGACAGTAATCTATAATTTAATCTGAGGCTAGTTACCACCACATTGCCTTATTTACTCTTCCTCAAGCACTGTCAAATAAAAGATTACATAGGTGTCTTCATGATGGTGAAGCTTTAGGAATAATTAAGAAGATGCAGTAGAGGACACAATAACTGAATTTTGGATACTTTATTAGATAAGTCTCTTACGTGGCTACTATGTAGCTGTTGAGAAGGGCCAGTTTTGGGTGATATTGCAGTAATTATTTTCATATGTCCTAAAGTAACTTCTACTAGGATACATTTGTACCACCAAATCAAGGTAATGTGTAGAAATCTTGGACTAAAATTCCTCATAATAGTAAGTGTGTGTGTGTGTGTGTGTGTGTGTGTGTGTGATTCCATTGGATGTAATGTCTGATCCTTTTATATTTTAGAACTCTTTTATTTATTTGGTGTCAGACTTTGTATATCATTACATCTTTAGGAAAACATATTCATATTCAGGTTAAATATTCTTTAGTCATTAGCTGCCCTTCTTTGATATAAGCTAATTGGTAAATTTTGCTTATCTAATCATCATTTGATGAAGCCTTTATTGTTCATATACTATTATAAAAATGACTATTTGTTTGGCTTGTATGTGATTTACTAGAATTCGTAGAATGTGTTTGAGAGAAACATAATTAGAAAGAAATGTTTCTCTCTTTTTTATTTTTCTATTTTGCAAAATGTGCATTCTACTATGTGGTGTTATGTGGATTTATTTACTTATTTATTTTTAAATTTTATTTATGTATTTATTTCTTTTGAGACAGAGTCTGGCTCTGTCACCCAGGCTGGAGCATAGTGGTACTACTCACTGCAACCCCCATCTCCTGGGTTCAAGCCATTCTCCTGCTTCAGCCTTCTGAGTAGCTGGGATTACAGGTGCACACCACCACACCTGGCTAATCTTTGTATTTTTTTAGTAGCGATGAAGTTTCACCATGTTGGCAAGGCTGGTATCAAACTCCTGACTTTAAATGATATGCCCACCTCAGCCTCCCAAAGAGCTGGGATTATAGATGTGAGCCACCATGCTGGCCTTATGTGGATTTATTTCACTCAGTATAGAATATCAAGCTAGGCATGCACTAGCCATTAAGACTGTAGAGAAAATAAATGGATTAAATAACTTTGGTCTGGATACTATTTTGCTCTGGTCATTAAAATGTTAATTAAAGCCTTGTTCTAAAAAATTAGAGAAAGCTCAAAATATAAGTTTTACCTCAACTGAAACATTCAATACTTCACATCAATCTCAAATACTAGTGAAAAAGATGACTATCTCAAACTTTCAAATCTATGGCCAGACTTGAATATTCTTGGAATAAAAACTGAGAATAGGGACTTTAATTGGAGGCTTGGTCCTTACTAAATCAAGATTCATTCTGAATATATTTTCTGTATATCTGATTATGTTTATAAATCTAAATTTGGTATTTAATAGTGTATTTCTCTATTTTATACTGCCTTGATAATTTGGACCAAGACATACTTTAGTCCTTTATAAGGTTCACAATGTAGCTGCCATGTGTAGAAGCCATAAACTTTCAAAGTACTTGAGGTTAAACCTTAGATGCTAAATTACTTGGAAACATACTAATTTACTATCTATTAAATTCTGCCAATTTTAAGTTTTTACACAAAAATATTTTCATTGGTGTCTGTCTGCAAACCCATTAAACATCATTGAAGTTTAAAATAAACAAATTTAGAACTGCTAAAAAGTAATCAGTGACTCAGTTTAGTATCAATTATTTTAATACTAATACAGTGGTGTACATAGGAAGAAACTTCTATAACAGGTACAGTAGTCACAGCACTAAGTTCATTTTACCATTCTGTTCGTATGTGATGTTACATTTTAAAGTAAGTGCTGGATATTTAATATCTCCTTAAAAATTCTATCCTGAACACATAAAATCTAGGTATTTTGTGTTCTAAGATGAAGTACATTCATTCTGATTTAAGGACATAACAGAATATAACAAGAAATGGAACTTATATGAAATCATTTTATTAAATTCTCAAGAACAAGCTTTTTTAGACTTTTCAGCATAAATAAATAGTGCAACTTTCACCTGAGTCAGCCTTATTGGCTGCTTTCCAGAGGCATCTACCTGAACAGCCAGGCTCTCCCTAGATACTTTCTTTCTGTAGCTACTATGCTGTAGTATATAGCTTAGTAATAAGACAAAGCTTTATGACAATCATTTTCTAGATGGGAATGCAATTTAATGAACTAGCTACAGACTAAATATATACCCTTGTGGCTACTTTGAAGATGCTCACAGCCAAGAGGCTAAGTTGATTGGGCATGCAGTGTCTCTTCTACTTAGTTTGCCTTGTAATGGTATTTGTCTCTTACATACACTAAGTGCAGATTCTTTTTCACTTAAAGGCACATATATCTTGAATACATAAGCGAATATACTAAACTGCCAATATGCCCAAGATTTCAGGCCACAAATGGATTTTCTAACAAAAAGAGCAGAATAGAATATGTTCACTAACTCCAGAGACCTTACTACTTCTAACTATTCACCTGATATGTCCAAATTAGAAGTACTATTTCCTAGTTTTTAAAAAAGGAAGACAAAAATGAAAGATATACTAATGTCTACACTTAGCAAATTGCATACATTGTGATAATCTGGAAGAAAGAAGAAGAATGATATCAGATAATTTTATGAAAAATGAAATAAACACAGGTGAAACGATCAAAAGTGAGAAGTGTTGAAAAGCAACTGCATTATATTCTTGGAGGGGGCCAGTTTTCCATGGATACTATTCATTTTTAGAAGAATAATTGTAATGCAACTTAACATTAATCATTTAAAAAGTTTTTAATTTACAGTCTTGAAGTAAAATTCAGTTAAAATGCAATTTAGTTAAAAAAATCAGTAAATTGTTAAATAGTAAAAATACTATAATCAGATTTGCCACAAGGGATGGGTGTTGGGATCTAACGATCACTGGACTCGTTTTTTTTTTCCAAAGTTTGTAATTATATTAAAATAATTTTTAAAAGCTATGAAGCAATCTGTTTTCTGCAGCTGGACTGATTTGCAAACTTGAGTAGATATATGCCTAATATAATCAGAGAAATTTCATTGAGGAAGTATCTTTAGTAAAAGAGCTACTTCATTGAATTGTATTATCTACATTTGGTGGCTAGGACCAATATTTAGATAGTGCTGTAAAAATTTGCAAAACAGAAAAATAGTATTTTATTTTCTTATTGACATTTACTCTACTACTTCTTACTCATTTTACAGTGAATTTCAGCAGTTTCTATTTTAAAAGACATAAGAGCATTTGGTGCATATAATGGTCCTTTGGATTTGTTGAAAGTGAAAGATTAAAATTGTACTCAAAACTGTCTTAGAAATTCAACAAGTAGCAAGTCTCCAATCAAAAACACGTATTTGATTTACAAGATTTGATTTACTTCTACCAGTAGACACAGAACCAGTAAATAAATTGTTATTATAAAATTGAATCATTAATCAAGAGAATCTCTAGTTAACTTATGATCTTTTATTATATTAAGAAAAAAATAGCAAGAACACATGGTCCTTGCTCTGTTGTCCTTTTTATATCTCATACAACTAATAGGTTTTAAAAATATTCAAAAATGCATAACATTAGTATGTTTCTCCTGTTTGCTATGTTTCCCTAAATCATGCCTACTCAAATCCTACTGTTAACCTATGGTGATTTCAGCCATTGTGGATTGACTGTGGAAAGAAGCATTAAGGTTCCACAACATTAGAACGACTATCTGAAGACAAAAAGCCTAGGCAGAGTCAAAATCCAGGATTCTGGCACATGTTCATCATCAAAGAACAGAACTAAAGGATGCAAGATGTTTTACAGAGGACTTCCTAGGAATTTCTGTACCAAGTAAAATCGTATGGTTGGCTCATAGGATATAGCATAGTATCTGGCAAATAATAGACCAATCATGTTCAGCTAATAAACTAAAGCTTTTGTTTTTTTGGAAATGCTCTGTCTCTTGTTAAGATGCTAATAATTTAAACTCTCAGTATTTTTGCATGTGAAAATCACTTTTGAGTACCTGTTAGTTGTAAAGGTTTTGATTCTGAAATATATAACTGTAATCAGGTTTTGATTTTCTGAAATCTATAAATTTTAATAATAACATACAAATTTGGACATATTTTAGACTCCATTAAGATAGATAAAGTGAATAGCAATAATGTCCATATTAATCTCATCAGACATATAATAAAACTTGAAATGAACAGATTAATTTTCATAATTAGAATAAGTCCTTTTGCATATTGTCAAATTTTCCCTAAAAAAGCGACTAATATGTAATTACCTACCAATATTTGGTACTTCCTTTTAATTACTGAATAATTTACACATCAATATCTTTCTTAAGATCTTTTCAGTGAGATGAATACAAAACAGAGTGATCATCTAGGTCTATTCAAAATCCAAATAAGGTGGTACACATCGTAATAAAATATTACTTATAGAAATAGCCCAATTAAAAAGCATCGTTAGACAATGGGATTTTGAAAATTTCAGTGATAATATAGGAAAGTAGAGCAAGTAAAGAGTCATACTTTCTAAACAGATTATGTTTATTCTATATATTTCAAATGAAAACCCTCAAATCTTAATGGTTCCACATAATATTAATTTTGCATAGTGATGATGGATAACTTATTTGTAATTACATGTACATATTTGGAGCACAAAATATACAGCACTAAAAGTATTGGAACATAAATCAAAACAAGTGTAATGTTGAAGTATGGTAAGTACAAAAGAAAGACAGACAATATACATTTTACAATTTTGTTCAAACTAAGTCTTCTCTGATAGCTTGAGATTGAAGTTAGGTTACAATGGGACTAATCCTTGTTTGACTTACGCCTTATTTTGAAAAAAAGACAATCAACCTCCAAAACTTACCAGAACATAGCTATCTTCAATGTACAAGTTCATAAATAGGAGAAAAATAACAAGAACTCCCAAGAATGACACAGTAGAACGTTTTCGCAGGCATCTCATTTTATCAAGTATTTCAAAAATATGTTTCATTTGATGAAATTTAAACATTCTCTTCTGTAGAAAAAAGGCACAGGATTACTAACAGGTGGTTTGGGATGCAAATATTTCTTACATCATATATATAAAAGCCAGGTCTTTGTAGAATCTCATCTTTCAAATGTTTGCATTACAATTCTGTTCCCAATTTCACATGTAAGATTGGCACAGATCATTAATATGCTAATACAAGGTCAATGCAATGGTTTATATTAATGTAGAGTAAATAAAAATAAAAAGCAAGCCTCATAGTTACTGATGAAAAACGATGAACTTTGGTCATAAACATATAAAAAAACCAAGCCTCTGATGAGAAACAGTACAAAAATAACTGTCATCAGTGAGATATAACTTTAAGGTAACATTTACTTCTCATATTGTAGTATAACAATAATGGGAAAAAAAGCAGAATTATGGGCCTAATATTAATCTTAGCGTAGACGTCACTGAAAACATTTAACTGGGAATCTGAGTAAACAAAAGTCACAAAGAAGTTAAAGCTGTGGGGGTAAATCCAAACATATGTTTCAAAACTTCTTGGTTACAATTGGGAGACGGAGGCAGGAGCATTGCTCGACCATGGGAGGTCAAGCCTGCAGTGATCTGTAATTGTGTCACTGCACTCCAGCCTAGGCAACAGAGTAAGACCCTGTCACAAAACAAACAACAATAAAAAGAATACTCAGAAGCATACTGCCTTAGTATTTAGTCCAATACTTTCTAGGCTTGTCCTAACAAAAGCTTAACAACAAGCATCAATAGCACCAAATGATTTTGCATAACTTAACTCCATACTACTACAAATTATAGCACTCTTTACACTTCTAGCATGATATCTGGAACTTAAGAACATAAAAATCACAATATCCAGGACCTAGTCAAAATTACCATTTAAATAAAGGACAATATGCTCCATAACTAGGCTGAAACTTATCAGAGAGAAAAAAATCAAGATATAACTGACACGATAGAATTAAAAGAAAAAGGATATTACCTTTGTGGGTAACCTGACCTTTCTCTCTGGCTGCCCTTAGTATTTTCTCCTTCATTTCAACCCTGGTGAATCTAATGATTATGTGCCTTGGGGTTGCTCTTCTCGAGGACTATTTTTGTTGTGTTCTCTGTATTATCTGGAGTTGAATATTGTCCTACCCATAAAGGGAAGCCTATCAGACTCACGGCAGTTCTCTCAGCAGAAACCCTACAAGCCATAAGAGAGGGGGGCCAATATTTATCATCCTTAAAGAAAAGAACTTTCAACCCAGAATTTCACATCCAGCCAAACTAAGCTTTACAATTGAAGGAAAAATAAAATCTTTTGTGAATAAGCAAGTACTCAGAGATTTCATTACCACCAGGCCTGCTTTACAAGAGCTTCTGAAAGAAGCATTACACATAGACAGGAACAACCAGTATTAGCCTTTCCAAAAATATACCAAAAAGTAAAGAGTACCAACATAATGAAGAATTTATATCAACTAATGGGCAAAATAGCCAGCTAACATCAAATGGTAATAATTTTAAATTTAAATTGACTAAATCCCCCAATCAAAAGATACAACCAAAACCCATCAGTATGCTGCATCCAGACCCATCTTACATGCAAGGATACATAAAGAGTCAAAACAAAGGGATGGAGAAAGATTTGTCAACCAAATGGAGAGCAAAAATAAATAAATAAATAAAAAGAAGAGATTGCAATTCTCACCTCTGATGGAATGGATTTTAAAGCAACAAAGATCAAAAGAGGACATAATGGTAAAAGAATCAATGCAACAAGAAGAGCTGATGATCCTGGATGTGTACACACCCAATACAGGATACATAAGACTTGTAAAGAGACTTGGACTCCCACACAGTAGTAGTGGGAGATTTCAACATCAATATTAGATAGATCAATGAGACAGAAAATTAATAAGAATATCCTGGACTTGAACTCAGATCTGGAACAAGTAAACTTAATAAATATTTATAGAACTCTCCACTTAAAACACACAAGATATGCACTCTTATCAGTACCACATCACACTTACTCACAGGTTTAAATGAAATATTGGTTGGCCATTATTAAGCACGACTGATGGTATAAGGGAGGTTTTCAAAACCCATTTTTAGACTGCATTCTAGCCTGAGGCAACTAAACAACACTCCCATTCCCTCTCCCTCCTCCTCTTCCTCTTTTTTCCTCTTCTTCATTCCATTTTCTCTCTTTCTTTCTCTCTTTCAAAAGAAAAAAAAAGAAAAAGGATATTAATTAAAAAGGCTATCATAAATAGGTCTCATAAGCTCAAAGAAGAAAAACAATGACAATTTTAAGGAGAGAAAAGAGATATTTAAATAAAAACAAAAACAGAATTTCTAGACAGGAAAAATATTATGTGTGAAGTGCAAACAAACTGGCCAGTAGATAAGAAATAGCAGAAGAAGCGATGAGCCTCTGAAGATACAATAGTAGAAATAATACAAATTAAGGACAGAGAGAGGGACAAAGCAAACTGCTCTCAAAATTCTAACTCACAGGAAAAGTGAGATCATAAATGTTTTAAACTATTAAATTTCAGAGTGCTTTCTTTGGCAACAGTAGATAACCGATAGAGCTATCTACAGAAAACTCATTTTAATGATAAAGAGAAAAATGAGATAATAAGAAAAGGAAAGATAGAGATAAATATTAATCAAAAGAAAGCTGGACTGGATATATTAATATCATACAGAGTAAATGCTGAATAAATGATGAAAGTATCAGTTTTTCAAAGGAAGTATAAATGTACATGCAATAAATAGGAGTTTCAAAATACCTGAAGCAAAAACTAACATAAGGGAAAGGATAAAAAAAAAGTAATAAATAAATGAGGACAAAAGGAAATAAAGAGAATAAATAAATTCATTCATTTTCAATAAGTGAATATTGAAATAAAGGATTTTTTAAATTAAATTGACTGGATATGAAATACAAAAGCAGTATATGTCAAATATATTTAAAACACTATCAAATAAATTAATCTATTAGGGATTTATGAAACACTCCACCCAACAATAGCAGTGTATAAATCCGTTCTCATGCTGCTGATAAAGATATACATGAGACAGGGCAGGGCCGGGCGCGGTGGCTCACATCTGTAATCCCAGCACTTTGGGAGGCCAAGGTGGGTGGATCACGAGGTCAAGAGATCGAGACCATCCTGGCCAACATAGTGAAACCCTGTCTCTACTAAATACAAAAAAAGTTAGCTGGGCATGGTGGCACATGCTTGTAATCCCAGCTACTTGGGAGGCTGAGACAGGAGAATCATTTTAACCCAGGAGGCAGAGGTTGTGGTGAGCCAAGAATGTGCCATTGCACTCCAGCCTGGGTAACAAGAGCGAAACTCCGTCTCAAAAAAAAAAAAAAAATAAATAAAGAGGGCAATTTGCAACAGAAAGAGGTTTAATGGACTTACAGTTCCACATGGCTGGGGAAACCTCACAATCATAGTGAAAGGCAAGGAGGAGCCAGTAACATCTTACATGGATGGCAGCAGGTAAAAAGAGAGCTTGTGCAGGGGAACTCTTCATAAAACCATCAGATATCAGACTTTTTCACTATTGCAAGAAAGACCTGCCCCCACAGCACAAGAAAGACCTGCCCCCATGATTTAATTACCTTTCCCTGGGTCCCTCCCATGACATGTCAGAATTGCGGGAGTTACAATTCAAGATGAGATTTGGGTAGGGAGCCAGCCAAACCATATCATTCTGCCCTTGCCTTTCCCCAAATCTCATGTTTTTGCATTTCTAAACCAATCCTTCCTTCCCAACAGTTCCCCAAAGTCTTAACTCATTTCAGCACTAACTCAAAAGTCCAGAGTCCAAAGTCTCATCCGAGACAAGGCAAGTACCTTTGGCCTATAAGACTGTGAAATTAAAGAAGCTAGTTCCTAGATACAGTGGAGGTATAGGCATTGGGTAAATACAGCCATTCCAAATAGAAGAAATTCACCAAAATAAAGGGGATACAGGCCCCACACATGTCTGAAATCTGGCAGAGTAGTCAAATCTTAAAGCTCCAAAATGATTTCCTTTTACTTCATGTCTCACATTTAGGTCATGCTGAAGCAAAAGGTTGGTTCCTATGGCCTTCAACAGCTCTGCCCCAGTGGCTTTGCAAGATACATCTCCCTCCTGGCTGCCTCCTTCGGTTGGCATAAAATGCCTGTGGCTTTTCCAGGTGCATGGTGCAAGCTGTCAGTGGATCTCCCATTCTGGGAGGATAGTGGCCATCTTCTCACAGTACCAGTAGGCAGTGCCCCAGTAGGGACTTAGTGTGGGGGCTCTGACTTCACGTTTCCCTTCTGCACTGCCCTAGCAGAGGTTCTCCATGAGGGCCCCACTCCTGTAACAAACTTCTGCCTGGGCATCCAGGTATTTCCATACATCCTCCAAAATCTAGGCAGAGGTTCCCCAAATCTAATTATTGCCTTCTGTACACTTGCAGACTTGATACCAAATGGAAGCTGCCAAGGCTTGGGGCTTGCACCCTCTAAAGCCATGACCCAAGCTCTATGTTGGCCCCTTTCAGCCATAGCTGGAGCAGGTGGGACACAGGGCGCCTAGTCCCTAGACTGCACATAGCACTGGGACCCTGGGTTTGACCCATGAAACATTTTTTCCTTCTGGGCCTCCAGTCCTGTGATGCAAGGGGCTGCTGTGAAGACCTCTGACTTGACTTGGAGACATTTTCTCCATTGTCTTGGTGTACATTTGGCTTGTTGCTACTTATGCAAATTTCTGCAGCTGGCTTGAATTTCTCTCCAGAAAATGGGATTTTCTTTTCTATCATATTGTCAAGCTGCAAATTTTCTGAACTTTTATGCTCTGCTTCCCTTATAAAACTGAATGTCTTCAACAGCATTCAAGTCACTTCTTGAATGCTTTTCTGCTTAGAAATTTTTTTCATGACATACCCTAAATCATCTCTCTCAAGTTCAAGGTTCCATAAATTTCTAGGACAGGGACAAAATGCCACCAGTCTGTTTGCTAAAACATAATTAGAGTCTCTTTTGCTCCAGTTCCCAACAAGTTTTTCTTCTCTGAGACCATCTCAATGTATATTTCATTGTCTATATTCCTATCAGAAATTTGGGCAAAGCCATTCAAAACTTATCTAGGAAGTTACAAATTTTCCACGTTTTTTGTCTTCTTCTGAGCCCCCCAAACTGTTCCAACCCCATCCTGTTACCCATTTCCAAAGTTGCTTCCACATTTTTGGGTATCTTTTCAGCAGCTCTCCACTCTACTGGTACAAATTTACTGTATTAGTCCATATTCACACTGCTAATAAAGACATACTCAAAACTAGACAGAAAGAGGTTTGATGGACTTACATTTCCACATGGCTGGGGAGGCCTCACAATCATGATGGAAGGCAAGGTGGAGCAAGTCATGTCTTACATGGATAGCATTAGGCAACGAGAGAGATCTTGTGCAGGGGAACTCTTCTTTACAAAATCATCAGATCTTGTGAGACTTATTCACCATCATGAAAACAGCATGAGAAAGACCTGCCCCCATTATCCAATTACCCTTCACTGTTGCCTCCTATGACACATGGGAATGGTGGGAATTACAGTTCAAGATGACATTTGGGTGGGGACAGAGCCAAACCATATCAAGCAGAATATATATTCTTTTCAAATGCACATGGAAGATTTTCTAAAACAGGCCAGATTTGGGGAAGACAAGTCTCAATACATTTAAAGAAATTGAAAGTATACACAAATGTTCACAATGTATCCCCATTACTGAATATACATCCAAGAGAAGACAAATCAATATGTTAGAGAAGTATCATGTGTGTGTGTATATAAATGCACACAATGGAATACTATTTAGCCATAAAATATAATGAAATCCTGCTACTTGGGCAGCAAAACAGATGAACCTGGAGTGTGTTATGTTAAGTGAAGTAAGCCAGGCACAAGAAGACAAAGACTGTGTGACCTAACTTATTTGTGAAATCTAAAAAAGCTGAACTCATAAAAGCAGAGAGTAGCATAGTGATTACTGGAGGCTGGGGAAGGGAGATGGAAGCTGTATTGCTAAGAGGTACAACTACAATTAGACAGGAAGAATAATTTCTTGCAGTCTATTGCACATTAGGGTGCCTACAGTAAATAACAATGCAGTGTATATTTCAAGATATCCTGAAGAGATTTGGAATGTTATCACCACAAAAAAACTGTTTAAAGTGACAGATATGCTAATTATTTTAATTTGATAATTGTTCAATGTATACACATGCATTGAAATATCATACTGTACCCCATAAATATGAAAAATTGTGTCATTTATAAATAAAAATAATTTTAAAAGAAATTAGGAAAAAAGGGCAACTAATCCAAAAGTAAGCTACAAAAACCCAATTAGGCAAAAAGTAAACAGAACAAAAATGATAAAAGTAAAAGTAAAAATCAATGAATAAGAAAAAAAATAGAAACAAATGTTGGCCCTCCAAAAAGATCAATAACATATATATTCTTCTAGCCAATAGATTAAGAAAAGAGAACAGACATTATTAATATCATGAATGAGACAGGTGTCACATCACTAAAGATTCTAAAGGATAATGGTATATTTTTAAAAAAGAAATATGCCAATAAATTTGACAGCAGATGAAATGAACGAATTCCTTGAAATACAGAATGATTCTACAATCTCTCATCAACTGCTTCCCAAGCATCATGCCTAAATCTGCAACATATCCATCTTGTAAGCTGTGATTCCATATTTCAAGTATATTTCTAACAGGCTCATGCTTATCACTACTTTGGATTCTTCTTGCATTTGCACCATCAAGACAGTATACTCTTGGGAACTTCAATGGCTCATAATTTTGTCGATGAGAGGACAATTTCCATATCCTGTCAAATCAGTTTAGCCAGAGTTCCCCAGCCTCCATGTCTGATCCTTCAATATCTAATCAAATTTCTCACTCACAACTATCTCCCAGGTAACATCTAATCACCTTGGCCTGCAATCAGTAAGAATCCTTTTAAGTCAGTTTAGCAAAATATTATCCGACTCTCTTAATGATTTTTCAAACCGCTAACTTGCATTCTCTTCCTCGGCCGTGAATTCCAACTTTGTTGTATTCAGCACTGAGAATAATCTCTTCTACTTCAATACCCATGGTAGTAGTCCCTTGAAATCCCTTGAATAAAGTCTAACTTGCCATCTTTAACAAGTGTTATAATTTTTTCTTTAATAGATTTTGCTGCTGTGATTTGCATAGGACCAAATTCATTATTTGACCCCCGATCTTCTCACTCAAAATCCCAACCACGTACCTTTGAAGCTTTTGTCTTCACTTCCGATTGATTGATGGATGAGCCATTGGTGATTTTGACTCCTGAGCCAGTGCTCCAAATGACAGTCTGTTGAAGCACAGAGTGAGGGCAGAGAGAGTCTGAGTACACTACACAGAGGCTGAGTTAGTCCTAAGTTACTTTTTGTAAGAAGTTGGTTTAGTCACATGCTTCTTTGTTAGGAAGCTACTGGGTGGTTTATAAGTCTTACTCCCTATTTCTGTCTTTGAGTGGGAATTTATATCTTGAATCCTTGAACCGAAATATTTTCCTTGGTTCTTTGTGAGGCATCTCTGTTCTGTGTTTCCCATGGTAATTTTTCAGTCAACTGAAAGCTCCTTCTTAAACCCTTACTGATTATATACTCCATTAACTCTGTCCACTTCCTTTCTTGTGGTCATGATTTTGCTGAGGATAATTTGAGACTTCAGAATCTCTTTGGGAAACTGAAGATTTCCCCGAAGTGAGTCCTCTACGATCTTTCCCTTCCCATTCTTTCTGCTCCTCCTTCATCCATTTACTACCTTCAATCTTCCCTTCAGCTTTCTTCAATCTTTTGATACGTGCCTCTTCAGAACTCTTTCCTCTGTCTACCTGTCCTCCCAGACGTTTTCCCTTCCTGCGTCAGCCCTTCAGTCACTTGAACTTCAGGCCTCCTATTTCCCTCATAAGTTTCAAGGGACTCTAGGACCCCAAAAACAATTGTCTGAGATTGAAAAGGGGAAAAAAAAGACTGATTGAAAAATAGATAAGATATTTTATCCAGGTGAGGCTTTAGAGACAGCCAGAGAGGTGCTTGACGTCCCTTCAGTTTCTTGCCTAAAATGTAGTCACAGCTTCCATAAATTGCATATATGGGCAATAAAAAAAAATCTTAAATGTCTTCTCCACAAATATTGGCTAAAAGCTTCAGCCCTAATATTGAGAAGGTAACCTTAACTTGTTCCATCTGTCAGAAACACAATGGATAAAACTATGAAGTAGAGGAAATAAGAGAGTGTATTACTGTGTTGTCTGACTTCCAGCTAAAGTTTTAAAGTAAAAACCTTTAAGCTCTCTTATTATATATGTATATATTACATTTATATATATGCAATATATATTCAATGTATGTATATTCTATATATACACATATGGAATATGTATATATATGAATATATATGTATATAGAATATACATATATCCCATTCTATTTATATATATATAGACTATATATTACATATAAATGTATATGTAATATACATGATTAGTTATCATAATATATATGAGATTTCTTTATGAATGGTATTATCAAATTACTTAGTACTTTCTTTTAGTTTTTTTGAGACAGAATTTCACTGTCACTCAGCCTGGAGTGCAGTGGTGCAATCACAGCTCACTGCAGCCTCAGATTCCTGGATTCAAGCGATCCTCCTGCCTCAGCCTCCCAAGTAGCTGGGGCTACAGGTGTGTGCAACTATGCCCAGCTAATTTTCAATTTTTTTTTTAGGGATAGGTCTCACTATGTTGCCTGGGCTGATGTAGAACTCCTGGGCTCAAGCAATCCTCCCACCTTTGTCTTCTTAAGTGTCGGGATTACAGGGGTGAGCCTGGCCTAAAATGTCTTAACTTCCATTCTAATTGTCAGAGATAAATGTGTGTTTATATAAGGAAAATATTTCTAAAACTTCCAGAAACTAATTCAGATGCTATTTCAAATTCACATGAAATGGACATATATTTGACAATTAAAACTAGTTTCATATTGCTGGTTTCATAAAAACAGCTACATCTGCTGGTATATCAGCGTTAGGTATATAAATGTACATTTTTATTCCACTTGGGCTTACTAGTTGAATCAAATAATATGTTGTCTAGATGCTTAGGATTACAAAAATTATACATTCGACGTTAGAATAAATGTACAAGCAAAGATGCAGTAAAGAAGAGTTGCTTGGTGCCCATTACTTCATATTTCTCAAGCATAGTCATAAAACAAAAAACCTGCATGTTGAACTTTTTTGGCTTTTGCTTCTGTGATGTTTGCCTAATCTGATGATGTACTGTAAAAACAGTTAACAGAGAAGTAAATTAAGATTATGGCTGTCTTTGCCTGGTGTTACAATATGGATGCTGAAAACAGTTTTCAAATTATTTTTGTTAACTTGAAGTTTCAATGTTTTTCTAAGCTAAATTAAGTTATAGATATTCATTAAATATCTAGGTCATTTCTAAGTAAGATGAACTACTAAACCATTCATTGTTCAGCATTACTTTTAATTTTATAGATTTTGCTGGCATCTTATTTTTAAAGTGAGACTAAACATAATTGGGCCTGTTAATAAACATGTTACTTTTTCACACAAAAATTGTGCTATGAGGAAGCATGGACCTATACGAAACTGTAAGATGATTTGCTAGTCTGCTACATAATGCAAGACAGACAATTTACAGTCATCTTCTTCCTAATTTTCTCTGTTAAAAGAAATATTAGTAGTAGTCAAAAAACTATCATCAATTTATGTAATTAAAACTACAAGCATGAAGAAAAACATCTTTGTATGTAGAGTATGCAAAGAAATTATGACATGTTTTTAAGAAAAAGAATGCAAGATATGAGGAATATCTTTTTGTTAAGGGAAAGAGAGGGTAATTTTAACCTGAAGTAAAATGATTAGTTATGCCAGAATCAGAAAGAAAAAAAAAAAGAAGAAGAAGAAAAAACAAGCCCCAGTGCTTTAATAATACAAAACTAGATTTTTTTTTCTATTGAAAATGCCGGTTGTCTTGGATTACAGTAAAAGTCCTTTTGTTTGTTTGTTTTACCTTTTAAGCAGTCTTCCTAGGAAAGCAAGATTTTGTTTCTTATCAAGATAGTTTTCTGTGTTTATGTTAACCTTTGCCATGGCCTTGATTATTTAAGAGAATTAAGAGCTTGCAATTTAAAAAGCACTAAAGTGTTTTACATGTTTTAGAGTGTTGCCTTTTCAAAATCAAATCGTAAGTAAAATCTTGTTCTTGAACTGTTCTTGAGATTTCTTAAAGGGGCCCTGAAAAATTTTGCATTACTATAGAAGTTTTATTATCAATTGTCAATTTTGACAAAAACTAGAATTTTTATTAAAAATGTGTTGGGTCTATAAATTATCATACAATAGACTTACCAATTTCTACTAAAAACTATTTAGAACTTGAGAATTTGCTGGATGTACAAATAAATTTGAATCTAAAAATACATTTTTCTGAACATGGTATTTATTTACATTTATTCAGGTCATCCTTAATTTGTCTGAGCAATGTTTTTATTTTTCAGTGATGTTGATATCTTTCATGCCTTATAAAATTTAGCCCTAATAAATTTATCTTTTTTCTATTACTATAAATGCTTTTGTAAACATGTTTGGTGCTACTACATAGAAATACAATTTTTTTTTGTATATTGATGCCATAGATCCTGTGACCTTGTTAAATTTAACCATCATGACATTGACAAACAAAAAACAGTTCTAATACTTCTTTTCCAGTCTCTAAGACTTTAACATTTTGTTGCTTTACTGTTGCCTTATTGCAGTGGCAGTAAGTAAATGGGCTTCCAGTAAAATATTAGAGAGGAGTTATTAAAACAAACCTCTTTGCTTTGTTATGTTAGGAAGAAAGCATTAATTATTTCAGTATAAGTTGTGATGACAGCTGTAGTTTTCTTACTGATACACCTTATCACCCTGAGGACATTTCCTTCTGTTACTGGATTGATAAGGTTCTATATTGAGAAAAAGTGTTGAATTTTGTCAAATATTTCTTCTCCATCTGTTGAATTGATGGAGTTTTCTTTTCCTTTATTGTGCTATATGATGGATAGTACTCACTGATTTTGTAATTTAAACCAAATAGAAGTACACATTAAGAAATTATAAGGCGGGGCGCGGTGGCTCACACCTGTAATCCCAGCACTTTGGGAGGCCAAGGTGCGTGGATCACGAGGACAAGAGATCAAGACCATCCTGGTCAACATGGTGAAACCCCGTCTCTACTAAAAATACAAAAAAATTAGCTGGGCATGGTGGCATGTGCCTGTAATCCCAGCTACTCAGGAGGCTGAGGCTGGAGAATTGCCTGAATCCAGGAGGCAGAGGTTGCAGTGAGTGGAGATCGCACCATTGCACTCCAGCCTGGGTAAGGAGTGAAACTCCGCCAAAAAAAAAGGAAATTATATAATTATTTTCATATATCGTTGGAGTTGATTTGTTAAGATTTTCTTTCTGCATTTATGTCCTTCAGAAATACTGATACGTAATTTTCTTTTTTTAGTTTCCAATATCTTTTGCTATTGGAGTGCCAGTCTCAGATAAACCTTCAGTCTAGAGCTAATTTTGCCTTACAGCTAAGGCAATACCTTTCTGAGTACTCTCTTTGATGACCTGCATATTACAAACTTTTTCATTTCAGTTAACAGAAATAAGAATTAGTCTTCTTTTTTGTGTGTGTTCCAAAAGACATTGCAACTGTTCCTTTCTAGTGATTCTTTAGTAGCTTTGAACAGCTTTTTCACATACATGCAATGATTAATGCTCAGATATAAAATAATCCCTTTCTCTCTCTCCTTTTCTGCAGTTGAGTTTTCTATGTAGCATTTTTCCTCTGTAGGATCTACTTGTGAATTCTAGCCACTGAAGAATCCAAAATATCTTAGCTATGTCTCTTCAATTCAGAGAGATCAGTTGTCTCTTCGAGTTCATGCTCCTTGTATTGAAACCCAGAAACTCCAGGCCGTAAGCACAACAATAACCTCATTTCCCGCCCCCCCATCAGGAATCATTGCCTTCTTCTGCCTGTTTTATAATATCTATATTTTATTTTATTTATATTAATTCTCCATTTTTAGTTGTTTAAGGATAGAGGTAGAGCTGATACCTATTTCTCCATCATGGTAGGAAGCATCTTTCTGGTTATAAGATTCTTTGCCTACATATTCTTTTCTTTATTTTCTTGAAAAACATCACTCCATTATTGTGTTGCTTTCTATGTTACTACTGAAAAATCTAATCCTATCTGGTTTTCTTTCCATTATAAATGACTTAGCAAATGTAAATGAGTTGGTTGTGTAGCTTAGAGGCTTGCTGAATATTTTATCTTTAAAGTGGAATCATATATGTCTTGGAGTTATCCATTCTTGGTCACGTACTCAGGAATTACTAAAGAAATTAACAAAAACCACTCTTGATCACTTGACATTTAATTGCATGTTTAATTTTAAATGGACAGGGAATATGGTATAAGAATAATGCATAAATGTTACATAGTCTGATAATGTAAAAAAATAGCCAACTTAAAATACAAGGAGATAGAAAGGGGGAAGTAGTGTAAGCTTATACATCTACACTATATAGGTAACAGGTGTAAGTCACAGACTATTATTTAAAGCAAAACAAACATCAGAAGCAAAGTTAGAAAACAAGACTAATGAAATAAGGATGATTATAAAAGGTAACTACTCAAACAAAACTACAAGAGTTCCTAAATACTGAAATGAATACAAGAAAAATTATTTGCCAAATTATTAGTGCAATGGTTTGAATGTTTGTCTCTTTTAAAATCCATGTTGAAGCTGGGCGTGGTGGTTCAATCCTGTAATCCCAGCAATTCGTGAAGCCGAGGGAGGCAGATCATGAGGTCAGGAGTTCGAGATCAGCCTGACCAACATGGTGAATCCCTTTCTCTACTAAAAATACAAAAATTAGGGAGGCATGGTGGCTGAGCCTGTAATCCCAGCTACTCCAGAGGCTGAGGCAGGAGAATTGGTTGAACCAAGAGGAGGAGGTTGCAGTGAGCTGAGATTGCACCATTGCACTCCAACAAGACTCCATCTCAAAAAACAAAAAAACTCACAAACAAAAACCCCATGTTGAAACATAATTCCCAGTGTAACAGTATTAAGAGGTGAGGCCTTTAAGAGGTGATTGGATAATGAGGGTTCTGCACTTGTGACTTGATCAATCCACTCATGGATTAATGGGCTAATAGATTAACAGGAGGAGTTAGTTATCACAAGAGTGGGTCTATTATAAAAGTTAGCTTGACTCTCTCTTGTGTTCCCTTTTAGTCTTATGATGTCTTTTGCCATGTTATGATGCAGCACGAGGTCCTCACAAGAAGCCAACCAGATGCTGTCACCTCATATTGCACTTGCCAGACTCCAGAACTATAAGAAGTACATTTCTGTCTTTATAAATTACCCAGTCTCAGTATTCTGATATAGCAACAGAAAACACACCAATACAATCACAAAGGGAAATATAATACAATGAGCAACTTTCTAAATCAGAAACACAGACAAAGCAAGAAGTCAAAAGTCCTAACAATAGGAGTCTTTAATTTTCACAGCCCACTATAAGTCAAGAGGCCAACGATTGCCAAATATCACAGCAGCAAATTATACAAGCCAAGAACTTTTAGAGACATAAGCACAAGTTTATGAATTAACAAATACAGTGAAGGAAATTAATGTTCTTCTCTCAGAATTTCTTAGTTTGAATAGTTTAAACATTGGCAAAGACAGGGAATATAAAAGATCCAAAGTTAGCTTTTAGAATTGTAATTGTGTGTGTGTTTTGGTCAACAAAGTATATATATAAGAGGTAGAGATTTAAAAATATATATTTTCTAACTGACATAAACCAGTATAAGTTAAAATATTATAAAACAGGAGAGAACCACATTCCATGAGAGAGATGTCATTGGCTTCAAATAGTACAGTAGAAATGAGATGAGAGAATTGAAGAAATTTGAAAGCAAATTAATTACTAGGTAGTAGGACAGAGCTAATAGGTAGCCATTTAAACTTACGTTTTAAATCCATAGACACTGTAAAAACATTAGTAACTTAGGGTCCCAGTAGAAAAAAAAATGCATGTTGATATAATTTGCTAATAATACTGATTACTAGGAATAAACGCTGTATTGTACATGGCAGACACAAACCCACCATCCTTTACCAGCTCCAAGTGTTAGAAGAAAATAAAATTTTGGTCTCAAACTTGTAACCAGGTGATCATACCCTGATAATATAAACTTCCATGTAGCATGCTACTGCCTGAAAATATTAATCATGCAAATGAAGACAAGTTACTTGAGCAGATTTTGCTTCCATGTTCAAATAACATTTTGTCTGCTAGAATTTTTTTCTTTGTTTTGGAATAATATTACAAAGGACAAGTATGTTTTTCTTTTAAGGTTATGAGTTGATTGTTACAGATTAGGTTCATTTAAAAAGTGGTAACTCATATTATCATAATTTGAGTGAATTATTTCCCAGAATCACACATTGTTTTTATATATCCTTGATGTCATAGACATTTGCTTGCTAACAGCATAATCTACAATACTTTTTATTTCTTTCACATTCAATGAGAAAATCCTGAGCATATTTTGTTTACTAATTTTGTTGCAAGTGTTTTCAAAGACAGCTTCATCACGAGTTTCTGATCCAAGGCTATTGATTACAGAACACAGTTACGGAAGCAAGGCTATAACACTATCCTTACTTCTCTGTAACAAATATATGCAGTGTTCGCATGTCTGAGTCAATAAGACTTGATTGGTTTTTGTTTGGGAACAGAATCATATGCTTTTTTAAAAGATCTGGGTGATGGGCCTGGTGCAGTGGCCATTCTGATAACCCCAGGACTTTGAGAGGTTGAGTGGGAGGATCCCTTCAGGACAGGTAGCTTTGACTAGCTTGGACAATGTAGTGAAGCATCATCTCCACAAAAATTAAAAAAAAAAATTAGCCAGGCATGGTGGCACATGCCCGTGGTCCTAGGTACTTGGAATACTGAGGTGGAAGGATTGCTTGAACCCAGGCATTCAAGCCTGCAAAGAACTATTAGCACAATACTGCACAGCCTGGTCGACAGAGAATTAAGACCTTGTCTCTCAAAAAAAAAATGTAAAAAGAAAAATATGAATGGTGAATTTAATTTTATAAATAATACTTCAAAATATAAATGTTAAAATGATTTTGAAGTTATACTGTACCAGGTAATTTTTTAAATAGAAATAAATCATTTTTGCTCTATATTTCCCCTCATAAAAGATTATTATAGATGAATATATGGGTAAATATACTAACATATAAAATGTTTATTATATATTCATGCATTTACATTTAATTTTGAAATTATACATGATGTGGCATATATTTTAATACACATAAATGCACTATTATACATATATAAATGGAGGTATATTCAGTTATAAATCTGTGAGCATGCACTATTCTTTCTCACCATTTAATACCGGTCTTACCTGAATTTTACCTACTGTTTACAAACCACCAACAAAAAGAATATAAGGCTTTTCTAGTGTCGAAAAGGTCCACAGAATGTTGCTTAAAAAAAAAAAAAAAACAAAAAAAAACAAGAAATAAACCTTCTTAGCAAACTCTTTTTTCTCCTACTCTTATAAATATTATCATGTTCCACCATTCTATTCAACATTATTTTCTTTTTCTTTGTTACAACCTTTTTGGTATTACGTGACTTCTACAGCCATATTTAGGCTTCTGCTAGGACTCCTTTCTGAATCCTAGTCCCAGTTTTTGAATAAAGACTATTGTCTGTACCCAACTTTCTGTTGACCATTCAAACACAATGCATCTAAAACTGTAATTTTCTTTTCCTGCCAGCTTCTCCTTCCAGATTCTCATTTTTGGTAGGCTCACGTTTCTCAGGGCTAAGTCTATAGCTTCTATTCTCATAATTTGAGATATGCCAAGCCCTCTTGTCCTCAATATCTCACCTGCCACAATGTTTCCCATTTAGTTCTCACTGCCATAATCAAAGTTCTGGTTAATACTTCCTTTACTTTTGGCAACAGCATTACATTACTGATAGTTTTCCCTACCTGTTCATTACAATTTTGAACCATCAACCCCTAACAGGAAGTGGGAAAGCAGGTTTGGACATTCCATCCCTAAACAGGAAGTGGGATGATCCGCCCTTGAGGAAAGATCTTGATGCATTTCCAGCTTAGGAGCTTTAAGCAGATGTCTGCTTGATGATGTTAATGGAGAAACGTAACAATCCTGCCTTGCTGTGTTGTGATGTGAATCAAGAAGGCTGCCTGCAAATGATCTCAGTTATCCCAGTGAGAAACAGGAATGGCAACATCACGTGTTAGTGTGAACCTCAGCCAGCCCTGCTCAGAGCTTGAGGTGGAGGTCCTTTCAGGGCAGGCTTTCCTGGGACCTCACATTTTATACAGTGAAAATTGTACAGAAGTCAGTCTGTTTTTACCCTGCCCTTGGCAAGAATGGGGGTAGAAACCCAATGCCCCTACAAAAGTATGTATTTATTTTTCAAGGCCTGGAATTTGCTGAGCTTTTATTTGTACTCTGGAGCACCAAGCAGGACCTGGGGATGCAGGGGGCCTGAACAATCTATTATTATTATTATTATTATTATTATTATTTTGAGACAGGATCTCTTGACTGGTTGGAGGGCTCAAATGATCCTCCCACCTCAGTCTCCTGAGGAGCTAGGACTACTGGCATGTGCTACCATGTCCAGCTAATTTTTCTTTTCCTTTTTTCTTTGTTTGGAGAGACAAGGTTTTGCCATGTTGTCCAGGATGGTCTTGAACTTCTGAGTTCTAGTGATCAGCCTCGGATTCCCAAAGTGCTGGGATTACAGGTGTGAGCCACCACACTCGGCCTCTGTCCTACTTTTGTTTTTTCTCTTCTGAGGTGAAATAAAGTTTGTTCTGTTTTGTAATAGTGAGAGTAGTTATATCAAGTAATAGTAAGGTTGTTGCAAAAGAAACTGCAGTTTTTGCAATTAAAATTAATTACAAAAATCACAATTACTTTTGCACCAACATATATATTGTTTGTGTGTATTTTTTTTTTCTCTAGGAAATAGAAAAAAAAAAAAGAATTGGAGCTCACTGTACTGGAAACTGGAGTGCTTCTAGCATTGTCTCTCTTTGCTGCCTCCCTATAAGCTGTTTGTGCTGTGGCCATGCCAATTAGCTGGGCTTTTAACAGGAACTGGAGGGCCAGCTGTGACTGCCCCGTGAGCAAGTATATCTCATCTTGACTGTATGGAAGGCAGAGGTCTGGCATCCTTTGTGTGAGAACACTGAAGTTTACATATATCAAGCATAACCTTTGCCCAAATCTACCTGGCTGGAAGAAACATACTGCACAGTTGCCACCACAGTAAGTCTTGGATTGCTTGAGACAGAAGCTTTACAATTGCTGCAATAACTGGAGGAAGAAACAGAAATCCTTTGCAGCTTCATGTAGAGAGTTTTAAGATGGTGGTTCAGGGGATCTGAGCTGTCAACTCCAATGGTGCCCTCTGGTTTTTAATGACCTTAAAATGCTTTCATTTAGTACCTTGCTTGTATATAATCTTACATCTTTTGTAAACGGATAGCAAGTAATCACATTAAAGGGCTATTGATCAACTACTTTTATTTCCGTGAAGTTATGCACAATTGAACATCTCTGTGTTCTGGACATGTGAAGCTGGTAGGTAAGTGGTAGCAAGCATACAATTGCACAGAAATAGGCTACATCTTTTCCTCATGCACAGCACCTAAACCACTATAATTTCACATTGAAAACAAATGAATTAAGTCATAATGTTCTAGATGGCCCAGATTGAATTGGCAAAGACTAAGATTTACTTGTAGGATGAAGAAGAAAAAAAATGAATCAAGCATAACTTAAAAGAAATTACCCTTTTTGGGAATGGTGCCTCAAATCTTTGATGAATTGCCATCCACATATCAACTAAATGCACTCAACTGGGACAATCCTTTCTCTAGAAGGAAACACTTACGGAGTTCATTGGGCACTACCCTAAAAGACAAATGCGATGTTCCTGTGTCATCAAGTTTTGTCACAGGGTTGAAATTACCTATCCCAGTGAAATTTAAGAGCCAGAAGATTTTCAGATATCCAGTTGGAACCAGAGGAAGATGGAATGACCTTGTCAGGACCTGGACTTATTTGGCAAAAGCCCTGGTTGAGGCCAGACTCAAGCTGTGGAAACTAATATTTTGTGTAGACTGGATAGTTCCAAGGAAGCTGTGCAGTTTCCTGATACCAGCATTATCATCCCTGTGCCTGAATGTGTGTCTACTGGGAAAATGCAGCATACATCTAGGAAAGTTCTGTTGGACTAACATTTACAACTTGGAATTGAGTGGAATCAGTCCTGTATTTGAGGTAAGGCCGCTTAACACAGAAGTGAAAACCAATCTCTATGTTAGTTCTAAATTCCCCACCCTTGGTTAGAAAAATTTAGGGATTCAACTACTTAGAAGCATATAAAGCCAAGAAGGAAGTTATCAGTGCAACACAGTATATATTCTTTCTCAAAGGCTTAGGTGTAAATTTGTTTTTGGTATACAGACATGTTTTCCTACACAATTCCTTTCCACTTCAGGTTTGCTACATTTCAGTGCATTCGCTTAAGAACTGTAATATTCTCCACATTTTTTCTCACATTTGAATATCCATGGATTTGCTCTCTTCTTTTATCAATTCTCTCATTTTAAAAATTAATTTTTTTAACACAAATTATGCAGTCGAGTTTCCCACATTTGGGGAAATCGCAGGGGTCAGCACATCTGGAGGGCAACGGATAAACCTTGCCTTGGGAAACCCACCTTCGTGATCATGGTATCTCCCATGCCAGGTAAGTATAACTATGCCTGGGTAGGGCAAAGCCAGAGGAAACTCTGGTGGAGGTCCATAGAGGTCCTGACATGCAAATTGGTCGTCTGACCTGGGTATAGGAGCAAAAGACTAATCGAACCATCTAGTAGCTGGTTCCCTCTGAAGTTTCCCTCAGTATAGCTAGCGCCCTTGCAACCGGCCCACCCCCACGCAGTTTTATCTGATAAAGTGAATGATTAGAGGTCTTGGGACCAAGTATTAATTTTTAAGTCACCAAAAATGTTACTTTATTACAGAAAATGCCTCATAAGCCTAATTTCAGTCAAAAGCTGTTGTTCACTTTTTGGAGTTCCTACCATTTTATCTACACATCTCTTAGTTTCCTTAATACTTTCTATTTCTTAGAATTGTTATCTGTATGTCTTATTTCCCTTGGATTCTTATTTTCTTAAATGTGAAAATACTTTTAAGAAAACTTTTATTATATCACTTGAGTACTTAGGGGAATGTTTAAAAAAGATTGCAACTACTACCATGGTTTGAGTGTGTGTGTGTGTGTGTGTGTGTGTGTGTGTGTGTGCGCTTGTATGAGTTTGTGTGTGAATTTGTGTGTGTTTTAACATTGCAGGAATCCTGGACTTGGAGCTATAAGACAAACTACCAGCCATGAAGATTTGTATTTTGTATCTATAACACAGTACTCTTAAAAACTTGTTTAAGAGTTTCTCTGACATGACTCAGGTCTCTATTGTAATTTTGGGGCTCTTTAATTTAAAAAATGCAAATGTACATATGAAACTTAACTTTGTCTACTAACAAAGTACCATACATTTCTTTATTTGTTTATAACTTATTTAAATGAGAAGTGAGAATAATGCTACTTGTTAGTTTAATTACATAAAAAATTTAAATATTTTATAACTGCTATAAAGAAAAAATGTTTAGGATATTTAAAAATGCAACAGAAAAGTTAATATTGATGCTATGCACAGTTAGAAGATGAGCAGCAAAACTGAGTACTGGGGGAACCTCAGGCATGTAATCTAATCTGTCTAACATCAGAATTCAAATATGGGGCAAAGTTTGAGAAGTCACACAATTTAGGGACAAATATCTTTGCAATCTACTGGGCCATCTACTTGTCTTCACTGCCTCATACATATACATATATAAGTAGAGAAATAACATGTTAAACTATTCTTTTTGTCACTGGAACACAATGATTCTCTATTATTTACCTCTAGTCATTGCTCACGAAGGCAGATAAAGTATTGGTTGTACAAATGTTATGACATTTCTTTTTGGGAAGACAGTGTGTGGGAACCTGTTAGTTTTCATCAACTCAAGAAAAATGCTCATTTATTAAAGAATTAATGCTGATATGAAATGACAAGTGAATTATCACACTGTAGAGCTCCATGCTTAGAAAGCGTATGACTGTGCATGGAATAACAAATTCCACAACATCTGGAGTGTTACTTGTACCATAAGCAACAAACCACCAAACAGTTCTTTCCCTTCAGCTTTTCAGGTTGCACTTCCCCAGTGCAAACTATTCTGTGCCCCCATGAAAAGGTGGAGAAGAAGAAAAACAAAATTCTACCAATCTAAATGACAGTGACAACGTTAATCTACCCCAAGGCACTAAACTGTAACATTTTATTTAATCATTTATATTAAAATCAACAGAATGCAAAAGTAAATTACATTCCCCAAATCATAAGGGCTTGTATTCAACACTTAACCTCACATCAGGGAAAACATGAAAGAGTGTTACAGTCAACTGTTCATCTGTTTAACATGTGCCACTGTGTGTAACTGACTTGCTTTGCTTGCTTTTTTCAATGCTTGCCCGATTTTTCTAAATTGCTTTGTGGAAGGCTGCATATGCTCTCAGGGCAGTATTCAATACTTTCTGATGAACAGCAAGAATGTTGCTGACATAGCAAAATCTTCAGAAAGCAAGAAATATTAAAAGTTTTTCCAAAACATGATGACATTGGGTACAAAAGTCTCAGATATTGATAGGAGCACATGTAATTATTTCGTTGTTTCAGAATTTTTTACAGTCCTAAGTTGTATGTTAATTTATAGTATAGGTGATAACAAAATAGAAAATATATATTGTATACATATATGGAGAGAGAGAGAGGGAGAGGGAGAGAGAGAGATAGAGAGAGACAGAAACAGAGAGAGAGAAAGAGACAGGACTAAAGATAGAAAGAGAGAGGCTAGACTATCCTACAATGTGAAGTATTGACAGGATCCAGATTTCCTGCCACTGATTACAGAAATGGTAAAACTTGAGATGAGGATTGGGAAGACTCTTCCAATATTAAATCTAATTAAGACAAGTTATATTTTAACTTTTAAATCAACTTCTCTTTTAGAATATCATTCTCTTAAATGTTTTTTTTTTTCTGTGAGCTGAAAAAGTGCCTGGTTAGAATGGAATCAGTAGCAGCAAACATTGAACAACTACATCAGCAAGAGTAAAGGAATTAATTTGTTCTATGAATAGCTGTAACTGTGAATACTGTTTTGAGTTGTGGGGAAGAGAAGAGTGACGATGATGAGAATAACTTAATTCTTTCAAAGGGCTATAAAGTATACTTTGTTAAATCCTTCACAAAACTCATGAGATAGATTCATGATTATTCTTACACTACAAATAGAAACTGAACTAAGATAGTTTTAGTGGTGTTCCCCAGTATAATAGAGAGCAAATATCCTATCTATGTATGATTAATGGCAATTCATTTTAAACATAGGCCTTTCTAAATCTCTGATGTTTTATGCATCCTAGTCTACACAGAGTTTATCAGAGAGATAAAAATTAGGTGCTTCAAAATCAAATTAAAAATTGGTTAAGCAATAATATGGAGGAACACTAGCAATCATGTTTCCACCATTAATGTTAAGACATAATACATAAGATGATTATTTTTTCTTAAAGGGATGGGACAAGCATTTATGTACAACCAGTAGTATAGTGTAAAAGGCAATAATATATTGTCTCAATGCTATCATTAAACATTTTTACTGTACATTTTCATACAGTAATAGATCAGATAAATTAACTTGAATTTAGTAGTACCAAATAACAAATTTGGGTAGCTTTAATGCATACATTAACATATTTTTATATTTAAATAATATGTTCAGATTACGAATTATTTTCCTGTTTAAGTGTTGTTTTTCCTAAGCTTGTTATTAAATTCTAAAAATAAGAATTTCTGTTACAGATGAATCATTAATATTCGTTTATTATTTCACTCAAACATTTATTGAGTTTATACTAGGTACCAGATACCTGTGCTGTGAACAATGACTGCAATGTAATATGCAGCTTAACTAGAACAGAAAATTATTACAGAGGAAGAAAATACATGTTGGGGTTAGAAATTCTTTCAATACTTTCCTGATAGCTATTCCAAATAATTTTAAAAACACATCTTAAGTGGTTACTCAGTCTGCATTGCCCAAGACATTAAGTATTGCCTTAGTTCTATCTGCATTTACTGAAGCCCTACTATGCAGGTGGCATTGTGCAAGAAAGAAAAGCTTAATTTAACATCCATGTTCTTTCTTGGCCTTGGCCTTGTGACTCACTGTCTATAATTTCAGCGCTTTGGGAGGCTGAGGTGAAAGGATTGCTTGAGGCCAGGAGCTTGACACCAGCCTGAGCAACACAGTGAGAACCTGTCTTTATGAAAAATGATAAAATGAAATAATTGGTGGGCATGGTGGTGCACACCTATAGTTCCAGAGACTTGAGAGGCTACGGACAGAGATCAGTTGAGCCCGAGAGTTCGAGGTTGAGTTATGATTGTGTCATGCACTTCAGCCTGAGTAACAGAGCGAGACCCTGTCTCTAAAATAAAATAAGTTCCTGCTCTTGCACTAGTGTCTAGTTCAAGGCAAATGGAAGGTAAATCCACCAAAAAGTAGATAAATAAATTGTTAGAGGCATGATGTTAGAAAAATGCACAGGATATAATAGAACGTAAAATAGGAAAATAAGGAACTTGTCTACTTGGGAGTGGCTGTTTTCAGAGAATATTACATAGAGGAGATGAAGGTAGACAGGGAGTGAGATAAGGGTGGGAAAGATCCCAGTGTGACAGTATGGCAAAAAAAAAAAAAAAGTGGCATAAGGAGTGTAACATTTCTATATTATAAAGTGGTTGATTTTTCCTGTTTTCTTAAAATCCTTCCACCGTCTAAGTGGAAATAGTATAAATTAATACACTATAGAGCTCATGATAAACAAAATGAACAGCCTGGTTTCAGACTTCTATTTTGCAATACTTTTATTAAATGAGAAGATAATAAGAAAGTATTTTGACATGTTTCAAGGGAAATGCTATTGTTCCATAATTTTAGTTCACAAAAGTTATCTTTACTTTGCAGAAGCAAAGTAAAATACTTTTTTCCTGCTCTGTAAGATCTTCAGAAATAAAATATTGATTTATTTCTCTCTTTAGAAAATAATTAAAATTTTCACAAAGTCATTTTAGAGATAAATGGAAAGAGTATGGTGAAAAATGACTGCAGTTTTTCCTTTACTTAATCTTGATCCCACATTCAAGAAACCAGTAGGATTTAGGTATCCTCATGTTGCTTTTAAAGCCAAGTGGTGAAGCTAGATTTTGTATTAAGTAGCATTTAAGACTTTGTGTTAAGCTTATTTCTTGTTTTGTAACTTTGAATTCTGTAGAATCACAAAATATATATAGTATATACTTACAAAATTATATGATTGTATTATACAAATATTTATTATATAAGTACAATACAACTGCATCCAAGCTTCAAATACTGTTGTTTCTAGCCACTTAAAGCAGTATCTACCTTTTTTTTCATTCACAAACTTGCTAAAAATGGCTATAAAATTCTTATACTTTGAAGTTTACAAAATAATTATCAAGCATTTTTTCTTGTTTATTCCATTTAGAAAGTTAGAGTTGAGTAGAGCAATTTAAAGGTCCCTTCCATGTCAAGAAACTTGAGAAATGGTTTTTTTTTTAATCTTTAAAGTTCTTTCTGAATGAAAAAGCATAATACGTATCAAAAAATTCCACATATTTTCTTGCATCTAAGACCTCTAAATGTTCTTATATATTTAATATGTAAAACTTTATGAAAAATGTATACAGAGAAGGATTAAAGAACTACAATGACATATTAATAGTGACAGTATGCTTTTCATACAATTGTGAATGATTGCTACTTTTTTTCTTTATACCTTTCTCTATTTCCTAATTTTTAAAATATGTATATGCCCATTAACCATCCCTCCTTTCCAGCTTCAGGTAGTCATCATTTTACTTCGTATTCCAGTTTAATGTTATTTACCCATATTATGTTTGTTAATGGATAAATAACATGAAATTAGAATACAGAGTAGAATGATGGTTCTTCTTTTATCTCTTTTGTCTTTTCTCAATACATTTTTTATTAAAAATATGTATTTAGCTTATATTTAGAACAATGCATTTAAAAACCCCTATAATTCTATATGTATTATCAAAATTATGCAAAAAATGTAGAGCAAAAATTCTAGAAGGGACTAGTTCTAAAGTTAAATACTGTCTTCTAAGCCTAAGAGTATTTTACTTCTTTCCCTTTGTATTTTGCAAAATTACTTCTCTTATATGGATTTATAGGAGATATAATTTTCATTTCTATAATGACTCTTAAAGCTGCACTCTAATATCTGAATTGACAAATCAGTCCACAGAATTGTACATCATAGTTCATGAATGACAAGTAATTTCAGGTTGTCTCAAGGTGGTAATTCAGGTTTAAGAAGAAAGATGTTATTGGCGATAATTCAGATAAAAGAAGAAAAATGTCATTAACTATCATACAGCCTACTCCCAGTGAGACTGAAGGTCATTTCCATAGTCAAATGGTCAAATGTGAAGAATAAGTATCTATGTTCTAGGGACATTTACAGATATGGTATAATAAACATTTTAAAAATGCTTCTTAAAGTGTTAACTCTCTTTATTTGAGTATCAAATCTTAAACATTTCAAATACCTGAACTATTTTGTTCCTATTTTCAGACTCTTAAGGATTAATCCTTGTGATATTAACAACTATATGACAGCCTCGATTCATTTGGCATAACTTCACATGAAACCAGATTCAAATGTCTTTTCCTACTGGTCACAGATTTTTTTAAAGTAAATTATCAAGTTATTTTTATAAAGAACTGAATTTTAAAATAAACACGACCTAGATTTATTACCAAGTCCTTAAACATAATTTTTATACCGACCTTTGGTCTCACTGTTCTTTTCATTCCTCCATGGTATAAATTACTTTATTGATTAGGAAGGAAGTTATGGTCTGAAAGTATAATAAAAATTTGTAATGAAAAACTCATTTTAGAAATAATAATTTCATCAGTGAAAATCAATTTTCCTATGTTCAATCCTGTAATCTAATTTGCAATATTTCCCTTGAGTAACTGAAACATCATTGATTCATGGCACTATGTAGATAATCAATTAAAATCAAAGAATTGCATAAAATATATTTCTCTTTGACTATCCTTTAGCAGTCTCATACTAAAATATTTAAATTTCTATACTTGACAACTAGGGATGTCATTAGAGAATTAAACAGTTTTGAAAATTTATACATTGTTGAAAAACTCATAAAACAATACTTTTTATGTGTTGTTTCAAATACTATATAACTTATAAAGAGAAGGAAAATAGGCTATTAATAAAAGCTATTAAGAAACACTAAAATTCTAAATTTTAGGAGAACTTACTTTATGCTACTCACTGTGCTCTGGGACTATCTACATGTATTATCTATTTTAATCCTCCTAAGACTCCAAATACTAGCTATTATCATATCTATTTATTTATCATGGAAAAATGAGGCTTTAGGGGATGTTTAATGAACTTCCCCAGGATTTCATAGCTATTGGGATGAGGTGTATTTGACTTCCCAGACTGTGGTCTTGGACATTATGCTATGTTCTCTCCTCAAATAGCGAAAGTAATCATCAATTCAATCTTAATGCTTAGGCTTCCTGATACTTAATAATACTGATATATATATATATATATATATATAATACTAAAGATACATCCTGCAGTTATGATGATGTATTTATGTCACCTGTCCTGAAATTTCACATTCTTACTAACATAGAAATTTTTAAAAAATATTACAATAAATAGAGGAAATGTCCAAGTTCTATTCATAAGGAGTGAGGTTAAAAAATAACAGTAATTTTATTTTTATGTTTAATTACATAAGCAAAGCAAGAATTAGACAAAATAGATGCAGTTGAATATTCTCCTCTGCTCCCATCACTGTAATTTCTACTATGGATTACCATTGCTGCTATAATCTAGTTCTTTAGGAACTTTTTTTTGTGTGTGCATGCACGTGCAGACACACAAACACTAAACACACACAACTGTTTAAGAAGTAACAGATACACTGAATTGTATAATGTCTATCACTTTTTGTCTTTGTGTCTTTCAGTATATATTATAAATCTTTCCATATCATCACAAATAGGTTCACTTTATTCTTTCAAGTTGCTGAATAATCTAGTTGAAACATGCATTTATTTATCTAACTCCCTTAGTTCCAAATATTATCTTACAAAAATGATGCAATTAAAAATTGTATGAGATATCTTTGCATCTAATTTTTTGATATAAACCTATCAGTAAAATTGATGGGTCAAAAGGTAATCACATGTATGAGAGATACTTCTAGCTCCCCTTAGACTTGTAATATATTCTTATGTATTGAGTGTAACATTACAAGTGGTTTAGTATTTATTTTCAGCATTTCAAATAGATTTTCCCCCAGTAAATTTAAGCAGATCTGAGATACTGCTGTTGACAGCTTAGTTAAATAAGCATTCTCAGCTCTTCCAATCTGTGTGTTTATAATTTCTCTAGAGTACAGAGCATTACTGAAAGGGATCTTTTTTAATTAAAGTAGCAACATGAAGCATTTCTGTATGCTACCATTTACTAAGTAAAAGGTAATCCTCATAGAAAATATGCATATGCTGCAATCTACATTGGATTTCATTTCTAAAGTCATTATCAACCAGTTCTCAGTATACTCTAAGTATGTCTACACTCTAAAAGGAAAGATAGTGACAACACATAACTATAATGAATTATTATTAGGAAATCTTCAGGAAATAATGAATTTTTCACTATCACAATATACCTCACCTCATAAGAAAACTAAACATACAGTGTCATTATAGAAGAGGAAAGGGCTACCGGAAGACCCAAGGGAAGCATATTCATGGGTATTTTCTTGTCTGATGGCTCTTCTGATAAACTAAACTTTTGCTGTATTCCATGTTTTCTCAAAGACAATGGCTGTGACTAAGTTAAAATATCCTTGGTGTATATGTGCCACATTTTCCCTGTCCAGTCTATCATTGATGGGCATTTGGGTTGGTTCCAGGTCTTTGCTATATAAATAGTGCTGCAATGAACATTCGTGTGCATGTGTCCTTAGAGTATAATGATTTATAATCCTCTGAATATATACCCAGTAATGGGTAGAGATAGCTTGGGGAGAAATGCCAGGTATAGGTGATGGGGAGGAAGGCAGCAAGTCACACTGCCACGCGTGTACCTATGCAGCAAACTTGCATGTTCTTCACATGTACCCCAAAACCTACAATGCAATAAAAAAATCCTAAAATAAAGCATTAAAGATAATTAGAAATTTTTTTATTTTTAAGTACTTTTGTTTCATTTTTATTTTGAAGATTATAATTTTCTGTTTTATTGGCTACTCTAATATTGAATGTTTAATTACTCATATAAAATCTTATAATATGATGTACTATATTTCTGGCTCAGACAACAGAACAGAAACTTTTATTTTAAAATACACACAGTTTTTCATGAAATTCATATAATGAAAGCATTAAGATAAAACATAGTTCATTATACACTACACATTATACCTGTGTTTTATCTGATTAAGAATTGTGATGAAGTTAAAATAGTTTGGTTAATGGGAAATTATCCATTTTAGAGTCACATTTTGGAGTTTATGTGAATACATGTAATGTTGAAATATGTTAAGCATAATTTAATATTTCATGGTTTATTAAATAGTTCAGAAGCTTTCAATGCCCTGTGGCCCTCATTATAGCTTTTACTACAATTTTCCAGAGATCTGACTAATTTCTAAAGTTCACTTCACTTTGCTAAACTCATCGTTGAAATAACAGTGATGATTCATAATCATCATTTCATTTTTCCTAGAAAAATATTTTATATAGAGAGTAATTATTTATCATCAGTATAAAATATTACAGATTATAATAGCTTATCACCAACATAATACTGTATTTTATACATTTTCCATTGATCTAAGTTGTATACATTCTCCAGCCTTTGAAAATCAACTGTATCTAGTCAAGGAAGTATCAAATACTGTTAAATCTTCAATCACTGTCTTTTCTAAATAATAACTTGCATCTTCTAGATCCCTTTGCCACATTTCTCTGCACAGTCTTTCTTAAGACAAATCTGACCATGTCCTTCTCAAGCATGAGACATTCCAAGATTCCATCTGCTGAGAGCTAAATGTTCAAAATCTTTTGCATTGTTATTAAAGCTCCTATTACCTTCTCTTGCCCCAGTACTTGACAGCATTCCATCCCAATACCATGCTCTTTGTCTGCTCACATACCCTGAACTCCTCATTGAGGCAGGGCAAGTGATGCTCTCACTATGAAGTATTGCCGTTGTCTCCCCTATAGGAAGAAGTGATCAATAATTTTTTGGAGTCTGTTGTGTAACTTGTAGTTTGTCCATCATGTCACCTTTAATATTTTCTTACTCTTATTTATTTACACAATGTTTTTCCCTGATAAACTCTGGGCTTATCAAAGGCAAGAAATTAGGCCCAGGTATACCTCAGAAATAATCCCTAACAATTTTGATTAGAATTTTAATGGAAAAATTTACCATTTGAGAACACAAAGGTATCTAATTAAAATTTGAGAAACCCTTTAGTAGAATGTCAAGGAAATTGTTCTGTAAGACACTATGTTGCTATTCTGTCTGCTATGTTGTGTGGAAAAATACAGTTTGGGTTTTGATGATGGTTCCTAGAGATTCTAATGAGTTGGGGTAGGATTGCCTTATTAAAACAAAAGCACCGAGAAAGCAAATAAGTGGGGGAAATCCATATTGTAAGTAAGAAATGATATATGATCTCTCATTACATATTCCAATTATCTATATTTTCACTATACATGTAATTGTTTTACTTACTATTTTATTGTTTTGTCATTCAAACTGGAGTAGCATGCAATGTCTTCTGTTTTTTCTAATTATTGTTTGCAATATTTATTATCATTATGGTCATATGGCTCACATTTATAAAAGATTGAAATGATTAAAGACAAATATAGTAAAATGCCTGATGCTATTTATTGGACAATGGTATAAGCATTAAAGCCTGATGTTCTCCAATGTTATGTCAATAACAAGCATATTGAGCTTTTAGTATGTGCCAGGCTCTATGTAAGAAGTTCACATGCTATAATTCTAATTTTCATAGAAAACTTATTATATGTCAATATCAGGTCAAAAAAGACAGAGTCGAAATCTAGAGTGAGTCAATGGAAAGAAAGGAGTACTCAACATCAGGGTGCAGCCAATTCAGTTGTAGGGCTGGATCTGCTCTCACTGATGAGAAAAACTATAACAGAAAGATTGCTGATACAATACTGATCTTATGCTTTTTAAGCAGTATATTTAAATACATACAAACTTATGAAAACTGGTTGGACAGAGATATAACACGCTAAAAACTAGCAGAGTAAAATCTTTTTACAGTGTGAGAATGAGAATACAAACTTCCCCTTCAGCTTATTTCCTAAATCACAATTTCTTGCCTTAAAAAAAATGTCAGGAGGCTGGATCCCCCTAAAAAAATAGAGAGGAGAACCTGCTTAAATATTTCCTGACAATTATAAAGTAATTTATTGGCAGACAATCCAAGATGGCTAAATAGGAACAACTCTGGAGTGTAGTTTCCAGCAAGAACATAGCAGGTGAGTGATCACCACATTTCCAAATGAATTTTTACCACCCACATACCAGGAGATTCCCAGGTGGAAAAGCACCATGAGTCTCCAGCATGGCTGTTTCAGCCAGTGCAGTGGGTCACCGCACAAAAATTCACACAAATCTGGGTACAGTTTCAACTGATGCCTGGAACCCCTGGGAGGCAGAGTCACCCATTCAACTGAAAAAAAAAAAAGAGAGCTGAAACAGAGAGCCAGGTGATCTGGCTCAGCAGTTCCCACCTCCACAAAGACCAGCAATCTGAAATGCTTTGGATTGAGAATTTCACAGTAAGCACAGCTGGACTTGGGATGGTCCAGCTCTGTGGGCGGAGGATGTCTGCCATTACTGAGGCAATCCACCGCTACAGAGGCAGTCTGCCATTACTAAGGCAGTCCACCATTACCGAGGCAGTCCACCATTACTGAGGCAGTCTGCTAATACTGAGGCAATCTGCCATTATTGAGGCAGTTCTAACTATACCTCTATAAGCAAAACCACAAGGACGTTCAGCAGCTAGACAGAGCGCACGGCAACTCAGCTTCTCCCAAAGGGAAGCCCATCAGACTCACAGAAGATCGCTTAGCAGAAACCCTACAAGCCAGAAAGAGTGGGGCCCAATATTCAACATCCTTAAAGAAAATAACTTTCAACCTAGAGTTTCATATCCAGCCAAACTAAGCTTCATAAGCAAAGGAGAAATAAAATCCTTTATGAACAAGCTATTGCTTAGACATTTCATCACCACCAGGCCTGCCTTACAAGAGCTCCTGAAAGAAGCACTAAACATAGAAAGAAACAACCAGCACCAGCCACTCCAAAAACATACCAAATGGTAAAGAGTATCTATACAATGAAGAAACTGTGTCAACTAATGGGCAAAACAACCAGCTAGCATTAAACTGGCAGGATCAAATTCAGACATAACAATATTAACCTTAAAGGTAAATGGGATAAATGCTCCAATCAAAAGAAACAGACTGTCAAATTAGATAAAAATCCAGACCCCATTGGTTTGCTGTATTCAGGAAACCCATCTCACCTGCAAGAATACACATAGGCTCAAAATAAAGGAATGGAGGAAGATTTACCAAGCAAATGGAGAGGAAAAAAAAAGCCGTAGTTGCAATCCTACTCTCTGATAAAACGGACTTTAAACCAACAAAAATCAAAAGAGACAAAGAAGGGCATTGCATAATGGTAAAAGGATCAATACAACAAGAAGAGCCAGTGATCCTAAATATAAACACACCCAGTACAGGAGCACCCAGATACATAAAGCAAGTTATTAATGACTTACACAGAGACTTAGACTCACACACAACAATAGTGGGAGATTTTAACACTCCACTGTTAATATTAGTCAGATCAACGAGACAGAAAATTGACAAGGGTATCCAGGACTTGAACTCAGATCTGGACTGAGCAAACCCAATAGACATTTACAGAAGTCTTCACCCCAAATCCACAGAATATACATTCTTCTCAGTAACACATCACACCTCTAAAATTGACCACATAATTGGAAGTAAATGACTCCTCAGCAAATGCAAAATAACAGAAATCATAACGAACAGTCTCTCAGACCACAGTGCAATCAAATTAGAGCTCAGGATTAAGAAACCCACTGAACACCACACAACTACATGGAAACTAAACAACTTGCTCCTGAATGATGACTGGATAAATGATGAAATGAAGGTAAAAAAAAGGTTCTTTAAAACCAGTGAGAACAAAGACATAACGTAGAATCTCTGGGACACATTTAAAGCAGTATCTAGAGGAAAATTTATGGAATAAATACCCACATGAGAAGCAAGGAAAGATCTAAAATTGACACCCTATCATCAAAATTGAAAGAGCTAGAGGAGCAAGATTAAAAAACACTCAAAATCTTGCAGAATACAAGAAATAACTAAGATCAGAGCAGAACTGAAGGAGATACACAAAAAAATCCTTCAAAAAATTAGTAAATCCAGGAGCTCATTTTTTTCTGAAGATCAACAAAATAGACCACTAGGCAGATTAATAAAAAGAAAAGAGAGAAGAATCAAATGATGCAATAAAAATGATAAAGGGGATATCACCACAGATTTCAAAGAAATACAAACTACCATCAGAGATGACTACAAACAACTCTATAAACCAGTAAACCAAGCACATAAACCAGTAAACCTGGAAGAAATGAATACATTCCTGGACACTTCCACACTCCCAAGCATAAACCAGGAAAAAGTAGAAACCCTGAATAGACCAATAACAAGGGCTGAGGTTAAGGTAGGTTAAGCCTACCAACCAAAAAAAGCTCAGATTCACATGAGTTCACAGCCGAATTCTACCAGACACACAAAGAGGAGCTGATACCACTCCTTCTGAAACTAATCCAAACAATCCAAAAAGGTATCATCCTGATACCAAAACCCAGCAGAGACTCAACAAGAAAATAAAACTTCAAGCCAATATCCATGATGAACATAAATGCAAAAATCTTTAATAAAATACTGGCAAACCGATTGTAACAGCACATCAAAAAGCTTATCCATCACGAGAAAGGTAGGGTTCATCCCAGGAATGCAAGACTAGTTCAACATATGTAAGTCTAGAAACATAATTCACCACATAAACAGAACCAAAGACAAAAACCACATGATTATCTCAATTGAAGCAGAGAAGGCCTTTGACAAAATTCAACAGCTCTTTATGCTAAAAACCTTCAATAAACTCGGTATTGATGAAACCCACCTCAAAATAATAAAAGCTATTTATGACAAACCCACAGCCAATATCATACTGAATGGGCAAAAATTGGAAGCATTCCCTTTGAAATCTGGCACTAGACAAGGATGCCCTCTCTTACTACTCCTATTCAATATAGTAGTGGAAGTTCTAGCCAGAGCAGTCAGGCAAGAAAAAGAAGTAAAGGGTATTCAATAAGAAAAGGAGGAAGTCAAATTCTCTCTATTTGCAAATGACATGACTGTATATTTAGAGGACCCCATCATCTCAGCCCCAAATCTCCTGAAACTGATAAGCAACTTCAGCAAAGTCTCAGGATACATAATCAATGTGCATAAATCACAAACATTCCTATATACCAATAACAGACTTAAAGAAAGCCAAATCAAGAACGAACTGACATTTACAATTGCTATAAAGAGAACAAAACACTTAGGAATACATCTCACAAAGGATCTCTTCAAGGACAACTAAAAACCACTGCTCAAGGAAATAAGAGAGGACCACAAACAGATGGAGAAACATTCCATGCTCATGGTTAGGAAGAATCAATATTGTGAAAATGGCCATATTGCGCAAAGTAATTTATAGATTAAATGCTATCCCCATCAAGCTACCTATGACCCTCTTCACAGAACTGGATAAAGCCACCTTAAACTTCATATGGAACCAAAAGAGATCCCAGATAGCCAAGTCAATTCTGATTAAAAAGAACAAAGCTGGAGGCATCATGCTACCTGACTTCAAACTTTACTACAAGGCTACAGTAATCAAAATAGCATGGTACTAGTACCAAAACAGAGATACAGACCAATGGAACAGAGGCCTTGGAGGCAATGTCACTCATCTACAACCATATGATCTTTGACAAACCTGACAATAAAAGCAATGGGAAAAGAAATTGGCTAGCCATGTGCAGAAAGCAGAAACTGGTCCCCTTCCTGACACCTTACACTAAAATTAACTCCAGATGGATTAAAGTCTTAAACATAAGACCAACACCATAAAAATCCCAGAAGAAAACCTAGGCAAAACCATTCATGACATAGGTATAGGCAAGGACTTTATGACTAAAAGGAACCATCATTAGAGTGAACCAGCAACCAGCAGAATGGGAAAAAATGTTTGCAATCTACCCATCTGACAAAGGGCTAATATCCAGAATCTACAAAAACTAAAACAGATTTACAAGAAACAAACAAACCCATTCAAAAGTGGATGAAGGATATGAACAGACACTTTTCAAAAGAAGACATATATGAGGCCAACAAACATGAAAAAATGCTTATCATCACTGGTCATTAGAGAAATGTAAATCAAAACCACATTGGGATACCATCTCATGCTAGTTAGAATGGTGATCATTAAAAAATCTGGAGACAACAGATGCTGGAGAGGGTGTGGAGAAATAGGAATATTTTTACACTGTTGGTGGGAGTGTAAATTAGTTCAACCATTGTGGAAGACAGTGTGGTGCTTCCTCAAGGACCTAGAAATAGAAATTCCATTTGACCCAGCAATCCCATTGCTGGGTATATATCCAAAGGATTATAAATCATTCTATTATAAAGACACAGGTACGTGTATGTTCATTGCGGCACTGTCTACAATAGCAAAGACCTGGAACCAACCCAAATGCCCATCAATGATAGACTAGACAGGGAAAATGTGGCACATAATATGCCATGGAATACTATGCAGCCACAAAAGATGATGAGTTCGTGTCCTTTCTGGGGCTATGGATGAACCTGGAAACCATCATTCTCAGCAAACTGACACAAGAACAGAAAATCAAACATTGCATGTTCTCACTCATGGGCGGGTGTTGAACATTGAGAACACATGGACACAGGGAGGAGAGCATCACACACTGGGGTCTGTTGGGGGGTACTAGAGGAAGGACAGCAGAGGGTAGGGAGTTGGGGAGTGATAACATGGGGAGAAATGCTAGATATAGCTGACAGGGATGATGGCAGCAAAGAACATTGCCATGTATGTACCTATGCAGCAATCCTGCATGTTCTTCATATGTACTCCAGAACCTGAAGTGCAATAAAATATACTAAAAAAATTTTAAAATAAAGTAATTTATTATTATTTTATTTTATTTTTTTCAGCTAGGAGGGAGCCACTCTCCTAATTTAACAGTGTTGCCCATGTCAGTGACGACACTTTATTTATACCTAATGAGAAACTTTAAAGGATGGATGTATTGCAATTATATTCCGTTTTGGAGTTTTTTCTTTATTCATTGATGGATGTGTAATTCGTAACATCAAAAACAACTATAAAAGTTTAATTATTATAGAGGAGAAAGTGCCTGAGGATTAAATTTAATTACATATAACTCTATTTGGACGGACAGTATAGAAACACTCCTTCAATAATAAACATCAAGTTTCTTAATAACAGGTAGCAATTTACTTGGGCAAATGTTTGTTGTGCCTATTAAAAACAGCATATTGAAAATCAAGTAAAAATTACATCAAGTGCATTTTTTTTCCTGTTTTGGAAATATTGTATTACATGTCAAAGACTTATAAGTGAAGGAAGAAAAGAGATGGCAATAGGTCTGAGTCATGCCCATTTTACAAGAGAGACACAGGAGACTCAGAGATTAAAATAATTTCCCATGTACATACAACTTGTATGTGACAGAATAAAATTTGTACTTAGATTTGCACACCTCGAAATCTCATGCCAACTGGTTAAAAATTTTCATGTGAACAATTTATATGATGCTTGTGTGTATAGAATGACACTAGAGTTGAAATCAGTATGATTGTGGAATTGGAAAGATGACAGTCTGTGTGAAAAATCTTCACTCTATAGCCCATAAATGAGATCATGCCTATCCTATGACCACTATTAGTGTGTATGACAACCTTTACTGACTTTTACACGAGATAAAACACATTAAATGAAAACGTTCACTGGTACACTGGTATCAAAGACCAACAATAAAAAACAGTGAAAAGGTTTACTGGTATCAAGCATTTGTTGAGAAATCTATTAAGTGTAAAGCATTGGATTGGGACTTTTTAAAAGGAGGTTAAAGAGGCAAGACTGGAAATTGATTAGATGTTACATATATTTATGCATTGTTTCCCAATGGAATATTATTTATATTCTAATCTAGAAGGAAATGTTTATCATTTACTCAGTAGTTTAAAGCATATTTTATTATTATGAGAAATGGGCTAAAACTTATAACCACATAATATTCAAGCCAGAAAAAAATGTAAAAATTGTTAGTTCAATTACAATTTTATGCAGAAGAAAAATTCAATACCAAAATAGTCCAAGTGACCAATTTAACTAGGATGAAGACAAGCCAGAGGTTTCTAAAGTTTGGTGCAGTATATTTGGAAGAATGCAAAATTGTACTTAGAGTCTACATTTACAGTGTTGCATGTAACCATTACATTTGGTCACCAACAAAAGCATAAAACATGTATAATCAAATATGGCAGTAGTAACACATTGGTGCCGCACTTAAGATTGACATTCTCTCGCAACTGAATCTATCACAGTCAGTGGTTCTCATCACATTATAAGTAATTGTTTCTTTTGAGTACAGAATGTAATCAACTTGGGTTTCCACATCACGTATGAAATACATGCATCTTAAGCACTAGAATCTGAGTGTGGTAAGAGGTTAAGTAGGAACCATTAATAACTGAGTGAACAGTAGATTCATATCCCACATTAATTTTCAAGGTCACAGTGGAATAAACCAAATGAAATGACAGCCATAATGGTCTGTATAGAAATTTATATAAATCTTTATTTCTGTCTCTGCTGCATTCTTTTTCTCTGGTTTTGCTGACATTTTATAGTGGTATTTATTTCAGTTAAATTTGCTTACATTGTTCTTACACTTTAATGCATGAGAGCAAAGCAAAATATTACACAATTATTTAAAGAGCGGGCAAGACTAGATTATGAATATGTATGAATATATTAACATAAATAAGAATGCAATATATCAGTTGGAAAAAGACCTGAAAATAGGAATTTTATTATAACACCTGAAATGTTCAAATGATGTAAGGTTCACAAAAATAGCAACCTAAGGGAAAATCAAAGTTCTAGCAGCATTGATGTGGTGGTCTCCATAATATAAAAAAATGGAAACAATTTTAGATAAGTATCTGGATTGCTCTTGTGTTTTTACTTTATTCTATTTTATTTATTCATATAATTACTTGTTAACTTTTTTCTTTTTGTTTTTTGTTTTTTTTTTGAGACAGTTCTCACTCTGTTGCCAGGCTGGAGTTCAGTGGTGCAGTCTCGGCTTACTGCAACCTCTGCCTCCCAGGTTCAAGCGATTCTTCTGCCTCAGCCTCCCAAGTAGCTGGGATTACAGGCACTTTCCACCATGCCCAGGTAATTTTTTTGTATTTTAAGTGGAGACAGGGTTTCACCGTGATCAGAGTGATCTTGATCTCTTGACTTCATGATCTGCCAGCCTCGGCCTACCAAAGTGCTGGGATTACAGGCATGAGCCACTGTGCTTGGCCTGTTAACTTTTATCTTATGTTCAAGGGTACATGTGCAAGTTTGTTTTATAGGTAAATTGTGTGTCACTGGGTTTAGTGTAGAGATTATTTCATTACCCAGGTAATAATTATAGTATCCAATAGGTAGTTTTTGATCCTCACTCTTCTCTTACCCTACACCTCAAGTGGGCCCTAGTGTCTGTTGTTCCCTTCTTTGTGTCCATATGTGCCAAATGTTTAGCTCCCACTTAAAAGTGAGAACAGGTGGTATTTGGTTTTCTGTTCTTGTGTTAGTTCACTTAGTATAATGGCCTCCATCTCCATCTAAGTCGCTGCAAAGGACATAAACTCATTGTTCTTTATGGCTGTGTAAGATTCTATGGTATATATGTACCACATTTTCTTTATGTAGTCTACATCTACCATTGATGGGCATTTAGGTTTATTATATTTCCTGTTAGGAATACTGCCACAATTAATATATGTGTATATGTTTCTTTATGGTAGAATAATTTATTTTCCTTTGGGTATATACTAAATAATAGGATTGCTGGGTTGAATGATAATCCTGTTTTGAGATATTTGAGAAATTGCCATACTGCTTTCCACAATGGCTGAACTAATTTACATTCCTACTAACAGTGCACACAGAAGCATTCCCTTTTCTCTGAAACCTTGCCAGCATCTGTCATTTTTTGACTTTTAAATAACAGCCATGTGACTGGTGTGAGATGGTATCTCATTGTGGGGTTGATTTGCATTTCTCTAATGATTAGTAATGTTGAGTATTTTTTCATATGCTTTTTGGCCATATGTATATCTTCTTTTGAAAAGTGTCTGTGTCCTTTGCTCCCTAATTAATGGGGTTGTTTTTTGCTTGTTAATTTAAGTTCCTTATAGATTCTGGATATCAGACTTTTGCTAGATGCATAGTTTGCAAATATTTTCTACCACTTTTTTGGTTGTCTATTTACTCTGTTGATAGTTTCTTTCACTGTGCAGAAGCTTTTTAGTTTAATTAGGTACCATTTGTCAATTTTTGTTTTTATTGCAGTTGCTTTTAGCATCTTTGTCATGAAATCTTTTCCAGGACCTATGGTGAGAATGGTATTTCCTAGGTTATCTTCTACAATTTATATCATCTTAGGTTTAACATTTAAGTCTCTAATTAACCTTGAGTTGATTTTTGTATATGGGGTAAAGAAGGTGTCTACATTTAGTTTTTGGCATATGGCTAGCTAGTTTTCCCAGGGCCATTTGTGGAATAGGGAGTCCTTTCTCCATAGCTTGTTTTTGTAGACTTCATTCAAGATCAGATGGTTATAGTTGTGCAGCATTATTTCTGGGGTCTCTGTTCTGTTCCTTGGTCTATGTGCTGTTTTTGTACCAGTATCATGCTGTTTTGGTTGCTGTATCCTTGTAGTATAGTTATAATGGGTAATGTAATGCCTCCACCTTTATTCTTTTTGCTTAGGATTGCCTTGGCTATTCAGGCTCTTTTATGATTTCATATGACTTTTCAAAAAGTTTCCCTGTCTACTTTTGTAAAGAATGCTACTGGTAGTTTGATAGTTGAGTGTTTATATTGTTTTGGGCAGTATAGCTATTTTGAAATATTGATTCTATTCATGAGCATGGAATGTTTTTCCATTTGTTTATATTGTCTTTAATTTCTTTGAACGGTCTTTTATCTCTCACTGTGAAGGTCTTTCACCTCCCTAGTTAGCTGTATTTCTAGGTATTTTTTTCTTTATCTGGCTATTTTGAATGGGATTGCATTCTTGATTTGGCTCTCAGCTTGGATGTTGTTGTAGAGGATGGCTACTGATTTTGGTATATTTGTTTCGTATTCTGAAACTTTGTTGAAGTTGTTTATCAGCTCAAAGAGTTTTGGGGAAGAGACTATAAGGTTTTCTAGGTATAGAATCATATTACTTGCAAAAAGGAATAGTTTGACTTTCTCCCTTCCAATTTCTATGCTTTTTATTTCTTTCTTTTGCCTGATTGCTTTGGCTAAGACTTCCAGTACCATGTTTAATAGGAGTGGTGAAAGAAGGTATCCTTTTCTTGTTCCAGTTCCCAAAATCTCCCCACTCTTGCCCTTTCATTACTATGTTGGCTATGGGCTTTTATCATTATGATGTTGCCTGTGGGCTTTTATTTTTTGATGGCTCTTACTTTTTAAATATATTCCTTCAATATGTAGCTTTTTGAAGTTTTTAATATGAAGGGATATTGAATTTTATTGAATGCTTTTTCAGTATCTGATGAGATGACCATGTGGTTTTCTGTTTATGTGACAAATCACATTTATCAATTTGCATATGTTGAACCAACCTTGCATCTCAGTGATGAATCCTCAGTGATCACAGTAGATTAGCTGCAGATGTGCTACTGGATTCAGTTTGCTAGTATTTTGATGGGGATTTTTGCATCTGTGTTTATCAAGAATATTGGCATGAAATATTCTGTTTGTTGGGTCTCTGCCAACAAATAGTACCTGCTCTTCTTTATACCTTGGTAGAATTTGGCTGTGAATCCATCTAGTCATGGGCTTTTTCTGATTCATAGGCTTTTTATTACTGATTTCATCTTGGAAGTCATTATTGGCCTCTTCAGTGATTCATTTTCTTCCTGGTTCAGTTTGGAGGTTATGTCTCTCAGAATTGATCTATTTTTTTTCCAGATTTTCCGCTTTATGTGCATAGAAGTGTTCATACTAGTCTCTGAGAGTTTTTTTTTTTCATTTCTGTGAATTCAGTGGTAATGTTCCCTATGCCATTTCTGATTGTGTTTATTTGAATCTTCTTATTTATTCTCTCAAAAAACCAATTCCCCATTTTGTTGATTTTTTTTGTATGGTTTATATGCACCCATTTCCTTCCATTCTGATTTTTATTATTTTTTGTCTTCTCCTAGCTTTGAGATTAAGATACTTTGTTCTTGTTTCTCCAGTTCCCCTAGGTGTGATGTTATTAATTTTAAATCTGTATGACTTTTTGATGTGGGTGTTTAGCACTGTAAGTTTCCCTCTTAACATTACTTTTGCTTTGTCCCAGAGATTCTGGTATGTTGTATCCGTGTTCTCATAAGTTTCAAAGAGTTTCTTGATTTCTGCCTTAATTTCACTGTTTACTCACAGGTCATTGAGGAGTAGGTTGCTTAATTTCCATGTAATTATATGGTTTTGAGTGATTTTCTTAGTATTGACTTCAATTTTTATGATGTTGTGGTCTGATTCTGTGGTTAGTGTGATTTTGCTCTTTTAGGTTTTTCTAAGGATTATTTTATGGCCAATTGTGCAGTCAATTTCAGAGTATACATCATATGCACATGAAAATAATGCATATTCTGTTGTTTTGGGGTGGAGAGTTCTGTAGGTATCTATTAGGTCCATTTGGTTGAGTTCAGGTTCTGAATATCTTTGTTAGTTTTCTGCTCCGATGATTATTCTAATGTACTCAGTGGGGCGTTGCGGTCTCCCACTGTTATTGTGTGGCTATCTAAGTCTCTTCATGGGTCTCTAACCACTTGCCTTATGAATCTAAATGTTCCTGTGTTGGATGTGTATATATTCTGGAAAATTAGGTCTTCTTGTTGAATTGATGCCTCTATCATTATGTAATGCTCCTCTTTGTCCTTTTTGATTTTTGTTGGTTTAAAGTCTGTTTTGTCTGACATTAGAATAGCAACCCCTGTTTTTTTTCTTTTCCATTTGCTTGGCAGACTTTTTTTCCATCCATTTACTTTAAGCCAATGGATGGCATTGTATGTGAGGTGGGTTTCTTGAAGAGAGTATACCATTGGGACTTTCTTCTTTATTCAACCTGCCACTTTGTGCCTTTTAATTCAGGCCTTTAGCCTGGTTACATTCAAGATTGATACTGATGTGTGTGGATTTGATCCTGTCATTGTGTTGTTAGTTCATTTTAATGTCAACTTGTTTGTGTGGTTGCTTTATAGTGTCAATGGTTTCTGTGTTATATGTGTTTTTGTAGTATCTGGTAGCAGTCTTTCCTATCCATATTTAGCACTCCATTCAGGACTGCTCGTAAGGCTGGTCTGGTGCAAGGAATTCCCTTAGCATTTGTTTGTCTGAAAAGAACGTTATATCTCCTTTGCTTATGAATTTCTTTTCCTTAAGAATGATGAGTATAGGCCCCCAATATTTTCTCACTTATAGAGTTTCTGTCAAAGAGTCTGCTGTTAGCCTGATTGTGTTCCCTTTGCAGGTGACCTTCTCTCTAGCTGCATTTAACCTTTATTTCTTTCATTTTGATCTTAGAGAATCTGATGACTATGAGTCTTAGGAATGGTTATCTTATGTAGTATCTCACATTCTCTGAATTTGAATGCTGTTCTCTCTAGTGAAGTTGGGGAAATTTTCATGGGTGGTATCATCTGTATTAGTCAGGGTTCTCTAGAGGGACAGGACTAATAGGATAGATGTATATATCCAAGGGAGTTTAAGGAATACTAACTCACACAATTACAAGGTGAAGTCCCACAGTAGGCCACCTGCAAGCTGCAGAGCAAGAAAGCCAGTCTAAGTCCCAAACCTCAAAAGTAAGAAAACCAGCAGTGCAGCCTTCTGTCTGTGGCCAAAGGCCTGAGAGCCACTGGCAAACCACTGGTATAGGCCCAAGAGTCTAAAAGCTGAAGAACTTGGGGTCTGATGTTCGAGGGCAGGAAGCATCCAGCACAGGTGAAAGAAGGAGGTCAAAAGTCTCAGCCAGTCTCGTCCTTCCACATTCTTCTACCTGCTTTTATTCTAGCCTCACTGGCAGCTGACCTGCCCACCCAGATCTAGACTGAGTCTGCCTTTCCCAGTCCACTGACTCAATTGTTAATCTACTTTGGCATCACCCTCACAGACACACACAGGAATCCAATCAAGTCGATGCTCAATATTACCATCACATCCTCAAATATGTTTTTGAAGTTGTTTGCTTTGTCTCCCTTTCTTTCAGGGATGTCAATGAGACAATAAACCTGGTCTCTTTACATAATACTATATTTCTCAGAGGTTTTGTTCATTGTTTTCTAACTTTTATTTTTCTAGTCTGACTGAGTTATTTTGGAGAACCAGTCTTCAATCTGTGACATTCTCTCCAAAGCTTGTTGATTCTGCTGTTACATTTGCAGTTGTACTCTTAAATTCTTTAAGTGAGCTTTTCAAATCTGTCAGATTACTTTGGTTCTATCTTAAAATGGTCATTTTGTTTTTCATCTTCTGTATTATTTTTGTTTGTCTCTTAGAATACTTGAATTTGGTTTTGACTTTCTCCGGAAACTTCATGATCTTCATTCCTGTCCATTGTCTGAATTCTATTTCAGCCATTTCAGCCTTGTTAAGAACCATTCCTGAGGAACCAGTGTGGGTCATTTTGAGGTGGGAAGACACTTTAGTTTTTTGAGTTGCCAGAGATCTTGTTCTGGTTTTTTCTCATCTGTGTGTGCTGATGTTCCTTCAATCTTAGAAGTTGCTATCCTTTGGATGGGTTTTGTTGCTTTTATCTTCTTTGACACCCTTAAACATTTGATTGTGGTCGAAGGTCTCAATTGACTGAATTTGTTTCTGGAAGATTTTAGGAGGCTAAGACTCCATTCAGCACTCTGGAGTTTTGTGCTCTAATGTTGAGGAAATGATACCAGGCACACAGATTTGTTCTGCAGCCCCTCAAGGTTAGGAATCTGTGGTACTGAATGCATCTGCGCAGTTTCTTGACTGCAGTCCATAGTCCATAACAATACAATCGATCGTGCCAGTCAAAGTGCTTAGTTTGAGTGACGGTAGAAAAATCCATGTTTATTTGCACATGCCAGTAGCAGCATGGTGGGTTACATGTTCATTGGTCGGACCGGGATGCTGGTCAGTTTGTGGTTGCCAGCCACACTGGATGTGGATGCATGCACACACATATTCTGGTACATGGTAGCCCCATTCGGGTTTCCTAGCCTCCTCCTCCTTCAGCCCAGGGTCTGTGTCCTCCCTCTGTCCACCCTCAATGCCTTCCCTCTGAAGATGTGCTCATAGTGCGCCAGTTTTCCCTATGTCCTAGTCACTTGGTAGCAGATGTTCCTCCTGGCTGTGTCTAGTCAGACATCTTGCTGAGACAACCTTCTTTTGTTTTTAAAATGAAAACATATAGTAATAACAGATTCTCATTCCTAAAATGCAGCGATTGGCTGGACCTAAGTAACAGCTAATACTGTTTATATCGGGAAGGCTTATCCTAGTTGTCTACACTCCTCTCTCCACAAGTCCTTGACATTTTACTGCTGGACTATGTGATTTATTTACATTACCTGCATGACTCTAGACATTTGAGGAATATGAAACATCTGATCCAGAAGAAAGGGAGCCATGCTATACAATTTTGGTATCTCTCCTCTTAATGGTATGATTATCTTTGAGGTGGAGAGAAATGTAGTATACATGTGTTAAGCATTTTTCATTCTGTTAGAAAAAGAAAACACAACAACAAACCCCCCCAATTTTTATAATCAGATAGAGCTTTTTTAGCTTGATGTTATTAAATTTTTATTGATCTAATCTCCAATTGTCTCTTTGGATAATCAGAGAACAACAACAATCTGATTTCTATATTTGTATATGTATAAATAAGAAATGTGCCCAAAATATGTATTTTGTCTCTTTCTGGTCTCTGTAAAGTTAATTAATGACAGCATATTCATAACATGCTTGGTGTTACTTGACTATAGTGAGAGATTTTGCTGATTATGCCCACACAAAATTTCATCTCAAGTAATATTTTTGTTTTTTATTATGAGTTAAAAATAGTAATGTGAATATTGTCATCAGTATCAATGTATCATGGATTTTATTAGTGTGAACTTGTCTCTCAGGGCCTGGTATATCCCATGTTATGGTTATACCTGAGCATTTACAGTGTATAGTCAAACTAGTGAATTTTAGGCGACAGCAGTATTACTTCTTAACATGTCTCTACACATTTCTATAGTATCCACAGTGGAGTTAAATCATTGGAAGATGAGAAAAGAAAACTTTTTATCTTGATTTTGTCTTGAGAATCTAAGATGCTGTGGAAGATTGATTGACAAAATGCCTTGTATCATTCCTGCTTCTGTATGTACCACATTTCTGGTATAACTTTGTAACTTGTCTCATCAAGAGGTGAAACCTGTTTCCCACACACGAGTTTGAACTGACTTTTTCATATGTTTGCACCAAAAGAATGCGGTGGAACTGACAGCCTACAATTTTAAGCCTAGGACTCAGGAATCATTTCATACTTCAACTCTTCCTTGTGGAACCCTTTCCTAACTGCCATGGGAACAGACCAAGGCATGTTTGGTAGAGGTACAGAGTTCATATGGATTGAGGTCCTAATCATCTTAGCCAAGATTATTCTAGAGTGGCCAGCCTCTAGACCACCCAATAGCTGACTAGAAATACATTAGTAAGCGATGTGAGATGAGTCAAGTCCAGCCCAGATTGAATTACCAGGTTCAACAGAATTACCCAGGCAACCTATAGATTCAAGTGACAAAATGTTGTAAACTATTAAGTCAGTAGTTTTTAAAGTGTGATTTGGGGTCTCCTGGGGGTTTCAAGCAATTTTCCAGAGCTGCAATATTAAAACTACTTCCACAATGATACTAAGATATTATTTGTCTTAATTCTCATTCTGTCACCATTCACAGTGAAGTTTTTCAAAGGCTGCATGATGTTTGATATCAAAACAGAGAAGACACAGAAGCAGGTATGACACTCCTGCAGTCTTCTACTGAGTTTTCTATTGAGTCATACATTAAGAAGATTAGCTAAAGTACAAAGCAGTGCTATACTTCTCATTAATTTTTTTTGTTTAAAAAATGTAGTTATTTTTCATAAAATATTCTATTTCTGTTACAAGTAATGGGTTTACTGTTAGTAGTAAAGAAAATAACTATTTTTAAATTTCTATCTTAGTTTCCAATACAGCAAATATTAATAGATGAAAATTTCCAAAAGAAAGCTCATTGGAGCCCTTAATAATTCTTAACAAGCTGATATTCTGAAAGCAAAATGTTTAAGAACTGCTGTACTGTTTTTCTGCAACATTTCTTCATTCTGGGCATAGAAGTTGTTTATAAAAAGAAATCACCATAATTTTTTCTTTATTACTATTTACAAAATGCAAAGAATCAAATATTAACATCTTTAGAAATCAAAAACATCTAGTTTTCTGCTTTAGGCCTGTGTATTGGATCTGTCTAGCAAGAGTAGTTACTGATGAAAAACAATTAAAATAAAATTACTTATACACACATACATATGTATAAGAATCTTTCATCTTTCATGAAAGAAAAAATTCTGCAAATACTAAGATTAAAAATAAAAGCAGAAATCCTGAGAGATAAAGTAATCACCAAAGCCAGCTTTCTGTGTGAAAATTCCTACCAAACCTTAGTGTTTGAGAGTACATTGTGACTGCTTTGTGTTGAACAGAGTGCAGGAGGTAAACCTTATGGCCCACCCATAGTGAAAGCTATAATAGAAAAGGCTCTCTCTCATAAAATAAGAAACAAAACTTATGGGGAAAAAGGGTCTGAAAAGTAATATTTATTCCTTAGTGCTGCCTGGAGAAAATAAAACCAAAACTAAGAACTTATGAAAATAAATTAATCCTTATTCAAGACCTGAGATGTGAATGAATTCATACTATTTGTTTGCTCAGAAACCTAAAGTGAAGCCTTTAGTATAAATTTGTCTTAGGTTGATATTACCCCATGGTGACTGGCAGAAGCAAAACTTTTAACAGTAGAACTTCAAGTCTCACCTCAAAGAATTTTCATAAATAACATTTTATGTGTGTACAATCATAGTTAAAACAAACAGCAAAAACAAACTCACATGGAAAATAAGATTCCATGAGTGAAACTGAGCATGAACAACACCAAGTGTAAATAGAATCAGAAATAAAATAGAGGCTTGGACTGAACATAAGAACAAGAAAAAACAGATGACTAAATTTTTGAATGATTCAAACAGAATTTCTTAACACCAGTGGAATACTATGTAGCCATAAAGAAGAACAAAATCATGTCCTTTGCAGCAACATGGATGCTGCTAGAGGCCATTATCCTAAGTGAACTAACACAGACACCAAAAACCAAATACTCTGTGTTTTTAGTTATAATTTGGGGCTAAACACTGAGTACACATGGACACAAAGATATGAACAACAGACAACAAGGACTACTAGAGTACGGGGGTTGGGAGGTAAGGAGTGAGGATTGAAAAACTACTAATTGGGTACTATGCTTACTTCCTGAATGAACATGATCATTTGTATACCAAACGACGGTGACACACAGTTCACCCATGTCACAGACCTGCACGTGTGCTTCACGAACCTAAAATAATATTGAAAAAAATACTAATAAAAATTAGAATATGAATATATTAATTTACAGTATGTCAGAAATGCAGATAAAATCAGTGAACTGGATATAGATTCAAAGTAATAATGAAATGATGTGGAAATAGGAAGAGGTATGGAAAATAAAGAAATGGAAGAGATTACATTAAAGGAGATACTGACTGAGGAGTTCCAGAATTGCTGGAAAATATCTGTTGTTACTCTCAAGAAGGCCAGCAAATTTAAAGTAGGATACATTGTATATCAATTCATACTACAACCAGTTTCAGATCACTGAAGATGAAGAGAAGACTCTAAAAGTAGCAAGAAGAAATGCAAATTGCCCAGAATGGTGTAACAACTAAATAGACAATTGAGTTTTCATTAATAAATGGAATCCAGGAAGCAATATAATAAAGTCTTCAGTGTTGCCAGCAAAATCACTGACAATCTAGATTCACATTGGGGGAAGTTATTTTTCAAGAGTAAAAGTAAAATAAAAATACTTTCAGACAAAGAAAAGTTGACAATTCCTTACTAAAGGAAATGATAAAGTATATGCTTTTAGCAGTTAGAAAGGTGTAAAGTCTGATAAGAAATAGTGGAAAAAAGTATAAATGTGTGAATAAATCTTATATAACTAACATAATACAATAATAAAAATTGCTCATTCATAATAATAAAGAAGATAGAGCAAAACTAGTCATTAACATAAGAATCTGGAGGGCTCTTGAAAATTGAGACAGTCTAATGTACTTGTATTTTAGGAGAAAGTTACAAATATTAATTATCCTCCTCTGTACATGTGTGTCTGTGTGTGTGTGTGTATCTGCATGAGTGTGTGCACTCTCACAGAGATGCCTTAATTGTATTTATTGTATTAGAATGTTTTGTTGTTGTTCCCTAACTTTATTTTCTTATATGGTTAACACATTTCCAAGTTTTAAACAAAGTATCAAGTTACATGGCTTGTACTCAGAAATATTAAAGAAATACTGTTTAGAGTTTATCATGAAAGCAATACTATTGAACAAACAGAATTATGTACATAAAATTGATGAGAAAATACTTTCAATTTAGGCATTTGTAGCTACTCCAGGATAATCTTACCTAAGAAATGTTTTTGATAATGCATTAACAAAAAGAGTATCCCCTTTGAATACTACCATGAGTGACATCTAATCTCACCTTAAGAAAGAAGCTGTCATAATCTGTGCTGTGTAGAAACCGTTGATACCCTGGAAAAAAAGAAAGTCTAATATTAACACAACCCATTGGTTTCTTACTGATAAAAGTAAAATAAAAAGTATTGTATATAATAATTTGCTATTTTTCCACCTAACTGCCTTATGATTACATTTATAAAATATTTCTAAATTGATAGAAAATATAGACTAAATATTTTATTATTTGTCTGTATATCCATATCAAAAGAATATACATACCTTCGTATTAAAAGTATCAAATTAAATATTTGGATTATATATAATATAACATAAAGATCATATATAAGTATATTTTTAATATTACTATTGATGTCTGTGTTAGTAAATAAGTATACTTTATAATATTCCACTTAAGCATAGGGTTATTTTCCTTAAGAAAGTACTTCAGTCCATATTACTGAGCTTCACTTCACCAAAAAAGTACACAGGCTAGTTTGTTACACACTTATTCATGTTATTGATTTTTCCATCATATATAAAGGGTTACAACATTCAAGAGATTGTTCCTGCAACAACAATATAAATTCATTGCCTGGAACACAGTTTGCTATTGAATGTCTGCCAGACTGTGTTAACAAGGGTATTCAGAAAAATACTGTGCAGGTATAAAACAATAAATACGTAAAGAAAATTCTCTAAAGAGAAAATGCCTTTAAAATTATGGGTATTTTCTTTAATCAAAGGTAATTTGAGAAAATAAATATATTCTAATTTTACATTACTTTTCCCCACTATACATAAACATATATTTATATTTTTAAAAATTCAGTGCTACTCTGGGCTATTTAAGTACCTCTGAGTAGAACCAATTACGCTGTTTTTGAAGTTTGATGCTATGTAAACATTTATCTTTTCAGACAAGAGTCAACTGTGAAAATTTATATGTTCTTGAGGCACAGATTCCTTCAGCTCTCCTGATATCTTCATTAGCATTTCTCTCCCTACTTAAATGTGCCGTGGTCAGCTTCTCTGGTCAACAACACCTCCACTGGGATTTCCACATTTTTCCTTTGCCTTCTTGTGTAGTTGTCACAGACAACAAGAATAGTTGCAATTGAGACTGACATTTTGAAACAGTAGTAGATATTTTGCGATTCTCTTGACACAAAAACTCATTTTTTAACATGAAGTTATCTTCACAGCCAATTAGTTATATCACAGAACGCAGAGGCTAGGATGTAAAACCAGATTTCAGTCCTTGGCATGGGGCAGAAAGAAAGCAGAATTTAAGGAGACCCAAATGTAGATCCCAAGAAATTTGCTATTCAGAAAACTGTAGTAATAATGGATTGGATTCAAGGCAAGCATTGCGTATTTGGTCACAGCAAGGTGTTTGGTTTATAGAGTTTATATTTTCAATCTTACATGTTTTACACATCGACGAAGAGTAGCTAAACATCACAGGTGATCATCAGATGATCAGACAATCAGGAAAAGCTGCACTGGTTTTGAGACTATTATAACAATGTTCATGACCAGAAGTCTTGTACCAGGTCTTTTGACTCCACTTACTAGTCATGTGCCTTTAAATATAATTCAGAATACATTTTAACAACAACTGATTTTTTACAACGAGTTCATAAGTTTTCTAAAAGACTGGTAAACAAAATGGAATTGCTGATTTATCTTTGTATGAGTATCACCAACCAGAAACTTTAACACACTGAAGGCACAGCACCTTAGAATCCCATTAGTAGTTTATGAAGGTTATATTTGGCTGATAATTTCTTATAATCACTGAAGACAAATATTATGTACCCGAGAAGAGAGATATATATTAAACCAGATATTCAGTTAAATAAAAAGTAATTAATCAAAGATAATTTCCTCTGGTTAAATTAAATTATATATATTATCTTTTGGTAAATATTTTATCAGAAATTAAAATAAATATTATAAGAATGTGTTCTATTTAGGTAGAAAAAGAGTATGAATGAAAAAGAATATTTTATTTTTCTGATTATTAATATTAAACAAATTAAGTGGTGTCTCCAATGTGAATAAAATTATAATAGATATAATTTAGTTGATTTTGCATCCATTTTTTGTGACTGTCTCTTTTCTGAGGCATTATTGTTCAAATGGTTAGTTTTTTGTACTACTGCTCTATAGCATGATGAAAATATTTTAAATCACGTTGCAAATAATTGTGCTAGTATAAAATATTTCAGAGTGTATAAAACAATTGGAGATATAATTCATATAGAATTTTCTATAAATTGGTGAATGGAAGTATTTTGTTATTTTCAAGAAATTTCTAATATTCAAATATCTTATAGATACCTAAATAAATATTTCTAAATGTATGCAATATAATATAACAAATCAAGTTGCCATAAGATAATTATATATTTCTCTCATTTTTAGATTTTATAAATATAAACTTTGTTTCTGTATAAAATAAAATACATGATGAAAAAAATTCAGATTAATGATAATTTATCTGCTGCCTCAAAAAGAGGGCCCAACATTTTTATTTTTAATAAATATGGTAAGTGACCACACATTCCACAGAGATAGTAACCTACAAATTATTGTTGGCTTGTAATGGTTATGGGAAGATAACAAAATCTGACACGTGAAAGTGAAGGTCTTCATTAATATATATTTTTGAATACATGTTCAATAAATTTCTAATTTTGAGATAAATGAATTTTTTCAATTATATAAATATCAGTTATTGCTAAATTGTATGTTAAATTAAATAATAAGAAATTCATAATTCCTGTATTATTCTCATAAAAGCAGTTTCCTTCATGAGCACATGAACAGCTTCAAGAATCAAGTCGACCACACTACATCACTCATTGCTGATTCGGAACACAAAACATGAAAGAAAATGAAAGACAGAAAGATTACCTTTCCCTCAAATCTATGCTCATTTGAATCTTAAATCATGTATTATTTTCCCTTCATATAATTCTTGATGGGAATCTTGCAGAAAAAAAATGCATTAAACTGACAGTTCTTCACTGTCAAGAGAAACCTATGGTCAGGGATATATATAATTCCTAGAGCTTTCATCATTAATATTTTATGAGTCTCGCTGATCTGTCCTATCTGGAAGAAAAATTTATCTTTCATTTGTATAAGCAGTGCCTGCCTGCCAAGTATTAGATTTCATCTCTATAAGTCGAGTGGTGAAATGCAAACGGCAGCAAAGGTACTAGGAGGAAAAATATTCACTTTATTTCTTTTACTGGAGTCTGGCTGCACTTTATTGGAGTTGCAGAGTCAGCCAAGCAAAGCAAAAGATCTTTGGGGAACTATGAATGTCAATTCCTTGCCAATATACTTCAGCCTATATATATGAATGTCCAAGTATTTGATCTGACTTTTAAATGAGATGATTAGCCACAGTGACTTTTTTTTTTAACATAAACATTTACAAGAAGCTTTGGTGACTAGAACATTGGAAAATCATTAGCTCTGTCTTTGACATTTTTTTTTTTTTTAGTGTAGATGAGATGACTAAGAGAGAAATTAGTAATTGTTGGACACTTCTAACTTAAAAGGCAGGTTGTTCTGTTCCTTGGTTGAGCATGACTTTCCTTAGCTGAACTAAGAATTCTGTGTAGGCTCATCTATGATATTGGAACTGAGTATATCCTGGGCAGTATTCAAACACAGAAAAGCAAGCAGAGAAAGTGTTTTAGGATCCCCTTTGAAAGCCATAAGCATGGGGACAATCTCTGTAACACTGGTCTGGGCAATGATTTTTGGGGGTGATTAAGACCCCAAAAGCATAGAAAAGAAAAGCAAAAATAGACAAATGGGATTATGTCAAATTAGAAAGCTCTAAATAGCAAGAAAAATAATTGAGACAGAAAGATAGCCTATATGGTAGAAAAAATTGCAACCATGTACCTGATAAGTTAATATTCTGAATATCTAAGGAACTCAAACAACTTATTAGCATGGAAATAAATGACCCAATTAAAATGGGCAAAGGACAGGAATAAACATTTCTCAATAGAAGATCTAAAATGGCCAACAGGTATATATAAAAAAATGCTCAGCATCACTCATTACCAGAGAAGTGCTAGTGAAACTCACAATGAGGTATCACCTGTCCCCCATTAGAATGGCTATTATAAAAACAGATGAAAAATAAATGTTAGGGAAGATATGAAAAAAAAAATAGGGAACCTTTGTACGCAGATGGTGGGAGTTTAAATTAGTACAGCCACTATGGAAAATGGTATGGTAGTTCCTAAAAAATTAAAAAAAAAAAACTACCTATGATTTACTCATCCCACTACTAAATATATAATCAAAGGAAGTGAAATCAGTATGTCAAAGAGATATCTGCACTCCCATGTTTATTGTGGCATCATTCATAATAGCCAAGATATGGAGTAAACTTAAGTGTCTAGCAATGGATAAATGGATTAAGAAAAACTATTCAGCCTTAAAAACACGGGAATCCTGTAATTTGCCACATCATGGATGAACTCAGGAGGATATTGTGCTAAGCAAATTAAGCCAAACAGAGAGAAAAAATATCACATGTTCTTACCAGTATGAAGAGCTATTATAAAAAAACCGAACTCATAAAGAGTAAAGGAGAGTAAATAGTAGTTACCAGGGGCTGGAGTGGAGGTGTGGAGATAGAGAGATGTTTGTCAAAGGTTATAAAATTTCAATTAGATAGGAGAAGTAAGTTCAAGAGTCTATTGTACAACACGGTGACTATAGTTAATAACAGCATATTGTATACTTGAAAATTGCTAAGACTGTAAAATGATAAGCATGTGAGGTAATGCATGTGTTAATTAGTTCAATTTAGCCATTCCACAATGTATATATATTTTTAAATATCATGTACATGATAATTATATTCATTTTTTATCAATGAAAAATAATGAATGAATTCAGTTAAAAAAAAAGCAGTAACAATAAAAGCCAGAAATACAGTGGGTTTCTGCCTGCTAGGTTTATCTAGTTCATAGATCCCTCATGAATGAAGTGTGGATCCCTCATTTGGATGAAAATACATTTTTTGAGAAACGTATTTATTATATAATAAGAAAAAAACCTTGGTTTTAAAGGAATATTTTCCTTCACTAAAGAATCTAGAAATTAAAACTCCTTGAGACATTGTTTCTTTTCTTCAGCAACCTTATTAAATATTAAGAAGTGTGATTATTTAACATCTTTCTGATCTTTTAGAACATAGGTCACTTTTCATTTTGGTGCAAAATTATGTCCCCAGAGTCTTGCATAAGGTTGACAAGAAGTAAATATTCAGTAAGTTTTTCTTAAAAAATTTGCATATTTTTCATTTTTATCAGTAACTTCCAACATGTTCTAACATCATAAAACTCAACAAGGCTTGGGGTAAGAGTGATTATTTATTCAAACTACAGCTACTAATCATAAATTTACATAAAGCACTGTGTTAGAAATTGGGTGAGACTAAAATGTCTAAAATTAATTTCTTGGTTTCAACATCTAATTGAGGGAATAAGATATATACATAAAAATACTGCCAAATGTGAAATGTTAATTGACTAGAGAATATATTAGCTGAAATTGTACATTAAACAAAAGAAATAAAAGGACATTTCTGATAAGGAGAGGCACATGAATAAATATATTAATATAAAAAATGTCTAAACCATAAATCATATAAGTGATGTTGAGGATGATGAAGCTTAGGATGACTGACAAGAGAACACTACTCTTGTCTATAAGAACAATCTAATTCCTGCTCTTTAATTGATTTGTATATTTACTCTTTGCCATAGAAAAGCATGTGATTTCCATGTATGGAAAGGATCAACATTGAATACTCATGTTAATATAATATTATCATGAACGTATAAGGATTTTTTTTTTTTAAACACTCAACTGGTAGCTGGGTGTTTCAAACTTTTTAAATCTTCACACTCCTAAAATGGGTGAGGGCAAAGGGAAAAAGGTATCTTGTTTTCATTTGATCTTTACTTAGGATTTAACTATCTTTTCACACCTTCATTCTCTCTTTCAGCCTCGGTTCTTTTTCATTCTCCTCTTCAGTTTGATTGCCTGACTCCTTGGCATCTGCTTCTAGGCTATGCAGACACAGTGGAGAAGGTAGTCATTTACAAAGAGAAGTATCCATTCATTGATAATCTCTAGCTAAGTAAAATGGTTGCTAATTGTTACTCTTCAATGGTTTGGCTATACCACTAGTTTCAACAAGTTAAAAAAAAAAAATCCAGGCATTCTTCTGGATAATTTTAATGAGTTCTGTACTCACTAAAGCCTTTATTTTGCCATTAACTTGTTATCTCTATTATATCTATTATTAGCTAAATTTTGTTAGTTTGAGAAAACAATTATTTGAACTTTAAAAGCATGTAGTATGTGAAATGAATGATCTATTTAAAGTGATAACATAAAAAGTTAAAGTTAATTAGGAAAATAAACATGCTAGTATTGGAGGAAATATTTCTGTATTTCCTTGATTTTAAAATCAAAGTAGTTTTCCTTAAAGCTAACATAAACTAGTTGCTGTTATATTATTTTTATTTAAAAAATTTCTTTATATCCTTTAGACCTCAACAACTTTTGAAATTTGCAGATTCCATAATAATGATTTTCTAAGACTATGTAAATTCTTTTACTAATTATTATCATTTTTTTTTAAGAGACGGGGTCTTTCTCTGTGGTTCAGGCGGGAGTGCAGTGGTACAATCATGGCTCACTGCATCCCTCAAATTCCTGGGCTCTCAGTGTCTACCCTTTTGGTCTTTTCAGAACATTGCTATCACATTATATAAGTGAATAAAACTCTGCTGCCAAAAGGATATTCTGGTCATATCCCTCTTATTTCTGGTCCATTAATTGGTTTCTCATTGTTTGAATAAATACATTTCTTAGCCATATATTTTACTCACATCAATAATTCTATCCTGCAACTACACTGAACTACCTGCGTTTTTCCAAACACATTTCGTATGAGCTTTCATGCTTCAGTGACTTTGAATATATATTCCATTTTCCTAGACAATACTTTGACTAACTGTCACCTCTGCAGGAATGGCTGTGGCCCCTATAGCAATATTGGTCACTCTCTCTTCTTGGGACTACCATTAGAGGACTAAGTCTGTCTTACTGCAGTCTGCATGTGAATGCCAGTATCTACCCAATGTTTTAACCTCAAGGGCAGAAATCATAGCATGCCATTTTTGTGTTTAGAATACAGTAGATATTCAGTAATTATTTGTTAAATTACTAATATAGTAAATTAATATAACATTATCCCACTAATTGGAGCTTTTAATTCAACAAGATTTCTATAGCAGACAGAAATTTGAGTTCTAAACACTGCTGTTTAAGAAAGTAATTTTGATTTGGCAGTTGTTTCTGGATGTCAAATAATATATTATTATATATTGACTTAAATGTAAAGGCTTTTAAAATCTAGATTTTAACCTACACTGCCACACTTCTTTTCTTAATGATTAATTGAACTTTTGCTTAAATTTTTATAAAAGAGGCTGTAAATAAAAATGTACATGTAATTAACACAGTGAATGTTTTTTGTGTCTACATATTTTAGTTGTTAATGGGATTTTGTGACCTAAATTGGCTAGAGAACTGTAATATTGTTTTATAACACTCATGCATATAAATGCTATAATAAATCTTCTAGAAAGAGATAAGGCAATCAAATTAAAAAGCTTCACTAGAAAGATGATAGTTTTCTTTCTGGTAATTTCTTTGAGTAGTTTGTGTAAGTGGTATAAATCCCCAAAAATCTATAAAATATATTACAATCTGCCAAATAAAATGTTCAAATTCCTCTCATCACTTCTTTTAGCAAGAAAAAATGAATTTAGTATTAGGCTAATAGTAACAAATATTTTCGCTAGTAGTTTATATAACATTCAAGAAAAACTACAATTAATTAGGCTTTACAATTTACAGTTCTTTAAAATCGGTAAACGTTTTAAGACTTTTATTGTCACTGACACATACAATAGTCTTATGAAGCAAGTATAACAATTTGTGATGTTAACTTTATCTTTCTTATTGAGAAGTGAAATCTTAAAAGATTTGGTAACTCATCCAAGGCAACATTTATATATCTTCTAGGTTTGAAATGAAAATAATTTATGATATCTAGTGTAGAAAAATGTTGTTCTCTCTTTTTTTTGACATGATCTTTCCATGATTTTAATAAAAAAATAAGAGTTAATTTAATGACAAGAAAATAAGTTTAAACATCTAATTTAACATTTTATCTTTTAGATGTAAAAATGTCTTGGTTTTTCAAGCTTTATCCTCAAATTTTCCCCAATTTCAATCTTACTATGCATACAAAGCATTTATAAACATATCCACATTATTTTTTAGGGAAATAAATAGATTTAAAGAACATAACATTTTATATCAACATCTTATTCAAGCTGTATGCCACACTATTCCATTTCCCTGAAAGACTTAACACGTTTTTTGTTTGTTCTATTTTTTTGTTAATTTGTTTTGTTTTGAGACAGAGTCTCACTCTGTTGCCCATGCTGGCAGTGCAGTGGCATGATTTCAGATCACTGCAACCTCCACCTCCCGGGTGGAGAGAGATTCTTGGGTGCCTCTGTCACCTGAGTAGCTGGAATTACAGGTGCCTGCCACCACACCTGTCTAATTTTTATATTTTTAGTAGAGATGGGGTTTCACCATGTTGGCCAGTCTTGGATTCCTGACCTCAAGTGATCTGCTTGCCTTGGCCTCCTGGGATTACAGGCATGAGTCACCATATCCAGCATTAACATGTCTTCTTAATGTTCACACTAGCCCTTTCTTCATCATTTATTCATCTCTTTGTTTTAATATTTGATTATCCCTTTGTTGATTTCTTCTCCCTCAGAAGAAACCATAGTTCTCTGGAGGAGCTGGGCTCAGACCACTGTTTCCAGTTTCCTTTCTGCTGGTTGGATACTGACCTGTCTTCTGTGTTCTCTGTGATACAGAGGTAGCACATGCTACCTTTTTTCCCCCCGTTTTTGGAAGATACAACCCTGCTATCAGGTAGACTAAGGATATTTAAAGCCTTGATCTGATATGGCCTGTATAATTGACAGAGGCTGCATAGGTTGTAGTAGGTAGATCTGATTTTACAACCACAGTGGGAAACTTCAATATAGCTGATTACAAGAAGCGAAAGTGAGAAGGGTTCTGATCATTTGGTTCTTGCTCCTTTCAATTGATCATCTCTCTGTATCAAGAACACCAGGGCAGCAGCCCCTAACACAGGACTCTAACACTGTATAAAATAAGTTTCAACTCCACACTGTCTACCTTATGATACAAGTCAGCACACTGAAACTAACCAGAAGAACAGGAGATGAAGATTTTATATAGGATGAGAACAGAAATAAGGCAGAAAGATAAAGAAAAAAACAGAAAGCATTTTCTTTCCAGACTTTGTTCTTTTGTTATTTCTTGGAGATAGAGAGGAAAACATTCAAATATGGCTAAATACTAGGAATGATTTAGTTAGGAATAATATCCAGTGAGGACTAAAACTTCAGTTTTTCCAAAAGAAGTGGAGTCCTTGGGGTATGACAGATCTATTTGTAGCTCAAGTACTCTACTGAGCTTTCTGACCCACAAAGGCAGGCCTCTAGGTAGACTGACCTCTTTTAAATAGTCACTTCATTGAAAGAATAAAGAACTGTTTTTCAATTATAGCATTTTTCAAGGCCTCAAATTCTTTTTTGTTTATTTAAACAATAAAAATATATAGAAAAAGTTCAAGCAACTTATACAATTGTTTTATAAATAGGAAAATAATGGCTTCTATAGTTTAAAATATATCTAGTTGTTTAATCATGAAAATGCCTATTATGGCTTATGTTATGGCTGGCTATTTAATCACATCATGATACAAAAACTTGAAATAAAATACAACCTAAAAGGTCTAATAAAGTGGAAATAATTCATTCCTACAATCCTAATTTATCAATAATCTTTAATTAGAAAATTATATCCTAGGAATTACAATTGTATCAAGTCTTGCATTGAGTAAATATGCATAATCTTTTAATTTATTGCTGTTAAAATTAAAGACAGATAGTACCAAATAGCTGAAGAAAAGAAATATAAACATTTATTGCTTAGATTCTGTATCTTCAGAGGAAAATTTATCTGTAGAATTCAGCCCAAAAGGGGACTCATTTATTTTTTCAAGAAGTAGTTGTAAGCAGTGAAATCCTTGGTTTGAAGAAGGATCATAAGAAAACCCCCTGGTAGGCAGACATTTCTCGGTGCTACTGGGGAACTGAGCTGGTCAGGAGAATTCCACTCTGGAAACTAATGGTGGGGGAAATTTCATACGATTCTTGGGGGAAAATGTAGAGAGGAAGAAAATCATACTCCCATCAATTCACCCAATTTTTTCATTCCTAATATGGACTTTCAACTTGGTGACAGTGTAGAGGAAGAAAGCCTTAGTCAGGTGCTTCACTTTCAAGAAAAGAGAAAGTGAAAATGCAAATTGCCCAGAGCTTCTTTAGTATTTATTTCATTTGACTTAGTTTTTGATGTCACTAGACCATCTTTTTCAACAACAGAAAGCATGTGGTAGATTATGATTCCTGTTGATCTCAGCTGATGACCAGATGCAAAAGCAGGATTAAATTTTCTTGCCCTGCAGAACAAGAGTTGGAGCAGAAATTGAGGTGTTATCGTATCAACACAGTATGTAGACACTGGATCCATGAGCCCTGTCAGAGGGACTTGCTACTTAATTTAAGAGCTTCTGAAAGGCAAAAGAAACTGTCATCAGAGTGAGCCAGCAACCAACAGAATGGGAAAAAATTTTGCAATCTACCTATCTGACAAAGGGCTAATATACACAATCGACGGAGAACTTAAACAAATTTACAAGAAAGAAAAACAACTCCATCAAGAAGTGGGCAAAGGATATGAACAGACACTTTTCAAAAGAAGACATTTATGCAGCCAATAAACATATGGAAAAATACTCATCATCACTGGTCATTAGAGAAATGCAAATCAAAACCACATTGAGATACCACCTCACTTCAGTTAGAATGGTGATGATTAAAAAATCTGGAGATAATGGATGCAGGAGAGGATGTGGAGAAATAGGAACACTTTTACACTGTTGGCGGAAGTGTAAATTAATTCAACCATTGTGGAAGGCAGTGTGGTGATTCCTCAAGGATCTAGAAATAGAAATAACATTTGACCCAGCAATCCCATTACTGGGTATATACTCAAAGGATTATAAATAATTCTATTACAAAGACACAAGCACATGTATGTTTATTGTGGCACTGTTCACAATGGCAAAGACTTGGCACCAACTCAACTTTATCCAATGATAGACTGGATAAAGAAAATGTGGCACATATATACCATGGAATACTATGGAGCCTTAAAAAATGATGAGTTCATGTCCTTTGCAGAGACATGGATGAAGCTGGAAATCATCATTCTCAGCAAACTGACACAAGAACAGAAAACCAAACACTGCATGTTCTCACTCATAAGTGGGTGTTAAACAATGAGAACACACAGACACAGGGAGGGGAACATCACACACTGGGGCCAGGGGTGGGGCATTAGGGGAGGAATAGCAGGAGGTGTGGGTATTGCGAAGGCATAGCATTAGTAGAAATAACTAACGTAGATGACGGGGCAATGGATGTAGCAAACCACCACCATGGCGTGTGTATACTTGTGTAACACATCTGTACAATCTGCACATGTACCCCAGAACTTAAAGTATAATAAATAAATTTTTAAAATATCTGGAAGATGCTTGGGTCCTTTTAAGCCTCTGCTAAATGCTGCACAGATACCTCTATAAAATTTCAAATTTAACATCCACTTAATTTAATTTTAAAATGCTGTGTATGTTCTTTTCTCACAAATCACTGAAGTTTTTCTGACCAGACTGTGCTATCAAACACATATCACATATTTTATTACCAAGAGCAACAAACTAGATTTTTAAGGAAAAAATAATTCTTTGTTTCTTATTGTTCTTTTAAACTTTGGCTTGCTTTTTTGGTAGATGTTCTACTCTTCCTGTCTTCATGTGCTTTGCAACTATCTCTAAACTATCCTTTCCCTATAGTAGGAAAAGTAGCTAGTTTTGTCATCATCATTGATAACTAGTTTGTTTTCCACTTATTGTTATAGTTCAGTCATTATGTTACTGATGAAGCTGTTGTACTACACTCTCAGGGTTTGCATTTTCTGATTTCAAGGATTCATTCTTATTTTTCAGAGTTGATGCAAGTCATAACTACTTTTCTTTCTTCTTTAGGAACATAAATATATAGATAGATAAATATAACAATAAATAAATACATGTGTATATATCACAGATATATACACACACACACAGTTCCAGGAAATGCCTATTCTTTTCTCTGTTTGCTTGTGTGAAGGCTTGTGCCAATCTAATCTATAGTTGAGCTAGCTCCCTGGGCTTTTTGAGTTATGAGGCATTCTATTTACTATTCCAGCTTTTTGTGCCTCTGAAAAACCTCTCTCTGCTTTGCCACCCTGCCTCCTTTTACCTATAGCAGTACAGTCTATAAAAGCCCAGTAAGCCTTTCTTTGTTGCAATCTTTGTCAGGGTGTGGCATTGCACTTTGTGAAGTCCCTCTTCACAAAGAGTTGGTTGATAATACAGAATCGCTTTATGCAGAAGTATTCTTAAAATTCTAATTCACCACTCCAAACTTCAGGTGGCCGTTAACAGTTTCCTAAAAATCGGCCTGGTTTGTCCTTTCTTTCTAAAGCAGATTGTCTCCTGATACTGCAGTGATCTCAGGGATAAAAACAGCCAGGTGATTCTTTTATTCTGTGAAGGTGTCATTTTTTTTTTTTCTGGAATCTGATCATGTAACTTTGTACCTTACCTTCAGTTTTCTGAGTTAAAAATATAACATTTTAGTGTATCTTGCTTCTTCTTAAGTATTATTTTAATAAGCATGTCCCCACAAAACTCTATTCTTTATCTTGAATGAGGACAGCTCCACCAACAAATATAGTAATTCAAGTCAAAGTGGAGATAATGTAGATTTACTCCTCAAATATTGCATTCAGTAGCACTGGTGATCCCTTCATAAGTGATTGGGCTAATCACAACACTCCGAACTAAAAATAAAGTGTATGTGTTGAGTATTAGATTTTACATAGGCTATTTATTTGAAACTATATCTGTAGTGGGAAAGTCTCCAATCTTAATATTCTATGTGTATTATGGCACTAAAGTGAAAGTGAACACTGTGAACTATGGCAGATTGGGTAAGCAAATGAATTTACACAATATTCTTATTCTCAATTGATGTCTACCTTACTAGTTCCCTGGCCAATTAAAGTCATTCTTAACTCCATCTTTAAACACACACCCAATATGTTAGGTAACTGTGCTGGCCCCATCTTCAAAATATATCCATAATAATGGTTCACTAAAGTCACTACTAGTATTTTGGTCTCAGTGACTATGATTTCTTACCTGGTTTTAACTAAAATATTTTAAACTCATCTCTATTCTTAAATTTGGCAACCTTTTCTCCTCCTTTCCCCCATAGTGTATTCTAGAGTAACTCGAATGACTTTATTAAAATGAAAGTCAGATAAGCAAGTTCTTCTATATAAAATCAAAAAACATATTCTCCTTTATTGCTAAATAAATGCCAATTGCAGTGTCATAAAAGGCTCTTCTTGACCTAGCAACATCCTTGAACTCATCTCCATCAGCAGCAGCCACATTGTTTTCCTTGGTGTCCTGTGAATTATGAGATCCTGATGTAGGAACTTTTGATATGGGACTTTTTTTTTTTTTTGAAATATGGAAATCTCTTCTCCTAAATATTTCCATGGCTCTAACACTTATCCTCCTTAAGTCAAATATAATCGACTCAATAAATTCTATTCTAACCATTAAACTCCAAATTCCTTCCTCCAAACAGGCATTCTAATATACTTGAACTTGACCGATGTTTTTCTTCTATATAGCATATATCATCTTTTAATATGCTATATGATTTACTTATTTTCCGTCTTCTGATATTTGATTGTCAAGTTTATAAAAAGAGCAATCTTTTTTTTTCTCTGATGGTTTGCTAGCCACCTGATAAATAATTATAAAAATATTTGTTGAAAGAATGAATCAAATGCTAATCCCCTTTTTTGTGTGTATTTTCTTTTTTTTTCTAAGATGGGTTTCAATAATGGCCGATCAATATTTTGAGTGTTTAAAGTGGTTAATGCATATTTTATGTGTTTCAAATGGAGACCTCTATTGTGTTTATTTGTTCTGGCTCTGAGTTCAAGTCCTGAATATCGTTATCAATTTGTTGTCTCGTTGAATCTAAATCTCATTATGTGTCTTGTGTATCTGGGTGTTAAGATCTCTTATTGTTGCATTAATCCTTTTACCCTTGCATCCTTGTAGCTTTGAAATCTACTTTATTAAGTGTGAGAATTGTAACTCCTGCTTTTTATTATTTATTTTTGCTCTCCATTTGGTTGGTGAGTTTTTTTCCATCCCCTTGTTTTGAGTCTTTGTATATCTTTAGATATATCGTTAGATTTTGTGGATAATGTATATTTTGTGTGTTTAAAATAGAGAGCTCTATTGAGTTTATTTGTTCTGGATCTTAGTTCCAGTCCCGGATATCGTTATCAATTTTCTGTCTCGTTGAATCTAAATCTCATTATGGGTCTTATGTATCTGGGTGTTAAGATCTCTTATTATTACATTAATCCTTTTACCCTTGTATCCTTGTAGCTTTGAAATCTATTTTGTCAAATGTGAAAACTGCAACTCCTGCTTTTTATTTATTTATTTTTGCTCTCCATTTGGTTGGTACGTTTTTTTTTTTTCTTTTTCTTTTTCTTCTTCCAACCCTTTATTTTGAGTCTATGTATATCTTTGGATATACCGTTAGATTTTGTCTGTATCTTTTGATTGGGAGATTTGGTCAATTTAAATTTAGGGTTGCTGCCGTTTGATATTAACTGGCTATTTTGTCCTTTCATTGATAAAAATTCTTCTTTATGTTAATGCTCTTTACTTTTTTGGTGTATTTTTAGAAAGGGTCATACTGGTTGTTCCTTTCTGTGTATAATGCTTCTTTTAGAAGTTCTTGTAAAGCAGGCCTGGTGGTAATAAAATCTCTGAGTACTTGCTTGTTCCTAAAAGATTTTATTTTTCCTTCAAATGTAAAGCTTAAATTGGCAGGATATGAAATTCTGGGCTGAAAGTTCTGTTGATTAAGTATATTGAATACTGGCCCCCACTCTCTTCTAGCTTGTAGGGTTTCTGTTGAGAGATCTGCTGTAAGCCTAATAGGCTTACCTTTATGGGTAACTTGATCTTTCTCTCTGGCTGCCCTTAATATTTTCTCCTTCGTTTCAATCTTGGTGAATCTAACGATTATGTGCCTTGGGGTTGGTCTTCTTGAGGAATATCTTTGTGGTGTTCTCTGTATTGCCTGGGGTTGAATAGTGTCCTGCTTTGCTAAATTAGGAAAAATTTCCTGGATAATGTCCTGGAGAGTATTTTCCAGCTTGAATTCATTCTCTCCGTCACATTCAGGTACACCAATCAAGCGTATATTAGGTCTTTTCACATAGTCCCATATTGCTTGGAGACTTTGCTCATTCCTTTTTATCCTTTTTTCTCTATTCTTGTCTTGTTGTTTTGTTTCATTAAGTTGATCTTCGACCTCTGATACCCTTTCTTCTGCTTGATCCATTCGGCTGTTTAAGCTTGTACATGTTTCACTAAGTTCTCGTGTTGTATTTTTCAACTCCATAAGTTTATTTGTATTCCTCTCTATATTGTCTATTCTTTTCAACATTTCATCTAACCTTTTTTCCAAGTTCTTAGTTTCTTTACATTGGGTTAGAACAAGTCCCTTTAACTCCCAGAAGTTTCTTATCATCCACCTTTTAAAGCCTACTTCAGATAATGGAACACAGTCCTTTTCCATCAGGGCTTGTTCTGTTGCTGATGAGTCCTTTTCCAACAGGGCTTGTTCCGTTGCTGATGGGTTCTGATTTTGAGTATACTCGGCCTTCTTAGGCTGTTTTTTTCCCTTCATCGTAGATGAACCGCCTTTCTAATTAGGTTTCTGAGTCGATGTCCAACTTATTGATTCCCAGTGCTGGGATCCGAGCAACCCACTGTGGCAGCCTAAATAGCAGCGGTGAGACTGATGGTGCTCTTCTGCCTGGGAATCTCTGGTCTGGCTTCCCTCTTGAGTCTGCAACAAGTGGCTCTGACTTCCCGGAGCTCCAAACTCTGGTCAGTAGGGGAACCAGTCCCGTTGGCCCTGCATGAAGAGCTGCTGTGCCGAGATGCCGGCAAAACCGCTGCGGCGGCCACAAGAGTCAGGCTGGCGACCCGTGGGGCTCCTCCACTGGGAATCGGCTGATCGGTGAGTGACGAAAATTTGTCTAAAAGTGTGGCGTCGTCGCGTTCTCTGGGCTTTCACTGGGAGCAATCCTGAGCTGTTAGTGGTCGGCCATCTTGGATCAATCTGCTTTGTGTGTATTTTCAACCAAGATACTCGGCAACAAATTTTTTTTTCTCAAATTTTAGTTTTAATATAAGTTGATGACCTAAAGGGCAAATTCCCTTGGTGATCTGTATATGTGTAGGTGGCAGTAGTTTTTATGTGTTGTGGCTCTTTCCATAATTTTTAATGAGCTAGGGTTTCAAAGTATCTATCCCTAAAAAGATTTCTAAGAGAATATTCAAATTTTATTAGATAATACAGGGATATATTTACCAGGACACAGAGTAGTCACCTTTCCATCAGGCCCATGAGCAATTAGATTCACAATCCTAATTTTGTACTGAGTTCTAATAATGTAGTTATTTATCTATTTTTTTAAATTGACCAAGTAGGAAGGAAATTTATTATTTTGTCAAAATCTATGGGAAAGCACGCTCCTAACTTGCTGTTGAAGAGTGTGCAATGCTTCTAAATGGGGATGAAATCTACATCATTACATAGAAGATTGTTCCTTACTTTAAATTGCAGCTAAAGGAGAAATGCAAAGCTTCTGAAATAAGACAGATAGTCTCAAGGTACAACTCCAGAGTAATATTACTTTTAAATGCAGAGGTAGGCAATGGAGAATATGATATGGTAAAGCACAAAAAGAGTAGGGCACTGCACTCAATCTTATTAAGTTCATTGTGAAAATGCCACAGCCAGAAGCTATTCAATTTTTGGAGAAGAAGAGAAAGTATCAAGGTGTCTTGGGAAAATGCAGACAGGGAAAATATATAGATCCAAAATGAAAGTCAAAGTTAAAAAAGGTAATTTTGCTTAAAGGAAAAAGTAAATCAGATAGTTATTAGAGACCAAATCCGGAGGATCAGACAAAGCAGAAAGATTTTGTTCAGATAGACTCAATTGTTTTTGAAGAATAATACAATAATATAAATAATTTAGGAAGCATGCTTTGTAGTTGGCTTATAACAGTATTATTTAGGCCATAAAATATTTGATAACTTTACATCTGGCTATTAACAAGTAACTATGCTGCTCTTCATAAGAACATAGTTTTATGGTTAACTTTGTTGCTCTTATGAAGGCTGCTAGTTTGTGCAACTTCAGGAGCACATTCTATTTACATCTAACATAACACTATGTGAATGATTTCTTTTAGCATCACGTAATATGGTAGCAATACTACTTACTATGTATCATAGCTTTACATATTTTAAATCATTTAATTATCTCAGTAATTGTATGAGTCAGGAATTTTTATTATCCCATTTTACATATTCGAAAAATAAAGCACAGAGTTAACTAACTTGCACTAATTGAACAGTTAAAAATGTTGGATCCAGAATTTCAGTACAAAAACAATCTGTCTTCATGATCACTGTTCTTAACTAGGATATTATTCTGCCTCTTCAAAAGAATAATTATTGAACACCTTCAATGTTTTGGGCACTTATTCTCAGTACTAGGAAATGGCAATGAACTTAAAAGTAAATTTCTTGCTCTCACTAGCTTTTATTTCTGTGAAGATATTCAGAGTGTTAAGTAATAGTTAATGCATAGGGTGTGTCTGTGTGTGTGTGTGTGTGTGTGTTCCAATCACTGTTCAAATATCTTTATAAATATTAACACACTCAGTCCTTACAACAGGCATTTGAGATAGTTGCCATGATTATTCCACTTTTACAGATGATAGAACTGAAGACAAAAGGGTTAAGTGATATACCCGAGGTTACAGAGTTAGTAAAACACATTTCCCTACCCTCAAATAAGGACCATCATTAAAATAATTATGAAGAAAAGTCTTTCTGAAAAAAAGCAAAGTAAGAGCTTTTTTAGAACTTCCTAATTTTTTTGTTAGAGGTGTTTGTTATTTCCAAAATGCTTTTAAAATTACAGGTTAACCAATGCTTTTTTATTGTCATCCACACAAAAGAAGAGAAGAAAAATTAAAAATAGTTAATGAAAAAATAAACAGCCAACTATGTTTGCAAGTATACAACATGCTTCCATATGTATATTTGTATCTGTAAGTCTCTTTCTAGATACAAAGACAGACAAGCCAAACACATGCATTTGTCCCATTTTTGTCCATCTCATATATTTTAAATAACAAAACAAATGATAAAAGGATTTTTGGATGGATGGATAGATGGATAGATAGATAGATAGATAGATAGATAGATAGATGGATTGATTAGATGAGTATGCAGGTAGATGGAGAGGGAAACAGAACGGGGGAGGAGGGAAGGAGAATGGAATGAAGAAAGCTACAAGGGAGAGAGATTTACAGATTGAACAAAAGAAATATATAACAAAATATAACTGAAAAGTAACTATACAAATGTTTTTTATACCTCTATTATATTGTGATACTAGATTTATGAGAATTATTTAATTTCTTAGGTCCTTACTCAGGTAGTTTGCTTGTTTGGAGAAGAAAAATTTTTGAGATTCATTAGTCTTTACTTGAGTCTCAAATCATTAAAAGTATTGTGATTTTGAAACACATGGGAGGACTAGGAGTTACATTTCTATTCCTTCATGCAATGCATCCTTCAAAACAAGTGGTATGGTTTGGCTTTGCTACCACTCAAATCTCATCTTGAATGTTGGTTCCCATAATTCCCACATGTTGTGGGATGGATCTGGTGGAAGATAATTGAATCAAGGGGGCAGTTTTCCCCATCCTGTTCTTGTGATATAGAGTAAGTCTCATGAGATATGATGGTTTTATAAGGGGAAACTCCTTTTACTTGACTCTCAATTCTCTCTTTTCTGCTGCCATGGAAGATGTGCCTTTCACCTTCTGCCATGATTGTGAGCCCTTCCAAGCCATGTGGAACTGTGAGTCCATTAAACCTCTTTTTTCTTTATTAATTACCCAGTCTTAGGTATGTCTTTATCAGCAGCATGAGAACAGACTAATACAATAAATTGGTGCCATAGAGTGGGGCACTGCTGGAAAGATACCTGAAAATGCGGAATGACTTTGGAACAGGGTAACAGGTAGAGGTTGGAACAGTTTAGAGAGCTCAGAAGAAGACAGAAAAATGTAGGAAAATGTGAAGTTTCCTGTATACTTGTTGAATGGCCAAAGCCTCATCTGAGACAAGAGAAGTCTTTTCCATCTATGAGCCTGTAATATCAAAAGCAAGCTAGTTTTTCTTCCTAGATACAATGGGGGTATGGGTATTGTGTAAATACAGTCATTCCAAATGGGAGAAATTGGCTAAAACAAAGAAGTTAAAGGGTCCATGCAAGTCTGAAATCCAGTGGGGCAGTCAAATTTTTAAACAGTCACCTTAATGGTAGTTCCCAAATTTCTCCTCTCCATCTGAGACTACCTCAGCCTGAATTTATTGTCCATTTCACTATCAAATAGAGAATTAAAAAATATCTGAAAATATGTGAAGTGCTATAATAGCAACAACAGAAAGAACATAAAGTATCCCTCCAACTGTTTGTCCTTCAATGTGGTTATAAAAACATGTCAGAGCACACACACACCAGTACCATGAATTCAACTGGCATCAAGACATTGCAAGCAGAATTTTATGTCTAGTGCTGTAACAATAGTAGATGATTGGAGTTATGTATTCTACTCAAAATTAATAGACATGAAGAAAAAGAAAGAGGGACTAATTAACTGAAGGAAGGATATATTCAAATCAATATGTTACCCCATAAAGCTAGCTTCCCAGCATGAGCATAATTAAAAACACAATTATGATTTTTCATTACTGTGAAATATTTTTGGGTAACAAAATTAAAGTATTTAATTTTTGGAATAAGCTTATGTGTTCACCATGAAAATATGTTTTTCAAAAGAAATTATACATTAAATCAAGTCTATAAATAATGCATATGTTTTCTAAGCATTTAACTTAAAGAAAAAATGTAAAAGGAAAATTGCATTTAGTTGATGTGAATAGATTACCATTTGTTTATCTATGATTCAAGGGGATATAACAAGAGGAAGCATGCACTTTAACATAGTTTTAGCATTCTGTGTCTGAGGAAACAAACATGGTTATGTGGGTAAGAAAACAATAGCAGTGAAATATTGTTCAAGTGAAAGACACTTGAACAGTTTCTGAATAGTGAATTTTGCTCCCAAGATGAGATGCATCCTGGCACACTATAGATGTTAAGGAACAATAATTAATTGGTTTTTATTGTCATTGATTTGTTGCTATGGTGACTTTTTGGGACGATAGAAGTCAGCATAGCCAAAGTGATTCTAATTTGGGAGTCTGTGATCCAAACCAGAGACAAATGTTCATTGTGTAGAAATTAGTGACCTCATTTTAATCTCCTGTAGATGCTGTTTATTATAGTATTACATTTGTTTTGATAGCTTTGTTTTTTTGTCCACAGAAACTTACAAATTCATCATGAATCTATTCTGGAATATTCAAGAGCTACTGTTCGTCTAGCACAACTGATAACACTAGGGAACAATGACTAAAATAGCTTTTGGCACATAGAATGGAGAATATTTATTACAAGAATTGAATGAAGTCTGGGTGGTGACAACTTAGTGACAATTTGCCCTACTGCTGTGCATGAAGCTTGTACATTGAGGCCTTATTCAGTTGCTCAGCTACAGAAAGAACCAGAAAGAACATGCTGATATATGAAAGACAAAAGGAAAAAAAATGTGCTATAAACAAATAAGGCCAACTATCTGGAAATATCTTCCTGTTGTCCTAAGATATAACCTTGCTGAATGTGACAGGCTGTAGGTCCTGTCTCATGGGATGTGGTGTAAAGAGTAGACAACTGAAATGCTTGCTTAAAATCTTCATTTTAAAAAGTCTACATTGTAAAGCCTCCATGTCACTAGAGAATGGAGACATTATGTAGCTCATTACAGTTTGTGCAGCATACTGTCTAGGGACCCATAGCCCAGTGGGAGCTCTTAGTAGCAGAATCCTTGGCAGGAATTCTTCTGCAGGGAAAGTATTTCTGCTGGAAACATTGTGAATCATGCATAAACACTTTATGAGAACCCCCTTTCAGAAATGTCACAAAATGGACAACAGCACAGCATAAGCAAAAAAAGCACTAGACTGAGAACCAGAAGACAGTATTTCTAAGTCTTGCTATGCCATTAAACAAGCTACATGACCATAGGTGACCTTAAGCTGGCCTCAATTTCCTCAGTTGCAAAATGAAGCCTTTGGATTAAACCATCTCTAAGCTCTTTCACCTCAAAAATCCTGATTCTTTTCAGCATTGCTATGTGTCTTTCTTTTTCCAGAAAGTGATTCCTTTGACTAACTGGAAGTAAGGTAAAAGTATATACTGAAAAAAGAATTGGTAGGCAAAAACTCATTTATATTACTATATTTCTTCAGAGATAATCTGAAGCATATCTTTTTTGTGAAATGTGAGATTTGTTTAAAAGAGATTAAGCACAATACACATCAGCCACAATTTAGGCATCTTCAGGGAAAAGGAAAAAATTATCACAGCACAGTTGTGAGTAGTAAATGGCATATTGTAAGTTTCAGTACAAAATGATCCAACAGAAAGTCTAATGTAAGTATCAAACTACTACAAATGATATGATACCTATTTACAATTCTTCTATCCATAAAATACATTTCTTTTGGAGTTTATTCATTACAAAAATTAGTGGTATGGTAAAAAATTAGAAGGGTTTTTACAAACCCAAAGTTAATTTGGATTTTTCAATAGCAAAATAATTCTAACATGTTTTATTGATTTATATTTTCATGTTTTTTTAAAAATTTTATTCTTTGTCAAGGAGAATACTTTTTATTTAAGAGTGCCAATGGTAAATGACAAGAAATTTATTTTCAAAGAGTATATTATATGTTCATATATCTATAATCACATAAACCTACAGTTGTTTGTTTCAAAGACAACTCAGTCTCAGTCTACCCAAGAATGAACTCGAATTCTCCTTCCCAAGCATCCTCTTCCTTATGTGTCCTTTTTAGGTGCCATTTCCTACCTGTCATCTAGTCAGAAGCTTCATTTCATCATAAACCTCTCCTTTTGCTCCATTGCCATCTAAATAATTGACAACCTAAGGCCAATTTTAATTCTTTTACATATTTTAAATGTATCATCTCTTCTTCATTCATATATGTATTGACTTACTCTAGACATTCATACTTTCTCATTTGAAATAATTAAGGCCTATACCTAGCTGATTGCTATGTCTGTGGACTCAACCTTCCTTCATTGATTCTCAATACTGCTACCAGATTGTTTCAAAATATTAAATGATCATGCCATTGTTTGGCTTAAAAGTGTCTGATGACTTATTATTACCTCCAGGATAAGATTCAGTTTTATAGTACTGTCCACAGGGTTCTGTATGGCCAGGATCTTGTCTGCCCCTCTCCACTGTATTTTCCTCACGTCCCGTCATTTCCTCACAAGTATGTGCACACTAGTCACAACAATCCAGAAATCCACACCAGCTTGTGAATACAAATAAAATTACAGAAACACAATTAAAGATAGGTTGTACTAGATCATTGTTGGTTAGAACAATAATCATTGATGGTTAGAACAGAATGGACTCATACACAGAGTAAATTATATCTGAGCTACATCCTAAATAAACATATCCTGACTTATCACTATGATGTTCCTTGCCAAGTCTTTCTGCTCAGCTACACAGCTGTCTCATTATCTGATTCTTAGCTTTCATTCATTTCAGAAGACTTATTTCTCTGGTAGCTTACGAGCAATATGAATATCTGGAACCTAAAGTTGGCAAGTCACAAAAAGCAAAGGAATATTCAATGCCTGTTCAGGATCTATGTCTTTCCAGAATAATTGAAAGAAGAGATGTTTACTGCAGTTAGTAAAAATTCTACTCATGTTGAACAGACGTGTAGCTCTCCCATGTACCCCGCAAAAAAAGAATGTGAGGTAAAGCTCCCAAGCACATGACTTAAGCATGGAAGTATAGTACTGAGGTAATTTTTATTCAACAACTATTTTTGAGCATCAGCTATTTGTAAAATATTGTACTAGGTACTGAGGATGGAAGAAGTTCCTGCTCTCAAGAAGCTAACATTTCATTTTTGGAGACGAATAGGATAAAAATAAAGCAATAACTATAATGTCAATTAGTGATGACATTAAGTAGAAAAATAATTTGGGTCTAGGGGTTAGAACCTGGTAAGGATAAAAAAAACAAGACATTTATTTTTGAGGAGTTGGTTAGAAAATGAAGCCTGAGCAAATGAAGTTTGAGCAGATGCCTGAATGAAGTAAGGAAGTTCTATGAGACTATCTGGAGTGGCTGGATTTTGTTTGGAATGAAAAATACGCATATATTTCTGAGACAGAAATAATCTTTGAGTGTTTGAAGGATGGTCGTAAAGCCAGTGTAACCTGAGTAGACGAGACTAGGTGACAGAAAAGAAAATAGTAGGAGAGGTAGTGAGAAGCTGCATGATACTGGGTCTGATAGACTTTGTTTAAGATTTTGGATTTTGTTGTAAGTTATAAGTATGTGTAACAGTTTTTAATATCTGATAAACCATGCACCTCTTACAATTTCTATTTCAAAATATCTATACATTCTCTTGTATAGTTTATTTTTATAATTTTTTAAAGTTTCCCATTTTGTTATTTCTTTAAAAGTTATGGATAGTTTTCTTTTTGCTGTGCAGAAGCTCTTTAGTTTAATTAGATCCCATTTGTCAATTTTGGCTTTTGTTGCAGTTGCTTTTGGTGTTCAGTCATGAAGTCCTTGCCTATGCCTATGTCCTGAATGGTATTGCCTAGGTATTCTTCTAGGATTTTTATGATTTTAGGTCTTATGTTTAAATCCTTAATCCATTTTGAGTTAATTTTTGTATAAGGTATAAGGAAGGGGTCCAGCTTCAGTTTTCTGCATATGGCTAGCCAGCTTTCCCAATACCATTTATGAAATAGGAATCCTTTCCCTATTTAATAATAGCGAGGCCTCTGTTCTTTTCCATTGGTCTATATATCTGTTTTGGTACCAGTACCATGCTATCATCAGAGTGAACAGGCAATCTAAAGAATGGGAGAAAAATTTTGCTCCTTGGGTGGAGCAGTTCTTTTAGTAATTATCACCCAGAAAACTCCGGATTGATATACTTTCTGAATTACTTTATGTCACACTATACATACTGTTAGCCTTTAAATATGTATGATAAATTAGCTGAGTATAAATACTAATTTTGCAGTACTTTTTTCTCATCTTTCTGTAAATATTCTTTACTCTTTTCTAGATTCTAATATTGCAATGAGAATTCTAATACCTGTCTATGTATTTTTTTCCAGAGTGACAGGTTTAGTTCAAGGCTAGCAATTCTTTTGTAATCATATATACATCTAAACCATGACGACTTACTCACACTCTTTCTTCAAAATTCAAAGCCATGATGAGTTTGGACTTCTTCAGATTTATTAGTTAGATCATAGTTCAACTCTCTCCCTCTCTCTCTCTCATATAGAGTTAAACTGTGATCTAACTGTATATATATGTGTAAACTCTGAGCTATATATGCATATAAAGATAATATACATTAGACTACATATATATACACATTATATATACATATATATATATACACATACAGTTGACATGCAGAAGCAATCATTGCATTATGGCATACTTCACTCTCAACATGTTTGATTAAGTAATAATATTTATTTATTTATTTATTTATTTGAGACAGAGTTTCGCTCTTGTTCCCCAGGCTGGAGTGCAATGGCGCAATCTCGGCTCACCGCAACCTCCGCCTCCTGGGTTCAGGCTATTCTCCTGCCTCAGCCTCCCGAGTGGCTGGGATTACAGGCATGCGCCACCATGCCCAGCTAAAGTAATAATATTTATATAGCTTGGAAGGAGCTGGAAGAAATGTGGAGTTAAATTATTATTCTATTGTTTTATTCATAGTGAAACCGAGGCCCAGAGGATTTAAGTAGTTTATTTCCCAAGAACACGATTATAATTAGTGATCCAAAACACTAAAAAAAGATCCTAAAATATATATATATATATATAGAGAGAGAGAGAGAGAGAAAGAGTGTGTATGCATATATATATATATATATATAGAGAGAGAGAGAGAGAGAGTATAAAATATACTTTTAAAAAGTATATTTTAAAAGTATATATCTATATATTTTTAATATATTTATATATATCTATATATTTTTAATATATTTATATATATAAATATATTTTTTAAAGTATGTTTTTAAAAATCCTGACAGCCAAAAGCAATTGTTTAATTTATAATTTAAGAATAAAAATTTAGAAGAAAACAAAACTCAATTTATTTACTTGTAATGATTTACATAAAAAATTAAACATGTTGTTTTATCTTTCCTTTTCCTGTAAAATGTCACATAATGTACCAGGTGAAATGAGAAAACAAAGAATCTGAAAGGAAAGAATCTGAAATAAGTTGAAATGTTCACACAAGAAATTTTGTAATTCTTGGTACTTCAGTAGAAATATTTTAAAATAAAAAGTGTTGCTTTTGGTATTTCTTTAAAAATTGGATTTAATAGGAAGGAAAGAATAAAAACAGTATCCTTGAATAATAGCTACTTCCTAAGATTTGAGTAAATGAGGCAGAAACACAAAACCTCAATGTATAATTGTCAACATTTTATAACATGAATATTTTGATGGGTTGTTAACCATTTTCCCCCCACTGGCCTTAGATATTAACATTACCAGGAGAATACTTAGGATATTTTTTGTTTTATATGAAGCATTAATGCATTTTGATATCACTAGCCAAATACAAAAGAAAGCAGAGCATAAAATGGCTTATCAGGCAGGAGAAATTTAAATACCAATGATAGCATCTAGAGAATATTAGATTTTTGTTCTGAAATGGCTGAAAGTCTTAGGCAAATAATAAACCACAAGCTCAGAGAAATGCTGAGGGATTGGAAGTCACAGCTGTATAATACCTCTTTTATTTTATGCTATTCTATTGAAAAGTGACTTAAATATAGAATTGCAGAAGAAAATAAAAATGATGTTACTTGACACAAAGGTATGTTTCTGTGTATCTCTTAACTTGATGGAGAGCCCTTGAAGTGTATCATAACATCTCTATACTAACACAGAAGCTTCACATAACCTGCAAGTTCCTGCCTCTGGCATTCACCAGAGACACAAAGACATTATGAAAGAAAAGCTAGCCTTACCTTTATCTAATAACAGTTCTCTTGAGAGAATCCCAAAGGCACTAAGGCATGTTCTCTAGTATCACAGGAAGAACCAGAAATTGCCTTTCCTATTCTTTTTTAACTCCATTCTCTGCAGCAAGAACTAAGTATAGTTTTTCTCTTGTCACCCTAAAGTAACCTTTGGCCCTTCAGTCTTCTCTGATATATGACAGAATAAAAATACCTACAAAAATGTCAAGTGATCTTTTTTATTCTTTTAGTGTAAATTATAATTCTCTCAAATAATCACACAAGTATCTCATGCTGAAATAGAAATTAGTGGTGGTTAGCTAAAAGCAACATTTTGGCATGCAGGAGCAATCATTGAATCATGGAATACTTCACTCTCGACATGTTTGATTAAGTAATAATATTTATATAGCTTGGAAGTAGCTGGAAGAAAGGTGGAGATAAATTATTATTCTCGTATTGTTTTATTCATAGTGAAACTGAGCCCCAGAGAGTTTAAGTCATTTATTTCCCAGCAACACACAATAATTAGTGATCCAAAACACCAAAAAAAAAAAAAAGCTAAAATATTATTAACGCTGGAAATACGAATATGTAAAATATGTGTGCCCCAGGGAAGTTTAATACTTAGATTCAGTGTTAAACTTTCGACTAAGTTCTAAATTAACTGTTTTTTATTTATTTTGGTGTTTTGGAGTTCCAAGTGGACACTGCATCTTAACTTTAACCTTAACCATAATTCTCAAGGGTCTAGACCCATCTTCTCTTTATCATTATATTTAGTTTAACTGACTCTTAAGTGCCTGCAGAGAAAAGAGTTATGACAAGAACACAGCATCTAGGAGACATATGACAGTCCTTTTAACTCACCATTTAAAGCTGTCCCTCCAATCACCCTCTTAACCTCATTGAAACTTTGTCTCTATTCATGCTTTTATCTACCATACGTCAGAAAGAAATGAATACAACCTTCTTTCAAAGCTGACCCCGAGCTTTCATCTGCTCCCCTTGAAAACATAACTTTCTTTATTATTAAATCTTTTGAATTTTATCACTATGTTCCTTTCTACTATTTCCACTCTAACATCATATAGCTAAAGTTCTAACAATTTTTCAAATTGTTTTACCTTCTTGATTCTGCATAAGCAACTCTTTCTCTCTTCACCCAGGATTCTATTTAATACTTTGGCCGTATGCTTTCACTAAGCATTCCTAAATGCTTATAGGATATTTTGCTATGTCTTTAAGTTATTCACAGCCCTTAAAAGGTCCTTTTAAGGCCAGGTGCAGTGGCTCATGCTTGTAATCCCAGCACTTTGGGAGGCGGAGGCAGCTGGATCACCTAAGGTCGGGAGACCAGCCTGACCAACATAGTGAAACCCTGTCTCTGCTAAAAACACAAAATTAGTAGGGTGTGATGGCACATACCTGTAGTCCCAGCTACTCGGGAGGCTGAGACAGGAGAATTGTTTGAACCCAGGAGGTGGAGGCTGCAGTGAGCTAAGATTGCATCACTGCACTCTAGCCTGGGTGAGACAGAGTGACACTCTGTCTAAAAAAAAAAAAATGCGGTAGTTGGGGGGAGGTTCTTTCAAATTGTTATTATTTACTTGGGAACCATTTCATGTTTCCTCATTTTACAAGTAGGTAACCTCCTTAAATGTAGTCTTGAATTGCTTGGGTAAACTTAGTTGCTACTATTTCTGTGCTTCTTCAATATGCTATAAATGTTACTTTTTTGCATATTCTTCTAACTATTAGTTTACTTTTATGTCTTACTCATAGATATTGAAGTTTCATGTGTATTCAACATACTTATTTCAAATTGCAAGATAAATATGATAGTGCCAGCTTTAGAGATTGTGTAAAAGATGTTCAACGAGGGAAATGAAAAAGGGGAAACAGGTAATGAGCATTCAATGAAATAATGTGTAAATCATGGAAAGACAGAAAAATTGAGCAGTGTGATATGTACAAAACTAAGGAAGAGAAAAAATATTGTACAATTACACTGAAAAAGAGGATCTTGGATATTAGCCAACAAAAGGAATTGTAATCTTAGCATGCCACGATTTTTGTTCCAAAAAATTGACAGAAAAGATCAGTAAATAAATTATTTTTAAATATTCTTAAGTGGGTGGAAAGGAAGTTGTTATGCATAAATTATGCCCAATTGAAAGTAAACTCACAATAACTGTGTTATATCTTTGTAAATGCCATGTATATGTTATAATAAAATTGATAGATGTGAATATGTATACACATACCTTATACGCTGCTAAAGATATTATATACTATTTTAAAAGACAAAAGTATACCCCAGAATTATGCTCTTTATTTAATGCCTTGGAAGATATTCTAATCTTTTTCTATCCCTTTTATCACTAAAAATAGGATTACACAAAGCCTTCTGCTCAGATGAATTTTACAAAGATTTTTTATTGGAAATATTTTTATAAGTATCTGTCTTCTTTTTTTCTTCTTTTTCTCCTGAGTATGAGGCCTTAAACTTTGTGGTTCTTATTGTTTGTTTGCTTGGTATCATGTTATGCCCCTTGCCTTTGTGAGTAATGATGTGGATTTATTCTTCTTACAAAGACTCAATTAGCATACTGCCTCTGAATCCTTTTAACTTTCCCTGTACATTAACTTATAGATTAAATGATTACAGAGTCAATTCTTCCTTTAGAAAGAGACAAGAGTAGAGGCCAAGATACCTGCTTACTGCCACAGCATTCACTCAGCAAAAGCTAGGTGGCAGAGAATGTTAGTGATGTTTCCAATATCCATTCCATTCTCCCCTTCTTCCTTAGTTTCAGAAATCCAAGCTGAGGAGGTAGTGGCATTGTACTCAGATTTAAGAACAATAAATTTTCTAGATTTACATACTGATATAAATGAGGCATGTTTAAGTTCTGACTAATGAGATATAAGTTGAAGTTGTTGGGTGTACTTTGAAGAAAAGCTTTACGAAAAGACTTGTCAACTAGCACATGCTCTTCATAGGAATGATGCTTGGAGATCTAGCAGTTATTTTGAAAGAATGGGGACAAATTCCGTATTTTAAAGCATATATACTCCCAGGGGTGAATATAGTCAAATTAATATTTTAAAAATCAATTAATATATTTTTGTCTGGTGTGGTTCTGAATAAATATTTAAGTATATTTTATTATCTTATTTTTGATTTCAAAGGATGCTTTTTAATTGCTTTTTATAATTATGGACAATATTTACCTGGCATTAGAATCTTAGCTGATATTCTTTGAACACATTTCCTTTTATTGGCAACTACTTTAAAGTGTTTAAATGAGTTATTAATGTATTATTTAGGAATGACTGTATTTTATTCTAGAGGCTACCTCTCTACTTATGCTTTATGCATGCTTTTAGCTTTGTCTTTCTTTTTGAGTTGGAAAGACTATTTTCTATTTTTTCCTTCTTAGAAGTAATATGGGAATTGTCAACTTTTTTTACTTCTTTTTTTTTTTACTTTTTTTTACTTCTGTCCCTCTCTATATTATCTAATTTGAAGTAATATTCTACTCCTATGCAATTTCTGTAAGTCAAACATTAAGCTAATTCTACTTTTCTTATATTCTTCAGAATTGTATGTCTGTGAAGCATATATCCATCTACGAGCTCTTATAAAAGCATACTCTGAGCTTTCTTTCAAGTTCAAGTATATTATACTATCTCTAGGTGGCATGTTTGCATAGAATCTTGGCCTTAGAATTTCATAGTTTTAAATTGTTTTTTCACCAAATAAGTCCTGATTCATCAATCCGTTGCTATAGAGTGTTACAGCTTATTGTGGATATTTAATTTAAGGATTGTATTTCAAAAACCATTGATAAGAGGAAAGTGGTAAGGATTAAAATAACACATGTTAACTTCTGTAGAAAATAAATTGGCTTGAACTGACCACTTGTTTGCCAGAAAGGTACTACAGTGACTTTAGAATAACAATGAAATTGGCATCCTTGCTATAATTCTGGATACTAAAATAACATGTTGATTAATTACAACATTTCTTCTAGACTTTACTCTTTTCAATATCATTTTTTAATTTGCTTAATATAAATAGTTATGACATAAAAATACTCTATTTGCAAAGTTTCTGGAAGATTTCCATAGACATATATCTTGGAAATTACCATAAGACTAGAGAGTATATAACTTTGATACTTGCCATGGATCTAGAAATTTCATAATATTTCAGCCTTTTCTTATCAGAGTTATTGAGTATGTATTGAGAAAAGAAACTCAATACATGTGTTTAAGTACTTTTAATTTATTTAAAATTAGCCTATTATTTGCATATTACAAGTAATTTTATTTTATTCAAACTACAACAATGGAAAGCCTCAGGTACCTATTAAGTAAGAAATATTCTCTACCTTGAAATGCTTGTTTATATATTCTATTACTGCATCTTCCTCTGAAAAGACCTTTTAGCTTTTCAACCAGCTAATGTCTCATTTCCAAGATAATTCTAATGAGAATTTTAGTAAAATAGAAGGCAGCAACCTGTCATTTGAAACTTATCCTGAAGGAAGGAGAGCCGGCTTGAATTACATTTAGTATCAGTTAATAGACTTTCTACAGTTTTCAAATGGCTCTGGGTTTAGGAAAACATTTGCTAAGAGAAACATTTGCTGTACTCAAGTCATATTATATGTAATACATAAACTATAATTTAGAGTGTTTACTAAAAATCATAATATTCCTATGAATAAGTTAAAATGATTATAGTTTCTTGTTCTTCATCCTCCTTTTATGTGGCCCCTTTTCAATTTTCCCTTTTTTAACTTTTAATACTGGAATATGTATTTTTCAAGGTAATTTGTTATTTTGTTTCTTTTTGCTATCAGTCTTGAATCTGCCTGAAATGATTTGGCCACATACTATGAGAAGTATTGATGCAACTATCTGTAAGTTTACATTAAGTTGTAACCAGTCAGGCATGTGTGATTGAGTGCCAATGAGACATGTGCTGGCACCATCATATATTGGCTTCATTTTGTACATTGTTCTATTTTGGTTCATTTTGTTGCCATAGTGTGTGAATGGCTAGCAGGTAGAGACTGTACATTAGATGTTTTTTGTAATCCCACTATTTCTGCTACAGTTTTAGGTGACATTAAATAGCCCTCCTTCACCTCCTGTCCTCCATCACTATTTTCTTCACAATTAACATAGATATTTTAAAATATAAGTGGAATTTACTATGCATGTGTGTGCCTACGTGCATATATAAAACATTTTGGTGCTTCCAAACTTATATATTGCATGTATTCTTCTGCAAGAAGAATAATTTTCTTCTTACTAAAAGATGACAATATTCCTATGAAAAAGTTAAAATGATTACAGTTTATTATAATCATTTTACAATATTATTTTTGCACATTCATGAGAGATGTATGTATATGCTATGCTAATTTTAATTTTTCCCAACTGAATAGCAATTTTCTATAAATTATTATCTTTTTCATCGACAAAGTCATGCCAACTAAGAAAACTTGCGTTGTCAAATATTCCATTAAATTACAGATAACTTTTCTTCTCACTAAAACTACTCAGAATAGTTACAAGAGAATAGCTAGGCATTTGTTGAAATTCTATCCTTTTAAATAAATTATAATTCATTTATAATTTATATGAGTTTATATCATAATTCTCTAATTATTTTTTAAATGTTTTATGCATCTGTGTCAATAACTCCTTTGTTCATGATCTGTTGTGTGTTATATTTTTATGGTTTATGCTTAGAGAAAATTTATACAACTTTCCAAATTCCACAAAAAGTGATTGTAAGATTTTTTTTTTTGTCTGTTAGTGAGGATTGACATTTCCATTTTTATTTTATTTTTTTTTCCGTATAGGACTTTCATCTTTTGAGAACAGTTCCTCGCTATTTCATAGTTTGGCTGGATTCCATGGTTATTTTTATTCAAATCATTTTGGTTGTTAATTTCTAAAAAAGCTGTTATCTTGTATTTTTTTTTCTTTTCCTATTTAAAATAAGAAATCATTTAGAGAGAGATCAAAGATGGCTGATTACTAGCAGCTCAGGATTGTAGCTCTCAGTGAAAGTGCAGAGAATGAGAGGACGCCACACTTTTAGATGAATTTTTGTTGCTCATGGACCAGGAGATTCCCAGGGGAGGAGCCCCATGGGTCGCCAGCATGATTCTTGTGGCCGGTGTGGCAGTTCTTGGTGCAGAGTAAATGGGACTGGGTCCCCTTTTGGTCAACATTTGGAGCTCCAGGAAGGCAGAGTCGCCTATTCAGCTTATTGAAAAAGGGACTCAAGAAGGAAGCCAGACCGGAGATTCCCAGGCAGAAAAGCACCACGAATCTTAATGCTGCTGTTTTAGCCAGTGCAGTGGGTTGCTCAGATTCCGGTGCTGGGAATCAACAAGTTGGACATCCACTCAGACCCAATTTGAAAGTTGGTAACTACAAAGACGACAGGTGGATAAATTTACAATGATGGGAAGAAACCAGAGTAAAAAAGCTGAGAATACCCAAGATCAGAATGCTTCTCCCTCTACAGGGGATCACAGTTCCTCATCCACAAGGGAACAAGGCCTGATGGAGAACAAGTGCATTCCAATAACAGAATTAGGCTTCAGCAGGTGGATAATAAGAAACTTCTGTGAGTTAAAAGAACATGTTCTAGCCCAATGTAAAGAAACTAAGAATCTTGAAAAAAGGTTTGATAAAATCCTAATGAGAATAGACAATCTAGAGAGGAATATAAGTGAATTAATGGAACTGAAGAATAAAATATGAGAACTCTGTGAGGTATGCACAGGTTTTAACAGTCGAATTGATCAAGGAGAAAAAAGGGTATCAGAGGTCGAAGACCAACTTAATGAAATGAAATGAGAAGACAAGACTAGAGAAGAAAGAGTAAAAAGGAATAAGCAAAGTCTCCAGGAAATATGGGACTATGTGAAAAGACCTAATTGATGTTTGATAGGTGTATCTGAATGTCATGAAGAGAATGAATACAAGATGGAAAATATTCTTCAGGATACTATTCAGGAAAACTTTCCTAACCTAGTAAGGCAGGATAATACTCAACTCCAGATAATACAGAGAACACCACAAAGATATTCCTCAAGTAGAGCAACCCCAAGACATATAATCATTAGATTCACCAGGGTTGAAATAAAGGAGAAAATTTTAAGGGCAGCTAGAGAGAAAGGTCAGGTTACCCATAAAGGGAAGCCTATCAGACTCACAGCAGATCTCTCAGCTGAAACCCTACAAACTAGAAGAGAGTGGGGGTCAATATTCAATATCCTCAAAGAAAAGAATTTTCAACCCAGAATCTCATATCCAGCCAAATTAAGCTTCATAAATGAAGGAAAAATAAAATTTTTCGCAAACAAGCAAGCACTCAGAGATTTCATCACCACCAGGCCTGCTTTACAAGAGCTTCTGAAAGAAGCACTATACACAGAAAGGAACAACCAGTATCAGTCATCCCAAAAACTTACCAAAAGATAGAGTATCTCCATAATGAAGAATCTTTATCAACTAATGAGCAAAATAACCAGCTAGCATTAAATGATAATATTAAGCTCACAAATATCAGTATGAATCCTAAATTTAAATAGATTAAATGCCCCAATCAAAGACACAGAGAGCCAACTTGAATAAAAAGTCAAAACCTATAGGTACGCTGTCTCCAGATCCATCTCATAAGCAAGGACACACAAAGACTCAAAACAAAGGGTTGGTGGAAGACTTACAAATCAAATGGAGAGAAAAAAAAACAGGAGTGTAACTTTTATCTTTGACAAAATAGACTTTAATAGTAACAAAGACTAAAAGAAACAAAGAAGGACATTACATAATGGTAAAAGGATCAATTGAACAACAGAAGTCAATGATCATAAATATAGGTGCACCCAATATAGGAACACCCAGACACATAAGACAAGTTCTTAATGACTTATAAAGAGACTTGGACCACTGCACAATAATAGTGGGAGACGTTGACACTACCTTGTTAATATTCGACAGATCAATGAGATAGAAAATTAACAGGGACATCAATGATTTGAACTCAGACCTGGAACAAGTAAACTCAGTGAATATTTATCAAATTCTTCACCCCAGGTCCACAGAACATACATTTTTCTCAGTATCACTTTACACCTATTTTGAAAGTGATCACATAATTGGAAGTAAATCACTCTTCAGCATTTGCATAGCATTTCAAAAACTTAAATGAAATACTGACTGGCTGTCTGTTATTTTCTTCCCTTATTCCTTCCTGTCTCCACTGTTAAGCACAATTATTGACATAAAAGAGGTTTTTAACACCTATTTTTAGATTGCATTTCAGACTGGGCAATAGAGCAAGACTCCTGTTCTCTCTCCCCCTTTCTCTTTCTAAAAAAAAAAATTATTTAAAAGAAATTTTTCCTTTGAATTTTTATAGTGTGTACATTATTTTTTTTTTAATAGAGTCAAATTTTATTTTTTTGGTTGTATTTTTGCAACAAAATCTGAAAGGTGTGGTTTCTTCAGGATATGGTGCACTGTTTTGTGGCATGAAACATGGCCCATTTTCATCAATATTTAATGATGTATTTAAAAAATTAACACTTTCTGTTGGTTAATTTTTTAGGTGTGTTCTTAACTGGCTGATTTATGAGGAATGTAAGTTTCTCTATTAAATACGAATGATCATTTACCATTTTCTCAGTTCATTTATATTAGTATTTATTCTCTACATTATAAAGCTACATTATAAGTGCATAAAAATTCTTTACTATCTTAGTTTATTGAATCTTTTATCATATTAAATTTGATTAGCATTTCTATTTTATTGTTTTTAAGTTTAATCTTTATTTCACTTTATTTCATGCATGTCTCCAGAAAATATTGTAGGCCAGAATTTTTATATTCTTATTCAGATAATTTATTCATATCAGATTTATTACTATTACAATGCAATGAGCTCAGCAATAACATCCTCTTTTATATCACTTATTCACTCCTGTTTTTGCTTTCTTTTTTCATTTGGTATGATTGACAAAGGATTTTGAGGTAATATTTTATTTGACTAATTTAAAATTTCTACAACTAATTTCTGCTCCTTAATACTACCATTAAATTATTAAACATAAACTTTTAAAATAGATTTTACATCAACATCCAAGATTAATAATTATTTATAGGCTAATTCCAAAAAAGATAATATTTTCTCCTTTTCCCTGCCCCCAATGCCCACCACCAATTCCATGTTGAGATCAGCTATAACTTTTGTTAATTTAAAAAACATAATGCTATAGAGATTACTTTGACATATATAATAGTTTGCTACTTTCATTATTCTCCACTGTTCATTGGTTAGAGTGTATATATTCATAATTGATCAATTCAAATGTGCATAAATTTAAAATTTTTATGTAACTAGACTTATTTTCTATCTCAAACTCCAGCTCTAATCAATGTGAGAAACAATATTGTCACTTCCACACAAACATGGTCAAATAAAATTTTGGAGTATTTTCCATTTGTTTCTTTACTTTCAAATATTCATAACTGAGGCTAGCACAATAATATAATATTATTAGAGAAGATGGAGGAAAAAGATAAACTACATACTTCCAGATAATTGTGGCAAACATAATTTTAAGATTGTCTTTATAATTTATGCAACAAATCTAAACTACTGCATGAAAACTAAACCATTCACATTGGTAAAGTGATCACTAATAACATGAAAGTGTATTTTTGCTATTGTTATATTTTTCTATTCACTTGTCAACTGTGATGTTGAAAAATATTTCATATTCTTTTTCATTTCTTTCTAAGGTGACACTATTTTATTCAGAAATTCATTAGAAATAAATACGTATAAAGTACCTACAGCATTCATTTTCACTCTGTAAGACATGGTTGCTGCCTTCAAGATGCTTTGACTTTGGTTAGGAAGACAAGGAATAAGACTTTGAAAAGTTAATGAACAAGGGCTTAAGTAATACTTTGGAACATCAATGAAAGGACTCAGGTAAACAGTCATAATTTACTGTGACACTGTTAGTTACATAGAGGGTGACTATTAGTAGAATTCAAAAGAGGGCAAGAGGGGAAATGGACAAGATGCCATGGTAGGAGCAAATCAGGATTGCAGCTCTCAGTGAAGACGCAGAGGGTGAGTTAAATCCGCATTTCCAGATGGATCTTTGTTGCCCACAAAACGGGGAAATTCCCAGGTGTAGGAGAGACATGGAATGCCAGTGCAGCTGTTAAGGCTCGCGCGGCCTGTTTCAGCCGGCGCCACAGCGCAGCGGCACTCAGCACAGAACGCACTGGTCTGGATGCCCTGTTAAACTGGCAATCTGAGATTTGGGAGGGCAGATTAGCATATCCATCTGATTAAATGGAACTTAGACAGTGAGCCAGACCAGGAGATTACCGGGAAGAGATGTTTGAGCCGGCACAGTGGGTAGCTGCACGGGAAATCACACAGATCCTGGTGCCGTATCAGCAGCTGACTGAAACACCTGGGAGAGAGTCTACCGTTAAACTTAAAAAAAAAAAGAGGGCTCTCAGTCAGGGAGCCAGGTGATCAGGCTCGGTGGGTCCCACCCCCACAGGGACAAACAAAACGGTGATTTGAAATGCTCGGGGTTGAGAGTTTCACTGCAGGCATAGCTGAACCCAGGATGGTGCAGCTTGGGATGGTGCAGCTAGGTAAGGGAGGGGAGTCCGCCTTTACCAAGGCATACCTCCCCTACTGAGGTACACTCCCATTGCTGACGCAGCCTGCTGTTGCCGAGGCAACCCGCCATAACAGAGAGACTTCACCAACAGGGCAGAGCCCGCGGCAGCAGGGCGGAGCCTCGACAGGCAAATGGTGACTAGACTGCCTCCTAGCTGGGCAGGAAGGTGCAACAGATACTCACAAAGAAAGCCTTAACTCCCCGAGACAGAGCATCTGAGGAAAAAAAGGGGTTTTATAAGTTCTGCTGCAGCAGACTTAAACGTACTGGCCTAACCACCCTGAATGATCAATGGAGCTTATAGCTCAGCACTTAAGCTCTTATAAAGTACAGACTGCCTCCTCAAGCAGCTCCCTGACCCCTGTATATCCAAAGAGTCACCTCAAAAAGGACTGATCAGACTGACATTTGGCAAGCATCACTCTGGGACAAAGATAGCAGAAGAAGAAACTGGTAGCACCCCTCATTGTTCTGCAGCTGCTACAGCTGTATCCCAGGCAAGCAGAGCTTGGAGTGGACCTCAGCAGTCCTACAGCAGAGGGGCTAGACTGTTAGAAGAAAAACTAAGAAACAGAAATACCTCATCAACAACAATCTGGGCCTCCACTCAGAGACCCAATTGAAAAATCAGCAATTACTCAGATGACATGTGGATAAATCCACAAAGATGAGAAGAAACCAGTGCAAAAAGGAGGAAAACACCTGAAACCAGAACACCTCGCCTCCTACAAAGGACCAAAACTCCTCACCAGCAAGGGAACAAAGCTGGACGGAGAACAAGTGTGATGAAATGACGGAATCAGACTTCAGAAGGTGGGTAATGAGAAACTTCTGTGAGATAAAAGAACATGTTCTAAATCAATGCAAAGAAACTAAGAACCTTGAAAAAAGATTTGAAAAAAGATTTGAGGAAAGATAACAAGAATGGACAACTTAGAGAGAAATATGAATGAATTGAAGGAGCTGAAAAACACAACAAAAGAATTTTGCAAAGCATACACAAGTTTCAACAGCTGAATTGACCAAGCAGAAGAAAGAATATCAGAAGTCGAAGATTGACTCAATGAAATAAAATGAGAAACCAAGATTAAAGGAAAAAAGCACAAAAAGGAATGAACAAAGTCTCCAAGAAATGTGGGACTATGTGAAGAGACCTAACCTACGTTTGATAGGTGTACCAGAAGGGGACGAAGAGAATGAATCCAAGCTGGAAAATACTCTTCAGGGCTATTATTCAGGAAAATTTCCCCAACCTAGCAAGGCAGGCCAACAGTCAAATCCAAGAAATACAGAGAACACCTCAAAGATATTCCACAAGAAGAGCAACCCCAAGGCACATAATCGTCAGATTCACCAGGGTTGAAATAAAGGAGAAAATACTAAGGGCAGCCAGAGAGAAAGGTCAGGTCACCCACAAAGGGAAGCCCATCAGACTCACAGCAGATCTCTTGGCAGAAACACTACAAGCCAGAAGAGAGTGGGGCCAATATTCAACATCCTTAAAAAAAAGAACTTTCAACCCAGAATTTCATATCCAGCCAAACTGAGCTTCATAAGGGAAGGAAAAATAAAATCCTTCACGAACAAGCAAGTACTCAGAGATTTTGTCACCACCAGGCCTGCTTTACAAGAGTTCCTGAAAGAGGCACTACACATAGAAAGGAACAATGAGTACCAGCCATTCCAAAAACATACCAAATGCTAAAGAGCATCAACAAAATGAAGAATCTGCTTCAACTAATGGGCAAAACAGCCAGCTAGCATCAAAATGGCAGTATCAAATTCACACATAACAATATTAACCCTAAATGTAAATGGGCTAAATGCACCAATCAAAAGACACAGACTGGCAAATTGGATAAAAAACCAAAACCCATCAGTGTGCTGTGTCCAGGACACCCATCTCACAGGCAAGGATACACAAAGGCTCAAAATAAAAGGATGGAGGAAGATTTACCAAGCAAATGGAGAGCAAAAAAAAGCAGGAGTTGCAATTCTCATCTCTGATAAAATTGACTTTGAAGCAACAAAGATCAAAAGAGACAAAGAAGGACGTTACATAATGGTAAAGGGATCGATACAAAAAGAGGAGCTAACGATCCTAAATATATATGGATCCAATACAGGAGCACCCAGATACATAAGGCAAGTTCTTAATGACTTACAAAGAGACTTAGACTCCCACACAATAATAGTGGGAGACTTTAACACTCCACTGTCAATATTAGACAGATCAAACAGACAGAAAATTAACAAGGATTTCCAGGGCTTGAACTCAGACCTGGAACAAGCAAACCTGATAGACATTTACAGAACTCTCCACCCCAAATCCACAGAATATATATTTTTCTCAGCACCACATCACACCTACTCTAAAACTGACCACATAATTGGAAGTAAATCACACCTCAGCAAATGCAAAACAACTGCAATCATAACAAACAGTTTCTCAGACCATAGTGCAATCAAGCTGGAACTCAGAATTCAGAAACTAACTCAGAACCACACAGCTTCATGGAAACTGAACAACTGGCTCTTGAATGTTGACTGGATAAACAATGAAATGAAGGCAGAAATAAAGAAGTTCTTCAAAACCAATGAGAACGAAGACACAACATACCAGAATCTCTGGGACACATTTAAAGCTGTCTCCAGAGGAAAATATATAGCAATAAGTGCCCATATGAGAAGAGTGGAGAGATCCAAAACTGACACCCTATCATCAAAATTGAAAGAGCTAGAGGAGCAAGATCAAAAAAACTCAAAACCTAGCAGAAGACAAGAAATAACTAAGATCAGAGCAGAACTGAAGAAGATAGAGACATGAAAAACCCTTCAAAAAATCAATAAATCCAAGAGCTGGTTTTTTTGAAAAGATCAACAAAATAGACAGACCACTAGCCAGACTGACAAAAAAGTAAAGAGAGAACAAACAAATAGATGCAATAATAAACGTAAAGGGGAAATCACCACAGATTCCACAGAAATTCAAACCATCATCAGAGAATACTACAAACAACTCTATGCACATAAACTAGTAAACCCGGAAGAAATTGATAAATACCTGGACACCTGTGTCCTCCCAAGCCTAAACCAGGAGGAAGCTGAAACTATGAATAGACCAATAACAAGGTCTGAAGTCGAGGCAGCAATTAAGAGCTGCCCAGGTCCCGATGGGTTCACAGCCAAATTCTACCAGACACACAAAGAGGAGCTGGTACCATTCCTTCTGACACTATTCCAAATAATCCAAAAAGAGGGAATCCTTCCCAAATCATTTTATGACTCCAGCCTCATCCTGATACCAAAATCCGGCAGAGACTCAATAAGAAAAGAAAACTTCAGACCAATATCCACGAGGAACATAGATGCAAAAATCTTCAATAAAATATTGGCAAGCCGGTTGCAACAGCACATCAAAAAACTTATCCATCATGATCAAGTAGGATTCATCCCAGGGATGCAAGGCTGGTTCAACATACAAAAGTCTATAAACGTAATTCACCACATAAACAGAACCAAAAACAAAAACCACATGATTATCTCAATGGATGCAGAGAAGGCATTTGACAAAATTCAACAGCCCTTTATGCTAAAAACCCTCAATAAACTCGGTATTGATGGAACGTATCTCAAAGTAATAAAAGCTATTTATGACAAAGCAACAGCCAGTATTACACTGAATGGGCAAAAACTGGAAGCATTCCCTTTGAAATCCAGCACTAAACAAGGATGCCCTCTTTCACCACTCCTATTCAGCATAGTACTGGAAGTTCTAGCCAGAGAAATCAGGCAAGAAAAAGAAATAAAGGGTATTCAAATAGGAAAGGTGGAAGCCAAATTGTCTCTATTTGCAGATGACATGATAGTATACCTAGAAGACCCCATCACCTCAGCCCAAAAACTCCTGAAACTGATAAGCAACTTCAGCAAAGTCTCAGGATATAAAATCAATGTGCAAAAATCATAAGCATTCCTATACACCAATAACAGACTTAAAGAGAGCCATATCAAGGACAAACTGCCATTCACAATTGCTACAAAAAGAATAAAATACCTAGGAATACAACTCACAAGGAATGTAAGGGACCTCTTCAAGGAGAAGTACAAACCACTGCTCAATGAAATAAGAGAGGACACAAACGGAGAAACATTCCATGTTCATGGTTAGGAAGAATCAATATTGTGAAAATGGCTATACTGCCCAAAGTAATTTACAGAATCAACGCTATCCCCATCAAGCTACCAATGACCTTTTTCACAGAACTGGAAAAAACCACCATGAACTTCATATGGAACTAAAAGAGAGCCTGCATAGCCAAGTCAATTCTAAGCAAAAAGAACACAGCAGGAGGCATCACACTATCGGATTTCAAACTATACTACAAGGCTACAGTAATCAAAACAGCATGGTACTGGTACCAAAACAGAGATATAGACCAATGGAACAGAACAGAGGCATTAGAGGCAACACAACATTTCTACAGCCATACAATCTTTGACAAACTCTGACAAAAACAAGCAATGGGGAAAGAATTCTCTGTTTAATTAATGGTGTTGGGAAAACTGGCTAGCTATGTGCAGAAAGCAGAAACTGGACCCCTTCCTGACATCTTACACTAAAATTAACTTCAGATGGATTAAAGACTTAAATATAAGACCTGGCACCATAAAAACCCTAGAAGAAAATCTAGGCAGAACCATTCAGGACATAGTAGTAGGCAAGGACTTCATGACGAAAACACCAAAAGCATTGGCAACAAAAGCCAAAATAGACAAATGGGACTTAATGGAACTCCACAGCTTCTGCATGGCAAAAGAAACAGTCACTAGAGTGAATCGGCAACCAACAGAATGGGAAAAAATTTTCGCAGTTTACCCATCTGACAAAGGGCTGATATCCAGAATTTACAAAGAACTCAAACAGATTTTCAGGAAAAAAACAAACAAGCCCATTCAAAAATGGGCTAAGGATATGAACACACACTTTACAAAAGAAAACATACATGAGGCCAACAAACATATGAAAAAATGCTCATCATCACTGGTCATTAGAGAGATGCAAATCAAAACCACATTGAGATACCATCTCATGCCAGTTAGAACGGCGATCATTAAAAAATCTGTAGACAACAGATGCTGGAGAGAATGTGGAGAAATAGCAACACTTTTACATTGCTGGTGGGAGTGTAAATTAGTTCAACCATTGTGGAAGACAGTGTGGCGATTCCTCCAGGACCTAGAAATAGAAATTCCATTTGACCCAGCAATCCCATTACTGGGTATATATCCAAAGGACTATAAATCTGTCTACTACAATGGCACATGTACACAAATGTTCATTGCAGCACTGTTTACAATAGCAAAGACCTGGAACCAACCCAAATGCCCATCGATGATAGACTGGACTGGGAAAATGTGGCACATATACACCATGGAATATTATGCAGCAATCAAAAATGATGAGTTCGTGTCCTTTGTAGGGACATGGATGAATCTGGAGAATATCATTTTCAGCAAACTGACACAAGAACAGAAAATGAAATACCACATATTGTCACTCATAGGCGGGTGATGAAAAATGAGAACACATGGACACAGGAAGGGGAGTACTACACACTGGGGTCTATTGGGGGGAATAGGGGAGGGCCAGCCAGCGGGGGGAGCTGGGGAGGGATAGCCTGGGGAGAAATGCCAAATGTGGGTGAAGGGGAGGAAGGCAGCAGAACACACTGCCATGTGTGTACCTATGCAACTATCTTGCATATTCTGCACATGTACCCCAAAACCTAAAATGCAATTAAAAAAATAATAATAAAATAAAAAAAACAAAAGAGAGCAAGACCATTGACCTTCTCGAAGAATAAGTATTAAAGCAAAAATCGAAACTGTTGCTTGAAATATAGCAAGGATGGCTGGAGATCTTTTTAGGTGAGTGAGTTGAGATAGTAAAGTAAAAATAAAATCATTCAAGATATTAAAAAATTTATAATTCTCAGTGTAAAATTATCTTTTAAAGATGTCTTTCTAAACTTAGAGATTGCTAATTATTCATAACCCTCCTTAGAGACACATAGTATGAACTTGACTGTTCCTGTCAGATTAAATCACAGTGGGTACTTCACAATCATCTATGTAGGTAGCCAAAATGACAGTACAGTAAAAGCTGCATTTACTTTATGGTGGAGCTGGTGTGAGAGAAGTGTAGCAGAGATAGGACGTAGTCTAAATACCAGCAAAGTTAATGGACCCCTGCCTCTCCCCTAACTGACTTTGAATTTAATGAGAATGTATATACATACAGCTTTATTGGCTATGCATTATGAATTTTTGTCTTTATGAACTAAAATTAATAGAATCAAAGTCTTAAATTCTCAAGTTGAAAACCTCCTACTGAATTTCAGATAACAAACAATATTATTTCCCAATCCTTTTTCTGGTTAAATTTCTCTTTGGAAAGAATAATGTTTCTTATCCAGAATATGAGCTGACAACTGGCCTAATTAATCACAAATGACAGAGAAGAGAAACAAAAGAAATTACAAAAATTTAATGCCTTTTATATCTCATTTGAAAGATTTAACCATCATACTTCATTAGAATATAAACAGCTAGTGAGAGAGGAACCAAATGCTGATGTAAACTTGAATAACTGAAATACAGGATATCAACAAACACCTGCTTATTGATGTAGAAATGGAATGGAGTGAACACTATTTTTGTAATGACAAATCAAACTTCTTTAAAGTGAAGAGAAATTAAAGAGCCAATGGTTTCAAAAAAATGTAGCATTAGCTTTTTCCTAGTGGTCTTAAATATTTCTCTTTACTTAAGAAGCATTACTTTAACTGCAGTAACATATGTTATGTAGAGCCGTATCATTAATCTAGTATAATCAAACCAAACAAAAAGCACAGAAAATATATTTACTTTTATAAGAAATTTTCAAACAACTCAATAATAACAGCTATTGGAAGTAAAAATTAATGAATGGAATATGGGATTAAGCTAATAATTTTATATTAGGCCACTATGATGAAAGTGGTTTAGAAGTAAAGTATTTTTAGTTCTCTCAATCCATTAGTTTGACAAATGGTTTAATAGCTGAAAAAAAAAAAATCTCCCAGACAGTGTCAGCTAATCCAAAAGTCAAATGTAAGTTTCATCTAAAGGAGAAAGAGGTGAAAGGTACTCTTCTAATATACTTATTCTTAGTAATCTTACCCAACACTAACCTATCTTTATAAAATAGTAACTTTTTATGTTGAAGGCTGCATTACAATTCTCCTACATCTAATGTTTACCATTTTAACATTTACCTTTTTTTATAAACTTAATGTTTTTTCTTTACAGTAGCCCTTTAAATTTAATACTGCTTTATTCTTTTGTAACATGCAATAGAGAAACAGAAAAGTTAGCACACATGTATCAGATATTTTGCGTTTGCTTATCTTGGCTAAAAGGGCAAATATAATAAAGTATTTATAAAAAGACGTTAAGTTCCTAGTATTATGTATTTTTATTTTAAGAAGAGCTGCATTTCAAATATTTTTAGCATTCTGAAATAGGGAATACTGCCTGCATTGACTCCATATTCTGATTGGAGATACAGTTAGTACTTTGACTGAACTAGATAATATAGGCTGGCTGGGAAGGTGGATCCCAAAGTGGACTAAATGATGGTCACAAAAACCTATGTTTTAAACCTTGGAGACTACGAATGTTACCTTATAAGGCAAAAGAGTGAATAATAATTTACATGGCAAAAAAATATAATTAAATACAAGTAAGGAGATTGAGACAAGGAAATTATCCAGTGGCCTTAAGTATACATGTGGATTTCTTTATAAGAGAGAGGCTCAGCAAGCTCTGAGACAAACACACAAGAAAGAGCACACATAGAAAAAGATGAGACAATGTGACTACAGAGGCAGAGACTGGGTTGCAACAAGTCAAGAAATGTCAACTACCAGAATTTGGATGAGTCAAAGCACAAATTATTCTTCAGAGCCTCTGTAGGGAGTCCCACCTTGCTGATGTCTTCATTTTGGACTTCTGATCCTAAGCCACCTGATTTGTACCAATTTGTTCTGGGAGACACAGGAAGCTGATTGATGCACATGCTTTTTGTTTTTTTCTTTTGTCTATCTAAACTAATATTCCCTGTGTCCTGTGTTTTGAACTTGAGCTGCCATCTTCTTTTAGACCAAAGATGGGGAAGAGAGAGGACATCTGACCTAAGCTATACCAATAATAATATTGTTCCCTCACTCATGCAGCCATAGTCAATTAGGCAACCTCCTTAAATTTGAGATCCTCCAGAATCAGATTCCTACATTATTCTTACATCAGCTTTCATTTATTGTTGCATCTCTAGAACTTAGTCATGCCAGCCATATAGTAGGTATTTAAAAAAATTTGATGAACAAAGTATTTGTCTAAATTAGTTTGTCTTCAGTGTGAATTCTGGCTTTGCCAAATTATTGGAAGTTTTTTTGAAAGACTTCAAAAAGTAAACACATACATTTAAGGAGATCCCAAGTCCAGAGGTCTGAATTTTCTCTCTCTGGGCACTTTATTTATTTATGTTATCACCTTTATTGGACAAAGCAGGAGCCACTAATCTAAAGTTGGAAGTTGGGAGAGGTCACATTTTGAAAACATTGTCTCTATCGCCCATAATCCTAGCACTTTGGGAGGCTGAGGTAAGCAGATTGCTTGAACCCAGGTGATAGAGACCAGCCTGAGCAACATGGCAAAACTTCATCTCTACTTAAAAAAAAAAAAAAGTTAGGCAGGCATGGTGGCTCACACTTGTAGTCCCAGCTACTCAGGAGGTCAAGGCACAAGAGTTGATGGAGCCCAGAAGACAGAGGTTTCTGTGAGCCAAGATTTTGCCACTGCATTCCAGCCTGGGTGACAGAGCAAGATCCTGTCTCAAGAACAAACAAACAAATAACAACAAAAATATTGTCTCATAATGTTTAATAGTATTTTTCTAAAACTTTTGAGTAATTTGATTTCTGGGGAGCAGGAGATGGGCTAAAAGAGGTAAGATATAATAAGCTGGAAGGAAAAGGTAACTTTTGTTTTCAGTATTAACGTCTTCAGATACTAAGAGTATCTTCACAATACTAATACCTTAGTAGTTATCAGAACATTTAGGTAACATATTACATTGAAAATTACATGGCAAACCTGATTTTTTGTTTTCACCAACCATGTTTCTGGGTTGATCCATACTTAACAGACTCCAATAGTTTTAACAGGGTTCAGAGTTAGACATTAAGTTTTGTCTCATCTATACTCACCTTAATCATCCTTGCTACTAGTATTCCATTTCAAACAGAGATGGACTTAATTACAAAGGTCTTTAGATCTTATCTAAATTTACATTCCTTGTTCATGAAAAATGCATATGTAAAGGCAGGTAAAATGTGATATACTAAATCAATCATATCAAGGCAAATGGTAAAATTACATCAACATTTTTTGCAATTATTTCATCTTGGACCTAAGAGTACATAGTTTTATACATATGAAGAGTGATAGTTTTGAAATTCAGGGAATCTATTTTCTTCCTCCATTAAGATTTATCTACATAAACTCTGGGATGAAGGGCAGGGTGTCTGATTGAATATCAGAGAATGTCTTAAAACATAAAAGAAAACAATATGAAGAAGAAAATCAAAAACCACATAATCTTCCAAAATCACATTAAGTATATTATCTTATAGAAAAAGCATTATATGTATGATTTTCTAATTTCTCATACAGGCCTCATTAGCATACATATTATCAAAAACAAATCAATAGCAGTAAAATTTTTATCTTAAATAACATTGATTTACATATATTGCACAGCATCTTTCTCATATTTCATATAAAGAAGAGGGAAGAACAGAATTGTGAGAAATACCAGCATGCTGTATTTCAGCATGCTGCAATATCAGAAAACAAATTCTATATTGTACTTTCTATTAATGCAAGTACAAATTAAGAAAATATTATTAGCCACACACAATTCATGTTTTTATCTTCCATGTTAATAACTATTCATATACAATTCAATTCAGTAAGTAAATTTTTATAGAATATTTGCCATATAAAGTAACATATTTCTACTCCATTAGGAAAGTGGTTGCCAAAGAAAGTAAAATATGGTAGAACATTGTTTCACCATATGGGATCTGTCCAAAACAGCTAAACTCAATAATTATCTTGTGCACTTACTTTACAAATATCTTCTGTCACGTACTTTGGGTTTGGGGAGTAAAAGACAACATATACTTTAAGTGTGTGAACCTAAGTGGTAAATGAGAGCTGTAGTCTTCAACATCTTCAGAAAAAATTTTTAGTGCTACATTCTTTCTAGTTTGAACTCCAGACCTCTCACAAATTCCTTTGTGCATGGAATATGTACCAATACTGCTTCCCAAATTGTTTTACTTTCATGCATTATTTTTCTTTTTCTCAGAATTAACTGAACTATGGATGATGCTGCTATTAGGTTAGCTTTTTTTAAATCATTTTTTGACTAATTTGCCATCTGATATGGTGGTTAATATATTTCTCTTTTCTTTTTTGCATTTAAAGTAGAACTCTTTTATTTGATTTTATAATTTTAGTTTTTAATTTAGTTTGGTTTTTGGGATAGAGTGTCTGTTGCCCTGGCTGGACTGCAGTGGCATGATCCCAGTTCACTGCAATCTCTGTTTCTCGTGCTCAAGCAATCCTCTCACATCAGCCTCCCTAGTCACTGAGACTGCATACTCCTGCCATGATGCCTGGCTAATTTGTGTATTTATTTGGTAAAGACAGGGCTTCACCATGTTGCCCAGGCTGTTCTTGAACTTCTAGGCTCAAGCAATCCTCTCGCTTGGATTATATGTGTGAGCACCACACCTGCCCTCCCTCTTACAGGGTATTCTCTCACTTCGAATGTGTCAATGGTCTTTTTTTCTTTTCTCTGACTGACTTAATTTTTTTGCCCTAATCCTTTAGTTAAGTGTTTATTTCTTTCCATGTGTGAAGTGTTGACTTAGAAAAATTTACTGTCATTTCAATGTCTGCTAGATTCAATTTCTTCCGTTGGTCATGAAAAATAATACATCTTCTGCTAAGTAAGACCATGCTTGATTTTGTATTTGAAGTAGATTGCGAATAATCAGTTTTTCATATTTTCCAAATCCACATTTCCCTTAGAGAAAAAGCAAAGAGAATAAATATTCTGCAGAGTTTTTGTGAAGTGGAGCAGTCTTTGGCTTCTCCAGACAGTGGCGTTAGTCACCATGAATGAAGAGCACTCTTTTGACCTATACTAAGTCCTCAGGATTCACTCTTGTGGTCCTGAAACGTAAGTGCTTTTCTTTCTTCAGTTAAAATAAAAATTTTTTAAAAAGCTTTTATATTTACAGATTTTGCTTCAGTAAATGTGTATCTTGAAATTGAGAATTTGACAGGGCTGGAGAATCTAGCTTGCATCTTCAGGTTAATTTCAAATTAGAAGTTTTAATTGTATAAGCATTGTACTTTAAAAATTATTGTTTCAAATATATTTTAAAATCAAATGCATTGGTAAGTGGGTCAAATAATAAGAGTTTATGAATTCAAAGCCAGTGACATTTTTTGAAGTAAAATCCATATCATTGTTTTTTTTTTTAATTTTAAGGAACAAGATGATAATTCAGATGTAATGTTAACATACACTTACCACTACAGAATAAGTGTAAATCAGTTATATTATTTTGAGCAAACCAAATATAACAGAATAAAATATAAAATACATATGCTCAGTTTTTCAGTATTCATATTTTTAGCACAGTTGAGACAAAAGATGTCAATATAAAAAGTTTTTTTCTTAGGCTTTGTAACCAGTTCCTCCACTAATTGGAGAACAAAATGTAGAAAATCTCAGGTATTTTTGGCTTGGTAGTTGTTACTGATATGCTACATTTTCTGAATTTTATCTAAAATTGTATTTAATAAATGGATGACCTTTTCTGGTTACTGGCAGAACCAATTGAAGTTGATGACAGATTTTCTTAATGAAGTCATTGATGCAAATTGCATACTAGGAAATTTCCAGTAAATTTATTAATAAAGAAACAGCTTATCTTAAAGGACTAAAATTTTTTTACCTTTTGCAAATTATCTTAAATGCCTTTGGATTTTGGAATTCTCACAAATGTTATTAAGGAAATGCTACTCTGATTGAATTATATTAAATTCTTTCTAGGGCAAGCCAACATGAAGTTGAATAAAGAAGAGGCAAGCCGGGTGCGGTGGCTACTCCTGTAATCCCAGCACTTTGGGAGGCCGAGGTGGGTGGATCACGAGGTCAAGAGATCGAGACCATCCTGGCTATGGTGAAACCCCATCTTCTATCACAAATACAAAAATTAGCCAGGCGTAGTGGCACACGCCTGTGCTCCCAGCTACTCGGGAGATTGAGGCAGAAGAATAGTTTGAACCTGGGAGGTCGAGGTTGGAGTGAGCCGAGACTGCACCACTGCACTCCAGCCTGGGCACAGAGCAAGACTCCGTCTCAAAAAAAAAAAAAAAAAAAAAAAAAAAAGAAGAGGCAGAATTAATCAACTGATGATGATTTTTCCCTGTATGGGAAAGTTGAAAAGCTTAACCCTCCAGAACAGCTTACACATCTCAGGTGGAGAACTGGAAAAATAAACTAAAAAGAAAGTCTATGCCCCCCGTTCACAGAATGAACCCGCTTGTGGCTAAGGAGACCCCCAGAAAAGCCTTAAAACTGTATTCTCAGCCATGATGAGACGGGAGGTTAGACAAGTCCCCTAATACTCTCTTCCTTTGGCGTTTAGACACAATGACTGACCCGCATTAATGTTAAAATGGAGACCATAAGACTGATAGAAGATACTCTATGTAGCAAGAAGATACCAAGTTATAAACAGGGTGTAAGGCCATGCCAGGCAAGGGTTAAATGACACACCCCTACATTTAAAGAATAAACTATGTTCTAACTCCACAATTTTTTTTTCTTTTTTTTCCTATCAGCTAAACAACACTGGTCTCAAGATAAACACTATTACAATGATTACAACTCCTTGAGCTTACAAAGGCTGACTAACTGACCCCTTGTTCTGCCAGCCATAACTACAGACAAGAAACTGATTTTGGTAAGTCTCTCCAGATAGGAAGAACACCCACCATGGATTGGTTCTGGTCTGGTTTACAGAGGCTGACACTTGGGTGATTTTGTATCCTGAAAAGACCTTTAGAAGTATAGGGCCTAGGGCCGGGCACGGTGGCTCAAGCCTGTAATCCCAACACTTTGGGAGGCCGAGGCGCGTGGATCACGAGGTTAAGAGATCGAGACCATCCTGGTCAACATGGTGAAACCCCGTCTCTACTAAAAATACAAAAAATTAGCTGGGCATGGTGGCGCATGTCTGTAATCCCAGCTACTCGGGAGGCTGAGGCAGGAGAATTGCCTGAACCCAGGAGGCGGAGGTTGCAGTGAGCCAAGATCGCGCTATTGCACTCCAACCTGGGTAACAAGAGCGAAACTCTGTCTCAAAAAAAAAAAAAGTAGTATAGGGCCTAGTTGTAGTACATTTAAATGTTAAGTCTCCACTCCAAGGTTACGGATGTATGTTGCATGGATGTTTCATTCAAAATGCATGGCTCAGGACCAACATCATAAATATGTATACCTCCTACTATAACCTACTGGATGTTTAGTCTACCTGTTCAGCATAAAGCTTCTACCCCATCACCTCCTGCTTCAAAATGTCTACCTTCACTCTTTAACAGAGACACACTTCCCAGCCTACAGAATGGCCATCTGTAGGCTGTAACCCTTCACAAGAAATAAAATCTCCTTTCTAAATTTATAAATTACATTTTTTTTAAGTGAACAAGAATCACACAGATGACTGTATAGAGTTACTTGACTCCTGAAGGGGAGCAGAGAACCTGTGTGGTCGGTAAATCTACAACATGTGATTTAAATCAGCACTATTGATCATCTACAGTTCACCAGCAGCCATAAATTTGTCAAATACTCTTCCCATCAAATACTATTTTAAAAATATTTGTAATTAATTAGACACTGGCAACAAAATTTTTCTTTTTGAATCTTCTATTTTGCCTTCCAAGACAATTTGCAACAACAACAACAGCAACAACAACAAAACCCAAATAAATAGTTCACCCCCTTTTCTGGAAAGTTTCCAGAGAAACTGGTATATAGCTGCAGTATTGTAAATTAATATAGTCTTCTTAGAAAATTATTTGTGGCAATAAAAAGATGTTGTATTCTTATACTAGCTATTGTTTCTCAGTTTTCTTAGTCAAACACAAGAAAACAGAAATGCACATAAAGATATTTATTCTTCAGTGCCATCTATAAGGTCAGATAATAATGTTTCTTTAATTCAAAATTAATGTTTTGAATACAGAATTATATGGATTAGCTTTGTAAATGATGTTATATTAGTATTATCATCATAATTATCATTATTATTCTGATTCATTCATTTAAAGTCATGATAAAACTGCTTAGAAATATGTAAAAGTATTTATAGTTTAATCCTAGGTGGAAAAAAGGAGAATGCAAATTATATTGATTCATTATTTTGACAAATATTATGTTTATCATGTGTCTAGTAACACATTTCAAAAAGTGGTAGGCAAAATGTATGAAATTCTTAACTTTATGAAGCTTTTATGCTAATCGTGGATGCATATGAAAAAAGATGACCACACTGAGTTAATCCATTACAACAGTACTGAGTAGTACTGAGGAAAGAGACAGTAGATCTGAGTGGATATAATAGGTGAATCTAAATGAGCCTAGAGATGAAACAAAGCTTTTGTGGGACAGGTGCCTGGAGAATGAATAGGAGTTATTCAGATGAAGAAGTATGGAAAGTGTTCCAAGAAGAAAAGTCCTGGGCAAAGGCCCAGTAAAAGTTATGACTTCAGGAATTTTGAGAGTCAGAAGAATGCTGAAATGACTGCATAATAAAGAGCCAGGGAGGACTGGCGCTACCCCAAGGTAGAGCTAGATCAAGCAAGATCTTTTAGGTAACATGCTAGGAGTTTGGTATCTAAATAATGGTAGCAATTGAAGTATCTTAAGCAAGTGTATGCATTATGATTCTCTACGTCTGTAAAACAACAAATAAATATATATATGTATATGCATATATAGTCAAGGGGTTGAAAATGAAATTAGCAATGACTCTAAAGCCAGAATTTGGGAAAATTTCTTTTTAAAAGAGGAAACTATAACATATAATGCCATATCAACTCTTCAATTATGTTTACGTTTGAGTAAGAAAATCTGGTTTTCTAAACACATATTAAGTAATTTTAAAGTCCTTTAATGTCATTTTTAGGACATTCAACATTATGAGAAATTCTAACCAGTAACATTTTCTACAAGATAATTCCTAAGCCACATGGTTGACTTCTTCAGTTTTAATAAAATGTTTCTCTAAAAAAATGTATATTTGTATTTTTAATCAAGAGTATAATCATGAAAGATTTGAAAAATCTAAAGGAACTTTGAGGTCAAAACTTCGTTTATAGGATTTATAGTACTCAGTTGAGGATAAGAATCAGTTATATTACAATGTTACTATTGCACAGTTGTATATACTAATATTAATTAATATGTATATAACTATGAAAACATATAACTATTATACAGCTATATATACTACTGTGAATTTGAGATATGCAAACTGCAGTGAGACTATTGTTTTTGTGACATTGTATTCTCTTAAAAATTTAAAGATGCTAAAGATAGTTATTTTTCATGTATTTGAAATTGATTATCTTTATTTCACTTTAAAATATAAGCAGTAGAACACTTTGCTTTAAGAAATACTAATTTATTTCAGGAATTTAATAAAATGTTAAAGTAACGTTTGTAGTTTTTAAACCATAGAAAGTTTCTGGTGTTTTAGGGAGACTAATTTCGTCTATATATTTAAAGCAATGATGTTGTCACATCACACAAGAAACTTTATTACACAGGTATAAAAATATAACTGCATCAGTAAACTAACTTAAAGTTAATGGCATAAGAAAATGAGGATAGAAATTTTTGTAGTATCTATCAAGCATTTGTCAGGATTCCATAATCAAATAAGAAATGTTGCTATGTGTGGCTATGTAAATAACATTATATCCCACCATCCTCTTGTATCTGCAAAATGATATCAGTGTTTTATCTGTATGGAACAATAATTTGGCTCCTACATTTAAAGTTATATAAATTCAGATTTCATTTCTCAGTTTCCAGAGATAAGACAAATATGCCTAGCAATCTTCTATTTAATTATTTTAGAGAAAGAGGTTTTTAAACATATTTTAAACAAAATAACTAATGATTAGTTTTCTTGCATTTTATATATGTGTTTGATTCCCTTTAGGATTAGCGAGAGTCATTTGTCCATGGTAAAGGAAGACTGTAACCCAAGCCTCAATTTCAAACCTTTTCTAAATGCACTTTTTGAAAGCTTAAGTAGAGTGGCTACATGTTTTTCACCCACTCCTATGTTCAAACATTTTCAAGGGGACTGCACTTACTTTAAAAACCTAAAATTACAGAAGCATGTTACATTAACCAAGTTCAATAAAAGACAACCTCAAATGGAATGCAAAATATTTTTCTGATCTTTCTGTAAATCACTTCTGAATGGTAAAGACAGCCACCTGGGGCGAATCTGTATTGCCAGTCATTTTAATAATGCAATTATTGAAAAATATAACTACTGGAAAATGCTGTTGGCATAAATTGTCACATATGTATGCACATGTGTACACTGTACAAGTATACATATGTATATAAGGAGAATCCACAGTCTCAATACCTGTGGGAGCAGGTGAGTATAGGCTAAATACAATGGAAGAAATGAAGACTGAAGTGCACATCATCTATGTATTATTCATGCTTGAAAAATCTTATAATCATGTATAATAGTTACTGAAGTGAGATTCAGGTTTATGGCAACATTTAGCTCTCTGTAGATAAAATTTCTATCACCTTGAAAGGGTGGATGACATTTCAATATCCCCTAAGTGGTGCTATGTAATCTCCCCTCTCCACCACTTCTAGCAGTTCCCCCCGCCTTTTTATTTTGTTGTTGTTACATTGAATGCAATAGATGTACTTAATGTCCTTGTATAGCTCATCTTTGTCTACAGAGACAGTCAGAAAATGCCAAGTATCTTGGGAAATACCAACAGTGGCAGAGCACATTACCCCCTTCCTTATTCACATAATTGATGTTAGACAGCTAAAATTTGACAACCCATGTCTCTGACTCTAAATGTCTACTATTTCACTTATCTTCCACCCACCCCCTTCATCGTTCCTTTTTTTATTATGGTTTTAAAGATGTTAAAATCTATTACCCACCCTAAGGAAATAATGTGATGTTTGGTCACAAGAAAGCTTCTATGATTTATGGAGGTAGTTGGGGGTAACCAAGCATTATAAGTCATCTTTGAACACACTCCTGGAAATAGCAGATACGCTAACAGAATTCATCCCATTTTACTGTTTACTGACACCCCTATTTTATGGAGAAAATGATACAATCAGAAGACCTCATGAATATTTTTGGTAGCAATCTCAAACATTTGGGTAATACGTGGCATTTCAGTACCATTTTTATGAGTATCAGTTGACAAAGGAAGAGTGATTTACACATTTAGCACATATATCTTAATCTTTTAAGATAAAGATAAAGTTGTTAATGAATTTATTCAAAAAAGTAATATATTTTCTCTCTTTTTTTATATGATAGAGTTAAAAATACGTATTGTAGTTATTTCTTCCTTTGATTGCCTTTTACTGCCTTTTAGTGCACTGTAGCATCCCTCACACACAAGAGAGAAATGTCCCCTCTTGCTTTTGGGAGTAGTATGAACAACATGTTTTCATCCTTCTCACTACACTCAGTGCTTTAAATTTTTTCATCAGAGGGAAAGCCTTTTGATCCAGATTTAAAGATTCCAAAAGTAACTGAAATTTAGTAGATGATTTATGACTTTATCAGCACTTACTGGAATTCAGGGAAAAAACTATACAAAGAGGAAGCTTGAGGAATTGACCCTAAAACTTATCTGCCCCACCGTTTGGGCTAAGGCAATAGTTTCAAACATCAATATTCATCAGAATCTATGGGTATGGGTGTGTGCTTACTTAAAATGCAGATTCCATGGCCCCATGTCCAAAGATTTCAATTATACATCTGAGGAAAGTCTCAGAAATCTGCATGTCAGCATGTATCCCAGATCATTTCAATGCTGGTGGGCCATGAAACACGCTTTGAGAAACAACAAATTAGTTATGGCTTTGTGTCATATTCTTCAATCATATTAGGCAGAATTAAACTGATTCATTATGATATAACATTTTTGTTTTACAGTTACTGCTTTTCCATCTAACTTCTCACTTACTCTCTTAAAGTACTTATAAATCACAGAGAACTCAGAAATCCATTCTCTACATATTTTTTTTGAGAAAAAGGATTATTAATCATAGTGGGTTAAAGGCATTCTACAGTCTATGGGAAGTAGAGATTTGAAGATAGGCTAAAACCCAACTAAGGCCTCTAGATTGGATAATAGTATTGTATCTATTTTAATTTCCTGCTTTCAATCCCATGCCATGGTTATATAAGAGAGGTCTTTGTTTATAGGAAATATACATAAGAATTAAGAAGTAAAGAGTCATTTTGTCTGCAAATTACTCAGTGTGCGTGTGTGTGTGTGTGTGTGTGTGTGTGTGTGTGTGTTAAAGCAAATACAGGAATCAGTGTGAAAGGTATCTA